>NC_136479.1:19817820-22217820 GCF_902686455.1 Sciurus vulgaris | reverse complement strand
CGTACAGACACAACAGAAATCCATGTTGAACCTGGCTTGGTGGCGCCTGCCTGTAATTCCAGCAATTTGGGAGGCAGAGGCAGGAGGAACACGAGTTCAAGGCCAGCTTTGGAACTTAGCAAGACCCTGTCTCAAAATTTAAATAGAAAGATATAGCTCAGTGGGAGAGTGCCCCAGGGTTTGCTGCCCAGCATACTCCCCTGCCCAAAACCCATACTGAAGGGCTTGGAGTGTAGCTCAGTGGTAGAGCGCTTGACTGGCGCGAATGAGGTCTTGGGTTTGATCCCCGCAGTGAAAAAAAAAAAAAAAATCCACATTGAAAGAAAATAGCTTTCTTTTTTTCTCTCTTCTTTAGAGATAGGGTCTCTCTCACTCTGTTGCCCACACTAGACACATACTCATGGGTTCAAGTGTTCCCCCGTCTTAGCCACTTAATAGCTGGCACTAAAGATGCAGGCCATTGTGTCTGATTTAAGACACCTTTTTCGATTTGTACAAAGTAGAAACTGAAAGCAATAAGAAAGCACTGGTCATAGTTTAACTGATAGTGTTCTTTTGAGCAATAAGATGTCTTACAATCAATAGTTTCTTCTATATGAAGATATGTGGCATCAGGTGTGCCAGTCAGCTGGAACATTCCACGTGATGCCTGTGTTGGTAGCAGTCAATAAGAATTTTTGCCCCTCACTTCCCTGAATCTGGAAGTTCTTTGGTGGCAGTGACAACCTGTCCCCTCCTCACTTCTAGGTTCTCCTACTTCCCACCATGCATCCTTCCCAAATGCAAGATCCCGATCAGCTGAGGGCCCTCAAAGATCTGGCCCCACGGAGCTAGCATTTGTGGGGAGGTGGTGGACACAGCTGCTGGGCCCGGAGTAAAGGTCAGGGAGGGAGTGAGGGATGAGGCAGGTGGAGGGTCCACACTCAAGTGTCAAGCTTTCTTCCTCACGAGGTCAGGATTTGGGGATCTAAGCCGAGGATACAGGCCAGCTCCCAAGCACACACCCCTGAGGTTCTGCTCGCCTCAGTGGCTGCCTTCACCCTCACCTCAGTCGGAGGATTTACCTTTCTAGGGCAGTTCTGGGAGAAGCAGGGACTGAGATTTCCCGATCCCTGAGGTGACTTCCCAAAGTGACTCCCTCTGGAGAAATACAACTGTCACCCACAAATGGCCCCGTCCCAAGGGGGCTCTGGAGGTCCCAATCTGCCTTGAGGGAGGTAACCTAACTTTTGTCTCTTCCTCAATCCTGGGAACTACAAAGGACCTAGGAAAGGGGCAGATAAAGAAAACAATGAGCCAGGCACAGTGGCACGTGCCTGTGATCCTTGCAACTTGGGAGGTTGAGTCAGGAGGATCTTAAAGTTTGAGGCCAGCTTCAGCAACTTAGCAAGATCCTCTCTCAAAATAACAAAATACAAAACAAAAAGGACTGGGAATATATGGCTCAGTGGTAGAGTGCCCCTAAGTTTTGATCCCCAGTACCACACACACACACAAAAATTAAAAGTTAAAAAAAATATGAAACTATTAACAACACAGAAATGATCTCATCTCAGGTAGATGCTCTGGACAGGCCAAGACATGCATCCTTCATGCACCTACTGTGTGGCCAGGCTCTGAGCACGAGGCAGATTCATTTGATGGAGATGCTGGACTCAGCCCGAAGCTGCCTTTGGTGGTGCTCAGAGCCAAAGGGATTATTCCCTTAGGAGTCAGCTCAGAGGTGCCACCTGGGCATGCACCTTTGTTAATTCCCACCTTTACCTTGGGACCTCCTCTCCTACCTCCAAGGGAAGCAAGGGTACATCAGCAAGGTGGCCTTCCCTGCTCCAGGGAACTTAGATCTTCAAGGCCCAGCTCCTCATGCTTGAAGGGAGAGAACTGAACCCCTATGGAACAGGGGCACTCCTAGGCCTCAGGGCAGGAAATTCGGGCCCAGGGTTGATCTGGGAACTGAAAGGCAAAACCCTTGGGAGTTGAGAGGGGGGGTCAGAGCCTCAGAGAGGCAGAATGGAGTAGTGTGTACCAGGAGTCCCAAACAAAATGCCTCCAGGACCCAAAAGGATAAATTAAATGGGTGAAACTGGAATGAAATGAAGACAGTGGGCTGTGGCCAGGAGGGAATGTTGGGTGTGGCTGGAGGGTAAGCTGTGGAGGATGTACGTCACCCACAGCATTGCAATGAAAAGAGGATCTTAAGGTCACTTTTCTTTTTTTTTTTTTTTTTTTTTTCGTACCAAGGATTGGACCCAGGGATGCTTAACCACTGAGCCACATCCCTAGCCTTTTAAACTATTTTATTTAAAGACAGCGTTTCTGCTGAGTTGCTTAAGGTCTCGCTAAGTTTCTGAGGCTGGCTTTGATCCTCTTGCCTCAGCCTCCCAAGTCACTGGGATTACAGAGGCGTAACCACTGTGCCTGGCTTTAAGGTCACTCTCGAACCCAGAAATGGGTTGGCCCTTACAGGAACCTCCAAATTGAGAGCTGGTTGGGGAGTGGGGCGGGGGCAAAAGGGTGGCGGGCAGGAATCTATTACCAGAGAAAAAGGAAATGGATCTTGGGTAAGCAAAAGCAACACACACCCTTTCTTGCAGAGGGATGGATTTCCAGGCAGAAGGGACTGCATGGGCAAAGGCCCAGAGGTAGAAATGGCTTGCATCGTGTGGTATCAGATTTGAAACTGGAATTGGAGAAAGATGAGATGGCTAGGAGATGAGCTGGCTCCAGACCACAAAATGATAGGTCAGAGGATTTGGACTCTGTCCCAAGAACAATCAGATTCAAGCTGGAAAATGAGATAAGCATATTTGCAGTTTAGATCCAGTCCTCTGCAGGAAGATGCATTTGAGGGGGCAGAGTGGAGGCAGAGAGCCAGGAGGAAGCTGTCCAGGAGGGCTTGAACATGGGTCATGCCACTGGGGTTGAAGAGAAAGGCAGGCAGGCAGAGGACAGAGACTCTGCAAAGGCTCAGAGGCAGAGGGAGCCCTTTGGGTTCAAGGATGGAAGGACAATGGGGTTTGTGAGGGTGGGGAGTGAGGAGTGGATGGCAGAGAAGGAATCTCACACCTCACTTGGGATCTTCCTGTCCATCTGGCTACACTCCTCCTTGCCTGGCCAGTCTCAGGTTGAGCCTGGATCATTTACCCAGGTTACCCCATGCCCCTATGTAAAGCCAACTTGGCAAATGTGCCCATCAGATCAATTTGCTAAATGAAAATGATGTACTGCCATCAGTATATGATGCACCAATGCAGAATGGTGGATGAGAAAGGAACAAGAAGTGACTGAGTGCCCTGGTCCAGTATGTGTCCCCTTCCTTCAATTAATGCTTGTGAGGGGTGGGCGTTAGCATCTTCATTTTACTCATAAGAAAATTGAAGCTTTATAAAGTTAAGAGAGCTGCTCAAGGTCACCCATCAATAAAGTGGAGGGGCCGGATTTAAAATGTCATTAATAAGTGTTTACTGAACACCTACTATGTGCCAGGAACTTTTCTAGGTGATGGATATGAAACTGTGAGAAAAAAATATATATCTGACCTCAGGAAGATTATGTTCTAGCATTTGGTTGGAGTAGAGGTGGGGAAGAACAGAAAATGAAGAATCCTTAAGGAAAAGATATAGCATGCCAAATCCTCTCGTAGCCACCAGAGGGCGCTAGAACTACATCATCTTCTATTTTCTGATTTCAACACTGGATTCCAAAGACAATAGCCAAGGTGGCAATGAATACCAAGTACAGCATCTGCTCAAAGCTGAGGAGGAACTTGAAAGCTGAAGTGGGATTTTTCCATCCACTTTTCCAGCTGAATATCTTCATCAGATCCTCATCGAACTGCCCAAGGTACCTCAGTGACTTTTCGAAGCCCTGTGAACTTCAAGTTCAACAGCCCATCGACACCTCCCCCTTTCATTTACTCACCTGCCCACTCTCTTCCATTCCTCTCTTGCTTATTCATTTACCCTGCCACCCACTCAGCTTCTACCCATCCTCCTCCTCCTCACCTACTCACCTGCCTGGCCACCCACCCCATCCACCAAATGCTGTTCCATCTATCCTCCTAAGCACCCATGTATGCTCCCATCCACCTATTTCTCCTCCCACCCCTCCCCTCCCCACCCGCCAACTAATGCTATGGCACCCAAACCTAGGCCACGCAGCCTACAGGGTCAAAAAGGTTAAAGCAGGTTGTCAGTTAGTCAACTGCCTCAATGGGCCACAGCCAAGGAAGGGTGGAATCATTAAAAAAACAGCAAGACATTCTTAGCAAACGAAACTGTATCTTAAAATAATTCAATTTTGGATTAAAAAAAATTCCACTGTGGTTTTATTCTGGGGACTCATACATTACTTTGTCGCTAGCCTTCCAAGACAATAGAGTAGGTAAAATTCCATAAATGTTTCAGCATCTCTATACTTTGTTCCAATGTCTTCCTGAGTCATAGATCATTTTGGCAGTTACTCAGTAACATTTAAGACCAGCTTTCTGAAGCCCTCAGTAGCCCAGGATTGTAAAACAAAACTAAATACTGAAGAAAATCTGACCCCAGGCAGGGCACAGTGGTGCTCGCCTGTAATCCCACTAACTCAGGGGGCTGAGGCAGGAGGATCATCAATTCCAGGCCAGCACTGGCAACTTAGCAAGACCCTGTCTCAAAATAAATAGACTGTGGATGTGGCTCACTAGTAAAGCACCCCTTTACTAGTTATTGAGTTATAGTTATTGAGGATTCAATCCTCAGTAACACACACACACACACACACCTGACCACAGGCTATGAATAACGTCTCCATCTATCATTGATTTTCCCCCAGTACATGTGAACTTCCCTTATTTCAGATATATAGTGCTTTTCAGATAACTGGAATACAGCACAGCACATGTGGAAAATTAGCAGGGCACAGAGATCATACATATCTCGAGTTTAGTGGTTCCCTGGGTAACCTCCTTCCTCTTTTAGTTCTTCAGCTAAACCAGGAGACTTACAAGTGCTATCCTGCAAACTGTGTTCCCATAGGTGTCTGAATGTTTTTTTGCTTTGGTGTTTGCAGTGTTGGGGAGGGAACCCAGAGCTTTGTGCACACCCCCCAGCCCTTTTTAACCAAGGGAAAAAAGCAAATAAGGTACTTAGTTCTCTTTCCCATCTTGCAAGATGACAGGTGAAAAAGTCTAGAAACCAGATGCTAAGTAAGGAGAAGGAGCTGAGAAGGCTCTCTCTCAGTTAAAAGGGGTAACCCTGAGGTTAAGGAGCCCAAGAAAGGCAGCCCCACTGCAGCCAAAATCCTGTCCTGGCTAGAGGAATTGGCAGAAACTCCCAATCTCTACATATTCCCCAAAGCCCACGTAGGAGAGGTAGTACTCAGCCAATGCTGAAAGGAGGAGGTTCTTCTGATACAAAACCACTTGGTGGTGACAAAAAACGGTGGTACCAGGGTGGTTAAACCTCACAAAATGCCCAGGTACTACCCTACTGAATGGAAACTGTGCAGCCTTGGCATAAATCCTTCAGTGTACAGGAAGACGGTGGGCATCACTCCCAGGACCATCTTGGTCATCCTCAGTGGGCTTGCTACTTGTGACTGGACCTCTACACCAGAATTTGTTATGGCCACCTCCATAAAGATTGCTATATCAGCAACGTGAAAATCTCACATCTCTCCGATGCTTAATTCAAGCAGCAGCTGCAGAAGCCCAGACACCAGGAAGGTGAGAAATATGGAGAATGAGAAATATGAAATTGCAGAGCAGTGCAAGGTTGATCAGAAAGCTGTGGATTCACTCATTTTACCCCAAATCAGTTATTCCTCAGCTCCAAAACCACATGCAGTGTGTCTTGCACTAACAAAACACATGTTGGTGTTCTAAATTTTTTTCTTTTTTGCTGGTGCTGGGGATCAAACCCAGGACCCTTTGCTTGCAAGGCAAGCACTCTACCAACTGAGCTATCCCCCCAGCCTGGTGTTCCAAATTTCTTACCAAGAACCTAATTAAGTAACTGATACATTTTTTGAAAGCAAGGTTCTTTGCTGAAATCATACACCAACATCTAAAGGCATTATTCCTATCTTCCTTTTTTATTTACTTATCTTTTGGTACTGGGGATTGAACCCAGGGATGCTCTGTCACTGAGCTACATTCCCAGCCCTTTTTAATTTTAATTATTTTTTATACTGAAGATTGAACCCGGGGTGCTTAACCACTGAGCAACATCCCCAGCCCTTTTTAAATATTTTATTTAGAGACAGGGTCTCACTGCTAAATGCCTCACTAAGTTGCTGAGGCTGGCTTTGAACTCACAATCCTCCTGCCTCAGCTTCCTGAGTTACTGGGATTTTAGGCCCATCCCACTACACTCAGCAAAAATATTCCTTCCTTAAAAGCTAAACACAAATTATGCTTCCTACCTTTAAAAAAATAGGCAATAAAATCCTGGTAAATCTCACTAAAAACCAAAAGAATGCTTAATTTAAATTTTTTGTACAATCTGTTTTATTTTCCAATCTGTTATGAGCCCAAAGGGGAACTCACTGAGACTTGGCAGTTTTTTTTAGATGAAGGACTACAGTTAATATATTTTTATATTGTTGGTATAGTGATTACCTAAATTGGACGTAAGATTTCAAGGGCCAAATCAAGTCTTGCACATTTTATTCCTGACTAATTCAGTGAAAAGTGTGTTGGGGAAAACAGAACAAGCAGAACTGTTTACACGATCTATGATTCAATGATCTGGTGATGCTCTGAGTATGAGAATTAAAACAGAATCCCCCTTAAAAGGTCCATCCATAAATTTTGATAGTTCATTCATCTCTTTTTCTATTTTTTAATTTACTTACCAGCATGTAAAATGAAAAGAGCTAAAAAAATCTCTACCCCTCCCACCTCCCTGAGAGAACCACTTCTAAAGAGTTCTGCTTTAAATTCTTCCAGCAGTTTCCTCTTGGATTGTAAAGATGGATCTTTTACAGCGTTAAGAATGTGATGTGAAGGCCAGTTGGGTGGCCCACACCTGTAGTCCCAGCGGCTACAGAGGCGGAGACAGGAGGATCGTGAGTTCAAAGCCAGCCTCAGCAAAAGCAAGGCGCTAAGCAACTCAATGAGACCTTGTCTCAAAATAAAATACAAAATAGGGCTGGGGATGTGGCTCAGTGGTCAAGTGCCCTGAATTCAATTCCCGGGACCACCCACCCCACGCACAAATGCGATGTGAAGGACGCAGTTTACATCACTCACACTTTTTCGCTTCTTTATTTTTCCTTGTGTTTTAAATTTTTTCTTCTTTATTTTTGGTACTTTTTTTCTTTTAAACAAGGGTTTCTTCTCAATGGTAAAGTATATAAACCTATAGTAGTTAAAAGTGTGACACTGGAAAGAAATGCATACTTCGTCAGAGTTTGCCAGAAGAGGAGTGCTTCCCTCACCATGCATTACAGCATGTCCCCATGCTAGAGGAAGAGACCCAAAGGTTGTTCAAACAGGTGACACCTGCTATGCACTCTTGCTACCAGAAGGGCACTGTTCATAGGACCTTAAACTTGAGAATATTCAGCTGATTGCTGCATATGATATGAAAATAGCAGATTTCGTGGCTGACCCAAAGCTGGGCCCATTCCGTACACTTCCTCTTATTCTGCTCCAGAATTCTTCCAGGGCCAAGGCGGAGACGGTCCCGCAGTGAACATCTAGATTACCTGTCCCGACCTCTTGGCTCCGCTAACTGCCCTCTGTGCTGGTATCTTTCTCCCAAGAAGTCCACGATCAAGACAAGATGCCTCCCAACAGTCTCAGCAACCCAACAGAAATAGAGCTTCTCCTCCCTCAGGGCTCCGCGCCAAAGGTCTGACCGGGGCCCTGATTGGTCACATGTCCAGACCTTAGCCAATCACACTGACCAAGGAGGATGGTCTCTGCTGATTGGTCAGCAGGTGGACATGTGACCTCTGTCTCCAAGGTGTCTTGGGAGCTGCTCACTCTGGTTCCAAGTGGGGGAGGTTGTGATGCCCTAGAGCGGGTTCAGTGTGGGGCCTCTGCGTCCTTTGTGCCTTGTGTCCTGCCCATAGCCCGTCGCACACACCCCACGGTCCTCCGTGTGCACTTTACTTCTGCGCCCAAGTCACTTACAAAAGAAACAGCAAGAGTTCCTGTGTGCATATCGGATTTGGGATTTGCAATCCGCTTCTAAGCCTGCTCCTTGTGTGAGGTTGTAGTCAGTGATGAGTCGAGAAACATTCACTGAACACCTACTATGTGCCAGGCCCTTGCTAGGTGTGGATCCATGGATTACCATAACCGATTACCATTCCTCCTCAAGTTGCTGACTCTAGTGGAGAGTCTCACAGTCAAGCTGTGATTCAGGGAGCCAATCAATTTCTTCCCTACCATCAGTGTCGCCATCTTCTGCATCTGGGACAGTGGTCCTCACTGGTTTTCGACTCCTGCTTTTGGATCTGCTAGAAGATCCTAACCAGCGTCTCCTGGGGAGTGTTCTCACCATCGTCCCCACCTGGAACCAGGACTGTGTTTTCTCCCTTCTTAACTGTGTGACTATGAGCAAGTGACTAAGTCTCTGAGTTTGGTATCCTCTTCTGTAAAATGATTCATGAAGAGCAGTTAGCGGGCTTGTTGTGAGGAAATAAGGGAGACACACAATGGGCCTGGCATAACACCTGGGAGATACAACTGAGAGAAGGAAAGGTTTGTTTTGGCTCCCAGTTTCAGAAGTTTCAGTCTATGGTCTGCTGAACATCACATGGCAGAAGGGTGTGGTGGAGGAAACATCTCAGCTTGTGGCAGATAGGAAGCAGAGAGAGAAAGGGGCACTGCTGGGTTGGGGTTGAGGCTCAGTGGTCTAGTGCTTGCCTAGCATGTGTGAGGCACTAGGTTCAATCCTCAGAACCACATAAAAAATAAATAAAATAAAGTTTAAAAAATGAGCACTACTTATGTTTTTGTTCGTAGTCTACTGCTATCATTATAACTTTAGTCTAATTCCCTCATCTTGATACTTTAAGGTATGATTTACATACATAAAATTCACCCCTTTAAAGTGTTTAATTTGGTGTTTTTTAATATTGTCCCAGCGTTGTGCAAACTATCACCACTATAAAATTTCAAAACATTTTAACACTCCCCACCCCAAGGAAATTCCATATCCATTAACAGTCGTTGCTCATGTCCCACTTCGCCTGGGCCACTTGCAACTGTTACTCTAAGTCCTGTCCCCACAGATTGACTTATGCTGGATATCTCATCTGAATAGATCGTACAACATGTGGCCTTGGGGTCTGACTTCTTCTACTGGTTTCCGGGGTCATCCATGATGCATCATGTGTCAGTATAATGGCAGAATCTTTCATTGGATGAATATACCTCATTTTATTTATCTGCTCATCAGTGGTAGGTATGTATATTGTTTCTACATGCTGCTATGAAAATTTATGTACTTTTTTTTTTTTTTTTTGTACTGGGGATTGAACTCAGGGGCCCTCGACCACTGAGCCACGTCCCCAGCCCTATTTTGTATTTTATTTAGAGACAGGGTCTCACTGAGTTGCTTAGAGCCTCGCTTTTGCTGAGGCTGGCTTCGAACTCTTGATCCTCCTGCCTCAGCCTCCATAGCTGCTGGGATTTCAGGCGTGCACCACCACGCCCAGCTTTTTGTCTGGGCGTCTATCTTCAACTTCTCTTGGGCAGACACTAGGAATATAATTTAAAATTTATGTTTGACTTTCTGAGAAACTGTCAAAATTGTTTTCCCAAAATGCTATGCCATTTTCTATTCTCACCAACACTTTAAGAGTCCTAGGTGAAGATGGCGACTTCCATGCAGCGGCTTATAGCGCGGAGACAAGCTGAAGCAAATAAGCAACATGTAAGATGTCAGAAATGCTTGGAATTTGGACATTGGACTTATGAATGCACAGGAAAAAGAAAATACCTCCATAGGACTTCAAGAACAGCAGAACTAAAGAAAGCTTTAAAAGAAAAAGAAAACAGATTATTATTACAACAAAGCATTGGAGAGACTAATGTAGAAAAAAAGACCAAGAAAAAAAGGTCAAAGAGTGTAACTAGTTCCAGTAGCAGTGACAGTTCAGCCAGTGATTCATCCTCAGAGAGTGAAGAAACATCTACCTCATCTTCTTCAGAGGACAGTGACACTGACGAGAGCTCCTCTAGTTCTTCATCTTCAGCCTCCTCCACAACCTCTTCCTCCTCCACTGATTCAGACTCAGACTCCAGCTCTTCCAGTAGCAGCAGCACCAGCACAGATAGCAGCTCTGAAGATGAGCCACCAAAGAAGAAGAAAAAATAGAATGGCTCTATCCATGTTGGACTGATGGACTGAAAATATCATTGTGATTCTCAGAAGAGAACATAGACAATGTTAAAGCCAAATAGATTAAGTGGTCAAAATTTCTAGAGTTCAAAAGCTTCTGCCGGGTGCAGTGGCATACGCCTGGAATCCCAGTGGCTCCAGAGGCTGAGGCAGGAGGATTGTGGATTCAAAGTCAGCCTCAGCAACTTAGCGAGGCCCTCAACAATCTAGGGAGCTCCTGTCTCAAAATAAAAAATAAACAGAGATGGGGATGTGACTCAGTGGTTAAACACTCCTGAGTTAAATCCCTGGTACCAAAAATAAAAATTTCTAAGTGTTTTACATTCTAAGAGCATAAAGGTTATTATCATATATACATATGACTTTTATTTTAGAGATGAATCTTGTTTTTCTTTTTTAATCTTTAAAATATATCTGTAGAACTTAATCAAAGCTGCAATCTAGTAAATATGTTTTTGTGATGAAACTTATTTTTTCTTCCTGTAAAATAAATGCCATACTTTGTTATATGTTAATGGTATGTGTCAGACAAGTTTTCAGGATAAGGCTTGGAATATCTGGCAATGAATTTCTAATGCTTTTGACTGTGTTACTATGTAAAATTTAATACATTGATACTATAACCTTAGGAGTTTTCCTACTGTTAATAAGTGTGCTCTATTTTTATGTTTATGTTCAGAAAGTTATTTTGACTTTTTGTCCTGATAAATGGAAGGGACCTATAAATATATTTATACCTTTTAAATGCAAAAAAAAAAAAAAAAAAAAAAAAAAGAGTCCTAGATTATCCACAGCCTTGCCAACACTGTTTTTGTTTCTTTCTTTGTTTTGGGTACTAGGGATTGAGAACTGGGGGTGCTCTACCACTGAGTTATATCCCCAACCCATCTTATTTTTTATTTTGATACAGGGTCTCATTAAATTTCCCAGGCTGGACTGGAACTCACAATTCTCCTGCCTAGGCCTCCAGAGTTGCTGGGATTACAGTTGTGCACCACCACACCTGGCAGCAAACACAGCTTTATTTCCTCCTTTCCAATTTGGATGCCTTGGTTGGGGATGTAGCTCGGCAGCAAAGTGCTTACCCAACACGTGCAAGGACCTGGGTTCAATCCTCAGTACTGTGTTTAAAAAAAAAATTAGCATTCCAATTTGGATGCCTTTTCTTTCTTTTTCTGGTCCATGGGTTTCCATCTACACACACATACACACATGCCTGACTGGGCCCATCACAGGTGCCCAGAGGGCACATACAAATAGACATGCATACACGTGTGCACTAACGCACTAGCTGGAGGGGTCTCTGGCTTAAGAGTCAGTACTAAAGTTTCTCATATGTCCCATCTGTTCTTTGTTTCCTTTTTTCTTTCTTTCTTTCTTTTTTCTTTTCCTTTCTTTCTTTTTTTTTTTTTTTTACTGTGGATTTGGGGATTGAACCTAGAGATGCTCTTATCACTGAGCTACATCCCCAGTTCTTTTTATTTTTATTTCTTTTATTTTTAGATGTTGATAGACCTTTATTTTATTCATGCATTTACATGTGGTGCTGAGAATCGAACCCAGTCCCTCACACATGCTAGGCAAGTGCTCTATCACTGTGCCACAATCTGAGCCCTAGTTCTTTTTATTTTTTTGAGACAGGGCCTCACTAAGGTTGGTCTCAAACTTGCGATCCTCCTGCCTCAGCCAAGTCGCTGGGATTACAGGCGTGCACCACCACACTGGCTTTTTTTCTGCCTTCTTTTGAAATCACCTATTATTTGTGTTTCTCTCTTTCTTTCTTCGTTTGTTTGTTCCTTCCTTCCTTCTTTCCTTTCTTTCTTTCTCTTTCTTCTTCCCTTCCCCCTTCCTCCCCCTCCCTCCTTTCCTTCCTTCCTGTCCTCCTCCTCCTCCTCCTTCTTCTTCTGATTCATTCTCTCTCTCTCTCTCTCTCTCTCTCTCTCTTTTCTTTCAAAGGTGGGGGTACTAGTATTGAACCTGTCCCACAAAAGCAGGGAGCTGAAACTTCGGTTCTTGTGTTCTGACAAAAGAAAATTTAAAGTCAGACACCAAAAGCCATGCAAGAGAACTTTATTATAAGTGAAAGTGAGGTGAAAGTAAAGCAAAAGTGAGGCTCAAGCACAGAGCACTCTCAAGAGAGAGAGTTAGCTGTCTCCGAGCAGAGAACAACAAAGGAGACAACGCTATCTCCAAATTTATTACTGTTTGATGTTTACCAGGAGAACTGAGGTCCTCCTTCAGCAACCTTCACCCATCAGGTGTCCAACTCCTCCTTGATGTCAGGTGGTGGAGTTTTTGACCTTAGTTGGTCCTCTCTTGAACTGTCATGGTGGCCATCCTATTTAGGGGGCTTTATCTACAAGTCAATCCTGTTAATGTGGACATTGGGGCCAGTAGCTTGTCACTGGCTCTTCGCAGTTCCAAAATCCATGGATATTTGTCACCGCTTGCAGCAACAACTTGCACGGGTCTTATGGGTGGTGGAGTGGAAACTGAGGCACTTCTATCTTTCTCTTTAGTGCACTGCTTTCTTGCTTGTTCATAGAGGATAGAGGAAATGAGGTTTACTTGCTTTGAGAGGAGAGAGAGAGAGAGAGACATTGCTTAAGAGAGAAACTTGCTACGCCTTAAAGTCCTGCATCCTGTGAACTAAGGGTACATCTACCTAAGGTGCCCTAGTGACATGTCTCAGTTCTCCGTTCCGCCATCTGCCTTCCACCGCTGCCCCTACTCGCTACTGTGTTCTTTCTTCTGGCTTTTTTGCTAATGGCTTCTGTGGCGTGTCTTCTCTGGCTACTGCCACACCGCGTGTCTTCTGCTACTGCTTTTCTTCTGCTAATGGCTGCTGTGGAGTGTTTTTCCCTCTGGCTGCTTCTAATGGCTGCTATATCTCTGTCTCCCTCCGCCTATGCTTATATCACCTCCAGGAGGCGGAGAGCAGGGCCATGCCTCTTACGCAAAGATTAGGCGAGACGCTCCGAGCAGGCAATTAGTGCTGGAGAACACATGTGCATACATTGTGTGCGTGGACGAGAAAATCACCTGAGTGTGCTTATGTCAATCGACCTCCTCGCTGCTGGTGTGATCAGGCGCCATCCTGGCGCCGCCAACATGGCACAGCCCCCAACAGTAGCTGGCCAGAGTTACCTTAGAATACCTACATTGCTAAAGGACTCTTCCTTCCCAGACACTATAGCCACAATCCCTAGCTCTACACCAACCTCAATGGACCCTACCAAGAGTTAGTCACATTAATCCTTTTCTCTTGTCATATTTTCCAAGTAGCTCCTTTGCTTTTATTTATTTTCTACAAATTAGCTACCACTCTTCTTATGGGTCAGGCTATGTGGGCAATGACCAGTCTCCATTTTACCCTGAGACTCCATGTCACGTAAGAAATGCTACTCCTATGGGAATACCTGGCCTCTGTACCCATTGACAGTTGCTTGGCATAGCATGTTTGACAACACAAAATGGCAATTCTTTTTTTTTTTTTTTTTTTCACATAAGGAAGCATTTATTTGAGGTTTAACATGAAATCATACAAATAAAATTTGTATAAACACAAATCCACATTGAGTCATAACACAGATAGCAAAGGACAAAGTAAAAACAAAGAAAACTAATTGGCGGCTATATACAGTTGGGACACAGTTGTGCCTTGTACACTAGAAAGTCTTTTACAAAATAATCATCTTAGATCAACAGAAGACCAATCTTCAATGTCGTCCTGCAAGATGGGTTTCTTTAGCATCTCCTATTTTCTCCAATGTCCTCCTTTAGTATGGCTGGTAATTATTTTGGTGATTGCCACCCCCTCAAGATGCCTTGCCATAAGTGCTCTGTTGACCACTGTAGTCTGCATATCCCTGTCCATATCCATAGTTCCCATAGTTATACCCAGTATAATCATATCCGCCATAGCCACTATAGTTCTGATCACCACCATAGGCACTATTGTAATTTCCATATCCTTGATCATAATAGTTATTAAATCCTTGGTTCCAATTTTGGCCCTGACCTCAGCCATGACCCCTAGTGCCACCTCGTCCACCAGCTGCAGCACCTCTTCCTCCTTTTTGTTGTTGCTATTGCTGCCTATATACCTCTTTGGGTTGTGCAACTTTGATTTCACACTTCCCAGAACCAATTTGATGATATCTGCTTTCTAACAATTTCTTTACTGGCTCTTCATCTTATATGTGATAAAACAAAATCCTCTTCTTTCATTTGTTTTTGTATCCATGGGAAGTTCAATATTTTCAATCTCTCCAAAGGCTCCAAAATATTCTTTAATTTGTTCTTCAGAAGTATCTGGGCTCAATCCACCCACGAAAACCTTTTTAGGGGGTTCTTTCCCTTTTAAAGCTCTGGCCCTTTTAGGGTCTATCAATTTGCATCCAGTTTGTGTTCTTTCAGGTCCAAAACCTTATCAACACTAGCAGCATCTTTGAAAAGCACAAATCCAAATCCTCTTGATCTTCCAGTGACTGGATCTGTTTTAATCGTACAGTCTACAACCGTCATCCTGCTGATTCTTGCTGCGTTGATCTTGGATCCCTCTGTGAATTCCTCTGTTGCTGTACTCGTTCATGTCCTCCATGGTGGTGGAGCTGTCGGCAGGGGGGTGCTGGCGCGCAGTCCTGGTCGCGGCAGCAGCGGCGGCAGAGCGTTGTATGGAGCTGGATTTCACAAAATGGCAATTCTTATACAATGTAAGATTGTTCTCCCTCTGGGTTCCATTTTTCTCGGATAGTGTACCCTAACATTTGTTTAAATGTTAGTAACCATTCTCTGATTGTCATGACAACAGCCACTTATAAGTAATATACTGACATGCTTTACTTATGGTATAAAAGCTGTACTCTAACTCTGGAGGGAGTTGGAGGGTGCAGACTTACAGTCTACCTCTCTGTCCCGCCAGCTGGTAAATAAAGACGGTTCTGTCTCCTGCCTTGAGATCCACTTGGTGATTTATTGTAATCTCGCCATAACACTCTTTACTTTCTCATCCACCTTGAAAATGTTTAAAGAAGACCCTAAAGCAATTTAAAGAATACTTGTGACCTTACCATGCATTTCACTGCTCATTTCTAGCTACTTCCTAAACAACCCAGGGGTGCTCTACCATTGAACTGCATCCCCAGTCATTTTTATGTTTTATTTTGAAAAAGGGTCTTGCTAAATTGCCCGGCCTGGTCTCAAACCTGCAATCCTCCTGCCTCAGCCTCCTGAGTTGCTGGGATTACAGGTGCACACCACCAATGCCTGGTATTATCTGATGGCCACTTGTATGTTCTCTTTTATAAACATGTTTGGGTCTTTTACCCATTTTAAAATCAGGATATTTGTTTTTGGTTTTGGTTTTCAAGTTTTTTGAGTTCCTTATTTATTTTGGATATTAACCCCTTATCACATGTATTGTTTATAAATATTTTCTCCCAAGATGTATGTTGCCTCTGCACTGTTTGTTTCTAGTAATCTTTGATTGATTTCCAAATATTGTAAATTTTACTTTGTTGAGCACCAGATATTGGCATAATCTTTAGGATTTGTTAGGTAGACCAGAGATCAGTCTGGGGTTAATTATTCCCTCCCCAGTGCTGGGTGAATTTTGATTGTTCTCAGCCTGACTGGTGGGAAAATGCCCTGGTCTTGGCCTTGTGTGAGTCCTGGGCACTGTTCCCTCTAATCCTTTCAGATGGTTCTTTCCCTGGCCTTGAGTAGTTTCCTCACACACGTGCTGATTAATTCTCTGCCAAGCACTTGAGGGAACCCTCTGAAGTTCTCTGGGGCTCTCTCTCTGCAGCTCTCTTTTCCCTAGTATTCATCGCCAATTCCAGCTGCTGTGCTCTCCTTGGACCCTCACCTCCATTTCTTCCACTCAGAAAGTCCTCTGGGGTCCACCTCACTTTTCCCTCCTGGCTTAGGCATCGGGAATTCTTTTGAGAGAATAAGATGGTCAATCCTAGAAGGACAAACCTGGCACGTTTTTTTTCTCTCTGGGATTTCATTGCTTTCATTATTGTTTGCCATTGTCTGATGTACAGTTTTGAACACTGTTGTCTTCCTGTTTATTTTGTCTTTGTTATGTCTATGTTATGGTGATGGTGGTTGTTTCCAGACCGGGCCCTGTTCCTCCATCTTGCCAGCATTGGGAGTTCTTTAGCAGTGGTTAAAAAGTTCCTCAGGTGATTCCAATGTGCAGCCAAGGTGAGAGCCATGTTTTCCTCCATCAGATAGAATCTTTGATTATTTCCTTCACTCCATTTCCTCTGTTTTTTCTTTCTGGAAATTCTGTTAGATATAATTTGAATGAATTGATCTTCCATTTCTTACCCCCCCCCCCCTTTTTTTTTTCCATTTCTTTATCCTTTTGTGCTACATCCTGAGAGGTGTCTAAAAATATTTCCTCCTGGTGGATCCAAGATGGCGGACTAGAGGGAGGCTGCATTCCTTGTCGCTCCATAACTCAGGTATCAAGGATATCTGTTTCTTGGTAAGGCAGTTTTTGCTGTTTATCAATCCCCTGCTGTTTACCCCATTTGTCTGCTGTGATCACCTGCAGTCTGCCAGCATATGGATACCTTTTCGAGTGTAGCTTGCTCACTGTCAGGCACCTATCATCTGCCATTTACCTGCCTCTTGCCTGTCCATGGCCTGCCTTTCACCTTTCCATCACCCACAGCCAAAGGTTCACCTCCCGATCATCCAACAGCAGTCAGCAAACTGACCACAGACAGCCAGTGGAGCACCAGCTCCCTGCTGTTGCCTGGAAGTTCACTGTCACAGTACTTGCAGGTTTGGTTACATGTGGGGGTTTCCATCCTTATTTCAGATAAAGTGGACTTAAAGCCAAAGTTAGTCAGAAGGGATAAAGAAGGACATTTCATACTGCTTAAGGGAACCATAAATCAGGAAGACATAACGATCATAAATATTTATGTCCCAAACAACAGTGCATCCATCTACATGAAACAAATCCTTCTCAATTTCAGGAATCAAATAGACCACAACACAATAATTCTGGGTGACTTTAACATACTGCCATCACCACTGGATAGATCTTCCAAACAAAAACTAAACAAAGAAACCATAGAACTCAATAACACAATCAATAACCTAGACTTAACAGACATATATAGAATATTCCATCCATCAGCAAGTGAATACACTTTCTTCTCAGCAGCACATGGAAACTTTTTGAAAATAGAACATATGTTATGCCACGAAGCAGCCCTTAGTAAATGCAAAAAATAGAGATACTGCCTTGTGTTCTATCACATCATAATGAAATGAAATTAGAAATCAATGACAAAATTAAAAAAAGAAGAAATTACTCCAACACCTGGAGACTAAATAATATGCTATTGGATGAAGCATAGATAACAGAAAATATCAGGGAGGAGATAAAAAAATTCTTAGAGGTAAATTAGAACAATGATACAATGTATCAAAATCTCTGGGACACTATGAAAGCAGTACAAAGAGTAAAATTCATCGCATGGAGCGCATTCAAGAAAAGAATAAGTGGGCTGGGATATAGCTCAGTTGGTAGAGTGTGTGCCTCGCAAGCACAAGGTCCTGGGTTCAATCCCCAGTACCGAAAAAAAAAAAAAAAAAAAAAAAAAAAAAAGAAAGAAAAGAATAAAAAGTCAACAACTAAATGACCTAACATTACAGCTCAAAGTCCTAGAAAAAGAAGAACAGAACAACACCAAAAGTAGTAGAAGACAGGAAATAATTAAAATCAGAGCTGAAATCAATGAAATTGAAGCAAAAGAAACAATTCAAAAAATTGACAAAACAAAAAGTTGGTTCTTTGAAAAAGGAAACAAAATAGACAAACCCTTAGCCACACTAACAAAGAGGAGAGAGAAAACTCAAATTACTAAAATTCGTGATGAAAACAGAAAATCATGACAGACACCACTGAAATACATAACATAATGAGAAACTACTGTGAAAATCTGTATTCCAACAAAATAGAAAATACCAAAGACATCGACAAATTTCTAGAGACATATGATCCTCCCAAACTGAACCAGGAGGACATATACTATCTAAAGCATTTTTATACATAAGAGATGAAACATCTGAAAGGGAAGTGAGGAAAACAACTCCATTCCCAATGGCCTCAAAAAAATAAAATACTTGGAAATCAATCTAACCAAAGAGGTAAAAGAGCTCTACAGTGAAAACTACAAAACATTGAAGAAAGAAATTGAGGAAGAACTTAGAAGATGGAAAGATCCCCCATGTTCTTGGATAGGCAGAATTAATATTATCAAAATGGCCATACTTCCAAAGGCGCTATACAGATTTAATGCAATTCCAATTAAAATCCCTATGACATTTCTCATAGAAACAGAAAAAGCAATCATGAAATTCATCTAGAAGAACAAAAGACCCAGAATAGCCAAAGCAATCCTAGGCAGGAACACTGATGAGGAGGTATCAAAGTACCAGACCTTAAACTCTACTGTAGGGCAATAGTAACAAAAACAGCATAGTACTGGCCCCAAAATAGACAGGTAGACCAATGGGTACAGGATAGAAGACACAGAGACATACCCACATAAGTACAGTAATCTCATACTAGACAAAGGTGCCAAAAACTTACAGTGGAGAAAAGATAGCCTCTTCAAAAAATGGTGCTGGGAAAACTGGAAATCCATATGCAGTAAAATGAAATTAAACACCTATCTCTCATCCTGTACAAAACTCAACTCAAAATGGATCAAGGATCTAGGAATTAGACCTGAGACCCTTCACCAAATAGAAGAAAAAGTAGGCCCAAATCTCCATTACGTTGGCTTAGGACCAGACTTCCTTAACAAGACCCCCATAGCGCAAGAAATAAAAGCAAAAATCAATAAATGGGATAGATTCACACTAAAAAGTTTTTTTTGTTTTTTTTTGTTTTTTTTTTCCAGCACAGGAAACAATCAATAATATGAAAAGAGAGCTTACAGAGTGGGAGAAAATGTTTTCCACACACACTTCAGACAGAGCACTCATCTCCAAAGTTTATAAAGAACTTAAAAATCTTTACACCCAAAATATAAAGAACCGAATCTATAAATGGGCTAAGGAAATGGACAGACACTTCACAGAAGAAGATGTACGGGTGATCAACAAATATATGAAAAAGTGCTCATCATCCCTAGTAATTAGAGAAATGCAAATTAAAACCGCATTTAAAATTAAGATTTCATCTAACTCTAATTAGAATGGCTATTATCAAGAACACAAGCAATAATAAGTGTTGGCGTGGATGTGGGGGAAAAGGCACCCTCATACATTGCTGGTGGAGTTGCAAATTGGTGCAGCCACTCTGGAAAGCAGTATGGAGATTCCTCAGAAAGCTTGGACCCACCATTTGACTCAGCTATCCCAATCCTTGGTTTATGACCAAAGGACTTAAAATCAGCCTATTACAGTGATGCAGTCACATCAATGTTCATAGCAGCACAATTCACAATAGTTAAGTTGTGGAACCAACCTAGAGTCCTTCGATTGACAAATGGATAAAGAAAGTGTGGTATATATACACAATGGAATATTACTCAGCCACAGAGAATAATAAAATTATGGCATTTTCTGGTAAATGGATGAAGTTGGAAAATATTATATTACGTGAAATAGGTCA
The DNA here is from genome assembly GCF_902686455.1 of Sciurus vulgaris. Taxonomy (NCBI): domain Eukaryota; kingdom Metazoa; phylum Chordata; class Mammalia; order Rodentia; family Sciuridae; genus Sciurus; species Sciurus vulgaris. Next base: position 22,197,828 of record NC_136479.1, on the reverse strand, counting down.
AGCCCAAAAAACCCAAGGCTGAATGTTTTCTCTGATAATTGCATGACAATATATAACAATGGGAATGGCAGGGGGAAGAGAAGAATGAAGGAACTTTGGATGGTGTAGAGGAAAAAGGGGTGGGAGGGGGTGAGAATGGAAAAACAGCATGAAACAGACAGTATTACCCTATATACATGTATGATTACATGAATGGCATGAATATACATTGTGTACAACCATAGAAATGAAAAGTTGTACCCTATTTGTGTACAATGAATGAAAATGTGTCTGTAAAAATAAAAAATATTTTAATAAAAATTTTCCTCCTGGGTTCATACCCCAGTGTGTGTGTGGAATTTTAATTTCTGGACATTTTCCTTATTCTCCAATTGCAATGTCTTCCTAGAAGCTCTTCTTGTCTCACGGGTGTGTTATCTTAAGTATCTGTTTCTTCCAGGGCTGGTTGTTCTGTTTATTCATCTTAATTGTTTATGGTGCCACTGAATTTAAATTTAAAAGGAGGCCCACACAGTTCTCCTTGGCAGCTGAGTGGGTCTGGTTCCCAGCAGCCTATCCTGGAACAGGTGGCACAGCTGTGTGGGCAGGTGTGTTAATTGGTTAAAATGCTTCATTCAGATCAATGGTTCTTATTCCCCGACCTAACCCAGAGGACATCTGGCAACTTCTGGAGACGTTTTTGATTGTCACAAGTAGGGGAATGCTCCTGGCACGTAGTAGGATGTTGCTAAATATCCTACCGTGCACAAGAAGGCTTCCCACAAGAAAGAATCATCTGTCCTAACATGTCAACGGTGTGGGGGTGGGGAACACCCTGACATAAAGCCATCTGAGAGCTGCCTGCCCCATCTCTAACTACCAGAGTTCAAGAGGGGATTCTATTCTCTCTCTCTCCCTCTCTCTCTCTCTGTCTCTCTCTCTCTCTCTCCCTCCCTCCCTCTCCTGGAAACTTCCAGGGCAACTTATTCAATTTTGTGTAAAAAACACCACCAACTGGTGGTCCATGGCCCCATGTGGCTTTTAAGGGCAGAGATTTACATGTATATTCAAGAAATTATCAACAGTTTGGTCACTTTCACCTAAAAAAGGTTTCTAGCTTTTCCTGGAAACTCAGGTGATTCAGACAGTTGCGCTGTGGTTGGGCTGGGTGCAGCCGCCGGACAATCAGGCAGGTGGTCTCTGTTTACCTCCAAGCCCTCATCCACTTCCCTCACCTGTGCCATCTGCTTGGCCACTTACGCGCTGTATTTGTGATCCTTGCTTTTTTCGTCCAGGGAAGAAATACTGTGACCATACACAGGGAAGGCCATGGAGTGCGAGATCATCCTTTAATTAGTTATCTCATTTTCTCTCTTCAGGTCCATTGCCTTCTATCTGGACTCCCTCACCTCCCCCAGGCTTCTCCTGGGTAGGTTTTGTTTTGTCTCATTTTTTGGCAATGCCAGGATGAACCCAGGGCTTCACGCATGCTAGACAAGTGCTCTATTAGCTTTGAGCTCCATCCGCAGCCCCTCCTGGGTGGGTCCTAGGCAAGGGTTCTCCTGCTCAGGTTTTCTCTGTCAACAGAATCTCATTTATTTTCTGTCTTCTGGAAATGCAAGTTAATGTGTGATCTGCTGATGTCCCACTCCACTCTCAGCACTGCTTTAAATTTATATTAATACATTTGTTTTGTTTATGTTTCTTTGCAGTACTGAGGATTAAACCTGGGGGTTCTTTACCACTGAGCTACATCCCCAGTCCTTTTTATTTTGACACAATATTTTGCTAAGTTTCTGAAGCTGATCTTGAACTCAAATTCCTTCTGTCTCAGTCTCCTGAGCCACTAGGATTATAGGTATATGTCCACACCCAGTTATTTTAATACTTGTTTTTTGGGGTGCTGGGGAATCGAACCCAGGGCCTTGTGCTTGCAAGGTAAGCACTCTACCGCCTGAGCTATCTCCCCAGCCCAATACCTTCTTAATGTTTGCTTGAGGTTTGGTCTTCTGAGTCCTGCTAGAGTGAATATAAAACTCTACAACAAGAACGTAAGTTCTCCCATAAAGGATGTCTTACTGTTTTGCTTTTGAATTTTATATCACTGTCTACCACAAAATGTTCTTTTTGCAAATTAAAACTAATTAGAAACTTTGTAAGAAACAGTCTCATACAAATCTTAAAGTATTAACATTGTTTCTGGAGAAATCCAATAACTGGAGGAGAAAGAAAAGGAAGTTACTCCTAAATGATTTGGCTAACATCAAATTTTTTTTTCTTTTTCTTTTTTTCTTTTTTTTTTGCGGGTGCTGGGGATCGAACCCAGGGTCTAGTGCTTGTAAGGCAAGCACTCTACCGACTGAGCTATCTCCCCAGCCCCTCGAATTTTTAAGAAGTATTTTTACTTTGCTTTAAATGTCCACATTGTTTTTTATCTTATTTATTTATTTGTTTATTTTGAGATGTTTATTCATTATGTTTCTAAGCCTGGTTCAAACCTTCTGAGCTCAAGGGATCCTTCCACCTCAGCCTCCCAAGTGCATGGATTATAGGTGTGTACCACTACACCCAGCTTCACATTTTTTTGTTGTGTATTGTTTGGTTCTGGGGTTGAATCCAGGGCACTTAACTACTGAGCCACATCCCCAGCCCTTTGTATTATTGATTTTGAAATAGAGTATCACTAAATTGCTTAGGGTCTCACTAAGTTGCTGAGGCTGGCCTTGAATTTGCAATCCTCCTGCCTCCCAATTTGCTGGCATGCACCACCATGCCCAGTATACATTTGTTTTTATTGATGGAATACTGTTATTGTTTATTATATCTCCAATGTTTATTTTAGATTTTTTCCATTCCAAGGTTGATTTATAAGCACATGATTGGTTTTACTTAAAAAAATGCTATTTGTATTTAATAAAGTAAAGTGCTTTGTGGAGCTGGGGAGATAGCTCAGTCAGTAGAGTGCTTGTTGCAAGCACAAGTCCCTGGGTTCGATCCCCAGTACTGCAAAAAAAAAAAAAAAAAAAAAAAAAAGCAGGCTCAGTCTAGGTACAATATGGAAAATGGAAATAGGAAGACTTCTAAGAAGCAATTCAGAAGCAACCAATGAAGTAGAGCCAGAATCCAGGAAGTTGGTGTTGAGATCAGGGGCAAAACCCAGGGCCATTTGGGATGGCTGGGACTGCAGGAGGGAAAGTGCCAAAGATGAAGGAGAGAGAGGATCAGGGTTGACAGGGAGTGATCCTGCACCCTAAGATAATATTTTAGATGCTGGGTGGACAAGGCATATCTAGGTGGCTGTCAGGAGGTTTAAGTTTAGGAGAGAGACCTGAGGTGGCATTTTAGTTAAGGTATAGGTTTTGCTGGACACAGTGGTGCAGCCTAAAATTCCAGTGACTCAGCAGCCTGAGGCAGGAGGATTGCAAGATCAAAACAAACCTCAACAACTTAGTGAGGCCTTAAGTAGCTTAACAAGACCCTGTCTAAAAATAAAAAATAAAAAGGGCTGGAGATGTGGCTCAGTGGTCAAGTGCCCCCGAGTTCAATCCCCAGTACCAAAAACAAAACAAAACAAAACAAAAATAGATACAGGTTTGGTTTCATGTTACAAATATACTGAGTGACTTATCAAAATAAAATGTTAATACTGAGATAGGTAGTTCAGGGCTGGTGTGGTGGCTCCACAGAGACTCAGGTTCCTTTGATCTAACTGCTCAGCCATCCCTTATCCATGATGTGAGGAAGGAAGGAGAATACAGGTCAGAACCAGTTACATAGCACCTTAGCTGCTAGAGAGTCTGGAAATGTAGCCTTTCATCTGGGTGGCCACAGCCCAGTTACAAGTCATACTGTGTTCCTTTATCACCTTTGGTTTAGGAAGACAGCATGCTCAAGCTGGAGGTAGAGACTTGGAGATCCTCAGGGTCTGAGACAGCAACTGAAGTCATGGGCGAGACTGCCAGGAAGGGTTGTGGAGGGAGAGTAAATATCATCCAGGACTGGCCTCCAAGAAAATGGCCAGCAAGCAGAGCCAGGGAGTGTGGCCAGTGAGAGAGACAAGATGTCAGGCTTGTGTGGAGTCACAGGAGCTGAGGGAAGAGAAAGTTTCAAGGAGTGAACCACAATGTTTAATGCTGCCTGCGGGAGGCTTACAAGTGTCCTTTGATTAAAATATGTAGACATGATTTTGCAAAAGCAGTTTCTGTAGAGTTCTGGAAATGTACAGAAGCCTGCAGCTGGTTGCAGAAGCAGGCAAGAAAATGTAGACTGTTAGGATAGATAACTCTTTCCAGAATTGGCTATGAAGGAGGTGAGAAGTCATGCTATAGGTGAAAGACAATTAATTGTTGATTGGTTGTGTGTGTGTGTGTGTGTGTGTGTGTGTGTGTGTGTGTGTGTGTGTTTTAAGTACCAGGTTTTGAACCCAGTGCTTAACCACTGAGCCACATCCCCAGCCCCCCCCCCCTTTTTTTTATTCTTTTTAATTTTGAGACAGAGCCTTGCTAAGTTACTGAGACTGACTTGGAACTTGCGATCCTCCTGCCTCAGCCTTCTAAGCCACTGGGTTTACAGGCATGCGCCACTGTACCCAACTCATGGTTGGCTGTGTTTTAAGGTGGAGGAGATGTCTGTTAGCTTGCTTTTTGAGACAGGAGACTTACTCTGTTGTTCAAGCTGGCCTCTAACTCCCAGGCTCAAGTGATCCTCCTTCTTCAGCCTCCTGAGTAGCTGGGACTATGGGCATGCACCACCAAGCCCAGTACATGGTGAAAGAGATCTGAAACTCATTTGTATGAGGAAATAGTCTGGATTTGCATGAGAGAGAGAGAGAGAGAAAGAGAGAGAGAGAGTGTGTGTGTGTGTGTGTGTGTGTGTGTGTGTGCGTGCGCGTGCGCTATTATAAATAAAATAAACTGCCAAGCATGTTTCCATCATGAAATATCCAAAAGCACTTTATAAAATTAAGTAAACATCCTTTAAGATGAATAGACAGACTAGGTGTGTTGTTCATGCCTTTAACCTGAACTTCTTGGGAGACTGAGGCAGGAGAATCACAAGGTTAAGCCCAGTCTGGGCAACTTAGGGAAACCCTGTCTCAAAAATAAAAAGGGGGTGTAGCTAAGTGGTAGTGTACCCCTGGGTTCAATCTCCATTACAGGGGGGGATAAAAAGCACAGCCAAGCCACAAGAAAATCAGGGGCCTCCCCAGAAGGAGCATGAAGAGGAAAGAGAAAACCATAGCTGTGGGAGGTGCTGTGTGGTTAAAGTTCTTGGCAAAGAAGGGGCTTGGGAATTTTTTTTTTTTTTCAGAATCAGTACTGGGGATGGAATCCAACAGCAGTCTACTTCTGAGCCACATCCTCAGTCCTTTTTTATTTATTTCAAGACAGGATCTCACTAAGTTGCCAAGGCTGGCATCAAACTTTGATCCTTCTGCCTCAGCCTCCAGCTTACCTGGGGAATTAAAAACTGAGATCCTGTTGGAAAGTTCAGACCTTTATAGGGTGACATCATCTGACTCCCAGCCCAGGGAGCACAAAAGGACCTTGTCTGTCTCACCTTGAGATTTGATGACAATAAAAAGTCTCCCGAGATTTTATAACCAAAGACTTGCACTCACTTAAATTTGAGGTTCAAATTTACACCATCTGCATGGTCTGGGAAACCCATATACATTTAATAAATATTGTGGTCCAGGGTTGGTAATATCCCTGAATCATCTGAGGCTAAAGCAAAAACAAAATTTCTCTAGAAAGAAAAATCCTCTGTGTTAGTCAGCTTTTTGTTAATATAACAAAATGACTGAGACAACCTATAGAGAGAAGAGCTTTATTTTGGCTTATAATTTTATTTAATTTTATTTTTTTAGATGGGGTCTCACTATGGGTTGCCAAAGCTGGTCTCAAACTTATGAGGTCCCACCTCATCCTCCCAAGTAGCTGGGACTTCAAGCATAAGCCACCATACCTGGCCACAGTTTGGGAAGGTCCAGTCCTTTGCTTTGGACCTGTGGTGAGGCAGCACCTCATGATAGAAGTACACGGTGGAACAAAAACCAGGGAACACAGAGAGACTTGATGGGCCAGGGTCCCAAAATCTCTCTCAGGGGCACAGCCCCAATGGCCTCCCCCTAGACCCTACCTTTTAGATGAAATTGGGCACATTTAGGGTGGTATGGCCATAGACAAGGCCCTACCTTTTAAAGGCTTCACCTTCCATGCTGAGGACTTTGGAAGACATCTAAGATCCAAACTATAGCATCCTCAAACCTGGTCATGTCAATTCCTACTGATAAAACTCTGATGAAGCTGAGATCACAGCCCCAAGTTACAAAATGTAAGAAAAAAATCTGCAGTGAATGAGACTAGGCAGACACAACATCCAATGGGGTTCACTTCACCCTAGAGTCCTAGAGATTAGAGTTATTGGGTAAAGGACTGTACAGTAAGTATGATTTAAATGCCTAAAGGTGTAAAAGAAGGAATTGACATGAGAAAGATGATGGTAAAGATGAGAGAGGTTTAAAAGAAAGAGGAAGGAGAAAAGGCAAAATGAATACATCTATTAATCTATTCACTTATTCATTCATTTCCCCTTCAAGTGAGGTTTCTATTATGTTTTGGAGCCCCATTCCCATCTGGGAATGGGAAGATGATTCTGGGGATAGCAAGTGGGACTCCGCCTCAGGAAGATCACATGCACCTGTGTTTGCCCCATGCCTTTATCTACCCACCATTCACACATCCACTCACCCAGCTATCCATATTCCCTCCATCCACCCATTTTCATTTTGTAGCCATAGCTAGAAAATTTTCAATAGAGCATCTTGTTCAATTGCCTGTCTCTTGTTGTAGAGAAAAAGAATATGAGGTCTACAATACAAAAAACATCACTTTTCTGGTGACTAAAGTGATGAGTAATAAAGCCAGACTGAAAGTCAGACACCTTACCCCTGGTTTCCTGTCCAGAGGACTGTTCACTCCTCATGGGCAGGGTCCCCACAAAACATCTTGTCAGCTGATGATGACTATGACAAGTGATATAGTTACCCAGCTCATAAGTGACAGAGATTTCTATCTTGTATCAGTTTTTTTTTTTTCTTTTCTCTCTTTCTTTCCTTCTTTTTCTTATTTTTATTTTTGATACTAGGGATTTAACCCAGGGACACTTAACCATTGAGCTACATCCCCAACCCTTTTAATTTTATTTTTAAAAATTTGAGACAGGGTCTTACTATGTGACTTACAATCTTACTAAGTTGCCAAGGCTGGCTTTGAACTTGTAATCTTCCTTCCTCAGCCTCTGGAGCTGCTGGGATTTTAGGTGTGTACCACCATGCCTGGCCTTTGTGTCCATTTTGATCTGATTTCTACCTTGTATCAATTTTGAGTCTGTGTGCCATCTCACCCCTACCTGCGTCCCCCAACCTGATACTAGAGAGACTCTGTATGAGCTCCTGAGCTCACCTGGCTTAGAAGAAGGTGCTCAAGATGCAGGTGGATGGGGACATCTGGAGGGAGGGGCTGCGTTGGGTTCTTGGTCCCTCTACCTGGGCACTTCTTGTTGCATGATTGCTCCTTCAACTCATAGCATGCAAGGGACTAGAGGGAGGCTCCAAGCGCTCTGTAGCAGCCTGAGCAGGAAGTCAGAGCGATGCCCTGGGCGCAGGTGCACTTGGGAGGCTCCCAGCCATAATACAGGTAGGTATCCCTGCATGGCAGTGCCAGCCTGCAATCTGTTACTTGGGAGGCTGAGACAGGAGGATCACAAGTTTCAGGCCCGCCTCAGCAACTTAGCAAGATTTTGTCTCAAAATTAAAAATAAAAAGGGACAGCGATGTAGCTCAGTACCCACCATATTCCCAATACCACCACAAATAAATAAAAAATAACAACATAGGATCACTGTCAACTCCATCCACCTCAGCACTTCCAGGAGAAGGTCTCAGTTTGGTGCTAGTATCTGACACTTTTCTGGCTTGCTGATCCATTAATATGTTTTTCTTTTAGCAAAGAAAGAGCAGAGTTTGGGGTCAATGTCTCCAGCAGGAAACAAAGTCTACTTAAAACTTAACAACTTCATTTACATTGTATTTAGTTTCATGTTTTAACTTCTATTTATGGCAAGTGATACATTTATAGAAGTGATACAAATAAAAGGATTCCTTTAAAAGTAAATTTATTAAGTAAATAGTTTAAAGAAAAATGTAAAGTGTATGACAATGCAATATGGCAAAAATCCCAATAATCTTGACAGAAATTTGAGAGATTAAAAAACCAGGGATTACAAATTCACCACCAGTAGCTCTCTCCTAAAGGGGAGGTCAGTTAGTAGGGTTGACCGTTACAGGTAAGCCCGTCTTGAGGCAAATCTGTCTGTCTGGACTATCCAGAAAGCTAAGAAGAAAGATGACCAGAGGTTGCATTTTGGAAAGGCTCCTTTCCAAGTTGGACCAAATTGGGTTCTTCTCGGCCCAGGATTTCCTCACCCTGGAGTGGTAAGATCAGAGGGCTGAGGCATCAGCCATAAGCAGATGGACAGAGGAACCTGTTCTTTGACTTTAAGTCCCAACTCCAAGCAAGAGCAGGGCCCTCCAGCTTGGCTCAGTAAGTTCCTTGTTGCCATTTGGAAGTCAAAGTCATAGTTCATATGTTATAAAAGGCTCCTTTGCTTGATCCTGTCTTCTGCGTTTTCCTGAGGACCCCACAGGAGTCGGGCACAGAGTGGATGGGGAGGAATGAGATTTGTGGCTTTGGGAGGCTGGATTCCTGTCATCTCCTGCCAACACAACAGATACTTGACATCTCACATCCAGGCCACTTGTCAGTATCCATGGGACCCTTTGCTTTCATAGGGCATCTTAGGCAAACACTGTTGGAAGGTGGAAGTGGCTGGGTTAACGCTATTTCCTGTCTGATTACCTTCAGTTCTTAATTCTGGAATACAGACTTGGAGCTTTCTGCCAAGTCAGTCACACTTCCGGTTTTCTGAGCCACAGCGCAGAGAATTAAGCAGAGGCACTGCTGGGGTTCCCTGTAGCACACACTCTGTCCACACTCAGTCTGCCCACTCTCCAGCACAGAAGAATTGAAATGCGGGCATAAAAGGCCTGAGAGGAATGTCTTCCTGGAGCAGCCTCAGGACCAGCCCGAAAGCTGAAGCTTGGGGTCTTATGGTCCCTTGGATGTGGGGCTTTCTGCAGGGGTCTCTGGGAGGCCAGTCCCACAGGCTCTGGGGATTCAGAACCCCACACTGGTCCGGCCTTCCCGCCTCCAGAACGCTGAAATCTGCTCCAGGGTGACCCGAGGCTGGAGTCCCCAGTCAGGCTCAGGGCTCCCTGGCCGTTTCCTCCAGGCCTGAGGGCTCCCAAACTGCATGTTGACCTCTGACCTCCTCTCAGGCTCAGCCCAACTCACCAGGCCTGTGGCATGGGACCTCTCCTCCTGGGACTGGGGTCCCCAGAAGGTGCTTTGGGCTGGGGCCTCAGGTGAGGTCTGGAGAACCAAGGAGCTGGGAGCAGAGTGTGGGGATAAAGGGGCAAGTGGGGCGCTTGCTCGGGCCTCCAAAGTGCCCCCAGGGCTAGGAGGGTCTGGGGCCCTGCCCATCAGCAGGGGGACTGCTGAGCCATACCAGTCCTCAGAGCGCTCTCGGGCAGTGCCTGTGGGCTCAATCCACAGCTCCCCTCCAGGGCGCCAGACCAGGGTGGGTGCACGATGGTTCCCAGGGTCTGGGCGGAGAGAGCGGCGGAACAAACATTCGGCCAACACAGCTGTAGTCAGGATGAAGAAGGCGGCGAGGGAGGCCAGGGCCAGCATGATGGGGATGCAGGGGCCACAGGGCAGCGGGGGCCATAAGGCTGTCTCAGACGTGGGGGGTGCCTCCATGTGCCCGAATGGCTGTTGGTGAGTTGAAGGCATCTGGGAGACCCAGAAGGGAGAAGAGGGAGCAAGTAAGGCAGTGTTGGCACAGCTGAGGCAGGGAGAGAGGCACAGTGTGCAAGAAACCACGAAAGAGGGTGAAGGGGACTGGGAATCCAGCTTGTGAGACAGAGGAACAAAGGGGACCCAGAGAGGGCAAGAGCAAGCCAGGTGGGGCCAGAGGACAGGTGACCCTCCTCTTGTGGGCCCTCCAGTCCCTTCTGGAAGCCCCATTTTCCTTCCAGTAACTAGGGAGCCCAGACAAAAGCCTCGGGGCCACCAGGGCTTCTTTCCTCCAGTCTAGGCCCCCTTGGGTCCTCTGGCCTAGAGAGGAAGTAGCAGCAGAGGAAATGAGAGAACCTCCCTCCCGGCCCCCTCCCCTGCAAGGGCACCCCCTCTGTGGCTGCCTCTACTGCCACCTCACTGCTTCCTTGCCGCCTCACTGCCCTCCTTGGTGGTGGTCTTGTCTTGGGGCTCCACCGTATTTGCTCCTGTGCCAGGTCTCAGGTGCCACCTCTGCACCTGTCCCAGCCTCTCCAGCTGTGCTGCCTCCGGTCTGTTTCTATCTCCCTTTTGTCTCTGCCCGCTTCTCTCTCGACCCCTAGTCCTCCACCTGTGGGGGCCTCCTGCACCCCTCACCTCACCTTGGGTCAGCCCTGGCTCCTCTTCCTCTCTTTAGAGCCGCTCTTCCATGTCTCCAGTTGGTGCTGTCTCCAGTTGGTGCTGAGATTGTCTGAAAGGCCTGAAGGCACAGAGAGGGCTGGCTTCACATGAGAGCGGAAGGGAGGCCACCACCTGTTGCTGGGCAACTGTGCCCCAACTCCTCCAGCCCTGGTGGAGTGTTTCCAAGGCAACCTGGGGGGATGTGGTCACTGTGGCAAGGAGGCGTTTCCTGGTAAGGTGGGGCCGGAATGGGCAGTGGCTTTGTTGAACTCAGTCTCATCTCAGAACCAGCCCTCAGGCCCCAGAACATTCATCCACAGGCCAGGAAAGAGGATGGGGAGACTCTGGCCAATCTACTCCCAGAACACCATGGTATATCCTCTGTTGGCCCATGGGAGGCTGCCCTATCCCTGTCCTGCCCTGTCCTGCCCTGTCCTGTGCACTGCTCTACAAAACTGTCATGCCTGCTGATCCATTGGCCTTCCCACTTCTAATTAACACAACTCTCCTTGTCTTCAGACCATTTAACCTCAATTTTGGTTGGAAAATATCTGTGAGGTGCAGCTTGAGTAGTAATAATGTCAGGCCTCTAAAGATTGAGAGTATAAAAACAGGCTTAGGCCTGTATCCAGGGCCTCAACCTTCTGCCATCTCTACTCCTTTCTCCTGGGGCTAATGGTCAGAGGAGACTGGAGCACAGTGTGATGGAGTATAATGGGAGTCTGGAGTCCAGGAATCTTCCAGAGATTTCTGACTCACTCATCAACAGATGACAAAAGGCCTAAAAAAGGGAGGTGACGTATCCAAAGTCACGCAAGCCACATGCTTTTGTGGGGGTGGTAGGGGTGGTGAGATGGAGGGGAAGCATAGTTATAAATTACCTGGTCTGACAGGCTCCTTGCACACAACACGACTCATGGGGCACCCGTATTTTGTTTTGCAAAGTAACAACCATTTAATGTGAAAGACTACAAAAATAAGTTGACGTGTTAGTGTCTTACAAAGATGGTGGCAAGGGAAGCGTGATTCAAGACAGTTCTGTTGGTGGCTTTGAGGAAGGGGCCAGAGAAGAGGGTGCTGCGTGGGGGGTGGGGCAAGTGGAGAATCCCAGGACTCTGAGCCTTAAGACGTCAGCAGAACCCTGATGGGATTAGACCTTGATGAGATTAGCAGCCTTAAAATAAAACCTGAACTTAATACCACTGAACTGTACATTTGAAATAGTTAAACTGGTTAAATTTTATGTTTACATTTTACTACAAGCAAAATGTTTTATTTTTTAAATCTAAATAAGCTAATAAATAAAACATGAAAATTAAATGTGTTCTCTTTTAATTAATCTTTCTAACAACAATAAAAAAAGACAAGGGCTAACGGTATAGCTCAGTGGTAGAATGCTTAGCATGCATGAGTTCCTAGATTTGATCCCCAGTATAGGAAAAAAAAAAGGACAAGTCTTTAGACAAGTAAACTTTAAAAATCAGGATGATTAGACACAACAGGATTTTTCTGTTACTATCAAACTGATTGTTTTGATTTTTTTTCCCCCGTTATTAGGGATTGAACCCAGAGGTGCTTTACCACTGAGCTACATCCCCAGCCCGTTTTATTTTTCATTTTGAGACAGAGTCTTACTAAGTTGCTGAGGTTGGACTTGAACTTGTGATCCTCCTGTCTCAGCCTCTAAGTCACTGGAATTACAGGCAGGCACCATTGTGCCTGGCAGCTGTTTTGATTCTTATTTTTTTGTTGTTTAAAAAAAACTTAGCCAGGTGTGGTGGTGCATACCCATAATCCCAGTGACTAGAGAAACTGAGGCAGGAGGATCATAAATTCGAGGCCAGCCTCAGCAACTTGGCAAGACTTCAGCAATTTAGTGAGACCCTGTCTCAAAATAGAAAAGAATTTTTAAAAAGGACTAGGAATATAGTTCAGTGTAAGCACGTCTGGGTTCAACCCCCATTATGCATCCTCCCAAAACAAAGCTTAAGAAATTTTAACTGATTCCTCAAAAAATGAAAAACAGAATTACTTTATCCTGCAATTCCACCTCTACATATATACTCAAAAGAACTGAGAGCAGGGACGTGAGCAGTTATTTGTACACTCATGAAGCAGCATTGCTCACAGTGGCCTGAAAGGGGAAGCAACCCCAAGTGTTCATTGGCTGTTGAATGAATAAACAAAACATGGTCTATACATACAATGGAACATTATTCAGTTTTTAAAAGGAATTCTAACACGTGTTACAACATGGATGAACCTTGAAAATGTTATGGTAAGTAAACTAAACTAGTCACAAAAGGACAAATACTATAGCATTCCATTTTGCCTAGAATGATCAAAAATTATAGGAGAATAGGATGCTTGTGGGGAGTTAGGGTTCTATAGTAGAACTTGCAATTTGAAATGATGAAAAAGGGGCTGGGGTTGTGGCTCAGTGGTGGAGGCTTGCCCAGCATGTGCAAGGCCATGGGTTTCAACCCCAGCACTGCAAAAAAAATTTTAAAAGCAAATAAGTTTTATGCTATATATACAATATATTTAAACTAATATTTTATATTAGTATATATGTATATATTTTATTTATTTATTTATGCAGAAATTGAACCCAGGGGCACTTTACCGTTGGGCTACATCCCCAGCCCTTTTATTTATTTATTTTTTATTTTCAGACAGGATCTTGCTAAATTTCTTACGGCCTCACTAAATTGTTCCTCAAACTCACAATCCTCCTGCCTTGGCCTACTGGGATTACAGTCATATGCCACAGTGCCCGTCTAAACTAATATTATAGAAAATTAAAATGTGAAGAAGAAAATTATTCCCCACAATCTACCCTCTCCCAACAACCCCTTCTATTTTACAGGTTTGTGCAGGATGGGGAATCGGAATCCAGGTGTCCCGGCCCCAGGCTCCTCCCACTCTACGCAAGCATTTCTGAAAAAATGAATCAGGATGTTACTCAAGGAGTCTGCGCAATTGAGAAGTCTCAACACAGAGACCTAGAAAATAGGCACGTGGGGGTATTTCTGGACAGTGGCTGCTCCTGGAGCCAAGTGTTCAGGAAAGAAGGAGAGAATGCTTTCTTAGTTGACTGGGGAGCTGGTTTGTGGTTTGCTGTGTGTTTGCTATTTGCTGATTTAGGAAGGTATAAGCAGGAAGAGGCTTATTGTCCCCTAAAACAGTGAAGCTCCTTAGAGTTCTGCCCCTTCACTCCCAGGTCTATGTGGAGGTTTTAAAATGTGGTCTGCAAATTCTTCCCCAACCCCCACCCTCAGTACAGGAACCCAGGGGTGACTACCACTGAGCTCCATTTCCAGCCCTTTTTACTTTTTATTTTGAGACAAGTTCTCCCAGATTGCCCAAGCTGGCCTTTAACTTGCATTCCTCAGGCCTCAGCATCCTGAATTACTGGAATAACCGATGTGCACCACAACAGATTCTTTAACACTCTATCAAAAAAGGTTGAAGTTGGGCATGAAGTTGGCACATATCTATAGTCTCAGTTTCTCAGGAGGCTGAGGCAGGAGGATCATTTGAGACCAGGAGTTTGGGACCAGATGCTATTTCAAAAAAAAAAAAAAAAAAAAAAAAATTGAGTTTTAAATTCTTCCTTCTTGAATATGGGCTGGACTTAGTGACTGATTTCTCTCTCTCTCTCTCTCTCTCTCTCTCTCTTTCAGTGGAGGAGATTTTTATTTGGTGCTTACAGTCCATTGTTGGCTGACTTCATTGCCCTGGGCTGGAAGTGAGGCAGATCATGATGGAAGGTGTGGAGGAGGAAATCAGCTCAGAATATGGCAACAAGGAAGCAGAGCATCTTCATACTGATGGACAGAATGCAGCAAAAGTGACACAGCATGACTTCTTCATGTTGTGAGGAAGCCCAAGACACATGTAGATGCCTTGGCTAAAGTCTCAGCTAGGGTCCCAATCAGTAGCCAACATCTACTACCAAACATGTATATTCATTCGCAAGTCTTCAGATGACTCCAGTCCCAGGATTTAAGCCACCTCAGCTGGTATCAAGCAGAGCAGACATGAGCTATCCATCTGGAGCCCTGCCCAAAACACAGACTGAGGAAAAGAAATATTGCTATCTTAGAGAGTTACATTTTTGGGTGGTTGGTGACATAGAAAGAGATAACTGGCACACTTGACTTCAAGGGTTTTCACCAGGTTGGTTAAGGACAGTAGTTCAGAATCACCTATGAGAGCTCAAGAGTTCACACTTACTTCCAATCTCCCCCCCACCCTGCCTTGCCAGGTTCTTACACCACTTTAGAGTCTGAATTGGGAGGGTGGGGGAGAAATATAAGAGCAACGAGAGCATGGAGTTGGTTCAGAAATTCTATAGGAGACTCAGAAATGCCCTCTCCATAGTTGAGGTCCACTACTAGACAGGCTCATTCCAATAGAGTGGCCATCAGACACATGTGGTTCTTTAAATTTAAATTAATTAAAATAAAATAAAAATTGAGTTCCCTGGTCTCACCTGTATATATGTATATAAACATATATACACACATGCATACATTTATTTATATGTGTGTATTTTTTAATGGTGGGTACTGAGCACTTTACCACTGAGATATATCCCCAGTCCTTTTTATTTTTTATTTTGAGACAGGGTTTAACTTAGTTGCTGATGCTGGCCTCAGACTTGCTATCCTCCTGCCTCAGCCTCCCAAGTCACTGGAATTACAGGTGTGTGCCACCATGCCAAGCTTCACTGGTTACATTTCAAGTGCTTAACAGGTGCATGCAGCCTGTGGCCACCATACTGGACATCATAGGTACAGAATGTTTTCATCAATACAGAAAGTTCTAGTGGGCAGTCAGGCATGGTGGTGCATGACTGTAATCCCAAAGACTTGGAAGGCTGAGACAGGAAGATATTAAGTCTGAGGCCAGTTTTTAGCAACTTAGTGAGGACCTCAGTAACTTAGCAGGACTCTGTCTCAAAATAAGAAGGAACCAGGGATGTAGTGCAATGATAAAGTGGTAAAGTGCCCTGGGTTCAAACTCCAATAGCCAAAAAAAAAAAAAAAAAAAAATCATGCCTTTAGAAGTTTTCCATGACTTCTCCAAAGACTGAGGAGATACAAAGTTCTCTGTGTGATTGCCAGAAAGCCTATGGCAGGGAAGGCTTCCAGGAATAAGTGATGTTTGACTTCACCCAGGATCTCCTAAGGAATGACTCCACTCTGGGCTTGTCTCCAAGAAAAATCATCAGGAACTGCCCAGGATGAATTGACCTGGTTTTCCAAAAAAGGCAGCAATGCCAAGTTCACTAGCAGATACATCATGCTGTAAGTGAGGCTTGATACCTAATTTTCAGGAAGAGGAGCCAATGTGGGTTGGAGCATGTGTGCAGATGAGTGTGCTCCCACCTCTGTGAGTGCATGTGCTTGTGCTTGCCTGTGCCTGGGGTGTCAGAATCCCTGATGATGCCAACTGAATGGAGCTGCAAAGAGGGTAGTGTGATTATGCTCTGGAAAGAAGCCTGGTTACTTTCAGATATAGATCCTTGCCTTAAGGATGCCTTACTTGCTGGGGAACAACATACTCTGTCAATTCAAATTGAGCTGGAAACATTTTACTTACCCATCAAATTATAAATCTAAGATGGGTACAGTGGCACATGCCTGTAATCCCAGCAATGCAGGAGGAGGACTGCAAGTTCAAGGCCAGCCTCAGCAAATTAGCAAGTCCTAAGCAACTTAGTGAGACCCCATCTCAAAATAAAAGGGGGATAAAGCTCAGTGGTAAAGCACCTCTGGGTTCAATCCCCAGTACCACCAGGAAATATTTGTTGAGCATCTATATGCCAAGCACTGTGCTAGGCAATAGGATTCAACAGTAAACAGTCGGACATGGGCCCTGTGGAGTTTACTTGGGGGAGACAGACAAGGAACCAAGCAATCATGATCCAGTATATTGAACCCTAGCAACAAATACAGCCGAGATTCCTACTGGTCTCAGCATATCTTAGTGATGTGCCACTTCTCCATGTATAGAATTTTAAGGAACGCTTCCTCAACAAATCTGATTTATTTGGGGAGTGAGTGACAGGGGAGGGGAGGAAACAGGCATTCCCAGAAGTGCAGCCTCTCTAGGGAACAGATGTTTTGCAAACCTGGGGATCACATCTCTGGTCTATGTCCTCTTTAATCAGAAGGTCCAGATGATCATAGGTCCAGTGATATAGTCTTTGGAGAAACATATATTTGGGGGGTTGGGACACCCTGGGGTTTTGCTTGGGTTCAGCCTGCAGGGCTGGCTGACTGACCATAGTAACCTCCCTCGATTTGACTTGGATCTCACCTTCCCAGTCTGGCTAACCCATACCTTCACAGTCCTCTGCAGATCTAAGCTGAAACTGAAGCTCATGGGCCCTGTCTAGAGACAACAGAACCTGAGAAATTCTGAGTTCCATCCCCTGAGAAAGAAGCAATCAACTGAGCTGAGTGTGTGTAGGCACACCCTACCCACATGACCACATTCTCTGCCATTATGCCACTTGGAAAGTCACTGAGGGCTGTTACAGATTGAAACTTTCAGTGGCCAGCATCTAGCCCAACCCCCTGCTACAGTGCTGTCCATGAGGTATTCCATGAGGAGCAAGAAGGCCCAAAGGACTACTGCATCCTTCCCAGACTCCTATGCACAATGGGCCTGACCATACTCAGGCTCTTAGCCTGATTTTGGTGGAGACAGATGCTCTCAAGAAAACTTCATGTTTCATACCCTCTACAACTGCGCTAGTGAGCTTTTCATCGATGTGACCAAAACACCTGATAAGAACAACTTATAGGAGGAAAGATTTATTTTGGCTCATGGTTTCAGAGGATTCAGTCCATGGTTGGCTAACTCCAAGGCAGAAACATTATGGCAGAAGAGCATGACATGGCAGAGGAAAGCTGCTCAGCTCGCGGCAGCCAGGAAGTGAGAGAGAAGAGGAGGCGGGGGCACATCCTTAGTGACCTACTTCTTTCAACAAGGTCCCACCCCGGGTAGTCCATTCAGATATCAATGGATTAATCCACTGATGAAGTCAGAGTCCTCGCAATCCAGTCACGACCTAAATGCCCCACCTCTGAATCTTGCTGCACAGGGGACCATGCTTTCAACACAGAAGCTTTTGAGGGACATTTAGATATAGATATTGATATAGACCCAAGCTATATCAATAACCTGCCTGGACATCACTGCTCCAGTTATTAGGAAGTTTTACTCTCTCCATGGACCATAGCCACCTGAGATCCAAATGGGAAACAGGCATAACTTGGCTCCCAAGGACTGGGTCATCGGAATTCTGTTTATTCTGATGCCAGATAGCAAGCAGATCCAGAAGACAATATTCCACTGCTGTACTTTCTATATGCAGCAGGAGTGGGGCTGGCAAATTTGTTTTTTATTACTGTCTGTCTTGGGCAATAATTCACCATAAAACTCACCCTTCAGAAGTATACAATTCAACGGGCTTTAGCATATTCATGAGATTGTGTGACCATTACCACAGTCTAATTTCAGGACATTTCCATCACCCTCAAAAGAAACCCCAAGCCCATTAGCAGTCCCTTCCCATTCTCTCCTAGCCCCATTCCCCAGACATCACTCATCTACTTTTTGTCTATAGATTTACCTATTCTGGAATTTCATATAAATGACATCATACAATATGTAATCTTTGTGACTGATCTCTTGTAACATAAAGGGTTTTTTTTAAATGATTTTTTAGTTGCAGATGGATATAATACCTTTATTTTATTTTTTTATTTTTATGTAGTACTGAGATCAAACCCAGTGTCTCACATGTGCCAGGCAAGCACTCTATCACTGAGCCACAACCCCAGCCCAAACACAAGGTTTTTAAGATTCATTTATGCTGTGGTATATACTATTGCTTCATTCCCTCCTTCCCCATTTTCATTCCTTTTGATAGCTGAGTAGTATTCTAGTGTATGATAGACTACATTTTGTTTATCCATTCATCCTTTGATGGACATGTGAGTTGTTTCTTCTTTTTGGCCATCCTAAATCATGCTACTATGAATGGAGGAACTTTGGATTATGTAGAGGGAAATGAGAGGGGGGAGGGGGCAGGGGTATGAAAGATGGTGGACTGAGACATCATCACCCTACGTACATGTGTGATCACACAAATGGTGTGAATCTGCATCGTGCACAACCATAGAAATGAAAAGTTGTACTCCATTTGTGTACAATGAATCAAAATGCAGTCTGTAAAAAGAGTGGTGGCTGAGATTCCCAGCCAGAAAATAGGGATTCATACTGGGGTTCGAACTGGAGCAAATTATGTTATGTGCATTTATGACTATGCCAAAATTAGCCCTTCCATTATGTATGACTATCACGCACAAATAAAAACATTTTAAAAAGAAAAAAAAGAAAATTCATGTGTGATTCTTTTTTGTGTGTAGACATATGTTTTCAATTTGTCTTGGGCATATACCTAAGAGTAGAAGTTCTGAGTCACATGGTAACCCTATGTTTAACTTTTGAGGAACTCTGGGTGGCCAAATTTACAATGGCTAAGTTTATCCACTTCTTACTTTCTACTTAGAATGTACCCTTCTACAGTAACCAAGCTTCCACCCATCCTCCTCCACATTTTTTGAGGAGAACTACCAGAAACCTGACCCCTACCACTAGATGTAATGTGGAGGCCACCAGTCTCATGGGAGATGAGAACTCTGCTGCACAGCGGGGTGGGATGGAGGATGAACCTTCAGTGAGACTTTGTCTGGCTCTCTGCCTGTCACACTTTTAGCTAAAACCTAAGCACCTCTTCTTGTGCAATGTTACTGAGACCAGAGTCCTATCTTATCTTTCAAGCCACCTCTATCCATGCATACCCAACCTCGATCTCACACTCCTTACTAAACTTTATGAGCTTGAGCCTTGTTAAGTTCACTTGGTGACAGAAAGCAGAAGTCAAACACAGTAGGGAGATGATCAAGGGGAGAGGCTCATGAGTTGTGGTTCAGGCAACAATATGAGCAAAAGACAAGGTCTTCAAACAGAATGTTGCTGAAAAGTTGCTTTATAGTGTACACAGTAATGCCAGCGGCTTGGGAGGCTGAGACGAGTGGATCTCAAGTTCATAGCCAGCCTCAGCAACTTAGTAAGGCCCTAAGCAACTTATTGAGATCCTGTCTCAAAAATTAAAAAAAAAAAAAAAAAAAAAAAGGTGGGGGGCGCTGGCTGGGGATGTGGCTGGTTAAGTGCCTGTGGGTTCAATCCCTGGTACTGGGGGAAAAAACTTGCTTTGCACTTCAGAAGACAAAGTAGCATGTGGCCACCCTGAGCTTCTTCCAGACAGAATTCAGTGGTGCGCCAGCCTGTATGTTTCTGAAATGCACAATACCAGGTAGGAAGAAGCACTGAGGGCAGGCCCAAATTAAAGGCAAACAAGCAGAGAGTAGACCACCATACTCTATACTTACACAATGATGCTTAGAGGGGTTATGTGGTCTGTTTGGGTCGACCAACTAATCCATTTTGCCTAAAAGTGTTCTAGTTTTAGCACCGAATCCTTTCTAATCTTGGGTAATCTTTGGATGTTGAATGACATCCAAAGTCACAAAACTAGCAAGTGCCAAAATAGACACTGAACCCAGATTTGACCATCTCCAAAGTCTTCCCTCTGCTGAATGAATTACTTATCAAGCATGTCAATCATAGGAAACATTCAAATATTCAGCAAGAGAGTCCAGGTGCTTCCTGTTGTTCTTCCCTTTGCTCTTGCCCTTTCTGCAGCGGAGACTAACCCAGCTAAGAGTCCCTTACTCAGGGTCATCTTGCTGCCAGCAGGGAATAGACAGAGCTGAGCTCAGCAGAGTTTTGTTTCCACTCAAAACCTACCAGATCTCTCATCTACTTGGCTGCCAAGATGCCAAACTTGAGAGCTGAGAAAAACAATGAGAATGTGTGAGAAAGTTCTCAAGTATCTCCTCTTTGGGGGAAATTTCGGATGGGAAGAGTCTGTTTTGTGACCAGTTTGCCCTGGGATTACATCTGAGCCTTTCTGCTCTATAGTTGTAAGACTCTTGGGAACCTGCTTAATTTGGGTCAGACTTTCTACTTTTCACTAATCCTTAAATATTAGATAGTTTACATAAACCACCTCACAAAATAGGCACTCAACATTTACTTTTCTTTCACCACAAATCCAGAATTGCTTATCATCTCTGAAAGACCATAAAAGGACCTGGGCCACCACCTTTGGGGAACTCACCTTCTCACCATCCAGGCTTGTTCTATATCTGACCACCAATTTCTGAGGCTTGCAGCCTCCCCTTTCTTCTATTCCATCTGCTAACTTATCTTATTGACAATTATTTTCCCTGGAGTCCACACCCTGGAGTTCATTTCTGACTCCCCACCTTCCCCAACCTCTATAAGATTGACTTTTTTTTCGTACTGGGGATTGAATCCACAGCCTCATGCATGTTAGGCAAACACTCTACCGCTGAGCAACAACCCTATAATATTGACTTAATAGTGTATTGCTTCAATCATTTATTCAAGCGCCTGCCAACCTTTTCTCTTAGCCACACTTTTCTCATGAATCTCCTACCTTCCTTTTGTCCTGTTGCAGAGTTAGTGTGCCCTCCATTTCCTGCAGCCCTATCTTCCCTGATGTTCTTCTTTTGCAGTAAAGGAAGATGTGTCTCACTTCGTACCCACCACTGACATTTCTACCCTGTTCAAGTATCTCCCACACTACTGCTCCTGGTTATAGCTATTGTGCACCTAACAATTTGTTATTTCCTCTACAAAAACTCTTCAAAATAGGGCTGGGGTTGTAGCTCAGGAGCAGAGCGCTGGCCTAGCATATGTGAGGCACTGGGTTCCATCCTCAGCATCACATAAAAATAAAAAAAAATGTATTGTGTCCACCTACAACATATATATATGGACACAATACCCTTACTTCATTTATTTATATGTGGTGCTGAGGATGGAACCCAGGGCCTCATGCATGCTAGGCAAGCACTCTACCACTGAGCCAGAACCCCATCGCCCCCAACCCTTTCCATTTTATTTTATTTTATTTTATTTTTGCTGAGTGTGGTGGCACAGGCTTGTAATCCCAGTGGCTTGGGAGGCCAAGGCAGGAGGATCTCCAGTTCAAAGCCAGTCTCACAGCTTAGCAAGGCCCTAAGCAACTCAGTGAGACCCTATCTCCAAATAAAACACAAAAAAGGGCTGGGGATGTGGTTGAGTGCCCTTGGATTCAATCCCCAGTACCAAAAATAATAAAAATTATTATTATTATTATTATTATTATTTACTCTTGGAACTGGGGATTGAACTCAGGACTGCTTTACCACTGAGCTATATCTCCAACCCTTTTATTTTTTATTTTGAGACAGGGTCTTGCTAAATTGCTGAGGCTGGCCTTGAACTCCTGCCTTAGCCTCCCAGACTGCTGGGATTACAGGAGTGTGCCACTGTGCCCAGCTTATCCCTCCTTCACCAAGGAAGAAACTTAGGTTCAGCAACTTTAACTACTTGCCTTAAGTTGAGTGGCAAAACTGGACTTCATCCTGCTTCTCTCTGTGTATCATGATTTCCTCTAATCTAAAATCATAAGTCAAGATAACCACTTTCTGACTGGGAGGAGAGTTAGGTTTAGGTGTGTCAGTCAGAGGAGACTCAGAGGAGGCTGTTAAAGAAAATATATGAGAATACAGACACAGTATTTTATTGCATACAGATCCCAGAAAGAAGAGGGGAGCAGGCCTCACAGGGCCATGGGAAGGGGATATTGTTTGGGACATGCATGTTCAACCATCAGGTGAGATAGGTGGGGGGAGCATTTTCAGGCAGGTTTCCCAAGGAAAATTCTAACTGGTGGGCTTACTGCAAGAACACCCAAGTTCCAGGAGGCCCCGCTGTGACAGAGAGCGTTCACTATGGTATGTTTGCACAGTCCATTCAGAGTTAAGGGCCTGTGGGGTGAGTCAAGATGTTTTATGTAGCTGTCCCATGGGGAGATCTTACCAGGATGCCGGTATAACAGGCAGATGTCTGGATTGACAACTTTGAGGAACTGGGAGGAGGAGAACTGGATACTGTGTCAAGGGCACTAAGTTCTGCTCCTGGAATGAGAAAGTTAAATTGATATTCAATATGGATGCCAACACAATAGAAAATCATAAAAATCCCCTATATATGCAGTACAAATTTTGATATCACAGGTTGAAATCCTTTCACTCTGCTATTCTGGCATCTGTGGCCACCCTTCCCTGGCCTCAGGTAGGGTCTGCATTCCCTGCTCCATGCTTGACTGAAGGAGCAGTGTTTACTTTACTTCCATCTTCTAAGTGCATCCGGTAAGTGCTTTGGGTTATATTAAGTTCCGGCTGTTGCTGCCTGTTTAACAGTGTACTGAGGTTAGTTGAGCCTTTTGTCATTATTCTTTTATAAAGAGTGGGCATGAAAAAGTGATGATACTAGAGAAAAGATGAAGCTCTCATAAACTGGGTACAATAGGGACAGAGTTCAGAAGCACAGTGGATGCTGAAATCAGTGACTTTAGTTTCTGCTGGACATGCACTGGGCTTTAGATTATAGTGTATTCAACTGGAAGGGAAAGAACAAAATCAAACCTTATATGTAGAAGTCTAGAAATATATCATTAAGTTTAGAGCTAAAACATGAGGGGTAATTAGGAATTTTATGATTTTTTTCATGTCCAAGGATAGAACCTCTTCTTACAGCACAAGATTCTATTGTTCATCTTGTGTACACTCAGGTCACATAGAAACATCTCCTACACACTAGCTGAACACCAGGTAGTATTCTAGAGCATGTGGACCATTTACATCTCTTAACAAATGGCCAGGTGTGGTGATGCATGGTCATAATCCCAGTGACTCTGGAGGCTGAGGCAGGAGGATCACAAATTTGAGGCCAGCCTCAGCAGATTCATGAGGCCTTAACAACTTATAGAGACCGTGTCTCAAAATAACAAAATGAAAATAAAAAGTGCTGGGGATGTAGCTCACTGGTAAAGTGCCCCTGGGTTCAATCCCCAATACCACCCCCCCCCCCAAAAAAAAAAAAAAAAAAAAACACCAGAAAGAAAAATTAGCACAGCAAAGCTAAGAGGTAACTATAGTTATCACTTGCTTGTCATTTTTTTTAAGATGAGAAAACACAAGCTCAAAGAAGTAAAATAACTTAGTTTCTGAATTCTAACACGGCCTGGCTCCGAGTCCGTGCCTTAACCAGAACACACATGGCTTCTGTCTTAGGGCCTGTGCATAATATATCACATGTTACAGCAAATGACTGGTTGTGGTTAGGATATGGTTTGAGTGTGTCCCCAAAGGTCACACGCTTGAAGCTGGTGCTCAGCACAGTGATGTTGTGAGGTGGGGGAACCTTAAGGGGATGGGGCCTGGTAGAAGTTGATTAGGTCATTGGGGGTATGCCCTTAGGAACCCCAGTTAGTTCCCATGAGAGTAGGTTATAAAAAGAGTGAGGCCCCCCCACAAAGACCCCATGAAAACAAAAAGTTAAACTATCTCCCAAATATGCCTGGCTTTCTATCTCACCCTGTGACTGCTCTCTTCCTCTCACACATGCTCCTATCAGGATGCCATCTACCATGTGATATGGACAACTGGCCTTCCCCAGAGGCTGACCTGATAGACTTCCAGCCTCTAAAATGTGAGCTAAATAAACTTCTTTTTTTTTTTTCCTTCCAGCCTCAGTTTGTTCTCAGAGCAACAAGCATGGCATGGGGTTTGGGGGCTTCAGTCTTGGAGACAAGGGCAGGGTTGCAGGTCTGTCTTCTTGGTCTGGGAATATTTGGGACCCCCCAGCTGGGCCATTCAGATCACCCTTCTGGAATTGCCAGCTCTCTCCTCTCTCCTCAGTGGACAGGAGAGTGGGTGGGAGGGCAGCTTCACCCAGCAGAAGACACCATCTCCTCTCTGTGGGACACCTAGCCCCTCTCCTGGCAGGACCCCCAGGGCCACACAGGCGTGTCTAGATCTCTGTGTCCACAGGGCGAATGTTGCCCATTTTGTGCTCTCTGACCCACAGCTCTCTGTCTTTGGCCGGGTCCACTTTTCGAAGCAGTTGGTCCACGAGCTCAACTGTGCTTTGGTCAAGCATGTCTGCCTCGTGCCACAGCCGTGTGTACTGGCACAAACGTTGCCAGATCATCTCCGCCCTCTCCACTTCCAGTTGCTCCAGCTCCAAAGTGGTGGTCACCATCTCTTCAAACCACTTGGACTGGGCCTGGTTGTAGAGGTCCACACAGCCCGTGAGGTCATCACCAGCCTGTGTGGACTTCCTCCGTGCCTTCTTTTTTTTTTTTTTTTTGCGGTACTGGGGATTGAACTCAGGGCCTTGTGCTTGCCTCGCAAGCACGCTACCAGCTGAGCTATCTCCCCACCCACTCCGTGCCTTCTTGATGTCCTCCTCTGTCTTGTTGCTCAGCTTGATCTCCAGCTGCTGGGTCTTCATCTCCAGGTCTCTCTGCCGCTCTGTGAGGGCTTTCTGGGCCTTCTCCACCGATGCATAGCAGCTGGCGAGTTGCTTGCGGAGGTCAGTGATATGGTGGTCACACTTTTTCATATCTTTCTTGAAGTTCTCACAAAAGTTCATTAGGGGCTTCTCTACCTCACTGTGAAGCTTGGCAGAGAACTTGAGATGAACTTCTGCTTCATCTGCCAGGGTCTTCTTTACCTGAGCCCATGCTTCTCCCAGGGAGCCTTCCTCCTGTGCAGCCAACGAGTTCTGAGAGAGCTTAGCCAAGTTCTTTGCATATTCTTCTTCAATCTTTATCCTCTCTTGGTCGAATTCAGACATTTCTTTCTGCATTTGTTTGCCCTTCAGTTGCTTTTGGAGCAGCAGGTTGAACCCTGCCACTGTGCCTTGGGGGTCTTTCTTATCAGCCCAGATCTTTATCTCTTTCTTTAAGTTATCTTCCTTCTCCTGAAACATAGCTCTGATCTCACTCTTTATATCCTCCTTAAAGTCATGAAGCAGTTTTACTAAGTAAATTCTGAACTCCCTCTCTGACATTTCTTCTACTGGTTTGTCAATGGAGTCTATAACTGGAGCATCCTGGTTTGTTCGGAGTGCTTTATTCCCCCTTTTTTTTTTTTTCATTTTGTTTGTGTGACTTCCATCTAGCCGTGGGGATCTGAGGCAGTACAGTTTCTGCGCTGTACACTTACAGTGTCCCTGAAGGTTTTCAGTACCTCACAGATCTGGGTTTCAGTTTCCATAGGCTCCCTCACGCCGCAGTCCCAAGATGGCTCCTGGATCGCAGATGATCAATAAACTCCAGTAGAGAGTGAAGGATATGGAAATAAGCCCCAGGGAGGGAATTCCCCTTTCAATTTCCCTACCTGTCCTCCTGCCCTCCCTAAATAAACCCTCCACCAACACTCCTCCCATGGCCTGGCCCTGCCTGCCAAAAGGCCTGCCAAACTTCTTTTCTTTACAAATTATTTGGCTTCAGGTATTTTGTTTCAGCAACAAATAATAGAATAATACAGACTGCTCAAATTTTGTGTGATATTTAAAGGAAACCAAATCTGCTCATATTTTTAGATGAATTCTCTCTGACACAAAGCAAGATTAAGTACATCCTAGTGGAAGGACCTCACTTCAGTCCCACTTTGACAGCAGCTTATTTAGCATAGATGAGCACTAGATGTGGCTGATTCTAGTTAGGATATTATATTTTCATATAATATAAGGGAACAGAGGGAAAATAAACTCAAAGGAAAAATAAGGAATCACAGTTATCACACAATTCAGAAAGAGATGTGGAGATTATGAAAGCAAAATCACAGGTTTGCTGGGGGCAGTGGTGCACACCTGTAATCACAGTTGCTTAGGAGGCTGAGGCAGGAGGATCTCCAGTTCAAAGTTAGCCTCAGTAACTTAACCATGCCCTAAACAACTCAGTGAGAACCTGTCTCTAAATAAAATACAAAAAGGGTTGAGGATGTGGCTTCGTGGTTAAGTGCCTCTGGGTTCAATCCCTGGTACCAAAAAAGGAAAGAAATCACAGAGTTTTTTTTTAAAAAGCTATCATGCAAATTACATCTCAATTTAAAAAAGGAAATTAAAGTCAGGTTCACAAATAACTTTAACTTATGTTGTCCACACTAACTTACACAAAATTATTTTGCAGATCTCTATTATCTGATCTCTATCATCGGAACTCAAGCCAAACCACAAAGTATAGCTAGTGGCAGATGAGCAAGATAACTTTATCTGAAGGACTATAATTTGTGAAACTTTAAAGGGAGAGAAAAAACATTTACTCAGGCCAAAATTGTTCCAGGGGTTTGACAAAAATTGGTTGGTCTTATTACCTCCAGTTTACAGAAGAAGAAACTGAAGTTTAGTAGGTTACATAGTGGATAAGGCCTGCAGCCGAACCTTAAATCCATGTCTCTTCATGATACAACATTCTGTTTATATTTTTTTTCAATACAGGGGACTGAATCCAGAGACACTCTACCACTGAACTAGATCCCCGGTACTTTTTATTTTTTGAGAGAAGGTCTTGCTAAATTGCTCAGGTTGAGCCTAGCAAAGTGGCCCATACCTATAATCCCAAAGACTCCAGAGGCTGAGGTAGGAGGATCGGAAGTTCAAACACAGCCTCAGCAATTTAGTGAGGCCCCGTCTCCAAAGAGAGCAGGGAGGGGGAGAGATGGGGGTATGGTTCAGTGGTTAAACACACCTGGGTTTAATCCCTGGTATAAACAAATAAATTAATAAATAGCTCAGATTGGCCTCAAACTTACAATCCTCCTGCCTCAGCCTCTCTAGAGGCTGGAATTAGAGGTGTGCACAACCTCCGCTGTCTCTGTCATTCTTGTTACCATGTCGGTATAGGTTTCTCACTTTTAAAATGATTAACAATTAACTTACCTGGCCTCAGTCTGGTCTCTGGAGCACGCAGTACTGCCACAGCCATCCACTACTGCCAAGATGCCCTCGAGGTATCATAACCCAACAGTTGTAAGCAAAGAGTCTTTTTACTTAGAGAACTTATATTTGAACTTTTTTTTTTTAAATGGCACTGGAGATTGAACCCAGGGTGCTGTATCACTGAGTTATGCTCCCAGGCATTTTTATTTTTTATTTTGAGAGAGACTTTCATTAAATTGCCAGCTGGTCTCAAAATTACAATCCTCCTGCCTCAGCCTCCTGAGCTCCTGGGATTACTGGTGTTCACCTGTGTGCCAAGCTGAACCTTATCCTTGAAGAGAGGTAGAATTCATTTTTGCCCTTGTTTTACAAATGCAGAAATACAGGCTCCAGAGAAAGAAGTGACTTTTCTAGGTTCACACAGCTAAGAATATTGGATTGATGACTTCAATCCAGTATTGTGACTTTATGTCCATTATTTTTCCTAACACAGTTGAAGGAATTAAAAGTAAGAAACTAGACTGTCTCTCCCTCTGGAAGTAGCCTGCATTATCCCTTGAAAGTGTATTCCTTGCTTTACTCCAAGGGCGAGTCTCTTGAGACAGTCCCCATTTTCTCCTGAATATGTGTCTACTTTCTAAAATAAACCCCTGTCTATGTCTTTGGGGGGAAAAAAGGAAGGAAGGGAGGGAAGAAGAGAGAGAGGAAGGAGGAAAAGAAAATTCAAATACAAACCCTGTGAGAAAATAGACATAGTTGTGGGGAAAAGCCAAGGAGGAAATTTAGCGACGTCTCAGTGGAGCCTAATCAAAGGTCTGTTTTGTTTATTCATTCGACATTTATATGACATGCCTATTCAGTTTCAGGTGTGATGCTGGGTGGGGAATTCAGAGATACATCGGACATGGTCCCTGCCTTAGAATGAGTTCTTGAGTTTTTCTATGTAAATAGATAAATTATATTGCAGGGTAATTAGAGCCATAATAGAATGTAGGAAGTGCAACAGGAGGCCAGGGAAGGAACCCTGAAGGGGCTGGGGAGAGATGAGAGCCGAGGCCTTTGTGAGACAAGGTGGGTGCTGGGTGGTCGTGGGATCCTCTAAACAGACCCGAGGTGGGTAGAGGAGAGAGTTCGAGCTATGTGCAGGCCACAGTAGGGGCTGGGCTGTGGGGCTTAGAAGACAGGGATTAGGGGCATAGAGGGACCCTCTTTGCAACTTGGTGAAGTCTCTTCTCCTGTTAGACTTAATTTATTCATGGGTGCAGTAAAGGATGAACAGAAAAGTAGTGTTCAAATTTATTTTTGTAAGCTAGGCACAATAATGCACACCTGTAATCCCAGCAGGCCCAAAGCAGGAGGATTGCAAGTTGGAGGTCAGCTGCCCAAGTACCTTATTGAGATCCTGTCTCAAAATAAAAAATTAAAAGGGTTGGGGATGTAGCTCAGTGACCCCTGGATTCAATCCCCAGTACTCAAGGGAAAATAAAATGTTTTTGTTGTGAGACCCCTTGTTCCAGTGAAACTGCACAGAAGCCCAATGTACAAATGAGATAGAGAATCTGTGGGTTACTGGGGATTGAATCCAGGGGTGCTGAGCAACATTTCCAGTACTTTTTAAAATTTCGAGACAGTGTCTCCCTAAATTGCTGAGGCTGACCTTGAATTTGCAATCCTCCTACCTCAGCCTCCTGAGTCCCTGGGATTATAGGCCAGTGCCACTGTGCTTGGTGAATTTTTTTTTTCTAAACAGGATACAGGGCTGGGGATGTAGCTCAGTGACAGAGTGCATGCCTGGCATGTATGAGGTTCTAGATTCAATGCCCAGCAACACACACACACACACACACACACACACACACACACACACACACACACAGAGAAAAGAATAAGAAGAAAAATAAAAATTTTAAAAGTATCTTCCATCGTGCAGAAATATAATTTTGAAACTTTTTTTGCAGTACTGGGGATTAAACCCAGGGCCTTTTGTACACCAAGCAAGTGTCCTCCTACTGAGCTACATCCCAGTTCCTTTTTGTTGTTGTTGTTGTTGCTGGGGATTGAACTCAGGGCCTTGTGTGCACAAGGCAAGCACTCTACCAACTGAGTTATATCCCCAGCCCTCAGTTCCTTTTTAAAAAAAATTTTTGAGACAGGGTCTCACTAAATACCCAGACTGGCCTTGAACTAATGATGCTACCCTCCTCAGGCCTCCTATGTAACTTAGATTACAGGCATATATCATTGTGCTTCACCAGATATTTTGAAACATTCTTGATGGGGGTTATTAAATATAATTTTCAGTAGACTATCAATTTGGACTGAGCTCCTGCACTAGGCCCATAAACTAAATCAAATGTAGTAACTAATGCTAAAGTTCCACATCGCCAAGCCAAAACTAAGTTGTTTATCTGACATTTCCAAGAAATCCAGAAGAGACAGACATTGATGAATTCCCAAACAGAGCAGTTTCAGTCTGTTTATATGGAAAGTAACTTCAAAATAAACAATCCATTTTTTGTTCTGTTTCTGCTTTCCTCAGTCCTTTTCTGTCTGTAAAACTAACTTCTCTGCTTAGTTCATTGGAATATTCATTATGTTTTTACAGAATGAAAATCTGCCTGATTCTAGAATTGCAATTAAAAGTCATTTTTTTTAAAAATCAATTAAGATCTTTATACTAAATTTGTTAGAATTGTGTCTTCTGACAGGGTGAAGAGGGAGATCCCCACTGTGGGGTCTAAATTTTCACTAAGACTTTGAGAAGGCAAGTTGCTTTACCTGAAAGAGGGAATAACTTTCTGGGCAATTGAGAAGGGAAAATAGAAGGATCCAGTAAATGAGAGAAGATTCACACTCTCCCTGCCATGGCCTCCCATTTCCACCGTGACCCTTGCCCAAGTCCATCTTCTACCTTATCAAAATGCAGAGAGCAGCTGGGCAAGGTGGCACAAGCCTAAAATCCCACTGATTCCAAAGGCTGAGGCAAGAAGATCTCAAGTTCAAGGCCAGCCTTGGCACCTTAGTGAGATTCTGTCTCAAAATAAAAAATTGAAAGGACTGGGGATGTAGCTCAGTATGGCACCCCTGCGTTCAATCCCCAGTACCAGCGAGAAAAAAAAAAAAAAAAAAAAAAAAAAAAAACAAATCCAGAGAGTAATTCTAACATATAAATATGTTCATGTACTCCCCTGCTCCAAATCATTCCCTTCTGTAACTTCCCTCACTCTCAGAATGCCAGTCAAACTCTTGACCTTGGCCTACCAGGCCCTATACCATCTGCCCACTGGTGGCTACCCGCCCTCCACATCTCCCATTGCCTACCACCAGACACCCTGCCTTCCTTGCTGTTTCCAAATCCATCACACACACTTGCCACTCAGAGCTTTGGAACTTGGTGTTCCCTCTGTCCGGACCACTCTTCACCCAAATATCTATATTTCTCTCCATCACTTTATCTGGCCTCGTCCAAATGTTAAACAAGAAACCTCCCAATTTCAAGAGCAGCTTCCCCATCACTCTTCATGTTCTCATTCTAGGTCATAGTCCTCACTGCGCTCCCTGATGTATTATGTAGAAACTCTTTTGTCAATTTGTCCAATTCTCCCTGCTCTGGAGTAAAAGCTCTTTGAGGTAGACTGTTGACTCTCTTTTTCATCCACACAGATCTACAGCATCAAAATAGAATGGGGTCTCCAATACAGAGATTTGCCAAGGATGCAGAGGAGACAAGAGAATATCAGTTGTTTAGTTGCCTTGTAGTAGGAGAAAATTTTAGAGAGGGCTTTGGACCTTTGTTGTCTGTAGGCCTGGGGGTGGATGAGGTTTTAAGACAACTTCATCTAGATTTTAGGGGACAGGTACCTGGCTGGCACATGAGTTAAATGTAAAGGGTATCATAGGAGCTGATGAGGTAGAAGCCTAGTGCTCCTGACTTCTGGCTCCTCAGACACTGCATCAGAGAGAAGTAGACAGAAGGAATAAGAGATGGGAGACACAAAGGAAGGACAAGGAAATATTTTAATCTAGAAATTCTGCTTATTTGTCCAGGCTTATCATTCTCTAAGCCAGTCTCTCTTCCAGGCATGTCACTCCCAGATTTCTAGAAAATCTGTAAATCTATCTGTGCACTGTTAATTAACTGGCTAATAAATAGATTAAGTGGGGTGGGGATTATAGTTTGAGAAACCTATAATTTAGGAGACTTTCCAGTGCTATTTACTAATCGGATAATAAAGACCACACCAGCCTAAGGATCCTGAGACTGACCAGACCACCAGAAACCATCTTGATATCTCCAGACTTATATCATTCCTACATCACCTTACTAGAACCCACCCCCCACCAAGTTTCCTTAAAGATCCAGGAGGAGGAGGGAAAAGAGGGTATCATGACTGAAATTGAATTCCATGCATGTGTGAGTTCACTGGAATGAATCCAACTACGACGTATAACGATAGGCTGTAATAAAAATATTATGTATACTCTATAATGAACTAGAGGGAGATCCAAGATGGTGGACTAGAGGGAGGCTGTGTTCCTTGTTGCTCCATAACTCGAGTTTCAAGCAGAGGATATCTGTTTCTCAGTGAGGCAGTTTTTGCTGCTTATTGATCCCCTGCTGTTTACCCCATTTGTCCACTTTGATCACCTGCAGTCTGCCAGCATATCAACTACTTTTTGAGTGTAGATTGCTTGCTCACTGTCTGGCGTCTACTATCTGCCATTTGCCTGCCTCTTGCCTGTCCATCACCTGCCCTTTCACTACCCATCACCCACCGCCCGAGGTTCACATGCTGATCCTCCGACAGCAGCCAGCAGGACTGGACCACAGACCAACCAGTGGAGCACCAGCTGCCTGCTGTTGCCTGGAAGTTCACTGTCACACTACCTGCAGGTTTGATTACACGTGGCTGCCACCATTTTGGGACAACAGCCTGGACCTGTAGGACCCCTAGCCGGACTGACTTGAGCCCCGTCTCCAGGACCCCTCAGCTCGACTGACCACTCCCTGCCTCCAGGGCCCTCAGACCAACTGACTGCTTCCTGCTACCAGGACCCCCAGACCGATTGACTGTGCCCTACCACCAGGACCCCCAGACTGACTGACTGCACCCTGCCTCCAGGACCTCAATCTGACCATGCCCACACCCTGTGCTGCAGCTCCCCATTTGCCAACACATTTGGAAGCCAGAGGAACCATCTTAGATTATCCTGGAAGCTGTATCCCCCATCTTTAGGTGGGGCAAATATCATCCTGAGACACCTGCTGGAGACTGGAAGCTCATTGTCAGGTATCTCCATACATTAGACTACTGAATACTGGGAGGTTTGAATACTATATGACTGTTATAGTGTAGATTTTTTTTCTCCTTATTGAAAAATTTTGTTTTTATTTCTTTACTTTTCTTGCTCTCTTTTCCTTTTGTTTACCTGTTCCCTCAGAGCCTCTTTCTCCTTTTTCGCATGCTAACAGCCAACTTCTTTTGATTACACTTTCACTCTTTCTATGATCTAGAACTTCTATATACTCTTTCCTTAACCCATTCTCAGCTACATCCTACACCCCTCCCTATCCTCTTTGTCCTCCATTAGAAACTGCAGACCTTATTACAAATCTATTTGTTATACTATAGATAATAATTGAACTCATTCTGTTTCTTTTGACAGTATTGTTAACATCCTAATAGGGGCTATTTGGTTTAGGGTTGTATGTTGTCTGTACTGGGCACTGCTACTATCTATCTCCCCCCTTAAAGAAAAGGTTTATAAAGAAAAGGTTATAGTGACCCCTATAGGGTCACTATAAGCCTATAGGGGGGAAACTGCAATACCCCAGATCTGCACTGCTAGAGGGGAAGATACACGAACAACATGAAAAAACATGGGAATAAAATAATCCAAACAAACATAAATTCTATATTAATAGAATCCAGTGACAGTATGGTAGAAGAAATGTCAGAAAAGGACTTCAGATTATACATGATTAAAATGATTCGTGAAGCAATGGATGAGATAAGAGAACAAATACAGGCAATGAATGATCACACCAATAAGCAGTTGAAAGAGCAACTGCAGGAACCAAAATATCATTTCAACAAAAAGAGATTCTCAAAAAAAAAAAAAAAAAAAAAAAAAAAAAAAAAGGAAATCCTTGAAATGAAGGAAACAATAAACCAAATAAAAAACTCAATGGAAAGCATCACCAAAGACTAGACCACTTGGAAGACAGAACCTCAGACAATGAAGACAAAATATTTAATCTTGAAAATAAAGTTGCCCAAACAGAGAAGATGGTAAGAAATCATAAACAGAACCTCCAAGAACTATGGGACATCATGAAAAGACCAAATTTAAGAATTATTGGGATTGAGGAAGGCACAGAGATACAAACCAAAGGAATACAAACCAAAGGAATGAACAACCTATTCAAGGAAATAATATCAGAAATTTCCCAAACCTGAATAATGAAATGGAAAATCAAATAAAGAGGCTTACAGAACACCAAGTGTACAAAAGCACAACAGATCCACACCAAGGCACAT
The DNA here is from genome assembly GCF_902686455.1 of Sciurus vulgaris. Taxonomy (NCBI): domain Eukaryota; kingdom Metazoa; phylum Chordata; class Mammalia; order Rodentia; family Sciuridae; genus Sciurus; species Sciurus vulgaris. The sequence goes on along the minus strand of NC_136479.1, from coordinate 22,163,777 downwards.
TATAATGCAAATGCCTAACATACAAAATAAAGATAGGATTTTGAAGGCTGAGAGAGAAAAGCATCAGATTATATATAGGGGGAAACCAATATGGATACCGGTAGATTTCTCAGCCCAGACTCTAAAGCTAGAAGGCCCTGGAACAACATATTTCAAGCTCTGAAAGAACATGGTTGCCAACCAAGAATCCTATGCCCAGCAAAACTAACCTTCAGATTTGAAGATGAAATAAAATCCTTCCATGATAAACAAAAGTTAAAAGAATTTACAAATAGAAAAGCCTGCACTACAGAATATTCTCAACAAAATATTCCATGAGCAGGAAATGAAAAACAACAATGTAGGTCAGCAAAGGGAGGAACTACCTTAGAGAAAAACCACTCACAGGAGAAACTAAGCCAAGGTTAAAAACCAAAAATAAGCCAAATGACTGGGACTACAAATCATATCTCAATAATAACCCTGAACGTTAATGGCCTAAACTCATCAAATAAAAGACATAGACTAGCAGAATGGATTAAAAAGAAAGACCCAACAATATGCTGCCTTCAAGAGACTCATCTCATAGATAAGGACATCCACAGACTAAAGGTGAAAAAATGGGAAAAAACCTACCATGCACATGGACTTATTAAAAAAAGTGGGGGTTTCCACCCTTATTTCAGATAAAGTGGACTTCAAGCCAAAGTTAGTCAGAAGGGATAAAGAAGGACATTTCATACTGCTTAAGGGAACCATAAATCAGGAAGACATAACAATCATAAATATTTATGTCCTAAACAACGGTGCATTCATGTACATCAAACAAATCCTTCTCAATTCCAGGAATCAAATAGACCACAACACAATAATTCTGGGTTGACTTTAAACACACTGCTGTCACCTACTGTATAGATCATCCAAACAAAAACTAAACAAAGAAACCATAGAACTCAATAACACAATCAATAATTTTGATTAAACAGACATATATAGAATATTCCATCCATCAACAAGTGATATACTTCTTCTCAGCAGCACATGGAACCTTCTCGAAAATAGACCATAAGCAGCCATTAGTAAATGCAAAATAATAGAGATACTACTTTGTGTTCTATCAGATCATAATGAAATGAAATAGAAATCAATGACCAAAACAAAAAAATAGAAATTACTCTAAACACCTGGAGACTAAATAATATGCGATTGAATGAAGCATGGATAACAGAAACATCAGGAAGGAGATAAAAAATTCTTAGAGGTAAATTAGAATGATGATACAACATAGCAAAATCTCTGGGACACCATGAAAGCAGTAGTAAGAGGAAAATCCATTGCCTGAAATGCATTCAAGAAAAGAATGAAAAGTCAACAACTAAATGACCTAACATTACAGCTCAAAGCCCTAGGAAAAGAAGAACAGAACAACACCAAAAGTAGTAGAAGACAGGAAATAATTAAAATCAGAGCTGAAATCAATGAAAAAAAGCAAAAGAAACAATTCAAAAAATTGACAAAACAAAAAGTTGGTTCTTTGAAAAAGAAAACAAATAGACAAACCCTTAGCCACACTAACAAAGAGAAGGAGAGAGAAAACTCAAATTACTAAAATTCATGATTAAAAAGGAAATATCATGACAGACACCACTGAGATACAGAACATAATGAGAAGCTACTTTGAAAATCTGTATTCCAACAAAATAGAAATTACTGAAGACATTGACAAATTTGTAGATACATATGCTCCTCCCAAACTGAACCAGGAGGACATACACAATTTAAACAGATCATTATCAAGCAATGAAATAGAAGAAGCCATTAAAAACCTACCATCCAAGAAAAGCCCAGGACCAAATGAATTCTCAGCTGAGTTCTACAAGACCTTCAAAGAAGAACTCATTCCAATACTTCTCAAAGTATTCCAGGAAATAGAAAAGGAGGGAACCCTACCAAACTCATTAAATGAAGCTAATATCAACCTCATACCCAAACCAGGAAAAGACACATCAAGGAAAGAAAATTTTAGACCAATATCCTTGATGAATATAGATCAAAGATGATCCTTAACAAAATACTGACAAACCATATCCAAAAACATATTAAGAAGATAGTGCACCACAATCAAGTGGGGTTCATCCCTGGAATGCAAGGATGGGTTTAACACCTGTAAATCAATAAACATAATCCATCATGTCAATAAACTTAAGGATAAGAATCAAATGGGTATTTCAATTGATGCAGAAAAAGCGTTTGACCAAAATACAACACCTCTTCATGCTCAAAACACTAGAAAAAATAGAAATAGTAGGAACATACCTGAACATTGTAAAGGCTATTTATGCAAAGCCAAGACCAACATCATTCTTAATGGAGAAATCTGAAAGCATTCCCTTTAAAAAACTGGAACAAGACAGGGATGCCCTCATTCACCACTTCTATACAACATCATTCTTGAAATACTAGCGCAAAGCAATTAGACAGACTAAAGAAATTAAAGGGATATGAATAGGAAAGAGGAACTTAAGTTGTCACTATTTGCTGACGACATGATTCTCTATTTAGAGGATCCAAAAAACTCCTCCAGAAAACTTCTAGACTTCATCAATGATTCAGCAAAATAGCAGGATAGAAAACCAACATGTATAAATCTAAAGTATTTTATACATAAGAGATGAAACATCTGAAAGGGAAGTGAGGGAAACAACTCTGTTAGTAATTGCTTCAAAAAACAATACTTGGGAATCAATCTAACCAAAGATGTGAAAGAGCTCTACAATGAAAACTACAGAACATTGAAGAAAGAAATTGAGAAAGAACTTAGAAGATGGAAAGATCCCCCATGTTCTTGGATAGGCAGAATTAATATTATCAAAATGGCCATACTTCCAAAGGTGCTATACAGATTTAATGCAATTCCAATTAAAATCCCTATGACATTTCTCATAGAAACAGAAAAAGCAATCATGAAATTTCATCTGGAAGAACAAAAGACCCAGGATAGCCAAAGCAATCCTGGCAGGAACAGTGATGAGGAGATATCAAAGTACCAGACCTTAAACTCTACTATTAGGGCAATACTAACAAAAACAGCATGGTACTGGCCCCAAAATAGACAGGTAGATCAATGGGTACAGGATAGAAGACACAGAGACATACCCACATAAGTACAGTAATCTCATACTAGACAAAGGTGCCAAAAACTTACAGTGGAGAAAAGATAGCCTCTTCAAAAAATGGTACTGGGAAAACTGGAAATCCATATGCAGTAAAATGAATTAAACCCCTATCTCTCACCCTGTACAAACTCGACTCAAAATGGATCAAGGATCTAGGAATTAGACCTGAGACCCTTCACCAAATAGAAAAGTAGGCCCAAATCTCCATCACGTTGGCTTAGGACCAGACTTCCTTAACAAGACCCCCATAGCGCAAGAAATAAAAGCAAAAATCAATAAATGGGATAGATTCACACTAAAAAGTTTTTTTCTCAGCACAGGAAACAATCAATAATGTGAAAAGAGAGCCTACAGAGTGGGTGAAAATGTTTTCCACACACACTTCAGACAGAGCACTCATCTCCAAAGTTTATAAAGAACTTAAAAATCTTTACACCCAAAATATAAAGAACCGAATCTATAAATGGGCTAAGGAAATGGACAGACACTTCACAAGAAGAGATGTACGGGTGATCAACAAATATATGAAAAAGTGCTCATCATCCCTAGTAATTAGAGAAATGCAAATTAAAACCGCATTTAAAATTAAGATTTCATCTAACTCTAATTAGAATGGCTATTATCAAGAACACAAGCAATAATAAGTGTTGGCGTGGATGTGGGGGAAAAGGCACTCTCATACATTGCTGGTGGAGTTGCAAAATTGGTGCAGCCACTCTGGAAAGCAGTATGGAGATTCCTCAGAAAGCTTGAATGGACCACCATTTGACCCAGCTATCCCATTCCTCAGTTTATACCCAAAGGACTTAAAATCAGCATACTACGGTGATGCAGTCACATCATAGCAGCTCAATTCACAATAGCTAAATTGTGGAACCAACCTAGATGCCCTTCAATTGACAAATGGATAAAAAAAACTGTGGTACATATACACAATGGAATATTTTTAATGACCAATGGATAAAGAAACTGTGGTATATATACACAATGGAATATTACTCAGTCGTAAAGAAGAAAAAAATTATGGCATTTGCTGGTGAATGAATGAAGTTGGAAAATATCATGCTAAGTGAAATAGGTGAAGCCCATAACACCGAAGGTCAAATGTTCTCTATGATAAGTGCAGGACAATATATAACAAGGTGGGGTGGCAGGGGGAAGAGAAGAATGAAGGAACTTTGGATGGTGTAGAGGAAAATGGGTGGGAGGAGGGTGGGGGACAGAAAGATAGAATGAAACAGGACAGTATTACCCTATGTATAATGAACTAATAATATACATACATATATATGTCTACATATTAAACATAAAAAGTCCTGCTTTCTCTCTATTTCCACTTTGAAGTAATATATCCTTTGGGTCAAGAATGTGTATGAATAAATATATATATATTTATTTATATACAAAAAAAAGGAAACAGGAAACCCCCAAACCACATCTCTCATTCTCAAGTTGGCCCACATTCTCCCTTGAATATGTTAATCTTCTTTCCTTAATAAAACTCTATCTATGCCTCTGATTGACACACATTGAAATTATTTTCCATCATAAACGCCAAGAACCACCGACTCCTGAGTTGAGTTCCCCCATCTCTCTGGCAACTCCTTGGACCCTTCTTTGGAGACGTCTCTTCTCCCAAGAGTAGACTCTGGAGATACCCACAGTAGCTAAATGGTGGGTTCCTGGTCTCTGGAATGGACAGGGGCTATGAGATCCCTTTGCTGGAGGAACATCTCTTGTACTTAGGAAAGGAGCTGCTGAAGACTTGGGGTCTGGCTGTGTCATGACTGGACATGAGGGCATTCTCCTGAGGTGCTCACCACACACCTCTCTGGGGTGCCATTTGAACTTTTATGAGTTTGCTCACAGACTGTGTGGTGTGCCCCCTAATAAGGAGAGACAGAAAGTAGTAAGAGAGGAAAGAGCTAGAGGGAACATCTAGGAGAGACACAGAAGCAAGGAAGAAGAGAGACAAGGAAAAGGGCATGGAGAGAAGGAATATAAGGGGAAAAAACCTAGCCAGGTGTGGTGACACATCTGTAATCCCAGCTAAACTCCTAAACAAGAGGATGACAAATTCAAGGCCAATCTGGACAATTTAGGGAGACCTGTCACAAAATAAAAAGTAAAAGGGGGCTGAGTTTGTAACTTAGTGAAAGAGTACTTGTCTAGTATGGATTTAATCCCCAGTGAGAAAGAAAGGAAGGGAGGGAGGGAGGGAGGGAGGGAGGGAGGGGGGAAGGAAAGGAAAAGAAAAAAGAAAAGAAAGAAAATGAAAAAAGAAAACCCCTCAAGAGCAGGGGATGAAGGTAAAGATCAGGACATAAAGGGTGTTGTGAGTGTACTATATCATTAACATAGACCAAACACATTTGTGTCTTTCCACAATGTCAGAATTTATTAAGTAAAAATAAATTCACAGGCTACACCACTTTCATCAGTAGCAGTTCACTGAACACTTCTGGGTCACCTAGTAGTCATAAACCAGGCAATCAGAGGTTCTTTTATTCCAATCCTAACATTCAAGTCAATAACACACTTTGCATCACATATATATACATATATATATCTGTGTGTATATATATATATATATATATATATATATATATATGCAAACATTACGATATCCTCCTCAGGGTAGGACTCCCTTTACTATCTGGGTGTTTCAGTCAGCTTTGTATCACTGTGACCAGAATACCAAACAAGAACAAATTACAGGAGAAAAAGTTTATTTTGGATTATGGTTTCATATATATGTATATGGAAAGACTAAGAAAGGGTTAAGGCAGCCACAGGGGTTCCAAAGGCCAAACTGAGAACAAAGGCAGAGAGCAGATATGAATGCAAAGAGGTGGTAGGTGGTCAGATAAGATTACTAACCAGTCAAAGCACTTGGTCAGAGCTCAGAGCACAGGAACTTATTCTACACCAAGGTCTGGATGGAGGGAAGGACTGCAGTTTCACGTCAGCTTGAGGCATCAGCTTGGAGTGGGACTTGCGTGGTTGTCAAGGGAATGAGAAGCAATACTCTGCTAAAGTCTGAGGACAGAGATTCAGAGGTTCATTGGTGTGGCAATTTTCCTGGGTAAGATTTATGACAAGTGACGAGGTGATGGGGGTCAAGGTGCTTCCATGTCCAGTCTCAGGGTACCCCTCCTTTTATGGGTCTCAAGTGAGGGGGCTGTACCGCTTGGTGGTCTGGTGTGTTTGATAAGCTCATGGGCCTGGTTCTTCTGATATGAGTTTGATATGCCCATACATCCATGTGCTTCTGATTAATTTGATAAATTCACAGGTAGTTATTCTTATTAGCATGATTAATTTATTTATAGGTTTATGCCTTATGGTTGTACCTGGCAGATGGTGATTGTTTACTTGTACAAACAAGGTGTAGGGTCATTCCACCTCAGCACTTAAACTCAAAATGGAATAGCTTATGGCAAACTATAGCTTTACAAAATGAGTAATAAAGGTTCAGACACAGCCTGAAAACTGCTGTTCTATACATGGAGTAACTCAGCAGAGCACAGCCTACTGTCTGCAAAGGCAAAAAAGAACTGGCAAAGAAAGGCAAACAGAGAGTAAGGGACATAACAAAATAAAACAATTGGAATAAGGAAAAAGTTAGGACATCAGGATAGATAGCTTATCTTCAACCTGGAGAAAAGGAGATGGGAGGAGAGATGAAACAACAGCTTCACTCCAGGAATCTCCTCACCCAAGCCCCACCCTAATTCCGGCTCCTCAGGGCAGGTCTCCCTTTGCTAAGTGGACAAATCCTCAGCCCCAGATGGTGAACCTGTAAGGGATGGGTGGGGTGTACTGAACGCCCAGCTACTAGTCATTAAGTACTGACACAAGCTGGGTGCAGTGGCACCAGCCTATAATTCCAGCAACATGGGAGGCTAAGGCAGGAGGATTGCAAGTTCAAGGCCAGCCTTGGCAGCTCAGTGAGCCAGACCCTCAGCAACTTAGTGAGACCCTGTCTTAAAATAAATAAGAAATGGGCCTGGGATGTACCTCCTCAGAGATAGGGTACTTGCTTAGCCTGTATGAGGCTCTGGGTTTGATCTCTTGTACCAGGGGAAAAAACAAATACATAAATAAAAAGGGTGTGGGTGTAGAATACCCCGCAACATCCCTGATCCTTCTCTCCACTTGGAAGGCCCTGCTGACTCTCAGGGGTCAGAGGGTCAGGCACTAGGGGCTGGTTCTAGGAATTTTAGATCTAGAGAACTCAGTCCTAGGACAGAAGGGCCTAAAGAGAGAAGTAATCTGACATTGTTTCAAGCCCTAAGAAAAGTAGCAATTGCCTTGTTTGGGCTATAGCCTTGGTGTCCAGGAATCCCAAGGGTCCAAGTGCAGAACTACCGGCTGAGGAAGACCTGCATAGCCTTGGTTCCTTAGCTGCCTGTTTGCCCACTGGACTGACTCTGTGTCTGGGAGAGGGGTTCTGTAAGTGAAAGGTCCACCTACAGCCCCAAATGACCTTTCTCAGACTGACGGAGGATAGATAGATGAATGGACAAGGGAAAAAGCAAGTACAGCAAAATATTAGTCCATAAGGGGGTCATATGGGTGTTCACAACCTAAGTCCTTGAACTTCACCATATGTTTGGATTTATTGTAATAAAATAACAGAGAAGGAAGAGAGAAAATTGTCAGGCAAATAGTATACACTGTTCAGAAGAAGGTATTGGGAGTGCATTTTCTTTCTGGAAGAACTTACATTTCAAATGCCCAGAGAGGGTAATGGTTATTCTGACAAAGAGCAAGTTTCAGGGGAGAGCCCCACAAACCATTTAGGGGAGGGAGAACCTTCCACAGAGCTCCTTAGATTACACCCCACAGGTGACTAGCTACTTTGTAGCAACTCAAAGTTGCTGGCCCTTTGGTGACTTTTCTGAAGTTTATCTTGCCCCTCCAGAGATTTGGCACTTGGTCCAGAGTGGACCCCACCTTGCCACCTGTAACCCTGGGGGGAAGGGCAGGATAAGATGTTCCAGACCCTGCCTGACACCTGATCCTAAGAGGTTGATCATGTTTATTCAGGAGGTGAGGTTCTCACGATAAAGAGCAGGGGAAGGGCTTGGACCTGGTATAAAAGATCTGAAAGTTTCTGGGAGATTATTTTGCATCTGAAAACGCCAGGTGAGGGGTGACAGGATGCTTGAATCTGAGCTGGGAGTTTTGCAAATCTAAGCTGGATTAAGAGGGTTCTGGATTGAGTAACAGGGGGGACTTGTCAGTTAGGTGGGGCACCTGAATCTGAGCTACTTGGGTGCAAATATGCCTGATTTCAGCCAAAGGAATGGGGACATTTGTGATGCTCAGAGAAATGGTCAGGTTTATGTTATGGAGAAAGGGTTATGACAAGTGGACCAGGTTCCCCGGGGTCTAATGTCTTGAGCACATCCCAATTCTTTCTGTAACTTCTCCATCTATCCAGTTCCACCTTGGATGCTGGTACCAGTAGTCTCTTCTACTACCACTTCAATCCCCAGGTGACACAGAGGTACTTCTAAAATACTCCTTTCTTTCCGATTTGAGACCAGGGTAAAGATAGGGATTTAATCATGCCCCAAATGCTCCATAAACCAGGCTAATCTACCAACTGAACAAATTCAGTTAAGTTTTACTCAGTTTCTGGTTTGGTAAATTCAACCCTCTCTATGCTTTGGAGATGTCCTCTACTTACTCTTAAGAACACTGCTCTGTGCCAAGATGGAATGGGGCTTGATTCACCTTAAAATCTGGACAGAGTTAGAACTGATGTTTTGGTTTGGAAGGGAGAAAGAAAATTGGCATTAGCAGACCAGAGAAACCCAGAGGGATTAGGGACCCAGAAGACAGTGAGTGTTTGGAACGAAAGAACAAACCACAGATGAACAGTCTTCTTTAGGCTCAAGACTAAGCTGGCAAGGTCTGAATTGAAGGATTGAAAAATCCAAGTCTAAACTGGAAATCCAGGGATGCCTGGGTACATGAAGTCCAGCAGGAAAAGGATACAGCCTCATTTTTCCTCTCTTCCCACTCCAGCCCCAGAATGTTGACGATTGCGATCCTCACCCTTCTTTGTGCCTCAGCCTCTGCCAATGCCAGTAAGTGTGATGCCACAAACCTGGTCATGGGGTTCTGGGAAGGCAGCCCCTGCACTGCTGTTGACCAAAACTTTTATAGGCTGGCTTGGGGTGGTGGGCACAGTCATGCGAGGAACAGCGGTGGTGGGGAGCAACTGAGTTCCCTGGGGATTTCTCCCTCCAACTCCTTCTCTTCCCTCCAGTTCAGGTTAGGTCCTCCTCCTATAACGGAGAGTATGGAGGTGGTGGAGGACAGCGATTCTCCCATTCTGGCAACCAGCTGGAAGGTCCCATCACTGCCCTTCGTGTCCGTGTCAGTCGATACTACATTGTAGGGTAAGACGAGTTTCTGTGGTTTGGGGACCCTCTTGGATTTTAACAAGTTGGAAATTTCTCATTAACTTTGGATCACATCTGTTTCAATCAGCAAGTCAGAGGTAAAACAGGATATGGTGAAAAATTGATAGAGGAGCTAGATCTGTCACAACTCTTACCTCCCAACACACATGTCCCTGGCAAAGCAGATAACCAAAACTCTCAGGGGCCTGGAAATTGTCTAGGTCAGGCCCCTCTGAGGTGGCTCCTTTGCAATATTACTGTTAGGCCATCCTCCAATCTTTGCTTTGTTTCTCCCCTGAGATAGCCACATTTCTTTCATAGAGTTGGGAATTTGTCATATGCAGAGCCAAAATGTGTCTCCTTCTGATCCAGGTTCTGCATCTGAGACTATACTGACAAGTCTCTTCCTTCTCCAGCATGGGCCTTTCAGATGTTTGAAAATCTTCTTTCAATGGGGGTTGGGGACATGGTAGAACCCCAGACTCCAAATTCAAGTTCTGAGACTGTTGTCTGGGTGATATGTGGGCAACTTCTTTTCCCTCTGAGCTGTTTGTTGGCAAAATGAGGAGTTGAATTCCGTGTGTGATCTTCTAGGGCTCATATGGTTTACATTCTATAGGACTAGAAATGTCACATCACCAGTTTGAAGGTCTCAGCGTGTAGGCCCAGAGATCCTGAGTTGTGATGCCCTATTCAATGTCTTCCTTCTCCACTTGTCCCCAGTCTCCAGGTGCGCTATGGCAAGGTGTGGAGCGATTATGTGGGTGGCAAATCAGGAGACCTGGAGGAGATCTTCCTGCACCCTGGGGAGTCAGTGATTCAGGTGTCTGGCAAATACAAGAACTATCTGAGGAAGCTGGTCTTTGTGACAGACAAGGGCCGCTACCTGCCTTTTGGGAAAGACACAGGCACAAGTTTCAACGCTGTGCCCTTGTACCCCAACACTGTACTTCGATTCATCAGTGGCCGAGCTGGTTCTCTCATTGATGCCATTGGCCTGCACTGGGACGTCTACCCCAGTGACTGCAGCAGCTGCTGAGCTCCAGCCTCCTCCTTGGGACACAGGACACTGAGAACTCCCTTATAATAACCCCCATTCAGTTGGCTTAATAAAAGGTTAAACATGGTTAAAACTAGCATGTATGTGGGTGACTCTGCCTGGGATCTACCTCCTGATTTTGGTGGGAACATGCCATCACATTTCTGGCTCTCTGTTGGGTATTAATCTGGGAAAAGTGGGAGGATGAGGAAGGGAATTTTAAGATCCTGGGCTTTTCTTTATAATTTACCAAGAGGAGATATTTTCTGACTTGTGCCAACTCTTCTCAAGGATAGTTCTTTAGAGTGCTTACCCAAATAGACTGAGGCTAGGGTAAGGCCTAGTTGTGGTTTATTGTCCAAACCTGAGGTGTCCTGTTTCTCAGCTCTCCTCTCCCCTGGTCCTTCTTTTGAAAAAAAGTGCTTCTCAGCTAGAAGAATGTCACCTCACTCTATTGACCTGAACCTGGTCAATACATGTGGTAATCCTGGACCATTATCTTTTGTTCTTTTCTAGAATCCACCTAACTCCTGAAGTTTAGCCTAAGTTTGTGCCGAAGGACTCTGCCCTATTGTCCCAGCCCAGTTCTTCCCATTATCACCCATAAGTCCTGACATCCTTATTTACTGCTCTTGGAACTGGGATTCTTTCCTCAGGCAGCCACCACCTCCCCAACAGTGTAGACGTTTGTCAGCACCATGCTCAAAAAGGAAATTCCAAAAAGGAAAGATTTTCATTTTGGATTCCCATGAATATAAGGGGTTGGTTAGAATTCAGGGGAAGCATCAGGGGATAACTGGATAGAATCAGAAAAGACATAAAGTTACTATGGAAATAATTTTTTGGACTCTAGTTTCCAGTCTTAGAATATTAACAGTTTTTTGTTGGTAGTGGTGGGGAGTTACACATCAGTTCTGACAGATTTATTCATGTTACAGGAAATGTCAGAGTCACATTTCTTCTCAATTACACAAAGATAAGTTTCACACTTGTAATTTTATATATATTCACATTCTAGAAATAAGCTCATGTCTAGCCTATTTTTATAATAATTCCTCTTTTTAGTATTTCCATGGGACAGAATATTATGCCTTTATAATTATTTTTATTGATATAAACCAGAACATAAAATTCACCCCTTTAAAGTATACGATTCAGTAGTTTTTTAAGTATAGTCACAAGGTTATGTGATCATCACCACTCTATTTCCAGAATATTTTCATCACCTCAAAAAGAAATCCAGCCAGGGGCTGGGATTGTGGCTTAGTGGCAAAGTGCTTACCTAGTACATGTGAGGTACTGGGTTCAATTCTCAGTACTGCGTGTAAATAAATAAAATAAAGGTCCATCAGCAACTAATAAAAATATTTTTTTAAAAAAGAAATCCATCCAGGCATGGTGGCACATGCCTGTAATCCCAGTAACTCAGGAGGCTAAAGCACCCTGGCTTCAATCCCCAGTACCTAAATAAATAAATGATGAAAATTATAGAAGTCCATTGTTTTGGACTAAGCTTCAACAGTCCACACTAAAAACTAAAATGGAGTCACTTATGCTAAAGTTCTACATTGAAAATGAAGATAGCCTTCCAAGAAATCAAGAGAGAAAACAACCAAATTTCCCAAACAGGCCAGTTTCAATTGGCATGATAATGAAGTTCCTTCCAAAAAGTAATCTGAAGTAACTTTATGTTAACAAATCAGTTATTTTTCGAGGGTTCCATCTTCCTGTCCCCACTTTGAGAGGAAATTAACTTTGAAATGACCAATCCCTTCTTCATCCCGTTTCTGCTTTCTTCAGCCTGTCTATAAAACCAGCCTCTTCCATTGAGCTCACTGGAATACTCATTCTATGTATTAGCTTGATTCTAGCATTATGGAAAAACAGACAGGTAAGAAACCCAGCGACACTCGGAGTTTATTTTTGTTGCTGACCTCAAGGAGCTCACACTAAAAAATTCTGGGCCCTGAGCAGTGGAGTTTTAGGGTTTTTATAGGGCAGTGCAGAAGATTAGGTTACAAGAGTGGTACTGGCTGCAAATCAGTGGGCTTGAAATTTGGGGTTGCTCAAGTGGGAACAGTGGGTAGGTCAGGGTGGGAAGCCTGGTTATAGAAGGAGAAAGGCCGATTATCTCTGTGTAAGGACTTTGGCCTTGTGCCCACTTCTGGTTTGATAACTTCTCCTGTGGCCTACTGAGTCTGTTTGGGGTATTCTTCCTGTTCATTCCCCCCTTAGGGTGCTTTTTCCAACCTGAGGTGGATAAGTATCAACCTCAGGCCTGTTGGGAGAGAGTGATACCCCTCATTCTTATCAGGTTCTTCCTGGCCCAGGAGCCTATTTTGGGTTACCAGTAATGATAGTTATATATAATGATAGTTTTGATAGTTTTATACACACACACACACACATATATAGATATATAGAGAGAGAGAGAGGGAGAGAGAGAGTTATAGGTGGACAATATTGTTATTTTATTTTTATCTGGTGCTGAGGATCGAATCCAGGATCTCACACATGCTAGGTGGGCGCTCTACTACTGAACTACAACCTCAGCTCCAGTAAGTATAGTTTGACTGACTCTTTTCATGAATTGATGAAGCGAGTAATGAGACGGATCAAGAGAGCCAATAGGATTATGAGGGGGCCAGTCAAGTGGAGGAGCCATGAGGGTCAACTCCAGATGTTATTCCAAAAGCTCCAGGAATTTGCTAATTCTGTCATCTATGTAGGCTTGGTCTTACAGTTGCTGGGCCATAGCCCGACTAGTTTGTACAAAAGCATTCTTCATTTAGGAAGAGACAGATTCCTCCCTTTTCAGCTGTAAGTCCAGTCCCCTTCCTATTTTGCAAAACTACCTCAGCCAGGGAGTGTAATTGATCCTGTAGGGCTACTAATAATTTTGCCACTTGCTCAATATCATCTGTTAAGTTCTTAGTTTGTAGTAAAAGGTGGTTGATGAAGTGATCCCTCCTATGCCTGTACTTTTCTGGCCATTATCCTCAATATAATTAGTAGCAATATGACTAGGATGGCTCTCCTTGACCACGTATTGGCCGACAAAGGTATGGGGAGGGTTTGGGTATTAGGTACTATGTTCATCTGAGAGATGAGGAAAGCCAAAGTGAATATCCTTGTCCAATTAGTTGGCAGGTGTACATAAGCATCTGTCCCACATATAAAGAATAGGCCTTGGCAGGGGTGACATCATGTTGTGTTCGTGGGTTACCTGTTAATGTTTGGTTACATTGGTCCCTAGTTAAATTGGCTATATGCTCTGTCCCTTCATTGCTTGTTACACATTCAGGAGCCTGTTGAGTCAGTTTGACTGGCCCTAAAATGGGCCTCATTGTGGTAGATTTGGAGGGGGCTCTGTGGCTATAACATTTCTCAAAAGTATTGGTGTGGCTAAGTAATATGGGGTTTTCATGGATAAGCACAACCAGCAATCCTTGGCCAGCCTCAGAATTGGTATTGTTAAGATGGTGGTGGGCTGCATTTTAGGAACAGATCCAACTGGGAGTCCAAATTAAGAGGTTTGAGTGGTTTGTATGAGCCTTTCAGTGAAGTGAGGAGTGGGTACACAAGTCCAGGCCCATCCAGCAGACTAAAGTGATGAGACCTGGGTTGAAGGTTAGAAGTAGAGCCCAAGTTACATAGAAGCCATTCCAGTAAACATAAGTTGTCCCCTTAGGTTCACATTTGTCTGTGGTAAGGCAGAGTATTGAGTGGGTGCCCAGGTGAGTATAGTGGAAGCACGTACAGGGTGTGGAAAGGGAGGTATGTATTGCATGACAACAAAGCATGGAAGATAGATAGGTAACAACATAAGCCCCTTTTCCCGTTGTCAGTTTGCTGTGGTTATAGTAACCTATAAAAGAAGGGTGGCAAAGCATAATCCAGGGGCATTAACAGCTCAAAATGAGGTGGGGCAGGAGGGTGTTCAGGCTACCAACAACAAAACTTCCTACTATGAGGAAATAGCAGGAGGCCAGCCACAATCTCTGGCCTATGCTCCAATCTTGGGAGTTGATCCAACAGCAAGGAATGTAGCAACAGTGCTTATTAGCAGGAGGAGACAGATGTGACAGAGGGAACAGGGAATCCTCAAGCTTCTGCTGTGCACTGACTGACCAGCCTCTGGTGTGGTCAGAGCAGGGCTGGAGTTCTTTCTAGTGGGCTGCTGAGTCATCCTCTGTATCCTTCATTTGATGGGGCTAGTTAGTTCCCAGGCTGTCCGCCAACTCTCAGGGTCCACTAGAGTTGCTGCTTTCTTTGTCTGAGAGTGAGGGTTCCAGGGAGTAAAATCTGCAACCTTAACCGAAGTAGGAGATGGGGACCAGTTGGCTAGAATGGCTCCTTTTTCCAATCTTTACCCAAATCATGTCACCTGGTTGGTGGGAATGAGCCCAGTTACTCATGGGGATGGGGGTCCTTTCCAAAACTTCTTGGAATATGTGGTGTAGGGTTTTTCTTAGGGCTTGAAGATGTTGAGACATTTTCAAGTCTCCAATCTGCCTGAGGTCTCCTCTAAGCCTGCTTATTATAGGAGTGGGTCTTACACAGAGAATCTCAAAGAGTGAGTAACCATTGGGTCTTGGGGTACAGCATGCTCTGAGTAAAGCCAATGGTAACATCTCTATCCTGGGGGACTGAGTTTCCTGGCAGAGTTTGACTAAAGTGGTTTTGAGGGTCCAATTCATGTGCTCTACTTTCCCTGAGTTCTGAGGCCTATATGCCATATGGAGTTTCCATTTTATTTTTAAGATCTGAGCCAGGCCCTGGACTATTTCTGCAATGAAGGCTGGTCCACTGTCTGACCCAAAAGAAAGGGGAAGCCCATATCTGAGGATAACTTCTCTGGAGAAGGCCTTTACCACTTCTCCTGCCTTTTTTGTGCTTCAACCCACCCTCAGTAAGTGCAGACAAGGACGAGGAGGTATCAGTATTCCCAACAGTGCTTGACCTGTGTGAAATCCACTACCATGTCCTTGAAAGGCATGGTGCCTGTTGTTTGTACCCTGGGACTTGATTTAGGTCCTTGACTTGCATTTTTGTGTGTGCATGTACTGCACCTGGCACATGTTTGGGTGCACAGGGTGAGAACTTGGGGATGAAATAGTACTAGCTCATCAGTTTTTCTGGGGCTGTTTTCCCCAAGTGAGTTAGTGATGATATCGTTTTACCAAGGGGGCTGCTACAGCACTGGGGACAGAGTCTCTGGTCAGGCAGCTACCACCAGTCCCCTCCTTCCTTTATTCCTTTCTCGGTCTTTGCCCCTTGTTTCTCTTCCTTGGAGTAACTGGGGTAGGAGGCAGCTCTGGGGCCAGCAAGAGCTTGGCGGTTCTTTCCAGACCCCTGAGGGAACTTAGTTTCTCTGCAGCTCCTTTGCTGCCTGGTCAGTCAGGCGATTTCCCTGCTGACATGGTCTGAGCCCTTCTGGTGGCCCCTGCACTGGGTGACTGGGACAGCTCCCAGACTGCATCCAACAGTTGGAGGATTTCTTCCTTGTTCTTAATCTCTTTTCCTCCTGATGTCAGTAGCCTTCTTTCCTTATAGATCACCCCATTCACCTATTGGGCGGCAAAGGTACATTGTTTCCATTTTGTATATCATAATGCCTGGGCCAATGTCCAAAGTTCAGTTGACTGTGCAGACCCATCCTTGCACCATGGCTTTAGCTTGTATGATGTCATCAGCAGTAGTGACTGCAAACCCAGCTTTCCATTGTCTTCTCTGTACAAAGCTGCTTCCATCTGTAAAACATTCAAGTTCTGGATCTCAGAGGGGGACATCCGTTAAGTCTGGTCTGCCAGAGTCAACTTCATCCATCACTTCCTCCAAGTCATGATCTGGAAGCCCTTTCTCTGTTGGTGGGAAAGTAGCAGTGTGGTGGCAAAACCAGACCTGGTTGTGAAACAAAATTACAAAAATGATATGGTAAGAAACCAAAGCCTTGGGAAGAGGTCAATTCCACTCCCCTCATCCTTTCTCCAGGAAACCTAATTAACCATGGGCCCCTACTTTTAGATTATAAATAACTGCTCTAGGAGTCTGACTACTCCCTCTTGAAGTGTAACAGATAACTGTGAAAAGAGCCATTTCTTCTTATCTGTTTCTGTGAGCATGCTTTATGTCAGAGACCCTGCACAAGGCCTTCAGCTGCACAGATTAGGAATCTTTTTTTAAAAAGAGAAAAAAGCCCCAATGACTGGATGGGACTAAGATGACATCACATAACCTACAACTATTGTGAGAAACTATGGATCAGGAATCAGAATTTGGAGTTTTTGTTTTTCTCTGGACCAGCTGGTGTAAAAGAAATTTTGGAGTTCTCCTCTCTGAGTGCTGTTTGCTGCTTCTCAACATCTGTTTCCTGCAACAGCAGGGTTTACATTTCACATTTTACATTTTGAGCCTGACTCACAGGTTTTCACATATTAATCCTTGATAATGAGCCATCCTGAAACTGTTAAGCCATTTGTGTCCTTGCCCATTCATTAGGGCCATGACTACATGGGGAAACTTAACATTAATCCTATCCCAGGGTGTGCTTGTTGGCTTCCTTGATGAAGGTTACCATGGTAGCCAAGTCCTGAAGACATGACAGCCTCCCTGAAGCCACTGGGTCCAAGTGTTCCAGTACATCGATGACTTTCTCCTGGCAAGCCCCAACCAGGAGAAATGCTGGGAAGGAACAAAGGCATTGTAAGCCCAACTCTCTGAGGCAGGCTACAGAACTTCCGGAAAAAGGCCCAGTCTGCTAGCAAGAGGTTCGCTGCTACTGACCCATTTGGGTAAGGACTCCCAGGGCTGTGTGGTTCTTTTCATGGATCAAGAAGTTGACAGCTAGTTGCAGGGGCGCTGGTTAACAGTCTCTTTATCTCCTGGAAAGTCTTTTCTTGGTTCTGTCCCCAGTTCAGAGGGTCCTTTCCAGACCTGCTGTGACTTCATAGAGTGATTTGGACAGGCTTGAATATCCAGGTATCCAGATGCAGCAGAACCCTGCTGCTCCAAAGAATTCTTGGACATCCTTTTTGATCCTTTGTGGAATGGAGCAGAAGGCCTGTTTTCTCTCTGGACCTAGGATGTGCTGTCTTTCTGAAATGATGAGCCCAAAGTATTGGACCTCTTGCTGGCAGACTGGGCCTTTATCCAGAAGCTCTGTAGCCTGCCTCAGAGAGTTGGGCTAACAATGTGTTTGTTCCTTCCCAGCATTTCTCCTGGTTGGGGCTTGCCAGGAGAAGGTCATTGACATACTGGAACAAGGTACAGCCTGGGTTTTCTTTCAAGAAATTTGACAGGTCTGCTGCTAGGGCTTCTCTGAACAGGGTGGGCAAATTTTTGAATCCCTGAGGCAGTCTATTCTGGGTCATTTGTTTTTTTCTCCCCATGTGGGGGTATTCCCATTCAAAGGTGAATAGAGGCTGGCTATCTGGGACCAGGCAGAGGCAGAAGGAAGCGTCTTTTAGGTCCAGACAGGTGAACCAGTTTGCTTATGGTAGCAAGAGGCTCAGGACAGTATAGGGGTTGGGAACCACTGGATGCAGCACGATAAGAGCATTGTTGACTGCCCGCAGGTCCTAGACAGGTCAGTAGTCATTTCCTCCTGCCTTCTTGATGGGCAGCAGTGGGGTGTACCACTTTGATTGGCATTCAACCAGTATTCCTGCATCCTTAAGCCACTGCAGGTGGGCCTGAATCCCCAGACACGCTTCCCATGGCACTGGATATTGTCTCTGCCTAACAGGGAGAGCCCTGGGTTTGAGATCTACCATTATGGGTGCATGGTTGTAAGTCAAGCTGGGGGCCCTTTCTTAGCCCAGACATCAGAAAACTTCTCCAACAGGCAAGTGGGCTTCATCAGGCCCCCCTCTCCTAGTGGTAAAGCTGCCATTCATCTTCTATAGGTACAGTCACTTCCATGATAAGGGGCCATTGGTTTTGCAATGTAAGGCTTGTGGGTCCTCCCTGGGAGAAGGTGATATGGGCTCTGGGCTTTGTTATTAAGTCTCTTCTCAGCAGGAGAATTGGGCATTCTGGTAGGTATAAGAATTTGTGAGTTACCATGTGTCCAGGATCCACAGAACTGCAGTTTGGGTGCCAGTGGTGCTGACTATTGTAGCCCCGTGCTCAATGACTGGGGTTCTGTGCTCTAATGACCATGGAGTGTTCAGTACCTGTATCAACCATGAAAATCATTGATTGGGCCCCCACTTTCATTTTGACCATGGGTTCTCAGGGGCCCAGTAGTAAGGAAACTGGTTGCCCCTAATCTGATTTGATTCTGGTCAGACCAATGAGGTTCTGGGTTTTTGGTTTGGGTTACCATTTTGTCTTCTTCCCTGAAGCAGTCTTGTTAGGTCCTTGTGTTGGTCCCTTAAGGTGAGGACAATCATTCTTTTAGTAGCCAGTCTCCTTGCAATAGGTGCATTGGTTTTCTCAGAGGGGGCTCTTCTATTGGGTCCCCCCTTTCATGGTGCGGTTGACTGCCCAGTCAGGTCCAGTTTCCCCAGTGCTGTAGTCAACAAAGACACTTTGATTTTCATTCTCTTCTTGGCTTCCCATTTGACCTCATGGCCTCAGTTCACAAAGACCTTGTTTGCCACTTCCATCAGCTGGGTGGTATTCATTCCAGTGAAGTTCTCAAGTTTCTGGATTTTCTGTGAATGTCAGTGTATGGTTGGACCACAAACATTGTGTTGACCATTCACTGGTTTTCTGGTGCTTCTGGGTCAAAGGCAGTGTACAATAGGAAGGCCTCACACAGTCTCTCATAGAAGGTAATTGGTGACTCCCTTGGTTTCTGGATAACTGCTGTGGTTTTGGACATGTAAGTTGGTTTCTTAGCTCCTGCCAAGCCCCTAGGAGGGCAGTCCAGTATTGGCTGCGGGTTCCTTGTCCATCTGCTGTTTTGAAGTCTCAGGAGGGCCAAGTATCAGGGATGTCTCTGTTGCCCAAGCTTTTGCATCTTGGGTTCCTGCTGGGGCTTAACCTTGAAGCCAACAGTCAGCCTCCATCAAGATTCCTTGTTGTTCATCCATGTTGAAAAATGTCAGGAGGATCTGGTAGCAAGCACCCCAAGTAGGTTAGTGGTTCTGAAATATGGACTCTAGGAAGTTGATTATGGTCTGGGACTTCTCTGAATAGGGTGATGTGTGGTTTCTCCAGCTTAGGAGATCTGTGGTACTAAAAGGCTGGTAATAAAGGATAGAGTGCCCAGGCTGGGCCATGCTGTCAGCATTGATCTGGAGTGGCATCTGGAGGGTCACAGTCAGAAGGGCTGGTGCTTGGGATAAACAAAGCAATCATCTCATGGGCTGTGGAACTGGGCTACAGGCCAGGGGAAGGCTTAAGATGCTGTCTGGACTGGGAAGCTGCTAAAAAGGTTGAGGGGGGACTCACTGAAGGCAGCAGGATGTCTGGGAGATGCAGCATTAGTTGCCTCGGTGGTGTCAGCATGCTAGGAATGTATGGTGGGGGCACAGATGGCTCATTCTCTGGCTCCCCTTGGACAAGTTTGGTCAGCTCATGGTCTTTGGGTTTCTTTACCTAGGCCACAAAAACTGCTTGTCCCGTTTTTTTTTTTTTTTTTTTTTTTTTGACACAGAATCAGACTCAAGGAGGCAGGGTCTGGCTATCTGAAGCCAGGAGTTAATATAAGGGGAACTGATCTGGGTGTCTGGGGGTCCCTATTACACTTGATAGACAGCCCTAACAGTAAGTCTTCAGAGGGCCACTTCAATTTGCATAGTGTATGCAATTTTCCTGGAGACATTTTGATCCCAGAGTCTCCTGAGAATCTCTTCTTGAAATTTTTAAGCATACAGTCTTCAGTTTCAAAGAATTTCTACCCATGATCATCAGGAGTGCTATTTCCCACCCTATGTGTTTCCCCTTCTGCATCAGTGGTGCAAAGACAGACAAGGGTGGGTGACCCTTCAAGAGAAGAAACCAATCAGATATCTGCCTCGCTGCCTTCAGAAGGAACCTAGGTAGCCTTAGTATCAATGGCAAGGTATCATGACTCTGGATTGGGTTGCCTGGATGCCACCCTAAGCTGTATGAGGGCCACCACAGAATCATAGGACAGACCCACTCAGACTCCATAGCTTTCCGCCATGAAGCCTCAAACTCAAATCTAAGACAACAGCAAATCAGGTCACTCATTTACATGCACATTTACAGATCAGAGGTTATTGCATTTCCTCCCAGCTTTGGGAGCTGGGACCTGTAGAGTTCCTTTCGGAGACTCCTAGGAGATGATCAAGCTTCCCTTCCACTCGGTGGGATGGTACCTCACTGGGGACTGACTTTTCCTGGGACTTACTGAGTCTGGGTGAGTTGCCAAGTGAGTTGGTCCATTTCTCCTTGCAGTCTGGTTGGGGCAAGGCTGCCTGGAGGGTTAGAACTCCAAGGTGAAGGAGGATCCAAAATCCTACGGGTACAATGCAGCCTCATGGGTCCCTTCCTACTCTGGTGCAGTCCAGCCACTGGCTGGTGGCTCAAGGGGCCAGAACGTTGGAATCTCCCTGGGGCCTCCAGAAATGTGGAAAAAGACTGACAAGAAACCAAGAGAAGGGCTGGGGTATAGCTCAGTTGGTAGAGTGCTTGCCTCACAAACACACGGCACTGGGTTCAATCCCCAGCACCACAAAAAAAAAAAAAAAAAAAAAACAAGTGACACTCAAATCAGAAGAATTTGGGTTTATTTATGCTGGCAGACATGAGGAGCACACACTGGAAAATTCTGAAACCCAAGCAGTGGAGTTACAATGCAGTGCAGGAGATCAGGTTACAAGAGATAAGGTAGTGCAGGAGATCAGGTTAGAGTGGCACTGGCTACTAATAGGTGGATACAAAATTGGTAAAGCAGCTAGGACAAGGCGGGAAGCTTGTGGCAAAGCCTGGTTTCAGAAGCTGAAATGGCTGTTATCTCTGTGTGGTGACTTCCACTTTGGCTCTGGGCACATTTCTGGTTTAACTGATAACGTCTGCTCTCCTGTGGTCTACTGGGTCTGTTCTGGGTAATTTTCCTGTTCACTAGAATTGCAAGATCTCTAAACTGTATTTTTGATAGGATGATCATCCTAAGCTAAGCTTCCAGAAGAGATGGAAAACTACTTAAGGCTGATGAACCCCTAAGAATACATTTTGTGGGTGCCAAGTAGAGCTTTAAAGCTCACTTCGATGTGCCACCTTGAAAAGAAAGGAACATTGAGTCAGTCTCCTCAGCTCAGACATGCGACACAAGGAGACATATAGTGGCCTTGGTGAACGAAGCACACGGAGCCACTGTCCAAACAAATCACCGGAGAAGTTGCTTTATTCTGAAAATACATGCTCTTTTATAGGGCTGGGAAGAGCTAATAGTTCAGGGAAAGAGGCAGGGTGGCAGTTGATTGGACAGGACCCTATTGCTGAGGTCCCTGAACGGGGTGGCAAGAGCTGATATGCTGCAGGTTTGCCCCGAGGGGAAGAAGTTATGAGGAGTAAAATCAGGAAGAGAAGCTCGGCCAGAGCCATGTTGGCACCTGGGGTGGGGGTGACTTTATATTCCTCCCTTTCTTGTTTTATATTGGAAAGGGGCGTCGTTCAGTCCGGCTACTTCCTGCTGGATGGGGGCGGAGTCAGGGACGGGGTGCAGGAATCGGGAGGAACCTGGTCAAGAAGCCCCATAACAAGGCCAAAAAAGGGAAGATCTGTTGGGGACTAAAGTCACAAAACGTTCCCTGTAGCCAGAGGTCCTGCATCGCTTCATTCCATTCCTCTAGGTGGTGGACAGGTGGAATAAGCCAGGCGTCCTGATGGAGGGCCACTAGGAAGGAGGTCCATAGGTTGGTTACAGCTCCCTCAACAGGTAGTGAGGTGTCCCTGAGAGGAGGCGCTGGGCTCACCTGTTGCCAGTAGCTGATAATTCCTGAGGAGAAGCTGGTTAAAAGCCTGGTTAGAGATTTTACCCACTTGGTTCTGAAGGAACTTAATGATACAGGGTATAAAGAGACAGGTGAGAAAAACGATGGATAATGGTCCTAGAATGGGCCATCCATGTTGGAAGGGGAGACTGGAACCACAAGGAGAATGGGGAATGGAGGGGGGGGTCTTTGTAGGTCTGCTGCCAAATTACGTAATTTGACAATATTTTGTTCCACTAGGCCGGATTCATTAATATAATAGCAACATTCTTCCTGAAGGAATACACAGGTTCCCCCTTTTTTGGCTGTAAGGAGGTCCAGAGCCTGGTGATTCTGGAGAGTCACCTGGGCCAAGGAGGTTACCTGCTTTTGCAGAGAGGAAAGGGAGGAGGCAGTAGAGGAGAGAGCGCTCTCCAGCCGGGTGTTGATATCCTCAACGGCCCATAAGGAGTGGGCCAGAGCACCTCCTGATAGACCCGTCCCAGCAAGAGAAGTGGTCAATGAAACACCAACCAGCATGGGTAGGAAAGCTGCGCGCTTAGCACGTGAGGGTGGAGACATAAGGAACCGAAGTTCCGAGCTGCTGTAAAGGGTTAACTGTGGAACAATTGTAACAAGGACACAAGGGGAGGTTAAGTTCTTAAAGAGGACATTTGTGAGGCTTCCGTTACACCAAAAGAAATGTATGGGTTGGGCATAAGTAGCATTGTTAGAAGTGATGTTAATGGCACAGGCCATGGAAGGAGCAGCTTGGGTTTGGGTTCCGTAGATGCAGGTTCCGGGAGGTGAGTGGGAGGAGATGTCCTCAGGTTCCCACAAGGGGATGTGAGAAAAATGTTTTATGGAAGACTCCTGAGAAGGGAATGTGTAGCTCATAGCATTTAGGGGAACTGCAGCTAGCAGAGGTCAGTTTAGAGAAGTGCAAAGAAAACAATCGGCAGGGCTAATAGTTGGAAAGGTGTTATTGAGGAGGCCAATGGTGTCCTTAGTATCTGAAGCCAGGAGTAAAATGAGCCGGAAGAGGAGGAATTTTGTAAGGCCTGCATGATGATTTTTTTTCTGAATGCTTGATGTCAGAGGATACCTAAGACACCTGGGTGCCTATGGAGACATATTCCCGAGAAATGTGGAGGGATCCACAGGGAGTGCGAGAATATCCATTACAGTAAACGGAAGCAGTTACTCCCGAAGCCCACCGAGGATCCCATGAGCCTTTGATGGTGAGATTGTAGGTGTGGGCATTGCTAACGTAGGAAAAGATGCCTATGTTCAGCTGTCCCAAAAAGGCATCATGAACCCTGCAAGACCAATATGGGCAGCCTCCGTAGGTGTCAGGCCACCATTTGCAGTAATCTCGGGTTTGATCGTATAAAAAGCAAAGGTAGGGGCGGGTAGCCTGTTGAAATAGCTTGGTGGTCAGGGGAATTGAGATATGAATAACGCCAGAGCAACCCATCAGGGGACAGTCGGCTGTTGCTGCCAGAGAGGTGGTCTTGGTGTTCTTTTCTGTGTATGTTTGCCTCACCTTAAATCTCCACACAAAAGGTGTGGAAGTTATTAAGAGGGGCATAAGGAGAAGGGGTAGGAGGATAGGGGTTAGGGCTGGACTAACATGGATCATGTTCAGGAACTGGCTCAAGAAGGGAGACGTGGGAAAAATTAAGCTTTAAGGGGTTATGAGGAGAGGGAGAGCAAGAATATTTTGTTTGAGGTCCGCAGGAAGGTGTCGCCGAAGACTCCAGGTGAGTTCTTCAGGGCCCAGGGAACTGGAGACTGGCTTTAGCCTGGAAATATGAATCCATGGAGTAAGCCGATTGTTAGGGAGGGTCAGCTTGGCAACTGTTGGAGTACACAAGATCACCGAAGTTGGCCCCTCCCATTTTGGTTTGAGGGGGTCTCTCTCTCCCAGGGGACAATAGTACACAAACTGACCAGGTGTTAGAGGGAGGGAGTTCTGGGAGACGTCGGGGTCAGGGAGAAGCCAGTCTTGGTGTTTCCATAATTTAGTTTGGAGGTGGAAGAGAAGGGGTAGGGCATAGTTCTCGGGAAGGGGCCAGGCTTTTGGTGAGATGCCAAGGGGAAGAAGAGGGCGGCCGTACATAATCTCAAAGAGGGAAAGGAGTGAGGGTTTCTTTGGCAGAGCCCGCAGGCGGAGAAGGGCCAGAGGAAGTAGCTTCACCCAATCCATACTTAATTCCATGGTGAGCTTTGTAAGGATATCTTTGAGAGTTTGGTTTGTTCTTTCAACTTTCCCTGATGCTTGCGGGCAATAAGAACAATGGAAATGCCAAGGAAAGGACAGAGCCTGAGTGAGAGACTGGGTGTTCTGTGAGGTGAACTCCGGGCCTCTGTCGGACTGGATCAAGGTGGGCATTCCAAATCGAGGAATGATTTGAGTCATCAGAGTGGAGGCTACTGTAGAGGCTCTTTTGTTGGATGGAGGAAAGGCCTTGACCCAGCCAGAGAAGGTGTCTACTAGGACCAGCAGATATTTTATGTGTTTAACCCTGGGCATGTTGGTAAAGTCAATCTGCCAGTCTGCCACAGGGGTGTGCCCGCGGGCTTGGTGAGAGGAAAAAGGTTTGGGCCGCAAGGGTGTGTTGGTGTTGGTTCGCTGGCAGATGCGATACGTTGAGGATATGTGTTGCAAAAGGGCTTTGTTGTCCGCAGAGAGGGAGAAGAAGGATTGGAGGAAGGTTGCCAGGCTTTGGGGGCTAGAGTGGAACAGGGAATGAAGGAAGTGGAAAAGGTGTTTATGGTCTTCCTCGTGCATATCGCCGGAGGGGGTGAGCATGAGCACAGTGGAGGGGTCCAGGGTTTTGAGGGCGGCTGCCCATGCTGCTTGGTCAGCCCTAGAGTTTCCGACTGTGATGGGAGAAGAGCCAGATTGATGTGCCTTGCAATGAGTGACTCCAAGCCTGGAGGGCACTGTGCAGCCCTGGGTAGGTGAGAAATAAGTTTGGAATTGGTAACAGAAGTGCCCTTGGATGTTAGTAGTCCTCTTTCCTTCCATATGGCAGCATGGGACAGCAAAGAGTGAAGAACATATTTAGAATCTGTGTAGAGGGATAGAGCTTTCCCTGCTCCAATCCACAGGCTTGAATAGCTGCCAGAAGTTCGGCCTGTTGGTTGTGTTTGATGGGAGAGAGTTGGCTTCTATTGTTGAATGGGAGACGACAGTGTATCTCGCTCTCCGTGTGCCATCGTGCATGAACGAACTACCATCCGTAAGCCAAATAAGGTAGGGATGTGGCAAAGGGCCTTTGGACATTGAAGTGGGACAGGGTAAAAAGGTTTCTAAGGTTTCTGTACAATTGTGTATGGGGAAATCAGCTGGGGGAGGGGAGGTTGGGAGCAGAGAGGCAGGGTTTAATGGAGGGCAAGGTTTAAAGGATACCACCGGATTCTGGAGAAAAGACACAAGTAAGGAAAGCACCCTAGAGGAGGGGAAGCGACTGGAGTCCCTTGTAGGTTAGCAGGTCCTTCAGGTGGTGTGGCGAAAGAATGGTAAGAGGGGATCCAAAGGTCAGCTTATGAGCTTCCTTCTGGAGGACCTGGCTGGCAGCTAGGGCTCGCAGGCAAGGTACCCACCCTCTAATGGTGGGATCTAGCTGTTTAGAAAGATAGGCTACTGGAGCAAAAGTGGGGCCGTACTCTTGTCCTAAGACCCCCAAACCTTGGCCTCCCTTTTCATGAACACACAAGAGAAATGGTTTGGATAAACTAGGCAAGTGAAGGGCCGGAGCTCAAAGGAGCACTTATTTGAGCGTCTGAAAAGGCCGTCCAGCAGTTGGCTCATTCTGGGGGCCCTTTGCCATATCATATAATGGTCTAGCTAGGAGGGAAAAATTTGGAATCCACGCCCTGAAGTATCCTGCCAGTCCTAAAAAAGATAAAATTTCGGCCTTGGTTTTTGGGGCAGGGAGAGAGTTAATGAGGTGTTTCCTGTCAGTGGTAATAGCCTTTTTTCCATGTGGAATGAGGAACCCAAGGTAGGTGACCGTGGGTGTGGAGATTTGTGCCTTTTGTGGGGAGGCCCAATACCCCTTTTGGGCTAGATGATTAAGTTGATTGTGTCAACGTTGGAGATTTCAGCCGAAGGGCTACAAAGGAGGAATTCATCTACATACTGAAGGAACGTGGAGGGGCAGGCTGAGTGGAAGCCTTCCAGGTCTGCTGCCAAAACCTGCCCAAAGATATGGGAACTATCCCTAAAACCCTGAGGAAGGACAGTGAGTTGTTGAGAATGTCTGGTCTTTGGGTCAGTCCAGGTGAATGCAAAATGTCTTGGGAATAGAGAAAAAGGCATCTTTTAAATCAATAACAGAAATGGGTAGAGGTGGCCAGGATCTGGGAAAGAAGAGTGTAACGGGTCAGGGACCAGGTGGTGGATAGTAATAACAGAGGAATTAATGAGGCGAAGGTCTTGTACCAACCGGTAGGTACCATTAGGTTTCTTAACCGCTAATATGGGGGTGTTATAGGGAGAATGTGTAGGTCGAAGGTATTTTTTAGTTATAAGATCATGTATAATAGGCTGGAGGCCAAGTAGGGCAACGGTGGACAAGGGATACTGGGACGGACTAGGAAACTGGTTGGGCTCTTTAAGGTGAATGAGGACAGGAGGGCAACCGACCATGGAGGGGCTTTGGGTGTCCCATATGATAGGATTGACGAGGTGGGTTGGGACAGGAAAGTGGGTGCGCGGATGGCCCTCTAGTGGCCCGGCACAGTTAGAGCAAAAGGGAATTGTGGGATTGTCTGTCAGGAGTGCCATTAGGAAGTGTGGAGTGGGGGAAGATGGTGGCTGTATTGAGATGGTGGTTTTGAGGATTGAGATATTCCTACCAAGAAGTGGCACTGGACACTGGGGCATGACAAGGAAGGAATGTGAGAATGGGAAATTTTCTATGGTACATGTAAGGGGAGGGGTCTCTAGTGGAAGTATAGATTTCCCTCCTACACTGACAATAGGAGAGGATGATGGCATTGTGGGTCCCCAAAACTCCCTCAAGACCAAAAATGTGGCTCCAATATCTAAGAGTAAGTTAATATGGCACCCATCCACACAAATCTCCACCCTGAGTTCCTGCCTGTCAACAGTGATGGCAGGGGAGGAGGACCCAAGGCCCCGTCAATCATTGTGTGCCAGGCCCAGGAGGTCAATGTTAGGGTTCCTGGCCACAGGTCCCCTTTGGGAGGTGGGACAGTCTGATCCCCAGTGACCCATTTGTTGGCATTTCAGGCAAGGGGTAATAGGGGTCCTTGGGGTGGGACATGTTTTCGCCCAGTGGCCTTCTTTTCCACATTTGAAGCAGGCACCTCGAGGATTTTTACTTTGTGGAAGATGTTGGCGCTGAGTTTGGGGGGGTCCCTTGAAAGACCTGAGCGAGCATCTGAAACTTACTATGCTCTGCCTTTTCATATCTCTGGTATTTGCGGTGTTCAGCTTCCTCATCATGGTTTTGGAAGACCTTGAAAACCATAGCCAGAATTTCGAACTGAGGTGTTGCAGGCCCTTGTTCAAGTTTTTTTAATTTAGCCTTAATGTCAGGGTAACTTTGAGATAGAAAATAAGTCATAAGGACGTATCTACCATCGGGGGTCTTAGGATCTAAGTTGGTATATTGTTGGAGAGCCTTAGTGAGATGATCTTTTCATCTTTTTTCTGCATTATTTCCTGGATTTTTTGGAAATTAACTGCCTTACGGGTGGCCTTCTTAAGGCCAGCAACTATGCAGGCAGCAAACTGATTTCTCAGCTGCACTCCAGCTGCGGTGTTATAGTCCCACTCTGGGTCCTGTTCAGGAACCGCATGGGGGCCGGTGGGATGGTTAGGATTAACATGATGGGTGTCATCTGCATGGGTGTGGGCTAATTCCCATACCTGCCTACGTTCTTCAGGAAGAAGGGTATTGGCTAGAAGCATGTAGATTCATGGTGGGTGAGACTGTAAGCCTGGAGACCCACTGGAATTCCCGAATATACTTAGTGGGATCAGTCATGAAAGAGCCCAATCTCTTCTCAAACTGGGTGAGATGAGTCATGGAAAATGGAACATGAACCCAAATAACCCCTTCGAGTCCAGCGACCTCTCGAAGGGGTGCCAGGACATGGGAATGGGTGATTTGGGAGCACAACTTAGTGGCTGGAAGGCTGAAGGAGTTAGGAGGCGGGGAGAGTGATGGTGAAGAGGACTCAGGAGAGGATGAAGGAAAGGTAGGGACAGAGGTAGGTGGGCAGTAGGGGGGTGGTTCGCCTGCGGATAGAAAGATAAGGTGGCAGGCTCGGCAGTAGGGGAGGGTTTGCAGGCGAGCAGAACCTGATGAGGGCTGCAGGAAGAACAGAGATTGGGGTGAGAACGGAGGAGGGTAAAGGCTTCAACATAGGGGATCTCCTTCCACTTTTTCGAGCGCTGGCAGTAATTGAAAAGATCCTGGAGAATTTGGGGGTCAAAGGAGCCTTCGGGAGGCCACCGCCTAAGATTGTCTAATCGGTACGAAGGCCAATCTTGGGTGCAGAATTTAATGAGGTTTTAGGTTTAATATCTGGAGTGAGTGAGAGACCAGCCAAGTTGGAGAGTCGGCATTTTAAGGGGGAGTCGTTTGGGAGGGAAGAAGAGACCCCCATTGTTTACAGAGGAGAGGAAGTGAGGGAGATGAGAGGCAAAGAAGCGGGGGAGGGAGGGAGAGAGAGAGCGATCTCCGGACTGGGGGAAGTGAATGGCCACTCGTTCAGGCATCCCCAACTGAGCGAAACCATTCACGGGACTCGATAGAGTCCGTGGCAAGGGAAAAGTGAGGCCATCACCCGAGATTTTCCCTGCCAGGGTGAAATGCCGAGGTCACAGAGTACCTAGCGCGCGAGGCTTTTAGTTGGCGTGCAAGAGGAGAGAAGAGAGAAAGATGGAGATAAGAGAGAAGAGGAAGGGGTGTGTTATTCCCTCCCGACAGACTGAGGCGAGAAAGAGGCACCTAAGAGTCCATGTGGTCGTGAAGGCCGAGGTGGGGTGTGGTCTCCCCGTATAACCAGACGTCGGGTTTGCCTGACGATCACGGCCAAAGTCCAGCGGTAGTCTGATTAAGGGCGGTCGCCTCTCAAAGGGTGACTCACCTAACAGTTGGCCGGTAATGGTTGGAGGGTAGCCAGTGCTCGAGAAGGCGGACGAGGGTGAGAAGCTTTGGCTGGGTGGATAGAGGGGGTCCTCAAATGACGAGGGATCTCCCTCCTGGGTTTCAGCACCAATGAAAGAAGCGCACAGAGCCACAGTTCAAAACAAATCACGGGAGAAGTTCCGCTTTATTCTGAAAATACATGCTCTTTTATAGGGCTGGGAAGAGCTAATAGTTCAGGGAAAGAGGCGGGGTGGCAGTTGATTGGACGGGGCCCTATTGCTGAGGTCCCAGGACGGGGTGGCAAGGGCTGATTTGCTGCAGGTCCGCCGGGGGGGAAGAAGTTACAAGGAGTAAAATCAGGAAGATAAGCTCGGCCAGCGCCATGTTGGCAGGGGGCGGGGGTGTGACCTTATACTTGGGCTCAACAAGAGATGAATACAATGTGACTGTCCAGAACCCAGAGTGGTCCAGATCTATAAAACTGACCGGATATCGCAGCACCATTAACTCCCACCAAAGTCCCACAATTAACAAAACCAACCCCACCACACAGACAGGTGAAACAACTTTTGAGGCAATAAAAAGTACAAAGTGAAGATCACTACCGTCGTTTACAAAATTATCGTTTCTCATCCTTATCTATCATCACTTCTCTGCCACTAAAATAGCGAAAATCGTATTCAGCGCAAGGGTATTTTTGGAGGAATCGATCAAGTGCCTTCAATCACTGTCTACTTGATTCGTACCAAGATTCGTAGTTAAGGAGGAAAAAATGAAACGAAAAGTTTGTACTTACACAAATCTACGCCGGGAAACCCGAATACCTGAAAGTGGTGCCGGGATACGTGCACATTGCACGCGGCAGCCACTGACACAGACGCCCTCTGCATCCGGGTGCGCACCGGAGCGCAAGCCCGACGTTAACGGCTGCGCGAAGTGCGTGCGCATGCGTCCTCCGCCAGGGGAAACTTACTTGCCGGACCCACAGTTGAGCTCTAGAAGGCGGGGTAGCTGCGAATCACAAGCAGAAACTTCCGTCAGCGAGTAGTTGTGATTGGTGGATACTAGGAGAGGGGCGGGTCACCGGGCAATTCGAATGGGAGAGGCGGGCCCGAAGGAGGGAGTGGAATGGACGCAGGGGCCTCTGTTCGGCTGAGGCGACGCGAGATGGCGGCGGCTACCTCAGGTACACGGACCCGACAAGGGTCTTGCGGGGTCCAAAATCTGCAGCCTGGCCTGGGCTCCGTGGGTTGCCAGGGAGAGTCCTGGACGGCGCAGGGACGGGGCGAGGGAGAAAGTTGGAGTGGGGGTTGCGAGCGTCAGGCCTCGGCCCTCACTGCTTCCTGCTCTCGGCTTAGATCAGTAGACTCAGGTTGAGACCCTACCTCGACCTAATTGCTTGGTTTGAGACTGTTGCATTTTTTCCTTTTTGAGCTTCAGTGTTTTCGTCCGTAAAATAAGGACCACGACCCCATCCCTGGGGGTTACTTGAGTAATCAAGAGAAAAGTTTCTGACGCTCTGACTCTAAGGACAAAAAGGAAGGATTTGGTTGGGTGTCTGAGAAGGTTTCTGTGCAGGACATGGAGTTTGGGTGCGGAGAGGTCCCCGGAGATGCAGACGTGCTAGTTGAGGTTCGCACTAGGCTGCAGGTGGGTGTGAGTTGACAGCAAAAAATGAGCCGAAATCACAGAAAAGGAAATTAAAGGACTGTTTCCTTTCCCTCTAATCGTGGAAGTGAATGCTGTTTTAGGATTGAAAAGACTGTTAGGACATTTAGAAACGTGTATGCAAGAGTTTGTTTACATGGGCCTCTCCTCTGCCTATGGACCGAATTCTGATCAGTGATTATGGTGGACACTATAACAACTATAACAAATTATCTGAACCCCTTACTGTTTTTCAGGGAAACAGACAATTAGGACAGTGTCCAACACACGTTGAGCTCTTACTGCGCTCCAGACACAGTTGTAAGCATTTTATGATTATAAATCATTTAATGCTCACAGTTTTACTAGGTGGTTACTGTTATTGTCCTTGTTTCCAAAATGAGGAAACTGCGGCATAAGTGGGTTAAATGACTTGCTTAGCATTAACAAAACTAGTAAACTTGGGGTCTTATTCACACTCAGTCAATTATTTATTTTACTTATTTATTTTTGAGACAGGGTCTCCCTAAGCTGCCCAAGCTGACTTCAAACTTGTAATCCTCCTGCCTCAGCCTCCCGAATAGGTGTCACACTAAAAATGTTTGAAGTGGGTTTCAACAGCTGAATAGGAGTTTGCTAAGCATTTATAAGAAAAGAGCACCAAGTGTTATTTATAATGTAAAGAAGGCCAAAGATTCTGTTGGCTCAATCTCCTCATCCATAAAGGAGAGAAAAGTTGAATGAAACTTGGGAATTGGAGAAGAGAAAATTAACATCAGCCAATCTCAGGGTTGTTTTTATGATGAGAGATAAGAATTCTTGTACTATAAGCAGTTCTTAACATGAGCCTCTCCTTCTCCCCTAGATTGTGAGCTCTGGGGCAGGGATAGCAGTGAGACATTTTAATGAAGAAAATGTGAAATGAACAAGCCAAATCATCAAATCTTAATTTGTTCAGCAAGTACTTCCTGAGTACCTATTCTGTGCCAGGCATTGGGAATAGAAAGGAGAGCAGGGTAAAACCTGTTCTAGCAGAGTTCACCAACAAACCTGCAGTTACTATGAAATACTTGGATGGAGGAGCTAAAGAGAGCAGTGGGTGCCCCTGGCAAAGCCTGAATGAGGTAGTAATGACTGCAGGGGAAAGGCTTTTTAAGAGGAGAATCAAGATTTGATATTTCAAACACTTGGAAGTGAGGGATGAAGAACAGCAGTTTCAGAGAGAGAGAATAGCATGGACAAAGGCCCAAAGGTGTGAAAGAACTTGATGTTTTGTAAAAACTTTAGGAAATTTAGGATAGCTGAAAATTTAAAGTACAAAAAAGGAAGTGGAAGAGTGGAATATTGATTGGAGAGGAGTGAGACTGGAAGCAGTAAGACCAGGTAGGAGGCTGCGGAGATGACTACCATCTTGAGCAAAGGTAGTGCTGTGGGATGGAGAAAAGTGGACTCAATAAAGAGATATTTAAAAAGATCAAATTGACATATGTTAGCTGGGCATGGTTGTGAACACCTGTAATCCCAGCAACTCAGGAAGCTGAGGCAGGAGGACTGCAAGTTCAAGACCAGCCTCAGCAACTTAGTGAGACCTTTCTCAAAAACCAAAAGAAATTAAAAAAATAAAAAGGACTGGAGATGTAGGGATATAACTCAGTGGTAAAGTGCCCCAGGGTTCAATTCCCAGTAGCAAAAGCCAGGGAAAAAGAACTGACATATATTAATCATTAACTGATGTTAAGAGAGAAGGTAAAGTTGATTCCCATCTTCGGGATCTGTGCTATTCGTGTGTTACAGAGCAGATGAGAAGGTTGCAGAAAGATGGGATGGATTCGGTTTAAGACAGGAAGAGTTTGAGTACCTATCTAAGAGATGTCAGGATAGCATCTCAGAATATGGATCTATAGTTCAAAAGAGTGCCCTGGTGTAGAAGTGCTGAATAGAAGTCATCAACTTTAAGAAGACAACTGAACCCAACAGAGCAGGTGGTTATGCCCATGGTTTCAACTGTGGGGCACTTTTGTCCCCCATTGAACAGAGTGGAGGTACAGAATGCGACTGGGACCTACTGAGTATGGGTTAAACAGCCTAAAATGCACAGGACAGCTCCACAACAAAGAATTATCTAGCCCAAGATGTCAGTTGTGAGGAAGTCGAGAGACCCTGGTCTAGAGAGAGGATAAATATTGAAGAATGACTAAGGAGCGAACTGAGAGCTAGTAAGACAACCAGAGGAGTGGATGGCATGGTAAAGGAAAATAGTGTGTCTTCCAAGAGTGTTGAATACTGCTGGGAAGTCAGATAGGATTGGGACTGAGTGTATCTACTGGATCTTGTAGAGAGGTTATTGGTGACCCTGCTGAATAATAAGGGCAGAAGCAAGTTGCAGGGGTTAAAGTGTGAGTAGCAAGAGAGTATGATAATCATAATAATGATAGCTAATTTTTACTGAGTATTTGCGGCTAGGCACTTTGCTAAATATGTACATTATTACTTATGTGGAATAGATACTGTTATTTTTATAAAGAGAAACTGAAGTTTGGGTGGTTAAGTAACCTTTCCAAGTATTACACAGCTAATAGGTAGAACTTGTCTCTGACTCCAGGTGCAACAGGGATACAAAGATGGAAGGGGCTGAGGAGGGATTCACATACAGACTTTGAAGTTAGACCGTCATTTGAAGCTGTTACTTGCTAGCTGTTGAACATGGGCAAGTAGATTAATTCCTCTATTCTGAGATTTCCATATGGGGATAAATATAAAATAAGACAACTGAGCTTTTTATCAAGTACCAGATGCTGTTTTAAGTATTTTTACATGAATTATTTTACTCCCCTAACAACCCAGTGAGTAGGTATTTTTAATTTATTCTCATTATATGGTTAAGGAAATTGAGGCACAGAAATGGAAAATCATCTCTCTAGGATATTCAATTTGTTGAACCCAGGTCATTTTATCTTCAATAATGACTCTCCCTACTATATGCTAGTTACTGTGCTGGCATTTTGCAGTAATTCCTTCAAATCCTCATAACAGCTTTACAAGGCCCACCCCCACCTCTGTTTTCTTGTTAGTTTTCTTAATGGCACTGGGGATTGAACCTAAGGGTACTCTGCCACTGAGCTACATCCCCAGCCCTTTTTATTTTGAGATTAGGTCTCACCAAGTTACACCAGGCTATCCTCAAATTTGTAATCTTGTAAAATCTTTGTAAAATTGTAATCTTCCTGTCTCAGTCTCCTGAGTAGCTGGGATTCCACTGCACATGGCCAGAACCGGAATTTATCCATTTATTTATTTATTTATTTATTTATTTCAGGCTGGGGATCGAACCCAGGGCCTTGTGCTTGCAAGACAAGCACTCTACCAACTGAGCTATCTCCCCAGCCCAGAACTGGAATTTAAACACAGCTGTCTGATTAATATCTATACTCTTCCTCATTGTAGACTTGACCTCCTCTTGTATGGATCACTGAGCTTCCCTAAGTATTTATATCTTTCCTCTTTGTTCTCTCAAAAAACACTGGAAAAAAGAGAGGAGGCTCCTGCACACATTTTTGACAAGACAGTAAAGCTCTTTGCACCTCAATTTTCTATCTACACACATGCAATTGCAGGTTTTTACCAGTTGGCTCCCAACTTTCAGGACTGCCATGAGGAACAAATGAAGACTAGAAAGCCAAGTGGTTTGTGAACCATACAGTGGAAATGGAGTTACTGACCCCATTTGTCAGATGAAAAAACAGGCCCAGTTTTTCAAACAGGCCCTCTACTTATGGGCATGCCTACTTATGTATAAGATTTTTTCCAGGGGCAATCTGCCTGCCTTTTTGTCTTGCTGTTTCTCTGATGACTTCATACACCAACCATTCTTTTGCCCTCTATGAGGCCTCTGACTCCCAGCAACCAGCTGCTGCCACCAGCAAGGAAGAGAAATTCAGAGTTGCCAAGAGCTTTCCACATTAGTACATAAAAAGGAGGCAATACAGCATCCTTGTTAAAAACAGAATTTTGGGAGTGAAGGGATCTAGGTTCGAATCCTACTATTAGCTATCATATTAGCTATCTTCCAACATAAAATAGAATAATGCCCTCCTCAGATGTTTTTTACCTCACTTAATCCCAACAAAAACAGGATTTTTTTTTTTTTTTTTTGGTGGTGGTGCTGGGGATTGAACCAGGACCTTGTGCATGCTAGGCAGGCACTCTGCCAACTGAGCTATATCCCCAGCCCTGCCACTGTGTTTTCTAATGATAAAAATAATTCATAATTGCTATTTTTTTCTCAAATGACTTCGATTTAATCATCAGAAGAAAACTAACAAAAAGCTTATGAGAAAGAAGAATTATATGTCAGTACCTTTTGCAGAAAACTAGGGCAGAAAGGGACAAGGGGCTGTTCTTCAACCTAATTCCTTCCAAACAAAAACATCCACAGTGTTATTTTTTAAAAATGTCACTGTTACAGTATTACAGAACTGAGCACCATAAAAAAATAAACCCACATAATCCTCCATCAGGAGAAAACCACTATTAATTGTTTAGGGGGATGTGTAAGGATATTATAACCTCAGATAAGAAATAGAGGCATAGCCGGGCACAGTGTCACATTCCTGTAATCCTAGCCGCTGAGGTTAAAGCAGGACGATTGCCAGTTCAAGGCCAGCCTCAGCAACTTAGTGAGACCTGTCTCAAAATAAAAAATAAAAAGGGCTGGGGGTATAGCTTACTGATTAAGTGCTTCTGGGTTAGATTCCCAATACAAAAAAAAAAGTACAAACAACTTAAAACTACTGTCTGGTTTTAAGCAGGATCAGATGTTGCCTTTTTTAAAAATTTTTCCCCAGTACTGGAGGTACTGAGCCCAGATATTAAGTATTATTCCTCAGAACAACCCTATGAAGTACTTAGTATAGTACTACTATACCTTGACAATTCAAAATAAGCCCCAACAGCAGAGTGTCCAGGAGTTCTTTAGAAATGTAAAATCTCAGGTTTGATCCCCAGCACTTCAGAAAAAGAGAAAAGAAATGCAAAGTCTCAGGCATCACCCTATGGACTCAAGACAAATTTGAATTTTAACAAGGTAATCCCAGGTTATTTATATACACAGTACAGCTTGAGAAGCCTCTGTACCCCAGTGAACTTGCAGAGAAGGTAGGAACTCGGCTTAGGCTTGCGGAGGTAGGAGGGCACCCACAGCACAACCAAGCATGGAAAGAGTTTTCCCCTTAGTGACCTGTGGCCCCTGGGCTTCCCAGCAAAGTTGGTCCCTGTTTCCTCAGTGCTACCACTATACTTTATGCCCATACCTTCTCTTCTCCAGGAGCTGGTCGCTGTCGGCTAAGCAAGGTGGGGTCTGGCCGGCGCCCACCTCCAGCTCGAGTAAGGGTGGCTGTGCGGCTTCGGCCATTTGTGGATGGAACATCTGGAACAAGTGAACCCCCCTGTGTGCGAGGCATAGATAGCTGCTCTCTTGAGGTTGCCAACTGGAGAAACTATCAGGAGACTCTAAAATACCAGTAAGTTTCAGGCTACTCCTTCCTCTCCTAGGCCTGCTCACATCACTTTCCTTTTCAGTTTCTTAGACCTGTGTCCCTAGGATCCTGCTCCCTCAGTACAGCTTTGTTCCCTAAACCTTCATTTGTTGATTCAGGAAATGTTCATGGATGCACATCCTGACAAGTCCTTTGTAGGAAAGACTAGAGGCTGAATCTGACACACATTACTATTCAATCTTATGGGGGAAACTGGCACAAATGGAGGAAGGAACAGCAAAGGGAAGCAGGGAATCCTCAAGAAGTGTTTGGGGGACATATGGAAGGATAGGAGACTATAGACCAGCCAGCCAACCCAGGCTACAGCTGGGCAGTGTCAGAGGGGATCACCCAGATTTTGGGAATGGAACTCATAAAGGCAACTACTTGAAGATTCCATTGGGGATTCAAAGTTCAAACTCCTTGGCCTGTTATTCTAGGCTGGGGGTGGCAGGCCTGTAGGTCAGATCTAACAAGGAGTCTTTATGTAAATAAATAAAATTATATCACTTGTTTACATATTGTCCATAGCTGCTTTGGATAGTAGTCACAGAGTTAATGACTGAATGGAACCACATGGCCCATGAAGCCTAAAATATTTACTGTCTGACTCGTTATAGAAGTTTGCTGGCTCCTATTCTAGCCCCTTAATAATCTGGCTTAAGTTTCTTTCCAGCCTTATCCTGTCAACATGTACTAATTTCCCTGTTGTAGCCTAAGTCACAGCCTCTCTGCCAAGGTGTAGTGAATGAGCTACAGGTGTGTTGAGCATCCTCTTAGCTACTCCCACAAAATACTATTCTGTATGTGCTGCCATATGAAACAGATTGGGAAGCTGAGCCCTTTCGCATAATGTCTTATCTATGTGCTATTCTTTATACTTAATTTTTTTATTTTTTTGTAGCAGGAATGGGACCCAAGTGTGCTCAACCATTGAGCCACATCCCCAGCCCTTTAAAAATTTTTTTTAAATTTTGGGACAGGGTCTCACCAAGTTGCTTACAGCCTTGGTAAGTTGCTGAGGCTAACTTTGAACCTGTGATCCTCCTGCCTCAGCCTCCTAAGCTGTTGGGATTACAGGCCTGTACCACCATGCCCGGCAAATTTCTTTCTCTTCTGGCAAAATCATTCTCCAGCAGAATTAACTCACTCCTAGTATGATCTTATTTTTGTTTTCTGTTTCATAGCAAAGTATCAGTATTAATTTGTCTATCCCACTAGATTGCAAAATCCCAAGAGCAGCAACATCAGATTTATTTCAGTTTTCCTAACATCAATACAGAGACTGGGACAAAGGAGCTGTTCAGTGGATGCTTTTAAGGTCTTTGAACCAGAAAAAAGGGATAGAGATTTTCTTTTAATCTAAAATCAGTGTGCTCTGGGTCTGGGTGTTATCAGAATGCCCAGCTAAAAATCCTTCCTACCTACAGGTTTGATGCCTTCTATGGGGAGAGGAGCTCTCAGCAGGATATCTATGCAGGCTCAGTGCAGCCCATCCTGAGGCACTTGCTAGAAGGACAGAATGCCAGTGTGCTTGCCTATGGGCCTACTGGGGCAGGTAAGGGAGCCAGAAGGGAACAGCTATGGTTCAGAAAGGGCTAAGGAAACAGGAAAACCTCATAGCTTTCTCCACTGTTTCTCCAGGGAAGACACACACAATGCTGGGTAGCCCAGAGCAACCTGGAGTGATTCCCCGGGCTCTCATGGACCTCCTACAGATGACAAGGGAGGAGGGTGCTGAGGGCCGGCCATGGGCCCTCTCTGTTACTATGTCCTACTTAGAGATCTACCAGGAAAAGGTGAGGCTCATCTCTGGTTGGGGAGGGAAGAAACAAAGAGCCAAGACAGGGTTCTAGAACATGAAGCTCTACTGAGGTAAGGGTAGCATATTGCACAACTTTTTGAGAATCCAATAGAGAAAAAGAGACTGGCCCCTAGGAAATTAGCAGGCTATGCATGGAGAATTGGCCCTACTTGTTACTCCTCAGGTATTAGACCTCTTGGACCCTGCATCAGGAGACCTGGTGATCCGAGAAGACTGTAGAGGAAACATCCTGATTCCAGGCCTCACACAAAAGCCTATCACTAGCTTTGCTGATTTTGAGCGGCACTTCTTGCCAGCCAGCGGAAATCGGACTGTAGGAGCCACCCGGCTCAACCAGCGCTCCTCCCGCAGTCATGCAGTGCTCCTGGTTAAGGTGAGACCCATTGGCAAAGGGGAAGCCCTGGCAAGCCCTGGTAATCTGAGTTAAGCCTAGTGCCCTTACTCTTCCCCTTCAGGTGGATCAGCGGGAACGTCTGGCCCCATTTCGGCAGCGGGAGGGAAAACTCTACCTGATTGATTTGGCTGGCTCAGAGGACAACCGGCGCACAGGAAACCAGGGTCTTCGGCTCAAGGAGAGTGGAGCCATCAACACCTCCCTGTTTGTACTGGGCAAGGTGGTGGATGCACTGAACCAGGGCCTCCCTCGTGTACCCTACCGGGACAGCAAGCTCACTCGCTTATTGCAGGTCAGACCCAGAAAGGGCCAGGAAAGGAGGTTCTTAGGCTTGCTGGGGGTTGGGAGAATAGTGGTTGGGAAGGCTAACATTCTGGCCCATCCACTCCAATCCCCATCTGTCAGGACTCTCTGGGTGGCTCTGCCCACAGCATCCTCATTGCCAACATTGCCCCTGAGAGACGCTTCTACCTAGATACAGTCTCTGCACTCAACTTTGCTGCTAGGTCCAAGGAGGTGATCAACCGGCCTTTCACCAATGAGAGCTTGCAGCTTCATGGTGAGAACTAGGGGAAGCAAGTGGAAAGGCCAGGTCTTGGCAGTTGGGGGAGTTTGCTGAAGCCACCCTTCACCACCCCGCATATACTTTGCCCAATCTTTTAGTCTTGGCACCTGTTAAGCTGTCGCAAAAAGAACTGCTAGGCCCATCAGAGGTGAAGAAAGCCCAAGGTTCTGAAGAAGAGGAGATTGGAAGCCCTGAGCCCACAGCAGCTCCAGTCTCTGCCTCCCAGAAACTCAGGTGAGAAGTGGTACCCTGGGTGTATCCCCATTCCTGCTAGGTCTCAGTGAGCTACAGAATAACAGTGGGTTTATCTTGTCAGATCCTTGAGCAAAGACCTCTTTGAACTTGTTCTTCACCCAGTGAATTCACTCAAAATCCTACTCTGTTGAAATACTGAAGTGCAAAGATCAGTTTGTTCTCAGTGCCACTGTCTTGGAGATATATGGAAGCCTCTTTGTTGGGCTTACGGCCTCTTCCCTTTCCATTTTCCAGTTCCTTTACACACCTTTGGCAAAACTTCAAATTTGGGGGCAGCTGTTTCAAGGATGAGCAGTTTGCTTTTGGTTCAAGAATAATCTGAGATCTTTCAGGTTCAGAGGATGATAGCAAAGCAAAGGAGACAAGGAAGAGATGAAGACAGATGCCTCACTTGTGACTTCTCAGTCTGTGTTAGGGGCCAGCCTCTCCAGGATTCTAAGGAGCTAGTTGCTGTCAACCCTTAATCCCAACAACTCCTTCCTCCCTCCCCATTTTTGATTGTCCCATCTCATGCCCAGTATATACTAATTCTCAGATCACTTCTGTTCAGTGGTCTTGGATTTTCCCTGACCACTTGACCTTTCCTGACCCCAAGGAGCCACTTTGCCCTGTTTTTACTCCTGGCCACATAAAGCCACTATATAAGTGCTAAGACTACTGAACAGAGGTGACCTAAGAATGCCAAGGATCACTGGACACCTCAGGGGGCAGTTATAGTTGAGGAAGATGCCATATACAAAAGGTGCTTGCTTATTCATGACCCCATCTCTCAATCTTGTCTTTGCCAAGCCATATGTTAGCAGTTCCCTCTCCTATGTGCACAAACTTTAGAGAAACTTACACATTTGTATTATATAAACAGGAGGGTTCTCACTCTGATAAGGGGAGCCCATCATACTCAGACCCTGAGGTTTCATTTTTCAGGAGGGGAAAGATTGGAATGTTAGCATGTGATGTCAGATAGGTAGTATAGAGAGAGTAAGCTGCTAGTTCTGTGAGAGCAAAGAAGGAAGAAATGACTTTTAGTTTGCCCCCGTGTATTCTGATCTAGTCTTCTAAGGACTTGCACATTAAGAACAGGATATTGTCCCTGTCCTTAATGAGCTAGTTCTTAGTGTAGCAAAGAAGATGCACAGTTACTCTGAACATAATAGGAAAGGCAGCTTCAGACTAACTTTGAAAGATAACTGAGATCAGAGATGAGGGGTGATATTCCAGGCAGAAGGAATGAATGATAGACATTACTGAACACAGCCAGTACTTAAGACAGGCCTTTCCCACTGCCCACAGGTTAAAGACTTGGCATTTGAGGTTTTCAGTGGCTCTCCTAGCCCTGCTAAAGATGACCTCCTCCAGAGCCCTTGCTGTCACTCATTATGATCTCTTTACTTATTAGATGGTGAGTGTCTCCAGGGCAGGGCACTGTCACAGTTTTCTAATACCTGGCACTTGTGTTCTTAGAGGTTACTTAGCCTAAAATATGTCAGAGAGGCTGGATCACTTATTTAGGATTCTGGAATCATAGATACACCAAATTGAGCAACAAAAGGTGAAGAGAGGAGGGAGAAGGGGAGTAACTTCTTTGTCTGCTCAGCCCCCTTCAGAAGCTAAGCAGCATGGACCCAGCCATGCTGGAACGCCTCCTGAGCTTGGACCGCCTGCTGGGTTCCCAGGGGACCCAGGGCACCCCTCTGCTGAATACCCCGAGACGAGAGCGGATGGTGCTTATTAAGACAGTGGAGGAGAAGGAGCTGGAGATTGAGGTAAGTGTTGGAGGTGGGCCAGGGTTCTTATTGGTCTTGAGAAGTGATCCCAGGATCTCCAGACAGGGAAGAACACTCAGGCTAGACTACAGCCCAGTTTTCACCCTGTACTGAAAGCTCTCAGACTTGTGCTTGAACCTTAATGACTGAACTTTGAAAAACAACTGAGATGAGATATGAGGAGGTAAGAGGAAAATATTCCAAATAAATTTTGCATTGTATTTCCTAAAACCCAGCTCACATTCAGTGAGGACCCTATTTGAACAGTCTTCCCTTCTGTGTTTACAAATAGTTGTGTTACACCTCTTGGTAGCCCCTTAATCATTCAAAAGCCCTTAGTTATTTTAGGTCTTACCTGTGTCCTGGTAGGTTCTCCCTGTTTCAAGCTCCTGTTCCTAATCTGCTGCTCTGGGATAGGATCTGGGTCATATCTTCCTGAACCTTTCCAACAGAGGCTTAAGATGAAGCAAAAAGAACTGGAGGCCAAGGTCCTGGCTCAGGAGGCCTCGGACCCAAAGGAGAAGGAGAACTTCTCACTCACAATGCTCCGACCCCTGCCCCGTCGCACAGTCACAGCAGCAAAACCCCTGAAAAAGGCTGTGGTGATGCCCCTACAACTCAGTAAGTTGGATCTAGGGACCAGCAGGGCCCAGATAACTGAGATCCTGTAAGGAAGGGTAGGAGAATCCATCATGTCATTCATGTCCTCCCAGCATATACTGGCCCCAGGGAGGGTTGAGATCTGAAGCAGTGCTGGGTGCTATGCCTTTAGGTGTTTAGTACTGTGGTAGAGAGATAAGTATATGATTGATATTATAATGCAAGACCATCTGAGATTACTTCTGAATACAGATATAAGAAAGGTCATGTGGTAACACAAATGGTTAACTAAGGGTGGAAGAGGACTGGGGAATTGGATGGAAGAACCAAGTGGCTTTCAGGGAGGAGGGGGAAAGTGGCCTCTGCTCTAACTCCAGTTGACAATTCCTGCTTTCAGTTCAGGAGCAGGCAGCATCCCCAAGTACTGAGATCCATATCCTGAAGAAGAAGGGCCGAAAGAGAAAGGTGAGACTAACTGGAGGTTTAAGATGCACATCAAATCTAACAGAGGTAAGGGGCAGTGAGCTCTAGGGGCAGGGCACTGGCCTTGAAATCATACATCCTGGCTGATACCTGATTTTAAGTCTTCCAGCTTGCTCACCCTGTGTCTGGTGATGGTGCCTGCTAAGGCATTTAGAGTGAAATGCAACAATGTGGATGTCCCTAGTGTGTTGGTTATTTTGCCACCTGTCAAGTTTCCTTCCTTCCAGCTGGCTCCCTCCCTCAATCAGCAGCTGACTACATGCAGTGAGTGTGTAGCCTTGCTTATGCCCTCTG
Source organism: Sciurus vulgaris (assembly GCF_902686455.1). Classification (NCBI taxonomy): domain Eukaryota; kingdom Metazoa; phylum Chordata; class Mammalia; order Rodentia; family Sciuridae; genus Sciurus; species Sciurus vulgaris. The sequence goes on along the minus strand of NC_136479.1, from coordinate 22,120,777 downwards.
CAAACTTAAGAGCCCACTGAGAAATATGACATAAGCACTGAAGAATCTTAAACACACACAAGCTCCTGTGCCCAAAATCAAACACTAGAACTACCCCAAAACTGAGGACTTTCAGGAGGTGCTTATTTATGGCTTTCTCCTATGTACTCTCCCAGGAGAAAAGCATTCTTTTGAGAGGTTTAAGCGTTTGCCTTGTGCTTTACATTCATTAATGATCAGAATGCTGAGAAAGGTACTAGTATCACCACTAGTATAAATTGACTAAAATAAGAACTAGTTTAGAGGGAAGGATTTTTGGTCACACATTTGACAGGAGAGAAGAGGCTGGAGAGGGCGGGGAGGTAGCTGCTGCTAGTCTTGGCAGAGTTGTCCAAAGCGCTTTGCTGTTTCTGTCACTCACATAGCTGGAGTCCTTGGATGCCTCAGAGCCTGAGGAGAAGGCTGAGGACTGCTGGGAGCTACAGATCAGCCCAGAGTTACTGGCCCATGGGCGCCAAAAAATACTTGATCTGCTGAATGAAGGTTCAGCCCGGGATCTGCGGACCCTGCAGCGCATTGGCCAGAAGAAGGCCCAGCTTATCGTAGGCTGGAGGGAGCTCCATGGCCCCTTTACCCAGGTAACAACCCTGCATGGGCAGCCGGGTTGGGGGTGGGGCAAGGTGGGCCTTCGCCCCCAGTCCCCTTCCCCCATCGCTACCTTCCTGCCAGGTGGAGGACCTGGAACGTGTGGAGGGCATCTCCGGGAAACAGATGGAGTCATTCCTGAAGGTAATCTCGCGCACACACGTGTACACACACACACTCGCTCTCCCTGGCCTCTACCCTGCCCCCAGCTCTAACGTTGCTCTCCCCTTCTTTCCTGTGTTGCAGGCGAACATCCTGGGCCTGGCCGCCGGCCAGCGCTGTGGTCCCTCCTGACTGCCAGCTTCTCGCGCTGCCTTTTATATATGTATTTTTGAGTCCTTGTATCACCGCGTGTTGTAAATACAGTTTTTACTCCCGTGCTTCAGCCTGGTTTTTGGGGGGCGGGGCCAGACGTGTAATTGCCCTTGGGGTCGGCCACGAGCTGTGCGGGGAAACTTCTTTAGACGCCATCTTCGGGAAACCACGAACCAGGACAGGCTTGTAAATAAACCGCTGGAATGGGGAGGGGAGGGGACGGTGGCCGAAAAGAAACAAAAAGCTGACGCGAAAATCGGAGGACGCCGACCGTTAGACGGGCGCGCGCCTAAGTTGGCTCCGCCCCATCCGTACCCCCGGCGCGCGCTCCCCTATTCTCCCGCTCAGCAACGACAGCGGTGTTGTGTGCGCGTGCGCGCGAAATAACGGCCGCTGGCGGAGGGAGGTGGGGGGGTGCAATCGTTGAAGGGGGGGAAGAGAAGAGAAGCCGCCCTGTCTCCCGCGCACCCACCACCTGCGCCATCGTCAGCCAATCAGCAGCCGTCTCAGGGGTCTCGCGCTTGGGGCGACTCAGGCTGCCGGGTGGCTCCCCCGTCCCTCCTCCCGTCAGAGTCCCTCCCGAGCCTCCCCCCTCCCGCTGGCCTCGCGCGCGCTCGCGCTCGCGCCCGCTCCAGCCTCTTGTGTGTCCTCGCGCCCCCCGCCCGCCCTCCCCGCGCGCAGTGTGCTCCGCTCCCCCCACCCTCCTCCTCCTCCCCCCTCCCCGCGCGCCTCCTCCCCAGGTTCCCCCTCCCCCACTGCCGCCTCCTCCTCCTCCCGCCCCAGGGTGAGCGCGAGCCACCTCCCTCCCTCCCTTCGCCATGGATCCCAGCAACTGGAGCAGCTTCATCTTCCAGGTAACAACCCCCTCCCCCCGCCCCCCACCCCCCCTTCCCACACCCCCTCCTGCCCGCCCTCCCTCCCGTCCCACCCCCCCTCCGCGCGCCCGGTGCGCGCGCAGCTGTCCCCCTCCCTCCCTCGCGCCCTCCCCCGCCCTCCCCGAGGCGCCGGCTGGGCGCGCGCGCGGCGGGGGCCGAGGCTGCTCCCTCGCTCCCCCCACCCCGCCCCGCCAGGCTCCAACCGCCGCCGCCGCCGCCGCCGCCGCCGGGCCCCCGCCCCCGGCCCCCGGCCCCCGGCCCCGCGGGGCCTCCCGCCCCCACCCAGGGGGCGTCGCCGCCGCCGTCGCCGCCGCGCTCCGCGGCCCGCAAGGCGCCCTCCTTCCTGCCTCCCTCCCGCCGGCCGGGGTGCGCGGGCGGCGGGGCGGCCCGCGGGCCATGCGTTCGGCGCGGCCCAGCCCGGCCGGCCGGGGGCGGCGCCCCGAGCCCGGGCCCCGCGCGGCCCGCGCCCCCGGCCCCCGCTGAGCCCCGGGGGCCCCACCGTGGCCGAGGCCATGTTCCCCGTGTTCCCTTGCACGCTGCTGGCCCCCCCCTTCCCCGTGCTGGGCCTGGACTCCCGGGGGGTGGGCGGCCTCATGAACTCCTTCCCGCCACCTCAGGGTCACGCCCAGAACCCCCTGCAGGTCGGGGCTGAGCTCCAGTCCCGCTTCTTTGCCTCCCAGGGCTGCGCCCAGAGTCCATTCCAGGTGAGTAGGGGCCGGCTGTGGCGGGCCGGGCCGGGCCGGGAGGGCGCCGACTCGCGGCCGCGGCCCACACGGTCCTTGTCTCCGCAGGCCGCGCCGGCGCCCCCACCCACGCCCCAGGCCCCGGCGGCCGAGCCCCTCCAGGTGGACTTGCTCCCGGTCCTCGCCGCCGCCCAGGAATCCGCCGCGGCTGCTGCGGCCGCCGCCGCTGCCGCCGCCGCCGTGGTGACTGCACCCCCGGCCCCGGCCGCCGCCTCCACAGTGGACACAGCGGCCCTGAAGCAGCCCCCGGCGCCCCCTCCGCCACCCCCGCCTGTGTCGGCGCCCGCCGCCGAGGCCGCGCCCCCCGCCTCTGCCGCCACCATCGCCGCAGCGGCGGCCACCGCTGTCGTCTCCCCAACCTCGACGGTCGCCGTGGCCCCTGTTGCGTCTGCCTTGGAGAAGAAGACAAAGAGCAAGGGGCCCTACATCTGCGCCTTGTGCGCCAAGGAGTTCAAGAACGGCTACAACCTCCGGAGGCACGAAGCCATCCACACCGGAGCCAAGGCCGGCCGGGTCCCCTCGGGTGCTATGAAGATGCCCACCATGGTGCCCCTGAGCCTCCTGAGCGTGCCCCAGCTGAGCGGAGCCGGCGGGGGAGGGGGAGAAGCGGGTGCCGGCGGCGGCACGGCTGCAGTGGCCGCCGGTGGCGTAGTGACCACGACCGCCTCGGGAAAGCGCATCCGGAAGAACCACGCCTGCGAGATGTGCGGCAAGGCCTTCCGCGACGTCTACCACCTGAACCGACACAAGCTGTCGCATTCGGACGAGAAGCCCTACCAGTGCCCGGTGTGCCAGCAGCGCTTCAAGCGCAAGGACCGCATGAGCTACCACGTGCGCTCACATGACGGCGCTGTGCACAAGCCCTACAACTGCTCCCACTGTGGCAAGAGCTTCTCCCGGTGTGCAGGGGCCTCGGTCGCCCACTAGGCCGGTGGGGAGGGAGGGACGCCTACGGAGGTGGCCTGGCCTTGGCTGGCGGGGAGGGAAGCGGCTCCGAGGATGGGGAAGGGGAGCCACTCCCAGGGAGGAGGGAGGAAAGCCTCTCCTGGTTACCAGGGAGCAGGGGGTGGTACTCTGCAAAGGAGGTGGGTCTTTGGGTTGAGGGAAAGCGTCGGTGGGAGGAGGAGGAGGAGGAGGAAGTCGGGCTGGAGGGGAGGGATTTCCTGCTTGTGTAGGACCATGAATCTTTGGGAGAAAATGCGGGGACTTTGAACAGCCTGCGGTGGGAAGCTAGGCAAGACTTGGGGCAACACCTCACCCCAGGGCCTGGGCCCTAACCCCCAACCCCAACGTGTCCCCAGGCCGGATCACCTCAACAGTCACGTCAGACAAGTGCACTCCACAGAGCGGCCCTTCAAATGTGAGGTAGGAAGCCCGCCTCCTCCTGTCCTGGTTTTCATGATTTTGATCCTCATTGTAGTTGTCTGAGTTCAGCCTCTCAGACCCCCTTTTTCTCTCTCTTCTTTTTGCCTTTTCACTCCATTTTCTCATTTCTTCTTCAAGGCCTCGTCATCACACTCCCATTTCCTACAGATCAAAGATCCCCAAGGCTCTGATCCCTTTAACCTCTTGCTCCCTTCTCCCCACCCCTGGAAGCTTTAACTCTCCTGTGACACCCCCCCACGCCCCTCCCCCCTCCCCAGAAATGTGAGGCAGCTTTTGCTACGAAGGATCGACTCCGGGCGCACACAGTACGACACGAGGAGAAGGTGCCATGTCATGTGTGTGGCAAGATGCTGAGCTCGGCTTATATTTCGGACCACATGAAGGTGCACAGCCAGGGCCCTCACCATGTCTGTGAGCTCTGCAACAAAGGTACATGCTCAGGGATGTCAAGAGGGACAGGGACGGGGAAGCACAAAGCTGGTGGCTCTTCCACAGAGTGGGTTAAAGGTGCTGTAGCCAAGAGCTCGTGGCATCTAGAGCCCTTTGGGAAGCAAACCAAGCAGCATTGGGAACAACTGAACATCACTAAATTCTAAGAAGCCATAGCTGGAGGAGCCGATCTACCAGAGATTCAACCTCCTGGGTGTTTGTGGGAAGAATGGGAGTGGGACATGGCTGCTTTGGGAAAGGAGTAGTCAAGAGAGCCAGTCCCCAAGAATCGGAAGACAAGGTTTCAGCCATGCAGCCACAAGTTCTTGTCTCCAGCTCCTGGCCAAGTGGAGTACACCGGCAGGGGTTTAACAAGCACATGTCCTGGCCCAGTAGCAGAAAAAGTTGCTTTTAAATGCACTTACTCAGTAACTGGGCTGAGACTGTGGGGCACTGGAGGGAAGGGACACAGCCGTCTTTGCTGAGAGTCAACCCTTAAAGTAGCTAGGAATCAGTGTCCTATTATCCCTGGAGAGATGTCCCAGCCATGGAGAAAGAATGAGGTCTGGGTTCCCAGGCTGAGAAGTGGGCACCACTCCACCCAGGCCCCGGGCTCAGGAAGGGGCCTTGCCCCACCAGCCCCAGCAGAGTAGATGGCCCCAGGCTACCAAGGATGTGGTGGGAGGAGGACAGGGCCATCTGAGGAGGGCGTCCCCAGCCTAGGAGAACAGCCCCGTCTCTGGGGTCTCCATCTGGCTGACCCCCATCCCCCCATCCCAATCCGCCCCCCCATAGGCTTCACCACAGCAGCATACCTGCGCATCCACGCGGTGAAGGACCATGGGCTCCAGGCCCCGCGGGCTGACCGCATCCTGTGCAAGCTGTGCAGCGTGCACTGCAAGACCCCTGCCCAGCTGGCCGGCCACATGCAGACCCATCTGGGGGGGGCCGCCCCCCCTGTCCCGGGAGATGCCCCCCAGCCACAGCCCACCTGCTGAGGGGGACCCCGCACCCACCAGGCAAGGCGTGGGGCATGGCTGGGGGGGGCGGGATGGGGTGTGTGGGACAAGGGGGCTCAAAGGGCCCAATAGGGGATCTCAGGAAGGCTAGGGATGCCAATGTGTCATTTAGATTAGGGAGACTCCAGGGCCAGGGAGGGCCCTTCAGGAAAACTACTCTGGGTAAGAAGTCAGGCCAAAGCTTCTGGGGACCAGATAGGAAGTGAATAACGGCTGTGTCCCAGGGGAAGTAGTCTGGAAAAGAGTCTGGGTTAAGGGGCATGGCTCTTGCCATTCAGGTCGCACTGTGATCCTTGGTATTTCTCCCTGTGCAGGTACTGGTGAGGTTTGTCCAATGGCAGCAGCAGCGGCAGCAGCAGCGGCGGCAGCAGCGGCAGCAGCGGCAGCAGCAGTGGCAGCCCCTCCCACAGCTGTGGGTTCCCTCTCTGGGGCTGAGGGGGTGCCAGTGAGCTCTCAGCCACTTCCCTCCCAGCCCTGGTGAGCTCCAAGTTGGTGGGGGGAGAAGGGAGAGCAGAGGATAGCCCCTTGGTACAGTCTCCTCTCCCCCTCTCTTCCCACCAACTCTCTACTCCCCCACCAACCAAGGAGCCTCCAGAAGGAAAGGAGGGAGAAATGTGTTCTTAGGGGAATTCACTAGGTTTTAACGATTTGTTTCTCCTGCTCCTCTCTCCTCCCTATCAGAGCTGACCCTACACACACCTGTTCCCTTGGTTGTGTTGAAGTTCCCTGGACAGTAGGCAGGGGTGGCAGAGGACAGGAGCAGCCACTGCCCTCACCCCCTCTCCTCTCTGTAATCCCCTGCCCTGCCCTCCCAGGGATTTGTGAGCCTCTTTCCTCCGTGGTCCTTGCTCTCCTCCTTCCAGTCCTCTCCCTTCAGTCTACTGCCCCTCCCTGGGGAGTTGGTGCTTTTTTTTTGTTTTGTTTTGTTTTGTTTTGTTTTCCAGGGGGAGGGAGGAGAGGAAGGAGGGGAGTCAAAGATTCTGTCCCAGAGAGGGAGAAAGTTGAGATTAGAGAAGGGGCAGAGGCAGGGAAGGCAGAAGTTGTACCTTCATTAGGTAGGGTTGTTGGGGTTAGTCCCTAAACATCATCCTACTTGAAAACTTGTCAGGGTGGGGAAAGTCAAGGGGAGCAGAAGAAGGAGCCACTAGGGCCAGAGGCAGAACAAGAAATGGAGTCTGAGGGGCCCAGGGTAAACAAGGGGAACCAGGGACTAGAGGTGCTTCCTGGGGGCAGGGGGAATGCAACCAGTGTCTCCCCCTTCCCTCTTCCACCCCAGCTCCTGCCCTGGTCTTTTCTTTTCATCCCTCTTCCCCATGACAGAAGCTGTGGCCCTGGCCATGTCATCGTGTTCCTGTGTCCCCTGCATGTTCCTCACCCTCCACCCCCTCCTTTTGCGCGGACCCTATTACAATAAATTTTAAATAAAAACCTGGCTCTGGCTTTGGGTTCAGTGAATTTCCTCACCAAGCCCCTCATCCCTACCTCCAAGGGGGTGGTTCTTTTGCCTGGAATCAGTCCCAGCCTTGCTTTGCCCTATGTAGTTCTGTGCTCTGGCTCCTCCCTCCCCAAGGACAGCCCTAGGGGTGGCAGCACAGATTTAGGGTGTGGCCAAGGCTTCAGTGGATGTGGAGAGCAAGTTCCAGGGCTCCCAGGTCTCTGGGGAAACACAATCTGGACGGGTCCAGAATAGCCACTAAAGGTTTGAAGAGGCCCAGGTTAGGCATCCAAACAGCCTAACCTTAACCCTGCTCTCCCTTAACTACGTACGCATCGCCTGCTTGCTGCTCAGGACCTCAGCCAAATACGTTCACATCCTTAACCCTGAAAAGCGATCGTGGGTAATAAAGGTGCAGAAAGATCGAGGAAACCTGAGCCCTAGGGCCAGGAGCAGTAAGATTCAGAATAACTGCACTCCACCCACACTATCTCGGCATGGTCGCTCTGCATTCACGGTGGCTCCTCGGTCCTAGCCCCTCCTGTTCCAGGCTGTCCCTGCAGGCTCCGTTGGAATTCCCTTGCCTTGCCTTGCTCCATCCTTTCCTGAGCCTTCCAATATCCAACTTCTGCTGCTCCTTCCATGGGGATAGGGAGATTTACTGTTCTGCAGTCTCCCTTCTTTTGAAACCCCACCCTGCTCTTCTGCAGTCTCCCAAAATTTTGCCCCATCTCCCTTGCCCTCCTTCTGCTGTAGGGGTGCCTCCACCCTGTCCTGCCTGCCTCATTAGTCCTGTCTCTCCTCGCAGACCCCGGGTCGCTGCCAGGACCCCCGGTGACCGTTGGCGGGAGGGGCCGAGGACTTAGGAAGGGGGCGCCCCGCCGGGAGGCGCGCGTGGGAAGGGGCAGGGAGGGGTCGCGAGTGGTCCCTGGGTCTGTTGCCTTGGTAACGCAAGGCCTGGCACGCGAGGCTCCCTTGGGCTGGCCGGGAGGGGCCGGAGGCGTGCAAGGGGCGGGGGCGGGCGCGCGGCGGCAGTGGAGCGCAGGGGAGGGGACCGGAGAAGAGGGGACGAGCAAACGCGAGAGAGGAGGGGAGACCCGCCGCCTCCCTCCTTCGTTCGCTGACTTGCTCCCTCCCGTGCTGCGGCTGCTGCAAGGGCGGCAGCAGCGGCGGCGGCGGCGGCGGGAGCAATCTGGAGGCCGGCGTCGAGGTGAGACTGGGACAGACTTAGGCTGCGGGTAGGAGCGGACCTACAGACGGCCGGGTTGCACGGAATGCGGGCGCCTGGCGAGCTGGAGGGTGGTGCTGGGTGCCCCGCGCCATGGGGAGAGGAGGTGCCCGCCCGCGGAGGGCGAGGGAATCCCTGAGAGGGGCTCTGAAGCAACTCAGGAGATGCCTAGGTCCCCTAGGTAGGGGCAGGGGCATCTGCGCCCCAAACGCGCAGCAAGAAAACCGGCACCGCCAGGGAGGAGAGAAGGATGCTGAGGGAGTGGAATGTGTATGTCAGATCCCCAGCCCAATCTGCCTGTCGGAGTTTCCGCTGTCAGCTGCACAGCTTGTTGATTTGGGGTGCGGGGGCATCCTCTGGGATATGAGAGTCTGAATCCTGTTGGATGGACTGCAGAGGAAAGCCTGGGGAGAGTCCTGTGTATAAAAGGGTTTTTCTTCCCTGGGTGCCCAAGCAGAAACCTTTGAGTAGATCATGTCTCCCTGAGGGATGTCCCACCCCAAAACAAAGGAAACCCCAACTTTTCTTCCTTACCCCAGAGACAGCACAAGGCTGGCCTTGAGACAGGAGCCTGGCCCTCTTGGGGCTGCAGTGCTGAGAGCCTCACTTCTCTCCTCACACCAAGCCTGTCTCCTCCTCTTGCAGGGTTTGCTACTGTCTCTGCTGTTCTCTCCTCCCCACAGGGGCTCTCTCCCCTCTCCGGTCTCAAGATGGCAGCCAGCAGCTCTGAGGTCTCTGAGATGAAGGGGGTTGAGGAGAGTCCGGAGACCCAGGGAGAAGGGCCTGGCCATTCTGAAGCTGGAGCTAGCCCTCTCCAGATCCTAGCAGAGGTCCCAGACCAGCTAGAGGCCCCGCAGCCAGGCCCAGACACCTCTGCAGCCCCTGTGGACTCAGGGCCCAATGCTGGGCTGGCTCCAGAAACGACAGACACCCCATCTGGGGCCCCAGAAACAGCCCAGGCCACAGACCTTAGCTTAAGCCCAGGAGGGGAATCAAAGGCCAACTCCATCCCTGAAGAGGCATGCCAAGAGCCAGCATCCAAACCAGAAGTGAACAAAGAGGCCACTGCAGACCAGGGGTCTGAGCAGGAATCTGCAGCCCCTCCCAAGCCAGCCTCAGAGCCTGCTTCCCAGCAAGAACCCCAATCAGACCCTCAGCCAGCTTCCCAACCCACCCCCAAACCAGCCCTTCAACCAGAGCCCCCTACCCAGGGGGACCCCACCCCTGAGGTCCTGACAGAAAGTGTGGGGGAAAAGCAAGAGAATGGGGCTGTGGTTCCTTTACAGGCTGGGGATGGGGAAGAGGGTCCAGCCCCCGAGCCTCACTCCTCACCCTCAACAAAAATGCCCCCAGCCAATGGGGCTCCCTCCCGTGTGCTGCAGCAGCTGGTCGAGGAGGACAGAATAGGAAGGGCTCACAGTGGGCATCCAGGATCTCCCCGAGGTAGCCTAAGCCGCCACCCCAGCTCCCAGTTGGCAGGTCCTGGGGTAGAGGGAGGTGAAGGCACCCAGAAACCTCGGGACTACATCATCCTTGCCATCCTGTCCTGCTTCTGCCCCATGTGGCCTGTCAACATCGTGGCCTTCGCTTATGCCGTCATGGTGAGCCCCAGGAGAAACCACACCTTCCCTACCCTCTCTGCATGGTTCCCACTTACCCACTTACAGGGCCTTTGCTGGTCCTGCCCAGGATCTAACTCTCTGAGCCACCATCGCCCTACCCCTTCGGTGGGAGGAATATGGAGACGTGTCACACAGCCTCACTGACCTGTGCCCTCTTCCCCCTTCCTCCCTTAACCTCATGGGGCTGGCCTCTGGACGACTCACCTGATCCCTGCTGGGCTGGCTTCTCCTGACCTGGGCCATGGTACCTCCATCCCTCACCCTAACCCCAGTCCCGGAACAGTCTACAGCAGGGGGACGTGGATGGGGCCCAGCGGCTGGGCCGAGTGGCCAAGCTCTTAAGCATCGTGGCGCTGGTGGGGGGGGTCCTCATCATCATCGCCTCCTGCGTCATCAACTTAGGCGGTGAGTGGGGGTCAGGGACACACAGGGGAGGAGTGGAAGGGTTGACAAGGGCAGCTTTACTAACCCCTGCCCCTGATCTCTCCTGTCTGTTCTCCCTACTTCTCCTTTGTCTCTCCTTGTCTCCCCTTTCTCCCTGCCCCTGTCTCTGTCTCCCACCCTCTCCTCTCCCACAGTGTATAAGTGAGGGGCTCTGCCCTGCATTCCAAGACTTTTCTTCCTGTTGGGAGCTGCCTTGGGTCCATCCCTCCCTTGGGGGGAGCCCAATCGATGGCCTGGCCCCCATCCCTAGGGACCAAGGGAGCCTGAGCGGCCTTGTTTACAGCTTCTTTCCTGCTCCTGCATCCTGCCAGGCTCCTCTGCCAACCGTAGGCCTCCCTTTCCCTTGCACTGTTTCCAACTTCCCTGCACTTCTGCCTGTGGATAACCCCTCCAGCCTCTGGGTCTCCCTAACTCTGCACTTCTGGAAACCTCCCTACTTCTGGAGACCTCCCTGAACATCTCCCAAACTCTGAGCTCTCGGCGTCCCTGCATCTCTCCCAGTCTTCCTGCACTTTCCCCAGCCTCCTGAATTCTCGCAACCTCATCCCTGCCCTCCTTTTCCCAACTTTCATTGTCTTAGCATTCAACCCATTCCTTGCCTCCTTCCCTTATCATTTTCCCTCCCCTTTCTACATCCCCCACCCCTTCCTCTTTCAGCCTCCTCATCTTTCCTTAGCGTCCTCTCCTCCACCCTTCTGCCATCATTTATTCTGCAAGAGCTCCAGCACTTAGATCAGGCTGGGGGAAAGGGAGCAGTGTTGGGAGAGGGCTACCTAGCCTGGGGCTCCGACTGTTCTCTGCTGGGACCACCCAGGCTCAGCTCCCCGCCCCCGCCCCGCCCCGCGCGCCTTTTGGGTCGCAGAGCTGTGAGCCAGGCCGCACCTGGAGACTTGTGCAAGGGTGGAGACATTTCTGAACACAGGGGAGTAGGGATCGGCGAGGCGGTTGAGGAGTCAGCCGGGGTTGACCCGCCCATCTGGGCTTTTTAACCTCAGTCTGCGAGCTTCTTGCTTAAAAGTGTAAGAGTTCGGGCCACTTGCGTGCTTTGTAACGAAAGAAGCCCAAAAAGTAGGACCAAAGCTCTCAGTAGCAGGGAGTGAGGGAGGTGCGGGTGAGCTCTGTAATTGTTTTCCAAGAGGAAGAGGGAGGTTTGTTGCACGCGACAGCCGCTGAGGAGGCAGGGAGCCAGCTACGACTAGGTTTAGAGTTGGCGGGTTTTTTGTTTTCTAAAAAAAAAAAAAAAAAAAAACAAAAAAAAACTAAAATTCCTTTAAGAAAAATATATCAAACCGATTCTCCCTTTTTGTATGCTGAATGCTGCATGAGTCTGGAACACCAATAAACGGAGACTGCATGAGACTCGCCTCCGGTCTCTTGGTCCCTGCGTTCGTCTGCCCGGCCAGAGCACTGCCTCCAGGCAGAACCCAAAGGGTGGTATACGCATGCGCCGTCACGGTGGCCATCTTTAGTGTGGGCCGAAGCCTGTTTGCCAGAGGCCTACCTGCGCATGTGCAAGCTTTTCCTTGCCTTCCTCTCCCAAGTAGCTTTGACTAGAGCGGAGCCTCCCGCGCCATTTCTGTGCGCCTGCGTACTGTGACCCTGCGCAGCCGGGGAGGCAGGTCTTAGCTCCAGGTGCGTACCGCTGCTGAGTTGACGCGGCCCTGAACTGCGAGGTCCGGGAGAGGGTGCTGGGCCCACGTGTGGAGAGGATGGATGTGAAGGCGAGACTACTGGGTCCGCCCCTCTCCGGCTTGGAAGGTGGATTCTGCGGGACCTCGGGACCGTCAGAGTACCGGATCTCGATCCGTGGGGTGGGGCCCTACTTTGCAGGGGTCTGAGCGCCCCCTCCTGGGGGCAGGCACACTGGCCACTCAGAAAACTGTTGGAGCCTGATTGGTTGAAGAGTCGTTTTCCTAAAACCCTGGGGATCCCAATCACTTGGGGCGGGAGGACCAGGTTTGGTACTCCAGCATTTCCTATATTGTTAGGCCCTTCCCTAGTGGCTTATGTCCCTAGCCCGGGGTCATGGAGATATTGCCTCCACCACTGCGGCGCCTCTGTCCGAAGAAGGAGAAGTGACTTCCGGCCTCCAGGCTCTGGCCGTGGAGGATACCGGAGGTCCCTCTGTCTCGGCCAATAAGGCCGAGGAAGAGGGGGAAGGAGGACAGGAGGAGGCCGAGCCTGCCGGGTCCGGGACCGAGGAGGCACCAGAAGCCCCCAGCACTGAGCGGGAGGAGCGTGTCGAGGGAGAATCCGAGGACTGGTGCGTGCCCTGCAGCGATGAGGAGGTGGAGCTGCCTGCGGATGGACAGCCCTGGATGCCCCCGCCCTCCGAAATCCAGCGGCTCTATGAATTATTGGCTGTCCAAGGTACCTTAGAGCTTCAAGCAGAGATCCTGCCCCGTCGGCCCCCTACGCCCGAGGCCCAGAGTGAAGAGGAGCGATCTGATGAGGAGCCGGAGACCAAAGAAGAAGAAGAGGAAAAGTGAGGGCACAATCTTACACCTTGTCACTAGGGCTCCTCTCCTGATGCCAGGAGAAAATAGGGAGGGGAAAGGGTGGGACCCAGGATCTTAGCAAGTGGAGGAAGGGAGCAGGAAAGGAAGAGCCGACAGGTTGGGGAGAAACTTGTGTGGGTGTTTGAAAGGGCTACCCTTATCCTTCATTCTTTGTCCACCTGTCCCAGACCCCACATGCCCACGGAATTTGACTTTGATGATGAGCCAATGACACCAAAGGACTCCTTGATTGACCGGAGGCGCACCCCAGGTACAAACAAGAGGGGAAAGTTGGCGGGTAGGTGTAGGACATCTCCTCCCAGTTACCCCCCAAATTACTCCCCTGAAGAGGCCTTTGCTGGGTGCCTCAGCTGTCATACAACTTGTAGCTGCTCCAATGAGCATTTACACAGGGGTACCGTCTTTCTGGCTTAGGTTAATACCCTATCCTTTTTTTTTTTTTTTTTTTTTTGGTTTTGGTGATTGAACCCAGGGGTGCTTAATCCCTGAGACACATCCCCATCCCTTTTTATTTTGACACAGGATCTCATCAAGTTGCTTAGGGCCTCCCCAAGTTATTGAGGCTGACCTCGAACTTTCAAACCTCTTGCCTCAACCTCCTGAGTCCCTAGGACTAGAGGCATGCATGCTCCACCATGCCGGCCTCTATCTTATTTTAAGAGACTGTTATAGATAGTTCTATCACGTTTCCCCTTTTTTTAATCCTCTCCTCAAAAGTCCAAGTCCTGGTCATTATTATCTAGATCTACATCCCTGTATCACTATGTAAATTGCCTAATCTGGCCCAATTTCCCACCTCCATGACTTTCTAGAATTTACTCTGGAGTCATTCTTGACTTCTCTTTTTCTTATCTGAACATTCAAACCAGCACAAGTACCATCAGCTCTGCCCCACAACATTTCCAAGTCCATCTGCTGCTGTCTACTTGCAGCACCACACCTTTACCCATGCTGCCATCTCCTTTGCCACATAGTTGCAGTAGCTCTTAACTGATTTCCCTGCTTCCAGTCTCAGCATCAGAGTGGTCCTTTTAAAACAATTCATGTCACTTCTCTGCCTGACATCTCCAGGGATTCCATTGCACGGGTTGGGAGAACGCATATTGAGGGAGAATCAGATTCCCCCTACCATCTTTGAACAGACCTTTCTTCCTGCCCCAAGGCCTTCACACTTGCTCTTCACATTAGTGATGCCTTCTCATAATTCAAGACTTTCATTGCTATGCCCAATCCCAAACCTTAGAATCTCCATGCTGAGGCTTGGAAACCTGGGCATTAAGCAGACTCCCCAAGTGATGAATGAGTTCCACTGCTTCAATTCCTTCATTTCCTACCTTCCTCTTCTTTAGGAGGTTCAGCCCGGAGCCAAAAACGGGAGGCTCGCCTGGACAAGGTCCTCTCAGACATGAAGCGACACAAGAAGCTGGAGGAGCAGATCCTTCGTACTGGGAGGGACCTCTTCAGCTTGGACTCGGAGGACCCCAGCCCGGCCAGCCCCCCACTCCGGTCCTCGGGGAGTACTCTCTTCCCCCGGCAACGGAAATACTGACTGTTGTTGCTACTGCCTCTAGAGTGCAGAGACTGTATCTGCTAGGGCCTGAGCCCTCCTTTCCTAACTTTCCTAACCCAGGATGCTGGGAAACTCGAGAGAAAGAACACCAAGTTCCCAACATAACACCTTGCAGGAAAGAGGGAGTGTGAGTGTGAGAGTGTGTGTGTTGTGTGTGCATTGGGTTGAATATCAGTTTGGATACCTGGGTGAAATTTTCTGAATCGAAAATAAAATATGCAAACTTATCTTCTCTCGAGGGGGCTGCAACTAGAGCCCAAACAGTTGGCCACATTTGAGCAGAGAGGCAGAATCATATTCCCCCAGATTGGAAAATGAAAGCCAGATGGGACAGAGGAGGACTCGGTCACCATCTGCCCTCCTATCTCAGGCTTTCTGATCCTCCTAGTCTCATTCCAGTGCTGCCAGCTGGCTCTGAGGCAGAAATTCCTGAGTGTGGAATGAACTATGGTGCCACCAGCTGTAGCCAAAGTAGCCCAGAGAAAATGAGCCAGTTGCAGGGGCCCTTTAAACCTCCAAGCCCCGCCCCTGCCCCGCCTCCCCCCCCCAGCCCTGCCCAGGCCTGCACAGCCGGGAAGTGCTCCCTGGACTGTGAGAGCATTGCCTGACCTGAGGGGTGCTGCAGCTAGCCTGGCTTCTAGATGTGAGTACATCACACTGGCCCCAAAACCAGTGGTGTGTTTCTGTCCTCTCCAAGGCTGCCTTTGACCTCTTCTTGCTTTCTTGGGCCTTCTGCTGGGGTAGGCAAGACGTCCCTGAACCAGGGGAAGAAAGGAGGGTGGAGACTGCCTTTAGGAGTGAAGATAGATTACTGGCCAACACTCCCACCCTTCAAATCTCAGGCCTCTCTCTGGCTTCAGGGTTCCACCCGAGGCACAGTGGTCCCAGACTTCAGAACCCGCCTGGGCAACCTAGTGAGACCCTCCAACTCTTAAAAGGTGGAGGACTGGGCTGTGCCTCAGTGGGAGAGCACTTGCCTAGCATGCACAAGGCCTGGGTTTGTTCCCCAGCCACATACACACAAGGAAAGATGAGGAGCCATTCAGACTCCATCTTGGAGCTGGACTGGTTTGGCTATTCTTGCCTACCATCACCCTTCACCCTCTAGGGACCTGGGTTCTGGCCTGTGCCTTTAAGCTCCTAGAATGTGATTTGTCCCCATTGAGGTTCCTTAACTCTGCCAAATGTTGAGGCTTTCCTACTGCCTTTTGCAGGGCTGTGCCAGTGGTAAGCCTGGGCCAGTCACTTGAGAGGTCATTGGCAGAGTGATCTTAAGGTGGGCTTGATTTCCAAAAGGTGAAGTTAGTGAGTGAGACTTTTTTCTTGGGGAGGAGGAAGTGAAAAATAGGAAGCTCAGTTGGACCCACCAGTCTGTGATTTTGGGGAATCTTGGAGCTGTTACTCTGGAGCAGAGCACTTGAGGTGGGGACTGGTAGTTGATAACATGTCCCCTGTGTATTCTGCCTGGGGGGAACCCCTGGGATATGGGGGAAAGACTGGCTGCCCTGTGGAATGTGCCTGCTGACTCTCCCTGGAAACTCCTACCTGCTCTTGCCTTTGGCACACAACGGCACCTGGCCTGCCCTGGGGTGGGGCTGTTTGGACTGGACAGCTCTCTGTAACCTTGAGTGAATAGCCTAGAGACAGCCTCAGGGCTCTAAGGAAACTGGGTACTCAGGCCTCCTTGGGTGCTGCTTTCCCAGGTTCTGGAGGAGCAGAAGTGGGCGCTGGTCCTTCCTGCACTGGAGAAAATGTTCACCTTTGAACTCCAACTGGGACTATTTCTTGGGCACCACCCAGCCCCACCCAGGCTCTTAGGTCCTAATTCTACGATAAAAATCTTCTGATGCTTCTGCCTGTGATCCTCTGGTCACAGTACCTTGAGTGATCCCGAGCAAGTTCCTTAACTTCTAGGTTCTTAGGAGGAAAAATGAGTTGACTTAAAGGCACTTAAATCCTGGTACAGGTTAGGTTTGCAGTAAGAGCTTTTATGCAAGGGTACTTTTCTCAAATATAAGTTCTAGAGTCTTCTTGAAACCTTATCCCAGTAGGTTCATGCTGGGAAATCGCATGAATAGGATTAAGTATCCCAGCCAGACACCAGGTATGGTGGCATGTGCCTGCCACTTGGGAAACTAAGACAGACTCACTTGAGCCTAGGAGTTCAAGGCCAACCTGGGGAACAGACAAGACCCCTTTGTAGCCAAGTCCTATGATTGGGTGAGTTTAGGAAATACTGATTTAGCGGGTGGGGTGGTGCAGCCCTGCAATTCCAGTGACTCGGGATAGGGTAGGAGGACGGCAAGTTCAAGGCCAGCCTCAGCAACTTAGACTGTCTCAAAATAAAATATAAAAAGACTTGGTGATGTGGCTCATTGGTTAAGAACCCCTGGGTTCAATCCCCCCCCCCCCCCAGAAAAAAAAAAAAAAAGAAAATATTGATCTAGATTAGGAGTTTTGAATTCTGGTTCCTGGGTCATTTCTAGTCTACAGTCCTTACCTTCAGTGATGGGCATTTATTGGCAGCATCCAGGAGTTAAAAGGAGCAGGGTTATGGACTGACAGAGCTACTCTGCCCTCCTTGAGTCCACCAAGCTACTCCACTTCCCCCAAAATGGCCCAGCTGGGTTAGAGCTCAGGTAGGATTTTTTTGGGAAGAAAAACTCCTAAGACTTTGCCACCCAAAAAATTTAAAATGATTTATGTACAGCAACAGATTCTCAATTCTCATTAATAGTCCCCTAAAGCAGGAAATAGTTTTGATAAACCGAGAAACCACCAAGTGAAAAACAAGCTCTCTGCAACTTCTGAGTCATGTGACTCACAAACTAGAATGTTTAACTTAAAATCGTGAAGGAAAACACCATTGAAGAGAATCCCTGTTTAAACTGAACTTCACACATATTTTCCTAAACCTAAGGTTGATGGAGATCTAGTGGCAGGGCTAGGTGACCATCCTCACCTTCAACTTCAGGCCTACCTGGACAGAGACCCCAGAAGTGGGGATGAAGGGGACTGCTTGGAGCTGGGACAGGGGAAGGGCTGAAGGAAAATAAATGGAATTCCCTGCCCTCGAGGAGCATTCTGATTTGAGCTCCTTTTCATTCTTGCTCGTAGCTAAGTTTGTTGAGCTTCTATGCATTAGAGATTTCCTTCTTTCTCTAATTAATGCCTTCAACTTCAGGAGGCCTCACATATTCCCACTTCACAATTGAGCAGAGCAAGGCTCAGGGGCTAGTAAGTGACCCAAGATCAGGCTGACAGTGCCAGGTGGGTAAACTGCTGGACTTTACCCACCGGTTCTCAATGCTCACTATATGTTAGAATCAGTGCTTGGAAACCTCCCCAGCCCAGAGATGGTGGCTTTAAAGGATCTCCAGGTGCCTCTAATGTGCAGCCTGGCTTGAAAGGGGCTGCTGTGCACCTGCCCCTCCCATACTTTGCCATGTGCCCAAATCCTCAGGGAATCTCATGAGAATGATGGTTGATTCTAAAGTTATGGGGTGGGGACGGGATTCTGCATCACTATCAAGCTTTTAGTTGGTGCTCTGCCACTCGCTCACTGAAGACCACACGCACAATGTGGTCACTTTGGCATCTGCCATTTCAGATTCACTGCGTCAACCACTTACAGGTGGTTCTGAAGATCTCTGATAATTCGGAACTCATTAATTAATTCGGAACTCATTAATTTTGGCTGAAGCATAAGTTTTATTTTAAAGATAGGCGCTTGGGATCGGAAGCCCCTCTGTTTTATTTTGTCTTCCCAGTGCTGGGGATCCA
Source organism: Sciurus vulgaris (assembly GCF_902686455.1). Classification (NCBI taxonomy): domain Eukaryota; kingdom Metazoa; phylum Chordata; class Mammalia; order Rodentia; family Sciuridae; genus Sciurus; species Sciurus vulgaris. Next base: position 22,102,785 of record NC_136479.1, on the reverse strand, counting down.
ACCTATGGCCTTGTGCATGCTGGGCAAGCACTGTACCACTGGGCTACTGCCCAGCCCAGGAGCCTCTCTTTGAAATAGAGGGCAAACCCAGCTTCTGCCGCGGACAGAACAGGCTGTTTAGTTCTCTGCCCATCCATCCCTGCCATCCATTACCCCTGGTGTTTGTAAGAGGGACAGTAGTCTCTGAGACTTCAGGTGAAAGTTGGCTGTGTTTCTTGCAGAAAACTTCATGACGTTTGAAGCACTTGTGGTCAAGCCAGTCTCTCCAACCTCCCTCCCCCAGCCAACTAGGGAGCAGATCTTGCAGGCAAAGTAGATCTGGGGAGTAGAGCTGGGGAACTAGGGACAGGCCTGAAATCTGAATCTTCCAAAGGCCAACAATCCTTCACCACTGACTTTTTTTTTTTTTTTTTTTTTGTACCAGGGATTGAACCCAGGGGTACTTAATCTCCGAGCCCCATCCCCAGCCCTATTTATTTATTCATTTATTATTTATTTATTTATTTTAAGACAGGGCCTCATTAAATTGCTGAGGCTGGTCCTGAACTCATGATCCTCCTGCCTCGATCTCCTAAAGCTGCTAGAATTATAGGTGTGCAACATTGTGCCCAGCCTACCATTGACTCTTTTTTAAAATTTCATTTATTTATTTTTATGTGGTGCTGAGGTTTGAACCCAGTGCCTCACACATGCTAGGCAAATGCTCTGCCACTGAGACACGACCCCAGCCCTCCTTTTTTTTTTTTTTTTTTTTTTTTTTGCGGACCCTGACATATTGGAGGTAAAATGCTCTAACATGTTTTACTTGACATCTGGTGAGCCACAAAATTCTACATCTGAGACTTGTCACAAACATGATGGTGAGGTAGAATATAATGGCAAGACCTACTCTGAGAGAATTTGGCAAGCAGTCTAGGTGAAAGGCACAGCCTTAGGGCATGTGGAATAGTCAGGGATAAAATAGGGACCTGAGGGTACTGACACCAGGGCTTGTCTTCAGAATGAGGCAGGATCCCAGCCTGATCAGCCATGAGGAGGACTCTCGCTGAGTCACTGAACTGGGCGAGGCTCTCGGCCCCCCTGACTGGGCCCAGCTGGAGTGGCAGATGGTGAAGAGGCCTCAGCCTTGGGGGAGCGGGAGATGGCCCAACAAGGAGCCAATCGAGGCTGATCCCACAGCCTGCTTCTAGCCTGTATGGCCTTCTAGAGTTAAAATCTTCCCTGGGGGGGCCTCAGAACCCTGCCTGCACCTCCGCCTACAGCCGGAGCACTTCCTCTTGCCCCATCTGGTTTCCTGGCCATGGTTCTACCCTGCAGAGAACCTGGCAAAGGAAGTCCCTGGGAAAGTTTCACCTGGCCGTCAGGAGCCCCTACTTCGCTCTGCCTCTAGCCCTGCAGCTGGGGTGACACAAGACTTGTGACCTTCCTGGTCAGCAAACAAGCGTGGGTTAGGCCAGAATACCAGGTCGGGGAAGGCTCTGTGGTGCTGGGTAGGACAATTGGGCCTTGGACACTGTCCCTCCACAACAAGACACACAGTGCTTAAGAAGAACCTGGTGCTGCTCTGAGCACTATATATAAACTTATTCTCACGATGCTGAAGTAAGAGGCTATTGTCTGTCCCCTTTTTGTAGGCGAGGAAACAGGTACAGGGAGGTCAAGGGACTCACATAAGGTCACCCATCAAATAAAGGTTAGAGCCACCGTCCAGGCAGTACCAGTTACTGGTACTGGACTCCCACAGGAGCCCTTCCAGAGTAGGGCCCCAGATCATGCTGTGGAGCAACTAGGAAATGGAAGCAAAACCAAGCAGAACAAGCAACAGAGAGAAAGGAAAGAAGGCTTGGATAAGAGACAGGCAGAGAACAGGGCCAGGAGATGGGAAATGAAGCCGCTTTTCCTCCAAACATAAGAAAGGCGACTATAAGTGGAAAAAGCCACCTTCCTGCAAGTTAGGGAAATGAACCTCAAGTAAAAATGGCCACATACAAAATTGCAGGATAAAGAATGAGGAACCCAGCACAGTGGCCCACATCTGTAATCCTGGCAGCTCAGGAAGCTGAGGCAGGAGGATCCCAAGTTTGAGGCCAGCCTCGCTTACTTAGTGAGACTTGAAGCAACTTAGTGAGACCCTGTCTGAAAATAAAAAGCAAAAAAGGGCTGGGGATATGGGCTCAGAGGTAAAGTGCCCCTGGGTTATATCTCCAGTACTGGAAGAAAAAAAAAGAATAAGTAGCAGAGTAACCACCATGTGATGTGAAAAGCCACCAGCGGGGAAAATGGGAGATAAGACAAGAAAGAAACAGATGCGGCAGGGAAGAGCGAGTGGAAGTTGTAACCCCAGGCAATCAGAATCCATGTCCATAGTCACGCACCATGCTTCCTTTTGAGGAAGAAAGGACCAGAAATCCATCTAGTCCTGATAGTATCACTAACTTGTTTTGTGTCCCTGAATGACTCGTTGACCCTATCTGGTCAACGACTTAAAGCTGTACTGTCCATTATAGATCAACTACCCTCATTTGTTTATTTCAATAAATTATTTTTTTAAATTTGAGGTATGGTGACACAACTTGTAATCACAGGATTGCAAGTTCGAGACCAGCCTCAGCAACTTAGCGAGGCTCTGTCTCAAAAAATAAAATAAAAAGGGTTGGGAATGTGGCTCAGTGGTTAAGCACTGTAGGGTTCAAACTCTGATTATTAAAAAAAAAAAAAAAAAAAAAAATGGATGATGCCAGGGCTCCCATACGTGCTAAGCACATGCTTTTACCACTGAGGCCCCCCAAATTAATTAAAATTAAATATTTTCTTAGATACACTAACCACATTTTTTTCTTCTTTTTTTGGTACTGGAGATTAAATCCAGGGGCACTTTACCACTGAGCTACACCCTTAGCCCCTTTTATTTTTTATTCTCAGACAGGGTCTCACCAAGTTGCTTAAGATCTCCCTAAGTTGCTGAGGCTGGTCCCAAACTTGGAATCCTCCTGCCTCAGTCCCCAGAGTTCCTGAAATTGTAAGCACACACTACTGCACCCAGCAGATACCCTAGCCACATTTCAAGAGTTAAGTTGTCATATGTGATTAGTCCAAAGATAGAGCAGATTTAGAATATTTCCATCATTGTAGAAAATTCTATTGTTCATGCTGAGTTAGAGGACTTTAAATAGGAGCCAAGCAGCTGATATGCATGCAGCTGCTCAGGTATAATAGGAAGTGGCAGGGACTGTGGCAGCAGAAAAGTCTGTGTCTCATTGAAAGGGTGCAGCTTGCCAGGCATGGTGGTGCAAGTCTGTAAACCCAGGAACTCAGGGAGGCTGAGACAGGAGGATTGAAAAAAATTCAAGGCCAGCCTCAGCAATTTAGCAAGAGACCCTCAGTGACTTAGCATCTCAAAAGAAAAAAAAAAAAAAAAAAAGGACTGGGGATGTAGCTTGGTGGTAAGGCACCCCTGGGTTCAGTCCCTAGTACGAAAGAAAGAAAAGGAAGGAAGGAAGGAAGGAAGGAGGGAAGGAGGGAAGGAGGGAGCTATTTGGCTCTTGCCAACATCGCCACCTGGGAATGTGGGCGTTGTGTTGCTGGTCTTCTAAATCTTCAAGAGAAGCAGGAATTGGGAGTGTGTGAAGGTTCATGATTTGTTTGGAGGTTGTTTTTGTTTTATTTTCTTTTTGTAGCGGGGACCAAACCCAAGGGTGGTCTACACCCCAGTACTTTTTATGTTTTATTTTTATTTACTTATTTATTTTGTGGTGCTGGGGATTGATCCCAGGGCCTTGTGCACTCTACCAACTGAGCTACATCCCGAGCCCTATTTTTTATTTTGCAATAGTGTCTCACTATGTTGCTGTGGCTGGCCTCAAACTTGTGATCTTCCTGCCTCAGCCTCTAGATTTGCTGGGATGATAGGCATACACCACCATGCCCAGCTAAAATCTCATAATTTGTGACAAATACAAACTGAAAATTTATAGATAGTATGGATCAAGTAAAACTCTTCTCTGAGGCCTCTTCCAGCCAGCTTGGACTCTGTCATTTCCTGGCTTCTGCCTATTTGTCCTGTAGGAAACCACTTCAAAATGATCTCACTTTCATTGTTACCCAAATGGAACTGCCTGAGTGAATAAATGAAGAACCACTCCTTTCTGGTGGTGACTTCAGAAGTATGTGATGGCTGAGGGTGTGGCTCCGTGGTAGAGTGCATACGTGTGGGGCCCTGGATTCCACCCTGATGTCACAGAGCAAGGACCTGCATTCTTGGGAACACGCTGTAAAGATTTCAGACACGTCACTCAGAGTAACAGCAGGAGTTTATTAGAAGGGATAGGAAAAGGGAAAGGGGGGGCATGTTCTCAAGGGAGAGAGGAGGGTCCTCTCAGAGAGGAGGATGGCACAACCCTGCTGCCCACCATTTTTAATGGGGGTCCCAGGGATGACAGGATCGCATCAGATGTCTCCACTTTGCATTGTCTTGCCCCAGGGAGGGAGGATTTTACGTTATAATGACCTGCTGAAGATCCAAAGACAACTAAGTCTGAGTCACTTTGGCCCACACTGACCAGTTCTAATTGGAATCTGTTAGGGGGAATTATCCTTATCTCCCTGAGTTTAGGGATCTGGTCTGTGTAAGGGTCACAAAAGTGCCCCTTCCCCAGGGTAACTTGTGTTCTGCATTTCTCTTGCAGATAACAGGTAGTTTGCTGAGGAATGTAGCATATCTTGTCGAGTTAAGCTAGGCAGGGAGGCCAGTAAATTACTTTTTGAAAGAAAGCATGTGGGGTCTGTTGCGAGCAGTGAGTAAGAGAGGAATTGAGTTTGGTTCCAACAAGTGGATTTTATTCATGCAATACACACTCAACCTAACATTCCTAATAATAGCAAGTCACAAATACATTGAAGATTCACTCCCTTATTCACCTAGAGTCCAATCCCCATGGACTTACTCAATGCAACGTCTCTTAGCCAAGAAGCCAGTCAATAAGACCAAGGGGATTCTTCTCAGCTGTCCTCTCTCAGTTCCTCAGATGTCTTTGAATGTCCTTGGGTGTCCGATAAGCCAGAGGCTGGATGGCAGTCTTCGTCACAGGAGAGGTGGTTAGTCCTCCGGCCTCGGTGACAATGGTCAATCAGCAATCAGCAATAGTGTGGACAGCAGCCAGGATAGTCAAGAGGCAGAGCGACGTGGAGTCCTCTGGTCATGGTGCTGCTGACAGTTTGCTCCAAAAATCCCCGGGTTTAAGTAGTGATTTTCAGCCCAGTCACGCTCTGGTCTTCATTGATAAAGACCAGAACACGACTAGACCAGGAGCTCCTGCTCAAATCATGGATAAAGGTTCATATCAGCATTGTTCAGGAGAGTCATCCTGTCACATAGCAAGTTTGTCACCAGGCGCCTTTTATGATTTTAGTTTTATAAGTCCAGGCAAATACCAAATACAGCTTATATTACTACATAATACACAACTATAGCAATTCCTATTATTTCCTTGTCTCATTACAGGGACAGCATAGTAGACCCAGTTTATAGAATTATCCCCTTAACCTCATGTGCCCACCACTCACTGTCTGTAACCTATCACCCGTTAGGGTAACTGGAGCAAATATCCATGAGAGACACAGGCAAAGACAGTCAGGCAAAGAGAGAGTCTTCCAGGTGTACAGCCTGTAGGAAAAAACTTAACTATATAGCTGTGTACAATGGAGTAATTAAAAAATAACCTGTTTGGCCCTGTGACTGTTACTTGAAATCTTTGCTGTGGTTTCTGTAGTTAGGGACTTTTTAAGGGTGGGTCTACTGGGAGGGTCATGCCTGGATAGGCAGGTGCTGATTTTCAAAATGGAGTTAGTTTGGCCTAAGGCCCTAATACCACCGAACATTGCAAAAAGAAAACAAAGAACAGAAGAAGAAAAAGACTGACTATAATCTGAGGACGAGGCTCAGTTGTGCAGTGGACTTGATTCCCTTTGTCTGACTCAAAGAAACAAGCCCAGAGTCCAAGGGGTGGGATATAGGGATGGGCATTAGGTAGGGTATGTGATGTTCCTGAACAGACCAAGCTCTGGATGAAATAACCCAGGATATGGAGGCAGGTGTCATGGGAGTGGGTGGAATACACAAATTATTCCCCCCATCTTTTCCTCCTGCAGCCCACAACAGCAGGGTGGCAACAAACCAGAAAGAGGACTAGAGGAAAAGATTGGATTAATCTACTGTTATTCATCTGGTTGATTCTCTGGGAGCATCAGTTGGGTCTGGGATCCCTTCCATTGTGGGTCGCATCTTACCTGTTCACGCCAAGGATTGCTTAATGCTCAAGGAAGGGGAGGGTTGCAGAAAAAGATCATGCAAATATTCTTTGGCTGTGGGCTAACATTTGCATGGTGCCTGGCCCTTGGGATCCCCTGAAATAAAAGCTGCCTGCCTCTGGAGGAGCCAGAGAGCTGTGCAGAGTGGCTGCTTCCCCACTGTGTGCTGGGCCAGGCTATGGCTTTCCCCATAGACTGATCTACACTCCCAGCTGGAGGTAGCTCTTACTCTGTGCACCTAGAGACTGGGAACCTTTTGATCTAAAACCCCTTCCAGTGAGGCAGGCAGGGGAGGGGGAGGGAGTGGATGGGAGTGAGGGAAAGGAATTTAGCAATGATCCCTGGATGGCTGTTCGTAAACTCTGACCAGCAGTGTTGGCAAAGGTGAGGTGTGGATGGGCTTTGTTGTCCTGGGTGGGGAAACAAAGGGAGAGGTGGGGATAGGGAAAGGAAAAGGGGGGTAATCTGAGCTGGAAAATGAAGGGCCACCCATAGGGCATCTTCAGACTGGAGCCTGCCCCATCCCAGGTCCCCTGTGCTCATCTGTGTCTTCTCATCTCTCTGTCTAGCCCTGTGCTTAGGAGTCACCATGGCAACTGAAGAGTCCATCATCCGCATCCCCCCATACCACTACATCCATGTACTGGACCAGAACAGCAATGTGTCTCGGGTGGAGGTCGGACCAAAGACCTACATCCGGCAGGATAATGAGAGGTCGGTGTGGGGCCCTTGGGGTCAAGAAGGGCGTATTGGTCTCCACCCTGTTCACAAATTGGGCAGCAGGGAGGTTTCTCCTGTTTGCTGCCTCTGGGAGCAGGGACCTGGGTCTTCACAACCCTTCTCGCTTGCCAACAGGATACTGTTTGCCCCCGTGCGCATGGTAACTGTCCCCCCACGCCACTACTGCACAGTGACCAACCCTGTGTCCCGAGATGCCCAGGGATCAGTGCTGTTCGATGTCACAGGACAAGTACGACTTCGCCATGCTGACCAAGAGATCCGACTGGCCCAGGACCCCTTCCCCTTGTACCCAGGGGAAGTGCTCGAAAAGGTACCTGGCTTGCCTCCCCACCCCCCACTCTGCCTGTCCTAAGGCTCTGCCCTGTCTTCCAAGGGGACAGTGGAAAGAGCTGGGAACGTTCGCTCATCCTCACAGAGCAGAATTGACTCACTGTCCCTCTACGCACCTTCCCAGTCACCTGCTTCCTCCTCTGTCCCATCCCTACCCTCATCTCCTATCTACACCTTGGAGCCTTGAGGAGATTCCTCTGCATCAAGTGGACCCAGGAACCCAGGCCATCCTCTATCTTTGAGGCCCGTTCCTCACCTATCTCTCCTCTCCCTTCCATCTCTGACTTCTTAGTTGAGCAAGGAGGTGCTCACGTGTAATCCCAGCAACTCGAGAGGTTGGGGCAGGAGGATTGCAAGTTCAAAGCCGGCCCCAGCAATTTAGCAAGACCCTCACAACTTAGCAAGACCCTGTCTTGAAATAAAAATGAAATATAAAAAGGACTGGGGATGTGGTTCAGTGGTAAATCTCCCCTGGGTTCAATAGAAATATCTTAAAAATACATTTAAAAATATTAAAAACAAAACAAAACAGGGACCAGTTCTTCCATTGAGCCCCTGTTCAAAGAGCCTTCCCAAATATTTCTTCAAGTGAGTTTCTGCAGCACCTCCCTCCCTAACATCTGTAGTCTGGGGAGAATGGCCTGTGTCCTGTTTTATCCCCCTGCTGGAATGGAACTGGAACTTCATAAAGACAGAGGCCATGTTCTCCCGCATGATGACCAGAGTGTCCTGCATATGGGTGAACAGGGAAAGGGAGACTCCAGCCCAGGGTGTGGCCGGTAGTCAAGTGGTTACTCTACCTTTGGCAGCCCAGGGCCAGTTTGGTTGGAGTCAGGAGAACAGGCAGGCTTCACTAGGATTCAAGTCTTTTTTTTAAGTTGCAGATGGACCCAATACCTTTATTTTATTTATTTTTATGTGGTACTGAGGATCAAACCCAGCACCACCTCACATGTGTTAGGCAAGTGCTGTATTACTGAGCCACAGCCCCAGGATTCAGGTCTTGATTCCATTCTTTACCAGCTGTGTGACTTTGATCATGTCTCCTAATATCTGTGATCCTTTTTTTTTTTTCCTTTCCTGCCTCTCTTAGAACATTGTCAAATATTAAATGAAGTCATGTCTGTAGAGACATTTCTACAAACTTTTAAAAGGTGCAGATCTCCCTTCCTTTTTGTCAGATCTCCCTTCCTGTTTCAAGGAGATGTGATGACTGGGCACCAATGACTATCTTGTAACCATGAGGCAACCTTGAAAACAAAGTCATGTGTTTAAAACTTGCCTATTATAGCATTTTATATCTTCCTCCTTTTTATACTCCCTGTAGAGCACCAGGGAACACCAGACCATGAAATTCCATTGATTCAGCTTCCCAGATATGTCTAACACATCTCAAGCCTTCTGCTCAGTCTACCTCATAGATATTAGCCCTAAACAACTCCTGAGCACTTTCTACAGAGGAAAGTTTGTTCTTGGCTCATCGACAATAGCATCCTCTTGCTTGGTCTACTCCATCCTTTAATTCTTCAGATCAGATGTGCTTGCCTGGGTCTTATTTTGGGGCTTGTGCTGTGGATTCTGACCTTCAGAGTATCCGCCTTCAGAGTATCAGATTTGACCCCCAGGGTCATAGCACTGAATGCTCCATGACCTCTTCTTCTCCACTAGGACATCACCCCACTGCAAGTGGTCCTGCCCAACACTGCCCTCCATCTTAAGGCATTGCTGGACTTTGAGAATAAGGATGGGGACAAAGTCGTAGCAGGTGACGAATGGCTATTTGAGGGACCAGGTAAGTTAACTCTCCCCTGGGGGGGGAGGTCAGGGTCTTTGGTCAGGGACAGGGTCCTTCTGCCCTCCCGCCTTTCTGCTACCCCCGCCCTCTGCTCCATCCTCCCTTCCCAGGCACGTACATCCCCCAGAAGGAGGTGGAGGTCGTGGAGATCATTCAGGCTACGATCATCAGACAGAATCAGGCCCTGCGGCTGAGGGCCCGCAAGGAGTGCTGGGACCGGAATGGCAAGGAGAGGGTGACAGGTGGGTCTCGCCTGCAGGGGAAGCAGGGAAAGCCACTTGCCGCCCAGGGGCAGCGCTTCCTGTTTTTTTTGTTTTGTTTTTTTTTTTTTTTTAATCGGAGCATCGTAGTTATACATAGTAACTGGGTTCGTTTTGACAAAACTCTGGCATTTCTTGAGGGCTGTCCAGTGCTTCTTTGCCCACCCACCTCTCAGCTGGCTCTGCCCCAGCCCTGATCCTCTGATCTGAGCACGCAGGCGTGGCCTTTCCCCCTCACACCCTTCGCCGTGAGCTGTGGGAAGTGGCCAGGTCTTATCTGATTCTGGATCAGCAACGCAGAGGTTCAGATACAATGAACAAATGCAGCCAGGCACATGCCAGATGTAGATCAAAATGCTATACAAATCATAACTGATTGAGTCCTCTGACAACCTCGAGATGTGACTGTTCCCATTTTCCATATGGCAAGACTGAGGCACACAGGTCAAATGCCCTTGCCCACAGTGTGTGGCCAGGCAGGGCAAGGCTGTGGCTTGCACCCAGGCACCCTTGCTCCAATAAACAAAATGACATCCACCACTCTAATAGAGGCACTTCAGCCTGTTTTGGGGAAGGAAAAACTTGGTCTTTGGGGCCCAAAGAAGGAAGCGCAGGGTCTTGGCATAGTGGCACCTTGGGCATTCCTATCAGACCCTTGAACCTGGGGGCAGTGACTTCTCTTCACCTATGAATTCCTGTCCGGTTATCTAAGCTGTGGAAAGGACAGCTGGGGGAGGCTGGATGACCTTTGACCTTGACCTCCTACCCTTTACCAGGAGAAGAATGGCTGGTCCGCTCCGTGGGTGCCTATCTCCCAGCAGTGTTCGAGGAGGTTCTGGATTTGGTGGATGCTGTGATCCTTACGGAAAAGGTTTGTGGCCCGGGAATGAGTTAAGAGACCTGGGCTAGGGAATGCTCAAAAGTGGCCAAGAATCATGAGGACAAAGTGAAAGAGAAGAGATCTTTCTAGGGTCACTAAAAAACACTCAGAGGTCAGATCAACTGAGGAGTATCTCAGGCTATCTGGAAGGGTAAAGTTCTCCTGGGTTGATAGACATTGTCACTCAGACCTGGGAGCACAGTTAGTGGCCAGTGGTGTTCCCAGTTCCCCCAAGGAAGTGGCAGGAGGAAGTGGGAGGGAGATTCACTAACACCCAGCATCCCCTTCTGCAGACAGCCCTGCACCTCCGGGCTCGGCAGAACTTCCAGGACTTTCGTGGAGTGACCCGCCGCACTGGGGAGGAGTGGCTGGTGACAGTGCGGGACACGGCAGCTCATGTGCCTGATGTCTACGAGGAGGTACTAGGGGTTGTGCCCATCACCACGCTGGGCCCCCAACACTACTGTGTTGTCCTTGACCCAGTCAGACCAGATGGCAAGAACCAGCTGGGACAAAAGCGTGTCATCAAGGTGAGTTCCTCCACTTCCCCAGAGCCTGTCCTACGAGGGTTAAAGGTCCTGAGTGATAGGAGGTCCCATGACCTCCACGCATTCCATGCCACGTACACATTCTAGAAACACCCTGGGTGGCTTTGCACACTTAGTTCTATGTGTCTGGGACTCTGTCTCATTTGATTCCCGGGCAGCCTCCAACGTCCCCGTCAGAGCTCAAGGACATGCTGCCTGCTTTTCATCCTGGCCCTGCCAATGCCGAAACCCTGTCTCATGTGTCATGCCTCTGTGTTCTGAAACCTTGGTCATCTTGTGAAAAGCAAATCTCAGTTTACCCTCCTCCCTTCCCAGGGGACTGAGTGTGGGGACCCCAGGGACTGCACATGTCCTCTAAAAGCCCGAAGAGCAGGTAGTTTAGGACTGTGAGTACACAGCTGCGGTTAAAGCCGTGCTGTTGTCTCATGAATGCAGCATAGACGGGCAGCGCGTAAACAGATGAGGCCGCCGTGTGCCCAGAATCTTTCGTTATTTTATTTGCTTTTATTTATTTACTTATTTATTTTGGTACTGGGGATTGAACTCAGGGGCACTCTACCCCTGAACAGCATCTCCAGCCCTTTTTTATTTTAAGCCACAGTCTTGCTTAAATCGCCCAGGCTGTCCTGGCATTTGCGATCCTCCTGCCTCAGCCTCCTGAGTTGCTGGGATTATGGGCATGATCTACATCCAGTTTCGTAACTCTGTGAATAGGTTAACTCTTAATGGTTTAACTCGTAGCTGGGTGAGGTGGTGCATGCCTGTAAACCCAGTGGCTTGGGACCCTGAGGCAGGAGAATTGCAAGTGCCAGGACAGCCTCAGCAACTTATCGAGGCCCTAAGCAACTTAGCAAGACACGGTCTCAAAATAAAAAAATTTAAAAAGCTAGGCATGTAGTCAGTGGTTAAGCACCCCTGGGTTTAGTCCCCAGTACCAAAAAAAAGCAGGGGAGGTTAACTTGTTAGGACCCAGGTGCTGACAGTTTACAGACTCTTTCAAAGATGTGTTTGATGAAATGAGATTTTACAGCCTTTAGTATAAAGCCTCCCGGTCCAGATAATGCTTCACGGGATTATAATGTGGGGTGGGGCGTACTTTGGGGCTCCTGTGCTCAGCACAAGCTCAAGCTAGCACAGGGCTGGGGAGGTTCCCTTGGAGGCACCTGTAGCCCTGGGAGGCAACAGCTCCTGACTCCCTCCCCACCCGTCTCCCCACCAGGGCGAGAAGTCTTTTTTCCTGCAGCCAGGGGAGAGGCTGGAACGCGGCATCCAAGATGTGTATGTGTTGTCGGAGCATCAGGGGCTGCTGCTGAGGGCTCTGCAGGCCCTGGAGGAGGGGGAGGAGGTGGAGAAGGTCTCGCACCAGGCGGGGGACCGCTGGCTCATCCGAGGGCCTCTGGAGTACGTGCCATCTGCCAAGGTGGAGGTGGTGGAAGAGCGTCAGGCCATCCCTCTGGACGAGAACGAGGGCATCTATGTGCAGGACGTCAAGACTGGAAGGGTAACTGCTGAGGGCTGGGCGACTGTCACTGCTATGTGACTGTGGTGGTGGCTTCCTCTGAGCAAGTGTGTGATGCTGATAGAGAGAGGTGGGGGAGGGGCCATCAGCAATATCAATAAGAACATCTACTGGGGCTGGCTGGTGGATTCCAGGGCATTCTATGTAATAGTTGCCATCTCTTTGTCTTTTTTGGTGTGGGGGGTACCAGGGATTGAACTTGGGGCACTCAACCACTGAGCCACATCCCCAGCCCTATTTTGTATTTTATTTAGAGATAGGGTCTCACTAAGTTGCTTAGCGCCTCACCGTTGCTAAGGCTGGCTTTGAACTCATGATTCTCCTGCCTCAGCCTCCAGAGCCACTGGGATTACAGGTGTGTGTCACTGCACCTGCCTGGCCCATCTCTTTGTCTTAAATATCTCACTTCAAAACTGCAACTGAAGCTGGGCATGGTGGCACATTCCTGTAATCCCAGAGACTTGGAGGCTGAGGCAGGAGGATCACAAGTTTGAGGCTAGCCTCACTAACTTGGTGGGACTCAAAGCAACTTAGTGAGACACTGTCTCAAAAAATAAAAAAGGGCTGGAGATTTGGCTCAGTGGTAAAGGACTCCCTGGGTTCAATCCTTGGTACCAAAAGCCAAACTCTCAAACTGAGAGGTTGAACCCAATATTGGGATAGGAATTCTGCCACACTGTAAATCTGGTCCTCGCTTAAATGCCTCCCTGAAGTGTGACATAGGGACAATAAGACCCTCCTCCCTCATGCCAGTATGCTGTGTAATCTTTCCCTTTTACTGCTTCACCTAAAACCTAGACCTTCTTTGACCGAGGACCACATCTCCAATCTCTTTCTCTAAGAATCCAACCTAGAAACAGTTTGGAATCCAAGGAGGTGCTTCCTAGGAGTGCATCTGTCTCTGTGATGCCTTCCAAGCTGTCCCAGAATAATAATATCAAGCACTTGCTGTATGCCAAGTGTTGTTCTCCAAACTAGACACATGAAACAGTTAGATCTTCAACCCCACAAGGTGGCCACTGTCATGTCCACTTTACAGATGAGGAAACCGAAGCATAAGGGTAGAGTAGCTTTCCCGGATGACAGAGCTGGTAAGGGGCAAGGCCCAGACCATGCCCTGGACCGTGCTGACCCACTGTGCTGCTCCACTGTGGACCAGGTCTCCTCAGGGCTGCGGGGCGTCCCTCTTACCCTCACTGATGGCACCTCTGCCCGTCCCCACCTCTCAAGGTGCGCTCTGTGATCGGGAGCACCTACATGCTGACCCAAGATGAGGTCCTGTGGGAGAAAGAGCTGCCCCCTGGGGTGGAGGAGCTGCTGAACAAGAGGCAGGACCCTCTGGCAGACAGGGGCAAGGAGGACACAGCCAAGACCCTCCAGCCCTTAGCTCCCCGGAACAAGACGCGTGTGGTCAGCTACCGCGTTCCTCACAACGCCGCCGTGCAGGTGTATGACTACAGAGAGAAGAGAGCCCGGTGAGCAGCTAGCCCTGGCCTGGGGGTCCAGGGGAGAGGCTCTCCTCCCACCTGACCTCTGGCTCTCCCTGCAGTGTGGTCTTTGGGCCAGAGCTGGTGTCGCTGGGTCCTGAGGAGCAGTTCACGGTGTTGTCTCTCTCAGCGGGGCGGCCCAAACGTCCCCATGCCCGCCGTGCCCTCTGTCTTCTGCTGGGACCTGACTTCTTTACAGATGTTATCACCATAGAAACAGCAGATCATGCCAGACTGCAGCTGCAGCTTGCCTACAACTGGTGAGGGCTGGGGAGTCTTGGGTGAGGGCCTGCTGGGTGCAGCCCTGGGGAACCCTGTGGAAGAGCAATACCTCCTAAGGAGGACAGAATGCCTGACTCTGCCTGTGAAGAGGGAAGCCGGGCATCTAGAAAATCCAGGGAAGTTGCAGGCTCACATTCTGGGACTTCAGGGAACCAGTAGCTTGACACTACCCCAGGCAAACTCCTAGCATGCATTTAACACAACACAACTGCAAGGTTATTAAGAGATCAATGGGATGCAGCCAGCAGGAGTGGACAGGCCATGTGGCCAGAGCACCTGTCCTGACCACAGCCTGGGATCTGTATCTCAGCCCTACTGCTCGCTAACTATGGACCTGAGCAAGCGACTTGGTCCTCTCCTCAGTTTACCCATCTATAAAATGAGGATAACAACATCACCTACCTCCCAGGGCTGTTGAAAGGATGCAGTGAGAATTAGAACAGCCCCTGAGAGTTCACATGGAGAGCTGAGACAAGCCATAGGCGGAACTAGTGCTCACCAGCTCCCAAGCATGCGTTCCTCCCGTCCCGGCTGAGAGTAGCCAGTACCACGATGAGGTGGATGGGGTTCTGGCATATCCCAGGGCACCATAGCATGATTGTTAAATGAAAGATTGCCTAGATTCAGAATTCTTTCCTGCCACACATTGTATAATCTTGGGCAAGTCAGTTTATCTCTGTAAAATGGGGAGAATGTTTATCCCCACTTGCTAGGGTAACTGAGAAGATTCAACGGAAACATGTGGTCTGTTCCTTGGGACCTTCCTGGGCATAAGTTAGCATTATCTATTGTAAGGAACCCTGCCTGACTATAGTGAATGTTGAAATTCTACTCAAAAAGAAAGTTTTATTTTTTAACTTTTTTTATATTTTATTTTTTTGCCCAGGACTGAACCACGAATCCACATCCCCAGTCCTTTATATTCTTGATTTTGAGACAGGGTTCTTACTGAGTTGCTTAGGTCCTTGCTAAGTTGCTGAGGCTGGCTTTGAACTTGCAATCCTCCTCCTCAGCCTCCCGAGCTGCTGGGATTATAGGCCTATGCCACCACTTCAGGCTGGGAAAATAGCTTTCTCTCCTGGGCCTCTTTGTTCACAGGCACTTTGAACTGAGGGACCGGAAGGACCCTCAGGAGGCAGCCAAGCTCTTCTCGGTGCCTGACTTTGTGGGTGATGCCTGTAAGGCCATCGCATCCCGGGTGCGAGGAACCGTGGCCTCTGTCACCTTCGATGACTTCCATAAGAACTCAGCTCGCATCATTCGCACAGCTGTCTTTGGCTTTGAGGCCTCAGAAGTCATGGGTTCCGATGGCATGGCCCTGCCCAAGCCCCGGGACCGGGCCATCTTCCCCCAAAACGGGCTGGTGGTCAGCAGTGTGGACGTGCAGTCGGTGGAGCCTGTGGACCAGAGGACCCGGGACGCCCTGCAGCGCAGTGTCCAGCTGGCCATTGAGATCACCACCAACTCCCAGGAGGCAGCAGCCAAGTGAGTGAACTTGGGGCACAGCTGCCTCGCATGTCTCTCTGGGGCCTCCATCCTGTACTACCGGGGCTTGAGTAGCGTGGAGCCCACTTATGGTCTGCCTGCTGCCCTCCTTGCCCTCGAGGATCTCTTCTCTACCCTATGGATAATGTGACCTGCTTAAAGTGTCAATAAGATGCCACCCCCCTCCCTTAGCTTCCCACCTTGCTCCTGGGGACAGGGGTATAAATCAGTGGGACAGTGCTTGCCTAGCATGCATGAGGCCCTGGGTCCCATCTTTGGCACTGCAAATGGACTCCTTTCTAAGGTCTTCCAAGTCTGGCCTCCCTGCACCCCAACTCCCAACCTGCTCCCCTGGTGGACGAACATGTTCCAGCCTCACTGACTCCCTTCTGCTCCTCGCATTAGCAGCTTTTTCCCACCTACCGCCTTTTGCAAGGGCTGTTCCCACTGCCCAGAAAGCTTTCCCTAGAGCCTTTTCAAGACAGGCTCCTCCTCCTGGTTCAGCCTGAAATTGTCACCTCCTTTCTTTCTCCCACCACAGCAGTAGCACCCTCTTTGCCCAGTCACCCATTTTACCACCTCCAAGGTGCTTGTTTCTATCTGAAATCACCCTTGCTTGCTTGTTTTTTCCCCCTGTGGGTGGGGGGACATTGTGTGAAGTGGGGCCCTGAGCATGCCCCCCCCCCAGGTCTAGAGTCACCCTGGGGATGTGAACCACATGTACCCTGTTCTGAGTGGACTTGTGTGTCCAGTGCCTTCTGGAGGCCAGGGTCTGACCTGGCTCCCTACAGCTTGGCAGTCTCTGCCCTTGGCACTCCTATCCAGCTCTGGCCCCATGCCAGCATCTCGACCTGTCCCTGATCTCATCCAGGCATGAGGCCCAGAGACTCGAACAAGAAGCCCGCGGCCGACTTGAGAGGCAGAAGATCTTGGACCAATCAGAAGCTGAAAAAGCTCGCAAGGAGCTTTTGGAGCTTGAGGCTTTGAGGTGGGTGGAGAACCAGAGGAGCAAAAAGACTGACAAGCGCAGAGGGTCTTGGGAAACAGCTGGTGGGGGCAGCAGCATGTGTATGAGACAAAGCAGTATGTGGCATGGCATAATCAAGGCCCCAGGTGGGCAGGGCTTTCTTTTGAATTTTACGGGACTCTGCCTCCCCTTCCAGCATGGCGGTAGAGAGCACCGGCACTGCCAAGGCCGAAGCTGAGTCCCGCGCAGAAGCAGCACGGATCGAGGGTGAAGGCTCTGTGCTGCAGGCCAAGTTGAAGGCCCAGGCGTTGGCCATTGAGACGGTGAGCTGGGGGCTGCTGTGGAAGGGTGTGGACTTGGAGCCTAGAAGAGGTCCATTCGCTATGGTCCCTGAAGCCACGTGATACCAAGCACCCTTATACAAAGCCCTCTTAAGTACTTTGTTTTAAAAAGTCCTCTGCCCTGTACCAATGCATGTAATACATTGCTTGAAGGTAAGGATTATTATACCCATTTTACAGATGAGTGCTCAAACCCTGGCACCTTTGTGCCAGATATGTAAAGTATTTTATACTTGAAATCCCATTGAGGGGGCTCTTTTCTTTTTCTTTTTCTTTTTCTTTTTCTTTTTCTTTTTTTTTGTGGTACTAGGGATTGAACTCAGAGGTGTTTACCACTGAGCTACATCCCAGCCCTTTTTTATTTTTTATTTTCACCCAGGATCTTGCTAAGTGGCCCTGGCTGGCCTCAAACTTGCAATCCTCCTGTCTCAGCCTCCTGAGGAGCTGACACAGGCATGAGCACCATGGCGCTGATGCTCAGATTAAGGAGCGCCTGTGCATGGGTCCATTCCCTCTGCCTCAGTTCCTTCAGGCTTGCTGCCTAGGCCGACTTTCTGGCCAGTTCCCAGGGACCATATGATCTAAAACCAGCCAGGTTTCTTCCCTTCCAGGAGGCTGAGCTCCAGCGGGTACAGAAAGTACGCGAGCTGGAACTGGTCTATGCCCGGGCTCAGCTGGAGCTGGAAGTGAGCAAGGCCCAGCAACTGGCTGAGGTGGAGGCAAATAAGTTCAAGCAGATGACAGAGGCTCTGGGTCCCAGCACCATCAGAGACCTGGCTGTGGCTGGGCCAGAGATGCAGGTGAGGGTTGGGGGAGTAAAGGGGAGTGTCCTGAGACCAGCCTTGAAACTAAGAAGGCAGAAGGGAGATGACATCTAGAAAGATGTCAGGGGAGGGAGGGAGCAAACAGACCTGTATCGCTTGTCATTTGAGCACAGTGTCATGCTGCGTCAACCTCAGGCACTGTATTGGACTCGGCAGGGAGCTGGAAGTTTTGGGGGAGACGGTGAATACAAGGGGTATCAGTCTGTGACAGGTGCTTCCAAGGAAGTCAAGCCAGGTGATAGGATGAAGGGGGAGCTGACACTTCAAATCAGTTGGTTTCAGAAGGGTCTCTCTGAAGTGTGAGAGGCCACCAGCACCTGATCCTGTCTTCTCTTCCCCTCCAGGTAAAACTGCTCCAGTCTCTTGGTCTGAAATCAACCTTGATCACTGACGGCTCATCTCCCATCAACCTCTTCAACACAGCCTTTGGGCTGCTAGGCCTGGGGTCTGAAGGTCAGCCCCAAGCCCGAAAGGTAGTCAGTGGGCCCAGCTCCCAGGAGGGCTTACATTTTCAGGGTCCACCTGCCCCTCAAACTCCTGGAGGCAACCAAATTGTGCCCTAGCTCTGACCTGCACTGACAACTGACCAATAAAATTGACATTTCTGGGCATTTACATTCCTTTCTATTGTCTCAAGCCTGGGCCACAAGGGAGCTTAATGATGGAGGAACGTGTACCCCCGAAATCTGGAAGATAATTACTAGAGACTTTGAACATCTGTAAAGTGAAGGGGAAACTGAGGTAGAGAGATTAGCCCAAAGTTGCACTGATTGGAATAGGATCCCCAAAGCCTTAGCAAGCTGTCTGTCCTTTAGGGAGTCAATGTTCCTAGATCCCAGGTCAGGAAGATGATGTCACGAGGTGGGAGACCGAAGTCTGCCTGCCCAGCCCTCCGGCATGGCTGGGACTGGCAATATCTCACAGCCCATTCATTCCTCCAGGAACCCAGCTTGGCTCCGCAGTTCACCATGGAGCCATCCCAGCCTATTTAGGCAACTCCCTTTGGCGCCACCTGCTGGTCATAACAGCAGTCCACAGTACCAGCAGGTGTGCCAGGACAGTACCCAACATTTGCACACTTTGCCCTTCTCAGATGGGGATGTCACACCGAGGAGGAGCACCATGCCCAGGGGTTGTAGGAACTAGAGCACCCCCTGGGTTTCTGGTCTGGGATAATCAGGAGCATCAAAGGCTACCCTTTTCCCAACCTCCCCCACAACCAGTAAGAGCACCTTATTTGGGAGGATCCAGGCACAGTCTAAGTCTACCAGCCCTTTGTGCCAGGTAAAGCTGTAGGTGCCAAGCCTGCCTCTTCTCCACTGAGGAAGTAAAAAGATCCTAGGCGTGCAGAGAAAAGAATGGGCTGTGTGACCAGAGGCAGATTATTCAACCTCTCTGATCTCTTTTCCCATCTGTAAAATGGGCCAGCAAGTCCCCTACTGAGAAAGGTTGAAGCAAATATAAGAATGGTTCCTTTTTAAGGTCTTACTCCTATTTCCCCTCTGTGGCCTGACCCCATGAACCTTGTTTCTTTTTTTTTTTTTTTTTTCATAAACATTTTTTTAGTTGTAGATGGACATGATACCTTTATGTATTTATTTATATGTGGTGCTGAGGATCGAACCCAGTGCCTCACACATGCTAGGCAAGTGTTCTACCGCTGAGCTACACCCCCAGCCTTATTTGTTTCCAAGTTGAGCTGCATTTGTGTGATCAGTGGCTCCACTCAAATCTGAGTGTGCTGAGGCCAGGGACTGTGTACTTAACTCACAGCACTGGATGCTGCTGCCTATGTCTGTGGAATAGGCAAGTGACTCAGCCCCTCCCCCACACACTCCCACTTCTTCCCTCGAGAGATAATTAATTTAAGGTTCTTCATCTGGTACCTGGCATGTATTAAGTGCTGCTATGTTAGTGCCGTATATTAATAAGGGCCTCTGGGGACAAGAGACAGAAGCAAGTAAGATTGTGCATGGTGGGTAAGTTCCTTCCTGCATGGCCAACCTTGACCATGGCCATCCCTTCACCTTGCTTAACATTGCTGACAACCGCGCCACCTCTGGAACTTCAACTCAAAGCTTCAGTGATCTTGACCCCAACCACCTTTTCAGCCCCCATCTCTTCTCATCTCAGTTTTACCCAGCTTAGAGTCTATGATCTGTCCCAGTTATTCATTCACATGAAACCTCCCCTAACTCCTTGTCTCCCCATCTCCTGTGATGATCAGTGGAAAAAGTCCCATCCTTCTTAACAGCCCTGCCTGCTCTGCCAGCCCCAAACCAGCTGCTTATTGCTGGAGGAGGGACACCCCACAGAGCCCACTGGTCTCATTTTAAACTCATGGCCCAAACTTCAGGAGAGGCCTGCCTCCTCTGATTCTGCTTCTCCATCTAGAGTGAGGTGCCCTTCAAAACAACCATTCACACCTCCTCTGTTCTCAACTCCCACACTCCTGCCCACTTTTTCTCACCTCTTGGAGAAAATAGAAGCCAATTGGGCAGGAAGCCTCTCCCCTCCCAGTAGCAAATCAACAAAGTGTGGGCATCTGGACTCTTTGTCCTCCCTCCTGTTCCCAGCAAGAACTCCTCCCCTTGGGCCCTAGATCTCACCTATCATGTCTTCCAGAGCTGTACCCCTACTGCTTCTCCCCTGGGCCACTGTCATCAGTATAGAAACGCGCCCTACTCTCTCTGCCACATAAAACAGGTAAGTGATCCCTTAGCCCTACCTCCCCTCCAACTCTCACCTCTCCTTTCTTTTTCCTTCATAGCCAAATTTCTCCAGAGTTCTCTATGGTCTCTGTTTCCATTCCTCAACACTTGTTATGGTGTTGATCTGGAATGTCCCCCAAAGCCTCATTTGTACAGAGGTGGGGCTTTGGAGCAAAAGGGCTCTGACCCCATCCAGTGGATTAATCCATTAACAATCCATTAACATGGACCACTGCGAGACAGGACCTCGCTGGAAGACATAGGTCACTGGAGTGTGCCCTGGGTTTATTTTCTCCCAATCCCTTCCTCTGTCTGTCTCTCTTTCTCTCTTCTTCCTGGCTGCCATGAGCCTACAGCTTTGCTCAGTCATGATGTTCTGCCTCACCTCAGGTCCAGGGCAATGGAGCTAGTCAGCCATGGACCGACTCCTCTGAAACTGTGAGGATTTCAGGATGAAAAATAAACTTTTCCTCTTTTAAGTTGTTTCTGTTGGGTATTTTGGTTACAGTGACAAAAAGCTGACTAACGGCACCTCTTCAAACCACTCCAATTAGCTTGTCTCTACCCGTTGCTTTTTTGAAACTGCTCTAATGGGCCTCCACAGTGACATTCTGTTACTAAATCCAGGAGGTAGGTCTTTTTGTTCAGCCTCCGCTGTCATTGGGCACAGGTGGCCACCCCTCCTTCCACACGGGCTCCCAAGGCATCACCTCTCCTTTCCTTTCTGCCTTTCTGGCTGCTGCTCCTGTTTCCTTGGCTGACCCCACCTTCTCTGCTCAGTCTCTGAATGGTCCCCCAGGCCTTTCCTCCTACCTACATTTTCAGTCTCATGATATAAAATCATGTCTACACCACTGACTTCAAAGTGCATTTTCTCCAGCCTTAACCTCGCTCCTGAGCTCCAAACTCATTTCCAGTTGATTCGATCTCTCCACATGAATGTTCAGTGGCCATCAGGCTGGCTCATATGACTCGCTGTAGCCAATGAAATATAAGAATGATATAACCACTGTCCTCTTTTCCCTTTTCCATATAAGAGGGTGATCAGTAATGTCCTACATAAAAATGACTCCAACAGCCTAGATCCCTGCGACAAAATAGCAAAGAAATAGAGCCACAGGTGACCCACAATAGGCATGTAGCAGGAGCAAGAAATGTTTGCCACGTGAAGCAAGAGACTTGGGGTTTTGTTAACCAGAGCACAACCTGGCCCGTCCTGACTAGACATGTACTTCATGAGGTTGTGATCCAATAAGCAACAGGGGAGAATGCTCCAAATCATATTCATGAAGATGAGCCCAGCAGGAATCGTATGGTAGGGGAGACAGGTAAACCTCAGCAAGGAAAATAAACCTTGCTGGAAATAGAGCAGAGCGCCACATCAGAGGCCAATTCCAAGACAGTTCCAAATTTGCCCTTAAATTGCCCATAATATATAGAACAGTGTGATCGTTGATGAAGTTCAACACAGCATGTTTTTCTCCAGCACTGGAACAAATGGTTTTTCTTTGGTTGAACATCAGGTAAAGTAATTGATTTGTTAAGAGACCCGTTTGTAAGAAAAATCTGTCTTTCAACAGCAATCGCATCCAGCATAGCAAAATGTGTTCTACCATATCAACTTTCCTCTTCCTCTTAAGGTCACAACTAACCTATATTTTCCCAGCCTCCCTTGCATGTAGATGTAACCTTGTGACCGAGATAGAACCAGTGGGATGCAAGTGGAGACAGGATGTGCTAATCTGCCCTTGTCTTCCCCAGAAAGCCTGCCCCATACTATCTTCCATACACATCTTCTGCCTGACTGATGCAAACAAGGGAGTCCTAGAAACCATGTGTGGGAAATGGCAGAACCATGAAACGGGAGTTGCCTGAGTCCTTGCACCACCACTTGGAGGCAAATAGCACTGAACTGGGACTTAAGATGAGTTAGAAAGAAAC
This sequence comes from Sciurus vulgaris, assembly GCF_902686455.1. Taxonomy (NCBI): domain Eukaryota; kingdom Metazoa; phylum Chordata; class Mammalia; order Rodentia; family Sciuridae; genus Sciurus; species Sciurus vulgaris. Next base: position 22,080,368 of record NC_136479.1, on the reverse strand, counting down.
TTGTATCATGTTTGAGTCATGATGCATCTTGGAGTTTGTCACCGCCACTTAGGGCTGCCTTAAATTGCAGTATGAGAGCCAGGGACACTTGAGAGCTCCTGAGGGAACAGCAGACCCATGATGCCCATCTTCTGCCCCCTCCGAGGCACAACCATGGAGTGGAATGAACCAATGAAATTGTGTACATGGGAGTTAGTCAGTCTGAAAGCACATAGTTCCATGGTGTTATTACAGTCTTCTCTTGGTATTTGTGGAGGACTGGTCCCAGGACACCCCTTCCCATAAAATAAAATAACAGGGATGCCCTGATCCATTATATAAAGTGGCACAATATTTGCATATAACCTATGCACATGCTCCCATGTACTTTATTATTTATTTATTCAATTTTTGTGAGACTGAACATTGAGTCCAGGAACTCAAGCATTTTAGGCAAGTGCTCTATCACTAAGCCACATCCCCAGCCTCCTCCCATATACTTTAAACCCAGACTTTCCCTATTCTCTGCCTTGGGTCAAGGCCCACTTGGTCCTAGGCTATAAGCACAATCTCTGCACTCTACATTCAGCTTGAACTTAGTCCAGCCACCAAACATGGAATGACAGGCACCGTGCTAACTTGGGTCTCAACCCAAATGGAGTGCAGACACTTTCCCGGGCATGTGTCTTTAGCACTGGCCCTTCAGGTCTCAGAGTCTCCTTAAGTGGGAGTACACACACTCTCCTCCCTGGCTCTCCCTTTTTTTTTTTTTTTTTGCAGTGCTGGGGATTGAACCCAATCCCGAGTTCTCCCTCTTTTAAGATCACATAATAGCTGGGTTTGTATAGAGACTTCTGGTGGCACTGTAAATGGCTGGCATCAAAGAACCCAGGAGCCAGCCAGGGCTGTGGGAGCCAGTAGGGCAGAGGACTCCTTGCTCTGGGGTTGGTCCAGTGCTCAGAGTTCCCATCTAGCTGGAGGGACAGCTAATTCTGGAAGGATGAGAGGAAGGAAAGGGTTCTGCAGCAGGAGTGGGAAGACATCTATCTGGTCTCCTCTTCCACTGGAAGCAGGCCAGGCAGGGCGAGGCCAGAGCATCCGAATCACAACTCAGTTTTGTGCTGTACCTATAGCTTCCTTAAGCACAGCCCCTGCCACTGCCCTGAGTAAAGCCCTGCCATGCTCATGCCACAGGTGTTTCCAGGAAGAAGCGCAAGAGGATTTGCCACAGCGTCATTCACGGTGGCTGGACCTGGTTAAATCAATAACTGCCAGCATTCTATGCAACCATTAGGAAGTCTGCTGATGCAGGTGATCGATGCCAAAAGAACGGGATCCAGGGCCAAACTGACCTCCTCTCAGGGCCTCTATTTCCCCTCTGGAAAATAAGCACATTAACAGGATTGTCCTATTGCAAAAAACACAGTGGAATTCAGTTAAGACGATTAAGATAATCATATAAAAAGCACAGTTAGCAGTGAAACAGTTCACATAATGAAATTTAAAATATAGAAAATAAAGTCCTAATGTCCAACTGACTTCATTCAGCCACCCCAGCTGGCTTCTTCTGCCTCATCTCTCTCCAGCTCCCCCAACACACCCAGCACTTGGTGTTCCAGCCACATCGTCTAGGTCTATCAACGTCTATAATTACCTGGGTGCTCTCTGGTCCCCCTGCCTTTGCAGGTTGTTCCCTCCCCTGCCAGTCCTTACCAGCTACTTAAGATACCCACCTCTTTTTTTTTTTTTTTTTAGTTATTGATGGAACTTTATTTTTATTTATTTATTTATAAGTGGTGCTGGGAATCAAACCCAGGGCCTCACACATGCTAGGCAAGTGCTCGCCACTGGATCACAACCCCAGCCCAGATACCCACCTCTTTACCAAAAACCTAAGGGAGGTGCTGCAGGGTCTTCTACCTCTATCCCCCTGATTATTGTTACCCACTTCCAGCCCTGCCCACCAATGACCTTCAAGAGGACTGGGAAACCAGTTGCCCAGTTCCCATGGAATCTCCTGGGGATGGGAGTTAAAGCCCAATACACAACTGATGAATTTCACTCTTCTAAATTTGTTGTTATTATTGTTACTGGGAACTGAACCCAGGGATGCTTGACCACTGAGCCACATTCCCAGCCAGATTTTGTATATTATTTAGAGACAGGGTCTCCCTGAGATGCTTAGCACCTCACTTTTGCTGAGGCTGGCTTTCAACTCCTGATCCTCCTGCCTCAGCCTCCCAAACCTCTGGGATTAGATATGCACCACCACTCCCAGCTCTGAAGAATTTTAGTTCCCCTGGACATGAGGGCCTTTTGGGTCACCGGCTAAGCTATTATGAAGATGAAATGAGTAAGATCTGCCAAGAACCTCAGCACAGGGTCTGGCATATGGTAGCCCCAATATAGTTTAAAAAAGAAAGCTGGCACCAGAGAGCAGGAGAGCTAATGATAGGAGCAGCTGTTAGGGACAGAAGCCCAGAACAATGCCCAGCATATGCTATATAACAGGTGTCCCAAAAATGTTTAAGAACGAACAGTGATTCTCAACATTGGGAGGAAGAATCAAGTGGAGTTTATTAAAATTGCAGACTTCTGGGTCCATCCCTGGAGATTGACTCTGAAGGCCCAAGAGGGAGAAATAGCCTGTAGGTGGTCTACGGACCACATTCTGAGAAACCAACTAATCTTGAATATTTTATTAAGCAACTACTGCATGTCAGGTTAAGGTAAATATCCATTCTAACCACAGAGAAAGGAACAAGAAGTCTGTGCGCTCATGGAGTTTACACTCTAGTGGGGGTGGAAATATCAAGAATATGAGTCAAAGCTGACCATCAGGGACATAAAGAAGGTGGGCTGAGATGTGGCACGAGCTTGGGTGGCAAGAAGGGCTTCTCTGTCGGTATGAAATGACAGGAAGAAGCCAGCAGCAAACTGGGGGAAAAGCATCCAGGTAGATCTTCCTTTTCCCCAATCTCCCCTTAATCCAAGGCCTGATCCAAAAAAATGTCTAAAAGGAAACCAAGTCCAGAAGAGTGAAGCTCTTGCCTTTATTATCAAGGCTTAGGGGGCCGGGGTAGACCGGATGGAGGAGACTGCCATAGGAAGGATCTAGACAGTCCCTTTCTTCCTGGGCATGGTGCCCCATGCTTCCTCTGGCCAGGTGCAGAGATCTGACTCACCTACTTTTTGGGAAATGTGGACCCTGCACCATCTCCCTCATTCAAGTGTCCCAAAAACCTCAGGCCAGGCCAGAAGCCAGGGCTGAGCCAACCATGTGTGTGGCAATGCCTAATCCTCAAATAGGCTGTCTGGAACCCCAGGAGCACCAGCTTAAGGGTGGGGCCTCCTGAGCATCCTTTTTGATTTGTAGGCCAGGTCTTTGGGGATCACAAAGGTGGGCCTGGTCCTCAGGATTACAGAGATTGTGACAATACCAAAGAGAGGCGAACCCCATCCCAGCAGTTTGGAGAACACATTAGGAAGACATGAGAATGGACCTCCTAGGAGGGGGAGGGGAGCCGTCTGGCACACTAAGATGACCAATCAGGTGGGAGGTTCCAGGAGGTGCCCAGGTCACTTCTTCTTGGCACGGTCTGCTGCATCCAGGGCAGCCATGTTGCGGGCAGCCGTGATCAGGTGGATGACACTGATGAGAGACTTGAGCAAGGCGATGGGGGCGGTGACCCAGAGGCCCATTCGGAAAAGCCCCACAGAGCCGACTGAGGGGAGGCAGCCCGGGAAAGGGAGAAGGGAGGAGAGCGGGAGGGAGAGAGAGAGAAAATGGGAACAGGAGATTGAAACACCCAGATGTCTGAGCCTTTATCTCCCACTGCGAGGGCAGGGGAAGGCAGGGCAGGACCCCCCTCCCACCCTCCTGCCCAGCCCATCCTCTCCTACCTAATGGTCCCTCGGAGAAATTGAACAGGTAGAGGAGGCAGTAGAAGAGCTCGTTTCCAGCACACAGGGTGAACAGAGCAGGCTGCACACACAAAGACTGCTGAAGCACCCAGCAGGGCCTCATGCATCCCACACCCCACAAAGCCTCTACCACTGAGGGGGCAGCGCATCTCAGCACATCACTTCTCTTGACAAAACTTCTGGTTCATAGATTGAAGTCCACACTCCGGCCCCAGCCCCCCCACACCAACCTCCCTCTTCTCCCTCCAGCCATGGTTCCTCCCACTGGGTGTTAGGGGCCTCATTGCCAGTGTAGCCAGGAGGATTCACACAGGCCTTCCCCACCAATCCTGCCCCTTCATGCCTCAGCCTACAGGTCCCTCCTTCTCAGAGGGTCTGAGCTGTCCCTCCCTGCCACTGTGCCCTCTTCCTGAGCCAGCACCAAGGTTCCTTCACCCAGAAGCTGAGGGAATAGCGGAGGGGCAAGCAATGCTTACCCTGGAGGTGTAGTAGATCCGAAGCACTGGATTCCCAGACAGGTCAATCATCTTGTGACTCTCACTCCCCCGGACCACAGAACTTGGAGAGAAAATAGAGGAATCTGTGGACATTCATTACCTCTAATGTCCATCTTAACCCTCACATCAACCCTAGGTGGAAGGTGTTGTGTATAGCTGAGGGACTGAAAACTAGTGTCTTTCCCAATTACAAGTTGTGGGGGGGGGGGGGGTTGGCAGTCAAGATTCAAATGCCTTATTCAAATGCCTCCATGCCCCTTCCTAGTTGCTAAGGTTGGCCTTGAATTTGTGATCCTCGGGCCTCAGCCTCCCCAGTGGGTAGGATTACAGGTATATACCACCATGCCCAGCTGCTGTCCCCCATTTGGAATCTGAGACTAGCCCCCCAGAAGTGTCTTAGGAATTGCTTAATTCCAACTGTAAATAAGAGTGAAGCTGATGCAGAGAGAGAAAGAGAGAGAGAGAGAGAGAGACAGAGACAGAGACAGAGACAGAGACAGAGACAGACAGAGACAGACAGACAGACACACACACCGTTTGCCCAGGGTCCTTCAATAAAGCAGTTTACATGGAGACCTCCTGAGAAGCCTGAGGCCATCCAGGGACACCCTCCCCACTGCAGTGTTTTCAGCTGGTCGACACCCCAGAACTGAAGCAGACCTGTGGAGGTGCAGCCAGTGACTGGCCACATCCAAGCTCATGCTGAGCTGGAAGAGAAGGGTAGCTCGAGGGTACAGCAGGGCCAGGTTGACCAACAGACACATGGTGGAGCAGCGGTCCGTCAGCATGTCCAACATGGCCCCAAACCGGGTTCCTGAAAAATGGGGACTGTTAGGTGGGAAGGGGCTGTTAGGGGGCAGTGGACCCATGATAGGTGCCCATATCTGGTATATTACTCTGATACAGAGTCTTAAAGGGTTGATAATGTCTACTTTCTGAGGAGAAAAACTGCTGCTATCAGTGGAGTGAGCCAAGTCTGCAAAATGAGCTGGAAGGAAACTGTGCTGATGTGGTAGCTGTATCTTTAACACATCAACCCTAGAACCCAAGCTGCAGGGCAAAAGGAGCAGACTTAAAGTCTTGGGAGAAGTCTTAGGGTGGGTCTGGAGAGCAGATCAAGTGAACCCTCCAGAAGCCACACCCTTCACTCCCCATCCCCCCCCCACTCAACTTGAGATCCCTTTTGCTTGTGCCCAGCACACAGTAGGCCCCCTGTAAACATCTGTTGAATGGAAATTTATTCAGGGAGACCTCCAGCAATACCAGGGTCAAGTCCTTTATACAACCCTCACAGCAGGGAATTCTCAAGAACTAGCTTAATTCTCTTCTGCTACAAAACCAGGCTGTTCTGTTCTGCTTTCTACAGAGAAGGGAATGACAGAGCCCTCTGTGAGATCCTAAGAGGGAGGGAAAGGGGGCAAGGCTGGCAGGTAGGGGGTGCCTCTCACCTTGATTTAGAGCTCGAGCAGCATGTCCATCAAAAGCGTCCAGAAGTCCGCTGAGCAGGTAGAAGGAGGAGGCCGTGAAGGGGCAGCAGGGCATGAAGTAGAAAGCAATGATGGCGAAGACAATCCGGGCATAACCTTGGAATGGGAAGCGGATACAGCGAGGGATCAGGAAGCCTGTCCGAGGTCCCTCGCCCTCCCGTTCTTCCCGGGTTCGCAAGCAGCACTCACCAATAAGGTTAGGCACGAAAAGGAAGATGTTTTCGCTTGGCATCGCGGCGGTCCACTGGCCGCCCCGGGCCGGCTCCGGAGGTGCCAACGCTGTCCCAGCCCCACCCGCGCGGCCTCACCCTCCGGCCCCGCACATCGGCCGCCTCGCCTGCGCCCTGGACCCCTCTGCCTGCGCCCGGCCCCAGATGTTAAAGCTCGCAACCGGCGGGAGCATGGGCCAACCAGATGTGCTCAGGGCGCAGGGGGCGCGCGCAACCCGCCCTTCCGATGGGCAGCGCCTCGCCTCCGCCCACCCCGTAGGCGCAGCCGACCCAGCAGCGATCCCTGATGCTCCAGTTGTACTCGGCTGCCGGAAACCTACTCTTCAGGGATCGTCCTTGCAAAATTGGAGATCAGAAAAAAAGAGGAAGAAGCTTTGAAAAAAAATGGCTGCGGCCCCTTTAAAAAACCTGTCCGTTTCCTCTTCCTTTTCCTCCCTCCGCCCCTTTGCAACGGATCGTACCAAAGCACAGTAGGAGAAGAGGGGGGCAAAGAACCATCGACGCCGAGCAAAGGAAGGAACAAAAGAGGAAAGGGCAAAAGAGAGGAGGCCTAAATGAATATCTCTGCTTTCCTTTTTACGGAGGGCATGACTTCCTGAAGACAAAGATAAAGGGGTAAGATTCCGCCCTCCTGAGTCTTCGCCTCCCGGAGAAACAAGGCTACTTAGTACAGTCCACATTTTCCTTCCCCGCCCCCTAAGTCGCTGGCCTCATTTGCTCTCGCCGGCTCTAGGCTGAGAGAGCTAGAGAGGCTTTGGAGCGGCCTGGGACGGGCTTGCTTCTAGCTTCTGGGGCACCCTAGTGGTGGGAGGATCGGTCCCAGGCTCCACCCTACGTTATCCTCCAGAATTTAAGCCTCTAGCACTGGGGTCACCGCCTCCAGTGAGGACCCTGGAGGACCCTGGAGGGGAGGTCGAGGAGCGAACTTTGCATGCTAAGAAAATGCCCTCATCTTTGGTTCTAGAATCCCTAATCTCCTAGCAACGGGGCTGTAGAACCTCCACAAACATTAAGGTTTTTATAGCAACGGGTAGCGGCGCCTCCCTGGCTCCCCCTCTTTCCACCCTTCCTCCCCAACTCCTCCCCTTCCCCCTAGATCAATAATAGGGGCCCCTTAGACCTCTCCGTCTCCCCCTCCTGCTGAGTACCCCAAGATTTCAACCTATCTGCCAGGTCTGGGGCGGCGAGTAGGCTGCCTTGGCTTGGGAAGGGCCTTGGGAGGGAAGATGGAAGAAGAGGCTCTCTGGGCGAGTGGGTTTTGTGAGTTGTCTCCCCCCCAAAAAAGTATAGGGCAGAAATTATATATATATGCCCTCTCCCACCCAGAGAGAGGAGAGAACTGAGACAGTGGGATGTTTCTTCTAAGGGCCTTGATTAAACCTTGGCTCTGGGAATGGAGGTGGGATGGATTCTTGGGAAAGCAAGCCAGCTTCTCAGCCTAACACAGGCTTTGACTGTTCTCAGGGGATGGCATCCACTCCTACCAGGAATGAGGAAAAAAAGAGCAGCTGGCTGTCTCAAACTGCATCCTGCTTGAGTGGAGGGCAGGTGAGCACTGGAGGGGAGCTCTGGAGGTGGGGGTGTAATGAAGTCAGGAGCTCCCAGGCAGAGGCCCCTGGTCTGAGCTGCAAGCCCTGGGACACTAGCCTTGATGCTGAGTCCTGGGGCTCCCACAGACTGCTCCTCACAGGTCTAGGGCCTTCCAGTCAAATCTCAAGTCTCCAATAATAAACTTCTCAGCCCCAGAGCCTCCAGCTTGGAAGCCCCCAGACCCAGCACTCTGAGACTGTACAGAAGTTTCCAGACTCAGATCTTCTAACTTCCTTTCCCAGAAGGTTTCGGTATCTCATTCTGAGGAATTCCTGACCCGGATCAGCAACGAACTTACAGAGGAGGCCTTGTTTATAGCTGGCTGCCACATGAACCTTGTGCCCACCAAGGAAAAGCAGACAAAAGACCAAGGGACTCAGATATCCAATCACGGTGACCTCCACCTCAGGACTGCTGTGTCTAGAGACCCTCCCACATGCCTGGTTCCAGTCCCTGACCCTCTCCCAACCACTGCTGACCTCTCCAGGAGTCTGTGCCCCTGTGGCTCATCTCAGAGCTGGCCCTAGGCACAGTGCCCCATAAACCCTAACCCAGTACCCGCTCCTTACTGCTGGCCAGAAATTCCCTTGGCCCCTTCTGCCCTAGCCACATCTCCTTCTGCCCATGGGACTAGTCATTTCTCTAACTAGGGCCTCTGCTTCCAGTGCTCTTCACCAAGACCGGAGGCACAGACACCTGGTGAGTGAGGCTTCAAGAAGATGTCCTTTGTTTTGGGAGAAAGATAAGGATACTGTAGGGGAGAGAGAGCAAGGGTTTGACAACATTCCAGCAAGAGGGCGGGGGTTTGAACCATGCAGTTCTATTTTATTCTGCTCTGATCCTCAAATTCAGAGTTCTCACTCAGTCTTCTTCCTTCTCTTCTGCCATCTCCAGCTCCAACAGAAACCATACCCACACTAAGACGTACCACCTGCCATCCCTTCATGGAAAGGTATCTATGAGACTGTTCAATATTAACAAAACATTTAGAGTTTGCACTATATGCCAATTCTTGTTTTAGGAACTTGGGACACAGAAATAAATAATAGAGTGGTAGCCCTTGAATCATTCACAGTTTAATGTGAGGACAGACAAATAAATGCCCACGTGCATTTAAGAGAAATGGGAAAAATGAAAAGAATACATATATCTCAACCTCAATTGGGACAGGAAGGAAAGGAATCATGGAGCCTCCTGGAGAGGTGACACCTAAAGAATTTTCCAGGAGAATACTGGGTGTTGTGGTGCATCAACCTGTAATCCTAGCAGCTCAGGAGACTGAGGTGGGAGGATCCCAAGTTCAGAGCCAGCCTCAGCAACTTAGCAAGGCCCTAAGCAACTTAGCCAGACCCTGTCTCAAAATAAAAAATAAAAAGGGCTGGAGATGTGCTCAGTGGTTTAGTGCCCCTGGGTTCAATACCTGGTTAAAAAATTTTTTTCCAGAAAAATAAGGGCTGGTAGGAGTATTCCAAGTAGTAGAGATTCCATGAGTAAATGCACAGAGATGTCTTAGAAGGGTGAGTGTAAGCCGAGGGCAGACGGTAGGGCCTGAAGTAGCTTAACCACTGGAATATGCAGGTAAGGTAGACAGGGACCAACCAAGAGACCTATGTGTGCCTTCTTAAGATCATGGACATTTTTCTGTAGGTGAGAAGCTATTGAAGAATTTGAGTAAGAAGTGGGAAATTTGATATCAGTCACTTTGATAGTCACTGGAAAGGGGAAAAGACTGAAGGCAGGGAGGCCAGTTAGGAATTATTCCAAAGAAACCAAACTAGAGACTGATGGTCCTAACCTGGACAGTACAGGTAGAGATGGAAGGAGTAGTTCCGACTGGAAGTGGTAAAGGGAAAAAGGGAATCAGACAACTGCCAAGTTTCTGATGTGGGCAACTGAAGTCTGATCAAGCTGTTTCCTCTTGAAACTCTACAGTAGCTTCCAATTTTTGAGCAAAAGCCAGTATCCTTCAATGCTTAGTGGCCCTCCTGCTTGATCACTCCACTCCTGTTGTCTCTGATTTCATTGTCTGTAACTGCTCCACTTACTTTGCTTTCTCTGCATATGTGCCTCATTCTGTCTGAAACACGGCCAGCATGTTTCTGACTTTCGACAGGAAATGTTTTTGTCATTTGATTCAAGCGTGTTTATTATGAACATGGGGACTCCAGGTGGAAATATTTCATGGACAGTTGGAAATATGGATTCTGCACTCAATGGAGAGGTCTAAGATAGTGATTGAGAGTTGATCCTGAGGTCATGAGAAGGGAGCTGGCAGTTAAAGGGAGGGTATGTGGTGACCCTGTGAAGCTTTGGACAGAGTAAGAAAGAAAAGGTGCTAAGGATGGAGCCCTGGAGAACTCCCTGTAATGGATTGGCACAAGAGGAAAGAAGGATTCAGGAAGAAGGCAGAGAAGGAACTGAAGTCAACAGATACTTATTGAGTGTCTTATGATGTGGTAGGCTCATCAAATCATGGGGACACTCATTTTTCTGACTTGGGCTACTACTTCAAGTATTAATCACCAAACCTGAGGCAAAATACAGCTAAGAATAAGCCACTATTCTTGTCCTCAAGGAGCTGACTTTGTAGTGCCTTTGGGACATTGGATCTCTCCTAACTGGGCTGGTATTAGAAATAGTTTGAATAAACGGAAAAGCCCTGGGCCTTAATAATTTATCTGCTAACTTATGTAAATTGCTTTCCTTCTCCCCCAACCCTAAGATGCTCTGTGAGGACCTGTCTGTCCATACAGTGATTTCCCCTCCTTCCCAAATGACACTTGATTGAGGATTTCATCCTGAGCAAACATCTTTCCCTCATCCACCTGCCAGCCCCCCCGTGGTCCCAGGAGACTTTTTCTTGCTCACCTTCAAGGAAGAACCTGGAAGCCTACAGATCTTTGAACTGCCCTTTGAATTGTTGGCATTGTGGCTAATTGAAAATGTTAGGAGAGGGAACGGGTGAGTAGATGGGGTGGTAGGTAAATGGTGAATGGGTAAATGGACATATTAATTGAACATATATTAAGCACCTACTGTGTGCTAGTTCTACTCTAGTGGGTAGAGTATAGCAGTGGACAAAACAGATTCCCTATTGGCAAGAAGTTTAAAAGGGGCAGAGTGAGAGTAGATGGAAGAGAGGTGAGTGGGTGGCTGGATAGATGGGGGTAGACAGATGGTGAGTGAAAGGTGGATGGAGTGTGATGGATAGATAGGCAGATGGATGGGTGGAAGGAGGATGTGGGTGTGGGGGGAGATGGAGAGATGGATAGGGAATGGTGCATGAATAAATGGGTGAGTAGTGTGCAAGCTGGGTGGATGGGTGAAGGATGAAGAGATGGTAAGACATAATAAGCTTTGGGTCTAAAGAGTCAAAAGCTCTGGCTTCCAGAGAGTTCTTCCCCACAGTTTGAGACCCAGAGGATAAGCCCAGTTGTTTTTGGTGCTGCCCTTGGCCTCTCATGCCCTCCCCCATTTTCCCCTCTAGAGCATGCCTCAAAGCTCCTGTTTCACAACTTTAAATACTTCATTGGGGGTGGGACTCCTGGTCGTGAGCAATGTCACCCTGGAAGCCAATGTAATATTCTGGATTCATCGCACAGATCTCCATCTTCAGCCAACAAGGATACCACCATGAAGAAAAGGCTCTAATAAAGACACGGGGTTCCGCCCCTTCCCCCAATTCAGACAGTGCTCTGGTGTTGCTTCTCTGGGTGGAGGTCAAGATATGGATGTTGGATATAAGCATGTAGTGGGGATGGTTTTCATTCAGACACTTCTCTGTCAGCCAGTTGGCAGAATTGATCTCATGGATCCACACCCATCCTCATAGTTAGAACCTTACAGTCTAGGGCTGTGCCATCTGGGATGGTCCGCTCTTGCTTCTGAGAGCAGCCTCAGCTACCTTTGGTGCTGAGGATCCTGATCCATGGAACTTGGAGCTCATGCCTACAGGGACATATTTATACCCATTACTATACAGAAAGCACTGCAAGCAGCTTTGTGAAGTTTGCATTTCACTCACAGCTTGGACACTTATTTAGCCTTCCTGAAGAAGTTGATTGACCACCCTGAGCCTCAGTTTCCTTATCTGGAAAATGGGAATAAGTTGACTAGTTTCACAGTATACTCCTAAGAGTTAGAAAACATAATGAATACAAAGTGCTTAGCACAGCGTCTGGCTCAAAAACTAACAAGCTAAAGAAAAAAAAACAAAACAAAAAAAAAAAAAACAAGCTATCAAGCTCAGTTTCTCTCAGTCACTCCCAAATATTTTAAGCATCCTTTCAAGTGTCCTGGAAATGTTCACTTGTACTGAGATATATATTTAAGTAGTAAAAGTCAGTAAATTTGGAGAAAGGCTCTTTAGACAAATAGACTATAAATTGGGCTGGGAAGCTGGGCATGTTGGCACATCCCTGTAATCTTAGCAACTTCAACGGGCATGGTGGTGCACACCTGCAATCCCAGCAAAGCAGGAGGCTGAGGCAGGAGGATCACAAGTTCAAGGCCAACCTCAGGAATTTACTGAGGATATGAGCATCTTACTGAGACACTCTCACAATAAAAAATTAAAAGGGCTTGAGAAAGTAGCTCAGTGGTAAAGTACCCATAGGTTCAATCCCCAGTACCAAAAAAAAAAAAAAAATCCTGGCAACTCAGAAGGCCAAGGCAAGAGGATCACAAGTTCAAGGCCAGATGCCACAATTTAGAGAGACCCTGACTAAAAAATGAAAAGTATTGGGGATGTATCTCAGTGGAAGAGTACCCTTGGGTTCAATCTCCTGTACTATACAATAAATAAAATTGGGCTGGGGGTTGTAGCTCAGTGGTAGAGTGCATGGTTTGTATACTGGAGCCCTTGTGTTCATTTGCCAGCACCGAAACAAAAACAAACAAATGCTGTAAACTGCTTATAATGTTCAAAAGTAGGTTGGATATTACAGAAGAAAAGAATACTTATAAACTCAGGCTTAGTAGACATGGAATGGCCGGTATAATGGCAAGACTTGGGGAGGTAATGGTTTACATGAACTCTCAAAAGGGCACTGAATTGTAGGTAAACTGGTCATGAAGCAAATTGAGAGCTGTCTGCCTCCTGTCCAACAGTGAGCAGAGAGGGGTAGCTACTGTCACCTGTCCAGAGCCGAGACATCCCAGCCATTCTTCCAGAGGCTAAGCCAAAAGCCAGGCCTTTTTGATGCCAGGCCAGCGCCTGTGACATTGCCCAGCCAATTTTGGATTTCTGTCTGTTTTCCAAATATCTCCCCTTCCTCAAGCCCTCTCTCCAGAGGGATCATCATCACCATCTCCAGTACTTCGTGACCCACCTTCCCATACCCCACCAGCCCAGTTACAAGTGGTGATTTTCCGTTTATTGCTCAAAAACAAAAATCCAGAAGCAAAGGTGGAGAGATTGTGGGTTCGGGACACAGCAGGGATAGGGAGGGGCTTTGGCCCAGCTGTCCCCTTCATCCTTCCTGTTCTCACCCTCCAAGGCCCAGGAGTTAGGCATCTGGGAGGAGAGAAGCCTTCAAGGCCAAGGGAACAGTAGAGCAGTGGGGGGTAGTCCTTCAGGATGCCCTAGGTGGGAGGGGTCCCAAGAGTTGCAAGGACACTGAGTTCCCCTCCCAGGGTCCACAAACCAGTAGGGCAGGAGGCAGGCCCCTTGTTTGGCAACCGAGAAAAGGAGCCTTTGGGCGGCAGGATGCTGGTTTATTTACTGTAGGGTCTCCAGGGCCATCAAAACCCCCTTGTGGGACAGGGAGATTATTTACACAGCAGGGAGGAGGGAAGCCAGGAGCCAGAGACCAGGTCCTGTGCTCCCCACTGGCCTGAATGAGGAGGGAAGGGGTGTCCCGGGTCCTGCAGCCTTAGTCTTGGCATTCAGATGGAAACTTCATACTCCCGTGTATCCTGAAGACAGATCAGATCAGTTGTTGGAGTGAGATGGAAGTGGAAGAGGCAGAAAGTGGGAGGAGGCATGGGCGAGGAGGGGGAAAGACCCTTGGTTTTTAAAGTAACATTGATCACAGAGGGTTTAGGGGTCACAAGGTGAGAATAAGGCTGAATCTGGACAATGGATGTGTTTGGTTATCCTTTAGTGTCTTAAAAATCCTTTAGTGACATAAAAATCTGAACAACTGGAGGATTTAGCAACTGAGCCTAGTGTTCACTGTGGGTTAGAGCTGTAACCTTTGGCTGGGCACCAGTTTCTCCAGGAGGCCACAGCCCTCATCATGCCCTAGTCACACACAGTGTGCTTTGCTCATTGGCATGACCTTTGTAGGGAGCTGAGTTTGAAATTCCCAAGAAGAGATTACAGAGACTTTAGAGAGGGTCATGGAGTCCTGGGGGAACCGAGAGATATGGCACTCCGGGGAAGGGGAGGGGCTCACCCCAGCTTCATACAGCGGGTTGCTGAAGTCTGACTCCACGGTGATGGGACTATAGGAGTGGGAGCCTGAGAAACCAAAGAGGGACTTTCCCTGTAGCCTGCAAAAGGAAGGGGACCGAGGGTTTTATCAGCAGGGAGACATTTAGCTTCTCTCACCCAGGCTTCCACATCAGGCAAGCATGACATCTGCCTGCAAGGGCAGTTCTCTGGGTAGGGTACTTACTTGGTATAGTATATGTAAACGCCACTGCCGAGGACAATGACCAAGCCTAGGGGCAGCAGAATGGCCAAAGCGAGGTTCCCACCCTCCAGCTGCCTTGATGGGTCTGTAGTCTGGGTCACTGGGGGAGGAGAAGAGGCCAGTGAGCCCATGCTGGGCCCATTCCTGGGCTCTCCCAGCCTCCTGCCCTGGGCCCTGAACCCTGGGCCTCACCCCTCCGGGGCCTGGCCTCCTACCCCCGGCCTCTGCCTTGCCCTCCCGACCTGGCCAGGCCTGGGCCTCCACTTTGCCCTCACTGACCTTCCAGTTTTCGGTTGTCCAGGAGCTCCTCATAGGCCACTGCAGGGAGAGGAGGGGGAGGGGACGGGGTCTGAGCCAGGGAGGGAAGGAGGCTGGGTAAAGGGTCAGAGCCCAGTGGGGCTGGGCTGGACAGCCTGGTTCTCTGCCCTCTGCTCCCTTGGTGGGGGAGAGAGGACTGATCCGGGCAGGGCTTTCTTCCTTCTCCAGACCCCTAGGGTTCAAGGTTCCTGAACAGTTGTAGCCAACCAGGTGTTTAGAATCCGTCAGTGATGGACACTGAAGCCTATTTAGAGTGGGCAAAGGACTTCCAAATCACGGCCCCTCTACTACATCCCTTAGGGTAATTCTATGACCTCAGGACTTCGGGACATGCCTGTGAGGATGAGCCCATAGGAAGAGAACAGGGAGCTCAGTGGGTCACCCATTGGTCTTGAATTTTCTACCCAACTTTCCCGGCCCTGTCACTCCCTGGACACTGACGTGCCCCTCCTGCCCTATCTGCCCAGGCACCTTTGCAGAGTGGGGGCTGGCTGGTCCACTGTGAGGGGTGGCCTGGCACACAGGTGATGGTGACCTCGCCGATAAGCTCAAAGCCTTCGTAGCAGAAGAAGCGCAGAGACTCGCCAGCCTGGTAGTGATGCTTGTACAGTGTCTGGTAGCCATTCTCTGGAACTCCAGGGTTCAGGCACGGCTCGTACTTCACTGCAGGGAGCAGGCCAGTCAACATGCCAGTGGTGCTACTGAGCAGGCCCAGCCCAGGCAGGCTGTTGCCAAAGTTACCCAGCCCCCTTCCTGGGTGTTTCTCAGACTCACAGGCACACTTGGGGACCCGGTCGCTCCACTTGGGTGTGCCTGTGTCTCGGCTATAGCAGGTAAGCACGGCTGCCCCCTCCAGGCTATACCCCGGCAGACAACGGTACTGGACGTGGGAGCCAACAGGGAAGCCAGCGTCTGAGGCCGTCCGGTGCCCATTGGTAATCTCACCAGGGTCAGCACAAGTCATGACTGGTGGCAGAAGAGCAAGGTCAGGGGAATGAGGGCCTTAAGAGATCTCCCTGAAACTTAGGGCTGGGAGAGGTCTGCACTTCAGGCCATCTCCGAACAACCCCTCCACCTCCCGTGAATTCCTCGGAAGGAAGAGGGTGTAAACTGGAAAAACATAATTCAATATGTTTCAGGCTTCTTTTGGAAAACAGGGAGATTGGGCAACACCAGGCCCCCATATATTCAAAATATTTAATCACAACACCAGAGCATGCTAGCTAAATCCCAGCAGTGTCAACCCAGCATGACTCTCCTGTCCTCCATGTTCTCTCTTTCTTTTTAGTACTGGGGGTTAAAACCAGGGGCTCTCCCACTGAGCCACATCCCCAGTCCTCTTTATTTTTCATTCTGAGAAACAGGATCTTAATAAGTCACTCAGAGCCTTCCTAAGTTGCTGAAACTGGCCTTGAACTTATGATCCTCCTGCCTCAACCTTGTAAGTTGTTAGATTACAGGTGTGCACCACTGCACCTGGCTCCCCACATTCTCATCATGTCCAGTGGCTTTGCTCACATATACTGCCTGTCCAGCCCCTGCAGGCATTTGAGTTTACAACCCCATTGAGGAAGATCACAACCATAGTCATTGATTGTACATAAACCTGTGCCAGGCACCCTGACAAGTGTTTTACAAACATAATATTTAACCCAGATAATCGGTGTCCCTGTCCTTTCCCTTGGGGCTCCTCAAGCCAGGAGCATCAGAGCTGGAATCTTCTCAGGGCATGGAGGGCTGGGCAGAGATGCAAAGACTTGGGTCTCAGCTCAGCTTAAGGCTCTTCTGAGTCTCAGCTGGGTCAGCCCAACAGCATGTATGCCCAGCATTCCAGGACGGGGGCACCACATCAACTAGACAGTTTTCCTTGTGTCCAGCCCATTGATCTCACCATCTCCACCATTCCAGGGGCCGCATGGAAGACCAACAACCCTATATCTTTGTGGCAGGCTTCCCAAAATTTGGAGAAAGCTGCCATCTCAGCAGCTGGGGAGGCTGAGGCAGGAGAATGGCAAGTTCAAAGCCAGCCTCAACAACTTATGGAGGCCCTGTCTCAAAATAAAAAATTAAAAAGGGGGGGGGGGGAAAGCTACCCCTTTCTGTTCTTCTAAAAGAGGCACACTCCCAACTTCTTTAAATGTCACCTCCTCTGAAATCTGTTCCATCCCTAAGAGAATTAACCCACCACTCTTCCCACAAAGCTGCTTTATTCTTAAAGCTGCTACTACTTACTCCCTGTTTAACCCCTAATCCGGTGTGAAAACCTAACCTCCACATGCACTTCACACACCCCCACCCCCACTTCACCCATGAGGAAAACAAGGCTCAGAGATGGTAAGGACCTTGCCCAAGTCACCCACTGGGTACTACTTCATAAGGAGTTGATTAGGTATCTGTCCCCCTCCCAGACTGTGACCACGGCCAGGGTAAGGAGGGGCCAGAACCCCATTCCCATGATCCTAATGCAACACCGGGCTTCAGGGAGTAATTAAGTACTCCAACAAGCCTTGGTCTTAGCAGTGGGACTTCCCACAGTGCCATCGGTTTGGAACTGAGAGCCTCAGAGCCCATGCAGAACCTGGGAGGGGGCAGGACTCAGACCCTGCAGAGAGGAGCGGGTGGGGCGGTGAAACGTTAAAGCGGGACCCAGAGGAAATCAGGACAGAGCCCCGGTCGGTGGAACAGAGAGATGCATCGGGGGGCGGGGGGAATGGAGCAAGAATCAGAGGGGGCAGTTTCGGGGTCCGACTGCGGGGCCTGAAGAAGATCCAGGCAGGATTCGGAGCGAAGGGGTGGAACCCAGGCCCTACAGGGACCGCGACAGGAAAGGGCGGGGGGGGGGGGGGGGGAGGTTGAAGGAAGAAACCCAGATGGTTAGGATGGGGCCAAGAGAGGACAAGGGCGGGTGTGGCTCACTCTTTTGGCAGGCGGGTGGAGCAGCGCTCCAGGACAGGTCCCACTGGCAGGTGAGAATGTCGGAGCCCAGCAGCTCGTAGCCAGGCTCACACTGGTAAGTGAGCACGGTGCCCCGAATCAGGTCCCCGTGGGACGCTGTCCTCCAGCCCCACTCCGGAGGAGGCAGCTCAGGACACGTGTCGTTCCTCGGGACCTCTGCAAGGTGAGATTGAATGTGGGGGCTGCCCTTTGATTCAGGGTGCCCTTTCCAGTGTTGAGTGGCTTGGCTCCAGTGCCCACTCTTGGGATCTCTGACCTCCCGGGCCCCTGCCCATCTCGGGGTCCCTATCCCCCTGTGTACCTTTGAAGTGTAATACAAAGCCCTGGCCCAGGCCCGGATTTGGGGGTCCAGGAGGTGCCTGGAATTGGAGCGTGAGATCGGGCCCAGAAGAGAGGAGGCGACGACGTGGCTGAGGTCCCCGCAACTGAGCCAGGACACGGGCACTGGGACCGTCCCCATCAAAAAGTGTCAACATGTCCCCTTCACGCACATTCAAGCTGCAGAGAATGGGACCAGACAATAAGATGAAGCTACGACTGGTCCTTCCCATCCAGTTCAGCCCTGACTCCGTTCATTAGTAATCCACCTCCTTTCCAGCCCCGCTGCATATTCCCCTCTCCCGGGTCTGGGAGCCTTCGTTTTGAACACTCTTGAATTTCTTCTTTATGCTAGTCGCTCCAGGTCCCATCTATTCTATGACTTCTCCCATTTCCCTCTTCCCAATCCCCAGCTTTGCTCATTACTAGTTCCACCCACTCTCTGGTCCCTCCCCCATCGCCATGGTAAACCCCTCTACAGCTATGACCAATCACAGACCATACTCTTCGCTAAGGCAATCTGCTGGGCCCCGCCTGAGTACCTGCTTTGGGGGCCACGCCCACTTCTTGTTCTGTCCATTCATAAGACCACCTCATACCAAATCAGCTCACTGGATTCTCCCCGCACCCACACCCACCTTGGGTGCCGGTGACGATCCAACAGTTTGGGCCTGGGTCTCTGGAAATAGCTCCAGGGGCAGCCTCAGAAACCTCCAGAGTGACAGACACCAGGCAGAACCCCTGAAGAGGGCTGTATTACCCCTCTAGTTGTCCAAGGTCTCCTGGCTAATAAGTGATTTGGCCCTAGGTTTCCATCCCTTCCTGAACCCTTAGTGGCCTCTTTCACAGGAGTCAACACAGAAGAGCTAGGATGCAGGCTCAGGATGCAGGCTAGTGCCACATTTTGGGGGGCCCACCCGCATCGTACCCTCTGTAGGACCCAAACATACATCTCAACTTGGAGCAAGATGCGCTTCTCTTCCTGGACGTGCATGCCCCACACGCAGTCCTGGCCGGGGCTGTAGCTCTGGGGCCAGTCGGGAGAGAGTACTACACCAGCAGGCTCCGACAGCTCTCCTCCGCACATGGCTTAAGGCAGAAGAGGTGTGAGGTTCAGGACCCATGTGGGCAAGCGGTCTCCATTTGTGACGGTCCTGACCATTCCCAGGGATGTGCACCACCAGATCATTCATGTTTCCCAGGGTTGATGACCCACCACATCTAGATCTTGCCACATCTAGATCTTGTACCCAATCCTCAGTCTTGCTCTTAACCGTTGCCCCCCGCCACAAACTTACACACCCAATCCATAACTCAGTCCAACTCTGGTTCCAGCTCCTGAAGACACTGGGTTTGTGAGCTCTGAATTTGATCACAAGCCCATCAATTATTCAGCTAAGAAAACAGCCTCGGAGGGGACAGGAATTTCCTCAAGGTTTGGGTTTACTAGGTTTGGATATGCAGGTCTCCTTCTCAAATGGACCTCCTGGGGACCCTGGTTCAGGAGGTAGTCTGAAGACTGAAAGACTTTGTAGGGTGTGGAGGACTCACCCTTGCAGGCTGGTTCTGTGTCATTCCAGTGAGGTTCTGTGGGGTCCACACATTCAATGGCATTGGGGGGGCCTGGGGGCTCCAGAGCATATCCTGGGAGGCATGAGAAGGTGACCAGTGCCCCTGGGCGGTACTCAGGGTCTGTGGTAGTAACGTTGCCATGTGCCAGGAAAGGAGCGAAGCATCGGTCCTCTTCAAAGGCTGGGGAGGAATCCATAGCAAAAATTAAGCATTAAGAGTGAGCTGGGGATGTGGCTTAGTGGTAGAGCATTTGCCTAGCATGTGCAAGGACCTGGGTTCTATCCCCAGCACGACAAGTAAAGGAAAGGAAAAGAAAAGAAATTTAAGCATTAGAACAGTCCTCAGACCTCAATCTGAGAATTGGGACTGAATTCAGGTGTTGTCTGGCCACTCAGCGGGGTTTTAAAAAGCAAAATGCCCTTGGACTTTGCTTTCACCCCCCAGCGTCTAAAAACAACATTCTTCACTCACACATTTACATTACCTCAATGGCCTTTGAAGGGAAACCCCTAGACTAGTCAAATCCCAGCCACTATTCTACAGATGAGGAGGACCACAAACACACAGCCACATGCTCAAGGTCACTCAGCAGGCAATGGCAGAACAGGTCTCCAACCCAGATGGTTTGGTTCCCAGCCACAGACACTTGGCTCTTGGAACTGCAAGGGGGTGGGGGTGGGGAACAGGCTAGCGTAGGTGTGTTCTCCTCTCAAAAATAACAGTTGGATTCTGATCACCCATGCTGTTGCTAGAATCCAAAATTGCAGCTAATGCAAAAGCTGCTCAGTTTTTAACTTTGGATTAAGTCAGCAAAAAGGAATATTTGTAGGATATTTTCATTTCTTTCTGCCTGACATCTTAGCTGCAAAACCACCGGTGAAGTATGACTTCAGAGCCCATGATACAGATGAGGAATCTGACCCTCTTGAAGCAGCAGTGGCTCACAGCGGTGGAGGCAGGCCTCACAGCTGGGGACTCTCACCAAAAGGCAGAGAGGTCTTTGCACTTCAGCACTTCCAGAATCCATCATGTATTTTATTTCTGCAGATTCACTGTTTTATTTCACTGTTACTTGACCTAATAAGGAATCATGTCCAAATCTTACCCATCCATCAGGGCCTGGTGCCAATTCCATTTCTCTCATGATACATATTAGAAATTAGTCCCTCACATCTTTGAGCATTTCTTTTTGTCTCTCTCCTGCTACTGCTCAGAGAAATCTTCTGCTGCAGCCACACTGAAATCCTGTTTCCCAAACACAACAAGTACTTCTCTACCTCCTTACTTTTGCTTCCACTATTCCATTCACCTAAGTGCTTTTTCCTTCATCTTCCTCTTCTAAATTACCCTGTATCCTTTAAGGCCAAGATTAAATGCCTCTTCTCCCATGGCCACTGACCTCCTTGTTTCTACCTGTCCAACACCCATTCCTCCTTTTTCTCTTAAAAATCACCCTAGTTTCATTTTGGAAAACATGCCTTCCAGTCCATGTGGTTCAATTGGAGCTAACCAGAGATGGCCACATAATACTGATCTGTCAATCATAACACCATCTGCCCCTAGCCACAGTGATTGGCTCAGGCAAAGGCACAGGACCTTAACCAGGTCAATGAGAGCCTTTTCTGGCATTGCTACCGAAGCTCTCAGGAAAGATATGAGCTTCCACTTCCTCTGATGGAGTTATTGGGTCGGCAGGTCTGCAACTAGGTCCATCGCATAGGGAAAGCCTGCGAGAATGAAGCCAATGCACAGAAAAGAACTGTTGGAGAGACTGAGATAACTAGATCCTTGGTTGGGTACCTGGATCCAGCCATACATGAAGCTTAATCAGAAAAGGCTACATCCAGGAATGAGAAGGGGCCCTTATGAAGGGATTCTTGTAGTTTTGGGGTAGAGAGCCAAGTCAGGTTTCAGGGATCTAACCACTGAGATAAGCAGGGAGGGACTCTGCGCTTGTGCCAAGAAGAGAAAGTGCAGAGGTTAGAGTCCAGTGGGGAAGCAGGATGGTTACCTTCAAATCGGAGGCTTAGCAGCAGGGGATTAGCCGGTGTCTCTGAGAGCAACTCCACATAGAGGGACTGGGCATCACTGATAAGGCCACGCTCTGGGACATCATCCATGTCGGAGTCATAGATCACAGGAGATAGGGGACTGCCCCCGGAGCGCACCATCAGCCTGGTATGGACAGAAGGGTGGCCAGGAACTTCAGCAGCTGCCCCCCCCCCCACTTATCTGCACTCCAAGTTTATTTTTACAGCCATTATCAAACATTAACTGTATGCCATGCATTCTTCTAAACCCTTATGTATTTTATCTTATTTAATTTTCATAAGAACACTTGAGTCAGACACCATTATTATCCCTCATTTTATAGATGATGATATGGAGGCATAGAAATTAAGTGACCTGCCCAAGAGCACATAGCAAGCAGCAGCAGAGCTGGGATACCAGGTTGTTAGATAAAGAATGATAAAGAAGATGATGACAGCAAACACTTTTATATTATAGTGTTATAGTGCTTATCGAGTCCTTGCACTATTCTAAGTACTAAAGTACTTCTACTTTCTTTTTTTTTTTTCCCTTTGGTACTGATGATGAACCACTGATCCACATCTTCAGCCCTTTTTTAAATTTTTTAAGTTTTGAGACAGGGTCTTGCTAAATTGCTTAGGGCCCCAATAATTTGCTGAGGCTTGCCTCAAACTTGCAATCTTCTTCTTGCCTCAGTCTCCTGAGCTTCTTGGATTACAGGTGAGTGCCCCTGAGCCCAACTACTTTGCATATCGTAATGCATTTATTAAGTATGCCTGTAGAGTGATACTATCTCTATTCTACAGATAAAAAGTTGAGGCACAGAGAAGTTAATGATTTGCCTAAGGTTGCACAGCTACATTCCCTAAGAAATGGTTAGGATTGGGCTGGGGATATAGCTCAGTTCATAGAGTGCTTGCCTCTCAAGCACAAGGCCCTGGGTTCAATCCCCAGCATCCCCCCCCCCCCCCAAAAAAAAGTTAGGATTAAATTCTGTTTGAGCCAGGTGCGGTGGTACACACCTGTAATGCCAGGGGCTTGGGAGGCTGAGACGGGAGGATCACAAGTTCAAAGTCAGCCTCAACAAAAGTGGGGCACTAAGCAACTCAGTGAGACCCTGTTTCTAAATAAAATGCAAAAAAGCACTGGGGATGTAGCTGAGTGGTTGAGTGCCCCTGAGTTTAAACCCCGGGACCAAAAAACAAAAAAAACCCCAAACTCTGTTTGACACATATTTCAACATGGATCCAACCACATCTGACTCCCCACTATAGCCTTCCTACTTCCCCCCTGATTCAAGGCCCAGACCCTCACCTGTCATTGTCCTCATCCAGTGAGACCCTCTCGAAGTGCAGGTGCAGCCGGCGTCCCTCAGCTGCTTCAATCACCCAGCGGCAGGTGAGGTTGGGCCCTGCAGCTCCCCCAGGCTCAGGGGACACAATGCGGCCCAGCGTAGCATTGTGGATGGTGCCACCACAGGATGCTGTGGGCAGAGGAGGGGCAGGCTAAGACCAGCTTAGGGTGACTTGTCCTTCTCTTTCAGCCTTTCTCAGACCTGTCTTTGGAGCTTTTGCATCTACATCTTTGGGTTGGACTAACCCAGGGATGGTCTCTGCCCCATGAATGCTCTCCAGGGCATCGCTGAGGAGGGGAACCACACCTGAAATAGAACCCGTGCCCCCGAAGATGGACACTCCTTGGTTGGACAAACTCCAGAATGAAGATTGTGCTAAAATGAAGACTCCCTGGATGTGAACACCCTGGGATTGGGAGTTATGGGGCTCCCCCAGATTGAAGCATTCAGATGAGAAATGTTCAAGATGGGAATTTCCAGAATGAGGACACCAGGGGATGGGAGATCACAAGATGAAGACGCTCCAGGACGGAGAACCATCAGTTATGGATCCTGAGATGGTTTCCTCTAGGATAAGGGCTCTCCAAAGGAAAGAAGGGACATCCCAAGAGGGAGAATACCCAAGAGTGGGGGTTCCCTAGGGAGAGAATCCCTCAATGTAAAGAACTCCAGAAGGAGACCAAAGGAGAGGGACTCTTCAGGAAAGAAACCCATTCAGGATGAGTTTTTCCTAAAGATGGAGACTTCCAAGAAAGGACTCTCCCAGTGAGGTTCCCAGAAAAGAAGCCCCAACCCATTACAGCAGAGACTCACCCATGCAGCTGGGGGGTTCTCCATTCCAGGCTGGCCGGGTGCCATTGAGGCAGATGAGAGTCTCCTCACCCTGCAGCTGGTAGCCGGAATCACAGTGGAAGGTGGCAGTGCCACCAGGGTGTAGATCTGTCACACTCACATCACCATGGGGCGGCCGGGGAGGGAAGCCACAACTCAGAAGGTAGGCTGAACCAGGAAGAACAGGGAGAAGGAGGATCCATTGTTCCATGCATGCTCTATAGCAAACCCTCACACTTTCCCAAGGGGCAGAGACAGGCTCTATACTGAGGTCCTCACTGAAGAATATGAGCTCCTTACACAGGTTCCATCTCATGAAGAGGTCATTTCAACATCTCTTATCTCCTCTAGTCTTTGTAATTTACCCATTTTGGCCTCCATTTTATAGATGAGATAACTGAGGCTCAAAGATGTTTTTCTAGATCCTGCTACTCACTGGCTGCGTGGTCTCAGGTAAATCAACGGACTATTCTGAACTCCATCCAGCTCTAATAATAACAAATTATATTTCCAGAGCTTGTTTAGCTTCCCAAGTAATGACACAGTACTTTTGAGGTAGACAAACTGTGTGACCCATTTTCCAGATGTGGAAATTAAGGCTCCAAGTTACTAAGTGTCATGAAATTTCTTTAAAAACCTTGACTATTTTGTCATTAAAGACCTTAATATTCAGTGTTCCCTGAACAAATTCTCTAATGAAAATGAAGTGCTACGGAAAGCTTTGCTTCTTTGAGAATCTGGTTTTCCTTCTTTCTTGCAGTAAGAACTATGTAACCTCCCTGTTTGCACTGGCTGCCAGAAAGCTTGGAACAAGATTAAGCCTTGTCCTTAGCAACAGTGGCCTGTTAATGCACAGGTTTTTGTTGTTTGTTTGTTTGTTTGGATTTTGTTGTTTCTTTGTCTTTTCCTGGTACTAGGGATTGAACGGAGGGGTGCTCTGCCACTTAGTTACATCCCCAGCCCTTTAAAAAAATGTTTTTCTTTTGAGACAGGGACTTGCTAAGTTGCTGAGGCTGACCTCAAACTTGGCAATCCTCCTGCCTCAGCCTCCCCAGATGCTAGGATTATAGACATATGCCACCACCTGGCATGATCCTTTTAATTTTTGATTTTTTATTTTGAGACAGGGTCTTACTAAGTTGTTGAGGTTGACCTTGAACTTGCTATCCTCTTGCCCCAGTCTCTCCAGTCACTGGTATGACAGGTGTGTGCCACCATGCCTGGCCTATTTTTTTTTTTTTTTTTTTTCATCTCTAATAATCATTCTCTGGTGTTATTTCCCCCTTACTTATTCTATGTAATTATATTGCTTGCATTCTTTTTGAAAGTCTCTCAAACGTAAGAATGAAATAGAATGAAATAGAAAGTCATTTGTTAGTAAACAATGGGTTCTGAATCTGATCCTGACAGAACACTGCGTGTCTACATTTCAGAACCCAGCAGAGATCAAGGAAGGCTTCCTGGAGCAAGTGAGCCAAGGCCGCCTCTCATAGGAGGGGCAGGCTTTGATGAGCAGAGGGCTTGGGAGACGCCAGCTTGCTTTCTCTTTTTTGGGGTGGGGGTACCAGGGATTGAACTCAGGGACACTCAACCACAGAGCTACATCCCCAGTCTTATTTTGTATTTTATTTAGAGACAGGGTCTCACTGAGTTGCTTAGTGCCTTGCCATTGCTGAGGCTGGCTTTGAACTTGTGATCCTCCTGTCTCAGCCTCTTGAGTGGCTGGGATAGTAGGCCTGTGCTACTGTACCCGGCCTGAGCCTTTTTTGACTCTCCAGCCCTCAGTGATCCTGTAAGAGACCTGCCCCCTCCATATTTCAAAACTCAACAGGCACAACAAGCACTTCCTTGACTAGGTTGTGGGGAAAAGAAAAAGATCCAGTCCTTGCCCTTCAGGAGTCCACAGTCTACAGAGATACACAGTTATAAAAACAACCTTTCAGAGCACAGTGGCTTCCATAATTGTTAGCCTCTGTCTCAGTCTTCGTGGAAATCAGAATTAAGCCCAATGCTTTGGCTTGACCCTTCCCCACCACCCATGGCTGCATCCAGCTCAGCACTTTTGTGTCAATACCTAAGACCCATGTATCCTACCTGACACCTTTGTGACTCTTTACAGTCCCACCTCCATATTTTTACTCACAATTGTACCCCTATCTACAAAGCCCTTTCTGGGCTCTTGTCTTTCAAAGAGTAATTTAAGCCAAGTGGGTGTGGTGGCCCATGCCTGTAATCCCATCAGCTCAGGAGGCTGAGAAAGAGGATTGCAAATTCAAAGCCAGCCTCAACAATTTAGTGAGGCCCTAAGCAACTTAGTGAGATCCTGTCTCAAAATAAAAAATAAAATAGGTTGGGGATGGGGCTCAGTGGTTAAGTGGATTCAATCCCTGGTACAAGAAAAAAAAAAAAAAAAGAGCAACTTAAGTAGCACCCCTTCCAGGAAGACTTCCTGGCCCCTCTTGCCTCCAACATTTACTTGTTCTCTTGACTATATACAATTTCACATTCAAATTTTTGCTATCGCATTAAAAAAACACTATGTATTGTTACTATGAGACTGAGTCAAGTCTTATTTATATTGATACCTAAAAACCTAGTCTAACTGATCAATTTGGAGACTGGCTGACTTGGGTTCCAGTTCTAACTCCACAGCTTATAGCTATATAACTGAGCAAGTGGAGGACTTCTTACTCATTAATGGCAATTAATCAGTGAGGATTGACCTCAAAAATAGATAAAAGAACCACGCACCTGGTCCTCAGAGCATGTTAGTCACCCACCCCACTGTCTCAATTAATGCATGACTGGCAGTCAGGGATTTGGGGATCTGATTGTTGACACTGCAATGAATTTGCAGGAGGGTGACAAATCCATACAACCTTGTCCTGAGAGACTGAGCTGACCATGGCCACTCCTAGGGTTGCTGTGAGGACCAAATAAAGCAGTGGTAGGCAGAAGGGGTTTGGACATGGCAAGTTTTTTTTTGGGTGGGGGAGGATACTGGGAATTGAACCTAGAGGTGCTTAACCACAGAGCCACATCCCCAGCCCTTTTTATTTTTTATTTTGAGACAGGGTCTCACTAAGTTGCTTTGGGCCTTGCTAAGTTGCTGAGGCTGGCTCTGAACTTGTGATCTTCCTGCCTCCAACTCCGGCTGGAATTGTAGGCATGTGCCACCACACCCAGCTATGTGACAAGTCTGATGGACTTGGGTGAGGGGTGATGAAGACTTTGACCCTTTGGAATTGCTAATGAGGCCACTCTGGACCAGAGGCCCTAGTTAATGCAGTTTGGGAAGGGCTTAAACAGGGCTTCATTCCCAGAGGTGCCTGAAGGAGTCGCAAAGCAGGGAAGACAGAGGCAGGTAATGAAGGCCAATTTATGCAATAGCCCTGCTTCCCCAAATGTTCCACTTAGCCTAGAGTCCTATTTTCAATGCTCCCGGGAAGTGGCTGCTTAAAGGAGCCAGTGGGGAGCCATTTTTGTAATATCTGAAGTCCAGCCCTCAGGTGTGTTCTTGTTCTCCAACAACTAAATCCCTACCACCAAGTACGTGCCCCTCACTCACTGGTCTCTCCACAAATAGGCCTGGTGGTGGTGGGTGCTTCTGCCTTGCACAATGTGCCCTGGGGCAGGTCCTGTGCAGAGGACATAAGGAAGGGATATGGGTTGTATCCTGTAAGGTGTATAAAGTATCTCTGGTCGGCAAAGCTCATAAGGTGGATGTGGTACATGCAGCCAGGCAAAGCCAGGAAATGATGTAATGGTGGCATTGGCCTAACAGGCAGTTCTCTGTTCCTGAGGAGCACAAGGAGGGGCCTTGGAGAAGATAGCAATATTTGGATTGGGGACACTGTCTGAGCCCCTTGCCTGGTATATGCATGTAGGCTAGAACATACACTTGCACTATGGGAAGGTTCCTGTATACACGGGTTAGCATGATGCATACACGAGGAGAACATCTATGCATGGATGCTCACGAATGCAGTCACACATGATATATTCTCCATCCCTACTCCCAGAAGTCAGATGGAACTTTCTAGACCACAAACATGAGTCTGTCATTTCCCTGCTTAAAACATTTCTAGTGTTTCCCTCTTACTTGCAGGTTAAAATGGTCTCAATTCCTTATGAAGATGTTAAGGCCCTCTATGATCTGAACCCAACCTGACTCTCAACCTGATCTCTTAGCCCATTTCTCCCTCACCACTTTCTGTGCTTTGACTATAATAGTAATGACTGATTTATTTTTGTGTGTGTGTGCTGGGGATTGAACCCAGGGGCACTTAACCATGGAGCCACATCTCCAGCCCTTTTTATCTTTTATTTTGAGACAGGGTCTCACTAAGTTGCTTAGGGCCTTGCTAAATTGTTGCAGCTGACCTTGAACTTGCCTCAACCTCAGAGTTGCAGGGACTATAGGCATGTGCCACTGCACATGGAAATGACTGGTTTTTTTTTTTTTTTTTTTTGGGTGCTGGGGATTGAACCCAGGGCCTTGTGCTTACAAAGCAAGCACTCTACTGACTGAGCTATCTCCCCAGCCCCATGACTGATGTTTTGAGCTCTCACTGTGTACCAGACACTGTTATAAGTACTCGTATCAACT
This sequence comes from Sciurus vulgaris, assembly GCF_902686455.1. Lineage (NCBI taxonomy): Eukaryota > Metazoa > Chordata > Mammalia > Rodentia > Sciuridae > Sciurus > Sciurus vulgaris. The sequence continues at coordinate 22,052,035 of NC_136479.1, read as the reverse complement.
CATTGGATCATCCCAATAATATCATGTGTTAAATTTTATGATCCTTCTCTTTTAGATGAGACCATGAATCACAGAAGGTTTAAGTAAATTGTCCCAAGTCAGACAGCTAGGACAATTCTATCTTGTATGTTGAATGGCTTCATCTTCTCTAGAGGTCACATTTTTCTCTCCTCTCTGAATCCTGGGGTGTGCTTTTACATCCATCAAGACAGTTGTCTCCCATTTTCTCCCTCTACCCTTCCCTTGGCTAACTCATCCTGTAGGTCCTAGCTTAGTGATCCTCCTTTTAATATTTGCTTCTCCCATCTGAGTTTCCTCCATCATAACCCTTTTCTCATTGAATCACAATCAACCTAATTACTTATCCATCTCCCTAAACAGATTGTGAATTCCTTAAATTCAGATTTTACCTGGCTCATTCATTCTTTTCCCCAAGGCTAAAACAGAGCCTGGTATGAAGTAGGCACTCAATGAACATTTGTTGAGTTGAATGGATGAATTGCCACTTGGATTTGTGCACACCTAGGTACAAATCTGCGAGTGTGTGAGATAAATGTGCATGGGTCTTTCTGAAGGTTCTGCCTCCTAGGGTTCCACTCAAGAGGAAAATTCCTCCTCAGTACCCTGTGCTTGGAAGGCCATCAGAGATGTCCTTTGTGCCCAATGTGGCCCCTGCCCTTCCACCAGCATCCCCAGACTCCTCACCCTGATAGTGGATTCTGAAGCCACCACCCCTTGGGACCCGTGGGCTCTGGAAGTGCAGGAGCAGTCGGTTGGTTGGACTCCGAAGGACCTGTCCTTCTCCCAGCATGGAGGAGTTGGCCAGGAGTCGGGGGGCCAGGCCTGGGGATCCCCCACCAGCCAGCACCAGGAGTTCCTCCTCCTGAGATAGGTTCAGTGTCTGCACCTAGAAAAGTCAGTCACAGACCATGGAAAGTCAGCCAGTGCAGAAGGTAACTCTCTAAGCCCTCCACCTTCTGCCTTCCTTTTCCCAGTCTATAGCAGCCCCCAAATCACAGGGATGTTGTCCCTTTTGTAGGACTCTTTAGAAGAGTTTTAAATATCACCTGCATCAGAAAACAGACCCATTTGAGTTAAAACACTGGTTTTCTGGCTTCCTGGCTAAACTGGTGCACACCCACTGGGTCCAGAGGTAAGGGCTTGGAAGTTTCATGGTTTCACTTCGGTCCAGTTACCTGGATCTCAATGCCGTAGCCAGGGTAGACGTGGATGCTGTATGTGCAGTCTAGGAGCCCCAAGGTGCGGCTGGCAGTGCTCCCCAAATCTGGAGACTCCACGTACCCTTCACCCTCGGAGATGTTGTTATTACACAGAACTGAAGAGATATAAGTGTCTGGGATTGAGAGAGGCCCTGTGCTCTTGTCCTCCCAGCCAAACAACTCCACAGGTCCTTATCTGTCTTCTCCCCAGCACCCCTCACCATCTTTATCCAATGTTCCCTCTCCCACCTGTACTGAGAGCTCTTTTACCCAACTGTAATATAGCCAGAAGATACAGAATGACACCTGGCACATAGTTTAAGTGTATATAAATATTAGCCTTTGTCATTATTAAGCAGAAGCTCCTCTCCCATCTGTACCCAGAGCACCTTCATCCACATGCTCCAAACAACCTCTCCCCATCCATCCCAGCATCTCTCTCACATCCGTGCTCCTGGACATTACCCCCATCCCCTTTCCATGGCCTCACCTGGGCTGGTGACCGTAGTGGTGACAGTTGTCGTGGTGATGATGGTGGTGGTGGTCTCCTCCTCTCCTCCCTCAGGCCCAAGGGGCGGGACTGGGGAGGCGGGGCTGGGAGGGGGTGGGGCCGTAGTTCCCGGGGGCGGGGTCAGCAGCTCCGGCGCGGTGGGGCCTGCCCCCCTGACTCCTTTAGGGGTTACCGCTGTTGTCAGAGGCCCTGTCCCTGGCTCAGTGGCCCGTGGCAGAAAGGGTGCTGCAAGTGTCTGGCCGGCTGGAGGGGTGGCTAGTGTGGGGTCTGGATCAGATCCTGGGACAGTGTAAGGGAAGTCAGACACAGGAGCAGCAAATTGGCTGGCGGGGGTGGGGGTGGGGGTGGGGGTGGAAGGGTGGGTGGGAGCAAGGCTGAGGGAAACAGGGGTTCCCCTAATGAACCCTAAGTGTCTCCCCCACAAGGTAAAGCCCCCAGCTTTTCCTTCCCTACCCAAACTCCCCATTTCCTCCCAAGTTTTCACAGCTGACCCTTCTTTCTCTCTCCCCACCCAGGCCCCTCCACCCCATAGTCTCCTTGAGCCTTTCCCTGTCCCCCTTTCAAATCTGGTTCTCTCTCCTGGTTACCCCTTTCTTTCTTCTCTGCCTTGCTCTCGCTGGAGCTCTTTGGTTCTGTTTAGTATTCTTAATGTTCTCTGATTGTAATTCTGGCTGTACTAGAATCTGCTAGTTTCTGTATTTCATTCTTTCTCTTCCACCATTTCTCTGACTCCAGTTCTCTGAATTCCCATCATATTTCTGTGTGCCTTTTTTCTCGGTTTCTTAATCGTCCTGTTTCTATTTCTCTGTTTCTGTCAACTGCCTCCCTCTGACTTTTACTCATCTTCCTGGGGGGTCTTGCCCCCTCTGCACTCTCTCTCTACCTGCTTCTCTTTCTTGGTCTTGGCTCCCCATCTTCCTGAGCCAATGTCTCTAACTTTGCCTTTATGCCATTTCTGCCAATTTGCAGGCCTTACCTGGCAAATAGCCCATCTCTGGGCCCCTCCTCAGCAGGGCCCCATGGATCAGTTCAGCCAGGGCCTCAGAGGCCACTGTGGGTGTCTCACTTCCAGGCTCTGGCAGTGCCTCCTCCTCCTTCAGGGGCAGACCTAGGAGGTGAAATTGTGTAAGATTCTCCACTCCCCTACATCCCTTCCTTCTCCAGAGAAATCATTTCCAGAGCTCTTCTTTCCTTGTCAGATGGGCCTGCAGGGGCTCAGAGGGTCCCAGACTGGGCTGAAAGCCAAGATCAGAGGAGAAGCTCCCAGCTGCCAGCTGCCCCTCACACTCCTACACTTCCTCTCTCTCCACCGCCAGGGCTGTGTGGGCCTTCATGAGCGTGTTAGTTCTTATGAACCCTGGACAGCGCCTACAGAGCCAAGCAGGGGCTGTGAGGCTGCCTTTCTTTACTTCTCACTGGTGCTCTCCCCAACCCTGGGGCTCTGCGAAGGGTCTGACAGCACCTCCCAGCCCTTGCTTCCGCAGTGCCCAGCTTTCTCTCTGGGTTTCTCTCTCTCTGCAGTGTAGCTGGCTTCTTCTTCTCTCTCTCTCTCTCTCTCTCTCTCTCTCTCTCTCACTCCCTCTCTCTCTGCAGTCTCTGCCTCTTTCCCTAGAGTCTGACTCGGGGTCAGAGTGGAGTGGGGGGCTGAATATGAATATCTGGTCTCTAACTCTACCTCTCTGTTCATCTGTCTTTGTCCATGTGTCCAAGAACATTGGTGTGTGCAGTAACTGGCGTCTCTGTCAGCACCTCCATCTCCCACCCAGGTACCCTGCAGGCTTCTGCCGCCTCCGCAGACATCCCCCCAACTTCCCCAGCCCTCCTTTCCGTGTTCAACCCCTAAGATGCTCCTAAAATCTTCCCTTATTCATTTCCCCACCTCCTCAATATTGAGGGTTAATGAGCTTCAGGTACTAGCCCGAAAGCTCCGTCTTGCCCCTTCCCGATCGGCTGTGCCCCTCCCCTCCCCCGCGAGCTCAGAAGACGCAGGATGTTCAGAGAAAGAAGGTGGAGGACTCCGCTGGGGGCCTTCCCGGAGTCCACCCCCACCCCCTCTTGTCCTTACCCTGAATCCAGGGACAGCTCAGCAGAATTAGGAACAGCAGCTGGGGAGGCGGAGGGTGCTGGGCCTTGGGAGTCCCCATGGCGACTCACCCCCAATTTCTCTCCTCCGTGCCTCTCCTAAATAATCTAGTTGCCACTTTTCCTCCGTGTCCTTTTATCTTTCTCCTTAATTTTGTTTTCCTGCTGGGGTCAGCAATGGAAGACAATTTCTCTGCTCCTTGATATGGAGGGGCAGAAGTGGGCTAGAGGTTGCCTGGAGTCCACCCCTTTTTGCTTAATCTCTGTCCTCTGCTCCAGGATCCGTGGTAGAGGGGGGCGCGGCTCCGGATGGAGGGGGTGGGGCCGAGAGGGCCGAAGGTTACCCTCTTGTTCGAGCGACTGGGTCCACCGGGCTGGCTGTATCCCAAGCGGGGGAGTGGGGAGGGGAAAGGCAGCTTCCGGGGGTGTCTAGGATGGGGTTGAGGATGGGAAGGGTTCCTACTGGGCTCTAGCGGGGCTTGTCAGGGAGGGGAAGGGGTTGCGGAACCCGGAGAGCCGAAGCTCGGGCACTGGAGCTGCGGGAGGGAGAAGCTGAGAAAGGTGTCGAGCCCACGTCAGATCCTGGGGACGGGAGAAGGGAGGGGCCTGGGATTTATTTGCGGAGGAGGGAGGAGGAGGAAGTGCAGATGGTGGAAGGAGGGATCTTGAGCCAAGACCGTAATACTCACTCCCGCGGTCCCTAGGGGAGGCAAAGGAAACTCTCTGGTCCCAGCAGTAATTAGCGCCCCCCCTCCCCCTGCCATTCCAGCACATCTGGAATCGGAATTTCCTCTTCCCAGGGCGCAAGGAACGACACAGCTTGGTTCGCGCCTGCTTGGTCCTCCAATATGCCCTCTGTCCACGACCGGATCCCCCATGGGACTTCCCCCTTTGCCTTTTACAGAAAAACTCAGATGAAATGGGCCTTCCCATCCCCCAGGAGAACGGCGAGTTTCCATGTTTGTGAAAAATATAAGGGGTGACAGGTCAGGGTCTGGAAAGGGGAGACCCTTCCTCTTACAACATGACCCCGGCCAGCTGCCAGGCAGCTTCAACTCTGGTTTTCTCTCCTGGTCTCCCTCGCAACGCTTAGGGAGCGTCCTTTTCAGCACCACCAGCGCGCGGACAGCTCTTCTCCGCCCCGCCTGCGCCCTCAGGCCCTCTGCTTGGCGGGCATTGGCTGAAGCCGCTTTCATTAACGTTCAGGCTCCCGCTATGGGCTGGCTCTTGTGAAGGCCAAACGGGAGGAGGAGTCACAGGCTGACTACTCGAGGGACTCGCAGACCCGCGGACTGGCGGTGGCCTCCCTGCCCGCAGTCCCTGAGCCCGGACGGAGTCAGTCAGTCCCCGCTCTCGCTCCGCCCCCTTCGTTTGCCCCGCCCCTACCCAGGCCCCGCCCCTCCTTTTCGCATTGCGGGGCTGCTGGAGGTTGGCACAGTGCCCCCTGTGCCCCACGTGGCGCCGGGTCCAGGCTGTTGGGGGCAGGGAGGCAAATCCAGAGATGAGTTACCCCTCCCCCCAGAACTGAGTTGCGTTGCCACTGGGAGGGGTCGGAGGTAGCTAAGCAGGGAGGGCTGCGGGAAGGAGTGACGTCAGGGTGAGTGGGAGCCAAGGAAGGAGCGAGTAGGAGAGAGGGAACGAGAGAGAGGCAGGACCAGCGGGTCGGGTCGAGTGAGAAGCGAGGGCAAGAAGGAGAGAAGAGGGAGAAAGGAGAGAAAAAAGGCCACCACGGAGGAAGACAGGCTGCGGGGTCCAGGGCTGCGGGTCCAGGAGGGGTAGGAACTGCTGTCTGGGGAAGCTAGAAGGAAAAGGGAGAGAGAGCTAAAGAAGGGGCGGGGGTGGAGGGAGGAGAAAAGAGAGGCGAGTGGAAGACTGAGGGTGGAGAGAGAGGCAGAGGGAGAGGATACTGCCAGAGGAGAAAGAAGAGAGAGAGGAAGAGAAGGGAGAGGAGAGTGATAGAGGGAGGGGAGACAACTGAATGGAGAAAGAAGAGGTAAGAGGAGAGGAGAGAGAGAGCTAGGAGGGTTCCTAGTACCTGAAGGAGGGGAGAGAGAGGTACAAAAGTAGAGAGGAAACCTCACAGGAACCAACGAACCAGGAGCGGGAATGTGGAAGGGAAACGGCCCAGGGGGGAACCAGGAAGCAGCCATTGAGGGGACAGGTGGAGAGCTGGGGGGACAGGGAAACTGGGGTCTGGAAGATGCCCCAGGCCTTTTGGCCAGGGCCTCCCTGCCTGTCATGCTTCCATGGCCATTGCCCCTGGCCTCCTCAGCCCTTACCTTGCTCCTGGGAGCCATCACTTCCCTGTTCCTCTGGTACTGCTACCGGCTGGGTTCCCAAGACATACAGGCCCTAGGGGCTGGAAGCAGGGCTGGAGGTGTTAGTGGTGGGCCTGGGGGATGCCCTGAGGTTGGCAGACCAGGCTCACGGAGCCCTGGGGAGCCTGGAGAAGGACCCAGAGCAGAAGGCCTAGTGAGCCGTCGACTCCGGGCCTATGCCAGGCGCTACTCATGGGCTGGGATGGGTAGGGTGAGGCGGGCAGCTCAGGGTGGCCCAGGCCCTGGAGGAGGGCCAGGTGTCCTGGGCATTCAGCGCCCAGGCCTGTTTTTCCTGCCAGACCTGCCTTCAGCCCCCTTTGTGCCACGGGATGCCCAACGGCATGATGTGGAACTCCTAGAAAGCAGCTTCCCTGCCATTTTGCGGGACTTTGGGGCTGTGAGCTGGGACTTCTCAGGGACTACCCCTCTGCCTCGGGGTTGGTCCCCACCCCTGGCCCCTGGGTGCTACCAGCTCCTGCTGTACCAAGCAGGCCGGTGCCAACCCAGCAACTGCCGTCGGTGCCCAGGAGCCTATAGGGCACTGAGGGGGCTGCGGAGCTTCATGAGTGCCAACACCTTCGGCAATGCTGGCTTTTCTGTCCTCCTGCCTGGAGCCCGGCTCGAAGGCCGCTGTGGGCCCACCAATGCTCGGGTTAGATGCCATCTGGGTAAGTAAATCCTGCCTACGGACAACTTCTTTGCCTCCACAATTCCTATCCATAACCTCTTCTCAGCTGCTGAACTTTTCTGCTATGAATTTTCCTCAAGCCTTCCTTCTTAGGAATCTTCCATGACTCACTACCACAGTAGGTTTTTTTTTTGGTTCTGAGGATTGAACCCAGGGGCCCTTTACCACTGAGCTGTATCCCCAGCCCTTTTTAATATTTTATTTAGAGACAAGGTCTCCCTAAATTGCTTAGGGCCTCTCACTAAGTGACCGAGGCTGGCTTTGAACTTGTGATCCTCCTGCCTCTGCCTCCAGAACCACTGGGATTACAGGCATGCACTGCTTGCCCAGCCACAGTAGCATTTTCTGAGTTTCACTTCTCTGCAAACCATCTTAATAAGCTCTACCATAGTCATTTAACCCCAGCATGTTTCTTCACATTGACTTTTCCCCAACCTTTGGTTTTAATTATTTAATGAACAGGAATATTTACAGAACTGTAAGTGATCATCAGTATTACTTACCCTACATAGAAAGTGCTCATAAAATCAAACTTAAATTAAAAAGAAAGCAAGTCTTAAATATTCCAGTTAAATACTCAGGTCACTCCAAGCCTGAAGCCTCTATTTTCTTCATTGAAAAGGTACCAGTCCAGTAGCACCAAACTGAGATATTTTTTTTGATGCTTTGAAGGTTGAAAGAAAATGGGAAAGAAATCAACTTTCTGATTGTTAGTCCATGCCATAATCTTGTTTCACCCCAAAGTATCTCCTATATGGCCAGTTGAATATGTCCTGTACTTTGGGGCAGGCTGGCCTCAAGACCAAGTCCAGATCCTTCTTCCCCTTCCCTTCCACCATGCTCTAAATCATGAAGGGCTTCTGGCTGCTCCAGGCAGATGCCACATGCTGTTAGACTCTCAACTTCAAAGGTCTTCCTCCTTATTGCTGCTTGGAAGACTCCTACATAGCTTTTGGGAGTATTTTAAAATCCTGTGCTTCCTCCAGGATGCCTTTCTGTTCTCCATCATTTAAGTAGGCTGCTCAGTTTTCCCACCATGCTCAACTGTGGGATCCTTGGGCCAGGATGGAGTCCTTAGTTATATTTTGTGGAGAAACAGTGCCTGCAGATAATAGGTTCTTGAGTTGCATTGTCAGGAAACCCAGGAAATGCCATTTGCTCCAGGCAGCCTTTTCTATTCTCTAAAAATGATAGACTGTGCTTCCCACAGCGGCACTTCCCTGATCTCCTAGCAATTCTTTCATCCATTGCTGTGTTGGTTATACTCCAGTCACCATCCAGAGAGCAAGGAGTGCTGCTGACTGAGCAGGGTGGGCCCCCTGGGCAGAGGCAGGAGTGTTATAGATACCTGGTCTCTTCCCACAGGTGTGAAGATCCCCCCTGGCTGTGAGCTGGTGGTTGGGGGTGAGCCCCAGTGCTGGGCTGAGGGACACTGTCTCCTGGTGGATGACTCCTTCCTGCACACGGTGGCTCATAATGGTAATGGGGCCTCCATTCTACTGGGGGTGGGGGTGAGGATGGAAGAGTGAAGGAGACTTAGAGGGCTACAGAATCAGGCCTGCTGACTTCCCGTTCCAGCACCACCAATACCCAGCTGCACAATCGTGTGCAAGTCACGTGACTCCAATCACCTGTGCGGCAACTCTATATACAATATATATATATTTTGGTACAGGGGCTAGAATTCAGGGGCACTCTACCTATAATCCCAGCTCTTTCTTAAAATTTTGAGACAGGGTCTAAGTTGCAGAAGCTGGCCCCCAAATTGCGATCCTCCTGCCTCAGCCTCCCAAGTTGCTGGGATTATAAGGTGTGTACTACCAGGCTGCAACTGCCTTTTTTTTTTTTTTTTTAATCAAGCAACCACAGGTTAAATAAGTTCATGGGAGTGCACATAAAATGGTTATTAGCACAGGACTCCAGGTCTGAATCACTTAGGCTCCTCTCCTACAGGAGCTGTCAGACCTTGGTCAAATCACTTCAGCTTGTTACACCTTAGTTACTTTGTATAACTATGGAGTTACCTCATCAGGTTTTGATAATCAAGAGTTCATAAAGAGCTAGAACAGGAACCGGCACTTACATACTGTTTGCTTTTGAGTTTCTCCTGAGTGCTTCATGTCACCTGCTGTTGTTTCTATCCCCATGTACCTTAGGTACCCCTGAAGATGGGCCTAGAGTAGTCTTCATCGTGGACCTCTGGCACCCCAATGTGGCTGGGGCTGAGCGTCAGGCCCTCGACTTTGTCTTCGCACCAGATCCTTGAAGGAAGGTGTTCCCTTCAGACACCTGGCTGGAGAGATGCTTGAGTGGCATCCAGGACCTCTTCCTCTTTGAGGGTTGGGAGGGGGCTTGGATGGCCAGTAAGCACTGAAATATAAATTTTGAACCCTTTCCTAACTCCTGTGTGCTTCCTTCCCAGCTACCAGCCTCAGGAAGGTCTTGGGACAGGGGTTCCTGTCTTCTGCCATATAACTAGTCAGGTATCTCCTCACACAAGCCCTCTCCCCATTCCTCTCCCTGTGAACTGGCAGCAGGCTTTCAACTCAACTTTATTCCAATAATTTAATAGAAAATTAAAATAATAAATAATATCAAACAGATGAAGAAGATAGCCAAGCTGGCATAGGCCCAGGCCAGCCTAGTACAAAGTTAAGGAGGTGGGAGAATGGTGGGGAGCAAGGGAGGGAGGCTGAGTACCCTGCACAATGGTGGGAGGCGGCTCAGAACGCGGTGGATGTTACCAAGGGCTGGCTCAACACTTAGGCATGTACACTGTGCTAAAAAAAGAGAAGGGGAATTCTAAGTCACTCTAAACCATCTGGTGAAGGAAAAATGGCAGAACAAGAATGGGGATGAGGGGCTGAATGTGGCCTTCTGAAGGGCTGTCCTGAGGGGAGGGGCTGGAATGTACAGTGCTGTTAGCAGTGAGTGGGAATGATCGGAAAAGGACCACAGTGAACTGTACCATGCAATGAAGGGACAGAAGACCCACGACTTGGCCAGCAGAGCCGGGGCAAAGGTCTGGGGAGGGGAGGAAAAAGAGAGGGATGGACTGGGTCGCAGAAGCAGAAGGAAGGCAGGGGAAGGGTCAAAAGTCAGTCCTTGAAAACAATCTGTTGGCCATGAGGACGTTCGTCATGGGTGATGTGGCGCCTGACGTGGATCCTGCGGACACGGTGCTCTCGGTTCTCTTCATCTTCCCCTCGGCCTGTCCCACCACCTCCAGCTGCACCCCCTGTGGCTTCAAGGAGGGCTGGGTCTGGGCCCCGGGGAGTCTCATAGATCAGGATGTTCAGGGTCTCCTCGAAGATCCGGGCCTCCGGGAATTCCACCTGCAAAATGCCAGCAACCTCCCCACTCCTACCCTCTGGTCCAGTCCCACAGCCCCCTTCCACCACAGCTCCTCATACGCCTCCCAGCTTCTGCAGATAGTTCTCGGGCTCGGGCTGTTCCCTCTGCAACTTCTTTACTTGGCAGATTCATATTCCAAGGCCCAGTTCTGAAGCTAGACAGGCAGAGTGACACTATCCTCAGCATGGGGAATACAGCAGTACACAAAACTCAAAAGTGCCTGCTCTCAGCATGTTTCCATTCTAGGGAGAGGACTCAGATAAGCATTCAAAACAAACTAAGTCAGATGGTGACAAATGTGAAGAAAGACAGATCAGGAAATGGGAATGAGATTGGCCATGGCCAGGAGTGTTACCTCTTTAAAGAAGGAGGGCCTCACTGGAGGGTGACTTCTGACCAAAGCAGGGGAGGGAGGCAGACCAGGGACAGCTAGGGAAAGCAGACTGGGGAGTGGCAATGGTAAGTGTGACAGCTCTGTGTCAGGAGTGTACCTAATGGATTATTAAAAAATCACCAAGGAGGCCAACACCATCCAGCCAGATTGATGACATGGATAGGAATGAAGTCAAAGAAGTTGTTGGGGCACTCCACCTGTGTGGCCTTGGAAGGTTATAGTGAATGTAGCTTTCTAATTACTGGTTTGTCTTCCTGTCTTCCCAGTTGCAGAAGAAACCTTCCAGAAGTGAAGTCATTCATTCATTCATTCACTCACGCATTCCATCAATGTCTCCTAGCTTCCACTGTGTGACAGGGGCCAGGCTAGTGCTGGGGAGACAGGAAAGAAAAAGGCAAAGAATTGCCTGGCCACTGAAGCAGCCCCCCATCTCCCCACCTATATGCTAATACAAATGCTGTCTCCAGCTAAGAAGGGAGTGTGACCAACTTTGACATGGATGGATTCAAAGTTCATGAGCAAAGATGTCCCAAGGAAAATGATGCTTGGCTCAGGTCTTAATGGTTAGGGACAAGTTCATTAGGCAGAAAGGGACAAGGGGGGGAAAAAAAGAATTCCAAAAAATGGTGTGTGCTGAGGTGAGAGGTGTGAAGAGGCCTTGGGTAGATTTGAAATGACTGTGGAGTACCTGAGGTACATCCTCACATCAAGCTCAGAAGGGCAGGTGAGGAAGGGCTTGCTCTCTACTCAGCTCATCCTTCTCTGCGGTTCCAAGTCTTGGGCAGTGTTTAGTGCAGAGCAGGTACTTGAGACACGTTTGCTGATGACTGTCACGTTCATGACTCAGGATCTACAAACTCGAATGTATTCCAAGAGACCATGTGGTTTCAAGAACCTTTTGTTGATAACAGACCTTCTGAAATTTTAAATGCAACCGTGGACTTTGTAGTCAGAAAAATGCACACACACCTCCAAACCTGCACACTACTGCAGGGGACTATAGAAGTCAAGAAACCTGCTCTATGAGACGCCCTGGGTTCAATCCTCAGCACTGAAACAAGACAACCCTGCTCTAAGCCAACACCCTTTTACAGGGAAATAAAGACCACTGAAGTAAGATGACCTGCCCAAGTTACACAGCCAAGACCCCAAAACTCTGGTCCCTGACTCCAACTGAAGGACTCTTCCTATGGGATCATCTAAGCTGCCTCTGTCCAGGGTCCTGGTCCTACCGCCCTCATGCCTCCCTGACCAGGGTTTGAACCCCTCTGACCTTGGTCTGCTTCTTCTCCGTGGCATAGACAATGGAGGTGCAGCACACCTCGGCGATTTTACGACCCTGCCCGTAGAAAGACCAGCAGCAGATCTCGTCCCCGAGGACATCCTTGAGGAAGAGCAGTCGCCCATGGAACCGCAGAGCCAATTTGTCAAACAGCTCGATGTTCTTAAGTAGGTTGTCATCTGAAGTGCTGAGGACCAGGGGGCCAGCAAGGCCTCAGTGTGACTGGCTTCTACTTCCTGCTCCCCCCAGAGATGGCACTGATTCCTGTCACTCTGGTCCTGCACTGCAGGAGCTTCCAGCCAAGTAGGTCTCAGAAGGGAAAGAGCATTTGCTGGGCAAATTCCAGCAAGCATAGCAATTCAGCTCCCCTTGCAGGCTTGTGAGCCAGGCTGCCTCACCAAGCTGCCACACCAGGCACCCCAGCTCCGCCACTTTTTAACTGGCTGACACTATGCAAGTTACTTCAACTCGTGGTGCCTCAATCTCATCTGTCAATGGAGAGCACAACACCTACCTCAAACCAGTGGGAGAGTTGTGTAAGTTAACAGCACACTTAGAGGAATCTGGTTTGAAAATAAGCACTTAGTCCACGACAGCCGTTACCATTTTGGCCTCACCTAAACCTGTATCCTGAGGATACAACTGAAGCCTTGAACGGGGAAGGATCTACTCAAAGTACCCAGTGGGCAAGTGGCAGAGCTGGAATGTGCAATGAAGCAGACATTCTTAGAGCCCCTGTGTGGCCATAGCCCCACCCCTTGGACCAGCAACCCCAGCATTTGCCTGGTGTGCACGGGCACACACACACCCTGCCCCACCACAGTAGTCACCTGGTGTAGGAGTACTTGTTGTTACTGCGGTTGTGCAGGAGCTTCACCACGGGCTGTTGGGGGAGAGGGGGAGAAGGATGGGGGTCAGGCTGCAGGGAGAGGCCCTCAGCCTCCACCCCACAGAGCTCAGGGGCCTCACCTTGGAGGTGCTGGCCAGGAGCTGCTGCTCCTCCCGGGGAGATGTCACGGTGGGGATGAGGCACAGCGGGGACAGGTTCTCCCTTTTTTGCTGGGGAAGAAGTGGAAGGTGATTAACAGCACAACCAGAGGTCATTTGCTACATCACTTAAAGGCCTTCAAAACCTGCCTGTGGCCCTTGCAGAGGAAAAATCCAGACTCAGTGGTCCACAAAGTTGTGCAGGATCCCATCTCGGTTGACCTGATTTCAGCCCACACTCTTCCCTTGCTGCTAGGCTGCCTGCCTTGCTCCTTCATGCTTCCAGCTGTGTTCACCCCGGCACTGGGCTTCCACTCAGCTGTCTGCACTGTTAGCCACTTTGTACCATTCAGATCTTGGCTCAAAGGTGCCTCTTCACAGTGCCAGCCCTGCTTGCTAAGGGCCCTGGCTAAAGCAGCCTCCTATGTTTCTTCCTTTGCATATTATCAGTTCATTTTCTTCATAGCACTTAAGGACACTTTCTAAATTTTTGTTTGTTTATGATCTGTCTCTTCTTACCTATAGGGAGTAAGTACCACTACACAGGTGATGCTCAATAAATATGTGTTGAATGTATGAACCTGGCTAAGTGGGATGAAGTTGAAGAAATAGAAACGGATACATAAAAGTCTACTTCTTGTCTTCTAGAATCTTCATGCCAAAACCTCTCTCACTTCTCCCAATCTTGAAAATGAAAGGTACAATTAAAATACAACTTCATGCACATACACACGGAGTTGAATCCAGTAGTGCTTAACCACTGAGCCAAATCTTTTTGAGACAGGGTCTCCCTAAGTTGCTTGGGACTCACTAAGTTGCTGAGGCTGGCCTCAAACTCACACTCGTGCCTTAGTCTCCCGAGTTTCTGGATTAGAGGCATGCACCACAGTGGCCAGCCAGTTTCTTTTTTTTTTTTTTTTTTTTGAGAAACTGCTCTTAAGAATTCTTCAAAATTAATGAGACAGGCTAGTGTGGTAGCATATGCGGTAGCCCCAGTTACTAGGAGTTCAACAACATGACGAGATCCCACCTCAAAATTTAAGTAAATGAATAAAATTAAATTTAAGTGGAATAAAAGTCTACAACTGGAGTCAAATTTTTCGGGGGGGGGGGGGGGCGGGGGTTATTGAAGCGAGGTCGCTTTACCACTAATATACCTTCCCTATTCTTTTTGAGACTGGGTGTTGCTAAAGTTAACCTTCAAATTGTGATCCTTCTGCCTCAGCTCCTGAGTCACTGGGATTATAAGCAAGCACCATGTCATCTGCCTTAGTGTTAGTTTTTGTAAAAAGAGCAAAGTGGAGACAATCTATATACTACAACCATGATAACAAAAACTGTAATTCTGGTGCAGAAATGAAAAACCAATGGGACACAATAGAGGGCTCAGAAGCAGACTGGTGTATACTGCTATTTGAAATAAGATGGGGGGTATGGAGTGTACATTACCTATTGTTGAACAAACTGCTCCCAAACTTAGCAGCTTAATTAACAAAATGTGTTCATTTTTTCAGTTTGCATAAGCCAGGAATTCAGCAGAGGCTTAGCCAGGCCATTCTGGCCTCAGGCATCTGACGTCACGATGCCCTCTAGAGGACCCATTTCTGAGAAAGCTTACTCGTATGGCTGGTAACAGTTGTTGGCAGGAAACATCTAACCCCCGCCATACCGACCTCTAGTGGGTTGCTTGAGTATCCTCATAACATGGCAGTTGACTTCTCCAGAGCAAATAATCCAAGTGAGAGCAAGGTGGAAGCCTCATCGTCCTTTGACACAGCTTCATCAGCCTACTCAATGTGCATGGAGGTGACAGAAGGAACGACTACTTGGGGATAAGATTCACTGGGGACTGCCCTGGAGTTTGGCCCCATAGTCCACCCTCTGATGATTCACATGCAAAACCCACTCACCCCTTCCCAAAATCCCTCAAAGTCTCATCCCATTACAGAATTAACTCAAAGTCCAGAATGTTGCCATCTCAATCAGGTCCAGGTGGGGCGAGGATATTTGGCTGTAATCTCCTAAGCACAGTTCCTGAAGGATATTTCTTCTCTAACTAAAGACCTGGGAATAAGAAACAAGTTGTCTCCTCCACACACTCAATTATGCAATGGCTGAACAGGCACAGGATGAACACCAGGGGCACTCTTGTTCAAAAGGGGGCAGAGGAAATCACTGGTCCTGGAGATTCTGTAATTCACTTGGACACAGGTTGGGAACTCTTTAATGCCTACCCCTGTTCAGAAACAATTCTCCAGGCTCCTATGCCCAGTCATCTTTCCTTTTCATGAATGACGTTTGCGGTTCCAGAGTTTCCTCAGTCTGCTTCCTGCCTGTGGAATTTGGGAGTCCAAAGTTCTCTTCTTTTGCTGTCTCTGTCCCTTTTGGTCCAAGCTACTACTGTTTCTGTATATAATTTTGATATTTATTCTCTTGTAAGTCTTGGGGTTCACTTCCTACGAAAGAAACTATACCCACAAATCTCTGCAAGACATGCCCTTCTCTACTTTGGGCTTGTGCTCAGACTCCTGAGGGACCACATCCTAAGCACTTCTTAGAAGTGCTATTATTTATCAAATGAGTCTCTGAGGCATCTTCTTGGATATTTCTGGGAACTTTACAATCAAAGAACTTTATAATCACATTCCTGGATTCATCTTTAGACCACGTTTTCCTGAGAACACACTATATTTAATCTTTACCTGGCAGTCAATTGTGAATTTGAACATAGTTATTATTTGAAAGTCTGCGAATTTCTAAATCCAATGATTTCTGGCTCCTTTTTGTTCCACTGCTTTTTCTTTAGGTTACTCTCACCTCTTCTGTCTTAGCATAAGCAGTAAGAAACTCCGTGGTACCTTCAGCAGTCTATCTGGGAACCTCCTTAACTAGAAAACCACATTCGCTATGTACATTTTCTACCTTCTAAATTACCCTAGGAAACAATGTAACTGGCTTTCTGGCAGTCCATAACTTTTCATCAGTTTCCAAGAATATTTTCCTAACTATTAAGCCCTGCTGCCTCCTCAAGATCATCAATCTTCTATTAACAGACTCTTCAAAGTTCTTTAGGCTTTTACTAACATTATCCTCAGTCCTTTGAGTTCCTGCCTATTTCTCAGTTCTACAGCTACTTTCACATTAGAAGTTTGTTTTTTTTTTGTTTTTTGTTTTTTTTTTTAATAGCAGATGCCCCACTCCAGGAACTAAAATCTGTATCTCTTGCTGAGTAACAAACTACTACAAACTTAGCAGCTTAAAACAAACGTTTATTATCCCACATACTTTCTATGGGTCAAGAATTTAAGATTGGCCTAGGTGGGTGGTCCTGGTTCAGGGTTTTCCATGAAGTTATAGTCTAGATGTTGGCCAGGGTATGTCATCTGAAGACTTGACAGGGCCTGGAGGATCTGCTTCTGAGATAGTTCATCCAGATGGCTGAGAGTTTGTGCTGGCTGTTGGCAAGAGGTGTCAGTTCCTCACCAAATGGATCTCTCCAAGGGTTGCTTGAGTGTCCCCACAAAATGGCTGGCTTCCCAGAGTGAATGATCCAAGAGAGAGGCAGAAGCAGTAGTAATGCCTTTTATGATCTAGCTTCAAAAGTCACATTATCATTTCTTCAACAACCTATTTGTTACATGTTAGCCCTACTCAGTAAGGCAGAGGAGAACTAGCTCACACTATGGAGGATTAAAAAAGAAAAAAAAGTTAAATTTCTTCAATTTTAAAAATTGAGTTCTACCGAGAGTAAAATGTCCATCTATGAAGAGATCCATATATGAAACTATAAAAATAGAATTATATGAGCAAATAAAAAATGTAGAACAGGAAAAAATTTCTCATATAAGGTCCCCCCTAAAATACACTACTAGAAAAAAAAAATGGTGATTTGATTACATTAATGTCAAAAATTTCTCAGTTGACAACAGAAAATAACTTTGTCAAGAATCCCATGGAATAATGTTGAAGAAATGATAGAATTATAACTATTCTACAACCATAGTGAAATTACTGATTCAGGCAAGGATTATCAATTGGTCTGTTGTTGATAGGTAACTGCTACCTACAGTGCCCAAATAATACCCTACAGATGGCTTTATATTTGGCAACTAGGAAAGTGAACACAATGAAGGAATCAAACCACCATCACCTGAATCCAGGGGCCAATTATGTGCATCATTAATGAGGGGTCATATTAGCAATATTATGAATCCTTTGATATAATCCAATATGAAATATATAACATACCTACAAGGTGTTCTAACCAAAATGTTTAATATCAAATATGGTCTAATTTATAGGAAATTCAGGACAGGGCTGGGTAACAAATGATACCAGAAGAAAACAATCAGGCAAATTTGGTAAGCAGCTCCATTGTGCAGGACAACTAACAGTCTCTAATAAGTCAGCATCATGAGAAAAAAGGTCTGTTTTGAATTGGACAAGACTTACACAGAACATGACAACCAGATGCAATGCGAGGATCTAGACTGGATTCTGGTTTAGATGAATCATGTATAAAAACATTTCTAGAACAACTGGAGAAACTGGAATATGTCCTGGATATTAGAGATAAACTTTATTGATACAGAAAGATGGCAATTAATAATGGGAAAAAAACAGATTATAAAACATTACACACAGCATGATCTTATTCTGGCAGAGACTCATATTGTGCATGCACATATACACTAAAAGACCTTGGAAAAAGAACTATTGCTTTTAATTTTTTGGTTTTCTGTGTTTACTAAAGTTCTACAATTGATATTATAAATACTGCTTTAAATATAATGAGTGGTTATTTGTAATTTTTAAAAATCAAGGATTTCTATTCAACAACAGATGCTACAGACAGGTGACATTATAAGCGAAAATATTGGCAATATTTAAAATTGACTACAAATTATTATCTGGAACCGATTTTACAACTGGGCTTCCTTATGTGAATCTCAAAACCTGGAAAATAATTTGAGTTATTTTCTGAATCCTCCCAAGCAAGGTAGGTAAATAGTACTATTCTGGATGCTTAGGAAAAAAGTTAACTTATTACCTATAACATGCCTTAGAGTATGTATAATACATGCCATTACATAATAGGGCTTAATTCTCCCTCAGAACTAAACTAAAATATGCAAAAAGGATCTCCTGCCAAGCAACAAGAAAAAGGAAACTTGGTAGAAAATTTGGTAAAGAATATGAATAAGCAATTTACAGAAGGGCGACACCAAAAAAGCTAGTGAGTATGAATATGAAAAGATGCTCAATCTCATTAGTAATCAAGAGGCATGCAAAGTGGAATGAGATTACTCTATACCCATCAGACTGGCAAAATTAGAAAGGAGGATGCCACATGTTGAGAATTTGAAGAAATGGGATTTCTTACACACTGAAGATCAAGATGAAGCACTATAACCATTTGGGAGAGCAATCTGACAATATTTACTGAAATTCAGATTGCATGTGTACCATGTCCCAGTAATTCTTCCAGCTACAATCATAAGAAACTCTGGCCCAGGAGCATATGGGGACATGTACAAGGATACTCACAGTGGCACTATTTGTGGGGCCAATCTAGGTCTCCAACCTCAGGGGAATATATAAATAAAATATAGAGAGTGAACACCATGGATTCCTGTGCAGCTGTTAGAAGCAAAGAACTAGATGTACATGCAACGGCATGAAAGGATTTAATAAAACAAGTGCTGGATGAAAAACTGAACAACATGAACCACTGCTCAATGACATTTATGAAAATTTTAAATGTATACACCAACAATGCTTTAGTTTTTCAAGGCTACAAACATAATCCAAGCATATGTTATCAAAACATCAGGAATGAATGGATACCCCTGAGGAAAAGGGAAGTGGACAGGAGATTGGGAAGGAAGAGGAAAATATAAAAAGAGAAAAGATTTGTAGAAACCAAGGATGACTATGTGCCATACAAGGAGATGGGAGGGGTCCCCAGGAAACCTAGAAAGCAGGAATGAAGAGGAACATACTCCCAAATTTGCTGGGGTTATGGCCAGTTACAGATGGAATATGAAAGAAAAAGATCCACTTGGGAGTCAGACAACCTGGGGGTGAATTTGAGTTCTGCTGTTTACTGGCTCACTGACCTTGGTTGCATTATCCAACTTCCCTCATGTTTCTCTTTATGTCAACCAAGGGTACAAAATGTACACACAACCAGACAGCAAAATCATTCCCAATGCATAGTTGGTATAAAGTAACACTAGCTCAGTTTAAAATCACAGAGCAGGAATGTGCTTCTAAGGTCTAGTTTAACGTTTTTCAAACTGCCAAGTGGTAACTCATTAATGGGTCATGAAATAAGTTTAATGGGTCTCAAACAGTATTAAAGAAGAAAGAAGGAAGGAATAATAGAAGGAAGGAAGTGAGGAAAGAAACAATATATCCAAGTACATTTCACTAAAAGTATCCTTTCATAAAACTCTTATTTCAGTTATACAAATGCATATAAACTGTATTTTCTTCCCTAAGGGCTGCAGTCAAAAAGTTTGAAAACCATGGATATTGTCCAAAGGGATTTTATATCTTTGAATTTTAAGAACCAGTAAATATTCCCTGAGATAAAAGAAAGTTATTCAGAATCACTACTTTTTAATCTATAAAGGGCATAAAAAGAAACTCTTATAATCTCCTATTATTATTGTATCATAAAAGACAAGATATTTTAACATTGTTAAAACTGAATAGAATAAAAGGCTTTATGTTAAGCTCATTACACTGTACTTATTTTTCCTGACTCTTTATCTTTTGGGACTTAAGGACAGAATGTCAGCGGTAGGAACTGACTTGCTCAAGGTTGCTCAGTTAGCTATGGCAGAGGTGACAAGGACCTCTTTGGGTCCTGACGGTGCTTTCTAAGTCCTGTTTCTCAGAATCCACAAAAATGGAGCCCAGCAGATGCAGCTCTTCAACCCCCAAAACCCTATTATGGAGAGTGGTTCTGCTTCTGTAAGATTTCATTTGACGAAAAGAATTTCACTAAACAAAAACAAAAACCTGAGGGAGGTGGGAGCCATGGGAAAATGCTGCCTCCCGGGACAGGACCAGATCCTGGAGGTTATTACACTCTAATTTAAATTTATATATTTTCCCCCAGTGGCACAGGGAACTATTGAGGATTTCTGAGCAAGGGAGAGAATAGACTGGGCTGTGCTCAAGGATAAATTACTCAGGCGTTAAACAGCTGGATTGGCTAGGCAGGACCAGCGAGAAGCAGAGAGCAGGTATTTATCATCCCAACAGTCCTCCCATGGGGTGGTGAGGGGGCTCTGCTTGAGGAAGCAGGGATGAAGAAGAACATACTCCCAAATTTTCTGGGGTTATGGCCAGTCACAGCCAAGCTCTCCAGGCCAGACCCTGTATCTCCATTTTCCAGTCCTAACAGCCAAATGACTGGGCAACTCTCCCAGGCACATGGGCATAGGAATGTAGGAGTTAGGGGAGGATCCTCACCTGTAGTGCCAGCTGGCAGTCCTCAATCAGGCCCTGTACAAGGTAGTAGCGGGCTTCTCCTAGTAGCTCCCCAAGTTCTCTGGTACTCTCAGGAAGTGGCACAGACCCATCCCGCAGGTAGTTGAGGATTGTACCAAAGTGGCGGCCGCTCCGGTCAATCAGCACCCAGCCTAGGGGGTGGTCAGAGATAGGAAAAAGGATGGCTTTGCTGGGGACCTGAAGCTACTAAATTTCTATGAAAAAAGGATTCCAAAGTTACAAGAAAGTCTAAATACTGATCTGTTTCAAATCTCTACTATATCTAAGCAATCCCTTTCAAACACCTCTAGTGAGTTCTCCTAGATTTTTACTCACCCTCTCACAGAGAATTAATTCCCTCCCCAATCTGTTCTATAGTCAGAAGGCTTTTATCATGAGAAAGTTCTTACAGAATTACCTTATCAATAACTCCTGATGTTGATTCTGACCATTTTATTTAATTAAAATATCAACCCTTACCCTCCACTTCCCTTCACTCCCATTTTAAACTTTACATTATTCATAGGACTTATTAACTGTGATTATATACATGTATTTTATTGTTTACTTGCTTATTGATCTTTTCCATCCCCCCCCCCCCAAAAAAAAAAGCAAACTCCATAAGACTAATCTTGTCAGATTGCTTTACCAAAAGGTCTCCAGCAGTAACTGGTACTTTACAAATACTGAGTAAATGAATTCTTCACCTTCAGTATTTGACGGCTGAACTCCTCCCAAATCCTTATTTTCCTGCAAACTTCAAGGTTCTACTAAGAGTATGGGTCCCAAACTTGTTTGCAACACTCCAAGAAGGTAAAGTTCACATGCCAAGAACTGTCCACCATCTACTCTGGGGTCCCTGATAAACCCAAAGCAGCTTTATCCTTCTACGTTGTATTTAAGGATGATTCCTCGGGCATACAGGGACTTGTGTTAGGCAAACAGAGAAAGCCAAGATCTCCGACTTCTCCAGGCTGGCTATTAGCAACTCAGAGAGGGGAACAAAAAACTAGGCAAGTTGGAAGAAATTGATGGAGGTTGCCTGAAGGGGTGCTGCTGGCAGATGGGCTGGTTCCCAAGTCTTTTGAGGGATGAAGGGTAGGAGAATCCGTAACAAGGACTACGAAGGGACGTGTTGAATCACTTACCACAGCGCCTGGCAGAGCTAGGGATTCCATAAGTGTTGGTTAGTGCTAGGGATAAAGACTGGGGAGGAGGCAGATTTTGAATGAGAAAAGAGAAATACGATGGGATTCGGGAGCTGGAGAGAGATGAGAACGGACGGCAGTTTAGCAAGAGAAGGGACATGAGGAGACTTGGCTATGAAAACCTGGGAGAAAGATTTGGGAATCTGGGGGATAGAGGGGGGCACGTGATAGGGTGGCGCGCATACCTCCGGCGTCTGTGAGCACTTCCACGCGGCCGCTGAACATGGCCTTGAGCATGGTGTCCTGCCCCGTGAGGGTGCGCAGCGTGGTGTAGTGCAGGGAGCCACCCACGTTCAGCTTCACGTACTTGCTGTTCGGGGTCAGGGGCTTCAAACCGTAAGTGGCGGAGGCAGGCTCCGGACCCGAGGGCTTAGGGACGTCTAGAGATGGGGCCTCGGCTGCCGCCGGGCCAGAGGCCTCGGCCGACATGCCAGATAGCGGCAGCGGCGATCCCAGGCCTTCTCCGCCCGCTGAAGCTAGCTTCTGAAGACCCGGGACCCCAGCCCTCGGGTCACAGCTCGCTGCAAACACGCCCACTCTAAGCCGCTACTCCGCAACACAGGCGCTCCAGCCACCCGGAAGTCGGGCAGCTGCGCAGGCGCACCTAGGCCCCGCCCCTGGCGCAGGGCGGGGCCACGAGTGCGGAGTACGCGCAGTTGGGGGCGTTGACCGGTCACGTGCAGGCGGAGGTTGGCCTGGTAGGGCCAGGGGCGAGCTGCCCGAGAGTCCGGGAGTCAAGACGAAACGGGCGTCTGGCCGCTGCACCATGTGGATGCAAAAAGCGAAGTCTGCGACCTGTGATCCGGTCTCTGCTCGCGGAGGCCTTCACCGGCGTGAAGGAACACTGAAGCCCAGAGTGGGCAGGGCATTAGGCAAGGTTTCCCGCCTGCAGCCCCGACGCCCTTGACAGACTGTGAGAACTGCCAACAGAGCTCCGGAGGAAGCTCTCAAAGGAGGCCAAGGGCTGGGGGATCCCAGCGGAGGTGGCAGTGGTACTGGTGCGCCAAGAATGGAAGGTCTGTCTGAGCAGGTGATGCGGAGTGTTACCTGGGGAGAAGCAGCCATGTGGAAAGGAGAGAGAAGGGAGTCCAGGTAGAAAGAAGAGTAAATACAGAGACCAAGCCTGGTATATTGGAGAAGCAAAGAGGAATGTCAGGGGTGGCTGGAGCAACTGAGCAAAGATCTTAGAATCCCAGCTAAAGTCATGAAAGAAAGAAGAAATTAGATAGGAACCCACTGTAGATAAAGCGGTGAGAAGTATTTTTATCTGACCAGACCCGGTTCCAGTTTAGAGGCTTAACAGTCTACCTTAATGTTTAGCTTTGCCGAAGGGAAATCCAGAGTCAAAAGAGTTTTCGTTTCCATCCTACCACATTCACTGGGAGATCCTAGGCAAGTCATTCTCTCTGGACTTAGTTGGTTCTTTTCCCCCTTAGCGAGGGGTGCTAGTTTAAACGTCTGCAGGAGACAGGTAAGAGTGGAAACGAGTGAAGTGGGCCAGTGTTGAGGTATTGGAGAGAAAGGGCCTGTTGTAAAGTGGAGAGCTCATGTTCTGCCAAAGAGGCTTGTCAATTCTGGCTTTTCAGCTGTAGCAATGAAAAAGAAAAAGCAGCTCCTAACAGCTGGGAAGTGGCTTGCATTCTCCCTCCAGAAACCTTGATGTTGCTAGGAGCTGGCCTGGCACCAACAGTGGTGTTGTCCAGTTGAGCAGAATTGCCCAAAACACCAACATCAGACAAGGTTGCATTCTGACTGATAGATCAAGAAAAAGACCATTGCAT
The DNA here is from genome assembly GCF_902686455.1 of Sciurus vulgaris. Lineage (NCBI taxonomy): Eukaryota > Metazoa > Chordata > Mammalia > Rodentia > Sciuridae > Sciurus > Sciurus vulgaris. Next base: position 22,028,707 of record NC_136479.1, on the reverse strand, counting down.
AATCATGTGTGTACCCCCAAACACGAATATTGTCCAAACCACAAAAATGACCAAACACAACTCCCTCTCTCACAATGTGACTGCTTCTGCTTTACCAAGTACAGCTTTAGCTCTGGTTCATTCTTCCCATCTTACACATCAGAATTATCAATATAACCAAAAATAATTATCCCTGCTTCCTGACAGCATCCAGCCTAGAAAAAAAAATCCCTCCTTTCTTTTTGAATCCACCTATGAAATCACCTAACACAAGCCCAAATCCTATAAATAAGTCTCCTCAAATGTGTTCTTGCTAAGATGTCCAAGTCCCCCCCCCCCCCGCCCCCCCTCCCGGTTTTTTTCAGTCTCCCTTGTTGAACTGCAGGTGCATTCCTGGTGGCCTGTGACTGGAGGGCATTGTCAAAAATAGAAGATTCAGGGCTGGGGAGATAGCTCAGTTGGTAGAGTGCTTGTCTTCAAGCACAAGGCCCTGGGTTCAGTCCCCAGCACCGGAAAAAAAAAAAAAAAAAAGGTTTACCTTGATTCGGCTTAAGCCCTCACTGCCTTGGACTGTAATTCTCAATTCTAATAATTTTGAGTTACATAGTGAATTACAATTGACTTTACACAAGATCTTTGCACTGCTGAAACCTCTTGTGTTTCTGTTTGAGGTGCCATTCTGCTCATGGGTTGGAGGTAAATCTTGTTGAATTGAGCTCTGACATTTGGTTGGGATCCTTAAGCATTAGGGTCATTTTGTTTCTGTTTTTCTCCCTTGGAATAAGGTCTCCCTGGACTTTTTGGTAACCTAATCAGATTTTTACTTTTCCTTGGTGCAACTTTTCTGGGCTTCTACACCTGTTCTTATAGTTTATCTGCTTGTCTAGTGTTTTTAATGTTGTTCATCTAAAAGAGGGAAAGTCTAAACAAAAAGGACAAGCGTGTAGCCCTGATGTTTAAGGGCAATACAAAAGTTCAGTCTCTGGTGATCGAACACCAGTTGTCTCTCGAAGAAGTTGGGAATTGTAGGAAGAACTTGACACAGGCAACAGCATTTTGAAATATATTCTCCATCTTAGAACAATAGTCACCTCACAGTCCCTCTGACAGCTTGTCCTAAACCCCAAACAATACTCCATCATCATAAGAAAGAAAATTGTTACCTAGGACTGAAATCCTGAAAAACACTGGTTCCTTAAGAACATGACACCACAAGGAGTCAGTCCCCTAGCAACAGGCAAAAAGTCCCCTTCCTTACTCTCTTATATCTACCCCAGGCTGTAAGTGGAAGACAGGTCTCAGTATCCATTGGACCCCCCATCTGCAGGTTTGTCCTGAATAAAAATGTGTTACTATTGAGCCACCTCTCTTCTCTATTTCATTCCTTCAGTTTGTTCCTTACAGGGATGCCAACTGCTCCAGGATTGTGCAACTAATTAGCATCTCAGAGTCTGATTTGTTCTCAGAGTTAATGAACAAATCTCTCCATCAACCAAAGGCCAATAAAACTGTCCTCCAACCCACCCCAGTTCAAAAAGTATTCTCAGACTAGTAGTGTCCTTTGGATAAATTTTTCCAGTGACCTTGAAAAATATTAGTTCTTAGTTTTGTCTCCCTGACATCTGCCTTGTTTCATTTCTTCTGCCAAGAATCAGAAAGTTTTCTCTGACCATGGTCAGTGATGATCAGTCTTTGACCAAGTCCCGGAGACCCACAGTTGCATGAGCACTGTTCTTATGGGTCTTTGTCTCAACTAGCACTGGGCCAAAGACCTTCTCCCTACATATTTTCTGATTATTAACACTAATTTATACCCTTAAAGTTTCACCAGGAACAATCTGGAACTGCAGTGGCTTTTGGGGGGAACTTTCGATAAGAAAAAGGTAGTTGATTTGGAAGGTATCTTAAAAACAGAAGGGAAGAAATTATTTAATACCCTCTGCAGCTAATTAAAGTTTTGTTTTGGGCTGGGGATATAGCCCAGTTGGTAGAGTGCTTGCCTCTCGAGCATCAAGGCCCTGGGTTCAATCCCCAACACCGAAAACAAAGTTTTGTTTTGCTTTTAGCATTGGGGATTGAACTCAGGGGCACTCGACCATCGAACCACATCCCCAGCCCTATTTTGTATTTTATTTAGAGACATAGTCTCTAAATAAGAGTTGCTTAGCACCTCAACATTGCTGAGGCTGACTTTGAGCTCTGTATCTTCCTGCCTCAGCCTCCGGAGCCACTGGGATTACAGGCGTGCACCACAACGTCAGGCTATTATGTTAATTTTGACTCCTGTGGTCTTTTGCTACTCAAGACAAAAAAAAAAAAAAAAAAAAATACACTGGTGTGTGTATTTTTTTCAGACCTTTCTACTTCTCTGAATTTAACTGAATGTTGGATCTGTGGCCCCTACTACCACCACCTAATTCTGCTGACAACAATCTTATAGCTTTAAATACTTCAGGGGGTAAACAGAAAATATTTCTACAGATGTTTTCTGTTCTGAAATTTTCTTTACACGATTAATTCCAAACTTTGGTCTTGTAAAAATTGGACCTGACCAAAATGTTTCTTTCTGCTGAGGTCATTAATAACCTATTGGTAAAACCTAATCTATCAGGAATGGGAACTAATTTGGGGGCTATCTTCACTATGATAGTTCATTCTCTACTGAGAAACTCCAACCTACTTTGTAGGAACTGTGTGGCTCCACTCTAGAAATCTGTCCATCTCAAAAACTGAAAATCAGGCACCTCCTTTGGTAGTAAGTGATGCTTAGACTCCCAATTCAACCTGGGCCCTACTAGAGTCCTACTTCTTACATGGATAGCAGACTTCTACCTGCTGTTGCACACTAACTTATTTTGTGTATTTGAGAATAACTGTTAGAACCTTCAGATGTTTAAAATTATCACTTCTCTAGTGGATGATACTCAGAAACCTCCAAAGTGAGGCAAAAATAGGCTACTCAGGCTGGGCCTGGTGCACACACCTGAAATCCCAGTGGCTTGGGAGGCTGAGACAGGAGGATCTCGAGTTCAAAGCCAGCCTCAGCAACTTAGCCAGGCTCTAAGCAATTTAGTGAGACCCTGTCTCAAAATAAAATCTAAAAAAGAGCTGGGGAGGGGTTCAATGGTAGAGCGCCCACCTTGCACCTATGAGGTACTGGGTTTGCTCTTTAGCACCACATAAAAATAAAATAGGGGCTGGGGAGATAGCTCAGTTGATAGAGTGCTTGCCTTGTAAGCACAAGGCCCTGGGTTCAATCCCCAGCACCCCCCAAAAATAAAATAAAATAAAATAAATAAAGGTATTGTGTTCACCTACAACTACAAAAAAAAAAAAAAAAAAAGAGCTGGGGATGTAACTCAGTGTCAATATCCCCCTGGGTTCAAGCTCCAGTACCCTCCCTCAAAAAAGTAGGCTACTTGGGTGGGGGTGAATTCCAGGAGGGATAGCTGAGTCGCTTTATTATGCATATTACTGTGTTTCCCAGAGTAGAGATAACACTATTGGAAAAGGGGTTCCCACTTGTCTCTAGCCCTAGCAGAAGACATCACAGGTGATACGATGTCTACTCCTAAGCCTGACAACTAATTCAAATAGAAATTCATTAACCAGGAGGGAATGTATGCTACAGTAAATATTCCTTGTCACATCCATATAAATATTACAGATTAGGTAGAACAGTCTGACTGTGCTAAAAGAAAAAGTTATGTGGATCTCTAAAAAAGATGAACTAGATTTATTGGGACATGATCTCATTACCTGGGTTTGATAATCAAGGCACCTGTGTTTTGGGTCTCTTGCAAGGATCTGTAACCATTTAAGGGGTGTGATACTGGGGACTGAACCCAGGGGTACTCTCCCACTGAGCTACATCCCCAGCTCTTCATATTGTTTTTTTTACAATCTCCTGGTGAGCCAAGCCTTGTCAATGGTAAAGAGCTGGATAATAAAGTCCTAGAGCCTCAGTCCATTTGCCTTGGCCAAGTGAGGAGAATCAGCAAGAGAAAGCAGACCCTGAGAGCCCAGAGCTAGCCTGGCATTGTCATCCAGGCCCTCATGTTGAAAGAGCTGGAACAACATAAGGCTGTTGTTTTCTTTTATTGAACATAAATGATTTTATGGAACACCAGTATCACATAGACAAGGTCATGCTGTGACTGCCATGGTTCAAGACAACTCTGGACTCACGTCTGAACACAGTCAAAACCAAGAGCCTTATCCAAACTATTTTGTCTCGTTCTTTTCTTCTCACCTTTTAGATAGAAGTTATTCTGATAACTGATCATAGAATTATCCCAGTTTCCCAACAGCATTCTAAGCAGAGCACAGGCCCTTTCCTTGAAGTCTTCCCAGAAACCTAACACAAGCATAAGTGCTATAGTAAGTAATTTTCAGCACACTTACTGAATCACCTCACAGTTCCTCAGATTGTATGATCTCTCTCATTGTACTAAGTCAACAAACCCAACTTTGTTCAATTTTAGGTGTGTTCTTGGTGGTCCTTGACAAGAGGGTATTAACACTGGAAATTGAATTTTTCAGCCAGGCATGGTTGTAATCCCAGTGGCTCAGGAGGCCGAGGCAGGAGGATCACAAGTTCAAGAACAGCCTCAGTTATTTAGCAAGACCCTGTCTCAAAATAAAAAAAATAAAAAGGGCTGGGGATGTGACTCAGTGGTTAAGTGCCCCGAGGTTCAATTCCTGGTACCAAACAAGAAAAGGAATTAGGGCTGGGACTGTAGCTCAGTGGTAGAGTGCTTGCCTAGTGTGTGTGAGGCACTGGGTTCGATCCTCAGCACCACATAAAAATAAAGACATTGGGTCCATATACAACTAAAAATATATTTAAAAAAATAAAAGGAATTGGGGGACTGGGATTGTGGTTCAGTGGTAGAGCACTTGCCTAGCACAGGTGAGGCACTGGGTTCGAGCCTCAGCACCACATAAAGATAAATAAATAAAGGTATTGTGCCCATCTATAACTGAAAAATATTTTTTAAAAAAAAGGAATTGGAATTTTTTTTTTTTTTCAGTGAAAGATATTGACTCAAAACAAGTTTGAAACACTCTAGATGAAACAGGTCTATAGGTTAGATTTAGCTTAAGAGCTACCAGTTAGCAACCTTTTGGTTGGATGACCTCCCTTCTGGATATAAAAATTAATACTATTATGAACAATCAACAGCTATTAAACACCTAGGTTGAACCAGAGATAGAACACATACTTTCACATGTATTATTTTATTTAATGTTCTTTCCTTCTAAGTCATTCAAAACTCTCTCTGAACTCTATTCATGCTGCGCCATTTGCAAGGTTTCCTGCTGCAAATTCGATTATAAATGAGGTCAAATCCCCGTTTTACAGGAGATGCTGATGTATACCCATTCCCTTCTCACTATGAGCCTGTAGCCATGGGAACTGTGATCAAGTACACAATAACACCTCCATGAGCAAAATCCTCAGGGAACAAAGTTCATTTGAATGCTGCTGGCCTGACCAGAGGAATCTGGGGGACTCTCTGAGCTTCTCCGCACTGGGCCACCTCCTGACTTTAAGCTGGCTGCGGAGGAGGAGAAAGTGGAGCTCTCTCAGGTATGGGCTTCTTACTCGAAGCTGGGAGTTTGGCCAGGCAAAGGAAAGCTGTGGGAAAATTCCCTCCTGAGAAGAAAGCAGGAGAGGGACCTTGTATACCAGGTCTCTGAGGGTTTTACTGGTTTTGTGAGGGTGTGGGTCAAACCTAGAATACAGAAGGAATTCCAGCATCACCCGAGCATGCTGGGCTAGAATATCCTTAGGGACCCTTGCAGCCCCAGAATCATAGGAGCAAGGGAACCAGTTCCATGATGGCTGCTTTGGCCTGTGAAGCCAGGAGGGAACAGGAAAAGCTTTAGATTCCCCTCTAACTCACTTCCTTTTCTGCATCCCTGCCACTTCCCACACACGATATGTTTTTCACTCTGTTCTCCCAAAAGCCCTGGGAACTTTGCCTTCCTCAGACTGCCTGAGGTGAGTCCTGGGAAACCTGAGTCCCATACACCCCGCCCTTCCCCTTTCCTGTGCTCTGTGAGCCAAGATGCCTGCCTTAGTTTCCCTACCCGACAATGCAGTATCCCTGGGACTGGAGCTAGTCCTGACCCTCGCCACCATAAAGTCCCCTGACCAATGCTATCCCCTGGAGTCAGGACCATCTTTCTGTGCTCAGAGTGTCAAGCCAGGCTTTGCTGTAGAAGAAACTGATTACTTAGAAACACCATTTTGAATACAGTCACACCCAGGGATCTCTGACTGCCTCTGACATACTATGTGGATTTAAAAAAAAAATTTTTTTAGTTGTAGATCAACACAATAACTTTATTTATTTTTATGTGGTACTGAGGATCAAACCCAGTGCCTCACATGTGCTAGGCAAGCTATAATCCCAACCCACTAGGTGGATATTAACAACAGCCTTTCTCAAGCTGCTTTGGATATAGCCCTGTAAGACATAGCCACATGTGTGTCATGGAGTGGATCAGATTCAAAGTCTGGGCCTCTAGTCTCAGACATGTCCCCTTTCTTACCTGACCATACTCCTGAGATCCCTGCATGCCTCTCTGGCCAAGCTGCCCATTTAGAAAGGGATGGCCAAAAAAGAAAGATGAGAGAAGGACAGGGAGAGGGACAGGGAGACAGAAAACACAGAGGCTGCTAAAGATTTCACATTTTCTATCAATCAGTTTCCTAAATCATAATGGAGGTCTGAATCTCTTTTTTCCATTCTGTCCAATAAGCTCTTTTTGCTGTTGTCCTTATTGTTTTTGGTACTGGAGATTAAACCCAGAGATGCTTTGCCACTGAGTCACATCTCCAGCCATTTTTAGTTTTTACTTTGAGGCAGGGCCTCACCAAGTTATGAGGCCAGCTTTGAACTTGCTATCCTCCTGCTTCAGCCTCCTGAGCCACTGGGATTACAGGCATGCACCACCACACCCAGCACTTTTAATATTTCTTAAAAATGTTAAATTAGTATTGAAAAGGTAATATACATGGTTTAAAAAAAGAAACTCAGTGTACAGTAAGGTTTTCTCCCACCTTGGCCCCTGATATTCCAATTCTCCTCTCTAGAAGCAACCACTCTTCAGAATTTCTCATTTATCTTCTCAAAACATTCTATGCACATATAAGCATGTACGCATTTAATCGTTTTGTAAAACACAGACATCTGCATACTGTGTTTCCCTACATTATGTTGTTTCCACTTGATGTGTCTTTGAGCTTATCTGTACAAGTAGATATGTCTCATCCTATTTAGCAGTTGTATAGTATTCTGTTATGGATATGACAGGATTTATTTAAAGTCCCAGTGATGAGTTGATTAGGTTCTTTGTGGTCTGTATTGTCAGATTTTTGTCACTGTGACCAAATACCTGACCAGAACAACTTGGAGGAGGAAAGTTTATTTTGAGCTCAGAGTTTCAGAGTTCATGGTTGGAAGATTCCAAAGCTCTGAACCTGAGGACAGGTGGAGCATCATGGCAGAAGGGTATAGCAAAGAAGAGCTGTTCACCTCATGGTAGCCAGGAAGCAGAGAGTGGGGGAGAGTTCCAGGGGGCCAAGATAAGGGCATGACCCCAGTGACCCACCTCTTACAGCCACACCCCACCTGTCTACAGTTATCACCCAGTCTATTCAAACTAGGATGGACTGATGAGGTTACAGCTCCCATAATCTAATCAATTGACCTCTGACCATTCCTGCATTAACACAGGACCTTCTATGATAAACAAGGCTGCAATAAATATCTTTGTAATAGTTCTTGGAACATGTGAATAAGTTTATCAGATAAATTCCTAAAAGTAGAATAGTTGGGTCAAAGATTATGTTCCACTAGATAGTTATTTTTACTTTGTCCTTTAGCAAGCTGAGTTCATTTTATGCTCCCATAGACACTTGAGTAGGCCTGTTTTCCCATACCCTCCCCAATACATATTATTTCCAGACTTTTAATCTTGTTGTCACTTAGATTATTCATCAAATTCATCATACTTGTGTTATATGCCAGGCCTTCGACTGAGCACAAGGAATGCAGAAGTGAATTAGACAGCAGAATTACAATATTATCTGGAAAATGCAATAATAGTACAAGATGCAGAGGCAGCAGGGTGCAGTGATGCGTGCCTGTAATCCCGGTGGTTTGGAAGGCTGAGGCAGGAGGATTATGAGTTCAGAACCAGCCTCAGCAACGTAGTGAGGCCCTAAGCAACTTAGCAAGTGCCTGTCTCAGAAGAAAAACTTAAAAAGGGCTGGGATATGGCTCAATGGTTAAGCACACCTGGGTTCAATTCCTAGTACCAAAAAAAAAAAAAAAAAAAAAAAAAAAAAAGGTTGCAGAGGCGGCACAAAAAGGGAGGGACTAATCTCATCTGTTTGGTGGAGAGTGGGGATTGTGCACAGCTGGGGAAAACTCTGTGGAACCTGAAGTCTGAGATATGTTTCCAAGCATTGATTTAGCAAGTTTTTGTTGAGCATCTACTCTGTATTAAGCATTGTTCTAGGTGCTTAGGGTACATCGGTGAAGAAAACAAAGACTCCTGCCATCATGAAGTTCATCTTGTAGCAAGGATGCAGTCAATAAATAATAGACATGGTGATAAATCACGCAGTGCCTTAGGAGGTGACAGGCACTACAGAAATCTAAAGAACTAAATAGGGTCAAATAGGGTCAGGGAGATCAGGAGGGCTTGTGGTGGAGGGGGATGTGAATACCATTTTTTTTTTTTCCTGCAGTACCAGGGCCATGTGCCTGCTAGGCAAGTACTCTCCCACTGAGCTGCACCACTAGTACCACCACCTTCTTTATTTATATTTTATTTTGAGACAGAGTCTCACCAAATTGTCCAGATTGGCCTTGAACTTGGGATCCTCTTGCTTCAGCCTTTCAAATAGCTGGAATTACAGGTGTGTGCTGCCATACCTGGTTTTCGAGTAGCAATTTTAAGTAGGGTTATCAGGGCCTCATGGAGATGTCATTTTGAGCACAGACTTGAAGAAAGAAAGGAAGTTAACTGAGCAGATACCCAGGAAAAGCTCTCTAGGCAGTGAGAACAGCCTGCACAAAGACCCAAAGGGGAATATGGGCCTGCCACATTTCCACGCAGGCACCTGAGACCAGCTTTGCTTTTTCTTTTGGTGAAATCAGGTGTCACTGAAAGGTTTTAAGCAGAGGAATAAAATGATCTCACATTTTAAAAATATCACCCTACAGGTATATTTAGAACAGACGAGAGCGAGGGTAGAAGCAGGGAGACCAGTAAGTAGGTGAGGTGATGGCAGTAGGACCAACATGGTCATAGTGGAAGTACTAGGAAGGGGATGGATTCTGTGTTAATCAATTTTTTTTTTTTTTTTTTTGTCTCTGTGAACAAAGCATCTGGAAAACAACTTAAAGGAACAAAAGTTTATTTTGGCTTGCAGTCTCAGAGATTTCAGTTCATGGCCAGCTACCTCCCTTGCTGTAGGCCTGAGGTGAAGGAAGACATTGTGGCAGAAGAAAGCTTCTCAGCTCATGGCAGCTGGGAAGAGGAGAGAGAGGGAGAGAGAGAGAGAGAGAGAGAGAGAGAGAGAGAGAGAGAGAGAGAGACTGGGACAAGATATAGTCCCTAAGGTCTTGCCCCAGTGACCTACTTCCTCCAAGCAGGGGCCACCTCCTAGGATTTTTTTTTTAAATTTATTTTTATTGTAAACAAATGGGATACATGTTGTTTCTGTTTGTACATGGAGTAACAGCATACCATTTGCATATTCATAAATTTACATAGAGTAATGATGTTTGATTCATTCCATTATTTTTTCCTTCCCCCCACCCCTCCCACCTCTTTTTTCTCTCTATATAGTCCCTCGTTCCTCCATTCTTGTCCCCCTCCCACCCCCCATTAAGTGTCATCATCCACTTATCAGTGAGATCATTCCTCTTTTGGATTTTTGAGATTGCGTTATCTCACTTAACATGATATTCTCCAATTTCATCCATTTGCCTGCAAATGCCATAATTTTATTATTCTTTATAGCTGAGTAATATTCCATTGTATATATATATACCACAGTTTCTTTATCCATTCGTCAATTGAAGGGCATCTAGGTTGGTTCCATAGTCTGGCTATTGTGAATTGAGCCGCTATGAACACTGATGTGGCTGTAGTGTATCTCTGTAGTGTGCTGATTTTAAGTCCTTTGGGTATAGGCCGAGGAGTGGGATAGCTGGGGTCAAATGGTAGGTCCATTCCAAGTTTTCTAAGGAATCTCCACACTGCTTTCCAGAGTGGCTGCACTAATTTGCAGTCCCACCAGCAATGTATGAATGTACCTTTTTCCCCACATCCTCTCCAACACCTATTGTTGCTTGTGTTCTTGATAATCGCCATTCTAATTGGGGTGAGATGGAATCTTAGTGTAGTTTTGATTTGCATTTCTCTTATTACTAAAGATGTTGAACATTTTTTCATATATCTGTTGATTGCTTGTACATCTTCTTCTGTGAAGTGTCTGTTCATTTCCTTAGCCCATTTGTTGATTGGGTTATTTGTATTCTTAGTGTAGAGTTTTTTGAGTTCTTTACATATTCTGGAAATTAGTGCTCTATCTGAAGTTTGAGAGGCAAAAATATTCTCCCATTCTGTAGGCTCTTTCTTTGCATTGCTGATAGTTTCCTTTGCTGAGAGAAATCTATTTAGTTTGAATCTATCCCAGTTATTGATTCTTGCTTTTATTTCTTGTGCTATGGGAGTCCTGTTAAGGAAGTCTGATCCTAAGCCAACAAGGTGAAGATTTGGACCTACTTTTTCTTCTATAAGATACAGGATCTCTGGTCTGATTTCAAGGTCCTCGATCCATTGTGAGTTGAGTTTTGTGCAGGGTGAGAGATAGGGGTTTAGTTTCATTCTGTTGCATATGGATTTCCAATTCTCCCAGCACCATTTGTTGAAGAGGCTATCTTTTCTCCATTGCATATTTTCGGCACCTTTGTCTAGTATTAGAAAATTGTATTTATTTGGGTTTGTGTCCGTGTCCTCTATTCTGTACCATTGATCTACCTGTCTATTTTGGTGCCAATACCATGCTGTTTTTGTTACTATTGCTTTGTAATATAGTTGAAATTCTGGTATTGCGATACCCCCCGTTTCGTTCTTCCTGCTAAGGATTGCTTTAGCTATTCTGGATTTCTTATTCTTCCAGATGAATTTCATGATTGCTTGCTCTATTTCTGTGAGGTTCGTCATTGGGATTTTAATTGGAATTGCATTGAATCTGTATAGCACTTTTGGTAGTATGGCCATTTTGACGATATTAATTCTACCTATCCAAGAACATGGGAGATCTTTCCATCTTCTAAGGTCTTCCTTAATTTCTTTCTTCAGTGTTTTGTAGTTTTCATTGTAGAGATCTTTTACCTCTTTGGTTAGATTGATACCCAAATATTTTTTTTTTTTTTGAGCCTATTACAAATGGAGTTGTTTTCCTCATTTCCCTTTCAGCTGTTTCATCACTTATGTATAAAAATGCTGTAGATTTATGTGTGTTGATTTTATAGCCTGCTATTTTGCTGAATTCATTGATGAGGTCTAGAAGTTTTCTGGAGGAGGTTTTTGGATCCTCTAAATATAGAATCATGTCATCCGCAAATAGTGACAGCTTAAGTTCCTCTTTTCCTATTCGTATCCCTTTAATTTCTTTAGTCTGCCTAATTGCTCTGGCTAGAGTTTCGAGGACAATGTTGAATAGAAGTGGTGAAAGAGGACATCCCTGTCTTGTTTCCCGTTTGAAAGGGAATGGTTTCAGTTTTTTCTCCATTAAGAATGATGTTGGCCATGGGCTTAGCATAAATAGCCTTTACAATGTTCGGGTATGTTCCTACTATCCCTATTTTTTCTAGTGTTTTCAGCATGAAGGGGTGTTGTACATTGTCAAATGCTTTTTCTGTGTCAGTTGAAATGACCATATGATTCTTATCCTTAAGTCTATTGACATGATGGATTACGTTTATTGATTTACGGATGTTAAACCATCCTTGCATTCCAGGAATGAACCCCACTTGATCGTGGTGCACAATTTTCTTAATATGTTTTTGGATATGGTTTGCCAATATTTTGTTAAGGATCTTAGCATCTATATTCATCAAGGATATTGGTCTAAAATTTTCTTTCCTTGATGTGTCTTTTCCTGGTTTGGGCATGAGGGTGATATTAGCTTCATAGAATGAGTTCGGTAGGGTACCCTCCTTTTCTATTTCCTGGAATACTTCAAGAAGTATTGGAATGAGTTCTTCTTTGAAGATCTTGTAGAACTCGGCTGAGAATCTGTCTGGTCTTGGGCTTTTCTTGGATGGTAGATTTTTAATGGCTTCTTCTATTTCATTGCTTGATATTGATCTGTTTAAATCGTGTATGTCCTCCTGGTTCAGTTTGGGAGGAGCATATGTCTCTAGAAATTTGTCAATGTCTTCGGTACTTTCTATTTTGTTGGAATACAGATTTTCAAAGTAGCTTCTCATTATGTTCTGTATCTCAGTGGTGTCTGTTGTGATATTTCCTTTTGCATCATGTATTTTAGTAATTTGAGTCTTCTCTCTCCTTCTCTTTGTTAGTGTGGCTAAGGGTTTATCTATTTTGTTTACTTTCTCAAAGAACCAACTTTTTGTTATGTCAATTTTTTGAATAGTTTCTTTTGTTTCAATTTCATTGATTTCAGCTCTGATTTTAATTATTTCCTGTCTTCTACTACTTTTGCTGTTATTCTGTTCTTCTTTTTCTAGGGCTTTGAGCTGTAATGTTAGGTCATTTAATTGTTGACTTTTCATTCTTTTCTGGAATGCGCTCCATGCAATGAATTTTCCTCTTAGTACCGCTTTCATAGTGTCCCAGAGATTTTGATATGTTATATCATCATTCTCATTGACCTCTAAGAATTTTTTAATCTCCTCCCTGATGTTTTTTGTTATCCATGTTTCATTCAATAGCATATTATTTAGTCTCCAAGTGTTGGAGTAATTTCCTTTTTTTACTTTGTCATTGATTTCTACTCTCAGTCCATTATGATCTGATAGAACACAAGGCAGTATCTCTATTTTTTTTGCATTTCCTAAGGGCTGCTTGTGGCATAACATATGTTCTATTTTCAAAAAGTTTCCATGTGCTGCTGAGAAGAAAGTGTATCCGCTCGTTGATGGATGGAATATTCTATATATGTCTATTAAGTCTAGGTTATTGATTGTGTTATTGAGTTCTATGGTTTCTTTGGTTGGATTTTGTTTGGAAGATCTATCTAGTGGTGACAGCGGTGCGTTAAAGTCGCCCAGAATTATTGTGTTGTGGTCTATGTGATTCTTGAAATTGAGAAGGATTTGTTTGATGTACAGGGATGCACCATTGTTTGGGGCATAAATATTTACTATCGTTATGTCTTCCTGATTTATGGTTCCCTTAAGCAGTATGAAATGTCCTTCTTTATCCCTTCTGACTAACTTTGGCTTGAAGTCCACTTTATCTGATATAAGGATGGAAACCCCCGCTTTTTTACTGGGTCCATGTGCGTGGTAGGTTTTTTTCCATCCTTTCACCTTTAGTCTGTGGATGTCTTTTTCTATGAGATGAGTCTCTTGCAGGCAGCATATTGTTGGGTCTTTCTTTTTAATCCATTCTGCCAGTCTATGTCTTTTGATTGATGAGTTTAGGCCATTAACGTTCAGGGTTATTATTGAGAAATGATTTGTATTCCCAGTCATTTGGCTTATTTTTGGTTTTTAAGTTGGCTTGGTTTCTCCTTTGAGTGGTTTTTCTCTAAGGTAGTTCCTCCCTTTGCTGACCTACATTGTTGTTTTTTATTTCCTCCTCATGGAATATTTTGTTGAGAACATTCTGTAGTGCAGGCTTTCTATTTGTAAATTCTTTTAACTTTTGTTTATCATGGAAGGATTTTATTTCATCTTCAAATCTGAAGGTTAGTTTTGCTGGGTATAGGATTCTTGGTTGGCAACCATGTTCTTTCAGAGCTTGAAATATGTTGGTCCAGGCCCTTCTAGCTTTTAGAGTCTGGGTTGAGAAGTCTGCTGCTATCCGTATTGGTCTCCCCCTATATGTAATCTGATGCTTTTCTCTCGCGGCCTTCAAAATCCTATCTTTATTTTGAATGTTAGGCATTTCCATTATAATGTGCCTTGGTGTGGATCTGTTGTGATTCTGTGCATTTGGTGTTCTGTAAGCCTCTTGTATTTGATTTTCCATTTCATTCTTCAGGTTTGGAAAATTTTCTGATATTATTTCATTGAATAGGCTGTTCATTCCTTTGGTTTGTATCTCTGTGCCTTCCTCAATCCCAATAATTCTTAAATTTGGTCTTTTCATGATGTCCCATAGTTTCTTGGAGATTCTGTTCATGATTTCTTACCATCTTCTCTGTTTGGGCAACTTTATTTTCAAGATTAAATATTTGTCTTCATTGTCTGAGGTCCTGTCTTCCAAGTGGTCTGGTCTGTTGGTGATGCTTTCCATTGAGTTTTTTATTTGGTTTATTGTCTCCTTCATTTCAAGGATTTCCGTTTGGTTTTTTTGAGAATCTCTATCTCTTTGTTGTAATGATCTTTTGCTTCCTGCAGGTGCTCTTTCAGCTTATTGGTATTATCATTCATTGCCTGCATTTGCTCTCTTATCTCATCCTTTGCTTCGCGAATCATCTTAATCATGTATAATCTGAAGTCCTTTTCTGACATTTTTTCTAACATACTGTCATTGGATTCTATTACTATAGAATCTAGATTTGTTTGGATCATTTTCTTCCCTTGTTTTTTCATGTTGTTCATGTATCTTCCCCTCTAGCGCTGCAGATCTGGGGTATTGCAGATTTCCCCTGATAGGCTTATAGTGGCCCTATAGGTTTCCAAAAACCCTTTCTTTAAGGGGAGATCAATATTAGCAGTGCCCAAGTCAGACACTATGCAATCCTAGACCAAATAGCCCCTATGGGGACAATAACATCATGTAAATAAGGGAGAAAGCGACTCTGAGGGAACAGGTAAACAGAAGGAAAAGAAAGCAAGAAACGTAAAGAAATAAAAACTTAATTTTTTTTTAAAAAAGGAGAAAAAAGAAAATCTACTGTATAATAGTCATATACTAATGAAACCTCCCAGTGTTCAGTAGCCTGATGTATGAAAGGTACCCGACAATGAGCTTCAAGCCTCCAGCAGGCGTCTCAGGATGGGATTTGCCCCACCCGAAGATCGGAGCTATGGCTTCCAGGATTATACAAGATGGCTGCTCTGGCTTCCAAATGTGTTGGCAAATGGGGAGCTGCAGCTCAGGGGTGGACGTGGTCAGCTGGAGGTCCTGGAGACAGGATGCAGTTGGTCCGGTAGTGGTCCTGGAGGGTCGGGTGTGTTTGGTGTGGTTGTGGGATCCAGGAGGCTGGGTGCAATCAGTTGGTCTGGGTTCCCGGTGATAGGGCACAGTCAGTTGGTCTGGGGGGTCCTGGCGGCAGGGAGCAGTCAGTTGATGTGAGGGCCCCAGAGGCAGGGAGTGATCGGTCGGGCTGAGGGATCCTGAAGATGGGACTCAGTCAGTCCGGCCAGGGGTCCTACAGGGCCTGGCTGTTGTCTCAAAATGGCAGCAGCCACGTGTAATCAAACCTGCAGGTACTGTGACAGTGAACTTCCAGGCAGCAGCAGGCAGCTGGTTCTCCACTGGTGGTCTGCAGTCAATCTGCTGGCAGCTGTCATACGATCGGGAGGTGAACCTCAAGCGTTGGGTGATGGATAGGGGATGGACAGGCGAGAGGCAGGTAAATGGCAGATGATAGACGCCTGACAGTGAGCAATCTGCTCTCAAAAAAGGCGTCCATATGCTGGCAGATTGCAGGTGATCACAGCAGACAAATGGGGTAAAGAGCAGGGGATC
The DNA here is from genome assembly GCF_902686455.1 of Sciurus vulgaris. NCBI lineage: Eukaryota > Metazoa > Chordata > Mammalia > Rodentia > Sciuridae > Sciurus > Sciurus vulgaris. The sequence continues at coordinate 22,012,804 of NC_136479.1, read as the reverse complement.
GATAAGCAACAAAAACTGCCTCACCGAGAAACAGATATCCTCTGCTTGAATCCGGCGTTGGGGAGTGACAAGGAACACAGCCTCCCTCTAGACTGCCATCTTGGATCTCCCCCCACCTCCTAGGATTTCTTCCAGCTCCCCACAGTCCATTCAGTCATGATGGATTGATCCATTGATGAGGGTAGTGCCCTCATGATCCAATCATTTCTTAAAAGTCCCACCCCCACACACATGAGACTTTGGAGGACGTTTCAGATCAAACCATAACAGATTCTGGAGCCAGGTGTGGTGGGGCACTCCTGTAATCCCAGCAGCTCAGGAGTCTAGGTAGCAGAATTGGGAGTTCAAAGCCAGTCTCAGCAATTTAGTGAGGCCCTCTGTTGCTCAGTGACACTCTGTATCAAAATAAAAAATAAAAAGGGCTGGGGATGTGTTTTAGTGGTTACCTGGGTTCAATCCCTGGTACCAAAAAAAAAAAAAAAAAAAAAAAAAAAGCTACAGATTTCTGGATATATTTTCAAGGTATAGCTATAAAAATGGAAGAGGGATGAGAAAGGAAGAGAGAGGAATGACCTCAAGGATTCCTGCTTCTGAGTTACTGATAAAATGGAGTTATCAATATTGAGAAGGGAATACTGAAGAAGTGGGAATTTTTAGGGGGACAAATCAAGATTTCAGTTTTGGATATGTTAAGTTTCAGAGGTCTATTAGACATCTAAGTGGAGATGTCAAGTAGCTAGTGAAATATATGAATCTGGCATTTGAAACTAGAGGTGGATGATGAGTAGGAGTTTGTCAGGGTGGGTAGCAGCCCAAGTGAAGCTCTGTGAGCACAGGCACAGGAATTCAAAACTGCAGCTTGTGTTTGGGGGACATAAGTGTTCGGCTCTCATTGGAGCTTGAAGAGCAAGGAGGTCGGAGCAATGTGGCTGCTGGTGCAGAGGTGAGTAAGGAAGAGTCGGACCTCCGGGGGCCTCAGGGAGCAAACCACAAAATCAGCCTGACCTTGAAAGTGGTGGGCAATGAATAATCAAACTGATATTTTAGAATGATCATTCTGCCTCTGAGAGAATTCAGGGAAATAAGTTTGGAGATGGTTTCAGCAGTCCAAGTGAAAAAGAGTGGTTGGGGGGCTGTGCAAAGGTAACAGCAGCAGAAAAAGAGAGGGAAGAGCAGGTTTGGGGAATACCTGTATGGCTGGACAGATATTTCAGCGACAGATTGGGAACAAGGAGCTGAGGAATCAAGAGAGGTGAGGATGATTCCTAGGTTTGTTTTTCATTTTTGGTGCCCGGAATTGAACCCAGAGGCACTTAGCCACTGAACCACATCCCAGCCCTTTTTAATATTTTATTTAGAGACAGGGTCTTGCTGAGTTGCTTATGGTCTTGCTGAGTTGCTTATGGCCCCGCTGAGTTGCTGAGGTTGGCTTTGAACCATGCACCTCCTGCCTCAGCCTCCCTCGCTGCTGGGATTACAGGTGTTTGCCACTGTGCCTGGCTGATTCCTAGGTTTTTGGCTTGTGTGAGAGTACAGATGATAGTGCTGTCCAAAACAGGGGACAGCAGATGCAGAGGGGGACTGTTGTAAGTTGGAAATACAACATGAGCTCATTATAAGTCCCATTTGGGGTTTCTGAGTTGAAGATGACTGAGGAGCTGTCCACCAGGCAGGTGGAAATTGGATATATTGGTCAAAAGTCAGTGCTTGTGATGTTGGATCCATTAGTGTTAGTCCTCAGGGGATAGTTAAAGAGTTGAGAAAGGAGTCTGGTTTCTCCTGTCCTCTGTCAACAAGTGCTTTTTGCTCTGTCTCCACAATGTCTCAGTTCATTCACTTGCCTCTTAACTCCACTGTGATGCCCCTGACCTTACCCCATCTTGTCTTCCCTGCATCTTGAGAGTCACTCCTAACTGGTCTCCCATCTCCCACTCTGGCACCTTTTTAGACCATTTTCCATTTAGTAGCTGAGTGACCTTTAAAAAATGCATATCTTTTAAAAAATTTTAATTAGTTAAATATCTTATGTCATTTTCCTCCTTAAAAGTCTCCCTTGGCAGCCAGGTGTGGCGCACACCTGTAATCCCACCATCTCTGGAGGCTGAGGCAGGAGGATTCCAATTTCCAGGTCAGCCTCAGCAATTTCACAAGACCCTGTCTAAAAAAAAAGGGGGGGGGGCGGGGCGCTGGGGCTGTAACTCAGTGGTAGAATGCCCAGGGGTTCAGTCCTTGGTGCAAAACACAAATAAGCAAACCTCCTTCACCCAGCAAACATATCCACATCTTTAGGGATCAGCTCCATGTCACCTTCACAAAGAAATCTTCCTTGATCTTCCTATTTAAAACAACCTGTGTCTTACTCCACGTTAATCTTCATGTTCACGTCTTTCCTGCCCATTTTAAAATAGCTTGTTAATTATCTGTCTCACTAAAATGGAGGCTTGATGAAAGATGGAACACCCTCTAACCCATTCCCTGTTATAATCCCAGCATGCAGGCAGGTGGAGTTGCTCTACAAATATGTGTTGAATGAGTAAAAGGTTGAAAATGAGAGAAAGATGGGGAGGAAATACTGGGAGGAGAGGGTGCCCAGAGCACAGCCTGAGGGCTGAAGGAGGTACACATCTTCCTCTGTGAACAGAGGAAGGAGGAAAGTTTGGAAAGATATGCAGGAAAGTGTGCATGTGGGGTGCAGGTGGACAAAGAGGGCAGGAAGTGAAAGCACTTTGTGGATGATGGTTTCTTCTCTGATGAGGTCATCTGCCAACAGTTCAGAAGGAAGTGTTCGAGGTCAGCTGAAGGATTTCAGGAGAATGGGGGTGGGAGAGGGTACTCACCCACATTTTGCCTCGGCCAGGTGCCAGGTGCTATACTGAGTGTTGAGGTTACTGTAGAGATGAGGAGGATGTGACATAGTCTTGGCCCCTCAGGAATTCACAGTCCAAAGTGGACTTTCTTTTTTAAAAATGTATTTATTTTTTATTTTTACAGACTGCACTTTGATTCATTGTACGCAAATGGAGTACATCATTTCATTTCTATGGTTGTACATGATGTAGATTCATACCATTCATGTAATCATACATGTACATAGGGTAATGATGTCTGCCTCATTCCATGATTTTTCACACCCCCCCTCTCATTTCCTTTTACATAATCTAAAGTTCCTTCATTCTTCTCTTACTCCCCACCCCCCACCTCCATTATATATCATCATCACTTATCAGGGAAAACATTCAGCCTTTGTTTTTTGGGGATTGGTTTATTTCGCTTAGCATGATATTCTCCAACTTCATCCATTTACCTGCAATTGCCATAATGTTATTCTTCTTTATGGCTGAATCATAATCCATTGTGTATATATACCACAGTTTCTTTATCCATTCCTCTGTCGAAGGGTATCCAGGTTAGTTCCACAATCTAGCTATTGTGAATTGCGCTGCTATAAACATTGATGTGGCTGCATCACTGTAGAATGCTGATTTTAAGTCCTTTGGGTATAAACCCAGGAGTGGGATAACTGGGTCAAAAGGTGGGTTCATTCCAGATTTTCTGAGGATTCTCCACAATGCTTTACAGAGTGACTGCACCAATTTGCAACTCCACCAAGCAATGTAAAAGTGTGCCTTTTTCCCCATATCCACACCAACATCTGTTATTGTGTTCTTGATAATAGTCATTTCATTGGAGTAAGACGAAATCTTAAGAGTTATTTTAATTAGCATTTCTCTAATTACTAGACATGTTGAGCACTTTTTCATATATTTTTAATCGCCTGTGTGTCTTCTTCTGTAAAGTGTCTGTTCAGTTCCTTGGCCCATTTATTGATTGGGTTCTTTGTATTTTTGGCATAAAGTCCAAGTGGACTTTCTACAAGAGAGTTAAATGTTAACGAATGGAGTGTTGCAGGGATATCATGGAGGTGGGGGGCTCAATCCTTGAGAGTTGGGAAGAGCATTACCCAGGGCCACTTAACCATTGAGCCACATTCCCAGCCCTCTTTAGTTTTTATTTTGAGACAGTGTCTTGGTAAGTTGCTTAGGGCTTCACTAAGTTGCTGAGGCTGGCTTTGAACTTGGGATCCTCCTACCTCAGACTCCCCAGTTGCTAGGATTATAGATCTATGCCACCATGCCCAACTGAGGCTGTAACTTTTGAGGTTGATCTTAAAGAGAGAATGTAAAAGGCAGACGTAAGTAAGAGCATTCCATGAAGAGAACACAGTGCTATCCCAAAATATGGAGGTGCAGAATTTGTAGCATTGCAAGGCATTTATGTAACTGGAGTGAAAAATGGGAGATGATGTAGGAAAGGAAAGTCAAGGCCAGGTTCTCTGGGTACATCTTTTCGGTACCCAAAGTTGGCATTTTCTCTTGAAGTCAGCACAGGTCTTTTGGTACAGCAGCAGAATCTTGAGGTTATTCATTTGGGAAATTAACCCAGTAGATAATGTGGAGGATGCATTGAAGGGAGGAGAAACTGGAGGCAGTGAGGATAGGAAGCAGCTGCGGTAGCTCTGATGAGAGCTAATGAGAACCTTAAGTAAGCAATGGCAGTACAAATGGAGGGGGGGGATGATTTTCAGAGATAATTTGATGATGGATGGGATGCGTGGGAGAAGGATAGAGGGTGGAGTCAAGGCTGACTCAGAAGTTCCTTGCTCGGGAGATGGTAATGACTGTTACCTGAGATAGAGATATGATAAGAGGAAAATATTTAAGAGAAAGTCATAAGCTCTGCCCAGTGCAGTGGTGCGTGCCTGTAATCCCAGCAACTTGGAAGGCTGAAGCAGGAGGATGGCGAGTTCAAAGCCAGCCTCAGCAACTCTGCAAGGCCCTAAGCACCTCAGCAAGACCCTGTATCTAAAAAAAAAAAAAAAAAAATTTTAAAGGGCTGGGGATGTGGCTCAGTGGTTAAGTGCCCCTGGGTTCAATCCCCAATATCAATAAAAATTAAAAATGAAACATAAATAAAAAAGTCATAAGCTCGATATTTTAAGCAATTTTAGTAAATTACACATACAATAGAACTTACCATTTACCCATTTAAAATATGGCCCGGGGCTGGGGATATAGCTCAGTTGGTAGAGTGCCTCGCATGCACAAGGCCCTGGGTTCAATCCCCAGCACCACCACCAAAAAAAAAAAGGCACCAAATGACACAATTTAACAGCATTAAGTATATTCATAATATTGTACAATTGCCTCTAACTAGTTCCAAAACATTTCCATCACCCCAAAGGAAACCCAAAACCTACTAAATAGCCATTTCCTGTTCTCTCCTCTGATTGTAGGTTTGCCTATTCCAGATATTTCATTTAAGTGGAATCATGCAATATGTGACTCTTTGTGTCTGTATTCTTTCTCTTAGAATAATGTTCCCAAGGTACATCAACATAACATCAGGATTACATTCTTTTTCCTTGTCTCCATTTTTTTTATTATGGTAAAATAAACACATACATTTATCACTTTTAACCTTGTTTAAGTGTGTGGTTCAGTGACATTAAATACATTTACACTGTTACACAACTACCACCTCTATCCATCTCTAGAACGTTTTTCATTTTCTCAAACTGAAATTCCATGCCCACTAATTACTAACTTCCTGTTCCCTTCCTTTTAACCCTCTACAACTACCATTCTGTTTTTTTATTCTGAATTTAACTACTCTTGTTACTACATATAAGTGGAATCATCAAGCATTTGTCTTTTCCTGACAGACATATTTCACTTAAAATAATGTTCAGAAGGTTAATTTGTGAGATAGCATGTGCCAGAATATCCTTTCTTTTTAAGCCTGAAAAAAATTCCATTGTATGTATATACCACATTTTGTTTATCCATTCATCTGGTGACAAACACATGGAATTTTTCCACCTTTTGACAATTGTGGATAGAGTTTCTGTAAACATTAATGTACATGTTTTTTGTTTGAACACCTGTTTTCAAATATTGGGGGCCTATGCTTAGGAGTGAAATTGCTGGTTATGCTATTTCTATATTTAATGTATTGAAGAACTGCCAAACTCTTTTCCCATAGCACCTGTAGCATTTTACATTCCCGTCAGCCAAATATGAGTGCACCAATTTCTCCACTTCCTTGCCAACACCTGTTATTTTCCTTTTAAAAATTTATTATGGTCATCCTACTGGGTGTGACTGGCATTTCACAAAGGACTAATGACATTGAATTTTTAAAATATGATTGTTGGCTATTTGTATATCTTTTTGGAGAAAAGTTTATTCAGAGCCTTTGCCCATTTTTAAATTGGGTTATTGAGTTGTCAGAATTATTTATATTTTCTAGATACAAGCACCTTATCAGATATATGATTTATAAATATTTTCTCCCATTATAAGGGTTATGTTTTCACTTCATTGCTGGTACTCTTGGAAGCACAAAAGTATTTTATCAATTTATTTACTTTGTGGTGCTGGAAATCAAAGCCAGGTATCATGCCTGTCTGGCAAGTTCTTTATCTCCTGCCCACAAAAATTAGGTTTATTTTGGTGAAGTTCAATTTGTCTATTTTATTTTTATTGCCTATGCCTGTTTATATCCAATAAATTATTGCCAAAAACAACATTATGAAGATTCGTTCCTATGTGTTTTCATCTAGGAGTTTTATAGTTTTTTGCATTTAAGTTTAGATCTTTGATTTTTTTTTTTGGGGGGGGGTTTACCAGGATTGAACCCAAGGGCACTTAACCACTGAGCCACATTCCCAGCCCTTTTTTGTATTTTATTTAGACACAGGGTCTCACTGAGTTACTTAGGGCATTGCTTAGTTGCTAAGGCTGGCTTTGAACTTTATGCTCCTCCGCCTCAGCCTCATGAGCTACTGGAATTACAGGCGTGTGCTACCACACCTGGCTAGATCTTTGATCTATGAGTTAATTTTTTATGTGAGTTAAGTTTTGGGTTTGGTATCCATGTGGTCTATCCTCATTATTTTGCATTCTTCACCCACCACCATTTGTTGAAAAGACAAATCCTTTCCCCATTGAGTGGTCTTGACACCTTTGTTGAAAATCAAGTAACCATGTAAATGGTTTATTTCTGGGTTCTCTATTCTACTCCATGAATTCATCTATCTATCCTTGTGTAAGGACCAGACTGTAGCTTTGAAAAAGAAAAGTAAAATTGAAATCAGTAAAGTGAGTCCTCCAACATTGTTTCTCTTTCAAGATTGTTTGGGCTACTCAGGATCCCTTGCAATGCTATATGAATTTTAGGATGGATTTTTCTATTTCTTTTAAAAGTAATATTTGGAAGGATGAAGATATAACTCAGTGGTAGAGCACTTGCCTAGCACGTGCAAGGCCTTGGGTTTGATCCCAAGTAGTGCAAAACTAAACCAAACCAAACCAAGAAAAAATACAAACCACTATTGGGATTTATATGAATTTGCAATGAATTTGTGTTGAATCTGTAGATCACTTTGGGTAGTACTGTCATCTCATCAATATTAACTTTTCCCATCCATGAACATGGTATATATTTCTTTTTTTAAGTCTTTTAAAAATTTTTTCAGCAATGTTTTATAGATTTCAGTATACATGTCTTTGGCTATTTGGTTAAATTTCTTCCTAATTATTTACTCTTTTTATGCTACTACAAATTAAATTATTTTATAAATTTCCCTTTCAGTTGTTTTTTTTTTTTTTTTTTTTTTTGCATTGCTGGGGATCGAACCTAGGGCCTCGTGGTGCAAGGCAAGCACTCTACCAACTGAGCTATATCCCCAGCCCTGTTTGTTGTAAATGTATAGAAATACAACTGATTTTTGTGTGATGGTTGTATGTCCTGCAACTTTGTTGAATTTATTAATTCTAAATTTTTTTTGTAGAGTTATGACTTCATATGATCATGTTACCTATGAAAGAGATAACTTTACTACTTCCTTTCCAATTTGACAGACTTTTATTTTTTCTTCTTGCCTGACTGTTTTGGCTAGAGCTTCCAGTACTATGTCAAATAGAAGTGGAAAGAGGAGACATCACTCTCTTGTTCCTGATTTTAGGCAGAAAACTTTCATTCTTTCACTATTAAATATTATGTTAGCTATGGATTTTTCATATATGGACTTTATTTTTCTGGGGAAGTTCCCTTTCACTTCTAGTTTACTGAGTACTTTTTATCATGAAAAGGTAAGGTGCTGGTTTTGTCAAAGATTTTTCTGCACTATTTGAAATACTTGTGGGTTTCTTTCCCTTCATTCTATTAATTTGGTGTATTACAAGAATTAATTTTTGTATGTTGAACCATCCTTGCATTCCTGAGCTAAATCCCTGTTGGTCTTGGTTTGCAATCCCTTTAATATACTGCTGGATTTAGTTTGCTAGAATATTGCTCAGGATTTTTGTATCTATGTTCATGATTCTGTAGTGGTTCCTTTTTTCTTTCCTTGTGATGTCTCTGACTATCTTTGGTATCATAGAATGAGCTAATAAGTATCCTTTCCTTTTCTCGTTTTGAAGAGCTTATGAAAGTGTTTGGTAGACTTTTTATGTAGGGAAGTTTTAAAATTATTATCACTAATGTAATTTCTTTACTTGTTATAAGACATTTCAGATTTTTAAATTTTTTCTTGATTCAATTTTGGTAAGTTATGTAATTCCAGACACATAATTTCATCTAGGTTATCTAATTTGTTTATGTATTATAGTTTATAGTATTCTCTTATAAACTTTTATTTCTGTAAGGTCAGAAGTAATGTCCCTTCTTTGTTTGTAATTTACAATCTGAGTCCTCTCTCTCTTTCTCTCTCTCTCTTTCCCTGTAAATCTAGCTAAAGTTTTATAAATTTGGTTAGTATTTTTGAAGAATTAATAATGATTTTTTTGGCCTTCTCCTCTTTTCTACTCTTTATTTTATCTCTACAATTTATTGTTTTCCTTTTCTACTAAATTTACAATATAGTTTTTTTGTTTTGTTTGTTTTTGTTTTGTTTTGTGGTGCTGGGGATTGAACCCAGGGCCTTGTGCTTGTGAGGTGAAGTACTCTGCCAACTGAGCTATCTCCCCAGCCCTACAATATAGTTTTTTAAAAAAATATTTTGTGTAGTTTAGATGGACAGAATGCTTTTATTTTATTCGTTTATTTTTATGTGGTGCTGAGAATTGAATCCAGTGCCTCACCATGCTAGGGAAGCGCTCTGCCGCTGAGCTACAGCCCTTGCCCCTACAATATAGTTTTATATATAAACTCATATATAGTTTACTCTTTTTTGAGTTTCTCCAGATGTTATTAATTTTTCTTTTTAAATGTAAATGTTTACATCTATAAAGTTCCTCTTGGCACTGTTTTCTCTGCATCCCTTAAGTTTCTGTATGTGACTTTTTAAAATTTTCACTTGCCTCAAACTGTTTTCTAATATCCCTGTGATTTCTTCTTTGAATCATTTGTTGGTTAAGAGTGTGCTATTTAGGGCTGGGGTTATAACTCAAAGGTACAGCACTTACCTCACATGCGTGAGGCCCTGGGTTTAATCCTCAGCACAACATAAAAAATAAATAAAATAAAAGGTATTGTGTCCATCTATAACTAAAAATATTTTTTAAGTGTGCTATTTAAATTCACTTTGTGAATTTTCCAGTTTTTGTCCAGTTATTGATTTCTAGTTTTACTCAATTGTGGTTGGAAAATACACTTTGTATTTTCTAACTTTTAAATTTGAGATTTGATTTGTGCCTCTTTTGAAGGTCTATCCTGGAGAGTTTTCCTTTGTATTTGAGAAGAATGTATTTTGTTGTTGTTGGGTAGAGTGTTCTTCAAAATCCTGTTAGGTCTAATTGGTTTACAGCATCGTTCGAGTCCTTTATTTCTTTCTGGATATTCTACCTTGTTGTTCTACCCATTACTGAAGGTGGAATATAGAAGTTTCCAATTGTTATTGTAGAACTGTCTCTCCCTTCAACTGTGTCAATTTTTCTTCATTTATTTTGGAGCTCTGTATAAATGTTTATAATTCATCATCTTGATGACTTGAGCCTTTCAAGGTTTTTTTTTTTTTTTTTTTTTTTTGCAGTGCTGGGGATTGAACCCAGGGCCTTAGTGCTTGCAAGGTAAGCACTCTACCAACTGAGCTATCTCCCAGCCCTGACTTGAGCCTTTCAAAAACAAATCCTTCTTGTTTTGTGTTTTTTAGCCCTTGGGATCAAACACAGGACCTTGTACTTCCTAGGCAGCATTCTACCACTGAGTTACATCTCCAGCCCTTTTAATTTCATTTTGAGGACAGCCCTCACTAAGTAGTCAAGGCTTAGACGGGAAACTTGTGATTTCTCCTGCCTTGGTTTCCTAAGTAGTGGGGGATTATAGGCATATGCCACTGTGCCTGGCTACTTTTTTCCAAAACAGTTTTTGACTTAAAATCTATTTTTGTCTGATATTAGCATAGCCTTCCCTGCTCTCTTTTGGATACAGTTTTCATGCAGTATTTTTTTTTCTATCCATTTACTTTATTATTGTTTTTGTGTGTGTGTGTGTGTGCTGGGGATCGAACCCAGGGCCTTGTGCTTACAAGGCAAGCACTCTATCAACTGAGCTATCTCCCCAGCCCCTCCATTTACTTTAAATCTCTTTGTTTCTCTGAATCTAAAGTGAGTCTCTTATAAACAGCATATTGATGAATCATGTCTTCTTCTTCTTCTTCTTCTTCTTCTCTTCTTCTTCTCTTCTTCTTTTTTTTTTTTTTGGTGCTGGGGATCGAACCCACGGCCTTGTGCTTGCAAGGAAGCCACTCTACCCGACTGAATTATCTCCCCAGCCTCATGTCTTCTTCTTTTTGTTTTTAAGTCATTCTGCTATTCTCTGTGTTTTCTGTGTGTTTGTTTTGATTGTTTTATGCTGGGAATTGAACCCAAGTCTTCAACTTGTTAGGCACACACTCTATCACATTCTAACACTGAGCTACATCCATAGCCCTTCTTATTTATTTATTTTTATTTTGAGACAGGATCTTACTAAGTTGCCCAGACTGGGCTGGAAACTCTTGAACCTCTGCCTTAGCCTTCTGAGTAGTCAGTATCATAGACATGTATCACCAGAAGTAGCGAATCTCTGCCTTTTAACTGGAGAGTTTAATACATTTTACATTTAAAGCAATTATTGATAAGGATTTATTCAGCCATTTTGTTGTTTTCTCTGTATTTCTTATCCTCTTTATTCCTCAATTCCTCCATTATTACCTTCTTTTGTGTTTGTTTTTTATAGTATACATTTTTATTCTGCTCTCATTTTCTTTTTTATATACTTTATAGTTAATTTCTTAGCTTAAAAAATATTGAGAAACTCTGCTCCTGCCAGGCACAGTGGCATATACCTGTCATCCCAGCAACTCAGGAGACTGAGGCAGGAGGGATCACAAGTTTGAGGTCAGCCTGGGCAACTTAGCAAGACCCTGCCTCAAAATGAAAAATAAAAAGAGCTGGGGAGGCAGCTCAGTGGTAGAGTATCCCTATGTTCAGTCCCCACTAGTTGAAAAAAAAAATCTAATTCTGCTTCTCTATAGCTCTGTCCTTCCTCCTTTTGTCATGTTATTTCTTTATACACTGTATGCCCATGAACATAGATCGATATAATTTAGTTTTATAACATTGGTCTTTTAAAATATGTAGAAAAAGGAGATGTTACAAACACAAAAATACAATGATTCTGGCTTTTATATTTATCTATGTAGTTGTCTTTTTTTTTTTTTTCCTGCTACTGGTGATCAAACCAGTGGTGCTCACTGAGATCTAGTTCCTTTATTATTTTTATTTTGAGACAGGATCTTGCTAAACGTTCAGGCTGGCCTTGAACTTGTGATTCTCCTGCCTCAGCCTTCCAAATTGCTGAGATTATAGGTGTGTGCCACCATGGCCAGCTACCTATGTGTTCATTTTTATTTTTTTCACATCTTTGAGTTACTTGTCTAGGGTGCTTTCATATCAGCCTAAACGACTTCCTTTAACATTTCCTGGAGGGCAGGTCTAGAAGTGATAAACTTCCTTGGTAAAGTCTTATTTCCTCTTTCATTCTTGAAGGAGAGTTTTGCCAGATAGAGAATTCATCATTGACAGTTTCTTCCTGCACTTTAAGTACACTTTTAATGTCAACCCACTGACTTCCATTTTTTCTGGTGAGAAATTGGCTACTCATCTTATTGAGGATCCTTTATACATTAAAAGTTGCTTCTTTTTTTTTTTTTTTTTTTTTTTTTGCTGCTTTCAAGATTCTCTGTTTAGCTTTGAATTTGATGATCTGATTATAATGTATCCCAATGTGGACCTCTTGGAACCCTAGTTGAAGTTAAGTTTATTGGATATGTGGGTTCATATCTTTTCTGTTGTTGTTTTCTAAATCAAATTTGGGGAGTTTTCAAATATTATTTCTTTAGATTGTCAATCTCTCTCCTTTCCTTCTAAGATGCCAATTATGTTAATACTTGTATGATTTATGATGTCCAGCCAAGTCTCAGGCTCTGCTCATTTTTCTTCATTCTTTTTTCTTTCTAGTTCTAAGATTGGATAATTCATTTCATTTGACTTATCTCCAAGTTCACTGCTTTCTTTTGTAGGTCTGCTTTTGAATCTATCTAGTTAATTTTGTCATTTCTTATATTAATCATTTTTTTTAAATTTTTCTGTACTTCCTGATATTTTGATATCTTGGGGCCTTGGTGATCTGGGATAGTCCAATTCTTAGAATGATATGTCTTTCATATGCAAAACAACTGGTCCAAACCCATAACCCCAAACAAATTCATTTACTGAACTCTTACATTCTAAGGCACTATATCCCTGTAATAGTCATCCCACAGCTAGATACCAGATAACCTGGGACAGTCCCTAATCCCAGGAGCATGCTGAAATTATTCAAAGTTGCCAATCCTAACCCTGTTTATTCCACTTTTCTATTCCTTCCCATTGAAACTACAATAGAGGCTGGGTGTGGTGGTGCACGCCTGTAATCCTAGGGACTCAGGAGGCTGAAGCAGGATTACAAGTTTGAGACCAGCCTCAGCAACTTGATGAGACCCATAGGCAACTTAGTGAGACCCTGTTTCAAAATAAAAAATAAAAAGGGGCTGGGGCTGTAGTGGTTAAGTGCCCTGGGTTCAATCTCCAGTACAGAGAGAGAGAGAGAGAGAGAGAGAGAGAGAGAGGAAAGAAACTACAGTAAAAGCTCTTGCCTACATTGTCTTTCTCTTTCCTCTGCCTGAGGAAAATGACATGAGAACTTCCTCATGTGGTCATGCATGGTATTGGTGCCTCCTGTTAAGGATCACTTGATTCCAAGAGTTTGAGGCCATCCTGAGAGACATATTTATTCCTCTTTCTTCTTCTTCTTCTCCTCTTTCTTCCTTCCTTTCTCTCTCTGTTTTTTTAGTTGTTGATGGACCTTTCTTTTATTCATTCATTTATATGTGGAGCTGAGAATCGAACCCAGTGCCTCACACATGCTAGGCAAGTGCTCTACCACTGAGCCACAACCCCAGCCCCTCTTTCTTTCTTTTCAGTGCTGGGGATTGAACCACCCAGGGTCTCATACATGTTAGGCAAGCACTCTACCACTAAGCTATAGTCCCAGCCCTGCTCTTCCTTCTTGGCAGTCATTTCCATGTCTGTATATCTAAATTGATTAAAACAAATCTTGTATGCATTTTGAATATCAGTTACTGTATTTTTTAGTTCTAAATTTTCTATTTGGTTTCTTTTTATAACTTCTATCTTTCTATTGATATTCTCTATTTGTTGAGACACCGTTCTCCTGAATTCCTTCAGTTCTTTGTCTATCATTTCCTTTAGGTCTTCGAGCACATTATAAACAATTGACTTAAAGTCTTTGTCTATTAAGCCCCAAATCTCTGCTTCCTCAGGTATAGTTTCTACTATTTTTTTCCCTTGTATTCTTCCTTGTGTACTTCCTGTTTTCCTCCACAACAGGATATTTTCAATATTCTGAGGTGGGGAGAAAGAGAGAGGAGGGGAGGGTTGAGGAGAGAAGACAGCAAAGGGGAGAAGACTGATTCTTTGCATATTGTCTCATGTTACTCCTTCAACTTAAATCAGACCATTTACAGCTCTGCCTTAGCCTTCATTTCCTGCTTGTGCTGAACCTAAAGACAAGATAGAGGTGAAAGCGTATGGTATGATCTTTTTTAAAAAAATATTTTTAGTTGCAGATGGACACAATATCTTTATTTGGTTTATTTCATTTCATATGGTGCGAGGGATAGAACCAGTACCTCACACATGCTAGGCAAATGCTCTATCACTGAGCCACAACCCCAGTCCCAGAACTGTTTTCTGATTAAGCATAGTGCCCTGGATGTGGGAGCTGTTCAAGGTTCTCTTTTCTCTTTGGTACTGAGGATTTAACCCAGGGGTGCTTAGCAACTGAGCCACATTCCCAGCCCTTTTTTGATATCTTTTTAAAATTTGAGACAGGGTCTTGCTGAGTTGCTTAGGGCCTTGCTAAGTTGCTGAGGCTGTCTTGGAACTCATGATCCTCCTGCCTCAGCCTTCAGAGCTGCTGGGATTACAGGTGTGCACCACCACACCTGGCTACATCTGAATATTTTTACCATTTTTTTGGTAGTTCTGGGAAGGAATAAGCTGTAAAAGGTCTCTACTCTGCCATCTGAGCTGTTTTCAACCATATGAAATCAGGTGTCTCTAAGACACAAGGTGTAAGACAGGTTACAAGTTCTTGAGGCTATCTGTTGTGTTCACCATTGGTTCCCCAGCACTGAGAACAATGTGCGGTGCACAGGGATGGTCCAAAAGGATTTCTTAAATGAATGGAGCTTTTCAGCAGCCATTTGAAAATACTGACCTTAAACTTGACTTAAATGTATGACCACATCTTCAGCCCGTTTTTATTTTTTATTCTGAGACAGGGTCTCCCTAAGTTGCTTAGGGCCTCATTAAATTGCTGAGGCTTGCTTTGAACTTGCAATCCTCCTGCCTCAGCCTCCTAAATTGCTGGGATTACAGGTAAGCACCACCACACCTGAAGAGGAAGCAAAATTCTAACTGCTACCTTTCTCCTGAAGTTAATGACAGGCCCTGTGTGCCCTTCCAGACCCCCTCTCTCCTTCTCCATACATATGCATATGAGTTTTTTTTTCCATTTAATATGTATATTTTGGAGATCTGTCCACATTAGCAAAGACTTATATCTAGTTTATTGATCTCTTTTGTAATACACAAAGAATATAGAGTGGAGTAAAAAGGGAAGAGGCTTTTAACTAAAAGAGCTGACTTCATTTTTACCTTTCACAATACAAATAAAACTGCACTTTTTCTTTCTAGCTTCTCCCCTCCAAAACTATTCTGTCTGATAGGAATGGGGAGCTAGTCTTTGTTGTCACACTGTTAGAAAACTTCCAGAGTCACAGTCCTGTGATCTCTTAGTGAAGTAGAATAAGTAATATAAAAAGGCTCCCCTTGCCAGGCACAGTGACCCACCCCTGTAATCCCAGCGACTTTGGAGGCTGAGGCTAGATCACAAGTTCTAGACCAGGATGGGCAATTTCATAAAACCCTCCCTTAAAATAGAAAAGGACTGGGTGCACACTTCCGCAGCATATATACTAAAATTAGAACAAAACAGAGAAGACTAGTATGGCCCCAGGGCAAGAATGACATGCAAATCCATGAAATATTCCATATTAAAAATAAAGAGAAAAAGGGGGTGGGGCTGGGTATGTAGCTCTATGGTAAAGTGCCCCTGGAGTCACAGGACCATAAATAAACAAATAAATAAATAAATACTCCCTCTATCCGTTGCTGTCTGATCATCATTCCAGGCCAAGTGGACGCCATCATGGGACGAGCAGGAGGTGTCATCATTGGAGGACAGGTATTACTGGCATGTGGCCTCCTATGTGTGCCCTCATTCCAGAAGCAGATCCCACAGGCATCATCCCAGGAGGAGGAGGGTCCATCACTGACATCATAAGAGGGCCTTCCATGAGGGATGCTGGCATCATACCAGGCTGAGGAGGACTGGCGGGAGGTGGGGTGCATCTGCCAAAGGAGGTACAGAGAAGGGACTAGGAGTACCCTTCCTAGTTGGAATGCAGCTGTTGCTTTGTTGATCAGGCTCTGAACCTGCTCTTCCATCATTTCTTGTTTTGTTTTGGGTTTTTCTCTCTCTCTCTCTCTCTTTTTTTTTTTTTTTGGTACTGGGGATTGAATCCAGGGACGCTTAACCATTGAGCCACATCCCTAGTCCTTTCTGTATTTTATTTTGAGACAGGGTTTCGTTGGGTTGCTTAGGGCCTTGCTAAGTTGTTGAGCCTGGCTTTGAACTCAAGAGCCTCCTGTCTCAGCCTCCTGAGCCTCTGTGATTACAGGCCTGCACCACTGGCCAGCTTCTTTATCCATTTCTGATAGGAGTCTTTCATATTCTCTTTGTGTTTCCTACCACTGCTGTGTGTCTTTCTTACAGAAGGAGCGTCATGGGTGAGGAATATATCACAGTAGTTACAATAAAACTTGTGCATTTTGCTCTACAGGCCATTGATCACTTAGTTCTGTGCCACCTAGAAAATCTGTACCTAGATCTTATATTAAACATATTATTTGGACACAAATATTAAGAAGCTAAAAGCACAGACTCTAGATTTAGACTACATTAGTTTAAATACTTGCTCTGCCACTTATTAGATAGGACTTCTGCAAATTTCTCTCATTTTCTTTATCTAAAAAAAGTGGGGGTGGTGATAATAAATAGTGTTTTTCATGGAATTTTCATTTGAGATGTAAGTGAAATAATCCCTGAAAAGCACATAGCTCCCTGTTTGGTACATGGTAAGCTTTCATTAAAAGAACTATCTGGAATAAGAAATCCAAACAAAATTTTAAAAATAATGCTTTTTACAATAGCATCGAAAAGAATAAAATAGGACTACAGGTGTATGTAGCTCAGTGGTAGAGTGCTTGCTTGCCTAGTGTGTGGAAGGCTCTGGGTTTGATCCCCAGCACTGCAAAATAAATAAATAAATAAAATAAACTACTTAGGAAGAAGACAACTCATAGAATGAGAGTAAATATTTGCAAATTGTACATCTGGTAAGAGACTAATTTCCCTGATAATACAACAATAAAATTGCAAATAACCCGACTCAAAAATGGGCACAGCCAGGTGCGGTGGCACATGTCTGTAATCCCAGCAACTTGAGAGGCTAACGCAGGAGGATCACAAATTCAAGGCCAGCCTTAGCAACTTAGCAAGACCCTGCCTCAAAATTAAAAATAAAAATAAAAATTTAAAAAAGGACTAGGGAAGAGGCTCAGTGGTAAAGTTCCCCTGGGTTCAATACCCAGTACCACAAAAAAAGGACACAGGATATAGACACTTCTCCAAAGGAAGAGAAATAGATATTTCCCCAAAGAAGATAAACAAATGATAAATAAACACCTAAAACATGTCAAACACCATTAGTTATTTGAGCAATGCAAATTAAAACCACAATGAGATACTGTTTCCAGTGTACTAGAATGGCTATTATCAAAAAGATGATAAGGGGCTGGGGATATAGCTTAGTTGGTAGAGTGTGTGCCTTGCATGCACAAGGCCTGGGCTCAATTCCCAGCACCACAAAAAACAACAAACAAACAAACAAACAAACAACAAAAAACACTTGCCTAGCAGACTGGAGGTCTTGGGTTCAATCCCCAGCAAAAAAAGAAAACTGAAAACAAAACAAAAATAAATAAATAAATAAAATAAAACAGAACAACAACAAGAAACAAAAAACAAACAAACAAACAAAAAACAGATGAAAAGAAAGAGAGAACAGGGGAGGGGGGAATGGGAGAAAGGAAGAAAGGAAAATAAATGGAGAAATTGGAACCCTTGTACATGTAAAATGGTGCTGCCATTTTGGAAAACAGTTTGGCCGTTTCTCAGAAACTAAATTTTGAATTACCCTGTGATCCAGCAATTTTACTCCTAGGCATCTATTGAAAGGATATGAAAACAGAGACTCAGGCAGATACTTGTATAGCAATGGCCATAGAGACATAACTTACAGTAGTTCAAAGGTGGAAAGAATCTGTGCTCATCAACACTTAGACATGCTATATATACATTTTAGTGTAATAAAAAATTTAAGAAAAAATAAATGAATTAAGCAGGTCCTTCTCTAAAAAAACAAACAAACAAACAAACAAAAAAAGCAAATCTTACCCTCTAATAAAGGGATCTGGACATTTAAAAAAAAAAAATAACTATTTGATGATAGAATAGGATATTGCAACCAGTAGGTCAAAGACACATTTGTACTCATATTTCTTGCAGCACTCTTCACAATAGTTAAGATATGGAACCAACCTAGGTATCCATTGACACATGAGTGGATAATGAAAATGTGGTATATTTACATGTTGGAATATTATTCAGCCATAAAAACACAAAATTCATGGCATTTGCAGGTAAATAGATGGAACTGGAGAAGATCATGCTAAGTGAAATAAGCCAATCCCAAATAACCAAAGGCTGAATGTTCTCTCTAATAAGCGGATACTGATCCATACTGGGGGGGGGTAGGGAAGAATGAAGGAACTTTGGATTGTACAGAGGGGAGTGAAGGGAAGAGTGGGGTGGGTGGGGATGGGAAGGATGGTAGATGAGACAGACATTATTACCCTATATACATGTATGAAAAAAATTTTTAAAAAGCATGAAATTCAGTCATTTGAGGCCACATGGATGGAACTGGAGGACATTATGCTAAAAGTCAAATACTGCATGTTCTCACATATATGTGGATGCTACAAGATTGATGTCATAGAAGTAGAGAATAGAATAGAGGTTATTAGCCAGAACAGTGGCACGTGCCTGTAATCCCAGTAACTTGGGAGGCTGAGACAGGAGGATTGCAAGTTTGAGGTTAGCCTCAGCAAATTAGTGAGGCCCTGTCCAAAAAAAAAAAAAAAAAAAAAGAGGTGGGGGGCTGGGGATTTAACCCCTAGGTTACAAAAAAAAAAAGAATGGAAGTTACAGGAGAGTCTGAGAAGAGCGTCGGGGAAGGGAAGGAGGGATGAAAAGAAGGAGGTTTGTGGATACAGGGGTACAATAGATAGGAAGAATAATTTTGATGTTTTATAGCACAGCAGGGTAATTGTGATTGACAACAATTAGTTGTATGTCTCAAAATAGCTGGCAGAATTCTGAATGTTTCAAACACAAAGAAATGATATATATCTTAAGTGACAGACATGTTAATTACCTTGATCATTATACATTGTATTCACATTGAAACGCTACACTATAGCCCTTAAATATGTATAAGTACTATGTGTCAATTAAAAATACAAATATATTTTAAAGAAGAATTAAAATAGTGGTTGCCTTTGAACCTGGGAGGTAGGGACTGAGTGGAGAAAGGAAATAAGGAAGTTTCTGGGTGAGGGAAGTGATTGAGATCTTAACAGGGGGGTTACATTTGTCAGACCTTGGGAAATTTTATGATCTTAAAATCTATGCATTTCACTCTTATGTTAGGTTTTATCTCAGTAAAAACCAAAACATTGTTAGTTACTACTAATTCTTTCATTTACTGTTCTTCACATGTTTGAACAAAGTAACATTTAAAGGCCATGAAATGAACTGGGTGTGCATGCCAATAATACCAGACATTTGGGAGGCTGAGGCAGGAGAATCACAAATTGGAGGCTAGTTGCAGCAATTTAGCATGGACCTCAGCAACTTAATGAGACTCTGTTTCAAAATAAAAAATAGAAAAGGCTGGGGATGCAGTCAGTGGCAAAGCACTCCTGTGTTCAAACCCCAGTATTGGGCGAAAAAATTAAATAATTGATACAACAATTTAAGCCTTAGCTAATTTACAGTTATTTTCTCCCACTTCTCACTTGTATGGGGTCTTTAATCATTCAGATGTTTTAATTTAAAGTAGTTAAATTTATCAATTTTTGTTTTTATGTATCTAAAAAAATTATCATCTTTCTTCTTCATTTATGATTTCTATGTTCGTAAGTCAAGTCTTTTTCTTCTTTTTGGTACTATGAATTGAACCCAGGGATGGTTTACTACTGAGCCATATCCCCAGCCATTTTTATTTTATTTTGAGTCAGGGTCTCCCTAAGTTGCTGTGTCTTGCTAAATTGCCCAGGCTGGCCTTGAATTTGTGATCCTCCTGCCTCAGCCTCCTGAGTCACTGGGATTACAGGTGTGGGCCAACATGCCCAGATGTTCGTAGATCTATTTAGAATCTCTTCTATTCCACGATTAGAAACATAATCTCATATTTGTTCCATTATTTTTTAAAGCACTTTTTTTTTTTACCTTTATTTATTTTTATGTGGTGCTAAGAATCGAACCTAGTGCCTCACATGTGCTAGGCAAGCGCTCCACCACTGAGCCACAACCCAGCCCCAAGAGATGTTTATTGAATGGATGTATCTGACTGACTGGATGCAACGCTTTCATCAGATTTTCAAGTTTTTTTTTTTTTTTAGGTGGGGTACCTGGGATTGAACTCAGGGGCACTTGACCACTGAGCCACATCCCCAGCCCTATTGTGTAATTTATTTAGAGACAGGGTTTCACTGAGTTGCTTAGCACCTCACTGTTGCTGAGGCTGGATATGAACATGCCTCAACCTCCAGAGCCACTGAGATTATAGGCATGTGCCAGCAAACCCGGCTCAAGGAGATTTTTAAAACCCTTCAAATAATCTAGAAGGAAAAAAAACCCAGATCTCTAGGAAAAGCTTTATGCAGGCCAGCTCTGAGAGGAATTTATTAACATGGAATGATCATGAAAGGCTCCCTCAAACTCCTTCAAGGGATTAAGTGATTCTGAATTGGCTGATTCTCACTGGTTAGGCTGTGCCAGCTTTATCCATAAACCAACTTCTGCCACCTACCATCTGTGTGACCTTCATTAAATTATTTAGCCTAGGGTGCAGGTTTCCATAGTAACATTCACCTTGAAGATCTGTTGACTGGAACACTTCAAAAGAGATGATAAAGCGTTGGAGCGTTAAGGTGTACAACTAATGTTATGTCTTCTGTTCCCCCTGCCACGCACACTTTTTTTCCTTTGTAAAACATTTGTTCACAGTGAGTGCCGTGGGGCACACCTGTAATCGCAAGGACTCTGGAAGCTGAGGCAGGAGGATCACATGTTGGAGGTCCGCCTGGGCAATTTAGTGAGACCCCTAAGCCACTTAACTAGATTCTTTCTCAAAATAAAAATCAATGGGGATGTAGCTCAGTGGTAAACTTCCCCTGGACTCAATCCCCAGTACCAAAACAAATAAACAAAACAGTCATTTGTTCACATCAGTAGATGAGAATTCTTGGGACTCAAAGCAATTCCCTGATCTAATCAGTTTACTTCTTACTAGTCCATAGAATTGCTTGGTTTAGTCAAAAAATTATCAATTACACTGCTTATAAGAACTCTGTCCAACTATGCATAATCACTTCACATCATAGGACTAATGAGGGAAATTCACATTTGTTGATCTCCTGTTGAATATCACTACTATGCTGGGCACTTTGATGCCTATCTTACCCTGTAGGTTAGATTTGTCAGTATATAGAAGAATTGACAAAGGTCTCACTAGATGGATATTAATTTTGTAACTGGACCATAGCAGGCATTTAAAAAACTAACAGAATAAACTTTTTTTTTAAATTAATTTTTATGTATTGAGATTATTATGAATTTGCATTTTTACAGGCTTTTTTTACAACCAGAGCACAGGCCCTTTCCTTGAAGTCTTCCCAGAAACCTAACACAAGCATAAGTGCTATAGTAAGTAATTTTCAGCACACTTACTGAATCACCTCACAGTTCCTCAGATTGTATGATCTCTCTCATTGTACTAAGTCAACAAACCCAACTTTGTTCAATTTTAGGTGTGTTCTTGGTGGTCCTTGACAAGAGGGTATTAACACTGGAAATTGAATTTTTCAGCCAGGCATGGTTGTAATCCCAGTGGCTCAGGAGGCCGAGGCAGGAGGATCACAAGTTCAAGAACAGCCTCAGTTATTTAGCAAGACCCTGTCTCAAAATAAAAAAAATAAAAAGGGCTGGGGATGTGACTCAGTGGTTAAGTGCCCCGAGGTTCAATTCCTGGTACCAAACAAGAAAAGGAATTAGGGCTGGGACTGTAGCTCAGTGGTAGAGTGCTTGCCTAGTGTGTGTGAGGCACTGGGTTCGATCCTCAGCACCACATAAAAATAAAGACATTGGGTCCATATACAACTAAAAATATTTAAAAAAATAAAAGGAATTGGGGGACTGGGATTGTGGTTCAGTGGTAGAGCACTTGCCTAGCACAGGTGAGGCACTGGGTTCGAGCCTCAGCACCACATAAAGATAAATAAATAAAGGTATTGTGCCCATCTATAACTGAAAAATATTTTTTAAAAAAAGGAATTGGAATTTTTTTTTTTTTCAGTGAAAGATATTGACTCAAAACAAGTTTGAAACACTCTAGATGAAACAGGTCTATAGGTTAGATTTAGCTTAAGAGCTACCAGTTAGCAACCTTTTGGTTGGATGACCTCCCTTCTGGATATAAAAATTAATACTATTATGAACAATCAACAGCTATTAAACACCTAGGTTGAACCAGAGATAGAACACATACTTTCACATGTATTATTTTTTTAATGTTCTTTCCTTCTAAGTCATTCAAAACTCTCTCTGAACTCTATTCATGCTGCGCCATTTGCAAGGTTTCCTGCTGCAAATTCGATTATAAATGAGGTCAAATCCCCGTTTTACAGGAGATGCTGATGTATACCCATTCCCTTCTCACTATGAGCCTGTAGCCATGGGAACTGTGATCAAGTACACAATAACACCTCCATGAGCAAAATCCTCAGGGAACAAAGTTCATTTGAATGCTGCTGGCCTGACCAGAGGAATCTGGGGGACTCTCTGAGCTTCTCCGCACTGGGCCACCTCCTGACTTTAAGCTGGCTGCGGAGGAGGAGAAAGTGGAGCTCTCTCAGGTATGGGCTTCTTACTCGAAGCTGGGAGTTTGGCCAGGCAAAGGAAAGCTGTGGGAAAATTCCCTCCTGAGAAGAAAGCAGGAGAGGGACCTTGTATACCAGGTCTCTGAGGGTTTTACTGGTTTTGTGAGGGTGTGGGTCAAACCTAGAATACAGAAGGAATTCCAGCATCACCCGAGCATGCTGGGCTAGAATATCCTTAGGGACCCTTGCAGCCCCAGAATCATAGGAGCAAGGGAACCAGTTCCATGATGGCTGCTTTGGCCTGTGAAGCCAGGAGGGAACAGGAAAAGCTTTAGATTCCCCTCTAACTCACTTCCTTTTCTGCATCCCTGCCACTTCCCACACACGATATGTTTTTCACTCTGTTCTCCCAAAAGCCCTGGGAACTTTGCCTTCCTCAGACTGCCTGAGGTGAGTCCTGGGAAACCTGAGTCCCATACACCCCGCCCTTCCCCTTTCCTGTGCTCTGTGAGCCAAGATGCCTGCCTTAGTTTCCCTACCCGACAATGCAGTATCCCTGGGACTGGAGCTAGTCCTGACCCTCGCCACCATAAAGTCCCCTGACCAATGCTATCCCCTGGAGTCAGGACCATCTTTCTGTGCTCAGAGTGTCAAGCCAGGCTTTGCTGTAGAAGAAACTGATTACTTAGAAACACCATTTTGAATACAGTCACACCCAGGGATCTCTGACACATACTATGTGGATTTAAAAAAAAAATTTTTTTAGTTGTAGATCAACACAATAACTTTATTTATTTTTATGTGGTACTGAGGATCAAACCCAGTGCCTCACATGTGCTAGGCAAGCTATAATCCCAACCCACTAGGTGGATATTAACAACAGCCTTTCTCAAGCTGCTTTGGATATAGCCCTGTAAGACATAGCCACATGTGTCATGGAGTGGATCAGATTCAAAGTCTGGGCCTCTAGTCTCAGACATGTCCCCTTTCTTACCTGACCATACTCCTGAGATCCCTGCATGCCTCTCTGGCCAAGCTGCCCATTTAGAAAGGGATGGCCAAAAAAAAAGATGAGAGAAGGACAGGGAGAGGGACAGGGAGACAGAAAACACAGAGGCTGCTAAAGATTTCACATTTTCTATCAATCAGTTTCCTAAATCATAATGGAGGTCTGAATCTCTTTTTTCCATTCTGTCCAATAAGCTCTTTTTGCTGTTGTCCTTATTGTTTTTGGTACTGGAGATTAAACCCAGAGATGCTTTGCCACTGAGTCACATCTCCAGCCATTTTTAGTTTTTACTTTGAGGCAGGGCCTCACCAAGTTATGAGGCCAGCTTTGAACTTGCTATCCTCCTGCTTCAGCCTCCTGAGCCACTGGGATTACAGGCATGCACCACCACACCCAGCACTTTTAATATTTCTTAAAAATGTTAAATTAGTATTGAAAAGGTAATATACATGGTTTAAAAAAAGAACTCAGTGTACAGTAAGGTTTTCTCCCACCTTGGCCCCTGATATTCCAATTCTCCTCTCTAGAAGCAACCACTCTTCAGAATTTCTCATTTATCTTCTCAAAACATTCTATGCACATATAAGCATGTACGCATTTAATCGTTTTGTAAAACACAGACATCTGCATACTGTGTTTCCCTACATTATGTTGTTTCCACTTGATGTGTCTTTGAGCTTATCTGTACAAGTAGATATGTCTCATCCTATTTAGCAGTTGTATAGTATTCTGTTATGGATATGACAGGATTTATTTAAAGTCCCAGTGATGAGTTGATTAGGTTCTTTGTGGTCTGTATTGTCAGATTTTTGTCACTGTGACCAAATACCTGACCAGAACAACTTGGAGGAGGAAAGTTTATTTTGAGCTCAGAGTTTCAGAGTTCATGGTTGGAAGATTCCAAAGCTCTGAACCTGAGGACAGGTGGAGCATCATGGCAGAAGGGTATAGCAAAGAAGAGCTGTTCACCTCATGGTAGCCAGGAAGCAGAGAGTGGGGGAGAGTTCCAGGGGGCCAAGATAAGGGCATGACCCCAGTGACCCACCTCTTACAGCCACACCCCACCTGTCTACAGTTATCACCCAGTCTATTCAAACTAGGATGGACTGATGAGGTTACAGCTCCCATAATCTAATCAATTGACCTCTGACCATTCCTGCATTAACACAGGACCTTCTATGATAAACAAGGCTGCAATAAATATCTTTGTAATAGTTCTTGGAACATGTGAATAAGTTTATCAGATAAATTCCTAAAAGTAGAATAGTTGGGTCAAAGATTATGTTCCACTAGATAGTTATTTTTACTTTGTCCTTTAGCAAGCTGAGTTCATTTTATGCTCCCATAGACACTTGAGTAGGCCTGTTTTCCCATACCCTCCCCAATACATATTATTTCCAGACTTTTAATCTTGTTGTCACTTAGATTATTCATCAAATTCATCATACTTGTGTTATATGCCAGGCCTTCGACTGAGCACAAGGAATGCAGAAGTGAATTAGACAGCAGAATTACAATATTATCTGGAAAATGCAATAATAGTACAAGATGCAGAGGCAGCAGGGTGCAGTGATGCGTGCCTGTAATCCCGGTGGTTTGGAAGGCTGAGGCAGGAGGATTATGAGTTCAGAACCAGCCTCAGCAACGTAGTGAGGCCCTAAGCAACTTAGCAAGTGCCTGTCTCAGAAGAAAAACTTAAAAAGGGCTGGGATATGGCTCAATGGTTAAGCACACCTGGGTTCAATTCCTAGTACCAAAAAAAAAAAAAAAAAAAAAAAAAAAAGGTTGCAGAGGCGGCACAAAAAGGGAGGGACTAATCTCATCTGTTTGGTGGAGAGTGGGGATTGTGCACAGCTGGGGAAAACTCTGTGGAACCTGAAGTCTGAGATATGTTTCCAAGCATTGATTTAGCAAGTTTTTTTGAGCATCTACTCTGTATTAAGCATTGTTCTAGGTGCTTAGGGTACATCGGTGAAGAAAACAAAGACTCCTGCCATCATGAAGTTCATCTTGTAGCAAGGATGCAGTCAATAAATAATAGACATGGTGATAAATCACGCAGTGCCTTAGGAGGTGACAGGCACTACAGAAATCTAAAGAACTAAATAGGGTCAAATAGGGTCAGGGAGATCAGGAGGGCTTGTGGTGGAGGGGGATGTGAATACCATTTTTTTTTTTTTCCTGCAGTACCAGGGCCATGTGCCTGCTAGGCAAGTACTCTCCCACTGAGCTGCACCACTAGTACCACCACCTTCTTTATTTATATTTTATTTTGAGACAGAGTCTCACCAAATTGTCCAGATTGGCCTTGAACTTGGGATCCTCTTGCTTCAGCCTTTCAAATAGCTGGAATTACAGGTGTGTGCTGCCATACCTGGTTTTCGAGTAGCAATTTTAAGTAGGGTTATCAGGGCCTCATGGAGATGTCATTTTGAGCACAGACTTGAAGAAAGAAAGGAAGTTAACTGAGCAGATACCCAGGAAAAGCTCTCTAGGCAGTGAGAACAGCCTGCACAAAGACCCAAAGGGGAATATGGGCCTGCCACATTTCCACGCAGGCACCTGAGACCAGCTTTGCTTTTTCTTTTGGTGAAATCAGGTGTCACTGAAAGGTTTTAAGCAGAGGAATAAAATGATCTCACATTTTAAAAATATCACCCTACAGGTATATTTAGAACAGACGAGAGCGAGGGTAGAAGCAGGGAGACCAGTAAGTAGGTGAGGTGATGGCAGTAGGACCAACATGGTCATAGTGGAAGTACTAGGAAGGGGATGGATTCTGTGTTAATCAATTTTTTTTTTTTTTTTTGTCTCTGTGAACAAAGCATCTGGAAAACAACTTAAAGGAACAAAAGTTTATTTTGGCTTGCAGTCTCAGAGATTTCAGTTCATGGCCAGCTACCTCCCTTGCTGTAGGCCTGAGGTGAAGGAAGACATTGTGGCAGAAGAAAGCTTCTCAGCTCATGGCAGCTGGGAAGAGGAGAGAGGGAGAGAGAGAGAGAGAGAGAGAGAGAGAGAGAGAGAGAGAGAGACTGGGACAGATATAGTCCCTAAGGTCTTGCCCCAGTGACCTACTTCCTCCAAGCAGGGGCCACCTCCTAGGATTTTTTTTTAAATTTATTTTTATGGTAAACCAATGGGATCAATGTTGTTTCTGTTTGTACATGGAGTAACAGCATATCATTTGCATATTCATAAATTTACATAGAGTAATGATTTTTGATTCATTCCATTATTTTTTCCTTCCCTCCACCCCTCCCACCTCTTTTTTCTCTCTATATAGTCCCTCGTTCCTCCATTCTTGTCCCCCTCCACCCCCCATTAAGTGTCATCATCCACTTATCAGTGAGATCATTCCTCTTTTGGATTTTTGAGATTGCGTTATCTCACTTAACATGATATTCTCCAATTTCATCCATTTGCCTGCAAATGCCATAATTTTATTATTCTTTATAGCTGAGTAATATTCCATTGTATATATATTACCACAGTTTCTTTATCCATTCGTCAATTGAAGGGCATCTAGGTTGGTTCCATAGTCTGGCTATTGTGAATTGAGCCGCTATGAACACTGATGTGGCTGTAGTGTATCTCTGTAGTGTGCTGATTTTAAGTCCTTTGGGTATAGGCCGAGGAGTGGGATAGCTGGGTCAAATGGTAGGTCCATTCCAAGTTTTCTAAGGAATCTCCACACTGCTTTCCAGAGTGGCTGCACTAATTTGCAGTCCCACCAGCAATGTATGAATGTACCTTTTTCCCCACATCCTCTCCAACACCTATTGTTGCTTGTGTTCTTGATAATCGCCATTCTAATTGGGGTGAGATGGAATCTTAGTGTAGTTTTGATTTGCATTTCTCTTATTACTAAAGATGTTGAACATTTTTTCATATATCTGTTGATTGCTTGTACATCTTCTTCTGTGAAGTGTCTGTTCATTTCCTTAGCCCATTTGTTGATTGGGTTATTTGTATTCTTAGTGTAGAGTTTTTTGAGTTCTTTACATATTCTGGAAATTAGTGCTCTATCTGAAGTTTGAGAGGCAAAAATATTCTCCCATTCTGTAGGCTCTTTCTTTGCATTGCTGATAGTTTCCTTTGCTGAGAGAAATCTATTTAGTTTGAATCTATCCCAGTTATTGATTCTTGATTTTATTTCTTGTGCTATGGGAGTCCTGTTAAGGAAGTCTGATCCTAAGCCACAAGGTGAAGATTTGGACCTACTTTTTCTTCTATAAGATACAGGATCTCTGGTCTGATTTCAAGGTCCTCGATCCATTGTGAGTT
The DNA here is from genome assembly GCF_902686455.1 of Sciurus vulgaris. NCBI lineage: Eukaryota > Metazoa > Chordata > Mammalia > Rodentia > Sciuridae > Sciurus > Sciurus vulgaris. The sequence goes on along the minus strand of NC_136479.1, from coordinate 21,984,553 downwards.
GAGTTTTGTGCAGGGTGAGAGATAGGGGTTTAGTTTCATTCTGTTGCATATGGATTTCCAATTCTCCCAGCACCATTTGTTGAAGAGGCTATCTTTTCTCCATTGCATATTTTCGGCACCTTTGTCTAGTATTAGAAAATTGTATTTATTTGGGTTTGTGTCCGTGTCCTCTATTCTGTACCATTGATCTACCTGTCTATTTTGGTGCCAATACCATGCTGTTTTTGTTACTATTGCTTTGTAATATAGTTGAAATTCTGGTATTGCGATACCCCCCGTTTCGTTCTTCCTGCTAAGGATTGCTTTAGCTATTCTGGGTTTCTTATTCTTCCAGATAAATTTCATGATTGCTTGCTCTATTTCTGTGAGGTTCATCATTGGGATTTTAATTGGAATTGCATTGAATCTGTATAGCACTTTTGGTAGTATGGCCATTTTGACAATATTAATTCTACCTATCCAAGAACATGGGAGATCTTTCCATCTTCTAAGGTCTTCCTTAATTTCTTTCTTCAGTGTTTTGTAGTTTTCATTGTAGAGATCTTTTACCTCTTTGGTTAGATTGATACCCAATTATTTTTTTTTTTTTGAGCCTATTACAAATGGAGTTGTTTTCCTCATTTCCCTTTCAGCTGTTTCATCACTTATGTATAAAAATGCTGTAGATTTATGTGTGTTGATTTTATAGCCTGCTATTTTGCTGAATTCATTGATGAGGTCTAGAAGTTTTCTGGAGGAGGTTTTTGGATCCTCTAAATATAGAATCATGTCATCCGCAAATAGTGACAGCTTAAGTTCCTCTTTTCCTATTCGTATCCCTTTAATTTCTTTAGTCTGCCTAATTGCTCTGGCTAGAGTTTCGAGGACAATGTTGAATAGAAGTGGTGAAAGAGGACATCCCTGTCTTGTTCCCGTTTTGAAAGGGAATGGTTTCAGTTTTTCTCCATTAAGAATGATGTTGGCCATGGGCTTAGCATAAATAGCCTTTACAATGTTCGGGTATGTTCCTACTATCCCTATTTTTTCTAGTGTTTTCAGCATGAAGGGGTGTTGTACATTGTCAAATGCTTTTTCTGTGTCAGTTGAAATGACCATATGATTCTTATCCTTAAGTCTATTGACATGATGGATTACGTTTATTGATTTACGGATGTTAAACCATCCTTGCATTCCAGGAATGAACCCCACTTGATCGTGGTGCACAATTTTCTTAATATGTTTTTGGATATGGTTTGCCAATATTTTGTTAAGGATCTTAGCATCTATATTCATCAAGGATATTGGTCTAAAATTTTCTTTCCTTGATGTGTCTTTTCCTGGTTTGGGCATGAGGGTGATATTAGCTTCATAGAATGAGTTCGGTAGGGTACCCTCCTTTTCTATTTCCTGGAATACTTCAAGAAGTATTGGAATGAGTTCTTCTTTGAAGATCTTGTAGAACTCGGCTGAGAATCTGTCTGGTCTTGGGCTTTTCTTGGATGGTAGATTTTTAATGGCTTCTTCTATTTCATTGCTTGATATGATCTGTTTAAATCGTGTATGTCCTCCTGGTTCAGTTTGGGAGGAGCATATGTCTCTAGAAATTTGTCAATGTCTTCGGTACTTTCTATTTTGTTGGAATACAGATTTTCAAAGTAGCTTCTCATTATGTTCTGTATCTCAGTGGTGTCTGTTGTGATATTTCCTTTTGCATCATGTATTTTAGTAATTTGAGTCTTCTCTCTCCTTCTCTTTGTTAGTGTGGCTAAGGGTTTATCTATTTTGTTTACTTTCTCAAAGAACCAACTTTTTGTTATGTCAATTTTTTGAATAGTTTCTTTTGTTTCAATTTCATTGATTTCAGCTCTGATTTTAATTATTTCCTGTCTTCTACTACTTTTGCTGTTATTCTGTTCTTCTTTTTCTAGGGCTTTGAGCTGTAATGTTAGGTCATTTAATTGTTGACTTTTCATTCTTTTCTGGAATGCGCTCCATGCAATGAATTTTCCTCTTAGTACCGCTTTCATAGTGTCCCAGAGATTTTGATATGTTATATCATCATTGACCTCTAAGAATTTTTTAATCTCCTCCTGATGTTTTTTGTTATCCATGTTTCATTCAATAGCATATTATTTAGTCTCCAAGTGTTGGAGTAATTTCCTTTTTTACTTTGTCATTGATTTCTACTCTCAGTCCATTATGATCTGATAGAACACAAGGCAGTATCTCTATTTTTTTGCATTTCCTAAGGGCTGCTTTGTGGCATAACATATGTTCTATTTTCAAAAAGTTTCCATGTGCTGCTGAGAAGAAAGTGTATCCGCTCGTTGATGGATGGAATATTCTATATATGTCTATTAAGTCTAGGTTATTGATTGTGTTATTGAGTTCTATGGTTTCTTTGGTTGGATTTTGTTTGGAAGATCTATCTAGTGGTGACAGCGGTGCGTTAAAGTCGCCCAGAATTATTGTGTTGTGGTCTATGTGATTCTTGAAATTGAGAAGGATTTGTTTGATGTACAGGGATGCACCATTGTTTGGGGCATAAATATTTACTATCGTTATGTCTTCCTGATTTATGGTTCCCTTAAGCAGTATGAAATGTCCATCTTTATCCCTTCTGACTAACTTTGGCTTGAAGTCCACTTTATCTGATATAAGGATGGAAACCCCCCTTTTTTACTGGGTCCATTGCATGGTAGGTTTTCTTCCATCCTTTCACCTTTAGTCTGTGAATGTCTTTTCTATGAGATGAGTCTTTTGCACGCAGCATATTGTTGGGTCTTTCTTTTTAATCCATTCTGCCAGTCTATGTCTTTTGATTGATGAGTTTAGGCCATTAACATTCAGGGTTATTATTGAGAAATGATTTATATTCCCAGTCATTTGGCTTATTTTGGTTTTTAAGTTGGCTTGGTTTCTCCTTTGAGTGGTTTTTCTCTAAGGTAGTTCCTCCCTTTGCTGACCTACATTGTTGTTTTTTATTTCCTCCTCATGGAATTTTTGTTGAGAACATTCTGTAGTGCAGGCTTTCTATTTGTAAATTCTTTTAACTTTTGTTTATCATGGAAGGATTTTATTTCATCTTCAAATCTGAAGGTTAGTTTTGCTGGGTATAGGATTCTTGGTTGGCAACCATGTTCTTTCAGAGCTTGAAATATGTTGGTCCAGGCCCTTCTAGCTTTTAGAGTCTGGGTTGAGAAGTCTGCTGCTATCCGTATTGGTCTCCCCCTATATGTAATCTGATGCTTTTCTCTCGCGGCCTTCAAAATCCTATCTTTATTTTGAATGTTAGGCATTTCCATTATAATGTGCCTTGGTGTGGATCTGTTGTGATTCTGTGCATTTGGTGTTCTGTAAGCCTCTTGTATTGATTTTCCATTTCATTCTTCAGGTTTGGAAAATTTTCTGATATTATTTCATTGAATAGGCTGTTCATTCCTTTGGTTTGTATCTCTGTGCCTTCCTCAATCCCAATAATTCTTAAATTTGGTCTTTTCATGATGTCCCATAGTTCTTGGAGATTCTGTTCATGATTTCTTACCATCTTCTCTGTTTGGGCAACTTTATTTTCAAGATTAAATATTTTGTCTTCATTGTCTGAGGTCCTGTCTTCCAAGTGGTCTGGTCTGTTGGTGATGCTTTCCATTGAGTTTTTTATTTGGTTTATTGTCTCCTTCATTTCAAGGATTTCCGTTTGGTTTTTTTGAGAATCTCTATCTCTTTGTTGTAATGATCTTTTGCTTCCTGCAGGTGCTCTTTCAGCTTATTGGTATTATCATTCATTGCCTGCATTTGCTCTCTTATCTCATCCTTTGCTTCGCGAATCATCTTAATCATGTATAATCTGAAGTCCTTTTCTGACATTTTTTCTAACATACTGTCATTGGATTCTATTACTATAGAATCTAGATTTGTTTGGATCATTTTCTTCCCTTGTTTTTTCATGTTGTTCATGTATCTTCCCCTCTAGCGCTGCAGATCTGGGGTATTGCAGATTTCCCCTGATAGGCTTATAGTGGCCCTATAGGTTTCCAAAAACCCTTTCTTTAAGGGGAGATCATATTAGCAGTGCCCAAGTCAGACACTATGCAATCCTAGACCAAATAGCCCCTATGGGGACAATAACATCATGTAAATAAGGGAGAAAGTGACTCTGAGGGAACAGGTAAACAGAAGGAAAAGAAAGCAAGAAACGTAAAGAAATAAAACTTAATTTTTTTTTAAAAAAGGAGAAAAAAGAAAATCTACTGTATAATAGTCATATACTAATGAAACCTCCCAGTGTTCAGTAGCCTGATGTATGAAAGGTACCCGACAATGAGCTTCAAGCCTCCAGCAGGCGTCTCAGGATGGGATTTGCCCCACCCGAAGATCGAGCTATGGCTTCCAGGATTATACAAGATGGCTGCTCTGGCTTCCAAATGTGTTGGCAAATGGGGAGCTGCAGCTCAGGGGTGGACGTGGTCAGCTGGAGGTCCTGGAGACAGGATGCAGTTGGTCCGGTAGTGGTCCTGGAGGTCGGGTGTGTTTGGTGTGGTTGTGGGATCCAGGAGGCTGGGTGCAATCAGTTGGTCTGGGTTCCCGGTGATAGGGCACAGTCAGTTGGTCTGGGGGTCCTGGCGGCAGGGAGCAGTCAGTTGATGTGAGGGCCCCAGAGGCAGGGAGTGATCGGTCGGGCTGAGGGATCCTGAAGATGGGACTCAGTCAGTCCGGCCAGGGGTCCTACAGGGCCTGGCTGTTGTCTCAAAATGGCAGCAGCCACGTGTAATCAAACCTGCAGGTACTGTGACAGTGAACTTCCAGGCAGCAGCAGGCAGCTGGTTCTCCACTGGTGGTCTGCAGTCAATCTGCTGGCAGCTGTCATACGATCGGGAGGTGAACCTCAAGCGTTGGGTGATGGATAGGGGATGGACAGGCGAGAGGCAGGTAAATGGCAGATGATAGACGCCTGACAGTGAGCAATCTGCTCTCAAAAAAGGCGTCCATATGCTGGCAGATTGCAGGTGATCACAACAGACAAATGGGGTAAAGAGCAGGGGATCGATAAGCAACAAAAACTGCCTCACCGAGAAACAGATATCCTCTGCTTGAATCCGGCGTTGGGGAGTGACAAGGAACACAGCCTCCCTCTAGACTGCCATCTTGGATCTCCCCCCACCTCCTAGGATTTCTTCCAGCTCCCCACAGTCCATTCAGTCATGATGGATTGATCCATTGATGAGGGTAGTGCCCTCATGATCCAATCATTTCTTAAAAGTCCCACCCCCACACATGAGACTTTGGAGGACGTTTCAGATCAAACCATAACAGATTCTGGAGCCAGGTGTGGTGGGGCACTCCTGTAATCCCAGCAGCTCAGGAGTCTAGGTAGCAGAATTGGGAGTTCAAAGCCAGTCTCAGCAATTTAGTGAGGCCCTCTGTTGCTCAGTGACACTCTGTATCAAAATAAAAAATAAAAAGGGCTGGGGATGTGTTTTAGTGGTTACCTGGGTTCAATCCCTGGTACCAAAAAAAAAAAAAAAAAAAAAAAAAGCTACAGATTTCTGGATATATTTTCAAGGTATAGCTATAAAAATGGAAGAGGGATGAGAAAGGAAGAGAGGAATGACCTCAAGGATTCCTGCTTCTGAGTTACTGATAAAATGGAGTTATCAATATTGAGAAGGGAATACTGAAGAAGTGGGAATTTTTAGGGGGACAAATCAAGATTTCAGTTTTGGATATGTTAAGTTTCAGAGGTCTATTAGACATCTAAGTGGAGATGTCAAGTAGCTAGTGAAATATATGAATCTGGCATTTGAAACTAGAGGTGGATGATGAGTAGGAGTTTGTCAGGGTGGGTAGCAGCCCAGTGAAGCTCTGTGAGCACAGGCACAGGAATTCAAAACTGCAGCTTGTGTTTGGGGGACATAAGTGTTCGGCTCTCATTGGAGCTTGAAGGCAAGGAGGTCGGAGCAATGTGGCTGCTGGTGCAGAGGTGAGTAAGGAAGAGTCGGACCTCCGGGGGCCTCAGGGAGCAAACCACAAAATCAGCCTGACCTTGAAAGTGGTGGGCAATGAATAATCAAACTGATATTTTAGAATGATCATTCTGCCTCTGAGAGAATTCAGGGAAATAAGTTTGGAGATGGTTTCAGCAGTCCAAGTGAAAAAGAGTGGTTGGGGGCTGTGCAAAGGTAACAGCAGCAGAAAAAGAGAGGGAAGAGCAGGTTTGGGGAATACCTGTATGGCTGGACAGATATTTCAGCGACAGATTGGGAACAAGGAGCTGAGGAATCAAGAGAGGTGAGGATGATTCCTAGGTTTGTTTTTCATTTTTGGTGCCCGAATTGAACCCAGAGGCACTTAGCCACTGAACCACATCCCAGCCCTTTTTAATATTTTATTTAGAGACAGGGTCTTGCTGAGTTGCTTATGGTCTTGCTGAGTTGCTTATGGCCCCGCTGAGTTGCTGAGGTTGGCTTTGAACCATGCACCTCCTGCCTCAGCCTCCCTCGCTGCTGGGATTACAGGTGTTTGCCACTGTGCCTGGCTGATTCCTAGGTTTTTGGCTTGTGTGAGAGTACAGATGATAGTGCTGTCCAAAACAGGGGACAGCAGATGCAGAGGGGGACTGTTGTAAGTTGGAAATACAACATGAGCTCATTATAAGTCCCATTTGGGGTTTCTGAGTTGAAGATGACTGAGGAGCTGTCCACCAGGCAGGTGGAAATTGGATATATTGGTCAAAAGTCAGTGCTTGTGATGTTGGATCCATTAGTGTTAGTCCTCAGGGGATAGTTAAAGAGTTGAGAAAGGAGTCTGGTTTCTCCTGTCCTCTGTCAACAAGTGCTTTTTGCTCTGTCTCCACAATGTCTCAGTTCATTCACTTGCCTCTTAACTCCACTGTGATGCCCCTGACCTTACCCCATCTTGTCTTCCCTGCATCTTGAGAGTCACTCCTAACTGGTCTCCCATCTCCCACTCTGGCACCTTTTTAGACCATTTTCCATTTAGTAGCTGAGTGACCTTTAAAAAATGCATATCTTTTAAAAAATTTTAATTAGTTAAATATCTTATGTCATTTTCCTCCTTAAAAGTCTCCCTTGGCAGCCAGGTGTGGCGCACACCTGTAATCCCACCATCTCTGGAGGCTGAGGCAGGAGGATTCCAATTTCCAGGTCAGCCTCAGCAATTTCACAAGACCCTGTCTAAAAAAAAAGGGGGGGGGGGCGGGGCGCTGGGGCTGTAACTCAGTGGTAGAATGCCCAGGGGTTCAGTCCTTGGTGCAAAACACAAATAAGCAAACCTCCTTCACCCAGCAAACATATCCACATCTTTAGGGATCAGCTCCATGTCACCTTCACAAAGAAATCTTCCTTGATCTTCCTATTTAAAACAACCTGTGTCTTACTCCACGTTAATCTTCATGTTCACGTCTTTCCTGCCCATTTTAAAATAGCTTGTTAATTATCTGTCTCACTAAAATGGAGGCTTGATGAAAGATGGAACACCCTCTAACCCATTCCCTGTTATAATCCCAGCATGCAGGCAGGTGGAGTTGCTCTACAAATATGTGTTGAATGAGTAAAAGGTTGAAAATGAGAGAAAGATGGGGGAGGAAATACTGGGAGGAGAGGGTGCCCAGAGCACAGCCTGAGGGCTGAAGGAGGTACACATCTTCCTCTGTGAACAGAGGAAGGAGGAAAGTTTGGAAAGATATGCAGGAAAGTGTGCATGTGGGGTGCAGGTGGACAAAGAGGGCAGGAAGTGAAAGCACTTTGTGGATGATGGTTTCTTCTCTGATGAGGTCATCTGCCAACAGTTCAGAAGGAAGTGTTCGAGGTCAGCTGAAGGATTTCAGGAGAATGGGGGTGGGAGAGGGTACTCACCCACATTTTGCCTCGGCCAGGTGCCAGGTGCTATACTGAGTGTTGAGGTTACTGTAGAGATGAGGAGGATGTGACATAGTCTTGGCCCCTCAGGAATTCACAGTCCAAAGTGGACTTTCTTTTTTAAAAATGTATTTATTTTTTATTTTTACAGACTGCACTTTGATTCATTGTACGCAAATGGAGTACATCATTTCATTTCTATGGTTGTACATGATGTAGATTCATACCATTCATGTAATCATACATGTACATAGGGTAATGATGTCTGCCTCATTCCATGATTTTTCACACCCCCCCTCTCATTTCCTTTTACATAATCTAAAGTTCCTTCATTCTTCTCTTACTCCCCACCCCCCACCTCCATTATATATCATCATCACTTATCAGGGAAAACATTCAGCCTTTGTTTTTTGGGGATTGGTTTATTTCGCTTAGCATGATATTCTCCAACTTCATCCATTTACCTGCAATTGCCATAATGTTATTCTTCTTTATGGCTGAATCATAATCCATTGTGTATATATACCACAGTTTCTTTATCCATTCCTCTGTCGAAGGGTATCCAGGTTAGTTCCACAATCTAGCTATTGTGAATTGCGCTGCTATAAACATTGATGTGGCTGCATCACTGTAGAATGCTGATTTTAAGTCCTTTGGGTATAAACCCAGGAGTGGGATAACTGGGTCAAAAGGTGGGTTCATTCCAGATTTTCTGAGGATTCTCCACAATGCTTTACAGAGTGACTGCACCAATTTGCAACTCCACCAAGCAATGTAAAAGTGTGCCTTTTTCCCCATATCCACACCAACATCTGTTATTGTGTTCTTGATAATAGTCATTTTCATTGGAGTAAGACGAAATCTTAAGAGTTATTTTAATTAGCATTTCTCTAATTACTAGACATGTTGAGCACTTTTTCATATATTTTTTAATCGCCTGTGTGTCTTCTTCTGTAAAGTGTCTGTTCAGTTCCTTGGCCCATTTATTGATTGGGTTCTTTGTATTTTTGGCATAAAGTCCAAAGTGGACTTTCTACAAGAGAGTTAAATGTTAACGAATGGAGTGTTGCAGGGATATCATGGAGGTGGGGGCTCAATCCTTGAGAGTTGGGAAGAGCATTACCCAGGGCCACTTAACCATTGAGCCACATTCCCAGCCCTCTTTAGTTTTTATTTTGAGACAGTGTCTTGGTAAGTTGCTTAGGGCTTCACTAAGTTGCTGAGGCTGGCTTTGAACTTGGGATCCTCCTACCTCAGACTCCCCAGTTGCTAGGATTATAGATCTATGCCACCATGCCCAACTGAGGCTGTAACTTTTGAGGTTGATCTTAAAGAGAGAATGTAAAAGGCAGACGTAAGTAAGAGCATTCCATGAAGAGAACACAGTGCTATCCCAAAATATGGAGGTGCAGAATTTGTAGCATTGCAAGGCATTTATGTAACTGGAGTGAAAAATGGGAGATGATGTAGGAAAGGAAAGTCAAGGCCAGGTTCTCTGGGTACATCTTTTCGGTACCCAAAGTTGGCATTTTCTCTTGAAGTCAGCACAGGTCTTTTGGTACAGCAGCAGAATCTTGAGGTTATTCATTTGGGAAATTAACCCTAGATAATGTGGAGGATGCATTGAAGGGAGGAGAAACTGGAGGCAGTGAGGATAGGAAGCAGCTGCGGTAGCTCTGATGAGAGCTAATGAGAACCTTAAGTAAGCAATGGCAGTACAAATGGAGGGGGGGATGATTTTCAGAGATAATTTGATGATGGATGGGATGCGTGGGAGAAGGATAGAGGGTGGAGTCAAGGCTGACTCAGAAGTTCCTTGCTCGGGAGATGGTAATGACTGTTACCTGAGATAGAGATATGATAAGAGGAAAATATTTAAGAGAAAGTCATAAGCTCTGCCCAGTGCAGTGGTGCGTGCCTGTAATCCCAGCAACTTGGAAGGCTGAAGCAGGAGGATGGCGAGTTCAAAGCCAGCCTCAGCAACTCTGCAAGGCCCTAAGCACCTCAGCAAGACCCTGTATCTAAAAAAAAAAAAAAAAAATTTTAAAGGGCTGGGGATGTGGCTCAGTGGTTAAGTGCCCCTGGGTTCAATCCCCAATATCAATAAAAATTAAAAATGAAACATAAATAAAAAAGTCATAAGCTCGATATTTTAAGCAATTTTAGTAAATTACACATACAATAGAACTTACCATTTACCCATTTAAAATATGGCCCGGGGCTGGGGATATAGCTCAGTTGGTAGAGTGCCTCGCATGCACAAGGCCCTGGGTTCAATCCCCAGCACCACCACCAAAAAAAAAAAAAGGCACCAAATGACACAATTTAACAGCATTAAGTATATTCATAATATTGTACAATTGCCTCTAACTAGTTCCAAAACATTTCCATCACCCCAAAGGAAACCCAAAACCTACTAAATAGCCATTTCCTGTTCTTCTCCTCTGATTATGTAGGTTTGCCTATTCCAGAATATTTTCATTTAAGTGGACATCATGCAATATGTGACTCTTTGTGTCTGTATTCTTTCTCTTAGAATAATGTTCCCAAGGTACACTCAACATAACATCAGGATTACATTTTCTTTTTCCTTGTCTCCATTTTTTTTTTATTATGGTAAAATAAACACATACATTTATCATCTTTTACCTTGTTTAAGTGTGTGGTTCAGTGACATTAAATACATTTACACTGTTACCACAACTACCACCTCTATCCATCTCTAGAACGTTTTTCATTTTCTCAAACTGAAATTCCATGCCACTATTACTAACTTCCTGTTCCCTTCCTTTTAACCCTCTACACTACCATCTGTTTTTTATTCTGAATTTAACTACTCTTGTTACTACATATAAGTGGAATCATCAAGCATTTGTCTTTCCTGACAGACATATTTCACTTAAAATAATGTTCAGAAGGTTAATTTGTGAGATAGCATGTGCCAGAATATCCTTTCTTTTTAAGCCTGAAAAAAATTCCATTGTATGTATATCCCACATTTTGTTATCCATTCATCTGGTGACAAACACATGGAATTTTTCCACCTTTTGACCAATTGTGGATAGAGTTTCTGTAAACATTAATGTACATGTTTTTTGTTTGAACACCTGTTTTCAAATATTGGGGGCCTATGCTTAGGAGTGAATTGCTGGTTATGCTATTTCTATATTTAATGTATTGAAGAACTGCCAAACTCTTTTCCCATAGCACCTGTAGCATTTTACATTCCCGTCAGCCAAATATGAGTGCACCAATTTCTCCACTTCCTTGCCAACACCTGTTATTTTCCTTTTAAAAATTTATTATGGTCATCCTACTGGGTGTGACTGGCATTTCACAAAGGGACTAATGACATTGAATTTTTAAAATATGATTGTTGGCTATTTTGTATATCTTTTGGAGAAAAGTTTATTCAGAGCCTTTGCCCATTTTTAAATTGGGTTATTGAGTTTGTCAGAATTATTTATATTTTCTAGATACAAGCACCTTATCAGATATATGATTTATAAATATTTTCTCCCATTATAAGGGTTATGTTTTTCACTTCATTGCTGGTACTCTTGGAAGCACAAAAGTATTTTATCAATTTATTTACTTTGTGGTGCTGGAAATCAAAGCCAGGTATCATGCCTGTCTGGCAAGTTCTTTATCCTCCTGCCCACAAAAATTAGGTTTATTTTGGTGAAGTTCAATTTGTCTATTTTATTTTTATTGCCTATGCCTGTTTATATCCAATAAATTATTGCCAAAAACAACATTATGAAGATTCGTTCCTATGTGTTTTCATCTAGGAGTTTTATAGTTTTTTGCATTTAAGTTTAGATCTTTGATTTTTTTTTTTTGGGGGGGGGTTTACCAGGATTGAACCCAAGGGCACTTAACCACTGAGCCACATTCCCAGCCCTTTTTTGTATTTATTTAGACACAGGGTCTCACTGAGTTACTTAGGGCATTGCTTAGTTGCTAAGGGCTTGCTTGAACTTTATGCTCCCTCCGCCTCAGCCTCATGAGCTACTGGAATTACAGAGCGTGTGCTACCACACCTGGCTAGATCTTTGATCTATGAGTTAATTTTTTATGTGAGTTAAGTTTTGGGTTGGTATCCATGTGGTCTATCCTCATTATTTTGCATTCTTTCACCCACCACCATTTGTTGAAAAGACAAATCCTTTCCCCATTGAGTGGTCTTGACACCTTTGTTGAAAATCAAGTAACCATGTAAATGGTTTATTTCTGGGTTCTCTATTCTACTCCATGAATTCATCTATCTATCCTTGTGTAAGGACCAGACTGTAGCTTTGAAAAAAGAAAAGTAAAATTGAAATCAGTAAAGTGAGTCCTCCAACATTGTTTCTCTTTCAAGATTGTTTGGGCTACTCAGGATCCCTTGCAATGCTATATGAATTTTAGGATGGATTTTTCTATTTCTTTTAAAAGTAATATTTGGAAGGATGAAGATATAACTCAGTGGTAGAGCACTTGCCTAGCACGTGCAAGGCCTTGGGTTTGATCCCAAGTAGTGCAAAACTAAACCAAAACCAAACCAAGAAAAAATACAAACCACTATTGGGATTTATATGAATTGCAATGAATTTGTGTTGAATCTGTAGATCACTTTGGGTAGTACTGTCATCTCATCAATATTAACTTTTCCCATCCATGAACATGGTATATATTTCTTTTTTTAAGTCTTTTAAAAATTTTTTCAGCAATGTTTTATAGATTTCAGTATACATGTCTTTGGCTATTTTGGTTAAATTTCTTCCTAATTATTTTACTCTTTTTATGCTACTACAAATTAAATTATTTTATAAATTTCCCTTTCAGTTGTTTTTTTTTTTTTTTTTTTTTTTTGCATTGCTGGGGATCGAACCTAGGGCCTCGTGGTGCAAGGCAAGCACTCTACCAACTGAGCTATATCCCCAGCCCTGTTTGTTGTAAATGTATAGAAATACAACTGATTTTTGTGTGATGGTTGTATGTCCTGCAACTTTGTTGAATTTATTAATTCTAAATTTTTTTTGTAGAGTTATGACTTCATATGATCATGTTACCTATGAAAGAGATAACTTTACTACTTCCTTTCCAATTTGACAGACTTTTATTTTTTCTTCTTGCCTGACTGTTTTGGCTAGAGCTTCCAGTACTATGTCAAATAGAAGTGGAAAGAGGAGACATCACTCTCTTGTTCCTGATTTTAGGCAGAAAACTTTCATTCTTTCACTATTAAATATTATGTTAGCTATGGATTTTCATATATGGACTTTTATTTTTCTGGGGAAGTTCCCTTTCACTTCTAGTTTACTGAGTACTTTTTATCATGAAAAGGTAAGGTGCTGGTTTTGTCAAAGATTTTTCTGCACTATTTGAAATACTTGTGGGTTTCTTTCCCTTCATTCTATTAATTGGGTATTACAAGAATTAATTTTTGTATGTTGAACCATCCTTGCATTCCTGAGCTAAATCCCTGTTGGTCTTGGTTTGCAATCCCTTTAATATACTGCTGGATTTAGTTTGCTAGAATATTGCTCAGGATTTTTGTATCTATGTTCATGATTCTGTAGTGGTTCCTTTTTTCTTTCCTTGTGATGTCTCTGACTATCTTTGGTATCATAGAATGAGCTAATAAGTATCCTTTCCTTTTCTCGTTTTGAAGAGCTTATGAAAGTGTTTGGTAGACTTTTTATGTAGGGAAGTTTTAAAAATTATTATCACTAATGTAATTTCTTTACTTGTTATAAGGACATTTCAGATTTTTAAATTTTTTCTTGATTCAATTTTGGTAAGTTATGTAATTCCAGACACATTAATTTCATCTAGGTTATCTAATTTGTTTATGTATTATAGTTTATAGTATTCTCTTATAAACTTTTATTTCTGTAAGGTCAGAAGTAATGTCCCTTCTTTGTTTGTAATTTACAATCTGAGTCCTCTCTCTCTTTCTCTCTCTCTCTTTCCCTGTAAATCTAGCTAAAGTTTTATAAATTTGGTTAGTATTTTTGAAGAATTAATAATGATTTTTTTGGCCTTCTCCTCTATTTCTACTCTTTATTTTATCTCTACAATTTATTGTTTTCCTTTTCTACTAAATTTACAATATAGTTTTTTGTTTTGTTTTGTTTTGTTTTGTTTTGTGGTGCTGGGGATTGAACCCAGGGCCTTGTGCTTGTGAGGTGAGTACTCTGCCAACTGAGCTATCTCCCCAGCCCTACAATATAGTTTTTTAAAAAAATATTTTTGTAGTTTAGATGGACAGAATGCTTTTATTTTATTCGTTTATTTTTATGTGGTGCTGAGAATTGAATCCAGTGCCTCACACATGCTAGGGAAGCGCTCTGCCGCTGAGCTACAGCCCTTGCCCCTACAATATAGTTTTATATATAAACTCATATATAGTTTACTCTTTTTTGAGTTTCTCCAGATGTTATTAATTTTTCTTTTTAAATGTAAATGTTTACATCTATAAAGTTCCTCTTGGCACTGTTTTCTCTGCATCCCTTAAGTTTCTGTATGTGACTTTTTAAAATTTTCACTTGCCTCAAACTGTTTTCTAATATCCCTGTGATTTCTTCTTTGAATCATTTGTTGGTTAAGAGTGTGCTATTTAGGGCTGGGGTTATAACTCAAAGGTACAGCACTTACCTCACATGCGTGAGGCCCTGGGTTTAATCCTCAGCACAACATAAAAAATAAATAAAATAAAGGTATTGTGTCCATCTATAACTAAAAATATTTTTTAAGTGTGCTATTTAAATTCACTTTGTGAATTTTCCAGTTTTTGTCCAGTTATTGATTTCTAGTTTTACTCAATTGTGGTTGGAAAATACACTTTGTATTTTCTAACTTTTAAATTTGAGATTTGATTTGTGCCTCTTTTGAAGGTCTATCCTGGAGAGTTTTCCTTTGTATTTGAGAAGAATGTATTTGTTGTTGTTGGGTAGAGTGTTCTTCAAAATCCTGTTAGGTCTAATTGGTTTACAGCATCGTTCGAAGTCCTTTATTTCTTTCTGGATATTCTACCTTGTTGTTCTACCCATTACTGAAGGTGGAATATAGAAGTTTTCCAATTGTTATTGTAGAACTGTCTCTCCCTTCAACTGTGTCAATTTTTCTTCATTTATTTTGGAGCTCTGTATAAATGTTTATAATTCATCATCTTGATGACTTGAGCCTTTCAAGGTTTTTTTTTTTTTTTTTTTTTTTTTTTGCAGTGCTGGGGATTGAACCCAGGGCCTTAGTGCTTGCAAGGTAAGCACTCTACCAACTGAGCTATCTCCCCAGCCCTGACTTGAGCCTTTCAAAAACAAATCCTTCTTGTTTTGTGTTTTTAGCCCTTGGGATCAAACACAGGACCTTGTACTTCCTAGGCAAGCATTCTACCACTGAGTTACATCTCCAGCCCTTTTAATTTCATTTTGAGACAGCCTCACTAAGTAGTCAAGGCTAGACTGGAACTTGTGATTCTCCTGCCTTGGTTTCCTAAGTAGTGGGGATTATAGGCATATGCCACTGTGCCTGGCTACTTTTTTCCAAAACAGTTTTTGACTTAAAATCTATTTTGTCTGATATTAGCATAGCCTTCCCTGCTCTCTTTTGGATACAGTTTTCATGCAGTATTTTTTTTTCTATCCATTTACTTTATTATTGTTTTTGTGTGTGTGTGTGTGTGCTGGGGATCGAACCCAGGGCCTTGTGCTTACAAGGCAAGCACTCTATCAACTGAGCTATCTCCCCAGCCCCTCCATTACTTTAAATCTCTTTGTTTCTCTCTGAATCTAAAGTGAGTCTCTTATAAACAGCATATTGATGAATCATGTCTTCTTCTTCTTCTTCTTCTTCTTCTTCTTCTTCTTCTTCTTTTTTTTTTTTTTGGTGCTGGGGATCGAACCCACGGCCTTGTGCTTGCAAGGAAGCACTCTACCGACTGAATTATCTCCCCAGCCTCATGTCTTCTTCTTTTTGTTTTTAAGTCATTCTGCTATTCTCTGTGTTTTCTGTGTGTTTGTTTTGATTGTTTTATGCTGGGAATTGAACCCAAGTCTTCAACTTGTTAGGCACACACTCTATCACATTCTAACACTGAGCTACATCCATAGCCCTTCTTATTTATTTATTTTTATTTTGAGACAGGATCTTACTAAGTTGCCCAGACTGGGCTGGAACTCTTGAACCCTCTGCCTTAGCCTTCTGAGTAGTCAGTATCATAGACATGTATCACCAGAAGTAGCGAATCTCTGCCTTTTAACTGGAGAGTTTAATACATTTACATTTAAAGCAATTATTGATAAGGATTTATTCAGCCATTTTGTTGTTTTCTCTGTATTTCTTATCCTCTTTATTCCTCAATTCCTCCATTATTACCTTCTTTTGTGTTTGTTTTTTATAGTATACATTTTTATTCTGCTCTCATTTTCTTTTTATATACTTTATAGTTAATTTCTTAGCTTAAAAAAATATTGAGAAACTCTGCTCCTGCCAGGCACAGTGGCATATACCTGTCATCCCAGCAACTCAGGAGACTGAGGCAGGAGGATCACAAGTTTGAGGTCAGCCTGGGCAACTTAGCAAGACCCTGCCTCAAAATGAAAAATAAAAAGAGCTGGGGAGGCAGCTCAGTGGTAGAGTATCCCTATGTTCAGTCCCCACTAGTTGAAAAAAAAAATCTAATTCTGCTTCTCTATAGCTCTGTCCTTCCTCCTTTTGTCATGTTATTTCTTTATACACTGTATGCCCATGAACATAGATCGATATAATTAGTTTTATACATTGGTCTTTTAAAATATGTAGAAAAAGGAGATGTTACAAACACAAAAATACAATGATTCTGGCTTTTATATTTATCTATGTAGTTGTCTTTTTTTTTTTTTCCTGCTACTGGTGATCAAAACCAGTGGTGCTCACTGAGATCTAGTTCCTTTTATTATTTTTATTTTGAGACAGGATCTTGCTAAACCGTTCAGGCTGGCCTTGAACTTGTGATTCTCCTGCCTCAGCCTTCCAAATTGCTGAGATTATAGGTGTGTGCCACCATGGCCAGCTACCTATGTGTTCATTTTTATTTTTTTCACATCTTTGAGTTACTTGTCTAGGGTGCTTTCATATCAGCCTAAACGACTTCCTTTAACATTTCCTGGAGGGCAGGTCTAGAAGTGATAAACTTCCTTGGTAAAGTCTTATTTCCTCTTTCATTCTTGAAGGAGAGTTTTGCCAGATAGAGAATTCATCATTGACAGTTTCTTCCTGCACTTTAAGTACACTTTTAATGTCAACCCACTGACTTCCATTTTTTCTGGTGAGAAATTGGCTACTCATCTTATTGAGGATCCTTTATACATTAAAAGTTGCTTCTTTTTTTTTTTTTTTTTTTTTTTTTTGCTGCTTTCAAGATTCTCTGTTTAGCTTTGAATTTGATGATCTGATTATAATGTATCCCAATGTGGACCTCTTGGAACCCTAGTTGAAGTTAAGTTTATTGGATATGTGGGTTCATATCTTTTCTGTTGTTGTTTTCTAAAATCAAATTTGGGGAGTTTCACAATATTATTTCTTTAGATTGTCAATCTCTCTCCTTTCCTTCTAAGATGCCAATTATGTTAATACTTGTATGATTTATGATGTCAGCAAGTCTCAGGCTCTGCTCATTTTTCTTCATTCTTTTTTCTTTCTAGTTCTAAGATTGGATAATTTCATTTCATTTGACTTATCTCCAAGTTCACTGCTTCTTTTGTAGGTCTGCTTTGAATCTATCTAGTTAATTTTTCATTTTCTTATATTAATCATTTTTAAAATTTTTCTGTACTTCCTGATATTTTGATATCTTGGGGCCTTGGTGATCTGGGATAGTCAATTCTTAGAAATGATATGTCTTTCATATGCAAAACAACTGGTCCAAAACCCATACCCCAAACAAATTCATTTACTGAACTCTTACATTCTAAGGCACTATATCCCTGTAATAGTCATCCCACAGCTAGATACCAGATAACCTGGGACAGTCCCTAATCCCAGGAGCATGCTGAAATTATTCAAAGTTGCCAATCCTAACCCTGTTTATTCCACTTTTCTATTCCTTCCCATTGAAACTACAATAGAGGCTGGGTGTGGTGGTGCACGCCTGTAATCCTAGGGACTCAGGAGGCTGAAGCAGGATTACAAGTTTGAGACCAGCCTCAGCAACTTGATGAGACCCAATAGGCAACTTAGTGAGACCCTGTTTCAAAATAAAAAATAAAAAGGGGCTGGGGCTGTAGTGGTTAAGTGCCCTGGGTTCAATCTCCAGTACAGAGAGAGAGAGAGAGAGAGAGAGAGAGAGAGAGAGGAAAGAAACTACAGTAAAAGCTCTTGCCTACATTGTCTTTCTCTTTCCTCTGCCTGAGGAAAATGACATGAGAACTTCCTCATGTGGTCATGCATGGTATTTGGTGCCTCCTGTTAAGGATCACTTGATTCCAAGAGTTTGAGGCCATCCTGAGAGACATATTTATTCCTCTTTCTTCTTCTTCTTCTCCTCTTTCTTCCTTCCTTTCTCTCTCTGTTTTTTTAGTTGTTGATGGACCTTTCTTTTATTCATTCATTTATATGTGGAGCTGAGAATCGAACCCAGTGCCTCACACATGCTAGGCAAGTGCTCTACCACTGAGCCACAACCCCAGCCCCTCTTTCTTTCTTTTCAGTGCTGGGGATTGAACCACCCAGGGTCTCATACATGTTAGGCAAGCACTCTACCACTAAGCTATAGTCCCAGCCCTGCTTCTTCCTTCTTGGCAGTCATTTCCATGTCTGTATATCTAAATTGATTAAAACAAATCTTGTATGCATTTTGAATATCAGTTACTGTATTTTTTAGTTCTAAATTTTCTATTTGGTTTCTTTTTATAACTTCTATCTTTCTATTGATATTCTCTATTTGTTGAGACACCGTTCTCCTGAATTCCTTCAGTTCTTTGTCTATCATTTCCTTTAGGTCTTCGAGCACATTATAAACAATTGACTTAAAGTCTTTGTCTATTAAGCCCCCAAATCTCTGCTTCCTCAGGTATAGTTTCTACTATTTTTTTCCCTTGTATTCTTCCTTGTGTACTTCCTGTTTTCCTCCACAACAGGATATTTTCAATATTCTGAGGTGGGGAGAAAGAGAGAGGAGGGGAGGGTTGAGGAGAGAAGACAGCAAAGGGGAGAAGACTGATTCTTTGCATATTGTCTCATGTTACTCCTTCAACTTAAATCAGACCATTTACAGCTCTGCCTTAGCCTTCATTTCCTGCTTGTGCTGAACCTAAAGACAAGATAGAGGTGAAAGCGTATGGTATGATCTTTTTTAAAAAAATATTTTTAGTTGCAGATGGACACAATATCTTTATTTGGTTTATTTCATTTCATATGGTGCGAGGGATAGAACCAGTACCTCACACATGCTAGGCAAATGCTCTATCACTGAGCCACAACCCCAGTCCCAGAACTGTTTTCTGATTAAGCATAGTGCCCTGGATGTGGGAGCTGTTCAAGGTTCTCTTTTCTCTTTTGGTACTGAGGATTTAACCCAGGGGTGCTTAGCAACTGAGCCACATTCCCAGCCCTTTTTTGATATCTTTTAAAATTTGAGACAGGGTCTTGCTGAGTTGCTTAGGGCCTTGCTAAGTTGCTGAGGCTGTCTTGGAACTCATGATCCTCCTGCCTCAGCCTTCAGAGCTGCTGGGATTACAGGTGTGCACCACCACACCTGGCTACATCTGAATATTTTTACCATTTTTTTTGGTAGTTCTGGGAAGGAATAAGCTGTAAAAGGTCTCTACTCTGCCATCTGAGCTGTTTTCAACCATATGAAATCAGGTGTCTCTAAGACACAAGGTGTAAGACAGGTTACAAGTTCTTGAGGCTATCTGTTGTGTTCACCATTGGTTCCCCAGCACTGAGAACAATGTGCGGTGCACAGGGATGGTCCAAAAGGATTTCTTAAATGAATGGAGCTTTTCAGCAGCCATTTGAAAATACTGACCTTAAACTTGACTTAAATGTATGACCACATCTTCAGCCCGTTTTTATTTTTTATTCTGAGACAGGGTCTCCCTAAGTTGCTTAGGGCCTCATTAAATTGCTGAGGCTTGCTTTGAACTTGCAATCCTCCTGCCTCAGCCTCCTAAATTGCTGGGATTACAGGTAAGCACCACCACACCTGAAGAGGAAGCAAAATTCTAACTGCTACCTTTCTCCTGAAGTTAATGACAGGCCCTGTGTGCCCTTCCAGACCCCCTCTCTCCTTCTCCATACATATGCATATGAGTTTTTTTTTCCATTTAATATGTATATTTTGGAGATCTGTCCACATTAGCAAAGACTTATATCTAGTTTATTGATCTCTTTTGTAATACACAAAGAATATAGAGTGGAGTAAAAAGGGAAGAGGCTTTTAACTAAAAGAGCTGACTTCATTTTTACCTTTCACAATACAAATAAAACTGCACTTTTTCTTTCTAGCTTCTCCCCTCCAAAACTATTCTGTCTGATAGGAATGGGGAGCTAGTCTTTGTTGTCACACTGTTAGAAAACTTCCAGAGTCACAGTCCTGTGATCTCTTAGTGAAGTAGAATAAGTAATATAAAAAGGCTCCCCTTGCCAGGCACAGTGACCCACCCCTGTAATCCCAGCGACTTTGGAGGCTGAGGCTAGATCACAAGTTCTAGACCAGGATGGGCAATTTCATAAAACCCTCCCTTAAAATAGAAAAGGACTGGGTGCACACTTCCGCAGCATATATACTAAAATTAGAACAAAACAGAGAAGACTAGTATGGCCCCAGGGCAAGAATGACATGCAAATCCATGAAATATTCCATATTAAAAATAAAGAGAAAAAGGGGGTGGGGCTGGGTATGTAGCTCTATGGTAAAGTGCCCCTGGAGTCACAGGACCATAAATAAACAAATAAATAAATAAATAGGCTCCCTCTATCCGTTGCTGTCTGATCATCATTCCAGGCCAAGTGGACGCCATCATGGGACGAGCAGGAGGTGTCATCATTGGAGGACAGGTATTACTGGCATGTGGCCTCCTATGTGTGCCCTCATTCCAGAAGCAGATCCCACAGGCATCATCCCAGGAGGAGGAGGGTCCATCACTGACATCATAAGAGGGCCTTCCATGAGGGATGCTGGCATCATACCAGGCTGAGGAGGACTGGCGGGAGGTGGGGTGCATCTGCCAAAGGAGGTACAGAGAAGGGACTAGGAGTACCCTTCCTAGTTGGAATGCAGCTGTTGCTTTGTTGATCAGGCTCTGAACCTGCTCTTCCATCATTTCTTGTTTTGTTTTGGGTTTTTCTCTCTCTCTCTCTCTCTCTTTTTTTTTGGTACTGGGGATTGAATCCAGGGACGCTTAACCATTGAGCCACATCCCTAGTCCTTTCTGTATTTTATTTTGAGACAGGGTTTCGTTGGGTTGCTTAGGGCCTTGCTAAGTTGTTGAGCCTGGCTTTGAACTCAAGAGCCTCCTGTCTCAGCCTCCTGAGCCTCTGTGATTACAGGCCTGCACCACTGGCCAGCTTCTTTATCCATTTCTGATAGGAGTCTTTCATATTCTCTTTGTGTTTCCTACCACTGCTGTGTGTCTTTCTTACAGAAGGAGCGTCATGGGTGAGGAATATATCACAGTAGTTACAATAAAACTTGTGCATTTTGCTCTACAGGCCATTGATCACTTAGTTCTGTGCCACCTAGAAAATCTGTACCTAGATCTTATATTAAACATATTATTTGGACACAAATATTAAGAAGCTAAAAGCACAGACTCTAGATTTAGACTACATTAGTTTAAATACTTGCTCTGCCACTTATTAGATAGGACTTCTGCAAATTTCTCTCATTTTCTTTATCTAAAAAAGTGGGGGGTGGTGATAATAAATAGTGTTTTTCATGGAATTTTCATTTGAGATGTAAGTGAAATAATCCCTGAAAAGCACATAGCTCCCTGTTTGGTACATGGTAAGCTTTCATTAAAAGAACTATCTGGAATAAGAAATCCAAACAAAATTTTAAAAATAATGCTTTTTACAATAGCATCGAAAAGAATAAAATAGGACTACAGGTGTATGTAGCTCAGTGGTAGAGTGCTTGCTTGCCTAGTGTGTGGAAGGCTCTGGGTTTGATCCCCAGCACTGCAAAATAAATAAATAAATAAAATAAACTACTTAGGAAGAAGACAACTCATAGAATGAGAGTAAATATTTGCAAATTGTACATCTGGTAAGAGACTAATTTCCCTGATAATACAACAATAAAATTGCAAATAACCCGACTCAAAAATGGGCACAGCCAGGTGCGGTGGCACATGTCTGTAATCCCAGCAACTTGAGAGGCTAACGCAGGAGGATCACAAATTCAAGGCCAGCCTTAGCAACTTAGCAAGACCCTGCCTCAAAATTAAAAATAAAAATAAAAATTTAAAAA
This sequence comes from Sciurus vulgaris, assembly GCF_902686455.1. Taxonomy (NCBI): domain Eukaryota; kingdom Metazoa; phylum Chordata; class Mammalia; order Rodentia; family Sciuridae; genus Sciurus; species Sciurus vulgaris. The sequence goes on along the minus strand of NC_136479.1, from coordinate 21,962,257 downwards.
AGGACTAGGGAAGAGGCTCAGTGGTAAAGTTCCCCTGGGTTCAATACCCAGTACCACAAAAAAAGGACACAGGATATAGACACTTCTCCAAAGGAAGAGAAATAGATATTTCCCCAAAGAAGATAAACAAATGATAAATAAACACCTAAAACATGTCAAACACCATTAGTTATTTGAGCAATGCAAATTAAAACCACAATGAGATACTGTTTCCAGTGTACTAGAATGGCTATTATCAAAAAGATGATAAGGGGCTGGGGATATAGCTTAGTTGGTAGAGTGTGTGCCTTGCATGCACAAGGCCTGGGCTCAATTCCCAGCACCACAAAAACAAACAAACAAACAAACAAACAAACAAACAAACAAAAAAACACTTGCCTAGCAGACTGGAGGTCTTGGGTTCAATCCCCAGCAAAAAAAGAAAACTGAAAACAAAACAAAAATAAATAAATAAATAAAATAAAACAGAACAACAACAAGAAAACAAAAAACAAACAAACAAACAAAAAACAGATGAAAAAGAAAGAGAGAACAGGGGAGGGGGGAATGGGAGAAAGGAAGAAAGGAAAATAAATGGAGAAATTGGAACCCTTGTACATGTAAAATGGTGCTGCCATTTTGGAAAACAGTTTGGCCGTTTCTCAGAAAGCTAAATTTTGAATTACCCTGTGATCCAGCAATTTTACTCCTAGGCATCTATTGAAAGGATATGAAAACAGAGACTCAGGCAGATACTTGTATAGCAATGGCCATAGAGACATAACTTACAGTAGTTCAAAGGTGGAAAGAATCTGTGCTCATCAACACTTAGACTATGCTATATATACATTTTAGTGTAATAAAAAATTTAAGAAAAAATAAATGAATTAAGCAGGTCCTTCTCTAAAAAAACAAACAAACAAACAAACAAAAAAAGCAAATCTTACCCTCTAATAAAGGGATCTGGACATTTAAAAAAAAAAAATAACTATTTGATGATAGAATAGGATATTGCAACCAGTAGGTCAAAGACACATTTGTACTCATATTTCTTGCAGCACTCTTCACAATAGTTAAGATATGGAACCAACCTAGGTATCCATTGACACATGAGTGGATAATGAAAATGTGGTATATTTACATGTTGGAATATTATTCAGCCATAAAAACACAAAATTCATGGCATTTGCAGGTAAATAGATGGAACTGGAGAAGATCATGCTAAGTGAAATAAGCCAATCCCAAATAACCAAAGGCTGAATGTTCTCTCTGATAAGCGGATACTGATCCATACTGGGGGGGTAGGTAGGGAAGAATGAAGGAACTTTGGATTGTACAGAGGGGAGTGAAGGGAAGAGTGGGGTGGGTGGGGATGGGAAGGATGGTAGATGAGACAGACATTATTACCCTATATACATGTATGAAAAAAAATTTTTAAAAAGCATGAAATTCAGTCATTTGAGGCCACATGGATGGAACTGGAGGACATTATGCTAAAAGTCAAATACTGCATGTTCTCACATATATGTGGATGCTACAAGATTGATGTCATAGAAGTAGAGAATAGAATAGAGGTTATTAGCCAGAACAGTGGCACGTGCCTGTAATCCCAGTAACTTGGGAGGCTGAGACAGGAGGATTGCAAGTTTGAGGTTAGCCTCAGCAAATTAGTGAGGCCCTGTCCAAAAAAAAAAAAAAAAAAAAGAGGTGGGGGGCTGGGGATTTAACCCCTAGGTTACAAAAAAAAAAAGAATGGAAGTTACAGGAGAGTCTGAGAAGAGCGTCGGGGAAGGGAAGGAGGGATGAAAAGAAGGAGGTTTGTGGATACAGGGGTACAATAGATAGGAAGAATAATTTTGATGTTTTATAGCACAGCAGGGTAATTGTGATTGACAACAATTAGTTGTATGTCTCAAAATAGCTGGCAGAATTCTGAATGTTTCAAACACAAAGAAATGATATATATCTTAAGTGACAGACATGTTAATTACCTTGATCATTATACATTGTATTCACATTGAAACGCTACACTATAGCCCTTAAATATGTATAAGTACTATGTGTCAATTAAAAATACAAATATATTTTAAAGAAGAATTAAAATAGTGGTTGCCTTTGAACCTGGGAGGTAGGGACTGAGTGGAGAAAGGAAATAAGGAAGTTTCTGGGTGAGGGAAGTGATTGAGATCTTAACAGGGGGGTTACATTTGTCAGACCTTGGGAAATTTTATGATCTTAAAATCTATGCATTTCACTCTTATGTTAGGTTTTATCTCAGTAAAAACCAAAACATTGTTAGTTACTACTAATTCTTTCATTTACTGTTCTTCACATGTTTGAACAAAGTAACATTTAAAGGCCATGAAATGAACTGGGTGTGCATGCCAATAATACCAGACATTTGGGAGGCTGAGGCAGGAGAATCACAAATTGGAGGCTAGTTGCAGCAATTTAGCATGGACCTCAGCAACTTAATGAGACTCTGTTTCAAAATAAAAAATAGAAAAGGCTGGGGATGCAGCTCAGTGGCAAAGCACTCCTGTGTTCAAACCCCAGTATTGGGCGAAAAAATTAAATAATTGATACAACAATTTAAGCCTTAGCTAATTTACAGTTATTTTCTCCCACTTCTCACTTGTATGGGGTCTTTAATCATTCAGATGTTTTAATTTAAAGTAGTTAAATTTATCAATTTTTGTTTTTATGTATCTAAAAAAATTATCATCTTTCTTCATTTATGATTTCTATGTTCGTAAGTCAAGTCTTTTTCTTCTTTTTGGTACTATGAATTGAACCCAGGGATGGTTTACTACTGAGCCATATCCCCAGCCATTTTTATTTTATTTTGAGTCAGGGTCTCCCTAAGTTGCTGTGTCTTGCTAAATTGCCCAGGCTGGCCTTGAATTTGTGATCCTCCTGCCTCAGCCTCCTGAGTCACTGGGATTACAGGTGTGGGCCAACATGCCCAGATGTTCGTAGATCTATTTAGAATCTCTTCTATTCCACGATTAGAAACATAATCTCATATTTGTTCCATTATTTTTTAAAGCACTTTTTTTTTTTACCTTTATTTATTTTTATGTGGTGCTAAGAATCGAACCTAGTGCCTCACATGTGCTAGGCAAGCGCTCCACCACTGAGCCACAACCCAGCCCCAAGAGATGTTTATTGAATGGATGTATCTGACTGACTGGATGCAACGCTTTCATCAGATTTTCAAGTTTTTTTTTTTTTTTTGAGGTGGGGTACCTGGGATTGAACTCAGGGGCACTTGACCACTGAGCCACATCCCCAGCCCTATTGTGTAATTTATTTAGAGACAGGGTTTCACTGAGTTGCTTAGCACCTCACTGTTGCTGAGGCTGGATATGAACATGCCTCAACCTCCAGAGCCACTGAGATTATAGGCATGTGCCAGCAAACCCGGCTCAAGGAGATTTTTTAAAACCCTTCAAATAATCTAGAAGGAAAAAAAAACCCAGATCTCTAGGAAAAGCTTTATGCAGGCCAGCTCTGAGAGGAATTTATTAACATGGAATGATCATGAAAGGCTCCCTCAAACTCCTTCAAGGGATTAAGTGATTCTGAATTGGCTGATTCTCACTGGTTAGGCTGTGCCAGCTTTATCCATAAACCAACTTCTGCCACCTACCATCTGTGTGACCTTCATTAAATTATTTAGCCTAGGGTGCAGGTTTCCATAGTAACATTCACCTTGAAGATCTGTTGACTGGAACACTTCAAAAGAGATGATAAAGCGTTGGAGCGTTAAGGTGTACAACTAATGTTATGTCTTCTGTTCCCCCTGCCACGCACACTTTTTTTCCTTTGTAAAACATTTGTTCACAGTGAGTGCCGTGGGGCACACCTGTAATCGCAAGGACTCTGGAAGCTGAGGCAGGAGGATCACATGTTGGAGGTCCGCCTGGGCAATTTAGTGAGACCCCTAAGCCACTTAACTAGATTCTTTCTCAAATAAAAATCAATGGGGATGTAGCTCAGTGGTAAACTTCCCCTGGACTCAATCCCCAGTACCAAAACAAATAAACAAAACAGTCATTTGTTCACATCAGTAGATGAGAATTCTTGGGACTCAAAGCAATTCCCTGATCTAATCAGTTTACTTCTTACTAGTCCATAGAATTGCTTGGTTTAGTCAAAAAATTATCAATTACACTGCTTATAAGAACTCTGTCCAACTATGCATAATCACTTCACATCATAGGACTAATGAGGGAAATTCACATTTGTTGATCTCCTGTTGAATATCACTACTATGCTGGGCACTTTGATGCCTATCTTACCCTGTAGGTTAGATTTGTCAGTATATAGAAGAATTGACAAAGGTCTCACTAGATGGATATTAATTTTGTAACTGGACCATAGCAGGCATTTAAAAAACTAACAGAATAAACTTTTTTTTAAAATTAATTTTTATGTATTGAGATTATTATGAATTTGCATTTTTACAGGCTTTTTTACAACCTTATTTTTTTATTTTTATGTAGTTCTGAGGATTGAGCCCAATGCCTTACACGTGGTAGCCAAATGCTCTACCACTGAGCTACAATCCCAGCCCAACTCTTGGGGTTTAAAATAAATTTCAAAAATGTTTAATTGTGGTCAGATGTGCTCCCAACTTTAAAATGAGACTGAAAGTTGGTGAGTTCTCTGGAGAACTTTCGTTTACATCCCCAGCCTGTTTTTGTATTTTTAAATTCTGAGACAGGGTCTGGTTAGGTTAGTCTGGCTTTGAACTTGAGATTCTCCTGCCTCAGCCTCCTAAGCTGCTGGGATTACAGGCATGAGCCATTATGCCCGGTGAACCAGGGGAATTTTATGGGAAAGAGATTGGTATTAAGAAATTTGGGCTCAAGTTCTGACTGAAGTTTAACTGGTTTAGTGACTTGGAACAAGTCTCTTATCCTTTCTAGGCCTTAGCTTAGCATTACTGAACTTGCTCAGTTATTAAGTGTTTTCCAATTCTTCTAAGATTCCCTGTCAGTCATGTTCATTTTTCCTTTGAGATGAAAACACTTACTGTGCCTGGGATTTCAATAAAGCCAATCAACGACATTTATAAAGCACCTACTATATACTTTCTAGGAGACTGTGCTACAAACTACCTCCCCGTTAAAAAAACAACACCTATTTTAGTTGTAATAAAATACACATAAAATTTACCATCATCACTATTTTAAGGGTATAGTTCCATAGCATTAGGTACATTCACCTTGTTGGTGGTGACCTGCAACAATTACCATCATCCATCTCCAACCTCGGCAACTTTTTTAAGACTCTTGTCTCAAAATAAAAAAATAAAAGGGGTGGGAGTTGGTAGTTCTGTATTATTAGACTGCCCCTGGATTTAATCCTCAGTAACACACACACACACAAGACTTTTTGCCGCTGAATGGTCGTGGCATCATTGGTAAAAATCATTTGACCACATACGCAAAGGTTTTACGCCACAAACTTTTGCGAGTGGTGATACAGAAACCACGTGGTGTCTGCTCTAAATCTACGGTCGGTTAAATGCTCAGATTCCTTTTCGAGGTATTTGTCCAGTGTAGGCTGTGTGCTCAGTGGGCACTGGGCTATGTTTTCCCACACTTTGCCTCTTATGCTTTCCACGGAACCAGTGTGACAAGAGGAGTAAATCTTATTTCCCAGGACAGCTTATGCAGGGGCACCGACAGTCAGGACTTGAACCCAGAGTACCTGGCTCCATGTGTCATGCTCTTTCAGGTAAGAGTCTCATCTCTAAAGTGTGAACAAAAGTGAAATGAGACCGTCGCTATTGTGCAGCCTTGTGGCTCCAGGCTCCTATGCATTTAGGAGTGGCTAAAAGCCAGGGGCTATGCACAGGTGTAGATATCAAGCATTCCGAAGGTGCTCAGAGGAGCGGCTCTCTATCTGTCCCAGTACGGAAGGACAGAGTCCTGAAGCGGGAGCCCCACCCCGCCGGGCGGACCCCAAGTCCTTCCCCGGAACCTGGGCGCGGCTGGGCCGTGCTACTGGCGCGGGTGGAGGACGAACAACAGAAAAATGCCTGTGATGAGGTTTGCGCGGCAACTTTTGCACGGCCTTTCGGGAGAGGGGGACCTGAGCCTTCTACAATGGCTCTAACGTTAACTCCCTCGCCTCTCGCGCGTTCCCTCTTCTCCTGGGGAGTTGTCCCCGCCCCTTAGTCCCTCAGTTGGGTTCCCTTTTGGTACGCCCCCACCCTGACTTAGGCGAGGCGGGCACCCGCGTGGCCACTGCGCATGCGAGCCTCGCCGCGGGGCCGGGTGGGCGGGGGAGAGGGCAGCGCGGAGCCGGACCCCGCCCCTCCGCGGCTCCACGCGTGACGTCGTGGGGGGCGCCGGCCTCCCCCGGCCCCGAGCGGTGAGAGCAAGCGGCGGGCGGACCCGACGCCGCCGGATCGGGAAGGGATGTGTGTGTCGAGATTCTTCCGGAGGGGGCTTTGGGGAGGAGGGGAGGCCCAGGTGCACCACCAGCCGCTGTCCTTAAGGCTCTGCCCTTCCCCCTCCTCTTCCCTTTCCAGAAATGCCTGGACGGGAGACAGGGCAGGGGCTGAGCATTTGTGACACCTGCATTTCCGTGGCTCCCTCCTTCTCCCCCCACCCCATACATTTAACTCCTCGACTTCCAGATGTTCCTTTTCATCAGGCTGTCGCTTCTTGCGCTTCTTGCGCTTCTTGCGCGGAACAGAGTACTTTACTTGGAAGCAGGAGACAGGAGGTGGGTTGCAGACCCTGGCCCTACCACTCCTATGTTAGAGTCTTAGAGCTTCAGTTTCTCCCACAGTATTCTTGCCGTGCCTCACCTGGTTTTAAAGATCAGTATGACAGAAAAAGGAAACGGACATCTGTTGAGTTTCTGCATGGCCAAGTATCACGCAGATAATTCTGTCTGCGACATTTAATCCTATTATTTGGTGTTCTTAAAACTCCCATTTTACAGATTTAAGTTCACAGAGGTTAACTGACCTGGTTTCACATAGCTAAGGAGTAGCAAGGGGGATCAGACCTACCAGGCCAATTAGCTTCAAAGCTGGGACCTTCTAGTGAAACACTTGTAACTGGGCTCTGGCTGGAGCTGTTCTCCACAAACACTACCCCAGAACAGTTGCTTCCTATTTCTCTGGCTGAGAATGCCCCCTTTCAGTTTCTTTTTCCAGCACAGAATGCTCTGTTCTGCTTCTGCTTTTGTTATTTCAGAAATGAAATGCAGCAAATATTTATTGAGTGGTGCAGGGAGATGAATTTTTGGAGTCCAGACCATTGGATTCTTGTCTGGGTCCTGTCACTTATTGTGTGGCTTTTTGTCTTGTCTGAGCTTTAGCATCCCTTTGCATAAAATGGGTGAGTGCCTCCTGACCAGTGGGCTCTTGTCCAGTTCTCCCTCACTGTCCTCCAGCAGGTTCTCCGCGGAGGCCCATACCCCTCTGCTCCCCATGGGCAGCTGCCAGGCAGGGCACAACTTGCATCTCTTTCTGGCCCACCACCCACCTCTGGTCTGTGCCACTTTGATCCTGCTGCTTCTTGGCCTCTCAGGCTTGAGCCTTGGTGGCTTTCTCCTTACCCACAGGACTGGCCTGCGCAGCCCTGACATCCCTCAGGTGAGTACCCTCCTCCTCACCCTTCCCATGTTGATCTGCTCAAGCTTCGAATCTCATCTCACCTTTCTGCTGCCCTCGTTTTGAACACAGGACTGGGTGTCTTTTTTGAGATCTTTTGGCCAGCTGACCCTGTGCCCCATGAATGGGACAGTCTCAGGGAAGTGGCCAGGGTCTCACGTCGTGGGCTTACTGACCACCTTGAACTTCGGAGATGGTCCAGACAAGAACAAGACTCAGACATTCCAAGCCAAGATTCCGGGTAGTCAGATAGGATTGAAAGGTGAGATTGGGGAGGATTGGGGGTCCAGCATGGGAACATTCAGGGCCAGGCCCTGCCTCTTACCTCACCAACCTGGTAACCTTGGAAACTTCCCTTCACTCTAGTCACTTCTGCTATAATAAGGACTTGATACTTATAGTGACTATGCTGTCTTTAGTGTTAGTTTTCTCTCTTTTTTTTTTCAGTACCAGGGATTGAACCAGGGGCCTTAACCACTGAGCCAAGTCCCCAGCCCTTTTTTGTAATTTATTTAGAGACAGTGTCTCACTGAGTTACTTAGGGCCTCACTAAGTTGCTGAGGCTGGTCTTGAACTTGTGACCCTCCTGTCTCAGATTCCTGAGCCTTTGGGATTATAGGCATGCATCACCACACCTGGCTCACAGTGTAGTTTCTCTCTTTTGTCTTTCCACTTCCAGGTCTGCAGGTCTTTGATTCCATACTTGGAATCATGATAAGATGGGCTAGGTTTGACTCAATGTTTTTTCTCATCTCTATAGTCATCTCTTCTTAGAGGCTCCATTTTCCCACTGGGATATGAGAGAATATGTTCTGTTCAATTAAACTAGTATCTTATTGCTTAGCATAGTTCTGTGTGCAGAAAAATATCAAACGCCATCATTTACCAAACAGCTTATAGTCTGGGAAAATGATGACATAGATGGTCTAGTAGGTCTAGCCATTAATTTTTAGGTGACATCTGATCTCAGTTTTCTTATTTAAAAAGGGAGATTGGGCTGGGATTGTGGCTCAGTGGTAGAGTGCTTGCCTCGCATGTGTGAGTCACTGGGTTCAATCCTCAGCACCACATAAAATGAATAAATAAAACAAAGGTACTGTGTCTGTCTACAACTAAAAAAATTTTTTTAAAAAATGGGGAGATAAAGTGAGGCATGGTGGCACATGCCTATGTCCCAGTGACTCAGGAGGCTGAGGCAGGAGGATCGATAGTTTGAGGTCAGCCTCAGCAACTTAGGCCCTATCTCAAAATAAAAATAAAAGGCCAGGGATGTGGTTAAGCACCCCTGGGTTCAGTCCCTGGTACAAAATAAGGGAGATGAAGACAGAGAAGAGAAAGATGAAATTTTCAGACTTCAACACTATCATTCTAAGATTCTCCAATGAGTCACATGTGACTATATATGTTCAAGTGTACATGTATGTGGATAAAGAAAAGAATCAGGATCAGAATGGAGAGGAATAGCCCTGGAGGAGACTGGAGAGAAGTGATGGTGGGCGGAGGGAGCTGGCAGGGATGAAGTCCAGAGAGGAGTTGGTAGAGATGGGGGTTGGGAAGAAATTCCTCAAAAGCCAGGGTTTTCTCCACTCCAGCTTTTATGTCTTTTGCAGCCATCCCCAAAGATATTGGTGAAGTTGCTCATGCACTCCCAGCAGGGGAGCCCCCTTCCTGAGGACCGCTGGAGGGTTTTGGTAATGATGAAGAGCACATTTTTTTTTACCTGTGTCATTGAAAATAGGCCCACAGTGCTGCAGCTTCTGCAGGCATTTCCTCCCCTGATCGCCAGGAGCCTGGGGAGCCCTCTTCCTCTTTGTCATGTGTCTGGAGCTTTGGAGAAAAAAATAGAATAGGCTCATTAACCGGTCTTTGGGATCTCACTGAATAAATGTTGAAGGTAGGGGAAGGGCTGAATAGAATTTGCAGATTAGAGGCTGGTAGGTGTGTAGGGGTGTGTGTGTGTGTCTTAATTATATTGATTGCCATAATTTAAAAATGAGGTTTTACAAAAGAATCCACATTTCTAGCTCTCTCTCTCTGCCCCCCCACCGCCACCCCTTCCTTTTTTTGGTGGTACTAGGAATTGAACCCAGGGACGCTTTACCACTGAGCTACATCCCCATCCTTTTTCTTTCTTTCTTTTTTTTTTTGTTTTGTTTTGTTTTGTTTTGAGACAAGCGCTTGCTAAACTGCTGAGGCTGGTCTCAAACTTGTGATCCTTTTACCTCGGCCTCCCAGGTAGCTGGGATTGTAGGTGTGCATACCTGACCATTTCCTGCTTCTCTAACAAAAACCACATGAGGCTACATGGTGGCCTTTTACTATCTTGCAATTGGCTGCTGAGGCTGGAAGTGCTAGTGACAGATTGAAGTGGGGTGAAGTGGCAGGTTGTTGTGGGGAGCAAAACAAAAAAGAAGAAGAAGAAGAAGAAAAAGAAGAAGGCGACATGTATCAGACAATTACAGACTTGGGGCAGTTTTTCCTATTCTGCCTTTGTGTATGTGTGTACTGGGGATTGAACACAGGGGTGCTCTACCACTGAGCTGCATCATCTACTGGTTTTATTTTAAATTGTGTCCTTTGTAGGAAGGTCTTCCTTAAAATTAGACCACTGAACCACACACATCCCCAGCCCTGTTTTGTATTTTATTTAGAGAAGGTCTCACTGAGTTGTTTAGTGCCTTGCTCTTGCTAGAGCTAGCTTTGACTCTTGATCCTCCTGTCTCAGCCTCCTGAGCCACTGGGATTGTATTTTCTTTTAATACTTGCTTAAAATTTTTTTAGTTTTGTATAATTCTTTACTACATCTGGATTTATTTTATAGTGTGAGATAACAATCTAAATTTATTTTTTTTAACATGGGAATTTTCCCAAAACCATTTACTGAACAGGCCATCCTTTCCCCACTAATTTAAAACAGGGTATAAACTTTTTTTTTTCTTTTTTTTTTTTAATGGTACTAGGTGCTTTACCACTGACCTACATCACCAGTCCTTTTTAAAATTTTTTTAAATTTTGAGACAGGGTCTCGATAAGTTGCTGAGGCCAGCTTCAGACTTCCATCCTCCTGCCTCAGCCTTAAGTCACTGGGATTACAAACATGTGCCACTGTGCCCAGTGGGTTTGAATCTTTTAATGAATTTTGGTACCTAGTGGAAGTTTCTCTCTTAAAAAGGATAAACTAATTCATACAAAACAACATGGGCAGCCAGGCTTGGTGGCACACACCTGTAATCCTATCCACTTGGAAGGCTGAGGCAGGAGGATCATGAGTTCAAAGCGAATGTCAGCAAAAGCGAGGTACTAAGCAACTCAGTGAGACCCTGTCTCTCAATAACATACAAAATAGGACTGGGGATGGGGCTCAGTGGTCGAGTGCCCCTATGTTTAATCCCCGGTAACCCCCTGCCAAAAAAAAAAAAAATGGGCATGGGCAGTGTGGATCTGCCTGTCTCACTACAATCTTGTGGGGTAGTAGTATGATTGTTGAATTGATTTTAAGCTAATTTAAGTTAATTTGTGTTTATATTGATAGGCAGCTAGTTTCATTTCTTAAAGATATAAATGGCATCATATATGCAGTACTTTTTTGAACAGGATTAATACCAAAACACCTGATCTTGTAGGAAGCTTTAGGAATGAACAGATATCTGGAGATGGCTTCTGCCCCACTGCTTATTTTTTCCAATCTGCTCTCTGTGTCTCTCACAGGACCTTCTGCAGGAGAGCTGATTCTCATCACAGCCAGAGTGACCACAGAAAGGACTCCAGGAACCTGTCTATATTTTAGTACTGTTCCAGGAATCCTGCCCTCCAGCCAGCCACCCATATCCTGCTCAGAAGAGGGAGCAGGAAATTCCACCCTGGCTCCTAAGATGGGTGAGGAGTGTGTCAGAGTTTGGAGCCACGAAGGCCTTGTGCTCACCAAGCTGCTTACCTCAGTAAGTGCCTCAGGACCATCCTCAGGATTTTGTTGTGTGTCTGTGTCTTCAAGGATCCAAGAGGCAATTTTACCTAATAGAAAAAGTATGAGCTGTATATCACTCTGCCTTAGAGGTTGTGTGGCTTAGGTAAGTATCTGAACCTCTCTGAGTCTCAGCTTCCCATCCGTAAAACAGAAAATGTGATACTATTATATCTTCATTCCATCAAATAAGGATTGAACGAGAATGACTACAAAGTGCTCAGCCCAGTGCCCGATACATAATTGAGATTTGATAAATGACAACTGTTTACTGTTATCTTTAAGTACTATAAAACATGAACTCTACCTCAAAGGAATTCAGAAGCTGTAATAAGAGGCAGAATGGACTAATTGCTATCATAGAGATGTGAGCAGAGTGTTATAAAAATACCAAGTAAAGAGCAATTTAACTTGAACATTTATGGAGAGTGCTTCCCAGGGAAGGTGGCACTTAGGAAAGACAATTATGTACAGTTGTTTATAATGTATAAAGTTTATAATGTACAAAATGCTTTCAAGTTCATTATCTTATTTGATCTTAAAGCAGCCTTTTGAGGTAGGTGTCATTATCCCATTTTACAGATGAGGAAACAGGTTTAGAGAGAGGGAGGGAGTGCATTGCCTAAGGCCACACAACTGGTTAAGTAGCAGAGCCAAGATTGCAACCCATGTGTTGTGCTCCATCCGGATGATCTTTAAAGAATGAAGCTTTGGCTGGGTGCCCTGGCACACACCTGTAATCACAATCATTCAGGAGGCTGAGGCAGGAGAATCTCAAGTTTGAGGCCAGCCTCACCTACTTAGCAAGACCTTGTCTCAAATTAAAAATAAAAAAGGACTGAAGATGTAGTTCAGTAGTAAAGCAACTCTGAGTTTAATCCCTAGGACCTAAAAAAAAAAAAAAAAGGAATGAAGGTTTGGACAGAAAATACAGTAGCATTCCAGAGGGAAGGTACAGGAGCACAGTGCTTCCAGGGATCAAAGAGTGGGCAGTCTTCTGGGGGCGCTCCAAGATGAGGGGCTTAGAAATGACTTAGAAGAGGCAGGAGGAAAAAGAAAGAGCAAGAGAGAGACACACACACACAGGAGAGCCACAGAGGCTGATGGGACAGCACTGTGAAAGCCAGGCTAGGATGCTACAACCAGCATCATAAGGGGCCAGGAAAGGCTCTTAAGGAGAGAAGCCCACACTAGTGTTGGGTAGAAGAGACTGGCTGAGTGATGGAGGGAGACAGGTTGGGAAGCTACTGTATACTCAACTGCCACATTTAAAAAGACCTAGGGAGGAGCAAAACCTGGCACTGCTTGCAGTCTTTCAAATGTGGGTAATTGTGAATTTTCCTATCTCCAGGAGTCATTCTGGGATTTCAGGTTGATGACTGGGCAAAACATTAGTCTGTAAACCATCCAAGACATAATAACTTGTATAAAAGCAATGCTTTCCCTCTAGGTGCTCCCTCCTAGGCGCTGAGAGGCCTCCCCATCAGGGGGGCTTCTCTCCACAGCTCCTGGGCTGGGGTTAAGATGTCCTTCCAAGGGACAAGTCCCCACTCTCCCCTCTCCATCATTTCTCCTTCCCACCTTGTTCCCTCCCCTAGGAAGAGCTGGCCCTGTGTGGCTCCAGGCTGCTGGTCTTGGGCTCTTTCCTGCTTCTCTTCTGTGGCCTTCTCTGCTATGTCAGTGCTGTGTGCTTCCAGCCGCGCCGGGAGTCCCACTGGTCTAGAACCCGGCTCTGAGGGCCCTGGCCTAGTTCCTGCCTTGTTCTCAGGTGAGGTTCTTTACTCCTGTCCTGTGGGAATGTGGGATGGGGTGGGGGTGGCAACTGAAACTGGGGTGGGGCAGATGCTGGGAATCCATCCATAAATATTGCTCCATATGAGTCCCCAAGAAGCTAATCAGCTACTTCTATCCTTGTAGGAACTGGGAACAATTTATACCATAAGCATGCAACATTTTTCTTAACTACTTTTTTTTTTTTTTAAATTAAAAATGGTTAACATTCATGTAGAAAAATCCAAAAGCTTTAAAAGTACAGCTTGGTAAGTTATTATAAAGTAGACACTTGTAAACACCAGCAACCTAGAAGCCCTTATCCTCTGGTCCTTTCCTTCCTGGCAATGACCTCCCTCTCCCTAGAAGTAACTACTAATTTGCTTTATAACTGATCATCAAGTATGCATTCCAACTATGTATGTGATTTGAAGATTTACCCACAGGGGCTGGGGTTGTAGTGGTAGAGCGCTTGCCTAGCACATGTGAGGTACTGGGTTTGATCCTCAGTACCACATAAAAATACGTGAATAAAATAAAGGCATTGTGTCCATCTACAACTAAAAATATGTAAATTTATATATATGTGTGTGTGTATATATATATATATATGAATGAGGTCCATGCTGATATAAATAAATGAATACAATTAAAAAAAAAAAGATTTACCCATGGCTGTAGTTCATATCCATGATTTCTGGCAACAGTGGTGATTTAAGAGGGTTCAAGTTTGATGACTCCTCCTGGATATGCATGATGTTGGTCTTACTTTTGGCCTGAAATTTTGATACCCAGCTTTATGAGACAAATTTTATAAAATCTGATTAGAACATTTCAAAAGAATCTAATTAATGATGCCCATTTACTGGGAACAAACTGTGTGCCTGAGCATTTTACATGTACTCTTCCATTTGCTCATTGTTGTTTTTATAAAAAGATGATTCTTTCAGCTGCAGCTGTGGCTCAGTGGTAGAGCACTCGCCTAGCACATGCGAGGCACTGGGTTCCATCCTCAACACCACATAAAAATAAATAAAAGTATTGTGTCCTTCTACAACTAAAACACATTTTAAAAAGTTGATTTTACTAACAAAGATAGCAGGGGGTGGAGGACATATTGGCTAACTAGTTCACATGTCAGCCATCAAAGGAAAAAATTTCTGCAAAAAACCCTCACCCTGTCAGGGCAGTCTCTTTGAGAGTCATATGTTATGCATCCAGCTCTTAAACTGTTCTCAGCTTCAGCTGCTGCTGTGCCCTAGGAAATTACTGTGGGAGAAGTGGAAACAGCTCAGCCAGAGGAACTGGAAGTTCAAGATCAACTTTGCTAATTTTGCTTGAGGCTAGCCCTCACTGCCCCAGCCACCTACCTGGGACAGAAATGATGGAGCCCTTTCAGCCTTGGAGTGGGAAAGAAAGGCTTTCTGGCCCCTGGCAGATGCTAGGGTCTGAGGCCACCACAGTGGGATTGAGTCTATACCTGTCTCTACTTCTTCCTCAGTTTGCACTCATCCCACCCAATGGGTCTCTGACCTGTTCTGTTTTGTTTTGTTTTCCTTTCTCTCCAGGTGTGAATCAACTTCTCGGGCCTTGATTCAGAGTCAGAAGAGACCCTACAAACAGTGAAGAACTAGAATTTGGGAGAAAATAAAAGTTTTAAATTTTTTTTTTTTTTTTTTTGTCCAATGTGACCTAAAGTGTTTATTGGGGATTGGACTGAGGTAGGAATTTTAGGGTAGACAGGCTTAGGAGGTTTGGGGGGTCTTTTCCCTGTTGGCTCTCTAATTTGGGAAACTGGTTCGCATAGAACATACAGTACTTTACTCTTTCCAGGTTGTGGCTTGGCTATGGAAAACACCGTATTTTGATCCTAGCTCTGCCATTTTATGCCTTTCTTTCTTCCATGAAATAAAATTGATAATTCCAGCTAGTTGGAGGGTCAGTCGTGGAAGCCTTGACATAAATGCACTGCGACCTTGAGCAAGTCACGCAATCCTGCAGTGCCTTAGTTTCTTGAAGAAATTTGACCAATAGAGTTTACCCAATATTGATAGGCAGATTCCTCGCATTTCAGGGCCCACGTCTAGGCTGGAGGCTTACTAACCTCAGAACGGTCCACTTTCCCGCCTTTTCCGCTCGGAGCAGCCGTTTTCCCTCACCCCTCCCAGCTTCTACGCTGCACGCAGGCGCAAATCACGGCCTCTATGCTTCCAATCCGCGCCCCCTCAAAGCTTCCCCTAGCAACAAGCTCAGGCACAGCGCTAAGGCGGGGAAAACGCATGCGCCACAGCTCTCTCCACCGCCAGTCGTCGGACGGTGCCCTGGGCTCCTCCCACTGCAAGTCTACCCCTTCTACCCGCCTCCTCCCACCCAGGGTCCGCGTGGCGGGGCGCGCGCGCACTCGGGCTGGGTGGCTGCCTGGCTCCCGGGCCCCGGCCGTAAGGGGTGAGGGGCGGGGCTGTTTCTTCTGGGCCCCGCCCTCCTTGGCCCGGCGTCCTTACCGCGCCTGCGCGCTCCCGCCCGGTCTCCATCTTGGAATTGGGAGGAAGAGGGAGAGGGAGACCGGGACGAGAGCGGGGCTGTGGTACAGAGAGAGGCTAAGACGGAAAAGAGGAGAGGGAGAGAGGGCGCGGGGACCGTCAGCAGCGCCTTAGCTATAGTCTTTCAGTTGTCCTCAGGAGAGAGGAAGGGGGAGGGAGGAGTCCAGGGCGGGAGTGGGGGCTGTCACTCTCGGACCCCGGCGTGAGTGGGGCCGTGCTGCCGGACGTCCTCGGGGTGGGCCCCCGGTAGGTTGCCGAAGACCTGGGGCTCAGGCCCCTGGATCCAAAATTTCCGGGCTTGGCCCCTCGCTTCTCTAATACCCAGGTATCAGTCCTCATATTCCAGCTATCTGGAACTCGGGTCCCAACCTCTAAAAACCTGGGTCTCTGTTTTATAGAATTTCAAATATCTGGGGTTCAGGCCCCCGCGTGCACCAGTATCCGGGGTTCATTCCCCAGGCCTGCAAATATCGGATTCATTTTTTCCCCGTGCAAATATACGGGGTTTATACCCCACAATCAAATCCGGGATTCAGCAACTGTCGCCCTCGAGTTGGGGGAGGACTGGACCGCGAGGTCAGATCAGGTTGTCACCCCCTCCCCTCCAGGGGAGGCTTCCCGGGCCCGCCCCTCAGGAAGGGCGAAAGCCGAGGAAGAGGTGGCAAGGGGAGAGGTCTCCTTGCCCCTCTCCCTGCTTGGCAGAGCCGCTGGAGGACTCCAGGCGGAAGCGGAGGCGCTGGGGCACCATAGTGACCCCTACCAGGTGAGACATGGGGTGCAGGGGCGCGGGTCCCTGTGTCTAGCACTGAAAAGAAAAGGTGCTCCTTTCTGAGAACCTGGGCCTGGATAGGCTCTCTCCTCAGGATGGGGAAGCCCAGCTGGTCAGTGGTCAACCTCTGCCTAGCCTTGCCTTCTGTTGCCACCCTCTTCCACTTCCTCTTTTCTTCATTGTGCCTTGTTGATGGGGGACCTCAGGTGGGTGACAGGGTCTTTGCTGACAGCAGGGGTCACGCCCTAGGGTGCTTGAGCTAATCAGATGGGTTTTCAGCCTTCATGTCCTCTCACCCTGTTCTCTTTGCCCCTCGCAGCCCCATCTTCTCCTCCATGATTCCCTTTTTCCTGCTCTGGAGTGTTGATTCCCATGCTTCTGAATCCCGTGGTGGGTCTGCTTATTTGCTTTTCAGGCTTGGTCTGGTTAGGTTTCTTGTCCTTGCAGAGTGGGTGGAAGGGGGTGCTGGGCAATACTCCCCCAGCTACAGTTACCTTCTTTTCTACCTCTTGTTATGATGGTATAATCTCATATATTTGTCAATGGGTCTATCCCTTACAAAGTACTTTTGCATCCATTCTCTCATGCGATACCCCCACACACACACACACCACCATTCACCCTTTTATTGCTGTCTTCCCGTTTTACAGTTGAGAAGATTAAGGTCCAGAGAGGTTGTCCAAGGTCACAGAGTGGCAGAATGGGGATTTTTACCCAAGCCCTCCATCAAGTCTTGCCCCCATGATCCATACCTGCTTCTTACCATCTCTTCTGAGCCTGGGCCAGGGATCCATAGGAGAAATGAGTTGAGGTGAAGTTTAAAAATGGGGGTGAAATGAACTTCCTTTCCAGGAGGGTTATACTCGAGAGCTTTGCCTGATTGAAGGCTCTGGCTCCAGCCTCTGCCTTATGGATTTTTGTATCTACTGTGACCTTCATCTTTACCCTGATCCCAGACTTTGGCTTGGTTTCCTAAGAGGGTTCTCCCTTCTGATAAATGGTGGCTTCTCTTAACAGTTAAAGCCAAGCTGTTGCGGTGGGATGATCCCCTAAAGGATTAAAGACTTGTGGCAACCCTGGGGGCAGAGAAGGAAAAATCCATATGTTGAGTGTCTGCATAGTGTTCTTAAGTATGAGATCTCATTGAAATCTCATAACAGTCCCATGCTGTAATCCATTTAATATAAGAGAAAACCAAAAAGTATTAGGAACTTATTCAAAGTCCTGTTGCTGTACATTGCAGTTGGGATGTGCTGGTAGTACAGCTTAGAGACAGATTTGGGGTTCCTTGTCTGCAGAATGGAGATAACATTATTTGTCTTAAAAGGTGGTTGTGATTTAGCACAGACCTTGGTGATTGCTCAAATGTTTGTTATTGTGAGGAAGAGGACCTGTGTGATGTTTTGCCAATGCTTGGCACCCCTTTCATGTGGCCTGGAGTTTTGGATTGGCATTCTTGGGCTTGGTGCTGGTAAAGAGTTCAGGAAGATTCCCTTGGCAAGTTGTGAGTACCTGCCTTTGCGTGTGGGTGTGCAGTGGGGTGAGGGATGCTTGGCACCATTGCTGGCAGAAGGGAGAAGGGGGCCTGCTTTGAGCAGCCTGGAAGCTGCTGAGGACTGGGTTGAGGGCAATCAATCAACCTCCCAGGCTATTCTGAGCCCTCTGCACCCTGGGGGCCCACTGGAGAGTCAGGCTCCCTACTTGCCCTCCAGCTTCCAGTTGGGCTGAGGAGACAAAATTAACAACACAACAGGAAACAATGCTTGACAGAATATAATTACATGCTAAAATTGTTGGGTGCTTTTAAGTAACTAGAATTCTGCTCTGGGAGTCCAGCTTTGCTGTTGAAGTCTCCTTTGTGCCTAAATTCTGACAAGCGTTCAGCTAGGAGCCTGCCCTGGAAGCCCCTCTAGGGTCCTGGTTCTAATGCCCTCCAGGAACTTTCTTTGGGTGTGTGGGTACTCTGGGAACTTCCCCCAAACGCTGGTCAGAGGAGGCTTCCTGTAGGAGGGTGGCTGAGCTTGGAGTGGCAAGCTGAGAGAATATTGAGCATGCAGGCCTGATGGAAGAAGGTCCTGTTCCCTGACCATGGAGAACTCTTTTTTTCCCTGTCTGCCTCAGTGACTTCATCTGAGAAATGGTAATTCTGATCCTACCCTGCTGGTTTCATAGGATTGTTCTGAAAGCATGGTGGTGGTGGACCAACTTTGGGCGAGTCACTTAAGCCTTTCTGAGCCAGTTTTCTAATCTGTAAAACAGGGGTAATGATAATACTTTCCCCATAAGGTTTTGGTAAGGATTGAATGAGATGACAAGTGTGAGGTGCTTACTATCCATACCCAGTAAATGCCTGTACCTATGTGTGTTCCTCAAGCAGTTGGATTGGACAAGGAACGCAGTTCAGATCACAGAGAAGCCCTCAAAGCTAGATGTCATTTATATTACTTTCCTTCCCATTCTAGAACTTCTCCCAGCTACAGTGTCCTTACCCTTTTTGAGAGTGAGTCTCCTGGCCCCTGTGGGCCTGTACCCACTTATACAATGGCCGGATTTCCACCATCTCCGGCCTGGCTGTTTCCTGTTCTTTTTCAGGGTGTGAGAGGTTGAGGGAGGAGGGAGCCTCGACACCAAGGGGAAGAGGAAGGTGCCTAGAAATCTGTGGGGTATGGAACTTGGGATAGGACATGTGGGGATCTGGCAGGGAGGCCTATTTCTCTTTGAGGGAAAATAACAGATACAAGGCAATGGGAACTTGCTGAGGACTGAGAGTGGTGGCGAGGATGCTTAACTTCCCAGAGTCTTCTTAGCAGTTTTAGGGACTCCAGGGACCCGGCCCCGTGATCTGGTTGCCAGGGCAACTTTATTTTTTTGGAGCTTTGATATTGTTCATAATCTCCCCCTGCCCTTCCTCAGCAGTGCCTCCCTCTCATCAGTGAATGAGGGGAGGAGAAAGCAGGAACTTGAGGGGGCTCCTTCCTCTCCCTGCAGGCCCTGTCCTTGCTCTAAGACTCCCATCTCTATTCTCCAGGCCAGGCCCCACTCTCAGGGGCCCCAGGGGCCACCATGCCAGCTGGGGGCCGGGCTGGAAGCCTGAAGGACCCCGATGTGGCTGAGCTCTTCTTCAAGGATGACCCTGAAAAGCTCTTCTCTGACCTCCGAGAAATTGGCCATGGCAGCTTTGGAGCTGTGTACTTTGTGAGTTGGGTCTTGAGAGGGTAAAGTAGGGGTGGGGACTCTATTCTTAACTCTGTAGACCTCTAGACAGCCCTCCTACACCACTCTAGCCTTTCCTGCCCTCTCAACTCAGCGAGCAAGACTTCTCTACCTTGTGCTCAGTGGGGGGTCTTCCTACCCACTGGTCTGATCCTCTAGGCCCGGGATGTCCGGAATAGTGAGGTGGTGGCCATCAAGAAGATGTCATATAGCGGAAAGCAATCAAATGAGGTGAGTCAGGCTCATTAAGACCTTGTTGGTCGGGAGGGGACCCCAATCACAAGATGTACACTGGGTGACCCCTTCCTACCCTGGCCTCTTTTTAGAAATGGCAGGACATCATTAAGGAGGTGCGGTTCTTACAGAAGCTCCGGCATCCCAATACCATTCAGTACCGGGGCTGTTACCTGAGGGAGCACACAGCTTGGGTGAGCTGGCCCTTGTACTCCATCCTAATCTTTACCCCTGCTCAGTGTCATCTTGTCCTGGTCCAGTCTCCTAAGTGGGCCCTGTTGAGGGATCTTAGAAAAGAGGAAGTTTTTCTTGACCACTGTAGTCTTCAGGCAAACCCTTGAGCAGCAGGGTTGATCTAGGAGGAGAGATTGGTCCAAGAAATGAATAGACTGTTAGCAATCAGAAAAGGGCATGTGGGCTTAAGGAGGTGGAGATTGAATGGGACTTTATAGGGATCCAGATGGGAGTAGTGGTGAGTGTCTTGGGCTCTTTCTAGGGAAGGGCCTGACTCTAGGATCTCTCCTACCACCCCCTCATTTTCTCTGGTTGCCCTTCCTCAAGGGGTATGCCTAAGTAGAAGATAGGTTTTGAATCTTTGCCCAAGGGAGCTGGGCCAGGGGTGACCAGGATCTTCTGATCTAATGCTTGCCCCTTCCTTAGCTGGTGATGGAGTATTGCCTGGGCTCAGCTTCAGACCTTCTAGAAGGTAAGTGACGAGATGGCCAATAAGTAGGATCAAAAAGAGCTGAGGGGAAGGGATAAAGGGAGCTCATTCCAGTTCTAACTATGGACTTCCTTAACCTGATATTTTTCTCTCCCTCCTCACTAGTTCACAAGAAGCCTCTTCAGGAGGTAGAAATTGCAGCTGTGACCCACGGAGCACTCCAGGGCCTGGCGTATCTGCACTCCCACAACATGATCCATAGGTACAGCAGTGCTGACAGTGGCTGGGTATCATCATCTGTCTGACACCCTTGTTTTACGTGGTTATAGGAAACTGCTAAATCCTCTGCCTAGCCTTCCTGAGACACATTTCGCCCCTGAACTTTGCCTCTGGCAGGGATGTGAAGGCTGGAAACATCCTACTCTCAGAGCCAGGCTTAGTGAAGTTGGGGGACTTTGGCTCCGCGTCCATCATGGCACCCGCCAACTCCTTTGTGGGCACCCCATACTGGTGAGTGAGAGTGTTCGTAAGTAGAGAAAGCTGGGATGCTAGGGGTAAGTGTTGCAGGGGTGGTTTTAAGCCTTATTCTCTTGACCATTCTCACAGGATGGCTCCAGAGGTGATCCTGGCAATGGATGAGGGGCAGTATGATGGCAAAGTAGATGTCTGGTCCTTGGGGATAACCTGCATCGAGCTGGGTAAGGATGACCTCCTTGCTGCTCCCTTATCCTCTTTCTTCTCTGCTCCTTTCTATTACTATCCCCATCCTAGGAGGAGGGGATCCCAAGGCCTTCCAGGCTTTTGTACATTTTGATTCTACCATGGATTCTCAATTTAAGAAACTCTCAAATTCTGCCATTTCTTTGACCTAAATATTTTGTAGTAGTCATCACTCCTTTGAGTGTCCGCTGTGTGGCACACACTGTGCTAGGTTCTGAGGGCATAGTAGTGAACGAGGTTCCTGCTCTCATGGAACTTATATTTAGTTGAGGAAGCCAGTTATATTTTCTCTCTGTGTGATGAAAGCTGAATGGAGAAGCTCTAGGAGTGGTACAGACATGAAACAATGGACTCGATCGAGTGTAGGGGCTGAGGAAGGCCTCCTTATAGCAGAGATGTTTAAACAGGCCCACAAGACAAATAATAGCTGCTGGAAAGGTAGAGGGAAGAACATTCCAAACAGAGCATCATGTACGGGTAAGAGCAAGCATGGGCGACTGACTCAAGCATTGTAATGCAGAAGAGTGAGTAAGAAGGCTGAGTTAGGCCCAAGTGAGTTCATGAGGACTTCATCAAAGCCATGTCAGAGTTCTCATCCCTGCATCCCTCATTACTGAAGTAACCATTTAATGAGGTAAAAACCTCCCAACTCAATGCCAGTTGTCCAAGAAAGAGTTGCTGTTAGTTGCCCTTACCAACAATTTCCTGCAGTGATCTTTTCTACCACTGGTTTCTTCTTCCTTCTAGTCTCTTTCATAGTGGTGCCTTAGAGATTTGCCTAAGCCCAGTGTAGTTTTCACTCACTACTCAGCCATCAGTGGCTCCTCATTGCCTGCAAGACTGAAGCCAGTAGGGATCATTGATGGGGTCCTTCCTTATACCAGGATAGGTGCTCTGCTTCCTAGAGACTGACTGTCTCCTTCACATGCTCTACTCCATGGTTGTGAACTTTCCCACTTTCTTGCCTTGGTTTGTATCATGCCCTGTGCCTGAGATCAGAGATTTGAATGTGCCCTTTCCCTCCATCTCCATAGTCTACATTTACCATTTGCAGCCAGGGCCAGCAGGTGATGAAAACTTAGGAAACAGGCCACATAGAAAAAAAAGCTAGATCAATTCATTGTATTCCTACATTTTGATAGAGACGTGGATCCAAAGAAATAGTTCTCTGCTGTTGAGGGGGAGCCACATCGGGCTTAACTGTGTCAACTTATGATACTCAGAATTAGTATCAGAGAAGCAGTGTGGAAGAGGGGCTGGCACCCTGGAAAGTGGCATTCCCATAGAAAGAGTGCTTAGCTCCTTCTCATTGTTAATGTGGGACTATAAACTCAATTTCACCAGGTCAAATTTTTTAAGAGAAGTGGAAATTTAGATTATTAGTGAGTTATTATTTGCAGTTAATTTTTAAAAATCACTGTTTGGACCAGAAGCATAAATAACAAACATTTTTCTGGGTCACAGTTTCTAATGTAAAGCCTACTTCCAACATCCCTCTTTCCAAAAAGACGTTCCCTGAATTCCCTGGGAGTATACTAGCTCATTACACCATTACACCATCAACTTTCTAGCCGTTCACCTTTCTCTCTCTTACTCCAGTTAATACCTTTAACTCAGTATTACTTGTCCAGTTCTAATTAATCTTTTTAGACTGGAAGTTCCTTGAAGGCAAGAACTGATTCTTTTATTTGTCTTCCTGTGCCATAATATTTAGCAAGTTTTTTGTTCTCATTTGGTACCCAATAAGTGTTAGTTGGGCTAAGTGAATGAGCTTCCTTCTGCCTGTTTTTGGTGCTTTTGTATAGGTCATTTTCTTTGATCCATGCTCCACCTATCTGCAGTGGAGAGGATAAGTGTTGGATTTTACAGACAAAGATATTGAGACTCAATAGGATTATGGGAATTGCTCAAGGTCATGCAGCAAGAGAGCGGGGATTTGAACTTCAGTTCTCTGGGTTCTCCTTTGCTCACCTGTCATCTCTCACCTTCTCCCCCTTGACCTTTTTATAGCGGAACGGAAACCACCGCTGTTTAACATGAATGCGATGAGTGCCTTATACCATATTGCACAGAATGAGTCCCCCGTGCTCCAATCAGGACACTGGTGAGGATCAGGATTCCTGGGCCCAAGGGTTAACTATGGGGTTAGCTGCCTGACTTATGCCCTCCCTACCTGTCTCCCATCTTCTGTGACTTCTAGGTCTGAGTACTTCCGGAATTTTGTTGACTCCTGTCTTCAGAAAATCCCTCAAGACAGACCAACCTCAGAGGTTCTTCTGAAGGTGAGTGTTTGCTGGCCTACATTATTCTAGAACTGTAGCTTGGTAGAGCTACAGAAACCCTCAGTGAAATGAGTGGTTCCCAGTTCTTCCTCTATCAAGCACTTCATTTATGAGTTCCCACCTCTAGTCCCTGTACCTGATAGACTCTCTGTTTTGTAAGATTTTGTCTATCTCAATTTATTAAGTAATAATTATGCTTTAGTTTGTTAAGTAATGCCTTAATTTATTAAGTAATATTTTGTTTTCCCATCTTTTATTAATAAACAATGTACATAATTGCGAACCAGAGCTTCTGGTCAGCATGTGACAAGGGTTACCACACTGATCTAATTCAAGCCAAAAGCCCATGTAGCCTTATCACGGGTAAATGTATGATTTCTGTTAGGTTTTGAACTAGCAAAAGTAGAGGAGCCTCTTTCCTTTCACAGATCCAGGGGAGCCTTAGGAGCCCTAGTTGGGAACTGACTTAGACTATCTAGTTTGACCTACTTGTTTTATAATTGTAAGAAATTTTATGAGGGCCAAAGAGACCTTGTCACATATCCAAGGTAACATGGCATTTTGGCAGTGTAGTTGGACTAGAATCCAGATCTCTTGACTGTCTTAACTATCAGCCATTCCTGGAGGAATTTGAAACTGGGGAGTAGACTGGGTGGTAGAGAAAATTGTTGTGGGAGGAGGGGTTGAAAGGAGGCCAGTATCATCCCTTAGTGGGTGTGGGCCTCAGGGGAAGGCCTCAGGGCAGAGGAAATGCCAAGAACCATGGATTATGGGGCTTGGGGAGTCAGGAGCAGGCCTCAGTGTTCTCTTCCCCCAGCACCGCTTTGTGCTCCGGGAGCGGCCACCTACAGTCATCATGGACCTAATCCAGAGGACCAAGGATGCTGTGCGGGAACTGGACAACCTGCAGTACCGCAAGATGAAGAAGATTCTGTTCCAAGAGGCACCTAATGGCCCTGGCGCTGAGGCCCCAGAAGAGGAGGAGGTGACCCAGCTTGCCCTGCCACCTTCCTTAACCCCCATGCTTGACTTAGCCCCGCTTCCCAACATCTCTTCACACCCTCTGTCTCTTCGTGCTATCTCCATGCACACTCCCCTTGTCCTTCCCCTTCCCTGCCCAACAGCCCACGCCCTGTTCACAGGAAGCAGAGCCCTACATGCACCGGGCGGGGACACTGACCAGTCTAGAGAGTAGCCACTCAGTGCCTAGCATGTCCATCAGCGCCTCCAGCCAGAGCAGCTCAGTCAACAGCCTAGCAGATGCCTCAGACAATGAGGAGGATGAGGAAGAGGAGGAGGAAGAAGAGGAGGAAGAGGAAGGCCCTGAAGCCCGAGAGATGGCCATGATGCAGGAGGGGGAGCACACAGTCACCTCCCACAGCTCCATCATCCACCGGCTGCCGGTATGTAGCAGGCCTGAGGGACAAGTGGCTGAGTTCATGCTGTTCTGCTCAGGAACTGCCTGAGTTCCCAGCTTTTCCTCTCTTAGCCTGATGACTCTTCCTCTAAATCTGAACAGGTTCCTGCTGTAAACTCCCTTTGGGCCCAGTGTGTTCTGAGCTTCAGGCATCCTTTCCCCCTTCCCTTCCTCTAGGGCTCTGATAACCTGTATGATGACCCCTACCAGCCAGAGATAACCCCAGGCCCACTCCAGCCACCTGCAGCCCCTGCTCCCACCTCCACCACCTCTTCTGCCCGCCGCCGAGCCTATTGCCGCAACCGGGACCACTTTGCCACCATCCGTACTGCCTCCCTGGTAAGTGTGGCCATCTTCACTCAGCTGGTTCACTGTCCTTTTTTCTGTCACCTGGATTTTCCAAATGAAGTTCAGCAAAGACTGTTCCTTTAATATCCCATGATTAAATTCAGATTCTGCCCTTGCTCTGTTGCTGTCTCTTACCTTCTCTCATTGACCCTTCTTCTCTCTTCCATCAGAACACTGTTTTGGTCACATTACCCAGTCTGGGTATTTATATGTTGGCAAACTCTTTACTCCCATTTTTGTGGCCTGGTTGAAATAACATCTGGGGGTGTTCCCAGGCTCTGCTGGCCAGTCAGGTGCCTCATACCCTGTTCACAGTCAAGTCCAGCCTGCTGTGATACTCCTGAAGGTGTTATGGTAGCTTGATGAACTTCTGTCACTGAGGGAAGGCGGTATCCAGGGATCTGCTTTACTTCAGTGATTGGCTGTCAAGCCCACACACAAGGCCTGCATTTAGTGTATCCTGCTGTCCTGGTGGGAAGAGGTTCAGATCCCATTTGGGAGATGGGCCATTGCCACTGGTTGCCTAGGCACCTTTGGGTGGGTGCCAGATCCTGTAAGAAAAACCTTGGTCCTTTCCTAAAGTCAATCATGGCAATCTTTTTCACAGTTCACAGGATAAGGTATTAGACTTTTCATAAAATGTAGTTTTTCATTCATGCCTTTAGTAAACCTTTGGATCACATTCCCATGGAGCTTAATTTGAGTACTGATAATCTTCTTAGAGGCCAACCAGTAGGTAGGTCCAATACGTTCTTACAGTCTCTTCCTGTGGCTGGTGCTTCAGCTCCTGGAGTGCTTGGTGCTTTGTGGTACTGTGCAGAGAAGTGTGACGTTCAAGGCCTTGGCCAACTATCAGAACAGTCGAAGATGGGACCAGAGGTCAACCATTGGGGAAGACATTCAGGACAAGTATTTCTGTTCTAGCATCTTCGGACCCATATCCCAGCTTAGCTCCTGGGACTATAGTGGGCCCCTTGTCTTGCTGAAGGAGTAGGTGCCAATACTTACTATTCCTGAGTGTTGTAGATTCTGTTCCCTATGTATCGAATTTGTCTACACAGCACGCTGGGAGGAGATATTGTTGCCCCATGTAACAGAAGAGGGAAGTAATGCTTTGAAAAGGTAAACCGCTTGAGATCATATGGTTAGTAAATGGCAGAACTGGGATTTGAGCCCAGGTCAGGTTTATTCTTTTTCTTTTTCTTTTTTTTTTTTTTTTTTAATAATACTGAGGATTGAACCCAATGTGCTTTACTACTAAGCCTTCCCATTTTATTTTTTAATTTTGAGACAGGGTCTCACTAAGTTGCTAAATGAGGCTGTCCTTGAACTCGCAATCCTTCTGCCTCAGCCTCCATTCTGCACCTGGCTGTCTTATTGATTCTCTTGAACTAATTTTAATTGTTCATGCTTTTGTGGGAGGCCCTGTGCCTTTTATCATCTTATTTGATCACACTAACTCATGAGTAGATAATGTCTCCCTTATCCATTTGAGGAAACAGCTGAGAGGCTAAGTGTGAGGAGTGTACACAATGAGAACAAGTGCAGCGAGTCTGAAATCCATGATCTTCCTGGGCTAGGGCTGAGTCCCACTTATACTCTCTCCCACCCAGGTCAGCCGTCAGATCCAGGAGCATGAGCAGGACTCGGCCCTGCGGGAGCAGCTGAGTGGCTATAAGCGGATGCGGCGACAGCATCAGAAGCAGCTGCTCGCCCTTGAGTCCCGGCTGAGGGGTGAACGGGAGGAGCATAGTGCACGACTGCAGCGGGAACTTGAGGCACAGCGGGCTGGCTTTGGGGCTGAGGCTGAAAAGCTGGCCCGGAGGCACCAGGCCATTGGTGAGAAGGAGGCACGAGCTGCCCAGGCTGAGGAACGAAAGTTCCAGCAGCACATCCTTGGACAGCAGAAGAAGGAGCTAGCTGCCCTGCTGGAGGCACAGAAGCGCACCTACAAACTTCGGAAGGAACAGCTAAAGGAGGTGGGCTAGGACTGCCATGGTGGGCAGGCTGATGGCAGGCCAAGTGTGCAGGCAGGCCAGCTCTGACCTTGCTCTTCCGTTGTTCTCACCCAGGAGCTCCAGGAGAACCCCAGCACACCTAAGCGGGAGAAGGCTGAGTGGCTTCTGCGGCAGAAGGAACAGCTACAGCAGTGCCAGGCAGAGGAGGAAGCAGGGCTGCTGAGGCGACAGCGACAGTACTTTGAGCTGCAGTGTCGCCAGTACAAGCGCAAGATGCTACTGGCACGTCACAGCCTCGACCAGGACCTACTGCGAGAGGTAGGATACCCCACCTGCCCTTCCTGTCCAACTCAGTCATAATTCTCAGCACTTCCCCTTTTTCATTTACCACACTTGTGTCGTCTTCCCCCTGTGCCCTCACGGTGCTGTGGGTTAGCTTCTTGTTAGTATCCCTCTGGCTTTCCATCCCCACAGATCCTACTAGAATCCTTATAGAGGTCCTTAGGCCCCTATTCCCACATCAGACGAGAGCCAGCCCTCATCGCCACGCTACCCCCAGGCAGTGCTGGACTTTTACTTCCTGAACACCAACAAGGTTCCTTGACCAGGCCCTGGGCCCTGCCTCCCTTCTACCTCAGGACTTGAACAAGAAACAGACACAGAAGGACTTGGAGTGTGCACTGCTGCTGCGGCAGCATGAGGCCACCCGAGAGCTGGAGCTACGGCAGCTCCAGGCCGTCCAGCGCACACGGGCTGAGCTCACCCGCCTGCAGCACCAGACGGAACTGGGCAATCAGCTGGAGTACAACAAGCGACGTGAGCAAGAGTTGCGGCAGAAGCATGCAGCCCAGGTTCGCCAGCAACCCAAGAGCCTCAAAGTACGTGCAGGCCAGCGCCCCCCGGGCCTCCCCATTACTGGGGCTCTGGGACCACCCAGCTCAGGCACCCCTAGTCAAGAGCAGCTCTGCTCATCTGGCCAGGAGGCAGTCCTGGACCAAAGGATTCTGGGAGAGGAGGAGGAAGCAGTGTCAGAGAGAAGGATTCTGGGAAAGGAAGGGGCCACCTTGGAGCCAGAGGAGCAGAGGATTTTGGGGGAAGGAGCAGGAACCCTTAGTCCCAGTCAACAAAAACATAGGAGTCCAGTTAATGAGGAAGATTGGGATCTGCCTGAGGAGGAGATAGAGGAGCTTAGAGTTCCCTCACTGACACCCCAGGAGAGAAGCATTATTGGCCAGGAGGAGACTGGGGCATGGGCACTGTGGGGGAAGGAGGATGGGAGCCTTCTGGATGAGGAGTTTGATCTGGGCTGGGTCCAAGGTCCAGCACTGACTCCAGTCCCTGAGGAGGAGGAAGAAGAGGAAGAGGGGGCTCCAATTGGAACCCCTAGGGATCCTGGAGATGGCTGTCCTTCTCCAGACATCCCTCCAGAGCCTCCTCCACCACACCTGAGGCCTGGTCCTGCTAGCCAGCTCCCTGGACTCCTGTCCCATGGCCTCCTGGCTGGCCTCTCCTTTGCTGTGGGGTCCTCTTCTGGCCTCCTGCCCTTACTACTACTACTTCTGCTCCCAATGCTGGCAGCCCAGGGTGGAGGTGGCCTGCAGGCGGCTCTGCTGGCCCTTGAGGTGGGCTTGGTTGGCCTAGGGGCCTCTTACCTGCTCCTTTGTACAGCCCTGAACCTGCCTCCCAGTCTGTTCCTTCTCCTGGCCCAGTGCACCGCACTAGGGGCTGTTCTAGGCCTGAGCTGGCGCCGAGGCCTTATGGGTGTGCCTCTGGGCCTTGGGGCTGCCTGGCTTCTAGCTTGGCCAGGCTTGGCTCTACCTCTGGCAGCTATGGCAGCTGGGGGCAAGTGGGTGCGGCAGCAGGGCCCTCGGATGCGCCGGGGCATCTCTCGTCTCTGGTTGCGGGTTCTGCTGCGTCTGTCGCCCATGGTCTTCCGGGCCCTACAGGGCTGTGGGGCTGTGGGGGACCGGGGCCTGTTTGCACTGTACCCCAAGACCAACAAGGATGGCTTCCGCAGCCGCCTGCCTGTCCCTGGGCCCCGGAGGGGCAATCTCCGCACTGCTCAACACCCACTAGCCCTGTTGGCAAAGGTCTGGGCTCTGTGCAAGGGCTGGAACTGGCGCCTAGCACGGGCTAGCCAGGGCTTAGCCTCCTGCCTGCCTCCCTGGGCCATTCACACACTGGCCAGCTGGGGGCTGCTTCGGGGTGAAAGGCCTAGTCGGATACCCCGGCTGCTACCACGCAACCAACGCAGATTTGGGCCCCCCGCCTCCCGCCAGCCACATCCAAGCACTCTAGCTGGGCGGAGATCCCGGAATCGCCAATTCCGGGCCCTGCCTCCCTGGAGGTAACCAACTCTAGTCCTTCCCCAGCCCAAATCTAGAGCATCAAGCACTTTATCTCCCATGACTCAGTGAAGTTTCTCCAGTCCCTGGTCCTCCCCTCCCTTTCACCCCACTCCTTCTTCAGTATGTTCCCTCCCTCCCCCAAGCCAAGCCCATTGACCTCTAGACAGGCAGCCACCTCCACCACAGAGTCCAGAAGTCACACTTTGTGTTCTGCCCCCCTAAGTTATTGCTGTGCTCCCGCTGTGTGTGTGCTCATCCTCACCCTCATCAATGCAGGCCTGGGGCCAGGGGTGGTGCTGGGTGGGAAGAGTCATGTTTTTTTTTGTTTTGTTTTGTTTTGTTTTTTTCTCCTCTTTGATTTTGTTTTTCTGTCTCCCTTCCAACCTGTCCCCTTCCCCCCACCAAAAAAAAAAAAAAAAAAAAAAAAAAGAAAAAGAAAAAAAGACAAACACAAATAAAATATCTGAGCGGAACTGTACCTTTGGCCCAGGCTGCCTCTGTCTGCTTTGTCCTGCCGCCTAGCCTCCTGGTTTGCCCCCAATCTGGACCCTTGGCCCTCAGCTCCATGACCTTTTCACCCCATCTACGTTATCTCAACCCCTTTCACTCCTCAGCCTCATCCTCTCTGCCTCATAGCTTCATTGCACCATGACCACCACCAGCCCTGGGCTCTGGGCCCCTGTGGAGCTTCCATGGAACTTATTGGTCCCATAGTTCTCCTGTTTGTGGGTCCCTTCCAGAGAGCCCTTAGGGTCCAGGTCCTTTGGTCATCTTGTCCCCTACCTTTTCTCCCAACCCACTGCCTACATGTTCCCTTCTGTTTGGGAGCTGTACCTCTCTCCTGCATCAGACATTAGCCTAGAGGGTTGGGGTGGGGGGCCGGTGCTGGAAACCCTCCACGGTTGAGGGTGGTGAGCTGAGGGGCCAGGCAGAACTGTGTGGGCTCTGGGACTGGGATTGGTTGTGGGCTTGGAGTGGGAGCTGAATGCATAGGGGCTGGGCTGGAATGTGGATCTGGTCAGGTGGCAGCTGCTGGCCTGTTGAACTTGTCAGGCCCTTTCTGGTCACCTCCCTTTCCCCTTTCCCTTCTGTGGCCCCAAACAGGGCAATCCCTTCTATCCATTTCTCAGCTCAATGCTTCTCCTTTCCTTCCTTCCTCTCTTGAGGTGCTGGACCTGGGACCTCCTTTCTGTTCTTAGTTGTGTTGCCTTCTGTGGGTGTTTTGTGTGACACAGTCTTATCATTCCTTTGCACATTCTTGTGTTTGCTCACAAGCTATCCTGAGGTCATGTTTTCTCCTTCTGCATGGTCAAAGCTGCTTTTGTGCACTCAGTCCTCTGAAGATTCCCTGTCTGAGAACTCTGACATTCCTCATGGTATTCCACCCAACTCTGGAGGAGCTTTTGGAACCTGTCTTGTTTTCTCCACATCTCTTGCCCATTGAAATCTTCCTGATTTCTCTCAATACAATCCCATCTCTCCATGTCTGTCTGTATACAGCTCCCCCCGCCCCCTCTGTCTAACATGTTTTCTGTTTCTCTCCCTCTCCCTGTCTCTGCTTCTGTCTCCTCTCCTCCTCCTCCTCTTCTCCCCCTTTTCCCTGGTTGTTCCTCCTCTTTCTCCTCCTCCTCTCCCTCTCCCTGCCCCCATTTCCCCTTGATCCATCCACTGCACAGTCTAAGGAGCTGCAGATCAAGAAGCAGTTCCAGGAGACGTGTAAGATCCAGACTCGGCAGTACAAGGCTCTGCGGGCACACTTGCTGGAGACCACGCCCAAAGCTCAGCACAAGAGCCTCCTTAAGCGGCTCAAGGAAGAACAGACCCGCAAGCTGGCGATCTTGGCCGAGCAGTATGACCAGTCCATCTCAGAGATGCTCAGCTCACAGGCGGTGAGGCCTGGGGGCCTGGGAGGGACCACGGTAGAGGTTGGCCTTTTTCCAGTTTAGTTATGGGCAATGGAAGGTAGGAGGTGTGAACAGAGCTGGGGCCTTGTGTACATAGGAAACTTGGATACTCTTACTGTTAGTGTACCTTGCTAACGATGGTTTGTTATTTCATATTCTTCTTAATGGTTTTATTTCTTTTAGTATTTTCTTAAGGTCTTAACAAAGCTATCCTGCCTACTCTCCCAAGAATCACCAAGGAAAAGTGGCTCTGATTTTTTTTTTTTTCCTGGGCCTGAGTTAATTTAATGTACACAGGGAGCAAATAACCATGAGTGTGGCCCTCAGGCCAATTTACTCAAACTTCAGATTTGGAAGATTGCTGTTCTAAATACTGACCACACACAACACTGGAGTGGGCTGTTTAAAATGCCCATGAAGTGTAAGGAGTCAGTGCCCCATTCTGTCACCCAATCCTACCTCTCAGAGGTAACTTGTTAATGATTAAGTGCATTTAGATTTTTTTCCAATTATTTTTGGAAAATTATGTAAATACTTCAAACACAAGTGGAATCAATTTACATACTGTTCTCTAACTTCCTTTTTTCCACTTAAAATTTCTTGGACATCTTTCCATGTCAGTACACATATCATTTTTTTTTTTTTTTTTACAGAGTAGAATTTTCCATGGTATGACTGTACCATAATTTATTTAACCCATCCCTTATTGGTGGACATTTAGGTTGTTTCCAGTATTTTGCTATCACAACGCTTCCGTGAACATCTCCAGCACATGTGCAAGTATACCAGGGGGATAGATTCCTGCAAGTGTAATTGCTGTGCACAGGGTATGACCATCTTCCATTCTGATAGATGTTGAGACCGCTGCTTCTTGCAACCTTAGGGCCCAGGCCTACCTGGGGCAGGGGAGGATTGTGGGGGTCAGGGAGGAGGTCCCTAAAACTCGTTCTCCCTATCCTCCAGCTCCGGCTTGATGAGACCCAAGAGGCAGAGTTCCAGGCTCTTCGGCAGCAGCTTCAACAAGAGCTGGAGCTGCTCAATGCTTACCAGAGTAAGATCAAGATCCGCACAGAGAGCCAGCATGAGAGGGAGCTGCGGGAACTGGAGCAGAGAGTAGCTCTGAGGCGGGCATTGCTGGAGCAGCGGGTAAGGGGCTTGACCTCCAGGATGCGGTAGGGAGGGCAGGCTCCCCGCTCTGGGACTCTAACCCCTGTTCTGGGTGCCCCAGGTGGAAGAAGAGCTGCTGGCCCTGCAGACAGGGCGCTCCGAGCGAATCCGGAGTTTGCTTGAGCGGCAGGCCCGTGAGATCGAGGCCTTCGATGCTGAGAGCATGAGGCTGGGCTTCTCCAGTATGGCTCTGGGGGGCATCCCAGCTGAGGCTGCTGCTCAGGGCTATCCTGCTCCACCCCCTGCCCCTGCCTGGCCCTCCCGCCCTGTTCCTCGCTCAGGGGCACACTGGAGCCATGGTCCTCCTCCACCAGGCATGCCTCCACCAGCCTGGCGTCAGCCATCGCTGCTGGCTCCTCCAGGTCCTCCAAACTGGCTGGGGCCCCCAACACAGAGTGGAACACCCCGTGGTGGAGCCCTGCTGCTGCTAAGAAACAGCCCCCAGCCCTTGCGGCGGGCAGCCTCAGGGGGCAGTGGCAGTGAGAACGTGGGCCCCCCTGCTGCAGCAGTGCCCGGTCCTCTGAGTCGCAGTACCAGTGTCGCTTCCCACATCCTCAACGGTTCCTCCCACTTCTACTCCTGAAGTGCAGGATGAATGAGCAGAGGAGTGGGGCAAGGGTGGGGGTGGGCAGAGCCTGATCCTGGCAGGCAGTAAGCTTGAGGCCCACCCAAGGGTGGTGGGGACAGGATGTTGGCTCCAACTCCCCCCAGACCTCCTCATCTCATGAGCTTCTTGGGGCTGGCCAATGGCCCCAGGCCAGCTTGGGTATCGGTGCCCCAAGGCTGACCGGGAACCCTGCCTCCCCACCATGGTGCCAGGGTCTCCCTCCATCACCGCCTGGGAAAGGAGGGAGTTTGTGCGTGTCAAATATTCATCTAGTCCCCTGGGGGAGGGGAAGGGTGGGTCTAGATATATTATATTCAGAGAACTATACTACCCTTTCTATGGGGCCATGGACTGGGGACAACAGGGCTCCCAGACCTGGGAAGTGGTAGAGTGGGTCTGGGACCCAAGGCAGGGAGAATAGGAGGCCTTCCTTGGAAAGAAGGATCAGGATGGGGTCTTGGGGTCAGGATGCCTGGGTCTCTCCATTCCCCTGTTGCTGTCTGACGTCCTGTGCCGTCTTGTCCTTTTTGTTTGTTTGTTTTGTTTTGTTTTGTTTTTGGTTTTCTTTTTTTTTTTTTAAACTGGGGTCAGGGCTGGGGCGGGGGAACAAGGGAAGGACCTTGGAAAGGGCTGCTCCTGGGCCTGGGGGCAGTCGTGGGAGCCCCTCTCAGCTGTGGGGCTGGCACAGAGCCCCAGGGCAAGCTTTTAATAAACTGTTGGTTATTCTAACAGACCCCAGGACTCACCCTTTCTGTCTTAAGTTGCGTAAGAAAGCCTGTTCAGAGGCAAAGCGATAGTGTTAATTTGTAATTTATTTTGGTGCCAGGGATTGAACCCAGTGGCAGTTAATCACTGAGCCATATCCACGTCCCTTTTTATTTTTTGAGACAGAGTTTTGATAAGTTGTTTTAGGCTGAGGTTGGTGTTGAACTTGCAGTCCTCCTGTCTCAGCCTCCTAAGTTGCTGGGATTACAGGCATACGGCACCATGTCCAGCAGTTGACTTTATTTAAACAAAATGTACTGGGCTGTGTAACTGAAAATTCCATTTATTTATTTACTTTTGGTGCTGGGGATTGAACCCAGGGGCATTTCACCACTGAGCTACGTCCCCAGACCTTTTAATTATTTATTTTGAAACAGGGTCTCATTTAAGTTGCTGAGACTGACCTGGAACTTGTGAAACTCCTGCCTCAGCCTCCTGAGTTACTGGGATTACAGGTGTATGCTACCATGCCCAGCAAAATTCTAGTGATTTTAATGACTTTTCAGGTATGACTGGGTCCAGGACCTCAAAGGAGGTCATCAACCTTTTTTCCTCTGCTTTCCTTTGGCAAAAATTCTCAGAAAGCCCACTTCACTCATATCCTTGGCAGCTCACACTTTTTATCTTACTTAGCAGCCTCAACAAGAAGAGTTCTGACAGATGCCTATAGGGCCCTGACTGATCAGTCAGGTCTAAGACCTATACCTACTCCTACAAGGCTGAGTCAGTCAGCTCCTGGAGAAAGTGCCTGTGAAGTAGAAGACATAAATACCAACTGTCCCTGAATCCATTGTGCTTCACATCCTTTTTTTTTTTTTTGGTACTGGGAGTTGAACACTGGGACTCTACCTGAGCTACATCCTCAGCCCTTTTAATTTTTTATTTTGAGATAGGGTCGTGCTGAGTTATGGAGGCTTGCCTAGAACTTGCAATCCCCTCAGCCTCCTGGGTTGCTGGAATTACAGGTGGGTCCTGCTGTGCCCAGCTGTGCTTTATATTCTTAAGGCCAGATCTTCCTTCCAACTGGGCATTATCACATCTAGCTAAAAGCAGATGTCGCCAGAGGAGACCATTGATCGAGCTGGAGGAAGGTTAGAGCCAAACCCTTTTCAGAGATGGCTTTGTAGCAGACTTGGGTGGAAGAGTCTAGAGGCTGGGATGACTTTGGGGAAACTGGGAGAAAATGAAAGGGAGCTTGACCCCTGGCTACTAATAGTAGTGGCCCCCACATCAGCTTCCTGGTCCTAAAATACAGGGGGTAAGAGTGGGGTACCGGTTCTGACGGTGATTACAAACATTCCTTTATTGAGTCTTAAAAAATAAACCCCTGTAAATACTTTAAACTGAGAATGTGAAGCTGAGAAGTAGTGTCTGAACAACTTATGTCCATGGGGGCTGCAGTCTTCTCTGGAGAAAGTTGGTTCTGGTCCGTGCAGGTTCAGAGCAGGAGGTGCCATACACACTTTGTACATATGGGAAGGGTCCCTCTTGGGGGCCGGGGAAGCTTAGTTACTCTCCCCATCACTGCTGATGATGCCGCGCATATGTGACCAGTCTGGAGGTGCCTGACGGGGCTGCTCCTCTTCTGAGTCCAGTGTTCTGCAGTATAGCTCCCCTGAGGGGACTGCTTCTCCTGAAGGGTTCCAGGCTGTACGTCTGCGTGGCCGGCCTGAGGGCCAGGGGCAGGGATGGAAGATTAGTGTCTGAAAATCCAACCCCATCTGCTCCTGGGCAGGGAGAGAAAACTCACCTGAACCACTGATGATGTTAGCAACATCCAGGGAGGCTACCTCTGCTTCCTCTTCCCGTTGTTCCTTCAGGGCCCGACATTTCTCTAGGGAAGGGTTACCTGGGGCAAAAGAAGCCTGTGATCCTTTCCTCCCCAGCAGCCAGGCCCCCCTGCAACCCCCAGGGCACGCACTGCCTCACCCTTCATTCCCAGGGCTTCCAGCTCAGCCCGGAGGACACTCAGACGCTCCTTGTGTGAGCGGCAGGAGCCCAGCAGTTTCTTGTAGTTTCGATGGGCACCACAGGCCCGGATGTAGCGTTTTAGCCTCATCACAGCTGGGTGGTCCTCTCCACGACGACCAGAGGCAGCCTATCAAGGAAAGAGCACCCAAAAACCAAGCCTGCTGCCCTGAAGTCAGAGTCTCACTCTTCACTAATGGTGGCCTCCCAACCAACCTTGCCCTCACCTTCCTGTCTTTAGGTTCTGGACTTCCATCCGAGGAGGAAGAAGAGCTTCGCATCCTGCCTTTCTTGGAGCTCTTCTTAGAAGAGCGATTCTTCCTCTCCCCTTTGGGGCTCTCTCCTGCCTCGCTGTCACTCACCTCCCTCTCCAAGTCACTCTCTTCTCCATTGACACTGCCCAGTTGAGCAGCTGATTGCACCTTCCCTTGGTCCTCTCCATCCTCATTGCTTCCACTCTGACTTTTACCACCCTTACACTGGGTCCTGTCCTTGCTCTTCCTCTGCACTGGAGGCTCTTCATCTTTCCCACTGTTATCCCCACTGCCTGCTGCCTCTTTCTCATCCCCACTGTCTTCCCAGTCTCTTGTTTGCCTCCCTGCCCTGCTTTTCTGCTTACAGCTTCTTTCCCAAGCTGACCTTTCCCCTCCATTGCTCCTGGCTCTAGGTTTCCATTCCTCCTCTTCCTCCTCCCTGCTCTCTTTCTTCTTGGCCAGGATCTCTTCCTCTTCACTCTCCTTTTCATTTTGCTGGTGGCTTGGAGCATTTCTATTTCCCCCTGTCTTCTTTGCTCTTCTCTGGACAGGTTCTTCCTCACTGTCCTCACTTCCTTTCCTGGCCTGCTTCTTACTGACTGAGGCCTTGCCTGCTGCCTGTTTGTTCTTGGTCCCAGGTTTCTTACTAGTCCTTCCCTTGTATTTTTTTTCCTCATCTTCCTCACTGCTCCCTTCCTTCCATACCTTACTTGTTCTGACAGAGCCCTCCTCCTCACTGTTCTCTATTCCCATCTTTGCAGTCAGGTCCCCTTCCTGTTCCCCTTCACTGCTCTCAACTACTTTCTTTGAGGCTCGCCTTGCACCTTTCTCTTCCTTGGCTGGGCTGACTTCTGCTGCTGCCATCCCATTCTTTGGTGAGGGTCCAAAGGAGTCAGGACTGGAGGCTGCAGAGCTGGGCTCTGCAATAGGGAGAGAAGGGAGGGTTGGTATAGGTTTCTCCTGTCCCTTTTCCCTCCATTTGGGATTGGTTACTTCTAGCCCTGCTCTGACAGATAGAAGGAAGGGCAGCAGGAAACAGACATCACTCCACCCCAATTTCTGGTTATAGGCGCCTGGGCCTCACCCCATCTAATGCCTTGGGACATAATACAGACACAACAAATACCTTTTGAATGAACCAATGATGCAGAAGGCACAGATAGCAGGGAAGAGGTACTAACCTGACTCTGAAATTAATCGGAACCTTTTTCTGTCCGGGTCACTGCAGGGGGTGGGAGGCCTCTTCACCTTTTTGGTAAGGTCTAGCTTCTCTTCCCTAGAACCAGCTTCATCCACCTTGAGGGCAAAAAGTACTAAGGTTGTGGCCTGTGCCACTTGAGCAACAAACCTCACCTCTGGTGGCTCATGCCGTGCCCACACCTGCATCTTCAGCAGCTCTTCCTCCACCAGTCTCTTCAGCACCTGCTTCTCTTCGGGTTCCAGATGGTCGCGGCCCACGTGAGTCAAGAACTTCTGCCGCACGATGGAGTGAGTGAGCGTGCTATGGAAACGTGTGTCAAGGAGAAGTCCCCGCCCACCCCTGCCCTTTCCAAACCCAACTTCGGCCCCATATTCACCTGAGGTCAGGGCGGCCTCGGAAAAAACCGCGCGTGAACTCCTGCATCTCACTCTCTTGCGCCATTTTGCTCCCCTCGGGTTTGGCGGCTCCCGCCTTTTTTCTTGTCTGCGTTGGTCAGCGCGTGTGACAGCAGCTCGCGCACGCGCACTGCCGCGGCACCGTAAGACCAGGTGCCGGTTGAACTTCAGTGACAGAAGGTTGGGGCAGAGAATTTTGCCAGACAAAACTTGTTTTCTCCGGGACGTTGGAGGGTCTCGCGGCTCCCACCCTCGGTTTGAATTAATCTTTTATAAAGTTCTTGTTAGAAACCGATTCGGCGCCGACAGCCTTTGGTTGTAACGTAATCAACTCGCGACGATTCCTTCCTCCGTGTTCGCGGAAACCGACTAGACCTCTGTTATTACGAAAAGCAGGAGAAAAAAAGGCATCCTCCCCAAAAGACTCGGAATCTCTGGGGGAGATCTTGTCCTAGCTCCAAAGCACTGAGCACACTTAGAATCAGTAACGGCGCCCTCCAGCGTCCGCCATCTTTGTGACGTTATCGCGCCGCTGCTACGCCATCTTCAGCGTAGCCACTGGAAGCCGCGTTCCTTTCCTGGTGTTCCCCAGGAGAGCGGTCGGTGTGGACGCGCTCCCTGCGCGCGGGGCACGCCGGGAGTAGTAGTCCAAGAGGGCGCAGCTTTGCAGTCTCCGGAAGTGGGGGCGCGAGAGACCAGGCAGAGCCGGCTCAGGGTAGCTGGACGCCAGACGCTGGGGTCCTGCTCCTGGGCCGGTCATGAACGGGCCGGCAGACGGCGAAGTGGACTACAAAAAGAAATACCGTAATCTGAAGCGGAAGCTCAAATTCCTCATCTACGTGAGTGCTGGTGTGGGAGGTTGCGGAGTGCGAGGCCTGGCGCTGAGAGGACCTCAGTTTACCCATGTGTAAAGGGGGTGGGGCGAGCTGTCTTCGGGTTCCCGGCCCCTTTATCGACCGCTCTTGATCAGCGCCCGCCCTGCTCGTGATACAGGAACACGAGTGCTTCCAGGAGGAGCTGAGGAAGGCGCAGAGGAAATTACTGAAGGTTTCTCGGGACAAGAGGTGAGGCAAGTTGCAGGGACGCGTGCAGTGTGACTCCTAGGGATCCACCTTGTGGCCCCATCCTGGAGTAGGACCACAAATGTATGGGCTCCTAGTAGAATCCTTTGGGCCCTCTAGAAGGGTCGGGAGAATATTGCTGAGATGGGAATAAACACTCTCCTTCCCACCTCTTCCCTCAGTTTTCTCCTAGACCGACTTCTACAATATGAGAACGTGGATGAAGACTCCTCTGGTGAGCAAGGTCATGAAAAACTGGAAGTAGAAATGGCTCCTGGCACTTAAGCAAGTCTTCCTGGGCCCATCTTCTTAGGCAGTGAAAGCTGATGCAGCCTCCAATGAATGGTTCTTAAGCCTAGTTGCTTGCCCTCCACCTCTACTATTCTTTCATTCAAGTATTTCTCGAGCATCTACTGTGTTTCAGGTGCTGTTCTTGGCACAAGAAGTACAACAGTAGCAAAGATGGACAAAGCCCTTGGTCTCTTGTAACTTTTATTCTAGTTGGGATGAAATGAACTAGAATTTTAGGTAGCAGTAAGGGCTTGAGATAAAAACAGAATTATGCAGTGGTGATTTGAGTAGAATAGGAGTAGACAGGTTTTTTGTTGTTGTTAAGGGCCAGATAGTAATGACTGTTTTGTTTTTTTTTTAAATATTTTTGTAGTTGTCTGGACCTTTATTTTATTTATTTGTACATGGTGCTAAGAATCGAACTCTGCCTCACACATGCTAGGCAAGCACTCTACCACTGAGCCACAACCCCAGCCCCAGTAATGACTGTTGTTAAAGCAGTTACTCAGCTGATGTGAAAGCAGCCACAGCTAGTATTGAAATAAACAAGTTTGGCTGTGTTTCAATAAAACTTTATGGACACTGAAATCTCAATTTTATTTAGTTTCCACATGAAATATGATTTTTATTTTGATTTTCAATTACTTGAAAATCTAAAATCCAACTGGTCACTGTGGTACACACCTGTAACACCAGTGACTCTGGAGGCTGAGGCAGGAGGATCACAAGTTCCAGGCTTGCCTCAGCAACTTAGTGAGGCCCTAAACAACTTAGCAAGACCCTGTCTCAAAAAATAAAGAAAGAAAAGTAAAAAGAAAGGACTGGTGACATAGCTCAGTGGTAAAGTGCCCCTGGGTTCAATCCCCACTACCAAAAAAAAAAAAAAAAAAAAAAAAGAAAGAAAGAAAAGAAGTAGCAGCCAATTTTGTGAGGACAAGGCCTAGGCAGAATAACAAATGTAGGAACTCTAAGATAAGAACAAACCCGACTTGTCTGAGTAACAGGGATGAAGAGTATAGGGCATTGTTTTTCATGTTGTCTTTAGTATTTACAATTAACAGTGTTACCATACTGTTAATATATTTTACATCACGACCAAATCTCTACATATATACATATAAAATACAATTTAATGAAATGTTTTTAACATCACTAAATGTTTTTTAGATACTTTTTTTCCCTCCTTTTGACACTGATTGCAAACTTCATGACCTTAAAGTCTTCCAGTTAATTTCCTGGAACTTCAGGATGGGGAACATGAGAGAACCCAGCATGTTCATGATCAGGGGGAGTTAAATCTGGGGAGCTTACCAGAGATGTCAGCCTCTACTTTTTATCCTAAAGGAACCCATAGTCTGGTCAGGGAGATGTCCATATATGTTGCTTCTCACACAGTGTGAGGAAAGCTATGACAAATGAACGTAGAGAGTTCTAAGAGACAGCAGTTAACTAGACCTGAGAGATTCTGGATGACTTCTCAGAGGTGACATTTAGTCTTGCTTTTATGTGAGAGGGGAGTAGGGAGTATTAGTGATCAAACTCAGGGCTTGGCATATGCAAGGCAAGTACTCTGTTACTGAGCTACATACCTGGCCCTTTTTAATTTTGTTTTGTTTTGTGTCAGGGTCTTGCTTATTTTCCCAGGCTGACCTCAAACTTGAGATCCTCCTGCCTCAGCCTCCCAAGAAGCTGAGATTACAGGAATATGCCACTGTACCTGACTTTAATCCACTTTTTAAAAAATCTGTCTGAGGGACTGGGGTTGTAGCTCAGTAGTAGAGTGCTTGCCTAATGTATACAAGGCACCTAGCACCACCAAAAAAAAAAAAAAAAAATCTAAGCAGAGCCATTGGCAACTACATATGTCATGTTCAATTATGAAGTAAATGATGGGCTTTCTAGGCAGAAGCACTGAACTACAAAAAATATTTCTTTTTGAATAAGGAGGTTAGAATGATAGAGTACAATTTTAGGGGCTGGAGGTGTATAGCTTAGTGGTAGAACATGTGCTTCGTATGAGCATGGCCCTAGGTTGGGAGACCAGAAAAGTAGGTAGGTTAAAGCCAACTTAAAAATGACTACTACTGGGCATTGTGGTGCATGCCTGTTATCTCAGCTACTCTGGTGGCTGAGACAGGAAGATCATGAGTTCAAAGCCATCCCCAGCAATGGCAAGGTGCTAAGCATCTCAGTGGACCCTGTCTCTAAATAAAATACAAGAAAGGACTGGGGGTGTGACTCAGTGGTTAAGTGTCCCTGAGTTCAATCCCTGGGACCAAAAAAAAAAAAAAAAAAAAAAAAAAAAAATCACTACTAATACATGCAGGCAGTGGGGGATATCATCAGAAAGGAATCGATCAGATTTATGTCTTGGGTCATTCTGGAGTCTGAGTAGACAGTGGGTGGCAGAGAGTGGTGTGCCTGCTAAGCAGTGATTTTGAGATCCTAATGGCCTGACCTTGTAGCAGTCAACAGAGAACATTGAATGAAAGTAGAGATTTGAGGGTTAGATTAACAGGACCCTGAATTTGGAAGGTGGAGCAGACAGGAGCCGAAGGCAGCTTAGAGGCACATAGGAGAGAGTTACATAAAATGGTCAAGGAATCACAGACCTAATTCAAGTCCCAGTCCCATACCTTACTTTCTGAGCTTCAGTGACCTCTGGAAAGTGGAGGTGATGATCATGAAGACCAGGAGAGGTGGTGAGTGTAAGGGAGACTGGCACGTGGTATGTGCTTGGCAACTGTGTTCTGGAGAAGCCAGAGTAGGAAGCAGATTGCAAAAGCTGGGGAAGCTGTGGTTCTCCCCAGAATAGTCCGTGTGTGTGCGCCAGCTGGGGACTCAGCTTCCTTGGAGTTCTTCTGAAGTGTTGAGGGCGCAGCCCAGCCCCACTGACCAGCCCTCCTCCTGTGCAGACTCAGATGCCACCGCATCTTCAGAGAACAGTGAGACAGAGGGAACACCTAAGTTGTCTGACACACCAGCCCCCAAAAGGTAAGAAGAAGCCATGGTTGGAGGGGCATGGACCTGGGCCTCCCAGCTGCCTCTGACCTCCTCCCCTATCCTTTCTCCAGGAAAAGAAGTCCTCCACTGGGGGGCACTCCCTCCCCATCCAGTCTTTCCCTGCCTCCTTCAACAGGGTTTCCCCTTCAGGCCTCTGGAGCCCCCTCCCCATACTTGAGCTCGGTAAGTTGGGATCAAGTGTAGGAAGTGGTGGACTAAGATGCCTGGGTGTAAGGTGGGCATCATTTGGGCAAAGGGGCTAGGCCTTCCGGTACAGCCACCCCAACTCTAGGGACATCTGTCTGAGTATGGTCAGCAAGCATCCCTGGAGGGTGTGTCGGGGCTGCCCACTTCTCTCTGGTGTAGGAATAGGGGACAGAATGACTGAGGAGAGCAGATCCCAGGACATAGTCCTGCTGCTGTCCCTTCCCCTTCTATTCTCAGGAGCCCTGGGAGCCACACTCATCACCATCTCTTTTGTTTTTCCATTCTTCTTCCTGTTTGCATTTCTTCCCTTCACCCCTCACCCTGACCCACTCCATTTCCCATCTCCATCCCCTACTCCCACCAGCAGCTGGCTTCCCCCCCTTACCCCCCATTCCCTTCTGACTACCTGGCCCTGCAGCTGCCCGAGCCCAGCCCCCTGAGGCCCAAGCGGGAGAAACGACCCCGCCTGCCCCGGAAACTCAAGGTACCCTGATTTGGGAACGTTAGGGAGGGGCCACATCGGCAGGACAGCCATCTGAGGGAGGCTCAAGATGGGCTGGGTATCCAGATTTTATTTGGAACTGCTGAGTGCCCAACCCAGGGCTAGGCACTAAGGGGAGGATCCAAGAAGTCCTGACTCAGTCTCGTTATGGAGACAAAGCTGGGGCAGAACCAGCTTGTGGGTCTGGAGCGAGGATGCTGGGGTCCTGCCCTTACACAGTGGCAGCATGCCCAGGGGCTGCAGCATGGCCCCAGGCAGGGTGCATTTGCCCAGGTCTTGAGTGCTGTATTATACCAGGCAGCCCCAGAGAGGGGCAAAATTGTGGGATCTAGAATTCAGTCAGTACTGCCCCAGTTATAACATGGTTATGTGACTTTGAGCAGGTTTCCCCGACCCTCTAAGTGTCCTAGATTTTGCATCTGTAGAGTGAGTGATCAAACTAGCTGGAATCATCAAGTGTTGATGGAGCACCTGCTTCATGTCAAGCATTACCGTAGTGAACAAAGCAGGTGGAACTGCTCTTGTGGAACTCACATTCCAGCATGATGGGCAGAAGATAAACAAGATGAATAGGTCCCAGAAGAGAAGAACAGTCAAGAAAAGGGTGGGGAGCTCCAGAGTGGGTGGTCTGGGATGTACTTGAGTAGAGACTTAAAGGAAATGAGAGCAAGCCATGTGGATCCCAGGGAAAGAGTTTCAGTCAGGGTCAGCCAGGCAAAAGCCCCAGGGAGTGCACATGCTTGACTTGTTCAAGGGTTTGGTGGGAGGGAAGCAGGGGCCACAGGTCTCCTTGGGAGACTAGGTGTAGCTGTAACAGGAAGAGAGGAACCCAGGAAGACCCTGGGGTGCTAACCTGAGCAACTAGAGAAGTGGCGTGACCTTTTTCTGAATGGGGAGGATTGTGGGAGGAGCAGAATCTGGGGGGAAGATGAGTTTGGTGTTAAAAGAGGCCATCTGGAGGGCCGGGGTCATGGCTCAGTGGTAGAGCACTTGCCTAGTACGTGTGAGGCACCACATATAAATGAATAAAGGTATTGTGTCCATCTACAACTAAAAGTATTAAAAAAGAGAGAGCGAGAGAGCCCATCTGGAAATAGCAACTGGATGCATGAGCCTGGGGTTCTTGGGGATACACTTGGAAATTCTCAACATAGACGTGGATGGAGAAGGAGGGAAGGCTGAGAAGGAGCCTCTGGGGTGATGAGGAACCCACTGAGGGCACAAAGGCACATTGTTCATTCAGGTTGGAATCAAAGTTGAGTAGGGACCAGGCTAGATGGCTTTT
This sequence comes from Sciurus vulgaris, assembly GCF_902686455.1. Lineage (NCBI taxonomy): Eukaryota > Metazoa > Chordata > Mammalia > Rodentia > Sciuridae > Sciurus > Sciurus vulgaris. The sequence continues at coordinate 21,917,802 of NC_136479.1, read as the reverse complement.
GGCTCTAAGCCAGAAGCAAAATAGGATGTTGTAAAAAATGGTTGAGTGTGGATTCTGGGGCTAGGGTTGCAGCTCAGTGGTGGAGTAGTTACCTAGCATGCCCAAGGCCCTGGGTCCCATCCCCAGCATCCCCCCCAACACACACACAAAGCAGGTGGTAATATCCCTGCTGAAGGTTTTGCCTGTGGCCTGTTAGGCAGGAGGAAAGAAAGTAATCAGGGCAGCCTGGAGCAGACTGGGGACTGGCAATGGCATGGGTATGGGCAGTTGGAGGCCTTCTGTTTGGAGCTGGGTCCTGAAGTAGAACAGTGTTGGAGCTAAGTTCTAGATACACAGGCTCTTTCCTCCCACATGTTGGTTGTAAGAGAGGCCCATGTCAGTTGCTGCATGTGCGGGGGAGGAGAGATCAGGGACGTGCTCAAAGAGGAGAGAATATTTGAGAGAACATTTGAGTCCAGCATAAGCGAGGCCTGGATAGTCCACGCTGAGGCTGTGGTACGACTGGAGATGGAGACCCAGTGGAAAGTGTGGGCTGCAGGGGAGTGATGAGAGAACGCTATTGGGGGAAAAAACGGGGAGGGAGCCGGGTAGGATTATAGAAAGAAGGCTTGGATGCCCAGATGAGGAGGTGGCCCATTACTGTGAAGGGAATGGGAGTCTGAAGATTGTGGGTGAGAAGGAGATGGGAGATGGCGAGTATGAGCAGAGGCGGCACACTTAAGGCTGACAGCTGGGGCCTGGCCAGGCGTGGTGGCGCACGCCTGCAGTCCCAACTACTCAGAAGGCTGGGGCAGGAGGATCACTTGAGCTCAGGAGTGCAAGACCAGCCTGGGCAACATAGCCAGACCCTGTCTCAAAAAATAGATAAAGGGGCCTGTCTGACTCTGCAGTAGAGCACTTGCTTAGCATGCACAAGGCCCAAAATCCACCGGCTTGGATCCCAGCTCTCCCGCCTCTCACCGTGGGGTCTTGGGCATGTGGTTAACTCTGCAATCCTCACTTTCTTCAGTGTCAGTGGGGTCATGTGAGGGTCATGTGAGTTCAGGGGTGGAGACTGCAGCACAGTGCCTGAGCCCAAGCAAGCCAGAGCCACATTAGTTGTTCTTGGTCACACCAAGGAGGCCATTGAGGAAGTCCAGGCCAGGGTAGGATATGGGGAACAGGATCAAGAGGTGGTAGCCAGAGGAGGGAGGCAGTGCTCACATAGCTGCCCTTTTTAGTGCATGTGTCTGTCCTGTGTGTCCATGTGGGTGCCTGGCACAAGGCTGTTTCTCAGAGCTGGACATCCTACCTGCCATCCCTTCTGGCAGGCTCTTGTGCCTGCAGCCTGATTCACTCTAGTCCCCCACACCCCAGGAGCAGAGGTCAGGCCATTAGGCCAGATGTGTTAAAGCAATTGGGAGGCCACTTTGGAGACCACATGTGACTATTTCCTGCCATATGCAGTCCAGGGGCCACATTGGGCACTGCCCTGCAAGGACCTGGTAGGTCTATTCCTTAACTTCCATTTCCAAGCCTCAGTTCTCTCCCCTGTCAAGTAACCTCTCCTCCCACCCAGGGTGGCCCTAAAGATCAGAGATCATTGACAGAAGTCACCTGGCACATTGTAGTTGCTGTTTGTGCCCCTAAGCATTAGGGCTATCTCCCACACCCAGAGAACTGTCATTGGGAGGGCTTTTTGAGGACCTGCAGGGGTAAGACTGGAGGGTTGGGCAGGACAGAGACCACTTCCCAGCCTCAGGATAAAGCAGGACTTATGACAACTAGAGAAGGATGCTCCAGGTAGAGGGGCTGGCCCGTTGTCAGGCACACTGCACTGCCTGTCCTGAGGGCAGGAGGGCCAGGGCCCTCAGGTGGAGGAGTGACATGCTCAGGTTTGTGTTCTAGAGCGAGCACTCTGGCTGCAGTGTGGAGGAGGAGCTGGATCTGGGAGAGGCTGAAGGCAGGGAGTCCAGTTAGGAGGCTGGTCCCCTAGCACAGGTGAGCTGAGAGGAGGCCTGGCCCAGGCCAGTGGCTGCGGGGATCCCACAAGAGGGGCCTGTCCCAGATGTAATAGAAGCTTCTGGGGGGCAAAGAAGCCACCCAGGCTCCTGGCTGGGGTGGCGTGTGATACCCTCCACTGAACCAGTGAGTCCTGTAGGAGGGGGAGAGCAGGCCATCCATGGTGGCAGGTGGAACCTAAGGGGCCCAGAGGCAGGAGGAGGTAGGCACTCCGGGCTGTCTCTGGCTCTTGACTGGCTTTAATTGCTGTTACAGGGCGTCCAAGGGCAGGGCCCAACCTCCCATCCCAGTTTCCTGTCAGTCACCTTCCCCCTCCCTCCTCATCACACCTCCCATCACTGCCCCCTCACTCCCAGGCACTTGCTGGTTTGAGACTTGAAGGGGCTAAGGTGGGGCAGGCCCCTGGTTGCAGCACTGGCCAACTGGCTGTGTCTTTTGTCCCTCGAATGAGACTTTGCCCCTTCCCCACCCCTCAGAACTGCCTTAAGGGGCGGTACCTAGTCTCCTGGAGATCCCAGAAGGTCTTTGACAAGTCCTCCCTCTGTTTCTTCCCCCTGCTGCAGATGGCGGTGGGACCCCCTGACTGCCCTGTGGGCGGGCCACTGACCTTCCCTGCCCGTGGTCCTGGAGCCGGGGTTGGAACTGCCCTGACTCCCTTGCCCCCTCCCAAGATGCCCCCTCACACAATCCTGAGCACCGTCCCACGGCAGATGTTCAGCGATGCAGGCAGTGGAGACGATGCCCTGGATGGGGACGATGACCTGGTGATTGATATCCCGGAGTGACCACCCAGCGTCTTCTGCCAAGCCCCTGTCCAGCACCCCCTCCCTGTGCCAGCACACAGGAGCCCCAGCTTCCTCAGAGATGTTTATTGATGCCCAGTTGCCATGCTTCGGCCACTGACACAACCAGAGAAGGCGTAAACATGCACAATGTCCCCCAGGAAGGTGGCAGGGGCCCTGCCCTCACATCCCAGCCCCATCTAGGGGACAGCTATTTAAATGAGTGGCCTGGAGCATCTGCTACCTCATGGGGAGACAGAGACCCAGTGGGGGCTACCCCTTGAGAAGGGCAGCTGTACAGGGCTAGGACTCTTCTGTATTAAAGGAGTGGCTCTTTTCTTCTTGTTCTCTGCTCTTTTAGAAACATTCTCCTCCTCCAAACCTCTCCGAATCCGACCTCCTCCCTTGCAGGGAGGGGTGGGGCAGCCTGGAGAGGCTGGAGAGAGGAGCAGGGGTCCCTGGGGTGCGGCTCCCCACAGCACTCCCCGCAGGTGTGCAGGCGAGGTGGTTTTGCATATTTGCAGGTAATAGCGAGTCAGGCAGGAGGAAGTTGCATATGTGAATATGGATCTCCACAGTCCCTCACAAGACAGACCCACGGTCACAGAGACTCTCACACAAATAAGGTGGTGTGGGGTGGGGGCACCCCACCCCATGTAAACGTGCAACACACTCGTGCGAGGGTTGGGTACTGAACCTGGCCCAAAGGGCCTGTGCTGGGCTGCAGCTGTCCACTCAGGTGGAGGGAGGAGCCCCAGCCGCGGGGGGCAGCTCACTGGTCAGGGTGTGCCAGCGCTCCAGAGCTGTGTCCGGCTGCTGCAGACAGTCGCTCCAGTGCTTCCGTGCCTCTCCTCTGGCGCCTGGCCCCAGGGACACGCCACCTGAAGACCAGGCAGAGTCAGGGCCCAGCTTCCTGCCCATTAGTCCACCCTGGGCAGCACCCCGCTGGGCTCCCCTCACCTATAAAATCATTGGATTTGCCAATGTCGTAGTCCCAGACTGTGACTTCCAGAGTCTTGGTGGCCAGAGTGGAGAGTTCCATCTCATAGAAAAATTCCTGGGGACAAGATGAACCACGCCTGCAGTGAGGCTTCTCCAACTCCTGCCCTTGTCCCCAGTCCACTGTGATTTCCAGTCCCTTCCATGTTTACCTCATTAAATTCTGGGTTTAGCGTCTTCTTCTTCACGCGTGTTTTATGCTTGGATTTCTTATCCACGTCCGGTCTCAGGTACCTGGAGGTGGGGACGTGATTAGGAACAGGCCAAGCCAGAGGAATCTGGGTCAAGGCTCAGGGTTCCTGGGGAGGAGAGAGTGGGCCATAGGAATAGGCCGTGCCCCAGAGGATCCAAGGCAGTTCAGGCCCCAGTGAGGGTGAGGGCTCACGTCTTAACATAAGGGTCAGAGTAGCCGTTGACGTCCATGGCAGCCAGGTGCGCACAGCGCATGATGCCCACCAGCAGCCCCCGGCGCCCAGAGCTGTAGCTGAGGCTCAACAGGATGCGTCCACGCTCCTCCAGTAGCCCAGGTCCCTGCTCTGCCTGCTCTAGCTGCAGGGGACAGAGGGCAGGGGTCAGCCTATGTCCTCTACCACCTCCTACCCAGATATGGTCCCTGAGAGATGCCTCACCTCCTTCAGGTAACAGGAGATGCCCCTCAGTGCTGCAGACATGGAAGAGGGTGAAGCCAGCTGAGGGGACAAAGAGAAGGTTCTGGCAATCTGGCCTCTAGGGCTCCCTCCCCCGGCACCCAGAGCTCCCACACGGACCGGGACTTGGCGCTCGAGGCAGATGTTAAAATGCTTCTTCTGTGAAGGCTTGAGGCGGCGGAGAGGCACTCGGATCTCCCCGATAAACTCGTTGTGGCTCAGCTTGTCCTCATCACAGACAGAGATCCTGGCAGGGAACTTCAGGATCAGGGCCCCATACCTGAGCCCTGCTCCAGTGTGGGAGAAGGGTTCTCAGACCAGTCTCAGCTCTGCCCTAGAGCTTGCCCTGTTCCAGTGTCCCTGGCCCTTCAGGATCTGCTCAGGAAGCCCTCACAGATCTTAGGGACTGCCTCCATTCCCATCCAGGAGGCAGGATCTGACTAAACACCACAGGTCCATGTTGGTGGATGTGACCATAGATGTGGGCTGTGAGACTAGGAGAGCCTTGAGTCTGGGACAGCAACCAAGGACCCTTCACCTCCTTGGGCCCTCCTGTCCTTTCCCACCTGAAGCAGGGCATCAGGCTGGCAGAGACACGTCAGCCCAGCAATCAAGAAGTGGTCTTGGGGCTAGGGACAATAGCTCAGTTGGTAGAGTGCTTGCCTTGCAAGCACAAGCCCTGGGTTCAATCTTAGCACCACCAAAAAAAAACAACAAAAAAAGTGGCCTTTACTTCTATACTTCTATCTGCCCCTTCTGTACCCATGCTGCTGCTGCTGTGACCAGCTACTGTGCTGAGCAATTGTGGCACGTGGGCATGTTGAAGTCCCAGTCCTGCCACTCATTAGCCATCAGTGTGACCTTGGGAAGTCACTTAACCTCCTTAGTCTCAATTTCCATCTGTAAAATGGAGATAATGGGTACCCAACTCTGGGAGCTATCCTGACAGTCAAGTGACAAAGAAATGGAAAAAATGCTCACTAGTGAGTTCTCAGTTATTTTTAGGCCTTGTTCTCAATCTTAAACATGGGGCCGGCCTTTCTGGTTTCTGCCTCTCTTTCTCACTCCCCTGACCATCACACCTACTTCCCTGATGCAAGCCCTTCTGTGGCTCACTCTGCCCAAGAACAAAAAGGCATCACCTGGGTCTTGCTGACCTCCGCTACCCCACATCTCCATCTCTTGGGGGTGACAGAACAAGTTCTCTGGCCCCCAGAATTTCCTTCCTCAGAGATTTTAAGTGAACACAAGACAGAGCAGGCAGACCTGACTGAGGCGCACAGATCCAGCTATGGTCAGAGCCTCTGAAGGGGTCCCCTAAAAGCTTTCTGGAGGAGGCAGAATTTGGACTGAGCCTCAAATGAGTGGAATTTAGGCTGGCAGAGAGAAGCCAAGAGCTTCTAACAAAATCAGGAGTTATAAAACTGACGATCAGAAGACAATAAATAGTCCTCTGTTGAGCAGCAGGAGATATGTTGGGGGTGGCAAGGCCAGGGGAATATTTCAGGCTGCTGCTGAAAGGGTTGGGGAGCCACTGATTGTTCTTGAGCATCAGCAAGGTAAGGGCGTAATGAGACAAAAGGTCAACCAACCAAAGAAAGTTACAATAACAGGTGTCACAGGAAGTGCTGGGCTGGAATCCTTGGCAGCAGGGAGGCTGAGCCCTCACCTGAGCACCTTGTGAGTGATGTCATCGTCCGTGATCCCACTGTACGTCAGGTCCTCGTTCCACACGGGATTCAGCGTGTTCCTCTGAGTCTTAGTTTTTAGCTTATTGGCCTAGGGTGTGGAGACAAGGATTCTGATACCTAACCCCTACACAGATTAAAGGCAGGGGCTGGGAGAATTTCCGACAGATACACAGACTAGACCAAGCTGGGAGAAAGAGGAATCTGTTACCTTGCAGGCTCCAGGCAGCAGATGCAGCTTGACATAGGGATCAGCTAGGCCATTGAAATCCATGGGCTTGAGGCCCTGGAGGGAGGGCAACCGAAGAGGACGGTGACTCCCAGCCCCCTCTCCTCCCTCTCCAAAGCAGGATTCTGGAGGAGTGCAGTGCCCAGTGGGAGAGGGTGCCAAGGAGGCAGGAAGGAGCAGAGTCCACCCTGGGGAAGGGAAGGAAGGGTGGCACCCCACAGGGTCGGCCTGGGAGACGGGGAGTGCCCACCTTGGCCCTCAGGATGCTACAGTGCAGAGTGCAGGAGGCCTGGTCATAGAGAAGGTCGAACTCCAGGGTGCCCAGAGCAGCTGCAGGAGAGGGAAAGGCGGCATGAGTCGGCATGCCACGGCAGGTGTGTGTAAGGGGCCCAGTGGCCGGACATGGATGTCTGCATCTCTGTGGGCCCACGAGTGTGTGTGCAAGAGGCTGAGTGGGCATGTGCATGTGTGTGTCTGGGTCCCTGGCTCGGCCGCCAGTGGGGCTGTGTGGGTGGGAGAGTGTCTCAGCAGAAATATTGAATATTAGCCTTGCTGAAGCTGTAATCTCCACCCAGACTGCAGCTGTGGTGGCAGTCCCACCATCCCTCATCCTTCCTCCCCCCTCTCCTGGTGCACACCCAGCAAGGCCTGTCCCCTCCCACAGCCTGGAGTCCCCCCTTTAATACCAGAAACCCTTCAAGTCCCCAGACTCACTGGTATCATCTGAGTCATAGCTGTCCACCTCAGCTCGGTCCTCAGGCGTGGTGGCCCCAAGGAGGGCCGCAGGAGGGGCCAGAGCCAGGGGTGCCAGATGAGCCGGGGCCTCCCCGCAGCCCCCGCCCCCCCCTTCAGGTCCTGGTCCCCGGCGAGGGAAGTAGTCAGAGATCTGGCGGATGGGCCGGATGGGCCCGGGGCACACGTTGATGGCCATGTGCTCCTGGATATTGATGGTCATGCGGTCGCCCCTGCGGCCCCTCATGCAGCACCCCTGGCTGTGGGAGGAGGGTGTGAGGGCCAGAGGCGGCTGGCTGGCTGACTCCTCATACCTATGTCTGCTGGCTGAGGGCCAGGCTGAGCTTCCTGGTCTGTGGGGCCCTCTCTGGCCGCCCTTCCTAGGTGTCAAGGGAGAGGGCAACCTGTGCCAGTGAGTGGGCAGGCGGGAGGCCTGGGCCCTCCAGACCTGGAGGCTGGCTCCACAGGGGTTGAGCTGCCAGGCCACTTCCGGCAGACAGGGCAGTCAGGGCAGACAGGTCGTAACCTTGCCCCCCTACCTCTAGATTGTCCCTTTGTCATCTTTCAGTATCAGTCCTCTCATTCTGGGGCCCGCTCTGTGCCTGAGCCCGAAATACCCCATAGCAACCCCCATATGTTCCCGCCTCTGAGGCTCTGGCCATCCTCTGTACCAGGCGCTACTCCGGTCAGGGTGTCACCCACCCCTCTAGGCTTCCACTTCCCCTTGATCCTTCATTCAGCCCCAGGATCTGTCTGTCTTCCTGGTCCCTCTTGCCGCTGCCTCCTATCTTTCCCGCAGCCTAAGGTGGGGACCTCAGGCTCAGATGCCTCCTCCTGACCGTGCCTCCCTTGGGGAGCCAGAAATTCAGCCGCAGGAAAGATGAACACCCCCTGAGCACACAGGCTAACGCGCTCACCCTCACCCTCACGCCCCCGGCCGGCCCAGCCCCCTGCACCTGTCTCTGTGCCTCCAACAGGTGCCAGGCACTGGGCGGCCGGCGGGCGCAGGCTGGGCGGCGGCGGCCGGCGATTCCCAGGGCGGCCAGCAAGAAGAGCGCGAGTCGGGCTGTGCGCGCCACGCAGAGCGGGAGGGAGCAGAGAAAGTGCGGGAGGAGGGGGTGAGGCGGGCGGAGGCGAGGATGCAGCCGGCGCGGCGGGGGCGGAGGGGCGCAGGCTGGGCAGGGGGTGGACACTCCGGCTCACACCCGCCGCCCGCCACGCGCCGCTTGGGCACACTCAGGAGCGCACGCGAGCGCACACACACACGTGTGCTCGCGCTCCCGCACGGGCACGCGAGCTGGCACACACACATCTGGCCTGGGCATTCCCGTGCGCACACGCCTGGGCCCCACGTGTGCAAGCTCACACACATGCACCAACGAAGGCACGCGAGGGGCACACTCACCCAAGAACTTCTCATACACACGCTCGCCAACACGCGGGCTCCCTGCGCCACCAGGAATCAACCGCGAGAATTACCGGGTGTTTCCCAACTCCTCCCGGGAGACCCAGGCCCCCGCCCTCGCCCCTCGGCGCCTGCCGAGCCCACAGCGCCTCCCTCCCTCCCTCGCTTCCTCCTCCTCTCCCTTTCGGGTCTCCGGGGCCCGACCACCAGCCTGGTTGCCATGGCGACGCTGGCTCACAGCCCCCCCACCCCGCACATCCTCACGCCCCTCCCCCGCAGAGAGCGCGCGAGGGAGGGAAGAGGGCGTCTGTCCTCCCCTTCTTGTGTCCGTAGGGGCGGGGCTTAGAGATCCGCAGTGACCTAGGTGCGGGCAGGGGAAGAGGGTCTAATCCGTTAGCGGTCCCTGGCCCTGCATCTCCGGGTCGCCAAACTGGCCGGGGAACCTCACAGTCTGGGAGGAGACCAAGGCCCTAGACCGTGGCTTCCCTCACGCCTCCTCCATTTGGTTGTTCAGGCATTTCTCCTTGTGACCCAACCCAGCCCCAGGACCCGTGTTTCCTTCTCAAGAATGCCATCTCCTTCGGAAACCCACCCTTTCACTCCCCACTCCCTGCCATTTCCAGTTCTGTCCCTCAGGTGTGTCGGGGGTGGGGGTGGGGGGCGGGTCTGGATTCGGTCCTGAATGCCCCAGAGCCCTGCAGTCTTGGGAAGCTCTGCCACCCCCACCCCCACCCCGCACTGCCTCACACCTGCCACCAGCCTCAATCCTATAGCCTTTGATCTTCAAGATCATTTGCCCCAAACTTACCATCCTCCAGAGACAAAGTCCTCACAGTGGCCTTCAGGGACCTCGGACCAGGACCTCATCACCCACTTTACCCACCACAGGCTGGCAACCTTACCTGCAGCTCCCAGAACACACCTTGATCCCTCAGGCCTCTGGACCTCTCAGTCACACACCTCTACCTGGGCGACCTGTCCTTTCTTCAGGGGTCATCCTGGGTCACCTGTTCCCAGAAGCCCTCCTGCAGCACCCCTAAAACCCCCTTTCCTTCTGCCCCTCAGATACCTCAGACTCTGCTCTGCTGACAGTTTTGTCTGTGCCTGTTTACATTTCTGTCTCCCATCAGCCAGGGAGTTACGAAGCTAGCAGGGGCTGATTCATCTCTGAGTCCCTAGTGCCCCAAACTGGTCCTGGCACTGTCAGCCTCACTCAATACTGAGACTTAAAACAGAGAATTTTGGTTGCACAATTGTGAATATGCTTAACACCACCTAACTATAAACTTAAAAACGGTAAGGGCTGGTAGCTGGGTGCGTGCCTGTAATCCCATCTACCCAGAAGGGAGGCTGAGGCAGGAGGGTCACAAGTTCTAGGCTAGCCTCAATCATTTAGTGAGACCCTCTCTCAAAATAAATAGAAAAAGGGCTGGGGTAGGGTGCCCCCAGGACCAAAAAAAAAAAAAAAAAAAAAAGTTAAGGATTGTGCATGGGGTTCTATGGTAGAGCAGTGCTTGCATGCAAGAGAAAATAGGGAAAGAAAAAAGAAAAAGATTAAAATGGTAAGTTGTGTTACATGTAGATTTTATGTGTTTTTATTTTATCACAATTTGTTTTAAAGTACAAGAAATATAAAGTCAAACTACACTGAGGCAGCATCTTTCAACTCCCAATGGCAAAATTCAAAGCGTCTGCTAACACACAATGCGAGCAGAGCTGTGGGTAAAGGAGCGCTACTTCTGCAGAGGTCAGTCTGGCAGTGGATTCCAAGAAGACAAATTAAACCTACCCTTTGACCCTGACATTCCATTTCTAAGATTTTATCCTATAGATACTTTGACCCATTGGCAAAATAACACATGTTCGAGGTTCTGTTTTGTTTTGTTATTTTATTTATTTTATTTTATTTTATTTTATTTTATTTTATTTTATTTTATTTTATTTTATTTTATTTTATTTTATTTTATTTTTTGGTACCAGGGATTGAACTCAGGGGTTCTTAACCACTAAGTCACATCCCCAGCCCTTTTAGTGTTTTATTTTGGGACAGGGTCTCGCTAAGTTGCTTAGGGCCTTGCTGAGTTGCTGAGACTGACTTTGAACTTGTGATCCTGTTGCAGCCTCCCGAGCTGCTGAGATTACAGGCGTGTGCTACCATGCCTGGCCTTTTGAGGGTCTTAACTGTGGCATGTTCCAAAAGCTTAGAAACAACTGAAATACCCATGTGTAAGAGACTGGTTAAGTTAGTTATGGCGTGATTTCATATAGTAGTATTGTCAGGCACTGTGGTGCACACCTGTAATCCCAGTGGCTTGGGAGGCTGAGGCAGGAAGATCGTGAGGTCAAAGCCAGCTTCAGCAAAAGCAAGATGCTAAGCAACTCAGTGAGACCCTGTCTCTAGATAAAAATACAAAATAAGGCTGAGGGTGTGGCTCAGTAGTCAAGTGTTCTCGAGTTCAATCCCTGGTCCCCCAAAAAAGTATAGTATACAGCCATGAAAAAGGCTGTATATGTACAGAATCATCTCCACAATCTCATTTTAACTTAAAAAAAAAAGCAAGGTGTAGAGGGACATGTGGAATGCTGCCATTTGAGTGTGAAAGCTTAATTGTGTTTATTTATTGCATAAATTATTTCCAGAAGACTGCACAAGAAAATGGTAACTATGGTGACCTCTGAGGTTGCCGTGGGGGCACGAAAGGGCATGAATAGGAAAAACCTAGTTTCCAACCTACATTCTTTTGTGCCTTTTGAATTTTATGCCATGTGTCTATGTTACTTCAAGGAATACATTAAAATTGTATATATTTGTGTGAATGTCAGGGATTGAGCCCAGGACATTGGGCATGCTGGAAAATTGTTCTACCACTGAGCTACAACCCCACCCCAAAATAAATAAATAAATAAATAAATTAATTATACATATATGTATACATGTTCACACATATACACATAAACATATATTTTTTTTGCAGTACTGAGGATTGAACCCAGGGGTGCTCTACCACTGAACTACACCCCCAGCCCTTTATTATTTCTATTTTGAGACAGGGTCTTACTGACTTGTTGAGGCTGGTCTTAAACTTGCAATCCTCCTGCCTCAGTCTCCCAAATCACAGAGATTCCAGGTTCACGCAGTGTCCTGGAATCTGTTGCAATAAGCCAGATGAAACATGGCCTTGGCTTGAACGAGGAAAAGTCTGGAAGCAGAGCAAAAGTAGATGGACTTGAGATTTCTGTTGGAAATGGAGTCGACAGGTCTTAATTTGGGGCTTGTCAGGTATGAGGGAGGGGTCTCTGTTTCTGTTGAGCACAGCATCTCAGGGGAATGGTGGGGCCAGTGGTTGAGATGGCAAGATGAGCTAAGGAGCAGGTTTAGAGTAGGAGAATCAAGAGCCTCGATTGGGATCTCTTGCGTTCGAGATGCTTTTGGACGTACAGAGAAGACATCAAGCAGGAAATTGGATCAAGCAGGAGTCTGGAGCTCCCAGGAGAGGTCTAGGCTGGAAATATACATTTGTGAGTCACCAGCATATAGATGGTATTTAAAGCCATGAGACTGGATGAGATCACCTAGGGAGAGAATATAGTTGGAAAAGAGAAGACCCAAAACTGAGCTGGCGAGAGAAGGAATCTCAAAAATTGGTGAGGGTGGCTCCTGTGTTCAGAGTCAGGGACAGGGGCACCCTGCTGAGAGAGAATGAATCAAGAAGGAACCATTATGGTTTGGCAAATTAAGAGGCCACTGGTGAACTTGACCAAAGTGGCTTCGGTCCAGTGGTGGGGATGAAGCCGCATCAGAAGAGGTTGAAGAATACATTCACAGGGAAGGAGTGGAGGCAGCAGGTGGAGACCTGCAGTAGTTGAGTTGTCTGTCTATACTAGAAGGATGCGCATCCATGGATCCTCTCTCCTGTGATCCGGAGGGCAGAAACATGTCCTGGTGATTTTTAAGTCAGAGGAGAGTCCAGTCCAACACATAGCAGAAACTCAGTACACTTTTTTGCAGGGGGGTGTTTACCAGGGATTGAAGGACCCCAAGGGTCCTTAACCACTAAGCAACAATCCTGCACCTCTCCCAACCCCCGCTTTATGAGACAGGTTCTCACTAAGTTGCTTAGGTCCTCACTAAGCTGAGGCTGGCTTTGAACTTGGGATCCTCCTGCCTCAGCGTCCTGAGCTCTGGGGATTACAGGCATATGTGCATACAGGCCTGTGCCAGGCCTTCAATACCTTTATTTAATGGTTAGATGAAAGGGTGAACAGATAATCCACTCATCCAAAGGGCCTTGTCTGGTAGAGAGAGCAGCAGTGTTCTGCAGGGTGGGAATAGCAACCATCCCTGCTGTCCTTCTTATGCCCTGTGACTTCGAAGAGATAAGTGTAGGGGAAAGCAGCCCAAGTGAACCATTTCCTAAGGAGGCCCATCCACGTTATTTCCCCTCCTCTTTCCCCCATTTTCTCCTCTCTGGGCTTTTTTGTTGTTTAGGAAATAGAGGCTGCTATGGCAAGAGACTCCCAGTTTGCCTTGTGGGGAACAGGCAGGCTGGTACTTTGAGGTCCCCAAGGCAGGGAAGAGAAGAGAGGAACCCAATGGAGGAGGAAGGAGCGCCATCTGTGGGCTGGACATGCCTCTGGCTCTGGGACAATTCAAGGAACTCTCAGAGACTGTGGCACACAGTTAGGCGTCTGTGTATTAAGTCCAAGGAGAGCCTCAAGTGTCCCTGGCCAGGGACCGGCCTACCTACCAATCAGAGGGGAGCTAACTCTTGCAAGCTGAGATGAGGCCACAGGAGTGAATGACTGTTGGAAAGTGACTGAGAGGGAACAGCAGGATTAGAGACGGAAGACAGTGGAGGAATCCACCAGAGGACAAACAGAGACATAGGGGAGTCTTCAGAGGCTCTGTGATGACCCCCCAGGCCACCAGTCCCAACCATCCGTTTTCCTACTGCGCCAGATGCAGCCTGTGGGGAGAGGCTGGAACTGGCGCTGAGGGTGCTGGAGGTGCCCAGTTGTGCCATCCCTGGTGAGGAGGCGAGGTCGGCAGGCCTGGACACTGCTGCCACCTGGTGGGCAAAGCCTGCTATTTCTCTTGGTGGTGGACTCCAGGGTCATTCTCTGCTGAGCACTAAGACAAGCTTTGGAGGTGGGTGGGGGAGAGCCCTGTGTCCCTGAACTTCTGAACTTGGGGCACAATGCAAGGGGGGACCCCAGGGAGGAAAAGACACCCCCAGAAGTGTACATTTCCTCTACTCCTTTTCCCTTTTGTGCTGTTTCTGTCATCCGTAGAGTCGGGGCAAGGACACCAACTTGGTAGGGAATTGCAGTAGTCAGTTGAGCTGCTTTATGCAAAGTACCTGTCACGTTAATAAACACCCAATAGACACTACCTGTGGTTGGTCCAAGGGACAACTGAGGTGTGTAGCCTTGTCTCTTATCCCAAAAATGTGTCTGCTATATAAATCCATGGCCCCAGATTTTGGAAAGATTGCCCCATGCAATCCCAACTATATATAAGTTCTGGAACCACCACTATTATTTTCTTTGTGTATTTATTATTTTTTGTGGTGCTGGGAATCCAACTCAAGGCCTAGCACATGCTACACACTCTGCCCCTGACCTACGCCCTGGCCCCCCTACGCTTCCTGACTTATCACGTTGTCCTAAACAACGAAGGGGCTCTGTGGGCCCCAACCTCTTGCTTCTGCTTCAGGGCTTGGGGGAATGATTCAGCTCCTAGCACTTTCTCTCTTTCCTCTCCTCTCATCCCAGAGTATGACATCAGAAAGGCTCTGAGCTGTGACATCATAGAGCCCTACCCCTGTAAAAGAAGGGGTCATGAGGCTGTGGCAGTGGGTTCCCATGTGGGTGTGGCTGGCTGGACTGGGGGCCATAGAAACAGGTGGGAAGCTGCCTAGTGAGTGGAGGGAAGGAAAGAGGCTTGGGGACAGGGACAATCCCCCTGAGGAACTGGAGCCTATCCCTGGGCCTTTTCTCTTCCTTCCACCTCTTCTCCCATCCTCCCCATCTCAGCCAGCATGGGCCTCTCATAGGACCTCAGCTGACACTAGAGGAAACAAAATCTAGAGTCGAGAGTCAGCCTCTGCCTCTGGGGTGGCGGGCAGGGGTCTGCTTGGCTGTTGTCACAGATTTTGCTCTGGACCCTAGCACCCAGCCCAAAGAGCACCAAGGCTTCAGCCTCAGGAACAGAGTCTCCATTCTTCATAGACAGAGTTGACTTCTTTGATTACCCAGACTCAGATCACGCCAGCATTCTGGCTGTGGCCCGGTTTATTGGAGAGAGACCTGTGGTCTTTGTTAACTCAGGTATGAGCCAGCTTGGGACAGGGCCTCCCTCCTCTGGCTGCAGGAGAGCTGCCCGTGACCTCCTTGTCTGGCAGGTTCCAGCCCGGGCCTCTTCCATCACATCCTGGTGGGAGCCCTGGTGGTGGCCTTCCTCTTCCTCCTTTTCCAGTTCTGCACCCACATGTGAGACCTGCCCCCGGCCCCACCCCTGCACCTTCCTAGGGAAAGGAGAGGTGGGAAGACCCAAGTGCAGGGGAGGGAGGTGGTGTGGTGTATGACCTTCTCCTCGGACCTCCTCACCCCACAGGAGCTTCCAGAAAGGGGCCTAAGGAGCCTCACAAGGGCCCTGGATGAAGCCCAAATCTACCCTCCTCTGCTGATAAATAAAGGTCCTGGCTTTCTTCCTCCCTGACTTCTCAGCAACCAACTGGGGTGGGGGTGCTGCCTTCTCTGGTTATTCTGCTCCACATTCCCCAGGCCCCCACCTCCTTCCTTCCCAACCCCAAAGAACTGGGCGAAGACAATCATGGTGGCGTTCACGCAGACGCAGATCGTCTTTATTAGCGGTCTGTAAAGCACCTCCCAGGGTCCCCCGGCCCCAGATTGGAGGAAGCCTTGAGAGGTCTGTAGCACCAGGGACATGCCAGGGCCCGAGGGCAAGATGTGCAGCCTGATGGGAAGGGGCTGGGCGCCCTTCACCTGCCCCCGGGGTTGCTCAGCACTGGGAAGGCGGGGGTGGGGGTAGCAGCCACCTCCCTCCCCCCACCCCAACAAATTAGTTTGAATTTGGGCGAATAAATAAAATAAATAAAATTCCTCAGGCCGGCCTCCTGGAGAGGAGCTGTGAGGAGGCGCGAACCCCTCGAGGCCCATGGGTGAGTTAGGGTGTCCTCTCTCTCCCAGGTGACCAGGAGCAGAGAGGGGTTTGCAGCAGAGGGGCTGGGATGTCCTTGGCAGCAGGGCCACCCCCATGTCCTTTGACTCCTGGTCCCCTTGAGTCCCTGTCGTCTCCCCACAGTCCCTCCAGCCCTCAGCAGGTGGGGAGTAGGCTCCCCTCCTTTCCATGGCTGTTCCAGCACAGGGGCATGTGGAATGGGCTCACCGCCCTACTCGGCACTGTGGGAGAAGAGGTCCCCTCTCTCCCTGCCTTCCAGTCACCTGGTCCTGTCCTCAGCCCCTGAGGGAAGATGCCCCTCCTCCTTCTGAGTCCAGCTGTCAGTCCTGGGCTGTCAAGGCAAGGGGCCCCTGGCTCCCAACCCCCACCCGCCAGTCCCAGAGCCTTGTCCCCACCGGGTGGGGTGCAGGTGGGGAGCGTCCCCAGGCCCCACCCTCAATCCTGGGTCTGACAGGGAGAGGGTGGTGGGGAGCCTCGGGGCCGGAAGAGGCGGCAGGCCCCCCGGCAGATGAGGAAGAACCAGTAGAGCTGGGGGGCGAGGAGCAGCGCGGCGCCCAGGTTGACATGGGCTGGGATGGCCAGGGGCACGGCCAGCAAGGGCAGACCGGCGTGGCGCCCGTAGGCCCAGTACAGGTAGGGGAAGAGCAGCACCCGGCAGCACAGGAAGCTGAGCAGCATGAGGGCCCCGTTCACCTTGTGCAGCAGCGTGTGCTGCTGCTTGTACTGTGGACAGAGCACAGGGGACAGGGTGGGAGTGGAGGCCCCAGAGCCACCCCACCCCCTGCTGCCTCCTCTCTAGCCCACCTGCATCTCCCCCCATGCCTGACACTGTGCCTGGCCTTAAAGAGTACCAGAAGGTCCCTGAACATGCCTGCCCCGCCCGTGCCCTCTGATCAGCTCTTGCGCCCTCAGGTACCCTCTCACCTGGATGAGGATCTTGCCAAGGCAGACGAAGGGGGTGCTGACTTCTGCCATCAGCATGCAGCCTAGAAAGAAGTCTCCCTTCCCCTGTCGCCACACCTGAGAGGAGAGGCAGGAGGGTGAGGGGCAGTTCTGCCCTTCCTCTCTCCCCTGTCACTTTTGGAGCCACTTAACGCTGAGAGTCTGAATACGTTGCCTGTGGTATCCCTCCTGGAATCCCGCAGGTAAGATGGCACCTTCCACCACAGGGGAGGAGGCTGAGGCTCCACAAAGTGCCACAGCTGGGCACAGTCCAGCCAGGCCGGCTGATTCTAGACCTTTGTGTTTCCTGTGACCACGGCTGGGCTGATGCTAGCAAATGTCTCTCCACTGTCCTGCTGCTAGGGCTCCCAGGCTCCTGCAGCTGGTGTGATGTGAGGGACAAGCCCTCCGCACCCGACCCAGCCCACCGGGCTCTGGGAGGACTCACCACAGATATGGGGAAGCACACCAGCACCATGACAGCGTGATGGAGCACCATGAGGAACTCCTTGTGCAAGTAGCCACGCACCACTGCCCAGGTGCTGCCCGGGGCTCTGGGTCCCCCGTCATCCCCTCCATGCCCTTTGACCTGGTGCTTGTGCCAGTGGCAGAGGAACATGGCGTAGATGTCGTAGATGAAGTAGGGCACTGCGAATTGCGTGTAGGCAGAGGAGAGCCAGTGTCTGTTGGGCAAAGAGAAGGAGGGGTCAGGAGGAAAGGGAATGGACAGCTCCCGGTGCCACCAGCGCCCAGTGCTCCATCCGAGTCAGATCTCAAGGATGCTCACAACCCTGAGATGGAAGTGAAGTCTCAGATGAGACGGAAGTGAGTTACAGATGATGGAACCGAAGGGCAGAGGGTGAGCAACTTGCTCAACGTCACACAGTCACACAGCTGCTAAATGTTGGGGCTGCGATTCAAACCAGACAGGCCTTGGAAACCACTGTGCTGTGCTTGTGTGCTGTCCCTCCCTACCTCCCTCTTTCTCTTTCTCTCCCATATAGTTGGGGAAAAAGGAAAGGAGATCAGAAAACACCTATAGATCAAAGGGCAGAGAGCTGAGATTAGGATAAAGCATGCAAGAAGGAGAAGGTCTTCTGTTGTTGAAGACCAATTGTTCGCTTAGTACATCCAGGTGCTATGCTGATATCTAAATCTCTACATTGCGTAAACTTATTTACTCCTCACAAAGACCCTACAAAAAGCCAGTCGTGGTAGCACACAGTTGTAATCCCAGCAATTCAGGAGGCTGAGGCAGGAGGACTGCAAGTTTGAGACCAGCCTCATCAAGTTTGCAAGGCCCTAAGCAACTTAGCAAGACCCTGTCTCAAAATAAATAAATAAGGGCTGGGGATGTGGCTCAGTGGTTAAGCATCCCTGGGTTCAATCCCCAGTACCAAAAACAAAACAAAAAGCCCTCCATAAAAAGTAGGCATGGTTTTCATCTCCATTGTACAGATGAGGAAACTGAGTCTTGGAGAGACTAAGCCAAGGAATAACCATGGGAAGCTCTCATTCTCACTCAGCCCTGCTGGCAAGATGCTGCATGTCCTGCCTGAAGGTGGCCGGTTCACTTGCTTTTTCAGGTCCCGCCAAGCATTAAGAAGAAAACGCTGAGCAAAAGGTGCCAAGGACAGAGAAAGTTCTACACGCTGAGAGTAAACAAAAATGAGAAGTACATGAATATGCAACACTGCATTTTTCTTCTTGAGTCAGCACAGTGGCACTTCCTGCAGTCCTGAGACAGGTCTAAGGCAAGAGTGGGAGGTCCAAAAGGCAAGCCCAGGGGAGCCTGTCCAGCTAACCAGGGGACAAAAGCAAAGTCAGTTAGAGGCACTTCATAGAGAAAGAGCTAGGGCCACATGTGAGGAGCTGCTGGGGGCAGGAGCGGAGGACCCGGGTGGAGGTCAGCTGGGGACAGGGTGTGGGGCATGTGGGAAGCAGAAGGCGTGCCCTGGGGGGCTGGTCTGAAGGGGCCAGGCAGCCCACTGTCACAGGGATGATTTCAGGGAGAGAAGAACTTGAGGCCAATGGTGCAGTGGTTCTGGGTGTGAGAGAGGAGAGGCAGCTGGTTAGAAGCAAAGGGCAATAGCACAGGGACCAGGTGGGAAAGGACCAGACAGGCCTGGGAGAAGTTATAGTTATAGCAGGAAACGGCCCAGCGAGTTGGCCCAGTCGACATGATGAGGATGGGCCAGATGGGACCCTGGAGTAGGGGGGGAGGATGCAGAGGGGCCCCAGGCCCTGGGCTGCCATGTGGAGTGTTAAGTCCCATCCCCACCCTCTCAGCAATTAGGTGCTCAGAAGTAGGAACAGCTGTTGCCCCTGGATTAACCCCGATCCTCCCTACCCACCTGAGGATTAAAGGGGGAAGGAGGGACAAGAGCAGACCTGGAGGTGGGGGAGGAAATGCAAGAGCCAAAAGGTGACCTCTGGGTAAGAAGGCATGAGGAAGGAATTCCTGGAAGCCCAGGCTTATCTTGGACCCAGTGGCTGGAAAGGGTGTGGAGAAGGTGAGAAGAAGCCAAGTCACTGGGCACGGTCTGAAGAAAGAGTTAAGCCAAGGACTGTTCTAGGCGTTCGCCACCCAACTCAGTTCCTTCTCACAGAGGAGAGACTCACCTACCAGAAAAGAGGCAAAAGGAGAACAGGGGACACCTCTAGATCAGGATCATCCAGAAGATGTCTCCTGGGGCTCCAGGGACACCAGACAAGGAGAGCAGAACCAGAAGCTAAGGGTGAGGGGCAGGTGTCTTGGGCAGGCAACTTGCAGCAGCCTGTGGTCAGCCAGGACAGGCCGGTCAGCACCATGGACAGGGCCCACCTCCTGCTCCTCCTCCTCCTCCTGCCCCACCTCTCCGGCCTGGGCCTTTCTGGCAAGCGCCAGGCACTGCAGCAGCTGTCAATGCCAAATTTTGGCCTGTTTGCCCTCCCTTCCTCCCTTCCCCTACTGCCTGACCCTCAGTGGCCTTGTTGGTGTCATCTCTCTTCTTCTCCCTCTAGAGAGCAGGGAGCTGGGGCAGGACACCTGAATTCTGGGAGGAGTTGAGGGGTGAGCCCAGCATGAGGAGGAGAGCACCCCAGTTGGGTGCTGGTTGGAAGAAGGGTCCGAGGGGTGTAAGTGTAGGCGGAGACTGGAGGAAATGACATTCAGAGCCCACTACAATACAAGAGACCAGGAAGCCGACCAGGAATCACTTTGAGGATTCTCTTTGATCCCCATGCCTGCTCCCCCGGTTCTGACCTTTGAGGACAACATGGGATAAATTTATCCCTGGTGTTGAGTTGCAACTGTGGCAGGGAACTTGCTCAGGCCCAAGTGAAGAGCTTGGGGACCATGGGCAGTTCCCCGGAAGATCTGGGGTATTCTGGGGTCACACACATAATAGACGAGGGACTTGGGCAGAGGTAGCATGTGGCACTTACTGGTCATTGATGATGTGCTTGCAGGAGGTGGAGACGATGTAGCCAGCTGTGGAGGCCATGATGGCTTGGACAGATGATACAAGCCTAAGGGGACAGAGGGAGGAGTGGCAGAGGGGAGGAGACACCTGCCTTGATGGCTCCTCTTTATTAGTAGTTATTTGCTTTGGGTTTGGTTGCTTCTCAGGACCAGGAGGCTTACCTCCCAAGGCCCTGAGTGCCCAGACTCATGCACCCTACCACTGCCACCTCCAGGGTCCAGATTTGCTTGGCCACTGTCCCTCAGTTTGCCCCATTCCTCATGGCCTCCTTCCTGCCCTTGGTTTGTGAATACGTAGTGGCCTTCCTCTCAGGACACCGGGAGGTCATCCTAAGTTGAGACAGTGCTGGGAATGTGTGGCTGAGAGCGAAGCCTCTGCTTGGGAGGGGACACCCAGGAGGGGAAGGGGGGCCTGTGCTGTGTCTGCACCACTCGGCTGCCTGGTCACCATGCCACCCATCGCTCTGACCCCTGTCCCCACAGTGACCCCAAACTCCTCCTGGACACTTTCCCACTCTCTCCTTGAGCACCACTGAGCTCCCCTTCCCAGTGCTGGTCCTTGGTAGAGTTCCACCATTCACTCTCTGCCTCGTCCCCAAACACTCATCCTGATTCACACATGGCGCTCTACCCCTTGGTTCCCTGACATCTTATAGGAATGTTTTAGTCACATGCTGGCCCTGTTTTGGAGGGTGGGAGGGTGACTGGGGGAAGGAAAGAAAAGCAGTCTGAACACTAGTAGACCAGATGGCTGGGTTTGGTGAGGTCTCCTGGGAAGGTGAGTAAGGCCCCCAGGAGGGAAGGAGACTTGGAGGAAAAGCCCACTGACCACCACTGCAGGGGCTCCCCATCCTCACGGGGGGCCACGGGTCCAGGGAAGTGACGGGGTCCCTTCTGTCCCCACAAAGCCTGAGAAAGAGGGAGACTGAGCTCAGGGAAGGGAAGCCGTTTACCTGGCTGAGACAATGACCGCGTCGGCCTCCTCCCAGCGCAGCTGGGGCAGCCGCTGGAGCGTGTTCTTGGAGAGGAGGAAGAGTCCGGGGAACACCACCCCCCCAGCCACCATTGGGGTCAGCATGGTGGCTCAGGACTCAGGCAGGGAGACAAGCGGGTCAAGAAGGGGCAGAGAGGCAGAGCTGGAGGAGTCAGAGGTGGAACAGGGATGCCGAGCCAGGGAGGGAGGGGGAGAGAGAGAGGAAGGGGCACAAAGGGGACAGGGCGGGGACGGGATGGGACAAGGGAGCTGGACCAGAGGCAGGGAGAATGGGACTTTGGATCAGACTGGGGACACAGGGACAGAGGGCTGGCCGGGCAGAGCCAGGAGCCCGAGGATGGGAGCAGGGAGCAGGAGAAAGCCGGTGAGGGATGGAAGGAGGCGACAGGGGAGGACTTGGTGAGAGGACCGAGAGGGAGAGGGGACAGGAGGAGGAGGATGCAGCTGGGGGAGGGGAGGGAGAGCCGCGGCAGGTGGGGGGGTTACGTGGGGAGACTGGGAGGGCCCGAGGAGGCGGGCTGGGGGGGGAGAGGTGCCAGCCCTGAAAGGAGGGAGGGGGGGAGGGACGGAGCCAGAGGAGCTGCTGGGCAAGTGGTCAGCGGTCAACACTGCTCTCCCGCCACCACCGCCTCCTCTCTGTTGCCGCCACAGTCCTTGCTGCCTGGCAGGGACACTGCACATGGCATTATAGAGAGTTCGTGCCCAGCCCCCTGCCCCCTCTGTGGGGAGGGGGAGGGGGAGGGGAAGCTGCCAGCTTGGGGAGGGCGGGGGAAGGGTGGGGAATGATGGCACCGACCAGACACCAAGAAACCGGACCTGCAGCAGCGTCTCCCATGCAGCTCTGAGCCACAGCAGCGGCTGCGACAGAGATGGGGGGAGCAGGGAAAGAGGGAGGGGGAGGCCCTTAAAGAGACAGCAGCTGCGGCACAGGGGGGGCTGTTGGGGACAAGGGCCACGGAAGAGGCAGCTCTTCTCGTGGGAAAGAAGGTGACCTGGGGCTCCCTGACCAGCTGGGAGGGGGCTCTGAACCCCCGTGATGGGCCTGACCCCATTTCCCATCAGCGCTTTGAAGTGCCTGGAACTTCCTTCACTACCAATGCCTCCCAATAGTGGCCTGCC
The DNA here is from genome assembly GCF_902686455.1 of Sciurus vulgaris. Lineage (NCBI taxonomy): Eukaryota > Metazoa > Chordata > Mammalia > Rodentia > Sciuridae > Sciurus > Sciurus vulgaris. The sequence continues at coordinate 21,895,597 of NC_136479.1, read as the reverse complement.
TGGGATTTCAGCTTAGGAGCGTCCACTCCAGCCAAAGAGAGGATTCCCTGGGGAAGGGAACTGGAGGAAGTGGTGGATCTCGACAGAGTCCTTCAGACCCAGAGACCCCGCTTCACCGCCGTGAGAAGGAGGGAACTGAGATGCATGAGGCACCTTGTATGTACCCCTAACTCTGCTGCGGAATTGCCCCATGTCCTCATCTACTAATGAAAAAGCACCAGGTGGCTCTGCTTGTCCCCTTTCTACAGGTCAGGAAATGGTCCTAGGCACTAAGCGATGCTCCCAGAGTTACAAAGTTAAGAAATGGCAGGAACTCAAAGGAAACCCACCTGGAGCTCAGGAGGCTCCAGCCTCAGATTGCCTGGCCTCCCCTAGCTCCCAAGGCATCCATCACTTTCTTTTGCTCCTGGTTCCCCTTCCTCTGCCATTTCACAGAACAACCCAATTTCACAGAGGAAAGGGGTCTCAGGGATTGGCTGGATTGACCCCTCTTTCAATCACTAAGAAAGTGAGGTCCAGTGACTTGGTCAAGGTCAACTAGCCCAACTCAGAGCTGCTCCTCACTTTCCCCTGCCCCAGCCAGGAGTCCTGCCTTCTGTCCTGAACCAACTGTTCTGCGGACTTCTTCATAACATGGGACCTGCTACCCAACCCGTACTTTAGTCTCCAGGCTGCCCTGAGATATGCCGCACCAACCAGGTCTACAATTGGCCTTCCAAGGCCCAAAGCCCACTCCTCCCTTAAAGAGGCTAGGGCTGGAATTTGCAATTTTGTGCTGCCCTCTAGTGGCATAGGAAAGACTGGGAGAAGTCTCTCCTCAGGCGGGAGTTAGAAACGGTTTTAAAGACAATTTGTAAACCTAGCTTCCTGACCCCAGGGCTTCACTTAAGAAAAAGGGGCCCGATTTCCTGACCTTTATTATATTCTGGGTACAGTGAGAAGTGATTTATGTTAATTCTTATTTAGTCTTCCTGTGTGGTGGTATCCTCAGTTCATCGAAGAAGAAACTGAGGTTCAGAAGTTTAAAAAACAAAAACTTGCCAAGATAACACAGCTATGAAAATTAAGCTGGATATTGAACCAATGTTTGCTTAACTTTAAAGTCAAAGATGAGCAAAACTGCAAAAGGAACTGAGGAGGAGGACAGTAGGTCACCAAAACTACTTGACTGAGGACCACAGACCTGCTCAAGGAACTGTGGTTTTACTTTGGATAAAGTAGATCAAAGCAGAGACAAGGGTCTGTGCTTTTTCTGTGTGTGATTTTTTTTTGTCTGCCCACTTAGACAACCTAATGAATTCTGCCTTCTGAATACTTGCTCTCCTATCTATGGTTTGACATAGCTCACATTTATATTAAACTATGTCAAATGGATCATAAACTTGCAGCATGAGGGCTCAATGGACCCCACATTTATTGGTACTCAGGATTGAACCTAGGAATGCTTTGCCGTTGAGCTACTTCCCCGGCTTTTAATTTTTTTTTTTTTTTAATTTTGCAACAGAGTCTTGTTAAATTGCTCAGGGCCTCACTAATTTGCTGAGGCTGGCCTTGAACTTGCAATCCTCTTGCCTCAGTCTCCCCAGCTGCTGGGATTACAGGTGTGTGTCACCACACCAAGGCCACTCACATGTTGTTTCACCAGTGTGGTGTTGTCAGCAAAGTATAGGATTTTCTTAAATTCAAACTTATTGTCAATGATCCAAAATTGGCAGATCACAGAAAAGTTCAACTTCTAGGCAGAGGATGTAGCTCAGTGATACAGCACTTGCCAAGTATGTTTGAGGCCCTGGGTTTGATCCCTAGTAGTACAAAAAAAAAAAAAAAAAAAAAAAAGAAAGAAAGAAAGAAAGGAAAGGAAACTTAACTTCTTTTAAGAAAGAATCAGAACAGGTAACATAATGGTTTTACTGTTTGTTTTTTGTTTTGTTCTGCAGTACAGGGGATGGAACCCAGCAGCACTTTGCCACCAAGCTACATCCCCAGCCCTTCTTATTTTATTTTGAGACAGGGTTTCAAAGTTGCCCAGACTGGCCTCAAACTTATGATCCTCCTGCTTCAGCCTTCGGAGTCACTGGGATTATGGGCATGCATTACCCACCCAGCCTCCATAATGTCTTGCTGGAGCTGAGCACCTGCTGCCCACATTAGATGGAGTCCTCCAGCTCATGATATCCCCACAGAACCTACATCCTTGTGTTATTTGCAGGAATTTGCAGTTCCTCCTTGAGAGATGCTATTTCACATGACTCTCGCCTAAACATCTCCATGAAGAAAGGAAAGGGTGTGTTATAATTATTAAACCCATTTCCAAATGAGGGATTTAAAGCTCAGAGGCTAAAGGACTTGTAAAAGATTCCACAACCAGTATCTTCTGACTCCTAACCCCCTGCCCCTCCAGACCCCACATTCTCCTGCTTCCACCACTACTACTTCCTGAAATTAAGAGATCAGCTCCACCAGCCCTGGCCCCATGAAAGATACTCTCATCCTGGTCTTCTTACTTGGATGCCACCAAAACAGCCTCTTGTGTCTCCATCTCCAGACTGGTGTGTTTCTGCAGGCCCCAACGGAGGACAATGAAGCACAATGGGAAGAAGATGCAACCTAGTACAAAGAGCAGGGTCATACCTGTCTGAAGTAAAGAAGGTGAAAAGAAATGGTCATGAGGACGCCTTGACTCAGGAGCAGTCCATGAGATTCATTCAACTGCATCCATTGAAAGTCATACCCCTCTTTTTGATCCTTATTGCATTTTTAACATCCTTCATCCAGGACAATTGAACATCTTGGTGGGATCTATCTATCTATCTATCTATCTATCTATCTATCTATCTATTCTGTTTCATTTTGTTTTGAACCCAGTGTTATTTCATTCATTTTTCCTGTAATCCCTGAAGCTAGCCTACACCTCCAAGTCCACCTTACACATTACAATTGCTTCTCTCCTCCACCGCAGTGATGTGCCTGCCCTTTCTCGACTCCACCTGGATCCATGCTCTGTTCTTCTGTCACCCCTCCCTCCACCGAGGAGCTCAGACTTCTCACAGGGCCTCACCTCTCAGCGACAAGGTGGGAGGACTGAGAGGGAGGTTGATGTTTCTCCTCAGCACCCAAAACTTGGAAAAAGGAAGGGAGGGGGTGTTCAAATTGTCAAAATACTTGAAATTTTAAAATAACATTAAAAAAAAAAAAAGCCAAAGTGATTATTACCCCATAAAAACGAAAAAGAAAAAAGAGAAAAAAGAAAAAGGAAACCCTGAAAACACGGATATTTACATAGATATTATTTTTGCCTGGCACAGCCTCCCCTCCCATCCGCTCCAAGGAGGAGAGGAGTGGGGAAGGTGCAGGAGGGACGCAGGTCGTCGGGGCCTGCCATCCTCCATCCCTGGAGTGGTTTTGAAGGGACCTTCTAAGGCTACAAGGAAGATGTCAAACTGCAAGGGCACGAGGCTGCTCTGCTGAGGCAGTTGGAGCGACAGGAGCATCACCCTCCCATTGGCCAACCTCTTGACACAGGTGCCCTATCATTTATTTCTGCTCTGGCGGAAGTGGGCAGGGTGTTCTAGCGCCTTGCGTAGAATTAGCCAATTAGAATTCGTTGATGGCTTGATGGACAGCTGCATTTCAGGGGGCGGAGCTGAAAGAAAAGGAGTAGGAGGAAGAGGGAGGATAAGAAAGGCCGGTTATCGCTTTAAGGGCTGTAGAGAAGCCCCTTGCGATGTCTCACGCCCCTAATCCCAGTGGCTCGGGAGGCTGAGGCAGGAAGATCTTAAATTCAAGGCCAGCTTCAGCAATTTAATGAGGCTCTAGGCAACTCAGTGAGCCCTGTCTCAAAAGTAAAGAAACAAAAAACGGACTGGGGATGTGGCTCAGCGGTTGAGGGCCCCTGCTACCGAAAAAAAAAAAAAAAAAAAAAGGGCAGTAGAAAAGTGGCCCTGCTGGCGTCTCAAAAGGAAAAAAATATAAAGGGATGTAGCTAGTGGTAGAGCACCCCCTCAGTATTGCAAATAAGTAAATACAAAAATAAAAAATGCCAAGGAAATTGTGACTCTTCACTCCCTGAAGGATGGTGAGCAGAACCTCTGTGGGCCTCAGGATCTTCTTCTGTGAGGTTGAGATCATAATGACGACAACTCATTACATTTAATTTACTGTGGGCCAGACTCTGATTTGAGTGCTTAAAAACATCAAATCTATTTTCACAATAACCTTGTGGGTAGGGATTATTATTGTATCTACTTTACAGATGAGAAAACGGAGGTACAGGGCTGGGGTTGTGGCTCAGTGGTAGAGCACTTGCCTCCCACGTTGGAAGCACTGGGTTCGAGCCTCAGCACCACATAAAAAAGAAAGCTATGGTATCTATTTACAATTAAAAAGAAAAGAAAGAAAACAGAGGTACAGAAAGGCGTGGTACCTCCCCAAGGTTACAGTCAGGAAAGGGCGTGAAGTCGAGTTTTCTTTCAACCATATTTTCTCAATCTATTAGTCTCTATAGTGTTAAGCAGATATAGGAAACTCATTGTCCGAAAGGAATTAAAGGGTTTTGTTTGTTTGTTTTGCTGCTGGGGATTGAACTCATGAAAGTTTTTTTTTTTTTTAAGGAGAAAAAAATACCCCTACATACTATTTAAACATCTTAATTCACATTTCCAGAGTTTACATCTGTTAACAGTTCTTGCTTCTTAACTACTTCGAGCTCCACCATGGGCCTCTGAAAATTAAAGATTAAACCAAAAGCAAGATCCAGTTATTTAAGATGAGACCTCTGGTTGCCTAACCAGTGACCAGTATCCAGTCTCACCTTCCTTCTTTTCTTGGGAACTGAATATGTCTGTTTTAAAAACTACTTTCCCAGCTACTCTGGTGGTTACATGCCCAGTCAATATGATGTAAACAGAAGTCATTATATATGGGGGTGAGAGAAAAGTTCTTTTGTGTGTGTGTGGGGAGGGTTACTAGGGATTGAACCCAGGGGTGCTCTACCACTGAGCTACAGCCCCAGACCTTTTTTTTTTTTAAGTTTAATTAATTTTAATGAATAGTTAACATAAATTTAAGTTGTATTCCTGAGTGTTTTTGTATTTTAATATATGAAGTTGCAAAATAGTAAAATGAAGGACGAGGGATATATGAGAATTGCTTTGCCTCAAAAATTAACTCCAAATGGATTGACACAGCTTGATTTTAAAAGATTGTGCTATTTTATATACACACATATATACATATATATTATATATTCTAGTACAACTAGTAAAAATCTTTTTTTACTTAAAATGTGGATTTTTTTGCTAGTGGTATATATAGTTAATATGCATTAATAACAAACTGTTAAGGTCCCTGATATGATTGGGTTTCACATTTTTCATCATGAGCCCCAGCCCTTTTTATTTTGATAGGATCTTGCTAAGTTGCTGAGGCCGACCTCAAATTTATGGTCCTCCTGCCTCAGCCTCTAGAGTTTCTAGGATTACAGGTATGAACCACTGTGCCCAGTGAAAGCTCCTTTTTAAAAGGACAGCACAGCTCACAAACAAAGAAATCCAGGTTGCCTTTAAAGTTATGACAGATGAGTCGAGCTTGGTGATGCACACCTGTTTCCAGCAAGTCAAAGGCTGAGGCAGGAGGATCCTGTGATCTCAAGAGTTCCAGCCAACAACAGTGAGATGATGTCTAAAAGAAGAGGGAGGAAGGAAGGGGCAGGGGGAAGAAAGAGGAAAGAGGAAAGAGAAAAGAAGAGAAAAGAAACAAAAAAGAAAAAGATTTCCAGAGATACCTTTTCTTTCATGACTCAGCCCACACACACTGAAAGCCATTTGAATTGGGATTTGAAACCAGGCCAACCTGTCCCTGGAGTCTGCCCTCCTCTGCGCAGGTTCATTGTGAGGATTAAATAGAGATAATGTACGTAAATGACTTCCCACAGCATTCAGTTACTATCACCGTGAGCACCCACAGCACACGAAGCATTCAAATATCTCTACCCTCTCATTCCGTTTTCCCTACCACCTTCCAAACGATGCTCCCATCTTACTGCTGAGAAAACTGAGGCTCTGGGAGCTAAGCGACTTGCCCCAGGTGGCACAGTCAAGGGCAGAACAGCAACTCAGTCTTAGTGCCACGTGACTGCTGCCTCCAAGTTGGGAGGAGAGGGGCAGGTGGAGGAAAGCGGGGGCAGAGGCAGGAATAGGCAAGGCCAGCGCCTCTCTGGCGCTGAGGGGTGGTGGTGTTGCCCTGGACGTGTGGCTTACCCTGGAACGCAGAATAAGGAAGGGTGGAGAGCTCCGGGGCCATGAGCTGGGAAAGGTCGGGTCCCCGCTTCACTGGCTTCTGAATCCTCTCCTACATTTTTCTCTTGTCACCAATATCATCTTCTTTTAAGCCAGTCAGTCCAAGGCTGCGCAGGCTTGCCTGAGAAGTAAAGGATGAGGGGGCACACAGTGGTCTGTCTGTCTGATTGTTTATTTTTTTCTGTACTGGGGATTGAACCCAGAGGCCATCTATTTCTGAGCTTCATCTCCAACCCTTTTCTTTATTTTTAATTTTTATTTTACTTATTCATTTATTATTATTATTAATATTTGGCACCAAGGATTGAACCCAATGCGCTTAACCACTGAGCCACAACCCCAGTCATTTTTATTTTTTTTGAAACAGGGCCTCACTAAGTTGCTTAGGGCCTCACTAAATTGTTGATGCTGGCTTCAAACTTGCGATCCTCCTGCATCAGCCTCCTGAGCTGCTGGATTACACCTGGGAAAAAGAGTGGTTTAGAGTAATGGCTTTCAACTTTTTCACAGTGACCCCCAGAGTTACCTTTTATTTTATGACTCAGTACACACACACTGAACTGAAAGCAAACTTTACTATTATTATGTTTTTAAATTTTTTTATATGTTGATGGACCTTTATTTTGTTCATTTATTTATATGTGATGCTGAGAATCGAACCCAGTGCCTCACACATGCTAGGCAAGCGCTTTATCACTGAGCCACACTCCCAGCCCAAACTTTACTACCATTATTATTATTATTATTATTATTAGTGCTGGGGATTGAAGCCAGGGCCTTGAGCATGCCCAGCATGTGCTTTACCACTGAGTTGTACTTTCTACCCAGAGAACTTCCTCACAATACTGACTGACCCTTATGTGCAGTGCCCTGTGACCTTTTTATGTGGTTCCCCCAAATGCTGGTCATGATTTCACAACCAGTGGGTAACAATCCACGTAGGACAGCCTTGGATTTACAGCAGTATTTCTCAACTTTTTCCCCCCATTACTGCTCTCCTAAGGAGCCTTTAATGTGTGTGTGTGTGTGTGTGTGTGTGTGTGTGTGTGTGAGAGAGAGAGTATTTTTTCCCTAATTGCTGCCATCATGATTGTTTTTTCTTAATTGTTTTAGGTGCTAGGGATTGAGCCCAGGGCTTCACACATGCTAGGGAAGCACTCTACCACTGAGCCAGATCTCCAGCCCCCATCATGAAATTTTAATAACACAGATGTATTGTACACCCATTTATGTATATTTACGCTTCATATATTAAAGAGAATAAGAATTTTTTGCCCCCAAGAACCAATTTTTGAGGGATACTAGGAATTGAACACAGGGGCCATTTATCACTGAGCCATATCCCAGCCCTTTTTATTTTTTTGAGAGAGAATCTCACTAAGTTACTTAGGGCCTTGCTAAATTGCTGAGGCTGGCCTTGAACTTGCAATCCTCCTACCTCGCCCTCCTGAGTTGCTGGAATTACAGGTGTGCACCATGGTACCTGGTCCAAGAACCAATTTGTGCCCCTTGGGGGTAGTGTTACCCCAGTTGAGAATTCAGGAGCAACAACACACTGACATTCTGAGCCACCCTTATGTACACTGTCCCAATAGCCAAGGAGATGCTCCCATTTTTCAAATGGCTAAGTTGAGACTGAGAAGTTATGTTCCTTATTAAAATGACTGATCATGAGACTGGGAATCAAAAAACTTATCAAGATCCTAGCTCATCTTCTTATCTTCTCCAAACCTGTGTTCCTTGATGTGTAAAATGATGGAATGGATCCAAAGAAGTGTTCTCTGAACCTCAGTTAATGGTTTTGTTTTGTTTTTTTGTTCTATTTGACCTAATAATAGCTAATAATCATACAACGTTTACAGATGCCAGACATCAATCTAAGCCCTTCACATCTATTATCTACTATATTCTTCATTAAAACTTTAGAAATACCATTGCTACCTTCCCTATACAGATGAACGAATGGAGACACAGAGAGGCCATGTGACTTGCCCAAGGTCACAGAGGTAGTAGTTAGTGGCACAGACGGGAGGAGAATCTCTTTTGTAGCCTGAATTCCTGAGTACCCATTTTTAACCTTGTACTCTGAAAAGATACTTTTTTTTTTTTTTTTTTTTTTTTTTTGAAACAGGGTCTTACTAAGTTACCCAGGCTGGCCTTGAATTTTTTATTTTCCTCCCTGGGCCTCCCAAGGTGCTTGGGATGACAGGGATGTGTTACTGTCACCGTGTCTGACTAAAAGGAAAATTGTTTTATCACAATAAGAAATAGAACACTTGTAAGTAGACAAGTAAACAAAAAAAAACTATATGTAAAATGGAAAGACAGGCTATAACCTTCTAGCTAGAAGATGTCCCCGCCGTACATGCTGAGCTGGAGGCTGCTTTCTCTCGGTTAAAAGAAAGAACAAAAGCTAAGCACAGACAGAAAGGTGTTAAGAGGCCCTGGCAGCAGAAGGAGACTTTCTCCTGGAGCCCTCAGAAGTGTTGAAAAGGAGGTGGAAAGAGAAGAGCTCGTGTGTGTGCATGCGCGGGCCAAACTGGTCATACCACCTAAAATAAACCCAACACGGCTCTGTGCACCCTTGTCTGGGTGTTCTAGAAGTGTCTGGGCACCCCTGTGAAGAAAGGGAGATGGTACTAGCCAGTCTTGCCTGGGAGTGCAGCCAGAGCGCTTTTGGCCACCACATTGTAAAGGGGCAATGTGGGGTGGCTCTGCCATCTCCCGCCTCCCTCCTGCTTCCCACCGGTCCTGGGAGACCTGTCACCAGCTTACCTGGGCCTAGAGTGTACTGGTTCCTGTCGCTTCAGACTGTTGGGCTCATCCTCTTTACCTGGGCACAGCGGGCCCTCTGTCCTGCGGGCATGCAGCTGTGATATCGTCGCAGGCTGTGAATAAGTAAACAATAAGCAGCCAGAAGTGGCCTATTCCCCACATGACACCAAGAGAAGGGTCCGATTCCCCCCACCCATGCTCCGGGGAGAGTCTTGGCCAGGGTGCCAGGGTATTTATAATTTAGTACTTTTGTTTGTACCTGTCCCAGGTTAGGTACAGTTCCAAGCAACTGCAGTCCCATAAGAAGCACAACAGAGGAGATGGACACAGACAACTAAAGGCCCAGGCCTTTTCTTCTCCCATATCCTGGCTGTGTGATCTTGACCAAGTTGCAGAACCTCTCTGAGCTTCTGTTGTGTAGATATACAAAGTCCCATTGCCTGGGCCGATTTGAATCCTGGTTCTGCCCATTCACCAGCCAAGAGTCCTTATATAAGTGATTCACCTTCTCTGAGTCCCTTGGGCTTCTTATCTATAAATAGGGACAATAACAGAAGAGCTACCAAGGACTGCTGAGGTGATTAAATGAGATATGTATAAAGCACAGTTCCTACGTATTCATTGTGATAGTCATTAATTTTGTTTTGTTGTTGTTGTTTTGCAGTTCTAGGGATCAAACCCAGGGCCTTGCTCATTCTAGGCAAGTGCTGAGCCACTGAGCCACATTCAGTCCTTATATTTTTTAAAAGATCTCTCGTTCCATGCTAGGCACTTTACAAACCCTTTCTCTAACCATCACAAGTTCTGCCAGCCTCTTGTGGAAGTCCCCACTTCCCAGATGAGGAAGACTGAGGCTCAGTGAAGTCAGTTGACTTGCCCAAGGTCACACAGGCACAGTATCAGAACTAGAATTCAAATAGCCAGATCTTGCTTGATTCTAAAGTGTCTTTTTTCCCAAGTGGGCCTAATTCTTTCCCATCTATAAAGTGGAAATAATGGCTGCTGTCATTCAGGTCTACAGGGAGGATTAAATAAGATAAGGTCTGCAGAGAGGCCTCTATTGATGCTGGCTCAGCTCTTTGGTCCCTCAGGGTAATTACCGAAGCCCAGGCCTTTCATTTTTATAATCAGGAGGCTGGTGAGCCGTAATCTCTAGGAGACAATGCTGTCTGCTGTCCATAGGAGGGGGCTGAAAATGTTAGATCAAAATCAAATCTGCAGGTGCTCTTCCCAGCCCAGGCCCACGCCTGCCAAGGCTTCATTCATCTTCTGGCCTTCTCTGTGGCTCTGATCTCTCCCCCGGCCCACAATGATCTGGAGCATATAATTCTTGTCTCCCTTCCCCAGGGGCAGAACAAAACCACCTGTGATACTATCTGACATCCCCAGTTTTAAACTTCAGGGAGAGGGAGACTGATGTTTATCCAGCTATTGTGAAGTCAGTTTCTCCCTGCCTCCCACAAATGGTATGATGTGGTTTGAAGTGGGGCCTTGGCAGAGTGGGGTGCATACGTCACCCCTCCCACTGGTTTGCCAGGCAACACAGGCCTGGTGCGCTGTCCACCTTCCTGCATAATGTATGAGCCAATAGTAGGAACAGAACACCATTAGCAGTGAGTCTGACCACTGCAGACCATGGATGTATCCAGAACCCTCGCCAAGGCTGACGTCTCTGTTGGCTCGCACTGAAGAGAGGGTGGGGATATGTATCACCAGAGGCCGTTCCTGTGGCTGAGGTGGGACCTGGTCTCATCCTGGTCCTTGGGGACCCTATCAAGTAAGAAGACAGCCCCAAGAAGGCAATCAGACCCTGCCTTCCAATCAACAATGGTGACATTGGGGATAGCTAAATTCTTGTTTTCTGGGCTCAAAACCCCTTCTGCGGTGGCAAGGGTGGCAGTGGAAGTGGTTGGGCCCTCTTGGTGTGGTTGAAGGTGGGAAGGGAGATTTGGGACCCAGGGACGCAGTGCCTAGCAATTTCTGTGGCTGCTTCATGGCATAGGAAAACCCCTGGGACAGCAGCTGTCCATCAGGGTGTAGCATGAAAGTGAGTACAGAGTAACATTGCATTTGGAGGGAAGTACCAGGCTGCAGTATCCTGTCGGAAGTTGCAGGGCCCCAGGGGAGGTGTGCTTTTGTGTGTGCAGAGTCAAAAAGTTAGGAATGAAAGAGGGAGTCTCGAGTGACTTTCCAGCTAGGGGAACTCTAGCCCCTGGATGACAACAGCAATACTTCTTGGTTCATGGACACAGCTGGATTCGGGTCAACCACTGTGGGATCCCCAAGGCTAGGCCAAGTGCTCGAGCTTGGGCACAGAGATGAATCGGACTAGGCTTTGAAGTCTAACTGGGGAGCCAGAAACTGAAGAGGAGAAGTCAAATACCTCAAGGTGATGCTTGAATAGTAGCACTTACCTAGGGTTGTGGGAACTCAGAGCCTAAAGCAGCCACCTCTGCCTGAGGTTGGCAACAAGAGTCCACTGAGGCACAACTGAGCACAGCCTTGAGGGACAAGGAAGGAATCTGTCACGAGGAAGTGAGGGGAAGAGTGTGAGAGGCAGAGGGAACAGCATCTGCAAAGCTGCAGAGCTGTAAGATCCTGAGTACTGGCTCAGGAAACTTCAATATATCTTACGTGGAACTTTAAAAGAAGCATCAAATCAGACTTGTTTTACACACATATATCTGATACCCCTCTGCAGTAGAATATCAGCAACTTGAGGGCAGGGAATCAGCCTCACTGTCAGAGTTCCAGGCCTACAGCAGTGACTTTATCTTGGATCTAGTAGGAAGCCTTTGGAGGATTGAAAGTAAGAAAGAGAAGAATGATCTGATATGTGCGGTAGGAAATCACTTTGATAGTGATGTGAGGCTGGAAAAAAGGTGTGAGAATGGAGAAATGAGGTCAGGTTGGTAAAATATTGATAATTCCATGCAATTAAAGTAGTGTTTTTTTTTTTTTTTTTCCCTTTGCGGTGTGAACCCAGGACCTTATGCTTGCAAGGCAAGCACTCTATTCACTGAGCTATATCCCCAACCCAACATGTAGTTTTGATTTGTACAATATCCCTATGAAACAGGTGCTCCCCCCTTTTGGTAGATGAGGAAATAGATTCAGCGAATCTCATTAAACTTGGGCCAAGTCACACAGCAAATTGGTGCAGTAGCCCTGGGCTTCGGTCCTCCCTTGGCGTCGCCCCCAGGATCCAGGGCGGCACTTCCAACGTCCAGCGTCCTAAGGTGATCCGCCCTAGGCAGTGACAGGGAGAAGTCGCTATTCCGGTTCAGTTGCAGCAGGGAAGACCAGAGGATGGTGGTTCAGAACACTTGACCGAAGATCAGGCGGGGAAAAGCAAGGCGGGAAGAGGGGTTTGGGTCTCGGCGGGCCGCCGTAGGCGCGGCACTTTGGTCCCTATGGCAACAGCAAGAAGCAGCGCAAGGCTCCCGGGCGGTTCTGGCGCCACCGAGGATTGGACCCAGCGCCGCGCGGAATCTGTGAACTGCCGCCGCCCCGAGGGTGCAGGTGATGTGGATGCGTGGAACTGGGGAGCCCGGGTGTGGGGATGTGGAGGGGCGTGGCCTGGGCCGGGCTGGGGCCTGGGAGGAAGGCGCCGCCCCTGCATCTCCGGACCCCACCTCGCCCAGACCAGAAGCCATCTCTGGGCCTCAGTTTCCCCACCCGGGAAATGGGAGGAGGAGAGGGCACCCAGGTCCAATGGCCCCTCTCAGCCTCTGAGCCCTGGACCTTCTCTCTGCAGCTCCCGGAGTGACTGGCGCCGTCCTGCCCCATGGACGTGAGTCTCCGGGCCCCTTCCCTTCTCTGCGCGACCCCCTCCACGCCTTATGCTCACCTTGACTTTGCCTGCCTTCGCGACCAGGCTGGGGAGGGGGCTTTTTACCCAGCATAGACCCTTCCTGCTTAGGACAAAAGCTATGAGAAAAACAGGGGCAGGGATGGACTTCCAACTGGATGGCACATTTCCCATATTCCTGGCAAGATAAGGAGTCCACCAAGTAGGCAGGGCATGGGACAGCGCCAACAGCAGAGGGAGGCCTGGTGGTGAGGGAGGATGGATCATTTGGAGAACCGCTAGGACTTCAAGGTGACTAAAAATAAAGGGTAGGCAGGGCTAGACTGGGGGCTGAGTCCTGGGATAAGTTTTCACGGAGTCATTGAGAGCCACAGATTGATTGTAGGGGAGGGAGGGATACACAGGACAACTGTGTGCAAAGGGACCAGATTGCATGTTGAAAGACAGTTAGGGGCCAGTACTGTGGACTGAAGGAGGGTGAGGTAGTGGCCTGTGGTCAGAGACGAGATCTGTTTTGGAGAAGCATTCCGAAAAGAATGATCAACAAGTACTTGGTGTGAAATGGGGAGGACAGGGGAAAAGGCAGGTTTGGGGGACAAGATGGTGAGTCAGAGTGTCATCCTATTGACCTCCTCCCCCCAGCGACCTCTGTGTCCTCCTGGGATTCCTGTGTTCCCACTGCCCGTCCCCACCTTCTTGTCACCTCTTCCTCTGTGCTTGCCCAGGCCTCCTCTAGCCCGTGGAATCCAACCCAGGCCTCTGCCAGCAGCCCTCCCCTGCTGCTCCCCATTCCTGCCATCGTCTTCATTGCCGTGGGCATCTATTTGTTGCTGCTGGGCCTAGTGCTGCTGACTAGACACTACCTGCTGGTGAGGGGCCGGGTGGGGAACAAAGGGTGGGTTCTGGGGAAGAGGAAGCCAGTTAATATGCCTCTCATCTGCAGGTTTTACCCTGAGGCTTCACCATTTAGTCCCTGCACCTATACTTTTTGTGGAACCAGGGGTGCCTTCTCTCTGTCCCCAGGCAACCCTTCTCTTGCCCCCTCCCTAAAGGGAGTTTCAGCTGTTCCTACCTGTTGCCCAGCCCAGATCCTGAGCCCTCCCATCTCCTAGGCCCAGGGCTGCTGCACAGACTGCAGCTCCCCCTGCAGGAAGAAAGGTGCCTTACAAGACTATTGCTGGACCTGTGCAGAAGCCTGTGATTTCCCTCTGCCCAGCCCAGCCCGCTACCTGGATGCCTGCTGCCCACAATCCACGGAAGCTGTGAGTTCCATTCTCACCCCGCCCCCACAGCCCTGATCTAGGGAGATCCTGTGCCTTTATTTTCTGTCTTCAACCATATCTGTTACTGAGCACCAACTCTAGTTGAGGTTTGGTTCCAGGTACTGAGCTCTGTGAAGACAGCCAAAGCAACACATCAGGTCATGTCTAGGGAAGACAGCTACTTGAAGAAAATAGCTGGAGAAAGGTGACGTGTGTAACATGCCCAGCACATAATCAGCACTTCTGAAAATGGTAGTTAAAAGGAAAAGTAGTTCAGCCAGGCACGGTGGCACATGTCTGTAATCCCAGCAATTCTCAGGAGGTTGAGGCAGGAGGATTGTGAGTTTGAGACCAGCCTCAGGAACTTAGTAAGACCTGTCTCAAAAAGTTTTTTAAAAGATGCTGGGGGCTCAGTGGTGGAGTGCTCAAGGGGACTAAAAAAAGAGGAAAAATAGTTCACAGAACATCTAAGAATTCATTGAGTGAATATTATGTTCCAGAGAGCAGCACCACTTTATTGGCATTATTATTTCCCCCAGCAACCTGAGATCTAGGTATTTATTTTAATTTTAATTTTTAATAGATACATACTAGTTATGCGAATTGGGTATGTATTTATTTATTTTTGGTACTGGGGATTGACCCCAGGGACCCTTAACCACTGAACCACATCCCCAGCCCTTTCTTATATTTTATTTTAAGACAGGGACTCACTGAGTTTCTTAGGGCCTTGCTAAGTTACTGAGGCTGGCTTTGAACTTGTGATCCTCTTGCCTCAGCCTCCCAAGCCAGTGGGATGAAATTGTGTACCATTGCACCTGGCTAGTTGAGTATTTTTAAAAACTTATATTTGATTACAGAAAATATTGTTTACAAAGCATATATGTAAAACCACAAAGTATAAATCACTATATAAACCAAGTCTCTAATTCAAAGTTGCTACATTTTGTGTATGTCCCTCATATACTAATATACAGTACTGTTACATGTTACTATTATTTGGAAAAAATGGAGTCACACCACATAGACTATGTTACCATAACTGCTACTTGCCCTTTAAGCTTGACATGATACCTTGGCCGCCTATTCATGCCTGAACATGTAAGTGGATAAGTATTATTATGCCCCTTCTGCAGGGAGTAAACTGGCTTGGGGAAGTTTAATGGCTTTTCGGTGTTACCCAGTGGAGCCTTGCTTAGCAAATTGCTTCACAGTGCTAGCTGCAGCAGAATCCTCAGGGGAGAAGCCTGGCTCACAGAAGATAGGCCATTTTTACATTTGTGGGTTTAAAGATGTTTAGTGATCGACCACCTTCCTACATCATGATATTTTGAGCTCAGAGAATTAGACAGCAAAGCTTCTGCCCTTGGAGCGGTGACCTTCCCTAGGAAGAAGTGGGGGATGAAGACCAAGCCCCAGCAAATTCAAACCTTGGGCTGACTGTGCTTGGTGCAAATTCCTGGCAGATGTTTTGGGTTTCAAAATAAATTGTGGGACAAGGAGCTCTTCTCTTCCAAATAATCTGCTTCTGGTTCCCCAGGGATAACCAGGAGTGGGGCCCCAGGTTACTGATGAGGACAAAGGAGGAAAAAAAAAAAAAAAAAAAGACGACCTTGGGTTCTAAAAACTCCTATCTTAAAGGAGATGCTCAATTAAAAAATGAGTTGTGGCCCCCTGTCCTGGGGTCACAGTCCCCTTTCCTGTCTGTATGCATGAGGTAAACAGACAGGGAAACATCTCTTCCTTAGGGGAGAGGCTGGGGTGAGATGTACTGTAAGGAAGGACTGGGTCTGACACCTGCCAGTCCAAGGCTGTAGGAACTTCCAGACCTGGAGACTTTAGGTCCTGAACCTCTCTGGCTTCTGCTGGAGCTAGCCAGGAAGAGATCTAGAACAGCCAAGGGCAGGCAGGGTCATCCTGTCCTTGAGCTGTCTTTCCTCAAAGTACACTGCAGGCCCTGTGTTCTCCAGTTTCCTTATAGTAACAATGACAGCCACAAAGGTGACAGAGCTCTGCCTGTATTACAGTTGTGGACACTTAGGCTCACAGAGGCTTAACTGACTTGCCTGAGGTCACACAGCTGGGCCAGCCAGACCACAAACCCAAGGCTCTTTTCCTTTCTCAGGAAAACACCTGAGGTGGCGAGGATCTCATCCCTTCATTCATTTAAAAATTCATCCAAATATCTATGAAGTCACTGTTGAAGCTTTGTGCTGGACAAGATAGACAAGGTCCTGGGCCTCCCAGGGCCTATGTGGACAGAGAGAAATGGGCCATTACAGTGGAGTGTGAGGAGGATGTGATATAGTTGGTTGATTGACATCCTTGTGTGATATCAGAAGCAGGTGGGGGACTTAACGGGAAAGCCAGGTTCCTCGCTCAGTAGGTATGGCGTGGGACTGTAGATTGTGACCTTCTCATAAGCTCTCACATGATTTTGGCCCACATCAGGGTTAAGAATTACTGTTAAGGGGAACCAGAACTATAGGGGTAAGAGTGCTTCTGTCAGGCAGGCTCAGTTCTTCCCACGGACTCCCCACAGTGACCTTGTGAAGCAGGTGCTGTATCGATTTTAGAGATGGAGAAACTAAGGCTCAGAACATGAATTAGCCAAGCTGAGATTGAAGCGTGGGCTTTACTGACTTTAGAGTCTGAACTGTAACCTGTAAAAATGATGACTGGTCCTCACAAAGACAAAGGGAAACTTTCAAAGTAAAAGAGCCTGGAGAAACGCAAGGGTTAACAGTCGTCTGGAGGCCTTGTTTAATGTACTTAAACAGCAGATTCCTTCCAGAAGCCACATGGTTGCTTGTGAGTCAAGAAATCCATTAGCCAGTTATTAATGACTGGATCTAAACCCTCAGTGGGCAGAGCCAAGAAATGCTTTTAATACCCTCTTTTCTGAGGTAAGGGCAGCGGAGTTGCTCTCAGCCACCAGCTCTGAGTACAGAATGATGGTGTGGTCCTCCAAAACCCACAGAGCTGACTTATCCCCATACTGGGACTCCCCAGAGATGCCCCCAAACCACACCCACATGAAACACGAAAACCATTTCTCCCTTCCACCATGACACCTCTAGCCTTCTCCCTCTGTTGACATTAGCACAACCCAATTCAGACCCCTCTGCCTGCAGTTGGCAGGTCCCCTCCCCTTGCTGGAAACCTAGTGACGCTGATCTCACCAGTCATCTGACACCGCACCCCGAAACCTCAGCTGTTGAAAAGGTCATTCCCCTATTCCTGGCTTGGCCCGGTCACTGATTGAGCTGTGCAACTGTGACTGTCACTAGCCCTACTTCTGGCCTCGAGGAGCCAATCTTCTGTCACACAACCATCCTGGGTGTGTCCCACTCCAGCCATTTGGCCTACCTCCAATCCACGCCTGGGGCAGTTGCAGATCATCCTTGTCTCAGGCGGAGGAGCAGTGAGTTGGAGGGGTCAAAATTTCCCTATCTGTAAGGACATGATGTTCCTTTTCCCTAAGCAACAGACCTTGTTTCCCTGGAGCCCAGGAGCCTTAGTTTTGCCTAAAGAGGGAAAAATGATGTTTAGATTCATCCATTCATTCAGCATTCTTCTGCATATTGGACACCTGCTGAGTTCCCTACACTGGCCCAGTGGAGGACAGGAGAACAACTGGCTTGCCTTTGCACCCCAGAATGAAGTTGATATTCCTAGCCCTGGGAGACAGTGGGGACTGGGCATCATAGGTCGAGAGACAGCCAGCCCTGGTCCATCCTGGCTCCACTCTATTTCTTTGGGGCAGGTCACTCCCTTCTCTGAGCCTCTTACTTCCTTTTTATAAAGAGGTCTACTCTTTAGGATTTTGATAATTAAAAGGTAATCTTAAATTAAAAAAAAATTGAAATTGTCATTTTCAAAGAAAACTAAAAAGAAAAAAAAAAAAGAAAACTAAAAAGTTTTAAAAATCATTCATGAATGTAGTCTGTGCCTTACACAAAATTGGGCTCAAAAATGAATGACAGCCTGCAGTTTGGTCTCATGCCAAGAGAAGTCCATAAACCCCACCCCCCAATTCTTTTCATGATGGACAGAAAAACGTGCATCCTTTCTCTTCCTACTGCCTCTCAATTGCATAAGGCCATGAGGTTGTAGCAACACCATCTTCCCTGGGACACCCCAATTCTAGCATAGACCAAGGACCACTGATCCTCATCCTCCTTACCCAAGCAATGGGAAGGAGAGAACCCCTGAATTGTGGCTCCAGCTTCTAACTGAAATGTGAGAACATTGCCTCACTGCTGATTTCTTAGCAGCACAAGGAATAACTTTGTTCCCAGGAATGGTGGATGGTACTCTATGCCACTAGCAGTGGTGACTTCCAGGGCCCCTCTGTTCCCTTCTCCCCTTGGAGGGAAACAGACTGGGGCTCTAGTCCTACCTCCCTCACCAATCTCTTCTCTCCCTCAGGGTTGGGCCCCTCGCTGCCCTCGCTGCTGCCCGCTCTGCGACTGTGCCTGTGCCTGCCAACTTCCTGACTGCCAGAGCCTCAACTGTCTCTGCTTTGAGATCAAGCTCCGATGAGGACCCAGGGTCCCTGCCCTTTGGGGAGCAACCAGCCCCCAGGGCCCACATGCACCCCTCTCTCAGGGCCCCCAGGACACTTTTCTCCAGGCCATTGGAATCACAAATGGCTGGTCCAGGGCCAGGCTCCCTGCAAGGCAGGGCTCAGAGAGCCCTTGGGCAGCTGGACTGCATCTCCTTTGGAAGGTGGAAGGGAGAAGGGCTGCCCCTTTCCCTCCCCAAGTAAGCTATTGCATTTGAATCGGAGGATGAGGGAGCATTGCTCACCACAGACTGCATGATGGGTGGAACTCAGCTGGTCTTGAGTGTCAAGAGTTAGGGGTGCCCAGCCACACCCTCTTCATGGGCTCTTGGTTATTTTGGGAGGTGAGTATCTGCCTGCATCTGCCCTTGCTTTAAAAAAAAAAAAAAAAAAAAAAACAACCAAACTAGCCACCATGAAGCCCAGAGTCAGGAGAGGAGGGAATCAGGAGGAGGCAGTTGAAGGAGGCAGGGTGGGCCACTCCATCTACCTCCCTGTACTCCTTTCCCTCCCCACAGACCTCCTGTCCAAAGATTGATTTCTCTTGACAACCAAGAGCCTCAGTCTGGATCTCCAAGGAAGAAATTTCCTCTGAAGTACGGGTGAGTGGGAGGGGGCCCCTCCTCCCCCTAGGGCAGACCCAAGACTTCCTCCTCCTTCCCCCACGCAGGGCCCCACGCTGGATTGAATGTCAGGGGCTTCAGGTTTCCCTAAATATAGGTCCTTTGCCGGGGGATCCGTGGCGACGAAAGGGCAGGGGTTACAGAGAAGGTCGGGGACATTTGTGTGTGGGGGAGGGCAGGAGCTGCCTTATAACCCAGAGGGTGTCCACCTGGCTCACTCGCTGCTGACCACGCTCTGCCTGCTCCTTCCGTTCAGCCTCGCAAGCAGGTGGGTCGCTAGCTGAGCTCTGCGGGATGGGGTTGGGTCGGGGTCGGATATGGGGAAGAACTGTCCGGTAGAAACGGGAAGGTCAGAAAAGTAATCTGGGAGCGAGGAGATCAGTGGTACAGCGCGGGGATGGATTTTATATTGAAGAAAGAAGTCAGGTTCAGGAAAGACATTTCGCAGGAACTGTGGCCCCATGGCCCCGACACTTGCTTAGGCCAAGTCCTAGCCAGTCAATTTCCGCACAGTCTGGTTTTCAGCTATTGCCTTGTTTGCACCAGCCGCGGGCGGAAAGCGCGTGTGTCAGAGCAGGCCGCTGGCCTTCTGACGCGGAGAAGCACTTGCCAGGGCGGGACCCCACACCGCTAGGGGAAGGCCTAGCTACCGCTCTCTGCAAGCCCGGGCCGCTCTCTTCCGCTCCCATTGCTTCCACTCGACGCCCTTTTCTCCGCCTCTCGCGCCTGAGTTAAGGACAGGGAGGGAATCGGCTATGCGTCCTGCGCAGGACAGCCCACGGGCGAGGCAGGCAGACGCCCGACCTCTCGATTTGGTTACGATGTGACATACGTTGCAACCACGCAGGCCGGAAGCTGGGACTGCCCCGGCGCGGGGATGGGGCCTGGGAAGGGAAGCCAGCCTTCATCTCTTCTGACTCTTCCATTGCTTTTCCCCCACCTCCCCATCCCCATCTCCTCCCGTGCCAAAATTCCAGCTGAGTCACCGCGCTCCAGAGCGCGCCAGGCTGAGTGGGGGGAAGTGCAAGGGAGGGGCGGGCCCTGGCGACCCGCGGGATGTGGCCCGAGTCACGTCCTAGGGGGGGTGGGGGAGGGATCGTATTCTTGCGGCCTAGTACCTTCGCAAGCGCCGCCTCCTAGCTTCGACTCTGGGCGGCCTTGCGCACTGTTCTTCGCCTGCAATTGGACGCCTCCTGCCCCCGGCAAAGGAAAAAACCCAGCGGAGGGCGGAGCGGTGTCTTTAAAAGACCGGAGCCGCCTCCTCCTGCCCGCCCCCTGCGCCGCCCCCTCGGGATCTGAATAGGCTTCGTTCCTCTCGGAACGCGCCGCAGAACCTGGTTCTGGTGACGACTGCAGCGTTCGCTCCTTAGTCCACCCGCCAGCCCACCGCCCTCTGTCGCCGCACCCCGCCAACCCGCCCCCTCCTGTGCCAGGTGAGCGCCCCTCGCCACGTGCGAGGGTCAGGAACTGTGGAGAAGGATCCTGGGGCAGTGGCGGGTTGGGCATCTGCGCGGAGTCCCCACCCGGTCCCATCATCTTCCCACTACCGCCCCACAGACTTGCTCTCGAGGCCCTTACTCCTCAGCCCTCTCCAGCTATAGCTCCCTCGGTCAGCTGCGCAATGCAGCAGCACCACGCTGAGTCATGGCGGGGGAGGAAGCAGTACGAGATGGAGGACCATTCCCCCATCCCTGTCTTTCCAGGGACCCCCGGTACAAAGTCACAGGGTCCCTTTGCCTAGACAGAGGCAACAAGGGGTGGGCGCAGCTCATACTGCCTCAGGGTTTTCGCAACTGGGTGGCGGGTGATTCCTGCCCCTGGTGAGGAGGGGTAACCCCCTCAGTAGTGTCTGATGACCCATTAACACTTTCCCTGTCTTTCCTTATCTTGTGACCTTGATTCTGAGCCTGGAACTGCTGCAGCCGTGCGAACAGACAGGAGCATTTTTCAGGGAAGGGGTGGGGCGCTTGCCTCCCCTCCACATTCTCTTTCCCTGTATGAGCAGTGAGCACGGGCGAACCTTACCCTTCCCTCCACCTCCGGCTGGGCTTGCTGGGCTGCCCTTTCCTGGGCTTCTGATTGCCTCCTACCTTTTTTCCTAACACCCTCCCTTCACCCTGGGGGGAAAATACTGACCTTGGGATGTCCTTGAAGCCTTGGAGCCTGGGCCAGCCCTGGGATCTTGGGTGGATTGGAAGGAACACCCCAATAGCAGTCAGGAGATCTGGGTTCTAATCTCAGATCTGGCCCCTGGGTTGTGGTGTGGCTGGAAGCACAGATCTTTACCTTCTCTGGGCCCTCTGCCCTACTCATGACCTTTAAATTCTAAAATACTTTGGTTCGGTTTTGTTTCTAGGCAAGGTGACCCCATGGCAAGGCGCAAGCCAGAAGGGTCCAGCTTCAACATGACCCGCCTGTCCCTGGCTATGGCTTTTTCCTTTCCCCCAGTTGCCAGTGGGCAACCCCACCCTCAGCTGGGCAACACCCAGCAACAAACAGAGTTAGGAAAGGTACAGGAGGAGGCAGGCCTAGTACAGGGAAGTCGGGTGTAGGGGAGAGCTTGGGGACAGGAAGTGCCCCAGGACCTGCCAGGGTGTGGGGCAGGGGAGGTAGGGACTGATTGCCCGACCTCCAAGCAAGGGGCCCTGTTCACTGGGAGACCATGGGAAGTCCCAGCTAACTACTCTACCCCCATCTGTCTCCTTCACTCAGGAACTTGCTGCCACTGGCACCATGCCCTTCCAATATCCAGCACTGACCCCGGAGCAGAAGAAGGAGCTGTCTGACATCGCTCACCGAATTGTGGCCCCGGGCAAGGGCATCCTGGCTGCAGATGAGTCCACTGGTGCGGTGCCGGCCCAAGACACAGTGGGAGGAGGGCCCAGGGTTGGAAGTGACAGGTCAGTCTCCTTATTCTCCCATATGATACTCCCCTCCAGGAAGCATTGCCAAGCGGCTGCAGTCCATTGGCACTGAGAACACCGAGGAGAATCGGCGTTTCTACCGCCAGCTGCTGCTGACTGCTGATGACCGTGTGAATCCCTGCATTGGGGGTGTCATCCTCTTCCATGAGACACTATACCAGAAGGCGGATGATGGGCGTCCCTTCCCCCAAGTTATCAAATCCAAGGGTGGTGTTGTGGGCATCAAGGTGAGGGGGCAGGGCTTCAGGATATGTTTGGTGATGGATGTGGGGGAAGGGAATCGAGATTAATAGGGCAGGGGATGACTATTGAGTTGGGGGTCTAGAGACTAGGGTGGAGCCTTGGGTGTGCCAGACTTTATGGTGTACTCATTTGGGACTTCTGTGTGAGTGTGTGGTGCTGGGGATCAAACCCACAGCCTCCTGCATGCTAGGCAAATACTATACCCCCAGCTGGTATTCTCAATCTTTATAATTCTAAGAGCAAGACATTTTCCCATTCTACAGATGAAAAGCCAGAAGTTCAGGGAGGTAAAATGGTTTGCTCAGTAAGTGGTAGAGCCCAGGTGTCCTGACACCCAATCCAGTTAATATTCCTTGTCAAATAATCCAGTGTATCATGCCTCTCAGGACTGGCTGCCACAACTGAGTAAAAATATGGGCAAGCCTGGAGAGACCAGTGGCAGATTAAATTGGGGGAAGAGGGGCACTGTTGAGGAGGAAAGGGTGCTAGAGATCATTGCCCTCATCCACTCCAACAGGTAGACAAGGGCGTGGTGCCCCTGGCAGGAACAAACGGCGAGACCACCACCCAAGGTGAGACTGGTTTGGCTCCTTCCCCTACCAGCCAGCCCACCCAGGCAGGAGCGAGTGGAGCTGCAGGCCTCTCTCGCTGCCATGCTCTGACACCTTCATCTTCTCCTCAGGGCTGGATGGGCTGTCTGAGCGCTGTGCCCAGTACAAGAAGGATGGAGCTGACTTTGCCAAGTGGCGTTGTGTGCTGAAGATTGGGGAACACACCCCCTCAGCTCTTGCCATCATGGAAAATGCCAACGTTCTGGCCCGTTATGCCAGCATCTGCCAGCAGGTGGGACTGCAGGTCCCTAAAAGGACACCTCCCACATCATTTGGTTCTAGTGTGGGCTAGTTTGCCATCCATCTGCCAGGATACCTACCTCCCCCAAAGCTGCTGTTCCCAATACACACTGAACGTGAGGCCAGGCCTCTGCAGGTCACTCTGTAAGACAGAGGGGCAGAATAGGGATTGCGTGGGCTGATCTGAGATGCCTATCACCAGTAATCCACTGAGGCTTTGAAGCCGCGCGTCCCTATTCATCAAGATAAGATCCTGGCTAATGGCTGTGAGGAGCTGTGGGTGGGGTTCTAGGTTAGGAGGCCTCATGGCTACTCTGTCCCTCCCCTGACAGAATGGCATTGTGCCCATTGTGGAACCTGAGATCCTTCCTGATGGGGACCATGACTTGAAGCGCTGTCAATATGTAACTGAGAAGGTAGGTTGCTGTTTCTTGGCTGGGGTGGTGTGGTGAACTGGTCAGCTGGGCCCAAGGTTTGGGCCCCAACAACCCCACTTTCACCTTGCCCTCTAGGTTCTGGCTGCTGTCTACAAGGCTCTGAGTGACCACCACATTTACCTGGAAGGCACCTTGCTGAAGCCCAACATGGTCACCCCAGGCCATGCCTGCACCCAGAAGTACTCCCATGAGGAGATTGCCATGGCAACTGTCACAGCTCTGCGTCGCACAGTACCCCCTGCTGTCCCTGGTGAGGCCTTTCGCCCTTGTCTTGGTCTCCCGGAGGTAGATGAACTGGGCCTACAATCCTGGAGTCCAACTGGTCTGCTTTTCAGAGCAGCCTCTAAGGGCCTCTCCCAGTCTCCTGGGTCTACAGCTAAAGCCCTTCCTCTACTTCGGCCCTTGTTCTACAGGAATCACCTTTCTGTCTGGAGGGCAGAGTGAGGAGGAGGCATCTATCAATCTCAACGCCATCAACAAGTGCCCCCTGCTGAAGCCTTGGGCCCTGACCTTCTCCTATGGCCGAGCCTTACAGGCCTCTGCTCTGAAGGCCTGGGGCGGGAAGAAGGAGAATCTGAAGACTGCCCAGGAGGAGTATATCAAGCGAGCTCTGGTAAGGCAGGGGCAAAAGGTGGCAGGGTGTCTGGGTGGATGGGAGGGACTGAGAAGAGACCTTCTCACGCCGGCTCCTCTCCCCTCTTAGGCCAACAGCCTCGCCTGTCAAGGAAAGTACACCCCAAGTGGTCAGGCCGGGGCTGCAGCCAGCGAGTCCCTCTTCGTCTCTAACCATGCCTACTAAGCTGAGGTGTTCTCAGGCTGCCCCCTCAACACTCCAGGCCCCTGCCCACACTTACTCTTCAAGAGGGGGCCACGTCGGGGCTCCGGGCTTTTTCCCATCACTCTTGCCTCCCTGGTGACTTTGGTGTGTGGTGTTTGTGTGCGCTAACTCCATCACCCCTTCAGCCCACTGCCAATAAACAACTATTTAAGGGGGAGTCTGTTGTCCGTGTCTTGTGGCATCTAAGGTAGGGTGGGCCAGGGGAGGTGGCTGAGCCCAGAAGAGGACAGAGCCCTAGTTTTGTGTTTAGCTGTCCTGGGCAGGAAAAGGAGTGCGGTAGGGCCTTCCTCTGTTTCTTACACCCAAGGGCTTTGAGAAAGGTGGAGATATTGTGAATTTTTCTTCTAGGCTCTATCCCGTCTAACTAGCAGCATCTAATAGGGCTCAGAGTTGAGCAGTACAGGTGTCACCGCCCAAGTCTTTGGAGGCGTTCGCTTGGACTTACTTTTGGGCCCAGGACTCAAGGGTACAGAAGACCCCATGACAAAAACAGCCACCACTATGAAATTTGACCTTTCCTAAGTACTATGGGTCAAGCAACATATTTGGGGATCTATCTAAATGGATGCTCTTATTCCCAATTTATGCTTTATCTTGCCCAAGATGCACTGTTTGTTGGAAATATCTAATGTATATCTCCCAAATCTATGCTATTGAGTTCTATTTCATCATTGTAACAGGAGATGGGCTTAGAAATAGCTTCTTCTTAAGCTTCTGGACTATAGAATGCCTTGAAAAACCTGGAATCTCTCACCTACATCCGTCTTGACAATGCAGATACACACAAACTCAAATGCAGAGCTCAGGTTCCAGGTTAAGAACTGAGCTGCTGCATTCCATGAAGCCACAATGAGGGCCCTACATTTAGCTCTAGGCCATGCCTTGAATCCTTTCATATCATCTAGTCTTGGGTGTAGCAGTAACTAGACCAGTCCCTAGCTGCTGCAGATCTTAGCCATAGCTAGGGAACTGCCACTTCCCCTATTTCCTGCAACCTCCTCACTCCCACCCTTTTCTGGCATGGGTCCTTTCCATTCCAAGCTTCCCTTTCAAGAAAAAAATCTTGACCTTTCTCATCTCCCTGGTCCTACAAAATCCTGACAGTGATCTACATAGAACTGACAACCTTCTAGGGATTTAAAAACTTGGTCCTTCACTTCTGTCTGCACATTTGTGTCTTAGTGCTTACATCCAAAACCAAACCTGGGTTGGGGGGTGTTACCCAGTGGTAAAGCATTTGCTTAGCATGTATAAGCCCTGGGTCTGATTCTCAGCACTCCCTGTTCCAAAATAAGAAAAAAAAAAAACAAGCAAAAAATACCATCTCTATGACTCCTCAAAACTTTGTGTTCATTTCTCTTAGCCTCGCTCAACTTAGGAAAACAAAATCTGAAGTAAAGCAAGTAAAAACGGTCTGTTGAAGATGGCACAAAGGGCAGCATGATGTGTAAAGGCACAGAGACAAAAGATTGTTTAAAGATCAAGTTTCCTCTTACTGCAGTAAAGGACTTGAGGAAGCAGAGGAGTTTTAATGCCAGCTTTGAGTGTTGATCTTTTTAATCTTTTTATAACTCTGAGTTCCAGAAGCAGTTAAGTTAAAGAAAACAAACAACTGTGAACACAGCTTTTCTGGGTTCTAATTTCAACTTTTGTTCCACACCACTTCCAAAATTTTAGCTCTGCAACCACAAGCAAGTTACTCAAACTCTCTGAGCCAGTTTCCGCCTCTTAAAACAGGAATAAAACGTTCAGGCAATAGAACTGTGTCAGGGACGATTTTGGAGTCAGGAGGGTCTTGGTGACTGAGGCATAAGCTCAGCGTGGGAGGGATGTGATCCTTTCTGCCCCAAACTTTGGAGCTCCTCCCTGGCAAAGATTTCTCTGGGGCAGTGGGAAGAGATCGGCTGGGATTTCTTCACTCGCTGAACATTTATGACTGTTTACAGTGCCAAGCCTTACCCTAAGCATTGGAGCTGCAACAGCTCCCAGGATTGTAGAGGGGGAGGCACAAAGAAATAGGTAAACAAAAATGTGTAATATGAAGTGACACGGACGAGCGCGAGCCCAGCTTCAGTTTGTTTTTCTTACTGAAATGGTAGGGGGTTGGTCTGGGTTCCTAACACCTCTCGCGGCGCCCAGGTGCTCAGCCCGCATCCGCCGACGCCCACTTCCTTTTCTCATTCTCCGCCTCCAGAGGTGGCGATCAGGGCGCGCTGAGGGAGTGGGGAGGCGTGTGTATGACGCCACATCCGGCGTGCGCCGGAACTGGCCTCCCTTTGCTTCCGCGGCGGGGCCGGAAGTAGAAGCGGCGGTGGCGGCGGCCCAAAGCGGAGGGAAGGAGGGAAGCAAGCGAGTCCCAGAACCCGAGCCGGAGTCGCAGCGGCGGTAATAGTCTGAAGTCCCTCTGGGCCACCGTCCTTAGCGCGGGCCCGCGGGGTTCGACGGGAGTTGGCGGGGGGTGCGGCCAGAGCGGTGGGACGCTGGGGGTCCCGGGCTGATGTGAGGGGAGGCGGGGGGGCAGCCCCAGAATCTAGTCGCCTCCCCCCCCCCCCGTGCCCCTCACGGACACTCTGATCCGCCGGCTGGTCTTATTTCCCAGGAGACCCCTGTGCGGTGCGGAGGGGGCGGCGGCCCCGACTCTGACCCGCGCCGGGGGGGTGGGCCATGGCGGAGGTCAGCGACCTGGACCGGCAGATCGAGCAGCTGCGGCGTTGCGAGCTCATCAAGGAGAGCGAAGTCAAGGCCCTGTGCGCTAAGGCCAGGTGAGCCCGGTGACCCCAGGAAAGCGACGCCAAGCCGCCACCCTGGGTTCCGGCCTTGGGGCAGACCCAGCTGAGAACTTTGGTTCTCATGCTGGAAGTTTTACCGAGAGGAGCAGAATAGGGCCGCTTTCCTCCAGGAACCCCGTAGTCTGCCAGGGAAAGGTAGACATGGATAAAGACTTAAAAGTATTAGATGTTGTGCTTTGAATGGAATAAGGGAGAGTTACTTAAAGTACTTAGAAAACTCAGGGAGACAGACTTATCTGGAGCAAACAGAAGCAGCTTCTTGTAGGGGCTGAGCTCGGGAAAAGAATAAAAAGATGTAAAAGGAGTGTCTGCAAGAACTGAAGTTCAAGACAAGAAAACAGAGGACTCCTGTGACTTATAAAATGACCTTAATCCCAGCAGACAGCCCTTTAAAAGAGGTGGTTTTTTCCCCCATTTTACAAGTGAAGGCTTTGATGTTCAAAGTTACAAGGAAGTGTGGAAAGGAGTCTGAAGCATTTGTATCCTGACATTTTTCAGGCTGTATACAGTAAGATGGAGTTGGATCATTCTCATGCTTAATCTGGGAGGCGAATAAGCCAGAGTAGAATTAAGCATGATTTGGAAGGAGGCCCAGCTAAGAGTTCTATGGGAACTAGAATGATGTAGTGATTAAGGGTCCAGGTTTTGGAATGTGGTGACTCTAGGTTTGAGTCTGAACTCTGCCTCTTATTAACTGTTGGAGATCTTGAGGTATCTGGTGCCTCAAGGGAAAAAAAAAAAGTTGTTTTGGGTTTTTTGTTTTGTTTTTGGTACCAGGGATTGAATCGAGCCACATCCCCAACCCCTTTTTATTTATTTATTTTTTAATTTTGAGACAGTCTCACTGAGTTGCTTAGGACTTAAGTTGCTAAGACTGGCTTTGAATTTGTGATCCTTCTGCTTCTGTCTCCCAAGCTGCTGGGATTACAGGCATGCACCAGCACACCCACAAAGGCAAGTTTTCTTTATTTGTAAAGTGGAGATGATCATGCTTAATGTAATGGTTGTGAAGCTACATTCAGTGAATTGGTGCTTGAGGTAAACTTTTGGTCCAGTGTAAGTGGCTCAACAAGCACTAGGTGTTATTGCTGTTTGAGAAGGCAAGAATGATGTGGGCTGAAACCATCAGAAAAGCCTGCTAAGATAGGCCTAAAGGATAAAGATAATTTTGATTATCTTATAGGGGCAGGGCCAGTGAGAAAGGACATTCCAAGTAGTATGAGAGGAGCAGAGGCCCTAAGATGTGTGGGCAGCAATTGAGGACACCATTTTCCTGCTTCCTGTGGAGAACTGTTTGATTGTGACTTCCAAGCTTGAGAATTATTGAACAATAGATCCTCTAGTAACCTGGTCTCCCCCATTGTCCCCCCTATCTAACAAACCTGTAAGGCTGGAATCTCATTTGCTCCCTTTTACATAAGAACAGAAAATCACAACTCCTAGAGGCTAATGAATTGACTGAGGTAACCCAGTGAGGAAATAACAGAGCTGGGTTCTAAATCTGTGCCCCTGAGACTCTTTGGTTTGTTCTTCCACACTCAGACAAACACTTAGCAGCCAGACAGGACCTGTGTGCGTTTGATGAACAGTCTAGGCACCTTTTAAAATGCCTGTATGGAGCTTTACGGTTTTGACAACTCAAGAAAATCTGCTTGCTGAGTGCAGGGGTGTCTACCTATAGTTCCAGCTACTCAGGAGGCTGAGGGTTCTGATTGCTTGAGCCCAGGAGTTCAAGGTCAGCCTGGTTAACAAAGTGAGACCCTGTCATGGTGGCACACACCTGTAATCCCAATGGTTTGGGAGGCTGTGGGCAGACAGATTGCGAGTTCAGAGTCAGCCTCAGCAAAAGCAAGGCAGTAAGCAACTCAGTGAGACCCTATCTCTAAATAAAATACAACATAGGGCTGGGTTGTGGTTCAGTAGTTGACTGCCCCTAAGTTCAATCCCTGGTACCAAAAAAGAAAGAAAAGGGAAAAAAAAGAGAGAAGAAAATCTCCCTGACCAAACCACCTCTTGGATGTTTTTATTCTCTCTCCCTCAGTCCTCATTGGCATTTTAAGGAACTTAAACCTGGCATTATTCTTTTTTCCCCCATAAATCTTATCTTCCCCATAGGACTTGGATCAGTGCGGTAGTGATTATAGGTAATGCTTGGATAGTACGCTGGAGTTTTCAAAATAATAGTGAATATATGTGTGCAGTCTCCATTATAGCACTCCTGTGCAATATGCAGGACAGGAGGAAGCATTTACTCTTTTTCGTAGAAGATCAAACTGAGTCGTAGTGTAGATGATATCTATCTATTCTCACACTGTGTCACACAGTAAGTTAGCAAGTTGGAGAGGAAATACGTTTTGAGCCCAGGTCTTTGACCATGCTCCATGGTCATTGGTAGCCAGGCAGAGAGACATTTAAATTTTGATATGGGGTATGAGAGGCAGCAGGGAGCTCTAGAGGGCTGAGGGGTGGGAGGATCCTTTCTAATTGAGACTGAAAGGTAGGTAGAAGGTACTAGGTTGAGGTCTGAGGTGGCCTCTATTATCCCAGGCTTAGTTGTAAGGGGGACTAATTTTAGCACTTAGCCATGACCTGGGGACCTGTCAGAGACTGACTGAAGCCAGTAGTGTCAAGATCTTCAGCTTGCTGAGAGGGTACATAGAAAAAATTAAACCTTCGGAACCACAAAGGCTTATAGGAGTCTGAGCTGAAGTTGGTCCTGTTTAAACTATTAGCACATTAGAAGAGAAAAATTTTTGAATTGGGTACTCTTCAGTGTGAATCTCAGCTTTGTCACCATTATTAATGTGACCCTGGTCAAGTTACTTCTATAACTTTTTTAAATCATTGTGAATGAGATTCTGCCAATCCAGGGACAGCATACCGTTAGGTACTTACTGAAGGTTTGTTAGTTTTGGAAGTAAAAGGGAACGGTTGTGAGTCACTGTAGGGCTGGTGATGTGCTCCAAGTTATAGCTGGCATCACAGCCTGGTTCTTGTTCCTTGACTGCACCAGGGCTGTGCTAGCACTGAGCTAGGGTTTTGCAGAAACGAAGGGTCCTGTGTATGACCTTACTGGGTTTCAGGTTTGTCTCAGGTTTATTGGAAGGGACTGGCATAAGTTCTCAGGAAATTGGGCTCCCAAGTTCCATTCAGTCACTCTCTAGCTTTGTAGCCTCAACTCTGCCAGTTTTTGCTAAGCCTTGGTTTGTTTATCCATCCGATGAGGATGAAAAGAACCCCTTCACCCAGTTTCTTGGAAAGGTCATTATAAGCAGTTGATATGGAAGGATATTCACCCCAAGATGCAGTACAGACAGGAGCCAAGTTCTTCTGGCCTCCTGGACTGCCAGTGCCTCCTCCTGTTGCAGAAAGCTAAGGCAACCTGCCCTGTGCACCCTTGTCAGAGAGCACCCTTAGGGATATACATGAATCCTTCCATTCCCTGAACTCAGGGAACTCACTCTAGTGGAAAGAGACTAGCAGAAAGAGGGAGGGCTGAGGAGGAGCAGCCTGGGGCCATCCCCCATTAGAATAGCTCAATAAAGAGTCAGATCCCCTCACTTAAGCCTCCCTACCAAAAATAAATAAATGAATAAATAAAAATAAAAAAAAAAGAAAGAAAGAATGAAAAGAAAAAAAGAAAACAAACAAAACAAAAACCCCTGAAGCCAGGGTTTTTCCCTGGTCCAGATCCCACCTTTGCTCCTGCAGCCAACCCAGCACCCTCCCATGTTTCAGCTTTGCATCTTCTCTGTGAATCATCTTGTTCCTACCTTTGAGGGTGATTGATGATGGGCATCCATGCAGAGCTCCTAATAAACAGTCATGGTGTGAGTTGCCAGTGTTCAGTGCTGCTCTTATCAGGAGCAAAATTTGGAAATACAGGTGCTACTTCAGTTTGGCACTTGTGACTGCCAAAGTGATTATGGCATCCTTACTCAAGTGAAGTAGACCTCATTGCAAGAAGCAATAAAGTCCTCATGATCTCTAAATAAATGTTGAAAATGTAGGAACAGTGCATTGTCCCTTTGAAGGTGCACCTGCTGGTTGACCTGCCGCGGACACTCTTGTCTTTGGACAGTCTGGGAGAAGGGTCCTGTAACTGGTAGAGTGATGTCAGACTTAAGCCACGGGGCAGTTAGGGAGAGCTCTAAGGCTCAGAGCTCTGTTGTGGATAAGATGAGGAGACTTGTCTCCTAGGAAAGAGTGCTGGATGCCTGAGAGGGAGCAGTAGGGGAGTCAAGGCTGGAAGTCATAGTCTATGTGGAAGGGCTTAGATGCTTAGTTGAGAGCTATAACTTTGTCCTCTTGGCAGCTGGGAGCTTTGGAAGGGTGTTGAGCAGTGGAGGGCCATGGTCAGCTAATCCTGGGGAAATTGAACACTTCACTCCTGCCCCCTGGCGGTTCAAGGACCACCTCATGTCCTCCCCTCCCCCCCAAAAAAAGGTCAGGAATTGGGCTGGGCTGGCCTGGCTGTGGTGACCCTGGTCTTCTCCTGTCTCCAGAGAGATCTTGGTAGAGGAGAGCAACGTGCAGAGGGTGGACTCCCCAGTCACCGTGAGTATACTCTGTCCCTGAAGGCCCGACTTAATCTTTTAAGCACCATAAGTCCACCCCTCATTTCTGGGGTCCTAGGTAGCCCCATGTCTGCCCCTCCCCTGTCTTCATGGATGCCCCACTCTAAGAAATGGATGTTGTGGGAATTTTGATTTGCTTTGGGATACACTTGGCTAGGGCAGAAGGAGTCTAGTTTGGTGAGTGGTTCTGGTCATGTTTCTGTGGCTCTGCACTCTGGGTACTTGGAGGGAGAGAAGGGACCAAGTTCTCCAGGAGCTGTCAGTAGCACTGAAAAAACAGCTCTGGCTCTTGCCCACGGGGCAGCTGGCACTCAGTGTGGGATGACAGGATGCCGTGGCATGGCAACTCAACTCTGGGTAGATGTCCAGCCCTGAGGTGCAACAGCATAGTCAAGGGTGATGAGGCTCTTGAATGCATGGGGTGTTTTGGGGTCATCCCTGGGAACAGAGGGGCTATCCCTTTCACCACCGTGTGAGTGCCAACCTACCTTCCTACTTCTCAGGTGTGCGGCGACATCCATGGACAATTCTATGACCTCAAGGAGCTGTTCAGAGTGAGTGTAGGGGAAACTGGGGTGTGTGAGCTGGGAGTGACTAAAAGGTTCCACTTAGAGTGAAGCCCTTACTTTGGTGCATGAAGAGGAGAAGGAAGCTTCTACTTGGTGGACTTTTGTGAAAGAAGGACATCAGCTGGATAGGAGCATGGGACACTACAGTGGAGAGGGGACTGTTTTGGACCAAGCAGAACCTTCTCCCTCCCCACAGGTGGGTGGCGACGTCCCTGAGACCAACTACCTCTTCATGGGGGACTTTGTGGACCGTGGCTTCTACAGTGTTGAAACCTTCCTTCTACTCCTGGCACTTAAGGTGGGAACCCCTGGCTTCTGGAGCCCATGCATGGCCAGTCTTTCTGCTACTTGGCCACCCTCATGTTCCCTTCCATCCTCTACCTTGGAGCTGTGGTCCTGGCTCTGGACTGATTCTGCTTGATGGGGTTGTTGCCTTGACTCAGGGCCATCTGCCCCAGACTTGGACAACAAGGCTAATGGGGCAGCACTGGGGGAGAAAAGAGAGGCTGGCTTTGTTGAGAGGGTGGCAGTCATTGAGGACAGCTGGATACAGTATGCTTTGGTGGCGAGAGGTGTAGGGGCCAGAGGGCCCTGAGCATCACCAAGGACTTGGGTTTGTGTCTGGCAGGTAGAAGAGCAGCCATTGGGTTTCCAGCTGAAGGGGAGGATTTCTTTACTTCCTCTAAAAGAAGGCCCCTCTCGGGACCTGTGAGGCAGATGAACTGCATGATTCAGGCAGGAGATGACATGAGCCTAGGCCGGAACAGAGATTATGAAGACAGAATGAGGCTGTCAGATGTGTGGAGATTTGGGAGGGATGGTGGAAAGGCAGAGCTTGTATCCCAGTCCTGGCTTGGTGGCCACCCCTAGGTTCGCTATCCTGACCGTATCACCCTGATCCGGGGCAACCATGAGAGCCGCCAGATCACACAGGTCTATGGCTTCTACGATGAGTGCCTGCGCAAATATGGTTCGGTGACCGTGTGGCGCTACTGCACTGAGATCTTTGACTACCTCAGTTTGTCAGCCATCATCGATGGCAAGGTAGGCTGGCCATGGGACTCCTTGGGGCTGGAGTGATAGGGGAGGCTCTGGACCTGTGCCTCCCTTCCTTCTGATCTTGCTTGCCCCTCTAGATCTTCTGTGTGCACGGGGGTCTCTCCCCCTCCATCCAGACTCTGGACCAGATCCGGACAATTGATCGAAAGCAGGAGGTGCCTCACGATGGGCCCATGTGTGACCTCCTCTGGTCTGACCCTGAAGGTAAGGGGCTGGCAGGTGGGGCAGGGCCAGTCTGGCTGTACCTTCATTTGTTGAGACTGGTTAAAGCAAGAGCCTTGAAGGGACAGGCCAGAAGGTCTAGGGAGGAGCAGGGCAGGGCTGGTCCACACTGCCTTTTGTCCTCCACCTGTCGGCCAGCTGGACCCTCGGTGGTGAGCACAGAGGTGTGGATGGCGGAACACTAGAGCCCAGAGAGGGGGTTGGAGCATGCGTGTCACGGCTCAGCGGGCTGTTTAGGACAAAAGGATTGGCTCCCTGCATGGCCAGGGGCATCGGGACCTGACAGCAGCTTCTTCATAGGTCAGACCTCGGAATGAAAGCTCCCCAAGGACCCCTCGCGCTGTGGGAGTCCCTGCTACTGTGGAGCAGAGCTGAGAGTTACAGTCAGGTCTCTTGAATACCAGCCCAGGGCCCAGCCTCCCCTCTGTCACTGCCACTCAGCCCTGCAAGGCCTAGGGTGACCTTTCGCCCCTGCTGGGCCAGGACAGTGCTTATTACACTGGTCTGCTGGTGGTTCTCATGAGCACCTCCTTTCACTCACATGCACACCTGTTTGGACAGTCAATTGAATGGCCACTGCGATTAGGAGGTGAGACCAGACATCCAGCATTCTCTCCAGCTCATCTGCTCCAACATTTCAGTCCTCTCCCCCAGAACCCCCTGGAACATATGTATTCCAGGGTAATCTTGCTGCACAGGGCTCTGGTTGATAGAATGCGACAGGATATTATTCACCTTCAAGGGACAGTGGGCAACCAGAGAAGCCTTGAGGACCTCCTCTTCCCATCTCTACCTTATTTGCCTCAGACACAACAGGCTGGGGTGTGAGCCCCCGTGGAGCCGGCTACCTGTTTGGCAGTGATGTGGTGGCCCAGTTCAACGCAGCCAATGACATTGATATGATCTGCCGTGCCCATCAACTAGTGATGGAAGGTTACAAGTGGCACTTCAATGAGACCGTGCTCACTGTGTGGTCAGCACCCAACTACTGCTACCGGTGAGCTGGTGGGACCAGGAGACCAGGGTGGTGATGGGGAATCTAGGCTGACCCATTTCTAACTGTGCTGCCCCCTGCTTCTAGCTGTGGCAATGTGGCAGCCATCTTGGAGCTGGACGAGCATCTCCAAAAAGATTTCATCATCTTTGAGGCTGCTCCCCAGGAGACACGGGGCATCCCCTCTAAGAAGCCTGTGGCCGACTACTTCCTGTGACCCTTTGGCCCTGCCCCCTCCAACCTTTCTGGCCCTCGGACCACTGTGACTCTGCCCTCTCCCCAGTCGGAGACTGGGCATGGAGGGGCTGTCCCCAGCTCTGCTCTCCCCCCAAGAGGGCGTTTCAAGGGTGAGGACTTTCTCTGGAGAGGTTTGGAGCCTTAGCTCCATGCTCCTCCTCTCCTTTCTCCCCACTTGAACCATGAAGTTTCCAGTAATTTTTTGTTTTTCTTTTTCCTTTTTTTTGTTTGTTTGTTTTTAGATAAAAGTTTTGAGGAAAAAAAAGAAAAAAAATTCTAATAAAAGAAGAAAAATGGTTGTTGGGTTTATGTCAGTCTTGATGGGGGTGAGCAAAGATGATGGCCTGGGACCTGCACGGGCATCAGGACCTTCACTACCTTGGCCCTAATCTTTCCAGGAAGGCAAATCTCAGGCCGGTCCACTTGCCCAGAGCCTCCAGCTCCCCATCCAGTGACCACTCCCAGAAGGCTTCCTCAGTGCCGGGCACAGGTGGGTTCTCATGGCAGCCTTGTTTAATTTTCAAAACAACTCGTGTTAGGAAATTCAGGTTTCCTACATTTTCCTAAAGAGGAAAATGGCCCAGAGCAGGTTGATTCATGTGCATAAGGGCACGCAGCTGGAACAGGCAGTTCTGGATCTGCCTGGGCTTCCTAACAAAGCCTTGACTGGCCCCGCCCCGCCCAGGGCCAACACCATTAGCCCAATATTTCCTGAGCGCTGATGTCTTTTTGAGTTTTATTAACAAAAATACTCTGGTCCTGAGAACAGACTGGTGTGGCTTGCAGTGGTGGCAAGGGGGGGTACACAGGAGGTGGAGATGCTGGGCTGTCCCCATTTGGCCAGGCAGAGCCTCCTTCCATTCACACCAAGGTGAGAGCCGGGAAGGGGAAGCTGGCCCCAGCTGGACTCCAGCAGCCTGGCTGGGGCTTTGAAGCCAGAGGGGGTGGGAATGAAATCAAGGTGTGAAGTGGGGTGGGGGACAGGCCCAAGGCAGCCATTTGGTGTGGGGGATGGGGACAGTGGAGTGAGGGGGCTACAGTGCTGGGGGAAGGGAACTGGAGATGGTGATGGAAGATGAGGCAGAGGGCCCTGCTCAGTACATTGGTTTGGAGCCCACATCCAGGTATCCCCCAGGCCCTGGGTATGGTAAGGGGAAGGGGCCCCCTTGGAGGAAGTGTGGGGCAAAGGATGCTGCAGGTGGAGCTGCTGGGTACCCTGAGCCCCCTGGCCCGGGCTGCAGCTCCAAAAATGCAGCCGAGTAGGGGGCTGGGCGCCCAGAGTCTGGAGCCTCAGGGAAGCTGGGGTTCCTAAAGTAGAAAGACAGCTGTTAGAAGAGGAGAGAGGGAAGGCCTGGAACAGCTCAGCCCTGTGTCCTTGTCCCACTCACCTGGCTGGTAGGTGATTGGGGGCCCCATGGAACGCTGCGGGGTGCAGGAGATAGGCCTCAGCACTAGGGCCACCACATGGAGGAGCTGGGGCAGGGACAGCTTCCCTGGGGGCTGAGGCCTGCTCTGGATCTGACTCACGAACATCCCCACCCAGGGTGGAGTCACAGGGACCCCCTGGTGTATCTGGGGAGACAGAAGGGACAGGTTGGGCTAGGGAGGATCAGTATCCCAGGCCTGGTCCCATCACCATTAGGACAGCTCACCTCCACTCCCATAGGCCTCTGTGGCTACTGGCTCTGGGCCCCGAAGTTTCCTCTTCACACGGGCATCTCGCTCCCTGGGGAACAGCGATGATGATGAGGATAGTGATGATGATGATGATGATGATGATGATGATGATGATGATGATACTATTAGTACTTACCAGGTGCCAGGCATTTCACCCTCCCAGGAACCCTATCAGGCAGGTGCCATTATTATACCCATTTTAGAGATGAAGGAACTAAAGGCCAGCAAATTAAGGGAATAGAAAGCAGAACTGTGATTTATTCTCCACTTGAACTTTCCAGTGCTTTCTACTGTATTTAGAATTAGTGGAAACTCTCCCAAGCTGCAGGGCTAGGGCAGGGCCTGACCCCAGCTCATTTCTCTGTGCCCCCACCTCCACCAGCTACCATTCAGTCTCTCTGGTATCTTTTATCCCCTCTTCACCTACTTAACTCATCCTCTTGTCTCAGGTTAAGCAAAACTTCCTCAAGAACTCCCTGACCTCCCGCTGTTTATCACAGTCACACTTACATTTGATGGAATGGGTCATGTCTATCTCTTGACAGAGGGTGAGCTCCCTGAGGGCAGGGGTCCATCCTGAGGGGGCTGTACTCAAGTCCCTGCTCTGGAGCCTAAACTGGCTTCCCATCACCTCCCTGACTTGCCTCCACACTCACACCACCTCAACAGTATGGCAGGCAGTCCTACTTCAGGGCCCTTGCACATGCAGTTCCTGC
This sequence comes from Sciurus vulgaris, assembly GCF_902686455.1. Lineage (NCBI taxonomy): Eukaryota > Metazoa > Chordata > Mammalia > Rodentia > Sciuridae > Sciurus > Sciurus vulgaris. The sequence continues at coordinate 21,858,130 of NC_136479.1, read as the reverse complement.
TCCCTAGCATGCTTCTCCCCACTTACCAGATGGCTCCCTCCTTTACTTCCTTCAGGTTTTTTCTTAAATGTTCTTTCCTCAGGCTCAGGGAGGTCTTCCTAAACCATTTCTCACCCTAGCCTTCCTATCCTTCTTCCCTGATTTTTTTCTCTTCTCTGTGGAACATATGCTAACTTATATTTTATTTATTTATTTTGTTTACTTGTCCACTTGCCCACTAGCATATCAGCACTAAGAGGACAGGGGCTTTGGTTTGCTTTGTTTACTTATGTGTTCCCAATGCCTAGAACAGTGCCTGGCATACAGCAGGTGCTAAATAAGTGTATTCATTGACTCAATGAGTGAATAAATGTTTTTATTTACCATTGCATTCCTGATATCTGGCACAGTGCTGGGCACATAGTGATTAATAAATATTGTTGAATGGATAGGACAATGCTCACCTCTTGCAGTTTCTGCCGTTTTCCCGGAAGCCTTTGGCAAAGGGATTGGCTGCAATCTTGAGTTGTGTGATCTGGGGGCACAAATCCAGGTCAAAGCTCCTGCAGCCTGGGCAGGGTGCTGCTACCCCTCAAGCAGAGTCACTCACCCGTGGGTTCTGGTAGGCTGTCACAGAGATGAATGTGGTCTCAGGGAAGCGAAAGGAGGCCACGCCTCCCCAGTGCTGACTGCAGAGCTGGGCAGCTCGCACCAGGTGAATGCGGGGCTGATACTTATGCATGGAGTGCAAGATTAGCTGGAAGGGAAGAAACAGGAGTGATTCCCTGTCCTGGGCCCCAGCCTTAGCTGTCTACCCAGCACCACCCAGAGCCCCTATCCTGGAGTCCCAGCTTGGGCCTCACGTGGCCATGGGGGTCCAGGGTGCTATTGGTGAGCTTGACACGATGGAAGGACACAGGCTGCCGCATCCAGTGGGCACCAGTGGCAGGAGAGTCAGGGTGAATATAGACACGATCGGGTAGGCGGGGCTCTGCCTTGCCGCTGGGCTCCCAGTGCCGGCCCTGCCAGCGGTAGCGAGCCCCATCCACTGGAACCACATCCAGAAGAAACAGGTAGCGGGCCTCGGGGTCCAGGCCAGTGACTGACACTCGGCAAGCAGGGAACATGCGCCTGCACAGGGCAAGAGAAGGGAGAGGCCTGGAACCTATGGTCAGAAGTGGGCCTAGCACCAGTAAGGGAACCCAAAGCAGTCAGTTCTGGCAGAGAAACATCAGGACAGGTGGAATTAGAACCCAGAGGCAGAATCGCAGAGTTGAAAGACTCCATTTTACAGATGGAAGAACAGACAGGATCACAAAGCAAGTTAGGAGCAGGGCCTACTTGCTGAAGCAGTTGTGGCTAACTTTTCTCCCTGAAATCTTTCCAGGAGCCTCATACTCCTCCCCACCTTGGTTTCCTTATCTGATCTCCATCACCAATCCCTACAGCTAATAGGAAATTTGCTTCAGAAAAAATGAGACCTTGCCTTCAGTAAGGAGAGGATTTGCCATGCTAGGGCCTGAGCTCCTACCCAGATAAAGATCTTGTCACAGGTTACACACTGATCACTTGAGCCTCAGAAGTCAGCCCAGACCTAGTCACAAACTGAGTCCTATTCAAATTACACATTGAGCCTTGATCCTGGCCAGAATTCCCTGATGCTGGTCACCAGCTTGATCCTAGACATGGTCTAAATCCTGACTCCAGCCACAGACTGACTTCTGATCTAGGCCACACACTGATCTATAACCTAGTCAGACTTTCTGACCCTGGTCCAGACTGATCTGTGACCCTTGAAAGACTGGCCCCTAAACCCAGTCTCCAGGCTTGACCCTTGACATTTTGTCAAAGTCCTGATTCCATCCACATTCACTCATGCCCCAGGCCACAGTCAGATTCAGAGCTTGGGCTGAGCTCCAGCACTGGAGAAACCCCCAAACCCAGACTGGTGCCCAGGATCTACCTTTCCCAAGAGACCCCAGTAGAAACTGATCTGGCCAGCCCTCACCTGCCGGCTTTGGTGATGATCATCTCTGTCCCCACAGCGCTGAACTCCTTCCACAGCTCCTGGTTCTCCAGGCTCAGGCTGACCCCCGGGAGTGAGTGAACGGCCTCTGCAGCTGGTGGGGCTGGCTCAGTACTCAGGGTTGGGGGTAGTAGGGGCAGGGGTGGGGGTGCAGCAAGGGTGCGGGGACCAGCCTCAATCCCAGACAGGAAGCAATCCAGTTTAGGGTATCCAGATCTGGAGTATGTTGTGGGAGAATATGAGCCAGCCGAGGTCACAGCCCCCCAAAACCCCTACCCAGCAGCAGGTCCCACCGCTCACCCGGGTAGCGGTAGCCCTCTGCCGGGCAGTAGGGAAGCCGGAGTCCCCACCCGGCTGGGGGGGCCCCAGACGGTAGCCGGTCCCCAAGGAGGGGTACAACTCTCGTGGATGGTACATGTTGTAGTCCCTTTCGGCCTTCAGGTCACGCTGCCTATAGTCCCCCGGGTGCTGAGAGATGCCCCCTTTATAGCTCACAGCTCAGCCCCTTCCAGACCCAAGATCACAGCCCCTCCCCTTCTTTGGGGCCCTGGAGGTGGGCTGGAGTGGAAACCCCTGGGGCCTCGAAGGGGTCCAAGAGGGTGGCCGGATACCTGTACCCTCTCCCCTTCCCCTCCCCCTTGGGCGGCTTCATTAGCCCCGACCCCCCTGCCCCCTCACTTACATAATTAACTCCTCGGCCTGATTGATCCCCAGGGCTCGGACAGGGACGCAGTTTGGTGCTTCCGGACAGCTGGTCCCCGTTCCCACGGGGGGAGCCCCGGCTAGGGACAAGCTACGGGGGGCGGGGCCTGGACCCTGGGACCTAGCCCGGAGTCCTGGGGCAGACCCTGGCGTCCCAGACTTCCTGACTGGCGATCTCCACTCCACTTGAGAGAACTGAACTGGGCTTGGAGGGAAAAAGAGTAACTGGAGGGAAAGTGCCGGGTTGGAGGGAAGGGGCCTGAGTTAATTACATAGGACGCTGGAAACCTCGAGGAGTCCGCAGTAGAGGCCATTCCTCCCTGGTTCCCATTCTGAAATACCTCTACCCTCTACCAAGTCCCAAAAGTTGCGCGAAGTGCGCAGCTCTAGTCTTGACTTCTCGCGAAGGGTTTCCCATAAAGGTCCGCACTGGGGAACACTCCGAACTACACTTCCCAGCAGCCGCTGCGCAAAGACGCGTATGAGGGAGGGGGATAGACTGCGGTGTGGCCTCTGGGAGTTGTAGTCTGGACGAGAGGGGCGGTGAAGCCTGTGACGGGGCGTCTTCGCAGGGGAGCTGCCTCTAGGTGGCGGCCAAGCACTAGCGCAAGAAGACATAGATCAGCCGAGGTCAAGGCCTAGTGGCCAGTGTGGGCTCAAGGATCTCCACAGGCCGTGGAGACCAGCTTGAAAGGCTGTGTCTACCCCATGCCCCGTGGGGGTCCGGAACAGGTCTATAGGGGCAGGAATCTTTATTCGAGTTTCCCCCTCCCGGATTCCCACGTGAGCCTGGGGCTGTCTCCACTCCATTGTTTTATTATATACAAACGCTACAGAACGAGGGGAACAGACACGTGTGGGGTAAGAGGGGCTCGGTGGGAGAAGTTCACAGGGCAGACGGTGTACTGGGGCCAAGAGAGCAGCACACAGGCCATATCTATGGGGCAGGCGGGAAAGGAAGGGATTAAAAACGAGATCCAAGCCAGCCAGATCGCAGGGAAATGTGGGGGTGTCGTCCCCCTTCTGATCTCCCCCCAAGGTCACAGTGCATGCAATAAAATATATGTACAGGAGCTGGATCCTTCCTCTGCAGGGGCCCTGAGAGCTCCCTTCAGGCGGAGGGAAGCCAGTGGCGCCCCCTGGCGGCCAGGCCAGGCTGGAGCCACATGTGTCAGGAGCAGGGGTCAGTCCCAGCCGTTGTCTTTGATCATGTGGTTGAGTTCAATGATGTACTTCCCCTCTTTGTACTTCTGGCTGCTCTCAAAGGCTTGCTCCTGAAAAGGGCAGGGAAGAGGGGTTTGGTACCGTCATCTTTGGGCAAGAGGTTTGCCATAGACACAGGGCTGGGGAATGGATCTGATTGGCCCCCATTTTACATATGAGGAAACTTGCCCAGAGAAGCCAAGCTACCTGCCCACAGACACAGAGCTGGTAAACAGTAGGGCTGTTTCTCAGTAGTAAGGAGTAGATAGAACTCTGAATCATGAGTACTTTTTAAGTACTGTCAGTTTCAACAGAGAGGATATGGAAATGCTTAAAAGATTTCACAGTTCAGGGGTTGCAAACTGGTGGCCTGAGGGCCATTTCAGCCTACGCATAGTTTTGTTTGGATAACAGTTTCATGAAAATTAAGAGTTGGGGATGTAGTTCAGTGGCACAGCACTTGCCTAGCATGTGCGAGGCCCTGGGCTTGATCCCTGTGCCTTAAAACAAACAAACAAACAAACAAAACCCCAAACTTTAAAATAGTAAACTATAGGCATACATGCTGACTCCCATTTATCCCAGGCTGCTCTTCCTCTCTGTTATTTCTTCTGTAAATTGACATTATCTAATTGGCCTCAAGAACTTGATTTTTTTTTTTTTTTTAATTTTTATTTTTTGGTGCTGGGGATTGAACCCAGGGCCTTGTGCATGCTAGACAAGCACTCTACCAACTATGTCCCCGGCCCACAAGAACTTGAGTTTTTAACCTCTGGCCTAGGCTACCTCTTTATTTTTCAGAGGTCCAGAGAAGCCGAGCCATCTGTCTAGAGACACACAGCAAATGTGTAGCAGGACCACAGTTGAACTCAGGTGAGACTGTCTTTCTCTGCCCGGGGTACCCACCTCACAGAGGCACTCCAAGCAATGCCTGTCCAATTCAACACCTTACAGATTCCCCAAGAGCAATCTTCCTTTGCCTACATCTAATCTGATCCCTGTTACAATCTTGGGTGCCAGGGTGGCGGCTTTATCCTCCAATGTCAGATAAGGAAAAGGAGACTCGGGGGGTAGTGAAATCAGATCCTGGACAGCAGCATTGGCAATGTGGCAATGAAAGAGAAGGCGTGTGGACCCAAATTCCATGTTATCTGGGGTCTTAGGCAACTTCTTTGATCATGTGAATGATAATACAAGTCAGTGGGCAAGGGTTTGGAGTTAAGGAAAAAAAAAAGAACAAACTATGATATGATCTTGGGCAAATTACCTAATCTGGGTCTCTGGGAAATATATGCCAAACAAGTGAGAGTGCATGGCACATAAGCATTCAATAAATGGTAACTCTGCTTATTTCCTCATCTCTAAAACAGGGATGCTGATGCCTTTGAAGGAAAGGATGGGTTATGAGAAAAATCCTAAAAGCGCTTATAGGATGCAAGAGAAGAGAACATGGTCGGGGGCTGAAAAGACAGTTTGGCTTCTCTCTGCAGGCCTATTCACTCTGAAAAGTGGCCAGTTGACTGCTTGTGAGAAACAGGTGATGTGAGGTCAGGTCAAAGGTTACTGTGGGGTTGAAGATGACTGACTCACATATTTCCAGCCCAAAGTGGTCTTGCAGTTCTCACAGTGGATGTCAGCGACAGCATGGAGGCCTGTCAGCAGCACCCGCTCCTCGGCTGGCCCGCAGCCCACATTCACCCTGCGGGGACATGGGCAGTCCCAGGAAGGGTCCCACCATCACAGAACCTCCCCCCCCCCCCCCCGCAAGCTTGTATCCACTGTATCTGTCCTTAGCATCCAAGAGAGGGATTGTGCTTGAACCAGGGGACTCTGGTAGTCTCAGCATGATACCAGGAGTCACAGGTCACAACAGGTTGGAAAAAGAAATGAGGGGGCCAGATACTCACACAGAATTGAAGAGGTAGGCACGCCCCTGACTGCCCTGGAAGGACTAAAGGGTGGGAAGGGGAAAGGGGGGTCAGGGCTACTGGTGGGGGCTGCCAGTCAGCCCATTTAGCCTCCCATTCCAGCCTCAACTGTGGCCGGGTTACCTTGGAGATGAGGTCGTCGTGGTTGGCCAGGTGAGCACGGCAGTGGGCACAGCTATACCTCCGGTGACAATCATCCAAGTAGGCCTGAAACGTCTTGGGCTTTGAAATCCGCACCATGGCGGGGGCCAGGGGCAGTGGCCCCACGCGGGGAGCGGCCCACGGGGAGCAGAGGGAGCCCAGTGCCTGCCAGGGAGGGAGTAGGTAGGCTGTCAGGACTCAGGCCACACACATGCAGGCACACCCAGAGCCATGGGGACTCTGTCACACTTGGCTGCTCTCTCCTTTCCCCAGAGCCAGCAGCCTCTCCAGGGACCAGAGTCGTTTCAGTTTTGACTCAGTGAGGAGGCCTCAGGTTGCATCAGCGGGGAAACTGAGTCTAGGAGGAGCTCAAGGTGAGTCACCCACCTGCTTTCAGCTTCACCCCTGTTGACCTGCCAGGTGAAGCTGGAGGAAGGGGCCTTTAGAGTGAATGTCAGTCCCAGTTCAGGGGGGAGCACAGGAAGTTAGGAACTGGCAGGTCCTTAGGACTTCATTTGGACTGCGGGTGGGGTTACTCTGGGGACCAGGGAGTTCACCTGGACAGAGGGTCCCTCACCTGGAGGAGACTGGAGGCCCTGCTGAAGGTGGAGGGTTACCTAATAGGGGAGGGGCTCTCACTGGGGGCGCTGAGACCTCATCTCCGCCGAGGGAATCTTACCTGTATCGCGCAGCCTTACCTGAGACCCCGGGGCTCACCTGGGGCGCGGGGGTTGGGGGGCGGGCGCCGGGGAAAAGGGGCAGTCCTCGCTGGCGGGGCGAGGGCGCGGGGCGACGCGCAGCCTTGACGGTGCGGGCCTCACCTCGCCTGGGCGCGCGGGGCCCCGGTCCGCGGGGTGGCCTGGCCTGGGAGTGGGGGGCGCTCCTGGTGGGCGCCGTCCCCCCCGGCCCGGGTTCGCAGCCGCCTCGACTTGTTTACACCGAGACCAGCTGCTTGCCGCGGCTTCGGCGGGAGGGGGAGGGGGGGCCGGCCCTCCAGTCCCGGCGGCCTCCGTGGCCAATCGGCGTGCCGCATGGCAAATGAGGGGGGCGCGTCATACGGCGGCCAGCGCAGGCCTGGGCTGCCCTTCCCCTGCTCCCCGCTGCCTCCGGCCCGGAAATGCGGCTGCGGCCCTAGGCGGCCCGGGGCCTGGTCAGCTCCTTGGCATCCCAAGGTGTTTTGAAGAAGCAAGGATCTGAGGGTCCTGACCCTGCGCAGAGTTAGGAGAAGGGTGGTATCAGGACGTCCATCCCCAGGAAATAATAGTCATAACATACCTGCGTTTATCCACTCAATCTCCGCAGCAATCCTATAGGGCAGCCTCTCCTATTGTCCTGCCTTTTACCAGAGACTGTGGCCCGGAGAGGTCTAGCATCTCTCCCGAGATGATCAGCCGGTAAGAAGCAAAACAACTCACTTCGACTGAATTCCATGGCCTTTGCTCTATCACCAGGAACAGACTTAGTTCATCTCTTAAAAGGGAAGAGCTAAAGTTGCCATTGCTGTTGGACTCCTGGGAGCACAGGCCCTGGAAGAAGCCAGTTCCTATCACATGAACTTCACCTCCTCCAAGGAGTCTCCTGCATGTCCCCTACCCCTCAGGCTGGGTTAGGTCCGCCTCCAGTGAAAACGTCTGTTTAAGCCACGTGTCTGCCTAGCTTTGACTTGTCCACTGCTGTGGTCCCTGTCTCCAGCCCTGCTTAGAGTAGGCACTCAGTGTTTGTGCGGTGGGATTCTTCATTGAGTCAATAAGGTTTCAGGACTGGAGGAGACCTGAGAGTGGGGAGTTGGGATGGTGGGAGGTACAGATTGAACTATGAACTCACCCAGCCTGTTGAGGCCCACTGGGGCAAACGTGGGGGAAGTCAAGTTCCTCAAGTGTGCTTAGGGCTCTCAAAGGACTTAGGAGAATAGAACCATTATCCATGGCTCTCAAGAGGCCAGGGGCCAGGGCACCTGAGTTGGCCCTGTAAGGGACATTCTTGAGAGTGGAGACCAAGCAGGCATTGGGTGTGGCATTACTTTGGATCTGGAATGTAGTGGAACCAGTGGCCCCGACTGGTTAGGGCCCCAGGGTCGGGCCCCAGGTCCTGGGCCCTATCTGCCATCTTGATGGTCTTCCAGGAGTCATCCTTCACCTCTCACTCAATGGACAATTATGTGACTGAAAAGTAAATATTTATTTTTCAGGAAGAGAAACAGAGGAGAAGGCCTCAGGAGGCTGTAGCCACAGGTCCATGGTTGTCCAGGTAGCGCCTCAGGGCTGTGGGGTAGTCTGTTATAACACCAGTAGCCCCCAGGTTGAAGGCCACTTCAAAATCTGACTCTTCATTAAGGCACCAAAATACTACCTGAATATGGAGGGAGGGGTTTGTTAGTTTCCAAATAACTTTACACAGAATCTCCCCTTCTGCCCCACACCTCGCCTTATACCCTACTGATAACCTGATCTATGGTGGGAGCTTTTCTCCTCCTCTGCAGAGAACGCCCAACAGTGGTATGCTGAAGCTGATTAATTTCAAGAATTTTGCAAACTGGTATTAAGTACAGCCATTGCTAAAGCTAAACTGTATAAACTCACAATTAAAAAAGATTATAATGAAAACAAAGGCAATCAATTCTCAACGTTTACTACTTATTAATTATTTACTATTTCCTATGTTCTCTCTTTTGGGTGGGTACTGGGGATAGAAATCAGGGGTGCTTTACCACTGACTACATCCTCAATCCTTTATTTTTTGTTATTGAGACAGGGTCTTGCCAAGTAACTGAGACTGGCCTTGAATTTGTGATCCTCCTGCCTCCGCCTTCCAAGTTACTGGGATTATAGGTATGGGCCACACAGCCCAGCTCTATTTCCTGTGTTCTTGAGGGTACCTGTATCTGTTGAATCTATAAGATGGGGCTACTGGACAATGGTGGGCTATTGCACATATCTTCTTAATTTTGCATTTAATGACTTTGCATTCATAGCCTGACATTGACCATTGTCAATGTCATTACTTAAGTCAGAGAAAGTAATGTTCAAATCAGGTTTTAATTTTTCTCCTAGGGAGCCAGTTGTTGAACATTTAGCAACACACCAGGGCCTCCAGCCTGCCCCATCCCTTGATGTTGAGCCTTCCCTGCCTCTCTGTGGGTCTAAAGGCAGGTGGGGACAGCATTTTTTATTCCAAGCAAGTCACTGGACTTCTTGATTTCGTCTTCCTCTTCCTCCTCTTCCTCCTCTTCCCCTCTCCCCTCCCCTCCCCTCCCCTCCCCTCTCTTCTCCCTCCTCCTTTCTTCCCCCTCCTCCTTTCTTCCCCCCTCCTCCTTTCTTCCCCCTCCTTCTTTCCCTCCTCTTCCTCCTCCTTCTCTTTAGTTACTGGGGATTGAACCCAGAGGCATTCTGCCACTGAGCTACATCCCTAGCCCTTTGATTTTTATTTTCAGTAGGATCTCCTAAATTGCCCAAGTTGACCTTGAACTCTGGATCCTTCTGCTCAACTCAGATTACAGGTGGTGTACCACCATGCCCGCCCTTGATTTCTTAATCTGACGAATGAGGATGATGGTCCAAACTCACAGAGTTATGGTGAAGGTCCAAGGCATGAGCGGGCTGACCAGAGAGAGCTTTGTTATCCCAATGCCTCACTCACACCACATTCAGTCACTAGCCAAGTCCTCTTCCACCTGTCCCCTACTACTGCCACCTAAGCCTGAGTCCTGTCCAAGGTAGCATCAGATTCCTATGAAAACTGTGCTTCCACCCGACCCCGCAATGTCTTCTCCACATACTAGCAAAAACTCAACAAACCTCAACTGGATTAGGCCTCTTTCCTCTGAAGACCTCAGAAATGTTCCTTTCCTGTGGCTGAAGTCCACACTCCTTTCTGAGGTCAGCAGGCCTGCCTGAGCCCTGGCTGCCCTTGGCCACTTCTTCCAGGCTGTGCCCTGGGAGCTTTCCTGGTGCCTCTGCCAGCCTGGTCTTCTGCTTCTCCAGCCTTCACACCTGTGGGCCTTCCTGCCTGAGATGTCCTCCCTTCCTCTCCCTGAGTGCCAGCTTCCTCCCACCCTTCCTGGGAATGCTCACACCTCTCTTCTTCCAGACCCCGCAGCCCGCAGCACTCTGCTTCCTTTTTTCAACAGGTGATGTAAAGCAGGTTGTGGCCTGCCTGTTTCCTTCCTCTGCCCCTGTTGGGAAGTTCTCCTCCCATCTGGAACATGCTCAACAAGCTTTACAAATTAAGTGACCTGGTCAAAGGTGATCCTCAGGGATCAGTACAGTCAATGCATCATCTTCATGATGCATCTATAAGCCCTTCCTAAGTACCAGTTACATACCCAGAAGGGTTGCATATACCATTTATCCATTTTATGAATAAAGAAACAGACTCTGAAGATCCTATGGCTTGCCCAAGTGATCCCACAATCGGCAGCAGAGAGATTGGGACCCTGATGCCAGGCACATGCCAGAGTGGTGCTCAAGTCCTCACCTGCACCCCTCGCTCTTCCAAGTGTCGGATCAGACTCTTTCTCATGATGATCCTGGGGATGGCAACATGGCAAGGTGATGATAAGAGGGGACAAAGGAGAAGGGTGGAAGCAGGTTGCTACTGGGACAGCCACCCAGTCTTCTCTCTTATCTCACCATTTTGAAACCACAGCTGCCAACTGGTTCAGCCCAGAGCAGGAAAATGGGAAGTAGGTCCTGTGAAGAGAAGGTGGAGGGGGTCAGTCCCTCTGTCATGGGGGTGCAGCCCTGCCCCTAAAGAAAAACTTTTGCAGTGGCACAACAGAACCTATTGTTCAGTGAGATCCTACTCTGAGATCCACAAATCCATGCTTCAAGCGTAAGGCCCCCCATCTCACTATCATTTTGGTACTGGGGATTGAACCCAGGATGCTTAGCCACTGAGCAACACCTCCAGCCTTCCTCCCAGCCCCCGTATTGGAAATGGAATCCAGGGGCACCTAACTACTGAGCAACATCCCCAACCCTTTTTATTCTTTTATTTTGAGAAAGGGTCTTGCTAAGTTGGGCCTCACTAAGTTGCTGAGGCTGGCTTTGAACTCACTGTCCTCTTGCCTCAGCCTCCCAAGCCACTGGGAGTATAGACATGCACCACTGTGCCCAGCTTATTTTTATTTTGAAACAGGGTCTTGCTAAGTAGCTTTAGGACCTCACTGATTTGCTAAGGCTGGTCTTGAACTTGCAGTCCTCCTGCCAGGCTGGTCTTGAACTTGCAATCCTCCTGCCTTAGCCTCCCGAGTTGCCGGGATTACATGCATGTGCCACCACACCCAGTTCTACCTCACTGTCTTACAGATAAGGAAACTTAGGTCTAGAGAACTAAACAGATTTGCTGGAGGTCACAAAGCAAACTGGTGGTGGGGCTGAGGCCAGGGCTGGGATCCAGCTGGATTTCAAAGCTGGACAACCCATTTGGAGGTCCTTCTGACTGGATCTGGTGAGCTTCTTGAGACCAGATAATGCTTAATGGATTGGCTATTTGTTGCCAGTTGGGGTGACTTCATATGATTTCACAGCATTCCATGGCAAGCTATGGAGTCAGACCTAGGGCACACCTGGGCTCTGTACTTCCAGCTGTGTGACCCTGGACCAATTACAGAACCTCTCTGAGCCTCTGATTCTCTATGGATACTATGGGGGTCATGACTCCTATACCTCCTGGGAGCATTGTAAGGTAAGGATCAAATACACCAAAAGATGTGGAAACATTTTGAAAATCCTGTACAAAAAGTTACATATACAAAGCTTTGTAGCAAGGGATTGTGGGGCTGGTTCCCTCAGGACTACAGAGGGTAGCAGAGAGCATTGGCCACCGCCCTAGAGAACATGTAGGAAAGCAAAGGGAAGAGCTGAGCTTGGTGGTGCACACCTGTTATCCCAGTGGCTGGGAGGCTGAGGCAGGAGGATTGTGAGCTCAAAACCAGCCTCAGCAACTTACTGAGCCATAAGCAACTCAGCGAGACCCTGTCTCTAGATAAAATATTTTTAAAAAGGGGCTGGGGATGTGGCTCAGTGGTTGAGTGCCCTTGTGTTCAATCCCTGGCACGCACGCACACAGACACAGACACAGACACAGACACACACACACACACACACACACACACACACAAAAGGCAGAGAGGGGCCAAACTTGAGAGCAAGGGAGTATAATTCCTGATACTGTGTCCAGTTTGTTCCTTTGTTAATCCTGTCTCCAGCCTGAGGAAGCTCCTCACCTTTTCCTTCTAAGACCCTGAGCACCAAGATGTTGAGTGAGCCAGACTGTGTAAGTTCACTGAAGACATGACCTACCCACAGGCTCTTATTTATTAGCTTAACTGCTGCAGGACCAGAAGAGGCTGTCGGTAAATATTTTGGATGAATGAATGAACCCTTTCTTCTAAAATTGCACATCAGTACCCATACGCATGCAATTTCAGGGTTCATGGCTCTCTTATCATTCATGATTGCTGGGTAAGAGCCACCCTCAAAGGACCCTGGGGGTTTCTTTGATGGTGTCCAAGGAACTGGGAAGCTTGGAACTCCTCTTTCCAGCAGACTCTGAGCTGGGTTCAGGGTTGCAGATGTGGCTTGGGTAGGGCCTGTTTTTCTGGTACCTGTTGATGATGGTTGGCAGGGAAGCAGAAGAGGAACTTCTCAGGGATCTGGATGAAGGGGAGCAGCCCCAGGTAATAGAGTAGCAGCACCCAGAATCCTCGGCTTATCGTGAAGGACACTGGCATCTCAGGGTTCTGGGGAGGCCAGGAGAGAGAAGAGAAGGGGGATCTGTCTGCTCCTGGGGGAGCAGAGGGGAACCATGGACTGCAGGGAGCTGTGCTGGACATTCAGGAGGCCCTAGTCACCTCTTGACCAGTGTTGGAGGCCTGAAGGTGCCCTCTTCATTGCCACTACCAAGCCAGGGCTCACAGTCCCACTGCCCCACCTCTCCAAATCCTGTCATGGAGATTCTGCTCAAGTTCCTCAGGAGCCCTCCCAGACCCCTCTAGCTTAGGGCCCCTAGGGTAGGCTGGACTCCAGCCCCCCAAAAGGAGGAGCAGGGAAGAAGAGGGACTTACAGCAGCCTTGCACTTCTTCATGATTGAGCTCTTCTCTGAGGCCCAGATGGTGATCTCGTTGCGGTCAAAGCGCCTCACCAGGTCTGCTACCTAGGAGGAGGAGAGGGAGGATGAGAGAGAGCCAGGCCTCTCTTGGGCCTGGGCTGTGCCCTACCCTGCCTGCATTTTCACCTTGTGAATGAGGTCCTCATCTTTCTCCTTGATCTCCACACTCATGGGCACCTTTGGAAACCTCTGGAACATGTACTCCAGACTCACCATGTGCCTATCTGACCCATGGGCAAAGTGGCCCTAGAAATGGGGACATGGGAAGTGGGATCAGAGAAGGATCAATGGCATGGGGGTATGGGCCCAAGGGGGGTCCAGGAAGGTGGCCTCAGCTCACTTAGTGCCTGCCTCTCACCTGGTGAGAAGTAAACCTCCAGCTCCTCGTTGTAGAGGGGCAGCTCCTGGGACAGCAGGGAGCATATCGTCAGGGGGCACACACTGAGAAATGGCAACTCAGCTCGGGGGCGTGGGTCGCAAAAAGGCCCACCTCAAAGTCCAGGCTGGTTATATCCCTATTCAGGCCTGACTGGCGAGACAGGTTCTTGTCGTGTGACACCACCACCACACCATCCCGCGTCAGCTGGCAGTCGAGTTCCAGGAGATCTGCTCTCTGGGCCATGGCGCTATGGGAGCAAAGGTCAGCGGGGTGCAGGGACCGGGATGGGCCATGCTAGGTAGCAATAGTGGGAGCATGTGGGCAGAGTTAATGGCAGGAGGTACAGGCCCACCTGCACACCTCTGAGGCCTCCAGACGCCCAGATTAAAACATAAATGGCACTCTTAGGTGTCCTGTAGTACACAACTGGTACAACCTTACATGGCAACGTGGCTGGGCAGGTGAACTCACTTCTCCATGGCCTCCATGGTGTTCTCTAGCCGCTCTCCAGAGCCTGTGTGGGGTGGCTGGGTTGGGTCCCGGGGCCCGGCCTGACCTTATCAGCCACCTTCCCTGTTGCTGGCCTCCTTCCGGCCTCGGATCTCATCTACCCAGTCAGCCCAGGTTGAACTGACCTCTCCTTCCCCATTCCACGCTCTGCCCTGCCCCAGCTCTCTTCTTACCAGAGTCCTGGCCCTGCTTCCAGCATCCTGCCCCTCTTTGCTGCCCATTGTGGCACCTGTCTCGCTAGCCTCACTCCACCCGCAGAAGCTACCAGCTCCTCCCCCAGCTCACCTCCTCGGTGGGCCACCAGGCGGGAACAGAAGGCTGGAGCCTGGGGTGTGTGCAGCAGGCGAGGCCGGCGCAGGAAGAAGATGGAGAGTGTGATGTAGCCACCCAGGGCGGGCAGGGCGTAGTACAGCAGGGGACTCATGGCCACACTCCCTATCTGGGTTTCCAGTGCTGCAAGTGCAGCTGTCCCAATGGACTGCAGTCTCACTGCCTGCCTGGCTGGTGTAGGCCGGCTCTGCTACTGGCCGACACCAACGCCCCTGGGACTTGCTGAGCCTGCTGCTGTGCAGCTGGCTTGCAGCCAGGCTGCAGGGCTCCCTGGGGCTGGGGTAGAGGCTGGGAGTCAAGGCAGGCAGCCCCAGCCCTGACAGCCCCAGGCTTGTCACAGATCCAGCACCCCTCTGTCCTTGGTTGTGAGGGGAATAACACATCCCCACTCCATGGAGCCTGTTATGAGTGTCCCCCTTTTCATGGGTGCTTGTGGCCAGGGTATGCAACCCACAGCCCTTGCCATTTCCAGAGAATCTGGGGGTGTGTAGGGTGGCCCCTGAGTCACCCCCGAATCACCCCCAGCCAGTTTAGACAGGAAGCCATTAGAGAGGGAGAGGACAGTGACTAAGGGGAAAATTGACCCCACTCTTTCTAGGAGTCTGGAGCTCCTTATAACCCATCCTCAACCCTGGCCACTGATGCCAAGGGTCACCAGGGTCATGTAAAGGCACAGCTGGGAAGCAGCTGGGCTTCAGCTGTCAGTCATTAAAGCGGTATCGGTTAAGAGAGGGCGGTGGCGCAGACAGACAGACCAGGTCATCCATATACACATCTCTATATTTATATATTAGATACAGGCATGGGGAGGTGGGCAGGGGCACAGGACTCTCCACATGCCCCCACCTCCACTCCCACTCACCCACACACAGAAGCAGCAAGGGCGTTAAATGTGGCAGCTTTGATGGGGGAGGGGGTTTAGGCCTGGGCCTGGCTCCTCAGGGATACTAGCCCTTGAGACTTAGGAATGTTCCTTCAGGGAAAATGGGTGGGGTTTTAATGAGGTGATTGGGACAGGGCTTGCCCCGAGTCCCTACTTAGTGGCCCTGCCCCTCAGCAGGTCCTGGGGCAGTCAGGGCCCTTCTGTTTCAGAACTTCTAGAGACTGGGCAAGATGGACGCAGAGATTTGCTCTGGGGCCACCTGAGCCCCTCAGGTCCAGGGTGGGTTGGGATGGGGTGGGATAGTGGGTAGGGATAGAGGTGAGAGGGAACCTCGGCCTGCCTAAAGCAGGAGACCCCAGCAGAGTGAGAGAAGGTAGCCAGGCCCACCCTTGGCCTGGGTTGCCAGGGTCTGGGCTGAGCACAGTGTCCATTTTCTAACAGTCCAGCAGGGAAGGGGCAGGCAGGAGGCAGGGCCTAAAGGAAGAAGCAGGGGAAAGAGCTGTTAGCACTGAGAGAGGACCAATGCAGTCCTGACCCGGGCATCTCCCATTTCACTATCACCCTGGTGGAACATGTCTGCTTCCCTATCTGCAGGTGGGAATACCACTGGCACCCGTCACGGTGCTGCGGCTGAGTGAGTGGGTACTCATCAACCCCTCAGTACATGCTTAGCACTCTGTGGGGCTTGCTCTCATAATCAGGATGGTCCCCGAGAACTGAGGCATAGAGAGGTACTGTGTCTTGCACAACATCACAGTTCTTATGAAGTGGCAGAGATAGGCGTGTCTGCCTTCCTTCCATCAGCCACAGTAGGCCAAGGAAGAGGTTGGAGGAGGGAATGAGTGCAGTGTGGGTGGGGGGGTAGGCCCAGCAGGTTCCCCCCAGGTGTGTGAATTGTTGACCTGAGTGGCAGGTGTGAGGAGCTGGCATCTGGGCCAGCTGGGTGCTCTGGGGCTCCTCCCAAAGCAATCACAGCACCACTTGCCTCTCTGCACACACTGGGAGAGCCAAAGGCTGGCTTGGCTCCTCAGAGCCAAGTGACTTCTGGGGGTCTGAAGTGGTTTCTGGGCTGGGTGTTGACAAGTGGAGACACATAGGGTTGGAGGACAGGGGTGGGCCATGAGTCTTGGACCCAGGCAGGCCTCTGGCCCTTCTGTCACTACCTACACATGGATCATAGTGTGAGGCATGTTTGTGACTTTACTGAGGCATGATGGGCACCTTTGTTTCAAGGTGAGGCTGTGTGAGGGCAGTGAGGGTCACTCACCAGGCCCTAGGGGCAGGGACATCTGTCCAGGTTATGGGGCCTCTGGTGCCCCTGGCTGGAAGCGTGCTGTCTCCTGGAAGATGAGCTCTTTCAGCCTCTCCTTGGGTAGATCATCCAGCTCCATGTCGAAAGTGAAGGGTTCCTCGCCACCGGCTGGCGTGGCAAAAACAGTAAAGCTCAGGACAGGGCACTGGGGGATAGCTATTCCCTCACCTGCCTGCCCGCTCTGCTGCTGGTGGATGGCCCACCTCATCTGTGGGGTCATAGTACTGTTCCAGGTAGGGGTGAGCCAGTGCTTCCTCCACTGTGATCCGTTTATTGGGGTTGAAGGTTAACCATCCGGTTCCAGCAGGTCAAGAGCTAGGGAAGCACAGGAGGCAGGGATCAAAGGGAAGGCTGGAGGAGCTCCCCAAAGCATCACTTCGCCCAGTGCCCAGAAGCCTGTCAACTCGGACAGCTGCAGGGATCACCCACTCTTCTCAACACCCAGGCGTTAGCCCACTCCAGCATCTAAGTCTCTCACCTTTTGAGTCGCGACTTGGGAAAGAGCTTGGCCCAGGCCACCTTGGTCTTGGAGGGCAGAGACTGTAGGTAGTTTCGGGCCTTCATGTTGATAATACAATTCAGGTCCTCTTGAGAAGGGGAGCCCAGGATACCTGTGGGTAAGATGGGGGTCCTGGTGAGAAACTTCTTCCTTTAGGAACAGAACAGGCCAAGGAGGTAGGACAAGAGCCCCAGTCCAGCTGCCTGCTCCAACTCCTCAGTTGCCTCCCAGCCAACAGTATGGTGGAGAAGCACAGGGTGTTGAGACTCATGCAGCCCTAGGTTTGAATCCTGGTTCCAGCACTTCCTTGGGTGTGGGCTTAGCCTTGCTTTTCCCATCTATCGATTGGGGATCTATCTATACCTTGCTGAACAATGTCAAATGCTGAAGGGGCTCTACACATTGTGACACCCCTGACCCTGACCTCCAGAAATCTCACGTCTGATAAGCTAATCCCCTTCAGTTGTCCAGGACCCCTCACCCAGAATGTGGTTGAGCTGGTCCAGGTAGTGCTTGCCGGGGAAGATGGGCCGGTTTGGAGAGCATCTCAGCCAGAATGCAGCCCACAGACCAGATGTCCGATGGACTTGGTGTAGCCCTGGGAGGGGGAGAGTTGTGGGCTCCTGGGCAGGCCTCAGGGAGGTCCTGTTGTTTGGGCCAAACACCAGGCAGAGGGCAGAAGCCTGGACCACTATGCTCCTTCCAGAGGCCAAGGCCCAGTGCCTGGTCAGAGATAGCTCCAGGGCTTCCCTTCACAGGTGGGGAGCTCTCCTACCTTGGAGTTAAGCATGATCTCTGGAGCCCGGTACCAGCGTGTAGCCACATACTCTGTCAGAAAGCCAGTGTGGTCATGTTCAGGATCAGCGATCCTGGCCAGGCCGAAATCGCAGATCTGGAATCAAACTCAGGCCATTAAGCTTGGGTACAAGGCAGTGGCACCACCGCGCCTCATCTATTGCTGTTCCCCATGCTCCAAAGCTTCTACTCATCACCTGGCAGCCCCAGGGGAGGCGGGAAGGCACTCAGCCCTCTGACCTTAAGGTCGCAGGTGGTGTTGATAAGCAAGTTGGAGGGCTTTAGATCCCGGTGGAGCACATTGGCCGAGTGAATATACTTGAGGCCCCTCAGGATCTGGTAGAGGAAGTAGCAGATATGGTCGTTGCTCAGCTGCTGGCTTTTGAGCAACTTGTACAGGTCTGTCTCCATCAGGTCCTGCACAATGTAGCTGAGGACGGCTCCAGAGACCCCCAGGTGGGGGGTAGCGGGAAGCACTCGTTAAGGAAAGCAGGCTCTGGTGAGCAGGCTGCACAGTCCTCCTGCAGGGGGTCCCTTGGTCCCTTGGACTCATGAGCTGGCCAAGGCTCAGAGCTTCTGTTGCATCTCAGCTGGTGACCCTGAGCAAGGCATTTCTGTTGTGTCCTCAGTTTCCTTAATGGGGAAGTGGGGACACTAATAAATTGCAGGAGGCAGAAGAACTTCAAAGTTAAGAGCAGCAGCTCAGGAATTAACCCACTGATGTCCAAAATCCCCATTCTGTTCCTTCCTGGTTTTATGATCTTTGCCTCTCTGTGCCTTGGTTTCCTCATCTGGCAAGTAGAGGAAGTAACTGTTCTTTAGAGGGTAACTGTGAAGACTGGACTAGATGACCCTAGAGCACTCAGATCAGTGCTTGGCACACTGGAAGTGCTCAGCAAACATCAACTATTATTGCTAATATAAAAGCCTGAGCCACATGGCTGTTGAGGGGGTTAAATGAGATAATGTAATGAACACCATCTGGCATGCAATAAATGTTTGCTTAAAAATAAATGCCTGCCTTATGGGAATGGGTTTGTGCCAGAAAAATGAGAAGACACTCCCAACAGCATGCCTCCTACTCAAATAAGAGTGCCTGGCCATACATCAGAAGATGGAGGAGTAAATGTCCTTTTATACTTGAAGATAAAACAAGATTAAACATAAATAAAGAAATAAATGCCATTTGGCTTGTTTCTGGAAGAATAAGTCAGGACTATCTTTTAAAGAGAACATCTACACATCTCTTGCTGTTTTATAGATGGGGAGGTCCAGAGAGATGCAGTGACTTGCTCAAGGTCACACAGCAAGCTGGGGTGTAGAGATTTTCTGTCTGTACTCTGTGGTGGAGGGCTTCAGAGACTATGAAACAAATCCTTACTTTTGGGTGGAGGCTTAGGACTGGCAGGGGTGGGTGGGGAAGAGGTGATGGGTGTTACACATTGCTAACAACCAAGCCAGGCAGGAAGCAGACTAGGCGGGCAATATTGAGGGAGGGCAACAAAGGCTGGGCTGTAGCCTCCCTGGGCAAGGTGCAAGTCCACAGGTGACTAGGGTGGGGCTCTGAGCGGGAAGTCTCAGAGAAAGAAGTACCAGTTCCCATCTGGGGGATGGGAGGAGGCAGCAACAGAAACACCTGATTTTAGGCTTTTGGGGGCCTCAGTTTCCTCATCTTTGAAATGGAACTGATAAGGCCTATCTCCTAGGGCAGCTGGGAGATAGAGTAAGAGTTGTCAAAAAAAACTTGCCACACACAGTACCTGTCACAGAGCAGGCCAGCAGAAAGGGCAGTTTTCTTCCCTACTGCCTTCCTTCCAGTCTGGGGACCCAGAGAGGAAAGAATCATCAGTCTGTTAAGCAAGAACTGACTGTGGGCAGAGGCTGGATCATATCACAGAATTACAGATGTCAGAAGACAAAGCTCCTATAGAGACCATCTTGCCCCGCCACACTCCACCCCACTGGGGCAGAGAGCAGAGAAGGACTTGTCCAAGGCCACCCTGCCTAGCTACAGCAGGCCAGGGTCCTGGTCCTCTTCTTGATTTATGGCCTCGCTTTCTGCTGGAAAGTTTATTTTGCTGGGTTTGTTTGGAGGGTGGTAAGGAAGATGGAAAAAGAAAGAAAGTGAGCGTTCCCCAGCCCAGCTTTGAGGCTGTGCCTGGCCAGCCAGCTGGGCCAAGGTGAAGGATACACATCCCTCATGGCTTCCAGTTGTAGGTGCCCGAAGAATGTCTCGGATGCCTATGACATTCTCATGGCGGAAACGCAGCAAGATCTGGATCTCTCGTAGCGTACGCTGGCAGTAGGTCTGATGCTCGAAGGGGCTGATCTTCTTGATGGCCACTCGAGTCTTGCGCACGTGGTCATAAGCCGAGCTGAAAGGGTCAGAGAGATGTCGCTGGTGTGGCCTTACAAAGGGGGAATCCAGGGCTGGTGGCCCCACCCAAACCTTGGCAGGGAGGCCAGGGAGCAGGAGAGGGCTCAGGCCAAATCATAAACAATGCTGGTTCCTTCCTGCTGTGAAAGCCTGGGATCTCCAGGGAGAAAGCTGGGGACCAGCCAGGCAGCCTTTCGGTGACTTCACAAACAGAGGAAGAGACTGACCACTCACTGACTTCCTCTCTCTCCTCAGCCCCCTTTCATTCTAGTTGCCCTGACCCCTTCTCTGCACTTCCCAAGTTGGGTTCCCTCAACTCTAGATAGATAGATCCAGGGGGTGGGAGACAGTGGAGGAGCTGGACGAGGCAAATACTGCAAGAAGGAGGCAGTTGTGGGGGGCAGGGTAGGCAGAGAGAAAGGATAAGGTGGGGTGGGTTTTCAGGGTGAGGAACCTGGACAGCAGAGCTGTTCTCACAGTAACAAAAGGGCCTAGAGCACACAGCCTGGCAGGGAGAAGGCACAGACCCCAACCAAAAGATGCAGGGAGGCCACTGCTGACACCCTCATCCTTCATCAGGGCCCCTGGTGGGGCAGGATGGAAGAGGGGCAGAGCCATGCCTCACCCTGAGCCCTGCTCTTCTCTCCCAAACTCCCTGGCCCAGCCTCACTACAAGAACCCAAGGCATCTCCCCCCCTCATACGGTCCTTCACTCTCTCTTCACCAATACTTATGCTCTTAGCCTCATCCCATCTAAGGTCCCCAAGGTGCCCGTAACACTCCCACGTCACTCAGATGCCCCTCACTTCATTATAGAAGGGTCGGTTCGAAGCCTCCAAGCCCCCACCCGGGGATGTAGGCGACGCCCCCCCCCCAAGCACTCCAAGGCCCCCCTCCCTGGGACACTCCCCGAGCCTCCGGAGTCCCCTGTCTCTTCCGGACGCCCGGAGCCTCCACCTCCCGAAAGCTCAGGGACGTGCTTTCCCCTCTCCTTTGAAGCCCCCCTCCCCAGGCGGCCCCCTCCCCCCGGAACGCCCCCCTCACCTGACCATGCCGTACGCGCCCTCGCCGATGTACTGCAGCTGCGTGTAGCGCGGGCCCACGTCGAACGGCTTGCCCCTTCACTATCTCCACTTCCCCCGGGACCCCCGGGCCGACCCCATCGGCTCCCCGGGGCTCCCCGCCCCCGCCCCCCTGAGCCGCTGCCGCCGCCGCCATCTCCACTCCTCCCTCCCTCCCCGGCGGCCCCGCCCGAGGCCCCGCCCCTTCCCGCCCGCCCTGTCACCCGCGGGGCCCGCGCGCGCCAGGCCCCGCCCCCGCCCGCCCCGCCCCCGCGCGGGCTCGCGGCCGTCACGCGACCCGCCCGCGCGCGCCAGCTTTTCCCGCCGCGGTGCCCTGGTCCGCACCCCGCGCCCGTCTGGAGTGCTCCAGTCGGCCCCGGGGCTCGGCCAGGCGGCCTGGGAGCCGATCCACATCCTCCCCTCGATGGCGAGGCAGTCGATTTACCCAGAGCCACCCACGACAGTGCGCTGGAGCCGGGACGGAACCGGGGGGCCTGGTCTCTGGAGCGAGGGCTGCAGCCCCAGGGGCAGCCGCCCAGCGGCTCCACACGGAACCCTCACCAGGCCTTTGTGGTTTACCGCCCTGAGCCGACTCTGCCCCGATGTTAAGTGACCCCATCCCTGTTTCACAGTCGCCCTGGGAGACCTGCTTCTGACCTCTTAGAGATGAGCAAACGGAAGTCTGGGAGGTGGCTGGTGTCTTGGAGTCCCTCAGCTCTACTGGGAGCTGGTGAAGCCAGGGGTCCAGACCCAGCCTGGTGTATTTCAGACAAGAGGCTGCAAAGTGGGGTATGGAGCCTGCCAGCAACTCAGCCATGCAGCCATGCAAGACAGCCATCCTCTGTCTTGTTGCCTGGAGGCCAGAACTACAGCCTACATCTCCTGAGAAACATGGGAAGACACAAAAGCTGCGAAGTTGGCTGCATTTAATTAAAATATACTATCCGTCTTTAAAAAAAAAAATTAAGAGTTTTGTTGGATTTGACAAAACTAATCCTATTAATATCATCATTTTTTTTTTTTTTCCCCCTGTAACTTAGACAACCCCGCAATACAGGTCTCATCTGATTGTTGTGGCTGAAAGCAGAGAGGCCTTGCCTTGTTCATGGTCTTGTTACTGTTCCCCCGGTGCCTGGGTCTCAGATGTTCAAAAACTTTTTTTGAATGAATGAACTAACTTACGGATGGGGAATCTGAGATTTAGGACTTACTGGAGTAAAGGTCACTGTAATAGTGACAGAGCTGAGGCTCAAAATAATGTTTTCTGACACAGAAGCGGAGGCCCTTTGTAATTCCATACTATCTCAGGATCAGATTGTTCAAACTGAAGAAGGGGACCTCAAATACCACCAAGTCCATCCCCATCACCTCCCAGTGAAGATATGAGCTGGAAGCTTTGCCAACACACAGCTCCTTGTTTTAGTAAGTAATCACATTGTTTTTTCTCCCTAGGAAGCTAGGAGTAGGTCCTTGTATGCATTACAGATCAAGAGACAAAATGGAACAGTAATTATGATTCTGAAATTGCTCATAATTAGATACATGGCCAGGCACTCTAACTCAGATTAATGAGACTGAGTTGCTGATTCCCAATAGCTTACAAGTCACTGAAGGTTTAAGAGGTACTAATTAGATCAGTTATGTTTTTAGTTATTCACTTGATAAACTATTTTTTTTTTTTTTTTTTTTTTTTGTACCAGGAATTGAACCCAAGAGTGCTCAACCACTGAGCCACATCCTCAGGTCTTTTAAAAATATTTTATTTAGAGACAGGGTCTCACTGAGTTGCTTAGGGCCTTGCTAAGTTGCTGAGACTGGCTTTGAATTCGAGATTCTCTTGCCTCAACCTCCCTAGCCAATGAGATCACAAGCATGGGCCACCACACCCAGCTATTTGAAAAACTATTAAATAGCCCTGTAAGCAAGCTCTGAGCTAGACATTGTGGAAGATTACTATACTGTGGATTTATTGCTAAGAGAAAGAACTCACTGGAGGCAAATTGCCTGGATTAAAATCTCATTTTTGCCACTTATTTGCTGTGTGACCTTGGACAAATTACCTACCAGATTCTCTACTAATGGAGCTTCTAATCTATTTAAGATGCACATACTTAAATCAACTTAATGGTAGATGAATGAATATAATAAATACATAATATGTGAGCTTGGGATTGCTTTTTCTGGAGAAGTGAGGAGGGTAATGGCGGAGGTGGCTTTTTGGGTGTATGTGGTACTGGGGTTTGAACCCAGGAGTGCTCTGCCACTGAAATCCATCTCCAGTCCTTTATATTTTTTATTTTGAGACAAGGGTCTCCTTAAATTGCTGAGGTTGGCCTCGAACTTTTGGTCCTCCTCCCTCCGCCTCCCAAATCACAGGGATTATAGGCATGTACCACCGTGCCTGGCTCGTGGAGGTAGCCTTTGAACCACTGAAAGATAAATTAGGTTGCAGAAGGTTGGGATAGAGGAAGGGCATCAAAGACAAGGAGCAGCATATGCTGAGACACAGAGGCAAGAGTGTAACTTGTTCAGCATAGCTGCAGAAAAAAAGGGGAGTATCAGGCTGGAGAGGTAGGCTGGGGCCAGACTGAGGAAGGCCTTGGGTTTTGGCAGGGAGTTTACTCAGTAAGCAGTAAAAGCCCTTGAGGGATTTTTGCCAGATTGTTTTGCAACTGTGGGAGAATATAGTGACTCAGAGAACGCACCATGGAGTTCAGCTTGGAGCCAGGCTTCCTGAGTGGGAGTGAGTTTCCCAGCATGGGAAAGGCTGGTGTGTCGGGAGCAGGCAGCCTGCCACCTCATGCTGCCAGGGCCCCTAAGGAGTGTGACTGAGATTCCCCTCTAGTGGCTGAGATTGGTATTTCCTTAGAGGATTGGACTGGGATTTCTTAGTCTACTTCATAGTCAACTAATTCCGTGCCAGGTGCCTTCATGTACATTACCTCCTGTAATCCTCACAGTGACCATGTGAAGCAGATGCTATCAGCACTGGAAGGGGCTTGGGAATTATTTTTTTCCATCCGTTTGTTCATTATCTCACAGCTCACTGCATTGTTAAAAGTTTTTGTAATGAGTCCTGTTTGACCTTCTCCTTTGTCATTTGGATAAACTTAAACTAAATCTTTTTTTTTTTTTTTTTTTTTTTTTTTTTTTTTTTTTTGGTACTGGGGATATCGAACCCAGGGCCTTGAGCTTGCAAGGCAAGCACTCTAACAACTGAGCTATCTCCCCAGCCCCTTAGGCTAAATCTTAAACTAGTTCTTTTTATGATTTGAAGGTCTGGAAGGTTGAAGAAGAGCATGAACAAACATTCTGAACATTCCCACTTTAACTTGTTTAATTGGCCAGCTTGAACCCAGAAGCAGCATGTATGCAGGAATAGGGATCAGGATGATTTTAGAAATTGATCAAGATATGTACTGATTAGTTTAAAAAAAAAAATTCCGCTGGGTGCAATGGCACATGCCTGTAATCCCAGTGACTCAGGAGGTCAAGGCAGGAAGGCCTCAAGTTTGAGGCCAGCCTCAACAATTTAGGGAGACCCTAAGCAACTTAGTGAGACCCTGCTTCAAAATAAAAAGTAAAAAGGGCTGGGGATGTGTCTCAGTGGTAAAGTGCCCCTGGGTTCAACTCCCAGTAGCAAAAACAAAAATTCTGTTACAGTTTTATTGTGATACTTCTTCATGTATTAGAAGATATAAGAAGACTGGGGCAGAGGAGTGTAGCTCAGTGGTAAAGCATGTGCAAGGACCTGGGTTTAAACCTCAGCACTGAAAAAAAAAAAAGATTCTCTCCTCCGAAACCTGTTTTATTCCTGCCTGAACTCTTTGGGTTAATATCACTATTATCACTCTTATTCTCTTAGCATTGACCCCTGTTATTTTTTCATTTTTCCCTCTTTTAGTTTCTCCCCATATCCTCTTTTAGTATTCTCCCCAGTTCCTTGCCAGGGGTTGAACCCAGGGGCACTTAACCATTGAGCCAAATCCCCAGCCCTTTTTTATATTTTTTATTTTGAAAGCATCTCACTAAGTTGCTTAGGGCTTGTTAAATTGCTGAGGCTGGCTTTGAACTTGCTATCCTCCTGCCTTAGCCTCCCAAATTGCTAGAATTAAAGGCATGTGCCGCTGCCATAACCCTTTTTAATTTTTACTTTGAGACAAGGGTCTTGCTAAATTACTGAGGCTGGCCTCAAAATTGATCGTTCTGCCTCAGCCTCCTGAGTCACTGGGGTTACAGTTGTGAGCACTCCACTGGGCTTAGTCTTTTTAATTTTTTACTTTTGTATGCCTTGACAGTTTTGAAGATTATAAACTAGTTATTTTGTAGATTTTGCCTCAGTTTGGTTTTGTCTGTTTCCTTGTGATTTTTCCATTTCATTTCCCCCTTATTATTGTGTTGTATTATTAGTTTTCTTTTGTCATTGTTTGCTTTTTTAGAGATGGGGTCTTGCTATGTTGCTCGGGCTGGTCTTGAATTTCTCATGCCTCATCCTCCAGAGTCTGGAACTACAGGTATGTACCACCATGTCTGGTTTTGTACTATTAGTATTTGCTAACTCCTGTCCTTTCCTTCAGATTCCTCCTCTTCAAATGCTGAAACCACAGCCCTGATTAGGTTTGTACTAGGCAGGAATCTTTCAGTAACAAGTGGTCAAATACCCAGTTCAAATTGACTTAAGAAAGAAAGGAAGGAAATTTATTGGCTTATTTACTGAAAAGGTCAGAGATAAACATGAAGGCACTGTGGGCCCCAAGGATTCAAACAATGCCATTAGGACTTGGGCCTCTCTCTTCGCTTTCTTTTCTGAATTGGTTCCTTTCCCAGGCAGCCCCTCCTCTCTCTCTGGCAAGATGGCTGCCAGCAGCTTTCAGATTCATTCATGATTATTTTTCAGGAACTCAGCAGGGGAAAAACTCTTCTTTCTTTGACTTTCTGCTTCTGTCTCTCTGTCTTCTTGTAACTAAATCCCCCAGCCTCTGCCTGGCTAGTAGGTGTTTGGAGCCTAGGCAAATCCTTGAACCTGGACCAATGTGGGGTTGGTGGTCTCCTCTACAGACTCATGGAAAAATTGGGACACTGTTCCCAAAAAATCTTGGGCCGATGACATAGTAGTGTCTGTTACAACATTTTTCTGTTTAGAAACTTTTAATTCCTCCTGTTGACTATGAAATAACGTCCGAATTCCTTTATTATCATTCAAGTCCTGATGACTTTGATCTAGATTTTTTTCAGGCTCCTTTCCTAGATGAAACTTTTGCTGTAGCCCAACAGAGTCACTCAAGAGCTTGCTTATCATATAGATTGCTGTTTCTGTGCCTTCAATCGTTCTATTTTTGTTATTTGGGATTCCTTATGTGGGAGCATCCCAAGTAACAGAATCCTTTGCATTGCTAGGGTTAGCTCAGATGTCACTTCCTTATGAAGCATTTCCTGATGTCCTCTAATTTCATATGGTACACCATATTTCATACCTTAGGACCTATTTCATACTTTAGGACAAGTGGCAGATTTGTACTGTATTTACTTATGTATTTATCCTGCCCTCCCCAGTAGAATGTACTTTTTTGGGTGTGGTACTGGGGATTAAACCTGGGGCCCTTACTGCAGTCCTCTTTTTGTTTTTTAAATATCGAGGTAGGGTCTCGCTAAGTTTTCTAGGCCTCAAACTTGCAATCCTCCTGCCTCAGCCTCCTGAATCACTGGGATTATAGGTGTGTGCCACTACACCTGGCTAGATTGTACAATTTCTTGAAGGCCATAATACTGGTGTCTTTTCTTTTAAGACCTCTTCAGTGTCAAGTAGTGTTTTGCACCTGATAGATATTTGTTCCATGAGTGAATTAAATATTTATGGCATGGTTATCCATACCCTTCATCATCTGGGAAGCCCTTTCTGAATGAGCTTATGTTACTGTATCCAGGTCCGGCTACTCGACGCTTAAAAGCCAGTACTCGGGAGATGAGGGTTGATGGGAAGGAAATTCATTTTTTTGTTTTATTTTTGGTACCAAGAATTGAACCCAGGGACGCTTAACCACTGAGCCATATCCTCAGCCCTTTTTTTAAAGTTTTATTTTGAGACAGAGTCTCACTAAGTTGCTTAGGGCCTATCTAATTTGCTGAGGCTGGCTTTGAACTTGCAATCCTCCTGTCTCAGCCTCCTGAATCTGAATTTGCAATCCTTCTGCCTCAGCCTCCTGGGATTACAGGTATACACCACTATGCCCAGCAAGAAATCAGTTTTATTCAAAGGCTGGTACCTGGAAGATGGCAGGGGAACTATGGTCCTTAAAGTTCTATCTTTGAGCTAGAGATGTGGCTCAGTGGTTGAATACTTGCCTAGCATGTACAAGTCCCCAGGTTTTATCCCCAGGACTGGAAGGAAAAAAAAAGTCTATCTTTGGGAATTTGGGTACATGAAAGGGTTTTTTTTGTTTTGTTTTTTTTTTTATAAGGAAGACAAGGAGGTGGAGGGGGCAGTGGGCTGGAGGGCTGCATGCTGAGTGAGGTCTTTGTCATTTAGGGAGTGTCTCCTTTCTTCTCTGGCCAGAACATCACAAGAGACCTCACTTCCTAGGGCTAGTTCCAGCAACAGTAGTAGTAATAGTACTAGTTCTTCTCCTTCTCCTTTTTCTGTTGTAATGGTACTAGAGATTGAACTAGAGATGTAGAGGGGCTACATTTACATTCTAGTAGCTACATCCTAGCTATATCCTAGTCCCCCCTTTTTTCAGTGGTACTGGGATTGATCCCAGGGATGCTTCATCACTGAGCTACATCCCCAGTCATTTTTCACTTTTTATTTTGACACAGGGTCTTGCTAAGTAGCTGAGGGTTTCATTAAGTTGCTGAGGCTGGCCTTGAACTTGTAATCCTCTTGCCTCAGCCTCCTCCGGCACGCACTACCCCACCAGGATAGTTCCTGGGTTTCTTTAGACAGACATTACTTTTCTGCAAGTTAAACACCATAGCAAGTGGGGCACAGTGGCACACGCCCGTAACACCAGCTGCTTGGGAGGCTGAGGCAGGAGGAGCACAAGTTCAAAGCCAGCCTCAGCAACTTAGCTAGGCCCTAGGCAACTCAGTAAGACTCTCTTTCAAAATAAAACATAAAAAAGGGCTAAAGATGTGACTCAGTGGTTAAGCACCCCTGGGTTCATTTCCCAGTACCAAAATAATTTAGATTCAGCTTCTCTTTAGAATTTAGAAAGAGGGTGCCAGGCACAGTGATCCATGCCTGTAATCCCAAAGGCTCAGGAGGCTGAAGCAGGAGGATTGTGAGTTCAAAGCCAGCCTCAACAAAAGCGCTAAGTAAGAGCAAAAAGTAACTCAGTGAGACCCTGTCTCTAAATAAAATACAAAATAGGGCTGGGGATGTGGCTCAGTGGTCGAGTGCTCCTGAGTTCAATCCCTGATACCCTTTCTTCTGCTCCCCCCAAAAAAAGAATTTAGAAAGGAGCCTAACCTTGCAAAGGGCAACTCACAGAGGCGTGGCCACGGTGACACTCAGAGTTGACTGTGTCTCTGTTAAAATGCAGCATGAAAAATAAAATACTGTTTTTGATGTGGGAGTATAGTGGGGGTAGTCAGCCCTTGTATTGGCTCAGTGTGGTCTTCACACGGCCTTCTCCCTGCCCCCCAATATGTGCTGTTCACATGACTCCCTCATGGTGTTCTTTCCTTCCATGGAACTTAATCACGATTTGTCATTCCAGATTCATTTGTGGGGTGATAGAATGCAGTGATTGTAAATGTGAGGGCTGTAAGATCCCTACTTTTTCTGCTTGTGTAAATTTACTTCTGTATTCCTGTCAACTGCAGAAGCAGTTCATTATATTATTTCAAAATAGATTTATTTATTTTTGGTCCTGGGGATTGAATCCAGGGGCACTTAAGCCACATCCCCAGCCCTTTTTATTTTTATTTCTAGATAGGGTCTCACTGAATTGCTTAGGGCCTAGCTAAGTTGCTGAGGCTGGCTTTGAACTTGTGATTCTCCTGCCTCAGCCTCCTTAGCTACTGGGATTATAGGCGAGTACCACTGTGCCCAGCTCAATATAGATTTAAGTACCTATGTGCCAGATAAGCAATGGCTAAATTGGCGAGGAAGACAGAATGTTTTAAATTTTTGTTGTTGTTGGTGGTGAGGTACATACTTGAATTTTTAAATAGTTTGTGAAATATATATCATCCTCTTCTTATGGGGGTTAAGGTGAGAAAGTTGGGTGATTTGGACTCTAGTCAACATAATTTTTTTAAAAAATTTTGTTCTTTTTAGATATACATGATGGTAGATTGTATTTGACACATTATACTTACGTGGAGTATAACTTTCCATTTTTGTGGTTGTACCCGATGTGGTGTTTCCCTGGTTGTGTATTTATATATGAACATAGGAAAGTGATGTCTGATTCATTCAGCTGTCTCCTATTCCCACCCCACTCCCTTCCCTTCATTCCCCTTTGTCTAAAGGCCACATAATTGATAAGTGTCAGCTCTTGAACTCAAACCCATGTCTGTCTGACTCTAAGCAGAGACTGTAAGTGGGTGACTCTGGGTCAAATTCATCTCTAGTTTTGCTTTTCTAGATTTCATATGAATGGAATCAGATGGTATGTAGCGTTTGTGAATGATTTTTATAATCAGTGTAACATTTTTGAGATTCATTGATGTCATATGCCTTAATACTTCGTGCCTTGAAGTCAACTTTTTAAAATTGAGATATAAACTGCATACCATAAAATTCACCATTTGTTTGTTTGTTTGGTCCCGGGGACAGAACCCAGGGCCTTTGCATGCTAAGCACAAGTTCTACCACTCCACTACACCCCCAGGCCCCAAATTCGCTATTTAAAAGGTACAGATCAGTGGTTTATATGCTAGTCATGAGATTGTGCAACTATCACCGCTATCCAATTTCAGAACATTTTCATCACTCCCAAAAGTAACTGCATACCCATCAACGGTCACTGCCCACATCTCCACTCTCCAGCTCCTGACTACTACTAATCTGCCTTCTGTCTATTCGAGACATTTCGTATAAATGGAACCACATAATATATGGTCTTTTGAATCTGGCTTTTTTCACTTAACATGATGTTTTCAAAGTTTATCTGGGTTGTGGCCTTTATCAGTACTTTTATTTTTTCTAACAGCTGAACAATATCCTGTTGCATGGGTATACCACATTAAACTCAGGGGCACTCTACCACTGAGCTACATCTCCAGCCCTTTCTATTTTTTATTTTGAGACAGAGTCTCACTAAATTGCTTAGGGCCTCACTAAGTTGCTGAGGCTGGCCTTGAACTTGCAACCCTTCCACCTCAACTTTCCAAGTTTCTGGGATTAGGGTTGTGCCTGGCTCTGTACGAACATTTTTTTTTTTTTTCTTTAGTTCTCGACTTTATTTAATTAATTTATTTATATGTGGTGCTGAGAATTGAACCCAGTGCCTCAAACATGCCAGGCAAGCACTCTACCACTGAGCCACAACCCCAGCTCCTGCTATGAACATTCGTATACACATTTTTGGGCAAATATATCTTTAGCTCTCTTGGATGTATGTGTATGAGTGAAATTGTTGGATCATATGGTAATTCTGTTTAATTTTGGGGGGGGGGATTCTAGGGATTGAACTTGGGCACTCAATCACACATCCCCAGCCCTATTTTGTATTTTGTTTAGAGACAGGGTCTCACTGAGTTTCTTAGTGCCTCACTTTTGCTGAGGCTGGCTTTGAACTCACAATCCTCAGCCTCCTGAGCTGCTGGGATTACAGGTGTGAAACACCACGTGTGGCAATGTTTAATTCTCTAAGGTGCTGCCAAATTGTTTTCTATACTGACTGCACTGTTTTATTATCACCACCAGCAATATATGGGAGTTTCATTTTTTCTAAGTTGCTATCAACACTATGATTACTTGGTTTTTTGTTATAGTCATTCTAGTAGATGTGAAGAGGTATGCTTATTGGCCATTTGAGTATGTTTTTTGGAGCAATGTCTATTCAGTCCCTTCCTTCCCTTCTTATGTCTCTCTCTCTCTTTCTTGGTACTGGGGATGAAATCCAGAGGTACTCTACTACTGAGCAACATCCCCACCTATTCATTTTTTATTTTAGTACAGGGTCTCACTAGGTTGCTGAGGCTGGCCTTGAACTTGTGATCCTCCTGCCTCAGCCTCCCAAGCTTCTGGGGTTATAGGCATGCCCCAATCCACTGTTTGTGGTTTCTTCTTTGACTCATTGGTTAGTTAATAGTGTTGTTTAATTTCTACATACTGTGAATTTCCCCAAAATTCTTTCTTTCTTTTTTTTTTTTTCAGGGCCGAGGACCGAACTCAGGGCCTTGCGTGTGCTAGGCAAGCACTCTGCCACTGAGCTAAATCCCCAACCCCCTAAATTTCTTTTTACTATTAATTTCAAATTTTATTTCTTGTGATCAGAGAACATACTTTGTATGATTTGAATCCTTTTTAATTCACTGAGGCTGACTATGGCTTAGCTTATGGCCTGTCCTGGAGAATGTTCCATGTGTACTTGAAAAGGACATGTATCTGCTGTTGTTGTGTGGAGCAGTCTCTGGATGCTTCTCAGGTTCAGTTTGTGGACATTACTGTCCAAGTCTTCTATTTTCCTGTTCTTTTACTGCCTAGTCAGTCTGTCTAGTAATGAAAGTGGGTTATAGAAATCTCCAACAATTATTGTTGAATTTTTTACCCCCACAATTATTTTTAAAAATTATTTTTTATTTTATTTTTATTAATTTTTAAAATTTTTACAGACTGCATTTTGATTCATTGTACACAAATGGGGTATAACTTTTAATTTCTATGGTTGTACACAATGTAGATTCACACCATTCATGTAATCATACATATACATAGGGTAATACTGTTTCATTCTACTATCTTTCTGTCCCGCATCCCCTCCCACCCCATTTTCCTCTACACCATCCAAAGTTCCTTCATTCTTCTCTTCTCCCCCTCACCCCCCTCATTATATAGCGTCATCCACTTGTTAGAGAAAACATTTGGCCTTTGGTTTTTTTGGGCTTGGCCTATTTCACTTAGCATGATAGTTTCCAACTTCATCCATTTACCAGCAAATGCCATAATTTTATTCTTCTTTATGACTGAGTAACATTCCCTCGTGTATATATATACACCACAGCTTCTTTATCCATTCATCAATTGAAGGCATCTCGGTTGGTTCCACAATCTAGCTATTGTGAATTGAGCTGCTATGAGCATTGATGTGGCTGCATCACTGTAGAATGCTGATTTTAAGTCCTTTGGGTATAAACCGAGGAGTGGGATAGCTGGGTCAAATGGTGGGTCCATTCCAGGCTTTCTGAGGAATCTCCATACTGCTTTCCAGAGTGGCTACACCAATTTGTAACTCCACCAGCAGTGTACGAATGTGCCTTTTTCCCCACATCCACACCCACACTTATTATTGCTTGTGTTTTTGATAATAGCCATTTTAATTGGAGTTAGATGAAATCTTAGGGTGTTTTTAATTTGCATTTCTCTAATTACTAGGAATGATGAGCACTTTTTCATATATTTGTTTATCACCTATATATCTTCTTCTGTGAAGTGTCTGCCCAGTTCCTTAACCCATTTATTGATTGCTACCCCCCAATTCTGTCAGATTTTGCTTCACATATTTTGGTCTTCTGTGGTTAGGTACACATCTGACTATAATTTTTTTTTCCTCTCTGATAGATTGACATTTTTATCACAGTGAAACATTTTTCATTATATATAGTAATATTTTTTGTTTTAAAAGTCTGTTCTGTCTGATATTAGTATTGCCATACAACTTTCTTAGGGTTGCTTTTGCATGATATTTATTTTTCCTCCTGTTACTTTCAACCTATTTGTAGCTTTGAAACTGAGGTGTGTTCCCTGTAGATTATCCAGTCTGACAATCTCTGCTTTTTGATTGTTTAATCCATTTATATGTAATATTGATATGGTTGGAATTACAAGGGCCATCCTTTCTTTTGTTTTTATATGTCTTATGTCTTTTTTGTTTCTCTATTCCTCCTTTACTGCTTTATTTTTCATTAAATGAATATTTTCTTGTGTAACATTTAAATTCTTTTAATTATTTTTTATAATATATTTTAGTTATTTCCCTAACAGTTGTTTTAGACTAATCTATTTCAGAATCTACTTCCAGTTTATACTTAATTCCATTGAGATACAGAATATTCCTCCTTTCCTACCTTTGTGTTGTCATTACATACATTGTTACATGTTACAAGCCCCAGAATACATTACAGTGTTATAATTGTTGCTTTAGTTTTTTTTTTTTTTTTTTTTTTTTTTGCTTTGTTTTTTGGTGGTGGTAGGGGTTGAACCCAGGGGTGTTTTGCCCATGAGCTACGTTCTCAGCCCTTCCTTGTTTTTATTTTGAGATAGGGTCTTGCTAACTTGCAAGGTGGCCTTGACCTTGTGATCTTCTGCCTCAGCTTCCTGAATCACAGGGATTACAGGCATGTGCCACCATGTCTGGCTGGTAAATTTCTGTCTATAGATTGAGAAAAAAAGGGGAATGATTATGTACTCATAGTTTTTCTTATTTGTCTCATCATTTCTGGTCCTCATGATTTGTTTCTGTGGTTCAAGTTATTATTGCCATCTCTGTCACTTCCTTGCTTTAGAGACTTCAGTCCCACCTACCTGTGCCATTGTCAAATGAATTATATTCGTATATATTATAGACTCAGCAATACAAGTATATACATAGTACATATATAGTAATTGTATATATGTAATATATATATAATGTAAACATGTATATGCAATTATATATCTATAATTGCATATGGTTGCTTTAAAAGCATTTAAGGGAAGAAAAGAAAAATATACATTTATATTATCTTTCATTTGATATAATCACCTTTATTGATGCTCTTTGTTTTTCAAGTGGATTCAGTAGGTTTTCTTGCTCTCAGCTTGAAAAACTAATTTTAGTATTTCTTGTAAGGTTGGTCTGCTGGCAGTGAATTCTCTGTTTTTGTTTATGTGGCAATTGTCTGTCTTTCTCTCTCTTTTTCTTCCTGTGTTAGGGATCAAACTCAGGGATGCATGCATCGCTCGGCAAGCTTTCTACCAGTGAGCTACATCCACAGCCCTTTGGGAATGATTTTCTTCTTGCGAAAGATAGTTTTGCTGGACGTAAGATGGAAGGCTGAGGGAAGAGGATCATGAGATTGAGGACAGCTTCACTCAGCTGTCTCAAAATAAAAAATAAAAAGGGCTGGGGATATATATATATATATAAAGAAAGAAAAGAAAAACAAGGTTTCTTGGTTGACTATTTTTTTCCTTCACTAAAGTTGATCCTAATATCTTCAAAGATTTCATATTTGTGGATTCACTTACCTGCTAAAGTTTATCTGTAACTTCAGAATCAATACTCTCGGTGCATTCTTCCTTTTGTTTCTCTTTCGTTCTTTTCCCCTCTTTTAGATACTGCGGATTGAGCCCAAGAGTGCTCTACCAACAGAGCTACATCCCCAGCCCTTTTTATTTTATTTTGAGACAGGGTCTTGCTAAGCTGCCCAGGCTGGCTTTGAACTTGCAGTCCTCCTGCCTGAACCTCTGGAGGTGCTGACCTGGCCACGGTGCCTTCATGGTCATTCATAGACATGTGCAGGTCAGCAAAATATTTAGGTCACCAGGTGCATATGCACAGTTGAGGTTGAACAGGTGATGTCTGTCATTCGTTTCAGCTCTCATACTGTGAACAAGTGTCTTTTTCATGGTCTGATGTCACAGTCTTGTGCCTTTTGTTACACACACACACACACACACACACACACACACACACACACACGGCAAGCCCTGCCCTACTGCATCCCCAGCTCTCCCTCTGTTCTTTGCATGGCCTAATCTCTCTCCATCCACCTTCAAGTTTGCTGATTTCTTCTGCTAATTCAAATCAACAGTTCAGTTGCTATATTAAAATTTTCCCTTTATATAATATGCTTTTCCTTTTTTCTTTCTTTTCTCCTTCCTTTCTCTCTCTCCTCTCCTTTCCCTCCCTCCCTCCCTCCCTCCCTCCTTCTCTCCCTCTCTCCCTCCCTCCCCCTCCCTGCCTTCCTTGTGCTAAGGATTGATCCCAGGGCCTCATGTACACTAGGCATGTTCTCCACCCCATGTTTCACCCCTAGCCCAAGATAATGTCTTCTCTTTTCTTTCTCCTTCTCCTTCTCCTCCTTCTCCTTCTCCTTCTCCTCCTCCTCCTCTTCCTCCTCCTCCTCCTCTTCCTCCTCCTCCTCCTCCTCCTCCTTCTTCTTTCTTTAACTCACAGGTGCTTCATCACTGAGCCACATCACTAGCCCTTTTTATTTTTTATTTTGAGACAGGGTCTCACTAAGTTGCTGTGACTAGCCTTGAACTTGTGATCCTCCTGCCTTAGCCTCCCCAGTGCTGGGATTACAGGTGTGTACCACTGTGCCTGGCAAGATAATGTATTTTTAACTCCAGAATTTCTAATTTTTTTTTGGTTATTTTTTTTTTCTATCTCTTTGTTGGTATTCTCTCTTTGATGAAACACTATTATCATGCCTTCTTTTATTTTTTTTTTAAAGTGATTCCTTTAGTTCCCTGAACACCTACATGCTGGCTACGCTCAAGTCTTTGTTAATCTGACATCTGGCCCCTCATACAGTTTCTGTTGCCTGCTTTTTTTCACCTGTGACTGGATCATATGTTCCTGTTTCTTTGCATGCCTCATGATTTTTGTTGGAAACAGTACATTTTAGGTATCATTTTGTAGTATTTCTGGATTCTGGCTACTTCTCCCAATCTAGAGGTTGTTTTGTTGTCTGCTTTTTGTTTTGTGACTAGGCTATTTTAGGCAAGTCTGCTTCCCCTGGCATGAGGTCTTTGGCTGCTCCTTGGACTGTCTCTTTCTCTAATTTCTGGATTAAGCTTTTTTGTTTCACTTGGCAAAGTGCCTGTTGGGCTCCACTAATTATTAGCTGATTGCTGTATTGTTTTTGACAGTGCCTGGGGGCATATATTTCTCTATGGCTTGGTCCAATTAAATTTGGGCTGGGGTAGGTTTTGAGGTTTGTTCTGACCCCGGATGGCTCTTCTAGCTGTCTCTTTCTGTGGTTCTCTCTGGGAAGTTAGGTGGCCTATGGTTTAACCTTATTGCTCTTAAAAGCAATTTTCAGTGTTTTTTTCAGTGAACTTTCCCACAATGTGTTTCAAATAAAGTCAGTTCCTTTGGGGAGGCCTTGGGTCTCAGTCTCCTCTTCCCCATCTCCCTCCCCTGCCCTCTCCCCTGCCCTCTCCCCTTCCCGCCCCCCCATCCTCCTCTCCTACCTCCTTCCTCTCCCTCCTCCCCCTCCTCCTCCCTACTGGGGATTGAACCCAGAGGCTCTGAACCACATCCGGGTCTCACTAAATTGCTAATGCTAGTCTTGAATTTGCGATCCTCCTGCCTTAGCCTCCCAAGTCGCTGGGATTACGGTCCGATTGAGTCCCTTACAGACTGCCTGTTCCCCTGGGAAAAGTCTCTGAGCAACTTTTCTGAGCACAACAAGGAGCCATAGCTTCCCTTGGCTTGCCTCTCCCAGCATGGCTTCTGTGCTCTACAAGCAAACTGGATGAAGGATGCTTGACTGTCACACTTGAGGTAGAACCTTCAACATGTGGGTCAGGTGCCTGGGTAGAGGAAAGGAGTCCTTACCTCTTTGCCACACTCCCCAGAAATGTAGGGTTTACATTCATTTTGCGGTTAGAGGAAGTGAAAAATAGCAGCAACCTGCCGCCGCTCCTGGTGAGATGTGGTAAGCCTTGACTGACAGCTGAGGGGAGCCTTGCCTTGGCCACACCCACTGAGGGTGGGGCTTCCTTCAAGCTGAGCTGGGTGAGAGGGAGTTCAGGAGAGAGTTGATCTTGGCTGAAATCCCAGAATCTCCCTGAACACTAAAATTTAGTATTTTCTTTTTAAATAAATGGCCCTTCATTTGTTCTATGCCATTAAGACAATTTCCAGAAACTTTGCTTATTTTTTAAAAGGTTCGTCTTCACCAGCTTTGCTGGTTTTGCTGAGGAGTGAGTGGATCCACAGAGCTCCCCACAGTGCCAACTCAGAGCTTGGCTCTCCCGCACCTTTTCCTTTGAAGCCTTTTGGTTGGTCTGTTGTTTGTCCTAACTGCTGGTCACCAGTTCAGGTAACTGCAAAGTTAAAACAGGTGCCTGTAAATGTTTTTGACAAATCCTCATTGGGGAGAAGGCTTTTGCACTCCACATGCACCAAGTGAAGTCAACTGTGGACAGCCTTGCAAGTGAGCCCTCCCAGGGGACCTCAGTCCAGCTGCTATAATGACAATTATTTTGGAATAAGACTTTGAAAGAACTCCAGCTCTTTCCTGTTCCCTCTAGTGGCGGCCAGGTTGCACTGAGAACGTGGGCTGGTATTTTTCAGGGTTGCAACAGAGCTGAAGAAGGGGGATGGGCATGGGACACTTTAAAATGCCACAAAGCTCCCTGTTTTTACCAAGATGCAGCTATTTTTCTTGAATAAGCATTCCTCAGGTTGCTACAAGCTTTGGTTAACTTCCAATTTCAAAAAAAGTTGGGCCAGGCCATGTTTTTATTCTTTTTTTTCTTTGCTTTTAGGAAGGAGTGGGTGTTCATAGGTCCTTACTCTGACATTTTTGCTTATGCCACGAAAATCAACTTTAATAATTACTAATGTTCAAGCTACCATAGCCCTCCAAATTGCTATTCCTGTGCTCATGTTTCTTTGTATCATCTGCAAAGCTTTCCTGAAAGGCTTTGTTTCTTCCTTCAGGTCAAGGCAGAAAGTAAGTCAAGACCTAAAGGTCCTCCTAACAGCGTGGTCATCCTGCTGTGATGCTGCGAAAACCGGAAGTGAGGTTTGTTGAGCATGCAAGGTTCCCACTACTGGTTGCTCACAGCTTATCTGAAGAATATGGAATTTAGAACTTTGTCAGGAAGACTAGTACCAATGTCATTGGTAAATCCTTTTATAAACTACTTTTTAGAATTTCTTGAAAGGAAGAACAATATTTACCTATCCCCAGTACTTCTCCTATTTTCTAAAATCTCCCAAAGGTTGTCTACCATAGTTCCAAAACTATGAGTACAGATTCTTTCAGGCTCTTGATGAGCTGAGTCCAGATCTGGAATCTGGAACATTTCAGTTGAGTCAGTGTCCTCTTATTTTTTACCTCTTTGGGGCTTCAGTTTCCTCGTAATGCCAACATTAAAGCATTTTAATCTTGGGCATCATTCTTTTTATAGAAAAGAGAAACCCAGGTGTGGTGGTATGTGCCTGTAATCTCAGCTACTGGGGAGGCTGAAGCGGGAGGATTACAAGTTTGAGGCCAGCCTCAGCAACTTAGGCAATGTTTCAAAATAATACTAATAATAATAAATAAAAGGACTGGGGATGTAGCTCCCTGGTAGAGTGCTTGCCTAATATGTGTGATGACCTGGATTTGATCCCTAGTACTGAAGAGTGGCAGGGTGGGAGGCAGAGACAGAGACAAACCAGATAAAAACTGAGAGGTTCTGCAAGCTGCTGAGATGTTCTGCAAGCTGAGAGGTTCTGCTTTCTCTTGGTCATCTGTTAATATTACACCATCTACACTAAGCAATGAGCTGATTTCTTCCTTCTTCTTGCTCCAAATATAGCTATCAAAGCCCTTCTTGTTGATAACATGTTTCGTAATCTCAGCTCATTCCAAGTTACAGCCATCCACACACTCTTTTTATAGGTCTCTACCAGTCTTTTGCATTTATCCCTGGCATAGGTGGCTCTTGGTACCTTTTTTTCCATCATGGCGTTTCCTGTGCAGCCCTTCGGTGCCTTCAGATGCTCTTCCCACTGCTTCTTCATCAGGATTCAAAAGTAATAAGGAAACAATTAGGGGCTGGGGGTATAGCTCAGTTGGTAGAGCACTTGCCTTTCATGCACAAGGTCCTGGGTTCGATCCCCAGCACCACAAGAAAAAATAAATAAATAAAAATAAGGAAAGAATTGGCTTCTCCCACCCCCACTCATTAGATATTCTTGAAATGATAAATAAAATGATATTTTTTTTGTTCAATATTAGAACATAAATATTCAGCACATGCAATGAGATAGTTGTTCATTCATTTAGTATCCAGGCGTTAATCTGTGCATTTTCAACTTAGCATCCTATGATTAATTTACATTCTGGTGGCAGAGACATTCTCTTCTTTGCCTGGAGTGCACTAATCCACAGTTACATACTGCTTTTTCCCTGAGCCCTTTTTTCAGTTATCTGTCACTATACAAAAATATCATCCCCAAATTAAATGGCATAAAACAACAACAACTTGTTTTTAATGCCCATTGATTCTGTGGATAGAATTTAGAAAGGGCATAGCAAGAAAAGATTCTCTGCTCCACGGTGTCTGCGCCTCAGCTGGGCTACCCTGGACGGCAGGGGCCAGCTGGACCTGGGGGCTCCACTTCCAGTCTGGTTTCTCCGCTCACGTCCCTGTGACCTGCACTGGGGTTGGCTGAAGGGTGGGTCCGGATCAGAGGGGCGTGTCAACAGTAGAGCCTGTGTGTGTTCTGACCTGTACAGTTGTGGCAATGTCCTTGGGCAGCTTATATGGGAGTTCCAGACTCCAGGACAAGTGTTCTAGTGAGCAAGGGAAAACTCCTGGGTGTTTTATGACCCAGATGTGCAAGTCACTTGGTATCATTTCCACCACACTCTACTTATGGAAACAGTCACGAGCCAGCCCAGAGTCAAGGGCAGGGGATAACAGACCCGCCCTCCTTTTTTGTTTTTGTTTTTTGGTACTGGGGAATGAACCCAGGGATGCTTAACCACTGAACCACATTCCCAGACCCTTTTTAATATTTAATTTAGAAACAGGGTCTTGCTGAGTTGCTTAGGGCCTCCGTAAGTTGCTGAGGCTGGCTTTGAACTTGCAATCCTCCTGCTTCAGCCTCTTGAGCCCCTGGGGCTGGGATTACAGGCGCGTGCCACAGACCCCATCTTTTTTTTTTTTTTTTTTTTTTTTTGGTACTGGGGATTGAACTCCGGGGACACTCAACCACAGAGCCACATCCCCAGCCCTATTTTGTATTTTATTTAGAGACAGGGTCGCCCTGAGTTGCTTAGCACCTCACCATTGCTGAGGCTAGCTTTCAACTCGCAATCCTCCTGTCTCAGCCTCCCGAGCCCCTGGGATTACAGGCATGCGCCACCGCGTCTGACTACAGACCCCATCTTGAAGGGAAGACTTCAAAAAACTTATGGCCCAGAATTGTCCAGCCACTCAAAGAAGCTCAACAAATCGGGTTTTTTTTTAAAGACATGTTTTAGTTGTAGATGGACACAATGCCTTTAATTAATTAATTTTTCTGTGGTGCTGAAGATTGAACTCAGTGCCTTACATGTGTTAGGCCAGTGTTCTACCACTGAGCCACACCCCGGCCCTATGATTATTTCTTTAAGTCATAAATAATTACATATGTACCAGGTACCATGGTATATATGTATACCATCTCAGTACTTGGGAGGCTGAAACA
Source organism: Sciurus vulgaris (assembly GCF_902686455.1). NCBI lineage: Eukaryota > Metazoa > Chordata > Mammalia > Rodentia > Sciuridae > Sciurus > Sciurus vulgaris. The sequence continues at coordinate 21,817,320 of NC_136479.1, read as the reverse complement.
GGAGGATCACAAATTCAAGGCTAGCCTCAGAAACTTAGTGAGACTCTCTCAAAATAAAAGGGCTGGGGATGTAGCTTAGTGGTAAAAAGCCCCTGGGTTCAATTCCCAGTACAAAACCAAAAACCAAAAAAAAAAAAAAAAAAAAAAAAAAGTATTTTAAAATTGCCCTAGCCAGGCAGGCATGGTTGTACATGCCTGTAATCCCAGTGGCTCAGGAAACTGAGTCAGGAGGATCAAAAATTTGAGGCCAGTCTCAGCAACTTAGCAAGGCCCTAAGCAACTTAGCAAGACCCTGTTTCAAAATAAAAAAATAAAAAGGACTGGGGACATGGCTCAGTGGTTAAGTGCCCCTGGGTTCAATCCCCTGTACAAAAATAAATAAATAAATAATAAAATTGCCCTAGTTTTACAAATGATTGTTTATAAAGGTGAAGTATGATCCCTGGAAGACTACCAAGCCAGTGTTCAGAAAAAAAAAAAAAAAAAAAAAAAAAAATTTCCCCTTTGATTCATCAAAATATCTTTTTATATAAAAATACACTTCTTAAAATAATACATCAAGAATGGGAAAATTCCTCATCTCAATTGGGGTTTATTTATCTTTTTTTCACACTTACAAATGCACATCTTAGGAAATCTCTGAGGTTTGTTATGAAAAACGGGCTCCCCCATCACCCATTTCCTGTTCCACAGAGGCAACTACATTCACCCTCTTGAGCTGATTCTTTTGAACTTACCCTGTATCTCTAAACAGCATGTTCATACTGTTACTTCTTCACTTTCTAGTTTTAGGCATTATCTATGTGCATATCAGGGGGTTGCAGTGCCGGGGTTGGAACCCAAGGCCTCATGTGTGTATCTCTCGTCATTTTGAAAGCTGAAGCTTTTTTTAAAAAAAGTACTAGGGATTTAACCAAGGGTGCCTGACCACTGAACCACATCCTTGACCCTTTTTTATTTTTTATTTTGAGTAACGGTCTCACTAAGTTGCTGAGGCTGGCCTCGAATTTGTAATCCTTCTGCCTCAGCCTCCCAAGCCACTGGGATTAACTTTCACCTCTCCTTCCACAGCATACATAAGTATAAACAGAGTACATACAGACTTGCTCTCTTCATTCTTCCCATGTTATTGTATCACAGTTCTGGTAACATAGACATCCAGAGTTTACATCACTGTAACTATGTAAATGCTCTCTCCAACTGAACCAAGGAGTTACTCTGATTCTTTTTCCTTGCTTTCTTCCCCCTCCTCCCCACCCCACTGAGTTAATAATTATATCATATTTTTGTTGTTTTGTTCACTTTGTTGCTATTTTGTTTGCTAATTCAATTAAAAATTCTACCCTGAGGTATAAATCCCTAGATTTTCTATTGGTTGTATATTATTATCGTTGTTGTTGTTGTTATTATTATTATTAGATACTGGGGATCAAACCCGGGGTGCTCTAGCACGCAAAGCTATTTTTATTATTTTTAAATTTTTTTTTTCTTTTTTTGCGATGCTGGGGATCAAACCCAGCGCCCCAGCGCCTTGCGTTTGCAAGGCAAGCACTCTACTGACTGAGCTATCTCCCCAGCCCCTATTTTTAAAAATTTTGAGACAGGGTCTCACTAAGTTGCTGAGGCTGGCCTTGAACTTGTGATCCTCCTGCCTCAGCCTTCCAAGTTTCTGGGTTACAGATGTGTACCACTGCACTAGCTGGTTTTATTTGATTTTTTATTTATTAAAAAATATTTTCTAAAGTTGTTTATGGACCTTTATTTAATTTATTTATTTATATGTGGTGCTGAGAATTGAACCCAGTGCCTCACATATGCTAGGCAGGTGCTCTATCACTGAGCCACAACCACAGCCCTGTTTTTATTTTTTTAAAGATACCTCTCTGTGACCCTCTGGCCTGTTTCCTTCTGGACTGAAATGGTTATTTTCCAAGCCTGCTGCATGGTTGTCTTCTTAAGATTCTCCTTGTTATGGATCTGGAATGTTCTCCAGAGCTCATGTGCTGAAGGCTTGGTGCCCAATATAGCAACTTTTAGGAAATGATTGGATTGTGCAGATGTAACCTCATCAGTGGCCTCATCCATTTGATGGATTAGTAATTTGGATGAACCACTGAGAGTAGGTGGGCATGATTGGAAGAAGTAGGACACTGGGGTGCGCCCTTCAGGACTGTCTTCTCCCTGGCCCCTCTCTCTCTTGCTGTGTCCCAGTTGCCATGAGCTGAGTAGCTTTCTTGTGCTGCACCTTGCTGGCATGATGTTTTTGCCTCATCTCACTCTCAGAGAAATGGAGGTGGCCAGCCATGGACTGAAATCCCTGAAACCACAAGCCAACATAAATTGTTCCTCTTTAAGTTTGTTTGCGTCAGATATTTTGGTCACAGCAGTGGAAAGCTGACTAGCACACCCCTTCCCTATTGTGTTAGCTGTTTCTTTTTCTTTTTGGTGTTGAGGACTGAACTCAGGGGCTGACTACCACTGAGCTACATTCATTCTCAATCCTTTTTATTTTGTTTTTAAATTTTGAGACAGGGTCTTACTAAGTTGCCAAGGCTGACCTCAAACTTGAGATCCTCCTGCGCGAGCCTCCCAAGTTGCTGGGATTATAAGTACGGGCCCACTGTGCCTGGAAGGTCAATCCATTTTCTGAGGTAGATATCTTATAAAGAAAAGGGGTTTGTTGAGCTCCCAGTTTTAGAAGCCAAAGGCCAAGACCAGGCAGCCCCATCTGTTCAGCCTCTGGTGCGGAGCTCATGGTGGATGGCATCACAGTGGCAGAAGCTTGTGTGAGAGGAGGGATCACGTGGCGGGATAGGGAGCCAGAGACCAGAGTCCAACCAGTCTTGCTATTCCCATCACAGTCCACTGTAGCAGGTGAGAGTGTGTCGTCCCTTCTGGGTGCTGCACCACCGGTGACCTTCCACCAAGCCCCGCCTCTTAAACAGAGGGATGGGTGAAACTGAGATTTGGTTAAATCGCATGTACAAATTTGACATTGAATGCTTTCGTCTAATGTCCCGTGACTCTTGGTGTCCACTCATACTTAAGCATGAAGCGACTGGAAAGCTGATTGAAGAATCTCCGCCTGTGGACAGGCTGATCCGCTGTGGCCTGGGCTGTAGGGTGACCCAGCTGGAGGCCTCCCAGGGAGCTCCCAGGGTGCCTTCGGGTGTTTCCTCTTGGGTTGGTCACGTTCCCTACAGAAGGTTCTTCCAGTCTCTTGCCTGAAGGTGTCAATTCTGGTTTTACTCTTTCTTTCCTCCCCCTCCTCCTCCTCCTCCTCCTCCCCCTCCTCCTCCTCCTCCTCCTCCTCCTCCTTCTTTTTTTTTTTTTTTTTAAATTTTGTGCCTTCTGCAAATAAAATCTGTTGATGTCTCATTTTTTCCAATGCCAGTTCAAGGTTCTGTTTTATCAGTTCTAGTAAGTTACTACATGTTCATCTATTACCTGGCTTTTAAAAAAAATGTTCTTATTGTCTTTTCTCTCTTTCTTACGGTTCTTGTGGGTTTGTGGCCTTAGAAATCTTCTCACTGCCATTTTGTTATGATTTGGGCAGGAACTGTGCGTGATTAACCTACCATCTTTAATTGGACACGGTCCAGTTTCTTTTTTATTTTTGTACTGAGGATTTAACACAGGGGTGCTTTAGCACTGAGCTACCCCCACCCCAAGTCCTTTTAATTTTATTTTGAGACAGTATCTCACTAAATTGCTGAGGCTGGCTTCGAACTTTGCAATCCTCCTGCCTTGGCCTCCTGAATCGCTGGACTACAGGCGTGCACCACTGTCCTGCTCTAGTTCCTTCTGAGTGAACTTTCCTTGAACTAAAACATGTAGACATCACATTCGTTTATGCCTAAATTGTTTTCTTCCTAAAAAGCTGTTTAGAACTTCAGAAAAGGAAGGAATAGCTTCATGAAAAAATGGACACTTCAGAGATGTGGGCTGGGTTATATAGGTAAAAGGAAGAGAAGAAAAAATTCAAAAGTGGGAGACAACGAACTAGCCAGAAATGAAGGGGTGAAATAAGGGTTGGGAGGGCAGGTGTGTGGTGCGTGTCTGTCATCCCAGTGGCTTGGGAGACTGAGGCAGGAGGATGGGGAGTTCAAAGCCAGCCTCAGCAACTTAGCAAGACCCTAAGCAACTCAGCAAGACCCTGTCTCTGAATAAAATAAAAAGGTCTGGGGATGGCTCAGTGGTAAAACATCCCTGAGTTCAATCCCTGGTACCAATAAACAAACAAACAAACAAACAGATAGATAGATAAATAAATAAATAAATAAATGGTGGGAGAAGCACATGGAGGGTGGATAGTTAAGAAACTCTGAGGAAATGCTTAGTTAAAAAAATAAATAAATAAAAAGAGAGAGAACCCCGAGGGCTAGGACAGAAGATCAGATTTTCTGCTAGAAAGAATGAGAACATTTTATCATGTTATTCAGCTTCAGAGTGTTGCAATCAAACATTTACACATTTTAATGTTGATGGAGACATTTACAAATATAGATGAAATGTGATAATTTGTACTGCTTCTTGATAACATCCCCAGTTGGTGTTAGTGATGTCATATAATCACACCAGCTATGCGGTGAAAAAATAGGATGTCAAGGCTGAACCTGATGTTGGAGCATCAGAAGTGGATCTAAAGGAAAAGGAAAATATATCATGAGGCTTTGTGATGCTGGCAACAGGAATATGAAACTCATTTATAGCCTTGAAATGACATGATAGAATTGAAATAGAAAGTGTATATGGGTACTCATTTATTGAAAAAACAGGGTCAGGAAGACAAAGTACAGAGAACTTGAACTTGTCAGTTCAGGTTTCAACACTCTTCAACAATTTGTGGAAGCTAATGGTGAATATTTTGAAGATTTGCCTTTAAATAGGGTCTGCTAAAGCCAGTGCAGTGGCACATGCCTGTAATCCCAGCAATTTGGGAGGCTGAGGCAGGAGGATCACAATTTGAGGCCAAGTTTAAGGCAACATATGAGGCCATCTCAAAGTAAATAAATAAATAAAAAACCTACCAGGTGCGGTGGCTCATGCCTGTAATCCCAGCATCTCAGGAGGGCTGAGGCAGGAGGATTGCAAGTTCTAAGCCAGCTTCAGCAACTTAGACCCTAAGCAATTTAGCAAGATCCTGTCTCAGAATAAAACATAAAAAGGATTGGGGACTGGGGATATAGCTCAGCTAGTAGAGTGCTTGCCTCGCAAGCACAAGGCCCTGGGTTCAAATCCCCAGTACCACCAAAACAAAAAAACAAACAAACAAACAAACAAACAAACAAAAAGGATCGGGCATTTGGCTCAGTGCTTAAGTACCCCTGGGTTCAAACCCTGATACCAAAACAAAACAAAAACAACAAATCTTTGTGATGTAGCTCAGTGGTAGAGCACCCCTGTGTTCAATCCCCAGTACCAAAAGTAAATAAATAAAGAGGTGTGCTATAGTATTATAACAATTTTAAGTTCAAGTTAAAGTGCTGTATTTTCTGTACTTGTTAAACTCATAAACCTTTACAGGAAAAATCAAGCGGTGTTCAAGTAAAGGATGTGCAGGGCTGGGGCTGGGGCTCAGCGGTGGAGTGCTTGCCTAGCATGTGTGAGGCACTGGGTTTGATCCTGAGCACCACATAAAAATAAGTAAAATAAACAAATAAATAAAATAAAGATATCATGTCTATCTGTAACTAAAAATATTTTAAAAAAGGATGTGCAAATTGTGCAGGACACCATGAGTGAAATTAGTGGTTGCATGCGAACACATTAGCATTCTTCAGCGTTAGCATTATCCCTTCTCGTTGTGTTTCCGGTGTTGTGCTTGGTTTTTAGACATTTTATAAATGCTGTTAATCCTACCATTGCCTCATTAATGTTAAAAGTACAGGTTAGAAGGTGTTGTGGTGTTATGGTAGCAGTTGGGCATACCCATAATCCCAGCAATTTGGGAGGTAAGGCAGGAGGATCATAAGTTTGAGGATAGCCTTAACAATTTTATAAGGCCCTGTGTCAAAATAAAAAATAAAAAGGACTGAGGATGTAGCTCAGTGGGAAAGCACCCCTGGGTTCAATCCCCAGAACAACAACAACAACAACAAAAAAGGTGTTTTAGTAAAAATGCATAATTGTAAGTCATAAGGAAATGGTGACCCATTATGCATGTATTGGATGAATTTTCCCCCCAAAGAAAGCCATCCTGAAGAATAGAGATCTAATTGTGCAATCTGTAAAGGTGTGTCAATGACCTTAACCAAGAGGAAAGGAAAAGGGATTGGCAAATATTGCCATTGCCTCTTAGCTTGATATTAGCTGGGAAAGTCACAGCTAAGCGTGGTGAAGGCGTTGGGCTGAAACTTTAGTCACAAGATTGGAATTCCATGTGTCAAGGCCCTTCTAACCCCAGGAACATCAGAGTGGGTAACCAGGGGGCCAGCGTGGGCACGGATGGCTGCTAGGGAGTCCTGCTGACACTGAGATTGTCAAGGAGGGAGCTTCCTTCTGCCGCAGCTGTCAATGGTAGGGTTCCATGAGGATCAGAGGAGCTAGTCTTAGAGCTCATGGATCAGCGGAGACCCCAACCTCATGGAAATACAAACAGGGGATGCAAGCCATGCAAATGAATGAAAGTACGAACAGCCCTTTGGGATCTCACCTATCTAGATGAGTGAGCTTCTTTATTAGTTACCGAAACATTTTCTCAAATGGGACATGTAAGTAATATTTATTGAGCACTTACTGAGTGTAGGGCACTAGGGAGGCAAAGATGAATAAGAATTGATCCTGTCCCCAGAGTTTACAGTGCAGAGGAGAGTGTACCCTTATAAATGGATGACTTTAATACTTTGTGTGATTGTACACTCTGTAATTATTATAATAATCCTGTATTAGAACAGGGAACTCCCCAGAGGGTGCCTGGGAACACAGAGGAGTACTTACCAGGAGAGTCTTCCTGGAATAGGCAATGCCTGATTGTAGTCAAAAGAATGGGAAAGATGTCATAGTAGGGAGAGGGCGGGAGGTGGCAGGCAGCAGGTGGAGAAGGAATTGGGGGTTGAGTCATGGAGGGTCAGATGTGCCACATTAGAGAGTTTACACTTTATTCAGTTTCAGGCAATAAAATGTCATTGGAAGGCTTGAAAGTGAGTTCTCTCTTTGGGGATTGAACCACATCCCCAGCCCTTTTTATATTTTATTTTGAGACAGGATCTTGCTAAGTTGCTTAGGGCCTCACCAAGTTGCTGAGTTTGACCTTGAACTTGCGATCCTCCTGCCTCAGCCTCCCGAGCTGCTGGGATTACAGGCGTGTACCACCATGACCAGCTTTAAGAGTGAGTTCTGACACAGGTGTAGTGTTGGTTTTCTGTTGCTGCCCTAATCGGTTACTATAGATGTGGAAACTTAACACAAATTTATTATCTCACAGTCTGCCGTTCAAAAGTCCAGCATGGCTCAACCGGATTCTCTGTCCCAGGATTCACAAGGCTGAAATTGGTACATTGGTGGGCTGGATGCTAATGGGGAGGCTCTGAAGGAATTTGCTTCTTCAGATCAGTGGCAGGTCAGTTGGAGGACTAATGGGCAGGGGGCTGTCATTTGCCCCAAGAGCCTTCTTTTTGGGCTTGTGCATGGCCTCTGGGCCCCAGAGCCAAAACACATGTGGACTCTCTTTGACTTCTGCTTCTCTGTAGTTTCCAGTTAGAGAAAGTCCTCTGCTTTTAAAGGCTTATGTGATTAGACTGAGCTCACCTGACTCATCCAGGATAATCTCTGTAACTTCATCTACAAAGTCATTTTATTTATGTGAGGTGGCATATGCACAAGTTCCAGGAATTAGGTGCGGACATCCTAGGTGCAGGATCAGTCTGCAGACTATACAATACATATTCACCTGTTTTATATCTACAATTCAGTGATTTTTACTAAATTTATGAAGTTGTGCAACCATTACCCTAATCTGGTTTTAGAATTTTTTTTTAATCAGCTCCCAAAAGATTTCCCATTTATATAAATGCCCATTTATAGTCAGTTTTCTATTTCTATCTATTCTTTTTAAGTCTATGTTTCTTTTTAACATTAATGTTGTTTAGGGCTTACTTCATCTCTCTGAAAATACCCATATTTAGAATATTGCTTACAGGGGTCTTAGTCTGTGTGGGCTGCTGTAACAAAATACCACAGACTAGGTGGTTTAAACAACAGACATTTGTTTCTCATAGTTTTGGAGGCTGGAACTCTGAGATCAGAGTGTCAGATTCTGATGAGGGCCTTCTTTCCTGGACCCAATTACCTGCTAAAGGTCCCATCTCCTAATAGCATCATATTGAGAGTTAGAGTTTCAACAAATTAATTTGTGGAAGAGACACATTCAGTCTGTACTGCCAGGTACACTGTACCAACATCAAGTTGTCTACATTGGTTTCATCAGAGCAATGGGAATGGAGGGTTGGTGGTGAAACCATTAACTTTTTCTTTGTGTGTCTTTCGGTATGTAATGTACAATGGGCTTGTATTATTTTTTTTCCAGTACTGGGGATTAGTTCTGGGGGTACTGTACCATCAAGATACATCCCCAGTCCATTTCATTATTTTGAGACCGTCTTGCCAAGTTGCCGAGGCTGACCTCCAACTTGTGATTCTCCTGCCTCAGCCTCCTAAGTTGCTGGTATTACAGGTGTGTGCCACCACACCCAGTGCTTATCATTCATTTTTACACGTGTTGGCCATGCTGGCCTGGAACTCCTAGACTCAAGTGATCATCTTCCTTCCTCCGCCTCCTGAGTTGCTGGGACTACAAGTGTTCACCACTGCACCCAGCTTGCATTATTTTGAAATAAAAATTCCTAATGAGGAAAACATTTGAAGAAGTCATTCTTTATTATTGTATGAGAAACATAATTGTGTACCAGTGAAAGAGATGCTTCAAGTGCCAAGAAGCAGTAAACCATCTGGCTGTTTTATGAAAGATGCTTCAGACCCAGGCCATGCCTAGGCCTCTCATTGTCCTTCTCTCCATCCCCACCATGACCCTGAGGGCTACCATAGTTGATGTTCACTCCACATCCAGGTCACAACTTTGGAGGGTTGAGGTCAGACTTGTGGAACACATTGTTTTCTCAGTTCTGTCTTTGGAATAGAACCTTCGAGAGAAAACCAGGTCTAGGAATATTGCAAGGCCAATGCAAAATATTGTAATGTAGTGGCTGTGGAATATTTACAAAGTTACAAGTTAAATTTAGGCCTAGGAACTGCCAGAAGTACTGTTTTTGTTTTTTTATATTTAAGTTTGTTTTTTAACTTCTGAAGAAGAAAGATAGAAGATTGTGTTTGGGATCTCAAAACTGAAAAGCTTTACTGGCTTTTTACAATTTGAAGAATTAAAAGAGAAATTTTGAATAGGAAGTCTCACAAATTTCATTGTAAATAAGGTTCTACTGAAGTGACTGACAAATAAAATTAATGAGTATCATTAAGCTCCTACAGTCATCGTAAATAATTTCTCATAATTATTAAAATGTACTTCATAGTTCATGACAAACAAGTGCATATTTTTGAAGGGTAATCAAAAAGTAGTGAGCAAGACAGCACTTTTTCATGGAACTGTGGGAACATGCAGCAGACTCTAAACTTAGAGCAAAACTACATGTAATATTTTTTAAAATAATGATTGTATTGCAATATAATACATAATAACATTGAATTTACCTTTTGAAGCATAAAATTCAGTGATTTGGGTTTTTAGTATATTCACAAAATTATACATTAATCACCACTATCTAATTCCCAGAATATTTTTTTTTATCACTCTAAGAAGAAACCCTGTACTCAGTTGGTCACAGTGGTTCTTACCTATAATCCCAGCTGCTTGGGAGGCTGAGGCAGGAGGATCACAAGTTTGAGGCAAACCTTGGCAACTTTGAATGAGACCTTGTCTCAAAATACAAAATAAAAAGATTTGGGGATGTAACTCACTGGTAGAAAACCCCAGATTCCCAGTAACACACACACACACACACACACACGAGAGAGAGAGAGAGAGAGAGAGAGAGAGAGAGAGAGAGAGAGAGAGAGAGAAAGAAACAGGAATCCTATACTCAGTATCCACTCTTCATTCCCCTCTCCACTCTTCTAGTCTCTGACAAATGGTAATATAATTTTTGTTTCTAAGGATTGGTATATTTTGGACAGGCTACATCTACATATGAAGTTTTGGCTTAAACAGATTAGTTCATTTATAGGTTTTTTTTCTCTTTGTGGTCCTGGGGATGGGACCTAGGCGCTCATGCATGCTAGGCAAAGCACTCTACTGCTGAGATACATCCCCTACCCTATAGGTTCTATTTTGGTGGATAGATAACTTATTGTGTCAGCAAAAGTGAAAGAGACTTAAAACATAATACTTGACTCTCACAAAAAGTTATTTTAGGTTCAAGTGATTTATTTTAGCTTCTACTTAACTAAAGTTGATTTCTTATTAAATGTCGTGGGGACATTATTTCCGGCCTTAGAAAAATTAAAAGAATTCGAAAGGAATGCAATGTATAATTATATGCCAATAAATTAGATAACCTAGATGAAATGTACAGAGTCCTAGAAAAACTATCAAATTTCGAGAGGAAAGGGAAAATCTGAATAGAACTATAACAAACAGATTGAATTAGAAAGGAAAAACTTTCCTAAAAGAAAAGATCATCCCCAGATGGCTTCACCAAATATTTAAGAATTAATACCTTTTCTTCGTAAACTCTTCCAAAAAGTAAGAGGAGGCAACATTTGCCATCTCTGTGAGACCAGTATTATTATACCAAAACCAGACAAAGATATCATAAGAAAACTATAAATCAATATCTCTTATGAATGTAGAGGCAAAAATCCTTAGATAAATTCTAGCAAATAGGATCCAGGAACACATAAAAAGGACAATACACCACAACCAAGTAAGATTTATCACAGGAATGCACAGTGCAGTGTTAGTTTTCCATCACTAGGACAAAATCAAAAAGGAAGAAAAGTTTATTTTGACTCATGGTTTCAGTCCATAGTTGCCTGACCTTGTTGCTTTGGGCCTGCACAAGTACATCATGGTGGGAGCACATGGTGCAGGAAGGTGGTTCACCTCATGGTGACCAGGAAGCAGACAGTGAGAGAGAAAGGAACTGCAGCCCCACATTCCCTCAAAGCCACACCCCCAATGACCTAACTTCCTTCCTTTCCCTCAAGGCCACACTCCCAATGATCTAACTTCTTTCCACTGGTTCCCACCATCTCCCAGCAGTACCACAGGCTGAGGACTGACTTATCAACACAATGGGCCTTTGGGGCACATTTCATACCTAAACTATAGCAGCAAGGTTGGTTTAACATTTGACAATAAATTAATTGAATACACCATATTATTAGAACAAAGAAAAAATACATCATTATCTCAATAGATGCAGGAAAAACCTCTGACAAAATCCAATATCCTTTCCTAACAAAAAACGTGCCACAAAGTAGAAATAGGAATTTCCTCTACCTGATACAGGGCATCTATGAAAAGCCCATAGCTAAGTTCACAATGATGAAAATTTCTGAGAGAACAAAAACAAGACAAGGATGTTTACCCTGTTCTACATTGTCCAGGGAAATTAAGCAAAAAATGAAATAAATTACATCTAGAGTGAAAAGGAAGAAGCAAAACTATATTTGCAGTTGACATGTTCTTTTTCTTTTTCCTTTTTTTCTGGTGCTGGGGTTTGAACTCATGGCCTTGTGCATGTGAGGAAGGCACTCTACCCCAGCCCAACATGATCTTGTATGTAGAAAATCCTAAGGAATCCACACAAAAATCAGAACTATAGTACTAATCATTACAGGAAAGCAAAGGTACTTTACTGCAGTGGAGTATCAACTCTACCTGCCAGGATGGTCATTATATAAAAACAACACCAGAAACTAACAAGTGTCGGTAAGAACGTGGAGGAATTGGAAACCTGGTGCACGGTTGTTATGAATGTGAAATGGTGCAGTTGCTCTGGAAAACAGTAGTGTGGTTCCTCAAAAAACTCAACCATGTGCTTCAGCAAACCCACTTCAGGGATTTGTCCAGAACAATTGAAATCATAATCTCAAAGAGATATTTGTATTCTCATGTTTATTTCAAAATTATTCAAAACAGGCAAAAGGTAAAAACAGATTAAACACAGATGAATAAAGAAAATGTGGCATGTACTTACAATAGACTATTCAGCCATAAAAGAAGGAAATCTTGTCATATGCTGCAATATGGATGAACCTTGAAAACATTATGCTTCAAGACCCAGGAGGACGAATGCTGCATGATTTCACTTACACGAGGTATCTAAACTAGTCAGACTCATAGAAATAGAAAATAGACTGGTGGTTTCCAGGAGCTGGGGGGAGAGACAAATGAGGAGTTACTGTTCAGTAGGTACAGAGTTTCAGTCATGCAAGATGAAATAGTTCTACAGATCAACTGTATAACTCTGTGCTTATAGTTAACACTGTAAGGTATATTTTAAAACATGTTAAAAGGTAGACACTTTTTCCCCCTTGCAGTACTGGTGATTGAACTCTGGGGTGCTTTACCACTGGGCCACATCCCTGGGCCTTTTATTTTTTTGTTGATTTTTAATTTTGAGACAGTATCTCATTAAATTGCTGAGGTTGGCCTCAAACTTGTGATCCTCCTGTCTCAGCCTCCTGAGTAGCCCGGATTACAGTTATATACCACTCCACCCAGCTTAAAGGGTAAATTATGCTGTGTATTTTACCACAATAAAAAATGGAATTAGGGACTGGGGTTGTGGCTTAGTGGTAGAGCACTTGCCTAGCACATGTGAGGCACTGGGTTTGTTCCTCAGCACCACATAAAAATAAATAAGTAAATAAAGGTATTGTGTCCACCTATGACTAAAAATATATTTTAAAAAATGGAATCGATTAATGAGAACAAAGAATTGCAGGTCAATATGGAAAAATCAGTTGTATTTCCACATACTTGCATTGAGCAACCTAAAAGGAAATTAAGAAAACAATTCCATTTACAATAGCACTTCCCAAAATAAGATACTTAAGAATAAATTTAGCAAAAGAAGTACAAGATGTATATTCTGTAAATGTCAAATAATTGTTGAAATACATCAAAGATCTAAAGAAATGGAAGATCTAATATTGTTAAATCGATCTATAAATTAAATATAATTCTGCCGACTGCACATGCTTGTAATCCCAGCAGCTTGGGAGACTGAGGCAGGAGGATCACAATTTCAAAGCCAGCCTCAGGAACTTAGTGAGGACCTAATCAACTTAGTGAGACCCTGTCTCAAAATAAAAAATAAAAAAGGGCTGGGGATTTGGTTAAGCACCCCCAGGTTTCATCCTTGCTACCAAATCAATCAATCAATAATCAAAATTTCTATCAGAATTCCAGTGGATTCTTTGTAGAAATTGACATTTGGTCTTAAATTCATATGGAAATTCAGGGACCCAGAATGGTTAAGAGAGTCTTTAAAAATAAGTACAAAATTGGGGGATTCACACTTCATACTTACTGCAAGCTACAGTGTGGTACTGGCTTAAGGACAGACCAAGATTCATGGAGTAGAATCTGGAGTCCAGAAATAAACTCATGTATCTATGAAAAATTGATTTTGGACAAGGGTACAAGGCAATTCAATGGGAAAACAATAATCTTTGAGCCGAGGCTAGGAGGCCAAGGCAGGAGGATTCGAAGTTTGAGACCAGCTTGGGCAATTTAGTGAGACTCTGTCTCAAAATAAAATAAAAAGGCCTGGGTATGTAGCTCAGTGGTAGAGTACTTGTCCAGCATGTGGAAGGCCCTGGGTTCAATCCCTACCACTGGGGGAAAAAAAGAAGAAAAGGAAAGAAAGGAAGAAAAGAAGAATACTTTGAAGAAATGATGCTGGGATATATGTGCACAAAGTATATACAATATGAAATAATGAATTTGGAATCCCTACCTCACACCATATACAAAAATTAGCTCAAAATAAATTTTTAAAAGTCAAATATCCTCTCTCTCTTGCTCTTGCATGCACTCTCTTGCTCTCTCTCTCTCTGTTTTCTCTCTCTCTCTCTCACCCTGCAGGCAGACACTCTGCCTGTTCACTTAATAAAATCTCTTGCATGGAAAAAAAGTCAAATATAAAATCTGAAACTATAAAAATCTTAGAAGAAAATTTACAGATAATTCTTTATGTCCTTGAACTTGGTAATGCTTTCTTAGATATGTCACCAAAAAGCACAAGCAATAAAAGAAAAAATAAATTGGAATTAAGTTTTTGAATTTTGTGTTTCCAAAGACAACATCATTAAAGTAAAATATAACCTATAGAACAGGAGAAAATATTTGTAAATACTATATCTATTATTGAACTTGTATCTAAAACATAAGTATCACTCACAACTCAATAATAAAAGACATATAATTCAATTAAAAATGGGCCAAGAATCTGGACAGACATTTCTCCAAAAATATACAAATGGCTAATAAATGCATGAAAAGATGCTCAACATAGTCATTAGGGAAATGTGAATAAAAAGCAGAATGAGAAACCATTTCAAATCCATTAGTGTGACTGTATAGCAATTTGAAAGTTAGATGATAAAATGTGTTGGCAAGCCAGGCCCAGTGGCAATCCCAGGAACTTGGGAGGCTGATCACAAATCCAAGGCCAGCCTCAGCAACTTAGGGAGACCCTGTCTCTAAATAAAATATAAAAAGGGCTGGGGATGTGGCTCAGTGGTTAAGCATCCCTGGGTTTGGTCCCAGGTACAAAAACAAAACAAAACAAAACAAAAAAGTGTCGGCAATGACTTGACAATACCAAAGCACTCTGCATTGCTGACAGAATTGTCAAAAGGGAAATAAAACTCTCTCCCAGCTCTTAAAACCAGGCAATTCCATTGGAAGCAAGATAACTGAAAAGAAGGGACAAGGGAAAGTTTGAATTTATCAGAAGAGTGATGGGCGTCTACCCAAGTTTATAAAGTGAGAGAATAACATGGTTTAGAAAGCTGACCACAATTTGTGATTCTGAGATCGCTCCAGGTAGGTTGCTTGTTAAGCCTGTGCTCCGACGGAGCCCACTTCTTTGTATTCTACAACAACGTGCTGATAACGGAGTCCCCTGTTTTCTTCGATTACTAAGGATAGCCAACTGTGACAGGCAAAAATTACATTTATTGACTGATAGAGAAAAGTCCTGGTCTAGAGGGCTTCAGGAAAAGCTGAACAGAGGCATTCCAATAATGTCATCAGGAATTTGTCTTACCAATACCTTGGCTGTGTTACTTTCATTTTCAGGTGGGCCCTTCCTTCTGCCATTTTGTCAACCAGAGCAGAAAGAAATCTATTTCCTAGTAGTTCTAGTTCCTATTAGTCTTGGGAGAACTTTCCTTGGTCTATAATGGGCCATAAATCCTTTTCTAATGATAATGGGCAGGAGGAGGTGAGAGTGTGTTTTCAATGGCCAGGAAATTAATGGCTGTGGGGACAGAGGATGGAATAGCCGTGAAAAAAAATGGTGAAGACGGAGTGTGCACAAGTTGACTGTTTCTTAGTAATGTTGGAAAGGAGAGGATTTATGTTTATTGAATACCAGCCATATGTTGGGTTCTCCATTGGGAAAATAAAACTCAACCTGATAGCAGAGCTGGACATGTACACAATTACTCTCTGATGTATAAGTGACAATGATAGTTTTCCTTTGCTATAACAAAATACCCAAGGCTGGGTAATTTGTGAAGACAAAAGGTTTATTTAACGCATAGTTTGGAGGAGGGAAGTCAAAAAGGACTCCCTGATTGCTTTACTTCATGTAGGCAGCATCATGGAGAGAGTGTTTGTGGGAGGGAGGGAGCAGTTACCTGGTGAGACAGGAAGCCAGGTGACTGGGGAATGACCAGGCTTGTTCTTTTATAACAACTCTGTCGCTAGAACTAACTTCATCTATTCATAGGGCAGCACTTCCAGTGACCTAGGGACCTCCCACTGGGCCTCACCTCTTAAAGGTACTGCCACCTTTCCATATCACCACGCTGGGGACCGAGCTTCCAACCCATGAACCCCTGGAAGAGAAACCATATTCAAACCATAACAGAAACCATTAGAGGAGTGGTTGATGTGCAGCGGGTGTTGGGGAAGCTTCGTGGAGAGGGACACCCTGATCTGAGTACTAAAGGAAAAGTGGGGTGCACTGATTTCAGTGGTGAACAAGGCCGCACGGGGCAAAGGCCACAGTAAAACAAAGCCAAAACGACCGTGACCATAAAAACAGCAGTGTGGTGGCACACCTGCGGCCAGCTCCCCGGAGGCTGCAGCAGGAGGGTCACTGCACCCAGGAGTTCAAGGCTGGTCTGGGAAACAAAGGGAGACTGTAAAGAAAAAAAAAAAAAAAAAAAAAAAAAAAGTTGGCCAGAAAAACCACATCTAAACCAAAGACATTTTTAGTTTTGCTCACACGACATTTTTAGAAGTTTTAGGATTAGCTGCCAACCTTGAAAGATCTGGAGCTTTCACATGAAAATCCATATTTCTGATTTATCTTGGGAAATCAGGCTTGGCATGTCTGCATGGCAACAAAGGTCCTTCTGTATCAGACAGCCATGTCCACTGCCTGT
The DNA here is from genome assembly GCF_902686455.1 of Sciurus vulgaris. NCBI lineage: Eukaryota > Metazoa > Chordata > Mammalia > Rodentia > Sciuridae > Sciurus > Sciurus vulgaris. Next base: position 21,800,676 of record NC_136479.1, on the reverse strand, counting down.
CCTGTGGTGGATCAGAGCCAGCTTCAAAGTCTTGCCAACTGTCCAGGTCAAACGGAGGAACTTCTTTCCCTCCCGGTGGAATCTTTACCAAAGGATGTGACAGAAGCGACTGAAATAGTCTTGTGGTGACACTTGCTGGTGGGACACTCCTCAAACCCCAGAAGAAAGCTGGGCAGACTGCCTGCCTTCCCAGGCGCCAATGGGACACGTGGGTCAGAAGCAGGAAGCACGGGTGGATTTGGGCCCCACAAACAGGCTGGGGGTTGTCAGCAGATGCGGATGAGGCAGGTGCCTCGGGAGGGAGGGCGTCCTGGGGAGGACTCTGCATTTGACACCTCAGCAAAGGAAGAGCTGCCCTGAGGGGGACTGAGAGCAGAGAGGGAGGAAGACCTGGGAGCGCGGGGTCCTGCTAGATGCTGGAAGGAGGACGGTCCAGAGCCAGGGAGTGGTCTATAGCTTCCGGTGGCCGCCAGAATGTGTGTGTTTGATGTGGCGATAAGGAGATGGCTGGTGGCCTTGGCGATAGCAAGTCTGTGTGGCTGCAGCCAGGTACAGTAGGTGGAAAAGCAGGTGGCGGGGAGGTGCAGACTGGGTGTAAACAGCTCTTTGAAGAAACCTGAGCGGGAACTGGGGAGTGAAGAGGAAGCGGTCTGAGGTTGCCAGGTCCCCTCCCTGAGACTCAGTGTGTTTTTATACCTTGAACAGAGAGGGTTGGCAGTGCAGGAGAAGGTCAAGGGCCAATGGGAGGGACTGTCCAGGAGGAGGAGGAGTCAGCCTCGCCTGGGCTGGGCCTCTGCCCCTGGGATGGTGGGCCACGGCTGTTAGAGAGGCTGCAGATGCGGGGCTGGTGAGGACAGAGGGGCTGGAACAGTTCCCATTCTGCTTCTCCCATGATCATCTCACGAGGGCGAGCAGGGCAGTCTGCAGCAGAGGCTGGTGGGAAGCGGCCATCCGGTTGACTCGGCCCCACCTGGAGACACTCACTGTGCATCCTTCAACGCCTCCGGCTGAGGGCCACAACTGGCTCCGGATTGACAGTCAACCCTGCACCTGCAGGTGGAAAGAGGTGGCCTGGGGCCCCGGAACTGGAAATCCTGACAAGGCCCTGCAGACTGAGCCCACGTCACCTGCTCTTGGCCTCCAGTGTCTTCCCTACACTGCAGACCATTGGTGCTCCCAGACCCCGTCATCCGGGGTGCAGATTCGAGACGCACGCCACCTTGTCAATGAACTCCTTCTCTGGTACAAAGCTCATCGTTTCCGGGGCTGGAGCTCAGGCAGGGAGTCAGCCCTGCAGAAGCCCTGGGTGCAGTCTGCCCCAGCACCCCCAAGGAAGCTCAGACCACCTCATGTTGGCTATGGGCGTCCTGCATGGCAGGCACAACAGGCCTGGCCACCAGTGTGACCCCCTGCACATGAGACCCTGTCACTTACCTTGTAGACTGGTGTGGGTTTTTATTGCTGCATCAGCAAACTCCTTGAGAAGGCCCTGGTTGAGGTCCCTCGTGGTCTGTGACCTTTCTGGCTGGGTGGTCTCCCTGTTGTCCCAAGTCCCTGAGGCTCCGACCTGAGGCAGGGCTCACTTTTCCTTAAAGTGTCATGACTCTTTGTTCCTTTGTCTGAAAGGCTTTTCTCCTTTTCCCCTCACTTCTCTGCTTGGCAAACTCTTATTTAAGACCCAGTTTAAAGCTGGGTGGGGTGGCCCACTCCTGTAATCCCAACAACTTGGGAGGCTAAGGCTGAAGGATGACATGATTGAGGCCAGCCTCTGCCATATAGGGAGATCCTGTCTCTAAATAAAAACATTAAAAAAGGGCTTGGGGATGTGGCTCAGGAGAATACCCTGGGTTTCATGCCAGTTTTTTTTTTTTTTTCTTAGAGACAAAGTTTAAATGGCATGCCATCCACGCATCCCAACACCATCTGTGATGATCTCCCCATGTCATCCCCAGTTGCCCTCCTGACTTGGCTCCTCTCCCCTTTTGTGCATCCCTGGGCTGCAAGAAGTCCCAGGACAGTTCAGTCCAACTCACAGGTCTCAGGCAGGCTTGTCTGAATGCGAATCCCAGTTCGTGTGATCTTGGGTAGGTCATTTATCGCCTTTGTGCATTGATTATGTTATCCATTAAATGGGGATAAACAAATATCTCACAGGGCTCTTGAGACATCCCAATGAGGGGTTGTTCCTAAAGGCACCAGGTGTGGCACCTCAAAGTAGTGTGGCCTGGAGCCGTCGGGTGTTTTGTCTAAGAACCTAATTTAAAAATCTCCTTTTACAGTTGACTGGTTTGAATGAGAATCCAACTGAGGGTCTACCTGTTACACAGTTGGCTGACACAGTTCTTAAGATGCAATATATTTTTCTTTCATTTTATTTTACTTGATTTAATTTTATTTTGTTTGTGATGCAGGTGATCAAACCCAGGACCATGCATTCTAGACAAGCACTCTGCCACTGAGCTACACACCCCAGTCCTTTCAGTACCATCTATCTTGATGGGTATTCGTTCCTATAAAATTTTCTGCATTCTAGATTTAGGTAGTTGTTTTCTGGTGGTATTGTTTAACCTGTTCTTCTATCCCTTTCATTTCCTATAAACTATTAATTAGGTTTGGATGACTACATTCAAGACGACAGTGATCATGATGATTCTGGCAAGGACAGGAGAGAGGTGGTGCTGCATACACACTGTGTCTTAGCAGGAGCTACAGAATGTTTGGTCCTACTTTTGGTGATGTTAAGATTGATGGTGCTGAGCACAGTGGTGCACATCTGTAATCCCAGTGGCTTGTGAGGCTGAGGCAGGAGGATGGTGAGTTCAAAAGCCAGCTTCAGCAGTGAGACCCTAAGCAACTCATTGAGACCCTGACTCTAAATAAAATATTAAAAAGGGCTGGGGATGCGGCTCAGTGGTTAAGTGCCCCTGGGTTCAATCTCCCATTCCAGAAACAAACAAAACAAACAAAACAAAACAAAACAAAAAAAACAGAAAAGAAAAAAGATTGATTGATGGAGTCTCTCTTTTCCTGGCAATCATGGAAGTTTGAACATAACCAGGGTATTAGATGAAGGTAAGAAATTATTACTAAATATTTTGGGTGTAATTATGTATTACATTATGGTATTGTGGTTGGGTAAAATAAAGATCCTTATCTGATGTGCAACATGGGTGAATTTCAGAACATGCTGCGTGAAAAAAAAACAACAAACAACCAGACCCATATTGTTTGAGTTCATTTGTATGGAACATTCTAGAGCAGGCAGAATTAATCTATATGTGACAGAAAACAGCATGGGTTGCCTCAGCCATGGCTGAGGATGGAGGCTGGGGATTGTGGAGGGCATGAGGGATCTTGAGGGTTATGGAGACAGTTTATATTTTGATTACGGTGGTGAATGCACGGGTATATACAGTTGTCAAAACTAATTGAATCATGCACTTAAAATGCATGTTGTATGAAAATTAAGGTGTATTTTGGTGTTTGTGAATGAAGTTGATTTTAAAAGGAAATAAAGTTACAACTAGAATAAAATAATTCATTCTAATAGTCATAAAACTGTAATAGGCCTACAGGTGGAAACTAGTAATATGTGACTACAGATAAAATATAAAAATTATATTAAAGACAAAGGAGAAGACATACACATATAGATAAATGCGCCATGTTCATGGGCAGATGTCTCAATGTCCTTCCTGAATTAATAAATTAAATGTAGTTTTATTGAAAGATCTAAGAGTTTTTAAAGTTTCTATCTTACTGATAAAAACTGAAGTATTTAAATTGAAATGGCATAATATTTGTGATTTGGCTTAAAATATTCAAAGAAAATAATGTGAAAGAAGAAATGAATCAATATTTATCCTAGGGGCTGTGGCTGTAGCTCATGGTAAAGTGCTTGCCTGGCAAGTGTGAGGCACTGGGTCCATCCTCAGCACCCCATAAAAATAAATAAATAAAATAAAGGTATTGTGTATATCTACAACTGAAAAAAAAATAAAAAAATTTATCCTATGCTGAGAATTATTGAAGCTAGATGAGAATTTATTATACAATTCTTTGATTTTATGTATTTGGAATTTTCTATAATGGAAGTTTAAAAGTGTAAATGACTCAAAATTTTGAAAACAGGTAAGATAAAATCTTATCCCCCCCCAAAAATTTTTATTTTAAAAGAAAGAAATTTAATTAAAATGTGATAAAAAAAAAAAGAGCAACAGTGAGCAAGAGAGAAAATTTCTTGCTTCACATAACAGAAAAAAATTGCTTCAGGTATAGTTGGATCTAGGGTCTCAGCGTCCTCGGGGCTCTGGTTTCTTCTCTTCCTTTCTTGGTCCTACTGGCCTCTAGATTGGTTCTGTTCTCAGACAACATGCTTCAGTTGGAGGTGAGATGACTATCGGCACCCCTTAGACTTCTACTCTATAATCTGAGCCATCCAGCAGGAAGCTCAATTAAATACCTGGAATTAAGTTGCAGGGCACTGTTGGCCTGGCATGGGTCACCTGCACTTACCTCTCTAGTGTCAGAGGTGTGTCTAATTAGCCTCTGGATCCCCTACACCCAGCACACTGGCTGGGACACCACCTGGTGGATTGGATGGGTGGAGAGACCAGGAAGAGGATGGAAAGTACCGGTGCCTTTCATATGTACCTGTTGAGCTCCGCAGCAAGCAGAACACCCCAAATGGAGGTTGGAGAGGAGCACGGCACAGTGGGGCCCTATGGCCACTGCTTTCTCCACTAGGGAGGCCGGGGGAGGGGGAGGGTGCCAACACTCATGTGGCGGTCACCTGCACAGGGCCTGGCTTTCGCTAGGCATTGTATCAATTCATCCTCAGACTCTATCGGAGTGAGATGGAAGCAAGGGTCCCCCAGGGTCACTGGACCCCACTCGTTCCACAGCCTCTTTAGGCCAGAAAGACCCGAGAATGCACTGGGAGTCTTGCTAAGGAGTTTGCTTTTCATGTTGGTCTGTCCAACTTTACTGTGTATCTGGCTCCTTGGACGGGCCTCTGGTCTGTCTCCCTCCAGAGCAGGTGGACCAGTCAGAACTTCCAGCTGCAAGTGCCAGAAAGTTAACTCAAATTTATTGGCTTATAAGGAAAATTATTGCTTTATATAACTGAAAATTTAAGGGGTTCAGGCACAGCTTGATCCAGACAGTCAAATGACGTCTCGAATGTCTTCATATCTTGTTTCTGCAGTTCTCTGCGTGGGCTTACTCTGGCCAGCTTTTCCTATGTGATGACAAGATGGCTGCTACCAGTGCTGTGATGACATCCCTACAGCTTACTAACCTACATGGAAAGAGAGCTGCCTTTGCTCAGCAGCTCCAAGATGCTTCTGTTTTGGGTTGCACAGGCTTGAATCAAGCATCCATCCCTGCGCCAGTGCTTTGGCTGAGGAAGCAGGGACTGTGTGCTTCCCCCAGATCCCTTCCTGAACCTCATGGACGGTCACTGAGGAAAGGTTGATTCCCCCATGTCAAATTCAGGTGCTGCCACCAGTAATGATGTGCTGGTGAGAAGCTGGGCTGGCAGTGGCCAGTCAGGCAAATGCCCATCCAGTGCCCTCATAGGGAGGCATTGGCTCCTACCCAAACACTGTGAGCTGGGTGGCAGGGTCTTCGCCACCTACCATGGATCTCATTCTCTCTCGTGTTCTATGGACATCTGCTTCTCAGAACTTCCACCCACTGGCCCCTTGTCTGTCCTCTGCAGCCGCCCATGTCCACCATCCCCTTCCCACGCTGCAGACCAACTGGCATTTGAAAGCAGCCAGAATCTGTCCCAGCTTTCTCTCTTCAGGCTTGTCAGCCTCGCTGTCTCTGGGGAAGGTTTTTCAGGTCCTTTACCAGTGTGCTTGTGCTCTGTGTGGGCACAAGACCCTGCAGGGCTGAAGACAGTGTGTACCTCAGTTTCTTCGTCTGTGAAATGAAGATAGCATCTTCCATTTAGAGTCTGTTGTAAGGATTAAGTGAGCATGGTATAGCCAGGCACAGTGGCACACGCCTGTAATCCCAGCGGCTTGGGAGACTGAGGCAGGAGGATTACAAGTTCAAGGCCAGCCTGGGCAACTTAACAAAACCCTATCTCAAAATAAAAAATAAAAAGGGCTGGGGATGTAGCACAGTGGTAAAAGTGCTCCTGCATTCAATTCCCAGTCTCACACACACACACACACACATACACGAAGGGAAAAAATAGTGAGCAAAGTTTATTCACAGTGTTTAGAACAGTACCCAGCACATAGTGATTGCTCAATAAATGCCAGCTGTTATCCTTACCACTTCAGCTACAGACAGTACATCACAGTTCTTGTCCCACTCCTGTTCAGTGGCAAGATCTCAGGGTCAATACAACCCTTAGGTTTTTACAATTGAATAATTGTAGAACTCTTCCATATACACTGTCTGATTTGAATCTTGGGACTTTGTGAGGTGGGCAGGACAAATCTTATTCATTCTATTTACAGATGAGGAAACTGAGTTTCAGAGAGGTTAGACCTCTTGCCTAAAATCACACAGCCAATCAATGGTGGAGGCAGGATTTGAACCAGTTTCTTTCTGTTCCGTGATATCGCTGGGTCTTTGCCTCAACTCTGGTTGTTCTTCAGCCTACCAGACACTCCTCTGGCCATGTCTAGTGGCTCTTCCTCATTCTCTCAGGTCAAGCCCCAATTCTCTAAGTGACAATAATAGGAGCTAATGTTTATTTAGCACTTGCTGCTCAGCAGGAGAGATGCTTGACTCTCCTTTGGTTATTTTAGGTAATCATTCCCATAACCTTATGAGGCAGGTGGCTCAGCTGCGGGGGTGCGTGGGGGGGAACAGGCTGAGAGAGGTTAAGTGTCCTGCCCAAGGTCATTCAAGAAGGAGTGACAGCCAGGAGTCACACAACAGTCCAATTCTAGGGAAAGCCTTTCTTGCCTTCCGTGTCGCTGCTTCCGTGTCCCTGGGAATGTAAGGATGGGAATGGACTCTCTCCTCTTGAGTGTGACGCCGGGCGTCTGCCTCTGCTTGGCCCCTTAGGGTCGTCGCGGACTTTTCTCTTTCCATCAGGCGGAGAGCTCTTTAGCGGCAGAAGCGCGACTCATTCGTCTCTGTGGCCCCTGGCACAAGGCAGGCGCTCCTTAACGCCCAGCTATTTCACTTGTTCCTCGCACCAGCCCTGTGAAGCCGGGGGCAGGGTGCCCGCGTGAAGATCTGAGATCCAGAAAGGCCAAGTGACTCCCCAGGCTACCCATTAGTCCATTAGGAGCCGCGACAAGAGCCCAGCTCCCCTGAGTCTGTCCGCGCCGACTGTCCCTCGTGTGGCCCCGGCTCCCTTGGTCCCCTCCGTGCGGGGGAGAGGACGGCGGCGCAGCCTGGCTGGGGAGAGCGCGGGCCGTCGGGAGCTGGCTTTCTTGAGCCAGGGAAAGGATGGCGCGGAGGCTGGGGGCGGGCTGCAGGAGGGAAGAAGGAACAGAGTATTTTTGCATTTTGACGTTAAAAGTGCAGATTCGATTCCCAGCGGCATCTGTTCGGTTCGGAGCTGGCGGCGCAGAGCCGAGCTGCTCGCGCAAAGAGGCCAGCGCTGCGGCGGGCTGGGGTCCCAGCGCCCGCGGCCGCCTCCGCGCAGGGCTGGGCCAGCCTCTCCAAGAGCTCCGCCCCAAAGGGGCGCTGCCACCCGGAGGAGGCGGGCGCACGGCCGCTTCTCATTCATTGTCTTGACAGAGCATCCTCAGCGGCCAGTCTCCGGCTCCTCCAGCTCCTTCCTCCTCCTCCTCGTCTTCCTCCTCCATTTGGGGGGCCAAGCTCATCTCCCTGCCGCAGGTGAGGCCGGGGTCCCCGGGGCACGGGGGAGGACTGGCTGGAAGGACCCGGCATCTCTGCCTTGGGCCACCTGTGGGGCCGGCGTGAGCGTGGGAGCGGCGGGCTGTGGGGGCGGGCGGACTGTCAGCCGGACTTGGCTCAGCCGGGGACAAGAAGCCGGCCAATCGGCCCTCGGGGAGGTCCCGGTGCCCGAGGGGTCAGCAGTGGGTCCCAGAGTGCTCTGAGGTGAGGGTGAAGGACCACCGCGGCCAAGATGGAGGTGGGCACGCCGGGAGGGACCGCGGCATGCGCGGGGGGCGGGCAGAACGATGTCGATGCCCAGCGCCGATCTGCCCAGAACGCGCGTCTCTGGGCGACGGGGTGGGGGCCGGGGTGCGGGGAGAGGAGCAGCTGCTCAGAGCTTGGAGACAGAAAGGGTTGACAGCAAAACAAGAAAAGGCCAAGTTCCCCTTTCCGTGGTTTCTGGGCCTGGTACCTGCGGTGGGGGAGGCGCCAGGGTGGGGCCATGGCTTCCTGTCCCCCAGCCTCTGGTTTGGGGCTCCCCTCTCACTAGACCCAGGCTGTTCGCCTGGGATTCCTGCTCCCTATTTGAAGCTGGGGCTCTTCGTGCGTGCCCCTCACCTGTTTTCTGGGCAGGCAGACCTGGGAGTCTCCTTGGGGGTCCCAGCCTAGGCAAGGGGGCTGTTGTCCAGTAAGAAGGAGCCAGGCTTGAAGGCAGAGCAAATGGGTGAGGCTGGGGAGGCGGGCAGGAGCTCTGGGCAGGGTGCCCTCAGCACGACAGCATAAGCCCCTTCACCAAGCAGGAAGGTGGTGTGGCTGGGCACCAGGACAGCACCCTGAAGCCCAGGGAAGCACTGGCAAAGCACCCCTTGACTTCCTTTGCTCTTGGCCCAGCTACAGTAGGGGAGCCATCCCAGCGGGACCTCAGAGAAGTCAGAATGGGCCTCTCCCTTCCTGTGTGTAGTTCCAATGGGGGTGGAGATGACACTTAAGGGCACCTGCTTTTTCTGAGTGGAGGCGAGCAGCAGAGGTGTGGGGAGGAGGAGATGCTGGGACGCGAGCCATTGCTGCTTCTGGTGCTCAGAGACCTAATGGGAAGCCATCCTGCTGCCTCCCTCCCTCCTGGCAGGCTCGCACACCACATCCTGGGTCGGAGGCTAGGGAGGGCAGCCCTGCCCCTGCCTTTAGGAGGGTCCCCTGTGAGTGCGAGCAAGGTGGGCTCCGGACACAGTAGGAATGAGCCCACGCTCTGGGTTGCTGGGCTGATGCCCCAGCATTGGCATCAATGGGAACGCATCCTGAGCCAGTCAGCCAACAGCACACTGGGTGCCCCATGCGCCAGGCTGTTGTAGGGCTGAGTGACCCAGGGGTGCAGCAGGTGGGCTGGTGGTGTAGAAAGGAGTGAGGAGGGGCTGAGGAGAGTGCGTGGGCGTGATGGACAGCGTGCTGTCCCCTACGGAGCCTCCGACTTGATGCTGGGACCCTAAAGCCAGACTGAGAGCATCCTGGGGAGGCCAGGGCCACACTGTAAAGTTGACCTGAAGGGGGAAAAATTCTCAACCCCTGTGCCCCTAGGATGAGTCGGCAGGTGGTCCGCTCCAGCAAGTTCCGCCATGTGTTTGGACAGCCGGCCAAAGCAGACCAATGCTATGAGGATGTTCGCGTCTCACAGACCACCTGGGACAGTGGCTTCTGTGCTGTCAACCCCAAGTTTGTGGCCCTGATCTGTGAGGCCAGTGGGGGAGGGGCCTTCCTGGTGCTGCCCCTGGGTAAGGTGAGCCACTGGAAACTAGGGACAGCAGCTGTCTTCCTGGGAATGCCTCTATCACTGGTGGCTCTGTGTGTGTGTGTGTGTGGGGGGGGGGGGGGGCTGAAAAGGTGATTGTCACTTTAGCTTTCCTGAACCTCGGTGTCGTCATCTATAAAACTGAGCTGGGCCAGACATTCCTTACGCTCCCTCCAGCTCCTGCATGCATGGGTTGTGTGGAACCTGAAGCTCAGGGCCACACAGTGACCTGCAGACCCAGGACCAGGTCTTCCAAGTGTCGGCCTGGGGCTTTGTCCCCTCAGAAACAGAGAGGAGTGGGATGGCATCTGAGACTTGGTGAGAAGTGGTCTCAGGCCTGGGACTCTAGGTCTGGGTATCTGGAACCAGGCTGAGCCCCTGATGAGCTAAGAGGCCTCCTTTCTCTCTCTGAGCCTTGCCCCTTCCCCCTGCTGGGGGTTGACCCCCACCCCCAGCACACTCCTGCTCTTTGATGGGTGAGACAGGAAGGGGAGATGGGCCCTAAGTTGTTACCTTAAAAGGGCCGATGGAAGCACATAGAAGAGGAAGTGGTTGTCGGGGTGAGAGTTGGGCCCGCGCCCTGCACGACTCTCCACAGGAAGCCCTGCTGAAGCAGCTGGCCCCGGAAGAGGCCATTTCCAAACCTCTGCTCCTGCCTGGGGGGCCACTTATGGCAGACTTCCTTGATCCCTCTTCATCAAGTCCTTACAGCCCCACCATGCACACACTTCCCTGGAGAACCCCAACCTGACCCCTGATGTGCCCCTGGAGACCTCACTCAGGGAAGCTGGGGTGGGGGTGGGGATGCTGACCCTCAGGGCCCACACAGAGGTAGAGACAGAGACAGGCAGGCGCAGTCAGGGTCTCACACAGCATGGCTCACCCCGTCCTATGCTACTCGTGGCCAGCCCTCCTGGGATTGGGACAAAAAGAACAGACCCCAGGCTTGGACCACCTCTCTGGAACCCCACAGCCTATTCTGCTGTGCCCTCTAGACTGGACGTGTGGACAAGAACGTGCCCACGGTCTGCGGCCACACAGCCCCTGTACTGGACATCGCCTGGTGCCCACACAATGACAACGTCATTGCCAGTGGTTCTGAGGACTGCACAGTCATGGTGAGTGGCGGGGGTTGCACAGGTACTAGGAGGACTCTAGGATGGAGCTGACACCGGAGCCCCAGACTCACTCACCCCTTCTCTGCAGGTATGGGAGATCCCTGATGGGGGCCTGACACTGCCCTTGCGGGAGCCTGTCGTCACCCTGGAGGGCCACACCAAGCGTGTGGGCATTGTGACCTGGCACCCCACAGCACAGAATATACTGCTCAGTGCAGGTGCCATGGGGTGGTAGAGAGGGGAAAATGGGGGGTGGGGCTGGTGGCTGACAAAAAGGAGGGCGGGGGGCTCATGGCTTCTGACACAGGGGTGGGGGGATTGTGCAGGTTGTGACAACGTGATCCTGGTGTGGGACGTGGGCACTGGGGCAGCTGTGCTGACGCTGGGCCCAGATGTGCACCCGGACACAATCTATAGCGTGGACTGGAGCCGTGATGGGGCCCTCATCTGCACCTCCTGCCGGGACAAGCGTGTGCGCATCATCGAGCCACGTAAAGGCACTGTCGCAGCCGTGAGTTGCCATGAACCCAGACCCTGGACCCTGACACCATTAGCCCACTACCCCAATCCACCACTCCCTTGGGTACTGTACTTCCCTGCCCCACCGGGTCTGCTCCCCTAGGGTGTGCATATGGGTGTCTGACCAACCACCACCCTCTCCTTGCAGGAGAAGGACCGTCCCCATGAGGGGACTCGGCCTGTACACGCTGTGTTTGTATCAGAAGGGAAGATACTGACCACAGGCTTCAGCCGCATGAGTGAGCGGCAGGTGGCGCTGTGGGACACAGTAAGTGGGTGACAGGAAGCAGGGGGTGACCGGAAGCAGAGTGCACCTGGGCTGGAGACTGGAGTCCCTGCCCTGCCACTTGCCTGGCCAGGTGGCCTTGGGCCTCAGTTTACCCATTTGAGGTGGGAATTTCCAATGGTTGGTCTGGGAGGGCCCTCACCTGGTCACTACCCAGTGAGGATCACCATCAGAGGACCTGAGGCCGCCCAGCCAGTTGTTACACTCTTCTGTCTCTACAGAAGCACCTGGAGGAGCCACTGTCCCTGCAGGAGCTGGACACAAGCAGTGGAGTCCTGCTGCCCTTCTTTGATCCTGACACCAACATTGTCTACCTCTGTGGCAAGGTGGCTCCGTCAGGAGGGGCTGGGAGCAGGGAGGTGGGCAGGAAGGGCTGGGAGGAGCTGGCCTGGAGGCATCTGTTGGTGCTGACCCTCCCTTTGCATGTTCCACCTGCAGGGTGACAGCTCTATCCGCTACTTCGAGATCACCTCTGAGGCCCCATTCTTGCACTATCTTTCCATGTTCAGTTCCAAGGAATCCCAGCGTGGCATGGGCTATATGCCCAAACGTGGCCTGGAGGTGAACAAGTGTGAGATTGCCAGGTGATTGACCCTCACCCGACAAGGGCTTGCTCCCGGGCAGTGCTGCCTTCACGCTGCGGGCGCTGCTCACCTTCCTGTTTCCACAGATTCTACAAGCTGCACGAGCGAAAGTGTGAGCCCATCGCCATGACAGTGCCTAGAAAGGTGACAGTTCCCGTGGCCCTCCCTGGGCTCCAGACTGGGCACTGACCTCTGGGCTTGCAGGGTGGTATGGTGACAGTAACACTCCCATAACCATACCTGGCCTTGCCCACAGTCGGACCTGTTCCAGGAGGATCTGTACCCACCCACGGCAGGGCCTGACCCTGCTCTCACAGCTGAGGAGTGGCTGGGGGGTCAGGATGCTGGGCCCCTCCTCATTTCCCTCAAGGATGGCTACGTACCCCCCAAAAGTCGGGAGCTGCGGGTCAACCGGGGCCTGGACAGCACACGCAGGAGGGCGGTGCCAGAGGCCGGTGGCACTCCCAGCTCGGTGAGAGCGGGGTGGGGAGCAGGGGAGCCAGAATGGGAAGATGGAGAAGTGGGGGAGGGGGCTACGTGGAGGTCTCAATACTCCAGTGAAAGAAGGCTGGTGTTTGGAGTTTTCCAAACTCACAATGTTGGGGCAGCTAGGAGTAGGTAATCCTGAGGCCTCAAAAAACAGGATTTGAAGCTGGGTGTGGTGGTCCACGCCTGTAATCCCAGTAGCTCGAGAAGATGAGGCAGGAGGATGGCAAATTCAAAGCCAGCCTCAGCAACTTAGCAAGGTTCTACACAACTCAGAGAAATTCTGTCTCTAAATAAAATATAAAAAAGGGCTGGGGATGTGGCTCAGTGGTTAAGCATCCATGTGTTCAATCCCTGGTACCAAAACAAAACAAAATGAAACAAAACAACCCCCCACCAGATTTGGGTCTATAGGCCTACAGCTCTTTGGGCAGCAACTGGCTGACAAGCAGAAGGACCAAAGTTCTGGGTCTCTTGGAAGTGGGCTTAGTAGATGCCAGGTTAAGGGGGACTCCAGAAGGAGCTAAGCCTAATCTAGCCTGGATCCCCTAGGATGCTGTGTCCCGGCTGGAGGAGGAGATAAGGAAGCTGCAGACCACAGTGCAGGAGCTGCAGAAGCGCTTGGACAGGCTGGAGGAGACAGTCCAGGCCAAGTAGAGGACAAGGGCCTTCAGCTGGGGCAGGTCACTCACAGCTCTCCACTCCCACCCAGGCCTCAGGCTATCATGGCAAAGAAGAAACAATAATAAAATGACTTTATTTTCTTGTACTTCTCCAGACTCTGATGCCTGCTTACTTAGATGCTGGGCCTGCTAAACTAACCTGCCTTTGAGCTCCCCGCTTAGTAGCCCGATGGAACCGTCCCCATCAGGCTTGTGGGGAGGTCATCTCTGAATGCCCCATATTATAGGCTGTTGTCGGGGGAACCCACCATGTTGATGTGGGTTTGGAGCTTGCTCTGTTTCCCTATTTCTTAGAACTAGCAGGCCCTAGCTGGGGGCCTCAAAAATTCCCATGTTTACCCCAATTCTGCTGTGCCTAGTCAACAAAACATCAGGTTGCACATGGCTGTCTTGACATTGCTGCTTGTGGAGACATGAACCAATGAGCACTTGTGCAGTGGTCATCTTTCAAACTGCAGACCCAAAGGATAAGAATAACATGCACCTTCTATAAGGAAAGAGCTTAGAAACGGCCAGCCTGCTGAAGGTCAGATCGTAAGTCATAGCTATGTCTCCCTGTTTTTGTTCAGAAATTCCCCCTGCATGGTGCTGCTGCCTCTTGGGGCTCTTCCTGTGGGTTCTGCTGGGGCCTGGCCTCTGTGAAAAGGAAGGTGGCAGCAATAGGTTGGTTGGACCCTACCAAGAGGGGGGTTGGGGCTGGGCATGGTGGTGCATGCCTGCAATCCCAGCAACATGGGATGCTAAAGCAGGAGGATTGCAAGTGTGAGGCCAGCTTCATCAACTTAGTGAGACCCTAAGCAACTCAGTGAAACCCTGTCTTAAAATAAATGGCTGGGAATGTGGCTCAGTGGTAAAGCACCCTTGGGTTCAATTCCTGGCACCAAAAAAAAAAAAAAAAAAAAAAAAAAAAGAAAAGAAAAGAAAAGTGGGAGTTTGGAGTCAGATGCAGTGGAATATGACTGTAATTGCAGTCAATTGGGAGGCTGAGGCAGGATTGCAAGTTCAAAGCCAGTCTGAGCAAATTATCAAGACCCTATCCCAAAACAAGAAATAAAAAAGCCTGGGAATGAAAGCTCAGTGGTAAAGTGTCCCCGGATTCAATCCCTAGTACTGCAAAGACACAAATAAAAAGAGGGGCTTGGGAATAGGTTTAGAAACCCAACTTAGTGGGTGACCCCCCTGAACTGAGACAACACAGGGCTGTATGGGATGGTGTCTTGGCTATAGAAGGCCTTGGTTCATATCCCGTAAGGGCAACAAAAGCTCATTCCCAGTCCCCATGTTGTCAGCATGCAACAGAAGAAAGGTATCAGGGTAGAGAATGCTGGGGACCAATGTACAAATTTCCCTGTCTGCACACTCAGGTCTTCAGAGGTGACCCTGCTCAAGTCACTTCTCCAGGTCTCAGGTGAGCATCTTGGAAGGGCAACCATCTCAGCTGGGCAAATGCAGTGGTAGATCCCACCATGGCTGCAGGCTGGGCCTCTTAAAGGAGTGACACTCCTTCTCTGCATCTCTCCTGTATTATGGGAATGATGGGCAGTCTCATAAGTAGACTCACTCACTAGTTCTGGTTCAGGGGAACTTAAAACTCTTCAGGAAATGGTCCCTCAAATCTAGAAGGATCTGTAACCACCATGACTCGCAGCTTCACCAGCCCATTCTCTCCCAGAGGGGAGCAAGAGAGGAAGGGCTAAAGGGACTAAAAAACCAGCTTCAAAAGGACATTGGTAACAGAGTGGGTGTGATGGCTAAAACATCTCATTTCTCATTCTCAAAGAGCCTTGGGTTCAAATGGGTCACTTGCTGTCCCTCTTGAGTCTCAGAGAACTCTGTACAAGGTCCTGCCAACCCATGGTTAAGACTGATACAGATGACCTTTCCCAATTTTGTGCCTTAGGACAGCCTTATTTTCCTGCTCGAACTCTATTCCTATGTCCTACACACATCCCCTGTTTCTGAAAATTCATGGTTCTCACAGGGGCACCTGTGAACACATTAAGTCCAAGGCTACGGAGCTACTGGGCCTTCTTCCAGAAGAGGGCCAAAAAACATCAGCATACCAGTTGGTGAAAAGTCGGGGCTTAATCCCATGTCCCCTGAGGTTTGTGAAGGGTTGAGGGGACTTGCAGGGGAATTCTTTGTCATGCTTCTGGTACTGGGGTGATGCTGGGGAGAGAAAGTTTTGTTCAGCTTATTAAGGTTCTCAAATCCTGAACACTCATCTCTGCATTATTACTATTATTTTTTGCAGAACTATGGATTGAACTGGGGGCCTTCCACATGCTAGATAGGCACTGAGCATATTCCCAGCCTTGATTTTATTTTGACACAGGGTCTCACTAAGTGGATCAGGCTGCCCTTGAACTTGAAATTCTCCTGCCTCAGCCTTTTCAGTATGTAGGATTACAGGCATGTACTATCACGCTGGCATCATCTCTGTAACTGGAAGGTGGGCATCAAGCAGGATCCCCCAGCTCTCTGGGATTAGGTGGGGAGTGGCAATACAGACTCCTAGGGGCCTACAAGAAAGGTTTGCAAGGCAGACCCTGGAAGGGACTTAAGGATAAAACTTTCATTTTACAAGCTGGACACAGAAGGTTAAGTGGGGAGAGGAATTTGAATAGAAGAAAGGCAGAGAGAAGCCAAGCACTACACTCAGCCTCAGTGCTCCTGCCACACACAACACACAGACACAGAAGCTGGCCCTGATTTGTCATTTAATGGCTGCTCAGGCCTCAGTCCCTCATTTCTGCTGCTCACGGGCCCACTGGTCTGGAGTCAAGGTTTTCTGCTCAAAGGCATGGATGTGCGGGAGCTCTTCTGCTAGGGACGCATTCACCAGCCTGGGTTGAGACGTGGAGTTGAGAAATGGCAGGCTGACGCCTGGGTGGCTGTCCCCGAAGCTAGGGTGACCCAAAAGACGGGTAGTGTCCCCGAGGTTCTACGCTCCACAGGGTCCTGGGCCACGTTGCTGGGACAGGGGGTTAGATTAAGGGAATGGGGGAGAGGCTAGGGTTGTGGTCCTGGAACTGGGCCCGCGCTCAATGAACAGTTTCTGTATTTACCGGTGTCTGTGAAGCAGTGGTTTCCCTTCGAACTTAGCCGATACCACTAGGACTCGGAAGCTGGTCGCGCAACGGCCGGGAGTCGTGTCCTCCACTTCCTACCGGGCAGAAGGATGGGGTCCATGCCCAACCCGCTCCCAGGCACCCTTTTCTCTCCTAGGGAGGGTCCAGGCAGCTCAACTCACCACGTGCTCTGCCTCCAGGTCCCGCTGCAGCTTCTCCCGGAGGTAGTCTGCGCTGAGTTCCATTGCGGCAGCCCAGCGGGGACAGAAACCCACCTAGGACCGGCCACGGTGCGTTCCGCCCTTAGTGGAGCCACTTCCGCTAGGACACCTACTTCCGCCCTCACTAAGGCGTCTTTAAGCGCAGCACTTCCGCCCTCAGGCGAGCAGGATGTGCGAACTGTCAAGATCCGCGCTTACCATCTGTTAGCCAATCAGAGTCTGTGGGACGACCGACCTTGCCCGAGCGCACGCTCATTGGTTGGCTCTAGCAGTCAGCACAGAGGTCTGGGTTTTGTAGCCGGATGTTGGCACCTAGCTCCAGGCGGGAGGCGGGGCACGAACCCTCACTGTGGCGGGCTCGCTATCGCCGAAACAAGCATCTTGTAGTCCTAGCTACCCAGCCCTCCCTGTGGTTCTAGGTTACAGAACTCACCCCCAGCTTCGGCCCCTGACCTACAAAGTCCGGATGGGCCCCGCGGGGAGCGAAGCGAGACCGGAGCGTTTCTTCGGTGTCTACTTGCTCTACTGTCTGAACCCTCGGCATCGGGGCCGCGTCTACGTGGGGTTCACCGTCAACCCCGCTCGTCGGGTCCAGCAGCATAACGGCGGTCGCAAAAAAGGCGGGGCCTGGCGGACCAGCGGGAGAGGGCCCTGGTAGGGCGGCGGGTCTCACTGCCCAGGCATTCTTCAGGGAGGAGGAGGGCCCGGCTGGGCAGAGGCGGGATAATAGGGGCGGGGCAGGCTTGTGGCAACTAGCAGGCCTATCCCGAAGGGCGGGGCTGGGAGGCGGAGCCTTGTGCAACTCGGGTCAAGGGTTTGGCTGTGAAGTGGTCCTGGGACAGGGGACTTGGTGAGCAAGGTCTGAAATAGAATAGATCCTAGAGAGAGGACCAGAGGAAAGTTAAGTCCCTGCAACTGCAGCAGGGGCCTGAGGTTGGCAGGTGCGAGGGTATGTACCTGCACCAAGAGCGGGGAGCCTGGTGGCTAGGCTTGAAACTCGTGTGAGGTTGACTCTTGGTGGGACTGGAAGCGTACGATGGTTAAGGATTTGGCATCACGTGGGCAGTGTGTGTGTGTGTGTGTGTGTGTGTGTGTTGGGGGCTCACAGACCAAGCCCTTATTTTCCTTAGGGAGATGGTGCTTATCGTGCACGGTTTCCCGTCTGCAGTGGCCGCCCTTCGGGTAAGAAAGACAATGGGGCGGTGGGCAGGCAAAACTCGGAATGTACCTGTGTGACCTCTGCCTTGGCCGCCCCAACGCTTTTGTCCTTCCTGCCCACAGTTCGAGTGGGCCTGGCAGCATCCGCATGCCTCGCGTCGCCTGTCACACGTGGGGCCACGCTTGCGAGGCGAGGCTGCCTTCGTCTTCCACCTGCGAGTGCTTGCGCACATGCTGCGCGCTCCACCCTGGGCGCGTCTCCCTCTTACACTGCGCTGGTTGCGCCAGGACTTCCACCAGGATCTTTGTCCTCCTCCGCCGCCACATGTGCCACTGGCCTTCGGTCCACCGCCTCCCCGGACCCAGGTCCCAAAGCACTGCGCTGGGCCTGTCGTAGACAGGGAGCACGAAAAGGACCCGGGCACACAATCCAGTTGCACCCTCTGTGCCCGCACCCTTCAGGTGAGATCCACGCCAAGTGGGGGCAGGACTAGGGTTCAGAAGACTTGAGTCAAGACGTTTATTGAGCAGATATGCAACTAACTCACTGACGCATCGATTGGCAGCTCTGCCACCGTCTCTAACATGCAAAGTACATGCTTGGTTCCTGAACCCCTCAAGCCTAACTCAGGGCTCTGACCCTTTGTGTGGAAGGTGCAGCCCTAGACCTTCAGAGTTGACCATTTGCCACCTGCTTAGTGAGGCCTTTCCTGCCTCTCCATCTGAAACTGTAGCTATTTCTGAGCCGAAGCAGTGGTGCACACCTGCAATCCCAGTGGCTCCAGAGGCTGAGGCTGGAGGATGGAGTGTTCAAAGCCAGCCTCAACAACTTAGCAAGACCCTGTCTCAAAATAAAACATAAAAAGGGCTGGGGATGTGACTCAGCTCCTCTGGGTCCACTCCCCAGTACCCTAAACAAAAACATACAAATATACAAAAAAACTCTTCCTTGAGCTCATTTTTCCCCCTTTTTATTAAGTTTTTATGGTACTAGGGATTAAACCCTGGGGTGCTCGCACACTGCAATGCATCCCCAGCCCTTTCTGTTTTTTGTTTTGAGAAACAACGGTCTTCCAAAGTTGTTCAGACTGGCTAAGTACATGTGATCGGTCCCCCTAACTCCTAGTTACTTGGATTGTAGGTATTGGCCACTTTGCAGGAGCCTGTTTTTGTCCTTAATTGTTATTATTGGCTCACATACTATAATTTACTTTCTTCTAATCAGCTTCCCCATTCTTCACGCTGAACTCCAGGAGGGCAGTTCTTATTCATTCATTTAGAATAGTACAGCACAGAGCAGATGATCAATCAATACTTAACAAGTTAACAGATGGAGGCCTCTCTCAATAAATGTAAATAAGCTACTTCCAAACTTCTTTTCCTTGCCTGCCACCTCTGACAGGATGAAGACAGTCCCCTGTGTTGCCCCCACCCTGGCTGTCCCCTAAGGACCCATGTGATCTGCCTGGCAGAGGAGTTCCTTCAGGAAGAGCCAGGGCAGCTTTTGCCCCTGGAGGGCCAGTGTCCTAGGTGAGTGCTGTCCTCTTTCCTGCTTGGTCTAGCTCTGGGGAGAGGGTGCCCAGTGGTCCAGTCCGGGCTGGGGTAGTAGGGTCGTTGGCATCCAGGCCAGGGCTAGAGGGGGCTTAAGAAGCCTGACTCCATATCATGTACCAACCGCCCCCTTGGCAGCTGTGAGAACTCACTGCTTTGGGGAGACCTGATCCGGCTGTGCCGGATGGGCACTGAGGAGGAAGAGGATGACTCAGAATTAGAAGAGGTGAGAGGTGATTCTGTCCCCTGCTTGCTCATCCCCCTCCTTCCCCTAGGCTTCCTTTGACCAACTTCATGTCTCCATAGGAACACTGGACAGACATGCTGGAAACCTGATCCTCAGCCTCTGCAACCCTGACCCTATAATTTTCTGTCCCCCAGTGGCCACCAGCCATACTGGACAATTTTTATTTGAGTACAATAAAATATTTCGAGTTAAGGCTATCTTCTGCTGTCATGAGGAGGTCTGGGTGAGGGGACCAGAAATGGGAGGAGGGGGCCATTGCCCCAACCACGTGTGCAGCTTCTCCTTGCTTGGAGACCCTTGTCTGGCTTTGCCCAGCTTGGCACAGAGGACATGAAATTCTTGGAAGGCTCAGGAGACTCACACCCATGACTCCGAGCCTCCTGACCTCCAGTGTCCAGCTAGACTGGATGTTTTTCTTTTTGCCTCAACACAGAATTCTTTATTTTGTCCAAGTAGCACAATAAAAATATACCCACCAATATATAAACCTAAATATAAAACAGAATGTCTCCAATATTTTTCCTTTATATGATAGCATACCAGTATATGTGAGAGAAAGTATTGTTGATGGGTCAAGGGGAAAACTGATTGGGCAATGACCTAGTTATCCAGGCAGGCATTAACATTCAAAACCAGGTAGACATCAATTTTAGTTAGAAAAGCAATATTAAAATAGTTTCTATGAAGCGGGAATTTACATGCTTCATTCTACCTTCCTGGTAGCCTGACTTTTCTCAATCATGTTCTTTGCCTTTCAAGTGGTACTACACAGATACAGGGAATGCCTACCTATTCCCAAACTTTTATCATGAAAAAAATCATAATAGAAATGACAAAACTTAAAAAAAAGTATGCTGGATTTCAAAAGTATTTACCTTAATTTTTATGAAAGCTTACTATAAATATGTCTAAAACAATAGGCTTTATAACATCCTGTATATAGGAGTAAACATCTATTTGAGCCATTTGTCAAATTCTGTTTAGTAATTTTTTTCTCAAATACCTTTTCGTTTCAGGAAGATCAGTAGTCATTTGATTTCTTCTTTACCTAACGATCTGTTGTCAGCCTACTTTTAACAATGAAAGGAAAAGCTGGTCTATATTTTAAGTCAACTGGTTCTCCTTAAGTCTCACAGTTCCTGTTCTGTTTCAACATCATGTTGAACATCATTTTCAACAGTGCTGGGCACTTACAGAAGCAATCTCTCAGTTATGAAAAATAAAACACTAGTCACAGGGTTTTCAAAGTAAAAAGGGAAGTTTCCCAAACACTTTCTTGTTTAAAAAATTAAATCAACTTTAAATGTACAAGGCCAAGCACAGGCACTTTCCAAAAACCAAAAATGAAGCCAAACCACAAAATTACTCAATACTACAGAAGACAACTCTGATTTTGGGGGGTCATCTCTGGTGGCTTCAGGACAAGCACTGGTCTTTGGCTGCTCTGACACTTGTTTCTCCTTTTCTGCCAGCCCACAAGACCCCAAGGGAAAAGTGCTTTCACAATTCTTGGTTGAGGAGACCTGCAAAATCACAGGCATTTGAACAGAGGAGTCGCTTTCAAAACCGGGTTCTCCAAGATCCTACTGAACAAGGGTCTCTTCTTGCTCCTGGTTTAAGTAGTCTGGAAATCAGTTCATACTTTAGGTGATGCATCTTTAGTGAGT
This sequence comes from Sciurus vulgaris, assembly GCF_902686455.1. Classification (NCBI taxonomy): domain Eukaryota; kingdom Metazoa; phylum Chordata; class Mammalia; order Rodentia; family Sciuridae; genus Sciurus; species Sciurus vulgaris. Next base: position 21,779,484 of record NC_136479.1, on the reverse strand, counting down.
AAGCCCTGGATTTTAATACAAACAGTAAGAGAAAAGCTGAGGAGGAGGTGGGGTGCTCCCTTCCATGGAGCCTTGTGGCTCTTGAGCCCCAGCCTCTTCACGTCTGTCTGTCCTTGGAGCCCCCTTCGAGTTCAAGGAAAGAAAAGCACCCGTGGGGCTGTTCACCAGCCATGGGCAATGCTCCTTGAGGTCCCACAAGAGCCATGAAGCAGGGGCTCCCTCCAGGGGTAGTAGGCTCTGGCATCCGTGTTCTTCCCTGTCCCATGCTGCGTCAAAAACAGCCCTCCTTGCTCTGCTCCGCCCCCAGTCCCTTCGCCCTGCCCACTCAGTACTCCAGACGTGCCCTGTCAGAGCCTGCAGTTCTGGAATGCTCTGGCCTGAGCCGGTGGTGTCTTGAGATTGGCCTGGAGCAGGCAGGAAGGTGAGTGGCCCTGTACCCCATCTTTTCCCTCCCCTCCCCTTCCTTGTCGTGGTCAGTTAGAAAAGGCTGACAGCTGCCTCACCCTGAAGAAGGAGTCTTGGAGTTGGATTACAGCTGAAAAACACCCAACGGTGGGCCCTTCCCTCATTTCAGTTCTTTGTTTGCTATACGGTAAACCCACATCTTGAGTTTCAGATAGGTCCTAGCAAGATGTCCCTCACCCTGACCTCACCCTTTCCTTCCTGGAGGACATCCAGTCCTAGCTTCATGCTAATAGGGTAACACAGACTTCCCCCAGCCTGAAACCCCACCCTTAATTTTGGGAGGACAGCCAGTCCCAGTGTTTGCTCCTCACTTTGAAACTAGAAAACCTTCAGCTCCGAGAGCAGCTCTGTGATTGCTACACAGCACGGACACAGACAGAGCCACTGCATGCACAGGAGGCCCCAAGGCTAGAAGACCGAGAGGCCAAGTAAGTCCAGATAGGAGGTGACTGGCCCAGACCACCCTTGCCCTGCCCAGGTCCTGACTCCAACATCTTCCAAGTGCTGACCAGCTCCTAGTGCTTGACCAGGTACCTCTTTGACTGCTTAGCAGCAACCTCTACCCTCCCTGTTCTTTGTCCATGGATAAACAGTCCACCTTAATGGGAGAACTCCAGCCTGGCCAGAGTCGCCCTGGCCTCATCTGCTGGGTCATGAAGTTTTGCTCATTTTCATACAAGACTGGCCCCTAAGCAAGTTTTGTTACCTGGTTTAGCTATGTTTGTCCCGGAAGCAAGATGGAGCTTGGGTGGGCAAGTGGGATCCCAGGTCTGCTGGCCTGGGGTACTTCTAGATGTGAATGGCCCAGGGCATTCAAAAAGGGGAACAGCATGGATGGAGAGGAGCCCATTGGGTTTAGGCTGTGATCCGAAGCAGGAAGTAGTAAGAGCAACAAAGCCTATGGGCAAGAAGTCAGAATGGGCAGGCCACAGTGGTATTTCCAAATGCATGCTGGAATGCTTCCAAAATCCAGTATTGGCTTCAGACCCAAGGTGCTTACATTGCTCTGGGCTGTGGTTGGGCACTAGGGTCATGGAACTTTTGCAGGTGGCCTGAGCTGTGAACCACTGTGCTGGAGTTAGTTAGACCTGACTTCCAGTCCCAGCTCCTACTTACTAGCTTAGTGAGCTTGGGTAGATCATAGGACCCGTTGAAGCTCAGTATGTCAAACAATTCAGCAAACGTTGTTTTGTGATGGCATTCAGAGAATCAGACCAGGTGCTAGTCCCTGACTCAGTCACATGGAGCTGGTGCAGGACACCTCTCGCCCTCCTCTGGTCAAAGTGAAGGGGGTCCCGCTCATCAAGTACTTTGCAGAGATGGTGGGGCCACTTCAGAGCTTCCAGGCCTGGCCTGATGACCTGCTTATCAGCACCTACCCCAAGTCTGGTAAGTGAGGACGGCCACCTGCTCCCCTACTGGGACTGCAACCCCACCTTGGTCGGCAGGGCCAGGCCCTCCACCCTGCTCACCTCTGGCTCTCTCCTTCCCAGGTACCACATGGGTAAGCGAGATAGTAGACATGATCTACCAGGGTGGTGACTTAGAGAAGTGTCACCGGGCCCCCATCTATGTACGGGTGCCCTTCCTTGAGTTTAAATGCCCGGGTGTTCCCTCAGGTGAGTGGTAGGGTGCTGGGGCAGGTGGCAGGAGGACTGGGCTCCAGCGCAACACACCTTCCCCTGCCTGCACCTTAGGTCTAGAAACTTTGAAAGAAACACCTGCCCCTCGGATCCTCAAGACACACTTGCCCCTGGCCCTGCTTCCCCAGAGTCTGCTGGACCAGAAGGTTAAGGTGAGTGGCAGGGGAGGCCACTAGGCCATTCCAGGTTTGGTCTTGATCTGCTGGGAAAGTCTCTTCAAGCTTTGTCTTCACCCAAGTGGGAAGGTCACCTGCCCTCACTGTGACACAGCACGAGATGAGGAGGAAAGGGAGACTTCAGTGCAGACCTGAAGGTAGGGGAGCCTTGGTGCTAGAGGCTCACAGAGGGGCTGAAGGCTCTTCCGCTGCCTTGTTCTCATCTGGGTGTGTGGTGGAATTCAAGGGGTGAGGTTAGTATGAAGTACAGCTCCAGGGACCAGCCAGGGTTCCACATCAAAGCTGCATTCAAATGCCAGCTGCCATAGCCATCCATGAGATCTCAAGCAAGTCAGCCTCAAGGCCTCAGGGTCTTCCTTTGTCAAGCTGAGAGAGACTCCCCCACAGGGGTGCTGTGAAGGGTGCCAGGCAGGCAGGATGGGAGGCAGTCCTGGAGTGTATGTGTGTGGGTGGTATAGCTGGCAGTGGGTGTTGTCTGTCCCTGCAGGTGATCTATGTTGCCCGCAATGCAAAGGACGTGGCCGTCTCCTATTACAACTTCTACAAAATGGCCAAGGTGCACCCTGACCCTGGCACCTGGGACAGCTTCCTGGAGAAGTTCATGGATGGACAAGGTGAGCCCCAATCTGGAGGAAGGGGAGGGCTGGAGCTGAGGAAGGCCACCTAGAACTCATACCAATCCCTGTTGGTGCCCCTTCCCCAGTGTCCTATGGTTCGTGGTACCAGCACGTGCAGGAGTGGTGGGAGTTGAGCCGCACCCACCCTGTGCTCTACCTCTTCTATGAAGACCTGAAGGAGGTGAGACTGCCTGCTGCCAATTCCATCCAGGACCCACCTGGGGGACAGGAACCTCAGGGGACCTGCCAAGGCCCTCCCTTTTGTCTAGCCCACCCAGTCCAGGATTTCTCATGCTAACTTTCTGGCCTGTACTGCAGAGCCAGCTTGGCTCAGGACCCAGCATGGCCCTCACCTCCTAGCACCTGGGCAGCTGCACAGTGGTTTGTTGTTTCCATGTCTCCCTGCCCAGGGCTGTGCCAAGTGTGGGGCCACATTTCTAAAAGACTGTCCCTGCCCTCTTTTTTAAGACACCAAGCAGGGCTCACTCCAGGACCCTAAAGCGGAGAGCTAGTAGTTTTCTCCAGTGAAAGAGGCCCAGAGTGAAGGAGCTGGGACTGAGGTTTCCAAGTGGAAGTGGCCAGCTCCCTTGTGATGCCAGAGAGGGGACTTCCCTTGTGTTTGCTCAGTAAGCAATCCCATCCTCCTCTGAAGAGTTTGTCTCTTGCTTCAGAACCCCAAAAGGGAGACTAGAAAGATCCTGGAGTTTCTGGGGCACTCTCTGTCAGAGGAGAGTGTGGATCACATTGTCCAGCACACATCCTTCAAAGTGATGAAGAAGAATCCCATGACTAACTACAGTACCATACCTACTGAGATCATGGACCACAGTATTTCAGACTTCATGAGGAAAGGTGTGTGCTGGTCAGGGTGGGTGCTTGGAGAAGGGAGGGTGGAACTATTTGCCAGAGCCTACCCTGAGCCATATGGGGCCACCTGTGTGGGTGGGACTCAGGCCTCCTTCCTTCCTTCCCCAGGCATCACAGGGGACTGGAAATCTGTCTTCACTGTGGCCCAGAATGAGCGCTTTGATGCCCACTATGCTGAGAAGATGGCAGGCTGCAAGCTCAAGTTCTGCTGGCAGATCTGAGTGGTATTATGGGGAGCTTGGGCACAAGCCTGACCCATGACCTCAGGAATAAAATATGATGTGTCCAACTAGGAGGCTCTGTTGGAAGCCAGGAGAACACCTGAGGCAAAGTAAATCCCATTGGGACCAAGTAGGGCCCTCTGCAGCCCCCATCTGCCCTGTCTGGGTGGGGTACAAAGGTCTTCAGAAGAAAGGCCCAGACACACAGATGAAGGCAAGAATATTTATTTGATCACAGAAAATCCTGTTGCTTTCACCCATGAGGATGGCAACAGCAGACCTCCAATCTGCCAGCCATCTTCCCCCCTTCCCCCACTTTTATTGGGGTACAGGGGATGAACTCAGGGGCACTCAACCACTGAGCCAACATCCCCAGTCCTATTTTTTTTTTTTTTTGTATTTTATTTAGGGACAGGGTCTCACTGAGTTGCTTAGTGCCTCACCATTGCTGAGGCTGGCTTTGAACTGGAGATCCTCCTGTCTCAGCCTCCAGAGCAGCATACGCCACCGCACCCAGCCTTCCTTTTTCTTTGTACTGGGGATTGAACTCGGGTGCTCTACCGCTGAGCAATACCCTCAGCCCTTTTATTTTGAGACAGGTTCTTGCTAAGTTGTTAAGGCTGGCTTCAAACTTGCAGTCCTTCTGCCCTAGCTTTGAGAGTGGCTTGGCTTACAGGCACATGCCATCTTGCCTGGTAGCTTCATGTTTTCTTTGGTTCCTCACAAGTCACCATGTACTTCTGGGCCATATTAAGGAGAGGGAAGAGGGTCTTCATCCTCCTGGGCTGGAGCCCCAGCCCAACAGGAACCCCTGAGCTCCCAGCCTTTCCTGTCCTCATCTTCCACTCCGGAGTCCAGAGGCCTGGGTACTCACCTCAGGCCCTGCTGTTCCAAAGCTGGTCCTCAGTAAGGAAGGGGGCTTAGGGCAGGGAACAAAGAGCAGGAAGAAGGAGGGAGACTCACATCCCGCAGGGTCAGGCTAGAAAGGGCAAGGGGTCTTGTTCCATTCAGGATCCCTGTGTTAAGAGGACAAAACACACCCCAGAGGGCAGCAGACAGGTGACCTAGAGCTACAGGGGGAACGGCCTTTAGGCTGCATTAGGTTATACTTGACCCTGGTCACATGTGTCAGTGTCAACAAGAGCTGGGGGCTGGGAGTCCGGAGATGACAGGACATGTGTCCAGCTCCAGCTGTGAAGGTGAGGAGGGAGAGTAGAGCCGCCTTCTCCCTTGGGACTGACTCAGGCTCTCAGGCTGGGCAGGAGGAGATCACTGGGCAGATGCAGGTTGTTCAGGTTCCAAAACCATGAGAGGAGAAAAGCAAAGGACTTGGGAAGATGACCCCATGACCTGTCTGGTATCCTGAAAACCCTGTCGGTGGAGGCTGCCTTACCCACTGTGGGGGCATGTGGATCAGGGCACAGTACAAGTAGGTGGTCTGGGGATTCAGGGCCAGTTCTAGCTGCTCCTTCTGGGTAAGTCTTTGGAGTTGTCTCAGGGTTACCTTTCCATGGGACAGTGGGATGAAGTAGTGGTGGCTCAGGGTGAGTCTCCCAGGGATCAACCAAATCAATTCATGGCTGGCAAGGCACTTTTATTTTCTTTTGCCAGGAGCCTGGTGGCCAAACCTTGCCTAGACACTCACTCTGCCTTCTTGATCAATGTCATCTACCTCATACCTGCAGGGGAACAGGAGAACTCTGAAGGTAGTCAGATGCCTGTTGCAAGCCAGGGAGCTGGGAAGAGGAGGAGGAGATCGAGTGGGAACGTGGCCGGAGGAGCCTGGTGCCTCCCACGCCACCCTGCATGCTCTCTCTCGGGGAAGCTCTTCTCCTGTTTTATTCACTGGTGAAAAGGTGATGTGGCTGTAACTGACCCCCTCCACCAGGATCCACTGCTCAGCCCCAGGCACAGCCTTTACCCACACTTGTCTCCAGGGTTGTACGTAGTCCTCTGAGCCTGAAATGGTCCCACCCAGGGGTGGGGGCTTGTGAGCGGAGGGAGTGTTGACAGGCTCCGAACACCAGCCCCTCCTTTGCAGCCCTCATTTGTCACGAGGTTCCCCTATCCACAGGCAGGTCATGGCTGTTCCACACAGCCCTCAACTACAAGGAAGGCCAAACTGCACTGAGACAACGTGAGGGCCTGAGGAATCTGCCCGCCTTGGCAAGACAGGCAGAATGGGCAGGGAAATGGCATCTAACAGGCTCTGAAGGCAGCACCTGCTTCAGGACACAAGCTGGGTCTCTGCCAAACCCTCCAGGTTCCCCCACAGCAAGAAGCTGAGCTGGCATTGGGAAGGTGATAGACCAGGGCCACAGAGGGAGAGAGAACTGGGAGATGTGGGCCGGAATCACCTCTGCCTTGGAGGAGAACTAGGGAAACCCTTCCTGAGGCCACGTCAGAAACCCTGTGCAGTGACCACCAGGTTGTGTCACAGGCTCCCCAGGGGGATGCTGAAAGCTGTCCTTGGGAGCCCCCACCTTGCCTGCTCAGGAAATGCCCATCCCCTCCCACTCACCAACTCACCTCTCTTTCAACAGAGACCTGACCCTCAGCAAGCTTATCCAGGGTGTATAGAGGATGCTGAGGGTAGGGAAGGCAGAGAAGGGTCTCGGTGGTACACCCAGTAGGCTTCCCTTTCTGCTTATGCAAGGAAGCTGGGGTTTTTTGTTTGTTTTTGGAACCAGGGATTGAATCCAGAGGTACTTAACCCCTGAGGCACATCCCCATTTTGAGACAGGGTCTCACTAAGTTGCTTAGGACCTCACTAAGTTGCTGAGGCTGGCCTCAAACTTGTGATCCTCTTGACTCAGCCTCCTGAGTTGCTGGCATTACAGGCATGTGCCAATATGCTTGGCCAGGCTGGGTTCTTCAGACCAACCCTACTGCTGCAAACTAGAGAACCCAAGGGCATCTGTGGGCCACATAAGGCTGGATCACTCAAGCATGATCATACACAAGGGAATTGGAAACCTGTTGCCTAATGACCTCGCCATTTCAACATCCTAGTGCAATACACTACACGTGTGTGCTGGTGCTAGTGTAAACAAACCTACTGTGTAGCCAGTGGCATAAAAGTAGAGCACATGCAGCTATGTAGAGTACAGCATACTCGATGATAGTAACCCATAGTGCTGCTATTTAGGTATTTACTATGCTTTATTTCTAATCACTAGAGTGCAGTCTTTTTTAAAATTTTAATTTATTTTTATTATAAACAAATGGTATACTTGTTGTTTCTGTTTGTACATGGAGTAACAGCACACCATTTGTGTAATCGTACATTTACATAGGGTAATGATGTTTGATTTATTCTGTTTTTTTTTCCTCCTCCCACCCCTCCCACCCCTCTTTTCCCTCTATACAGTCCCTCCTTCCTCCATTCTTGCCCCCCTCCCACCACCCATTATGTGTCATCATCTGCTTATTAGCGAGATCATTCGTCCTTTGCTTTTTTGAGATTGGCTTATCTCACTTAGCATGATAGTCTCCAATTTCATCCATTTGCCTGCAAATGCCATAATTTTATTATTTTTTATAGCTGAGTAATATTCCATTGTATATATATATATACCACAGTTTCTTTATCCATTCATCAATTGAAGGGCATCTAGGTTGGTTCCACAATCTGGCTGTTGTGAATTGAGCAGCTATGAACATTGATGTGGCTGTATCTCTGTAGTATGCTGATTTTAAGTCCTTTGGGTATAGGCCGAGGAGTGGGATAGCTGGGTCAAATGGTGGGTCCATTCCAAGTTTTCTAAGGAATCTCCACACTGCTTTCCAGAGTGGCTGCACTAATTTGCAGCCCCACCAGCAATGTATGAGTGTACCTTTTTCCCCACATCCTCTCCAACACCTATTGTTGCTTGTATTCTTGATAATCTCCATTCTAATTGGGGTGAGATGGAATCTTAGTGTAGTTTTGATTTGCATTTCTCTTATTACTAAAGATGGTGAACATTTTTTCACCATCTTGTTGACTGCTTGTAGATCTTCTGTGAAGTGTCTATTCATTTCCTTAGCCCATTTGTTGATTGGGTTATTTGTATTCTTGGTGTAGAGTTTTTTGAGTTCTTTATATATTCTGGAAATTAGTCTGTATCTGAAGTATGAGTGGCAAAGATTTTCTCCCACTCTGTAGGTTCTCTCTTCGCATTGCTGATAGTTTCCTTTGCTGAGAGAAAGCTATTTAGTTTGAATCTATTCCAGTTATTGATTCTTGCTTTTATTTCTTGTGCTATGGGAGTCCTGTTAAAGAAGTCTGATCCTAAGCCAACAAGTTGAAGATTTGGACCTACTTTTTCTTCTTTAAGATGCAGGGTCTCTGGTCTGATTTCAAGGTCCTTGAACCATTGTGAGTTGATTTTTGTGCAGGGTGAGAGATAGGGGTTTAGTTTCATTCTGCTGCATATAGATTTCCAGTTTTCCCAGCACCATTTGTTGAAGAGGCTATCTTTTTCTCCATTGCATATTTTTGGCACCTTTGTCTAGTATGAGAAAATTGTATTTATTTGGATTTGTGTCCATGTCCTCTATTCTGTACCATTGATCTACCTGTCTATTTTGGTGCCAATACCATGCCGTTTTTGTTACTATTGCTTTGTAGTACAGTTGAAGTTCTGGTATTGCGATATCCCCTTTTTCATTTTTCCTGCTAAGGATTGCTTTAGCTATTCTGGGTTTCTTATTCTTCCAGATGAATTTCATGATTGCTTGTTCTATTTCTGTAAGGTACATCATTGGGATTTTACTTGGAATTGCATTGAATCTGTATAGCACTTTTGGTAGTATGACCATTTTGACAATATTAATTCTGCCTATCCAAGAACATGGGAGATCTTTCCATCTAAGGTCTTCTTCAATTTCTTTCTTTAATGTTTTGTAGTTTTCATTGTAGGGATCTTTCACCTCTTTGGTTAGATTGATTCCCAAGTATCTTATTTTTTTTGAGGCTATTGCAAATGGAGTTGTTTTCCTCATTTCCCTTTCAGATGTTTCGTCACTCGCGTATAAAAATGCTTTTTAGATTTATGCGTGTTGATTTTATAGCCTGCTATTTTGCTGAATTCATTGATGAGGTTTCTGGAGGAGTTTTTTGGATCCTCTAAATATAGAATCATGTCATCAGCAAATAGTGACAGCTTAAGTTCCTCTTTTCCTATTCGTATCCCTTTAATTTCTTTAGTCTGTCTAATTGCTCTGGCTAGAGTTTCGAGGACAATGTTGAATAGAAGTGGTGAAAGAGGACATCCCTGTCTTGTTCCTGTTTTTAAAGGGAATGGTTTCAGTTTTTCTCCATTAAGAATGATGTTGGCCATGCACTTAGCATAAATAGCCTTTACAATGTTCAGGTATGTTCCTACTATCCCTATTTTTTCTAGTGTTTTCAGCATGAAGGGGTGTTGTATTTTGTTGAATGCGTTTTCTGCGTCAATTGAAATAACCATATGATTCTTATCTTTAAGTCTACTGACACGATGGATCACGTCTATTGATTTACAGGTGTTAAACCATCCTTGCATTCCAGGGATGAACCCCACTTGATCATGGTGCACGATTTTCTTAATATGTTTTTGGAGAGTGCAGTCTTTTTACCTTATAAAAAAAGAAATAGCGTGGAAAGCAATATGCCTTGGGACACCAGCAGCAGGCCACCCACAACTCATGTTCATTGCATCTATTGTTTCCATCGAGAGGCAACATAGAGCTGCACACAGTGGCACACGCCTATAATCCTAGTGACTTGGGAGGCTGAGGCAGGATCGCAAGTTCAAAAACCAGCCTCAGCAACTTAGCAAGGCCCGTCTCAAAATGAAAAATTAAATGGGCTGGGGATGTTGCTCAGCAGTTTAGTGTACTGGGTTCAATCCCTAGTACTAAATAAATAAATAATACAGGGGAGAGCCAGGTATGGAGGTGAACACCTGCATTCCCAGCTACTCAGGAAGCTGAGGTGGGAGGATCACTTGAGCTCCTGAGGTGAGTCTAGCTTAGGTAGTTAAATACTGATATATATGTTCCATCTGCCTCAGTTTTCTGCCTCAGGCCAGCCTTATTTTCCTGCTCTAATCCTAGCCCCGTGTCCTCCTCACAACCCACTTCTGAAAAACCCATCCTCTTCACAAGGGTACCAGTAGTCATATCAAGTCCAAGGTTATGCAGCCTCTGGGCCTTCTCCTGGGGACCACAAAACATCAGCTTTCCAGCTGGCAAGGAGCCCTTCCTTGGGTCCCACTTGCCCTGAGGCTTCTGAATAACTGGGGGGACCTTCAGGGAAACTCTATCATGCCTCTAGTATTGGGGTAATGATGGAGAGGGACAGGTTACTCAGCTGGTAAGGGCTCTGGAACCCTGAGCACCTTCTCCTCTGTCCATCTTAAAAGCCGGCAGTAAACTGGAACCCCCAGCTCTCTGGGATAGGGTGATTAGTGGTAGGACAATCCCCTAAGGATCCACTACCCAGCGTGGCGCTTCCCCAGAACCTAGTCTCCACTGTGAGAAATACCGAGGTGGCACAAGAACACGCCCTCGGAAGTGGGTCGGCAGGGCAAACTTTACTTCTGCCAGACTTGCTACCAAACCTGGCCGGCAAGCGCACCTGGGCGGGCAGTCCGCCTCTCTTTAGCGCTAACACAGCGCAGCCCGGACACCGACAGGAGGAGCCGGTGGTCGCGATCTGCACGGCCAGCTAATTTCAAAACTGCTGTGGGCAAAGGGAAGCGCGATACTGAACATGGCTACAGTCGGATCCTACCTCCCAGTGAAGGCTAAACACTGTATCCCGCACCTCCTCCAGGGCCGAAGGCTGGGGACCGGGTCCTACCCGCCCCCGGGAGCCCTTTCCCTCCTAGGGAGGGTCCAGGCCGCTCCGCTCACCACGCTCGCCTCCAGGTCCCGCTGCAGCTCCTCCCAGAGGTAGTCTGCGCTGTTTCATGGCAGCAGCCCAGCGGGGCGGCAACCCAGAAGAGACAGAGGCGCCCTGGGACTTGGCGACGTCCTTAGTGGGGCCACTTTGGCTGGGACGTCTCCTGCCGACCTCACTGGGGCTGCGCAGGCGAAGCACCTCCTCCCTTCGCGAGAAGGCGAGTCTAACCGTCAAGAGTTTGGCGCGGGCCATGAGCTAGCCAATCAGAGCCTGCGTGACGACCGACCTGCCCCAGCGCACGCTAATTGGTTGGCGCTGGCCGCCTGTACCGCCCCCCACCCCCGGGGGATTCTGGGGCGCCGTTGGATCTGTGGCTCAGGCCAGGAGAGGATGCAGGAACCCATTCCTGTTGCAGGCTGCAGGATGCCTCGCCATCACCTCCAGGCGCTTTTCCCAAACAAGCATCTTGCAGCTACCCAGACCTCCCTTGGGTCCTTGATCATGGAAATCCCATCCCCAGCATTCGGCCCTCCGACTGAAACTGTCCAATGGGCCCTGTGGAGAATGAAGGGAGGCAGTGACATTTCTTGGGCATCCATCTGCTTTACTGTCTGGACCCTCTGCATTGGGGGGTTCACTGCCAGCCCTGCTCCATGGGTCCTGCAGCACACTGGCTGTCGCGAGAAAGGCCGGGCCTGGCAAATCAGTGACAAAGGGTCCTAGTAGGATAGGGCTCCTTGCCCTGCTCTTGATGCCAGGAAGAGGGCTTGTGGAGGAGGCAGGCCCAGGCTGTATTATAGGGAAGGGCTAGGCCTTGAGGAGGCTGATGAGACTGGAGGCAGAGCCCGAGGTTGGCAAGAGCCAGAGGAACTACCTGAACCAAGCTGGTGAAACTTCGTGGCAAGGCATGAAGCTGTTAGTGAAAGCACATGGTGCACAAATGACGGAGGAGGGAGGCGGGATACAGACTTCCAATCAGCAAACTCTTCTTTATTCAGCGGCAGGGTCAATAGGTCAAACACCGGATGTGGTTCATTTTCAGGTGTAAAATGGCAGCTGGCCAGGAGGTTCTGGGCTTTATAGGCAGCCTTAGCAGAGCAGGCCATGGGAGGAGTTACTTACTTTTGGTGGGCATGATGGGATTTTGGTGGCAGGATCATCTAGGGCATGGGATTTAGGGTAGAGTGGGAGAACAGATAGGTAGGTAACCATATCCTTCATTCCAGACTCTGAAAGGGGTGTGATGAGTTGGAGGCCTCCATATCACATCAGGCTGCTTCCTGTTGTAAAGGGCCAAAGAATTCTGGGAGAGGGCACAGGGATTCTGGAGCTTGGAGCTGAAGAGGGGTGTATATGGAAGGAGCTTTGGAATAACTGCATGCAAGCCTCCCTTGCGGTTTCAGGAACTGATTGTGAACGGAGGAGAATGGCTTTGAGCTGTTCCTGGGAGCAGGTTTGGGCTAACTGCTCATTTTACTAAGAAGCTGATTCTGTATAAAATTAAGAATACAGGGAAGAAAAGCTGTTATGAGAGGATGAATATTAAGTGGAAGTAACAAGGAAGACCACCAGGAAACAGGCAGTTCTAGCCTCCATTTTTTCAGGTCTGGTGTGGTTATTAAAGATGATATGTAGGGAACATATGGAGAAGAAAGAAAGTGGGTGGGGGTCAGGTCAATGAATGTTCCTTGAAATGAGTCTAGTATTTGAGGAGGAGAATGATGAAGGGTGGCAGTAAATGTAAATCTAATTTGTCTTTGACTGTTGTTAAGAAAAGGTGGAAGGACGTCTGAAAATGACATTAGGAATTTTGGGCAAAAGGATCGGCAACTTCAGTTATGTGACAAAGGAGTCATTAAGAAATCAAGGGTGTCAGGACAAGAGTGAGAAGTCACAGGGGCAGAGGGGTTTTGGAGGGAGAAGGGTGGTCAGGTTTAATGGGGAGTCTTGCTGGAAGGTAGTTAGGGCATCCAGGAGTTGTTCAACCAGTAAGTGAACTTTGGTTGGGGAAGAGAATGAATGATGCTGGAGAAGATCTTGGAGGGAGTGTGTGGTTAGAACAGGAATGACTTGATACAAATTTGTCTGGACTCAGGGATCAGGAGAGCTGCTGTCAATAAAACTTTGAGGCTTTGGGGCCAACCTTGATACACTAAGTCTAATTGTTTGGAAATGCAGTGGGGTGAGGGGTATCCCCTGACTTCTGGTAAGGAACTCCTAAGGCTTGTTTGTATTCTGAGTGGAGTTGCAGGAAGAAAGGCTTATTAGGGTTTGGTAAATAAAAAATTGAGGATTTGAGAAGAGAATTCTGGACAGTAGAAATGGTAGAGGGAAAAGAACAGGGAGACGGAAGAGGATCTGAATTGTTCCCTTTGGAAGCTTCATAAAGGGATTTGTCTATGAGGGAGAATTTTGGTATCCAGATGCAAAAATAGTTAACAAGGCCTAGGAGGGAGAGCATACCACTTTTTGTGGAGGGTAGGGGAATATCCTTTAAAGACTGGAGTCTCTCTGGGGTATGGTAAGGGAATGTGGAGGTTAATAGAGTACCTAAATGTTGAAACTGAGGGGCTCAGAGCTGGGTCTAAGATTGAGAAACCTGGTAACCCCAGGAGGACAGGGAGTTAAGCAGGATACTAGTGTGACATTTGGAATGTTCTAGTGAACGGCTACAGAGCAGGAGCTCACCTACACACTGTATGAGGTGGCCAGGTCACATTGGAGAGGCTGGCCCAAGTGGTGGGGGCTATCTCAGAAGCCTTGTGGGAGAATGAGCTGCTGCGAGTAGTGTCTGCGTCTGCCCAGGTAAAGGTGAAAGTGGGCGTGAGGCAGGATGGAGGGGAATAGTAACGAAGGCATCCTTCAGGTCTCACACTGAGAACTGTGCGGTGGAGGCTGGGATAGGAGATGAAAGGCTGTAGGGTTGGGCACTGCAGGGTATGTGGGGACATCTGCCTCATTGATTTTTCTGAGGTCCCGTACTAGCTGGAATTGGCCACTGGATATCTTTGCTCTGACAATGGGGGATTTATGGGGAGGATGGGTTGGAATGAAGAGTTTGGCCTGTAATCAATGGGAGATGATAGACTTTAAACCTCTGAGATTTGAGGGGTTAAAGGATATTGGAGCAGGGTAACATAGTGGGTAGGGTCTCTTAGCTGGATATGAACCTGGGAATGGTGTCTTGCTATTTTAGGTTGAGAAGTATCACAGATTGTGGGGTTAATCCCTGCAAGCAAAGGATACACAGGAGGCTTATGGGGCACGGGGACCAGATCTGGGCCAGAATGTTTTAAAAAGATGGTAGTGGACTTTAAAGAGGGAATGATGAGGGAGGCTTTTAATTAGTGAAGGTCTCGACCCAATAGGTGGGTGGGACAGCTTGACACAACTATAAAGGAATGAAATAATGAGAGGGATCCAAATGTGCAAAAGAGGGGGGTGTCTTTAGTGGATATGTAGGGGTTCCCAAGACTCCCATAAATGGGTTATTTGTTTTTATAAAATATTTTTTTAGATGTCGATGGACTTTTAATTAATTAATTTATATGTGGTGCTGAGGATCGAACCCAGCGCTTCACATGTGCCAGGAAAGTGCTCTACCACTGAGCCACAACTCCAGCCCCCATAATTGGGGTATTTGATTTGAAAGTTTGTTCATACCATCGAGCTAAAAGTGAAGGGTTGCCCCAGTGTCAACCACAAGTGAAACTGCATGGCTGTTCACCATCCCTGTAACCCAGGGCTCCTTGGATGTGACACCTGAGGTGGCAGGGGCAATGAAGTCCAGGCCCCCTCATTCCAGTAACTCAGTGAATGGGACTTGGTAACTTGGCAGCTGTACTGGGGGAGGGGTGTCCTTCCCTGGGGATAATCCACCTTCCAGTCCCCGTTGTCCACAGTTGGGACAGGGCTTGTAGGGGGGCCTCAGATTAAGGTAGGCTTTTGCCCAGTGTCCATTTGCCCATACCAGAGGCAGGGCCTGGGAGGTACATTAGAGGGTCTGGTGGGACCATGAGTCATGGGGATATTAGAAGGTCCAGTGGGACCATGCGCCATAGGGGTTTTCCTTGTGTTCTGGATGGCGGAGCATCTGATATTTAGCTTGTCTCTCTCCTTTTAGCCTCATCTTCCCTGTTGTTAAACACTTTGAAAGCAGTGTCTAAGAGCTGTTGTTGAGGTGTCTCAGGGCCCTTTTCTAGGGTGTCTTAAGTTTTTTATGAATGTCAGGTGTAGAACCCCTGATATTAAAATGGAGAAAGAGAATGTCATCCGGACTATTCAGGTCTACATTTGTATATTTGGTAATGCATCCGTAATCCAGGGCAAAAAGAGGGCGGGGTTTTCATCAGGTCCCTGGATAATTTCCTTTACCTTGTCCTAATTAACCCGGGTATGAGAATTTTTTGTAATGGCTTCAAGGAGGCAAGTAATCATGTGCTGGCGTCTAATGACTCCAGCATCTTGAGGCTGATATGTCTAATCAGGTTCAGTCGTGGGCACGGCAGCCTCTGCTGTAGGGTGGATGTGGGGGTTTGGCCATGTAGGAGATCTGCATGGTCCCTGGCCACCTGCCAATGCTGGCACGTTCATCATTGGTCAGGGTGGATGTTAATATGTAGTACATGCCTGCCTGTAGGGTGATGGGTGAACTCCTTCCTATATTTAGCAGTGTTTTCAGAAAAAGATCCCAATCTGTCCTCTATTTGGGACATATCTGTCATGGAGAAGGGAACATGGACCTGGACCATACCTTCAGCCCCTGCATCTCCTAGAGAGGGAGCATCTCCTGGAGATGTGTTTTGCTGGGAGAGTTTAAGACCATGTACGGGGAGGAGATGGCAGGGGAGGGGGAACTTGTGTGCAGGGTCGGAGGAGGTGGATCTGGTAATGGAGCAGTGGGGCTGTGCGGGCAGGAGTCAGATGTGGGAGCCGTGGGACTTTGAGGAGGGGAACTTGATGGGGGAGCAGTGGAATTCTGGGGAGGGGGCAGATGCGGGATCTGTAAGGAGGGGGTTCATTTGCTATGTCTGGGGCTGTAAAAGAGGAAGAAAGTTGTGAGTCTGCAATTAGTAACTGCAAAGTGGAACAGGGTTGGCATAGGGAGGGGTTTGAGGGAGGAAAAAGTAGACCCGGAGGGGGCGAACCTTAGACCACTTGCCATTCTGTTAAATGTTTCTCCATTTCCTGGAGCATTTCTTTATCAAGAGTTCTGTACTTGGGCTATGGGCGCTGATGATCTAAATTATACTGTGGTCAAATTTGAGTGCTGAGCCTAATGAGGCAGTTAAATGTCGAGGTCAGTTTGGGAGTAGAGGGTCTTAAAATTGGCAGAGAAATGGCCCAAGGGTTTGTCTCTGGGAACTGGGTAACTCTGATATATGGAGAGGCTCAATGGAGGTGACAGCTGAGAGCAGGACTGGTCACTGGACTGGACTTTCCCCACTGGGGGCTGGGGAAACATCTTTACCCCAACTTCAGTGGTGGGGGACCCCTGAGGTCCTGGCTAGCCAAAAGGCGGAGTCTTGAGGCAGAGTACCTTTCTGCTGGAGATGGGATGCAAGTCTTACCTCTCTGGAGAATGAGAAGGCCAGTGTTGGATGCAGGAACAAAATGACAAAGAATTGGGGCTCTGCAGGGTGTTGTGGAGGGGAGGGACTGGTGAGAGGATGGCCAGGGTGAGGGGACAGAAGTGGGGGCAATAGTCAGTCTGGAGATTCAACTGTAGCTGTGTGAGCCGTGGTTGGGGGAGTCCCCAACCTCAGAGGGCCAAAGAGATGCCAGATTCTCAAAGGTGGCCTCCCAGGCCTCATCAACCATTAGACTAGACTGTGGGGAAAGGATAACTTTGTAAATTAATCAGATGTTTCTAACAAATACATTTACAATTAATCCTAAATCAGACAAGTGCATCAAATAGCATTTACCTCTTCCTTGTTGAAGAAAAATCCTAGAAACAATGGAGATATATCTATCTGTATTACACTAGTTGTTTGACCACCTAGAAAAATCCATGAGTTAAAGACATCCTTCATTCTCATTTGTTTACCCAATGTAAACTGAACCTTTCAAAGTACATGAACCAAAGGCACCTGGATCCATTTTTAAAAATTTTAACTTATGAGCTCATTTAATTTTGATACACACACACAAACAGGACAATATAGGTGTACACACATACACGGAACAAAGAAATAAAGGTCTTATAGCTTTCTAAAACCTATTAGATTGAGAGCTAACCTTTGCAAATTGGCCTCTGAACAAAGCAGTGTAAAAAACTTTACAGTTGGATAAAATAGGTCTGATCAGAAAAACATATTAACCTTGGTGCGGTGTGCTGGATTAAAATCATGAGCTAAAACATATAGAATTGTTTTAAAAAGACAAGAGTCCTAGAAAAAGAAATGACATGACCATTAATTATTTTAGTAAAGCAGAGAGAGAGAGAGAGAGAGAGAGAGAGAGAGAGAGAGAGAGAGAGAGAGAGAGAGAGAGAGAGAGAGAGAGAGAGAGAGAGAGAGAACGACAAGAGAGAACCCTGAAAACCCTGAAATCATTTTTTCTCTCTGGGTCACAGCTAGGGAGAATTCAATTGAACTGTTCAGTGGAGGGGTCTGTGGCAAAAGCCTTGTTCAGAAAAAACAGGTTGTAAAGTCATCTGGGTGGGGGGTGGGTGCTTCTGAGAGAAACAAGAAGACATGAGTCCTGGAATGAGATTGATACAAAATAAAGTTCTCCCACAGTAAAGAAAGGGAAGCAAGTCAGGGCAGACATTCCGAACACCCGGGTGAAGGGGGATCCAATCCACCTCTTCTGATGCAAGCTGGTGGGTGACGTGGCGCCCCGGGGGTTCTGGGGCCAGGCCTCCCCGGGGTGCGGCCGCACGTGTGCTTCCTCCTGTGGTACCAGCCCCATCCCGGCGAGGTGAGCTTGCGTGCGGGCAGTGGAAACGGTGGGAGCAACCTGAGTCATGCTGCTGTGGCGGCAGCCCGGCGCTTTTGGGGATCAGGGAGCAGTGGAGGAGGTGGAGGCCAAGGGAGCCCGAGCTCGGGCTTCAGCTGGAAGCTGCGCACAGAGTTCCCGCGGGGATCGAGATCAGGCACTGGAGTTGCGCTCCCTCCTGGGTGGCTTGGGTTGGTAGTGATCCTCGTGTTCTTGGACTGGTAGATGGGCCAGGGGGCTGCAGTCTCATGGCGGGGTGAGAAGGCAAAGGAGCAGGAGCCACGTTGGTGCTCGCAGTGCCCAAAGGGGAAGGGCAGTTCTGGGCTGGGCCATGCCTCAGCAGGCGGCGGTAGGCTTAGGGTTATGACAGCAGTCGTGGTGACTAGAGGCTTTTGGTGGTGGGGGTGGTGGGGAAGCGGGGCCTTTGGTGTCCTCCCAAACACATACCTTATGCTGGGCAGAAGGTGGCCTCTGTTACGGAAGTCTCATGGAGAGAAAATCTGGAGGTTTGTTGGAAAGGGGAGGAGTAAAAGGAATCCCCAAACATCCCGTTTCCTGGCCAGGGAACCCAATGAAAGCACATGGCACACAAATGACTGAGGCGGGAGGCAGGAAACAGACCTCAGATCAGCTCTTCTTTATTCAGTTTTGGTGGCGGGATCGTTTAGGGCAGGCTGGGAGGACAGGTAGGTAACCACATCCTTCAGTTAGGAGGGTGGCTGTTGGCAGGACTGGAAGCAGAGGGTAGTTAGGGGTTCTGTCTTCACTCCAGGCTGGCTGGTTTGGGTTCTCACAGGGTCCCTAGTCTCAGGAGATGGGACCCATTGTTCATGGCTTGCCCTTAGGTAGAACTGAAGCTGTGTTTACTTTCCCGTTGATTCTGGTAGTGTGACTAACATCCTTAAAGATTTACATTCCCAGGTAGAGGGCATGTCCTGGCCAGCCTTGTCATGGGAACAACATCATAGTGCCAGGTTCTCCGGGACCTCCTGGTGGAAAACATTGTTAATCTCTGTTGTTGCTTATACTCACTGACATGTCCACATGCTGCAGCATTTATTGTTGCTTTAATCCTAGTCCAGTACTCATATCATTTTCCTCTCACAGATCACCTGACTCTCAAATGACCTTACAACCTGTTACTTCCAAACCAGGCTTTTACTGGTTTCCTAAACAAGACCCAGTTTCTAAAAGAGAAACCTGAACTGCTTGCTGAAGGGTTATGGAAAATAATATCCCTGCAACATAGTCCCCCAAAGAAAAATGGAGAGAGGTGTGGCTCGAGAGGAGGGAGGAGAAACTAGCCAAGAAACAATGGGCCCTGGGGGAAAGGGGCGGATACAGAACGCTGGACCCTAAACCTTGACTTGGAAGCACAGCAAATACCAAGTGGCAAGATTTGAGGACTCATCCCTGGGATCCAGATTCTTACCTTCCCATACAACAATGAGTTTCAACCTTTTTACAACTACCCTCCTAAATTAAAGTTTTAGCCTGTTCAACTAGCCCTTGATAGTCAAAACTGCATGTACATGACTTCCAATGATTACATCATTGTACCCTATAAAGCCAAAATCCCTTTTGTAACTGATAGCCATTTTCCTAGCCAGAAAGTGGACCCCAATGGCGCTCGAGTCCACAAAGGAATAAGGGCTTCTCTAGATCCATTGATGTCTGCTTCCTGTCTTTTTACGCTTACACTTGCCCCAGGTCACCCCCTTCTCAGCCAGAAACAGCCAGGATTGTCATCATCCATTTCCACTTCAGCAGTAATCCTTCCTGAAATTAGAGTGTGGGGTGATGCAAGAACAAAGGACAGGCACTTCGTGTGGACAGGTGCTCCAGCCAGGAGGATGGAAGCTGATTCAAAGGGAATGGAAGGTTAATACCTTCAGGACACTTCCCCCTCCACCTCACCTGTGGCCAAGGTCATCTGTCTCCAGGGGATTGTTAATGAGTGTTGTGGGGCGCAACTTAAGAACAGACGGATCACCACTGAGAAGTCCAAATTTGAGAGTCTTTATTAGCCAGCCGGCTGATTGTCTCACACAATGCCCCAAAAATGGCTATTGGGAGAACAGCCCCAACCATAGGGTTGCAGGGATTTTTTTTTACCATAAGTCAGTACATAAATCATAAGTGACTGTTGCTATGATTTAAAATTACAAACTAACATCATGAGATCTGAAATCATTAGCAGAGGGGGAAGTGGGTCAAAATGACCTTACTTAGGTACAAACCTAATTCTTTACTAACATCTAAACAATCACTGTTGATGTCACATGGTACATTATTTAAAATCAAAAAGAATAATTTTTCATTATATAAGAATTGTCATTTTGTCATTTTGTATTGCCAAATATGTCATGCTAAGTAACTGATGATGGGTACAGAGGCAGGGTGTTCCTATGGGAGAAGCTAAGCAACTGTTGATGGGTACAGAGGCGGGGTGTTCCCATGGGAGAAGTATTTCCTACATAACACGGAGTCTTAGGGTAAAGTAGAGTCTGCTTAGCCTGGCCTGTAACATTTCCTTGGAGTCAAATATGTCAGCCCATCACAATGAGTACTCCTTGGGTGGCTCCTTTCCTGCCTTTCTGGGCAGACAGTGGAAAATGGGGATGGGGTGCCTCTCAATCGCCCCCTTCTTGCCTTTTGGCCCCATGGGCGGGATAGAAGGAGGGGGCATGAAGTCAGGAACCTGGAAACTATAAGAGGACAAGATTTACCCCCTCCTGTGGACACTAGCTCTGGATTCCCTGCGCCCTCAGAAGTCTCTGTTCTATCCTTTAATTTAAACATCTTTTCTGCACTGGCCTCCGCATTTCTCAGGCGTTCCATTTTCTCCACCGGCAGATCAGGGCTTGGACTTCCAAGAAGAGTATCATCTGGGGGCTCAGCCAGGACCTTCACCAAGGTAAGCTCCTTCACACACCCCTCACATCTTTCTGAGGTGCATCTTTCTATCTCTTCCTTTCCACAGGACAATAATGGGCAACCTTCAGCTAATTAAATGCATCTAGTGCAAGATGCTATTCTACAAGACTCGGGTGACAGGATTCATGGCCTAGGTG
The DNA here is from genome assembly GCF_902686455.1 of Sciurus vulgaris. Classification (NCBI taxonomy): domain Eukaryota; kingdom Metazoa; phylum Chordata; class Mammalia; order Rodentia; family Sciuridae; genus Sciurus; species Sciurus vulgaris. Next base: position 21,758,608 of record NC_136479.1, on the reverse strand, counting down.
GCTCCTCATCACCTTCCCTGCCTGCCAGGCATATTGGGTTCTACCAAAGCCATTTCTCACTACCATATCCAGACTTGGAGTGCTTCTGACATGAATACAGTGTCTCTAATCCTGATCTGCCTTTGGATGTGTGGAGACTGACAAAAGATTAGAACAACTGGAAGGTTCTGGCTGGGGCCACTCCCTGGTGAATCTTAAAGGTTTCTTGCCCAACTCCTCTCCCGACCACCCTGGGGTATCCTGTGGCGACTATTTGATCAAGTGGCACTGAGCCAAAGCCCCAGTTAATGCAAGTGGCCTTGGAATGAGCCATACTTCACTCTCCCATGCTTGTTCCTCTGGAGCACCCCTCTTTCTCGCAGACCAGACACTAGCTATTGAGAGAGGGACACTTTACATGGACTGGTTCATAAGGAAATGTCTGGGTTCCCTTTTTCCCACATAGTAAGCCTTTATAAACCTGTAGGAATTCTCTCCATTCTGTGCACATTCTCTGTTCCAATGTGCTCCACAAATTTCTTTGGCTGCAAAAAGGAGAGATTTTCAGTTCACCTCTTCCATAAACTCCTCCAGGAAAAGGGTGTTAAGCATCTATTGACCACTAGATGTCCTCCTCACCCTCCAGAGATTCCTTTAGCCCACAAAGCAGAGTCATGTACCCCATCATAGTCTTTTCTTCCTGTGAGTAATGACATTTGGAAGTTTATAGTGGCAGTAGAAGGTCAGTCATGCCTCTAAGTCTGAATCCTCTCAGGTCTTTGCTATGGGGCATTCTGCTGATGAGGCCAGCAATAGAATCGGCAGAACCGTGTGGTGAGAGATGGGATTGCTGGATTGTCAAACTCAGGGAGATGTCCCTAGTGAAATGGACAGTTTTCTCTGTTGCAGGCACCTGAGTTTTTTTTTTTTTTTTTTTTTTCTTACTCAGATGGGAGATTCGTTCTCAACAGTTATGCCAGGTTTACCACTAGCCTGCATATTGAAAAATTGGGAAAAGTTTGACCCACGGATGCTCAAGAAAATGCACCTCATTTTCTTCAGCTGCCAGGCCTGACTTCAGTACAATTTCTCTAATGAAGAATCCTGGCCACCAGAGGGAAGTATAAATTTGAATAATATTTTACAGCTTAGCATGTTTTGCAAAAGGGAAGGAAAATGATCTGAAGTTCCCTACGTTCAGGTTTTCTTTGCTCTAAGAGAAAACCCCAAACTGTAAAAACCCCAAACCCCAAAGTGTAAATTAGACTCAGCTGTAATCACTGTCATGATAGGAAAAGGCCTTAAGTAATCACCTACCGAGGAAAAGGAAAAAGAAGGACCCTTACAACTTCCACCTCCTGTTGATATCCACCAGCAGCCCTTAAATCCTCCATACCCTGACCCTCCTCCATCTGCCCCAACAGGCAGGTTGAATATACTACCTCTCCAAGACATGCCAGGGGGAGAATTTGGACCAATTAAAGTACATGCCCCTTTCTCCCTCCAAAACTTAAAACAGATAAGATGGAGTTAGGAAGGTTTTCAGAGGATCCAGATAAATATATTGAGGCATTTCAGAACTTATGTCAGATGCTTAATCTCACTTGGAAATATATTATGCTATTACCTAACCAAACTTTAACCTCCAATGAGAATGAGACTACCCTAAAAGCAGCTGAACAGTTTGGGGATGACCTACATCTTACTCATGCCCCAGCAGCACACAGTAGAAGCAAACCTAATTATCCAACTGGAGCACAGATGGTTGGTTCCTAGAACCGATCCTGACTGGGATCCAAATGATGAACAGGATGCCCGGAAAACTAGACATTTCCAGACGTTAATTCTTGAGGCCCTCAGGAGAACCAAACAAAGCCTATTAATTATTCCAAGGTATCTGAGATCATACAGGCCCTCAGGAAAGTCCTGCTATTTTTATGGAGAAACTCAGGGAGGCAATGAGAAAACACAAGACTGTGGATACTGGATCCACAGAGGGCTGCCTACTTTTTTTTTTTTTTCCCCCAGTACTGGGGATTGAACTCAGGGACACTCAAACACTAAGCCACATTCCTAGTCCTATTTTGTATTTTATTTAGAGATGGTCTCACTGAGTTAAGTCAACAACAGATTCAATACTTAGGATTATAGCTATCTGAGGAAATCTGCCAACTAGGAAAGAAGAACCCCCATAGGGCAATACCCTCTACCCCAAAGAGTAAGGTGTCATAGAGGCTTCTTAGGGATAACTGGATACAGTAGGCTTTGGATTCCTGGGTATGGAGAATTAGTTAAGCCTCTTTACATCCTCCTTGAAGAAACTCTACATCAAGGGGCAACTGTTCTGATATGGGAACCAGAACACAGGCTTTTATGGAATGAAAAGGGAATTTACTTCAAATCCCTGGCCTCAGTTTACCACAGAGCAAAAAATTAACCTGTTTGTCACTGAAAGAGGAGGAATAGCCCTGGGAGTAGTCACCCCAAAGAATGGGTGAGCTCAAGAGCCAGTGACATATATGGCCCCACTCTTTGGGAGTGGTAGCAGCAGTTGCCCTGCTCCCAGAGGCAATCAACCGAACCCTGGGCAAAGGTCTCATTGTCTACACCTCTCATGGGATTTTATATACAAAAGGGGGATCATGGCTGCCAGATAGTCAGCTTCTGAAATACCAGGCTTTACTTCTAGAAGGGCTTGCTTTAATTTAAACCCAGTCATTTTCCTCCCATGAACAGAGGGAAATCCTGAACATGATGCACACAAGTCCTAGCTGTAAACTACTCAGCCCAAAGAGGCCTTCAGGGCCTTCCCCTGTCTAATATGGGACCTCACCTGGTACACAGATAGGAGTTCTTTTGTGGAACAAGGAGAATGCAAGGCAGGATTTGCTGTGGCTTTTCATGATACTTTAGAGGTACAATCTTTGCCCCCAGGCACAGGTGCACAGGTTGCCAAATTGATAGCCCCAAGGAGAGCCCTTGAGCTAGGGGAACAGCAGAGAATATTTACACTGATTCTAAATATGCCTAATCCTGCATGCACATGCAACAACTTGGAAAGAGAGAAGATTCCAAACAGCTGGGGAACTTCCATAAAAACTATGAACAGATCTTCAAACGTTTAGAAAGTGTTCATTTACCTAAAGAGGTGGCAGTAATTCACTCCAAGGACATCAAAAGGGAATAGATGAGATATCAGAAGGCAACAGATGAGTAGATCAACAGCCAAAGAGGCTGCCAAGGGAACTTTAGCCCTCTACCATGGACAGGCCCTCCCCAGAGGTAAGACCTCAATACACCCAGAAGGAGACACAAAAGGCCTTATCTAGGGGAGGCATTCTCTTACCTTCTGGGTGGATTTTAGATGGAAGATTGCTAGCACCAAAAGACCAGGCAGGACGCAACCCTCATGAATCATCTCAGCTGTTATTCAGGGATGAAGTTTCACACAGAAACGGGATGCAGGGATGAAATCATGTCAGTGGACCCACTTTCCTAGTGGAAAATGAACCATAGAACAAAGAAAGGGACTGGGCTTACATAGGTTATTTTGAGGGGTGGATCTAGTGAATGAACATATTAGTGTTCTTGGGCACTCAAGAATTTGGGTCAGGCTGGGGTTTGTGGCTCAGTGGCAGAGTGTTTGCCTCCCATGTGTGAGGCACTGGGTTCAAGTCTTAGTACCACTATAAGTAACAAATATAAAGGCCGATCAACACTAAGTAAATATTTAGAAAAAGATTTTGTGGTCAGGGAATGTGTTGGTTTTAAGGCCTTAGGAATTTGACCCTTTGGGTCGAGGGTCTTCAGATCTATCTTTGAAGAGGATTAATGCCTTCTAGGGACTGTCACTTTAGGGGTGATAAACCACTTCTTTCTGTCTGTAGTCGGCATCTGGAAAGTCTTGGGAGAGGAAGGCTGTCAGTGTATGACTTTTTTTCTTCCTTTTCCCAGGCGACATTATCTTGGGGATTTTTCATTTTCCATATCTAATAAAGATAATAAACTTGACATGCTAACTCACACACCATGCTAGAGGAGCCCATCCTGCCATGCACTGGCAATTCAACCTCACTCATGTGCCCCCCTAGTCTTCCTCTATTACCCAAGAATTGGCTAAAATTTTAAATATAAAATGGAACTTCCACATTCCCTATCATACAGTCCTCAGGAAAGGTTGAAAGAACAAATAGGACCTTAAAGGCAACCTTAACCAAATTATCTGTAGACACTCACTTGGATTGGATCAAGCTCCTCCCTTTGGTCCTTCTCGGATCTGAGCACTGCCCCCAAAGCCCCTTTGAACTTCTGTATGGGCGATCCCTCATTCCCCCCACCATTCAACCTCAGTCACCTAGCATTCCTCCTGATAGCCTAGAACCCCTTCCAGCTAACCTCAGGGCTGCCTTCTGGAAATATGCCAACACAAATCTTCCCCAACCCTAATCTTCAGGGGCCCTTCCTCCTATTTCCGTAGGGGACTTTGCAACTTGTAACCCCCTTACAGTGATTCTGACCACCCCCATGGCAGCCAAATTAGAAGGCTACCCCTCCTGGATCCATTTATGCCCTTTCAACCTTGTTCCTGCTAATGCCTCTTATCAGTTCATTCTTACAGGCTCCACCCGACTACACTTTACCCACCTCCCAGTCATTCTTGAGGCTGGGAGGAAACTACTGACCCTCACACCCAGAAATTGTTAGCACAAAAAGATGGCAGGATGCAAACCTCATGAGTCATCTCAGCTGTTTATTCAGGAATGAGTTTCACACAGGAACAGGGGATGCAGGGATGAAGTGGTGTCGGTGGATCCACTTTCCTGGTAGAAAATGAACCACTGACAAAGAAAGGGACTGGGTTTATATAGGCTATTTTTGAGGAGTGTTCTAGTGGGCATATCAGTTTGGTACTCAGGAAACAGGTTTGTGAGAATTTGAAAATTTGTTTTTAACAGGGTAACTATTTTTTACTTGGAGAAGAATGGAGGATCTGGGTCAGTGCTCAGTGTTTACCCTCTTTCCCTTCAGGGTACCACTGTACTGTCACTGGGAAAGGTTTTATGTGGGAAAGATCATGCCTTGACTTCCTTCCTAGGGATTGTTCTGTCAGTGGGAAAGAATGCCCTGAGAAAGCTGGCAATGTATGGCTTTCACTCTCTTTCTCCAGCCTCACTGTTTTGGGTTTTTTTCATTTTCCATATCTATAGAAATCTTAATGTCACTTATCGGACACCCTTTTACCTTTTTTTTTTTTTTTTTTTCTGGTGCTGAGGATTGAACCCAGGGCCTTGTGCTTGCAAGCACTCTACCAACTGAGCTGTATCTCCAGCCCTTTTCTTGAAAGCACTCAGAAATGAATTAAATTTATCATATTTACTCCTCCTTCATCTTCTCCTCAACACATAGCCCTCATTTGGGATCTCTGGCTTCAAGGGACATTCATTGATCTGACCCCCTATCCAAATTTCTTTCTTTTGTGTTGTTTCTACATATCATTTTTAACTCACAAACAGCCATGCAAGACATGAAACAGCAGAGACAAGCAGCAGCTGATGTATTCCAGTGAGAATCCCATCTCTGCAGGTGAAAATATTAATAGCTCAAGTCTGGAAGGCACACCCCATGCCATGGGGACATGTTAAGAAAATGACAAAAATAACTCAGGGGAAATTGAGGAAAACAGGTCAATTCGTGATTCCTGTTAACAGGTTCCTCATGCCAGGCTTCATAATGTGCCCAACTGTGAGTACTGGCTAATGGCAAGGAGACTTATTGGGCCCACATTCCACAGTCTGCCATTGCTCACCCAGTAACATGGTTTGATCCTCCCCCTTCAATCTACCTTAATCCCACTGCCTTCTTGCCAGGTCTTTTGTTGACTTCCGGGTCCTCCAAAAATTTTGTTCAATTATTCAGGATTGTTCTCCCGACCCCCACTTTGCATTTCTCTCAATAACTCATATTGTTACCACACTGGGCCTCAAACTTGGCTTACTCATGTCCCCCAAAAATAGGATCAACAGGCCAGGCTTATTTTCCTCACTAAAAAACAGGATCAAGAGGCTCAGCCACATGGCAGGAAGTTAATGTTAATTACTCATTAAGCAGACCCCTCTGCTCTCACTGCAAGCACTAGGATCCTTCATATGTATTGTTACAATTGTATGAATATGTTACACCCCATCCTTAGAATCTTTCTGTTGCAGGAAAACAGGTTCTAAATTGGCATTGTCATGGGGAACTGATTGATGCTGAATCTAGAGATTTGGGATGGAAATTTCCTTATGGAGACAATTTAAATCATGTTTATAGAATTGGTGAAATTCAAACTCCACTATGTACTGGTCTAAGGGAGAATTATCATCTCCTGCCATGAGAATGTATTTTGGACCAATTCAGGACACTATATGAAAAATAGGCCTGATTCAGAAGACTTTTCAGATCTGAAATGGTGATTCTCAAAATAAAGTTAAAAAACATCCTCTCTCTTAACATTTCCCTTCATAAGGAATTCTACCTCACAGCATGTGTATTAAATTCCTAGGTTTTATTTTCGGAATACATTCAAGTACAATATAATGCCTCACAAAATATGTATTATGTTAAAAGTGGGAACTGTGTGCTACAACAGTGTGTCAATCAAACTGTATGGCCAAGTTCAGGACAAACTGTTATGATTCTCAAGAGGCCAGTAGCCACCTAATTCCCTGTAAAATTAAAAGAACTAAGGCAGGAGACCCTTTTAGTAGCATTCATGCAGGGATTACTGTGGTACCTGAAATGCCCTGCTAAATACTTTGGTGACTGATAGCTGGTATTGTTGTTTTGACTGGCATCATTGCCTCTGCCTCCACTGCAGCAGTAGCATTGCATCGGCAGGTCCAAACTACTCATTACCTTCAATGACTCCCTGAGAACTGTACTGAGATCTGGCAAACTCAAGTGCATATAGATTAGGAAATTTTGAGTGAGGGTCAACAGATAAAAGATTCTATCATTTGGCTAGGAGAACAAGTACAAGATTTATGGTGGTCTCAGAGACTTCAATGCCCTTATAACATCACCCAATTTTGTGTTACTAGGATTCCATATAATGATTCTGAGATTTAGGGGCACAATGTATATAATCACCTAGTGGGACTTGATCCTTTTCATACTGCTTCTCTGGGTGTGTTGAAATTACCGTCTTAGGTTCTGGCCATGGTTAATGCGAAAACACCTACTTTTGATAACAAAGAGATTTGGGGCAGTTTAGCTGAAGGGATCTTCCCTTAACCCTTTTCTACACATATAGGTGGGTTACTAGCTATAACTATACTATTAATCTTATCTCTGTTCTTGTTTTGCATAGTGTGTCAAGCAGGATGGAGATGATTAAACCATCAGGAAAGTATATTTCCAAAGTTAATCATGCTTGCTATGCTCTAAAGAACCTGAAATCATGGAAAGTGCACCCTGAGTTTGATTGGGTCATGATGGTCTTGATTAAGAAATATAGGGTTCCCAACTGTATTACCTGCTAATATGTTTTCTTAGCATTAGCACATTAGTTTATCTTCACTTTTTAATACTAACATTGTTTTCTTAGCACTAGCAAATCAGTTAAAATCTTCACCTTCTCTTATAATAATCTGTCTTCTCCCTGTTCTTAATTTTGTACAGAAACAGTTTTCTTAGTGGGGTAACCTGCAATTTGAACTGCTTTCTCAAAGACATCAAACCATCCTCCTCCTGCACTCCCAGTCTGACTGAGATCACAAAAAGAGGACTTCACCTGAATCTCAAGGCTCCTCCCACATATACCCCCCCCCCCACTTAAGCCCCAACCACAAGGGTTCCCATGTTCTTTTCCAGAACTCTGAAAGGAAGGGTCCCCCTATGTCACTGCTTCTCAGCAGTAACTGGATATGGTATCACTGCCCCAATTTATTTTCTCCTTTCAGAGTCTGGAATGAAATAATATGGAAATGAGAACCACCAAAATAGTAGCCTGGGCAGAGGCAGAGAGGAAGCAGGCAAAACATTGATAACATCGATCCTTTCCCAATACATCCTTTCCCAGTGACAAGACCATCCCTGAGAAGGAAGCAAACATCACCCAGTGACAAGAAAAGGGCAAGCATTTATCCTTTCCAAATATATCCTTTTTCAGTGACAGTACAATGGACTCTCCATTCTTGTCCTGTGAAAACATTGCCAAGTAAAAACAAATTTCAAATTTTTATAACTTGTTTCCTGAGTGCCCAAACTGATATGTTATGTTAAAGTATCCAATGGTTAAGTCATTGCCCAGTGTGTAACCTATATAACCCAGACCTCTCCTATAATCAGTGCCATTTTCCACCCAGAAAGGGGCCCATCCGCTGCCTGACTCTGCTGCTGAATAAGGCTTTGCTGAATTAATGAGATCTGCACCTGTCTTGGTCATTTTTGTGCTTATAGAAGTAGTAAAAGCCTTGTTACAGGAAATAATTCCCAGATTTGGACTGCCTCGCAGCCTCAAAGTGTTGGCACTCAGGGAATATCCAAAGTCCTAGGCATAAAATATCATCTCCATTGTGCATGGAGACCTCAATCCTCAGGAAAGGTAGAAAAGGCTAATGATATATTAAACAGACATCTGAGAAAACGCACTCAAGAAACCCACTACCCTTTGCCTAAGGTGCCTTACTCAGAATCAAACACCCCAAGAAAACTAGCCCATTTGAGCTCTTATATGGGAGATAATTCATAAGGAATGATATTCTTAAATATCAGGAAACTGCAAATCTGGTGGCTCATATTACAAAGATGGCCAAGTTTCACCTGAAATCTGTAGATATTCCATATCTGAGCCAGTCACTTCTCCACTTCTATATCAACCTGGGGATCTAGTTATGGTCAAGACCATACTTTCAAATTCCCCAAATTCAGACCCTATTTGGAAGAGACCTTTCCCTGTAATTTTATCTACCCCCTCTGCAGTGAAAATACTTGGACAGGAGAACTGGATCCACCATTCTTGGGTAAAATCTTGCCATCCTGGATTGACTCCCACAGAAACTTCTCCTTTCCAAGCAACTGAGGAACGATACTATAGCACTCCAATAGAAGACTTGAAATATCTCTTCTTCAAAGACAATGGTCATATGTAAACTTTCCCCCCATCTTTTTCTTTATCATTTTAGACAGGTCCACTGAAATTAACTCTTTTCTAGATTGGGCCACTAGGTTGTAGAAAGATAATTGCTGGATATGTGGACTATTACTCCTTTCCAGCACTTCTGGGCTACCTTGGTGGTATCTCCTTTACAAGAAAGTGACTGGACAAAATTACAATCCTTAATGTTAGAACAAAAAGAAGAGAGACACTCTATAGAGTGTCATGCTGATATTGAATTATGGCCTATAAATGAAATTTTATCACAGCCAGGTCACGGAAAAACTTTCACTTTAGAAAAAACCAGTCTTCAGGCCTTTACAACTGTTAAATGACATTTAAGCCCATCTACTTATTGCTTTCCACCATTACTGCCAACATATCAAAGGTATGAGGATGGTTACTGTCAGATTTGGGATGAATATATGTGGCTTACACCCACCATAGGGCATCTAAACCAAGAAGCCCCAATCTGTTGGGAACAACATAACCAATGACAATGGCCTAATGCTACTTGGGAATTAGGATGGACCCCAAAGTCACTGTGCCAACAAATTGTGATTTTATAGGACAATGATTGGTTTGGTACTAATTGACTTTCTGGACCTGAAATTAGATAGCCAGCACCCAATGGGACCCAATGGATGTGTGGAACTAACTTACAGCCCTGGCTTTCCTGGGCTGGATAGGAAGATGGGTACTCCTCCATGCAAGGGAGATGGACACCAAGTATAGGACAGCCGGCAAGTCACCCCAATCTCAGACACAGTGGGGATGATCTGTTTGTTGGTATGATCGTGGAGCTTTACTGTTTATTCCACAGATTGGCTTAGAAGAGGTAATGTGGCATGTGGAAACCCTAACTGATTATACTCCATGAGGTTGAGGAAAGTATTTCTCTCCTTAACACAGAAGTAACACTCATGAGGAAAGCCATTGTAAAGATAGAAAGAGCCCGCACCTGTGTAAATACAAATATGAGGCTCTTCCCAAATTGCCCTCAACCCCTCATAAAAGCTACAAAGAATTTTCATCTCTTATCTTATCTGTAAAGGCTAGGTGACTGGCCCAAAAGCAAACCTTGCTGGCACAAAAGCAAACTTAAAGGTAATGATAACCCTCCTTGGAGGTCAGGGTGACCCAGAACTTAAAATAACATTGTATACAATTTTATATGTTAACCAATTAAAAAGAACACTGTAAAACTGTTTGCCTTTCATTATAAAAAGCCTGCTGAACAAGGGCTCGGGGCCTCTTAGCGTCACCGGTTACCGAGTGCGCGGAGGACCAGGCTCGAGCTTTCTAATAAATGACTCTTTGTTGCTTGCATTGATCAGGGTCTCTGGTGGTCTTTGTGGGGTCTTGAGCCGCTGGGCACAACACCATCTTGTAAAACCCGATGGCTTTAGGTGTCCTCACTGCAGCCCAAGGTGGAACGTGTGCCATTCTTAGAATTGAATGCACATTCCCGATAACTCTGGCAATGTGACTAACATCCTTAAAGATTTACATTCCCAGGTAGAAGGCATGTCCTGGCCAGCCTTGTCATGGGAACAACATCCTAGTTCTCTGGGACCTCCTGGTGGAAAACATTGTTAATCTCTCTTGTCCCATTACAGTCACTGGCATGTCCACATGCTGCAGCATTTATTGTTGCATTAATCCTATTCAGTACTCATATCTTGTTCCTCTCACAGATCACCTGACTCTCAAATGACCTTACAACCTATTGCTTCCAAACCAGGCTTGTACTGATTTCCTAAACAAGACCTAGTTTCTAAAAGGGAAACCTGAACTGCTTGCCCCAGGTCACCCCCTCTCAGCTTAAAGCAGCCTGGGCAGTCATTGTCATTTCTACTTATAGCAGTAATCCTTCCTGAAATTAGAGTGCGTGGTGAAGGAAGAACAAGGACAGGCACTTAGTGTGGATAGGTGCTCCATTCAGGAGGATGGAAGCTGATTCAAAGGGAATGGAAGGTTAATACCTTCAGTACACTTCCCCCTCCACCTCACCTGTGGCCAAGTTCACCTGCTTCCAGGGGATTGTTCCTCCAGGCAGGGAATTGTTAATGAGCACTCCCTGAGTGACTCCCTGCATGCCTTCCTGGGTAGACGTTGGAAAATGGGCAGAGGTAAAGTTGGATCACCCTCTTCCCCCAGTTTGGACCCATGGGTAGGATAGAAGGAGGGAACATGAGAAGTAAGAAACCTGGAAAACTATAAGAGGACAAGATTCACCCCCTCCTGTGGACACCAGCTCTGGATCCCCTGCTCCCTTGAGAGAAGTCTGTCTCTGTTTTACCCTTTAAACTTCTTTTTTTGTGTTTGCCTCAGCATTTCTTGTGTGGGTGTTCAATCTTTGACACCAGGGGGCTGGATGGAATAATTACTTTTGAGGTCCTGGGGACTGACCCCAAGGGCCCTCTACTGCTACCAAATGTCCCAAGTTGTTTTTGTATTTAATTTTGACACAGAGTCTGGCCAGGCTGCCTTTGATCAATGGTCTTACCTCAGCTACCCACATGCTGGGATGTACTTCCAGGCCTGGCCCCTGGAGCCCTTCATTCTTATTGTCTCACACACCGTATATTTTACTGCCTTGTCATCAGCCTGCCCACTTTTCACACTCAGCCCCAGGAGGGCAGTTCTTCCTCACTCTTAAAGAGCAGAGTCACCTCAGGACAGAGGTTCAGTCAATGCAGAATAAATTAACATGGAGGACTGGCTTCTACTGGGGTCTCAGTAAACATAATGACTATTTTCCTGCCATCCTTTGACTATCTGCCAGCAGTGACAGGATGAAGACAGTCCCCTGTGTTTCCCCCACCCTGGTTGTTCCCTAAAGACCCATGTGATCTGCCTGGCAGAGGAATTCCTTCAGGAAGAACCAGGGCAGCTTCTTCCCCTAGAGGGCCAATGTCCCACGTGAGTGCAGTCATCTTTCCCAGCCTGACCTGAGTCTGGGGAGAGAGTGCCCAGTGGTCCAGTCCAGGCTGGGGCAGCTGAGTTCTTGTCCCCAGGGCCAGGCTGCAGGGTACTTGAAAAGCCTGAGTCTGTGTCATTTCCTACCAGGATCACCCTTGGCAGCTGTGAGAAGTCGCTGCTTTGAGGAGTGAGTTGGCTGTGCCGCATGGGTGCTGAGCAGGAAGATGGCTTGAAACTAGAACAGCTGAGAGGTGATTCTGTCCCCTGCTTGTTCATCCACCTCCATCTCCTAAGCTGCCTTGGCCCAACCTCTTATGTCCACAGGAACACTGGACAGACATGCTGGACACCTGACCCTCAGCCTCCCCAACCCCATCCCTGCAAACTTTTCTTTCCACACTTCTCTCTACCACAGACTGGAGAGTTTTGAGTAAAATAAAAAATGTGTGAAGGGTAACTTATGGTATTTGAGGGAGGTCTGGGTGAAGGGAACAGAAATGAGAAGGGGAGCTGCTGGCTCAACCATGTGCCGAGCTTCTCCCCTGGCCTTGTCCGCATTAGCACCGAGGACTCACTATTCTTGGAAGACTCAGGAGACTCACACCTGTGACTCAGCCTCCCAAATTCAGTGCTAAGTTAGAATTTGATTGTAATCCAAACAGAAAAAGGCAGCGGAGTGGGGAAATCTTCCTCCATGGGGCCCTGTGACTCTTCCTACCCCATCCTGCTCAGCCAGGGAAATAAAGCACCTGTGTGACTGTTCTCCACCAGCCATGAGTTACATCCAATGAGGTCACTTAGGAGCCACAATCCTGGGGCTTCCTCCATGAATTACTAGGTTTTGACATCCTTTTTGTTTTCTGTCCCATGTTGCTTCAAAAAAACACATCCCCCAAAAGAAAACACACTTCCTTGCTCTTCTCTCCTCAGTCCCCAGTCCCTTCATCCACCTCCATCTCCTAGGCTGCCTTGGACCAACCTCTTATGTCCACAGTAACACTGGACAATAATTCTGCCCGCTCGGCACTCAGGACTTGCCCTTTTCTCAGAACATACAGATCCTGGAATGCCCGAGGCTGCTCTGGCCTGAGCCCTTGGTGTCCAGACACTGGCCTGGAGGCAGCAGGAAGGTGAACTGACTCACACCCCATCTTTCCCCTCTGCTCTCCCTTTAGACATTGTCCATTAGAAAAACCCATCTGTCACTTCCTCCTCAAGGCATGCAAGTAGGGAGCATTTCAGGAGCCAGATGACAGCTGACAGCGCATCCAAACCCTGGGCTCTTTCCCCACTTTTCACTACTTCTGTCCTCTATGTTAAACCCACGTGTGGGGTTTTAGACAGTGTATTGGGCTCTGAAGCTTGGAAACACTGATGTCCTACCCTTCCTTCTGTGAGGCACCATTTCCAGTGCTGGCTCCTCATCCCTCCCACTTTGCACCTAGAACTTCAGCTCAGGGAACAGTGCTGCACTCCCCACTCCACACCTACATGCACCTCCTGCGTGCCCAGGAGGCCACAGGACCAGGATCCTGAGAGGTCAGGTGAATGCCAGAGTTGGGGTGGCTAGGCCAGACCACCCTTGTCCTGCACAGCTCCTGGTTCCAAGTCTTCCAAGTTCTCCTAATGCTTGATCAGGCACCTATTTGACCCCTTGCTGGGGGCCTCTACACTGCCTGTTCTTTCCCCAAGGACACCCCATCTCAAAAACACAAATTCAGGCTGAACTTAGTTCCCCCCCCTTCTGCTGAGTCATCAGAATTTTGCTCAATTCACATGCAATACTGGCATTCAAGCAAGTTCCCTTGCTCAATTGGTCCTGTTAGTCTTGGAGCCCAGATGGAGTTAGCTGGACAAATGGGATCCCTGGTCATGCTGGCCTAGTGTGTTTCTGGATGTAAGGGGCCCAAGGAGCTCTGGAAGGGAAGCAGCACAGAGAGGAGCCCATTGAGTGTAGGCTGTGATGTGAGCAGAAAGTAGTAAGAGCACCAAGTTGTCCAAGGAGCATTTAGGGTGGGGAGGCTGTGCTAGGACAGAGCTCAGCGGGAGAGTTCTTAACTCGTACACAGGACATCCATCTTCAGCACCACAAACCTTCCAAAACATAAAAGAGAGCAGACCCCGGTGGAATTTCTCAAGCACTGAAAGCTTTTCCTGGAAAGTTCCAAAACTGTTTTTGGACTCTAGTTTCAGAGAACTCTTTTATTACTTTGGGTTCTTGTCGCTGGCTCTTTGCGGTTCCAAAATCCATGGATATTTGTCACCGCCTGCAGCAACAACTTGCACGGGTCTTATGGGTGTTGGAGTGGAAACTGAGGCACTTCTATCTTTCTCTTTAGTGCACTGCTTTCTTGCTTGTTTATAGAGGATAGAGGAAATGAGGTTTACTTGCTTTGAGAGGAGAGAGAACCCGCTTATCAGAGAGAAAGAAACTTTGCTTAAGAGAGAAACTTTGAAAGAAAGACAGGCTTTTCTCCGTTCCGCTATCTGCCTTCCACCGCTGCCCCTACTCGCTGCTGTGTTCTTTCTTCTGGCTTTTCTGCTCATGGCTGCTGTTGTGTATGTCCCTACTAGCTACTGCTGAGTGTTTTTCCCTCTGGCTGCTGCCGCACGTGTATCCTTCTTCTCCTGCTTTTCTGCTAATGGCTGCTACGTCTGTCTCGCTCCGCCTACGCTTATATCACCTCCAGGAGGCGGCGAGCAGGGCCACGCCTCTTACGCAAAGATTAGGCGAGACGCTCGGAGCAGGCAATTAGTGCATACATTGTGTGCGTGGACGAGAAAAATCACCTGAGTGTGCTTATGTCAATTAACCTCCTCGCTGCCGATGTGATCAGGCGCCATCCTGGCGCCACCAACATGGCACAGCCCCCAACAGGTTCTGGCTGGGCACTGGGTCCTGGAAGGCACTGCAGGTAAGCAGAAGGCATAGCCTGAGCTGTGAACCAATGCACTGGAGTTAGAACTGACTTCCAGTCCAGCTGCCACTTACTATCTTAGTGAGCTTGGGCAAATCCACAGGATTTTCTGAAGCCTCAGTGTAGTCAAAGCTGCAATGCAGCAAATGATGTTTTGTGATGGTATTCAGAGAAGCAGGCCAGGTGCTGGCCCCTGACTCAGCAGCATGGGACTGGTGCAGGACACCTCCAGTCTCCTGCTGGTTAATTTGAAGGGGATCCTGCTCATTAAGTACTTTGCAAAGGTGATGGGACCACTTCAGAGCTTCCAGGCCTGACCCAATGACCTGCTCATCAGCACCTAATCCAAGTCTGGTCAGTGAGGTGTTCCACCCTTCTCATCCACTGGGGCTGCAGCCCCTCCCCAGGTCAGCAGGGCCAGGCTATCCACCCTGCTCACCTCTGTTTCCTTCCCTTACAGGTACCACATGGGTAAACAAGATAGTGGACATGATCTACCAGGGTGGTGACTTAGAGAAGTTTCACCAGGCCCCTGTCTATCTATGGGTTCAAATGCCCAGGGATTCCCTCAGGTGAATGGCAGGGTGCTGAGGCAGGTGGAATGAAGAGATCTGGGCTCCAGCTCACCACACCTTCCCCTGTTCACACCTTAGATCTGGAAACTTTGAAAGAAACACCTGCCATCAGGCGCATCAAGACACACTTGCTCCTAGGCCTGCTTCTCCAGAGTCTATTGGATCAGAAGGTCAAGTTGAGTGGCAGAAGAGGCTATTAGGCCATTCCAGCTTTGTCTCTGCTCAAGTGGAAAGACAGCCTGTCCTCACTGGGGTGGGGCAAAACATGAGGAGGAGACAGAGACTCTTCAGTGCAGACCTGAGGTCCGGGGAGCCCTGATGCTCAGATGCTCACAGAGGGTTTGGGGGGTCCTCTGTATGCCTGGCCCTCCATCTGGGTGTGTGGTGGAATTCAAGGGGTGAGATTAGTATGAAGTGCAGCTTCAGGGACCAGCCAGGAGTTTCACATCAAAGCTGTGTTCAAATGCCAGCTGCCGTAGCCATCCATGAGATCTCAAGCAAGTCAACCTCAAGGCTTCAGGGTCTTCCTTTGTCAAGCTGAGAGAGACTCCCCCACAGGGGTGCTGTGAAGGATGCCAGGCAGGCAGCATGGGAGGCTGTCTGGAAGTCAGATCCTAGGCTGACATGGTGAAGATTTGGGCCTACTTTTTCTTCTAATAGTTGAAGGGTATCTGTTCTAGCGTCTAAGTCTTGATCCACAGTGAGTTGAGTTTCACACAGGGTGAGAGATGAGGTTTTAATTTCATTTTGTTACATGCGGATTTTCATTTTTCCCAGCACCATTTGTGAATGTTTTTGGCACCTTTGTCTAGTGTGAGATACCTGTATTTATGTGGGTTTGTCTCGGTGTCTTCTTCATTTTGACAATATTAATTCTGCCTACCCAGGAGCAGGGGAGCTCTTTCCATCTTTTAAGGTCTTCTTCAATTCTTTTTTAGCATTCTGTACTTTTCATTGTAGAGGTCTTTCACCTCTTTTGTTAGATTGATTCCCAAGTATTTTGTTTATTTATTTTTTTGAGGCTATTTTGAATGGAGGAGTGTTCTTTATTTCTCTTTCAGTGAATTCATTACTTATGTATAGGAATGTGTTTGATTTTTGGGTATTGCTTTTATATCCTGCTACTTAGCTGAATTCATGAAATAGTTCTAGAAGTTCTTTAGTGGAATTTTTTTGGATCTTCCGAATATAGAATCATGTCATTGGCAAATAGTGATGGTTTGAGTTCTTCTTTACCTATTTGTATACTTTTAATTTCTTTCTTCTAATTGCTCTGGCTAGAGTTTCAAGGAGAATGGTGAATAAATTGGTGAAAGAGGGCATCCATGTCTTGTTCCAGTTTTTAGGGGGAATGCTTTCCATTTTTTTTCCACTTAGAATTATGTTGACCTTGGGTTTAGCATATTTGGCTTTTATGATATTGAGGTATGTTCCTACTATCCCTAGTTTTTCTAGTGTTTTGAACATGAAAGGGTGCTGTATTTTGTCAAATGCTGCTCTGCTGAGATGATCATATGATTCTTGTTTTTAAGTCTATTGTTGTGATGAATTATGTTTATTGATTTCCATATATTGAACCAACCTAGCATCCCTGGGATGAACCCCACTTGATCGTGGTGCACTATCTTTTTAAATATGTTTTCGTATGCGATTTGCTAAAATTTTGTTAAGAATATGGAGGAGAGAGATGCCATAGAAGCAAAAAATAAAAATAAAGTAAATCTCAGGGGAACACTGAACAACTGTCTCTGCCAGCATCCAAATCTTCTCAGCCCTGTCTCTGACTTTGCACAAGACTGTCTGGCCCAGACGGGTCTTGGCAGATCAAGTCACTATCTCGCCACTCTGGGCCTCAGGTGCCCTGGGTTCAGCCATGTTGCAATCCCAAGATCTCAGTGTCACTGGAATTGGAGAGAGACCACCAGGGATAAGCAGACTGAGAGACAGTAACTAGATGGCAGCAACTCACACTCCCCAGAGGAAGACCCCAGTTGCAGCCAAACCCATAGGCACCCCGACATTGAACCTCCAGGTCCTGGTCGGCCTGCCCAGGCAGGGGCGGCTGTGCCCCAGGATGGCAGTGGCAGCAAACCCAACCGGCATGCCAAACAAACCCCAGGCTCTGGCCTGTGTCTCAAAATAGATGTGGCCATGTGCAACCAAACCTAGAGTCTCTGGCAGCAGACCTCTGGGCAGTAGTGGAAGTGGTAGTGGCAGGAGTTGGTGGCAGCAGGTAGGGGTCAGCAGCAGCTACAGATGTTGGTGGCGGTGGCAGCAGGTGGGGGGACTGCGGGAGCAGTGGCCGTGGGTCGGCGGCAGCAGCATGCTGAGAGAAGACCTCTAGTTGACCTCCAAGAATCAGCAGCCGCTTGGGTGGCAGTGGTATCAGTAGTAGCAGCAGCAGTGGCAGCAGTAGTAGATGGAAGCTGGGAGTCCGAGGCAGCATCAAGGGCAGCAGGCTTCTGGGCAACGGCGACTGTGACGGTGTCAACAGCAGCAACAGCACCTGGAGAAAAGTCCTTGGCAGAGGCCTCAGGGGCCTCCTATCACCTGTGACCTTAATCTCAGGCACAGTTCCTGGGAATAGAGGAATTCTCATGCCAGTGCTTCACCAGCTCTGAGACTCCTAAGCCTGTCCACTTAGCAAAACTTTCAACAATGGACTTTCTTGAGAGCTACACAAAGCTCCTAACATTGCACTTTGCAACTGTGGATTGCAACTGGGGTAAAACTGCCTAGATGGTTTTAAGTTTCTGTAACTTTGAATACAAAGAATAATGCTTGCACAGTCTTTGGCCTGATAATAAGACATATATAGATTGCTGGTGTAACTCTTAAGATCTGCTTCTTCCATCAGAGAGCAGCACTCCACCTGATCCCAGGTATTCATCTTCAAAACCTGCATGTGAGAGTGTTTATTTTCTAATCTCCCATTACCCCTCACTGGAACCTGCAAGTTTGGTTGCTCTGGTCATGGCAGGTGTTGTCTGTCCCTGCGGGTGATGTGTGTTTCCCCCAATGCAAAGGATGTGGTCATCTCCTATTACTACTTCTACAAAATCGCAGCACCCTGACCCTGGCACTTAGAACAGCTTCCTGGAGAAACCTCATGGATGGACAGGGTAAGCCACAATGTGGAGGAAGGAGAGGGCTGGAGCTGAGGAAGGCCACCTAAAACTCATACCAATTCCTAATGGTGCCCTTCCTCAGTGTCCTATGGGTCATGGTACCAGCATGTGCAGGAGTGGTGGGAGCTGAGCCGCACCCACCCTGTGCTCTACCTCTTCTATGAAGACCTGAAGGAGGTGAGACAGCCTGCCACCAATTCCATCCATGACCCAACTGGGGGACAGGAACTTCAGGGGTCCTGACAAGGCCCTCCCCTTTGGCAGGCCCACCCAGTCCAGGATTTCTCACACTGCCTTCAAGACTTGAGACCGCAGAGCCAGCTCAATTCAGGACCCAGCACAGCCCTTATGTCTAGCATCTGTGTCTACTACCCATGCCCAGGGCTGTATCAAGCCTGGGGCCAAATTTCTAATACAGACACTTCTTGTCCTCTTTCCTAAGGCACCAAGCAGGGCTCACTCACTCTAAATGCAGAGTGGGTCTAGGGAAAGAGGCCCAGAGTGCAGGAGATGGAACTGAGAGGTTTCCAAGTTTCCAGGCTTCCAAGTGGAAGTGGCCAGTTGCCTTGTTTCATCACCAAAGAGACATTTTCCTTGTGTTTCCCCACTAAGCAATCCAAGCCTCCTCTGAGAGCCTGTCTCTAGCTTCCGAGCTCTAAAAGGGATATTAGAAAGATCATGGTGTTTCTGGGGCACTCCCTGTCAGAGGAGACTGTTGATATCATTGTCCATCTCACATCTTTCAAGAAGATGAAGAAGAATCCCATGACTACACCACCTTTCCAACTGAGATGATGGACCACAGTATTTCTGCTTTCATAAGGAAAGATGTGTGCTTGTCAGGGTGCGAGTCTGGAGAAGGGAGGGTGGAAGCAGCTGCTGAGCTTGCCCTGAGCCACTTGCAGCCACCAGTGTGGGTTATATTCAGGTAATTTTGTCCCTCTTCAGTCATCACTGTGGACAGGTAATCCGCCTTCACTGTGGCCCAGAATGAGCGCTTTGATGCCCACTGTGCTGAGAAGATGGCAGGCTGCAAGCTTGACTTCCGCTGGCAGCTCCGAGTGGTGTCATGGGGGGCCACTGCAGGGGGAGTCTGGGCACAAGCGTGACCCATGACCTCAGGAATAAAACAAAATGTATCCACACAGAGGCTCCGTGGAAGCCAGGAGAACACCTGAGAATAGGTGAATCCCAATGGGGTTATGTAGCCTGCCATGGCCCTGCAGCCTGCCATGGTCATTTGCTCTGCCTGGGTGGGGAAAGAGGGTCTGCACAAGGAAGGCCCAGGAGACACAAGAGAAGAGCCAAGGAATATTTGATCCTATAAGATCCTCTCTTGCCTTATCTCTCTAGTCTGCTAGCCAGCTTCAATTTTGGGGGGGCTCCTTACAAGCCACCAGGTACCCTGGGCCACATTGAAGGGAGGAGAGAAGCCATCCACATAGAAGATGTCTTCAAACAGGATGGAGTTTTGATCTGGGATCTGCAGGATGCAGACAGGAGGCTCTGGTCAGAGACTTCCAGGAAGGCCAGGCTCCTCTTGGCCTGGAGGCCCTGGATCATCAGGGACCCTGGGAGTTCCTCAGCCCTTCCATCCTCAATTTCCACTCTGCAGTCAATGGGGTCCAGATCTTCTTCCCAGTCCCTGCTGCTCCCAGGTTGGTCCTCAGTCAAGGTAGTCTAGGAATGAAGACCAAGAGTAGGGAGAAGAACGGTGAGACTCTGTCCCCAGAGGGTCATGCTAGAATTGGAAGGGGTCTGGTGGCATTCAGGATGGTGTTAAGAAGATCAAAGAAAACCCAGGGATCAGTAGGCAGGTGTTCTGGAGGTACAGGTGGAACAGCTTTCAGCCTGCATCAGGTGACATGTGACTTGGGTCACATGGGTCAGTGTCAGCAAGAGGGGTGAAAGCGGGGTGTCAATAGTGTGGGCACATGCACCCAGCGCAAGCTACTCTGACTGCCAACGTGAGGGAGGATAGGAGGGCAGAACAGCCTGCTCACTGGGGGCAGGCTCAGGCTCCAAGGCTGGACGGGAGGGATTCAGAAGGCAGATGCAGGTCCTTGAAGTTGCAAGACCATGAGAGGAGAAAAGGGAAGGACTCCCAAGATGACCCATGCTCTGTCTCAGGTCCTGGGTCAATGGTGGCCTCTCCATGGAGGCTGCCTTACCTTCTGTGGGATGTGTGGATCAGGGTGGGGAGAAGCTGGTGTTCAGGGGATACAGGGCCAAACACCAGCTGCTCCTTGGGGTGAGTCTCAAGGTTGGTTTTCTACTGGGGCATGGGATGATGAGCTGGAGGCTCAGGCTGTGTCTCCTGATGGGAGACAAGTCAGCCCAGGGACGGGGGTGACCTCTTCCCAGAAGTCTGGCCACCCCATTCCCAGTTGGTCACTCACTCTTTGCCTTCTTCGTCTTTGTCACCCTACCTCATACCTGTGGGGGAATGGAAGGAGAACACTGGTGTAGCCAGGTGCCCGCTGCAAGCCAGGGAGCCAGGAAGAGGAGGAGGAGATGGAGGAGTGGGAAAGTGGCCTGAGGAGCCCAGTGCCTCCCACATCTCCCAGACCAGGTGCCCTTGGGGATGCTCTTCTTCTCCCACTGTGTAGACAGGCTGAAAAATGTCAGCCAAGCAGGTGTGGTGAGGAAGGCACAGCCTGGGGCAGGATGTGCACTCACTTGTTGGTGGCATGGCTGTTACTGACCACCTCTGCCAGGATCCACCACTCATCTCCATCCATGGCCTTGACCCACAGTCACATTATCTCCAGGCTTGGACACAGAGTCCCCTGAGGCTGGAATCATCCCACAGAGGTATGGGGGCCTGTGAGTGGAAGGAGCATTATTCTAGGCCTGGACACCAGGGTCCCCCAGCTGGCTGCCACCCTCACTTGTCACCAGGTTCTTGGATCCAGAGGGGCAAGATCATGGCCGACTGCTGCAGCAAGGTCATCAGCATCCCTCTCCAATTGGTCCTCTAAGGCAACTCTGAGTCATGTACAGGCTTGTGATCTGACCACTGTGGGAAGGAGGGGCAACATTGAGGCCCCAGGGATGAGTACCTGTACTGGGACCACCAGCAACCCCTACCCCTGCTGTCAGAGAAGCACAGCATGGAGTCCCCATCTCCCCAGAAATCGCCAAGGGTCCAGCACCTTCCTGCCTGTTCACCAGATACCCAAGTTTGGACCCTGACAAGCTAAAATGCTAGGGTGATGAGGTGTGGGCACAGTGGTTACACTTGTCAGGGGGAACCAGAGTTCCAAAGGGTGGTTTGGAGGTACAGTCACTTCCTGTCTCCTGTCCTGGGCGCTGTTTGCCTGAGTGTGCTGGGTCAGCAAAACCTGCAGGGAGCCGGACCTCCCCTGCCCTTTTCTAACCATCTGTGTGGCAATTCACCCAAAGTTGAGAAACAATTATTTCATGTGGACCTTTGTCCTCTCAGGCATGACTTCATATTCCAAGTAAACCTTTGTCCTCTCAGGCATGGCTCCACTCCCGTCAACCTCTAACAAAACCAAACTGGCAAGTAAACAAGACTGAGGGCCGTGGAGCCTGCCCACTGTGCCAAGACAGGCAGGGAAGCCAGGGCAGTGGCATCTCTGGGGCTTGGAAGGCAGCACCTGGGTGGCAGCCACACGTGGCCCTTGCTGAAGGATACAGGGTGGAGCTCTGCCAAACCCTCCAGGTTCCCAGCACAGCAAGAAGCAGAGTGGGAGGTAGGAGGAAGCAGGGGGGCAGAGGCCTTGGGTCACAGAAGAGAGAACCAGGAGGCAAGGGCCAGAATTGCCTCTGTCTCGGGGAGAATTAGGGAACCCTGAGGACAGTCGTGGGCTGCATGAAGACAGTGCACCCCAGGACGGGCCACGGAGAGTGGCACCTGAGGGAGCTGGAAACCTCTCACCCATGTGACACCACAGCCACTTCAACATCTCAGTGCAACACACTCTGCGTGCCTGGTGGTGCTACTGTAGATAAAGCTACTGTGTGTCCAGAGGTATAACAGCAGGGGACAGGAACCAGCAGGCTTACATGATAAACATGCTTCAGGCTGCAGGACCAAAGGAAGAAAATAACAGGGAGACCTACTGAAGATAACTCCTCCTTTTCTTCTTTTTATTTGTTCTTTTCAAATATACAATGCACTATAGTGTATTTTGATATATTATACATACATGGAGTGTGACTCATGCTAATTAGGATCCCATTCTTGGGGTGGTTCATAATGGGGTGTGGCAGTGGTTCTGTATTGATATATGAACAGAGGAAAGTCATGTCTGATTATTCTACTGTCTTTAGGAAAATATGTAGAATCAAAGCAAAAGTCTGACCCTGTTTACACATAAGCAACCGAAGACCAGCTTACAGAAGGGCAGATCCTGAGTCATGGGCTAAGTCTACATAGTGCTTCTGTCTCTTAGAGCCCTTCCCATGGGTTCACCTGGGTCAGAACAATGTGACAGGGGGACCTGGCAGGCAGAGGTTGTCAAACCATATCAAACAGGTCTGTTGCTATAAAATGTAGGAGTGACCCCTGAGCTGGGAAAACACAGGGCTCCTGGGAGTGGGTGCTTAGGCCACAGCAGGGCTTGGTTCATACCACACAGAGACAACCCAAAGCCCCATTCCTTGCCCTTTCCTCTATGTATATCTGCGTAGGTAAAGCTTGTGACAAGTATACAAATGTCCCTGTCTACCCATTGTTCTCACCCTCTATGCAAGCCATGTGATTGTAAGCAAGTCACTTCTCCTCTATAAAATATAGGAGGGCTCCCTTCACCACTTGGCGAATGCAGTGGTGGGCGCCAGGGCTGTAGGCTGAGCCTCTTAAAGGACTTACACTCCTTCCCTGCATCTCTCCTGCACTACAGGGATGATGGGCCATTCCAGAGTCTTCCTGAGTAGACTCACTCACTCCTTCTCCCCTGGATCAGGGGAAATGAAAATCTTTAGCAAATGATTCCTGGGACCAGAAGGGTTAACCTGTAACCACCATGGATTCCAGCTTCACCAGCCCATTGTCTCTCATGCGGAAGTAAGGGAAGGGGGTGGGTGGAAGGAATTCAGGGACTGAGGAACCAGACTTGAAAATAGAGGGGAGAGCCAGGCATGAAGACCTGTAGTCCCAGCTACTCAGAGGATGAAGTAGGAAGAGCACCTGAGCTCAGGGTCAAGAGCAGCATGGGCAGCACAGGAAGATGCAGTGCAAATAGAAACAGGAGAAGAAATAAAAACACAGGGGACATGGAGGAAAGGATGGCTTACACACCTCATTTCTCACTCTCAAGGGAAACATGACTCACCACGGTTCCCTAGCTATTTCTCCTGTCTCCGGGTTGCCTGTGCAAGGTACCAACCCTGACAACCCTTGGTGGAGGCAGATACATCTGCCCAAGTTCTGCCTCAGGCCACCCTTCATTTCCGGCTCAAACCCTAACCCCACATTCTCCCCACATTCCACATTTCTGAAAATCCCATGGTCTTCACAGGGGCACCAATGGACACATGATGCCCAAGGCTATGGAGCCACTGGCCTTCTCCTGGTGAACACAAAACATCATCCTTTCAACCTGCAAGAAGCTCTAGCTTGGGCCTCACTTGCCCTGCAGGGGATTTTGCTATCCTGCCTCTAATATTGGGGTGATGTTGGGGAGCAGGATAGATTTTCAGCTGTGTGGGCTCTGACACTTTGTCATCTCTCCATGACTGGCAGTGAACAGGACCCCCAGCCATCTGGAGATCAAGTGTTTAATGGTAGTACAGAGGCTCCAATAGAGACTTGTCACAGTGTGAACTTCCCAGGGAAAATATGATCTCATGGGATTAGGCCATGAACACTTTCGAAGGGAAATAAGACCATCAGGTGAGCACTATCCTGTGGGATCAACAGTCTTTCCAAGAAACCAGGAGCTGAAAGGCACACCAGTTGTCCAGACTGTGGGAGGGAGATGGCATGGCAGGAGAGGGGAGGACAGGAAAGTCAGCTCAGCCCTCTGAGACTGTGTGGCCAGCAGAAATGCCAGGTAGGAGCAGAGCGAGCAGGGTCTGCCCAGTTCTGAAAACAGTATTAGAGACTTTCCAGATGCTGAGGGCACTCCAAGTAGTAAGGGGCAGACCTATGCACAGTCCTCAAAGTAGCCCTGTACCTTCACCTCATTAGCCCAGCATAGCCACACATTTAGGTGGAGACTAAAGATGGTAAGGGGACATGTGATGCATGAAGGAGTGTCATGAGGAAGAGGGCAGGCTCAGCTAAAAACCCCCTCTCCATGGAGTGACATCAAGAGACACTTCTTGTCTGCACTCAGAGGCCACAAGAGCTCTTCCCTTTGTTCTTTGCTTGTGTCAGCCTGGGATTTCTGTCCCCATGTGCTGCCTCCCTTCTGGCTTCAAAATGCCTAAGAAATCCTCACCTGGACTCAAATTCTTTCTGGGTCCAATGTTTGTTTTACAGACTGGATCCAAAGATCAGAGTTTGGTACCACTGGACACACTTAAGGACACACTTGGATTGCACAAGCAGGGACACGAGGCCTACATGGGGAGAGAAACTTGTTCCAGGCAAAACAATGCAGTGAGGCGGGGAGAACCACAGTTTACTCAGCTCAGCCTCAGCGTCCCTGCCACGAACAGCACAGACACAGGCACTGGCCCTGATTGATCAGTTAATGGCTCTGCAGGCCTCAGTCCTTCATGTCTGCTCATGCATCAGTCACCACCACATGGGTAAGAGATGGGATGGAAGTGGCAGGCCAATGATTGGGTGGCTGTTCCCAAGGTCATAGTCTCCACAATGAGGAATATATGGAGAGGACAGAGTCAAAACCCCCAAAACCAGGGCCACAAAGGCAGGTTCCTCCCGGTCATGGTCCACGTTGCAAGTTTCAAGGGATGGGGCCATGGTGGGAGTTGTGGTCTTGGGGCTGGATTCGGGCTGGGTGAGGTGATTCTGGGGTCTCAGTGGTGGCTTTGAAGCAGTTCTTTCCTTCCATCTTAGCGGACTCCAGGCGGATTCAGAATTTGGTTGCACAATGGTTGAGAGTCTGTATCCCCTGCCTCCTACTGGGCAGAAGGATGGGGACCATGCTCAGGTCACTTTCATGAGTCTTTTTCCCCTTGTCAGTCTGAGGTAGAAGAAATAAAAATAGGAAGAAGAGACATAAATGTAGAACAAGAAAACAGGATTTTAATTCAGAAGTTCTGCATACATTCAAGGCCTTTCGCTCCCTAAGCCTGTCTCCCTAAATTCCTGAGAATTATGTAAATTACCTGTGTGCAAACACCAATGAACAGAGTAAGTAAAGTGATAGTTTGAGAAACCTATAATTTCAGGAACTTACCTGTGCTAACCTACTGATAGGATAACGAAGACTATGCCAGCCGAGGATCCTGAGATTGACCCGACCCCAGACCCAAGATCACCCAATTGATGTCATTCCTGATACCATTTTTACATACCTCCCCATACCCATCTTTCACCACCTTTCTTTAAAAATAAGAGCCTGGAACCCTCAAACCACTTCTCCCACGCTGGGGTGACCTGCATTCTCCCATTAATGTGTTATCTGCATTCCTAAATAAAACTGTCTATGCCTCTGACTTGCACATGATGAAATTCTTGTCTGTCACATAAACCAAGAACCTGACTGGTCCTGAGTGAATTCCACCTTCTCTCCAGGGACTCCTCAGACTCTTCTTCAGAGACACCTCTTCTCCTCTGACATCTCTTGCTGTCCCATGTGGGGCCTTTGGAGGCATTGACTCTGGGAAGTCTGCTCAAATGTTTTCTTTGGGCCTTGGCTATAAATTATTCTGCTCCCTCCTGGATGTATAATCTCTCCTTCCACTTCCTTCACTTTCTTTTTTTGGGGGGCAGTGGGTTTTTCCTTATATTTTGTGATTTTCCAAGATTTCTACAATGTGCTTTTACAACCACACTTGAAAATTGGGGGCACAGAGGTTCTCCAATCCCACCAGCCTGCAGTCAAGCTGTCAGCTACAGAGCACTGAACACAGTCTAATAGGCCCAGGTGCTCAAGAAGTCACCTCCCAGGAGCATGTGAGAAGTCTGCCCCCAACTCTTCCTCATCCATGGCAGATGGCTTCCCCATAAACCACCTTCAGGGACAAGAACATGCCCCAGCACAAGTTGGGGAATATCCTGAGTCCCAGCTGTCCAGAGTCCCCAGATGTAGGCTGAAGTTCCTTCCAAACCACAATAATTCCAGATGGACTGTTGTTCTTGAAGAATCCCTGCCACAGATTAGGACAGAGGGAACCTTGGTGCCTGTCCATTTGCACCTCATACCCACACTGGATCAGCTCCAGGCAGCAGCAGGACTGATTGTTCTCTTCAGTCTCATGATGTTGACTCTTCTCCAGGGCCTGGGTGGGAGCTTGCTGGGTGACTGCTAAGCAGGGAAGACTGGACTGAACTGTGACACAAAGTTCTGGAGAGGCCACTTCTAACAAGTGTGGGGAAAGGACAGCATTCTGACTCTGCCCACCTGCTTCTCCCTCCTTAATCATGAGCTTCCTTATGTCCCCATGCTCAAAAGTATTTAACTCATGCTCAGTTAACTCTCCTCTGCCTGTTTGTAAACACAGAGGTTTGTTAGTAGTTGTGCATAGTGTTCACACTGTCTGGAAGCATGCAGAACAAACCCAGGCAACCTCTACAGAACACCACAATTGTCACTAGGTGAAAGGGGATCCAGTCATGAAACCACAGCCATCTGTCCAGAGTTGGATGTTAAGAAAGTTTCAAGAGATATGGCTATTCTTTCTGTTCCCAGTAGATTTTGTTATAATTCAGACATTTATAAAACATGACAGTGGACCCACTCCAGACAGGCAATGCTGAAATGTGGGCCTTCCTGTGGTTGGAGTAACAGGCAGGAGGGTCCACATACTTCTAGCATAGAAACTTCAAAGTGGTTTTTACGGCAAGCCAGTATTTTTAATCTTTTCTTGGAGCCAACCCCAGCCCTATTTATGTTTTATTTAGAGACAGAGTCCCACTGAGTTGCTTAGGCCCTCAATTAGTTGCTGAGGCTGGCTCTGAACTTAAATCCTCCTTCAGTTCCTGTGCTGCTAGGATATAGGTGTGCCCCACTGCACCCAGCAATCTCTTTCTTGATGACTGAAATTCACTCTTTCCATCTTTACTCATCTACTCTGAGCTAACAAAAGCAGAGAGGGCATGAATATTATGTGAACTGCAGCTTAAAATAGTTTCTAGAGTTTAATGAGGAGTTCAGCTCTAGAGAATCACCCTTTGTTTCCTGTCATTGTCTACCATAGGTATGTATTCAGATGATTTTATTTTATGTTTTGCTACTGGATATTGAACCCAGAGGAACTTTACCGCTGAGCCATCTCCAGTCATTATTTTTTTGAGACAGGGACTCACTAAGTTGCTGAGGCTGGCTTTGAACTTGTGATGCTCCTACCTCAGTCTCCCAGGTCACTAGGATTACAGGTGTTTACTACCACATCCAGCTACACGATTTCATTTAAATTCACATGTTACTTAAAGGTGCCTGAATAATGAATCTTAAATATCAACTTACATTT
Source organism: Sciurus vulgaris (assembly GCF_902686455.1). Lineage (NCBI taxonomy): Eukaryota > Metazoa > Chordata > Mammalia > Rodentia > Sciuridae > Sciurus > Sciurus vulgaris. The sequence continues at coordinate 21,730,368 of NC_136479.1, read as the reverse complement.
ATTTTAGAATGGAAAATTTTAAGTCTTCCACACTATCCTCTGTTGTCCTGTGCGTGAATTTTTGCAGTAGTTTCTGCAGTAAATGATAGATGTTGAAATGTGCATCACCAGAGTGACCTTGACTCGAGCTGCCCAAACCCCAAAAGCTGTTGACAAACCCTAACCCTGTGGTGTAGCTACCTGGGTGCCAATCATGTGATCCCTGCTGCAGCGTACCATGGGGCAACACGGGAACACAGAGGAGGGCAGCAAGGGTCAAGCTGCCACAACTTGCTCTGGGGTCGAAGTAGTCAGTCTGTTACACAGGGAACACTCCATGCTCACACTGCAACCAAAAAGCAGCAGGAGGTATGTGTGTCACATGCAAACATCTGTCTTCATGTGCCTTGAAAGAGCTCATTGGTCTTTAAAATCTTCATTCCTCTCCAACAGCAGATGTCCACAGTCTTCTCTCAGCTCTGTGCCTTGCTAAGGCCTGCTATCTCAATTGGGATATAGTGTACTACAGGTGAATCACCCTAAACCTATTTAAGAACAAAGGGAGGGAAGTGTCACTTTTAAACTCAAACTTCCATAATACTTCAATGAGTGATATTTCTGTTTCTTCTCTCCCCCCCCCCCTTCTCTCGTTTCCTTGTCCCTAAGCCCTCTTTTCCCTTAGAAGATGAGTGCTCATTCATCAATGCACAGAAACACAGGTGACTCCCTTGGCCAACACATCCACTTCCTGGGGCAGAAGGAACCTAATGTACTCTTCTGGAAGGTGCATATAAGGGGTCGATCTCCAGTGTCTTGGGCACTCTCCTCATTTCATCAAACATGGGGTTCACCTGAGCTACATTGTTGGGGGAGCAAGACTTGATGTGATAATCAAGGAAGCCATGAATCACCACTTTTAGGCTGATACTTTGTGGTCAACTTCTTACCCCTTTAAGAGCCTCTTCCATGAATCTAATTTCTAATTATGAACTCATCTTCCCTCACTATCTCTGCGATCTTATGTTTTGTGTGCCTAAGCCTGGATAGGGGTTGAAAGGTACCCTGAGAATTGCTTAATAGGGCCCTCTCTTACCACGAGTAATACATAGACAATATGGACAGAGTGAAAAGTCTTATCCTGTTGGGCACTCGTAGATTACTCCATGGATACAATATGGAGCATACATGAAAGTCCAGTGGGGACTCAAAGAGTAGCTGAGTTTATGGATTTTTGTTGGTGGTGTTGGTGTTGTTGATGGTTGGTCTTTCTTTCTTTTCATAAAATTCCAAGATTATAGGAAATGCAGTGTCAATCCCTGAGAAGCTATTACTTGGGATATCATAAATAATTGAGTTCTTTGAAGATACATGAGAAATTTGTTTCTTTCTATAATACAATGTGTTAAAAATTAGAGTGGAGAACTATGGACTAAAAATGGGACTCCAAAAATTAAACAATATATCAACTTGATTTATTTTACAAGTGGGAAGGAAAGTGAGCATGCATCCCATCTGTTCAAGATTTTGTGGCTTTATATCAAAACCCAAAGTAACAAGGAGTTTGCAAGATCTGTTATACTCATGTTCTCCTTGAACACAGTAAACATGAGCCAGACAAAATGCAGTGTTTATTTAAGTGTTCCAGACAAGCCTCCTCCACCACTGTATGGCTCAAACTGCACAACCAGCAGCATCCCTGCAGGCTTTTAATGAAACTTCTGGACACAGTTCTATGGATTCTTCTGCTCCCCTTCCCCCATGACTTCCACCTGTTCATCAGCCTCTCTGTCTTGCATTAATGGAGGAACACAGCCACTCTGGTGTTAACAAGGAGTGGCATTTCTCATCATCCACTACTTATATTCTTATATTTGTGCACCTCGAGAGGTAGCAGAGGAGCAATGGAATGTTTTGAGGGTATGTGTTCCTTTCTCTATGACTGACTGCAGTGAGTCATTACTGAGAAACAGGCGGGAATAATGGGGGATTAGAAAGACAGACAGACACACAGAGAGAGAAAGCTGATATCAAGTGGGACATTACATTTTGATGGCAATGCAATGACCCAGAGCTACCTCAGCTCATTTATTACATAGTTTTAATCAGTCAGAGGTTATTTGTGGGAAAGTTTCTGTGAAGCAGGCAGGCTTGAAGTTTCCAGTCTTGATGAGACATTAAGGTTACCTTGCTATGCTCAGACTCCTCTATCCCTGGGAGGTGGTTTCTGAGTTTCAAGTTTAAAACTGATAACTCTGAACCTTTGTACAGCAGAGTGAGCACTGGCTGGTGTTGCCATGGCAACTGGGCAAATTTAACCCATGCTTTTGCACAGCAAGATCACAGCACAAACAGTCCACACCATGAGGGAGTCAAACACCTCAGTTGACATCATTACTCCCCATATCTCCTCCTTTTCTATTTTTTAAAGTGCAAATGATGTGCTATTAGGTGGAGGTGTGAAATCTCTCCCCAGAAGCTGTGGTTTCCCTATTGTTACAAGACAAAAGAGAATTACTAGCAAAGACATAATTCCAAAACTGTACCATACTGTGTGTTTTCACATATTCCAAGGATTCAAACCATTTAAATCATCAAGTGTTTGTTTAGCAAGCCATGCGGGTTCCACAAGATCATCCCGTTTCCTGAATATTCCAGATTTGATGATGTTGGTCCATTATGTCAGACTGTCATTATTTCTCCACCAAATGCCCATTAAGTGATTTTTAATTTTCTCCCAATCACATTCAGATGCATTATACTTTGCTGCTGTAACACACAAACCATTTAGTATGGAAGCAAAAACTGTCTGAACTTGATAGTGGCACCCTTATTTCCTTATACTTAGAACTGTAATTTCCAGGACATTAATTTTGTTTCTATTTTATCATTAATATCTGCCTAGTTTGGTAGAGGTTGAGAAGTATTCTGAGCCAAGTCATTAAGAAAGTGAGCATTTTGAATGTTTTTGGATAAGGTTATGGTGGATTTCATGGCAGACACCAAACAGCTATCAAAGTAACTATTCCAAAATAACAAGACCAAAGACCTGCTGGTGTCTTTCTAGCTGAAAATGAATCAGTTGTAGATCTTGAACTCCAGTATCAGAATACCAGGGCCCTGAAAATGTGACCTGGGATCATAATAAAGAGGGTTGGTATAACGCGAGCGTCTGTTCTCTAATATACCCAGTAATACAATTAGTCAGATTGCAGTTTTGACAAGTTATATGACCTTTTCCTCTGGTTCTACTTACTTTAATATTTCCAGAGACTGAACCATAGGAGATTTGTGCACAGGCCCACAGGCCATAGCAGGGAATTACTCTACAACTCTTGTCCTCAAGATTAGGTTCAGAATTGGCAGCATAATTGATAAAAATCTAAGGCAGCTATCAAATGCCATGGATCTCTTTGTATGCCACCACCACTATAGGTCAGAACATTACTAACAAATTCTCCAGGAGTCATAAATTTCTGATATGGGTGCCTCTTATCAAATCTATGAGACCAGTCCACAATAAACCCACTAAGCCAGAGACATGATGTTGCACTAGCACGGTATTGGCACTCTTCACCCATTCAGGAAAGGCATCCTGTTCTGTTGGTAGTATGATTAGTGAGTACCATATTACCGTATTAGTAACTGTCTGGACATACAATTTAAATCCCAGGGGCCAGTGATAAAGACTACTGGGGCTTTCCCATATGCTGACCTTCTCTCTGGGGCTACTCGTAAACAGCCAGCACTTTTATTGCAGGCGACCACAAATAGATATTCCCACTATCCAGTACAACTAAATCCAACTGAATAAACAGGTGTAATATGTTTATCCAACAAACCTCTCATCCTCAGAATATCAGTAGTAAATCCTGCAATGGATTCTGCAGTCCACACAGCTGGGTGCAGTAAAGTGGATCTGGTAAAGAAGTCCAATAGGTTTCCCCATGATCCCCACTTACCTGACAGCTCAATTAAGCCAGCCTGGTCACAAACACTGTGGCTGGAGATTAAGTATGTCCCTGCTGATTGACCATCTGCTCAGCCTGATATGTCAGGTTCTTCAGTGGTTTGAGCTGCAGTTCCAGATCCTCCAGGTTGGTGGTGAGCAGCACATCCAGGTATCCAGATAGGATGAGCTGTGCCTCTGGAAAGACACAAGCATGGCCTCTACCACATTAGTACCAGATCTGGTTCATTCCATTGCCCTGTTTCTACGTGTCTCCACCAGACTAGGCCTGATGGGCTTGTTGCAGTGGAATCATGCCTCACTCAGCAGAAGTGCAACCATTAGCATCACAATTTTTAAAACAAAACAGCATGATTCAAAGTATTTTGGGGGGTTTGGTCTTCCCCTTTATGTTTTTGCTTTTGTAATTGTAAGTTAATGTTATGCTCCTCTTTTACAATAGTCTGACCTTGAGGAGTATAAGGGATGCCAGTTCCATGATCAATATGATATTGATCGAAGGACAGGTATAAGCTGGATCATTATTGGTTGTAATTCAGAGAGGAAGGCCCAGCATTGCAATAGCAGTTAAATTGTGAGAAATGACTTGATGTGTATTTTCTATTTGGCCAGGAAAATTAGCAAAAGTCACCTGTCAATCATGTGGGGATTGTGAAGATCAATGTTGTTGCTGTTGAACTGAAAGGGGTACCACCATGAAAGGAGGCCCAGCTCCCACCAATAATGTAACTCATTGTCTTCCTCAAATATGCTGAGTAACAAAATTATGAAATGGGGTCAGTGTAAGTGCAGGAAGTCAGTCTTACATCTTGTCTCTCATAACTGATGGCCTATTATCTCAAATTCACTCAGGTTGTTATATTAGAAGTTGTACTTATGTAAGGCATCAACTATAAAGTTTATGCAGAAAATAAAAAATGACATTATTGAGAGTACAACCATGCATGTTTAGTTTGTACAATAGCTATGAACCAGGAAACATTTTCTTGTAATTCCAAAGCTTAATTTACCTATATATTATATTTCCTGTTTATTTCTAAGATTAGAGGAAATTAAGTTGAGTGGTTATCTGAAGATGAATAAGGTGAGAGGCAGAGTCTTTGCTGAGGTGGCCTCTTAACATATCTTAGATAAGGTGTTTTATTTTTCAAACTAATCTTAGTCTCTTTCTCAAATATTAATTTATAGTTTTTATATATCATGTTTTGAGTCTATACAAATCAGTTAATCTAATATAATATTACATCTGAAACATGCATTAAACAAGTTAAGAGATCTTTTAACCCCTTTTGTGGGAAAGTGGCAAAATGTTTTTACCTCCCATATCAACATTTAAATAAACCAGGCTTTTTTAAAAATTTATTTTTATTGTAAACAAATGGGATACATGTTGTTTCTGTTGTACATGGAGTAATAGCGTACCATTTGCGTAATCATACATTTACATAGGGTAATGATGTTTGATTCATTCTGTTTTTGTTTCCTTCCCCCCCACCCTCCCACCCCTCTTTTCCCTCTATACAGTCCCTCCTTCCTCCATTCTTGCACCCCTCCCACCCCCCATTATGTGTCATCATCCGCTTATCAGTGAGATCATTCGTCCTTTGGATTTTTGAGATTGGCTTATCTCACTTAACATGATATTCTCCAATTTCATCCATTTGCCTGCAAATGCCATAATTTTATTGTTTTTTTTTTTTTGTAGCTGAGTAATATTCTATTGTATATATATATACCACAGTTTCTTTATCCATTCATCAACTGAAGGACATCTAGGTTGGTTCCACAATCTGGCTATTGTGAATTGAACAGCTGTGAACATTGATGTGGCTGTATCTCTGTAGTATGCCGATTTTAAGTCCTTTGGGTAAAGGCCAAGAAGTGGGATAGTCGGTTTAAATGGTGGGTCCATTCCAAGTCTTCTAAGGAATCTCCACACTGCTTTCCAGAGTGGCTGCACTAATTTGCAGCCCCACCATCAATGTGTGAGTATACCCTTTTCCCCACATCCTCTCCAACACCTATTGTTGCTAGTATTCTTGATAATTGCCATTCTAACTGGGGTGAGATGGAATCTTAGTGTAGTTTTGATTTGCATTTCTCTTATTACTAAAGATGGGTGAACATTTTTTCATATGTTTGTTGACTGCTTGGAGATCTTCTGTGAAGTGTCTGTCCATATCCTTAGCCCATTTTGTTGATTGGGGTTAATTTGTATTCTTGGTGTAGAGTTTTTGAGTTCTTTATATATTCTGGAAATTAGTGCTCTATCTGAAGTATGAGTGGCCAAAGATATTCTTGCACTCTGTAGGCTCTCTTTTGCATTGCTGATAGTTTCCTTTGCTGAGAGAAAGCCATTTAGTTTGAATCTATCCCAGTTATTGATTCTTGCTTTTATTTCATTGTGCTATGGGAGTCCTATTAAGGAAGTCTGATCCTAAGCCACAAGTTGAAGATTTGGACCTACTTTTTCTTCTATAAGATGCAGGGTCTCTGGTTTGATTCCGAGGTCCTTGATCCATTTGAGTTGAACCTTTTGTGCAGGGTGAGAGATAGGGGTTTAGTTCATTCTGCTGCATATGGATTTCCAGTTTTCCCAGCCACCATTTGTTGAAGAGGCTATCTTTTCTCCATTGCATATTTTTTGGCAACCTTTGTCTAGTATGAGAAATTGTTATTATTTCGTAAAACAGGCTTTTTTAAAAACAGTTTTTAAAAATTATTTTAACTTCCCATTCCAGTGTAAGAGTAACACAATGTTTTGTAACATGACATATTATTTTTATCTAATTACAAAATATTACATGACACAAATAACTTTCCACCACCACATGTGTTATTTTACATAAGTCTGTAGAGACCACTGTTTATTAGAAAACATTCATTTGGAGAACTCCTAGTTTGGTAAACTGTTGTCCTAAACCCTATATTTGAAGACCTGTACATGAATACTTTTAGAGTACCAAGAATTCAATGTCAGCACACAATTACACTGATATTCTTATATTAACCATGTATAGCTTTTAAAGAAAATTTTGACTTAGTAATGTATTGAATACTCTAATATTTGTTCTTTAATTAGAATTGTAAAAAATTATTTCCTTCAAGATTAATTTCCCTAAATAACAACACTTAAAAGACATAAGAAATTATCTTGCAGGATAAGAGGAGATTAATGTTTTAAGAAATCCTTATTTCTTTAACACAGAGGGTTGAAATTTGGTTTATCAGTACATTAATATTTGAGTTGTGTGGATAAGGGTCAGTTAGTTTTCCTTTCCTCTCTCAGTCTTTTCTTTCTTTCTTTCTTTCTTTTTTTTTTTTTTTGAAGCTTAATTAACCATGGGTCCCGACCTTTTGGGTTGTACGTAACTGTCCTAGGAGCTTGATTATTTTTCTCTTGAAATGTAACAGACGCCTGTGAAGAGAGCCACTTCTTCTTCTCTTTCTGTAAGCATGCTTCATGCAAGAACCCTGTTCAAGGCCCTCAGCCTCATAGATTGGGAATTTTCCTTTGTAAACAGAAAAAAAAACCTTAAATAGCTTTAAATAATGTGATAAACCAATGTAGTTATACACTAACCAATTTAGATGTACACTAACTTTTCAAATGTACCCTCACCCTCCACAAAACTTATGTAAGTTACTTGGACATTATGCAATGCTTTATTTATCACTTTAAGATGAAATACTTTTGTTTTTATAGTAGTTTAACTGAATTCTCTTGTAATCTTTGTATATAAAATTACACCCAATGGAATCTTACCTCCCAACAACTCCCTTTTTTGTGAAGACATAGAAACAAAGCAATCTCAGACATTTCCATATACCAATTTATGAAAACACATCTAAGGTTTATATATATTTTATGGAATTTAAGAAGTTAAGAGTATTTGATTTTATATTTTGCAGGTGACATTGGAAACTTTAACTTTGTAAATTAATCAGATGTCTCCTTTGACAACATTTATGAAAATTAATCTCATTTATGTTAAATCAAATTTGCATATTTTAAACTATAAAGCCAAGATATCAAACAAGTGTAGTTAACAGTATTAGCCATCTCTTTCCTGTTGAAAAAAATCCTAGAGGTAATGGAAATTACATTTTATGTATTTTATAGAAACAAAACTTTATTGTCTCACAACTTATAAAAATCTAAGTAGTAATTTTAAACATATGTTTATCTCATTGGTTTACCCAATTTAAACTTAACTCATTTTTTTTGCAGTGCTGGGGATTGAACCCAGGGCCTTGTGTTTGATAGGCAAGTATTCTATGAACTGAGCTATATCCCCAGCCCCTAAACTTAACTGTTTTTGAGTCACATAAACTAAAAAATATTTGAATCCATTTATTATTTAAATTTTAATTTATGAGTGCTCATTTTATATGCCAATTTTGATACCATGCATATGACCTATATACATAAGCACATTTACTAGACACAACAACACAAAACACACGTGTGCACACATACACAAAATAGACAGGAAACAACGATTTTGTAACTTTATGTGAGTGGAGTTCCACAGGTAGGAGGCAGTGTTACAGATGTTTATGAAAGTCTCTATTAGATTTAACCTGTTAGAAATGAAAATAGAGCCCACTAGACTTTACATTATGACTTAAATATAGAGCAGGCCTGTACAGCTGGAAATACCAGGGGTAAAATCTAGCAGCCATGATGGACACTGAAAGCAAAGGTTGAAATAGCTGGCCATTTGTTCTTAATGGCTATCACATCAACCTCCAACATCACAATGTCTATGTCCTTTTTAGATTTAAGAGAAAAATTTTGTTCAATGTATTTGAGAGCTCATCCTAGAAAAATTGGCCTCTGAACAAAGACAGTGTGTAGAAACCTTTGTAGTTAGATTAAAATCAAGACTGATCAGAAACACTTATTAATTTAGGTGTCTAAGATCAAAAGTGAATTCACCATAAAATTATAAGCTCAAAATTACAGAATTTTAAAAAACAGCTCAAATTTTTACATGCTCACATTTTCTTAGTAAAAGACTATGTAAAACATCTTTATCAAACCAGAATGCACTTTGAGCTTAGATTACAGTCAGTTCATTCCATTTTTCTCTATCTCTGCTGTAGTATTTAGGGAGGAACTTGTGAAGAAAGCAGGCAGGTAGAGTGTGAATGCAGATAAGATAGCTAGCCAAGCCAGAAGTAGCTTGGATTTAAAAGGGGCACCATTATCATTTTGTCCACAAGCATTGTAAATCTTATAGGCTCCGTAATTTACATCTTAAATGTAAGACCAGGAGAGATAGAGATCTAAGAGAAACTAAGAACAAGGAAGGCTGTTGTTTCTTAACTATGTTTTTCCTTTGAAAAATTATTTCCTTAAGATCTGGTGCTATAGTGTGTTTTCTCTGAAGAACCTGTTGCAGCAGTGACCACATTGCCAACCCAGGTACTCATAATTCTAGTTTTCTCCGGGTTAGTATCTTCCTCTTCCAATTACAGTTACTTTCAGGAGGCTAGGGCTCCAGTGTGGAAGGAAAGGTGCAATTGGGAGAGGACTTGTTGTTAACAGTTTATAAATTTTAACAGTGTTTTCAAGTCCAGGAATCATGTGAGAAGCTGACCACTTAACACTTATGAGATGGGTCTTCATGTAGAAGACAATAAAGTAAAAGTAAGCACAGGTATCTTGTCTGTATGCTCAACTGCATACCTGGCACCCAACTGTTTACCTAGTATCTCCCATTTCTCTACATTTCCCATGTCCTCTTTAGAAAACCAGAGGTAGGTATTAGTACGAAAAATTAAAAAACTGTGAGAACTGTGCCTTCCTTGATTTAAGCATAGTCTTGAGCAAAACAACATAGAGGTCTCTTATGTCTCATGTTTTACACTCAGCTATACTGCATTACTCACCTTTATTTAATAATGGTGTCCTCCAGGAGCGTCCTTCATCTAATCTTCAAAGTTCTCCTGTGTCCGGTCCCAGTTCAGACACCAACTACTATGACCTGCATGACTGTTAACGAAGAAACTGGCAAGGGGTGATGGGGGATTAGAAAAGACAAACAGACACACATAGAGAGAAAGTTGACACCAGGTGGACATTACATCCAGATGGCAATGCAATGACCCAGAGCAAGCTCAGCACATTTATTATATAGTTTTAATCAGCCAAAGATTATTTGTGAGAAAGTTTCTGTAAATTAGCAAGCAGGCTTGAAGGTCACTGTGCTGATGAGATATTATGGTTATCTTGCTACACTCAGAATCCTCTGTCCCTCGGAGTCACTGTCTGAGTTTCAAGATTAAAACTGATAACTCTGAGCTTTTGCATAGAGTGACCACAGGCAGCATTGCCATAGCAACTGGCTAATGTTAACTTGTACTTTTTGATCCCAGTACTAGTGCACCACATGCACAAGGCAACTAGACCCCTTGAGCTACATCACCACTCCCCACAACTGACTTAACATGATGTCAACAAAATCTGGGTAGATGCTCAGAGGCCCCTGAGTGATTCATAGCTGAGTTTCAAGTCCTGACTAGCATGTTTGACTTCACATGGGCTGACATTCTAGTAGCCTGTTCCATTTGCTGCATCACTGAGGAAAAGTTCTTTTCAGGGGCAACGGGAAAGGCATGTGGTGTTGAAGTCCATGCTCAAGACCATGAACAGCTTGGAGAAAAGGATGCTGTCCCTAACCAAAATCCTAGTTGTAATTATTAAAATCAAAGACACAACCTTAGTAAATGAGCCTATATGAACACCTGTGTAATGGAGAGAATGAGAAAATGTGTAAATTAGTCAGTTAATTATGAAACATCAAGAGAAATAATGTAAGGATGAACTCCTGTCCACACCACTCCAGGACACTTCACTGAAACCCTCCACAAATATACGAATATCTAGTCTTATTAGAAACTGACCTTATCAGTCAATCGGTCCCAGATATTAGAAGAAAATTTCAGAACTAGATGATAGGACCTCACTGATCAACTTTTTTTTTTAACCCATGGCCACTTAACCAATGAGCCACAATTCCAGCCCCTTTATATTTTTATTTTGAGATAGGGTCTCATGAAGTTAATTAGGGCCTCACTAAGTTGCTGAGGCTGATCTCAAAATAACCATTCTTTTGTCTCAGTCTCTGGAGTCACTGGGATTACAGGCATGTACTTCCATGCCTGACTATAGACCAACTTTTTTATTTGGTCTCTGGGGTTTGCTATAACAGGGACAAGGCAGAAAGGAAACATTAGGGACTGGAAGGGGTGAAAGCAGACACAAGAAGATGCCCAATACCTGTTCTAGCATTGGGAAGTAGCCCCCTGCCCCCTCAGGGATATCCAAGGACTTCTTAAGAGAAAACATCTTAAGAGAAGCGTCTTAAAGACTGGAGACTGCTACCTTTGCAAAGAGCCAGGGCTTTGGAGCAAGGACTGCCATAAATGGCATCCATCAGTGCATGGGGTATGCTTCTCTGTAAAGAGGGAAATCATTGGAGTTGAGCTTGCATAAGAATGAATGGGCTTTGCAGAATTTTAATTCCCAGCTTTGGACTAATAGATAAGCCAATCTATGAAACCATATGAGGGCATGATTATGATCCCCAAGGATGAATGAGAACATGGCTAATAGCCTTTCAAAAACTCCAGGAAGTTCTGCTTTCTTGCCACAGTCCTGGGAATTCTTGACTTGAAGAGGTCATTTACCCTATATCTAGCAAGGAGATAGGCCGTGACACTGGGAATCCTCAATCAAACATTGGGGGACATCCCATTATCTGAAGCTTTCTTTTGTAAACAGTTGGATTCAGTGTCATGTGGTGGCCTTGGTAATGGTGAATCTGAATTGTCAACTTGATTGGATTATGAGATACCAAAGATTAAGAGGCGTCTGGGTATGTCAATGAGGGTGTATCTAGGAACGATTGGCATGTGGGATAGAGAAATGAAGTAATGACCCTCCCTAAGCATGAGCAGTGCCATCCAATCAGTTAGAGGCTTGGATGGAATAAAATTTGAAGGAACAAGGAAACAGCAGCAGATGAAGCTCAATTCTTGAATAGGTTTTTTCTTTTTAAAATTTTCTGGATGTTGATAGAACTTTACTTTATTCATTTATTTATATGTGGTACTGACAATTGAACCCAATGCCTCACACATGCTAGGCAAGCTCTCTACCACTGAGCCACAATACCCTCCCCCTTGAAGGCATTCTTGAATCTGCTGTGATCACCTGAGTATATCACACTCTCACTCCTTACTCCTCCAATGTGGACTCTAAGAAGCCCTTGGGTATCCCTGAGGGGGCAGTGGGCTACTTCCCAATGCTAGAACAAATAATCAGGCTTCTTCTTGTGTCTGCTTTCACCCCTTCCAGTCCCTAATGTTTCCTTTCTGCCTTGTCCCTGTTATTGCAAACTCCAAAGACCAAATAAAAAAGTTGGTTTATAGTCAGACATGGAAGCCAGTGATTCTCCAGGGATTTCCCAGAAGCCTTCAGTCTTATACTGGGGCAGCATCATTCATTCCTCTTGTTCTGAGGCTTCAGCCTCTTGGACCACACAGCTACTGGTTCCTCCAGCTCTCCAGCCTGCAGAAGGCCTTTGTGGACTATCTAGCATCTGGTAGTGTAAGACAATTGAATAAATCCCCTGTTTATAATTATACATCCTGTTAGTTGTGTTCCTCTAGAGAATCCTGACCAACCCTGGGTACCTGAAAGTTGTAGCTGCTATTGCACTCCTGGTAGATGAAGCTACAGAGCTAACCTTAGGACACTTGTTAGAGGTCCAAATGCCCCACCAGGTTCAGAGTGTTCTTGAAATTAAAGGACATCAACAGATAACTGGAGGATGGCTGACTAAATACCAGGCCCTAATAGTTTAGAATCTCCAGAGATTACTCACAAGGTCTGCCAAACTCGAAATCTGGCAACTTGATTTCTCACTGCAAGACAAGGGGCAATTTGCTTCCCTTGTGTGTGGAAACTATAGAGTAGGTCTACTTGAGCACACTTGACATAGAGCTCAGCCTTTAACCCACCCCCGATATTGAGTAATGCTCAGATGGAAGCAGCTACATTGGTGAGGAAACCGGAAAGGCAGGTTGTATAGTACCTGACCTCCAGGAGGTAATGTGGGCGAAACTCCTTCCTCTAAACACCTCAGCTCAGAAGGCTGAAATACCTGCCCTCACGGCAGCTTTGCAATTAGGAAAAAAAAATGAGTTGCTAAATGAACACAGATCCAACATGATTTCTTAATTCTTCATGCTCATGCTACTATATGGAGAGAAAGGGAACTTAATAGAAAAAAATTCCCGAACAAACCATGAACCCCCAATTTTTTCTTTTGGAAGCAGTTCTGTTTAACCACCCATGTTTCAAGTATGCACTGCCAAGAACACCAAAAATGGCAATTCCCCCGTAGACCAGGGAAATGCACTAACAGACAGAAGTGCTAGAGGAGCAGTACTTCAAAATATTTCAGAAATGGCTCTAATTCTTCAAATCCAAACTGACGTTCAAGCGCATCCTGCACAGAAACTGAAAAGGAATGGACAAATCAATGGTGATATAAATTAGCAGAAATGGATGGAGGACCAGGGAAAGAGTTTGTGAAGTCTTATTACCCTTGGCTGATCAATGGAAAAGTATTAAAGGGATCCATGATTCATGCCACTTGTGGAGAAAGGCACTGACCACTGTGGTTACTCACGCCTTTGGAAGGAAAGGCCTGGAGACTACCATTCAAGAGATCATGAGATCTCACTCCCTTTCCTTCATAATACTCCAGTGGGCAGGCTGGGGGCACCAAGCAACCACCTTCACTATTGAATCCAATAGAACAGTGAGGCACATCCCCTGGGGAAGATTGGCAACTGGACTTTACCCAGATGCCACCATGTCAAGGAAAAAATACCTTCTAGTTTTGGTTGACAAATTTTTTGTGGGTGAATTGAAGCATATCCTACCTGAACTGAGAGCCCTGAGAAGCCATGAAAGTCTTATGAAAAAGTTATTCCTATATTTGGACTTCCTAGGTCCCTTCAGGATCACAATAAACTGTCCTTTGCCTCAAAGATGACATAGTATCACTCAGGAGATTTGGACATCACTTAACCTATCTTCATTCTTCTTGGTGCCCTCAATCATCAGGGAAAGTCCAAAGGCTTACTTACATTACTAAAACTATCATGACATAACTATGCCAAGAATCTTCCAAATCCTACATATTGCTCTGTTGAGGATTAGCATTGTTCCTAAAACTTGTATTATCATTTAGACAGGTCCACTGAAATTAACTCTTTTCTAGATTGGGCCACTAGGTTGTAGAAAGATAATTGCTGGATATGTGGACTATTATTCCTTTCCAGCACTTCTGGGCTACCTTGGTGGTATCTCCTTTACAAGAAAGTGACTGGACAAAATTACAATCCTTAATGTTAGAACAAAAAGAAGAGAGACACTCTATAAGAGTGTCATGCTGATATTGAATTATGGCCTATAAATGAAATTTTATCACAGCCAGGTCACGGAAAAACTTTCACTTTAGAAAAAACCAGTCTTCAGGCCTTTACAACTGAAATGACATTTAAGCCCATCTACTTATTGCTTTCCACCATTACTGCCAACATATCAAAGGTATGAGGATGGTTACTGTCAGATTTGGGATGAATATATGTGGCTTACACCCACCATAGGGCATCTAAACCAAGAAGCCCCAATCGTTGGGAACAACATAACCAATGACAATGGCCTAATGCTACTTGGGAATTAGGATGGACCCCAAAGTCACTGTGCCAACAAATTGTGATTTTATAGGACAATGATTGGTTTGGTACTAATTGATCTGGACCTGAAATTAGATAGCCAGCACCCAATGGGACCCAATGGATGTGTGGAACTAACTTACAGCCCTGGCTTTCCTGGGCTGGATAGGAAGATGGGTACTCCTCCATGCAAGGGAGATGGACACCAAGTATAGGACAGCCGGCAAGTCACCCCAATCTCAGACACAGTGGGGATGATCTGTTTGTTGGTATGATCGTGGAGCTTTACTGTTTATTCCACAGATTGGCTTAGAAGAGGTAATGTGGCATGTGGAAACCCTAACTGATTATACTCCATGAGGTTGAGGAAAGTATTTCTCTCCTTAACACAGAAGTAACACTCATGAGGAAAGCCATTGTAAAGATAGAAAGAGCCCGCACCTGTGTAAATACAAATATGAGGCTCTTCCCAAATTGCCCTCAACCCCTCATAAAAGCTACAAAGAATTTTCATCTCTTATCTTATCTGTAAAGGCTAGGTGACTGGCCCAAAAGCAAACCTTGCTGGCACAAAAGCAAACTTAAAGGTAATGATAACCCTCCTTGGAGGTCAGGGTGACCCAGAACTTAAAATAACATTGTATACAATTTATATGTTAACCAATTAAAAAGAACACTGTAAAACTGTTTGCCTTTCATTATAAAAAGCCTGCTGAACAAGGGCTCGGGGCCTCTTAGCGTCACCGGTTACCGAGTGCGCGGAGGACCAGGCTCGAGCTTTCTAATAAAACTCTTTGTTGCTTGCATTGATCAGGGTCTCTGGTGGTCTTTGTGGGGTCTTGAGCCACTGGGCACAACACCATCTTGTAAAACCCGATGGCTTTAGGTGTCCTCACTGCAGCCCAAGGTGGAACGTGTGCCATTCTTAGAATTGAATGCACATTCCCGATAACTCTGGCAATGTGACTAACATCCTTAAAGATTTACATTCCCAGGTAGAAGGCATGTCCTGGCCAGCCTTGTCATGGGAACAACATCCTAGTTCTCTGGGACCTCCTGGTGGAAAACATTGTTAATCTCTCTTGTCCCCATTACAGTCACTGGCATGTCCACATGCTGCAGCATTTATTGTTGCATTAATCCTATTCAGTACTCATATCTTGTTCCTCTCACAGATCACCTGACTCTCAAATGACCTTACAACCTATTGCTTCCAAACCAGGCTTTTACTGATTTCCTAAACAAGACCTAGTTTCTAAAAGGGAAACCTGAACTGCTTGCCCCAGGTCACCCCCTCTCAGCTTAAAGCAGCCTGGGCAGTCATTGTCATTTCTACTTATAGCAGTAATCCTTCCTGAAATTAGAGTGCGTGGTGAAGGAAGAACAAAGGACAGGCACTTAGTGTGGATAGGTGCTCCATTCAGGAGGATGGAAGCTGATTCAAAGGGAATGGAAGGTTAATACCTTCAGTACACTTCCCCCTCCACCTCACCTGTGGCCAAGTTCACCTGCTTCCAGGGGATTGTTCCTCCAGGCAGGGAATTGTTAATGAGCACTCCCTGAGTGACTCCCTGCATGCCTTCCTGGGTAGACGTTGGAAAATGGGCAGAGGTAAAGTTGGATCACCCTCTTCCCCCAGTTTGGACCCATGGGTAGGATAGAAGGAGGGAACATGAGAAGTAAGAAACCTGGAAACTATAAGAGGACAAGATTCACCCCCTCCTGTGGACACCAGCTCTGGATCCCCTGCTCCCTTGAGAGAAGTCTGTCTCTGTTTTACCCTTTAAACTTCTTTTTTTGTGTTTGCCTCAGCATTTCTTGTGTGGGTGTTCAATCTTTGACACCAGGGGGCTGGATGGAATAATTACTTTTGAGGTCCTGGGGACTGACCCCAAGGGCCCTCTACTGCTACCAAATGTCCCAAGTTGTTTTTGTATTTAATTTTGACACAGAGTCTGGCCAGGCTGCCTTTGATCAATGGTCTTACCTCAGCTACCCACATGCTGGGATGTACTTCCAGGCCTGGCCCCTGGAGCCCTTCATTCTTATTGTCTCACACACCGTATATTTTTACTGCCTTGTCATCAGCCTGCCCACTTTTCACACTCAGCCCCAGGAGGGCAGTTCTTCCTCACTCTTAAAGAGCAGAGTCCACCTCAGGACAGAGGTTCAGTCAATGCAGAATAAATTAACATGGAGGACTGGCTTCTACTGGGGTCTCAGTAAACATAAATGACTATTTTCCTGCCATCCTTTGACTATCTGCCAGCAGTGACAGGATGAAGACAGTCCCCTGTGTTTCCCCCACCCTGGTTGTTCCCTAAAGACCCATGTGATCTGCCTGGCAGAGGAATTCCTTCAGGAAGAACCAGGGCAGCTTCTTCCCCTAGAGGGCCAATGTCCCACGTGAGTGCAGTCATCTTTCCCAGCCTGACCTGAGTCTGGGGAGAGAGTGCCCAGTGGTCCAGTCCAGGCTGGGGCAGCTGAGTTCTTGTCCCCAGGGCCAGGCTGCAGGGTACTTGAAAAGCCTGAGTCTGTGTCATTTCCTACCAGGATCACCCTTGGCAGCTGTGAGAAGTCGCTGCTTTGAGGAGTGAGTTGGCTGTGCCGCATGGGCGCTGAGCAGGAAGATGGCTTGAAACTAGAACAGCTGAGAGGTGATTCTGTCCCCTGCTTGTTCATCCACCTCCATCTCCTAGGCTGCCTTGGCCCAACCTCTTATGTCCACAGGAACACTGGACAGACATGCTGGACACCTGACCCTCAGCCTCCCCAACCCCATCCCTGCAAACTTTTCTTTCCACACTTCTCTCTACCACAGACTGGAGAGTTTTTGAGTAAAATAAAAAATGTGTGAAGGGTAACTTATGGTATTTGAGGGAGGTCTGGGTGAAGGGAACAGAAATGAGAAGGGGAGCTGCTGGCTCAACCATGTGCCGAGCTTCTCCCCTGGCCTTGTCCGCATTAGCACCGAGGACTCACTATTCTTGGAAGACTCAGGAGACTCACACCTGTGACTCAGCCCCCAAATTCAGTGCTAAGTTAGAATTTGATTGTAATCCAAACAGAAAAAGGCAGCGGAGTGGGGAAATCTTCCTCCATGGGGCCCTGTGACTCTTCCTACCCCATCCTGCTCAGCCAGGGAAATAAAGCACCTGTGCGACTGTTCTCCACCAGCCATGAGTTACATCCAATGAGGTCACTTAGGAGCCACAATCCTGGGGCTTCCTCCATGAATTACTAGGTTTTGACATCCTTTTTGTTTTCTGTCCCATGTTGCTTCAAAAAAACACATCCCCCAAAAGAAAACACACTTCCTTGCTCTTTCTCCTCAGTCCCCAGTCCCTTCATCCACCTCCATCTCCTAGGCTGCCTTGGACCAACCTCTTATGTCCACAGTAACACTGGACAATAATTCTGCCCGCTCGGCACTCAGGACTTGCCCTTTTCTCAGAACATACAGATCCTGGAATGCCCGAGGCTGCTCTGGCCTGAGCCCTTGGTGTCCAGACACTGGCCTGGAGGCAGCAGGAAGGTGAACTGACTCACACCCCATCTTTCCCCTCTGCTCTCCCTTTAGACATTGTCCATTAGAAAAACCCATCTGTCACTTCCTCCTCAAGGCATGCAAGTAGGGAGCATTTCAGGAGCCAGATGACAGCTGACAGCGCATCCAAACCCTGGGCTCTTTCCCCACTTTTCACTACTTCTGTCCTCTATGTTAAACCCACGTGTGGGGTTTTAGACAGTGTATTGGGCTCTGAAGCTTGGAAACACTGATGTCCTACCCTTCCTTCTGTGAGGCACCATTTCCAGTGCTGGCTCCTCATCCCTCCCACTTTGCACCTAGAACTTCAGCTCAGGGAACAGTGCTGCACTCCCCACTCCACACCTACATGCACCTCCTGCATGCCCAGGAGGCCACAGGACCAGGATCCTGAGAGGTCAGGTGAATGCCAGAGTTGGGGTGGCTAGGCCAGACCACCTTGTCCTGCACAGCTCCTGGTTCCAAGTCTTCCAAGTTCTCCTAATGCTTGATCAGGCACCTATTTGACCCCTGCTGGGGGCCTCTACACTGCCTGTTCTTTCCCCAAGGAACCCCATCTCAAAAACACAAATTCAGGCTGAACTTAGTTCCCCCCCCTTCTGCTGAGTCATCAGAATTTTGCTCAATTCACATGCAATACTGGCATTCAAGCAAGTTCCCTTGCTCAATTGGTCCTGTTAGTCTTGGAGCCCAGATGGAGTTAGCTGGACAAATGGGATCCCTGGTCATGCTGGCCTAGTGTGTTTCTGGATGTAAGGGGCCCAAGGAGCTCTGGAAGGGAAGCAGCACAGAGAGGAGCCCATTGAGTGTAGGCTGTGATGTGAGCAGAAAGTAGTAAGAGCACCAAGTTGGCCAAGGAGCATTTAGGGTGGGGAGGCTGTGCTAGGACAGAGCTCAGCGGGAGAGTTCTTAACTCGTACACAGGACATCCATCTTCAGCACCACAAACCTTCCAAAACATAAAAGAGAGCAGACCCCGGTGGAATTTCTCAAGCACTGAAAAGCTTTTCCTGGAAAGTTCCAAAACTGTTTTTGGACTCTAGTTTCAGAGAACTCTTTTATTACTTTGGGTTCTTGTCGCTGGCTCTTTGCGGTTCCAAAATCCATGGATATTTGTCACCGCCTGCAGCAACAACTTGCACGGGTCTTATGGGTGTTGGAGTGGAAACTGAGGCACTTCTATCTTTCTCTTTAGTGCACTGCTTTCTTGCTTGTTTATAGAGGATAGAGGAAATGAGGTTTACTTGCTTTGAGAGGAGAGAGAACCCGCTTATCAGAGAGAAAGAAACTTTGCTTAAGAGAGAAACTTTGAAAGAAAGACAGGCTTTTCTCCGTTCCGCGATCTGCCTTCCGCCCCTGCCCCTACTCGCTGCTGTGTTCTTTCTTCTGGCTTTTCTGCTAATGGCTGCTGTTGTGTATGTCCCTACTAGCTACTGCTGAGTGTTTTTCCCTCTGGCTGCTGCCGCACGTGCATCCTTCTTCTCCTGCTTTTCTGCTAATGGCTGCTACGTCTGTCTCGCTCCGCCTACGCTTATATCACCTCCAGGAGGCGGAGAGCAGGGCCACGCCTCTTACGCAAAGATTAGGCGAGACCTCCGAGCAGGCAATTAGTGCTCGAGAACACATGTGCATACATTGTGTGCATGGACGAGAAAATCACCTGAGTGTGCTTATGTCAATTAACCTCCTCGCTGCCGATGTGATCAGGCGCCATCCTGGCGCCATCAACATGACACAGCCCCCAACAGGTTCTGGCTGGGCACTGGGTCCTGGAAGGCACTGCAGGTAAGCAGAAGGCATAGCCTGAGCTGTGAACCAATGCACTGGAGTTAGAACTGACTTCCAGTCCAGCTGCCACTTACTATCTTAGTGAGCTTGGGCAAATCCACAGGATTTTCTGAAGCCTCAGTGTAGTCAAAGCTGCAATGCAGCAAATGATGTTTTGTGATGGTATTCAGAGAAGCAGGCCAGGTGCTGGCCCCTGACTCAGCAGCATGGGACTGGTGCAGGACACCTCCAGTCTCCTGCTGGTTAATTTGAAGGGGATCCTGCTCATTAAGTACTTTGCAAAGGTGATGGGACCACTTCAGAGCTTCCAGGCCTGACCCAATGACCTGCTCATCAGCACCTAATCCAAGTCTGGTCAGTGAGGTGTTCCACCCTTCTCATCCACTGGGGCTGCAGCCCCTCCCCAGGTCAGCAGGGCCAGGCTATCCACCCTGCTCACCTCTGTTTCCTTCCCTTACAGGTACCACATGGGTAAACAAGATAGTGGACATGATCTACCAGGGTGGTGACTTAGAGAAGTTTCACCAGGCCCCTGTCTATCTATGGGTTCAAATGCCCAGGGATTCCCTCAGGTGAATGGCAGGGTGCTGAGGCAGGTGGAATGAAGAGATCTGGGCTCCAGCTCACCACACCTTCCCCTGTTCACACCTTAGATCTGGAAACTTTGAAAGAAACACCTGCCATCAGGCGCATCAAGACACACTTGCTCCTAGGCCTGCTTCTCCAGTCTATTGGATCAGAAGGTCAAGTTGAGTGGCAGAAGAGGCTATTAGGCCATTCCAGCTTTGTCTCTGCTCAAGTGGAAAGACAGCCTGTCCTCACTGGGGTGGGGCAAAACATGAGGAGGAGACAGAGACTCTTCAGTGCAGACCTGAGGTCCGGGGAGCCCTGATGCTCAGATGCTCACAGAGGGTTTGGAGGGTCCTCTGTATGCCTGGCCCTCCATCTGGGTGTGTGGTGGAATTCAAGGGGTGAGATTAGTATGAAGTACAGCTTCAGGGACCAGCCAGGAGTTTCACATCAAAGCTGTGTTCAAATGCCAGCTGCCGTAGCCATCCATGAGATCTCAAGCAAGTCAGCCTCAAGGCCTCAGGGTCTTCCTTTGTCAAGCTGAGAGAGACTCCCCCACAGGGATGCTGTGAAGGTGCCAGGCAGGCAGCATGGGAGGCTGTCTGGAAGTCAGATCCTAGGCTGACATGGTGAAGATTTGGGCCTACTTTTTCTTCTAATAGTTGAAGGGTATCTGTTCTAGTGTCTAAGTCTTGATCCACAGTGAGTTGAGTTTCACGCAGGGTGAGAGATGAGGTTTTAATTTCATTTTGTTACATGCGGATTTTCATTTTTCCCAGCACCATTTGTGAATGTTTTTGGCACCTTTGTCTAGTGTGAGATACCTGTATTTATGTGGGTTTGTCTCGGTGTCTTCTTCATTTTGACAATATTAATTCTGCCTACCCAGGAGCAGGGGAGCTCTTTCCATCTTTTAAGGTCTTCTTCAATTCTTTTTAGCATTCTGTACTTTTCATTGTAGAGGTCTTTCACCTCTTTTGTTAGATTGATTCCCAAGTATTTTATTTATTTATTTTTTGAGGCTATTTGAATGGAGGAGTGTTCTTTATTTCTCTTTCAGTGAATTCATTACTTATGTATAGGAATGTGTTTGATTTTTGGGTATTGCTTTTATATCCTGCTACTTAGCTGAATTCATGAAATAGTTCTAGAAGTTCTTTAGTGGAATTTTTTTGGATCTTCCGAATATAGAATCATGTCATTGGCAAATAGTGATGGTTTGAGTTCTTCTTTACCTATTTGTATACTTTTAATTTCTTTCTTCTAATTGCTCTGGCTAGAGTTTCAAGGAGAATGGTGAATAAATTGGTGAAAGAGGGCATCCATGTCTTGTTCCAGTTTTTAGGGGGAATGCTTTCCATTTTTTTTCCACTTAGAATTATGTTGACCTTGGGTTTAGCATATTTGGCTTTTATGATATTGAGGTATGTTCCTACTATCCCTAGTTTTTCTAGTGTTTTGAACATGAAAGGGTGCTGTATTTTGTCAAATGCTGCTCTGCTGAGATGATCATATGATTCTTGTTTTTAAGTCTATTGTTGTGATGAATTATGTTTATTGATTTCCATATATTGAACCAACCTAGCATCCCTGGGATGAACCCCACTTGATCGTGGTGCACTATCTTTTAAATATGTTTTCGTATGCGATTTGCTAAAATTTTGTTAAGAATATGGAGGAGAGAGATGCCATAGAAGCAAAAAATAAAAATAAAGTAAATCTCAGGGGAACACTGAACAACTGTCTCTGCCAGCATCCAAATCTTCTCAGCCCTGTCTCTGACTTTGCACAAGACTGTCTGGCCCAGACGGGTCTTGGCAGATCAAGTCACTATCTCGCCACTCTGGGCCTCAGGTGCCCTGGGTTCAGCCATGTTGCAATCCCAAGATCTCAGTGTCACTGGAATTTGGAGAGAGACCACCAGGGATAAGCAGACTGAGAGACAGTAACTAGATGGCAGCAACTCACACTCCCCAGAGGAAGACCCCAGTTGCAGCCAAACCCATAGGCACCCCGACATTGAACCTCCAGGTCCTGGTCGGCCTGCCCAGGCAGGGGCGGCTGTGCCCCAGGATGGCAGTGGCAGCAAACCCAACCGGCATGCCAAACAAACCCCAGGCTCTGGCCTGTGTCTCAAAATAGATGTGGCCATGTGCAACCAAACCTAGAGTCTCTGGCAGCAGACCTCTGGGCAGTAGTGGAAGTGGTAGTGGCAGGAGTTGGTGGCAGCAGGTAGGGGTCAGCAGCAGCTACAGATGTTGGTGGCGGTGGCAGCAGGTGGGGGGACTGCGGGAGCAGTGGCCGTGGGTCGGCGGCAGCAGCATGCTGAGAGAAGACCTCTAGTTGACCTCCAAGAATCAGCAGCCGCTTGGGTGGCAGTGGTATCAGTAGTAGCAGCAGCAGTGGCAGCAGTAGTAGATGGAAGCTGGGAGTCCGAGGCAGCATCAAGGGCAGCAGGCTTCTGGGCAACGGCGACTGTGACGGTGTCAACAGCAGCAACAGCACCTGGAGAAAAGTCCTTGGCAGAGGCCTCAGGGGCCTCCTATCACCTGTGACCTTAATCTCAGGCACAGTTCCTGGGAATAGAGGAATTCTCATGCCAGTGCTTCACCAGCTCTGAGACTCCTAAGCCTGTCCACTTAGCAAAACTTTCAACAATGGACTTTCTTGAGAGCTACACAAAGCTCCTAACATTGCACTTTGCAACTGTGGATTGCAACTGGGGTAAAACTGCCTAGATGGTTTTAAGTTTCTGTAACTTTGAATACAAAGAATAATGCTTGCACAGTCTTTGGCCTGATAATAAGACATATATAGATTGCTGGTGTAACTCTTAAGATCTGCTTCTCCATCAGAGAGCAGCACTCCACCTGATCCCAGGTATTCATCTTCAAAACCTGCATGTGAGAGTGTTTATTTTCTAATCTCCCATTACCCCTCACTGGAACCTGCAAGTTTGGTTGCTCTGGTCATGGCAGGTGTTGTCTGTCCCTGCGGGTGATGTGTGTTTCCCCCAATGCAAAGGATGTGGTCATCTCCTATTACTACTTCTACAAAATCGCAGCACCCTGACCCTGGCACTTAGAACAGCTTCCTGGAGAACCTCATGGATGGACAGGGTAAGCCACAATGTGGAGGAAGGAGAGGGCTGGAGCTGAGGAAGGCCACCTAAAACTCATACCAATTCCTAATGGTGCCCTTCCTCAGTGTCCTATGGGTCATGGTACCAGCATGTGCAGGAGTGGTGGGAGCTGAGCCGCACCCACCCTGTGCTCTACCTCTTCTATGAAGACCTGAAGGAGGTGAGACAGCCTGCCACCAATTCCATCCATGACCCAACTGGGGGACAGGAACTTCAGGGGTCCTGACAAGGCCCTCCCCTTTGGCAGGCCCACCCAGTCCAGGATTTCTCACACTGCCTTCAAGACTTGAGACCGCAGAGCCAGCTCAATTCAGGACCCAGCACAGCCCTTATGTCCTAGCATCTGTGTCTACTACCCATGCCCAGGGCTGTATCAAGCCTGGGGCCAAATTTCTAATACAAGACACTTCTTGTCCTCTTTCCTAAGGCACCAAGCAGGGCTCACTCACTCTAAATGCAGAGTGGGTCTAGGGAAAGAGGCCCAGAGTGCAGGAGATGGAACTGAGAGGTTTCCAAGTTTCCAGGCTTCCAAGTGGAAGTGGCCAGTTGCCTTGTTTCACCAAAGAGACATTTTCCTTGTGTTTCCCCACTAAGCAATCCAAGCCTCCTCTGAGAGCCTGTCTCTAGCTTCCGAGCTCTAAAAGGGATATTAGAAAGATCATGGTGTTTCTGGGGCACTCCCTGTCAGAGGAGACTGTTGATATCATTGTCCATCTCACATCTTTCAAGAAGATGAAGAAGAATCCCATGACTACACCACCTTTCCAACTGAGATGATGGACCACAGTATTTCTGCTTTCATAAGGAAAGATGTGTGCTTGTCAGGGTGCGAGTCTGGAGAAGGGAGGGTGGAAGCAGCTGCTGAGCTTGCCCTGAGCCACTTGCAGCCACCAGTGTGGGTTATATTCAGGTAATTTTGTCCCTCTTCAGTCATCACTGTGGACAGGTAATCCGCCTTCACTGTGGCCCAGAATGAGCGCTTTGATGCCCACTGTGCTGAGAAGATGGCAGGCTGCAAGCTTGACTTCCGCTGGCAGCTCCGAGTGGTGTCATGGGGGCCACTGCAGGGGGAGTCTGGGCACAAGCGTGACCCATGACCTCAGGAATAAAACAAAATGTATCCACACAGAGGCTCCGTGGAAGCCAGGAGAACACCTGAGAATAGGTGAATCCCAATGGGGTTATGTAGCCTGCCATGGCCCTGCAGCCTGCCATGGTCATTTGCTCTGCCTGGGTGGGGAAAGAGGGTCTGCACAAGGAAGGCCCAGGAGACACAAGAGAAGAGCCAAGAATATTTGATCCTATAAGATCCTCTCTTGCCTTATCTCTCTAGTCTGCTAGCCAGCTTCAATTTTGGGGGGCTCCTTACAAGCCACCAGGTACCCTGGGCCACATTGAAGGGAGGAGAGAAGCCATCCACATAGAAGATGTCTTCAAACAGGATGGAGTTTTGATCTGGGATCTGCAGGATGCAGACAGGAGGCTCTGGTCAGAGACTTCCAGGAAGGCCAGGCTCCTCTTGGCCTGGAGCCCTGGATCATCAGGGACCCTGGGAGTTCCTCAGCCCTTCCATCCTCAATTTCCACTCTGCAGTCAATGGGTCCAGATCTTCTTCCCAGTCCCTGCTGCTCCCAGGTTGGTCCTCAGTCAAGGTAGTCTAGGAATGAAGACCAAGAGTAGGGAGAAGAACGGTGAGACTCTGTCCCCAGAGGGTCATGCTAGAATTGGAAGGGGTCTGGTGGCATTCAGGATGGTGTTAAGAAGATCAAAGAAAACCCAGGGATCAGTAGGCAGGTGTTCTGGAGGTACAGGTGGAACAGCTTTCAGCCTGCATCAGGTGACATGTGACTTGGGTCACATGGGTCAGTGTCAGCAAGAGGGGTGAAAGCGGGTGTCAATAGTGTGGGCACATGCACCCAGCGCAAGCTACTCTGACTGCCAACGTGAGGGAGGATAGGAGGGCAGAACAGCCTGCTCACTGGGGGCAGGCTCAGGCTCCAAGGCTGGACGGGAGGGATTCAGAAGGCAGATGCAGGTCCTTGAAGTTGCAAGACCATGAGAGGAGAA
Source organism: Sciurus vulgaris (assembly GCF_902686455.1). Taxonomy (NCBI): domain Eukaryota; kingdom Metazoa; phylum Chordata; class Mammalia; order Rodentia; family Sciuridae; genus Sciurus; species Sciurus vulgaris. The sequence goes on along the minus strand of NC_136479.1, from coordinate 21,704,547 downwards.
AAGGGAAGGACTCCCAAGATGACCCATGCTCTGTCTCAGGTCCTGGGTCAATGGTGGCCTCTCCATGGAGGCTGCCTTACCTTCTGTGGGATGTGTGGATCAGGGTGGGGAGAAGCTGGTGTTCAGGGGATACAGGGCCAACACCAGCTGCTCCTTGGGGTGAGTCTCAAGGTTGGTTTTCTACTGGGGCAGTGGGATGATGAGCTGGAGGCTCAGGCTGTGTCTCCTGATGGGAGACAAGTCAGCCCAGGGACGGGGGTGACCTCTTCCCAGAAGTCTGGCCACCCCATTCCCAGTTGGTCACTCACTCTTTGCCTTCTTCGTCTTTGTCACCTACCTCATACCTGTGGGGGAATGGAAGGAGAACACTGGGTGTAGCCAGGTGCCCGCTGCAAGCCAGGGAGCCAGGAAGAGGAGGAGGAGATGGAGGAGTGGGAAAGTGGCCTGAGGAGCCCAGTGCCTCCCACATCTCCCAGACCAGGTGCCCTTGGGGATGCTCTTCTCCCACTGTGTAGACAGGCTGAAAAATGTCAGCCAAGCAGGTGTGGTGAGGAAGGCACAGCCTGGGGCAGGATGTGCACTCACTTGTTGGTGGCATGGCTGTTACTGACCACCTCTGCCAGGATCCACCACTCATCTCCATCCATGGCCTTGACCCACAGTCACATTATCTCCAGGCTTGGACACAGAGTCCCCTGAGGCTGGAATCATCCCACAGAGGTATGGGGGCCTGTGAGTGGAAGGAGCATTATTCTAGGCCTGGACACCAGGGTCCCCCAGCTGGCTGCCACCCTCACTTGTCACCAGGTTCTTGGATCCAGAGGGGCAAGATCATGGCCGACTGCTGCAGCAAGGTCATCAGCATCCCTCTCCAATTGGTCCTCTAAGGCAACTCTGAGTCATGTACAGGCTTGTGATCTGACCACTGTGGGAAGGAGGGGCAACATTGAGGCCCCAGGGATGAGTACCTGTACTGGGACCACCAGCACCCTACCCCTGCTGTCAGAGAAGCACAGCATGGAGTCCCCATCTCCCCAGAAATCGCCAAGGGTCCAGCACCTTCCTGCCTGTTCACCAGATACCCAAGTTTGGACCCTGACAAGCTAAAATGCTAGGGTGATGAGGTGTGGGCACAGTGGTTACACTTGTCAGGGGGAACCAGAGTTCCAAAGGGTGGTTTGGAGGTACAGTCACTTCCTGTCTCCTGTCCTGGGCGCTGTTTGCCTGAGTGTGCTGGGTCAGCAAAACCTGCAGGGAGCCGGACCTCCCCTGCCCTTTTCTAACCATCTGTGTGGCAATTCACCCAAAGTTGAGAAACAATTATTTCATGTGGACCTTTGTCCTCTCAGGCATGACTTCATATTCCAAGTAAACCTTTGTCCTCTCAGGCATGGCTCCACTCCCGTCAACCTCTAACAAAACCAAACTGGCAAGTAAACAAGACTGAGGGCCGTGGAGCCTGCCCACTGTGCCAAGACAGGCAGGGAAGCCAGGGCAGTGGCATCTCTGGGGCTTGGAAGGCAGCACCTGGGTGGCAGCCACACGTGGCCCTTGCTGAAGGATACAGGGTGGAGCTCTGCCAAACCCTCCAGGTTCCCAGCACAGCAAGAAGCAGAGTGGGAGGTAGGAGGAAGCAGGGGGGCAGAGGCCTTGGGTCACAGAAGAGAGAACCAGGAGGCAAGGGCCAGAATTGCCTCTGTCTCGGGGAGAATTAGGGAAACCCTGAGGACAGTCGTGGGCTGCATGAAGACAGTGCACCCCAGGACGGCCACGGAGAGTGCACCTGAGGGAGCTGGAAACCTCTCACCCAGTGACACCACAGCCACTTCAACATCTCAGTGCAACACACTCTGCGTGCCTGGTGGTGCTACTGTAGATAAAGCTACTGTGTGTCCAGAGGTATAACAGCAGGGGACAGGAACCAGCAGGCTTACATGATAAACATGCTTCAGGCTGCAGGACCAAAGGAAGAAAATAACAGGGAGACCTACTGAAGATAAACTCCTCCTTTTCTTCTTTTTATTTGTTCTTTTCAAATATACAATGCACTATAGTGTATTTTGATATATTATACATACATGGAGTGTGACTCATGCTAATTAGGATCCCATTCTTGGGGTGGTTCATAATGGGGTGTGGCAGTGGTTCTGTATTGATATATGAACAGAGGAAAGTCATGTCTGATTATTCTACTGTCTTTAGGAAAATATGTAGAATCAAAGCAAAAGTCTGACCCTGGTTCCACATAAAGCAACTCAGACCAGCTTGACAGAAGGGCAGATCCTGAGTCAGTGGGCTAAGTATACATAGTGCTTCTGTCTCTTAGAGCCCTTCCCATGGGTTCCACACTGGGTCAGAACAATGTGACATGGGGGGACCTGGCAGGCGAGTGAGGTTGTCAAACAATATCAAACAGGTGCTGGTTGCTATAAAATGTAGGAGTGGACCCCCTGAGCTTGGGAACACACAGGGCTCCTGGGAGTGGGTGCTTAGCCACAGCAGGGCTGGTTCATACACACAGACGACAACCCAAAGCCCCATTCCTTGCTGCCTTCCCTATCGACCTATATCTGCGTAGGTAAAGCTTGTTGACAATTATACAAATGTCCCTGTCTACACATTTGTTCTCACCCTCTATGCAAGCCAGGGGATTGTAGCAAAGTCACTTCTCTCTAAAAATATAGGAGGGCTCCCTTCACCACTTGGCGAATGCAGTGGTGGGCGCCAGGGGCTGTAGGCTGAGCCTCTTAAGGACTTACACTCTTCCCTGCACTCTCTCTGCACTACAGGGATGATGGGCCATTCAGAGTCTTCTGAGTAGACTCACTCACTCCTTCTCCCTGGATCAGGGAAATGAAAAATCTTTAGCAAATGATTTCCTGGGACCAGAAGGGTTAACCTGTAACCACCATGGATTCCAGCTTCACCAGCCCATTGTCTCTCATGCGGAAAGTAAGGGAAGGGGGTGGGTGGAAGGAATTCAGGGACTGAGGAACAGACTTGAACTAGAGGGGAGAGCCAGGCAGAAGACCTGTAGTCCCAGCTACTCAGAGGATGAAGTAGGAGCGCACCTGAGCTCAGGGTCAAGAGCAGCATGGGCAGCACAGGAAGATGCAGTGCAAATAGAAACAGGAGAAGAAATAAAAACACAGGGACATGGAGAAAGGATGGCTTACACACCTCATTTTCAACTCTCAAGGGAAACATGACTCACCGCGGTTCCCTAGCCTATTTCTCCTGTCTCCGGGTTGCCTGTGCAAGGTACCAACCCTGACAACCCTTGGGGAGGCAGATACATCTGCCCAAGTTCTGCCTCAGGCCACCCTTCATTTCCGGCTCAAACCCTAACCCCACATTCTCCCCACATTCCACATTTCTGAAATCCCATGGTCTTCACAGGGGGCACCAATGGACACATGATGCCCAAGGCTATGGAGCCATGGCCTTCTCCTGGTGAACACAAAACATCATCCTTTCAACCTGCAAGAAGCTCTAGCTTGGGCCTCACTTGCCCTGCAGGGGGATTTTGCTATCCTGCCTCTAATATTGGGGTGATGTTGGGGAGCAGGATAGATTTTCAGCTGTGTGGGCTCTGACACTTTGTCATCTCTCCATGACTGGCAGTGAACAGGACCCCCAGCCATCTGGAGATCAAGTGTTTAATGGTAGTACAGAGGCTCCAATAGAGACTTGTCACAGTGTGAACTTCCCAGGGAAAATATGATCTCATGGGATTAGGCCATGACCACTTTCGAAGGGAAATAAGACCATCAGAGTGAGCACTATCCTGTGGGATCACAGTCTTTCCAAGAACCAGGAGCTGAAAGGCACACCAGTTGTCCAGACTGTGGGAGGGAGATGGCATGGGCAGGAGAGGGGAGGACAGGGAAAGTCAGCTCAGCCTCTGAGACTGTGTGGCCAGCAGAAATGCCAGGTAGGAGCAGAGCGAGCAGGGTCTGCCCAGTTCTGAAAACAGTATTAGAGACTTTCAGATGCTGAGGGCACTCCAAGTAGTAAGGGGCAACCTATGCACAGGTCCTCACAGTAGCCCTGTACCTTCACCTCATTAGCCCAGCATAGCCACACATTTAGGGTGGAGAACTAAAGATGGTAAGGGAACATGTGATGCATGAAGGAGTGTCATGAGGAAGAGGCAGGCTCAGCTAAAAACCCCCTCTCCTAGGAGTGACATCAAGAGACACTTCTTGTCTGCACTCAGAGGCCACAAAGCTCTTCCCTTTGTCTTTGCTTGTGTCAGCCTGGGATTTCTGTCCCCATGTGCTGCCTCCCTTCTGGCTTCAAAATGCCTAAGAAATCCTCACCTGGACTCAAATTCTTTCTGGGTCCAATGTTTGTTTTACAGACTGGATCCAAAGATCAGAGTTTGGTACCACTGGACACACTTAAGGACACACTTGGATTGCACAAGCAGGACACAGAGGCCTACGTCAGAGAGGAACTTGTTCCAGGCAAAACAATGCAGTGAGGCGGGGAGAACCACAGTTTACTCAGCTCAGCCTCAGCGTCCCTGCCACGAACAGCACAGACACAGGCACTGGCCCTGATTGATCAGTTAATGGCTCTGCAGGCCTCAGTCCTTCATGTCTGCTCATGCATCAGAGTCACCACCACATGGGTAAGAGATGGGATGGAAGTGGCAGGCCAATGATTGGGTGGCTGTTCCCAAGGTCATAGTCACCACAATGAGGAATATATGGAGAGGACAGAGTCAAAACCCCCAAAACCAGGGCCACAAAGCAGGTTCCTCCCGGTCATGGTCCACGTTTGCAAGTTTCAAGGTAGGGGGCCATGGTGGAGTTGTGGTCTTGGGGCTGGATTCGGGCTGGGTGAGGTGATTCTGGGGTCTCAGTGGTGGCTTTGAAGCAGTTCTTTCCTTCCATCTTAGCGGACTCCAGGCGGATTCAGAATTTGGTTGCACAATGGTTGAGAGTCTGTATCCCCTGCCTCCTACTGGGCAGAAGGATGGGGACCCATGCTCAGGTCATTTTCATGAGTCTTTTCCCCTGTCAGTCTGAGGTAGAAGAAATAAAAATAGGAAGAAGAGACATAAATGTAGAACAAGAAAACAGGATTTTAATTCAGAAGTTCTGCATACATTTCAAGGCCTTTCGCTCCCTAAGCCTGTCTCCCTAAATTCCTGAGAATTATGTAAATTTACCTGTGTACAAACACCCAATGAACAGAGTAAGTAAAGTGATAGTTTGAGAAACCTATAATTTCAGGAACTTACCTGTGATACCTACTGATAGGATAACGAAAGACTATGCCAGCCGAGGATCCTGAGATTGACCCGACCCCAGACCCAAGATCACCCAATTGATGTCATTCCTGATACCATTTTTACATACCTCCCCATACCCATCTTTCACCACCTTTTCTTTAAAATAAGAGCCTGGAACCCTCAAACCACTTCTCCCACGCTGGGGTGACCTGCATTCTCCCATTAATGTGTTATCTGCATTCCTAAATAAAACTGTCTATGCCTCTGACTTGCACATGATGAAATTCTTGTCTGTCACATAAACCAAGAACCTGACTGGTCCTGAGTGAATTCCACCTTCTCTCCAGGGACTCCTCAGACTCTTCTTCAGAGACACCTCTTCTCCTCTGACAGCTCTTGCTGTCCCATGTGGGGCCTTTGGAGGCATTGACTCTGGGAAGTCTGCTCAAATGTTTTCTTTGGGCCTTGGCTATAAATTATTCTGCTCCCTCCTGGATGTATAATCTCTCCTTCCACTTCCTTCACTTTCTTTTTTTGGGGGGCAGTGGGTTTTTCCTTATATTTTGTGGATTTTCCAAGATTTCTACAATGTGCTTTTACAACCACACTTGAAAATTGGGGGCACAGAGGTTCTCCAATCCCACCAGCCTGCAGTCAAGCTGTCAGCTACAGAGCACTGAACACAGTCTAATAGGCCCAGGTGCTCAAGAAGTCACCTCCCAGGAGCATGTGAGAAGTCTGCCCCCAACTCTTCCTCATCCATGGCAGATGGCTCCCCATAAACCACCTCAGGGACAAGAACATGCCCCAGCACAAGTTGGGAATTCCTGAGTCCCAGCTGTCCAGAGTCCCCAGATGTAGGCTGAAGTTCCATTCCAAACCCACAAGTAATTCCAGATGGACTGTTGTTCTTGAAGAATCCTGCCACAGATTAGGACAGAGGGAACCTTGGTGCCTGTCCATTTGCACCTCATACCCACACTGGATCAGCTCCAGGCAGCAGCAGGACTGATTGTTCTCTTCAGTCTTCATGATGTTGACTCTTCTCCAGGGCCTGGGTGGGAGCTTGCTGGGTGACTGCTAAGCAGGGAAGACTGACTGAACTGTGACACAAAGTTCTGGAGAGGCCACTTCTAACAAAGTGTGGAAAGGACAGCATTTCTGACTCTGCCCACCTGCTTCTCCCTCCTTAATCATGAGCTTCCTTATGTCCCCATGCTCAAAAGTATTTAACTCATGCTCAGTTAACTCTCCTCTGCCTGTTTGTAAACACAGAGGTTTGTTAGTAGTTGTGCATAGTGTTCACACTGTCTGGAAGCATGCAGAACAAACCCAGGCACCTCTACAGAACACCACAATTGTCACTAGGTGAAGGGGATCCAGTCATGAAACCACAGCCATCTGTCCAGAGTTGGATGTTAAGAAAGTTTCAAGAGATATGGCTATTCTTTCTGTTCCCAGTAGATTTTGTTATAATTCAGACATTTATAAAACATGACAGTGGACCCACTCCAGACAGGCAATGCTGAAATGTGGGCCTTCCTGTGGTTGGAGTAACAGGCAGGAGGGTCCACATACTTCTAGCATAGAAACTTCAAAGTGGTTTTTACGGCAAGCCAGTATTTTTAATCTTTTCTGGAGCCAACCCCAGCCCTATTTATGTTTTATTTAGAGACAGAGTCCCACTGAGTTGCTTAGGCCCTCAATTAGTTGCTGAGGCTGGCTCTGAACTTAAATCCTCCTTCAGTTTCCTGTGCTGCTAGGATTATAGGTGTGCCCCACTGCACCCAGCAATCTCTTTCTTGATGACTGAAATTCACTCTTTCCATCTTTACTCATCTACTCTGAGCTAACAAAAGCAGAGAGGGCATGAATATTATGTGAACTGCAGCTTAAAATAGTTTCTAGAGTTTAATGAGGAGTTCAGCTCTAGAGAATCACCCTTTGTTTCCTGTCATTGTCTACCATAGGTATGTATTCAGATGATTTTATTTTATGTTTTGCTACTGGATATTGAACCCAGAGGAACTTTACCGCTGAGCCACATCTCCAGTCATTATTTTTTTGAGACAGGGACTCACTAAGTTGCTGAGGCTGGCTTTGAACTTGTGATGCTCCTACCTCAGTCTCCCAGGTCACTAGGATTACAGGTGTTTACTACCACATCCAGCTACACGATTTCATTTTAAATTCACATGTTACTTAAAGGTGCCTGAATAATGAATCTTAAATATCAACTTACATTTTATTTTAGAATGGAAAATTTTAAGTCTTCCACACTATCCTCTGTTGTCCTGTGCGTGAATTTTTGCAGTAGTTTCTGCAGTAAATGATAGATGTTGAAATGTGCATCACCAGAGTGACCTTGACTCGAGCTGCCCAAAACCCCAAAAGCTGTTGACAAACCCTAACCCTGTGGTTAGCTACCTGGGTGCCAATCATGTGATCCCTGCTGCAGTGTACCATGGGGCAACACGGGAACACAGAGGAGGGCAGCAAGGGTCAAGCTGCCAACTTGCTCTGGGGTCGAAGTAGTCAGTCTGTTACACAGGGAACACTCCATGCTCACACTGCAAACAAAAAGCAGCAGGAGGTATGTGTGTCACATGCAAACATCTGTCTTCATGTGCCTTGAAAGAGCTCATTGGTCTTTAAAATCTTCATTCCTCTCCAACAGCAGATGTCCACAGTCTTCTCAGCTCTGTGCCTTGCTAAGGCCTGCTATCTCAATTGGGATATAGTGTACTACAGGTGAATCACCCCTAAACCTATTTAAGAACAAAGGAGGGAAGTGTCACTTTTAAACTCAAACTTCCATAATACTTCAATGAGTGATATTTCTGTTTCTTCTCTCCCCCCCCCTTCTCTCGTTTCCTTGTCCCTAAGCCCTCTTTTCCCTTAGAAGATGAGTGCTCATTCATCAATGCACAGAACACAGGTGACTCCCTTTGGCCAACACATCCACTTCCTGGGGCAGAAGGAACCTAATGTACTCTTCTGGAAGGTGCATATAAGGGGTCGATCTCCAGTGTCTTGGGCACTCTCTCATTTCATCAAACATGGGGTTCACCTGAGCTACATTGTTGGGGGAGCAAGACTTGATGTGATAATCAAGGAAGCCATGAATCACCACTTTTAGGCTGATACTTTGTGGTCAACTTCTTACCCCTTTAAGCCTCTTCCATGAATCTAATTTCTAATTATGAACTCATCTTCCCTCACTATCTCTGCGATCTTATGTTTTGTGTGCCTAAGCCTGGATAGGGGTTGAAAGGTACCCTGAGAATTGCTTAATAGGGCCCTCTCTTACCACGAGTAATACATAGACAATATGGACAGAGTGAAAAGTCTTATCCTGTTGGGCACTCGTAGATTACTCCATGGATACAATATGGAGCATACATGAAAGTCCAGTGGGGACTCAAAGAGTAGCTGAGTTTATGGATTTTTGTTGGTGGTGTTGGTGTTGTTGATGGTTGGTCTTTCTTTTCTTTTCATAAAATTCCAAGATTATAGGAAATGCAGTGTCAATCCCTGAGAAGCTATTACTTGGGATATCATAAATAATTGAGTTCTTTGAAGATACATGAAGAAATTTGTTTCTTTCTATAATACAATGTGTTAAAAATTAGAGTGGAGAACTATGGACTAAAAATGGGACTCCAAAAATTAAAACAATATATCAACTTGATTTATTTTACAAGTGGGAAGGAAAGTGAGCATGCATCCCATCTGTTCAAGATTTTGTGGCTTTATATCAAAACCCAAAGTAACAAGGAGTTTGCAAGATCTGTTATACTCATGTTCTCCTTGAACACAGTAAACATGAGCCAGACAAAATGCAGTGTTTATTTAAGTGTTCCAGACAAGCCTCCTCCACCACTGTATGGCTCAAACTGCACAACCAGCAGCATCCCTGCAGGCTTTTAATGAAACTTCTGGACACAGTTCTATGGATTCTTCTGCTCCCCTTCCCCATGACTTCCACCTGTTCATCAGCCTCTCTGTCTTGCATTAATGGAGGAACACAGCCACTCTGGTGTTAACAAGGAGTGGCATTTCTCATCATCCACTACTTATATTCTTATATTTGTGCACCTCGAGAGGTAGCAGAGGAGCAATGGAATGTTTTGAGGGTATGTGTTCCTTTCTCTATGACTGACTGCAGTGAGTCATTAACTGAGAAACAGGCGGGAATAATGGGGGATTAGAAAGACAGACAGACACACAGAGAGAGAAAGCTGATATCAAGTGGGACATTACATTTTGATGGCAATGCAATGACCCAGAGCTACCTCAGCTCATTTATTACATAGTTTTAATCAGTCAGAGGTTATTTGTGGGAAAGTTTCTGTGAAGCAGGCAGGCTTGAAGTTTCCAGTCTTGATGAGACATTAAGGTTACCTTGCTATGCTCAGACTCCTCTATCCCTGGGAGGTGGTTTCTGAGTTTCAAGTTTAAAACTGATAACTCTGAACCTTTGTACAGCAGAGTGAGCACTGGCTGGTGTTGCCATGGCAACTGGGCAAATTTAACCCATGCTTTTGCACAGCAAGATCACAGCACAAACAGTCCACACCATGAGGGAGTCAAACACCTCAGTTGACATCATTACTCCCCATATCTCCTCCTTTTCTATTTTTTAAGTGCAAATGATGTGCTATTAGGTGGAGGTGTGAAATCTCTCCCCAGAAGCTGTGGTTTCCTATTGTTACAAGACAAAAGAGAATTACTAGCAAAGACATAATTCCAAAACTGTACCATACTGTGTGTTTTCACATATTCCAAGGATTCAAACCATTTAAATCATCAAGTGTTTGTTTAGCAAGCCATGCGGGTTCCACAAGATCATCCCTGTTTCCTGAATATTCCAGATTTGATGATGTTGGTCCATTATGTCAGACTGTCATTATTTCTCCACCAAATGCCCATTAAGTGATTTTTAATTTTCTCCCAATCACATTCAGATGCATTATACTTTGCTGCTGTAACACAAACACATTTAGTATGGAAGCAAAAAACTGTCTGAACTTGATAGTGGCACCCTTATTTCCTTATACTTAGAACTGTAATTTCCAGGACATTAATTTTGTTTCTATTTTATCATTAATATCTGCCTAGTTTGGTAGAGGTTGAGAAGTATTCTGAGCCAAGTCATTAAGAAAGTGAGCATTTTGAATGTTTTTGGATAAGGTTATGGTGGATTTCATGGCAGACACCAAAACAGCTATCAAAGTAACTATTCCAAAATAACAAGACCAAAGACCTGCTGGTGTCTTTCTAGCTGAAAATGAATCAGTTGTAGATCTTGAACTCCAGTATCAGAATACCAGGGCCCTGAAATGTGACCTGGGATCATAATAAAGAGGGTTGGTATAACGCGAGCGTCTGTTCTCTAATATACCCAGTAATACAATTAGTCAGATTGCAGTTTTGACAAGTTATATGACCTTTTCCTCTGGTTCTACTTACTTTAATATTTCCAGAGACTGAACCATAGGAGATTTGTGCACAGGCCCACAGGCCATAGCAGGGAATTACTCTACAACTCTTGTCCTCAAGATTAGGTTCAGAATTGGCAGCATAATTGATAAAAATCTAAGGCAGCTATCAAATGCCATGGATCTCTTTGTATGCCACCACCACTATAGGTCAGAACATTACTAACAAATTCTCCAGGAGTCATAAATTTCTGATATGGGTGCCTCTTATCAAATCTATGAGACCAGTCCACAATAAACCCACTACGCCAGAGACATGATGTTGCACTAGCACGGTATTGGCACTCTTCACCCATTCAGGAAAGGCATCCTGTTCTGTTGGTAGTATGATTAGTGAGTACCATATTACCGTATTAGTAACTGTCTGGACATACAATTTAAATCCCAGGGGCCAGTGATAAAGACTACTGGGGCTTTCCCATATGCTGACCTTCTCTCTGGGGCTACTCGTAAACAGCCAGCACTTTTATTGCAGGACCAGCAAATAGATAGATTCCCACTATCCAGTACAACTAAATCCAACTGAATAAACAGGTGTAATATGTTTATCCAACAAACCTCTCATCCTCAGAATATCAGTAGTAAATCCTGCAATGGATTCTGCAGTCCACACAGCTGGGTGCAGTAAAGTGGATCTGGTAAAGAAGTCCAATAGGTTTCCCCATGATCCCTACTTACCTGACAGCTCAATTAAGCCAGCCTGGTCACAAACACTGTGGCTGGAGATTAAGTATGTCCCTGCTGATTGACCATCTGCTCAGCCTGATATGTCAGGTTCTTCAGTGGTTTGAGCTGCAGTTCCAGATCCTCCAGGTTGGTGGTGAGCAGCACATCCAGGTATCCAGATAGGATGAGCTGTGCCTCTGGAAAGACACAAGCATGGCCTCTACCACATTAGTACCAGATCTGGTTCATTCCATTGCCCTGTTTCTACGTGTCTCCACCAGACTAGGCCTGATGGGCTTGTTGCAGTGAGAATCATGCCTCACTCAGCAGAAGTGCAACCATTAGCATCACAATTTTTAAAACAAAACAGCATGATTCAAAGTATTTTGGGGGGGTTTGGTCTTCCCCTTTATGTTTTTGCTTTTGTAATTGTAAGTTAATGTTATGCTCCTCTTTTACAATAGTCTGACCTTGAGGAGTATAAGGGATGCCAGTTCCATGATCAATATGATATTGATCGAAGGACAGGTATAAGCTGGATCATTATTGGTTGTAATTCAGAGAGGAAGGCCCAGCATTGCAATAGCAGTTAAATTGTGAGAAATGACTTGATGTGTATTTTCTATTTGGCCAGGAAAATTAGCAAAAGTCACCTGTCAATCATGTGGGGATTGTGAAGATCAATGTTGTTGCTGTTGAACTGAAAGGGGTACCACCATGAAAGGAGGCCCAGCTCCCACCAATAATGTAACTCATTGTCTTCCTCAAATATGCTGAGTAACAAAATTATGAAATGGGGTCAGTGTAAGTGCAGGAAGTCAGTCTTACATCTTGTCTCTCATAACTGATGGCCTATTATCTCAAATTCACTCAGGTTGTTATATTAGAAGTTGTACTTATGTAAGGCATCAACTATAAAGTTTATGCAGAAAATAAAAATGACATTATTGAGAGTACAACCATGCATGTTTAGTTTGTACAATAGCTATGAACCAGGAAACATTTTCTTGTAATTCCAAAGCTTAATTTACCTATATATTATATTTCCTGTTTATTTCTAAGATTAGAGGAAATTAAGTTGAGTGGTTATCTGAAGATGAATAAGGTGAGAGGCAGAGTCTTTGCTGAGGTGGCCTCTTAACATATCTTAGATAAGGTGTTTTATTTTTCAAACTAATCTTAGTCTCTTTCTCAAATATTAATTTATAGTTTTTATATATCATGTTTTGAGTCTATACAAATCAGTTAATCTAATATAATATTACATCTGAAACATGCATTAAACAAGTTAAGAGATCTTTTAACCCCCTTTTGTGGGAAAGTGGCAAAATGTTTTTACCTCCCATATCAACATTTAAATAAACCAGGCTTTTTTAAAAATTTATTTTTATTGTAAACAAATGGGATACATGTTGTTTCTGTTGTACATGGAGTAATAGCGTACCATTTGCGTAATCATACATTTACATAGGGTAATGATGTTTGATTCATTCTGTTTTTGTTTCCTTCCCCCCCACCCTCCCACCCTCTTTTCCCTCTATACAGTCCCTCCTTCCTCCATTCTTGCACCCCTCCCACCCCCCATTATGTGTCATCATCCGCTTATCAGTGAGATCATTCGTCCTTTGGATTTTTGAGATTGGCTTATCTCACTTAACATGATATTCTCCAATTTCATCCATTTGCCTGCAAATGCCATAATTTTATTGTTTTTTTTTTTTTTGTAGCTGAGTAATATTCTATTGTATATATATATACCACAGTTTCTTTATCCATTCATCAACTGAAGGACATCTAGGTTGGTTCCACAATCTGGCTATTGTGAATTGAACAGCTGTGAACATTGATGTGGCTGTATCTCTGTAGTATGCCGATTTAAGTCCTTTGGGTAAAGGCCAAGAAGTGGGATAGTCGGTTTAAATGGTGGGTCCATTCCAAGTCTTCTAAGGAATCTCCACACTGCTTTCCAGAGTGGCTGCACTAATTTGCAGCCCCACCATCAATGTGTGAGTATACCCTTTTCCCCACATCCTCTCCAACACCTATTGTTGCTAGTATTCTTGATAATTGCCATTCTAACTGGGGTGAGATGGAATCTTAGTGTAGTTTTGATTTGCATTTCTCTTATTACTAAAGATGGTGAACATTTTTTCATATGTTTGTTGACTGCTTGGAGATCTTCTGTGAAGTGTCTGTCCATATCCTTAGCCCATTTTGTTGATTGGGTTATTTGTATTCTTGGTGTAGAGTTTTTTGAGTTCTTTATATATTCTGGAAATTAGTGCTCTATCTGAAGTATGAGTGGCAAAGATATTCTTGCACTCTGTAGGCTCTCTTTTTGCATTGCTGATAGTTTCCTTTGCTGAGAGAAAGCCATTTAGTTTGAATCTATCCCAGTTATTGATTCTTGCTTTTATTTCTTGTGCTATGGGAGTCCTATTAAGGAAGTCTGATCCTAAGCCAACAAGTTGAAGATTTGGACCTACTTTTTCTTCTATAAGATGCAGGGTCTCTGGTTTGATTCCGAGGTCCTTGATCCATTTTGAGTTGACTTTTGTGCAGGGTGAGAGATAGGGGTTTAGTTTCATTCTGCTGCATATGGATTTCCAGTTTTCCCAGCACCATTTGTTGAAGAGGCTATCTTTTCTCCATTGCATATTTTTTGGCACCTTTGTCTAGTATGAGAAAATTGTATTTATTCGTAAACCAGGCTTTTTAAAACAGTTTTTAAAAATGTATTTAACTTCCCATTCCAGTGTAAGAGTAACACAATGTTTTGTAACATGACATATTATTTTTATCTAATTACAAAATATTACATGACACAAATAACTTTCCAACCACATGTGTTATTTTTACATAAGTCTGTAAGAGACCACTGTTATAGAAAACATTCATTTGGAGAACTCCTAGTTTGGTAAACTGTTGTCCTAAACCCTATATTTTGAAGACCTGTACATGAATACTTTTAGAGTACCAAGAATTCAATGTCAGCACACAATTACACTGATATTCTTATATTAACCATGTATAGCTTTTAAAGAAAAATTTTGACTTAGTAATGTATTGAATACTCTAATATTTGTTCTTTAATTAGAATTGTAAAAAATTATTTCCTTCAAGATTAATTTCCCTAAATAACAACACTTAAAAGACATAAGAAATTATCTTGCAGGATAAGAGGAGATTAATGTTTTAAGAAATCCTTATTTCTTTAACACAGAGGGTTGAAATTTGGTTTATATCAGTACATTAATATTTGAGTTGTGTGGATAAGGGTCAGTTAGTTTTCCTTTCCTCTCTCAGTCTTTTCTTTCTTTCTTTCTTTCTTTCTTTCTTTTTTTTTTTTTTGAAGCTTAATTAACCATGGGTCCCGACCTTTTGGGTTGTACGTAACTGTCCTAGGAGCTTGATTATTTTTCTCTTGAAATGTAACAGACGCCTGTGAAGAGAGCCACTTCTTCTTCTCTTTCTGTAAGCATGCTTCATGCAAGAAACCCTGTTCAAGGCCCTCAGCCTCATAGATTGGGAATTTTCCTTTGTAAACAGAAAAAAAACCTTAAATAGCTTTAAATAATTGTGATAAACCAATGTAGTTATACACTAACCAATTTAGATGTACACTAACTTTTTCAAATGTACCCTCACCCTCCACAAAACTTATGTAAGTTACTTGGACATTATGCAATGCTTTATTTATCACTTTAAGATGAAATACTTTTGTTTTTATAGTAGTTTAACTGAATTCTCTTGTAATCTTTGTATATAAAATTACACCCAATGGAATCTTACCTCCCAACAACTCCCTTTTTTGTGAAGACATAGAAACAAAGCAATCTCAGACATTTCCATATACCAATTTATGAAAACACATCTAAGGTTTATATATATTTTATGGAATTTAAGAAGTTAAGAGTATTTGATTTTATATTTTGCAGGTGACATTGGAAACTTTAACTTTGTAAATTAATCAGATGTCTCCTTTGACAACATTTATGAAAATTAATCTCATTTATGTTAAATCAAATTTGCATATTTTAAACTATAAAGCCAAGATATCAAACAAGTGTAGTTAACAGTATTAGCCATCTCTTTCCTGTTGAAAAAAATCCTAGAGGTAATGGAAATTACATTTTATGTATTTTATAGAAACAAAACTTTATTGTCTCACAACTTATAAAAATCTAAGTAGTAATTTTAAACATATGTTTATCTCATTGGTTTACCCAATTTAAACTTAACTCATTTTTTTTGCAGTGCTGGGGATTGAACCCAGGGCCTTGTGTTTGATAGGCAAGTATTCTATGAACTGAGCTATATCCCCAGCCCCTAAACTTAACTGTTTTTGAGTCACATAAACTAAAAAATATTTGAATCCATTTATTATTTAAATTTTAATTTATGAGTGCTCATTTTATATGCCAATTTTGATACCATGCATATGACCTATATACATAAGCACATTTACTAGACACAACAACACAAAACACACGTGTGCACACATACACAAAATAGACAGGAAACAACGATTTTGTAACTTTATGTGAGTGGAGTTCCACAGGTAGGAGGCAGTGTTACAGATGTTTATGAAAGTCTCTATTAGATTTAACCTGTTAGAAATGAAAATAGAGCCCACTAGACTTTTACATTATGACTTAAATATAGAGCAGGCCTGTACAGCTGGAAATACCAGGGGTAAAATCTAGCAGCCATGATGGACACTGAAAGCAAAGGTTGAAATAGCTGGCCATTTGTTCTTAATGGCTATCACATCAACCTCCAACATCACAATGTCTATGTCCTTTTTAGATTTAAGAGAAAGAATTTTGTTCAATGTATTTGAGAGCTCATCCTAGAAAAATTGGCCTCTGAACAAAGACAGTGTGTAGAAACCTTTGTAGTTAGATTAAAATCAAGACTGATCAGAAACACTTATTAATTTAGGTGTCTAAGATCAAAAGTGAATTCACCATAAAATTATAAGCTCAAAATTACAGAATTTTAAAAAACAGCTCAAATTTTTACATGCTCACATTTTCTTAGTAAAAGACTATGTAAAACATCTTTATCAAACCAGAATGCACTTTGAGCTTAGATTACAGTCAGTTCATTCCATTTTTCTCTATCTCTGCTGTAGTATTTAGGGAGGAACTTGTGAAGAAAGCAGGCAGGTAGAGTGTGAATGCAGATAAGATAGCTAGCCAAGCCAGAAGTAGCTTGGATTTAAAAGGGGCACCATTATCATTTTGTCCACAAGCATTGTAAATCTTATAGGCTCCGTAATTTACATCTTAAATGTAAGACCAGGAGAGATAGAGATCTAAGAGAAACTAAGAACAAGGAAGGCTGTTGTTTCTTAACTATGTTTTTCCTTTGAAAAATTATTTCCTTAAGATCTGGTGCTATAGTGTGTTTTCTCTGAAGAACCTGTTGCAGCAGTGACCACATTGCCAACCCAGGTACTCATAATTCTAGTTTTCTCCGGGTTAGTATCTTCCTCTTCCAATTACAGTTACTTTCAGGAGGCTAGGGCTCCAGTGTGGAAGGAAAGGTGCAATTGGGAGAGGACTTGTTGTTAACAGTTTATAAATTTTAACAGTGTTTTCAAGTCCAGGAATCATGTGAGAAGCTGACCACTTAACACTTATGAGATGGGTCTTCATGTAGAAGACAATAAAGTAAAAGTAAGCACAGGTATCTTGTCTGTATGCTCAACTGCATACCTGGCACCCAACTGTTTACCTAGTATCTCCCATTTCTCTACATTTCCCATGTCCTCTTTAGAAAACCAGAGGTAGGTATTAGTACGAAAAATTAAAAAACTGTGAGAACTGTGCCTTCCTTGATTTAAGCATAGTCTTGAGCAAAACAACATAGAGGTCTCTTATGTCTCATGTTTTACACTCAGCTATACTGCATTACTCACCTTTATTTAATAATGGTGTCCTCCAGGAGCGTCCTTCATCTAATCTTCAAAGTTCTCCTGTGTCCGGTCCCAGTTCAGACACCAACTACTATGACCTGCATGACTGTTAACGAAGAAACTGGCAAGGGGTGATGGGGGATTAGAAAAGACAAACAGACACACATAGAGAGAAAGTTGACACCAGGTGGACATTACATCCAGATGGCAATGCAATGACCCAGAGCAAGCTCAGCACATTTATTATATAGTTTTAATCAGCCAAAGATTATTTGTGAGAAAGTTTCTGTAAATTAGCAAGCAGGCTTGAAGGTCACTGTGCTGATGAGATATTATGGTTATCTTGCTACACTCAGAATCCTCTGTCCCTCGGAGTCACTGTCTGAGTTTCAAGATTAAAACTGATACTCTGAGCTTTTGCATAGAGTGACCACAGGCAGCATTGCCATAGCAAACTGGCTAATGTTAACTTGTACTTTTTGATCCCAGTACAGTGCAACCACATGCACAAGGCAACTAGACCCCTTGAGCTACATCACCACTCCCCACAACTGACTTAACATGATGTCACAAAATCTGGGTAGATGCTCAGAGGCCCCTGAGTGATTCATAGCTGAGTTTCAAGTCCTGACTATCATGTTTGACTTCACATGGGCTGACATTCTAGTAGCCTGTTCCATTTGCTGCATCACTGAGGAAAAGTTCTTTTCAGGGGCAACGGGAAAGGCTAGGGTGTTGAAGTCCATGCTCAAGACCATGAACAGCTTGGAGAAAAGGATGCTGTCCCTAAACCAAAATCCTAGTTGTAATTATTAAAATCAAAGACACAACCTTAGTAAATGAGCCTATATGAACACCTGTGTAATGGAGAGAATGAGAAAATGTGTAAATTAGTCAGTTAATTATGAAACATCAAGAGAAATAATGTAAGGATGAACTCCTGTCTACACCACTCCAGGACACTTCACTGAAACCCTCCACAAATATACGAATATCTAGTCTTATTAGAAACTGACCTTATCAGTCATCGGTCCCAGATATTAGAAGAAAATTTCAGAACTAGATGATAGGACCTCACTGATCAACTTTTTTTTTAAACCCATGGCCACTTAACCAATGAGCCACAATTCCAGCCCTTTATATTTTTATTTGAGATAGGGTCTCATGAAGTTAATTAGGGCCTCACTAAGTTGCTGAGGCTGATCTCAAAATAAACCATTCTTTTGTCTCAGTCTCTGGAGTCACTGGGATTACAGGCATGTACTTCCATGCCTGACTATAGACCAACTTTTTTATTTGGTCCTCTGGGGTTTGCTATAAACAGGACAAGGCAGAAAGGAAACATTAGGGACTGGAAGGGGTGAAAAGCAGACACAAGAAGATGCCCAATACCTGTTCTAGCATTGGGAAGTAGCCCCCTGCCCCTCAGGGATATCCAGGACTTCTTAAGAGAAAAACATCTTAAGAGAAGCGTCTTAAAGACTGGAGACTGCTACCTTTGCAAAGAGCCAGGGCTTTGGAGCAAGGACTGCCATAAATGGCATCCATCAGTGCATGGGGTATGCTTCTCTGTAAAGAGGGAAATCATTGGAGTTGAGCTTGCATAAGAATGAATGGGCTTTGCAGAATTTTAATTCCCAGCTTTGGACTAATAGATAAGCCAATCTATGAAACCATATGAGGGCATGATTATGATCCCCAAGGATGAATTGAGAAACATGGCTAATAGCCTTTCAAAAACTCCAGGAAGTTCTGCTTTCTTGCCACAGTCCTGGGAATTCTTGACTTGAAGAGGTCATTTACCCTATATCTAGCAAGGAGATAGGCCGTGACACTGGGAATCCTCAATCAAACATTGGGGACATCCCATTATCTGAAGCTTTCTTTGTAAACAGTTGGATTCAGTGTCATGTGGTGGCCTTGGTAATGGTGAATCTGAATTGTCAACTTGATTGGATTATGAGATACCAAAGATTAAGAGGCGTCTGGGTATGTCAATGAGGGTGTATCTAGGAACGATTGGGCATGTGGGGATAGAGAAATGAAGTAATGACCCTCCCTAAAGCATGAGCAGTGCCATCCAATCAGTTAGAGGCTTGGATGGAATAAAATTTGAAGGACAAGGAAACAGCAGCAGATGAAGCTCAATTCTTGAATAGGTTTTTTCTTTTAAAATTTTCTGGATGTTGATAGAACTTTACTTTATTCATTTATTTATATGTGTACTGACAATTGAACCCATGCCTCACACATCTAGGCAAGCTCTCTACCACTGAGCCACAATACCCTCCCCCTTGAAGGCAGTCTTGAATCTGCTGTGATCACCTGAGTATATCACACTCTCACTCCTTACTCCTCCAATGTGGACTCTAAGAAGCCCTTGGGTATCCCTGAGGGGGCAGTGGGCTACTTCCCAATGCTAGAACAAATAATCAGGCTTCTTCTTGTGTCTGCTTTCACCCCTTCCAGTCCCTAATGTTTCCTTTCTGCCTTGTCCCTGTTATTGCAAACTCCAAAGACCAAATAAAAAAGTTGGTTTATAGTCAGACATGGAAGCCAGTGATTCTCCAGGGATTTCCCAGAAGCCTTCAGTCTTATACTGGGGCAGCATCATTCATTCCTCTTGTTCTGAGGCTTCAGCCTCTTGGACCACACAGCTACTGGTTCCTCCAGCTCTCCAGCCTGCAGAAGGCCTTTGTGGACTATCTAGCATCTGGTAGTGTAAGACAATTGAATAAATCCCCTGTTTATAATTATACATCCTGTTAGTTGTGTTCCTCTAGAGAATCCTGACCAACCCTGGGTACCTGAAAGTTGTAGCTGCTATTGCACTCCTGGTAGATGAAGCTACAGAGCTAACCTTAGGACACTTGTTAGAGGTCCAAATGCCCCACCAGGTTCAGAGTGTTCTTGAAATTAAAGGACATCAACAGATAACTGGAGGATGGCTGACTAAATACCAGGCCCTAATAGTTTAGAATCTCCAGAGATTACTCACAAGGTCTGCCAAACTCGAAATCTGGCAACTTGATTTCTCACTGCAAGACAAGGGGCAATTTGCTTCCCTTGTGTGTGGAAACTATAGAGTAGGTCTACTTGAGCACACTTGACATAGAGCTCAGCCTTATAACCCACCCCCGATATTGAGTAATGCTCAGATGGAAGCAGCTACATTGGTGAGGAAACCGGAAAGGCAGGTTGTATAGTACCTGACCTCCAGGAGGTAATGTGGGCGAAACTCCTTCCTCTAAACACCTCAGCTCAGAAGGCTGAAATACCTGCCCTCACGGCAGCTTTGCAATTAGGAAAAAAAAAATGAGTTGCTAAATGAACACAGATCCAACATGATTTCTTAATTCTTCATGCTCATGCTACTATATGGAGAGAAAGGGAACTTAATAGAAAAAAATTCCCGAACAAACCATGAACCCCCAATTTTTTCTTTTGGAAGCAGTTCTGTTTAACCACCCATGTTTCAAGTATGCACTGCCAAGAACACCAAAAATGGCAATTCCCCCGTAGACCAGGGAAATGCACTAACAGACAGAAGTGCTAGAGGAGCAGTACGTACTTCAAAATATTTCAGAAATGGCTCTAATTCTTCAAATCCAAACTGACGTTCAAGCGCATCCTGCACAGAAACTGAAAAGGAATGGACAAATCAATGGTGATATAAATTAGCAGAAATGGATGGAGGACCAGGGAAAGAGTTTGTGAAGTCTTATTACCCTTGGCTGATCAATGGAAAAGTATTAAAGGGATCCATGATTCATGCCACTTGTGGAGAAAGGCACTGACCACTGTGGTTACTCACGCCTTTGGAAGGAAAGGCCTGGAGACTACCATTCAAGAGATCATGAGATCTCACTCCCTTTCCTTCATAATACTCCAGTGGGCAGGCTGGGGGCACCAAGCAACCACCTTCACTATTGAATCCAATAGAACAGTGAGGCACATCCCCTGGGGAAGATTGGCAACTGGACTTTACCCAGATGCCACCATGTCAAGGAAAAAATACCTTCTAGTTTTGGTTGACAAATTTTTTGTGGGTGAATTGAAGCATATCCTACCTGAACTGAGAGCCCTGAGAAGCCATGAAAGTCTTATGAAAAAAGTTATTCCTATATTTGGACTTCCTAGGTCCCTTCAGGATCACAATAAACTGTCCTTTGCCTCAAAGATGACATAGTATCACTCAGGAGATTTGGACATCACTTAACCTATCTTCATTCTTCTTGGTGCCCTCAATCATCAGGGAAAGTCCAAAGGCTTACTTACATTACTAAAACTATCATGACATAACTATGCCAAGAATCTTCCAAATCCTACATATTGCTCTGTTGAGGATTAGCATTGTTCCTAAAACTTGTATCCAACTAAGTCTTAATGAAATGCTTCATGGAAGAATTTTCCTGACCTCAGATCCTGTCAATGACCATAGAACATGGAAAATGATTAAATCTTTAATTAATTTGGGTCAAATGCAAAATGTTTTATTAGAATATGGCTTCAGAGTTCTGAGTCCTAATGATTCACCCTGTGTATCAAAAGTACAACCCAGTGACTGTAAACTTGGAACAATAACTTAACTTTAGATCAGCTTACAACAAGATCTGATGTTTTCCAATTGCCCATAAATAGACCTTACAACAAAAAGGCCCTGGGAAATATTTCTCTTATTGGGACTAATGCTGACATGTGGAATTAGGCTGGAGCCTTGTCTAACTCAAGCTCCAAATACATCTAAAATAAAAGATGATAATTATAGATATCTCCAAGGATATTTTCAAATGTGGGATGAACATATTTGACTAACACCCACTATGGAACAACTCAGTCAACAGGCAGTTTCCTCTTGGGAACAAAGAAAGCAGTCTTCATCACTGGAATGATCCTCTGGCTTATCTCTATTCCCTCCAGTGGGCTTGAAGATGTGATATGGCATGTCATGTCCTTTAGCACATATACACAAAAAGCCCTTAGTGACATATTTCAGAACATTTCACTATTAAGCAATAACCAAATCCCCCTGGATATTTCTCCTGCAGCACCAGAAGCAACTGATGCTGTCATTATAGTGGAATGTGTATTACCCCTGATAAACTCTGGAAATGTGTCTTCTACACTACCAGAATTAAGACTCTCAAAGAAATAAGATGTCTGATTCTGCCCAAAGCCTCAAAGACTTCCTATCCTTCAGGTTTTCTGGAACACCTTGCCAAGTAATAGCTCCCGTTTTCTTAGAGCCCTTATACTTTGCTTGGTAATACTTCTTTTTTGTTTGATCTGTTGTTGTGGGTTAATATCTTACGTGCCCAGACAATCAAAGAATGATTCTAAAAGCAACAAATCCCTGATCTTCCTTTGTGCCCTTAAGATAAATCAGGACAAGACTTTCCAAACCTGGCCAGGCAAGGTCGTTGTTCCTCATCAAGTCAGTAACAGCCACAGGAGACAGATCTCATCCCTAATTGCCCCTTATATAAAGAGATAAAGTCTGCAGGTGGGTGAGATGAAGCAATATCAGAAATGGAGAGAGGTGTGGTTTGGGAGGAGGGAGGGGAAACTAGCCAAGGAACAATGGGCCCTGGGGAAAGGCACAGATTCTGAATGCTGGGCCCTAAACCATGACCTTTCACCACGACTAATTAGTCCTAAACAGAAGCACAGAAAATACCAATGGGCACGAT
Source organism: Sciurus vulgaris (assembly GCF_902686455.1). NCBI lineage: Eukaryota > Metazoa > Chordata > Mammalia > Rodentia > Sciuridae > Sciurus > Sciurus vulgaris. Next base: position 21,681,525 of record NC_136479.1, on the reverse strand, counting down.
TTGAGTACTCATCCCTGGGATGGGACTGTTATCTCCCCAGACAACACTGAATTTCAACCTGTTTACAACTACCCTCCTGAAGTTTTAACCTAACTAGCCCCTGACTGTCAAAACTGCAGGTACACAGCTCCCAATGATTACATCATTGTACCCTGTAAAATCACAATCACTTCTGTAACTGGGGGCCACTTTCCCATCCAAAAAGTAGGTCCCAAAGGTGAGTCCATGAAAGAATAGTCTCTGAATTTGTTGAGGTCTGCTTCCCAGTCCTTTTGTGCTTACAGACAGAAAGCAGACATAAATGAAGGACAAAAATATAGGATTTTAATCCAGATGTCATGCATACTTTTCCAGGCCTGTCATTCTCTAAGACTGTCTCTTTCTTCCAGGCTGGTTACTCCAATCCTGGGAAACCTGTAAATCTATCTGTGCACTGTTAACTGAACATTAGAAAGATCGATGAAGAGAGATATCATATTTTGAGAAACCTATAATTTAAGGGACTTCTCAGTAAAATCTTTTAATCAGATAATGAAGATCAAGCCTATATGAGAAATGTGGGATCGACCAGACCACCAGAAACTATCTTCAGGTCACCACACTGGTATCATTCCTACATATCTCCCCATAACCACCCCTCACCAAGTTTCCTCAAAAAGAAGAGCCTGGGACTTGGGATGGCCCACATTCAATCCTTCCTGGAGTCATTTCCACTAGGACACCTACTTCCATGCTCAGCAAGGCATCAGCAACCTCAGCGTTCAAGCCCTCAGGAGAATTGTTTGGCAGGTGGCGGTTTCCAACAGTCAAGGGGTTCGCGCTTACCGTGTGTGAGCCAATCAGCGTCTGCATGACGAGCAAACCTGCACCAGCGAACGCTCATTGGTTAGTGTGGCAGCCTGTCTGGGTTCCAGGGCGCCTAGCTCCTGCTGCTGGGAGAGAAAGCCCTAACCCTCACTACTGGGGCCCCCCAAGGTGCCTGCCACAGCTCCTGGAGCTTTTCTGAAAGAAGCATCTTGCATTCCTAGCCACCCAGCCCTTCCTGGGGTCCCAGGTCACAGGAACTGACCCGCAGCTTCAGGGCCTGTGAGAAACAGAAAGTCTGGTGCTCAATTTTCAAAATATACTATTCAGCCCTAACTGGGTTCAACTGTAGCCACTTTAATTATAGCCCTTCCCTTTTGCTTGCCCTGATTTTAAAATTAGCCAATCCCGAGGATTGTGCCCCTGAGTCCTCCAATCAATGCTGGGTATGAAACCTGCTTTCTGCCCACGCAGGCGCCGGGTTCTGTAGTGCTCCCTGGCCACAAGTGAGTGCCTTGCCCACCCACTGCCAAGCATGTGTTTGATTTCTCCTGGCACCCCTTCCTTCCTTCCTTCCTTCCTTCCTTCCTTCCTTCCTTCCTTCCTTCCTTCCTTCCTTCCTCCCTCCCTCCCTCCCTCCCTCCCTTCCTTCCTTCCTGTCTATTTTTTTTTTTTTTTTTTTTGCGTGCTGGGAAATGAACCCAGGGCCTTGTGCTTAGGAGGCAAGCACATTACCAACTGAGCTATATCCCCAGCCCCTGTTGTGTCTTTTTTAAACACTTTTTTAAAAATTCATTTTTATTGTAAACAAATGGGATACATCTTGTTTCTCTGTACATGAAGTAGAGGCATACCATTTGTGTAATCATACGTTTACCTAGGGTAATAGTTTTTGATTCATTCCGTTATTTTTTTTTCTTTCAGCCACCCCTCTCACCCCTCTTACCCCTCTATACAGTCCCTCCTTCCTCCATTCTTGTCCCCCTCCCACCCCCCATTATGTCATCATCCGCTTATCAGCAAGATCATTCATCCTTTGGTTTTTTGAGATTATCTCACTTAGCATGATATTCTCCAATTTAATCCATTTGCCTGCAAATGCCATACTTTTATTATTCTTTATGGCTGAGTAATATTCCATTGTATATATATACCACAGTTTCTTTATCCATTCATCCATTGGAGGGCATCTGGGTTGGTTCCACAATCTGGCTATTGTGAATTGAGCAGCTATGAACATTGTTGTGGCTGTATCTCTTTAGTATGCTGATTTTAAGTCCTTTGGGTATAGGCTGAGAAGTGGGATAGCTGGGTCAAATGGTCCATTCCAAGTTTTCTAAGGACTCTCCGCACTGCTTTCCAGAGTGGCTGCACTAATTTGCAGCCCCACCAGCAATGTATGAGTGTACCTTTTTCCCCACATCCTCTCCAACACCTATTGTTGCTAGTATTCTTGATAATCGCCATTCTAATTGGGTGAGATGAAATCTTAGTGTAGTTTTGATTTGCATTTCTCTTATTACTAGAGATATGTTGATCATTTTTTCATATATCTGTTGATTGCTTGTATATCTTCTTCTGTGAAGTGTCTGTTCATTTCCTTAGCCCATTTGTTGAATGGATTATTTGTATTCTTGGTGTAGAGTTTTTTGAGTTCTTTATATATTCTGGAAATTAGTGCTCTTTCTGAAGTATGAGTGGCAAAGATATTCTCCCACTCTGTAGGCTCTCTCTTTGCATTGCTGATAGTTTCCTTTGCTGAGAGAAAGCTATTTAGTTTGAATCTATCCAGTTGTTGATTCTTGCTTTTATTTCTTGTGCTATGGGAGTCCTATTAAGGAAGTCTGATCCTAAGCCAACAAGTTGAAGATTTGGACCTACTTTTTCTTCTATAAGATGCAGGGTCTCTGGTCTGATTCCGAGGTCCTTGATCCATTTTGAGTTGAGTTTTATGTAGGGTGAGAGATAGGGGTTTAATTTCATTCTGTTGCATATGGTTTTCCAGTTTTCCCAGCACCATTTGTTGAAGAGGCTATCTTTTCTCCATTGCATATTTTTGGCACCTTTGTCTAGTATGAGAAAATTGTATGTATTTGGTTGTGTCCATGGTCCTCTATTCTGTACCATTGATCTACCTTTCTATTTTGGTACCAATACCATGCCGTTTTTGTTACTATTGCTTTGTAGTAGAGTTGAAGTTCTGGTATTGCGATACCCCCTGCTTCACTCTTTCTACTGAGGTTTGCTTTAGCTATTCTGGGTTTCTTATTCTTCCAGATGAATTTCATAATTGCTTGCTCTATTTCTGTAAGGTACATCATTGGGATTTTACTTGGAATTGCATTGAATCTGTATAGCACTTTAGGTAGTATGGCCATTTTGACAATATTAATTCTGCCTATCCAAGAACATGGGAGATCTTTCCATCTTCTAAGGTTTTCTTTCATTTCTTTCTTTAGTGTTCTGTAGTTCTCATTGTAGAGGTTTTTCACCTCTTTTGTGAGATTGATTCCCAAGTATTTTATTTTTTTCGATGCTATTGTGAATGGGGTAGTTTTCCTAACTTCTCTTTCTGAAGATTCATCACTTATGTATAAAAATGCATTGGATTTATGAGCATTGATCTTGTAACCTGCTACTTTACTGAATTCACTTATGAGTTCTAAAAGTTTTCTGGTGGAATTTCCAGGTTCCTCTAAATATATAATCATGTCATCAGCGAACAGGGATAGTTTGAGTTCTTCTTTTCCTATTCGTATCCCTTTAATTTCTTTGGATTGTCTAATTGCTCTGGCTAGAGATTCAAGGACGATGTTGAATAGAAGTGGTGAAAGAGGGCATCCCTGCCTAGTTCCAGTTTTTAGGGGGAATGCTTTCAGTTTTTCACCATTTAGAATGATATTGGTCATGGGCTTAGCGTAGATGGCCTTTACAATGTTAAGGAATGTTCCCACTATCCCAATATTTTTCTAGTGTTTTGAGCATGAAAGGATGCTGTATTTTATCAAATGCTTTTTCTGCATCTATCGAAATAATCATGTGATTCTTAACTTTAAGTCTGTTGATATGGTGAATGACACTTATTGATTTCCAGATGTTGAACCAACCTTGCATCCCTGGGATAAAACCCACTTGATCATGGTACACTATCTTTTTAATATGTTTTTGTATGCGATTTGCTAAAATTTTGTTGAGAATTTTTGCGTCGATGTTCATTAAGGATATTGGTCTGAAATTTTCTTTCCTCGATTTGTCTCTGTCTGGTTTAGGTATCAGGGTGATATTGGCTTCATAGAATGAGTTTGGGAGGGTTCCCTCCTCTTCTATTTCATGGAATACTTTGAGGAGTATTGGAATGAGCTCTTCTTTAAAGGTTTTGTAGAACTTGGCTGAGAACCCATCTGGTCCCAGACTTTTCTTTGTTGGTAGGCTTTTGATGACTTCTTCTATTTCATTGCTTGAAACTGATTTATTTAAGTTGTGTATATCCTCCTCGTTCAGTTTAGGTAATTCATATGTCTCTAGAAACTTGTTGATGTCTTAGAGATTTTCTATTTTGTTGGAGTATAGATTTTCAAAATAGCTTCTAATTATGTTTTGTATTTCACTCGTGTCTGTTGTGATATTTCCTTGTTCATTCCAAATTTCAGTAATCTGAGTTTTCTCTTTCCTTCTCTTTGTTAGTGTGGTTTAGGGTTTATCAATTTTGTTTATTTTTTCAAAGAACCAACTCTTTATTTTGTTAATTTTTCCGATCGTTTCTTTTGTCTCAATTTTGTTGATTTCGACTCTGATTTTAACTATTTCCTGTCTTCTACTACTTTTGGTGTTGGTCTGCTCTTCTTTTTTCTAGGACTTTGAGCTGTAGTGTTACATCATTTATTTGTGGATTTCTACTTCTTTTGTTGAATGCGCCCCATGAAATAAATCTTCCTCTAAGTACTGCTTTCATAGTGTCCCAGAGATTTTGATATGATGTGTCTTTGTTCTCGTTTACTTCTAAGAATTTTTTATTTCCCTCCTGATGTCTTCTGTTATCCATTCATCATAGAATAGTGTATTATTTAATCTCCAGGTATTGGAGAAGTTTCTGTTTTTTATTCTGTCATTTGTTTCTAATTTTAATCCATTATGATCTGATAGAATACAAGGTAGTATATCTTCTTGTATTTGCTAACAGTAGCTTTGTGGCATAAAATATGGTCTGTTTTAGAGAAGGATCCATGTGCTGCTGAGAAGAAAGTGTATTCGTTCTTTGTTGGATGGTATATTCTATATATGTTTGTTAAGTCTAAATTATTGATTGTGTTATTGAGATCTATGGTTTCTTTATTCAATTTTTGTTTGGAAGATCTATCCAGCGGTGAGAGAAATGTGTTAAAATCACCTAGTATTATTGTGTTGTGGTCTATTTGATTTCTGGAATTAAGAAGGATTTGTTTGATGAACATGGATGAGCCAATGTTCAGGGCATAGATATTTATGATTGTTATGTCTTGCTGATTTATGCTTCCCTTAAGCAGTATGTAATGTCCTTCTTTATCCCTTCTGACTAGTTTTGGCTTGAAGTCCACATTATCTGAAATGAAGATGGATACTCCAGCTTTTTTGTGGTGTCCATGTGCATGGTATGTTTTTCCCCATCCTTTCACCTTTAGTCTATGGGTATCTCTTTCTATGAGATGAATCTCTTGCAGGCAGCATATTGTTGGATTTTTCTTTTTAATCCAATCTGCCAGTCTATGTCTTTTGATTGATGAGTTCAGGCCATTAACATTCAGGGTTATTATTGTGATATGATTTGTATTCCCAGTCATTTGACTCATTTTTGTTTTTGACATGATTTGGTTTCTCCTTTATTTGGCTATTCCTTTAGGCTAGTTCCTCCTGTTGCTTATTTGCATCATTGTTTTTCATCTCTTCCTCATGGAATATTTTGCTGAGAATGTTCTGTAATGCTGGCTTTCTTTTTGTAAATTCCTTTAGCTTTTGTTTATCATGGAAGGATCTTATTTCGTTGTCAAATCTGAAAGTAAGTTTTGCTGGGTATAAGATTCTTGGTTGGCATCTGTTTTCTTTCAGGGCTTGGTAAATGTTGTTCCAGGCCCTTCTAGCTTTTAGGGTCTGGATTGAAAAATCTGCTGATATTCTTATTGGTTTCCCCCTGAATGTAATTTGATTCTTTTCTCTCGGGGCCTTTAAAATTCTGTCTTTATTTTGTATGTTAGGTATTTTCATAATAATGTGCCTTGGTGTGGGTCTGTTGTAATTTTGTATATTTGGAGTCCTATAGGCCTCTTGTACTTGGTTTTCCATTTCATTCTTCAGATTTGGGAAATTTTCTGATATTATTTCATTGAATAGATTGTTCATTCCTTTGGTTTGTTTCTCTAAGCCTTCTTCAATCCCAATAATTCTTAAATTTGGCCTTTTCATGATATCCTGTAATTCTTGTAGATTCTGTTCATGATTTCTTACCATCTTCTCTGTTTGTTCAACTTTGTTTTCAAGGTTAAATATTTTGTCTTTGATGTCTGAGGTTCTGTCTTCCAGGTGTTCTATCCTATTGGTTATGCTTTCCATGGAGTTTTTAACTTGGTTTATTGTTTCCTTCATTTCAAGGATTTCTGTTTTTTTTTTTCAGTATCTCTAACTCTTTATTGAAATGATCTCTTGTTTTCCATATTTGCTCTTTTAACTGTTGATTGGTGCGATCATTTAATGCCCGCATTTGCTTTTTCATCTCCTTCAATGCCCGCATTTGCTCTTTCATCTCCTCGTTTGCTTCCCTGATTGTTTTAATTATGTACATTCTAAACTCCCTTTCTGACATTTCTTCTGCTGTGCTGTCATTTGGTTTTATTGATATAGTATCTAGGTTTGTTTGGGACATTTTCTTCCCTTGTTTTCTCATATTGGTCAGATATCAGTGGGACTCTGAGATATTGCAGATTTCCTCTATTGGCTTATAGTGTCCCTGTAGATTTCCAGTATATCACCTCCCAGCCATCAGTAGCCTGAAGTCTTGGAGGAACTTGATAATGCAGTGTTTCTGAAGAAAGCTGCCCCTAGCCTGCTACTGGTTCCAGGGCTTGGAGCTCGCTCTGTGCGGAAAGGCTCTCATTGGGCAGCCTGCTCCAAGAAGCTGGCCGTGGAAGGAGGCTGCCACTGGAGGGAGCAGGGCTGCCTGGGGAAGACTCTAGCTGCCCTGCCCTGCTCTGAGAAGCCGCCTCTGTCCAGGTCTGCTGCTCCGGCCGAGCTTCACCCGGTGGGGGAGACCCACCCTGTGGCTCTATGTTAGTCCAAGTCTCTCAATGCCTCCCCTCCTTGAATCCTGGGTTCTGGAGCGACAAGAGATGCAGCCATCCTCTAGTCCGCCATCTTGGATCATGCCCGGGATGCTGTATTTTATCAAATGCTTTTTCTGCATCTATTGAAATAATCATGTGATTCTTGACTTTAAGCCTGTTGATATGGTGAATTACATTTATTGATTTCCAAATGTTGAACCAACCTTGCATCCCTGGGATAAAACCCACTTGATCATGGTACACTATCTTTTTAATATATTTTTGTCTGCAATTTGCTAAGATTTTGTTGAGAATTTTTGCGACAATGTTCATTAAGGATATTGGTCTGAAATTTTCTTTCCTCGATGTGTCTCTGTCTGGTTTAGGTATCAGGGTGATATTGGCTTCATAGAATGAGTTTGGGAAGGTTCCCTCCTCTTCTATTTCCTGAAATACTTTGAGAAGTATTGGAATGAGTTCTTCTTTAAAGGTTTTGTAGAACTCGGCTGAGAACCCATCTGGTCCCAGACTTTTCTTTGTTGGTAGGCTTTTGATGACCTCTTCTATTTCATTGCTTGAAATTGATTTATTTAAGTTGTGTATGTCCTCCTGGTTCAGTTTAGGTAATTCATATGTCTCTAGAAACTTGTTGATGTCTTAGAGATTTTCTATTTTGTTGGAGTATAGATTTTCAAAATAGCTTCTAATTATGTTTTGTATTTCACTCGTGTCTGTTGTGATATTTCCTTGTTCATTCCGAATTTTAGTAATTTGAGTTTTCTCTCTCCTTCTCTTTATTAATTTGGCTAAGGGTTTATCAATTTTTTTTTCAAAGAACCAACTATTTATTTTGTCAATTTTTTCAATTGTTTCTTTTGTTTCAATTTTGTTGATTTCGACTCTGATTTTAACTATTTCCTGTCTTCTACTATTTTTGGTGTTGTTCTGTTCTTTTTCTAGGGCTTTGAGCTGTAGTGTTAAGTTGTTTATTTGTTGATTTTTTCTTCTTTTATTGAATGCACTCCATGAAATAAATTTTCCTCTAAGTACTGCTTTCATAGTGTCCCAGAGATTTTGATATGATGTTTCTATGTTTTCATTTACCTCTAAGAATTAATTTCCTTCTTGATGTCTTCTGTTATCCATTCATCATACAATAGCGTATTATTCAATCTCCAGGTGTTGGAGTAGTTTCAGCTTTTAACTCTGTCATTTATTTCTAATTTTCAATCCATTATGATCTGATAGAATACAAAATAGTATCTCTATCTTCTTGTACTTGCTAACATTAACTTTGTGGCATAAAATATGGTGTATTTTAGAGAAGGATCCATGTGTTGCTGAGAAGAAAGTGTATTCACTCTTTGTTGGATGGTATAGTCTATAAATGTCCTTTAAGTCTAAATTATTGATTGTGTTATTGAGATCTATGGTTTCTTTGTTCAATTTTTGTTTGGAGGATCTGTCCAGTGGTGAGAGAGGTGTGTTAAAATCACCTAGTATTATTGTGTTGTTGTCTATTTGATTTCTGGAATCGAGAAGGATTTGTTTGACGTACATGGATGAGCCACTGTTTGGGGCATAGATATTTATGATTGTTATGTCTTGCTGATTTATGCTTCCCTTAAGCAGTATGAAATGTCCTTCTTTATCCCCCAGACTAACTTTAGCTTGAAGTCAACATTATCTGATATGAGAATGGATACTCCAGCTTTTTTGCTGTGTCTATGTGCCCTGACACACGAAGTCCCTATGTGTCTCTGGGAGGTGAAGCAAGGAGTCTTAGGCATCTACCTTCTCTGCCTCCTGAACCCTGGGCATTGGGTCTGCAATCACCTGGGGTTCTTCAACCTCACTGGTGGCAAGAAGGGGAGGTGGTTCTTGTGGACCAACTGGAGAAGGTGTTGGTAGGACCATGTGGGTCTTCCTGCTGGGAAGCAGGCTTTGGGAGGCATCAGGCTCAATGGGCAAAGGGCACATTATATGAGGGGTGCTATATAAAAGAGTCTGTCCCACAGGGCTGGGTAGGAAGATCCACCCTGTGCAATTCCAAGCAGGCTAGGGAGGTGTCCTGCCACTGGGAAATTGATGAACAAGTACTAGACAGAGCCTTCTGGATGAAGAACAGGGAACAGTTAAGTACCTGCAACTGGAGTTGGGGCCTACTCTTGGCAAAGGAAAGACTACAAGCCTGCAAAAAGAGGTGAAGCCTGGAGGCTGGGCTTGAAGCCCTCGTGAGGAGGCTCTAGATGGGCCTGGAGGCCAAGGATGGTTAGGGATTCCACTTCCTGTTGAGCAGGAGTGGGGTGGAGACTCTCAGGTTTCGACCTGTTCTTCTCCCTAGGGTTATGGTTCTTCTCATGCGAGCCTTAGGGTCTGCAGTTATTGAATGGGGTTTCTTCCTTGGAGTAGTGAGGGTGACGATGTCACCTACACACAGACATGGGGGAATCGCTCGTGGTGTTGGTGAAGAAAAATCCATTTATTGTGCACAAAGCTTTTGGTTACATAGACTATGCAGCTCCTTACCTGAGGGGAGGCTCCTTCTGCATCAACCAATGGAAAGGTCATTAACTCCGCTTATGGCAGATGTTCCCAAGGCATCACAAGTCCACTGGATGGCATTCCAATCCAGCCTGAGTGGTGGGCCTTTGCTCACTCCATTGACTCAGTGACTGCTGCCAAAATGCCTGTGGGACATTACCTACATGCAGTGGCCACCATTCAGTAAAAAAGTTAATGGATGCACCTGACTGGTGGGACTGGAAATTGTCCCCTGGGTGAGGGCAACAGAGATGTAAGGAGGGGGTCACTGGCCCAACCATGTGTCCAGCATCCCTCCTACCTGTGAGCCCTGTTGAATCTCTTTCCCACCTCACCCCTGAGGACACACCATTCTTGGGACACTCACAAGATCCACACCTGTGGCTCAGAGTCTCCTGACCTCCAGGGTCAGGCTAGACTGGATTTTAATGCAAACAGTAAGAGAAAGGCCTAGCAGGGGTGGGGAGCTCCCTTCCATGGAGCCCTGTGGCTCTTGTGCCACAGCCTGGTCACGTCTCTCTCTGGAGGCCCCTGCAAGCCCGGGGGAGAAAAGCACCTGTGGGGCCATCCAGCTGCCATGAGTGATGCCCCTGAGGTCACCCAGGAGCCATGAAGCAGGGGCTCCCTCGCAGAACTATTAGGCTCCGACATCCTTTTCCTTTCCTTTCCTATGCTGCCTCAAAAACAGCCTTCATAGAAAAAAAATAGGCCTTCCTTACTCTGCTCCTCCCCCTGTCCCATTGCCCTGCTCACTCAGCACTCTGGACTTGCCCTGTTGTCAGAGCCTGCAGTTCCTGGAATGCCTGGTGCTGCTCTGTCCTGAGCCCCGGTGTCTTCAGACTAATCTGGAGCCAGCAGGAAGGTGAGCATCCCTGCACCCCTTCTCCCCTCCACTCCCCTCCCCACCATTGATGTGATTTGTTAGAAAAAGCCCTCTGTTGACCTTCCCTGCAGGGACAAGGTATGGGGAACCATTCAGTAGCCAGTTTACAACTGACAGACCATCCAACTCTTGGGTTCTTTCCCTTCATTTGGATTCTTTTGTTTCCCAGAGGCACATGTTAGATTTTAAGGCAGGTGTGGCCTGCATCCACCTGAATGGTAAGGAAGATAACACTGATGTCCCCATTCCCAAACCACGACCAGCCATTCCCAGGGCTGTCTCCTTACCCCTCCCCTCCTTACCCCTCTGTAGGAGACCTACAGAGAACAGCTCTATAGTACCCACCCCACACCTCTGCTAATTCCCTGCATGACCAGGAGGCCATAAGCCAGAATCCTGAGAGGTCAGATAGGTATCAGATTGGAGGTGGCTGGGCAGGACACCCTTGCCCTTCCAACATCTTCTAGGTGCTCCTTTTGCTTATTCAGGCACCTATTTGATCCCCTGAGAGGGCCTCTACCTCCCTGTTCTTTTCCCATGGACACCCCTTCTCAATAGACAACTCCAGACTGGCTTGAGTTCCCTTCCTCTGCTGAATGATCAGAGCTTTGCTGATTCACATGCAAGACTAACCCACCAACCAAGTTCAGCTGCTCTATTGGTCCTGTTTATCCTGGAGCCAAGATGGAGCTTGGGTGGGCAATTGGGATCCCAGGCTTGGCTGTCCTGAGGTGTATATGGATGTGATGGGCCCAGGGAGTTTTAGAAGGAGACCAGCACAGAGAGGAGCCTATTGGCTGTGACCTGAGATCTCAGGAGGGGTAGTAACAGCAATGAACTCTCTGCTCAGAGTTAGGATGGGCACATCTGCTGGGGACGCATGAAGCTGGGTGATAGAAGACAACTAGCATGCAAGAGATACTGGGTTCCATCCTCAGTACCACAGACAATACAAAACAAAAGAAAAACAAACAAAACAGAACAGGCAGTGACTGGTGGACATTCTCAAAGATGAAGTAATTACTAGAATCTCCTGGCAAGCTTCCAAATCTGGATCAAACCCCAGATATCACTAACATCGCGCTGGGCTCTGACCAGGCATTGGGGTCATGGAAAATTTTGCAAGCAATCAGAAGGTGCAGCCTGAGCTGTGAATCACTGCACTGGAGTTAGACCTGTCATCCAATTCCATCTCCCCACTTAGTATCTTATTGAAGTTGGGCAAATCACAGGATCTTTCGAAGTGTCAGTGTCCTTATCTTAAAGAAACAACCAGCGAATGCTGTTTTGTGATGGTATTCAGGGCAGACCAGGTGCTGGCCCCTGACTCAGCAGCATGGAGCTGTTCCAGGACATCTCCCGGCCTCCACTGACCAAGGTGAAGGGAGTCCCGCTCATCAAGTACTTTGCAGAGATGGTGGGGCCACTTCAGAACTTCCAGGCCTGGCCTGATGACCTGCTCATTAGCACGTACCCAAAATCTGGTAAGTGAGGACAGCCACCCTGCTCCCCTACTGGGACTACAACCCCACCTTGGTCGGCAGGGCCAGGCCCTCCACCCTGCTCACCTCTGGCTCTCTCCTTTCCAGGCACCACTTGGTTGAGCGAGATACTCGAGATGATCTACCACGGTGGTGACCTAGAGAAGTGTCACCGGGCACCCATTTATACACGTGTACCCTTCCTTGAGTTCAAATGTCCAGGGGTTCCAACAGGTGTGTGGCGGGATCCAGGGGCAAAAGAACTGCAAGAAGTCATCTCTGGGTTCTAGCTCAGCACATTTTCCCCTGCCTGCACCTTAGGTCTGGAAACTTTAAAAGAAACACCTGCCCCTCGGCTCCTCAAGACACACTTGCCCCTGGCCCTGCTTCCCCAGAGTCTGCTGGACCAGAAGGTCAAGGTAAGTGGCAGGGAGGCCACTAGGCCATTCTAGCATAGTTCTTGTTCTGCTGGGAATTCTCTTCAAGTTTTGTCTCCACTCAAGTGGGAAGGCCACCTGACATCACTGTGGCAGGGCCCAAATGAGGAAGAGAGTGAGAATTTTCTGTGCAGACCTTATAGCAGGGCAGCATTGGTGCTCAAATGACCTGAGAGGAGAGGATATAGAGAGCTTGGTGTGCCTTGTCCCAATCTGTGCATGTGGTGGAATTTAAGGAATCAGATTAGTATGAAGTACAGCTCCAGGGACCAGCCAGGAGTTCCACATCAAAGCTGCTTTCAAATGCCAGCTGCCATAGCCATCCATGAGATCTCAAGCAAGTCAGCCTCAAGGCCTCAGGGTCTTCCTTTGTCAAGCTGAGAGAGACTCCCCGACAGGGGTGCTGTGAAGGGTGCCAGGCAGGCAGAATGGGAGGCAGTACTGGAGTGTGTGTACGTGGGTGGTGTAGCTGGCAGTGGGTGTTGTCTGTCCCTGCAGGTGATCTATGTTGCCCGCAATGCAAAGGACGTGGCCATCTCCTATTACAACTTCTACAAAATGGCCAAGTTGCACCCTGACCCTGGCACCTGGGACAGCTTCCTGGAGAAGTTCATGGATGGACAAGGTGAGCCCCAATCTGGAGGAAGGAGAGGGCTGGAGCTGAGGAAGGCCACCTAGAACTCATACCAACCCCTGTTGGTGCCCCTTCCCCAGTGTCCTATGGGTCGTGGTACCAGCACGTGCAGGAGTGGTTGGTACTGAGCCGCACCCACCCTGTGCTCTACCTCTTCTATGAAGACCTGAAGGAGGTGAGACTGCCAGCCGCCAATTCCATCCATGACCCATCTGGGAGACAGGAACCTCAGGGGACCTGCCAAGGCCCTCCCCTGTGTCTAGCCCACCCAGTCCAGGATTCTTCTCACCAACTTCCTGGTTTGTACTGCAGAGGCGCTCAGCATAGGACCCAGCACAGCCCTCATCTCTTGCTCCTGGAACAGTTACACATGCCCAGGCCACTGCCAAACCAGGGACCACATTTCTGAAAGAAGACTGTCCCTGCCCTCTCTCCTAAGGCACCAAGCAGGTCTCAATCCCAGACCCTAAACAGTATGAGTCCAGGAAAAGATGCCCAGAGTAAAAGATGCCCAGGGTTTTCCAAGTCAATGCGGTCAGCACCATTTTTACACCAGAGAGAGGACTTCCCTTTTGTGTCCTAATCCTCCACTGAAGAGTCTGTCTCTTGCTTAAGAACCCTAAGAAAGAGATTGGAAAGATTTTGGACTTTCTGGGGCGCTCCGTGTCAGAGGAGAGTGTGGATCACATTGTCCAGCACACATCCTTCAAGGAGATGAAGAAGAATCCCATGGCTAACTATAGCACCTTACCGACTGAGTTAATGGACCACAGTATTTCCCCCTTCATGAGGAAAGGTGGGTGCTGGTCAGGGTATGAGTCTGGAGAAGGGAGGGTGGAAGCAGCTGCTGAGCCACCTGTTGGGTGGGACTCATACGTCCTTTTTCCCTCCCCAGGCATCGTGGGGGACTGGAAATCTGCCTTCACTGTGGCCCAGAATGAGCGCTTTGATGCCCACTATGCTGAGAAGATGGCAGGCTGCAAGCTCGACTTCCGCTGGCAGCTCTGAGTGGTGTCATGGGGGCCACTGCAGGGGGAGCGTGGGCACAAGCGTGACCCATGACCTCAGAAATAAAATATGATGTGTCCACACAGAGGCTCTGTGGAAGCCAGGAGAACACCTGACACTAACTAAACCCCACTGGGACCAAGTAGGGCCCTCTGCCCCTGCAGCCTGCCATGATCATTTGCTCTGCCTGGGTGGGGACAGAGTGTCTGCATAAGGAAGGCCCAGTAGACAGGAGAGAAGAGCAAGAATATTTGATCCTGTAAGATCCTCTGTTGCCTACTCCCTCCAGCCTGCCAGCCAGCTTCACTTTTTGGGATGGCTCCTTACAAGCCACCAGGTACCTCTGGATCACATTGAGGGGAGACAGCTGCTATCCACATAGGAGGTGTCTTCAAATAGGATGGAGTTTTGATCTGGGATCTGCAGAATGCAGACAGGAGGCGCTGGTCAGAGGCTCTCAGGAAGGCCAGCCTCCTCTTGGCCTGGAGCCCTGGATCAGCCAGCACCCACCCATCCTCACCTTCCACTCTGCAGTCAAGGTGTCCAGATCCCCTTCCCACTCCCTCTGCTCCCTAACTGGTCCTCAGTCAAGGTGGCCTAAGGCAGAAGACCAAGAGCAGGGAGAAGGGTGAGACTCTGCCCCATGGTGTCATGCTAGATCGAGAAGGGGTCTGGTGCCTTTCTGCACGGTGTAAAAAGCCACAACCTAGGGGTCAACCTAGGGGTCAGTAGGCAGGAGTCCTGGAGGTACAGGTGTGCTGGGGGCTATGCCATACGGACTACGCCAAGATGGTGCCTGGCAGCCAGCCAGAAGTTGTTTTGATCACATCGGCGGTGAGGAAGTCAGTTAACATAAACATAAACACACTCAGGTGCTTTGACATTGGGCGTGTTCAACTGAGTCCACGCACACAGCACGTGCGCATGTGTTCCCGAGTGCTTCTGCTCAGGCCTGCTCGTTTTGACCTTTGCCGTGATTGGGTAGCTGGCTCGCTTAACTGGCGTGGCCCTGCCCTCCGCCTCTTGGAGGGAATATAAGCGGGCAATAGGCAGAAGGCAAAAAGCAGCAGCAGCAGTAGGCAGAAGGCAGAAGGCAGATGGCAGATGGCAGATCGCAGAGTGGAGGACTAAGAACACACATCTAGGTCACAGATCACAGAACGCCATACGCGGGATGCACCACTAAGAAGCACCTCTGATGACAGCATCTTTAGCACGCACCTCTAGCACGCACCTTTAGTTCTCAGGATGCAGGATGCACCTCTAAGAAGAAGCAGCAGAACTCTAAGAAGAAGTAGATCTCTGAAAGCGTAGCAAGTCTCTTTTCCTCTAAGCAAAGTCTTTCTCCCTCTCAAAGTCTCTCTTCCTCTAAAATGAAGCAAGCCTCCCTTCCTCTATAAGCTAGAGAATAAGCAAGCAAGCAAGGAAGCAGCTCGGGAATAGAAGTAGTTTATTTCCAGTCCACCTCCGATAAATACCCGTGAGATTGTTGCTGCAGGCGGTAACAAATATCTGCAGGATTGTTGCTGCAGGTGGTAACAAATATCTGCAGGATTGTTGCTGCAGGTGGTAACAAATATCTGCAGGATTATTGCTGCGGGCGGCAACACAGATGGAACAACTCTCAGCCTGCATCAGGTGACTAGTGACCTGGGTCACAGTGTCAGTGTCAACAAGAGGCGTGAAAGCGGGCATATCAGAAGGTGTGGGCACATGCATCCAGCTCAAGCTACTCTGACTGCCAAAGTGAGGAAGCACAGAAGGCCAGAGCAGCCTGCTCACTGGGGGCAGGCTGAGGACCCAAGGCTGGGCAGGAGAGATTCACAAGGCAGATGCAGGTCCTTGAAGTTGCAAGGCCATGAGAGGAGAAAAGGGAAGGACTCCCAAGATGACCCCATGCTCTGTCTGTGGTCCTTGTGTCAATGAAGGCCTCTCCGTGGAGGCTGCCTTACCCACTGTGGGATGTGTGGATCAGGGCACAGTAGGGCAGGTGTTCTGGGATACAGTGCCAACACCTTCTGGAATAAGCCCTTGCAGTCAGTCTCAAGTTTACCTTTCTATGGGACATGGGATGATGAGCAGGCAGCTCAGGGTGTGTCTCCTGAGGGGAGACTGAATCAGCCTAGGGTCAGGCGGAATGCTTGCCAGAAATCTGACCACTCCATTCCCAGTTGGACATCACTCCTTGGCTTCTTCATCAATGTCATCTACCTCATACCTGTAGGGAGTGGAAGGAGAACACTGGGTGTAGCCAGGTGCCCACTGCAAGCCAGGGAGCTAGGAAGAGGAGGAGGAGATGGAGGAGTGGGAAAGTGGCCTGAGGAGCCCAGTACCTCCCACAACTCCCAGACCAAGTGACCTCTGGTGAAGATTTTGTCCCCTTGTGCAGACAGGCTGAAAAATGTCAGCCAAGAAGGTGTGGTGAGGAGGCGCAGCTCAAGGAGGGGTGTCCGCTCACTTATTGGTGACACAGGTATAACTGCCTACCTCCACCATGATCCACGGCCTCTTTCTATCCACAGCCTTGACCCAAGCTGCCGCCTTGACTCCAAGCATGGCCACATTGTCCTCTTAGGCTAGAATGGTCCCGCAGCAGAGTCGGGGCCTGTGAGTAGAAGGAATGTTAGTCTGGGCCAGGACAGCAGACCCTCCCTGCTGACTCCCACATTTACTTGTCACCAGATCCACAGTGGCAGGGTCATGGCCAACTGCTGCAGCTTGTCAGGACCCCTCTCTGTATGGTCTTCTGAGGCATCTCCAAGTCATTGTATAGATGGGCAGTCGTGGCTGATGTGGGAAGGCGGCTCAACCTTGAGGGCTCTGGGATGGGCACCCTGCCCCATGCTGTCAGAGGAGCTCAGCAGGGACCCCCCCCCTCCCCAGTTATCACCAAGGGTCCAGCACCTTCCCTGCCTGTCCACTAGATGTCCACATTTGGACCTGACAAGCTAAACTACCAGGTTAATGAGATGTGGGAACAGTAGTCACCCATGAGGGGGAGAAACTGTAAAGATACCAAAGGGTGGTTTGGAGGTGCAGTCACCTCCTGTCTCCTGTCCTGGGCGCTGTTTGCCTGAGTGTGCTGGGTCAGCAAAACCTGCAGGGAGCCGGACCTCCCCTGCCCTTTTCTAACCATCTGTGTGGCAATTCACCCAAAGTTGAGAAACAATTATTCCATGTGGACCTTTGTCCTCTCAGGCATGACTTCATATTCAAGGTAAACCTTTGTCCTCTCAGGCATGGCTCCACTCCCGTCAACCTCTAACAAAACCAAACTGGCAAGTAAACAAGACTGAAGGCCGAGGATTCTGCCCACTGTGCCAAGACAGGCAGGGAAGCTAGGGCAGCAGAATCTGGGGCTTGAAAGGCAGCACCTGGGTGGCAGCCACACGTGGCCCTTGCTGAAGGATACAGGGTGGGCTCTGCCAAACCCTCCAGGTTCCCAGCACAGCAAGAAGCAGAGTGGGAGGTCGGAGGAAGCAGGGAGGCACAGGCCTTGGGTCACAGAAGAGAGAAGCAGGAGGCAAGGGCCAGAATTGCCTCTGTCTCGGGGAGAACTAGTGAAACCCTGAGGACAGTCGTGGGCTGCATGAGGACAGTGCACCCCAGGATGGCCATGTAGAGAGCACCCGAGGGAGCTGGAAAGCTCTCACCCAGTGACACCAGAGACACTTCAACATCCTAGTGCAGCACACTCTGCGTGCCTGGTGGTGCTACTGTAGATAATGCTACTGTGTGGCCAGTGGTATAAGATAGAGCACGTGTGATTGTGTAGATGTACACATGCCCGATGATACTAAGCAATGGTGCTCCTGAGGTATTTACTAGACTTCACTTCCCATCATTAGGGTGCAGTCTTTTTACCTTATGAAAAATATACGGGAAAGCAATATGCCCTGGGACACCAGCAGCCGCCCCCCAGCTCATGTTCACTGCATCTTTTGTTTCCATCAAGAGGCAACATGGAGGTGGGTGCAGTTGTGCAGGCCTACAGTCCCAGTGACTCGGGAGGCCGAGGCAGGAGGATCACAAGTTTAGAACAGCTCAGCAACTTAGTGAGACCTGTTTCAAAATGAAATATGGAAAAGCAATGAGGACAGTCATGAAGCACCTCTGGGTTAAATCCCCAATACCAAAATAATACTATTATTAATAATAATGAGGAGGAGGAGGAGAAAATAAAGGCAACAGGGAGTGACTGGTAGCATCTAGGTTTGTGTAAGTTCTCTGTGATGTTCTCACAACTTTGAGACTGTCTAGTGTTGCCCATCTAAGAAGATTTAGTGATGTTTTGGCTCTATGTTTTGGCTTTTTTTTTTAAAGAGGTACTAGGGACCAAAAGAAGAGGCCTAATGCTTTCTAGGACTGGAGACCAAAAGTAAAATAAAAATGGTTCCTTTTGTGGAAACAAACAAACAATCTTGGAACCAAAGGATCCACCTCACCTGGTTTATGGGTGAGCACACTGAGGCACAAGCAGGAGACAGGCTCACAGAAGGGCAGACCTGAGTCATGGCCTCATTGTCCCACTTGATTGTGCTGCTGCCTCTTGGGGTCCTGCCTGGGCCTTGACTCTGGGAGGGAAGAACCCAGCAGGAATAGGCCCTGTGAAGAGGGGTCTTGGGAGTACGTTTTGCCACCCAACTTAGGAGTGACCCCTGAACTGGGACACAGAGGGCTCTTTGGAATGGGTGCCTGGGTCACAGCAGGGTTTGGTTCATACCATGCAGGGACAACACAAAGCCCCATTCCTTGCCCTTTCCTCTTTATCTACCTGCATAGTTAGTGCAGGGGAAGATGTACAAATGTCCCTGTCTACCCTCTTTGTCTCACCCTCTGTGCAAGCCATGTGACTGTAGGCAAGTCATTGTCCTCTATAAAATATAGGAGGGCTCCCTTCACCATTTGGTGAATGCAGTGGTGGGTGCCAGGGCTGTAGGCTGAGTCTCTTAAAGGAGTGGTGCTCCTTCTCTGCGTCTCTCCTGCACTGGGGGTACTAATCCAGAATCCTCCTGAGTAGGCTTACACACTAGTTCTCCTCCTGGTTCAGGGGAACTAAAAAGGTTAGAAAATGATCCAGGGGACAAGAAGGGTAACCCTGTAACCATCAAGACTCCCAGCTTCACCAGGCCATGCTTAGGGTGGAAACAAGAGAGGACAGTAGCTGTGGAGGTAGTTCAGGGACTGAGAATGTAGCCTTTAAAATACAGGGAGAGTCCGGTGTGGTGTTGCAGGCCTGTCATCCTAGTGGGTCAGAAGCAGCCTCAGCAACTTAGTGAGGCCTGTCTCAAAATAAAAAATAAAAGAGTCTGGGGATCTGACTCAGTGGTTAAGTGCCCTGGGTTCCATTCCAAGTACTAAAAAATAAATAAATAAAATAGAAGGGAGAGCCAGGTATGGAAATGACAACTGCATTCCCAGATACTCAGGAGGCTGAGGAGGGAGGTTCACTCGAGCTCCTGAGTTGAGTCCAGCCTAGACTGTTAAATACTGAGATAGACGTACCATCTGTCCCATTTTTCGGCCGGAGTCAGCCTTATTTCCTGCTCTAACCCTAACCCCATGTTCTCCTTACATCCAACTGTTAGAGTTGGGGCCTTCTGAGAAACTGAGGAACTGAAAAGAATCCCTCTTCAAACACGATTCTTCTATCAAGTCAGAAAGATTTCAGACATGTTGCTCAGAGTAACAAAAATGAGTATATTGAAGGTTTAGGAAAAGGGAAAGGGGACACTCTCAAGGGAGAGAGTGGGTCCTCTCAGAGAGGAGAGGGTCAGTGTGCCTCTCCTGCACTCCAGTTTTATTGGGGATCCCAGAGAAGTTTCCAGAGGCCTGCCCATGTCCACATCTTGACTTCTGATGGACAGCATACTGACTTCAGACTGTCAAGTCCCCATTGTCATGGCAACTCTAGGTCACCTTGGCCAATGCTGACCAGTTCTAATCGGATTTTTAAAACTTATTTGTTCTAATTAGTTATACACAACAGTGGAATGCATCTTGACATACCATACATACATACTCTTCTAGTTGTACATGATGTAGAATCACACCAGTTGTGTAATCATATATCCACAAAGGGTAATAATGTTCATGTGTCCACAAAGGTTAATGATGTTCTGATTCAGTCTCCCCTCAGGAGACACATCCTCAGCTGTCTGCTCATCATCTCACTGTCCCCCTGGAAAACCAACCCTGAGAGTGACCCCAAGACCCTATTCCAGAAAGAGCAGCTGGTGTTGGCCCTGTATCCCCATAACACCTGCCCCTACTGTGCCCTGATCCACACATCCCACAGTGGGTAAGGCAGCCTCCATGGAGAGACCTTCATTGACACAAGGATCACAGACAGAGCATGGGGTCATCTTGGGATTCCTTTCCTTTTCTCGTCTCATGGTCTTGCAACTTCACTGCATCTGCCTTGTGAATCCCTCCTGCCCAGCCTGGGGTCCTCAGCCTGCCCCCAGTGAGCAGGCTGCTCTGGCCTTCTGTGCTTCCTCACTTTGGCAGTCAGAGTAGCTTGAGCTGGATGCATGTGCCCACACCGCCTGAGGCCTGCTTTCATCCCTCTAGCTGACATTGACACTGTGACCCAGGTCACATGTAAGCTGATTCAGGCTGAATGCTCTTCCTCCAGTACCTCCTGGACATATGCCTTCTGATGCTTGGGTTGTCTTTGACCTTCTTAACACAGCCCTGAATGGCACCTGACCCCTTCTCATTCTAGCATAATCCTTTGGGGATGGAGTGTCACCCTTCCTTTCCCTGCTCTTGGTCATCTGTCCTCGGCCACACTAACTGAGGACCAGCTTGGGAGCAGGAGTGGGAAGGGGATGTGGACCCCTTGGCTGCAGAGTGGTAGGTGAAAATGGGAGTGGGTAACTCTTAGGGTTCCTGCTGCTTCGGGGCTCCAGGCCAAGAAGAGGCTGGCCTATCCTGGAAGTCTCTGACCAGTGCCTCCTGTCTGCATCCTGAGGGCCCAGATAAAAACACCATCCTGTTTGAAGACACCTCCTATGCAGATGGTTGCCCTCCTCCCCTCATTGTGGCCCAGGATACCTGGTGGTTTGTAAGGAGCCATCCCAAAAAGTGAAGTTGGCTGGCATACTGGAGAGAGTAGGCAACAGAGGATCTTACAGGATCAAATATTCTTGCTCTTCTCTCCTGTCTCCTGGGCCTTCCTTGTGGAGACCCTCTTCCTCCACGCAGGCAGAGCAAATGACCATGGCAGGCTGCAAGGGAAGAGGGCCCTTCTTGGTCCCAGTGGGCTTTAGTTAGTGTCAGGTGTTCTCCTGGCTTCCACAGAGCCTCTGTGTGGACACATCATATTTTATTTCTGAGGTCATGGGTCACGCTTGTGCCCACGCTCCCCCTGCAGTGGCCCCCATGACACCACTCAGAGCTGCCAGCGGAAGTCGAGCTTGCAGCCTGCCATCTTCTCAGCATAGTGGGCATCAAAGCGCTCATTCTGGGCCACAGTGAAGGCAGATTTCCAGTCCCCCACGATGCCTGGGGAGGGAAAAAGGACGTATGAGTCCCACCCAACAGGTGGCTCAGCAGCTGCTTCCACCCTCCCTTCTCCAGACTCGCACCCTGACCAGCACCCACCTTTCCTCATGAAGGGGGAAATACTGTGGTCCATCATCTCAGTCGGTAAGGTGCTATAGTTAGCCATGGGATTCTTCTTCATCTCCTTGAAGTATGTGTGCTGGACAATGAGATCCACACTCTCCTCTGACACGGAGAGCCCCAGAAATTTCACAGTCTTTTTAATCTCCCAGTAAGCAAGAGACAGACTCTTCAGTGGAGGATTAAATTGCTTACTGAGGACACACAAGGGGCGTCCCCACTCTGGTGTAAAAAGGGTGGGGCCAACATCGACTTGGACCCTCAGTCCCATCTCTTTCACAATGGGCCTCTTTCCATGGATCCACATTGTTTAGAGCTCCTTACAGACTGAAAGGATGATGTTTTGTGTTCACCAGGAGAAGGCCAGTGGCTCCATAGCCTTGGACATCATGTGTCCACTGGTGCCCCTGTGAAGACCATGGGATTTTCAGAAATGTGGGATGTGAGGAGAAGCTGGGGTTAGGGTTTGAGCAGGAAAGGAAGGGTGGCCTGAGGCAGAACTGGGGCAGGTGTACCTGCCTCCACCAAGGGGTGTCGGGGTTGGTACCTTGCACAGAGATCCCAGAGACAGGAGAAGTAACTAGGGGGCCAGGGTGAGTCACGTTTCCCTTGAGAGGTAGAAATGAGGTGTGTAAACCATTCTTTTCTCCAAGTCCCCTGTGTTTTTATTTCGCCTCCTTTTTCTATTTGCACGGCATCTCCCTGTGCTGCCCACACTGCTCTTGACCCTGAGCTCAGGCGCTCTTCCTACTTCATCCTCTGAGTAGCTGGGACTACAGGTGCACCTGCACGCCTGACTCTCTTTTGAATTTTCAAGGCTGGTTTTTCAGCCCCTGAATTCTTTCTACCCACCCCTCTGTCCTTACTTCCCCATGAAAGAGAATGGGCTGGTGAAGCTAAGAGCCAAGATGGTTACAGGTTAACTCTTCTGGTTCCAGGAATCATTTGCTGAAGATTTTCATTTCCCCTGATCCAAGGGAGAAGGAGTGAGTGAGTCTACTCAGGAGGATTCTGGAATGGTCCATCATACCCATAGTGCAGGAGAGATGCAGAGAAGGAGTGTAAGTCCTTAAGAGATCCAGCCTACCACCCCTGGCACCCACACTGCATTCACCATATGCTGAAGGGAGTTTTCCTGTATTTATAAAGGAGAAATGACTTGCTTACAGTCACATGACTTGCATAGAGGGTGAGATCAAGAGGGTAGACTGAGGCATTTATATATCTGCCCCAGCATTACCTATATAGGTAGATACAGAGGCAAGGGGAAGGAATGGGGCTTTGGGTTGTCCCTGCATGGTATGAACCAAGCCCTGCTGTGGCCAGGCACACATTCCCAGGAGCCCTGTGTTGTCCCAGCTCAGGGGTCACTCCTACATTGTACAGCATCACCTACTCCTCAGACCTGCTTGAAATGGTTTGATCACCTCTCCCTGCCAGTTCCCCCTGTCACAGAGCCCTGACCCAGGAGAACACATGGGAAGGGCTCTAAGAGACAGAATCACTATGTAAACGTAGCCCATGACTCAGGATCTGTCCTCCTGTCAGCCGGTCTTCAGTTTGCTTATGTGTAACCCAGGGTCAGACTGTTGCTTTGATTCTACATATTTTCCTAAAGACAGTAGAATAATCAGTCATGATTTTCCTCTGTTCATATATCAATACAGAACCACTGAAATGCCCCATCATGAACAACCCCAGGAATGGGATCCTAATTAGCATGAGTCACACTCTATGTATGTATAACATATCAAAACACACTCAGGTGTCATGTATATTTAAAAAGAACAAATAAAAAAATTATCTTCAATAGGTCTCGGTGTTATTTTCATACTTTGGTCCTGCAGCACAAAACATGTGTATCATGTAGGTCTGCTGGTTCCCGTCTCCTGATTTCTTACCACTGGACACACAGTTGCGTTATCTACAGTAGCACCACCAGGCACACAGAGTGTGCTGCACTAGGATGTTGAAGTGGCTGTGGTGTCACTGGGTGAGAGCTTTCCAGCTCCCTTGGGTGCACTCTACGTGGCCGTCCTGGGGTGCACTGTCCTCATGCAGCCCACAACTGTCCTCAGAGTTTCGCTAGTTCTCCCCGAGACAGAGGCAATTCTGGCCCACACCTCCTGGTTCTCTCTTCTCCTGTGACCCAAGGCCTGTGCCTCCCTGCTTCCTCCCACCTCCCACTCTGCTTCTTGCTGTGCTGGGAACCTGGAGGGTTTGGCAGAGCCCCACCCTGTGTCCTGCAGCAAGGCCCACGTGTGGCTGCCACCCAGTGGCTGCCTTCCAAGACCCACAGATGCCACTGCCCAGATTCCCCTGCCTGTCTTACCACAGTGGGCAGCCTCCACGGCCCTTGTTTATTGCCAATTTGGATTTGTTTGAAGTTGAGGGGTGTGTGCAGCCTTGCCCGAGAGGACAAAGGTCCACATGGAATCATTGTTTCTCAACTTTGGGTGAACTGCCAAAGACATGTAAGAAAAGGGCAGGGAAGGGTCAGGCTCCCTGCAGGTTTTGCTGACCCAGCACAATCAGGCAAACAGCACCCAGCTCAGGACACAGGAGGTGACTGCATTTCCAAACCACCACTTGGAACTCTGGTTCCCCCTGTCAAGAATAACCACTGTGCCCACACCTCATCACCCTGGCTTTTTATCTTGTCAGGGTCCAAACTGGGACATATGGTGGGCAGGCAGGGAAGGTGCTGGACCCTTGGGGGCTCCCTGCTGAGCTCCTCTGACAGCACACAGCAGGGTTCTCGGTGTCCCAGTACAATAGCCCATCACTGGGGACTCAAGATTGCTTCTCCTTCCACAGTTGCCAAGATCATGAATCTGTACATGACTCAGAGTTGCTCTAGAGGATCATGCAGACAGGGGTGCTGATGACCTTGCAGCAGGAGTCAGTCATGACCCTGTGGATTGGAGAGCCTGGTGAGAGCTGATGGTGGCAGACAGCAGGGGGCCTCGTGTTGACACCCAGCATAATGCTCCTTTCACTCACAGACCCCCATGTCTATGTGGGACGATTCCAGCCTCAGGGGACTATGTGGCCAAGCCTGGAGAAAATATGGGCGCGTGGGTCAAGGCCACGAATGGGGAAGAGCGATGAATCCAGGCAGAGGTGGTGAGTTACAGTCCTACCACCAAAAGTGAGTGCACACCCTTCCTTGGGCTGTGCCTTCCTCACCACACCTGCTTGGCTGACATTTTTCATCCTGTCTACACAGTGGGAGAAGAGTATCCCCAAGGGCACCTGATCTGGGAGGTGTGGGAGGCACTGGGCTCCTCAGGCCACTTTCCCACTCCTCCATCTCCTCCTCCTCTTCCTGGCTCCCTGGCTTGCAGTGGGCACCTGGCTATACCCAGTGTTCTCCTTCCACTCCCCACAGGTATGATTCTTCTTCATTGATGAAGAAGGCAAAGAGGGAGTGACCAGCTGGGAACAGGGTGGCCAGACTTCTGGAAAATCTCATGGTCTTCACAGGGGCACCAGTGGGCACATCATGTTCAAGGTATGAAGCCCCTGGCCTTCTGGGGAACAGAAAATACCATACTTTAAGCCTGCAACGAGTTCTAGCTTGGGACTCACTTGCCTGAGACTTGAGAAGGTCTGGGGAAACTGCAGGGGAATTTGCTATCATGCCTCTAATTTTGGGGTAATATTGGGGAGCAGGATAGATTTTTCAGCTGGGAAGGGCTCTGAGCACTTTCTCATCTCTCCATGGCTGGTAGTGAACAGGACCCCCAGCCATCTGGAGATCAAGTGTTTAATGGCAGTACAGAGGTTAGAGTGGAGGCTCTTGTCACAGTTGGGGACTTCCCAGGGAAAACATGATCTCATGGGATTAGGCCATGAACACTTTTGAAGGGAAATAAGACCATCAGGTGAGCTCTCCAGAGCTCTCTGTCCTGCAGGATCGACAGTCTTTCCAGGAAACCGGGAGCTGAAAGGTGCACCAGCTGTCCAGGCTGTGGAGGGAGATGACATGGCAGGGGAGGGGAGGCTAGGAAAGTCAGCTCAGCCCTCTGAGACTGTGTGGCCAGCAGAAATGCCAGGTAGGAGCAGAGCGAGCAGGGACTGCCCAGTTCTGAAAACAGTATTAGAGACTTTCCAGATGCTGAGGGCACTCCAGGTAGTGAGGGGCAGACCTATGCTCAGACCAGTCTCCCAAGCAGCCCTGTATCTTCACCTCATTAGCCCAGCATAGCCACATCTAGGTGGAGACTGAGATGGTAAGGGACACGTGATTCATGAAGAAGTGTCATGAGGAAGAGGGCAGGCTCAGCTGAAATTCCCCGCTCCATGGAATGTCATCAAGAGACACTTCCTGTCTGCACTCAGAGGCCACAAGGGCTCTTCCCTTTGTTCTTTGCTTGAATCAGTCTGGGATTTCTGTCCCCATGTGCTGCCTCCCTTCTGGCTTCAAAGGGCCTAAGAAATCCTCACCTGAACTCAAATTCTTTCTGGGTCCAATGTTTGGACTGAATCCAAAGATCAAAGTTGGTATCACTGGAAGGGACTTAAGGACACACTTGGATTGCACAAGCAGGGACACAGAGGCCTACGTCAGAGAGGAACTTGTTCCAAGCAAAACAATCCAGGTGAGGTGGGGAGAACCACACAGTTCACTCAGCTCAGCCTCAGCGTCCTTGCCACACACGGCACAGACACAGGCACTGGCCCTGATTGGTCAGTTAATGGCTCTGCAGGCCTCAGTCCTTCATGTCTGCTCATGCATCAGAGTCACCACCACATGGGTAAGAGATGGGATGGAAGTGGAATGCCAATGCCTAGGTAGCTGTCCCCAAGGTCATAGTCTCCACAATGCGGAATATATGGAGAGAACAGAGTCAAAACCCCCAAAGCTGGGGCCACAAAGGCAGGTTCCTCCCAGTCATTGTCCACATTGCAAGGGTGTGACAGTTTTGGGGGATGGGGCCATGGTGGGAGTTGTGGTCTTGGAGCTGGATTCAGGCTGGGTGAGGTGATTCTGGGGTCTCTGTGGTGGCTTTGAAGCAGTTCTTTCCTTCCAACTTAGTGACTCCAGGAGAATTCAGAATTTGGTTGCACAATGGTCGAGAGTCCTATCTCCTGCCTCCTACTGGGCAGAAGGATGGGGACTGTGCCCAGGCCACCTTCATGGGTTGTTTTCCCCTATTCAATCTGAGATAGAATTAATAAAAATAGGAAGAAGAGTAGAACATGAAATGTAGAACAAGAAAATAGGATTTTAATTCAGAGGTTCTGCATACATTTCAAGGCCTGTCGCTCCCTAAGCCTGTCTCCCTAAATTCCTGAGAAATATGTAAATCTACCTGTGTACAAACACACAACACTTGAAGGTCTCAGTCTTGATGAGAAATGAAGGTTACCTTGCTATGCTCAGACTCCTCCAACCCTGGGAGGTGGTTTCTGAGTTTCAAGTTTAAAACTAAAACTCTCTGAGCTTTTGCACACAGTGATCACTGGCTGTGTTGCAACTGGACAAATTTAACCCATACTTTTGAACAGCAAGATCACAGCACAAACTCTCCACAACCATGAGGCAGTCAGATACCTCAGTCCACATCATTGCTCCCCACATCTCCTCCTTTTCTATTTTTTAAGTGCAAATGATGAGCTATTATGTGGAGGTGTGGAATTTCTCCACAGAAGATGTGGCATCCTATTGTTTTTAAGACAACAGAGAATTACTAGTGAAGACATAATTCCACAAATGTACCATAGTGTATGTTTTCACATATTCCAAGGATTCAAACCATTTAAGTCATCAAGTGTTTGTTTAGCAAGTCATACATATTCCACAAGATCATCCCTGTTTCCTGAATATCCTGGATGTGATGATGTCATTCCATTAAGTCAGACTGTCATTATTTCTCCACCAAATGCCCATTAAGTGATTTTTAATTTTCTCCCAATCACATTCAGATGCATTATACTTTGCTGCTGTAACACAAACACATTTAGTATGGAAGCAAAAGCGGTCTGAACTTGGTAGTGGCACCCTCATTTCATATATTTAGTACTCTAATTTCCAGGACATTAATTTTGTTTCTATTTTATCATTAATATCTGCCTACTTTGGTAGGGCTTGAGAAGTATTCTGAGCCAAGTCATTAAGAAAGGAGCATTTTGAATGCTTTTGGATAGGGCTATGGTGGATGTCATGACAGACACCAAAACAGCTATCAAGTAACTATTCCAAAATAACAAGACCAAAAGCATGCTGGTGTCTTTCTAGGTGAAAAATGAAGGTGATGTAAAACTTGAACTCCAGGGCCCTGAAATGTGACCTGGGATCATAATAAAAGAGGGTTGGTATATAACATGAGCAGTCTGTCCTATAATATACCAAGTAATACAATTAGTCAGATTGCAGTTTTGACAAGTTACATGACCTTTTCCTCTGGTTCTACTTTAATATTTCCAGAGACTGAACCATAGGAGATTTGTGCACAGGCCCACAGGCCATAGCAGGGAATTACTCTACTACTCTTGTCCTCAAGATTAGTTTCAGAATTGGCAGCATAATTGATAAAAATCTAAGGCAGCTATCAAATGCCATGGATCTCTTTGTGTGCCACCACCACTGTAGGTCAGAACATTACTTACAAATCCTTCAGGAGTCATAAATTTCTGATATGGGTGCTTCTTATCAAATCTATGAGACCAGTCCATAATAAACCCACCACTGCCAGAGACATGATGTTGCACTAGCACCGTATTGGCACTCTTCACCCATTCAGGAAAGGCATCCTGTTCTGTTGGTAGTATGATTAGTGAGTACCATATTACCATATTAGTAACTGTCTGGACATACAATTTAAATCCCAGGGGCCAGTGAGAATGACTACCGTGGCTTCCCCATATGCTGACATTCTCTCTGAGGTTACTCTTAAACAGCCAGCATTTTTATTGTTGGACGAACAAATAGATAGACTCCAACTATATCCAGTACAACTAAATCCAACTGAATAAACAGGTATAATATGTTTATCCAAAAAAACCTCCCATCATTAGAGTATCATTAGTAAATACTGCAATGGATTCTGCAGTCCACACAGCTGGAGGTAGTAAAGTGGATCTGGTAAAGAAGTCCAATAGGTTTCCCCATGATCCCTACTTACCTGACAGCTCAATTAAGCCAGCCTGGTCACAAACACTGTGGCTGGAGATTAAGTATGTCCCTGCTGATTGACCATCTGCTCAGCCTGATATATCAGGTTCTTCAGTGGTTTGAGCTACAGTTCCAGATCCTCCAGGTTGGTGGTGAGCAGCACATCCAGGGATCCAGATAGGATGAGCTGTGCCTCTGGAAAGACACAAGCATGGCCTCTACCCACATTAGTACCAGATCTGGTTCATTCCATTGCCCTGTTTCTACGTGTCTCCACCAGACTAGGCCTGATGGGCTTGTTGCAGTGGGAGTCATGTCTCACTCAGCAGAAGTGCAACCATTAGCATCACAATTTTTAAAACAAAACAGCATGATTCAAAGTATTTTGGGTGGGTTTGGTCTTCCCCTTTTTGTTTTTGCTTTTGTAATTGTAAGTTAATGTTATGCTCCTCTTTTACAATACTCTGACCTTGAGGAGTATAAGGGATGCCAGTTCCATGATCAATATGGTATTGATCACAAAACTGTTGAAACGAAGGACAGGTATAAGCTGGATCATTATCAGTTTTAATTCAGAGAGGAAGGCCCAGCATTGCAATAGCAGTTAAATTGTGAGAAATGACTTGATGTGTATTTTCTATTTGGCCAGGAACATTAGTAAAAGTCACCTGTCAATCATGTGGGGATTGTGAAGATCAATGTTGTTGCTGTTGAACTGAAAGGGGTACCACCATGAAAGGAAGCCCAACTCCCACCAATAATGTAACTCATTGTCTTCCTCAAATATGCTGAGTAACAAAATTATGAAATGGGGTCACTGTAAGTGCAGGAAGTCAGTCTTACATCTTGTCTCCCTTAATTGATGCTCTATTATCTCAAATTAACTCAGTTTGTTATATTAGAAGTTGTACTTATATAAGGCATCAATTATAAAGTTTATCCAGAAAATAAAAAATGACATTAATGAGAGTAAAACCATGTTAGGTTGTATAATAGCTTGCACCAGGAAACATTTCCTTGTAATTCCAAAGCTTAATTTAGCTATATATTATATTTTGCTTTTTTTTTCAAGATTAGAGGAAATTAACTTGAGTGGTTATCTGAAGATGGATAAGGTGAGAGGCAGAGTCTTAGCTGAGGTGGCCTCTTGATGTTAGATAAGGTGTTTTATTTTTCAAACTAATCTTAGTCTCTTTCTCAATATTAATTTATAGTTTTTATATATCATGTTTTGAGTTAACATTAGGTTAACAAATCAGTTAACCTAATGTAACATTACATCTGAAACATGCATCCAACAAGTTAAGAGATCTTTTAACTCCCTTTTGTGGGAAAGTGGCAAAATGTTTTTACCTCCCATATCAACATTTAAATAAACCAGGCTTTTTAAAAACAGTTTTTTAAAATGTGTTTAACTTCCCATCCAGTGTAAGAGTAACACTATGTTTTGGAACATGGCATATTATTTTTATCTAATTACAAAATATTAAATGACACAAATAACTTTCCAACCACATGTGTTATTTTTACATAAGTCTGTAAGAGATCACTGGTACAGAAAACATTCATTTGGAGAACTCCTAGTTTGGTAAACTGTTGTCCTAAACCTTATATTTTAAAGACCTGTACGTGAATACTTTTAGAGTACCAAGAAGCCAGTAACAGCACCACAATTGCACTGATACTCTTATATTAACCATGAATAGCTTTCAAAGAAAAATTTTGACTTATTAATGTAGTGAATACTCTAATATTTGTTCTTTAATTAGAATTGTAAAAATTATTTCCTTTAAGATTAGTTTCCCTAAATAACAACACTTAAGAGACATAAGAAATTCTCTTTCATGGTAAGAGCAGATTAACATTTTAAGAAATCTTTATTTCTTTAACACAGAGGGTTGAAGTTTGGTTTATATCAGAACATTCATATTTGTCTGGAGAAAGAGTCAGTTTCCTTTCCTCTCTCAGTCTTTTCTTTCTTTTATTTATTTCTTTTTTTTGAAGATTAGTTAACCATGGGTCCCTACCTTTTGGGTTGTACATAACTCTCCTAGGAGTTTGATTATTTTCTCTTGAAATGTAACAGATGCCTGTGAAGAGAGCCACTTCTTCTTCTCTTTCTGTAAGCATGCTCCTTGCCAGAAACCCTGTTTAAGGCCTTCGGCCTCATAGACTGGAAATTTTCCTTTTTAAACAGGAAAAAGCCCTAAATAGCTTTCAATAATTGTGATCAACCAATTCAGTTATACACTAACTTTTTCAAATGTACCCTCCACAAAACTTATATAAGTTACTTGGACAGTATACAATATTTTTAATCACTTTAATATGAAATACTTTTGTTTTTATAGTACTTTAATTGAAACCCAACTAAAACCACTTTACTCTTTCTATATAAAATTATATCCATTGAAATCTTACCTCCCAGCAACCCCATTTTTGTGAAGACATAGAAACAAAGCAATATCAGACATTTTTATATGCCAATTTATGAAAACACTTCTAATACTTATATAATTTTTAAGAAATTTAAAAAGTTAAAAGTATTTGATTTTATAACATTTAGCAGTTGACATTTAGGATTTCAACTGTGTAAATTAATCATATGTCTCCTTTGACAACAACATTTATAAAATTAATCTCATTTATCAAATTTACATATTTTTAACTATAAAGTCAGGATATCAAACAAAAGCAGTTAACAGTATTAGCCATCTCTTTTCTGTTGAAAAAATCCTAGAAGTAATGGATATTAAACCTTACACATTTTGTAGAAACATAAACTTTATTGTCTGACAATCTAGAAAAACCTAAGTGGTAATTTTAAACATATCTTTATTTTCATCTGTTTACCCAATTGAACCTTACCTTTCTTTTTTTTTTTTTTTTTTTTTTGCACTGCTGGGGATTGAACCCAGGGCCTTGTGTTTGACAGGTGAGTACTGTATGAACTGAGCCATATCCCCTGCCCATAAACTTAATCTTTTTTAAAAGTCACATAAACTAAAAAATATTTGGATTCATTTCTTATTTAAATTTTAATTTATGAGTGCTTATTTATCTATATGCCAATTTTGATACCACGTACATGATCTATACACACAAGCCCATATAGTACACACAACAAAACAGTATACATGTGTGCACACATACCAAAATAGACAGGAAACAAAGATTTTGTAACTTTATGTGAGTGGAGTTCCACAGGTAGGAGGCAGTGTTACAGATGTTTATGAAAGTCTCTATTAGATTTAACCTGTTAGAAATGAAAATAGAGCCCACCAGACTTTTACATTATGACTTAAATATAGAGCAGGCCTGTACAGTTGGAAATACCAGGGGTAAAATCTAACAGCCATGATGCACACTGAAAGTAAAGGTTGAAATAGCTGGCCATTTGTTCTTGATGGCTATCACATCAACCTCCAACATCACAATGTCTATGTCCTTTTTAGGATTTAGTAGAAAGAATTTTGTTCAACGTATTTGAGAGCTCATCCTAGAAGAATTGGCCTCTGAACAAAGACAGTGTGTAAAAAACTTTGTTAGATCAAACAAGACTTATCAAAAACACTCATTAATTTAATTCATCCTTTTGAAGCATTTCTGTTTAATGGCCCATGTTTCAACAATGCACTGCCAAGGACACCAAAAAGGCAACTTCCCCATAGACCAGGGAAATGCACTAGCAGACAGAAGTGCTAGAGGAGCAGTACTTCAAAATATTTCAGAAATGGCTCTAATTCTTCAAACCCAAACTGACATTCAAGTCCATCCTGAACAAAAACTGAAAAGGAATGGACAAATCAATGGTGATATAAATTAGCATAAATGGATGGAAGACAAGGGAAAGAGTTCATGGCCTCTTATTACCCTTGGCTTATCAATGGAAAAATATTAAAGGCATTCATGATTCAAGTCACTTGGGGAGAAAGGCACTGACCACTGTGGTTACTCATGCCTTTGGAAGGAAAGGCCTGGAGACTACCATTCAAGAGATCATGAGATCTCACTCCCTCTGCCTTCATAATACTCCAGCAGGCAGGCTGGGGGCACCAAGCAACCACCTTCACTATTGAATCCAAGAGATCAGTGAGGCACATCCCCTGGGGGAAGATTGGCAACTGGACTATACCCAAATGCCCCCATGTCAAGGATAAAAATACCTTCTAGTTTTGGCTGACACTAGTTCCTATCCTATATGAACTGAAAAGTCCCAAGAAGCCATTAAAGTCTTATGAAAAAAGTAATCCCTAGATTTGGACTTCCTAGGTCCCTTCACAATCATAATGAACTGTGCTTCATCTGAAGCATGACACAGGTTTATTCAGGAGATTCAGACATCACTTACCTATCTTCATACCTCTGGGCGCCCTCAATCTTCAGGAAAAGTCAAGAGGGAAACTTACATTATTCAATCAACTGTGACAAAACTATGCCAAGAAACTTCTCAATCCTGGTTAGGTTTACTGCCTATTGCTCTGTTGAGGATCAGAATAGTTCCTAAAACTTCTCTCCATCTAAGTCCTAATGAAATGCTTCATGGAACATTTTCCTGACCTTAGATTCTGGACTGACCATAGAATGCAGAAATGATTAAATATTTAATTAATTTGGTTCAAATGCAAAAGGTTTTATTAGAATATGGCATCAGTGTTCTCCTGAGCCCTTATGATTCACATTGTATATCAAAAGCACAACCCAGTGACTATGACTTGGAAAAAGAACTTAAGTTTAGATCAGGTTACAAGAAGATCAGATGTTTCCCAATGGCCCATAAATGAGACCTTACACCAAAAAGGCTCTGGAAAAAATTTCTCTTACTGCAACTATTGTGAACATGTAGAATTAGGTTGAGCCTTGTCTAACTCAAGCTCCAAATACATCTAAAATAAAAGATGATAATTATAGATATCTCCAAGGATATTTTCATTTGTGGAAAGAACATATTTGGCTAACACCCACTATGGAACAACTCAATCAAAAGGCAGCTTCCTTTTGGGAACAAAGAAAGCAGTCTTTATCACTGGAGTAATTCCATAGATAAAATGAGAAGGACTTCTATAGAAAACTAATTATATGACTAGATCAAAAGACACTTACAGGCTTGCCACCAATTGGAAATGGAGGACAGAATGGGATGGTCAGAGAAAAGTGGGACACAATGGCTACATCTTTGCCTATGGTTATCACCAGGTTGCATAATAAGCATTAGGATATTCTTGGGTACAAAGATGTGAATTAACACTATAGATTCTCCAGCCAACTTCCCAAACCTACAGCATTGGTGGGAACAAGCAGTCTTTCACTGGAATGATCCTCTGGCTTATCTCTATTCCCCAAAGTGGGTTTGAAGATATGATATGGCATGTCAAGTCCTTTAGCACATATACACAAAAAGCCCTCAGTGACATATCTCAGAACATTTCACTATTAAGCAATGACCAAATGGCCCTGGATATACCACCTGCATCACTGAAGCAACTGTGCCATCAGTATAGTGGAATGTTGGGTTCATAACTCTGGAAATGTGTCTTCTACATTACCTGACTTTGACTCTCAAAGAAATAAGATGTCTGATTCTGCCCCAAACTTCCTATCCTTCAGATTTTCTGGAACACCTTGCCAAGAACAGCTCCCATTTTCTTAGCTCTTATACTTTGCATAGCAATACTTCTTTGTCGTTTGAGCTGTTGTTGTTGTGGGCTAATATCTCACGTGCCCAGACTATCATTTCACTATTAAGCAATGATCAAATGGCCCTGGATATATCACTTGTAGCACCAGAAGGAACTGGTGTCATCGGTATAGTGGAATGTTGTGTTACCCCTGATAACTCTGGAAATGTGTCTTCTACACTACCAGATTTAAGACTCTCAAAGAAATAAGATGTCTGATTCTGTCCAAAGCTTCAAAGACTTCCTATTCTTCAGGTTGTCTGGATCACCTTGCCAAGAAATAGCTCTCCAGGCTCAGCAAGGCATCAGCAACCTCAGCGTTCACACCCCCAGGAGAGATGTTTGGGGGTGGCGGTTTCCAACAGTCAAGGGGTTCACGCTAAATGTGTTAGCCAATCAGCGTCTGCATGACTAGCAACCCTGCACCAGTGCATGCTCATTGGTTGGCGTCACAACCTACCTGGGCTCCAGGGAAACCTAGCTCCTGCTGCCGGGAGAGGAAGCACTAACCGGCACTGCTGGGGCCCACAAGGCACGTGCCGTGGATCCTGGGAGCTTTTTTTCTGAAACAAGCTTCTTGCAATACTAACCACCCAACCCTTCCAGGGCTCCTAGGTTACAGGAACTTACCCCCAGCTTCAGCCCTTGTGAGAAAGTGTGGTGCTCCATTTTCAAAATATATTATTCAGCCCGAACTGGGTTCATCTTAAACTGTCATTTTAATTATGACCCATCCCTTTTGCCCGCCCTCACTTTAAAATTAGCCAGTCCTGAAATGTGTGCCCCTGAATACTCCAATCAGTGCTGGGTATGAAAAGCTACATTCTGTCCATGCAGGCGCCTTGCTAGCCAGGTTCTGTAGAATTCCCTGGACTCAGAACTGAGTGCCTTGCCCACCCACTATCAATCATGTGTTTGATTTCTCCTGGCACCTCCTTATTTCTAATACCCTGACACACAAAGTCCCTGTGTGCCTCTGGGAGGTGATGCAAGGAGTCTTAGGCATCTACCTGCTCTGCCTCCTGAACCCTGGGCATAGGGACTGCAACTACCTGGGGTTCACCATCAACCCCACTGGTGGCAAGAAAGGAGAGGCAGTTCCTGTGGACCAACTGGAGAAGGTGCTATAGGACCGTGAAGTTCTTCCTGCTGGGAGGCAGGCTTTGGGAAGCATCAGGCTTGGTGGTGCAAAAGGTCAGTTATATGGGTGGGGACTGTACAGTAGATGTGTGGGAGGGTCTATTCCAAAGTTGAGGGTTCCTGTGACTGGGAGATTGCTAAACAAGTTCTACAACAGAATAGAGCCTTCTGGATGAGGAACAGGGGATAGTTATGTACCTACAACTGGACTAGGGGCATAAGGTTGGCAAAGGCAAGAAGACCAGCCTGCAAAAAGAGGTGAAGCCTGGAGGCGGGGCTTGAAGCCCTTGTGAGGAGGCTCTAAATGGGCCTAGAGGCCAAGGGTGGATAGCGATTCTGCTTCCTGTTGGTCAGAAGTGCGGTGGAAACTCACAAGTTTTATCCCTTCTCCTTCCTGGGGTTATGGGCCTCCTCATGCAAGCCTTAGGGTCTGTGGTGGCCTCCATTAAGGTAAAATATCAACTGATCCACTGCCTGACTGGTGGGTCCAGGAATTGTCCCCACCTCTGCCGCCCCAATGATCTTCCTGCTCAGTTACAGTGGGCCTGGCAGCACTCGCAGGCCTCGAGCCATGGGTCACTCTGGGGCCAAGCCTGTGCCTTCCTTGTGGCTGGATGGGCGAGGATCTCGGCATGTTGCTTCTGCCACAGCCCAGCATCCGGGATTGCTAAGCAGGACCCCTTGGAGACAGCGACCAGATCTGCTGTGCTGTGATACCCGAGGCAGGTGAGGTCCACACCAAAGCAGGTGGCATCTAGGATTCCAATGACCTGGGTTCAAGGTGTTTGTTGAGGGACCAGGTAGCTCACACCCTGAAGCTACTTTGCCCTCACTTCTAACCTGGGAAGGGTAGTGCTTGAGGGTCCTCGGACCCACTACTATGAACAGTTCCCTTGCCCTTTCTCTTTGTGTGGAAGGCTCTTAAATAGACCTTCAGACTTGAGCATATGCCACCCTCCTGGGGAGGTCTTCCCTGGCTCCATCTAAAACTAGACTCTTCCTTGTGGAAGATCCGCTTCCCCAATTTATGTGTTTATCGTCCTAGTGGGGAACGAATGTGGGGCACTTTTATCACTGAGCTACATCTCCAATACCTTTTTATTATTGTTATTTTGACACAGAGTCTGGCCAAATTAGCCAGCTTGACCAAGAACATGAGGTCATGCTGAGTTCACTTTCAATTTCTGGGATTGCAGGTGCTGGATTACAGGGCTCAGAGAGTGGACCAGTTTTCCTTCATGTATTTTTCTTTTATATTTATATATATACACACATATATAAACATACATACATATATAATATGAACATATATGTAACATATACTTCAAATATATATCATAATATATATGTATATTATTATATAAAGCAGAAATATCATTTTACATATATATTTATATATTTACAATATGTATTATATGTTATGTATAACATCATATTGCATATTATTCTGTTACATGTAATGTTATATATTTTATATATTATTATATACAAACTATATTATATATTGTAGCAGTGTATAATGTATATGTAATTATATTTAACACATAATATGTTATACATACACTTATATTATATATGTATATAATATTTATATTCATAATATCTTGTATTACAAATATAATTTTGTATATATTTATATATAATGTATACATGTTTTATTTTGTGATCCACTTTCAGTCTCTTCACAGTAGACTCCAGGAAGGCAGTTCATGTTCACTCTTGCAGAAGAGAGTATAGCCAGGCCCAGGGGCACTTGCCTATAATCCCAGCAACTTGACAGACTATGGCAAGAGGATCATAATTGGGAGGCCAGACTCAAAAACTTAGTAAAACCCTCTATCATCATAAAAAATAAGCCTGACGAGGTGGTCCACGCCTGTAATACCAGTGACTCAGGAGGTTGAGATAGGAGGATTGTGAGTTCAAAGCCAGCCTCAGCAATTTAGTGAGGCCCTAAGCAACTCAATGATACAGATTCTGCCTCTAAATATTAAAAAGGGCTAGTGATGTTGTCCAATGGTTAAGTGACCCTGGGTTCAATCCCCGGTATCAAAACAAAACAAAATAAAGCAAAAACAACCCCACAGGTCAGTCAATACTTAACGATTTAACAGACGGAGATCTGTCTTGTACTTCTCAGTAAATGTGAGTTACTCCCTGTCTTTATTTCCTGCATGACACCCCTGAAGGCTTTCCTGTAGGTCCCATGTGATTTTCCTGGCAGAGGAGTTCCTTCAGGAATAGCCAGGGCAGCTTCTACCTGAGGGTCAATGTCCTAGGTGAGCGCAGTCCTCTTTCCCAGCCTGGCCTAGGTCTGGGGAGAGGGAACCCAGTGATCCAGTCCAGGAGGGGGCAGCTCAGTACTCATCCTGGCACCCAGGGCAGAGGCTGCAGGCAGACAAAGAAGCCCGACTCTGGCTCATCTGTGACCAACTGCAGCCTAGGTTGGTGTGAGAAGTCACTGCACTGGGGAGACCTGATCTGGCTGTGTAAGATGGGTACTGACGAGGAAGAGGAAGGCTGGGAATTAGAAGAAGTGGAAGGTGATTCTGGACCTGCCCTCCCGACCTGCCTCCATCCTCTAGGCTGCCTTTGACCAACCTCTTCTCTCCATGGGAACACTGGACACCTGATCCTCTGTCTCCCCAGCCCTGCCCCTAGTTTTCTGTCCCCTCTCCCCTCTACCAGACCCTGGCAGCTTTTATTTGAGTCTAATAAAGAGCTTTGAGACAGATGTGGTGGCACACACTATAATCCCAGTGACTCAGGAGACTGAGGAGGAGGATCACAAGTTCAAAGCCAGTCCCAATAACTTAGGAAGGCCCTAAACGACATAGCAAGTCCCTGACTCATTATAAAAAGTTTTAAAAGGACTGGGGATGTGGCTCAGTGGTTAAGAGCCACTGGGTTGAATCCCAGTTAAAAAAAATAAAAGTGTTGACTGATGGTTCCTTCTAGTGTTTTCTGGGACACCTGGGTGAGGGCAGCAGAGATGTGAGGAGGGGTCACTGACCCAACCATGTGTCCAGGATCCCTCCTGCCTACCAGCCCTTCTGAATCTCTTTCCCAGCTCACCCCTGAGGACACTCCATTCTTGGGACACTCACAAGACCCACACCCGTGGCTCAGAGTCTCCTGACCTCCAGGGTCAGGCTAGACTGGATTTTAATGCAAATGGTAAGAGAAAGGCCTAGCAGGGGTGGGGGGCTCCCTTCCATGGAGCCCTGTGGCCCTTTTGCCCCAGCCTGGTCATGTCTCTCTCTGGAGGCCCCTGCAAGCCCGGGGGAGAAAAGCACCTGTGGGGCCATCCAGCTGCCATGAGTGATGCCCCTGAGGTCACCCAGGAGTCATGAATCAGGGGCTCCCTCCCAGAACTATTAGGCTCCGACATCCTTTTCCTTTCCTTTCCTATGCTGCCTCAAAAAAAGCCCTCATAGAAAAAAAATAAGCCTTCCTTACTCTGCTCCACCCCGTCTCATCGCCCTGCCCACTCGGCACTCTGGACTTGCCCTGCTGTCAGAGCCTACAGTTCCTGGAATGCCTGGTGCTGCTCTGTCCTGAGCCCCGGTGTCTTCAGACTAATCTGGAGCCAGCAGGAAGGTGAGCATCCCTGCACCCCATTTTGCTATCCACCCCCCTCTATTGATGTGATCTGTTAGAAAAAGCCCTCTGTAGAGCTTCCCTGCAGGGAAGAAGTTTGCAAAGTCATGCATAGCCAGTTCACAGCTGAGAGACCATCCAACTCTTAGGCTCTTTCCCGTCATTTCAGTTCTGCTGTTTATGAAGGTTAAATGCACATATTAGATTTTATGACAAGTGTGTGCTGCATTCACCTGAATGAAAAGGATGGTAACACTTAAGTCCCATTTCCAAACCACACCCTTCCTTGCAGGAGGATAGCTATACCCAGGGCTGGCTCCTCACCCATGCCATGGGGACCTACAGATAAAAGTTCTGTAGTACCCACCGCACACCTCTGCTAATCCCCTGCATGCCCAGGAGGCCATGAGCCAGGAACCTGAGAGGATAGGTAGGTACCAGATTAGGGGTGGTTGGGAGGACACACTTCCCCTGCCCAGTCCTGGACCAAAATTTTCCAGGTGCTCCTTTTGGATTTTCAGGCACCTTTTTGATCCCCTTGGGAGGGCCTCTACCTTCCTATTCTTTTCCCATGGACACCCAATCTCAATGGGCAACTCCAGCCTGGCCAGAGTTGCCTTCCCCTCATCTACTTGAACTACTTTGACTGCCAAAGTGAGGAAGGACAGAAGGCCAGAGCAGCCTGCTCACTGTGGGCAGGCTGAGGACCCAAGGTTGGGAAGGGGGAATTCACAAGGCAGATGCAGGTCCTTGAAGTTGCAAGACCATGAGAGGAGTAAAGGGAAGGACTCTCAAGATGACCCCATGCTCTGTTTGGGGTCCTGGTGTCAGTGAAGGCC
Organism: Sciurus vulgaris; assembly: GCF_902686455.1. Taxonomy (NCBI): domain Eukaryota; kingdom Metazoa; phylum Chordata; class Mammalia; order Rodentia; family Sciuridae; genus Sciurus; species Sciurus vulgaris. The sequence goes on along the minus strand of NC_136479.1, from coordinate 21,641,438 downwards.
TCTCCATGGAGGCTGCCTTTCCCACTGTGGGATGTGTGGATCAGGGCACAGTAGGGGCAGGTGTTATGGGGATATAGGGACACACCAGCCACTCCTTCTAAGGTCTTGGGGTCCATCTCGAGAGTGGTTTTCCAGGGGGACAGTGGGATAATGAGGAGGCAGCTGAGGGTGTGTCTCCTGAGGGGAAACTGAATCAGCCTAGGCTTGGGGGGACTGCTTTCCAGAAGTCTGGCCTCCCAACTGGACACTCACTCTTTGCCTTCTTCATCAATGTCATCTACCTCATACCTGTGGGGAGTGGAAGGAGAACACTGGGTGTAGCCAGGTGCCCGCTGCAAGCCAGGGAGCCAGGAAGAGGAGGAGGAGATGGAGGAGTGGGAAAGTGGCCTGAGGAGCCCAGTGCCTCCACACCCACCTGCTCCAGGTGCCCTCTGGTGAAGATCTTGACCCACTAAGTGGATAGACTGAAAAATGTCAGCCAAGCAGGTGTGGTGAGGAAGGCACAGCCCAAGGAAGGGTGTGCACTCACTTTTGGTGGTAGGACTGTAACTCACCACCTCTGCCTGGATTCATCGCTCTTCCCCATTCGTGGCCTTGACCCACGCACCCATATTTTCTCCAGGCTTGGCCACATAGTCCCCTGAGGCTGGAATCGTCCCACATAGACATGGGGGTCTGTGAGTGAAAGGAGCATTATGCTGGGCATCAACACGAGGCCCCCTGCTGTCTGCCACCATCAGCTCTCACCAGGCTCTCCAATCCACAGGGTCATGGCTGACTCCTGCTGCAAGGTCATCAGCACCCCTGTCTGCATGATCCTCTAGAGCAACTCTGAGTCATGTACAGATTCATGATCTTGGCAACTGTGGAAGGAGAAGCAATCTTGAGTCCCCAGTGATGGGCTATTGTACTGGGACACCGAGAACCCTGCTGTGTGCTGTCAGAGGAGCTCAGCAGGGAGCCCCCAAGGGTCCAGCACCTTCCCTGCCTGTCCACCATATGTCCCAGTTTGGACCCTGACAAGATAAAAAGCCAGAGTGATGAGGTGTGGGCACAGTGGTTATTCTTGACAGGGGGAACCAGAGTTCCAAGTGGTGGTTTGGAAATGCAGTCACCTCCTGTGTCCTGAGCTGGGTGCTGTTTGCCTGATTGTGCTGGGTCAGCAAAACCTGCAGGGAGCCTGACCCTTCCCTGCCCTTTTCTTACATGTCTTTGGCAGTTCACCCAAAGTTGAGAAACAATGATTCCATGTGGACCTTTGTCCTCTCGAGCAAGGCTGCACACACCCCTCAACTTCAAACAAATCCAAATTGGCAATAAACAAGGGCCGTGGAGGCTGCCCACTGTGGTAAGACAGGCAGGGGAATCTGGGCAGTGGCATCTGTGGGTCTTGGAAGGCAGCCACTGGGTGGCAGCCACACGTGGGCCTTGCTGCAGGACACAGGGTGGGGCTCTGCCAAACCCTCCAGGTTCCCAGCACAGCAAGAAGCAGAGTGGGAGGTGGGAGGAAGCAGGGAGGCACAGGCCTTGGGTCACAGGAGAAGAGAGAACCAGGAGGTGTGGGCCAGAATTGCCTCTGTCTCGGGGAGAACTAGCGAAACTCTGAGGACAGTTGTGGGCTGCATGAGGACAGTGCACCCCAGGACGGCCACGTAGAGTGCACCCGAGGGAGCTGGAAAGCTCTCACCCAGTGACACCACAGCCACTTCGACATCCTAGTGCAGCACACTCTGCGTGCCTGGTGGTGCTACTGTAGATAACGCTACTGTGTGTCCAGTGGTAAGAAATCAGGAGACGGAACCAGCAGACCTACATGATACACGTTTTGTGCTGCAGGACCAAAGTATGAAAATAACACCGAGACCTATTGAAGATAATTTTTTTATTTGTTCTTTTTAAATATACATGACACCTGAGTGTGTTTTGATATGTTATACATACATAGAGTGTGACTCATGCTAATTAGGATCCCATTCCTGGGGTTGTTCATGATGGGGCATTTCAGTGGTTCTGTATTGATATATGAACAGAGGAAAATCATGACTGATTATTCTACTATCTTTAGGAAAATATGTAGAATCAAAGCAACAGTCTGACCCTGGGTTACACATAAGCAAACTGAAGACCGGCTGACAGGAGGACAGATCCTGAGTCATGGGCTACGTTTACATAGTGATTCTGTCTCTTAGAGCCCTTCCCATGTGTTCTCCTGGGTCAGGGCTCTGTGACAGGGGGAACTGGCAGAGGCTGTCAAATCATTTCAAGCAGGTCTGAGGAGTAGGTGTTGCTGCACAATGTAGGAGTGACCCCTGAGCTGGGAAAGCACAGGGCTCCTGGGAGTGTGTGCCTGGCCACAGCAGGGCTTGGTTCATACCATGCAGGGACATGCAAAGCCCCATTCCTTGGCCTTTCCTCTATGTCTACCTACATAGGTAATGGTGGGGCAGGTATACAATATTCTCTCTCTACCCTCTTGGTCTCACACTCTATGTAAGATTTATGACTGTAAGCAAGTCATTTCTCCTTTATAAAGACAGGAGGACCCCCTTCCCATTTGGTGAAATCAGTGGTGGGTGCCAGGGGCTGTAGGCTGAGCCTCTTAAAGGACTTACACTCCTTCCCTTCATCTCTCCTGAACAACAGGGATGATGGGCCATTCCAGAGTCTTCCTGAGTAGACTCACTCACTCCTTCTCCCCTGGATCAGGGGAAATGAAAATCTTTAGCAAATGATTCCTGGGACCAGAAGGGTTAACCTGTAACCACCATGGATTCCAGCTTCATCAGCCCATTGTCTCTCATGGGGAAGTAAGGGAAGGGGGTGGGTGGAAGGAATTCAGGGACTGAGGAACCAGACTTGAAAATAGAGGGGAGAGCCAGGCATGAAGACCTGTAGTCCCAACTACTCAGAGGATGAAGTAGGAAGAGCACCTGAGCTCAGGGTCAAGAGCAGCATGGGCAGCACAGGAAGATGCAGTGCAAATAGAAACAGGAGAAGAAATAAAAACACAGGGGACATGGAGGAAAGGATGGCTTACACACCTCATTTCTCACTCTCAAGGGAAACATGACTCACCGCGGTTCCCTAGCTATTTCTCCTGTCTCCGGGTTGCCTGTGCAAGGTACCAACCCTGACAACCCTTGGTGGAGGCAGATACATCTGCCCAAGTTCTGCCTCAGGCCACCCTTCATTTCCGGCTCAAACCCTAACCCCACATTCTCCCCACATTCCACATTTCTGAAAATCCCATGGTCTTCACAGGGGCACCAATGGACACATGATGTCCAAGGCTATGGAGCCACTGGCCTTCTCCTGGTGAACACAAAACATCATCCTTTCAGCCTGCAAGGAGCTCTAGCTTGGGCCTCAATTGCCCTGAGACTTGTGAAGGCCTGGGGAATCTGCAGGGGAATTTGCTATCCTGCCTCTAATTTTGGGGTGATGTTGGGGAGCAGGATAGATTTTCAGCTGTGTGGGCTCTGACACTTTGTCATCTCTCCATGACTGGCAGTGAACAGGACCCCCAGCCATCTGGAGATCAAGTGTTTAATGGCAGTACAGAGGTTAGAGTGGAGGCTCTTGTCACAGTTGGGGACTTCCCAGGGAAAACATGATCTCATGGGATTAGGCCATGAACACTTTTGAAGGGAAATAAGACCATCAGGTGAGCTCTCCAGAGCTCTCTGTCCTGCAGGATCGACAGTCTTTCCAGGAAACCAGGAACTGAAAGGTGCACCAGCTGTCCAGGCTGTGGAGGGAGATGACATGGCAGGGGAGGGGAGGCTAGGAAAGTCAGCTCAGCCCTCTGAGACTGTGTGGCCAGCAGAAATGCCAGGTAGGAGCAGAGCGAGCAGGGACTGCCCAGTTCTGAAAACAGTATTAGAGACTTTCCAGATGCTGAGGGCACTCCAGGTAGTGAGGGGCAGACCTATGCTCAGACCAGTCTCCCAAGCAGCCCTGTACCTTCACCTCATTAGCCCAGCATAGCCACATCTAGGTGGAGACTGAGATGGTAAGGGACACGTGATTCATGAAGAAGTGTCATGAGGAAGAGGGCAGGCTCAGCTGAAATTCCCCGCTCCATGGAGTGTCATCAAGAGACACTTCCTGTCTGCACTCAGAGGCCACAAGGGCTCTTCCCTTTGTTCTTTGCTTGAATCAGTCTAGGATTTCTGTCCCCATGTGCTGCCTCCCTTCTGGCTTCAAAGGGCCTAAGAAATCCTCACCTGGACTCAAATTCTTTCTGGGTCCAATGTTTGGACTGAATCCAAAGATCAAAGTTGGTATCACTGGAAGGGACTTAAGGACACACTTGGATTGCACAAGCAGGGACACAGAGGCCTACGTCAGAGAGGAACTTGTTCCAAGCAAAACAATCCAGGTGAGGTGGGGAGAACCACACAGTTCACTCAGCTCAGCCTCAGCGTCCTTGCCACACACGGCACAGACACAGGCACTGGCCCTGATTGGTCAGTTAATGGCTCTGCAGGCCTCAGTCCTTCATGTCTGCTCATGCATCAGTCACCACCACATGGGTAAGAGATTGGTTGCCCAATGGTTGAGAGTCTGTATCCCCTGCCTCCTACTGGGCAGAAGGATGGGGACCATGCTCAGGTCACTTTCATGAGTCTTTTTCCCCTTGTCAGTCTGAGGTAGAAGAAATAAAAATAGGAAGAAGAGACATAAATGTAGAACAAGAAAACAGGATTTTAATTCAGAAGTTCTGCATACATTTCAAGGCCTTTCGCTCCCTAAGCCTGTCTCCCTAAATTCCTGAGAATTATGTAAATTTACCTGTGTACAAACACCCAATGAACAGAGTAAGTAAAGTGATAGTTTGAGAAACCTATAATTTCAGGAACTTACCTGTGCTACCTACTGATAGGATAACGAAGACTATGCCAGCCGAGGATCCTGAGATTGACCCGACCCCAGACCCAAGATCACCCAATTGATGTCATTCCTGATACCATTTTTACATACCTCCCCATACCCATCTTTCACCAAGTTTTCTTTAAAATAAGAGCCTGGAACCCTCAAACCACTTCTCCCACGCTGGGGTGACCTGCATTCTCCCATTAATGTGTTATCTGCATTCCTAAATAAAACTGTCTATGCCTCTGACTTGCACATGATGAAATTCTTGTCTGTCACATAAACCAAGAACCTGACTGGTCCTGAGTGAATTCCACCTTCTCTCCAGGGACTCCTCAGACTCTTCTTCAGAGACACCTCTTCTCCTCTGACATCTCTTGCTGTCCCATGTGGGGCCTTTGGAGGCATTGACTCTGGGAAGTCTGCTCAAATGTTTTCTTTGGGCCTTGGCTATAAATTATTCTGCTCCCTCCTGGATGTATAATCTCTCCTTCCACTTCCTTCACTTTCTTTTTTTGGGGGGGCAGTGGGTTTTTCCTTATATTTTGTGGATTTTCCAAGATTTCTACAATGTGCTTTTACAACCACACTTGAAAATTGGGGGCACAGAGGTTCTCCAATCCCACCAGCCTGCAGTCAAGCTGTCAGCTACAGAGCACTGAACACAGTCTAATAGGCCCAGGTGCTCAAGAAGTCACCTCCCAGGAGCATGTGAGAAGTCTGCCCCCAACTCTTCCTCATCCATGGCAGATGGCTCCCCATAAACCACCTCAGGGACAAGAACATGCCCCAGCACAAGTTGGGAATTCCTGAGTCCCAGCTGTCCAGAGTCCCCAGATGTAGGCTGAAGTTCCATTCCAAACCCACATGTAATTCCAGATAGACTGTTGTTCTTGAAGAATCCTGCCACAGATTAGGACAGAGGGAACCTTGGTGCCTGTCCATTTGCACCTCATACCCACACTGGGTCAGCTCCAGGCAGCAGCAGGACTGATTGTTCTCTTCAGTCTTCATGATGTTGACTCTTCTCCAGGGCCTGGGTGGGAGCTTGCTGGGTGACTGCTAAGCAGGAAAGACTGACTGAGCTGTGACACAAAGTTCTGGAGAGGCCACTTCTAACAAAGTGTGGGAAAGGACAGCATTCTGACTCTGCCCACCTGCTTCTCCCTCCTTAATCATGAGCTTCCTTATGTCCCCATGCTCAAAAGTATTTAACTCATGCTCAGTTAACTGTCCTCTGCCTGTTTGTAAACACAGAGGTTTGTTAGTAGTTGTGCATAGTGTTCACACTGTCTGGAAGCATGCAGAACAAACCCAGGCACCTCTACAGAACACCACAATTGTCACCAGGTGAAGGGGATCCAGTCATGAAATCACAGCCATCTGTCCAGAGTTTGATGTTAAGAAAGTTTCAAGAGATATGGCTATTCTTTCTGTTCCCAGTAGATTTTGTTATAATTCAGACATTTATAAAACATGACAGTGGACCCACTCCAGACAGGCAATGCTGAAATGCGGGCCTTCCTGTGGTTGGAGTAACAGGCAGGAGGGTCCACGTACTTCTAGCATAGAAACTTCAAAGTGGTTTTAGGTCAAGCAGATATTTTTAATCTTTTCTGGAAATTGAACCCAGGGGTGTTTGACCACTGAGCCAACACCAGTCCTATTTGTGTTTTATTTAGAGACAGAGTCTCACTGAATTGCTTAGGGCCTTGATTAGTTGATGAGGCTGGCTCTGAACTCAGTCTTCTTGCCTCAGCCTCCTGTGCTGCTAGGATTATAGGTGTGCCCCACTGCACCCAGCAATCTCTTTCTGGATGACTGAAATTCACTCTCTCCATCTCCATTGAACTACTCTGAGCTAACAAAAAGCAGAGAGGGCATAGATTTTCTGTGAACTACAGCTTAGAAAAGTTTCTAGAGCTTAATGAGGAGTTTAGAGAATCAACCTTTTTTTCCTGTCATTGTCTATCATAGGTATGTATTCAGAAGATTTTAATTTATGTTTTGCTACTGGAGACTGAACCCAGGGGTCTTTACCACTGATCCACATCTCTAGTCCTTTTTATTTATTTTTGAGACAGGGTCTCACTAAGTTGCTGAGGCTGGTTTTGAACTTGCAATGCTCCTACCTCAGTCTCCCAAGCCACTGGGATTCCAGGTATGTACTACCGCATCCAGCTACATTATTTCATTTTAAATTCACATTTGTTACTTAAAAGTGACTGAATAATGAATCTTAAAAGTTAACTTACATTTTATTTTAGAACGGAAAATTTCAAGTTTTCCACACTGTCTCTTGCTGTGCCTGTGTGTAAATTTTTGCAGTAGTTTCTGCAGTAAATGATAGATGTTGAAATGTGCATCACCAGAGTGACCTTGACTGGTGTGGCGCAAAACCCCAAAAGTTGTTGCAAAACCCCAACCTTGTAGTTAGCTACCTGGGTGCCAATCATGTGATCCCCGCTGCAGCGTACCATGGAGCAACACTGAGACACAGAGGAGGGCAGCAAGGGTCAAGCTGTCAGCTTGCTGTGGGGTTGAAGCAGTCAGTTTGTGACACAGGAAACACTCCATGCAGCCACACAGCCATGCTCACACTGCTACCAAATGCCAGCAGGAGGTATGTGTGGCACATGCAAACATCTTTGTCTTCAGGTGCCTTGAAGGAGCTCGTTGGTCTTTAAAGTCCCCCCCTTTCATTCATTCCTCTTCAATAGCAATGTCCACAGTCTTCTCAGCTGTGTGCCTTGCTAAGGCCTGCTACCTCAATTGGAATATAGTGTGAACTACAGGTGAATCACCCCTAAACCCATTTAAGAACAAAGGAGGGGAGTGTCACTTTTAAACTCAAACTTCCATAATACTTCAATGTGTTGAGGGCTGTCTTGGACAAGATGACACCTGGCAATGAGCCAAAGGGCACTGGATACCAAAATAAGGAAGTACCCAAAAAGGTTGCTTGCTTACTAGTTCCTTGGAGACTTATGACGTATTAACACCAGGCTCTAGGATTGGCTATCTAATATCATGCCACGCGTGGACAGCTCATGATCCATATAGTGCTATGCTGACATTCCTCTGCATGCTCTCCTGCATGAGAGAAAGCTTTGCTATAATTGGCTGATAAGCTAGGAGCTTGGGGGAGGAGAAGGAGAGAGGGTAGAAGAAGGGATATAGTGGCAGAACAAAGGAGGCAGGGAAACAGGGAGGACGCAATAAATCTCGTCAACTAAAGATTGGTGGTGTCTCCTTTCTCCGCGCTGGTTCCGCTGGACGGAACAAGTGGTGGTCCGTACGGGGAAGTTCTTTCTCCTTTTGTGTCCTCCCAGGTAAGTAACTTAAGGTAAGCTATAGGAAAACTGTAGGATAACCTCCCAGAAATCTCTGGCCAGTGTGTATAAGGGGGAGGTCACAGTCCCAGTGAAGGGACCCCACAGTCACGGTGAAGGGACCCCACAGTCCTGGTGAAAAGGACCCCACAGTCCCAGTGAAAGGGACCCCACAGTCCTGGTGTAAAGGACCCCACAGTCCTGGTGAAGGGGACCACATACCTTGGTAAAGGGAGTCTACATTACCCCGGTAAAGAGGCCACATAACCCCGATAAAGGGAGGTCTCATAACTCCAGAATGGGGTCACAAGTGTCTAGAAATCAAATGATAAGAATCATACAAGATGTATTTAAGGATAATGAGACTGCCGTAAAACCATCTACTGTGACAGCACATGTAACCACGTTGGCCAAGGTTAGTCCTTGGTTTTTGGAAGAGGGAGTCCTAAATATTCCACAATGGAAACATGATAAAGAGGATCTTATTAAAGCAGAAAAGCAATCCCTGTTACCTAGAGGTACTTTTCCCATGTGGCAGCTCATTAAGGAATGTCTAACATCTAAAAAAGGTAAAATAATAACTTTAGTAAAAAAAGGAAATATGTGTCTGGAAGAGATAAAGAAACAACTAAGTGTAACGTCTCATAAAGAGGAAGAAGAGGAGGAGGGGCTTACTGGGGAGGAATTAGAAAGAGCATCAAGGACACGGTCGCCCCCATCAGTTATATCGGGAAGGAATACCAATCCCTTCCTGGAGGCAGCCGCTCCCCCTCAAGCAACCTGCCCCCTATCTCCCCCAAGGTACCCCTGGGAGTAGTTAGCTCATGCTATAAATCAGATGGGTTTTTCACCACAGGAAGAAGAAACCCCCCTTAAGGAAACCTCAGCAGTCCCACAGTTCTTCCTGTGCTAGAGGACCAAAATAGACAAAGATGCCACCAACCTCTGGATTTCAAAACAGTAAAAAATTTTAAGGAGGCAGTGGCTACATATGGTCCACAGGCCCCATTTACAATTAGTATGTTGGAATCAGTATTGGGGCTAAATCTAGTGCTGGAAGACTGGAAAAGGCTATGTAAAGCTGTGCTATCAGGGGGGCAGTGCCTAGTGTGGAAAACTGCATGGCAGAAAGCCTCATTAGAAACGGCACGCCATAATGCTGCTGCAGGCTTTCCCCAAAGAAATGCAGAAATGCTGACAGGAGAAGGAAACTATGAAGGTATTCAACAGCAGATTATTTATGATCCTGGGGTGTACGCACAAATTGCTGCTGCTGTCACTAAAGCCTGGAAGTTAATTCAAGGGTCAGGAGATTTACAGGGGCAGCTGTCCAAGGTGATTCAGGGAAGTAACGAACTATTTGCAGATTTTGTTGATAGACTAATCCTAACAGCTGCTAGAGTATTTGGGGATTAAGAACAAGCTATGCCCTTAATAAAACAATTAGCTTATGAGCAAGCAAATAGATGGTGTAAAGAAGCTATAAGACCATGGAAAAATAAAGATTTAAGTACCTATATAAAGGTCTGCAGAGATATCAATGATGCAGTCATTACAGGACAAGTAATAGCTGCTGCTCTTCATGGGCCAAATCAGGGGCAATCAAGAGCTAAAGGAGAGGGGTTTTCAAGATGGCGGCCTAGAGGGTGGCTGCATTTCATGTTGCTCCAGGACTCAGGATTCAAAAGACGAGATATTGAGACACTTGGGACCAACTCAAAGCAGCCGGGTGACTCTCACCCATTGGGAAGGCATCCCGGATGGGACGGTGGTCCCGGAACGCAGGAAACTTTGTGAAGTAGAGCTGCCGGCAAGACGCCCCTCTCCCCGCTGGAGCAGTGAACTTGGACAACTGGGAGCGCCGTAAAGGAGGCCGCTCGGCACAGCGCTGGGACTCGGAGCAACCACTGGGGCTCCGGCGGCTGCCCAGGGGAGGAGTGGCGAGGAGAGCTGTGTGGACTCAGAACACCGGGGCCTGCCCTGAGGAGGAGGAGGAGGAACGTGGCCGCTTGGATTCGGAGTGACTGCACCACAGCTACAGGCGGTTGCCAGAGGAGAAGCTGCGCAGCGAGCTGTTTGGATTCAGGGCGACTGCTTCTGAACACCGGGGCCTGCCCTGAGGACGAGGAGGAGGAAGAGGAGCACAGCCGCTTGGATTCGGGGTGACTACACCAGAGCTACAGGCGGTTGCCAGAGAAGGGGCAGCGTGGCGAGCTGTTTGGACTCAGACCACTTCTGAACCCCGGGGCCTGCCCGGAGGAGGAGGAGGAGGAGGAGGAGGAGCGCGGTGGGTCGTTTGGACTTGCAGTGACTGCATTAGCGCTCTACGCGGCTGCTCAGAGGAGAAGGCGAGTGGTGAGTTGTTTGGACTTAAAGTGACAGCTCCTGAACACAGGGGGGCTGCCTGGAGGGGAAGCGTGGTGGGTCGCTTGGTCTTGAGTGGCCGCACCAGAGCTCTGGGCGGTTGCCCAGAGGACCTGTGCAGCGGGTCACGTGGATTCAGAGCCACTCAGAGTGACTGCTCCTGAACACCCGGGGGGTTATCTGGAGAAGGAGGAGGAATGGGGAGGGTCACTTTGACTCGGAGTGATTGATTGCCCAGGGCTACGGGTGGTTGGTGGGAGGAGGAGGCACAAAGTGAGTTTCTTGGACTCCTAGTGACCGCACCAGAATACTGGGCAGCTGTCTGGAGGAAGAGGCCTGTGGTGGGTCTCTGGGTCTCAGAGCGATTGTTCGGGGCCCAAGGTGATTGCTCAGAGGAGGGGCCGCATAGCCAGGCGATTAGGTGCAGAGCAGGGTCCCAAGATCTAGGAGGCTTCTGGGTGGAAGAGCCGCACAGAGACAGGCTTAGGGCGGAGCAAAGGTTCCAGGCCTGCGGGCAGATTCTCTGAGGAGGGGCAGCCTAAGGAGATTCATCTGCGAAGGGTGAGACTCCCAGGCTCAGAGGTAGGGCTGGGCCCCTGGGAACTTTGCAGAGGAAGGCAGCCCAGCCAAGGCGGTAGCTGTAAATTGAGGGGAACCTCTAGGAGGGAACTGACCAGCGAGACCTCCCCACCAGGTGAGTCTTCCCTGCCGGGTGAGGTTTCCCCACAAGGACGGTAAAATCAGAGACACAGGCCCAAACAGGCCTTGCCTCAGCCTGCAGCCTAGTTCCCCTTTGGATGACCATAGGTCAACAAGTGGAGACACTTCTGCCCACTAGCAGGGAATATACCCCACCTGAAGGCCACCACTCCTAGACAGGTAGATTCCTTGTGGAACACCGCATTATCAACTTCCTCCAAGACTTCAGCCTACTGAAGGCTAAGGGGGGATATATATAGAAATCTTCAGGGACATTGTAAGTCAATAGAGGAAATCTGCAATATCTCAGCGGTCCACTGATACCTGAACAATATGAGAAAACAAGGAAAGAAAATGCTGCAAACAAATCTAGATGTTACATCAATAAAACCCAATGACAGCATGGCAGAAGAAATGACAGAAAAAGAGTTCAGCATGTACATAATTAAAATGATCAGAGAAGCAAATGATGAGATGAAAGAGCAAATGCAAGCATTGAATGATCGCACCAATCGACAGTTAAAAGAGCAAATACAGGAAGCAAAAGATCATTTCAATAAAGAGTTAGAGATATTGAAAAAAAACCAAACAGAAATCCTTGACATGAAGGAAACAATAAACCAAATTAAGAACTCCATAGAAAGCGTATCCAATAGGATAGAACACCTGGAAGACAGAACCTCAGACATTGAAGACAAAATATTTAACCTTGAAAACAAAGTTGAACAAACAGAGAAGATGGTAAGAAATCATGAACAGAATCTACAAGAACTATGGGATATCATGAAAAGGCCAAATTTAAGAATTATTGGGATTGAGGAAAGCCTAGAGAAACAAGCCAAAGGAATGAACAATTTATTCAATGAAATAATATCAGAAAATTTCCCAAATCTGAAGAATGAAATGGAAAATCAAGTTCAAGAGGCTTATAGGACTCCAAATACACAAAATTACAACAGACCCACACCAAGGCACATTATAATGAAAATACCTAACATACAAAATAAAGACAGAATTTTAAAGGCTGTGAGAGAAAAGAACCAAATTACATTCAGGGGGAAAGCAATACGGATATCAGCAGATTTTTCAATCCAGACCCTAAAAGTAAGAAGGGCCTGGAACAACATTTTTCAAGCCCTGAAAGAAAATGGATGCCAACCAAGAATCTTATACCCAGCAAAACTTACCTTCAAATTTGACGATGAAATAAAATCCTTCCATGATAAACAAAAGCTAAAAGAATTTACAAAAAGAAAGCCAGCATTACAGAACATTCTCAGCAAAATATTCCATGAGGAAGAGATGAAAAACAAAGAAGCAAATCAGCAAAGGGAGGAATTATCCTAAAGGAATTGCCAAATAAAGGAGGAAACAAGTTGTGTCAAACAAATAAATAAACAAAATTTTTAAAAAATGAACCAAATGACCAGGAAACCAAATCATTTCTCTATAATAACCCTGAATGTTAATGGCCTGAATTCATCAATCAAAAGACATAGACTGGCAGACTGGATTAAAAAGAAAGATCCAACAATATGTTGCCTGCAAGAGACTCACCTCATAGAAAAAGATACCCATAGACTAAAGGTGAAAGGATGGGGAAAAACATACCATGCACATGGACTCAGCAAAAAAGCTGGAGTATCCATCCTCATTTCTGATAATGTGGACTTCAAGCCAAAGTTAGTCAGAAGGGATAAAGAAGGACATTTCATACTGCTTAAGGGAAGCATAAATCAGCAAGATATAACAATCATAAACATCTATGCCTCAAACAGTGGCTCATCCATGTATGTCAAACAAATCCTTCTCAATTTCAGAAACCAAATAGACCGTAACACAGTAATACTAGGTGATTTTAACACGCCTCTCTCACCACTGGACAGATCTTCCAGACAAAAATTGAACAAAGAAACCATAGATCTCAATAACACAATCAATAATTTAGACTTAACGGACATTTATAGAATATACCATCCAACCAAGAGCAAATACACTTTCTTCTCAGCAGCACATGGATCCTTCTCTAAAATAGACCATATATTATGCCACAAAGCTAATGTTAGCATATACAAGAAGATAGAGACACTAGCATGTATTCTATCAGATCATAATGGATTGAAGAAAGAAATAAATGAAAGAGTAAAACAAAGAAACTATTCCAACATCTGGAGATTAAACAATATGCTATTATATGATGAATGGATAACAGAAGATATTAGGAAGGAAATTAAAAAATTCTTAGAGGTAAATGAGAACAAAGAAACATCATATCAAAATCTCTGGGACACTATGAAAGCAGTACATAGAGGGAAATTTATTTCATGGAGCGCATTTAATAAAAGAAGTAAAACTCAACAAATAAACGACCTAACACTACAGCTCAAAGCCCTAGAAAAAGAAGAACAGAACAGCACCAAAAGTAGTAGAAGACAGGAAATAGTTAAACTCAGAGCTGAAATCAATGAAATTGAAACAAAAGAAACAATACAAAAAATTGACAAAATAAATAGTTGGTTCTTCGAAAAAATAAACAAAATTGATAAACCTTTAGCCACACTAACAAAGAGAAGACGAGAGAAAACCCAAATCACTAAAATTCGGAATGAACAAGGAAATATCACAACAGACATGAGTGAAATACAAAACATAATTAGAAGCTATTTTGAAAATCTATACTCCAACAAAATAGAAAATTTCGAAGACATCAACAGGTTTCTAGAGACATATGAATTGCCTAAACTGAACGAGGAGGACATAAACAATTTAAATAGACCAATTTCAAGTACTGAAATAGAAGAAGTCATCAAAAGCCTACCAACAAAGAAAAGTCCGGGACCAGATGGGTTCTCAGCCGAGTTCTACAAAACCTTTAAAGACGAGCTCATTCCAATACTTCTCAAAGTATTCCATAAAATAGAAGAGGAGGGAACCCTCCCAAACTCATTCTATGAAGCCAATATCACACTGATACCTAAACCAGACAGAGACTCATCAAGGAAAGAAAATTTCAGACCAATATCCTTAATGAACATCGACGCAAAAATTCTCAACAAAATTTTAGCAAATCGCATACAAAAACATATTAAAAAGATAGTGCACCATGATCAAGTGGGTTTCATCCCAGGGATGCAAGGTTGGTTCAACATCAAGAAATCAATAAACGTAATTCACCATATTAATAGACTTAAAGTCAAGAATCACATGATTATTTCAATAGATGCAGAAAAAGCATTTGATAAAATACAGCACCCCTTCATGCTCAAAACACTAGAAAAAATAGGGATAGTGGGAACATTCCTTAACATTGTAAAGGCCATTTATGCTAAGCCCATGGCTAATATCATTCTAAATGGTGAAAAACTGAAAGCATTCCCCCTAAAAACTGGAACAAGGCAGGGATGCCCTCTTTCACCACTTCTATTCAACATCGTTCTTGAGACTCTGGCCAGAGCAATTAGACAAACCAAAGAAATTAAAGGGATACAAATTGGAAAAGAAGAACTCAAGCTATCCCTGTTCGCTGATGACATGATTATATATTTAGAGGAACCTGGAAATTCCACCAGAAAACTCTTAGAACTCATAAGTGAATTCAGTAAAGTAGCAGGTTACAAGATCAATGCCCATAAATCCAACGCATTTTTATACATAAGTGATGAATCTTCAGAAAGAGAAATTAGGAAAACTACCCCATTCACAATAGCCTCGAAAAAAATAAAATACTTGGGAATCAATCTCACAAAAGAGGTGAAAGACGTCTACAATGAGAACTATACAACACTAAAGAAAGAAATTAAAGAACACCTTAGAAGATGGAAAGATCTTCCATGTTCTTGGATAGGAAGAATTAATATTGTCAAAATGGCCATACTACCTAAAGTGCTATACAAATTCAATGCAATTCCAATTAAAATCCCAATGACGTACCTTACAGAAATAGAGCAAGCAATTATGAAATTCATCTGGAAGAATAAGAAACCCAGAATAGCTAAAGCAATCCTTAGCAGGAAGAGTGAAACAGGGGGTATTGCAATACCAGATCTTCAACTCTACTGCAAAGCAATAGTAACAAAAACGGCATGGTATTGGTACCAAAATAGAAAGGTAGATCAATGGTACAGAATAGAGGACATGGACACAAACCCAAATAAATACAATTTTCTCATACTAGACAAAGGTGCCAAAAATATGCAATGGACAAAAGATAGCCTCTTCAACAAATGTTGCTGGGAGAATTGGAAATCCATATGCAACAGAATGAAACTAAACCCATATCTGTCACCATGCACGAAACTAAACTCAAAATGGATTAAGGACCTCGGAATCAGACCAGAGACCCTGCAGATTATACAAGAAAAAGTAGGTCCAAATCTTCACCTTGTTGGTCTAGGATCAGACTTCCTTAACAGGACTCCCATAGCACAAGAAATAAAAGCTAGAATCAACCACTGGGATAGATTCAAACTAAAAAGCTTTCTCTCAGCAAAGGAAACTATCAGCAATGCGAAGAAAGGGCCTACAGAGTGGGAGAATATCTTTGCCAATCATACTTCAGATAGAGCACTAATCTCCAGAATCTATAAAGAACTCAAAAAACTCTACTCCAAGAATTCAAATAATCCAGTCGACAAATGGGCTGAGGAAATGAATAGACACTTCACAGAAGAAGATCTACAAGCAATCAACAAACATATGGAAAAATGTTCAACATCTCTAGTAATAAGAGAAATGCAAATCAAAACCACCCTAAGATTCCATCTCACCCCAATTAGAATGGCGATTATCAAGAATACGAGCAACAACAGGTGTTGGCGAGGATGTGGGGAGAAAGGTACACTCATACATTGCTGGTGGGGCTGCAAATTAGTGCAGCCACTCTGGAAAGCAGTGTGGAGATTCCTTAGAAAACTTGGAATGGACCCTCCATTTGACCCAGCTATCCCGCTCCTTGGCCTATACCCAAAGGACTTAAAATCAGCATACTACAGAGATACAGCCACATCAATGTTCATAGCTGCTCAATTCACAATAGCCAGACTGTGGAACCAACCTAGATGCCCTTCAATTGATGAGTGGATAAAGAAACTGTGGTATATATATACAATGGAATATTACTCAGCCATAAAGAATGATAAAATTATGGCATTTGCAGGCAAATGGATGAAATTGGAGAATATCATGCTAAGTGAGATAAGCCAATCTCAAAAAGCCAAAGGACGAATGATATCGCTAATAAGTGGAGGATGACACATAATGGGGGAGAGGGAAGGGTTAGTGTTAGGGTTAGAGTTAGGGTTAGGGAGGGGGGCAAGTATGGAGGAAGGAAGTACTGTATAGAGGGTAAAGAGGGGTGGGAGGGGTGGGGGGAAGGGAAAAAATAACAGAATGAATCAAACAACATTACTCTATGTAAATTTATGATTACACAAATGGTATGCCTTTACGCCATGTACAAACAGAGAAACAACATGTATCCCATTTGTTTACAATAAAAAAAAAAAGAGCTAAAGGAATAACATGCTTTAAGTGTGGGCAAGGAGGGCACTTCAGAAAAGACTGCCCTGAGGGACCCATAGGATTAAAGCCTAGGGGAACACCTAAGACTGGAGAACAACAAGGGACAAATCAACCTGCCCCAGGTCTATGTCCCTGGTGCCGAAAGGAAGGCACTGGGCAAAATATTGTACATCAAGATTTGATATAGGGAGATATACTATGCCAGCCCAGTCAAAAAATGGCCAGGGGGGCCCAACCCAGCGCCCTCAAATATACGGGGCCTTTCAGAATCCCATAGTACAGATCCCCACTCACAGTCCTTTCCGACTATTTCCTTGTTGTCCCGAGAAACATCAGGGAGCGAGAGATTGGACCTCTGTGCCTCCGCCCAACTCGTTTTAACCCCAGAAATGGGAGTACAAGTGGTCCCTGAGGGCACAGCAGGATTATTGTTGGGGCAGAGTTCCACAACTCTGTCAGGATTACACGTATTGCCAGGAGTCATTGATTCTGATTATACTGGAGAAATAAAGATTATGTTGTCTTCCCCTCGAGGGGTATCTGTGGTTTCTCCAGGAGATAAAATAGCACAAATATTGATATTGTCTAGCCATCATGGGACTTTTCCCAGTTCACAAAGGACTGGAGGAAACAATGGGTTTGGATCCACAGGATCAGGTGTCTTTTGGGCACATTCAACAAAAAATAGACCCATGCTTAAATTAAGTTAATGGTACTCCCACAGAGGGTCTAATAGACACAGGTGCTGACATCTCTATTATAAGACAGGAGGACTGGAACAAATCATGGCCTGTTACAGCATCCAGTACTACCTTACAGGGACTTGGATTTGCCCAAACCCCATTACAAAGTTCAGCTATATTATCTTGGGAGGACCCTGATGGGAAAAGGGGGACATTTCAACCTTATGTATTAGCTCACCTGTCTGTCACTCTTTGGGGAAGAGACATTTTAACACAGATGGATGTTGTCATTTCTTCCTCAGTTGAACAAAATATTTCCTGTCTAAACCCAACCATTTTACCAGTCATGGTGGGACAAGGTTATATTTCTGGAAAAGGACTAGGCAAGAATCTACAAGGTATTACCTGCCCCATTCAAGCCGAAGGACAAACATGGACTAAGGGGCAGGGTTTTCTGGAGGGGCCACTGAAACATTAAAGATAACATGGAAATCCAATAATCCTATCTGGGTTCCCCAGTGGCCCCTTTCTAAAGAAAAAATAGAGGTGGCCCAGAAAATAGTTAATCAACAATTAAAGGAAAATCATATCATTCCTTCCACTTCCCCTTGGAATATATCCATTTTTGTCATAAAAAAGAAGTCTGGGAAATGGCGACTCTTGCAAGATCTGAGAGCCATAAATTCCAGTATGCAGATTATGGGCCCGGTGTAACTGGGTAACTGGGTCTCCCCTCATTAGCTGCTATTCCAAAACATTATCATATTATCTCTATAGACATAAAAGATTGTTTATTTTCCATTCCTGTGCATCCTGAGGATAGCCCTCAATTTGCCTTTTCTGTTCCTTCTTTATATAATGAAGGGCCTAATACTAGATACCAGTGGGTGGTCCTTCCCCAGGGAATGGCAAATAGCCCCACTGTGTATCAAATATATGTTGGCTGGGCTATATCACAGATTAGACAAAATTATAAAGAACTTTATTGCCTCCTTATATGGATGATATTCTTTTGGCTCACAGAAAACAGGAGACTTTATTTAGGACATTTAACAATATTATTGATACCCTAGAAAAATGGGGATTACATGTGGCCCCAGAAAATGTGCAAACCCACAGTCCTATTACCTTTCTAGGACATCAAATATTAGATACCTGTGTTAGGCCACAAAAAATTCAATTAGCCACGGAAAAGCTTAAGACTCTAAATGATTTCCAAAAATTATTAGGTGATATAAATTGGATAAGGCCAAATTTGGGAATCACCACTGGTAAACTTAAGCCTTTGTTTGATATTCTCCAAGGAGATTCAGACCCTACATCCCCCAGAAATTTAACTCCTGAAGGTAGAAAAGCCTTGAGGTTAGTAGAACAAGCTTTAGAAAATGCTCATAGTGATAGAGTGATCTACCCTTGCCTTTTAATCTCATAGTATTAGATTCTGAATATACTCCTACAGGACTATTATGGCAAACTGGACTCCTGATATGGATCCATTTTGCCAGTGTCCCCCCAAAATGTCATTTCCCCGTATCCTGTGATGGTAGCAAATCTAGTTACATTAGGACTTAAGACAGCCCTTCGAGTTTTTGGAGTTCATCTTCAGACAGTTATTGTCCCGTACATGGCAAAACAGATTGAAATACTAGTTAACAATAATGAAGATTGGGCAATTGTCCATTGTTCCACCACGGCCACATTTGATAATCACTTGCCAAGTTCACCTATTGTCAGCTTCTTCAAAAGACATCCTGTTATTTTCCCCCAGGTTGTTAAGGCTCAACCTATCCCAGCAGTAAAAACAATCTTTACAGATGGCTCCTCCTCTGGCACAGCTACAGTAGTTTCTGATAAAGTACAGACTATTATTACTTCTCATAAGTCTGCTCAAGAAACTGAACTAGAAGCAATAATATCTGCCTTACAAACATTTCCTGAGGAATCTTTAAATATTTATACTGACAGTCTCTATATTACCCAGCTTGTGCCACGGCTTGAGACAGCTGGACCCATTATTCCTCAATCTACCTTACAACAATGCTTTTATCAAGTACAAACTCTTCTGTGGGCTCGCAAAGAACCTTTATATATAGGCCATATCAGAGCACATTCAGGCTTACCTGGGTCTTTAGCTCAAGGAAATTCTGCTGCAGACTCAGCTACATGTGATCCTCATGTGTTTAATGTTGTGCAAGAAGCGATTAATTTCCATAAAGATTTTCATGTCAATGCTACTGCTCTCAAAATAAAATATAACATTACAAAAGAACAAGCCAGAAATATAGTAAAACAGTGTCCTGCCTGTGTGCCTCACTTATCTGTTCCTCATTTTGGAGTCAATCCTGGAGGACTCCTTCCAAATCACCTATGGCAGATGGATGTCACCGATATCCCTGAATTTGGTACTTTAAGATTTGTGCATGTAACTGTAGATACCTACTCAGGATATATATTTGCCACCGCCCATATAGGGGAAAAGACAAAAGATGTAATCAGTCATTGCCTTCAAGCCTTTGCTACTATGGGAAGACCAAAATCATTTAAAACAGATAATGGGCCTGTGTATACTTCTTCATTTCAACAGTTTTGCTCAAAGTTTAATATCTATCATTCTACAGGATTACCCTACAATCCACAAGGACAAGCTATCGTGGAAAGGGCTAATCAAACTTTAAAAGTCTGCTTAACTAAACAAAAAGGGGGAATAGGGGCATTAACCCCTCCCAAGAACAGACTTAACCTTGCTTTATTCACCCTCAATTTTTTAACTTTGGATGCTATGAACTGTACTGCGGCTGATAGACATTTTAGTGGAAAGTCTGGTGGCCATCCACAAGCAATGTGGAAAGACATCTTGACTGGGTCCTGGAAAGGACCTGACCCAGTATTAATTTGGGGGAGAGGATCTGTTTGTGTTTTTCCTCAGGACCAACAACAACCTATCTGGGTCCCAGAGCACTTGGTAAGAACTATCCATAAGAAAGAAAATGGCACCAAAACACAGAATGATGGTGATGGTGGTAAGCCTGCTGTTGTTAGCTCTTCCTAAAACCTTTGGGGATATATCACTCATGACACACAAGTTTTTCCTCAATTATTTCCTAGTACAGAACTTCTAGGTATCCCTTACCTACCAGCTGGGTAGGTAAAGCCACTTATTACTAGTCTAAACTTCAAGTTATGAGGTAGTCTTTGCTTCCTCTGGTTAGCCACCTCAGAAACTGTCATAATACAGGGAGGCAATCTCTCTCTCATTCAATAAAGGTGCAGTCAAAAGCAAGCCTATATAAAGGGAAGTAATACACCTGTTTATAGTTACACAGGGTGCGAGGCCAATTACTCTTCCTTTTATCAGGCTTTCCTCCCTACTCCCGTATGTGTCACGTCTCCATTTGTGTTCATTCTGTCAAACAGTTCTAAGTTTAATATTAACATTACTAATAACAATGATAATGATACTGAGGTCCTTAACTGTGTTATGTGTTAAGAGTGTTATGTGTTATGTTTTAAGAATGTTATGTGTCTAGTTGTTGGGATGCTTCACTATTTCCTCTGGCTGTGATTGCCAGGATTCCAAAATTCATTCCAGTCCCAGTGACCTTAATTCATAGTGAGTGGAATTTCCTACCCATGAAAGCAAAAAGAGATTTTGGTATCTCAGCCATTATAACCATTGCTTTTGTTGCGGCAGCTGCTGCGGCTGCTGCCACTGCTGCTGGACTTGCCCTAGGAACTGCTATTCCTACTGCTCATGCACTCAACAATCTGTCACAAGCCACTGCCGAAGCTTTGACAGCCCAGGAAAACATCAACGCACATCTCACCACAGGAATCCTGATCCTAAACCAAAGAGTAGACTTACTACAAGAACAAGTGGACATGTTGACTGTTACCACACAGACGGGCTGTCTAGTGCATGCCCAAGCACTATGCGTTACCCCGATACCCTATTCTAATATTACTGCTGCTGCAAATCTGTCCAAATGGCTTGGTAGCATGCTTAATGGGACATGGACTAAAGAGTTTACTAATTTGACTACCCTATTAAGAAATTCTATATTTGTGGTAAATAGTACTCAGGTCAAGGTCCCGGGTATGCCAGAAGCCATTAGTTTCTTACAGTCAGCGTTACAATTTGGTAAACAATGGATGGAAAGTTTTGCTATGATGGGATTGTTGTTCTTGCTGTTATTATTGCTGCTCAGATATCTGTTGTCTCTAAGGAGTCATCAAAGACGGCAAGCCTTAGTGGTATGGCAAGCCCTTATGGCCATGGACCAAGGCTCTGATCTTCAGATTTGGCTCTCCCAATTACAGGACTGGTAGTCAATGATGGGTAAGCACAGGGTGGACTTTATACCAACCTAAGACAGGGATCAAAGCATGCCAACAGCTCTTTGACTCCCAATGACGGGTAAGGATAGAGTCTGACCCTGGCACCTAAGACAGGCACAGTCGCTGTCCTTTTCTTTTTATAACAAAAAGGGGGAGCCTGTTGAGAGCCATCTTGGACAAGATGGCGCCTGGCAATGAGCCAAAGGGCACTGGATACCAAAATAAGGAAGTATCCAAAAAGGTTGCTTGCCTACTAGTTCCTTGGAGACTTATGACATGTTAACGCCAGGCTCTAGGATTGGCTATCTAATATCATGCCACGCGTGGACAGCTCGTGATCCATATAGTGCTATGCTGACATTCCTCTGCATGCTCTCCTGCATGAGAGAAAGCTTTGCTATAATTGGCTGATAAGCTAGGAGCTTGGGGGAGGAGAAGGAAAGAGGGTAGAAGAAAGGAGATAGTAGCAGAACAAAGGAGGCAGGAAAACAGGAGAGGACGCAATAAATCTCGTCAACTAAAGATTGGTGGTGTCTCCTTTCTCCGTGCTGGTTCCGCTAGACGAAACATAATATGTACTATAAATATGTATTATAATATATTATATATTTATGTATATTACTATATAAAACAGAAATATTTTTCTCTATATATTTATATATTTATAATATGTATTTTATATTATATATAACATCACGTTACATATTATATTTTTATATACATAATGTCATTTTATATATAATTATATCCAAAATATATATTATATATTGTAGCAGTATATAATGTATATGTAATTATATATGTTATATGTGATTTTTGTATTTATTATATATGTATATAATATTCATATTTTAATAACCTGTTTATAAATGTAAGTTTGTATATATTTATATATAATATACACATATTTTATCTTTTTTAAAATTTATTTTTATTATAAACAAATGGGATACATGTTGTTTCTGTTTGTACATGGAGTAACAGCATACCATTTGCATAATCATACATTTACATAGGGTAATGATGTTTGATTCATTCTGTTATTTTTTTCCTTCCCCCCGACCCATGCCACCCCTCTTTTCCCTCTATACAGTCCCTCCTTCCTCCATTCTTGCCCCCCTCCCACTCCCCATTATGTGTCATCATCCACTTATCAGTGAGATCATTCGTCCTTTGCTTTTCTGAGATTGGCTTATCTCACTTAGCATGATATTCTCCAGTTTCATCCACTTGCCTGCAAATGCCATAATTTTATTTTATGGCTGAGTAGTATTCCATTATATCTATATATACCACAGTTTCTTTATCCATTCATCAATTGAAGGGCATCTAGGTTGGTTCCACAATCTGGCTATTGTGAATTGAGCAGCTATGAACATTGATGTGGCTGTATCTCTGTGGTATGCTGATTTTAAGTCCTTTGGGTATAGGCTGAGGAGTGGGATAGCTGGGTCAAATGGTGGGTCCATTCCAAGTTTTCTAAGGACTCTCCGCACTGCTTTCCAGAGTGGCTGCACTAATTTGCAGCCCCACCAGCAAAGTATAAGTGTACTTTTTTCCCCACATCCTCGCCAACACCTATTGTTGCTTGTATTCCTGATAATCGCCATTCTAATTGGGGTGAGATGGAATCTTAGTGTAGTTTTGATTTGCATTTCTCTTATTACTAAAGATGTTGAACATTTTTTCATATGTTTGTTCATTGCTTGTAGATCTTCTTCTGTTAAGCATCTGTTCATATCCTTAGCCCATTAGTTGATTGGGTTATTTGTATTCGTCATGTAGAGTTTTTTGAGTTCTTTATATATTCTGGAAATTAGTGTTCTGTCTGAAGTATGAGTGGCAAAGATATTCTCCCACTCTGTAGGCTCTCTCTTCGTATTGCTGATAGTTTTCTTTGCTGAGAGAAAGCTATTTAGTTTTAATCTATCCCAGTTATTGATTCTTTCTTTTATTTCTTGTGCTATCGGAGTCCTGTTGAGGAAGTCTGATCCTAAGCCAACAAGTTGAAGATTTGGACCTACTTTTTCTTCTATAAGATGCAGGGTCTCTGGTCTGATTTCAAGGTCCTTGATCCATTGTGAATTGATTTTTGTGCAGGGTGAGAGATAGGGCTTTAGTTTCATTTTGTTGCATATGGATTTCCAGTTTTCCCAGCACCATTTGTTGAAGAGGCTATCTTTTCTCCATTGTATATTTTTGGCATCTTTGTTTAGTATGAGAAAATTGTATTTATTTGGGTTTGTGTCCATGTCCTCTATTCTGTACCATTTATCTACCTGTCTATTTTGGTGCCAATACCATGCTGTTTTTGTTACTATTGCTTTGTAGTATAGTTGAAGTTCTGGTATTGTGATATCCCCAGCTTCGCTCTTTCTACTGAGAATTGCTTTAGCTATTCTGGGTTTCTTATTCTTCCAGATGAATTTCATGATTGCTTGCTCTATTTCTGTAAGGTACGTCATTGGGATTTTAATGGGAATTGCATTGAATCTGTATAGCACTTTTGGTAGTATGGCCATTTTGACAATATTAATTCTGCCTATCCAAGAACTTGGGAGATCTTCCATCTTCTAAGGTCTTCCTCAATTTCTTTCTTCAATGTTTTGTAGTTTGCATTTAGAGATCTTTTACCTCTTTTGTTAGATTGATTCCCAAGTATTTTTTTTTTAGGCTATTGCAAATGGAGTCGTTGTGTGATTTATGGATGTTAAACCATCCTTGCATTCCAGGGATGACCCCCACTTGATCATGGTGGACGATTTTCTTAATATGTTTTTGGATACGGTTTGCCAATATTTTGTTAAGGATTTTTGCATCTATATTCATCAAGGATATTGGTCTAAAACTTTCTTTCCTTGATGTGTCTTTTCCTGGTTTGGGTATGAGGGTGATTTTAGCTTCATAGAATGAGTTTGGTAGGGTACCCTCCTTTTCTACTTCCTGGAATACTTTGAGAAGTATTGGAATGAGTTCTTCTTTGAAAGTCTTGTAGAACTTGGCTGAGAATCCATCTGTTCCTGGGCTTTTCTTGGATGTTAGGTTTTTAATGGCTTCTTCTATTTCATTGCTTGATATTGATCTGTTTAAATTGTGTATGTCCTCCTGGTTCAGTTTGGGAGGAGCATATGTCTCTAGAAATTTGTCAATGCCTTTGGTAGTTTCTATTTTGTTGGAATACAGATTTTCAAAGTAGCTTCTCATTCATATTTTATCTTGTGATCAGCTTCCCCACTCTTCACAGTAGACTCGAGGAAGGCAGTTCATTTCACTCTTTCAGAAGAGGGTATAACCAGGCATTGTGGCACTTTTTTTTTATAATCCCAGCAACTTGACAGACTGAGGCAGGAGGATCACAAGTGGGAGACCAGTCTCAGAAACTTAGTAAAACCATATATCCTAATAAAAAATAAGCCTGTCAAGGTGGCACACAACTATAAACTCAATGACTCAGGAGGTTGAGGTAGGAGGATTGTGAATTCAAAGCCAGACTCAGCAATTTAGTAAGGCCCTAAGCAACTCAGTGAGACCCTGTCTCTAAATAAAACATAAAAAAGGGTTGCAGATGTAGTTCAGTGGTCAAGCAGCACTGGGTTCAATCCCAAGTATCAAATGAAAACAAAACAAAAACAAAACCACCCCAGAAGTCAATCAATACTTAACGAATTAACAGACGGAGATCTGTCTTCTACTTCTCAGTAAATGTGAGTTACTCCCTGTCTTTATTTCCTGCATGACACCCCTGAAGGAATGAACACTGGCCCTGTGTTCCCTCACCTGGCTTTCCTCTAGGTCCCATGTGATTTTCCTGGCAGAGGAGTTCCTTCAGGAATAGCCAGGTCAGCTTCTGCCCCTAAGGGTCAATGTCCTAGGTGAGCGCAGTCCTCTTTCCCAGCCTGGCCTAGGTCTAGGGAGAGGGAGCCCAGTGATCCAGTCCAGGAGGGGGCAGCTCAGGACTCATCCTGGCACCCAGGGCTGAGGCTGCAGGCAGATAAAGAAGCCTGACTCTGGATCATCTGTGACCAACTGCAGCCTAGGTTGGTGTGAGAAGTCACTGCACTGGGGAGACCTGATCTGGCTGTGTAAGATGGGCTCTGAGGAGGAAGAGGAAGGCTGGGAATTAGAAGAAGTAGAAGGTGATTCTGGACCTGCCCTCCCTACCTGACTCCATCCTCTAGGCTGCCTTTGACCAACCTCTTCTCTCCATGGGAACACTGGACACCTGATCCTCTGTCTCCCTATCCCTGCCCCTAATTTTCTGTCCCCTCTCCCCTCTACCAGGCACTGGACAGCTTTTATTTGAGTCTAATAGAGTTTTGAGACAGATGTGGTGGTGCACACTATAATCCCAGTGACTCAAGAGTTCAAGGTAAGAGGATCACAAGTTCAAAGCCAGTCCCAGGTGCCCTCTGGTGAAGGTATTGTCCCACTGTGCAGACAGCCTGAAAACTGTCAGCCAAGCAGGTGTGGTGAGGAAGGCGTAGGTCAAGGAGGGGTGTCCACTCACTTATTGGTGACATGGATGTAACTGGCCACCTCCACCATGGTCCATGGTCTCTTCCCATCCACAGCCTTGACCCAAGCTGCCACCTTGACTCCAAGCATGGCCACATTGTCCTCTTAGGCTAGAATGGTCCCACAGCAGCATTGGGCCTGAGAGTGGAAGGAATGTTAGTCTGGGCCAGGACAGCAGACCCTCCCTACTGACTCCCATGCTCACTTGTCACCAGGCTTCCCAATCCACAGTGACAGGGTCATGGCCAACTGCTGCAGCTTGTCAGGACCCCTCTCTGTATGGTCTTCTGAGGCATCTCCAAGTCATTGTATAGATGGGCAGTCGTGGCTGATGTGGGAAGGCGGCTCAACCTTGAGGGCTCTGGGATGGGCACCCTGCCCCATGCTGTCAGAGGAGCTCAGCAGGGACCCCCCCCTCCCCAGTTATCACCAAGGGTCCAGCACCTTCCCTGCCTGTCCACTAGATGTCCACATTGGGACCTGACAAGCTAAACTACCAGGTTAATGAGATGTGGGAACAGTAGTCACCTATGAGGGGGAGAAGATGCCAAAGGGTGGTTTGGAGGTGGTCACCTCCTGTCTCCTGTCCTGGATGCTGTTTGCCTGAGTGTGTTAGGTCAGCAAAACCTGCAGGGAGCCTGACCCTTCTGTGTCTTTTTCTAACCATCTGTGACAATTCACCCAAAAGTTGAGGAACCATTATTCCATGTGGACCTTTGTCCTCTCAGGCATGGCTCCACTCAAGTCAACATCTAACAAAACCAAACTGAAAAGTAAGAAGATTGAGGGCCAAGGAGCCTGCCCCCTGAGCCAAGACAGCCAGGGAAGCCAGGACAGTGGTCTGTAGGCCTTGGAAGGCAGCCCCTGGGTGGCAGCCACACGTGGCCCTTGCTGAAAGACACAGGGTGGGGCTCTGCCAAACCCTCCAGGTTCCCAGCACAGCAAGAAGCCGAGTGGGAGGTGGGAGGAAGCAGGGAGGTGGGAGGAAGCAGGGAG
This sequence comes from Sciurus vulgaris, assembly GCF_902686455.1. Classification (NCBI taxonomy): domain Eukaryota; kingdom Metazoa; phylum Chordata; class Mammalia; order Rodentia; family Sciuridae; genus Sciurus; species Sciurus vulgaris. Next base: position 21,614,119 of record NC_136479.1, on the reverse strand, counting down.
GCGGGAGGAAGCAGGGAGGCAGAGGCCTTGGGTCACAGGAGAGAGAGAACCAGGAGGCAAGGGCCAGAATTGCCTCTGTCTCGGGGAGAACTAGTGAAACTCTGAGGACAGTCATGGGCTGCATGAGGACAGTGCACCCCAGGACGGCCACGTAGAGAGCACCCGAGGGAGCTGGAAAGCTCTCACCCAGTGACACCAGAGACACTTCAACATCCTAGTGCAGCACACTCTGCGTGCCTGGTGGTGCTACTGTAGATAACGCTACTGTGTGGCCAGTGGTATAAGATAGAGCACGTGTGATTGTGTAGATGTACACATGCCCGATGATACTAAGCAATGGTGCTCCTGAGGTATTTACTAGACTTCACTTCCCATCATTAGGGTGCAGTCTTTTTACCTTATGAAAAATATATGGGAAAGCAATATGCCCTGGGACACCAGCAGCCGCCCCAGCTCATGTTCACTGCATCTTTTGTTTCCATCAAGAGGCAACATGGCGGTGGGTGCAGGCCTACAGTCCCAGTGACTTGGGAGGCTGAGGCAGGAGGATAGCAAATTCAAAGCAGCCTCGGCAACTTAGTGAGGCCCTAAGCAACTTAGTGAGACCTGTTTCAAAATGAAATATGGAAAAGTGGTGGGGACAGTCATGAAGCAGCTCTGGGTAAAATCCCCAATACCAAAATAATATTATTAATAGTAATAATAATGAGGAGAAAAAGAAAGCCAAGAGGGAGTGACTGGTAGCATCTAGGTTTGTGTAAGTTCTCTGTGATGTTCTCACAACTTCGAGACTGTCTAGTGTTGCACATCTAAGAAGATTTAGTAGGGCTGGGGATGTAGCTCAGTTGGTTCAGTGATTGCCTCACAAGCACAAGGCCCTGGGTTCAAATCCCCAGTACTGCAAAAAAAAAAAAAAAAAGAAGAAGATGATTTAGTGATGCATGACTCTATGTTTTGGCTTTTTTTGGAGGTGAAGGGGTTCAAAAACAGGCCTAATGCTTACTAGGACTGAAGATCCAAAAGTAAAATAAAAATGGACCCTTTTGTTAAAGCAGAAAACTAAACAATCTTGGAACCAAAGGATCCACCTCACCTGGTTTATGGGTGAGCACACTGAGGCACAAGCAGGAGACAGGCTCACAGAAGGGCAGATCCTGAGTCATGACCTCTGTATTGTGCTGATGCCTCTTGAGGTCCTGCCTGGGCCTTAACTCTGCTGGGAGAGAAGAACCCAGCAGGAATAGGCCCTGTGAAGAGGGGTCTTGGGAGTATGTTTTGCCACCCAACTTAGGAGTGACCTCTGAACTGGGACACAGAGGGCTCTTTGGAATGGGTGCCTGGGTCACAGCAGGGCTTGGTTCATACCTTGCAGGGACAACACAAAGCCCCATTCCTTGCCCTTTCCTCTTTATCTACCTGCGTAGTTAGTGCAGGGGAAGATGTACAAATGTCCCTGTCTACCCTCTTTGTCTCACCCTCTGTGCAAGCCATGTGACTGTAGGCAAGTCATTGTCCTCTATAAAATATAGGAGGGCTCCCTTCACCATTTGGTGAATGCTGTTGTGGGTGTCAGGGGCGGTAGGCTGGGTCTCTTAAAGGACTGGTGCTCCTTCTCTGCGTCTCTCCTGCACTCTGGGGGTGACGGGCCATTCCAGAATCCTCCTGAGTAGACTCACTCACTAGTTCTCCTCCTGGTTCAAGGGAACTGAAAAGGTCAGAAAATGATCCAGGGTACCAGAGGGTAACCCTGTAACCATCAAGACTCCCACCTTCACCAATTCATTCTGTAGAATGGAAACAAGAGAGGGCAGTAACTGTGGAGGTAATTCAGGAACTGAGAAAGGAGCCCCTAAAATACAGGGAGAGCCAGGGGAGAGCTAGGTATGGAGGTGAACACCTGTGTTCCCAGCTACTCAGGAGGCTGAGGAGGGAGGATCACTCGAGCTCCTGAGTTGAGTCCAGCCTAGATCGTTAAATACTGAGATAGATGTACCATCTGTCCCAGTTTTCTGCCTCAGGTCAGCCTTATTTCCTGCCCTAACCCTAACCCCATGTTCTTCTCACATCCAACTGTTAGAGTTGGGACCTTCTGAGAATCTGAAGAACTGAAAATACTCCCTCTTCAACCCCAATTTTTCCATCAAGTCAGAAAGATTTCAGACAGGTTTCTCAGTGTAACAGAAATGAGTTTATTGAAAGTTTAGGAAAAGGGGACAATCTCAAGGGAAAGAGTGGATCCTCTCAGAGAGGAGAGGGACAGTGTGCCTCTCCTGCACTCCAGTTTTATTGGGGATCCCAGAGAAGTTTCCAGAGGCCTGCCCATATCCACATCTTGACTTCTGATGGACAGCATACTAACTTCAGACTGTCAAGTCCCCATTGTCATGGCAACTATAGGTCACCTTGGCCAAGCTGACCCGTTCTAATTGGAGTTTTAAAACTTATTTGTTCTAATTAGTTATACACAACAGTGGAATGCATCTTGACACACCATGTATACATACTCTTCTAGTTGTACATGATATAGAATCACACCAGTTGTGTAATCATATATCCACAAAGGGTAATAATGTCCAATTCATTCTAACTCTCCTTCCTACTCACATATCCCCTCCCCTCACTTTACTCTCCTCTGTCTAAACCAAAGTACCTCTAATCTTCCCTATCCCCCACCCGCTTTTTGTGAATTAGCATCCACACATCAGTGAAAAAATTTGGACTTTGGTTTATTGGGATTGGCTTATTTTGCCTAACATGATATTCTCCAGATCCTTCCATCTACCTAAAATGCCGTCATTTCATTCTTCTTTAAGACTGAATAATATTCCATTGTGTATATGTACCACATTTACTCTATCCATTCATCTGTTGAAGGGCATCTAGGTTGGTCCAATAGTTAGGCTATTGTGAATTGAGCTGCTATAAACATTGATGTGGATGTGTCACTGTAGTATGCTTATTTTAAGTGTGTTGGGTGTAGACCGAGGAGTGGGATAGCTGGGTCAAATGGTGGTTCCACTCTACATTTTATGAGGAATCTCCATACTGCTTTCCATAATGGTTGCTCCAATTTGCAGTCCCATCAGCAATGTTTGAGTTTACCTTTTCCCCCACATTCTTGCCAACATTTTTAATTGTTTGTAGTTTTGATAACTGCCATTCTGATTGGAGATGAAATCTTAGAGTAGTTTTGATTCGCAATTCTCTAATTGCTAGAGGTGTTGAATATTTTTTCATATATTTGTCGATCCATTGTATTTCTTCTGTGAAGTGTCTGTTCATGTCCTTAGCCCATTTATTGATTGGGTAATTAGGTTTTTTTGCTGGGGAGTGTTTTGAGTTCTTTATATATCCTGGAAATTAGCACTCGGTGCATGTGGTAAAGATTTGCTCCCATCCTGTAGGCTCTCTCTTTATGTTATTGTTTCCTTTGATGAGAAGAAGCTTTTTTGTTTGAATCCATCCCATTTATTAATTCTTCATTTTACTTCTTGTGGTTTAGGAGTCTTGTTAAGGAATACAGTTACTAAATCGACATGATGAAGATCTGGGCCTGCTTTTTCTTTTAGCAGGCACCAGGGCCTCTGTTCTACTGCCTAAGTCTTTGATCCACCTTGAGTTGAGTTTCATGCAGGGTGAGAGATAGGGATTTAATTTCATTTTTCTACATATGGATTTCCAGTTTTTCCAGCATCATTTTTTGAAGAGAATATCTTTCCTCCAATGAGTGTTTTTGGCACATTTGTCTAGAATAAGATAACTGCATTCATGTGACTTTGTCTCTGTGTCTTCTATTCTGTACCACTGGTCTCATGTCTGTTTAGGTGCCAATACTGTGCTTCTATTGTGACTCTGTAGTATAGTTTAAGATCCACTACTTGATGCCTCCTGCTTCACTCTCCTTGCTAAGAATTGCTTTGAATATTCTGGGTCTCTTTTTTCTCCAAACGAATTTCATGATTGCTTTTTTTACTTCTATTAAGAATGTCATTGGAATTTAACAGGAACTGCATTAAATCTGTATAACACTTTTGGTAGTATGGCCATTTTGACAATATTAATTCTGTCTATCCAAGAGCATGGGAGATCTTTTCTTCTTTTAAGGTCTTCTTCAATTTCTTTCTTTAGTGTTCTGTAATTTTCATTGTAGAGGTCTTTACCTCTTTTGTTAAATTGATTCCCAAGTATTTTATTTTTTGAGGCTATTGTGAATGGGGCAGTTTTCCTAATTTCTCTTTCAGTGAAGTCTTTACTGATGTATAAGAAAATTTTTGATTTATGGGTGATTTTATATCCTGTTACTTTGCTGAATTCATTTATTCATTCTAGAAGTTTTCCAGTGGAATTTTTGGATCTTCTAAATATAGAATCATGTTGTTGCCAAGTAGTGATAGTGAGTTCTCCTTTTCCTATTTGTACCCCTTTAATTTCTTTCATCTGTCTAATTGCTCTGACTAGAGGTTCCAGGACTATGGTGAACAGAAGTGGTGAAAGAGGGCATCCTTGTCTTTTTCCTGTTAACAGAGGGAAGGCTTTCAATTTTTCTTCCTTTAAAATGATATTGGCCTTGGGTTTAGCATATTTTCCTTTTATGATGTTGAGGTATGTTCCTACTATCCCTAGTTTTTCTAGTGTTTTGAACATGAAGGGGTGTTGTATTTCGTCAAATGCTTTTTTCTGCATCTATTGAGATGATCATATGATTCTTGTATTTAAGTCTATTGATGTGATGAATTATGTTTTTTTATATTTCCATATGTTGAAACAACACTGCATCCCTGGGATGAACCCCACTTGATAGCGGTACACTATCTTTTTAATGTTTTTGTATGCCATTCACCACAATTTTATTGATAATTTTTGTATCTATATTCATCATGAATATAGGTCTGCAATTTTTCTTTCCTTCATGTATCTTTGCCTGGTTTAGGTATAAGGGTGATTCTCATAGAATGAGTTTGAAAGGGTTCCCTCCTTTTCTATTTCATGGAATAATTTGAGGAGTACTGGTGTTAATTCTTCTTGAAGGTCTTGTAGAATTTGGCTGAGAATTCATCTGGTCCTGGGCTTTTCTTGTTTGGTATGCTTTTGATGGCATCTTCTATTTTACTGCTCGAAATCGGTCTGTTTAATTTGTGTATGTCCTCCTGATTCAGTTTGGGTAGAGCATATGTCTAGAGAAATTTGTTGATGTCTTAGAGATTTTCTTTTTTATTGGAGTACAAATTTTTCAAAATAGTGTCTATCTTCTGTATTTCAGCAGTGTCCATTGTAATATTTCCTTTTCATCACAAACTTTGGTAATTTGAGTTTTCTCTGTTAGTATGGCTAAGGGTTTATCATATTTATACAAAGAACCAACTTCTTGTTTTGTCAATTTTTGAATTATTTCTTTTGTTTCAATTTCATTGATTTCAGCTCTGATTTTAATTATTTCCTATCTTCTACTGCTTTGGCTGTTGATTTGTTCTTTTTCTAGGGCTATGTGATGTAATGTTAGGTCATTTATTCATTGACCTTCTATTCTTTTAATGAATGAGTTCAATGCAATGAACTTTCTTCTTGGCACTGCCTTCATAGTGTCTGAGAGATTTTGATATGTTGTTTCAGTGCTCTCATTTATCTCTAAGTATTTTTAAATTTCATCCCTGACTTCTGCTGTCCATTTGTCATTCAATAGCATACTATTTCATCTCCAGATGTTGGAGTAGCTTCCATTTTTTAATTTGTCATTGATTTCTAATTTAATTTTTTTGTGATCTGATAGAATGCAGGGTACTATCTCTTTTTTTTTTTTTTTTTTTTGTATTTGTGAAGAGTTGTTTTATGCCCTAAGATATGGTCTATTTTATAGAAGGATTCCTGTGCTCCTGAGAAGGAAGTATATTCATTCTTTGATGGAAAAATTATTCTACATATGTCCATTAAGTCTAAGTTGATTGTATTTTATTTTTAAAAATTTCCTCTAATTAGTTATACATGACAGAATGTATTTTGACACATTGTACACAAATGGAATACAGCTTCTCCTTTCTCTGGTTGAACCCAGTGCAGATGTACACTCATACATTGCTGATGGGGCTGCAAACTGGTGCAACCAAACCACTATGGAAAGCAATATGCAGATTCCTCAGAAAATGTGGAATGGATCCACCATTTGACCAAGTTATCTAACTCCTTGGTTTATACCCAAAGGACTGAAAATCAGCATACTACAGTGACACAGCCACATCAATGCTTTTAGCAGCTCAATTCACAATAACTAAACTATGAAACCAACCTAGATGCCCTTCAACAGATGAATGGATAAAGAAAATATGATACATATATATAACAACATATTAGTACTAAAAAAAGAATGAAATTATGGCATTTTCAGGTAAATGGATGGATCTGGAGAATATCATGTTAAACAAAATAAGATAAGCCAAATCCAATAAACAAAGGTCGAATATTTTGTTTGATAAGCAGATGCTAATCCATAATGGGGGAGGTGGGCAGGGAAGAATGAAGGAACTTTGGATTGTGCAGAGGGGAGTGAGGGGACAAAAGGGGGTGTATAGATGGGAAGGATGGTGGAATGTGACAGGCATTACCTTGTATACATGTATGCACTACCTGTGTGACTCTGCACCATGTCTGATTATATTATTTGGTCCTATAGATTCTTTGTTTACATTTGTTTGGAAGATCTATCCAGTAGTGAGAAAGGTGTGTTAACGACACCCAGTATTATTATGTTGTGATCTATTTGTCCTTGAAATTGAGAAGGGATTATTTGATGTATGCAGATACTCCATTGTTTGGGGCATAAATATTTACAATTGTTATGTCTTGCTGACGTATAGTTCCCCTAAGCAGTATGAAATGTCCTTCTTTGCCCCTCTGATTAATGTTGGCCTGAAGTCCACTTTATCTGATGGAAAACCTTGTTTGTTTACCCAATCCATATGAGTGGTATGTTTTCTTCACATCCTTTCACCATCTGTTTGTGGATGGCTTTGCCTAGGACATGAGTCTCATGAAGACGGCATATTGTTGGATCTTGCTTCTTTTATTTTTTTAATCAAATCTGCCAGGCTATGTCTTTTGATTGATTAGTTCAGGCCACTAATATTCAAGGTTATTTTTCAGATATTATTTGTATGCCTGGTCACTTTGGTTTTTTTCTGGTTTTTAATTTGACTTAGTTTCTCCTTTGATTGACTATTCCTTTAGTGTAATTCCTCCAGTTGCTGGTTTTCACATTGCTTTTTCATTTCATCCTTATGGGATACTTCATTGAGAATGTGCTGAAGTGCAGCCTTTCCAATTGTGAATTCTTTTTTCTTTTAGCATGGAAGGTTTTTTTGTATAATCTTCAAATCCAAAGGTTAACTGTGCTGGAAATAAAATATTTGGTTGGCATCCACTTTATTTCAGAGCTTGGTATAGATCATTTGAGGACATTGTAGCATTGGGGGTCTGGGTTCTGAAATTAGCTGAGATCCAAATTGGGTTCCCCCATACATAATCTGATATTTTTATCTCATGGCCATTAAAATTCTATCCTTGTTCTTTATGTTAGTCACTCTCATTATAATGTGTCTTGGTGTGCATCTGAAGTAATTTTGAACACCTGGGATCTTATAAGCCCCTTTAATTTGATTTTCTACTTTGTTCTTTAGGTTTGGGAAATTTTCTGATATTATTTTATTGAACAGATTGTGCATTCCTTTGGTTTGTATCTCTGCTCCTTCTTCTATCCCAACAAATTTTAAATTTGGTCTTTTCATGTTATTCCACAGTTCTTGGAAGTTCTGTTCCTGGTGTCTTACCATTTTCTCTGAGTGGTCAACATTATTTTCAAGATTATATATTTTGCCAGGCATGATGGCACACGCTCGTCATCACAGCAACTCAGGAGACTGAGGCAGGAGGATCAGCATTCAAAGCCAGCCTCAGCAAAAGTGAGGCACTAAGAAAATCAGTGAGGACCTATTTATTAATAAAATACAAAATAGAGCTTGGAATGTGGCTCAGTGGTCAAGTGGCCCTGGATTCAATCCCCAGTAACCCCCCAAAGAAGTTTACATATTTTGTCCTAATTGCCTGAAGTTATGTCTAATAAGTGGTTTAGGCTGTTGGTCATACTTTTCATTAAAGTTTTAATTTGGTTTTTTGATTCCTTCTTTTCACAGATTTTTGCTGGATTTCTTTTCAGGATCTCTGTCTCTTTACTGAAGTGATCTTTCACCTGAAATTTATTGCTGATTTCATTTTTTACATCCTCCTATACATTGTGAACCAGTTTAACTATGTACACTCTGAATTCCTCTGAAATTTCTTCTATTGTGATGCCAATGGATTCTATTGTTTGGAGTGCTTTTTCTCCTTTTTTTTTTTTTCATATTGCTTGTGCGTCTTCCCATCTATCCATGTGGATATGGGGCAGTACAGTTTCCAACCTGTAGACTTATAGTATATCTGAATGTTTCCAGCACCAGGCATTAAGTGAGAGACCAATATTAACAGTACCCAATACAAACAATATATAGTCTTAAACCAAATACCTCCTATTAATGCATCTACAATTTTGTCACAAAACACAGAAATGATGTGTTCAATTATTGTCTACAATATAAACAGCAAGTTTGCAAAAGGGGTTTACAAATCATGGTGGACAAAGAGAACAGAAGTGGTGTATGATGTGATGTTTATGAGGAAAGAGAAGATAGAAGTAAAAAATTATTATGGGAAGAATAAAAGAGGAATTAATAGAGGTTGACTGTTAGCAGAAGAAAAGAGAGAGAATTCAGGGAGACAGATAAGGGAGCAGAAAATAAAGCAAACAAAGAAAAATTTTAAAAGTAAAAGTAAAAGAATACCCAAGAAACCTGTAATATGCTATTCAGACATCCCAGTCCTCGATGAACTGATGCACGAAAAGTACTTGGTTTCAAAAATGGTAGTGATATAAGAGAGGGGAAAAAAGAATCTCAAGGAAAAATTGAACAGTTTCTGCTTCCTTTCTCAGCCAATAGGTCAGGTTGCCTGCAGTTTGATGGTAGCTCTACCCTCAGGATGTTGAGGGTTTCTAGGTTGGGAGGGTTACACTTGTAGGCAGAACTCCTAGAGGTGGGATATAGCAATTTCTTTGTCCATGTTGGAAGACTGGACCACAAGAATCTCTTTTGTGTTCCACTCATGTAATGTAGGAGCCTGATCTTAGGCCCTGTCACCTGTGGACCCCACAATTCCTGATCTGGCAACTCTGTCCCCAGGATCCTGAGGTACAGGCTCCAGAATCTGTGCTTCTGCCAAGGAGAACTTTTCCGTATAGGGGGGCACCTAGTAGTGAATAATGGGCTGGTTGGGTCTAGGGAGGGGTTGGGAGGTTGAGGATTGTAGAGCCAGAGGTCCCTGTTGGGTGCCAGGTTAATGCTGGACATGATAGGACTTGGGGATAGGTAGATGCGGGACTGGGGAGGGGGTGGGGACCCCTTCCCTCCTTGAGCCTTTCAGGAAATCAGGAGCTTGGGAGGGCCCAGCTTTCTGCATTCTCTTCAACCTGTGTGTTCCCCAGGTGAAATGCTCCAAGATTCTGATTTTCCTCTGGATTACTTGACTCAGAAAGGCCCAAGCAGAACTAGCTGTAAGCTCAAGGATGTGGGTTTCAGTTTCCATAGACTCCAAAGGTTGCAGTCACAACATGGCTGTGGAAAATCGATAAACTCTAATTGGACTCTTAACCACACATTCTTACAGGTTTTATAGATAGGAGAACCCATCCTTATCTCCCGGAGTTTCAGGATCTGGTCACGAAAGTCTCCTCCTTCACACTAATGTGGGTTCCTCTCATCAACCTTATTTTGGGCCCACATTTCTCCTGCAGTGAACAGGTAATTTGCTGAGTAATATAACATATTGTGCCCACTGAGGCCAGGCTTGGCTGTGGTTAAGTTGCATCTTGGGAAAAAAAGCATGTGAGGGTCAGTACAGCTTGCCCATTTTATAAAATTATTATCTTAACTTTATGTTCCCACCATCCTCATTCATCTGTTCCCTAACACCATGATTCTGAAAATCTCATGGTCTTCACAGGGGCACAAGTGGCCAAGAGAAGACCCAGTCCCAGTTTATGCAGCCACTGGGCCTTCTCCTGAGGACCACAAAACATCAGCTTTCCAGCTGGCAAAGAGCCCATGCTTGAGCCCCACATGCCCTGAGGCTTGTGAAAGGCTGGGGCATCCTGCAGGGAAACTCTCTATCATGCCCCTAACATTGGAGTAATGTTGAACAGGACTGGTTTTCAGCTGGTAAGGGCTCTGGAACCCTGAGCACCTTCTCCTCTGTCCATCTTAAAAGCCGGCAGTAAACTGGAACCCCCAGCTCTCTGGGATAGGGTGATTAGTGGTAGGACAATTCACTAAGGGTCCATTACCCAGGGTGGCGCTTCCCCAGAACCTAGTCTCCACTGTGAGAAATACCGAGGTGGCACAAGAACACGCCCTCGGAAGTGGGTCGGCAGGGCAAACTTTACTTCTGCCAGACCAGCTTGCTACCAAACCTGGCCGGCAAGCGCACCTGGGCGGGCAGTCCGCCTCTCTTTAGCGCTAACACAGCGCAGCCGGGACCCCGACAGGAGGAGCCGGTGGTCGCGATCTGCACGACCAGCTAATTTCAAAACTGCTGTGGGCAAAGGGAAGCGCGATACTGAACATGGCTACAGTCGGATCCTACCTCCCAGTGAAGGCTAAACACTGTATCCCGCACCTCCTCCAGGGCCGAAGGCTGGGGACCGGGTCCTACCCGCCCCCGGGAGCCCTTTCCCTCCTAGGGAGGGTCCAGGCCGCTCCGCTCCCCACGCTCGCCTCCAGGTCCCGCTGCAGCTCCTCCCAGAGGTAGTCTGCGCTGTTTCATGGCAGCAGCCCAGCGGGGCGGCAACCCAGAAGAGACAGAGGCGCCCTGGGACCTGGCGACGTCCTTAGTGGGGCCACTTTGGCTGGGACGTCTCCTGCCGACCTCACTGGGGCTGCGCAGGCGAAGCACCTCCTCCCTTGGCGAGAAGGCGAGTCTAACGGCCAAGAGTTTGGCGCGGGCCATGAGCTAGCCAATCAGAGCCTGCGTGACGACCGACCTGCCCCAGCGCACGCTAATTGGTTGGTGCAGTCCGCCTGTACCGCCCCCTGGGTTCTGGGGCGGGGTTTGGACGTGGCTCAGGCCAGGAGTGGATGCAGGAACCCGCACCTGCTATGGGCTGCAGGGTGCCTGAGAATCAACCCCGGGCGCTTTTCCCAAACAAGCATAGAGCAGTCCTAGCTACCCAGTCCCTTCCCTGTGTCCTTTGTCACAGAAATCACATCCCCAGCATTCGGCCCCCAAAACAAAATATCCTACGAGCCCAATAGTTAGAGAAGCTAGGCAGTGACATTTCTGGGGTGTCTACCTGCTCTACTTCCTGAACCCTCTACAATGGAGCCGCCACTCAGGGGTGTTCACAGCCAGCACTGCTCCATGGGTCGTGTAGCTGACTGGCTGTCGTGAGAAAGTACGGGTGTGGAGGAGCAGCAGAAAAGGGTCTAGTAGTATAGGACCCCTTGCCCTGGCCTTGGTGCCAGGAAGCGGGTTTCAGGGAGGAGGTGGGCCCAGGCCGGATTATAGGGAAGAACCAAGCTATGAGGAGGTGGATGAGACTGGAGGTGGGGCCGAGGTCGGCAAGAGCCAGGGAAACTACCTGAATCAAGCGGGTGAAACCTGGTGGCAAGGTTTGAAGCTGGTAGGATGGTGGTTGGTGGCACCCAAGGCAAAAGACGGGTAGGGGTTTCGTCTTCACTGGGGGAAGGCGTGGTTTGGGTTCTCACAGGCCCAGCCTTTGTCTCCCCCGGATTTGGCACTCCTCTTTCATGGCTTTCCCTTTGGGTAAGAAACTGGATAGAATTGGCGAGTCCAGGAATTGTCCCCTGCCTTGGACTCCCCAATGCTCCTGTTCTCCCTGCAGGCAGTTGGAGTACACAGGCTGGATGAGGTTGCCGGAGCCTTCCGCCTGGGAGTGCTGATGCAAATGCAGCATGTGCCCCACTTCACTGTGCTTGGGTACAGCTTCAGCAGGGATTTCTACCCGGTGTCTGCTCCACGTGCTTCTGGCTTTCATATCACAGTCGCTCCGGGTGGGGCCTCAAACTGCCAGGAAGGACCAGTTGCATACAGCAAGTAGGACACGGACACAGATACCAGTCCCATTGGGTCCCTGTGTGCCAGAGGCTCCAGGTGAGATCCACCCCATGTAGTGGCTTGTGTGAAGTTCCGACGACTTGGGGTCAAGCTGTTTGTTGAGGGGCAAGACAAACTGACACCCTTCCACCTCCCTCCTCCATCTCTAAGTGGGGAATAATGAGTACTCTTTGCAATTCTTGGACTCACCACAACTTACTCTGTAGCTAGGGCCCTCTCCCATTTTGTGGAGTCTTTTGCATAGACCCTCACACTGGACCATATGTCACCTTCTCCTAGAGGTCTTCACTGCCTCTCTGCAGCAATTCCTTGCTCTGGTTTCCCCATGTATGTATTCATTTATTTGTGCACTACAGGGATTGAACTCATGGACCTTCTTACAATGCCACACATCCCCAGTCCTTTTTAATTTTAATTTACAAAAAAATGTATAGTTGTAGATGGACAGCGTGGCTTTATTTTGTTTATTTTTCTGTGCTGCTAAGGATAGAACACTTTGTAGGCAAGCACTGTGCTGAGCTGCAGCCCCAGCCCTTTTTGTTTCTATTTTTGATTCAGAGCCTCCCTGTGTTAGCCAGGCTGGCTGAGAACATACAATTGTCTTACCTCAGGCTCCCAGGTTACTGGGGTTACAGTTATATTCTTCTAGGCCTGGTGCCCTGGAGCCCTTCATTCATTTAAAAAAAATTTTTTTTAGATGTAGATGGACGTAATACCTTTATTTTATTTATTCATTTTTATGTGATGTTGAGGATTGAACCAGTGCTTCATGCATGCCAGGCAAGCACTTCTACCACGGAGCCACAACCCCAGTCCGCCCTTCATTCTTATTGCTGTCTCACACACCATATATTTTTACTGCCTTGTCATCAGCCCGCCCACTTTTCACACTCAGCCCCAGGAGGGCAGTTCTTCCTCACTCTTAAAGAGCAGAGTCCACCTCAGGACAGAGGTTCAGTCAATGCAGAATAAATTAACATGGAGGACTGGCTTCTACTGGGGTCTCAGTAAACATAAATGACTATTTTCCTGCCATCCTTTGACTATCTGCCAGCAGTGACAGGATGAAGACAGTCCCCTGTGTTTCCCCCACCCTGGTTGTCCCCTAAAGACCCATGTGATCTGCCTGGCAGAGGAGTTCCTTCTGGAAGAGCCAGGGCAGCTTCTTCCCCTAGAGGGCCAATGTCCCACGTGAGTGCAGTCATCTTTCCCAGCCTGGCCTGGGTCTGGGAAGAGAGTGCCCAGTGGTCCAGTCCAGGCTGGGGCAGTTGAGTTCTTGTCCCCAGGGCCAGGGCTGCCAGGGTTTGAGAAGCCTGAGTCTGTATCATTTCCTACCAGGATCACCCTTGGCAGCTGTGAGAAGTCGCTGCTTTGGGGAGTGAGTTGGCTGTGCCGCATGGGCACTGAGCAGGAAGATGGCTTGGAAGTAGAGCAGCTGAGAGGTGATTCTGTCCCCTGCTTGCTCGTCCTTCTCCTAGGCTGCCTTGGCCCAACCTCTTATGTCCACAGGACCACTGGACAGACATGCTGGACACCTGACCCTTGGCCTCCCCAACCCCATCCCTGCAAGTTTTCTTTCCCCACTCCTTTCCACCACAGACTGGAGAGTATTTATTTGAGTACAATAAAAAGTATTATGTCAAGGGTAATTTCTAGTGTTTGGAGGAAGGCCACAGTGAAGGGAACAGAAATAGGAGGGGGGTTCATGGCCCAACCATGTGCCCTTCCTCTCCCCTGCCCTGAGCCCCTCTGTCTGGCTTTGTCCAACTTAGCACTGAGGACACACTAGATTTGGAAGACTCAGAAGACTCGCACCCGAGACTCAGTCTCCCAATTCAGTGCCCATCTAGAATCTGATTGTAATCCAAATAGAAAAATGCAGAGGAGGTGGGGAGCTCTCCTTCTTCCTCCAAGGGGCCTTCCTGCCCCAGCGTGCTCAGCCAGGGATAGAAAATCACCTGTGGGGCTGTTCTCCACCTGCCATGAGTGATGCTCCTTGAGGTCCCCCAAGAGCCAAGAAGCAGGGGCTCCCTCCAGGGCTAGTGAGCTCTGGCATCGTGTTCTTCCCTGTCCCCTGCTGCCTCAAAAACAGCCCTCCTTACTCTGCTCCACCCCAGTCCCTTCACCCTGCCTACTCAGCACTCAGGACCTGCGCTGTTTTAAGAACCTGCAGATCCTGTAGTGCCCGAGGCTGCTCTGGCCTGAGCCCTTGGTGTCCAGACACTGACCTGGAGGCAGCAGGAAGGTGAGCTGATCCACACCCCACCTTTCCCTTCTGCTCTCCCCTTACACATTGTCCATTAGAAAAAAAAATCCATCTGTCACCTTCTCTTCGAGGCATGTGTGCAGGGAGCACTTCAGGAGACAGATGACAGCTGAAAGCACGTTCAGCTCCTGAACCCTTTCCTCTCATTTCACTACTTCTGCCCTTTTTTTTTTCTTTCTTTCTTTTTTGAGACTCTAAGACAAGTCAATTTTTTGATTAAAAAATTATGTAGCAAACACAATGTCAATGAGCCAAAAGTCTCAAGGGATTAGGGTTGTATCGGCTTCATTTTAATATTCCAGTCACTGTTTCACTACTTCTGTCTACTATGTTAAACCCACATGTTGGGTTTTAGACAGGTGTGTGTTTGTCTCTGAAGCAGGGAAACCCTGAAGACCCCAGTCTTCAAACCCTACGTTCCTCCTGTGAGGCCACCATTACCACCAGCGCAGCCTCCTCATCCCTCACACTCTGGACCTAGAAAAGTTCAGCTCAGGGAACAGTGCTGCACTCCCGACTCCACACCTACATGCACCTCCTGCGTGCCCAGGAGTCCACAGGACCAGGATCCTGAGAGGTCGGGTGAATGCCAGAGATGGGGTGGCTAGGCCAGACCATCCTTGTCCTGCCCAGTTCCTGATTCCACATTTTCCAAGTGCTTGATCAGGTACCTATTTGACCCCTTGCCTGGGAGACTCAGAAGGCTCACACCCAAGACTCAGCCTCCCAACTCCAGTGCCCAGCTACCCTTCCTGTCTTTCCCCAAGGACACCCCTCGAAAACACAAATCCAGCCTGATCTGAGCTCTCCTCCCCTCTTCTAGTGAGTCATCAGAATTCTGCTCATTCATGTGCAAACCTTGCATTCAAGCAAGTTCCCTTGCTCAATTGGTCCTGTTAGTCTTGGAGCCCAGATGGAGTTAGCTGGACAAATGGGATCCCTGGTCATGCTGGCCTAGTGTGTTTCTGGATGTAAAGGGCCCAAGGAGCTCTGGAAGGGAAGCAGCACAGAGAGGAGCCCATTGAGTGTAGGCTGTGATGTGAGCAGAAAGTAGTAAAGAGCACCAAGTTGGCCAAGGAGCAATTAGGGTGGGAAGGCTGGGCTAGGACAGAGCTCAGCGGGAGAGTTCTTACCTAGTACACAGGACACCCTGGGTTCCATCCTCAGCACCACAAACCTTCCAAAACAAAACATAGAGCAGACCCTGGAGGAATTTCTCAAGCACTGAAGTGCTTGCCAGAATTTCCTGGAAAGCTTCCAAAACTCTTTCTGGGTTCTATCTTCAGACATCGTTTATATTGCTTGGGCCATGGCAGGGCTCTGGGGTCCGAGAATGTTCTGCAGGGAAGCAGAAGGTGCAGCCTGAGCTGTGAACCACTTTAGTTGAGTTACCCTGACTTCTAATCCAACTGGCACTTACTAACTTAGTGAACTTGGACAAATCACAGGATGTCCTGTAGCCTCAGCATACTCCAAGCAACAATCCAGCAAATGTCGTTTTGTGACGGTATTCAGAGACTCAAACCAGGTGCTGTCCACTGACTCAGCAGCATGGCGCTGGTGCAGGACAACTCTGGCAGTCCTCTGGTCAATGTGAAGGGGGTCCACTTATCAAGTACTTTGCAGGGCTGGGGAGATAGCTCTCTTGGTAGAGTGACTTGCAAGCACAAGGTCCTGGGTTCAATCCCCAGTACAGAAAAAAAAAAGAAATCAAGTACTTTCCAGAGGTGATGGAGCCACTTCAGACTTCCAGGCCTGGCCCGATGACCTGCTCTTCAGCACCTATTCCAAGTCTGATAAGTAGCAGGGCCACCTCCAGCCCCCACCTTGATCAGCAGGGACAGGGCTCAATTCTGGTCTCCTCTGTACCCTTCCCTTATAGTTACCATGTGGGTAAGTGAGACAGTGGACAAAAGTGTGGGAAGCCGTCCTTATTTATCAGAATCAGACTAGGTTGAGCCATGGGACGCAGATGCCTGGCTTCTAGAAACTGCCGGGAAGCATGTGGCACTGCATGTGTATGGTTCCCTGTCTCTTTCTGGAATATTTCCACTAAGATAATGGCTCCTCTAACTCCACCCTATCCTGTCCATCACAGAAGAAGCTCCTCCCAGTCTTGCCCCATTTATCTGTGTCTTATAAATAAAAGAGAGTTGGGTGACTTGTTGTAAGAGGCCAGAACTGCTATGGCCAGATCCGTCATGCCCCCTCTCATTTAAAGAGTATTGGCTCTTGTATGTCTATTGAATAGATATGTTTTTGAGTAATAGATTGCAAAACAGCCAAGGTCATCCTCTGGCAGTAACTCTTTTCTCATCCACATGGGAAGTGCCAGGGTGGAGCCCCACATTTGGTGCCTGGAGAGCGACTATTCGAGAAGATTTTAGAAGAAAGAAAAATGGTAAGGTATTGGCCCCTTTCCCATGGGAAGCATGCATGTGTGAATAAGTTTAGTAGTAAGATAGAAAGGGAATTTAATTGTGTGATGGTACATCTGAGTAATTTGCTCTCTACAGAGAAATAAAAATAAATCTATTCAGCTATATTCAATACTTAGCCAGAGTGAAAATTCAGTGGAAAGAATGAAACTCCTACAATTCTTGAAATGTAAATAGAGATCTGTTTGCTTTAAATTCTGCAGACTCAATCAGGCAGGCCTGCCTGCATCTCTGACTGTATGAGACTGTATGAGACTGAGAGCTAACTTGACTTAGAGAGATGCAAAAGTTTAGAATCCCGAGAAGAAAAGATCCTCATCAGGAATTCAGAGAAAATCTCTAACTTTAGGGAAATTGCTCAGCAAGTTTCCTAGATTTAATATGTATGTTCCCACCACAGCTTCCAGCCCTCCAGAAACAGCATGGTTTCTGCTTCCAGGGGTGAAGGATGGAAGCCTAGAGAACATGGCTGCTCCCTGCTCAGGCAGAGCCCCTCAGGGCCAAGCCTCTTGATGAGAGGAGAGAGAGCATGGGGATTGAAAGCACAATTGAATTTAGTTTGTGTTTGGTCGGAATTTGGTCAGAGAGCAGAGCAATTGAGACAAAGGGCAGCGCGATACACAGCGACCAATCGCACTGGGCAGGAAAACTCCACTGACCCTTACATCCACCTGTCACTCAGCAGGATCCCCCCTCCCCTATTCCAGCCTATAAAAACCCTGGGCAGCGAGGGCCACGTGTGATTTTCTCCAGCTCCCTACCTGACCTGTACCCCAGGGGGCTGGAAGTTTTGCCCAAGAGCCAAATTCCAATAAAGCTTGCTTCGGCTGCTTTCTGTCCCATTTTATTTGGTCACTAACCATGCCCCCAAGCTTAGAGTTTGGTCTGTAATAGAAACTTGCTTGTATTGTGGCCAAAATGTTGATTTTTGGACTTTAGGAGATTTAATCAAGGAACTTAGAAATGTTATTAAGAACTTTAAATCTAAGAGTGAGAAATACTCATCCTCCATGACCTCGTTGACCTCTGGGATCATATTTTTAAAATTTTCAGTAGTTATGCTTAAGTGGTTTCCCATGGACAAAGAGATACTGAAGGATGGGGACAAAATTTCTATTCAGAGGACTGGAAGGCATTCAGATGTAGAGGAAGATGATCTAGTATGGCATCTCTGTAATTGACATTTGAAAGGTCCTTCTTCAGTGCCTCATCTTGTTCCTAGGGAAGAACTTAAAGTCACAAGGCCAAGAATTCGTACCCCTGCTAATACAGCAGAGAACAAATTAGCAAAATTCAGGTTATACCCCATTTTTTAGCAAAATGATTCTCAAAGTTCTGAGGGCCTAAAAAGAACTCATGTGTCTATTCCTTTTACAACATTTAGGGAGTTAAAATCTGCATGCTCTATGTATGGAGCGAACATGCCATTCGTCCTAAGTCTCTTACGATCTATATGTAATGAGGCCCTACCACCTAAAGATTGTCTCCTGCTAGCTAGCTCCTGCCTTTCTGAAGGCAAGAATTTCACATGGAAATACAATTGGATAGGGCATTGTTCAGATCAGGCAGAAATTAATAAATTGGAGTTCAGATTACCTTGGATATGCTTAACTGGCTCAGGACAATTTGCTGATTTGGGACAATTGACTTATGATTTGCAAACTTATGCTCAAATAAGTGCATGTGCACAAAGAGCATGGAGATAATTACATGCCCAGGAAGAAAAAACTCTAAGCCCCAGCCAAATTTGGCAGGGGCCAGAGGAATATTTTTCAGACTTTTTAACAACTAACCTGGACAGTGTTGACTCAAGGATTTGGAGATAGCCCTCACTTGTTCAGGCAAACCCTAGCTAAGGACTTAACAAAATTCAGAGATAAAACATTTGTAATTGTTCTCCAATATGTACATGAATGTGCTACCACTTAGGAAAATATCAAGGCCATTACAGAGGCTTCTTAGGGATAACTGGATACTGCAGGCCTTCGATTCCTGGGTATAGGGAATTAGCTAAGCCTCTTTATAGCCTCCTCAAAACACCCTACACCAAGGAACAACCACCCTGATGTGAAAAGCAAAACATACTGAAGTTTTTTAAAATATCAAAAAGGGATCTTACTTTAAGCTCCTGTTCTCAACTTATCTAAGGAACAAGATTTAACCTGTTTGTCACTGAGAGAAAAATAGCCCTAAAAATATTCACCCAAAACTGTTGGATAGAAAGCAATGGACAAATCAGAGCAATAGCCAATGGCATATCTCAGTAAGGATTTTAGCATAGTAGCTTCATTCTCAGAAGTAATGGAAAATAAGTTCTCATAATTTTCCTAGACATCCAAACCTGTCCTAAAAACAAGAAATTGTTAAAATGCCCTTGGCACCAAGATTTTGGCTGGGACCACTAATCTCTTTCTCTTAGCTCCTTACAGGTCTCAGTGAAGGCTTACATTGAAATGTAACTGGAGAAGCCTGCAGGCTCACTAGGAGACCACTCAGACCCAAGGAGGAGAAAGGGGGAAAGAAAATATTTTCTGAAGTTGATAAAGGGTGTTCTAATTGTGCTTTTTAATGGATTAATCTTTTGCTTTTTAGGGATGATTTTAAACGTGAATAACAATCATCAGGACAAAAGCCAGCAACCCAAATTACTTTGAAGTTTTTCTTTTTATATCTTAAATTCTTAGACAAATTAAATCAATGTCTAATGCATTTTTGTTCATTGCTATGGAGCTTCACTTACAATAAATTATAAAAATTTACCTTTTTTTGGACTGATCTATAAATGTGTGTACACAATGACTATATTTACATGATTTCAAAACTTACAGTTCAAGGAGCA
Source organism: Sciurus vulgaris (assembly GCF_902686455.1). Taxonomy (NCBI): domain Eukaryota; kingdom Metazoa; phylum Chordata; class Mammalia; order Rodentia; family Sciuridae; genus Sciurus; species Sciurus vulgaris. The sequence goes on along the minus strand of NC_136479.1, from coordinate 21,594,363 downwards.
TGCTCACATTTTAAAATTAAAATAAAAATGGATCCATATAACTTTAATTCACATGAATTAATAAGATTTATGTTGGGTAAACAACTAAAAATAAAAAAGACTTCTTTATACTTATTAACTCACATTTTTCCAGGTAAAAAGGATACTTAATTAATTCACATTTTTCCAGGTGGTCAAATAAGTAATAGAATTGATAAATTCTATAATATTTAAGATCTATATTTTTTGTTTCTAATGTTTTTTTGAACAGGAAAGAAATCATTAATATTATTACTTATATTTCTTTGATATCTTGACTTTTGCAATTCAAAATAAATAAATGTAATTGAGGTAAATAGAATTAATTATCTAAGCTTTTATTACAGGAGATACTTAACTGATTTACAAGGATGGGATGCTAAAAGATTGTCAATCAGAACATCATCTACTAAATATGAAAACATTAGATACTCTTAACTAAAATATATTTAAACATTTGACATATTTCTAATTTGGTTAATATAAAGAAAGTCTAAAATTCCTTTATTCTCTATGTTCTCATTGAGAACCAAGATACTATCCCTTAAACTATCAGGTGTGATATATAAGGTGAAAATTCCTTTTTCACCTTAAAATAGAAGACCATTACATGTTGAGTACATTAAAACAAAATTTGGACAGAATAATTTTCAAACACTTTACATGTAATTAAATTGGCTACATATAATTGGCTATATATAATTAAATTGACTATATATAACTAACACAATCAGCTAAGGTTATTAAAAGCTTTTTATTCTTTAAATTCTATTGTTTCTATCATAAAGTTTATTTTCATACATAGATAAGTTCTTTTCACAAAGTGCTATTAATTGGACCTTCTAACTAAAGAATAGAAGAAAAAGAAAACACTTAAAACATTAATTTCACATTCTAGTAAAATAATTTTTATGCCTATTGAATTTCTATTTTTGTTAAAAAAGCTAACTTCAAAGACTTTATGGTTTATATAATTTGGTTAAAAAAATAGCTGTTATTTTAAAATACCACCTTGCATTCCAAATTTCAAATTTCTCTTTAAAAGTCAAATTTGATTAATATAAAAACATCAATGCTTTTTGGTATTTGCACAATCACACAGGGCTGGGGACTCGAACCTGGGTCTCCAGCATGAGAGTCAGGCACTCTACGAATACTTGGGAATCAATCTCACAAAAGAGGTGAAAGACCTCTACAATGAGAACTATACAACACTAAAGAAAGAAATTAAAGAACACCTTAGAAGATGGAAAGATCTTCCATGTTCTTGGATAGGAAGAATTAATATTGTCAAAATGGCCATACTACCTAAAGTGCTATACAAATTCAATGCAATTCCAATTAAAATCCCAATGACGTACCTTACAGAAATAGAGCAAGCAATTATGAAATTCATCTGGAAGAATAAGAAACCCAGAATAGCTAAAGCAATCCTTAGCAGGAAGAGTGAAACAGGGGGTATTGCAATACCAGATCTTCAACTCTACTACAAAGCAATAGTAACAAAAACGGCATGGTATTGGTACCAAAATAGAAAGGTAGATCAATGGTACAGAATAGAGGACACGGACACAAACCCAAATAAATACAATTTTCTCATACTAGACAAAGGGGCCAAAAATATGCAATGGAGAAAAGATAGCCTCTTCAACAAATGGTGCTGGGAGAATTGGAAATCCATATGCAACAGAATGAAACTAAACCCATATCTCTCACCATGCACGAAACTAAACTCAAAATGGATTAAGGACCTCGGAATCAGACCAGAGACCCTGCAGATTATACAAGAAAAAGTAGGTCCAAATCTTCACCTTGTTGGTCTAGGACCAGACTTCCTTAACAGGACTCCCATAGCACAAGAAATAAAAGCTAGAATCAACCACTGGGATAGATTCAAACTAAAAAGCTTTCTCTCAGCAAAGGAAACTATCAGCAATGCGAAGAAAGAGCCTACAGAGTGGGAGAATATCTTTGCCAATCATACTTCAGATAGAGCACTAATCTCCAGAATCTATAAAGAACTCAAAAAACTCTACTCCAAGAATTCAAATAGTCCAGTCAACAAATGGGCTAAGGAAATGAATAGACACTTCACAGAAGAAGATCTACAAGCAATCAACAAACATATGGAAAAATGTTCAACATCTCTAGTAATAAGAGAAATGCAAATCAAAACCACCCTAAGATTCCATCTCACCCCAATTAGAATGGCGATTATCAAGAATACGAGCAACAACAGGTGTTGGCGAGGATGTGGGGAGAAAGGTACACTCATACACTGCTGGTGGGGCTGCAAATTAGTGCAGCCACTATGGAAAGCAGTGTGGAGATTCCTTAGAAAACTTGGAATGGAACCACCATTTGACCCAGCTATCCCACTCCTTGGCCTATACCCAAAGGACTTAAAATCTGCATACTACAGAAATACAGCCACATCAATGTTCATAGCTGCTCAATTCACAATAGCCAGACTGTGGAACCAACCTAGATGCCCTTCAATTGATGAGTGGATAAAGAAACTGTGGTATATATATACTATGGAATATTACTCAGCCATAAAGAATGATAAAATTATGACATTTGCAGGCAAATGGATGAAATTGGAGAATATCATGCTAAGTGAGATAAGCCAATCTCAAAAAGCCAAAGGACGAATGATATCGCTAATAAGTGGAGGATGACACATAATGGGGGGGAGGGAAGGGTTAGAGTTAGGGTTAGGGAGGGGGGCAAGTATGGAGGAAGGAACTACTGTATAGAGGGTAAAGAGGGGTGGGAGGGGTGGGGGGAAGGGAAAAAATAACAGAATGAATCAAACAACATTGCTCTATGTAAATTTATGATTACACAAATGGTATGCCTTTACGCCATGTACAAACAGAGAAACAACATGTATCCCATTTGTTTACAATAAAAAAAAAAAAACATCAATGCTTATATTTTAATTAACCATGGTAATTAGTACCATGGTTAATTAACCATGGTAATTATTGTGTTAATTATATCCTTCTTTTCCAGATATAGAAATCTTTAAAATATAAGACTTAAAGATACATTTTATTAAGCTGATACCCCCCAAACTAAAACTTTTTCAATAAAGGTCTCTTACAAACTTATATAATGATAACACATTAATTAATAAATTAATTATATAATTTAATATTTTAATCTTAAATAAATATGTTATACACTTTTTATATTAATCTCTACACTAAGAAGTAAACTTTGCTACATTTTTAGAAGGCATTCAGGAGATACTGGCTTATTTAAAGGCTAACAATATGGGATATGGAAGTATTTTAACACCTTTCCTCAAGAGGGGAGGGAAGCTCTTGACTTGTCTGTTTCATGTTTCAGATGTGATATTAGATTGTGCTACTTAATTTATATTAATCCAAAGAATTATGTATGGAGGTTTTATAAAATAATATTCAGATAAAGAGGCTAAAGATGGATTTTGTCAAGAGACCCACTTAGGAAAAATTAAGTACACATAAAATTTTTTTGAGGTTCTAACAACTATTATTAACATTTACTAAATTTTCTAAACTGCTTTCCATACATAAGCTCAGAGATATACATATTTTGTACATACAAAGTAATATTGTTCATTTTAAAGCTTATAACAATGTTTTCGATTACACATAATTAGTATTCTTTTACATTACATTTAATGCCAGATTTTTGTCATATAGTTCACTTATCCAAAACCCTACGTTGGACATTTGGATTATTTTTACTACTTTAAAAACAAGATTTTTAAAGATATTCATACAACTGTATCTTTATACATAAAGATTATCTTTCCATAGATTCCTTAAAATATAGTTCCTAGATCAATGATATAAATTCTAAGAACTTTAATTAACTTATTGAATCACTGTCCTTACAGATACTACCAATTCTAATATAATAGCTTAAATTAATTTAGAATAATGAGGCCATTACATATGGAACACACTTGTCATACAGCTAATTTTCAATGTCTGTACTGACTGCATTTTATAGCTTTGTAACTCACCCTGCTACTAGAGACAAAATCAAATCCTATATTTGGTGGAAACCAGGCCTTTTTTCTTTTATTGTAATGCCCTTTTCAACTTAACAACATTGACTTTAACAATACATAATTTTTATTAATCTTTCTAAGCAAATAGAAATGAATTAAGTCACTTCTTATGGCTTAAATATTTGTACAATGCTAGGTCATTGTCTACAATTTAAGGTTAATAATGCTTCAGTTTATAGCAATCTTTTCCTACAATTTAAAATGAAAATAAAAAATTAAAGGGGGGAAACATATCCCTATGTAAACCTACTTAATTTTAAAAAATATTATCTAAAAATTATGATATTAGGAGTTTCACCACTGCTGAGTGACACATGAAGCAATAGAATGCACCAGATTTTACAATAAGGAGATCATAAATCTCCAACCACAATATTTATATGCTAGCTTAATTGAGATCTCAGGTAAGTGAAATATATAGGAAATCTGTTGGGCCCATTTCCCAGATCCACCTTTAATACATCCAACAATGTGGACTGGAGAATCAATCCCAATACTTACTGGTGATATTCATATGATGGGAGGTTTTACAGATACATTACACCCATCCATGTGACTGGATTTGACTATACTGGCTGCAATGGAAACTTATCTATATGCTGGTCCCATGATAGACGCTCTGGCTCTCTAGATTGTAACCTTTAAGAAAAAGACAGACAAACCAATTCTACTGGCCCTTGGAACTTAGGATTATATATTCAAACGGTTTTGGGAATGGGACTTTCTCATGTAAAGTCAGTCAATTCTATGAAATATCCACCAATATCTTACTGCCTCAATTGTTCTGCAATAGAATTTGGCACTTTTCCTAAATGGATAAAATATACAAATATCTTGCCAATGCTACATATTATCTCTAAAGGTGGTAGATATGTTTTTGGATTGACCTTATAAAATAGATGAAAGACATTTGTATCAAAATATTTTCCTCTAGAAGATTCAAATCCAGCAAGGCCTAACATGACAACATTACCACTAAATGTTTCACTTTTACTTCTTGAAAAGAATTTACAAGCAATAATGTGTAATCTAAATCTTTAATGCTATAAAAGATCTAAGGAACTAGGCAAATAATTGAGTTGTTTAAGACTATCGTCAGAATACAAAATACGATTAGATATGCAATCATTCTGATTTTGAAACTCCATGTAATTTAGACTATTGGCAATTGTTTGGATATTACTTTGCACTATTGATAACCATGTAATAAAGACCAAATTAGAATCTAAGAAACTGGTTGATATTACACTAGAAAGATGAGTAATTCACATCTATATTCTAACAGTTATTTCTTTGATGATAATTTGGTTCCTATGTATTTAAATGCATTCTTCTAGGTTTCTATCTGTTCCCACATTCATTATTTCTAGGGGCATGATTCCTTCTGTTAAAATGCTATGGCACCTGAAAGTTAAAAATTAATAGAATGATTGAGATTAAATTAAATTCTTTAACAGGTACTATTACAAATTTCAGTAATGAGCCTTTTGCTCTCCAATTTAAACAAAGGCTTAAGTGCCAGAATGACTATAAGCATGTGCATTGTTACAATTAAATATCAGACTTCACAATGGAACTAAGAGATAATTAAGTATCATCTAATGGACATTTGACAAAATGTCCCAAATTGAATGGTGTAATATTGGAATAATGTTTGCTACTAACTGTTTTTGTATGATGATAACAAGTTGCCATAGCCTCCAAATAGCCAGGACTTCAGAGTAGCTCTCAGAACCAATATCCAGAGCTTCAACATGACTGCCCATCATTTGCATTTTAAAATTCTGAAAGTGGGGAGAAGTGGGAAGCCACCCTTATTAAGCAGAATCAATTAGGTTCAGCCGTGGGACGCCAATGCCTGATTTCTGGGGACTGCCCGGGAGCATGTGGCACTGCATGGGAATGGCTCCCTGTCTCCTCCTGGAATATTCCCCACTAAGAGTATGGCTCCCCTAACTTCATCCTATCCTGCCCAACACAGAAGAAGCTCTTCCTGGTCCTTGCCCCCTTTATCTGTGTATTATAAATAAAAGAGAGTTGGGCTACTTGTTGTAAGAGGCCAGAGCTGGTATGGCCAGACCCCTCATGCCCCCTTTCATTTAAAAAGCGGATTTGCTCTTGTGGGTTTATTGATTATATAAGCTTTTGGGTAATAGATTGAAAGACAGCCAACATCACCCTCTGGCAGTTAACCCTTTTGTCATCCGAGTGGGCTATGGTAATGAGGAGCCCCACATATGATCTACCAGAATAGTGACCTAGAAAGTGTCAGTGGGTCCCTATCTATCTACGGGTGCACTTCATTGAGTTCAAATTCCCAGGGGTTCCCTCCGGTGAGTGGTAGGTTACCAGAGCAGGTGGAATTAGGAGGACTGGGCTCCAGATCAACATAGGTTTGTTGTCCTGCACAAACCTTAGGTCTGGAAACTTTGAAAGAAACAACTGCCCCTTGCATCCTCAAGACACACTTGCCTCTGGTCCTTTTTACTCAGAGTCTGCTGGATCAGAAGGTCAAGGTGAGTGGTAGGAGAGCTCATTTGGCCATTTCAGCTTTGGTCCTATTAACCTGGGAAAGTCTCTTCACGCTTTGTCTCCACTCAGGTGGAAGGTCACCTGCACTCACTATGGCAGGGCCAAGACAAGGAATAGAGTGATATTCATTGGTGCAGACTGAGGGCAGGGGAGCTCTGGTGCTCAGAGACCCCAGAGGAGGTGCTCTAGGCACCTTGGTCTGCTTCATCCCCAATCTGTGCATGTGTTGCAATTCAAGGAATCAGATTAGTATGAAGTACAGCTCCAGGGACCAGCCAGGGTTTCACATCAAAGCTGCGTTCAAATCCCAACTGCAGTAGCCATCCATGAGATCTCAAGCAAGTCAGCCTCAAGGCCTCAGGGTCTTTCTTTGTCAATCTGAGAGAGAACTCCCCCACAGGGGTGCTGTGAAGGGTACCAGGCAGGCAGGATGGGAGGCAGTACTGGGGTGTTTGTGTGTAGGGTGGTGTAGCTGGCAGTGGGTGTTGTCTGTCCCTGCAGGTGATCTATGTTGCCCAGAATGCAAAGGACGTGGCCATCTCCTATTACAACTTCTACAAAATGGCCAGGTGCACCCTGACCCTGGCACCTGGGACAGCTTCCTGGAGAAGTTCATGGATGGACAAGGTGAGCCCCAATCTGGAGTAAGGGAGAGGGCTGGAGCTGAGGAAGGCCACCTAGAACTCATACCAATCCCTGTTGGTGCCCCTTCCCCAGTGTCCTATGGGTCGTGGTACCAGCACGTGCAGGAGTGGTGGGAGCTGAGCCAAACCCACCCTGTGCTCTACCTCTTCTATGAAGACCTGAACGAGGTGAGACTGCCTGCCGCCAATTCCATCCAGGACCCCCCTGGGGGACAGGAACTTCAGAGGTATGAGGGTCTGTGAGTGGAAGGAGCATTATTCTGGACCTCAATACCAGGATCCCCTGCTGTTGGCCACCATCAGTTGTCACAAGGCACTCCAATCCACACAGGCAGGGTCATGGCCAACTGCTGCAGCAAGGTCATCCGCACACTGCTGTGCATGGTCTTCTAAGGCAACTCTGAGTCATGTTCGGATTCAAGCAGGTCTGGAGAGTAGGTGTTGCTGCCCAACATAGAAGTGATCCCTGGGCTGGGACACAGGGCTCTTTGGAATGGGTGCCTTGGCCACAGCAGAGCTTGGCTCATACCATGTAGGGACACGCAAAACCCCATTCCTTGCACATTCCTCTTTATCTACCTGCATAGGTAATTTGGGGGAAGATGTACAAATATCCCTGTCTACTCTTGGTCTCTCCCTCTATGCAAGCCATGTGACTGTAGGCAACTCAGTTCTCTTCCATAAAATATGGGAAGAAACTTCCCACTTGGTGGATGCAGTGGTGGGTGCCAGGGGCTGTAGGCTGGGCCTCTTAAAGGACTTACACTCCTTCCCTTCATCTCTCCTGCACTCTGAGTATGATGGGCCATTCCAGAGTCTTCCTGAGTAGACTCACTCACTCCTTCTCCTCTTGGTTCAGGGGAAATAAAAATCCTCAGCGAATGATTCCTGGGACCAATAGGGTTAACCTGTAACCACCATGGCTCCCGGCTTCACCCCATTCTCTCTCATGGGGAAGTAAGGGCAGGGGATGCGTTGAAGGAATTCAGGGGCTGAGAAACCAGCCTTGAAAATAGAGGGGAGAGCCAGGCATGCAGATGCACCTGTAGTCCCAGCTACTCAGAGGATGAGGAAGGAAGAGCACCTGAGCTCAGGGTCAAGAGCAGTGTGGGCAGCACAGGAAGATGCAGTGCAAATAGAAAAAGGAGAAGAAATTAAAACACAGGGGACATGGAGGAAAGGATGGCTTACACACCTCATTTCTCACTGTCAAGGGAAACATGACTCACCCTGGCCCCCTAGCTACTTTTCATGTCTCCGGGTTGCCTGTGCAAGGTACCAACCCTGACACCTCTTGGTGGAGGCAGATACACCTGTCCCAGTTCTGCCTCACGCCACCCTTCCTTTCCTGCTCAAACCCTAACCCTAACCCTTCCTTTCCCACTAAAACCCTAACCCCACCTTCTCCTCACATCCCACATTTCTGAAAATCCCATGGTCTTCACAGGGGCACCAGTGGCCACATGATGTCCAAAGCTATGGAGCCACTGGCCTTCTCCTGGTGAACACAAAACATCATCCTTTCAGCTTGCAAGGAGCTCTAGCTTGGGCCTCACTAGCCCTGAGGCTTGTGATAACCTGGGGAACCTACAGGGGACTTTGCTCTCAAGCCTCTAATACTGGGTGATGTTTTGGAGCGGGACAGCTTTTTCTGTTGGGAAGGGCTCTGAAACCCTGAGGGCTTTCTCATCTCTCTGAAGCTGTCTGTGAACAGGACACCCAGCTCTCTGGGGATAGGATGTTTAGTGGCAATCTAGAGACTCCAACAGAGGTTCTTGTCACAGTTGGGGACTTCCCAGTGAAACCAAGACCCCACTGGACTAAGGCATGAACACTTTAGAAGGGAAATAACACCCTCAAACCAGATCTCAGTCCTGTGGGGTCAACAGCATTCCAGGAAACCAGGAGTTGAAAAGTTCACCAGTTGTCCAGGCTGTGGGAGGGAGATGACATGGCAGGGCAGGGGAGGCTAGGAAAGTCAGCTCAGCCCTCTGAGACTCTGTGGTCAGCAGAAATGCTAGCTAAAGGCAGAGTGCCCTTGATTGGTGCTACCCAAAATCCCAAAAGCTTTTGCAAAACCCCAACCCTGTGGCTAGCTATCTGGGAGCTGCTCATGTGATCCCTGCTGCAGTAAACCATGGAGCAACACTGGGACACAGAGGAAGGCAGCAAAAATCAAGCTGTCAGCTCCCTCTGGGGTCAAAACAGTTAGTCTGTGACATGGGGAACATCCATGCAACCACACAGCTGTGCTCACACTGCAAAGCAAAACCAGCCTGAGGTATGTATGGTACATGCAAATATCTACGTCTTCAGGTTTCAAACAAAATTCTTCCTGTGCTCCTAATTGGTAGAATTTTCATGAAGCATCCTGACGTCACTTGGGTCTTATACCTGAACAGACATAACAGGGAAAGAATTGAGGGTGATCCCACATTTTGCTCACATCAACACACTCTTTCTCACCATGGCACACATCCTTCATGGATGCATAAGAATCCCGCATGCTGGGAGACAAGCCTGCCCAGAAGGAAAGCTCTGGCTAGAGAAGATGCCTCCTGACTGTCCTTTTTCACTGGAGTGTTGCCACCAGAAACTCAGGATATGTACAGGAGACCTCTCCAGGCTGCTGACTGTTCCCTGGCCACAGGTGTTTGGCAGGTCCCAGGCCAGAGCTCAGTGGAGCCCTCAGGTGGGAAAGTGGGTGTGGTTGAAAGGTACCTGGGTGACCATCTAGGGAGTCCTTGCCCCAAATAAGGTATTTACACAGAGCTAGTTCTGTTGTGTAACTTTGTCGTTGTCATGCAGGTATATTTTGTCTTGATGGAAACACTTCCCAACTGCCAGAATCAGACCTGTCACAGCTGGGTCAAGCCTGATGACTCAGCTACCTGTGCATGAACTAAGGTTAATTTTTCTTCAACCTTCTTTCCACAGAGTTTAGTCAATTACTCCACAAAACAGCTTTCAAACAAAATTCACTGAAACAAAATTCCTCTTCTGGGAATACACATAAATTTGGGTGCAGAACAGACACCTTTGTCTGTTAAGTAACAGATGGGGGAACTATTCTCTGCATTTGGCAAATATTTTCAAGTATTACAGAAATCAGCAAGAGGCTGTGCATAGTGGTACACACCTGTAATCCTATAACTAGGGAGGCAGAGGCAGGAAGATTTCAAGATTTAGACAATCAGGGCAGCTCAGCAAGACTTCTTGTTGAAAAGGAATCTGTTTCCACCCAACTTGAAGTGATGCATGTCAGATGGTCTGACAAATCCTAAAAGGATCCAGGAGATGGAATCCTGTCAAATGAGACTCTCAGACACCAGTTGACCTTCATTTTGAGAGAAGGAACCTTGCTGGCACTGTAGAAAAGCCAGTAATGAGGACCACGGGTGAGGAAGCTGAGCACTCAGGGAGTGTTGAGATGACTTTGGAAAACAAAGGAGGTTTCACATAGATAACTTCATAAGACATGGCTGTGATCTCCAGCTCTTCACCTTTTTACAAACAGTACTAGTGTTCCTTCTGGCAGTGCCATCTCCAGATGGAGGGGGTGTACAGGATGCAGTGGAACCAGGTGTGTTCCGTCCAGTAGAACAGGTGCGGAGAGACACCACTAATCTTTAGTTTGACGAGATTTATTGCGTCCTCCCTGTTTTTCTGTCTCCTTTGTTCTCCCACTATCTTCCTTCTTCCTCTCTCTCCCTCTCTCCTCCCCCAAGCTCCTAGCTTATCAGCCAATTATAGCAAAGCTTTCTCTCACGCAGGAGGGCATGCAGAGGAATGCCAGCATAACACTATATAAATCACGAGCTGTCCACGCACAGCATGATATTAGATAGCCAATCCTTGAGCTTGGCATTAACACGTCATAAGTCTCCAAGGAACTAGTAAGCAAGCAGCCTTTTTGGGTACTTCCTTATTTTGGTAGCCAGTGCCCTATGGCTCACTGCCAGGCACCATCTTGTCCAACACAGGTGCACACCTGGGCAAGGCTGGGCAGGTCAATTTGGGTCAGTGAGGTGAAAATCTCCACCAGGAGCTTCAGTGGCAGCTCCAATACAAGCTGGGAGGCAAGGAGCCCCCTTGATATGCTCCTCCTGTGGATGGCTCAGGCTAGCTTTCGGCTGCTGCCATCTGTGCCAGGCCTGGCATTCACTCTCTGGGCCCACCTTCCTTCCTTCACTTCCAAAGAATGAAGAGCATAACCTCCATCTGCCTCACTTGCATGGCTCTCCATTTTGGTTAGTTGAACAGACCCCAAGCTGTGTACATTCAAGTGTCAATACAGTGACAGTTGACACCATCCTGGGCATCTCGTAAGTCTTTGAACTCTAAAACAGTGAAGGAGCTTAATGGTTGGTAAAGTCCTCCTTTTCCCCCTCCAATTACAGATTTCCCACAGACCTCTTGGCTGTCAGTCCTTGCTAAGTCCTGCTACCTCAGTAGGGCTAGAGTGTGAACTACACGTGAATCATCCCTAAACCTATTTTAAGACCAAATACAGGGAGGAGTGTCACTTTTAAGCTATAGGACTTGAAGCTTTTAAGCTACTTTTTTTTCTATCTCTCCCTTTTCCTTGTCCAAAAGTCCTCTTTCCCCTTAATAGATGAGTGCTCATTCATAGAGCACAGAATACAGGAGATACCCATAGGCCAACACAAGTGCTTCCTGGGTTAGAAGGAACCTAATACACTCTTCTGGAAGATGCATATAAGGGGTTGATCTCCAGTGTCTTGGGCTTCCTCTCATTTCATCAAACATGGGGGACCTAGCCTTGCTGTAATAATCAAGGAAGCCACCTCCATGAATCACCACTTTCAGGCCTACTTTTTAACTCTTTCAGCCTCTGCTATGAATCTAAGTTATAAGACGAGCTCATCTTCCCTCCCTGCCTGCTCTAAAGTACCTCTGTGCAATCTTATGTTTTCAATGTCTGAGGATGGGTGTGGGCTGGCAAGCACCCTAAGTATTGCCTAATGGGGGAGGTGGGAGCCTTCTCCTACCACTGGTAATATGTACACAATATGGACAGATTAAAAACTCTGATCCTGTTGGGAACTTGTAGATTACTCCATAGATACAATGTGGAGCACACCTGAGAGTCCAATCTCAGTGGGGACTCAAAGAGTAGCTGAGGTCTGTGAGTTGTTGTTGTTGTTTGTAAATTTTTTTGTTGTTTGTGGTAGTGCTGGTTGTTGGTCTTTCTTTGCTTTTCAGAAAACTGCAAGATTATTGGCAATTCAGTGTCTATCCCTGAGAACTTATCACTTGGTGTATCATAAATAATTGGAGATATTTGAAGGTACAGGACTTAAATTGGTTTCTTTCTATAATATAAACTCACCTCCATATAATTTAGAAAGCAGAGAAATATGAGCTAAAAATGGGACTCCAAACATTCATGTAATTTATCAACTTGATTTATTCTATAAGTGGAAAGGACAGTGAATAGAGATCCACATAGTCAAGATTTTGGGGCCTTATATCAAATCCCAAAATAACAAGGACTTTGCAAGATCTATTGTACCCATGTTCTCCTTAAACCCAGTAATGAGGAGCCAGACACAATTCAGGGCTTACTTTTAAGTGTTCCAAATGGGCCTCCTCCACCACTCAGTGGCTCAAACTGCACAACCAGCAGCATCCCTGCTGGCTTTAATAAAACTTCTGGACAAAGTTCTGTGGATTCTTCTGCTCCCCTTCCTCATGACTTCCACCTGCTCATCAGCCTCTCTGTCTTCCATTACTGAAGGAACCCAGCCATGCTGGTGTTAACAAGGAGTGGCATTTCTTATCATCCAGCCACTTCTAATTATTCCTATATTTGTGCACCTCAAGAGGTAGCAGAGGAATGGAATATTTTGAGGGTATATGTTCCTTTCTCTAAGACTGACAGTGGTGACCAGCATGGTCCCTAATTCAGAAACAGGTGAGGGGCAATGGGGATTAGAAGAGACAAACAAACATGAAAAACTGAGACCAGGTAGGATATTACATCTGGATGGTGATGCAATGAGCCAGAGGTAGCTTGGCATGTTTATTGTATAGATTTTATCATCCAAATGTTATTTGTGGGAAAGTTTCTGTAAAGCAGGCAGACCTGAAGCTCACATCACAGCAGTGATGAGACATTATGGTTATCTTGCTATGCTCAGAATCCCTTATCCCTGAGAGCTTATGTCTGAGTTTCAAGGTTAAAATTGATAACTGACTTTTCCACAGAGTGACTGTGGGCCAGCATTGGCATAGCTACTGGGAAATGTTATCCTGTACTTTTGCATAGCAAGATCCCAGCACACACACACCGTGAGGCAGTCAGACACCTTGATCCACATCACCACTCCTCATATCTTCCCACTTTCTGTTTTTTAAGCATAAATGATGTCCTATTAATTGGAGCTGTCAGATTTCTCCCCAGAATATACAGCATCCTATTGTTTAAGATAAAAGAGAATTAGTAGCAAACCCATAATTCCAAAAAATGTACCATACTGTATGCTTTTACATATTCCACAAATTCAAACTATTTAAATCATCAAGTATTTATTCATAAAGCCATATGGGATCCATAAGATTATCCCTATTTCTTGAATATCCTGGATGTGATGATGTCATTCCATAAGGTCAACTGTCATTATTTCTCCACCAAATGCCCATTACATGATTTTTCATTTTCTTCCAATCCCATTCAGACATTACACCCTGCTGCTATAACATATATACATTTAGCATAAAAGTAAAGCCACTGTCTGAACTTGAGAGCAGTATGTTCATTTCCTATATTTATGACCATAACTTCCAGGGCATTTAATTTTTTCTATCTTATCAATATCCACCTCATTTTTCAGGGCTTTAGGAGTATTCTGAGTGGACTCATTAAGAACATGAGCATTTTGAATGTTTTTGGATAAGGCTGCAGCAGATGTCATGGCAGACATCAAAATAGCTATCAAAGTAACTACTGCAAATACAACAAGATTAAGAGCATGCTGATCTTTCTAGCTGGAAATGAATCTGTTGTAAAACTTGAACTCCAGTGTCAGAATACCAGGGCCCTGAAATGTTGGCTGGGGTCATAATAAAAGAGGGATGGTATAACCAAGCAGTCTGTGTCTTCTAATATACCAAATAATACAATTAGTCAGTTTGCAGTTTTGACAGGTTACGTGACAATTTTCTCTGCTACTTACTTTTATATTCCCAGAGATTGAAACATAGGAGATCTGTGCACAGGCCTACAGACTATAGCAGGGAATTACTCTGCAAGTCTTCTCCACAAGATCAGTTTGAGAATTGCCAGGAAGAAGGGTGAAGGGCTTGATGGTCTTCAGTCTAAGTCAGTGTAGATTGTGAGGGATTCTCCCTTTGTGAGTGTGCATGTGCGGGTGAGGACGATTATTTCTGCCTGTTGGTTGGTGGTGTTGTTAGGTAGTGGTCCTGACTCTACAACCTTTTCCAAGGAGACAATAGCATATTCAGCCCATCAAATCCCTTCATGGAGAAAAGAGCTCCCATCAATGAACCATATGAAAGTAGGGTTGTGTAAGGCCCCCTCCTGAACATTGGAGGGGCAGGGCAGTAACTCTTCCAGAATCTCAAGGCAGCTATGGGTTGCTGAAGCATGTTTGTCAGAAGGCAGGGGTAAGAGGTGGCTGGATTTAAAGGAGGGCATGTCTTAAAGGAAATAGAAGCTCCTCCATAAGAGCAGTTTGCAAGGCTAACACCCAACAGGGGTAGAATTTACAGACCCTTATAAGTAAGAAGCTAAGACAGATGATGAGATGAGAGCACTCCTGTGGGAGCCCCAAAGGAAAGGTTTTATGATTCTTGGGTTAAGACAAATGCTGCAGTCAATACCCTAGGGTATGGTGCCCAGCCTCTTATTGCAGTCTAGGTATACCTTTTTGATAGGTATGCCACTGGGCCAAAGGTGGGGCCAAACATGTGTCCTAAGACCCCCAGTGTGAACTCACTTTACTCAGAGACAAACAGGTAGAAGGGTCTGGTGATGTCAGGGAGATGTAGGGGCTTGAAGAAGGGCTACCTTTAGGGTCTGGAAAGGGGCTTCCACTGGGTTGAGGAGAGGTTCAGTGGGAGTGCCTTTTGAAGCCTCATACAAGGGGGCCACCAGGATGGAAAAATTTGGGATTCAGGTTCGTAGATATCCTACTAGCCCTAGAAAGGAAAGTATTTCTTCCTTTGTAGATGGAGTGGGCATGTTCTGCAATAATGCTTTTCTTTCTACAGTGATGGCCTTAAATCCAGGTGAGAGGCTGACTCCTAAGTAAATAACCTGAGGTTGGGAAAGTTGTACCTTTGCTGGAGATACCCTATACCCTCTGTCAACCAGAAAATTTAGACGTTTAATAGTGTCTCCTTGGGAGTCCTCAAGAGAGGGACTACATAGAAGAAGATCATCAACAAACTGTAAGAGAGAGGAGGAAATGAAAGTAAGAGAGGCAAGATCATGAGACAGTGTTTGGCCAAAGAGGTGAGGACTGTCCCAAAATCCCTGCAGGAGAATTATCCAGGTCAGCTGAGAAGAAATCTGAGTGAGAGGATCAGTCCAGGTGAAGGCAAAGAGATCCTGTGAGTCAGGATGAAGAGGGATAGTGAAAAAGACGTCCTTCAAATCCAACGCAGAGAAGTATGTGGTGGAGGAGGGGATAGAGGAAAGCAAGGGGTAGGGATTAGTCAATGGGGAGGAGGGGGACAACTGCTGAGTTGATGATGTGGAGATCTTGCACCAATTGGTAAGATCCATTAGGCTTCTTAACAGCCAGGATGGGAGCATTTTAAGGTGAGTTGGTAGGGCACTGGAAGGCTTTCTGCCTTAAATCCTGGATGATTGGTTGAAGTCCTAATAGGCTCTTTTGGGGAAGGGGATATTGGGCCTGGGCTGGGTAGGATACTAGGTCCTTCAGGCAAATGAGTACAGGCAAATGAGCATTTGGCTACAGAGTGTGTGTGGGTGTCCCAGACCTTGGGGTCAACAAGGGAGGGAGGAAGGGGATATGAAGACTCAGGTTGAGTTGTATATTCCTGCAAGGTCATGAGGAAAGGAATAGCAGAGGAATCTTGGTGGAGGCACATGGTGGGTGAGAAGGAAATAGAGGCACCCAATTTGGCTAGGATGTCCCTTCCCAGGAGGGAAATGGGACACATAGGAATTATCAAAAAGGAATGAGTGAAGCAGATTTGTTCGATATGGCAACTTATTGGAGGGGTTGGTAGAGGGCGATATGGTTTTCTCTCTACCCCGACAATAGAGGGTCTAGCAGGGGAAGTGGGTCCTCAAAACTCCTGCAGTACTGAGAAGGTGGCTCCAGTATCTATAAGGAAAGGGATCTGCCTGCCTGCCACTGTAAGGGTCACCCGGGGCTCCTGAGCAGTGATGGTCATCAGGTGTAAAAGTCCCAGGCTTCTTCAATGATCCATTGCCAATCCCAGGAAGTCACTGGGAGAAGTCAACGAGGGTGACCTGGCACTTCTCTGAGCACCAGGGCAATCCTCTGCCAATGGTGGCACTTCGGACAAGGACCTGGTGGCTGACGGGGGTTGGGGCAGGCTCGTGCCCAGTGACCCTCTTTTCTGCACTTGAGGCATGGGCCTGGAGGTCTTCTGGGAGCAAGGGTGTCCCTAGTAGTGGCCAGCTAGGCAGGTCTAGCTGGCTGAAAGGCTTTGGCTAGCATTTGGTATTTCAGTTTTTGGTTTTTTTCTTCCTTTCCATTTTACATCCTGAATGCCACCGCTAGAACCTCTGGCTGTGGGATAAGGGGCCCCCAGTCCAATCACCTCAATTTAGCCTTTATGTCCAGGGAGTTTGGAGAAAAATAATAAGTCATGAGTAACTGTCGTCCCTCTGGAGTTTCAGGGTCTTGATAAGTATACTTGAGCATGGCCTCTGTGAGGCGACTCAGTAATGTGGATGGGTTTTCAGTTTTGTCCTATATTACATTCTGAAGTTTATCATAATTAATGGGTTTAATGGCAGCCTTTCAGAGACCTGCAAGGACGCAGGTTTGGAATTCATCCTGCTCCAGATGCCCAGTCCTCATGTTATAGTCCCACTGGGGCTCCCTATGTGGTACTGCTTCAGCCCCAAGGGGGTGGGTCAGAGTTGATTGGTGAACCTCATCTGCATAATTGCACACCTGTTCCCAGATTCCCCTGCACTCCTCAGGGGTCAAGGTGCTGGACATGATCATATAAATGTCGTGCCAGTTAAGGTCATAGGACTGGGTAAGGTACTGAAATTCCTTACTGAAGTTTGCAGAGTTGGAGGTGAAGGAGCCTAGCCACTTCTATATTTGGAAAAGGTCAGACAGCCAGAAAGGAACATGGACTCTGATCACTCCCTCCACACCAGCCGCCTCCTGTAAAGGGGCTAGAACTGTGTGGTGGGAGGACTGGGTGGGCTGAGTGGGGCAGCGAAAGCCAAAGGAGAATGGGGCAAAGGAGATGGACGAGCAGGGGCCCGAGGGATCTCTGCAGCAGGGGACCAGTATGGGGGTGGTTCGTCAGCTGAATCAAAGTCAGAGGAGGAGGAGGGATTAAAAGGGGAAGGAGGAGCCAAAAGGAGGTGTTTTAGGAAGAGCAAAGATCAAGTTCAGCACACAAGGAAGAAAAGTCTTGAAGATAAAAAAATATCTTTCTACTTGCCCACTCGCTCACAGAAGTTGTACAAGTCCCTTAAAATATTGGGGTCCAGGGTGCCATTAATTGGCATTCTGATTTATTATCTAAAGAATACTCTGGCCAAATATCATTACACAAGTAAAGAAGTTCTGATGGCTCTAGGTCAGGGATCAAGTGAAAGTATTTGAGATTTTCTAGTAAATATCCCAAGGGTGAGTCTGCCGGGATGGAAGTCCTAGGTCCCATGGTGGAGACTGAGAAACAGCCAAGTCAGTGTCCAGAGCATCCCGAGGTCACAGACTAGTTGGCTGGAGATGAGAAGGCAGCACAGTGATGGGGTCCTCACCCAAACATCAGTGTGTGCCAGGCAAAAGCCCAGAGAGTTGAGGACCTGACATCAGGATTTTCGAGAGCAAGCACAAAGAGGAGCTTCAGCCCTGAGAGAGAATCTCCACCATAAGATCGGGGATCCACCCGTCAGATAAGGTCAACTAAGTGGGGCCAGCCATAACTGTAAAAGTCGTGACTGGGGGAAGCCCCACTCCTCAACTGCCTCGAGGGTGCTGGATGATCAACAGTCACAGCTCAGAGGAGTGTTTAAGCTGACCTAGGGAAAAACTCACCAATCTGAAGCTGGTGGTACATATGGAGAAGAGCGTCCAGGCAAATGGAAGGTGAGACCAGCGTTCTGGGGAGGGGGAGTAGTCTGGGGCGACAGATGGGATTCCACTTGCCTAAGTGGCCTTAGAAGAGCCCATCCGAGTCATGGCACCAGTGAAAAGTGAAAAGGCGCCCAGACAAACCACTCCGGACACTGAACTCACACAAGAGATTTTATTCGGAAGATGAATAGATTCTGCCCTGAAGAGAGAGAGCATGGTGGGGGAGTTTCTCTTAAGTAGTTGAATTTCCTGGGCTAAGTATGATTGGGCCAATTGCTGAGCAGTTAAAATTCACAGGCTACGGGTTAAGCCAATGGCTGCCAAGCACAAGCTGACAGGTGGACCAATGGCTGGCTAGGACGGCAGACTGAGAGCTGGGGGTGCTGTCATGCCTCCTTGCCTTCCCCCCCAGGCGTGTCCTGCACCCAACCGCCCATGAAGGAGCCCCACAAGGTCATAGGGTGTGCTAGTCTTAGGCAGCCCAAGGCCCGAGGTGAGAACCAGATTGCAGGGCAAACCCAGCACCTGCTTGCTGCCTGTGACGGCCAGGCGACACCTGGGGGGTTCATGTGGGCAGAGCGCCGCGTCAGCAGCTGCAGACCTGCCAGAGCTGCATCCACTCACTGGGCAGCCCACCAGGCAGCCCACCGAGCAGCCAGTGAGCAGCCCACTGAGCACTATGATCTTAACATGGAAATAAGTTGACCTCTTGACAAATCTTAGGTAAGTTGTATTTTTTAAACTAATCTTAGTCTCTTTCTCAAATTTTAATTTATAAGGTTTTTATATATCATGCTTTGAGTCTATATGAATCAGATAACATAATGTAACATTACATCTGAAACATGCATCAAACAAGTTAAGTGATCTTTTAACCTCCTTTTGTGGGAAAGTAGCAAAATGTCTTTACATCCCATATTGTCAAGCTTCAAATAAACCAGGCTCTCCTTGTTGTCTCTTAAAAATGTATTTAAGTTCCCAACCCCATGGAAAGAGTAACATAAAATTTTATAACTTATGGCAGATTATTTTTATCTAATTACAAAATATTAAATGACACAAATAGATTTCCAACTAAGTTTGTTATTATTATATAAGTCCATAAGAGACTACTGTTACAGAGCACTTTTGTTTGGAGACCACCAGTTAGCCAAAATGTTGTCCTATACCTTGTATTTTAGAGAGATGTATATGAATACTTTTAGAATACAAAGAAACCAGTAAGAGCACAATTACACTGATTTTCTTATATTAACAACATTTATCTTTCACAGAAAAATTATGACTTAGTAATGTAGTGTTGTTATGGTGAGACAGTAATAAAAATCACTGAGTTGATCTTAAAGCAGGAGACAGAACAATCTTCATTCAGCAGTTGGCAGTCCAGATTCACCAGCTGGTGGGACATAGGGGCAGGCTGCATGTCTACATCCTTCAACCCCCTCCAGGGATTAGAGTACACCTTTTATACCTTAAGTAAAGCATGCCAGTGCATTAATCATAAGTGGCTGTTGCTATGATTCAAAACTACAAACAAACATCATGAGATCTAAAGTCATAAGCAGAAGGGGAAGTGGGTCAAAATGACCCTAGTTGAGTACAATTAAAAAATGGTCACTAGTGTATAGAAAATCATTCTCTGACAGGGTATATTGTTTACAAAAAATGGGAACCAAAAAGGAAACAATTTTACATTGTATTGGAATTGCCATTTTTTATTGAAAAACATGCTATGCTAAGCAACTGTCAATGGGTACAGAGGCAGGATGTTCCAATGGGAGAAGCATTTCTCACATGACATGGAGTCTCAGGGTAAAATGGAGTCTCTTTGGTCATTGCCCATATAACCTGATCCATAACACTGTAGTACTCCAAAATAACAGTTGTTGAATTAGAACTGTACTAACATTAATTCCTTTAAAAATAGTTTTCCTAAATAACAAAGCTAAATAGACATAAGAGATTATCTTGTTGAATAGGAACAGATTAATGTTTTAAGAAATCCTTATTTCTTAAACACACAGAGGGTTGAACTTTCTTTATGTAACTACTTTAATATTTGAGTTGTCTGGGGAAAGGGTCAGTTATCCTTGCTTCTCAGTCTTTTTTTTTTTTTTTTTTTAGGAATCTTAATTAACCTTGGGCCCCTAACTTTTGGATTGTAAATAACTGTCCTAGGAGTCTGACTATTTTCTTTTGAAGTGTAATAGATGCCTGTGAAGAGAGCCATTTCTTCTTATCTGTTTCTGTAAGCATGCTCCATGCCAGAAACCCTGTTCAAGGCCTTTAACCTCACAGACTGGGGATTTTCTTTTTAAAAGAGGAAAAAGTCTTATAGTTATTTAAATGATTGTATTAAGTATACATAACCAATTTAGTTACACAAGAACTTTTTGAAGTGTACCCTACACAAACCTTATTTAAGTTACTGAGACATTTTACAACTTTTTACTTTGTCACATATAAGACATTTTTTATCTAAAGACTTTTACTTTTTATATTAAAATATATTTTCATGGAATAGGTTGTTCATTCCTTTGGTTTGTATCTCTGTGCCTTCCTCAATCCCGATAATTCTTAAATTTGGTCTTTTCATGATGTCCCATAGTTCTTGGAGGTTCTGTTCATGATCTCTTCCCATCTTCTCTGTTTGGCCAACTTTATTTTCAAGATTAAATATTTTGTCTTCATTGTCTGAGGTTCTGTCTTCCAAGTAACCTAGTCTGTTGGTGATGCTTTCTATTGAGTTTTTTTATTTGGTTTACTGTTTCCTTCATTTCAAGGATTTCCATTTGTTTTTTTTTTTGTTTGTTTGTTTTTGTTTTTTTTTTTGTTTTGTTTTGTTTTGTTTTTTGAGAATCTCTATCTCTTTGTTGAAATTATGTTTTGGTTCCTGCAGTTACTCTTTCAACTGCTTATTGGAGTGATCATTCATTGCCTGCATTTGCTCTCTTATCTCATCCTTTGCTTCATGAATCGTTTTAATTATGTACATTCTGAACTTCTTTTCTAACATTTCTTCCACCATGCTGTCACTGGATTCTCTTAATATAGAGTCTAGGTTTGTTCCCTTGTTTTTTCATGTTGGTCACGTCTATTACCCTCTAGCAGTGCAGATCTCGGGTATTGCAGTTTCCCCCCTGTAGGCTATAGTGACCCTATAAGTGACCTCTTCTTTAAGGGGGGAGATCAATATTAGCAGTGCCCAGTAGAGACAATATGCAGCCCTATACCAAGTATCCTCTATGAAGATGTTAACAATATTGTCATAATAAACAGAATGAGTTCAATTATTATCTATGGTTAAACAAATAGATTTGCAATAAGGTCTGCAGTTTCTAACGGTGTACAAAGAGGATGGGGAGGGGTATAGGATGTAACTGTTAGTGGGATAGGAAGAGAGTGTGTAGAAGTTCTAGATCATAGAAAGAGTGAAAGTGTAATCACAAGAAGTTCACTGTTAGCATAAGAAAATGAAGAGACTCTGAGGAAACAGATAACCAAAAGGAAAATAGAGAAAGAAAAGTAAAGAAATAAAAACTTAAAATTTTTGAAAAAGGAGGAATTAAAAAAGAAAAAGAAAAAAAATCTACACTATAACAGTCATATAGTATTCAAACCTCCCAGTCTTCAGCAGCCTAATATATGAGAGATACCTGACAATGAGCTTCCAGTCTCCAGCAGGCATCTCAGGATGGAATTTGCTCCACCTAAAGATGGGAGCTACCACTTCCAGATAATCCAAGATAGCCACTCTGGCTCCCAAATGTGTTGGCAAATGGGGAGCTGTTGCTCAGGGTGTGGGCGTGGTTAACCAGGGTTCCTGGAGGCATGGTGTGGTTGGTTGAGTTGAGGGGTCCTGGAGATGGGACTCAGTCATTCCAGCCAGGGGTCCTACAGGTTCTGGCTATTGTCTCAAAATGGCGGCAGCCATGTGTAACCAAACCAGCAGATTCTGTGACAGTGTACTTCCAGGTAACAGCAGGCAGCTGGTGATTCACTGGTGGTCTGAGGTCAGTCTGCTGGCTATCAGTGGATGATTGGCAGGTGGATCTTGTGCAGTGGGTGATGGGTAAGTGAAAGGCAGGTGATGGGCAGGCAAGAGGCAGGCAAATGGCAGATGATAGGTGCCAGTCAATGAGCAATCTTCACTCAAAAAGTTGTCGATATGCTGGTAGACTACAGGTGATCCCAGTGGAAAAGTGGGGTAAACAGCACGGGATCAATAAGCAGAAAAGACTGCCTCATCAAGAAACAGAGGTCCTCTGCAGGAAACCCCAGTTGTGGAGCAACAGGAAATGCAGCCTCCCTCTATCCTGCCATCTTAGATCATCTCTAAAATATATTTTCATACCTAGAAGCTTTTAATCTCATTTTTGTCTGTTGATTCCTTTTTAAAATTACATTTTAAGAGTCTTTATGAAATTTTTGAATTTAAACAAATAACTTCATTTTAATAAGATAAACTACTTTTGTTTTTATATTATTTTAGTTGAAACCCAACTGAAACCTCTTACACTTTTTGTATATAAAGTTACACTTGATAAAATCTTAACTCCCAGCAACCCCATTTTTACTGGACATAGAAAAAAAGCAATCTAAGCCCTTTTCCATATAGCAATTTATGAGAACACATCTAATGTTTAAATATATTTTTATGAAATTGAAGAAGAGTATTTGATTTTATATTTCACAATTGATGTTTTAGTACTTTAACTTTGTCAATTAATCAGATGTCACCTTTTACAACATTTTTGAAAATTAATTTCATTTATGTTAAATTGAATTTACTTATTCATAAAACTATAAAAGCCAAGACATCACACAAATGTAGTTAACAGTATTAGCTATCTCTTTCCTGTTGAAGAAAAATCCTAGAAGTAATGGATATTTACATCTTAGACATTTTATAGAAACCCAAGCTTTATTACTTGTCTGACCACCTAGAATATTGTAAGTAGTAATCTAAAAGACATCTTTATCTGTTTACCCAATTTAAACTTAACTTTTTTATCAATCACATAAACTAAAAAATATTTGGATCCATTTCTTATTTAAAATTTATGTGAGCTCATTTATCTGTATGCCAATTTTGATACCACGTACATGGTATATAGACACAAGCACAAATGTAGACACAACAATGCACAGGTGTGTGCACATACACAAAACAGGAAAAAAAGATTCTGTATCTTTCTGTAACTGCAGCTCACAGGTAGGAGGCAATGTTACCTATGTTTATGAAAGTTTCTATTAGATTTAACTTGTTAGAAATGAAAATAGAGCCCATCAGACTTTTACATTATGACTTAAACACAGGGCAGGCCTGTACAGTTGGAAATGCCAGGTGTAAAATCTAACCGCCATGATAGACACTGAAAGCAAAGGTTCAGATAGCTGGCCATTTGTCCTTGATGGTATCAGATCTACCTTCAACATCACCATGTTTATGTCCTTTTTATGATTTAGTAGAAAGAATTTTGTTCAATGTATTTGAGAGCCTCTCCTAGAAAAATTGTCTCTGAACAAAGACAGTGTGTAAAAACCTTTATAGTTAGATAAAATTAGACTGATGAGAAAAACTCATTAATTTAGGTGTACAAGATCAAAAGTGAATTCACCATAAAACCATAAGCTCCAAAATATAGACTTTAAAAAAAAAACAGTAGGCACAAAAAAAATAATTTTACCTGGCCACAATTCTTCAGTAAAAGAGTAGGTGCTGCAGCATTTAGGGAGGAACTTCTTAAGAAAGCAGGCTGGTAGAGTGTGAAAGCAGATAAGATAGAGAACCAAGCCAGGAGCAACTTGGATTTAAATGGGACACTTTTTCCCTTTTGTCTAATTGGTTTTGTCTTAATTGGTTTTCCATAAGCTACTCCCCATTTGACAGCTGCATCTTCTCATCTTGTGTGGTGCCAGCCATGTCCCTGAGACATGATGGTGAAGGTTGTAGTGAACAGATTTGGCTGCACTGGGCACCTGGTCACAAGAGCTGCTTTCAAATCTGGCAAAGGGAATATTGTCACCAGCAATGACCCCCTTAGACCTCAACTACATGTCTACATATTCTGGTATGATTCCACCCCTGGTAAATTCAATGTCAAGTCAAGACTGAGAAAGGGAAGCCTGTCATCAAAGGAAAGTCCACCCCCATCTTCCAGGAGCAATATCCCTCCAACATCAAATGGGGTGGTGCTGGGGCTGAATGTGTTGAGGAGCCCACTGGTATCTTCACTGCCATAAAGAAAGTCGGGGCTCATTTGAAGGGTGGTGGCAAAAGGATCATCTCAGCCCCTTCTGCTGATGCCCTATGTTGGTTATGGGCATGAGCAATGAGAAGGAGAACAATCCCTCAAGATTGTCAGCAATGCCTCCTGTACCACCAACTGCTTAGCTCCCAGAGCAGGGTCATCAATGAAAACTTTGACATTGTGGAAGGACTCATGACCACAGTCACTGCTATTCAGAAAAACACGTGCAGCCCCTCTGAGAAACTGTGGCATGATAGCCGTGGGGCTGCCCAGAATATCATCCCTGCATCCACTGGCACTGCCAAAGCTGTGGACAAGGTCATCCCTGAACTGCACGGGAAGTTCACTGGCATGGTTTTCCATATGCCAACCCCCAACATGTCACTTGTGCATCTGACCGGTCACCTGGAGAAAGTGATAGCATCCAGAAGGTGGTGAAGCAGGCATCAGAGGGCCTCAATTGCACCCTGGGCTACTTGGAGGACCAGGCCATTTGCTACAATTTTAAGTGATCCCCACTCTTCCAGCTTCAATGCTGGGGCTGGCATTGCCCTCAATGACCACTTTGTCAAGCTCATTTCCTGGTATGACAATAAATATGGCTAGAGCAACAGGATGGTGAACTTATGGTCTACATGGCTTCCAAGGAACAAGAGCCCCTAAACCAGCACCCCAGCAAGAACACAGAGGAAGAGAGAGGCCCTCAGCTGCTGGGAAGTCCCTTCCCCTAACTCGGTCCCTCAACACAGAGAATCTCCCCTCTTCCCAATTTCCATCCCAGACACCCTGAAGAAGGGGAGGGGCTTAGGGAGTTCTACTGTCACATGCCATCAATAAAGTTCATTGCACCTCCCCAAAAAAATGATAGAACATTTTATAGTTCCTACAGCATGTATTATTTTGACTCAGATACCAAATGAATCTGCATGGTTACTGTTCTTGATCTTAAAGATGCTTTCTTCTGCATCCCGTTACATTCTGATTCAAAATACCTCTTTGCTTTTGAATCACTGACCCCAATACCATGGAAACTGCTCAATGTATTTGGACAGTGCTGCCTCCGGTTTCCATAGATAGCCTTTACTTATTTGGAAATGCTTTAGATTTAGATTAATCAAGATCTTTGATTCTTGGAAAAGGGATTATGCTCCAGTTCCACTAAACAGGACTCTTGAGAACAATATCAAAATTATTAGCTTCCTGGGAACTGCAGGATGCCAAGTGTCTCCACAAAAGGTCCGTATCTCCCTACAAAGGAAAAAATATTTAGGCCACATCCTAACTCCCTCACCCCTGATAGAAAAGAAGACCTTTTCAAAATGGGACCACCACAGACAAAGGGCAACTTAGAGCCTTCCTAGTTGATGGTTGGGTTTTGCAGAATTTGGGTTCCCAGCTTTACACTCATAACCAAACAATGAAATCATACAAGGAGCTGATTATGAATCCTACACTAGATGGAAAAAGAGTCAAAGACCAATCAAAAACCCCAGGACTTTCTGCTATCTGCCCCAGCCCTCAGAATTCCTGACTTAATAAGCCATTTACCTATATGTAGCAAAGAGACAGGGTGTGGCACTGCAGTCATCTTTCAAAGACTGGGGGTCATCCCATGACCCGTGACTTTCTTTTCTAAGCAGTTTCATCAGTGTCATGCAGATGGCCTGGCTGCCTGCAAGCTGTAGCTGCTATTGCACTCCTGGTAGATGAAGCTACAGAGCTAACCTTAGAACATTTGCTAGAGGTCCAAACCTCCCACCAGATTCAGGGTGTTCCTGAAGTTAAAGAACATCAACAGATAACTGGAGGATGGCTAAGTGCCAGGCCCTAATAGTTTAGAATCTCCAGGGATCACTCACAAGGTCTGCCAAACTCAAAACCTGGCAACTTGACTTTCCACTCCAAGACCAGGGGGCGATTTACTTTTCTCATGAGTGGTAACTATAGAGCAGGTCTACTTGAGCACACCTGACTTAGAGCTCAGCCTTTAACTCACCCTGATAGATAATGGTATACAGATGGAAACAGTCACATGGGTGAGGGAACTCAAAAGGCAGGTTGGAAAGTAGCTGGCCTCCAGTAGGTAATGCGGGCAAAACTGCTTCCTCCAAACACCGCAGCATAGAAGGCTGAAATAACTGGCCCTCACTCCACGTTTGCAATTAGAAAAAATAAATGAATTACTAAATAAACAGATTCCAACTTGATTTCTTAGTTTTTAAAGCTACTATATGGAGAGAAAGGAGACTCTTGTTTTTTAATTAATTTTTTTTTATTTTTACAGATTGCATTTTGATTCATTGTACACAAATGGGGACACCTTTTCATTTCTATTATTGTACACAATGTAGATTCACACTGTTCGTGTAATCATAGGGTAATACATAGGGTATACATAGGGTAATACTGTCTGTTTCATTCTACTATATTTCTGTCCCCCAACTTCTCCCACCCCATTTTCCTCTACACCACCCAAAGTTCCTTCATTCTTCTCTTCCCCCACCCAACACCCCCTCATTATATAGCTTTCTCCACTTAACAGAGAAAACATTTGGCCTTTGGTTTTTTGGGCTTGACCTATTTCACTTAGTATGATATTTTCCAACTTCATCCATTTGCCAGCAGATGCCATAATTTGATTCTTCTTTATGGCTGAGTAATATTCCATTGTGTATATATACCACAGTTTCTTTATCCATTCATCAATTTAAGAGCATCTCAGTTGGTTCCACAATCTAGCTATTGTGAATTGAGCTGCTATGAACATTGATGTGGCTGTGTTGCTGTAGTATGCTGATTTCAAGTCCTTTGGGTATAAACCAAGGAATGGGACAGCTGGGTCAAATGGTGGGTTCATTCCAAGTTTTCTGAGTAATCTCCATACTGCTTTCCAGAGTGGCTGCACCAATTTGCAACTCCACCAGCAATGTGTGAGTGTGCCTTTTTCCCCACATCCTCTCCAACACTTATTATTGCTTGTGTTCTTGATAATAGCTGTTCTAATTGGAGTTAGATGAAATCTTAGGGTGGTTTTAATTTACATTTCTCTAATTACTCAGGATGATGAGCAATTTTTCATTTATTTGTTGATCACCTGTATATCTTCTTCTGTGAAGTGTCTGCCCAGTTCTTTAGCGCATTTATTGATTGGGTTCTTTGTATTATTGGTGTAACAATTTCTATGTTCTTTATAAACTTTGGAGGTTAGTGCTGTGTTTGAGGTGTGTGTGGAAAAGATTTTCTCCCACTCTGTAGGCTCTTTTCACAGTATTGATTGTTTCCTTTGCTGATAAAAAGGTTTTTAGTTCGAATCTATCCATTTATTGATTCTTGCTTTTATTTCTTGTACTATGGGGGTCTTATTAAGGAAGTCTGGTCCTAAACCAATGTGATGGAAATTTAGGCCTACTTTTTCTTCTATTTGGTGAAGGGTCTCAGGTCTAATTCCTAGATCCTTGATCCATTTTGAGTTGAGTTTTGTACAGGGTGAGAGATAAGGGTTTAATTTCATTGTACTGCATATGGATTTCCAGTTTTGCCAGCACCATTTGTTGAAGAGGCTCTCTTTTCCCCATTCTAAGTTTTGGGCACCTTCGTCTAGTATGAGATTACTGTACTTATGTGGGTATGTCTCTGTGTCTTCTATCCTGTACCATTGGTCTACCTATTTTGGGGCCAATACCATGCCATTTTTGTTACTATTCCTGTATACTAGATTTTGAGGTCTGGTACTTTGATACCTCCTGCATCACTCTTCCTGCCCAGGATTGCTTTGGCTATTCTGGGTCTTTTGTTCTTCCAGATGAATTTCATGATTGCCTTTTCTGTTTCCTGGATTTTAATTGGAATTGCATTAATCTGTATAGCATCTGTATAGCACCTTTGGAAGTATGTCCATTTTGGTAATATTAATTCTGCCTATCCAAGAACATGGGAGATCTTTCCATCTTCTAAGGTCTTCTTCAATTTCTTTCTTTAATGTTTTTTAGTTTTCATTGCAGAGCTCTTTCACCTCTTTGGTTAGATTGATTCCCAAGTATTTTCTTTTTTCTTTTTTCTTTTTCTTTTCTTTTTTTTTTTTTTTTTGAGGCTATTGTGAATTGTTTTCCTCATTTCCCTTTCAGATGTTTCATCACTTATGAATAAAAATGCTTTAGATTCATGAGTGTTGATTTTATATTCTGCTATTTTGCTGAATTTGTTTATGAGGTCTAGAAATTTTCTGGTGGAGTTTTTTGAATCCTCTAAATATAGAATCATGACATCATCAAAAAGTGACAGCTTGAATTCTTCTTTTCCTGTTCATATCCCTTTAATTTCTTTGGTCTGTCTAATTGCTCTGGCTAGTATTTCAAGTATGATGTTGAATAGAAGCGGTGAAAGAGGGCATCCATGTCTTGATCCAGTTTTTAAAAGGAATGGTTTCAGTTTTTCTCCATTAGGAATGATGTTGGCCCTGGGCTTAGTATAAATAGCCTCTACAGTATTGAGGTATGTTCCTACTATCCCTATTTTTTCTAGGTTTTGAGCATGAAGAGGTGTTGTATTTTGTCGAATGCTTTCTGTGCATCATATGAAATAATCATATGATTCTTAACCTTAAGTCTATTGATGTGATGAATTACATTTATTGATTTACAGATGTTGAACGAACCTTGCATTCCCAGGATGAACCCCACTTGATCATGGTGCACTATCTTCTTAATATGTTTTTGTATGTGGTTTGCCAGGATTTTGTTAAGGATTTTTGCATGTGTATTCATCAAAGATAATGGTCTAAAATTTTCTTTCCTTGATGTGTCTTTGTCTGGTTTGGGTATGAGGGTGATACTAGCTTCATAGAATGAGTTTGGAAGGGTTCCCTCCTTTTCTATTTCCTGGAATACTTTAGTTCTTCTTTGAAGGTCTTACAGAACTTGACTGAGAATCCATCTGGTCCGGGGCTTTTCTTGGTTGGTAGGCTTTTGATGGCTTCTTCTATTTCATTGCTTGAAATTGATCTGTTTAAATTGTGTATGTCCTCCTGGTTCAGTTTGGGAGGATCATATGTCTCTAGAAATTTGTTGATATCTTTGGTATTTTCTATTTTGTTGGGGTATAGATTTTCAAAGTAGCTTTTCATTATGTTATGTATTTCAGTGGTGTCTGTCGTGATATTTCTATTTTCATCACGAATTTTAGTAATTTGAGTTTTCTCTCCCCTACTCTTTGTTAGTGTGGCTAAGGGTTTATCTAGTTTGTTTACTTTTTCAAAGAACCAACTTTTTGTTTTGTCAATTGTTTGAATTGTTTCTTTTGTTTCAATTTCATTGATTTCAGCTCTGATTTTAAATATTTCCTGTCTTCTACTACTTTTGGTGTTGTTCTGTTCTTTCTCTAGGGCTTTGAGCTGTAATGTTAGGTCATTTAGTTGTTGACTTTTTATTCTTTTCTTGAATGCGTTCCATACAATTAATTTTCCTCTTTGTACTGCTTTCATAGTGTCCCAGAGATTTTTGATATGTTGTATCATTGTTCTCATTTACCTCTAAGAATTTTTTTATTTCCTCCCTCATGTTTTCTATTATCCATGCTTCATTCAATAGCATATTATTTAATCGCCAGGTGTTCGAGTAATTTGTTTTTTATTTTGTCATTGATTTCTAATTTCATCCCATTATGATCTCATAGAACACAAGATAGTACCTTTATTTTTTGCATTTCCTAAGGGCTGCTTTGTGGCATAACATATGGTCTACTTTCAAGAAGGTTTCATGTGCTGCTGAGAAGAAAGTTTATTTTCTCATTGATGGATGGACTATTCCATATATCTGTTAAGTCTAAGTTACTGATTGTGTTATTGAGTTCTATGGTTTCTTTGTTTAGTTTTTGTTTGGAAGATCTATCCAATGGTGACAACGGTATGTTAAAGTCATCCAGAAATATTGTGTTGTGGTCTATTTGATTCCTGGAATTGAGAAGGATTTGTTTGATGTATATGGGTTTTTTGGAGCATAAATATTTACGATCGTTATGTTTTCCTGATTTATGGTTCCCTTAAGCATGAAATGTCCTTCTTTAGAGGCAGGCTGTGTTCCTTGTCACTCTCTAACTCAGGTTTCAAGCAGAGGATATCTGTTTCTCAATGAGGCAGTCTTTACTGCTTATCGATCCCCTGCTGTTTATCCCACTTGTCCACTGCAACCAACCTGCAGTCTGCCAGCATATCAACTACTTTTAGAGTACAGATTGCTCACCAATTGGTGCCTATCATCCATCATTTTCTGGCCTCTTGCCTGCCCATTGCCTGCCTTTCACCTATCCATCACCCACTGCCCAAGGTCCACCTGCCAATTTTCTGTCGGTAGCCAGCAGACTGACAGCAGACTGCCAGTGGATCACCAGCTGCCTGCTGTTGCCTGGAAGTTCACTGTCACAGTTCCCGCAGGACCCCTCAGCCTGACCGACCACACTCTGCCTCTAGTACCCCCAGACTGCACCCCGCATCCAGTACCCCTGCCCGACCAACAGCACCCTGCCTCCAGGACCTCAATCTGAGCACGCCCACAGCCTGTGCTGCAGCTCCCCATTTGCTGCAACATATTTGGGAGCCAGAGCAGCCATCTTGGATTATCCTGGAAGCCGTATCTCCCATCTTTAGGTGGGGCAAATCCCATCCTGAGATGCCTGCTGGAGACTGGAAGCTCATTGTCAGGTACCACTCATGCATCAGATACTGAAGACTGGGAGGTTTGAATGCTATATGACTGTTATAGTGTAGTTTCTTTTTCCTTTTTTTCGCCCTTTTTGAAAATTTTTAAGGTTCTATTTCTTTACTTTTCTTGCTCTATTTTCCTTTTATCTGTTTCCTCAGAGTCTCTTTCTCCCTTTTCTCATGCTAACAACTGACTTTTATTATACTTTCACTCTTTTATGATCTAGAATTTCTATATACTCTTTTCTTATCCCACTAACAGTTACATCCTACAACCCTCCCCATCCTCTTTGTCCTCCATTAGAAACTGCAGACCTTATTGCAAATCTGTTTGTTTTACTGTAGATAATAATTGAACTCATTCTGTTTATTATGACAATATTGTTAACATCTTCATAGAGGATACTTGGTATCGGACTGCAAATTGTACTGGATGCTGCTAATATTGATCTTCCCCTTAAGAAGTTTTGGAAGCCTATAGGGTCACTATAAGCCTACAGGGGGGAAATGGCACTACCCCAGATCTACACTGCTAGAGGGTAATAGATGTGACCAACATGAAAAAGCAAGGGAAGAAAATGATCCAAACAAACCTAGACTCTATATTAAGAGAATCCAGTGACAGCATGGTAGAAGAAATGTTAGAAAAGGAGTTCAGAATATACAACATTAAAATGATTCATGAAGCAAAAGATAAGGGAGCAAATGTAGGCAATGAATGATCACTCCAATAAGCAGTTGAAAGAGTAACTACAGGAAGCAAAAGATCATTTCAACAAAAAGAGATTCTCAAAAAACCAAATGGAAATCCTTTAAATGAAGGAAACAATAAACCAAATAAAAAACTCGATGGAAAGCATCACCAAAAGACTAGACCACTTGGAAGACAGAACCTCAGACAATGAAGACAAAATATTTAAGCTTGAAAATAAAGTTGCCCAAACAGAGAAGATGGTAAGAAATCATGAAGGAAACCTCCAAGAACTATGGGACATCATGAAAAGACCAAATTTAAGAATTATCGGGATTGAGGAAGGCACAGAGAAACAAACCAAAGGAATGAACAACCTATTCAATGAAATAATATCAGAAAATTTCCCAAACCTGAAGAATGAAATGGAAAATCAAATATAAGAGGCTTAAAGAGCACCAAATGCACAATCACAACATATTCACACCAAGGCACATTATAATGAAAATGCCTTACATACAAAATTAAGATAGAATTTTGAAGGCTGTGAGAGAAAAGCATCAGATTACACATAGGGGAAAACTAATAAGGATATCAGCAGATTTCTCAGCCCAGACCCTAAAAGCTAGAAGGGCCTGGAACAACACATTTCAAGCCCTGAAAAGAACATGGTTGCCAACCAAGAATCCTATACCCAGCAAAACTAACCTTCATAAATAAGGAAATAAAATCCTTCCATGATAAACAAAAATTAAAGGAATTTATTGGGGCCTGCGGGATGGGAAGCCTTAGCGGGCCCCAGGGAAACAAAGTGCTGCGCAGTCCTGACCCCGCCGCCCGCCACAGAGCCAGGAGATCGGCACCGAGATCAGCCGCAAGATCCGGAGTGCCATTAAGGGGAAATTGCAAGAATTAGGAGCTTACGTTGGCTTCATGGTGTGTTAGATAAACTTCGCTCGGTTACAACGGAACCCTCTAGTCTAAAGTCTTCTGATACCAACATCTTTGATAATAATGTGCCTTCAAACAAGAGCAGTTTCAGTTGGCGAGATGAGAGAAGGCACAAAGCTGCAGTGTCTCCCCTTGCCATTTCTAGCACTAGACCTGAAAAAAAGAGATTCCAGAATTTCTTCAAGCTCACAGGAGCAGAAAACCACTAATGCCAGACAGACTTATGATGACGGAGCTGCGACCCGACTAATGTCAACAGTGAAACCTCTGAGGGAGCCAGCACCCTCTGAAGATGTAATTGATATTAAGCCGGAACCAGATGATCTCATTGATGAAGACCTCAATTTTGTGCAGGAGAATCCCTTATCTCAGAAAAAAACCTACAGTGACACTTACATATGGTTCTTCTCGCCCTTCTATTGAAATTTATCGACCACCTGCAAGTCGAAATGCAGATAGTGGTGCTCATTTAAACAGGCTGCCATTTCAACAGCAGCAGAACAGTATTCATGCTGCCAAGCAACCTGATGTACAGAACCGGGTGTATGAAACAGGACATTTGTGTGAACCAGAAATGCTAAACAGTTTAGAAGAGACTTATAGTCCTTTCTTCAGAAACAACTCAGAAAAAATGAGTATTGAGGATGAAAACTTCCGGAATAGAAAGTTGCCTGTGGTGAGTTCAGTTGTTAAAGTAAAAAAGTTCAATCATGATGGAGAAGAGGAGGAGGAAGATGATGATTATGGCTCCCGAACAGGAAGTGTGTCCAGCAGTGTATCTGTGCCAGCAAAGCCTGAAAGGAGACCTTCTCTTTCACCTTCTAAACAAGCCAACAAAAATCTAATTTTGAAGGCTGTATCTGAAGCTCAAGAATCTGTAACAAAAACAACTAACTATTCTGCAGTCCCACAAAAACAGACACTTCCAGTTGCTCCGAGAACTCGAACTTCTCAGGAAGAATTGTTAGCAGAAGTAGTCCAGGGGCAAAGCAGGAACTCCAGAATAAGTTCCCCCATTAAAAAAGAGGAAACAAAAGGAGATAATACAGAAAAAAAATCAAGGAACTCCACAGAGGCAATTATTATCCCGACTGCAAATTGACCCTGTAATGGCAGAAACACTGCAGATCAGTCAAGCTGAGATGAGTGAACTTAGTGTGGTACAAAAACCAGAAAAGCTTTTGGAGCGCTGCAAGTACTGGCCTGCTTGTAAAAATGGGGACGAGTGTGCATACCATCATCCCATTTCACCTTGCAAAGCCTTCCCCAATTGTAAATTTGCCAAAAAATGTTTGTTCATCCAAATTGTAAATTTGATGCAAAGTGTACTAAACCAGATTGTCCCTTTACTCATATGAATAGAAGAATTCCAACACTAACACCATCTTCTAGTAGTCAGCTCTGCCGTTACTTCCCAGCTTGTAAGAAAATGGAATGTCCCTTCTACCATCCAAAACACTGTAGATTTAACACTCAGTGTACAAGACCGGACTGTACATTCTATCATCCCATCATTACTGTACCACCAAGACACACCTTGAAATGGATTCGACCTCAGACCAGTGAATGACACCCAGTCCTACTGTGGAAGATCATTCAGTTTGAAAGGTTCCATCTGCTGATGAAAAATAATTCTACAGAATTTGTCGAATCTTTGAAACTTGGAATATATTGCTTTCGTAACATGAAGTTTATTGTCTATCTGAAGTGTCTAATTTTTCAAGTTTTTAAGTTTATTAAGTAGTTTTAACATTGGGTGTTTTGTTGTTTTGACATGAAAAGACAGTTTAAGGAAAAGCTAAATTCTATTAAAACATTTGAGGCATGTTTGTACACTGCTGCTTCAGTTTCAGCACATACATCACTGTTGGTGGTGGTGCTGTGGTTTAGGACCACTTGGCTGTAGCGAGGAATGCTGTTATTTTGAAAGCTGAATTGCTTTCACTTTTCCCAAAGATGTTTGTAATCCACCATGAAAACAGGAGTGGCCAGAAGTATTGAGGCAGCTTAAATAGTCACTCAAGTCTGCTTTTTTTTTTTTTTTTTTTTAAAGAATTTAGTTTGGAAAGCATGGTATAGGCCTCTGAGTGAGTGCCACTTTAGTACAATGGTCCCTAGGTCCTTTGCCTTCTGTGAAAGGAGTGAGATGTGCATAAACGTGAAAGCAAAGGGAATGACAATTGCAAAAAATATGAATAAGTCCTTGAAATGCTTTCATTTACTATTAACATACTTTTTAAATAAACTTTTTGGGGAACTAAAAAAAAAAGGAATTTATTTATAGAAAATCTGCACTACAGAATATTCTCAGCAGAGTATTCCATGAGGAAGAAATGAAAAACAACAATGTAGGTCAGCAAAGGGAGGAACTACCTTAAAGAAAAAAAAATCAAAGGAGAAACCAAGTCAAGTTAAAAACCAAAAATAAGCCCAAATGGCTGGAAATACAAATCAGATCTCAATAATGACCCTGGATGTTAATGGCCTAAACTCATCAATCAAAAGACAAAGACTGGCAGACTGTATTAAAAAGAAAGACCCAACAATACGCTGCCTTCAAGAGACTCATCTCATAGAAAATGACATCAAGAGACTAAAGGTGAAAGGGGACTCTTAAAACAAAAAAATTCTCCAATAAAATGTGGACCCCAAATTCTCTCTCTCGGAAGCAGTTGTGTTTACCTGCCCACATCACAATAATGCACTGCCAAGGACAACAAAAAGGCAATTCCTGCATACCCAGGGAAATGCATTGCCAGACAAATGTGCTTTAAAATATTTCAAAAGTGGTTCTAATTCTTTGAACTCAAACTGACATTCAAGCGCATCCTGCACAGAAACTGAAAAGGAATGGACAAATCAATGGTGATACAATTTAGCAGAAATGAATGGAGGACCCAGGAAAGAGTTCATGACCTCTTATTACCCTTGGCTTATCAATGGAAAAGTATTAAAGACAACCATGATTCAAGTCACTTGGGGAGAAAGGCCCTGACCACTGTGGTTACTCATGCCTTTGGAAGGAAAGGCCTGGAGACTACCATTCAAGAGATCATGAGAACTCACTCCCTCTGCCTTCATAATATTCCAGCAGGCAAGCTGGGGGCGCCAAGCAACCACCTTCACTATTGAATCCAAGAGTTCAGTGAGGCACATCCTCTGGGGGAAGATTGGCAACTGGACTATACCCAGATGCCGCCATGTCAAGGATAAAAATACCTTCTAGTTTGGGCTGACACTAGTTCTGAAAAGTCCCAAGAAGCCATTAAAGTCTTATGAAAAAAGTAATCCCTAGATTTGGACTTCCTAGGTCCCTTCACAATCATAATGAACTGTGCTTCATCTGAAGCATGACATAGGTTTATTCAGGAGATTTGGACATCACTTACCTATCTTTTTTTTTTTTTATTGTAAACAAATGGGATACATGTTGTTTCTCTGTTTGTACATGGCGTAAAGGCATACCATTTGTGTAATCATAAATTTACATAGAGTAATGATGTTTGATTCATTCTGTTATTTTTTCCCTTCCCCCAACCCCTCCCACCCCTCTTTACCCTCTATACAGTACTTCCTTCCTCCATACTTGCCCCCCTCCCTAACCCTAACTCTAACCCTAACACTAACCCTTCCCTCCCCCCCATTATGTGTCATCCTCCACTTATTAGCGATATCATTCGTCCTTTGGCTTTTTGAGATTGGCTTATCTCACTTAGCATGATATTCTCCAATTTCATCCATTTGCCTGCAAATGCCATAATTTTATCATTCTTTATGGCTGAGTAATATTCCATTGTATATATATACCACAGTTTCTTTATCCACTCATCAATTGAAGGGCATCTAGGTTGGTTCCACAGTCTGGCTATTGTGAATTGAGCAGCTATGAACATTGATGTGGCTGTATCTCTGTAGTATGCTGATTTTAAGTCCTTTGGGTATAGGCCAAGGAGCGGGATAGCTGGGTCAAATGGAGGGTCCATTCCAAGTTTTCTAAGGAATCTCCACACTGCTTTCCAGAGTGGCTGCACTAATTTGCAGCCCCACCAGCAATGTATGAGTGTACCTTTCTCCCCACATCCTCGCCAACACCTGTTGTTGCTCGTATTCTTGATAATCGCCATTCTAATTGGGGTGAGATGGAATCTTAGGGTGGTTTTGATTTGCATTTCTCTTATTACTAGAGATGTTGAACATTTTTACATATGTTTGTTGATTGCTTGTACATCTTCTTCTGTGAAGTGTCTATTCATTTCCTTAGCCCATTTGTCGACTGGATTATTTGAATTCTTGGAGTAGAGTTTTTTGAGTTCTTTATAGATTCTGGAGATTAGTGCTCTATCTGAAGTATGATTGGCAAAGATATTCTCCCACTCTGTAGGCTCTTTCTTCGCATTGCTGATAGTTTCCTTTGCTGAGAGAAAGCTTTTTAGTTTGAATCTATCCCAGTGGTTGATTCTAGCTTTTATTTCTTGTGCTATGGGAGTCCTGTTAAGGAAGTCTGATCCTAGACCAACAAGGTGAAGATTTGGACCTACTTTTTCTTCTATAATCTGCAGGGTCTCTGGTCTGATTCCAAGGTCCTTAATCCATTTTGAGTTTAGTTTCATGCATGATGAGAGATCCCCATCCTTTCACCTTTAGTCTATGGGTATCTTTTTCTATGAGGTGAGTCTCTTGCAGGCAACATATTGTTGGATCTTTCTTTTTAATCCAATCTGCCAGTCTATGGCTTTTGATTGATGAATTCAGGCCATTAACATTCAGGGTTATTATTGAGATATGATTTGTATTCCCAGTGATTTGGTTCATTTATTTTATTTATTTATTTATTTATTTATTTGACATGACTTGGTTCCTCCTTTATTTGACAATTCCTTTAGGATAATTCCTCCCTTTGCTGATTTGCTTCTTTGTTTTTCATCTCTTCCTCATGGAATATTTTGCTGAGAATGTTCTGTAATGCTGGCTTTCTTTTTGTAAATTCTTTTAGCTTTTGTTTATCATGGAAGGATTTTATTTCATCGTCAAATTTGAAGGTAAGTTTTGCTGGGTTTAAGATTCTTGGTTGGCATCCATTTTCTTTCAGGGCTTGAAAAATGTTGTTCCAGGCCCTTCTAGCTTTTAGGGTCTGGATTGAAAAATCTGCTGATATGCGTATTGGTTTCCCCCTGAATGTAATTTGGTTCTTTTCTCTCACAGCCTTTAAAATTCTGTCTTTATTTTGTATGTTAGGTATTTTCATTATAATGTGCCTTGCTGTGGGTCTGTTGTAATTTTGTGTATTTGGAGTCCTATGAGCCTCCTGAACTTGATTTTCCATTTCATTCTTCAGATTTGGGAAATTTTCTGATATTATTTCATTGAATAAATTGTTCATTCCTTTGGCTTGTTTCTCTAGGCTTTCCTCAATCCCAATAATTCTTAAATTTGGCCTTTTCATGATATCCCATAGTTCTTGTAGATTCTGTTCATGATTTCTTACCATCTTCTCTGTTTGTTCAACTTTGTTTTCAAGGTTAAATATTTTGTCTTCAATGTCTGAGGTTCTGTCTTCCAGGTGTTCTATCCTATTGGATATGCTTTCTATGGAGTTCTTAATTTAGTTTATTGTTTCCTTCATGTCAAGGATTTCTGTTTGGTTTTTTTTTAATATCTCTAACTCTTTATTGAAATGATCTTTTGCTTCCTGTATTTGCTCTTTTAATTGTCGATTGGTGCGATCATTCAATGCTTGCATTTGCTCTTTCATCTCATCATTCAGTGCGTGCATTTGCTCTTTCATCTCATCGTTTGCTTCTCTGATCATTTTAATTATGTACATTCTGAACTCCTTTTCTGTCATTTCTTCTGCCATGCTGTCATTGGGTTTTATTGATGTAACATCTAGATTTGTTTGCAGCATTTTCTTTCCTTGTTTTCTCATATTGTTCAGGTATCAGTGAACCGCTGAGATATTGCAGATTTCCTCTATTGACTTACAATGTCCCTGAAGATTTCTATATATATCCCCCCTTAGCCTTCAGTAGGCTGAAGTCTTGGAGGAAGTTGATAATGCGGTGCTCCACAAGGAAGCTGCCTCTCTAGGGGTGGTAGCCTTCAGGTGGGGTATAATCCCTGCTAGTGGGCAGAGGTGCCTCCACTTGTTGACCAATGGTCATCCAAAGGGGACCGAGGCTGCGGGCTGAGGCAAGGCCTGTTTGGGCCTGAGTCTCTGGTTTTACCGTCCTTGTGGGGAAACCTCACCCGGTAGGGAAGACTCACCTGGTGGGGAGGTCTCGTTCGTCAGTTCCCTCCTAGAGGTTCCCCTCAATTTACAGCTACCGCCTGGGCTGGGCTGCCTTCCTCTGCAAAGTTCCCAGGGGCCCGGCCCTACCTCCTGGGCCTGGGAGCCTCACCCTTTGCAGATGAATCTCCTTAGGCTGCCCCTCCTCAGAGAATCTGCCCGCAGGCCTGGAACCTTCGCTCCGCCCTAAGCCTATCTCTGTGCGGCTCTTCCACCAAGAAGCCTCCTAGATCCTGGGACCCTGCTCTGCACCTAATCGCCTGGCTATGCGACCCCTCCTCTGAGTAGCCACCTTGGGCCCCGTATAATCGCTCTGAGTCCCAGAGACCCACCACACGCCTCTTCCTCCAGACAGCCGCCCAGTATTCCGGTGCGGTCAGTAGGAGTCCAAGAAACTCACTGCGTGCCTCCACCTCCCACCAACTACCCGTAGCCCTGGGCAATCAATCACTCCGAGTTGAAGTGACCTGCCCCGTTCCTCCTCCTTCTCCAGATAACCCCCTGGGTGTTCAGGAGCGGTCGCTCTGAGTGGCACTGAATCCACGTGACCCGCGCACGGGTCCTCTGGGCAACCGCCCGGAGCTCTGGTGCGGCCACTCAAGACCAAGCGACCCACCACGCTTCTCCTCCAGGCAGCCCCCCTGTGTTCAGGAGCTGTCACTTTAAGTCCAAACAACTCACCACTCGCCTTCTCCTCTGAGCAGCCGCCTGGAGCGCTAATGCAGTCACTGCAA
Source organism: Sciurus vulgaris (assembly GCF_902686455.1). NCBI lineage: Eukaryota > Metazoa > Chordata > Mammalia > Rodentia > Sciuridae > Sciurus > Sciurus vulgaris. The sequence goes on along the minus strand of NC_136479.1, from coordinate 21,554,181 downwards.
GTCCAAACGACCCACCGCGCTCCTCCTCCTCCTCATCCTAGTCCTCCAGGCAGGCCCCGGTGTTCAGAAGTGGTCTGAGTCCAAACAGCTCGCCACGCAGCCCCTCCTCTGGCAACCTCCTGTAGCTCTGGTGTAGTCACTCTGAATCCAAGCGGCCGCGCTCCTCCTCCTCCTCCTCCTCGTCCTCAGGGCAGGCCCCGGTGTTCAGAAGCAGTCATTCTGAGTCCAAACAGCTCGCCGCGGAGCTTCTCCTCTGGCAACCGCCTGTAGCTCTGGTGCAGTCACTCCGAATCCAAGCGGCCACGTTCCTCCTCCTCCTCCTCCTCAGGGCAGGCCCTGGTGTTCTGAGTCCACACAGCTCTCCTCGCCACTCCCCCCCTGGGCAGCCACCGGAGCCCCAGTGGTTGCTCCGAGTCCCAGCGCTGTGCCAAGCGGCCTCCTTTACGGCGCTCCCAGTTGTCCGAGTTCACTGCTCCAGCGGGGGGAGGGGTGTCTCGCCGGCAGCTCTACTTCACAAAGTTTCCTGCGTTCCGGGACCACCGTCCCATCCGGGACGCCTTCCCAACGGGTGAGAGTCACCCGGCTGCTTTGAATTGGTCCCAAGTGTCTCAATATCTCCTCTTTTGAATCCTGAGTCCTGGAGCAACATGAAATGCAGCCACCCTCTAGGCTGCCATCTTGAAACCGCCCCTCACTTACCTATCTTTATACCTCTGGGCGCCCTCAATCTTCAGGAAAAGTCAAGAGGGGAAGCTTACATTATTCAATCAACTGTGACAAAACTACGCCAAGAAACTTCTCAGTCCTGGTCAGATTTACTACCTATTGCTCTGTTGAGGATCAGAATAGTTCCTAAAACTTCTCTCCAACTAAGTCCTAATGAAATGCTTCATGGAAGATTTTCCTGACCTCAGATCCTGGCACTGACCCTAGAATGCAGAAATGATTAAATATTTAATTAATTTGGGTCAAATGCAAAACATTTTATTAGAATATGGCATCAGGGTTCTCCTTATGATTCACACTGTATATCAAAAGCACGACCAAGTGACTATGACTTGAAATAAGAACTTATATTTAAGATTAGGTTACTACAAGATCTGATGTTTTCCAACGGCCCATAAATGAGACATTACATCAAAAACATCCTGAAAAAGATTTCTCTTACTGGGACTAATGCTGACATGTGGAATCAGGCTGTGCCTTGTCTAACTCAAGCTCCAAATACATCTAAAATAAAAGATGATAATTATAGATATCTCCAAAGAAATTTTCCAATGTAGGATGAACATATTTGGCTAACACCCACTATGGAACAACTCAGCAAACAGGCAGTTTCCTTTTGGGAACAAGGAAAGCAGTCTTCATCACTGGAGTAGTTCCATAGGTAAAATGGGAAGGACTCCTGTAGAAAACTGTAATTATACGACTAGATCAAAAGACACTTATAGGCTTGTCACCAATTGGAAGTGGAGGACAGAATAAGATGGTCAGAAAAAATAGGACACAATGGCTACATCTTTGCCTATGGTTATCACCAGGCTGCATAATAAGCATTAGGATATTTTTGGATACAAGCATGTGAACTACACTATAGATTCTCCAGCCAACTTCCCAAACCTACAGCATTGGTGGGAACAAGCAGTCTTTCACTGGAATGATCCTCTGGCTTATCTCTATTCCCCAAAGTGGGTTTGAAGATATGATATGGCATGTCAAGTCCTTTAGCACATATACACAAAAAACCCTCAGTGACATATCTCAGAACATTTCACTATTAAGCAATGACCAAATGGCCCTGGCTATATCACCTGCATCACTGAAGCAACTGTGCCATCAGTATAGTGGAATGTTGTGTTCATAACTCTGGAAATGTGTCTTCTACATTACCTGACTTTGACTCTCAAAGAAATAAGATGTCTGATTCTGCCCAAAACTTCCTATCCTTTAAGATTTTCTGGAACACCTTGCCAAGAACAGCTCCCATTTTCTTAGCCCTTGTACTTTGCATAGCAATACTTCTTTGTCGTTTGAGCTGTTGTTGTTGTGGGCTAATATCTCACGTGCCCAGACTATCAAAGAATGATGACTGTACAACCAACAAATCCTGATCTCCTAATAACTCCCTAAGATCAGTCAGGACAAGACTTTCCAAACCTGGATAAGCAAGGTTATTGTTCCTTGTCAGCCAGAAGCAGCCCCACAAAACAGACATCATCCCTAATTGCCCCTTCAGGTAAAGGGATAAAAGTCTACAGGTGTGTGAGATGAAGTAATACAGGAGAATTAATAAAAAGAAAGCACACAAAAAGGAAGGACAAAAAAGTAGTCTTTTCATCCAGATGTCCTGCTTACGTTTCCAGGTCTGTCACTCTCTAAGACAGTCTCTCTTCCAGGTTGGTTACTCCCCAAATCCTGGGAAACCTGTAAATCTACCCGTCTGCTGTTAAATGAAAACTCAAAATATTGATGAAGAGAGATATATTTTGAGAAAACTCAGTTTAAGGGACTTCTCAGTACAATCTATTAATTAAATAACAAGAACCAAGTCCACCCTGAGAATCCTGGTATTAACCAGATCATGAGAAACCGTCTTCAGATCACCAACTAGCATTCCTACTTATCTTCCCATAACCACCCCTCACCAAGTTTCCTCAAAAAGAAGAGCCTGGGACCTGGGATGGCCCACATTCAATCCTTCCTGGAGCCACTTCCACTAGGACACCTACTTCCATGCTCAATAAAGTATCAGCAACCTCAGCGTTCAAGCCCTCGGGAGAGTTGACTCGGGGGTGCCAGTTTCCAACAGTCGAGGGGTTTGTGCTTACCATGTGTTAGCCAATCAGCGTCTGCATGACGAGAAACCCTGCGGCAGTGCATGCTCATTGGTTGTCGTCACAACCTACCTGGGCTCCAGGGAACCTAGCTCCTGCTGTCAGGAAAGGAAGCACTAACCGGCACTGCTGGGGTCCCCAAGGCGTCTGCCATGGCTCCCGGGAGCTCTTTATGAACCAAGCATCTTGCAGTCTGTTAGTGCAGTTCAGGATGGCTGGAAGGGCAGGGCATCAAGCAGCTTGCACATGCGCAGAGAAACAATGTCGCCTGAGCATGCCCGAAGGAGCAACCAATCAGGCGCTGACAAACCACCGGAGCCAATTCCAGGAGGACACAGAGTCTTCAAGCTTCCTCGCCCAACCTGGGTTGTAAAAACACCGCCAAATCAGGACCACGTGTGACTTCTCGAACCCCGACCCTGGTGGAGCCGCGAACCTCGCCCCAGAGCCGTCCCAATAAAATTTCTCTTTTTGATTCACATCTGGCCTGTCTGTTCTTGGGTCACCATTGCCTGATCAGGGTAACCCAGTCTGGTCTTACACAGTCCTAGCCACCCAGTCCTTCCAGGGATCCTAGGTCACAGGAACTGACCCCCAGCTTCAGCCCCTGTGAGAAACAGAACGTCTGGTGCTCGATTTTCAAAATATACTATTCAGCCCTAACTGGGTTCAACTGTAGCCATTTTAATTATAGCCCTTTCCTTTTGCCGCCCTGATTTTAAAATTAGCCAATCCCGATGATTGTGCCCCTGAATCCTCCAATCAATGCATTCTGCTAGCCTGGTTCTGTAGAATTTCCTAGGCTCAGAAGTGAGTGCCTTGCCCACCCACTGCCAAGCTTATGTTTGATTTCTCCTGGCACCTCCTTATTTCTAACACCCTGATACATGAAGTCCCTATGTGCCTCTGGGAGGTGATGCAAGGAGTCTTAGGCATCTGCCTGCTCTGCCTCCTGAACCCTGGGCATAGGGACTGCAACTACCTGGGGTTCACCATCAACCCCACTGGTGGCAAGAAGGGGAGGTGGTTCTTGTGGACCAACTGGTAGGATCGGGCGGGTCTTCCTCTGGGAGGCAGGCTTTGGAAGGCATCAGGATGGGAGGCACAAAGGCACAGTTATGTGAGCGGGGCTATAAAATAGATGTATGGGAGGATCTATTCCCAAGTCAAGGGGTTCCGCCACTGGGAGATTGGTGAACAAGTCCTAGAACAGAATAGAGCCTTCTGGATGAGAAACAGGGGACAGTTAAGTACCTATGACTGGACTCGGGGCCTAGGATTGGCAAAGGTGAGAGGACAACCCTGCACAAAAGAGGTGAAGACTGGAGGCTGGGCTTGAAGCCCTTGTGAGGAGGCTCAAGATGGGCCTGGAGGCCAAGGATGGTTAGAGATTCTGCTTCCTGTTGGGCAGGAGTGCGGTGGAGACTCTCAGGTTTCAACTTGTTCTCCTCGCTGGGGTTATGTCCTCCTCATGCAAGCTATAGGGTCTGCATTCCTATAGGGCTTCCATTCAGGTAAAAAGTCAATGGGTGCACTGCCTGACTGGTGGGCGTGGAAATTGTCCCCACCTCGGCCACCCCAATGCTCTTCTTCCTGCTCACAGTTCGAGTGAGCCTGGCAGCACTCACAGGCCTCGAGACACGGGTCACTCTGGGGCCAAGCCTGTGCCTGGACCTGCGGGCAGGTGGGCGGGGATCTCTGCACATTGCTTCTGCCACAGCCCAGCATTCGGGATTGCTAAGCGGGACCCCTTGGAGACAGCGACCAGATCTGCTGTGCTGTGATACCTGAGGCAGGTGAGGTCCGCACCAAAGTAGGTGGTGTCTAGGATTCCGATGACCTGGGTTCAAGGTGTTTGTTGAGGGAACAGGCAGCTCTGCCCCACTTCTAACCTGGGAAGGGTAGTGCTCGAGGGTCCTTGGACTCACCACTATGAACAGTTCCCTTGCCCTTTCTCTTTGTGTGGAAGGCACTTTCCTAGACCTTCAGACTTGAGCACGTGCCACCCTCCTGGGGAGGTCTTCCCTGGCTCCATCTAAAACTCGACCTCTTCCTTGTGGATGACCTGTTTCCCCAACTTCTGTGTTTATTGTGATAGTGGGGAACAAATGTGGGGCACTTTTATCACTGAGTACATCCCCAATACCTTTTTGTTGTTATTTTGACACAGAATCTGGCCTAATTAGCCAGGTTGACCAAGAACATGTGGTCATGCTGAGTCCACTTCCAGCTTCTGGGATTGCAGGTGCTGGATTACAGGGCTCAGGCACTGGGTCACTGTTTCCCTTCATGTATTTTTGTTTTATAATATATCTACATATATGTATATGAATATATAGTAATATATTATATGTAATATATACTATAAATATATATCAATATATATTATGTGTTTATATTTATTGATGTATAAAAATATCATTTTTATCCATATATTACACATTCACAATATGTATTGTATATTATATATAACATCATGTTACATATTATATTGTTATATATGTCATATTATATATTGTATATATCATTACATATATATTGTACCATTATATAACTTATATATAATTATATATAATATGTAACATTATATGTAATTTTTATATTTATTGTATATGTATGATATTTATTCATAATATACTTATATATAATACATACATATTTTATCTTGTGATCAGCTTCCCCACTCTTCACAGTAGACTCCAGGAAGGCAGTTCATTTCACTCTTTCAGAAGAGGGTATAGCCAGGCCCAGTGGCACTTACTTATCATCCCAGCAACTTGAGAGACTGTGGCAGGAGGATCAGAAGTGGGAGGCCAGCCTCAGAAACTTAGTGAAACTCTGTATCAGAGTGAAAAATAAGCCTGTTGAGGTGGCACACACTTGTAATCTTGGTGACTCAGGAGGTTGAGGTAAGAGGATTGCAAGTTCAAAGCCAGCCTCAGCAATTTAGCAAGGCCCTAAGCAACTCAATGAGACCCTGTTTCTAAATAAAATATAAAAAAGGGCTAGGGATGTAGTTCAGTGGTCAAGCGAGCCTGGGATCAATCCCCAGTACCAAATCAAAACAAAATAAAACAAAAACAACCCCAATACTTAACAAATTACAGACGGAGGTCTGTCTTGTACTTAGTAAATGTGAGTTACTCCCTGTCTTTATTTCCTGCATGACACCCCTGAAGGCTTTCCTGTAGGTCCCATGTGATTTTCCTGGCAGAGGAGTTCCTTCAGGAATAGCCAGGGCAGCTTCTACCTGAGGGTCAATGTCCTAGGTGAGCGCAGTCCTCTTTCCCAGCCTGGCCTAGGTCTGGGGAGAGGGAGCCCAGTGATCCAGTCCAGGAGGGGGCAGCTCAGTACTCATCCTGGCACCCAGGGCAGAGGCTGCAGGCAGACAAAGAAGCCTGACTCTGGCTCATCTGTGACCAACTGCAGCCTAGGTTGGTGTGAGAAGTCACTGCACTGGGGAGACCTGATCTGGCTGTGTAAGATGGGTACTGACGAGGAAGAGGAAGGCTGGGAATTAGAAGAAGTGGAAGGTGATTCTGGACCTGCCCTCCCGACCTGCCTCCATCCTCTAGGCTGCCTTTGACCAACCTCTTCTCTCCATGGGAACACTGGACACCTGATCCTCTGTCTCCCCAGCCCTGCCCCTAGTTTTCTGTCCCCTCTCCCCTCTACCAGACCCTGGCAGCTTTTATTTGAGTCTAATAAAGAGCTTTGAGACAGATGTGGTGGTGCACACTATAATCCCAGTGACTCGGGAGACTGAGGAGGAGGATCACAAGTTCAAAGCCAGTCTCAAGAACTTAGCAAGGCCCTAAACGACGTAGCAAGACCCTGACTCATTATAAAAAGTTTTAAAAGGACTGGGGATGTGGCTCAGTGGTTAAGAGCCACTGGGTTGAATCCCAGTTAAAAAAATAACTGTTGACTGATGGTTCCTTCTAGCGTTTTCTGGGACACCTGGGTGAGGGCAGCAGAGATGTGAGGAGGGGCCACTGACCCAACCATGTGTCCAGCATCCCTCCTGCCTACCAGCCCTTCTGAACCTCTTTCCCAGCTCACCCCTGAGGACACTCCATTCTTGAGACACTCACAAGACCCACACCTGTGGCTCAGAGTCTCCTGACCTCCAGGGTCAGGCTAGACTGGATTTTAATGCAAATGGTAAGAGAAAGACCGAGCAGGGGGTAGGGAGCTCCCTTCCATGGAGCCCTGTGGCTCTTGTGCCCCAGCCTGGTCACGTCTCTCTCTGGAGGCCCCTGCAAGCCCGGGGGAGAAAAGCACCTGTGGGGCCATCCAGCTGCCATGAGTGATGCCCCTGAGGTCACCCAGGAGCCATGAAGCAGGGGCTCCCTCCCAGAACTATTAGGCTCCAAATCCTTTTCCTTTCCTTTCCTGTGCTGCCTCAAAAACAGCCTTCATAGAAAGAAAAAAAAAAAAAAAAGGAGAAGGAAAAAAAAAAGTCTTCCTTGCTCTGCTCCACCCCCTGTCCCATCGCCCTGCCCACTCGGCACTCTGGACTTGCCTTGCTGTCAGAGCCTGCAGTTCCTGGAATGCCTGGTGCTGCTCTGTCCTGAGCCCCGGTGTCTTGAGACTAGTCTGGAGCCAGCAGGAAGGTGAGCGGCCCTGCACCCCTTTTCCCCGACCCTCCCCTCCATTGATGTGACCTGTTAGAAAAAGCCCTCTGTTGACCTTCACTGCAGGGACAAGGTATGGGGAACCATTCAGTCGCCAGTTTACAGCTGAGAGACCATCCAACACTTGGGCTCTTTCCCTTCTTTGATTCTGTTGTTTCCTAGAGGTTAAACACACATACTAGATTTTAGACACATGTGTCACTGCATCCAGTTGAATGATCAGGGTGGTAATAATGATGTCCCTATTCCCAATTCCCACCCATCCTTCCAAGAGAACAGCCATTCCCAGGGCTGGTTCCTCACCCCTCCCACTGGGAACCTAAGAGAACAGCTCTATAGTACCCACCCCACACCTCTGCTAATCCCCTGCATGCCCAGGAGGCCATGAGCCAGGATCCTGAGAGGTCAGCTAGGTATCAGATTGGAGTGGCTGGGCAGGACACCCTTGCCCTTCCAACATCTTCTAGGTGCTCCTTTTGATCCCCTGAGAGGGCCTCTACCTCCCTGTTCTTTTCCCATGAACACTCCATCTCAATAGACAACTCCAGCCTAAAATGAGTTCCCTTCACCTCCTCTGCTTGAATGATCAGAGCTTCGCTGATTCACATGCAAGACTAGCCAACCAACCAAGTTCAGCTGCTCCATTGGTCCTGTTTGTCCTGGAGCCAAGATGGAGCTTGGGTGGGCAAGTGGGATCCCAGGCCTGGCTGTCCTGAGGTGTATCTGGATGTGATGGGCCCAGGGAGTTCTAGAAGGGGACCAGCACAGAGAGGAGCCCATTGGCTGTGACCTGAGATCTCAGGAGGGGTAGTAACAACAATGAACTCTCTGCTCAGAGTTAGGATGGGCACATCTGCTGGGGGCACATGAAGCTGGGTGGTAGAAGACTTGACTAGCATGCAAGAGACCCTGGGTTTCATGCCGAGCACCACAAGTAATACAAAAGAAAAACAAACAAAAAGGAACAGGCAGAGCCTGTTGGAATTTTTCAAGGCTGAAGTAATTACTAAAATCTCCTGGAAAACTTCCAAAGCTGTGTGTCTGGACTCCAACCCCTGATATCACTAACATCGCTCTGGGCTCTGGCCAGGCACTGGGGTCATGGAAAGTTCTGCAAGGAATCAGAAGGTGCCACCTGAGCTCTGAACCACAGCACTGGAGTTTGCCCTGCCTTCTAATCCCATAATCCCAGCTCCCCACTTAGTAGCTTAGTGAAGTCGGGCAAATCATAGAACCCTCCAAAGACTCAGTGTCCTTATCTTCAAGAAACAACCAGCGAATGCTGTTTTGTGATGGTATTCAGAGCAGACCAGGTGCTGGCCCCTGACTCAGCAGCATGGAGATGGTCCAGGACATCTCCCGGCCTCCACTGACCAAGGTGAAGGGAGTCCCGCTCATCAAGTACTTTGCAGAGGTGATGGGGCCACTTCAGAACTTCCAGGCCTGGCCTGATGACCTGCTCATCAGCACCTACCCCAAGTCTGGTAAGTGAGGATGGCCACCCTGCTCCCCTACTGGGACTGCAACCCCACCTTGGTCGGCAGGGCCAGGCCCTCCACCCTGCTCACCTCTGGCTCTCTCCTTTCCAGGCACCACTTGGTTGAGCGAGATACTCGAGATGATCTACCACGGTGGTGACCTAGAGAAGTGTCACCGGGCACCCATTTATACACGTGTACCCTTCCTTGAGTTCAAATGTCCAGGGGTTCCATCAGGTGTGTGGCAGGATCCAGGGGCAAAAGAACTGCAGGAAGGTATCTCTGGGATCTAGCTCAGCACACTTTCTCCTGCCTGCATCTTAGGTCTGGAAACTTTAAAAGAAACACCTGCCCCTCGGCTCCTCAAGACACACTTGCCCCTGGACCTGCTTCCCCAGAGTCTGCTAGACCAAAAGGTCAAGGTAAATGGCAGGGGAGGACACTCTGTCATTCCAGTGCGGGTTTTGTTCTGCTGGGAAGTCTCTTCAAGCTTTGTCTCCACTCAAGTAGGAAGGCCATCTGCCCTCACTGTGGCAGAATCCAAGATGAGGAAGAGAGTGAGAATTTTCTGTGCAGACCACATGGCAGGGCAGCATTGGTGCTCAACTGACCTGAGAGGAGATGATGTAGAGATCTTCATGAGCCTTGTCCCAATCTGTGCATGTGGTGGAATTCAAGGAATCGGATTAGTATAAAGTACAGCTCCAGGGACCAGCCAGGAGTTCCACATCAAAGCTGCATTCAAATGCCAGCTGCCGTAGCCATCCATGAGATCTCAAGCAAGTCAGCCTCAAGGCCTCAGGGTCTTCCTTTGTCAAGCTGAGACAGACTCCCCCACAGGGGTGCTCTGAAAGGTGCCAGGCAGGTGGGATGGGAGGCAGTACTGGAGTGTGTGTGTGTGGGTGGTGTAGCTGGCAGTGGGTGTTGTCTGTCCCTGCAGGTGATCTATGTTGCCCGCAATGCAAAGGATGTGGCCGTCTCCTATTACAACTTCTACAAAATGGCTAAGTTTTACCCTGACCCTGGCACCTGGGACAGCTTCCTGGAGAAGTTCATGGATGGACAAGGTGAGCCCCAATCTGGAGGAAGGAGAGGGCTGGAGCTGAGGAAGGCCACCTAGAACTCATACCAACCCCTGTTGGTGCCCCTTCCCCAGTGTCCTATGGGTCGTGGTACCAGCACGTGCAGGAGTGGTGGGAGCTGAGCCGCACCCACCCTGTGCTCTACCTCTTCTATGAAGACCTGAAGGAGGTGAGACTGCCTGCCGCCAATTCCATCCATGACCCGCCTAGGGGACAGGAACCTCAGGGGACCTGCCAAGGCCCTCAGGACCCTCCCCAGTGGCAGCCTGCACCCACTCCAGGATTCCACACACTACCCTCCCATTCTGGAACCGCAGAGCCACATCAGCAGCAAGACCCAGCATAGCCCTTATCTTCTGGCTCCTGGGTCAACTACACATGTGGTCATGGATTGGGAGTTTGTTGTTTCCATGTCTCCCTGCCCAGGGCTGTGCCAATCCTGGGGCCACATTTCTAAAAGAAGGCTGTTCTTGCCCTCTTTCTTAAGGCATCAAAGAGGGCTCACTGCTGGACCCTAAACAGAGGGAGTCTAGAGAACAAGGCCCAGAGTGAAGGAGCTGGGACTGAGAGGTTTCCACATGGAAGTGGCCAGCTCCCTTGTGATGCCAGAGAGGGGACTTCCCTTGTGTTTGCTCAGTAAGCAATCCCATCCTCCTCTGAAGAGTTTGTCTCTTGCTTCAGAACCCCAAAAGGGAGACTAGAAAGATCCTGGAGTTTCTGGGGTGCTCTCTGTCAGAGGAGAGTGTGGATCACATTGTCCAGCACACATCCTTCAAAGTGATGAAGAAGAATCCCATGACTAACTACAGCACCATACCTACTGAGATCATGGACCACAGTATTTCAGACTTCATGAGGAAAGGTGTGTGCTGGTCAGGGTGGGTGCTTGGAGAAGGGAGGGTGGAACTATAAGGAGGTGGAACTATTTGCAAGAGCCTGCCCTGAGCCATTTGGGGACACCTGTGTGAGTGGCACTCAGGTCTCTTCTTTCCCTCCCCAGGCATCGTGGGGGACTGGAAATCTGCCTTCACTGTGGCCCAGAATGAGCGCTTTGATGCCCACTATGCTGAGAAGATGGCAGGCTGCAAGCTCGACTTCCGCTGGCAGCTCTGAGTGGTGTCATGGGGGCCACTGCAGGGGGAGCCTGGGCACAAGCATGATCCATGACCTCAGGAAGAAAATATGATGTGTCCACACAGAGGCTCCGTGGAAGCCAGGAGAACACCTGAGAATAGGTAAATGGGAGCAAGTAGGACCCTCTTCCCACAGCCTGTAGGTCCTAATTGCCCTGTCTGGGCAGGGAGAAAGAGGTTCTACAGAAGGAAGGCCCAGGAGACAGGAGAGAAGAGCAAGAATGTTTGATCCTGTAAGATCCTCTGTTGCCTACTCCCTCCAGCCTGCCAGCCAGCTTCCCTTTTTCTTGGACTCCTTATAAGCCACCTCTACCACTGGGCACTTTACCACTGAGCTGCATCTGGAACCCTTTTAATTTTTTTATTTTTAGACAGGGTCTTTCTATGTTACTAAACTTCCCCCTGTTTTGCTGAGGCTGGCCTCAAACTTGTAATCCTCCTGCCTCAGCCTTCCCAGTTCCTGGGATCACAGTATGTGCACCTCTACTCTGGACGTAGGACACACCTTGAGGAGGCCGAAGTGAGGACAGTTAAGTACCTGGGATTGGAGCCAGGGCCTGAGTTTAGCAGGTGTGAGGGGACATATCAGCACTAAGGTAGCAGGCCTCTTGGCTAAGCTCCAGGATGGTTTTGAGGATGGTGCATGGTTTGATTGGAGGCAAATGATGATTGGAGATTCAGCTTCAGAAGATGGCTAATTAGATGAAAGCTGTGTTTCCAGTTGTTTATAGATTGGAATTCAAGCAATAGGAGTATGGTTTTTTAGTGAGCTGGATGAAAGAGGGAATTGTCTGAAATCCAATATTGAATTTCAATATTGGAAAAGTCTCTTAGCGACTTAGAAATTCAGGTGAATTGAACAAAGTACAAGAAAGAGTAATTGAAGCCCAGCTGGCAGCAGCAGCAGTAGTGCTGGTTCACTGAGAGAAGAGGATAACACAAACAGGAAGAGAAACACAACGGGCAAATTTGACACAGGAAAACCTGTAGAGCAGAAAAGCAGACTGAACGTAGCCAATCCGGAGGCTGCACAGTGAACTGGTATTTGAAATGTGCTCTGTGTTTCTCAACTGGCAAGCAGAGAATGAAAGCTGGATTCATCCTGAGGCCATGCTGCAACTTGGAGAGTCCTAGAGATCATAGCAAACGCAACCATCATCTCCTGGCAAATGCCTACGATGTGACCTAGAGTGTACCTAGCAGGATGTGAAGGAAACAGGCAGAGACAATTGTCCCCAGGGGGATTCAGAGATATGGAGGGCAGTGCACCTCACTTTTCTTTTGAGTTTGGTAACTCGTGTAACCAGATAAAGAGGGTCAGGAAACTAAACAGCCTGGTGTGATTACTTTCAGGGATTAAGGTTGTATTGGTGGGCAGTGGAATGTGTGAGACCTCTGCAGGGTTGATTCCCTGGCTCCATGAGTTCTTGGGAGGATTCTGAGATCCAGATTCCCAGTAGAGATTGGCATCTGCCTGTCACTAGGAGCGTGTTGCTCCAATCTCTCGACACAATAGTGCTCCTAAGGCATGAGTAGACCTAAGCCCCAGTCACCAGAACTTCCCTTCTGGAACTCAGCAGCAGCCTATCCTGAGATTACCTCAGTCTAGTCTGTCCAGACAAAGCTGCAGTCAACAGTACTTCTCATTCCCTCCTACCTTTACTGACGAGAAGGGAAACTGAGAGCTATTTCAACCAGCTTCAGTTTTAGGTCACTCCAGCTGGCAACTTTATGAGTAACACAGAGAGAAAAGGGTTAACAATTCCCGGCTCACTCGTTCTCTCTCTCTCTCTCTCTCTCTCTCTCTCTCTCTCTCTCTCTCTCTCTCTCTCTCTCTCTCTCTCTGTCTCTCTCTGTCTCTCTCTCTCCCCCGCCCCCAGTAAGACTAAGAAGAAACAGAAAGAAAGTCAAGCAGAGGCAGTTACCATCCATCCTAGTTGACAGTTTGAGACAATTCTTTCACTTTTCATTAAGAATCTTTCTTTCTTTCTTTCTTTCTTTCTTTCCTTTCTTTCTTTCTTTCTGGTATTGTTTTGTTATCATTGTCGGGGATTAATAAACATCTCTCTAATAACATTGAATATGAATGGTCTCAACTCTCCAGTTAAAAGACATGGGCTGGCAGGAATGGATTGAAAAACAACACCTAACTATATCATGTTTGCAAGATACTCACCTTGCAGGCAGAGACAGTTGCAAGTTGAAAGAATGGAAATTATTGTACCATGCAAACGGAGCCCTAAAACAATCAGGATTAGCTACCCTCATATCTGACAGCAAACTTCAAGCCAAAATTAATCAGAAGAGACAAAGAAGGTCACTTCATACTGGTAAAGGGAAAAGTTCAAGAAAAAGATATAATGATAGTAAATATTTATGCCCTAAACATGGTGGACCTAACTACATAAAACATACACTACTTAAAGACAAACCATGGTACAATAATACTGGATGATTTCAATACACATTTCTCACCAATAGATAAGTCATTCAGGCATAAACTCAGTAAAGACTCTTCAGACCTAAAAATACTATAAATCAAATATACTTAACAGACACCTATCCTATAGCATATTTCATCCAACAAGAACTGAGTATACTTTCTTCTCAGCTGCTCACGGTACCTTCTCCAAAATAAACCATATTCTAGGCCACAAAGTCATCATCAGCAAATACAAAAAAAAATCAATATAACACCTTGCATCTTATCTTATCATAATGGAATGAAACTAGAAATCAACACACAAAAAAAAACTACAGAAACTATGTAAACATGTGGAGATTGAAGAATACACTTTTGAATGATGGATAGGTGAAGAAGAAATCAGAAATTTTAAAATTTCTTAGAATCTAATGTATCAAAACCTCTGGGACACTGTGGAGAGCAGTAATTTGGATCATGGTCTTTGCCTAAGAGATGTGGCTGCATTTTGCTCTGGGAGCTTTCTGTAAAGGTGAAGGACAAGATAGCCCAGGAGGTATGGTAAAGTCCTGCCTGAGGAAGTTCTATGCAAAGATGTGGAACAATAACTATCTTGATCTTGAGCTCAGACAGGAGATGCCAGGGATAGAGAATTCTAAGCATAAAAAGATAACCATAACATCTTGTGAGCACAGCAAACTTCAAGCCTGTCTGCGTTGCAGAAACTCTGGATAGTGGGCTTCCTGGGTGTAGCAGGATAATAACAGGATGTTCCTAGCACTTCAACAGTAGAATAGCTATAAAAATATTTCTAGTTCTATAACTTTTTAGTGCCCAAAGATCAATGGCCCTACAGTTTTAACTTCCTGATTGTGAGACCCTATATAATAAACATGCTTAACCTCGCTCTGGGTCATTGTTCCTCCATCAGAGGTCAGTGTCCTACCTAATCCCAGCATTCTATGAGTGTTTGTGTGTCTTTCTTAATCCCCCATCACCCCTCACTTGTTTCTAGGGTTTGGTCATGTACTTCGTGGTAGGGCACTATGAAGGTAGTTCTAAAAGAAAAATTTATAACTGTGAATGCCTAGATAAGAAAATCAGAAAGGGTGGAGATCCAAGATGATGAACTAGAGGGAGGCTGCATTCCTTGTTGCTCCATAACTCAGGTTTCAAGCAGAAAATATCTGTTTCTTGGTGAGGCAGTTTTTGCTGCTTATCGATCCCCTGCTGTTTACCCTATTTGTCCACTGTGATCACCTGCAGTCTGCCAGCATATCGACTATATTTTGAGTGCAGATTGCTCACTGTCTGGCGCCTATCATCCACCATTTGCTTGCCTCTTGCCTGTCCATTGCCTGCCTTTTACCTACCTATCACCCACCACCTGAGGTTTACCTGCTGATCCTTCAACAGCAGCCAGCAGACTGACCAGAGACCACAAGTGGAGTTCCAGCGGCATGCTATTGCCTGGAAGTTTACTGTCACAGTACCTGCAGGTTTGGTTACACGTGGCTGCCACCATTTTGAGAAAACAGCCAGGACCTGTACGACCCCTGGTCGAACTGACTGAGCCCTGTCTCCAGGACCCCTCAGCCCGACTGACAACTCCCTGTCTCCTGGGCCCTCAGGCCGACTGACTGCTCCATACCACCAGGACCCCCAGACTGACTGACGGCACCCTGACTCCAGGATCCTGCAACCAGATCGACCACAACCCACCTCGAGGAACCCTGCCCGACCAACCGCACCCCACCCCCAGAACCTCCAGCTGACCATGCCCACACCCTGAGCTGCAGCTCCCATTTGCCAACACATTCGAAAGCCAGAGCAGCCATCTTGGATAATCCTGGAAGCCGTATCTCTCATCTTTGGGTGAGGCAAATATCATCCTGAGACACCTGCTGGAGACTAAAAACTCATTGTCAGGTACCACTCATACACATCAGGCTACTGAAGACTGGGAGGTTTGAATATTATATGAGTGTAATAGTGTAGATTTTTTTCTCCTTATTAAAATTTTTTTCTTTACTTTTCTTGCTCTATTTTAGTTTTGCTTACCTGTTCCCTCAGAGTCTCTTTCTCCCTTTTCGCATGCTAACAACCAACTTCTTTTGATTATGCATTCACTCTTCCTATGATCTAGAAATGTTTTATATTCTTTTCTTATCTCATTAACAGCTATATCCTACACTCCTTCCCATCCTCTTTGTCCACCATTAGAAACTACAGACCTTATTGCAAATCTATTTGTTATACTATAGATAATAATTAAACTCATTCTGTTTATTATGACAATATTGGTAACATCCTCATTGGGGCTATTTGGTTCAGGTTTGCATATTGTCTGTACTGGGCACTACTAATATTGATCTCCCCCTTAAAGAAAAGGAATTGGAAACCTATAGGGTCACTATAAACCTATAGTGGGGAAACTGCAGTACCCCAAATATGCACTGCTAGAGGGGAAGATACATGAATAACATGAAAAAACAAGGGAAGAAAATGATCCAAACAAACCTAGACTCTATATTAATAGACTCCAGTGACAGCATGGTGGAAGAAATTCTTTTTTTTTTTTTTTTTTTTCTTTGAAGAATGTTTTTGAATCTTTTACTAATTTTTTTATTTTAATTTATTTTTATTGTAAACAAATGGGATACATGTTATTTCTGTTTGTACATGGAGTAACAGCATACCATTTGCATAATCATACATTTACATAGGGTAATGATGTTTGATTCATTCTGTTATTTTTTCCTTCCCCCCCAACCCTCCCACCCCTCTTTTCCCTCTATACAGTCCCTCCTTCCTCCATTGTTGCCCCCCTACAACTCCCCATTATGTGTCATCATCCACTTATCAGCGAGATCATTCGTCCTTTGCTTTTTTGAGATTGGCTTATCTCACTTAGCATGATATTCTCTAGTTTCATCCATTTGCCTGCAAATGCCATAATTTTATTATTCTTTATGGCTGAGTAATATTCCATTATATATATATACCACGGTTTCTTTATCCATTCATCAATTGAAGGACATCTAGGTTGGTTCCACAATCTGGCTATTGTGAATTGAGCAGCTATGAACATTGTTGTGGCTGTATCTCTGCTGATTTTAAATCCTTTGGGTATAGGCCGAGGAGTGGGATAGCTAGGTCAAACGGTGGGTCCATTCCAAATTTTCTAAGGAATCTCCACACTGCTTTCCAGAGTGGCTGCACTAATTTAAAGGTAATGTATGAGTGTACCTTTTTCCCCACATCCTCGCCAACACCTATTGTTGCTTGTATTCTTGATAATCGCCATTCTAACTGGGATGAGATGGAATCTTAGTGTAGTTTTGATTTGCATTTCTCTTATTACTAAAGATGGTGAACATTTTTTCATATGTTTGTTCATTGCTTGTAGATCTTCTGTTAAGCATCTGTTCATATCCTTAGCCCATTTGTTGATTGGGTTATTTGTATTCTTTGTGTAGAGTTTTTTGAGTTCTTTATATATTCTGGAAATTAGTGCTCTATCTGAAGTATGAGTGGCAAAGATTTTCTCCCACTGTGTAGGCTCTCTCTTCGCATTGCTGATAGTTTCCTTTGCTGAGAGAAAGCTATTTAGTTTTAATCTATCCCAGTTATTGATTCTTGCTTTTATTTCTTGTGCTATGGGAGTCCTGTTGAGGAAGTCTGATCCTAAGCCAACAAGTTGAAGATTTGGACCTATTTTTTCTTCTGTAAGATGTAGGGTCTCTGGTCTGATTTCAAGGTCCTTGATCCATTGTGAATTGATTTTTGTGCAGGGTGAGAGATAGGGCTTTAGTTTCATTCTGTTGCATATGGATTTTCAGTTTTCCCAGCACCATTGGTTGAAGAGGCTATCTTTTCTCCAATGCATATTTTTGGCACCTTTGTTTAGTATTAAAAAATTGTATTTGTTTGGGTTTGTGTCCGTGTCCTCTATTCTGTACCATTGATCTACCTGTCTATTTTTGTGCCAATACCATGCCGTTCTTGTTACTACTGCTTTGTAGTATAGTTGAAGTTCTGGTATTGCAATACCCCCTGATTCATTCTTCCTGCTAAGGATTACTTTAGCTATTCTGGGTTTCTTATTCTTCCAGATGAATTTCATGATTGCTTGCTCTATTTCTGTAAGGTACGTCATTGGGATTTTAACTGGAATTGCATTGAATCTGTATAGCACTTTTGGTAGTATGGCCATTTTGACAATATTAATTCTGCCTATCCAAGAACATGGGAGATCTTTCCATCTTCTAAGGTCTTCCTTAATTTCTTTCTTCAATGTTATGTAGCTTTCATTGTAGAGATCTTTTACCTCTTTGGTTAGATTGATTCCCAAGTATTTTTTTTTTTAAGCTATTGCAAATGGAGTTGTTTTCCTCATTTCCCTTTCAGCTGTTTCATCACTTGCGTATAAAAATGCTGTAGATTTATGCACCTTGATTTTATAGCCTGCTATTTTGCTGAATTCATTGATGAGGTCTAGAAGTTTTCTGGAGAAGTTTTTTGAATCCTGTAAATATAGAATCATGTCATCAGCAAATAGTGACAGCTTAAGTTCCTCTTTTCCTGTACATATTCCTTTAATTTCTTTAGTCTGTCTAATTGCTCTGGCTAAAGTTTCGAAGACAATGTTGAATAGAAGTGGTAAAAGAGGACATCCCTGTCTTGTTCCCATTTTTAAAGGGAATGGTTTCAGTTTTTCTCCATTAAGAATGATGTTGGCCATGGGCTTAGCATAAATAGCCTTTACAATGTTCAGGTATATTCCTACTATGCCTATTTTTTCTAGAGTTTTGAGCATGAAGGGGTGTTGTATTTAGTCGAACGCTTTTTCTTCATCAATTGAAATAACCATTTTATTCTTATCCTTAAGTCTATTGATATAATGGATTATATTTATTGATTTATGGATGTTGAACCAACCTTGCATTCCTGGGATGAACTCCACTTGATCGTGGTGCACTATCTTCTTAATATGTTTTTGTATGTGGTTTGCCAGGATTTTGTTAAGGATTTTTGCATCTATTCATCAAAGATAATGGTCTAAAATTTTCTTTCCTTGATGTGTCTTTGCCTGGTTTGGGTATGAGGGTGAAATCAACTTCATGTAATGAGATTCATAGGGTTCCCTCCTTTTCTATTTCCTGGAATACTTTGAGAAGTATTGGAGTGAGTTCTTTGAAGGTCCTGTAGAACTCAGCTGAGAATTCGTCTGGTCCTGGGCTTTTCTTGGTTGGTAGGCTTTTGATGGCTTCTTCTATTTCATTGCTTGATATTGACCTGTTAAATTGTGTATGTCCTCCTGGTTCAGTTTGGGAGGATCATACATCTCTAGAAATTTGTCAATGTCTTCGGTAGTTTCTATTTTGTTGGAATATAGATTTTCAAAGTAGCTTCTCATTATATTATGTATCTCAGTGGTGTCTGTCATGATATTTCCTTTTTCATCACGAATTTTAGTAATTTGAGTTTTCTCTCTCCTCTTTGTTAGTGTGGCTAAGGGTTTGTCTATTTTGTTTACTTTTTCAAAGAACCAACTTTTTGTTTTGTCAATTGTTTGAATTGTTTCTTTTGTTTCAATTTCATTGATTTCAGCTCTGATTTTAATTATTTCCTGTCTTCTACTACTTTTGCTGTTATTCTGTTCTTCTTTTTCTAGGGCTTTGAGCTGTAATGTTAGGTCATTTAGTTGTTGACTTTTTATTCTTTTCTGGAATGTGCTCCATGCAATGAATTTTCCTCTCCATACCGCTTTCATAGTGTCCCAGAGATTTTGACATGTTGTATCATTGTTCTCATTGACCTTTAAGAATTTCTTTTATCTCCTCCCTGATGTTTTCTGTTATCCATGTTTCATTCAATTGCATATTATTTAGTCTCCAGGTTTTGGAGTAATTTCTGCTTTTTATTTTGTCATTGATTTCTACTCTCAGTCCATTATGATCTGATAGAACACAAGGTAGTATCTCTATTTTTTTTTTTTTTTTTTGCATTTCCTAAGGGCTGCTTTGTGGCATAACATATGATCTACTTTCGAGAAGGTTCCATGTGCTGCTGAGAAGAAAGTGAATCCACTCGTTGATGGATGGAATATTCTATATGCATCTGTTAAGTCTAAGTTATTGATTGTGTTATTGAGTTCTGTGGTTTCTTTGTTTAGTTTTGGTTTGGAAGATCTATCCAATGGTGACAGCAGTGTGTTAACGTCACCCAGAATTATTGTGTTGTGGTCTATTTGATTCCTGGAATTGAGAAGGATTTGTTTGATGTACATGGATGCACTGTTTGGTGTATCAAAGTTTATGATCATATGTCTTCCTGATTTATGGTTCCCTTAAGCAGTATGAAATGTCCTTCTTTATCTCTTCTGACTAACTTTGACTTGAAGTCCACTTTAACTGAAATAAGGATGGAAACTCCCTCTTCTTCACTGAGTCTGTGTGTGTGGTAGGTTTTTTCCCATCTTTTCACCTTTAGTCTGTGGATGTCCTTATCTATGAGATGAGTCTCTTGAAGGTAACATATTGTTGGGTCTTGCTTTTTTTTTTTTTTTTTTGTGGTACTGGGGATTGAACCCAGGGCCTTGTGCTTGCAAGGCAAGCACTCTACCAACTGAGCTATATCCCCAGCCCTATTGTTGGGTCTTTCTTTTTAATCCAATCTGCCAGTCTATGTTTTTTGATTGATGAGTTTAGACCATTAATGTTCAGGGCTATTATTGAGATATGATTTGTATTTCCAGTCATTTGGGCTTAATTTTGGTTTTTAACTTGGCTTGGTTTCTTCTTTGATTGGTTTTTCCTTTAAGGTAATTCCTCCCTTTGCTGACCTACATTATTGATTTTTATTTCCTACTCATAGAATATTTGTTGAGAACATTCTGTAACACAGGTTTTCTATTTGTAAAATTTTTAAACTTTTGTTTATCATGGAAGGATTTTATTTCGTCTTCAAATCTGAAGGTTAGTTTTGCTGGGTATAGGATTCTTGGTGGCAACCATATTCTTTCAGGGCTTGAAATACGTTGTTCCAGGTCCTTCTAGCTTTTAGAGTCTGGGCTGAGAAATCTGCTCATATTCATACTGGTTTCCCCTTATCTGTAATCTGATGCTTTTCTCTCACAGCCTTTAAAATCCTATCTTTATTTGGTATGTGAGGCATTTTCATTATAATGTGCCTTGGTGTGGATCTGCTGTGATTTTGTGCATTTGGTGTTTGTAAGCCTCTTGTATTTGATTTTCCATTTCATTCTTCGGGTTTGGGAAATTTTCTGATATTATTTCATTGAATAGGTTGTTCATTCCTTTGGTTTGTATCTCTATGCCTTCCTCAATCCTGACAATTCTTAAATTTGGTCTTTTCATGATGTCCCATAGTTCTTGGAGATTCTGTTCATGATTTCTTACCATCTTCTCTGTTTGGGCAACTTTATTTTCAAGCTTAAATATTTTGTCTTCATTGTCTGAGGTTCTGTCTTCCAAGTGGTCTAATCTTTTGGTGATGCTTTCCATTGAGTTTTTTATTTGGTTTATTGTTTCCTTCATTTCAAGGATTTCCATTTGGCTTTTTTTGAGAATCTCTATCTCTTTGTTGGAAATGATCTTTTGCTTCCTGCAGTTGCTCTTTCCACTTATTGGTATTATCATTCATTGCCTGCATTTGCTCTCTTATCTCATCCTTTGCTTCGCAAATCATCTTAATCATGTATAATCTGAAGTCCTTTTCTGACATTTCTTCTATCATACTGTCATTGGATTCTATTAATATAGAATCTAGATTTGTTTGGATCATTTTCTTCCCTTGTTTTTTCATGTTGTTCATGTATCTTCCCCTCTAGAAGTGCAGATATGGGGTATTGCAGATTTTCCCCTATAGGCTTATAGTGGCCCTATAGGTTTCCAAAACCTTTTCTTTAAGAGGAGATCAATATTAGCAGTGCCCAATTCAGACACTGTACAATCCTAGACCAAATAGCCCCTATGAGGACAATAATAATATTTTCATAATAAACAGAATGAGTTCAAATATTATATTCAGTAAAACAGATTTGCAATAAGGTCTGCTGTTTCAAATGGAGGACAAAGAGGATGCAGGGGGATATAGGATGTAGCTGTTAATGGGATAAGAAAAGAATATACAAAAGTTCTAGATAATAGAAAGGGTGAGAGTGTAATCAAAAGAAATTGGATGTTAGCATGCAAAAAGGGAGAAAGAGACTCTGAGGGAACAGGTAAACAAAAGGAAAAGAGAGCCAAAAAAAGTAAAGAAATAAAAACTTAAAATTGTTCAATAAAGAGAAGAAAGAAAATCTACACTATAACAGTCATATAGTATTCAAATCTCCCAGTCTTCAGTAGCCTGATACATGAGAGGCACTTGACAGTGAGCTTCCAGTCTCCAAAAGGCATCTCAGGATGGGATTTGCCCCACCTAAAGATCGGTGCTTCGGCTTCCAGGATTATCCAAGATGGCTGCTCTGGCTTCCAAATGTGTTGGCAAATGGGGAGCTGCATCTTGGGGTGTGGACGTGGTTGGCTGGAGGTCCTGGAGGCGGGGTGCAGTTGGTCAGGCAGGGGTCCTGGAGTTCGAGTGTGTTTGGTGTGGTTGTGGGGTCCCAGAGGCCAGGTGCAATCAGTCAGTCTGGCTCCTGGTGATAGGGTGCAGTCATTTAGTCTGGGGCATCCTGGTGGCAGGGAGCAGTCAGTTGATGTGAGGGCCCCAGAGGCAGGGAGTGATCAGTCGGTCTGAGGGATCCTGAGGGGACGGGGCTCAGTCACTCTGGCCAGGGGTCCTATGGGGCCCAGCTGTTGTCTCAAAATGGCAGCAGCCACATGTAATCAAACCTGCAGGTACTGTGACAGAGAACTTCCAGGCAACAGTAGGCAGCTGGTGCTCCACTGGTGGTCAGCGATCAGTTTGCTGACTGTTGTCGCACAATTGGGAGGTGAACCTTGTGCGTTGGGTGATGGATAGGAGTAAGACAGGTGATGGACAGGCGAGAGGCAGGCAAATGGTGGATGATAGGCGCCTGACAGTGAGCAATCTGCACTCAATAAAGGCATCGATATACTGGCAGACTGCAGGTGATCACAGCAGACAAATGGGGTAAACAGTAGGGGGTCAATAGCAGCAAAAACTGCCTCACCAAGAAACAGATATCCTCTGCTTGAAACTGGAGTTACGGAGTGACAAGGAACGCAGCCTCCCTCTAGGCCGCCATCTTAGATCTCCCTCGACATCATTCTTAATGGAGAAAAACTGAAACCATTCCCTTTAAAAACTGGATCAAGACATGGATGCCCTCTTTCACCACTTCTATTCAACATCATACTTGAAATACTAGCCAGAGCAATTAGACAGACCAAAGAAATTAAAGGGATATGACAGGAAAAGAAGAATTCAAGCTGTCACTATTTGATGATGTCATGATTTTATATTTAGAGGATTCAAAAAACTCCACCAGAAAATTTCTAGACCTCATAAACAAATTCAGCAAAATAGCAGCATATAAATCAACACGCATAAATCTAAAGCATTTTTATACGCAAGCGATGAAACATCTGAAACGGAAATGAGGAAAAAATTCCATTAGCAATAGCCTCAAAAAAATAAAATACTTGGGAATCAATCTAACCAAAGAGGTGAAAGAGCTCTGCAATGAAAACTACAAATTATTAACGAAAGAAATTGAAGAAAATCTTAGAAAATGGAAAGATCTCCCATGTTCTTGGATAGGCAGAATTAATATTATCAAAATGGCCATACTGCCAAAGGCACTATAAGATTTAACACAATTCCAATTAAAATCCCTATGGCATTTCTCATAGAAACAGAAAAGGCAATCATGAAATTCATCCGGAAGAACAAAAGACCCAGAAGAGCCAAAGCAATCGTGGGCAAGAAGAGTGATGCAGGAGGTATCAAAGTACCAGACCTTAAACTCTACTATAGGGCAATAGTAACAAACACGGCATTGTATTGGCACCAAAATATACAGGTAGAAGACACAGAGACATACCCACATAAGTACAGTAATCTCATACTAGACAAAGGTGCCAAAAACTTACAGTGGAGAAAAGACAGCCTCTTCAACAAATGGTGCTGACAGAACTGGAAATCCATATGCAGTAAAATGAAATTAAACCCCTATCTCTCACCCTGGATAAAGCTCAACTCAAAATGGATCAAGGATCTAGGAATTAGACCTGAGACCCTTCACCAAATAGAAGAAAAAGTAGGCCCAAATCTCCATCACTTTGGCTTAGGACCAGACTTCCTTAACAAGACCCCCAAAGCGCAAGAAATAAAAGCAAGAATCAATAAATGGGATATATTCAAACTAAAAAGTTTTTTCTCAGCACAGGAGACAATCAATACTGGGAAAAAAGAGCCTAGAGAGTGGGAGAAAATCTTTTCCACACACACTTCAGACAGAGCACTCATCTCCAAAGTTTATAAAGAACTTTAAAAAACATTACACCAATAATACAAAGAACCCAATCAATAAATGGCTAAGGAACTGGGCAGACACTTCATAGAAGAAGATATGCAGGTGATCAACACATATATGAAAAAGTGCTCATCATTCTGAGTAATTAGAGAAATGTAAATTAAAACCACCCTAAGATTTCATCTAACTCCAATTAAAATGGCTATTATCAAGAACATAAGCAATAATAAGTGTTGGTGAAAAAGGCACACTCATACATTGCTGATGGAGTTGCAAATTGGTGAAGCCACTCTGGAAAGCAATATGGAGATTACTCAGAAAACTTGGAATGAACCCACCATTTGACCCAGCTATCCCATTCCTTGGTTTATACCCAAAGGACTTGAAATCAGCATACTATAGCAACACAGCCACATCAATGTTCATAGCAGCTCAATTCACAATAGCTAGATTGTGGAACCAACTGAGATGCTCTTCAATTGATGAATGGATAAAGAAACTGTGGTATATATACACAATGGAATATTACTCAGCCATAAAGAAGAATCAAATTATGGCATCAGCTGGCAAATGGATGAAGTTGGAAAATATCATACTAAGTGAAATAGGCCAAGCCCAAAAAAACCAAAGGTTGAATGTTTTCTCTGCTAAGTGCATGACAATATATAATGAGGGGGTGTTGGTGGGGGAAGAGAAGGATAAAGGAACTTTGGATGGTGTAGAGGAAAATGGGGTGGGAGGGTGGGGGACAGAAATATAGTAGAATGAAACAGTATTACCCTATGTATATGTATGATTACATGAATGATGTGAATGTACGATGTGTATAACCACAGAAATGAAAAATTGTACCCCATTTGTGTACAATGAATCAAAATGCAGTCCATAAAAATAAAAATGATTTTAATAAAAAATTTAAAATAATGAAATTTTTTATTTTAAAAAAATAAAAAACTCAATGGGATACTTATTTATTTTGCTGTACAAAAGTCATTAATTTTTGCTATCAAATATATTGCTCTTTTTCTTGGTTTCTGAGCTTGGTAACATGTTAAATTGCTCTCTGAAAATAAAGTTTAACTTCTAAAAAAAAAAATCAGAAGGATTCCATATTAACAACCTAATGATGTATCTCAAGGCCCTTGAAAAAAAAAAAAAAACAGATAAATTCTAAAGCCAGTAGAAGGAAGAAAATAAGATCAGAGCCAAAAATCAATGAAATAGAGAATAATAT
This sequence comes from Sciurus vulgaris, assembly GCF_902686455.1. Classification (NCBI taxonomy): domain Eukaryota; kingdom Metazoa; phylum Chordata; class Mammalia; order Rodentia; family Sciuridae; genus Sciurus; species Sciurus vulgaris. The sequence continues at coordinate 21,528,893 of NC_136479.1, read as the reverse complement.
AATTCAAAGGACTAATGAAATGAAGACTTGGTTCTTTGAAAAGACAAACAAGATTGATAAACCCTTGCCAAAACTGAGAAAGAGAGAGAGAGAGAGAGAGAAAGTCAAATTAATAAAATTAGAGATGTAGCCAGGCAAGTGGCACACTTCTGTAATCGCAGTGGCTCGGGAGACTGAAGTAGGAGAATCACAAGTTAGAGGCCAGTCTCTACAACTTAGGAAGGTCCTAAGCAACTTAGCAATACCTTGTCTCAAATTAAAAAAAAAAAAAAAAAAGGTCAGGGGATGTGGTTCAGAGGTCAAGCACCCCTGGGTTCAATCCCAAGTACCAAAAAAAAAAAAAAAAAAAGGAAAAGAAAGAAAAAGAAAACATAGAGGTCACCACAGACATCTCTGAAATCCAGATGATCATTAGGGACTATTCTGAAAACTTACACTACAAAAAATTGGAAAGTTTAGAAATTAATGTGATTCTATATATATACGTAACCTACCAAAATTAAATCAAAAGGACATAGAAAAACTAAACAGACCAAAACCTAACAGTGAAATAGAAGAAGTAATAAAAAGTTTTCCAACAAAGAAAAGCCCAGGACCAGATGGATTCTCAGCTGATTTCTCCTAGACTTTTAAGGAAGAAATAATGCCAATACTTCTCAAATTATCCCATGAAATAGAAAGGGAAAGAACACTCCCAAATTCATTCTATGAAGCCAGTGTCACTCTGATACCAAAACTAGATAAGGACACGTCAAGGAAAGAAAACTATAGACCAATATACTGATGAACTCAGATACTAAAATCCTTAATAAAATATTAGCAAGTCATATTCAACAACATATTAAGATTGTACATCATGACAAAGTTGGTTTTATCCCAGGGTTGCAAGAATGGTTTAACATATGCAAATCAATAAATTACACATAAATAGAATTAAGGACAAAAATCACATAGTCACCTCAACAGATGCAGAGAAAGCCTTCAACAAATTTAGCACCCATTCATGATAAAAGCACTGAGGAAACTAGGGAGAGAAGGAACTACCTCAACATCATAAAGTCTATATACAATAAACCCAAAACCAATATCATAGTGATTGGAAAAAAACTGAAAGCATTTTCTTTAAAATCTGGAACAAAATAAGGTCTACTCTCATTACTCCTATTCAATATAATTCTTGAAACTCTAGCCAGAGCAATCAGGCAAAAGAAGGAAATTAAGGCATACAAATAGGAAAAGAAGAAGTCAAATTATCTGTTTGTTGATGACATTTTCATGGAGTTAGATGAAATCTTAGGGGGGATAAAGAAACTATGGTATATATACATAATGGAATATTACTCAGCCATAAAAAATAAAATTATAGCATCTGCAGGTAAATGGATTGAGTTGGAGAATGTCATGCTAAGTGAAATAAGCCAATCCCAAAAAACCAAAGGCTGAATGTTTTCTCTAATAAGTGGATCCCAATACATAATAGGGAGGAGGGGGTAAGGGAAGAATGGAGGAACGATGGGTTGTATAGAGGGAAGAGAGGGGTGCAGGGGGGGATGAATCTAACTAAGGAGGTGAAAGACCTCTAGATGGTGGAATGAGATAAACATCATTACCCTATGATACATGTATGCTTACACAAATGGTGTGACTCTACATCATGTACAAAGAAATGAAAAGTTGTAACTCATTTGTATATAATGAATCAAAATGAATTCTGCTGTCATTATAACTAAATGGAACAAACAATTAAAAAATAAAAAGCTTCTACTCCCATAGCCCAAGAAATAAAAGCAAGAATCAACAACTGGGATAGATTCAAACTAAAAAGCTTTCTCTCAGCAAAGGAAACAATCAGTAATGTGAAGAGAAAGACTACAGAGTGGGAGAATATCTTTGCCACTCATACTTCAGATAGAGCGCTAATCTCCAGAATCTATAAAGAACTCAAAAAACTCTACACCAAGAATACAAATAATCCAATCAACAAATGGGCTAAGGAAATGAACAGACACTTCACAGAAGAAGATGTACAAGCAATCAACAGATATATGAAAAAATGTTCAATATCTCTAGTAATAAGAGAAATGCAAATCAAAACTACCCTAAGATTTCATCTCACCCCAATTAGAATGGCGATTATCAAGAACATAAGCAACAATAGGTGTTGGCGAGGATGTGGGGAAAAAGGTACACTCATACATTGCTGGTGGGGCTGCAAACTAGTGCAGCCACTCTGGAAAGCAGTATGGAGATTCCTCAGAAAGCTTGGAATGGAACCACCATTTGACCCAGCTATCCCACTCCTTGGCCTATACCCAAAGGACTTAAAATCAGCATACTACAGAGATACAGCCACATCAATGTTCATAGCTGCTCAATTCACTATAGCCAGATTGTGGAACCAACCCAGATGCCCTTCAGTTGATGAATGGATAAAGAAACTGTGGCATATATATACAATGGAATATTACTCCGCCATGAGGAATGACAAAATTATGGCATTCGCAGGCAAATGGATGAAATTGGAGGGTATCATGCTAAGTGAGATAAGCCAATCTCAAAAAACTAAAGGACGAATGATCTCGCTGATAAGCGGATGAGGACATACGGGGGTGGGGGGTAGGAGGGGTTAGTGTTAGGGTTAGGGTTAGGTTTAGGGTTAGGGATAAGGAGGGTGGTAAGAATGAGGAAGAAAGGAATGTATAGAGGGAAAAGAGGGGTGGGAGGGGAGGGGGGAAGGGGAAAAAATAACAAAATGAATCAAACAACATTGCCCTATGTAAATTTAAGATTTTTAATTAAAATTAAAAATTAAAAAAAATTAAAAAATAAAAATAAATAAATAAATAAAAAGCTTCTGCCACACAAAGGAAACAACAATATGAAAAGAACCTACACATGGGAGAAAACATATGCCTGTTTATCTTCTGACAGAATTAATATCCAGAATACATAAAGAACTTAAGAAAACTTCCTTAAAAATCAACCTAATTAATGGCTGGGGCTATAGCTCAGTTGGTAGAGTACTTGCCTCACAAGCACAAGGTCCTGGGTTCAGCACCGCAAATAATAATAAATAATAATAATAATAATAATAAATTAACCCAATTAATAAATGTGCAAATGAACTAAATATACATTTTTCCAAAGAAAAAATTCAAATGGCCAACAAATACATGAAAAAATGTTCAACACCTTAGTAATTAGGGAAATGCAAGTCAAACTATAATGAAATCTCATCTCACTCCCCTTAAAAGGCAGCCATCAAGAATACAAACAATAACAAATGCTGGAGAGAAAGGAACACTGTTACATTGTTGGTGTGACTGTAAATTACACCATTGTGGAAATCAGTATGGAGTTTCCTCAAAAGATGAGGAACGAAACCACCATATGGCCCAGCTATACCCCTTCTCGGTATTTATCCTAAAGAAATAAAGTCAGCATACTACAGTGACACACACATGCACACGCATGTTTATAGCAGCAGAGTTCACAACAGCCAAACCATGGCACCAGCCTAGGCGTCTGTCAATGGATGAATGGATAAAGAAAATGTGGTATATAAACAAGATGGAATTTTATTTAGCCATAAAGAATAAAATTATGTCATTGCAGGACAACAGACAGAACTTAAGAACATTGAGTGAGACAAACCAAACTCAGAAAGTCAGAAGTCCTATGTTTTCTCTTAAATGTGGAAGCTAGATAGGAAAATGGGGAAAATGTCATGGGAAGTTGATTTCAGGAAAATCAAAGGGAGGTCAGTGGCGAGAGGAATGGGACCAACCGGAGGGTGAGAAGGGAGGGAAAGAGGAGATACCAGGGAATGATATTGGACAGATTGCATTGTTATAGTGTGTGCACGTGTGCATGTGTGACAATGAACCCAACCATCATGTCCAATTATAATGTACAAAAAAATATGAGAAGAAAGATTTAGCTTCAGCTCCTGTTGGAGTGGGTGGGGGCTCACAGCACACCCTCCTTCTCCTCCCCAGGGACATGATCCTCATCATGCAGGGCTTTTGGTCTGTGGTGGCCACCAATTGGGTAAGAAAGGAGACTGGGTCTGCTGGCTTAAAGGTGAGCCCCCGAGAACTGTCCCTGCCCAGGCTGACAAGCACTCTGGTCCTCCCTGCTTGCCTGGCATCACCCACATGCTTCACATGGCCAGAAACTCTGCCTGTTGCTGTCACCACCACCCCAATCTGGCCCCAAATCACCAAGCAGGGCCTGCTGAGACAACACCATGAATCCCACTGGGCCTCAAGCAACCATGGGCTACCAGAGAGATGACCTGGGTTCTGGGTGTTTGTTGAGGGACCAGGCAGCTCACACTCTGCAGGTGCTCTGCCCCACTTCTAACCTGGGAAGGGTAGTGCTCAAGGGTCCTCGGACCCACCACTATGAACAGTTCCCTTGCCCTTTCTCTTTGTGTGGAAGGCTCTTTCCTAGACCTTCAGACTTGAGCACGTGCCACCCTCCTGGGGAGGTCTTCCCTGGCTCCATTTAAAACTAGACTCTTCCTTGTGGACGACCTGTTTCCCCAATTTATGTGTGTATTGTGATTCTGGGGATAGAAATTTGAGGCACTCCCTCACTGAGCTACAGCTTTTTATTTTGATGTTGTCTTGCTAAGTTGGCTGGATTGACCAAGAACATGTGACCCTCCTGACTCCGTTGATCATTGCTGTGGTGTGCACGAGGACTGGCCTGCTGTTGCCTAGCAAGACCCACATGCTTCACATGGGTGGAGCATGTATTCTTGTCTCACACAGAACAAACTTTATTATCTTGAAATCTGCTTCCCCACTCCAGTGAACTCCAGGAGAGCAGACCTTATTCACTCTTTCAGAACAGAGCGGAGCACAGAGCAGATGGTCAATCAATACCTAACAAATTAACAGATGGAGACCTGGCTTCTACTAACTCCTCAGTAAATATAAGTTACTCCCTTTCTTCTCTTCCTTACCTGTCACCACTGATAGGATGAAGACAGTCCCCTGTGTTTCCGCATCTGGCTGTCCCCAAAGGGCCCACGTGATCAGACTTCAGGAAGAGCCAAGGCAGTTTCTGCCCCTACAAAGCCAATGTGCTAGGTGAGTGCTGTCCCCTTTCCAGCCTGGCCCTAGCTCTGGGGAGAGGGTGCCCAGTGCTCCGGTCCAGGCTGGGGCAGCTGAGTCCTTGTCCCCAGGGCCAGGGCTGCAGGGGGCTTGAGAAGTCTGACTGTGTCATCTCCTACCAGATCGCCCTTGGCAGCTGTGAGAACTCACTGCATTGGGGAGTGAGTTGGCTGTGCCGCATGGGCACTGAGCAGGAAGAGGATGCCTCTATCCCCTAAGCTGCCTTTGACCAATCTCTTGTCCCTTGTCACTGGACAGACGTACCGGATACCTGACCTTCAGCCTCCCCAAGTTTCCCCGCTACTTGTTTTTTCATGCCTCTCCCCATGTGCACTATGGTCTGAACAATTTTTATTTGAGTATAATAGGAAGTTTTGAGTTAGGGCAATGTCTGGTGTTTGCAGGGAGGTCTGGGTGAAGGGAACAGAAATGGGAGGGGGGCCACTGGCCCAACCATGTGCCCAGGCTCTCCCCTGCCCAGAGGCCCCTCTGCCTGGCCCACTGAGGACACACTATTCATGGGAGGCTCAGGAGACTCCCACCTGTGACTCAGCCCCCCATTTTCAGTGCTCAGCTAGAATTTGATTGTAATCCAAATAGAAAAAGGCAGAGGTGGAGAGCTCTCCCTCCAAGGGGCCCTGTGACTCTTCCTGCCCCATCCTGCTCAGTCAGGGAGAGAAAAGCACCTGTGGGGCTGTTCTCCACCTGCCATGAGTGACATTCCTTGAGGTCCCACAAGAGCCATGAAGCAGGGGCTCCCTCCAGGGCTAGTGGGCTCTGGCATCCTTGTTCTTCCCTGTCCCATGCTGCCCCCAGAACAGCCCTCCTTGCTCTGCTCTGCCCCTCGTCCCTTCGTCCTGCCCACTCAGCCCTCAGGACTTGCCTTGTGGACAGAGCCTGCAGTTCTGGAATATCCATGGCTGCTCTGACCTGAGCTCTTAGTGTCCAGAGACTGGCCTGGAGCCAGCAGGAAGGTGAGTAGCCATGAACTCCACCTTTCCTCTCCCCTCACCTCCCTTAACTTGGTCAGTGAGAAAAAGCTGTCTGTGCTGGGCGTGGTCACACATGTCTGTAACCCGTGACTCAGGAAGCAGGAGGATCACAAGTTCAAGGCCAGCCTCAGCAAATTAGTGAGACCCTAAGCAACTTAGCAAGATTATCTCAAAACTGATTATGAATAAGGGGGCTGGGAAAGTAGATCAGTGATAAAGGGCCCCTGGGGTCAGTTCCCAGTATTGAAAAAGAGAGACAGACAGAGAGAGAGAGAGAGAGAGAGAGAGAAGGCTGTCTATTAACCTGCTGTGTAGAGGTGAAGTTCAGTGGAGTGGTTCAGATGCCAGATTAAACCTGATAACGTTCGTCCCTTGGGTCCTTCCCCTCATTTGACTACTTTGTTCTACATGCTAAACACACATCTTGGGTTTTCAGAAACGTATGGGTGTCTTAGCACTGGGTGCTAAGAAGGGTAACACAGACATGCCCAATCCCCAAACCACTCTTCCTTCCAGGACAGCCACTCCCAGGGCTGGCTCCTCACCCCTCCCACTTTGAACCTACAAAACCTTCAGCTCAGAGAGCAGCTCTGCAGTTCCCACTCTGTTAATCCAGTGCCCACCAGGAGGTCAGTATCCTGAAATGTCAGGCGAGTGCCAGATTGGGGGTGGCTGGGAAAGACCACATTGCCCTGCCCAGTTCCTGGCTCCAACATCGTCTAGATGCTCCTACTGCTTCTTCAAGCACCACTGGATCTCTTGACTGGGGCCTCTACCTCCCTGTTCTTTCCCATGGACACCCCATCTCAACAGACAACTCCATCTGGCCTGAGTTCCCTTCCCCTCCTCTGCTGAGTGATCAGAGCTTTGCTCATTCACATGCAAGACTGGCCCACCAACCCAGTTCAGCTGCTCCCATTGGTCCTGTTTGTCCTGAACCACGCTGGAGCTTTGGTGGGTAAGTGGGATACCAGGTCAGTCAGGGGATTTCTGGATGTAAAGGGAGCTCAAGAGGTTGAACAGCATAGAGAGGAGCCCATTTGGGTATAGGCTGTGATCTCAGCAGGGGTAGTAAGAGCAACCAAGCTGACCAGCAAAGCAATTGGCCAATTGCCATAGCATGCAGGAGGCACTGGGTTCCCTCCTCAGTACTGCAAGCAATACAAAACAAAAATAGAATGGGCAGGCCCTAGAAAATGCTTTTTAAGTGCTTGCTGGAATCTCCTGGAAACCTTCCAAAATTCAATGTCTGTGATCAAACCCTAGGGACTGCTTACATTGCACTAGGGTCATGGAAAATTCCACAGGTAAGTAGAAGGTGCAGCCTGTGCTGTGAACCATTGCACTGGAGTTAGACCTGCCTTCCAATCCCAGCTGCCTACTTACTAGCTTGGTGAGCTTGTCAACTCACAGAACCTCCTTTAGTCTGTGTCCTTATTTCAAAGCAATAAGGTGGCAAAGGCTGTTTTGTGATGGTGCTCAGAGAAGCAGGCCAGGCGCTGGCCCCTGACTCAGCAGCACGGTGCTGGTCCAGGACATCCCCTGCCTTCTGCTGCTCAAGGTGAAGGGGGTCCCGCTCATCAAAGACTTTGCAGAGATGATGGGGCCACTTCAGAGCTTCCACACCTGACCTGTTCATCAGTACCTACCCCCCCCCCAAGTCTGATAAGTGAGATGGCCACGCTGCTCCCCTACTGGGGCTGCAACCCCACCTTGGTCGGCAGGGCTAGGCCCTCCACCCTGCTCACCTCTGGCTCTCTCCTTTCCAGGAAACACGTAGTTGAACAAGATACTGGAGATGACCTACCAGGGTGGAGACCTAGGGAAGTGTCATCAGGCAGGTGGGTGGTAGTGTCCTAGGGCAAATTCCAGGTTGCAACTCACCAGACCTTCCCCTGCTCTCACCTTAGGTCTGGAGTCTTTGAAAGATACACCTGCTCCACAAATCATCAAGACACACTTGCGCATGGCCCTGCTTCCCCAGAGTCTGCAGGACCAGATCAAGGTGAGTGGCAGGGGGGCAGCCACTAGGCCATTCCAGCTTAGGTCCCGTTCTGCTGGGAAGGTATCTCAAAGGTTTGTCTGCACTCAAGTGGGAAGGCCACCTGCTCTCATGCTGGCAGGCAGGGATCAAGACAAGGAGGAGACTGAGACTTTTTGTGTGGGGATGGTACTAGGAATTGAACCTAGGGCTTTTAACCACTGAGCCACATCCCTGGCCCTTTTAAAATATTTGAGAGACAGGATATTGATAAGTTGCTTAGGGCCTCCTAAATTGCCGTGGCTGGCTTTGAATTGGCATCCTCCTGCTTCAGCCTCCTGAGCCACTGAAATTAAAGGCATGTGTCATCAAGCCTGGCTGAGTGAAATTCTCTCATCCAGACCTGAGAACAGGAGGGCTCATGTGTTCAGAGGCTCACAGAGGGGCTGAAGGCTCTTCCGCTGCCTTGTTCTCATCTGGGTGTGTGGTGGAATTCAAGGGGTGAGATTAGTATGAAGCACAGCTCCAGGGACCAGCCAGGGTTTCACATCAAAGCTGCATTCAAATGCCAGCTGCCGTAGCCATCCATGAGATCTCAAGCAAGTCAGCCTCAAGGCCTCAGGGTCTTCCTTTGTCAAGCTGAGACAGACTCCCCCACAGGGGTGCTGTGAAGGGTGCCAGGCAGGCAGGATGGGAGGCAGTACTGGAGTGTGTGTACGTGGGTGGTGTAGCTGGCAGTGGGTGTTGTCTGTCCCTGCAGGTGATCTATGTTGCCCGCAATGCAAAGGATGTGGCCATCTCCTATTACAACTTCTACAAAATGGCTAAGTTTTACCCTGACCCTGGCACCTGGGACAGCTTCCTGGAGAAGTTCATGGATGGACAAGGTGAGCCCCAATCTGGAGGAAGGAGAGGGCTGGAGCTGAGGAAGGCACCTAGAACTCATACCAACCCCTGTTGGTGCCCCTTCCCCAGTGTCCTATGGGTCGTGGTACCAGCACGTGCAGGAGTGGTGGGAGCTGAGCCAAACCCACCCTGTGCTCTACCTCTTCTATGAAGACCTGAACGAGGTGAGACTGCCTGCCGCCAATTCCATCCAGGACCCACCTGGGGGACAGAAGCCTTGGAGGCCCTGCCAAGGCCTTCAGGACCTTCCCCTTTGGCAGGCCCTCCCAGTCCGGGATTCCTAACATTGCCTTCTGGGACTGTGACTACAGAGCCAGCTCGGCTCAGGACCCAGCACGGCCCTCACCTCCTAGCACCTGGGCAGCTGCACATGTGGTCACAGATCAGCAGTTTGTTGTTTCCACGTCTCCCTGCCCAGGGCTGTGCCAAGCCTGGGGCCACATTTCTAAAAGAAGACTGTCCCTGCCCTCTCTCCTAAGACATCAGGCAGGGCTCACTCCAGGACACTAAGGCAGAGAGCTAATAGTTTTCCTCCATGCAAAGAGGCCCAGAGTCAAGGAGCTGGGGCCAAGAGGTTTCCAAGTAGAAGTGGTCAGCTCTCTCGTGACACCAGAGAGGGAACTTCTCTTGTGTTTCCTCAGTAAACAATCCAAGCCTCCTCTGAACAAACTTTCTGCAGCTCTAGAACCTGAAAAGGGAAATTCAGAAGATCGTGGACTTTCTGGGGTACATCCTGTCAGAGGAGACTGTGGATCACACTGTCCAGCACACTCCTTCAAGGAGATGAAAAAGAATCCCATGGCTAACTGCAGCATGTTTCCAACTCATATCCTAAACCACAGTATTTCTCCCTTTATGAGGAAAGGTGGGTGCCCAGACAGGGAGGGTATCTGGGGAGGGAAGGGTAGAAGCAGTTGCCAGATCCTGCCCTGAGTCTCTTGGGACTACCTGTGTATGGGACTCCAACATTCCTCTGTCCTTCCCTAGGCATTGCTGGAGACTACAATCTGCCTTCACTGTGGCCCAGAATGAGTGCTTTGATGCCCACTGTGCTGAGAAGATGGCAGGCTGCAAGCTCAACTTTCGCTGCAGCTCTGAGTGGTGTCATGGGGGCCACTGCAGGGGGAGCATGGGCACAAGCATGACCCACAACCTCAGGAAGAAAATACAAACACAGACTCACACCTGTACTCCCAGCTCTCAGGAGACTGAGGCAGGAAGATCCCCAAGTTCAAGGCCAGCCTAGGCTACCTCAAAATAAAGTAACATTAAAAAAAAAGGGGGGGTGCGGGCAGAGAAGGTCACAAATGCAGCTGAGTGGTAGAGTGCGGGTGGGTTCAATTCCCAACATCACCAAAAAATAAAAATTAAAAAATCGATATAATCTGTTCGACATGGAGATTCTCTTGGAAGAATCTCTGGACTAAGTAGGGCCCTCTGCCCACTACACCCTGCAATGCCCACCTGCCCATTCTGGGCAGGGAAAGAGGGTCTGCAGACGAAAGGCCAAGGAGACACGGGAGAGAGGGAAGAATATTTATTTGATCCCGGAAAATCCTCTCTTGCCTTCTCCCGTGAGGATGGCAGCAGCAGACCTCCAGTCTGCCAATCAGCTTCACTTTTTCTTGGGCTCCTTACAAGCCACCACGTACCTCTGGGCCACATTGAGGGGAGGGGAGTAGCCATCTGCATAGGAGGTATCTTCAAAGAGAACTGAGTAGTCATCTTGAGGCTGGTAGGGCAAACAGGAAGGGCAGGTCAGAGGCTGCCAGGACAGGCCAGCTTCCTCCTGACCTGGAGCCCTAGCCCAGCAGGAACCCTGAGAGCTCCCAGCCTCTCCCGTCCTCATCTCACTCTGGAGTCCAGAGGTCCAGATGCTCACCCCCGTCCCTGCTGCTTCAGAAGCAGTCTCCAAGGACAGGGATAAAGGATGGGAAATAAGAGACTCACTGCCCACAGGGTCAGACTAGACCTGCAAGGGTGTCTGGGCCATTCAGAAGCCCTGTGTTGAGAGGACTGAGGACAGCCCAGAGAGCATGCAGGTGTCCTGGAGGCAAGGGAGAATAGCCTTTAGCCTGCATCAGGTTGCCTGTGACCGAAGTCACGTGTCAGTGTCAGTAAGAGCTGGGGTGACAGTGGGAGTCAGGAGACACTGGTACATGTTCCTAGCTTGGGCTTGGAGTCCAATTATGGTCAAAGTAAAGAAGGACAGGAGGGAAGCACAAGCCACTCACTGGGGGCAGGCTCAGGCTCCAAGGCTGGGCAGGAGGGATTCAGAAGGCAGATGCAGGTCCTTGAAGTTGCAAGGCCATGAGAGGAGAAAAGGGAAGGACTCCCAAGATGACCCCATGCTCTGTCTGGGGTCCTGGGTCAATGAAGGCCTCTCCACGGAGGCTGCCTTACCCGCTGTGGGGGTGTGTGGATCAGGGCACGATAGAAGCAGGTGGTCTGGGGATACAGGGCCAACACCAGCTGCTCCTTCTGGAATAAGGCCTCGGGGTCAGTCTCAGGGTTGGCTTTCCACTGAGGCAGTGGGATGATGCGCCGGCGGCTCAGGGTGTGTCTCCTGAGGGGACACTGAATCAGCCCAGGGCCAGAGGGACCACATGCCAGGAGTCTGGCCACCCCATTCCCAGCTGGTCACTCACTCTTTGCCTTCTTCATCAATGTCATCTACCTCATACCTGTGGGGAGTGGAAGGAGAACACTGGGTGTAGCCAGGTGCCCAATGCAAGCCAGGGAGCCAGGAAGAGGAGGAGGAGATGGAGGAGTGGGAAAGTGGCCTGAGGAGCCCAGTGCCTCCACACCTCCCAGACCAGGTGCCCTCTGGGGAAGCTCTTGTCCCACTGAGCAGAGAGACTGAAAAATGTCAGCCAAGCAGGTGTGGTGAGGAAGGCACAGCCCGGGGAGGGGTGTGCACTCACTTGTTGGTGGCATGGCTGTAACTGACCACCTCTGCCAGGATCCACTGTTCATCCCCATCCACAGCCTTGACCCGTGCAGCCACCTTGTCTCCAGGCTTGGCCACATAGTCCCCTGAGGCTGGAATGGCTCCACAGAGGGGTGGGGGCCTGTGAGTAGAAGGAGCGTTATTCTGGGCCTGGACACCAGGCCCCCCTGCTGTCTGCCGCCCTCACTTGTCACCAGGCTTCCCGATCCACAGGGGCAGGGTCATAGCCGACTGCTGCAGCAAGGTCATCAGCACCCCTCTGCGCATGGTCTTCCGAGGCGGCTCCGAATCATTGTACAGACCTGCGATCTTGGCCGCTGTGGGAAGGAGGCAAGCCCTTGAGAACCCCGGGATGGGCACCTGTACTGGGACACCCAGCACCCTGCCCCATGCTGTCAGAGGAGCTCAGCAGGGAGCCCCCACTTATCACCAAGAGTCCAGCACCCTCCCTGCCTGTCCACCATATGTCCAAGTCTGGGCCTTGACAAGCTAAAAAGCCAGGGTGATGAGGTGTGGGCACAGTGGTTACCCTTGGCAGGGGAAACCAGAGTTCCAAAGGGTGGTTTGGAGGTGCAGTCACCTCCTGTCTCCTGACCTGGGTGCTGTTTGCCCGAGTATGCTGGGTCAGCAAAACCTGCAGGGAGCCTGACCCTTCTGTGCCCTTTTCTAACCATCTGTGTGGCAATTCACCCAAGAGTTGAGAAACAATTATTCCATGTGGACCTTTGTCCTCTCAGGCATGACTCCACTCAAGTCAACCTCCATCAAAACCAAACTGGAAAGTAAAAAGATAGAGGGCCAAGGAATCCGCCCCCTGTGCCAAGAAAGGCAAGGAAGCCAGGGCAGTGGCATCTGTAGGTCTTGGAAGGCAGCCCCTGGGTGGCAGCCACACTTTTGCCTTGCTGCAGGACACAGGGTGGAGCTCTGCCAAACCCTCCAGGTTCCCAGCACAGCAAGAAGCAGAGTGGGAGGTGGGAGGAAGGAAGGAGGCACAGGCCTTGGGTCACAGGAGAGAGAGAACCAGGAGGCATGGCCATAATCGCCTCAGTCTTGGGGAGAACTAGGGAAACCCCGTGCAGTGATAACCTATCAGTATCACTGGCTGCCCAGCAGAAAGCCTGATGGGTGCCCTCAGGAGCTCCAACTCTGCCTGCTCAGAAAACCCCACATGTCCCCTCCAACTTACCAATCCGCCTCTCTTCCAACAACGACTTGATCTCAGCAATCTTATCCAGGGCTTTGCGGAGGATGCTGAGGGTAGAAAGGCAGAGAAGAGGTCTGGTGGCATGCACGGCAGAGGCTTCCTTTTCTGCTTATGCCAGACTGGGTTCTTTAGGCCAAACTTACTGCTGCACAGAGACCCTGAGGACAGCCGTGGCCCATAAGGACCGTTCACCAAGGACCGCCACATATAAGGCACACAAGGGTGCTGGAAACCTCCTCTCACACAGTGACACCACAGCCATTTCAACATCCTAGTACAACACACACTTGTGAGTGGCAGTGCTACCGTAAACAAACCTGCTGCATGGCCAGTGGTATAAAAGTTGAGCATGTACAATTATGTACACATTATGTACAGTACGCTATACGCGATAACTGTGCTACTAGTTGGGGGGGGTTATTTGTTTTTTTTGTATTGCACTTAACCACTGAGCCACATTCCCAGCCCTTTTGATTTTATATTTTGAGACAGGGTTTTGCTAAATTGCCTAGGGCCTCGCTAAGTTGCCGAGACTGGCCTTGAACTGGTGATCCTCCTTGCCTCAGTCCCAAGCTGCTGGGATTGCAGGTGTGCACACCATGCCCAGTTGTGCTACTAGTATGGGCATTAACTTCACTTTTGATTGTCAGATTGTACTCCTTCTACTTATTAAATAAAGAAATTAACAAGAAAACAATATGTCCTGTGACACCAGCAGCTGCCTCTCATGTTTACCGCATCTCGTTTGCATGGAGAGGTCACATGGAGTGTGGCCTCTAGTATCTAGATTTGCCTAGGTTCTCTATCATGTTCTCACAACCAGAGGCTGCCTAACAGATGTGTGTTACATCTCAGAATGTTAAATAATCCATGCCTGTTTGTTTGTAATCTATGTGTGCGTGTGTGTGTGTTTTCCTGGGGATCAAAATCAGGCCTGGTGCATGCCAGGCTAGTGCTCTATCACCAAGCTAAATCCCCAGTCCTGGTTCATCTTGAAAGTACAAATGGAAAGGCAGTAGGAAGTAGCAGGCCTAAGGCCCTAGGATAAAGCAGGACCCTCAAGAGGTAAGCGAGTCAGGCTGAGCTGCCTTTGCTGACAGCACTTGATGTATCCTGCAGAGAAGCAGCTGTAGCTCTGGCAGTTCTAACAAAGTGTTGGGGTGAGGAGGAAAGAAGTGAAAACCTGGACCCTCCCTAGGTAGGGCAGAAAAAAAGGAGAACCCCAAAATGCTGTGGAGATAGTCCTGGCTAAGAGCAGTGCTGGGCTCCAAGATATTCATCCGTGTAAGTCCACAACCATGCGCAGACCCCTGCACCGACTTGCAGCCCCAGGAGGCCAAGGAAGTCAGCTTATGGAGGTCCTGGGTTGGTAGAAACCAAGGGGCCCAGCAGCAGCTATCATGGCAAAACCTTGATGGAGGCAGGCTTCTCTCTCTCTCTCTCTTCCCCTCCCCCCAGTACTGAGTATTGAACCCAGGGACACGCCCCCACTAAACTACATCCTCAGTCCTTTTTTACTTACTTATTTTTAATTCAGAGACTGGGTCTTGCTAAGTTGCCCAAACTGGTCTTGAACTTGCAATCCTCCTGCCTCACCTTTGGCGTAGCTGGGATTACAGGCAAGCACCACTACAACCTGTCAAGGCAGGCTTCTTATTCAAAATTTTGGGGAATGGCCCCAGAGAACATTTCAAGAGTAATCAGCAGCAAAGTGCTCCACCACGGGTCATTTTATTCCCTGCTCCCACAACAGACCCCAGCCCATTTCTTAGCAAAGCTTTACTGAACACCCCTTGGTAGAAAGATCTCTGTCCAACAGGAAGGAGAAACCTGAACAAGCACAAGACAATTCCAGAATGTGACCCTGTGGGTATCCAGAGCATGTGACTCCTGGCACTCAGCAGGCAGAGGTCAGAGGCCAGGGGACAGCAAAAAAAGGCCACTACATCAAAGCAGGGCAGGGAAACAGCCACCCCACTGTGTGGGGCACTCAACTTCAGTGGGGCTGGGGTGTGGGGCAGGAAAGGATTAGCCACCATAAGCTCAAGAATACTAGGACACTGGCAATCAAGCAGCCCAGAAAGCAGAGAAAGAATAAAAGCCAGTAGATCAGCTGGGCACAGTGGCGCACATCTGTAAACCCAGTGGCTTGGGAGGCTGAGAAAGGAGGAGCATAGTTCAAAGCCAGACTCAGCAAAAAGCAAGGAACTAAGCCACTCAGTGAGACCCTGTCTCTAAATAAAATACGAAATAGGGCTGGCGATGTGGCTCAGTGGTTGAGTGCCCCTGAGTTCAATCCCCAGTACCCAAAAAAATTAAAATTAAAATTAAAAATAAATAAAAGCCAGTAGATCAAAGGGAACTCTGAAAGTCTGGTCATTGATGCTGGACCCATTTGGAGGACACAGTTTTTGTACAGTATGTCCAAAGTTCTATTCCATGTGATATCAAACAAGTGGTTATCAACCCTATCTGGACATTAGAATCTCCTGGTGACAATGCCAATTGTTTCAGCAAGAATCATGAAATGGATACTCAAACTAATGGGTCTGAAGTGAAACAGGATGTTTGCATAGTTACAAAGTATCTCACAGAAGATACTCACTGATTATGTGATGCTGAAGAAAGTCAGAAGATACCACCTCAACCAAGGGACAAGCAGCCTCTTGGGCCTTCTAGTAGGCCGCACCAGGACCACACATCTGTGCTGCCATTGCCCAAAGCACAAAACCCGAAGCCAGCAGTGAGGAAACGTCAGACACATCTAAGTGAAGAGATGTGCTACAAGATGACAAATCATGAAAGGCCAAAACAGCCTGGAAGTGTTCCAGACTGAAGAAAACCAGAGATATGACACTAAATGCAATGGCAACCTGCACTAGAAAAATAGCCCAGGACATGAGTAGAAAATGAAATATGAAGGTCTCTCCTTCATGACTGCATATCTGAGTTAACGTCCTGACTGAGAATTCTATACTATACGGTCGTATAAGAACGTCTCTGTTGCTGGGAGCTGCCGTGTAATTCCAGAGACTTGAGAGGCTGAGGAAGGAGGATTACAAGTCTGAAGCCAGCCTAGGCACCACAGTGAGACCATGTCTCAAAATAATTATAATAATAAAAAGAGGACTGAGGATGAAGCTCAGTGGTAAAATGCCCTGGGTTCAATACCCAGTACTGAGCAGGGTGGATAAATGACTCTCCTTAGGAAACATTAATGCGTGTTGTAGTAGGCAGATCAGTGCACACAGTGAGACCCAGGGGCACGGTCCTCCCCACCTAGCCTGTGAGTACTCTGTCTTGCCCATGCTCAAACTTTTGATCCTGCTTCCTAGGCCTCCTGAGAAGCTGGGATTTCAGGAGTGCACCCCCAGGCCCAGCTCAGAAATGGCTCTTGAACCCATCTTTGCTCCCCTTCCCCACTGCCACTGTCCCATTCACTTCCAGCACCACTAGAGGCCTAGTCTCCTACCTGGCCTTGAGCCCACCCGACCACTCTTTTTTATTCCTGCTTTAAGTCTTCATTGGCCTCAACAGTCCCCAGGATGAGGCCCACAGTACAGGAGGCCTTGGTGTCCTGCCTGCCTCTTCTCCAGTCATGAGACCTGCTCTCTGGACTGGGCCCTTGAAGGCAGGGTCCTCCCTGGATTCATGTGTCACCTGCAGAGGTGGCCCAGCACCAGTCTCAAGTAAGCATCAGCAAAGCCTACAGAATGGTAGGCAGAAGGCAAAGAAAACCAACGGTGCGAATGCAGGACAGAGCCTGAGGGAGCCACACAGGAGGGAAGAGCCCTGGGGCCATTAGCAATGCTGGACATGCGGAATGGCCACGCAGGCAGCCTCTGGGTCCCTGAACAAGCTCGGCCGTTATTTAAACTGCAGACTGCAACTCATTATGTAATCATAAAATTATTATCTTGAGATAACCTGCATTAAAAAGTAAATAAGTAATAGCTTATACTTAGTAACAGTAATGACAAACTTTTGCCCCTATTCTATGATATATAGTCATGTAAAATAAATGTACACTGTGGAAATACACCGTTTTGTCATCTACTAGGGTATTAAAGAATATAGAAGTTAGGTTTCAACTCAGATTTTTAGTGGATTACATAGCCCATCTGAGGTCTGTTTTCTTATCTTTAAATGGGGGTAATATTGCAAACTACCTCAAAGGAAAGTCATGTGGATCAAATGAGATAAATATAAAAAGTACCTGGAATGTACCAGGAGCACAATAAGGTCACAGAGCAGCCTTTATAATCATTACCGGGCCACAATACACAATGCAGCTAAACTGTGGGGGGCGGCCAGAACACTGGCACCTGGCATTTCCTGTTTATTCCCATTTTAGGTTCACGATCCTATAGGGAGTGATTGTCCCAACTTTCCTGAGTTCCTGAGGAAGGCAACTAAGTTCCAGCAGAAGCGACGCCCCGGGTCATAGGACTAGTGAATGGCAGTGCTGGGACCTGACTCAAGCTGTGCTGCCAGGTACCGAGTGACAGGCCTCCCTGGAGGAGGCACTAGGAGATTGGGAACCAGGGAAGAGGCCAGGCAGGTTGACTATCCTCCACAGGAGGAGACGCAGGCCAGGGGCTCTAGTGCGCAGGCGCCCACAGCCCAGCGCCCAGGCTAGGAAGGGTAAGGGGGGCAACAGCGGGGCGGGACAGTACTCACTTGCACTCAGCCTCCGCATCGGCCTTGGCGGTGGTGTAGAGGCCTCGCAGCTTTGTCCGGTAATAAGGAGAAACTGTAGAGTGAGCACAGGGGTAAGAAGGCATGGGCTAGGCGCAGGCGGTGCCACACAGCAGTGCTTCCAGGAAACCAGAGCCAGACTTGGGTGTATGGGCTTCACTGGCTCAGCAGTGTTCCCAAGGGCTGACGACCTGCTATTGAGCAAGTTCCCGGTTCCATATGATACAGAGGCTGCCACCCCCACATCTAAGGCAGCATTTTCCACTTTTCCATATCATGACACACGCGGAAAACACTTGTCAGCAAAAACAGATGGACAATTTTCACAAAGTTACTCAGAACTGGAAAGCACAGCCCAGAGGTGTGACCACCCGTGAGCTCCAGGGTACATGCAGGGCCGGCTGAGAGGACAGCTACGCTCCACAAAACCCCCACACCAGCTGGCAAGGTAACTTTTTGCTCAGAAGTTTCTCTAGATGTAGTATCAAGTCACGGGCTTTATGAGGGATTCTGAGGTTCTTTAGAGATGATCGGTCCCATTACCAGTCTCCTGGGTCACTTAAGGTCACTCAGCCTAGGGCACACTGCCTCTCTGGTCCAAGGCAGGTTCCTTTGGAACATGCAGATGCATGTCAAAGTCCCTTTTGAAAGTAGTAACCACTCCCAGTCAGCTCACACCCCCTTCCTCAGCCCCTCCCCCTCCTGAGCCCAGCTACTCACTCTTGTTCTCTGTCTGCATCCGCTCATGGGTCTTCTGGATATTCACTAGGTTGTGTTCACTCCTTGAACGCTCTTCCTGTGAGCATGAGGTTGAGGGAACATGTGGGAGGCCTTCATTTGGCACCCTGCACCCTATGCCAAAGGCCCCATCCCATCAGTCCAAATGTAGGACAAGTTCAAGACAAGCTTTTCCTGACTAATAATGCAGGAACATAACAAAAGCCATTAAAAGTTAAATCACAAGTTATCCTTTAATGACACTCTTTATCACAAAGAAATAAATTACAGATTCAAAGGAATCACCATTGAAGTTCCAGGTGACTTCTTTGCAGAAATTGACAAACTTATTCTCAAATTCATGAAAACTCAAGGGACCCACATTAGCCCAAACGATCTTGGGAAAAAAAAGTTGAAGGACTCACGCTTCCCAATCTCAAAATCTACTACAAAGCTACAATCATCAAAAGGGCGAGGTGGGCTGGGGTGGAGCTCAGTGGCACAGCACTTGCCTAGCATGCTTGAAGCCCTGGGTTCCATCCCCAGCCCCCAACAGCAAAAACAAAAACAAGACAGCACAGTGGCACACTCCCATAATGCAGGAGGCTGAGGCAGAAGGACCACATGTTTGATGGGGTCAAAAAAGGGATGGGGATGTAGCTCAGTGATAGAGCATTCCCAGTTTCAATTCCTAGTACCACCAATAAAAGAGAGGAAAGAAGGTGTCACTAGCACATGGATCGAGAATCGAGAGTCCAAAAATTAGCACACACAGCTGTGATCAATTGATTTGGGGAAGAAGATGGGAGGTGGATGTATTGGTACAATTCTTCCCCATATAATGGTCCCTGGGAGCGGGGCTGCAAGTGCAGATGTTGGAGTCAGGGACAACCCCTCAGGAGAAATGAAACTCTTCCTTTTAGCCTTTTGTGGGAATTTTTAAGTACCGGAGGTGTAGGTTGTGCCTTTACCCCATGTGGCAAAATGGGGCAAACGGTGAACATAGCCTCATGGTGGAGAGAGTCCATATTCTGTTCCTCATAACTGACCCCATGTGGATGGACTAATAGGGAATGAACTAGACTGTACTGCTGCCAGCAATCTAGACTAGCACAGTGGCCAAATCTAACATCCCTTTCAAGAGTGGAAAAGTGTAGGTAAAAACCACTGACCAAGGAGAGAAGGACTCTCTCTCCAAGAGAGAGTGAACATGAGGTTGGGAGGACATGAGGGAGGCCTTCGTTTGGCACCCTGCATCTGAGGTAAAAGAACGATTATTCTTTTAGAATAGTTATGTGATGAAAGAAGTCAGTATTATTTTAAAACCTAAGAGAGGCTCAGAACAAGAGAATATGGTGACCCTTCACTCTTACACCAGATGCCTGCCAAGAGCACTTCTGCTTCTGGAAGTTGGCCAGGCCAAATGGAAGCTGGCAAACCTGAGTGGTCTTCTGAGAGATGGCTACGTGGGATGGTGACAAACTGAACAGAACCCTAATGCTGTGCCAGCACTTTTTCATGTTCTTCAAATTTTATTTCATTGATAAACTATTTTTATAGCAGTTTTAAGTTTATAAAAATTGAGCAGACAGCACAGAAAGTTCCCATATTCCTGCTCTCCTTGATGCAGTTTCCCCAATTACTCACTTCTTGCTTCAGTGTGGCACATCTGCCACAATAAAGAACCAGGACTGACACACTTTCAACTGAAGCCCATGGATTGATAAGGCCCCTCTGTGTTGTACGGCCCCATGGGTTTTGGCAAATGCTTATTGTCAGGTACCCGCCATTACAGTATATTATAGTGATGGCTGCACAATTTTGAATATACTCAAAATTACTGGATTACACACTTTAAATAGGGCATAGGATGCTATGTGAATTACCTCCCATATAGCTGCTAAATGAAAAGAATCCAAGAATCCTGTACGTAACAGAAAATCCAACAGGAATCCTCGTCATACCCTGAACCCCCTCCTCACCCCGTCCTCGTTCCCGCATTCACATTCTCCCTGAACACAAGCCCACCTGCACTCCTCCACAGCCCTGCATCACAGCTCTGATCCTCTCAAGGGCTGAAGGGCTGTGGCTTCCTACCTGGGTCTGCTTGATCAGCTGATGGAGCTCTGTGAGAAGTTCCGCAATGCGGGAATCGGCAGACACGAGGGCCATGGTATGTGAGGGTGCCTGGCGGGGAACAGGGGACAGGAGAGGATGTCAGGCTCAAGGAACATACTAATGTATTTTCTTCCCTTTTTTTTTTTTTTTTTTGTAACCTGGGATTGAACTCAGGGGCACTCAAACACTGAGCCACATCCTCAGGCCTATTTTGTATTTTATCTAGAGATAGGGTCTCACTGGGTTGCTTAGTGCCTTGCTTTTACTAGGATGGCTTTGAACTCAAGATCCTCCTGCCTCAGCCTCCAGAGCCACTGGTATTACAGGCGTACGCCATCACCCCGGGCTTCTGCCTCTTTAGATTTGCCTGTATTACAATTTATTTCCTCATAGTACTGAATAATATTCCATTGTTTTGGTATACTACATTTTGTATATGAATTCATCAACTGATGGCCATTTGAGTTGTGTCCACTTTTTGGCCATTGTGAATAATGCTGCTATGAACACTCACATACAGTTTTTGTGTGGATATTTCTTTTTTTTTTTCATGTTCTGGGAATGCACCTAGGCATGGGTATCCATCACTGAATTATATGGTAACACTACATTTAACGTGCAGAGGAACTGCCTATTTCCAAAGTGGGTGAACCATTTTACATTCCCACTGGCAATGTATGAGGGTTCCGCTACCTCTGCATCTGTATCAACCCATGCTATCTATTGCTTGTCTTTTTTATTACAGCCATCCTAGTAAGTCTGAAGTGGTATCTCGTTGCAGTTTTGATTAACATGTCCCTGATGACTAATGACAGGGAGAATCTTTTCATGTACTTATTGGTCATTTATGTATATTATTTGGAGAATTGGTTCATGCATGTCAAGTTGTGTTGTCATTTTATTAATGAGTTATGTCCTTGGATGTTTTTAATTGTTATGAAATCCAATTTCTCTTTTTTCTTTAGTCACTTGTGACATTGACTACTTTTTACCACATGTGCAACACTGTTTTTACCATCACAGCTTTACAAAATGCTTTTTCACATAGAGAAGAACATGTTCCTTTAAAAAAATACACACACACACACACACACACACACACACACACTTGTATTATCTATAATCACAGGAAATACCTGATCTAGAGTTTAGATCAGAAACTGGAAGCCAGGTACAGTATAAGCACATACCTGTAATCCCAGCAGTTCGGGAGGCTGAGGCAGGAGGACTGCAAGTTCAAAGCTAGCCTCAGCAATTTAGCAAGACTCTAAGCAATTTAGCAAGATCCTGACTCAAAATAAAAAATAAAAAGGGCTGGGGATGTGGCTCAGTGGTTAAGTGCCCTGGGTTCATTTCCTGGTACAAAAAAAAAAAAAAAAAAAAAAAAAAAAATCCTCTCAACTTAGAAATATTACAACAATTCTGAAACTAGGCTCTTCAACATCTTTTCCTCCCTGTCCCAAGAAAAAAGTTGGCTGCTACCAACATATTCAATAGAGAATGTCTCCTTCCTATCTATACACAGAGATATTTCCCTCTTAATTCATTCACTCAATAATATTTGCTAGGAATCTACTCTGTAGCAAGTACAAGAGCTATATAACAGTGAATGAGACTGTCTTGCTCTTAGGAAACAGTTCAGAAAGGAACACAGACATTAAACAGTCATGCACTGCAGAATGCCATTTCAATCAAGAATAGACCAGATATATGATGGTGGCTGCATAATATTATAATGGAGCTGAAAAATTTCTATTACCTAGTATTTTTACCATAACTTTCCTATGCATAGGTACACAAAAACTTACCATTTTGTGACAATTACCTACAGTATTTAGTACAGTAACATGCTGTACAGAGTTGTAGCCTAGAAAAAACAGGCTATAGCCTTATAGCCCAGTAGTGTAGCAAACTACATAATCTGGGTTTGTGTAGGTGCACTTTATAATGCACAATGAAAACACCTAAAAATGCATTTCTCAGAATGCATTCCTACAGCTAGGTGCCGTATGACTACAGTTCCATATAATTATTCATAGGAGAAATAAGCACTAAAGAAGACAGAGGACAAAATAGATAATAGATAAACCTGAATACATAATGACAGAGGTCAAAGAACTGAAAACAAATTCTCGGGCAGAAAGGACCTGCCAAGCTGAGCACAGTGGCATGTGCCTGTAATCCCAGCTACTCAGCAAGCTGAGGCAGAAGGATCATAAATTGGAGGCCATCCTGAACAACTTAATGAGCTTCTGTCTCAAAATAAAATTTAGAAAGGGCTAGGGATGTAGCTCAGTGGTAGAGAGCTTGCCTCGAATGGGCCAAAGCCCTGAGAAGTTCTGGGTTCAATCCCCAGCACTGGAAAAAAAAAAAAAAAAAAAAAAAAAAAAAGACATACCAATTACCAAGTGCCAAAGAGAATATGCACAGCCAATCAGACACCCAGAAATGAAACTAAACCTCAAGCATAAATATGTGCTAACAGAATGATGGTGAAGGAAGCGCGTGGGATTGGGGGCGGGGGTGGTTAATAAGGGGCTGTGACCAACTGCATCAAATCCCGCTACAGGACCCAGAACTAACTTACCATTGAACTTGGTGACCCAGAGATCATTGGTGGCTTTGGAAAACCACCAATGGACTGTTTCAGTGGACTAGCGGAGCAAACAGCCTGCCTGAAGGGAACTGAAAAGAGACTGGAAAAGGTTGCTAATGAGGCTAGCCCTTGGATGCAAGTGAGAGCAGACAAATGAGGCTAACTGGAGGTAACTGGGAGGTGAAGGAGCGTGAATGAGGTTGGGCACTTTTGGGGTAAGGAGAAAAAAGTGCTGGTGTCCAGGACTCATCCTCACTGCTCATCTTCTCGCGCCTGACCGAGTACACCACTCGGGGCGGGTCCCCATAGGCCAAGTTGAGTGCGGCGCTACCTCCCAACCTCGCCCCGGGACTACAGGGCGCACGCGCAGACCCTGGGTGGCTGGCGCCAGGCCCTCCCTGAACCCCGCCCCTTCCCGCGCAGGGCGCGTGCGCACAGCCCCTCGAGGGTGGCCCTCAGCGAGGCCCGGCAACCGAGCGCGGAGGAAGGACTTTGGCCCGGCCCGCCTTTCTCAGGGTTTCCCAGGCCCCGCGGCACAGCCCCACCTACCGAGTCTCGAGCGGAACAAACACGTCGCGCTGAAAATTGCGACGGCGGTAGCAGGCGCGTGTGGCGAACGCTTTTCAGAGTGTGCGGATGGTAACGCAACTGCGTTCGAAGATTCGCGGCACGTCGAGAACCACACACGCTTTTTTTTTTTCCTTTTATGAGCTTGGGCGAGCGCTGAGGGCCCTTGTGCGCATGCGTAGCGGATCCTTATGCGCATGCGCAACCCTTCCTCTGTGACGTGCCGCGCTGCCTCTTGGGAAATGTGGTTTTTATAGTGACACCTGTGCTCGAGTCAGCAAACCGTGGTGCTTGTGTCTTCAGTGTCTTCTCCCGCACCCCAAAGCTTCTGTACAACGCAGATGTACTTAAAAGAGACTGTGGAGGGCTCACCTAGCATGCGAGAGACCATGGGTTCCATCCTCAGCATCTAAGGGGTAAAAAAAGGGAGAGCAGATTTTTGATGGGGAAGAAGGGACCCCCCCCCGCCCCAGGGAGTATAAAAGAACTCTGCACTTTCAACTCAGTATTGCTGTGAACATAAAACTGCTCTAAAAAATGAGGTCTTCTTTTTTTAAGAATTAGAAACAAATTATAAACAGTTATTTATTCCAGAAATCACAATTTTACAGATTCTTCTCAGGAATTTAAGAATGTGGATATGCAAACATTTAGGTACTCTGGTGTTTATCGGAGACCATCTTGTATCTTATGATTTCTTGCAGAACCCTGTGTAATATGCAATTGTATGTTGATTGTTTGATAGACTTTCAAGCTCTACAAGGTCAGGCTCATCTGTTTTGTTCATCTAAGTATTCCCCACACCTAGCACAGTACCTGGTACTTAACAGCCCATTGATATTTTTCTATTTATTAGAAAATCTCAAACTTCAACACTGAAACTGTTTCAGCCCCCAAATTAACACATCATTTTCTTCCATCGAACTTGGATTTCTCTTCTGTGGTCTCTAGCTCAATGAATGGTTGGACAGTCCATCCAGTCTCAGTTCTACATCCTGCATTTTGTAAATATTATGCTATGAGGGATTTCACAAATTTTACATTCATCAAGTTAATAGGAGTTATCTTCCCCAAATATCAAATGTCCGCTGTAGTTGCTCGTAAAGAGATTTGTGGGTCACAATTTTTTTATATTTTTATTTTGTTTTAATTTTTTTTTTAGTTGTAGATGGACACAATGCTTTTATTTTGCTTATTTATGTTTATGTGGTGCTGAGGATCAAACCCTGTGCCTTACACATGCTAGGCAAGCGCTGTGCCACTGAACTACAACCCCCAGCCCCTATTTTGACATCTTCTAATACACGGAGTATAACTTATTCTAATTAGAATCCCGTTCTTGTGGTTCACGATTTTTTTAAGTTTTTCTTTAATTCCTGATATTGTACAGTAAACATATTAACTTAAAAAATGTTCTAGCTGAGCATAGTGGCACATGCCTGTGTTCCCAGCTAGTTGGAAAGCTGAGGCTCATTTGAACCCAGACTGGACAAAATTGGGAGACCCTGACAAAAAAAAAAAAAAAAAAAAGAAAGAAAGAAAGATGTTGTAGAGCATTGCCTACGGGTTAGGGATAGCTCTGTCTTTCTGTCTTCCCTCTTCATATCCAGATTTCTCAAAAGAATCACCTGTCATCATTTTCATCTCTTTACCTCACCTCCCTCTCAGCATACTTCTGAACCAGCACCTGCCCTGGACATCACCCTTTCCTTCCCCTCTCCTATTCAACCTACCACTAAGTGTCTGCTGTATAAAAACAGACTTGTTCAGCACTTACTATGTATCAGGCACTGCAGAAAATGCTTTACCAGTATTCATTCAGAGAACACAATCCATCTACTTCCCTTCCCCCTGCCCCAGTGCTGGAGATTGAATCCAGAGTGCTCTACACTAAGCTACATCCCAGCCTTTTTCGTCGCTGGCTCTTTGCGGTTCCAAAATCCATGGATATTTGTCACCGCCTGCAGCAACAACTTGCACAGGTCTTATGGGTGGTGAAGTGGAAACTGAGGCACTTCTTTCTCTTTAGTGCACTGCTTTCTTGCTTGTTCATTTATAGAGGATAGAGGAAACGAGGTTTACTTGCTTTGAGAGGAGAGACCCCGCTTATCAGAGAGAAAGAAACTTTGCTTAAGAGAGAAACTTTGAAAGAAAGACAGGCTTTTCTTAGAGCTTAGAAGGAGAGAGGCCTGCCACGCCTTAAAGTCCTGCATAAGGTGCCCTAGTGATGCGTCTCAGTTCTCCGTTCCACAATCTGCCTTCCGCTGCTGCCCCTACTCGCTGCTGTATTCTTCTGGCTTTTTTGCTAATGGCTGCTGTGGTGTGTCTTCTGCTGTTTTTCTAATGGCTGCCGTGACGTATCTTCTACTGCTTTTCTGGTAATGGCTGCTGTGTCTGTCTCGCTCCGCCCACGCTTATATCACTTCCAGGACGTGGAGAGCAGGGCCACGCCTCTTACGCAAAGATTAGGCGAGACCCTCCGAGCAGGCAATTAGTGCTGGAGAACACATGCATATATTGTGTGCGTGGACGAGAAAATCACCTGAGTGTGCTTATGTCAATTAACCTCCTCGCTGCTGATGTGATCAGGCGCCATCCTGGCGCCGCCAACATGGCACAGCCCCCAACACTTTTTAAATTTTATTTTGAGAGAGGGTCTCTCTAGGTTGGTCAGGCTGAGCCTTAAACTTGCAATCCTCCTGCCTCAGCCTCCCATGTCGCTGGGATTCTAGGCCTGTGCTAGCATGCCCAGCTATTGCTGTATCAGGTGCTCAGGTGGTGATGCTTGTTTCTCCTTCATAACACACTATCATCACTGGACTCTGCTTGGCCTCTTTCTTGGCTTGTATCTTTTTGTACCTTTAACTTTTATCTTTAATCCTCCCCCTTTCACCAGTTGGACATGGGAGTGTCCTTGTAAGACGTGTTCTCATGTTGTTTAATGTGCTCCTGTTTTCATTGTGCTTTTTTGTCTGTCTGTTTTGCAGTACTGAGAATCGAGCCCAGGGGCATCCTAACACTGAGCTACACCCTCCAGTCCTTTACATTTTTATTTCCAGGCAAGGTCTGACTGAGTTGTCCAGATTGGCCTCAAACTTGCAATCGTCCGGCTTCAGCCTTCCAAGACACTGGGATCACAGGCATGTGCCACCACACCCAACCTAAATGGCGTTGTGCTGTAAACCTCATTCTTTCTTTCTCCATTCAGGACTTTACTTTTAAGACCTACCCTGTGTGTACATCGAATCTGTGACTTAGAACAAGCATGTGGTATTTCAAAGCACGCACCCACATTTTAGTTATTTGGACCCCTGACTTCTAAATTGCCTCCCACTACTGGCTGCCCAAACAGTGCCATCGTGAGTGACCTCCTGCTTGTCCCCTCGTGGCCTATGTGGGCATTTCTCTGGGATGAGTAGCCACCATTGGGATGGAGCTATACCCTCTTAAATTGTCTCCCCAAATCTATTCTAACCAGAGTGGTCTTTCAAAAATGCAATCGTGGGGCTGGGGGTGTGGCTCAGTGGTAGAGCACTTGTGAAGCCCTGGGTTCCATCCTCAGCACCACATAAAAGTAAATAAATAAAATAAAGGTATTGTGTCCATCTACAACAACGACCACCAAAAAAAGCAAATGTGTTTGTGTTCTGTTATCCCTGTCTCCTTTCCTGCCTCCCTCTCTCCCAACCAAACCCACCTCCCTTTTCATTTCAGTCTCCTGGGCCTCTGAAAAGCTGCCTGGAGCATATTTATCACTGTCCTCACCTCCATGACTCCTACTCATCTGCAGATCTCCCTGACTGGGTCAAATGCCTCTGTTGTTTTGTTTTGTTTTGGTACCAGATATTGAATTCAGGGGCACTTAACCACTGAACCACATCCCTAGCCTTTTTTTATATATATATTTTTATTAGTTGTTGGTAGATCTTTATTTTTTTTTACTTATTTATATGTGGTGCTGAGAATCGATCCCAGTGCCTCACCCATGCTAGGCAAGTGCTCTACCACTGAGCCACAACCCCAGCCCCCTAGCCCTCTTTTTGTATTTTATTTAGAGACAGGGTCTCACTGAGTTGCTCAGGGCAACTGAGCTAAGGCTGACTTTGAACTTGAGATCCTCCTGACTCAGCTGCTGGGATTACAGGCAAGAGCCAGCATGTCTGGCTCAAACACCTCTATTGTAATCACTCACAGCATCTTGTAGACCTTGGTCATTGTGGCAGTAACACAAATGTCATAATTTTATATCTGTGACATAGTTTAATTCGTGTCTGTCCTACCATCCTTCCTTAGATCATAAACTCCGTGAAGCCTGGGCTTCTTTCTGTTCCTGATCTTCTCTGTACCTTTAGCACTTAACCTAGCACTTTAGCACATAGCACAAATACGTTTTTAAATGAAAGAGCAAATGAAAGTGTCATCTCTGCTCAGGAAGAACCATGGAGGGGATAGTGTCTTGGTGGGGTGACTTTCATGAATTTGGTCCTCAACTTTGCAGGACCAGAAATTCCATTTTGTTAGCAACTGCTCAGGATAGATTCCTACTGCAATAACTGCCAAGAAACTGAAGGTATAAATCATAAGTTTGCAAAAAAAAAAAAGAAAAGAAAAGAAAAAAGAAACATCAGACCTTCCTTTTCTCATCTTAAATTTCATTGCTACAACCGGGTGTGGTGGTGCACACTTGTAATCCCAAAGGCTTGGGAGGCTGGCAGGAGGATTGCCAGGTCAAAGCCAAACTCAGCAATTTAGCAAGGCCCTAAGCAACTTAGCGAGATCCTGTCTCAAAATTAAAAAATAGAAAATAAAAGGGCTGTGCTCAGGGGTAGAGCACCTCTGGGTTCAATCCCCAGAACAAAAAAAAATCATTGCTACAGAGCATCACATCTGAAATTCTTTTCCAAAGAACCTTGAAAAATCGCAGAGATCTTTCCTGAAGGCTCTTAAGGACACTGAGGAGGAAAGGAAGTTACACTGCATAGTTTTCTGACAATCCCCTTACAAATCCCTTCCTTCACTGAGTTCCACTGTCAAGGGCAAAGCTCACCTAGCTCCCTCTTCCTTGCTTTCTTCACATTCAGAACGATTTCCTTGGGGATTTCAGGAACCTTCTAGGTAAAGCCAGCTGCCCACCTCTCCACTTATCCTTGATCATAACCACCCACCACCCATTTGAGCAAATGGAATTGCTCTCTCTCCAGATCTGACCATCGATGGCGGGCAGGTGGAGGAAAGGATGACAATTCTGTGGATTTTGTCCCTGATGCACATACAAAATGCCACCAGAAGGTGGCATAGTATGCATGGAATACGAGAGGGAAGATGATGCAATACATTAACTCATAAAAATCACCTTTTTGTCTGCTTATAAATTATACATTGTAAAGCTGGGCGTGGTGCCCTGTAATCCCAGTACCTCAGGATCCTGAGGCAGGAGGATTGTAAATTCAAAGACAGTCTCAGCAACTCCGCAAGGGCCCGTCTCCAAATAAAAAGGGCTGGGATGTGGCTTATTGGTTAATCCCCTCGGGGTTCAATCCCTAGTAACAAAAATAAAGCCCAAAATCTACAATCTATAATGGAGAAAATTAAATTCTTCACAGTTCCACTCTAGGATGTCACCATGATGGAGAGTATGTACTTATCCCATAGTCTCCTTTTTATTTTCAGTAACTAAAATAAATTTTCTCAGAAAAATAGGATTACGGAAGCGGCAGTCTGGCTCCTGGGCTGCCCCGGCCTGCGTAGGGCTTGCGCTCCGGCTCTCCCGGGCTCGCCCTTAGGGGGCGACCGGGACTGCGACATGGATGTCTGGGGTGTCTTCCGACGCACGGCCCCTAGGGGTCGGAGTCTGAAGCAGCGTCGCCGCGCAGCGGGCTCGGGTCTCCTAACGCGGCTCCACGTGCGCTAGCTCGACTGCCCTGCAAAACTGAATCCATCGTCCCCATCTGTTCCCACTCATGTTTCAGAGTGAAAGCCACCAAGCAGATCTCAAAGATCACCCTGACTGACCCTGAGAATCCTCTTGACCTTCCTCAGATCTTGACCTTTGAAGATCAGGAGCCCATAGGTGACCCCAAGAACTGACCGCCACCCAGCACAGCAGGGCAGCGATAGCACCTCTCCAGGCCAACCTGACTCAAGGTTCAGATCCTCTGGCAAGAGTGGAATTTTTTTTTTTTTCATATAAAAATGTATTAAGAGCTCAGGGCTGTGGCTCATGCCTGTAATTCCAGCAACTGGGGAGGCTGAGGCAGGAGGATTGCGAGTTCAAAGCCAACCTCAGCAACTTATCGAGACCCATTTTATGTTTCAAAATGTAAAATAAAAAGGACTTGGGGGTTGGTTCAGTGGTTAAAAGCCCTTGAGTTCAATCCCTGGTACCAAAAAATAATTAATTAAAAATCAGCATCCATTTATATTCAAGTTAAGGATGTCACAGAGCCAGGAAAATTGCAAGCACAGCTGTAAGATTTGAGGGTTTCCCTGGACCAGGGCCATGGAGTCTGACAGACACATCTTATTGCACCTCACTTAGCACCCACTGTTCCCCCTGCCTCCATGGTGCTGGGTATTGAACCCCAGGC
Organism: Sciurus vulgaris; assembly: GCF_902686455.1. NCBI lineage: Eukaryota > Metazoa > Chordata > Mammalia > Rodentia > Sciuridae > Sciurus > Sciurus vulgaris. The sequence goes on along the minus strand of NC_136479.1, from coordinate 21,498,454 downwards.
CCTCTATCACTGAGCTACATCCCCAGCCCTTTTTATTTTATTTTGAGCCAGGGTCTCACTACATTGTCGAGGCTGGCCTGGAGCTTGGAGTCCTCCCGCCTCTGCCTCAGGAGTAGCTGGATTACAGGTGTGCACTGACATGCCTGGCTCTCATTCAGGCTTCCTGTGTCCCCTTGGCACACAGAAATAGCACAACCCATCTTGATTAACACATCATGCCCCAGCTGGGGAATTTTCTGCATCCTTTGAGCCAGTGACTTCCGTATATTCCTCAAGTTATCCAGGACTTCCTGGTTTGGGTTTAACTCCTGGCTTTGAGTGTATTTTGCTGTCTACCACACAGGCCCCTGCTCCACAGCCCCCTGAGTTTACTGCAGGCGGATCTTATTGGATTGTAATGCGTGTTTGGCAACCTGCTGGAATGATACAAGGTATAATCCTAAGCAGAAAGAATGCAGACTTCCTCGTGCCTGGTTATACACACAGCTGGAGGCTACAGGATGTCATCTCTTGACTTTTCCCATTGAGTCATCCATGGGGCCCTATAAGTCCATGTGTTGCATTTCCCAGAAGTCCTTCTTTCTTGGCTACTGTCCCTCTGCCCGACCTTCTCCCCAGGGTTTAGATTTCCTTCTTCCAGCACCTGCAAGAATAAGGCCAAGGAGACTTCCTTGCCTGGCTCCATTGCAGCTGATCACAAGTCTTCATGGTTCTCTGTGGGACTAAGACTGGGCCTCTCAGATCCCTTAGGGCAGAGCATCTGGAAGCTGAACAGCAGCGTTGACCTCAGCAAAGCTTCATGTATTCATCTTGTCATTTATTAATCTGTGTGCCAGGCAGCAAGGATACAATGATAAGACTGGCAATGAAGAATAATTAAAACAGCAAACACTTATGGAACACTTACTACCGTCTAGGCACTATGCTAAGCCTTTATCAAGTTGAGTTTTTAACCAGTGTTTCACAGGTAGTATGGAAACCAATGAAGTTTATCCATTGCTAATGGATTATTGCTAATTGAAAACTTTCCCCAATACCCTGCCATGACAACTTGCAATATATAGTCAGCACTGGTTTAAAAAAAAAAAAAAGTTGGCTTTTCAAGCCTCATGAGTCCCCCACCCCCGCCCATTATTAATCTCACTCAATATTAAGGTCATTTTTCTTTTTTTTTCTTTTTCTTTTCTTTCTTTTTTCAGGGAGCTCGGGGTACTAAGGTTTGAATCCAGAGGCATTTTTACCAATGAGCTAAGTCCCCAGCCCTTTTTAATTTTGAGATAGGGTCTCACTAAGTTGCTTAGGGCCTTGCTAAATTGCTGAGGCTGGCCTTGAACTTGCCATCTTCCTAAAGCGTGGGGCATGATGTGGTTGAATATCCCTGGGTTTAATCCACAGTACCGGGAAGGGAAAAAAAAAACACCACATCCCAAGAACACTTATTTCTTAATTTTCTCCATGTTGCTCTTTCTTGGTGTGTTATCTTTCTTTAAATTAGAGTTCTTTTCCTCTTCTTATCATCTGGTTTGTTATTACCCCAACTCTGCTTTGATTCTAGAGGCCTTCTGTTTTCACTTTATTAAAAGTGGGTATTAAAGAACTCAAAAATCACCTGAATCTGGAAAACAAAAAAAATTAGTGTATTGAGGAACACAAGCAGAAGGACAGCTTCTCAGTAAACCAAGGGTGGAATTCAGGAACACCAAGATGACATGGGATTTAATGGATTCACAGGCAGAATGGGGGTGTGAGTGGAGATTCATATCTGGATGGCCTGAGAAAGTCTGGCTTCCTTGGAAACCATAGTGCTGTGTTTGTTTGTTTAAATGTGGAACATTTTGCCTGTCTCATTCTCTGCCAGAGACAGCAAGGCGGAGAAAATCTGGGTGGGCACCTCTCTGGTCCAAAATGAGTCACAGGACTTAGGTCCTTCAGGCAAATGTGTAATATTTCATTTCCACATGTTTCTTATCTAAACTTAAAATTCATACTAATTCCTATTAAATTCACACTTAAGGACAGGTGCCATGGCACACTCGGGTGGACCTCAAGTTCAAGGCCAGCTCGGACAACTTAATGAGACCGTGTCTCAAAATTTAAAATAAAATTAAAAAAAAAAAAAACAAAGAGAAGACCTGTGGACATAACTCAGTGGTACAATGTCCCTTGGTTCAATCTCCAGTACCACAAGAAAAAAAAAATTCACACTTAATTCATCCTTAAATTCATAATAATTCATAATTTTTTTGGCACCGGGGATTGAACCCAGGAGTACTTTATCACTGAGCTACATCCCCAGCCCTTTCTGTTTTTTTGTTTTTTTTTTAGCCAGGGTCCCACTATGTTGCTGAGGGTCTCCCCAAATTTCCCAGGCTGGCTTCAAACCCGCAATCCTCCTGCCTCAGCCTCCCAAATCTCTGGGATTACAGGAGTGTGCCACCCTGTCTGGCAGTAAATGATTTTATCATTTTATTGTAAATTAACCTCCATTTGTCTCCTATAATTACAGTGAGGACATTACATTGGAAACTGATCAACCCTCAACTGTGGTGAGGGCCTTTCCACGTATTAGCTCATGGAATCTTCTCACTAATTCTATGATGTATGTAGAATGTCATCTTTGTCTTCAGAAGAAACTGAAGCACTGGAGGTGAAGTGACACGTCCCAGGTCCCAGAGGCAGCAGTGGATACCAGGCTTGAGGTCGCAAAGTCTATGTTCTCCCTGGCAGGAGAAAGCAGTCACCCAGGGACTCCATTCCAGGATGTTAAGGGGGCTTTCCATAAAGGGGTGGGGGTGCTGGGTGTGACGTGGTGGGAACCATCAGGGGCACACAGTGTGTTGAAGCCCCCCCCCCCTCCTTCTTCATTCCATATTTGGCTTCCACAACCTGAGTCTGAGCCAGATTGGGGAACAGCATGGAGGCAGCCGTGTGGCCCAGACCCAGGCCCCAGGAGGAGCCAGTGGCAGAGGGTGGAGGAAGGGCAGGAAGGAGTGACCCAGGTGAGGCCCTCTGGTCCTACTGGCCAAGATCTCAAGGACTGTTCATGCCCAGACCCTGCCTCCTCCCTCTTCTCCCTGAGAGGCAGGCGTCTCCACTGTGGAAAAATACCCAGCAGAGAGGGAGGAGGAAAGGCTCCCTGGCCAGCTACCTTCCCCTCTGGAGGGCCGGCATTTATGGGCTGGGTTCTGGGAAAGCCAGATTGCATCAGACAGGGCCTGAAGGACTGAGGCCAGTCTGTGGTCTGAGGACAGCCTTATAAGTAGGGGTGAGTGAGCTGGGAGAAGACAGGCGCTTACTCAGGAAATCAGACACAAACAAAACCTTAGGAGAAGAGGAGAGACAGAGAGTGGCCAGACATGATGGCCACCTTGTCCCATGCCTCCAGCCCCTCCCAGCAGCCCCCAGGCCCGGAGGACGAAGATGCCAGCCTGGATGAGTACGACCTCTACGGCCTGGCCCACCCTCACGTGGGTAAGGCTGCTCTGCCCCCTCCCTGGTCCTTCCACTTCCGAGCCCCTCAGCTACCCCCAGAACCCCGCTCCTTGGTCTGACCCCAGAACTTGCCCTTCTCTGCCAACCTGTGCCTATGGCCCCCACAAGTCATGTCCTTCTAATCCCTGAGCCCTGGGACGTCACATCTGGGGGACCCTCATTCCACGTATGAGGAGAAGCAGGCAGGGTTGTGTCTGTCCCAGAGTCACATGGTGATGCCTCTTCTGCCCTGGCAACCCCTATCAACCACCGCTCCTCAGCATCATAGCTCACCCCCAATTCCTTCCCTGGGTACCAGCTGGTGGAGGCCGGAAGGGTCGCACCAAGAGAGAAGCTGCCGCCCACACCAACCGCCCCAGTCCTGGTGGGCACGAGAGGAAACTAGTGACCAAGTTCCAGAACTCAGAGAGGAAAAAGGCCCGGCGCTGAGGCAAGCTGGAGGTAAGGAGGCAGGGGCCAGAGGGCCAGTGGAGGTGTCTCTGCCTCTGAGGGACCGGCCTGAAGATGTGCGGGCGGGCGGGGAAGGAAGAGCTGCCTCAACATTAGAATAAAAGGAGACCTTCGATTCTGAGCTTCCCAGCGACCAGCATGCAGAGGAACAGAGCCTTTCCAAGGGAGGGACATTTGGTTTACAGAGAGGGGCACTGAGACCAGGGGCGGGGGGGGTCTTCTCTGGAGTTACAGAGGAAGTGAGCGGGAGAGACAGAAGCAGAACCCAGGTGTCTGTCCTTTCCTTCCCCCCAGGTGAGGTCAGACCACAGACACTCCACCCAGCCATGAAGACAGGATTGCGAGCAATTGACCCCGGGGGCCTGCTTGCCCCCCACCCCAACCCTAGGACTCACCCCACCCGAGTGAGGCTCCAGGCGACCACCAAGGAAGCACCTCCAGGCCCAGCAAAAGGGCAGGATCGGGGCAAAGCAGGGATGGACAGGCAGAGGCAGGACGGTTCCCCTCCCAAACAGAAGTGCTGAAGGCACAGAAGCCCCCACCAACGCGGCAGTGGCAATAAACAAACCCAGCAGCAGCAACTTCTCTCCCTGTGTTGTATCCTGGCTCTCTGTGTATGTTTCTTTGGGCAAGTTTCTGCCTATGTGTCTCCCTCTGCATGAACCAACAAGAGAATGTGTGGGGTGTGTGTGTGTGTGTGTGCGTGTGTTGGCTCTTCCTGGAGGGACCTAGGCTGGGAGCCATCTCTCTTATTTTGTGTATACACGCTTCGGTGCGTCTATTTCTGTGATCTCTTATGAGGTATGAGGGCATTTCCTCTGTTTCTTTGCAGTGCTGCCCATGAGACATGCCCCTCCTCAGTCCTATCCATTCTGGGTATATAATATAGGGCAAACAAGAAGGTGGTTGGACCTAAGTGGATATATTGATTGCAATATACGTTTGGGCTATTGTACTGAAGACCTGGACAACACAGGCTAGAAAGTTCTTTGTCTCTCACACAACAGCCCAAATGGCAATTTCACTGTGTCAGGGATTCCAGCTACTTTTGTTCTACTCATTGTTCTGCCATGCTCAAAACATGGCTTCCACCTGAGCCCAATGTAACTTCTCTAGTACCTATAATCATACCTGTATCTCAGCCTATGGAAAGAAGTAAGAGACCAGAGGAGACTGGGCCTGTTCATTTCTAAGGGCATCATCTAAAAGTAGAACCCTCACATCTGTTCAGAATTTAGTCACATGGCCACACCCAACTACAAAAGTTGCTGGGAAAGTAGTATTTAGTTGCTTAAACCACATGGTTGACCGAACTGGGATGAGGCAGGGTTTTACTATTAAAAGAAATAGGAAAGATGGGCTGGGTTGTGGCTCAGTGGTGGAGCGCTTGCCTAGCACATGTGAGGCACTGGGTTCGATCCTCAGCACCACATAAAAATAAATAAAACAAAGGTATCATGTCCTTCTACAACTCAAAAAATATATATATATATAGGAAAGAATGGATGCTGGAAGAAACTAGCAAGAGACATTGCCCACATACAGAGCCAACGGAAATAGGAGGAGAAACCCCGAGATCTGGCTCTGGACTTAGCCTTTCTCCTTTTCTCTTTTCCCTTCCATATAAGCCCTAAGTTGTTCTTAGGAACCCAAAAATAAGGACAGAGGGTAGAACCTGTTGGAGCAGTAACAGATCACAGCAGACTGTGGCTGGCAGGAGCACTTGGGGACCTCTGTCCAGCCATCTCCCGTGTCCAGCCTGATCACAGAATCACAGATTCCACGCACAGCTGGGAAGGACGTTGGCGGACCCCACTCCTCACGGCACCAGAATGGCCACTGCTTAATCAAGTACCATTAGGGATGGGACCTGGTTTCCTGTGAAGGTTGTCCAGTTCCACCTCGGGGCAGCCCCTTGATGTGGGCTGGAATCTGAATCGAGTCTAAACTACCTGCCCCTGAGCCGGCCTCTGTTTCTCGCCTCCTGCCTCCTGCCCATGGGCTTTGCTCACAGGCCTCCCTCTCTTTAGTTCTGTGCCCAGAGCACAGCCTCCTGACCTCCTCCCCGCAGGGGGAGCCTGGGCCCAGAGCCTCACAGTCAAACTGACACGTGACTCCTCCGGATGTCTCCTGGAGCCCTGTGGCTCACTAGATGCCTACCACCTTCCCTGAGGCGTGGCCTGCAGGGAGGGACAGATGAGACCCTGGGACAGTGGGAACCAGGCCGGGTGGCCACCATCAGCTTTAGAACCCAGGGCAAGTGACAGCCTAGCACCAGCCAGAGCGCTCTGAGCTCAGTACAGATCTGGGGTGTCAGTTTCAGAAAATCAGAGCGACAACTCCCATGTTTTGGATTCCTGCTCCATGACAAGTTTTTTTGTTTGTATTGTTTTTCAGTGTTGTGGATCAAACTCAGACCCTCCCATACACTCAGCAGCAATCTGTGACTGAGCTACCTCCCAGCCCCATGACAAGTGTTTTATAGTATTTGTTCCATGTAATCCTTATAATAATCCAATAGGACATATTACTATTGAACCCATTTTTTTCAGATGAGAAAACCGAGGTTCAGAGAAGTTAAGTCATTTGCCCAAAGTCACACAGCCTGAACCCACAGGACATGGGATTATGAACTCAGGTCTGTCTGATTTTCAAAGCCTGGACTTTTTCCTTTCTGCTACATACCTACATACACGAAGCGAAAGGTACTGACAATGAGGAATCCTAGACTGTAATTAGTTTCTGGTCAGTTACTCCTCTGAGCCCTCTTTTCCTCACCTGTCAGATGGTGAAACTAGTCTCCCTTCTGTTAAAGAAGAAAGTAAAGACTGAGAAGTGCCCTGTCCCTAGCTGATGTGGCCACTCCCAGCATACTGAGTCCTACACGCCACCCCTCACTCTTGGCCTCTGATTGGCCTTCCCCTGCCTCCCTCCTCCCTGGCACAGCCTCTGCCTGGGAGGCCTCCACTCTGTTCCAGGAACTGTCAGGATGATTCTTGAATTACAGAACTTCTGGATGAGGAAGGACCCAGTCTAGAATCTCCCTCTTCTGTCTCTGTGCCTCCTTTTCTATCCCCTTTCTTTTTCTTCTTCCAGTTGCATGGAATGTATGTTTCCCCAGTTAGGGAGGGTTCCTCTGAGAACTGGAGAAATCGCTGACTTGTTTCCCCTTGGGGGCTTACAGAAACTTCCCTGTGAGGTTTCCATAACACGAGGATTCCCAGCAAATTGTGAAGAATTGAGAAGCGCTCTGTGGGGTTATTTGTTTTGCAAACAACCTGGTCCCCCATGGACCCGTTTCTCAAAAGCCAGCCCAAATATATAGAGATATAGATAAATATAGACCTATAGATATGTCTCAATCTATATGTCTATATATATCTTTAAATTTCAGAATGACCCAAAGTTAATTTTCAACTGGCACTCCTCAGAGATAATACTAACAATAGTCATAATCATAGCTACATAATCATAGGACGCTCTGACTCAGGGTTTTCCCAGCTTCATCTTTCACACAGAACTTTCGTGATCTCTGTTGTACAGCCATTCAAGCTACACTGGACTGACAGCATTGCAAAACTGCCCCCTTGCCTTTTATACTCAAATGTGTTTAAAAAGAAACTATATGACCACCCCAAAGGGAAAACCACAGTTAAGTATCACAATTAAAAATTAATAGTAAAAAGAAAGATCTCACTATAGCTTCTTTTTTTAAAGTTCATCTGTTAGCTGGGTGTGATGGCTGTTCGCCTGTGCATTACCTACAATGACTTGGTGTACCAAGAGTCACAAGGGTACACACTTGGGGAAGCACACAGTGTGATTTTGTGACATAATAATAAAGGTATACTCGTTGCAGGTGCTATGGCACATGCCTGTAATCCTAGCTACTGGGGAGGCTGAGGCCGGAGGATCATAAGTTTGAGGCCCGCCTCAGCAACTTAGTGAGGCCCTAAGTGATTTAGTGAGGCCCTGTCTCATAATGAAAAATAAAAAGGGCTGGGGATATGGCACCCCTGGGTTCAATCTCCCGTACCAAATAAAATAAACAACAACAACAACAAAAGACCAATGATATCTGAACACAGGTCCAGTGTGCAAGCAATGTGACTGTTGCTCGGTTCAATTTCTATTTCCTGCTCTTTTTCTGCCAGATGGCAGGTGTTCCATGGAGGCCAGGCTGAGGTTTTCCCTCTCCTTCTCTCCAGGATTGCTCCAGAGTCGGGCTGGGAGGGAACGGGGAATCCCTTCCCCTCACGGGACACTGGGGTTTGCCAAGATGGACCCCCTTCCTGCACTTCCTGTCTGCTCTCTACTCCCAACCCACACAGCCCTTGCTCTCCCTATGTGTCCTCTGGGCCACCTCCTACAACCCCCATGTCACACCAGGATTCAGGGGCACCACTGGGATCTGTCAGCCTGGAAAGGGGAGTCAGATCCCCTCTGTCCTCAGTTGTCTCCCACCTATTCAGAAACAGTGGGCACCAGAGTCCTTTCTCGGACAGTTTTCTTTGCTTTCCCTTTAAATTATCTCTTTCCTTCATTTGGAGGAATAGCGTAATGTTTCCCCCTCCTCCAAAACTCATGTTGAGATTTAATTGCCTTTGTAACAATTTGGGGAGGGGGGAGGTAATTAGGCCTAGAAGGTTCTGCCATCATGGATGAGCTAATGCTGTTATGGGAGAGTGGGTTTGCTTTTCTGCCACCTCACAGTTGCTGAGGCCCTCTGCTTTTTATTTTTACTTAATTTTTTTTCTGAGACAGGGGCTTGCTCTATTGCCCAGGCTGGTCTCAAACTTCCTGGCTCAGGCTCCTGAGGAGATGGGACTACAGGCACATGCCCCTGAAACCAGCTGTTACTATGTGGTTTTGCTTTTGAAGTGCTGGGGCTCGAACCCAGGGCCTCAGGTGTGTCAGGCAAGTGCTCTACCACTGAGCCACAGCCCCAGCCCCGCGGGTTCTCAGCCTCCAGAACCGTGAACCCACAGATTTCTGTTTGTTAGGAATTACTTGGTCTCGTGTTCTTTTACAGCAGCACAACAGACTAAGAAACACCCCCACGCCACCGCAAGAGAGCGGTGGGTCTCACTGGTGGTTCAGGAAGGCCATGAGGGTGAAAGGGGGTGGGGGCTCCATCCTGGTTTGTCCACTCCAGCCACCCACAGTGATGGCGATCAGTGCGCACTGAACATTCGCCAAACCTGCAGGAGGGGAAAGACCTGGAGCTCGGGCCACTGCTGGTCCAAGACTGAGCCAAGAATGGCCCAGATGTGGTGACCCCCATGTTCCCATTTTCTACAGAATTCTGGGGCCTTCGTTTCATGACTAAGAGATCTCTGGAATAAAAAGGTTTATTGAGCTGTTTGTTACAGATGGTCGTTTGGGGCAAAAGAACTGATCCTAGGGAAAAAAATCCCTAACTCACCAGCATCACAGCCAGAGAGCAGTTGAAAAATGTCCCCTAGCCAGGCGTGGGGGCTCACATCTGTAATCCCAGCGGCTCGGGAGGCTGAGGCAGGAGGATCACAAGTTCAGAGCCAGCCTCAGCAATTTAGTGAGACTTGAAGAAACTTAGTGCGACCCTCTCTCTAAATAAAATATAAAAAGGGCTGAGGATGTGGCTCAGTGGTTAAAACCCCTGGGTTCAATCTCCAGCACCAAAAAAAGAAAAAAGAAAAATATCCACTAGCCCTAAGGGGCCAGGGTATTTTCTAACAAAACTTTAGGGAAAAGAAACATAAGGCTGAAGTCGAACATGTGTTGGGTATAGAAATGAGGAAAGGGATGATGAACAGTGGGGGACTCTTTTGATAATTGGGGGCGAGGGTACCGGGGATTGAACTCGGGGCACTCAACCACTGAGCCGCATCCCCAGCCCTGTTTTGTATTTTAGAGACAGAGTCTCGCTGGGTTGCTCAGGGCCTGGCTTTTGCTGAGGTTGGCTTCGAACTCGCGATCCTCCTGCCTCAGCCTCCCACGCCGCTGGGATAACAGGCCTGTGCCACCGTGCCTAGCTCATTTTTGATAATTCTTGGTTAGTGCAAAAAGCAGACTCTGATGTGGCCTTGATGCGTAACCTCAGCATACAGGAAAGAAAGGTGGATCAGATCTTTTTTTTTTTTCTTTTCTTTTCCTTTGTTGATTTAGCTTGGAGCTGCTAGTTAAAATGAACTTTTACCTCTTACCTCCTTCCATCCTCTGACCCGAACATCTCAGAATTCCTCTCTTATCAGCCTCCAGAGAGTGATAGAAGGGTCCCCAGCCCTGAGTTCCTGTACTACCAGCCACCAGACACAGGAGGACTCTCCCCAGGGCTGGGACCAGCACCCAGGGCTCTGTCAACTAGAAACACTCTTCGTAAAACAAGGTTCTCTTTTCCTTTCTGATTACAAAAGCAGTTATGGTTGTGGAATCACAAGAGAATCCCCAACCTCTGATCAGTCTCTGTCCCCCTCACCAAACACACCCTCTTCTCAACTTCTGCAAAGCCCTTAAATGATACAATGAATCCATGTCATCACTTTATGGACGGTTCACACAGCTCTGTGCAACAGTATCCTCTTCTCTCATTTCTGGAAAACCAGTTTGGAGGGTTTTATTTTTTTAACTGGGGACTTTACTGGGTAACCCCATATGGCCATGAACATTCTAAAAGTGTGAACTCTTGCTGGGCGTGGCTGCGCACGCTTGTAATCCCAGCGTCTCCGGAGGCTGAGGGAGGAGGATCTGGAGTTCAAAGTCAGCCTCAGCCACAGTGAGGTGTTAAGCAACTCGGTGAGACCCTGTCTCTAAGTAAAATACAAAATAAGACTGGGGATGTGGCTCAGTGGTCAAGTGCCCCTGGGTTCAATCCCTAGTGCCAAAAATAAAAATAAAATATGGACTGTAGCGAAACACTGTTCTTTCCTCATAGAGCTTACAGGGACAATGGGGCACAAACAATGACGAATGAACAAACAAAGAATTTCCTCGAGGCTAGTGCACTTTAAAATGCCTTCCTTCAGGAAGACTTGCTGAGAAGGTGACCTTTAAGCAAGATCCAGAAGGAAGTTTCAGTCACCTCGAAATTCCTGTTTATTCCTTCAGAGCACACGGTACCTTCCGAGGTACTGTATGTTTATGGACTGGCTGATTTCCTCACCACTGTCTCTTCAGTGCCTGGACATAGTAAATGCTTAGTAAATATTGATTAAATAATACTAAGAACAAAATAAACAGAACGATATAATCTGGGAGTGATGGGTGAGGAGAGAGGTCAGACATCTTTGAAAAGTTGGCATTTGGGCTGAGACCTGAAGGATTACGACAAAGAATTAAGTGTATAACAATAGAAGTGTGCGTTATCTGTGACTGTGTAACACATTACCCCCAAACTGAGAGGCTTAAAACAACACTCAGTTATTATCTCACTGTCCCTGTGGGTCAGGGATATAGTTGTGGCTTAGCTGGGTGGCTCCAAGTCTCTCACAAGCCTGCAATCAAGGTCTTGGCCGGAGCCACAGTCAATTTAAGGCTGACAAGGGAGAGGAGTGGGGGCAGGATCTGCCTCCTTGTGTACTCTATAGAACAACTTGGGGTCCTCATTGGCTGCTGCTCAGGGACATCAGCTCTGCCTTAGTCCCTTTTGTGTTGCTATAGCACAATACCTGAGATGAGACATTATTAAAGAAAACAGCTGCTGGGCATGGTGATGCACACCTGTAAATCCAGTGATTCAGGAGGCTGAGGCAGGAGGATCACAAGTTCAAAGTCAGTCTCAGCAACTTAGCGAGACCCTGTCTCAAAAATAAAAGATTGAAAGGGTTGGGGATATGCCGGTCATGGTGGCGCACCCCTGTAATCCCAGTGGCTCAGGAGGTTGAGGTGGGAGGTTCGTGAGTTCAAAGCCAGCCTCAGCAATTTAGGGAAGCCCTAAGCAACTTAGTGAGACCCTGTCTCTAAGTAAAATATTAAAAAGGGCTGGGGATGTGGCTCAGTAGTAAATCACTCCTGAGTTCAATCCCTAGTTACCTCTTCCAAAAAAAAAAAAAAAAAAAAAAGTTGAAAAAAATGAATCACTAAGTCCAGTTCCCACTTACCACTATCTGCAAAGCAGAGCAAGTGAGGGCGTCTCAGGCAGGGAGGACATGCTTAGATAGCAAATGGACATCTATCCTAACTGGCAGGATTTCGGGCAAGGAATGACTAAGGGGAGAAGGAATGGGGACAGACAGGACTCGGACAACCTGGCATTTGAGATGACACCAATTCATACTCAGAGTGGGAAAGTGACAGAGTGACCCACCAGACTTCCAGGGGCTGTTTGCAGAGGAATGAAGGATGTCATAGGAGTGACCAGGGAGTCAGAGCTGATCAGTGACAGGACAATAGACTTTGAGGAAAAAACCTGACATGCAAAACCATATGAGAACCACGTGGGCCCCTCTGCCCTCCTCTAGTCAGTTAGTAAGTTCGTTGTCTGAAATTCAAATGCATTTGGCTGATAAAGAGACAGTTACCAATATAGAGTAGTAAGTTTGCACTGTGAAAAGTGAGGCTTATTTGGTTTGAGGATGGGATGTGTCAAAGAGAAAGCCAGACATTAGTTAGAGTGATAGGGGCACACTCTATTCATTTATTATTTAGTTTTGCAGTGCTGAGGATGACACCCAGGACCTTGAACATCTTGAGCATGCTAGGACTTTTAAATACTGTATCACTGAGCTGTATCCCACCCCTAACAGGGACATACTTTCATCAGTAATACACTATTACAATAAAGAGAGAGTCTAGTGTGACTTGAATTCAACTTTGATTTATACAGAGGTGAATGAGAGAAGAATGAGGAAATGGGGGTGCACAGGAACTCAGCAGAGTCAAGAAATTGAAAAATTAACAAAAATGGGAAATTGAGTGTTGGTCCACCTGAAACTACCTGGATTTGCTAACTGGTGCTTACTGAAGTCAGGCACCTACCCTCCCACAGAGGCTGGGAGACAGAGGCCTTATCTTCAGATGTTGGCTGGAACAAATAGTATAGTACATTCTTTGGGCAGCCTTGAGTTTTCTCAGGGAGGCAATTTTGGGGGTTAGAGTCATCTGATGGGTTTGGCCTTGAGCTGCTAGAAACCACCTTCATGTTTGTTTAAGTCTTTATAGGCCAAGGTTGAGGCCTAGTGGAGAAAGAGCTCAGAGGAGCCTGGCTAGGGTTTGGTCAAGAAGAGACTGCTTGTCAGGGGATCAGCAAAGGCCTCCTGAAGTGTGATTAACAATTGGTGAGGCTGGAGAGGTGGACCCCAGGATGATGTTTTAGATCTAAGAAACAAGAAAAGTTGACACTTCCTACTGCTGAAGAACCAAGATGAAATGTTACCCAGAACAGACTCGGGCCCCAGTTGGCCCTTCCCTCCCAGTGGGTCTCCACCCAGGGTGACCCTGGAAGTCAGGAGCTCAGTGTATTTCCTTTTGTTTTGTGTGTGGAGGAAGAGTGGGTGCTGGGGATTGAACCCAGGGGCCCTCTACTACTGAGCTACATCCCAGCCCTTTTTTAAACAATTTTTATCTTGAGACTGGGTCGCTAAGTTGCCAAGGTTAGTCTCTAAAGTGTGATCCTCCTAGGATTCCTGATAAGTTTATTCCCCCTGGGACCATTGCTATTTACTGTCTCAGAAAAAGGAATGATCTTTGTAGATTAAGTACAGGGTGTGCCAATTTACTTAAATATAATTTCCCAGACTCAAACTGTGCACTCAGAGACTTGAAACAAAGAATCCCTGTTTTATGCCAACCCAGGATATGTTCTCACACCTCAAGTCAAAGGTCTGGTTGTGAAGGTTGACGCACGACTCCACGCGGAGAACTACAACTCCCAGCATGCCAGCGGGGATTTTCCGCGGTGCCTGCTGGTAGCTGTGACGGCTCAGACGCTGAAAGCCCTGACTTTTTAGTACCCTCACGGATGACGCCATATTATGGCGCCGAAGCCGCTGCCCGGCTGTGGGCGGAAGCGTTTGGGAAACTAGCTTTCTATTAATGGAGGGGAACCGGGTTAGGGGAGGGTACCCCGGGCAACAAGAATCTGTAGGAGCGGGAGAGGGTTACTTTGCGGCCTCTGAGTTGACGGGCCTGCTCTGACCTCATCCCTAAGACCAACAAAAATGGTGATGAGGACATTGAAGTCCTACCAACCAGCTCTGCCCCGAGGACCCTGGTGAACAAGTTTGCCCAGAGATCCACCACCTGGATGGAGTGAGACAGAATGGGGGTCAGATGAGCGACACAGGGGGAGCCTGATGTAGCTCTGACCTCTAACCTCTCCCCCTGGCTCCCTCCCTGAAGGCCAGGCCCCTGCCTTTTTCTGCCTCTTTGCTCCTGAGGGCTTCAGTGTATTTATTGAGAAAGCTTGGAATGCACAAGCCTGGTCAGGGAAGCAATATCAGAATGTGGAGGAAGGTCGTGAGCTTCCTGGTAGGAGATCTGTGCAGCGCCTCGCGGGGATGGGGGACTTCTTGAGTTTCATACTTTGCTCTTGTGTCTCTCTGTCCCCTGCATGCTTTTGACCTTTGCCATCAATAGTCACATCCCTAGTGCTGGGAGACACAGACAGGTCCTGCTACTTGTGTCATGGGTTAGGGGACAGGGTGAGTAGAGTTCATTCTACTCTGGAATATGAACAGGAAGGATCAAGATGGAAATCTGGCACCACTTAGGCATGGGGACTCAGGACTTGGTCTCTTGCTACTACTATCCTTCATGCTTGAACTCTGTTTTCTGGCCCCTCTTCATTCCGTTATTCCCTCGTTATAGGCCGTATGGGTTATTTGTTAAGGGTACAGACTTTTTTTTTTTTTTTTTTTTTTTCTTTTGGTCACTGGGGATTGAACTCCCTTAACAACCACTGAGCCACAGCCCCACCCCCGGCACTTTTTATGTTTTATTTTGAGACAGTAAAAATAGTTGCCTAGGGCCTCACTAAATTGCAGAGACTAGCCTCTAACAGTGATCCTCTTGCCTCAGCCTTTGGAGCCACTGGGATTACTGAACATAGGACTATTTTGAGGATAAAATGAGCCAATAGTTGAAAAGTGCATAACATGTATAAACACTTGATTCGATTTTAGTTGCAATTCTATTACCTTCAATATAAGCTCCAAGGAAGTAGAGCTTTCTCCACAAAGGAAGGGATATTCACTGCTATGTCTCTAATGTCAGGAACAATGACAAGGACACATTGAATGGGTCTATAAATACTGACAGCATCATCTCAGTTTTCACACTTTGAAATACTTTCTCCGTTGTCTTCTGACACTACATAATACTGTTGGACTTTTTCATGCTTCTTCGTCTAGCCTGCAATTTAAAATACATATATTATTTATTTATATATTTCTTGTAACTCAGGATTGAACCCAGGGCCTGATGCATGCTGGGAAAGTGCTCTACCACTAAGTCACATCCTCAGCCCTTTTTATTTTTTATTTTGAGACCAGGTCTCACTAAGTTGCCCAGGCTGGACTTGAACTTGTGATCCTCCTACCTCAGCTTCCCAAGTATCTGGGATTATGAGTGTGCACCACCATGCCCCACTAGCATATGATTTTTGACCCTGGAAAATCAGTTTAGAAGAATGGATCAAAACAGAGCAGAGGGAATATGTGCTGTAAGTGACAGAAACACAGATCTCAAACTGGCTTAAGAAAAAAGAAAAAGATGAGTTTGTGAAACAACATTTCAGAGGTAATTACTTGGAGAATGGCTGGATCTGGGAACTCAAAGTAAATAATAATCAAGATTCTTGTCTTCATCTCCAGCTCTGAGCTCTGCTTTCTCATGGGCCAGCTCCAGTCTGAGGGAAATTTTTCCCTCATGGCGGCTCCCAGCAGATTCAGGTTCACGCCCTTCCATCAGTTCAGCAATCCCTACAGAGAGAGAGGGCTTCTTTCCTTAAATCCCAGGGCTGATTTCAGATCCACATGTCCATCCCTGAACCATTCTCTATAGCAAGAGTCATGGGCCATCCTGACCGGCTGGGCCTGGATCTTGGTGTCTACCATGGTAGAAATCCTGAGCAAGTGAACCGATGATTCCCCAGAGAAAACCCAGTGCTTTATTTTATTTAATGATTTATCTATCTGAATGTTTATTTGTTGATTTATACTTTTTTTTTTTTTCTTTTTGGTACTAGGAATTGAACCCTGAGCCACATCTCCAGCCCATTTTTATGTTTTATTTAGAGACAGGGTCTTGCTAAGTTGCTTAGGGCTTCACTAAATTGCTGAGGCTGGCCTTGAACTCGTGATCCTCCTGCCTCAGCCTCCTGAACCCCTGGAACTACAGGTGTACAGTACTGCACCCATCTGTTGGTTTATACGTTGATCAATTGATTTTTGTGTTGCTGAGAATGGAACCCAGGGTCTCACACATGCTAGCAAGCACTTTAACACTGAGCTATACCCATGGCCCTTAATTTTTATTTAAAAAGGAAGAAAAAACCGGGTGCAATGGTGCATACTATAATCCCAGCGGCTCAGGAGGCTGAGGCAGGAGGATGGAGAGTTCAAAGCCAGCTTCAGCAACTTAGAGAGGCCCTAAGCAACTCAGGAAGACCCTGTCTCTAAATAAAATATTTAAAAGGGCTGGGGATGTGACTCCATAATTAAGCACCCCTGGGTTCAGTGCCCGGTAGCCTCCCTGCCAAAAAATAGGGAGGAGTAGGTGGGCAAATGGAAGAGACACACAACCTATGTTCCAAACAATGCTCTTCTTTCGGCACCCTCTCGCCTCTGGCCGGCTGACAGTTTTTTGCTTTGGGACTTTTCGATGCAGTTTGAGCATCCCTAATCCAAAACTCTGAAATCCAAAATCCCTGTTTGTTTGCGTATTTATTTTTAGTGCTGGGGATCAAACCCAGGGCCTCTTGTATGCCAGACTAGCACTGTATCACTGAGCTACACCCAATCCTAAACACTTTGAGTGCTGACATGATGTCACAGTGGAAACTTGCTTGCCTGGCCTTATGTGACTCTTCACAGTCAAAACACCAAAGCATTAAAAATATTGTCTGAAATTGCCTTTGGGCTATGTGCATAAGGTATGTATGAAGTGGAAATGAATTTCATGGGTCCCCTTTCCCCCACGATATCTCCTTATGTATGTGCAGATATTCCCAAATCTGGAAAAATCACTTCTGGTCCCAAGCATCTTGGATAAGTGATAAGTAACTCGTATGAACAGCATTTTCCAGTTTCTAGAATCCCTGAGCCCATGCTCAGGCGTGCTCTGTTCCTCTGTGAGGAAGGTACTGCTACATCCCTTCTCCAGGGAAAAAAGTGAAGACCAGAAAGCAGCTTCTCAGGGTCTTCCAGCAGCTCACGAAGCCTGCCCTGCCTTGTCTGGTTGGCTCTGGTGTCACGTGCATGGCCGGTGCTCTCAGCTAGGTCGTCTCTGTGGGCAAGGACCGGGGTTCCCACACCTCATTATCAAACCCTCAATCAATCACATCCTCTCTTCTCTACCCACGTGCTCCACTTCAGCAGAGAAACAGGGGCGAGTGGAAGTTGATCGGATCGACATTACCAACAGGACCTGAATGTCTGATGAGGTGGGTCTGCTGAAGGGCAAATGGGGGCTCCTGAGTATCGGGGGGCAGCCCTGCCCCTCTGGCCCAGGAGCTGAGTGCCACCCAGTGAGGAAGCTGAGGCTTCCTCACCCGACTCCAGGACCTGGCTGGCGGTCTCCCTGAGATATCTGCTTCTGGCCTGATCTCGACTCTTACATCTTGGGGTCACCAGCGCCCTTCTGCCTGTGGCTCCCCCTCCCTGGCCTGCGCTCCGCTCCCCACACCCTTTTCCCCTTCCTAAGCTCTCCCTGTAGCCTCTTCTCTCTTTACCTTCTTCCCCCAACTCTCCTCAGGCATGTTATGACAACTAGCATTTCTCGATGACTTCCTGTGGGCCAGAGCTTGTACAACTAATAATAACCAAAACCCGGCATCTTCCCACATGCTAGGCCCTGTATGAAATGCTCCACACACAACAGCTCAGTAGGCCCCAGTCATGAGTTTGTATTCTTTTTTCTCACTTACAGAGGATGAAACTACAGCACAGAGAGGTTAAGTAACTTGCCTAAGATCACACAGCTATTGAGTGACAGTGCCATTTTGTGTGCATGATTGTCACAGGAGTCCTATCCCACTGGAATTAGTGGCCTCGTCACCTGGTAGATGAGCCAAGCACAGGGAGTTCCATGCCATGACCAAAGTCACACTGAAGCTCCGAAAGTAGGAATGAAGGTCTGTTTGACTTCCCAGCCAAGGCCCTGACCCTTCCCAAGTTCATCTTCATGCCTGGACTGAGCCAGGCCAGGGATGGGAGTGTGGGCCTCATTACACAATGGGGAAACTGAGGTACAGTGTTGGACTCTAGCCTTGACCAGGAGGGTGCACCCGGGAAGGGCAGAGCGTCGCTGGGACTTGCACCAGAACGCCTCCTTCCAAGGCTGGTGTTTCTCTTCTGCAGCCCTGGATGCCTGGGCTTCCTTCTCCATGCTCTGCAGACCTGGCCTTCCTCTTCTGCTTCTGGTCGCTCAGTCCTTCCGGCCCTGCTGCGTGTCACTGCCATTGGACACCCAGCGATGGGCCTCTGCTTGGGGTGAAGAGCACTCCCCGCTGCCGCCTTCCTCCAGCCCTCCCCAGGTGCCGGCCATGGCTGGAGAGTAGCAGGCACAAGCACCCCCACAGGGAAAGGGCCGCACGTCCCAGGGCAGACACCACATTTAGAGCAGCCCTCCAGGTGGACCAGACCAGCTGGACACCCAAGGCCTTGCTGATGCTCTGAGGATAACTGCAGAGGACATCCTGTGGGGTGGGTGGGGCTCAGCGGCAGAGCCCCCGCCTAGCAGCACGAGGCCCTGGGTTCCATCCCAGCAACGATAACAACCAAAAGAAGAAAACCAACCAGGTGGGCAGTAGGGCGTGCAGGGACGATGGCACAGGTGAGTGTGTACCAAGGGAGGGGCTTTGGGCCTCACCCACCACCCCTCTCCTGTGGGAGGGAGTTGTCCTACCCCCAGGGTCTCACCACCTGGGCTTGGAAGCCTCCAGCTGAGGCCCAGCTCCAGATACCCCCTACCTCCCTGCCTCCACCCCAAGCCGTCTTGGCCATCTTGGTTGTCTTGGTTTTGCTGAGGGTTCGCTCCAAACCTTAGAGCTGACATCAGAGAGTGTAGGGATTTCCCTCCCTCGCCCAAACCAAAAGGAGTTCCAGTCTTCATTCAGTCCTGGACCTGCTGTGTGTCTTGAACAAAACCCCCCATCCCCCCAGGCCATCCTGAAGCATCTGGAGGCCCCCACAGGGCTCAGAAAAGAACCAGAAACTCTCATGGATGGTTTTTCTGTGTTGTTGTTTTGTTTTTAACTAGGGGTGCTTTACCACTGAGCTACAGCCCCAGCCCCTCCTTATTTTTTTATTTTGACACAGGATCTCACTAAGTGGCTGAGGCTAGCCTCGAACTTGCAATCCTCCTGCCTCAGCCTCCTGAGTCGCTGGGATTATAGGCCTGTGCCACTGTGCTTGGCTAGATGGTTGTTTTCTTATTTCACCACCCAGATTTTAGTTTCTCTACATAATCATAGTGGCAGCCCTCAAAGATCATTGTCACATTTCCATGAGGACACTGAGGTCCAGGGCAGGCCAATGACTCACCTGAGGTTATCAGCAGGGCTGGCTCCACACCAGAGCCCACACCCCAGGCTTCCTGGTTTCCTTCCTATCAGTTCTCACCTCTCACCACATCCCCCTCTTTGTCCACTGGATCCAGCCCAAGTCACAATACATCACCCGAGACCAACTTATGGAAATGGAGGCTCAGGTAGCCAGAGACTAGTCTGGACCCATCCTCCAAAAATATGAACCGAGGCTGCCACTGCTTTCAGTGACCCTCTGAGTACTTGCCAAGGATCTGCTCTACCCTAGGGCCATGTCCAGCATCCCAGGGGCTCCTTTCCGTCCCTGTAGCAAGAGGTCCAAGCCTGGGCAGGAGCAGAAGTCCGACGTGACCTCAGGGCTCAGGCTAGTTGTGGTCCTGCTGCTCCTTCCCGATGACTTAGATGTCGCCAGCCACATCGCCAGAACCTGGATCAGACGTTTGTGGCGGAAACACATTTGTTTGACAATGATTTATTAAGTGCCTCCTATCCTTGGCTTCTGGGGACACATCACTGCACTGAAAAGGCACAAATTCCCACACTTCTGGAACCCAGTCACGACACAAAATAAGAAGACAAACATTAGATATCAAAAATATGCTAGGTAGAAAATGGAGAGAGGGGTTAGAATGTAGCAAGTCTGCATTTCTTCATAGGGTGGTTGGTGAAGGTCCCATTTGGGAAGGTGATAGTGGAGCAGGGACAGGAGAGGGTGAACTTTGCAGATGTCTAGAAGAATGTTCCAGACGGAAGGAGTAGCAAGTGTGAATACAGGCCTGAGGCTGGAGGGGGCTTGATGTTCTAGGAGGAAAGCAGCATGGCTGGAGTGAGGGCAAAGTGGGCAAGACAGAGCTCGTGCAAGATCCACTTGAGACAAGACGTGTGGCAAGAAGCATGAGCCATTTATCGGGGAGGCCAGTGACACCAGGCTATGTGTGCAGGGAAGGCTGGGGAGAGGGAACCATCAAGAAGGCAGTTCTAGCAGAGAGAGCAACTTTGCAAAGGCAAACCTGAGTTTTCAACCTTGACTGCAGAGTCACCAGAGCTAGAACAGGGAGAGGATGGGGTGAGGCTGGAGGGAAGCAGCAAGGGACAGGGACCCAGGAGACTGTCATCAGAGATGGGGAGAGGGGGTGCAAGATTTAAGAAGTGGCCAGCCATGGTGGTTCACACAGATAATCCCAGCAACCTGGGAGGCTGAGGCAGGAGGATCATAAGTTCCAGGCCAGCCTCGGCAATTTAGTGAGACCCTGAGTCACTTGGTGAGACCCTGTCTCAAAAATATATACATATGAGAAGGGCTGAGGATGTGGCTGAGTGGTAAAGCATCCCTGGGTTCAATCCCCGGTACCAAACAAACAAACCAACACAAAAAGATTTGAGAAGTGCAGTGGCAGTCTCGCAGGGAGGGGTGGTGGAGAGTGGAAGGGAGGACCGCATGCTCAAGCGGGTAAGAGGAGCGGCCATGCCTCCAGAGTGACAGGAAGGACTGGGGAATGCATGGATGGCCAGTCAGTCCTTGGTCGGTCCTTACCATCCTCCTTGAGATTTATGCCCCCAGCCCTGTACCAGGGGAGCCCCAGCTGCGTGGGAAATGGAGGAATGAGCTGCTACCACTGGGGGGCGCTGCAAGGAAACCTGCCTGACCAGGGACGCTCCAGCTCGGTTTCCTTCTCCTCCCCCAGGAACCCTCTAGACAGCTCCCAGGGCAGCCACTGGTTCCCCCCTACCCCTGGCACAAGGTCCTTCAAGCAGCCCTGGGGGCAGTGCCCAAGCAGAGCTTAGGAGACAGGGTGTGGGAAGGGGAAGCCCCCTTGGTTTCTGTCTCATTAGCAGGGACCGGGCAGGGAAACCCCACAAGTCCTAAAAGGAAAGCGGCAGCGGTGGGTCTCAGGGAAGACCAAGAAACCCCCATCCCCTCCCTGAAGATGGGAAATCCAGGGTGTGGCTGAGGGTGGGGCTATGCTGGAAAGGAGAACCCTGCTTGATGTAGCCCAGCCCCGAAGAAGCTCGGGGATTCTTGTGGTTTCTGGCAGCGCCCTGATCCTGACCTCACACAAGCCCACCCTGGCCTCGGGCTGAGCCCTGATCCTCGCCCATAGATGGATTTCTGACCCTAAACAAGCCCATGCCGGAACAGAGCAGAGCCCCAGGACATGGATAGCTCTGACCCCAAACACAGACAGAGCCAGGATATGGGGCCCAAAGTAGATTCAGAGATCAACCTAGACTAAGTCCTGACCCTAGATACAGTTGGGGCTTTAATCCTATATCTGATTCTGACCAGACTGAGCCCTTGACCCTGAATGGAGCCAGTCCTGGTCCCAGACATGTTCTTGGGCCTGAGTCTCATCCATCCTGACCCTGGTTATGCCATCCCTGATGTCCTCAGACCACCCCATACCAACACTCATCCCAGCCACCATTTAGATCTGATGCGCACCTCTCTCTCTCTCTTCCCCACCCCCCATACACCCCCCTCAGCCATCTGGTAAACTAGAAAGGATGAGGATGACTCAGAACCCCAAGTCCCCTCTGGCGGGCAGTCCCCTTACCTGGCCATCCATCTTTTGAAGGACAGTGGATGGGTGACGGCTCCCAGATGATGGTGACAGAGCAGAGAAGCAGGAGGGGGTTTGAGTCCCTGGGGCCCACCAACAAATAGAGCTGGACAGCATGCCCAAGAGGGGGGAATTGAGGAAAAAGCTAGAACGTGAGAGCCAGGAGCCCAGACTGTCGGAAACCCCAACTTCCCGCCATCCCCCGTGCCTCCCACCCCCTCTGGGAAGGGAAATCACATTTCCCTATTTTAGCAAGGGGTGGCGAAAAGCGAATACAAAGTTGAAAGTACAAGTGGGACGGAAAGCGAAACCAGGTGCAGCCCCCAGTATAAGACTCCCCCTACCCAGGAGATGGCTGGACAAAGAGGCTGGGCCCTGACATGGGCCAGACGGCAGGCAACCTTGGCTGGCGTGAGTGGGAGGCCAGGGCTGAAGCGGAGGGGTGGGAGGCTTGGTGGAGACGGGGCAGAGGATGGGAAGGCCTGACGGGTGTGGACAGGATCCATGGCACGGGGGCAACCACTTAGCCAAGACCAAGGACCCAGCTAGCTGGTGTCCAGGACTGACCATGGCATGAATGAGGTGGGGGACCTGCGGTGGGAGGGTGGGGGGTGGGGGCAGGGCACAGGATGGGACAGTTTTGCTGGCATGAATGGGAAGGATTGGACAGCCAAATTGACCAGGACCAGGACGAGGCAGATAAATGATGAGTTTGAAGTCAATGAGCCAGAGCCAGATGGTATGGCTGAGACTGAGCACTGAGGTGGGTCAGAGCAAGAGCAGCAGATGAGCTGGCACAACGCTCATGTGAGGCTGAAGCTGAGGAGCGAGCAGCCCAACGGGCCCAAAGTCTTCAGTTCAAAGGTCGGAAGGAGGTCCCATCTGCAGTTAGTGGCTAAAGCATTCAGGGGCTGGTCCCAGAGCAGTAAGCAGAGGAGACGGTGGTATCTCAGGTAGGGCCAAAGGCTTGAGGATGAGGAGAGAGCCTTCAAAGGCCAGAGCCAAGAACCCAGGACTGGATACAAGGGTAGGGAACGGCTGGGGACTCTAGAGCTCAGACAGGAAGAGGGGTAAGTACAGGTGACACATATATATCAACCTGGATAGGCAATAGCCACAAGGACCTGGGGGTATCCACTCTGCCCCCAACAGAGTTAGGAAGAAGCCTATTCTGTCATGGGTCTCCAGAATGCCATAGGGTCAGAGTGGCCCCCAAGCCAGGGAGCCAGAACGCCAGAGATCTTAGGCATGGCCCACACCCTCTGGAAGTCCATGGGCGGAAGTGGATGGTCCAGAAACTTCCCTTACCCTTTGCTGAGAAGCGCTTTGAGGAGCAGAGCACAGAGATTAGAGATTAAGGGGCCTGGAGAGCAGCAAGATCAGGGATGGACTGGGGTTCAGTTTTGGTTTGAGTTTCAAGGGGAATTGTGTAACTTCGTGGTGGCTAGATTTCCTCACCCCAAGGGAGAAACCACTGAACACTGTCCTCTTCCCAGGGCTCACATCCGTGGCCCCTCATCCCCCTTTCCAGGAAAACAGGGTTTGAAGCACCCTCTGAAGCCAACCGGTCTGACCCCCACTTTGCAGATGGGTATCTGCATAGAAAGGAGAGGCGACTCACTCGAGGGACGACCAGGAGAAACAGAGCCCCCCTCCCAGTTCAGACCCCCTCCCCTCCCAGAACCCCTGTCCTTCCAACTCCCACGCTGCAGATTTCCCCAGATGGGCTCTGCTGCAGAACGACACCCCGCCTTGGAGGAGGACTTACCACTTGGGATAGAACCACTGACCATGCCATCCCTGGGACCCTAGTGGCCAGTTGAAGGCATCAGAGTCACCTGGCTGAGCCCAAGGAATCCTTGGCAGAACAGTCAGTCCCCATTCCTGGGGCAGGTAGCTGCCTCCTCTGAGTTCCCTGGGGAAAGCACGTGGGCTCTGTGTCTGGACAGAGCTGGAATCCAGCCCTGGCTCCCCCTCCCTCTGGCTCTCTCAACTCAGTCAGGCCAGTCACCTCCACTGAGCCTCTGGTTCCTCCTCTGCAGAATGGAAAGAATACCCGCAACCAGGCTGCCACAGACAGTTGTGCCACTCAAAACAGGCCAGGGGAGCTAGTGGGGAGCCAAGACCCAGCCTCAGGTCTGCTTGCAAAAATGGGCACTCTGTGCAGACTCCAAATGGTGGCCTCCGTGGTCCCCTTGAGGTTGGGAGGGGCGGTTTGAAGATACCTGAGTAAGTTCCCACGAAGTGCTTGCACATTGCGCAGGCTCAGAAAAGGCACATGCCCTTTCTTCTCTAAGTTCTTCCCACGCCACATCTTGCTCCCCTTCCTTGTCTCACCAGGGCTCAGCCTGTTACTGCTCTCCTTGCTCCTGGTGCAAGCTGGTGTCTGGGGATTCCCAAGGCCCCCAGGGAGGGCCCCCCTAAGCCTGCAGGAGCTGCACAGGGAGTTCACAGTCAGCCTGCATCTCGCCAGGAAGCTGCTCTCCGATGTCCGGGGCCAGGCCCACCGTTTTGTGAGTTTCCCCAATGCAGCTGGCTCCAGGGATGAGGAGACCCCCAATCCCTGTGGGCCACCACTAACAGACTTTGCCCTACAGGCCGAATCTCATCTGCCAGGAGTGAGGCTGGACCTGCTGCCCCTGGGAGAGCAGCTCCCCAATGTTTCCCTGAACTTCCAGGCCTGGCGCCACCTCTCTGTGAGTGAAGGGCTGTTGGGGCGGGGCCGGGAAGCTGGCGATAGGCAGATGAACACAGAGACAAGTTGGGGGTTGATTTGAGGATAGAACGTGGAAGAGGCTGAGTGTGTGGTTGGATATAAAGATGAACCAGAGATTTGAAAATGGGGTTAGGAAGAGGGAAAGGGTCGGGAGGGTAATGGAGTGGAGAGGGAATGAGCGGGATGGAGTTGGTGTTGCGGGGATGGGAAGAGAAGAAAGGTTGGTTAGAGGTGAGGATGAGGGCAAAAATCAGGTGGGGGATGGAGAAGGGATGAGGAGGGCTGGTGGGAACGGGGTGAGATGGGATGGGAAGATGGTGAGAATGTGTATGGAGGAAGGACGGAGTTGGGACCCGGCATGGGAATGAGGGTGGGAAAGAGGTTGGAAATAGGGAGGAGACAGGATGGGAGGGTGGAGGGATGGAACCAAAAGGCAGGTGCAGAGTGACAGGGACAGGCATGGGGTCAGAGGGGTGCAGCATAGGACAGGAAAAGGAAGTGGGAAACAGGTCAGAGACCTGGAGAAGGGAAATCTGATGAACACAGGAAGGAAGTGGGGATGGAGATGAGGTTGAGGACAAAAACCCGAGGGAGCTGGGGTTGTGGCTCAGTGGCAGAGCGCGTGCCTGGTATGTGTGAGGCACCGGGTTCGATTCCCAGCTCCACAGATATATAAATAAAATAAAGGTTCCTCAACAACTAAAACAACAAAACCACGCAAGGATGGACAGGCGCGTGGGACGGATGCGGGGCTGGGTTTGACAGGGTCGTCCTTGACCTACCCTTTGCCCCTCCCTTCAATAGGACCCAGAGCGACTCTGCTTCCTCTCCATAATGCTCCGGCCCTTCCATGACCTGCTGGGAGGACTGGGGAGCCAGGGGGGCTGGACCAGCTCAGAAAGGACACAGCTGTGGGCCATGCGGCTGGATCTCCGGGACCTGCAGTGGCACTTCCGCTTCCAGGTAGAGTGCCCACCCACCCTCTTTGACCCCCGAGACCAATGCACAAAACTGAGGCTCATTGGTTCCCTTTAAAAAACACCCCCTGACCTCAAGTTGGGTGATCTGGGGGGAGATGTTCCTCAAAGCAAGTGTGCAAGAATGTGTAGGAGTGTGTGTCTTCTTTTGGGGGTTGGTCTCTAGTGAGATAAGAGCCCTTCTCCCTGTGATTCTGACGTCACCCAGATCCCCCTGAACATTTCTAAGGGCAAGAGAAATTTCAGTCTTAATAAAAAAGAAATGGAAAACACAAGCAGCAGAGAAACTAGCTGTGCCACTCCCCACCATTTCTGATCTGGACACGATCCAAATAGCAGAGAGGAACTTCCAGAATCCCAACCCATCCACAGGGCAACCCAGCTTGGTGAGCATCCTCTTATTCCAAAACTTCCATCTTCTTAAATCAAAAAAGTCAGGTTAAGACATGTGAGATGAGGACATGGAAAATCTGAAGCAGGGGGATCCAGGGGCCTGATGTCATCAAGCCACTGGGTTCAAATAAGGAATGAAGATTTGCTCAGGGTCTCTGCCTGGCCACTGTGCCACTGTCGGGGCTGTGGGTCTCTCTTCACAGGTGCTGGCTGCAGGATTCAACCTGCCTGAGGAGGAGGAGGAAGAGGAGGAGGGGTATGGGCTGCTGCCAGGGGCTCCAGGGGACCCCGCACCAGTGTCAGCCCAGGTGTCCTGGCCCCGGCTGCTCTACACCTACCAGCTGCTGCGCTCCCTGGAGGTGGTCTTGTCCCGGGCTGTGCGGGACTTGCTGCTGCTGTCCAAGGCCGGCCACCCAGGTCTGGGCTGGGGCTCTCAACACCCAGACCCCAGCCCTGATGGAGCAATCTTTTAGTCCCCTTCCCTCACTCTTTAGGACTTCAGGACTAGCTTCAGACCCTGCCCAATAACTTAAAGCCCCTCCAGTCCTTGCGAGATATTTATTTCTTGGATATTTATTTGTTGTCTAGGGAGATGACAGTCTATTTATTGTTTCATCCTTGGCACACCGGTGCCTAATAAAGCCCTCTCACCCTCTCTCTGCTTCAATATCTTTTCACAGAAGGGGTGTCAAACACCCAAAGGGCCTGAAATGGAGCTGGCAGCCTCCGGTTACCCAGAACCCCCTCTCTGTTCATTCGTTTTTGGGGGTCCTAGTCCACCTTCCCCCACTGTGACCTGCTCAACTAGCAGTTACCATAGCAACCAGCAGAGTTCTGAGACTGAGCTATCGGTCTGGAAACTCAAGGCAGCTGACCTGCTGCTGATCGATCTTTGAAACCAATTCGCGTTCCCAGGCCCTCCAGACCTCTTTCCTTTGGGTGGGCTTCCACCCCAGAGGTGTTACTCCTACACGGCTCTCTGAGGGGCCTGGGAATGGTTGGGACCCGAAGGGGTCTTAGAGGGAAGGACGCGGGAGAAGTCTCCATAGCCCCAGTTTTTCTTGCAGTCTTTTGAGTGGCTGAGACAAGTTGGGGAGGTAACCAGGACAGGAACTCCTGAGAGTTGGAGCCACCCAGTGGCACAGGTGTCTACAGTCTGCACTGGAGAGTCAGATTCTTGAAGTTCATGTTCTTCACAGACATCTGGTTATGTTCACTCTATGAATGACACACCAAGAAACCCAGGCCCAGAGAGTGGGAAGAATGCATCCAGGTGGCAGAGTCAGGGTGAACAGGGCCCAGGGGAGCCTGGTGACTCTCACAGCCTGGCTCAGCAGGATCAAGTCTCAATCACTGGGGCTTCGGCCGACCCAGTCGGGCTTGTAGCTCCTGCATCATGCCTGGGTGTGCGAGGCCAAACCTGGAGGTGGAAGACAGGCGCGTGCAAGGTGGTCCTCAGAGGCCCACAGCCTCCTCCCTACCCCAGCGCAGTGCCCTGGTGCCTACCCGTGTCCCAGAGGCTTTCTCCTGGCTGGTACTGGGGTCCCTTCAGGCCTTGGGGGGCTTGGCTCTGGGGTCTCCTCCAGCTGGAGTGGTCTCTGCTCAGGGTCTGACAGTCCCTCCTCGGGCTGGGGGCTGGGAGGGTCCTCTGGCTGCTCAGGGGCAAGGGTCCGCCGGAAAGAGGGCCGAGAACGCCGCTGTGAGGAGCTTCGTGAGAGGAGTACACGGCTCCTCGGGACAGAGACGTCCAGGGGGGACCCAGGGAGCAGGGCCTGCAAGGAAGGGGACAGAGAGTTCTGTGGGCTGGCTTCTAGATTCAGCTTGTCCCATGCTGGACCCCACCAGAGCCCTCACCTCACACCAGCTGCTGTGAGTGTCCCCTTGGGCACTTCCTGCAGCCTCAGTCTCTGAGGGTCCAGGCAGGGCCTCCACAAGGGCCCGTTGTGTCGGCTGCCCCTCCTGGTCTTGGACATCCTCCAGGCCTTCTGGATCAGTCTCCTTGGCCTCTGGCCTCTGGCCTCCAGTTCCAGTGTCCTCCATATCCAGCAGCCTTTGTGCTTCTCCCTCAGGGTGGTGGTCCCCACGCTGCCCCTCACCGTCTTTCCTCTGCTCTCTAGCTTGCCATGCCCCAGCCTCTTCTTCCAACAGCGGCTGCTCACCTGGGAGCCCCTCTGCCTCCGCTATGGCTACAGCATCCTCTGCTCTTGCTGCCTGGGGGCCTGAGATAAAGTCCTCCATCGCACCACCTTCTTCTTCTGCCACTGCAGGTCCCCCCACCTCTGCCAGCTCTCCTTCCCTGGCCTCTAAAGCCTCTCCTTCACCAGCTCTGCCAGTCATCTCCTCTTCTGCTGAGGCCTCTAGACCAAAATCCTGCCCATCTCCGTTCTCTCCCCCTGCAGCTTCCACCAGCTCTGCTTCCCCCTCAGCCTCCTCTCTCCCATACTCCCCTACCCAAACTGCCCCAGCTTCCCATTCTGACCCTTCCTCAGTCCCAGCAGCCCTTACAACCAGAACTGCCTCATCCTCCACAATCTCAGGAACCAAAGAATTGGTCTGTGTGTCCTCATGGTCCTGGAGACCCAGAGCTGCCTCCTGCAGCCTCCAGCCTCCCCTGGATGTTAGGTCTGCCTCCCATGGTACTGAGGCCTCCACTTTGCTATCCTCAGTTTCTCTGGCCTCTGATTGTTCCAGTGACTGGCCTATCCCTGCCTCTTCCCCTGGTCTTCCCTGCAGTTCCTGGTTTTCTGCTACAAAGGCCTCCCCCTCCTCTGTCACACATCTTTGGATCTCTGGCAGTTCAGACTCCCAATCTC
This sequence comes from Sciurus vulgaris, assembly GCF_902686455.1. Classification (NCBI taxonomy): domain Eukaryota; kingdom Metazoa; phylum Chordata; class Mammalia; order Rodentia; family Sciuridae; genus Sciurus; species Sciurus vulgaris. The sequence goes on along the minus strand of NC_136479.1, from coordinate 21,469,370 downwards.
CATTGGCCTTGGCCTCCAATGCCTGGCCTCCTGTAGCCTCTTCCTTCCCATCTTCAGCATCTGTTTTTACCTCCTGGGAATTTCTACTTCCCCTGTCCCTTCTCCTCTGGTTTCCCCAGGCTTCTCCTGCAGGGACCTCAGGATCCACAGACCCCGTGTACCTATAACACTCCTCCAGTCTCCTCTCCATCTCTTCTTTTCTCAGGTCTGAAACTCTACCGAGTTCTTCCCAAAACCCCAGTTCTTCCTCAGGTTGCTCTGTTGGGGTCAGGACACCTCCCATTAGCTCATGTTCCTGGTCTTCAGTGACTCTGTGTTTGAGGTCATCCCACTCCTCCTCCAACACTTCTTGGCTCCTCTGAGCCTCCTTACTTCTCTCCTCCACAAACTCATCAGACCTGGCCTCTGGGACTGCCTCCAAGTCAGAATCATCTCGAGCCTCTTTGTCCAGGGTCAGCTCAGCCTCTGAAGCCAGACAACTCCCTTCCTCCGCCCGGCCCTCCTCTGCGTGCACCTCCTCCTCCAGACCCACTCCATTGGCCCTGAACTGCAAGTTTTGCCTCCCCTTGGCCTCTTTCCCATGCTGATTGATCTCCCCTTCAAAGCCCTCCCCTGCCTCCTCCTCTGACTCCTGGCCTTCTGCAGCCTCCCTCTCTGCTGTCTGGCCTTCAGCTGCCTCTTCTCTTTCCTCGGTGCCCAAGGCCTGGGTCTGTCTGCGGAAAAGCTTCACTTCAGTCTCTCTCTTCACTTCCTTTTCTTGAACTTCCTTGGTGGCCTTGTCTAGGACACAGACTTTCCCAGTAGCTTCTGGAATCCTTTCTCCTGAGACTGGCCCATATTCTGTCCCCCTGACTCCTGGGAGGTCAGCCTCTTCCCTGGCTAAGTCTGTCCAGACCTCCTCCCTGCCTGAGGAGGTTATTCTGGCCTCTTCTCTGCCCAAGGTTGCCCAGTCCTCAGACTCTACCCCTGTCCCCTGGGTCCTTATGCTTTGGCCACTCCTCACCACTACCAACCCCTCTCCTTCCTTCCCAGGCCCTCTGGTCCCAGACCCTTCAGTTTCTGCCTCCAAAACCACTTGCTCTGTCTCCCCACTGTTCCCTGCCACCTTCTGGCCATCAGCGCCAGCCTTCACCTCAGGCTTTCTGTGCCAGGTCCACTCTGACTCCACCCCCCTGGCCATCCCTGGCTCTGTTGCCCTGACCTCTTCCTCCTCCTCCTCCTCCTCCTCTTGTTCCCAGGTTCTCAGCGTCTCCCCTCTGTTCACTTCCTGCTCACTAGACTCCTGTCTGTCCTGGGATTGACTGCTCCTGTCTTGCTGAGCCCTGGACCCTGTCTCAGACTTCTTTCTAGCCTCCAGGGGGGCACTTGGCTCCTGGTCCCTGAAGGCCCTGGCTGCCTCCCAGGTCCCAGTGTCCTGCCCATCTGCTTGGGACCCGGGGGAGCTGCCTTTTCCCCAACCCCAGGTCTGTTCTGCAGCGGAGCTTCCCTCCAGGCGTCTTCCAGCCTCTCCAGACCCTCCTGGCTTTCCAGAACCCCTGCTTTGGCTATCTCTAAGGCCCTCCAGGGCCTCCTGGGCTTCCTCCTCTCGAGTCTTCTCTGGCTTTCCTGCCGCCACCTCCCTCAGTTCTTTGGCTGCCTGTGCCTCCTGCTCTACAGTGGGGACCTCATCTCCCATGAGGTAGAACAAAAAGGCATTGAAGGAATCCTAGAAGAAAGCGGTGAAGGTAAAGGCATGTGGGGAAGGCCAGGCCCGGTCCCTTCCCTGGACACCCTGGGCCAGAGGAGCCCACAGTAAGGGAGAGGGGTTTGGGATCTGGGCAGACAGGGAGAACAGGATCTGCAGAAGGAATGAGAAGGGGCCTAGACTGGGGGTGTGGATGTGCTTTGGAGGAGAGGGATTGAAGCTTCCTGGCCCTGGGAAAGGAATCTGTAGTCCAAGGAGAGATTCAAAGGAAGGAGGGAAGGTGAAGACATAGGGAATGGGGTGAATCTCTGGCATCTCTTTGCCCCTCTCACCAGTGCCCCCCTCAAAGCCTGATGCAGCCCAGGGAGGTGTAGCCGGAGGAAGTCCATCTTGTCTGTTTCTGTGTGTCCAGAAAGCTGATAATGACGGTCCCCACCCACCAAGACTTAAGCCAGTCTTCCCCAGGACCTAAGACACTTCCTCTTCCCCTGTCTCTCCCTGACGCATCCCCAGGCCCTGCCCACCTTCCCCAGGGCAACCGCAGTCTCCACCCCAGGTGGGGAAATGGGTGTACGTCACCTGTGGGACACAGGTGCACATTTAAAGTGCAAAGGGTGAAAATGGGGAAAAAAAAAAAAATAGAAGTGGGAGCAAGGGACCTCGGAATTGGGGGTGGGGGAGGGGGCATGTGGCAACTGCAGCCTAGTGACTCAGGTCTTGTATTCACACCTCAGCCATTTCCGTCTGCCCCAAGCCACAGCCATTCTGAGAGAGGAAGCTGGGGTTTCTTGTTCCTGTTTTGCCTGGGGACAGAGAGGTGGAGTGAAGAAAGGGCTGGTGGGAGCTCTGGCTTCCCATTGCCCTGTCATTAATGCTTCCTTAGAGGATAAGGGGCTGGACTGGTGGCTCTGCCACCCATCCCCTCATCCGTGGTTATTCTTACAAAAAGGACTTGACTAACTTTGTTTTGTGCTTATTTGCATCTACCTCCCACACTCCTGTGAGTTCCTTGAGGGCAGAGGCCATGTACGAAATGCTGCTGAATTTCTAGCACTCTGCATGGATAGAACTATCTCATTTCTAATTGGTTGAGTGATCTGGGAAGCACATCATAAGGGGCACATTTCAAACAGCAGTCTGAAGTCCTGGTGGAGGGAAAGAGCTGTTAGAGATGGGCACAGGCAGTTGGAAGCCATAGCAGAGTTTTTCACAGGGGAAGGACATGATGAAGAAAAGCCAGGATTCTGCTTTACCTAGAGGAAGGTAAGAGAATGACTCCTTATTTGAGACTGGGTAGAGTGGCCTCCTCCCCCGCTCCCCTGCCCAACCCCACTTTTCCTAATTTCCTATAGCAGTTGGGTGAGATCACAGAATCAGAATCTTAGGACTTAGAATCTTAGAACTTCTGATGGAGCAGGAATCCTGCAGCGGTCTGCCCAATGAGGCAGTGCTATTTCTTATTGCTAAATGGGTCTCTAAGGTCACCTTTAGATCGAATGTTGTGTGACAGTCGTTAGCCTTTTTCTTCTGGTATCTCAGTTTTTCTCATCTGTAAAACCAGGAGTTGGAATACTTCTGTGATATTTTTGGTACTAGGATAACATGGGAGTTTGGATACTGTCAATAGATAATTCAGAAAATCCTCATAGTTGGCTATTATCTTTATTTTAGGTTTATAAAACAATACGTACGGATAACAGATTAAAATATGAGTGACCTGAGTTTGGTTGTTTGCTTTGAACCAGAACCGGTCCCGCGGGGAGAGGTGGGAAAAAGGCGGGTGGCCATATTTGTTCCTGGCAAGCCAAGGCTGCTGGAGAAGAGTTGAAGCCGCCCACGCCATGACTAGCACTGGCAGAATTCTGTCATGGTTTTCTGTGCCAGTAATCGTGGCTCTACTTGGCTCCCACCCGCTCCAGTTTAAAACCAGCGGTTCCAGGACTCTCCTGCATTCTACCTTTCCCACGCCCTAAAGTTGAGAAGACCGAAAGCGAAGGCAAGAAGAAGACCCGGAAGTAGGGAGGACCTCCGAATACGTGATGGGGGAACCTGCGGGTGATGTCACGTGATCCACCAACCTGCCTGGGCTCCTTGGTGCGGAACATTCCGCTGTTCTTAAAGGTACAGGCCTTAGCCCCCGCCCCATGCCCCCCTGCTTCAGAGGGGACGGGGGCGGAGTCCGACCGGTGGGGCGTGGTGCGGAGTGGGAGGGGGCCGGATCGAGTCCTGGGCTCTTCTGATTGATCGTGTGGCGCGAATACAGCAGGCAGCTGGAGCTAGGTCGGGCAATGGGGCGTTGACCAGTCTCGCCTGTCGCAGACCCTCATCCACCGGTCAGAGCCAACTCGCTGACTTTGGACCCTTCGGGGGATCTGAACTTGATGCCATGGGAGGCTGTGAGGGCTCCAGGTGGCGCCTTCCAAATTCCGAGAGTGAGTATTGTGGCCCGCCCCCTCCTCTGCCCCATCAACACCCGAGGGGCTTGGAATCTGGCTTGTCTGGGGAAGGCGCCCTCGGGGCAGTAGTGCATCTGCGAGTGGGAGGGGTCATACACTCTTCTAATTCACAGGGGAGGAAACCACCTCTGAGCCCCAAGCCCCTCTGCTGGATCGTCAGAGTGCGCATTGGAAGAATGCGGTGGGCTTTTGGTAAGCGTCTAAGAGTTCAGCTAAAATAGAAATGTAGCAGCCGGAAATGGAGGAGAAAAATTGAACCGTACAAAGAAGCTGAATCTACAAATATTTATTTAGTTAACTGATTTGCCCTGAAGCTGCCTGTGAATTTTCCAAAATTCACTCATTTACTTACCATCTTCACCTATTGGCCAGATCTTCAGTACCACCTGTAAGATCACTCCGTGTTCTTCAGCCTCAGCCTTGACATTTAAAAATACACATATTAAAAAAGAAAGAAAGAAAGAAAGAAAGAAATTGAGCCACCACTTCAAGTGGAAAACCAATATTTTCCTAATGCATGTTCAAATAAATGGATCACTGCTAAAACTTTTTACAAGGTAATCCGTGTACCTTCCAGAAGCATTCAGATACTGAGCCTTGAGAAGTACTACTAGCATTAGCTTACCCCATTAAGTCACAAGTTTTCATTTCTTTGAATATTTCAATGAAATTGACCCAGGTGCCTTAAAATAGGTTGGAAATCATAATCTAGAGGTTATATGTATCTTTTATATGTTCTTTCATATATATCTTTTCAAATGCTATAATTATCTACCTACTTTCTCAAAAGAATAGAACTGTAAAAGCATGATATTTATGTCCCAAGTTACCATAAATGGTAGTAGTTTTTGCTCAATTTGAGTTTTTCTGTGTGTCCCACATCTGGAACAGTAGGACTTAATGAGTTAAACTTGGAGGACTTGGGTGGCAGGTTGGGTTGGAAGTGGCTTCCCATGTAAATCTTTGGAAGAGTGACAACTTCTCTGAGCTTCAGTTTCCTCAACATTAAAATAGGAAGAGCCACTTCACAAGTTTGTGAAAAAGACCCATGAAATCTCTGACACTGGGCCCAATTTTTTTCCCTGCCACTGAGCACAGCTTTGGGAGATGAAAGTAAGTGAAGATCCCCTATGGATTACAGATGCCTTTGGCATTATTTTAACCTTTACAGCACCCTGTGGAGGTAGTCAGGTGAGACATTTATGTTCCCATGTTATACATGAGTTATACTGAGGCAACAGAAAAGGAAGTAACAGACTTGGGACCTGAATAGTCTTTTGAATTTCAAACCCTGGGATATTTTTATTGTTCTTCAGGGCATCAGTGGTTGAAAATGGCCCAGGAACTGAATCACATTTGGAGCTTAAAAGAAAAAGTTGTTAAAGATAGCTTTCTGGGAGGGGCCTCGGGAACTTGGAAGTGAACCCAAGTCTCCTATCCCCAAACCTGTATTTCTAACCCAACATTGAAAGAAGATGGGATCTGGTGAAGGACATAGGTAAGAAAGGATCACAGGCATTAAAGCAAGTGAAGATCTGTCCTGCTCATTCCAGGCTCCTGGGCCTTTGCAACAACTTCTCTTACGTGGTGATGCTCAGTGCTGCCCATGACATCCTTAGACATGAGAGAGCCTCTGGGAACCAGAGCCATGTAAGTGAGTCCCTCTCCACCACCACCATGGTTAGTTCATATAAAAAGATTAGGACTCACCCTGGGGCAGAGGCCCCCCCCCTCACAAAATAAAGTGACCAATGGGGCAAGGGAACTAGTCTCCCAGGCAATCAGGGCAGGGAAGATCCCTAAGAGATCAGTAGGTGCCAAGTTGACAAACTCAAAAGTAGCGTGGAAGGACTGTGGTTTATGGCAATGTTTCTTTTGCTTTTCTTTCTTATTTTTAAACCACTGAGCCACACCCTTAGACCTTTCTATTTTATTTTGAGACTGGGTCTCCCTCAGTTACTGAGGCTGGCCTGGAACTTGTGATCCACCTGCCTCAGCCTCCTGAGTCACTGGGATTACAGGTATGCACTAACATGCCTAACTTTATGGCTGGGTTTCTTTTTTTTTTTTTCTTTTTTGGTACCAGGGATTAAACTCAGATGCACTTAACCACTGAGCCACATCCTCTAGCCCCCCCCCCTTTTTTTTTTTTTTCATTTAAAGATAGGGTCTTAGCACAGGCCTTATAGCCTATCTCGTAGAGTGCCTGCCTCCCATGCTTGAGGCCCGGGTTCAAGTCCCCAGCACTGTGGGATTGTGGAAATAACAAACAAGATAGGGTCTTGTTGAGTTACTTAGGGCCTCACTAAATTTCTGAGGCTGGCTTTGAACTCATGATCCTTCTGCCTCAGCCTTCCGAGCCACTGGGATTACAGGCATGCACCACCACACCTGGCTATAGCTGGGTTTCATAACCTGGGGCTGGAGATTCTTGGTTGTGGGGCCATCTTGTCTGTGCCTTGTAGGATTTTAGCAGCATCCTGTGCTTCTGACCACTAGACGCCAGTAGCATACCCCTGACAAGCAAGTGGACAGCCAATAATGTTTCTAGACATTGACAAATGTTCCCCGGGGATTAGGATTGCCCCCAGTTGAGAACCGCATGTCTATAGTGAGCTGAAAGTACGTGCCCCATCCAAGCAGAGCAGCTACCACCGCCTTATCTTGTAGATCCAAAAGGGAATTTAGTTCCATCTTTCAAATTAGAGCAGAGCTGGAACTGGGGCCACGTCCCCCACCTTCCTTCCTGAGTGTAAAGCTTTCTTCTCTCCCATCAGGTAGACCCAAGCCCGATGCCCATACCTCACAACAGTTCATCTCGATTCGACTGCAACTCTGTCTCCACAGCTGTGAGTACTCGACTGGTCCCCCACCGCGAACCCCTTAGCACACTGCTGAGACTGTCCCGGTCACAGTTACTGAGAGTGTCGTACCGGGCTCCTGTCATGAGTGGCACATGTTGACTCATAACCCGCATGCCTGTCCTACAAGCTAGGTACTGTACACATTCCCCACTTTCCCGCTGAGGAAACTGAAGCTCAGAGAATGGGAGTACCTTGACCCGGGGGACATGAACCAGATCTGTCTGACTCCAGAGCCTGTATTTGTGGCAGGTTTCATTGCCTGGCTCCTGACTTCCCTTGGCCATGTGGTTGGGAGGATTGTCCCCGGGAAAGCCTGGAGTCTCACTCTGTTCTCCCGTTGCAGGCAGTGCTCCTGGCTGACATCCTTCCCACCCTCCTCATCAAACTGCTGGCTCCTCTAGGCCTTCATCTGCTGCCCTACAGGTCTGGGTTGGGGTGGCTGGAGAAAGGGCTCGTGTGATCAGAGAGGAGGGAGGAGGGAAGGCAAGGAAGGTGGCAGGAGGCTGCAGAGCCAAGGGAGGAGGCTGACCTTCCACTTCCCCTTTCTCCATTCGCCCTTAGCCCTCGGGTGCTCCTCAGTGGGGTTTGTTCTGCGGGCAGCTTTGTCCTGGTTGCCTTTTCTCACTCAGTGTCAATCAGCCTGTGCGGTGAGTGCAGTTCCATGTCCAGTGAATGGGCCCAGAGGAACCTCAGCAGGGCATTCGTAGCGGGTGGTCTCCCTGGCTTCCTAGAGGAAAGGGATTATTTCTGCAGCCCACAGAGGCCTGCTAGGGCTACCAAAAGCAGGAAATGGGAGGCAGGGCTATTTGTAGGGGTAGGTAGAGAAATGGGAGGATTGATGGAGATTGAGCTGAGCAGAGTCTGCCAGACTCCACTGTGGTGGGTGGAGGAGACGTGGAGGGGTCATCCCTGCTCCTGGCTGGATAACTGGGTACTGTTCTCTGCAAGAGGACGTGCAGAGAAGGGGGTTAGCTCTACTTCTCTGTCCAAGGGATCTGACTGATGCTGAGCTGATGCAGACAAGGCCATGGTCAAGCATCTTAGGGCCCTGGGGCTTTGGGTCCACTCTGTGCCTGTCCTCCTCCCAGGTGTGGTCCTGGCCAGCATCTCATCAGGTCTGGGGGAGGTCACCTTCCTCTCACTCACTGCCTTCTACCCCAGGTAAGCAACATGGCGGGGAGTGAGGACAGAGGCCATCCCCCTACCGACTTCAGTCCTTCTGAGAGCACCTGTGTTCTCCTTCCCAGGGCTGTGATCTCCTGGTGGTCCTCAGGCACTGGGGGAGCAGGGCTGCTGGGAGCACTTTCCTACTTGGGCCTCACCCAGGCTGGCCTCTCCCCACAGCACACCCTGCTTTCCATGCTGGGGATCCCTGCCCTGCTGCTCGCCAGGTGAGTAGCCCTGGGCTGGAAGGAAGAGGGATGGGAGAGAGAGGACTTGATCAAGTTCCAGTCTTCAGATCCCAACATTTTTGTTGAGGGGAGCATGGATCGATTTTTTTTTTTTTTTTTTTGCACTAGAAATTGAAACCAGGAGTGCTTAACCACTGAGCCACATCCCCAGCCCTTTTTATATTTTATTTAGAGACAAGGTCTCACTGAGTTGCTTAGGGCCTTGCTAAATTGCTGAGGCTCCTGTGAGCTTGCAATCCCTCCTGCCTCAGCCTCCCAAGCCACTAGGATTACAGGCGTGTGACACCACACCCAGCAGGAGTGTGGATTTTGTATCCTGGCAGGCATAGATTTTGGATACCACTACTCCAGTCTGGAGTCCCAGAGCTGCCACTTGTTAGCTGTGTGACATTGGACAAGTTACTTTGCCCGTCTGACCCTCAGTTTCCCCATTTCAAATGGCAGTAGTTCTTGCTTTCCCACAAGTTGATAAGTGTGAAGCATTCAGCACAGTGTGGTTCCCAAGATGATTCTAGTAGTTCAAGGGTGGACTTCATTTGTTCTGTGTGCTTTCATAATTATCAGGAAACAATTGTAACTGGCCAGTTGAACCTGTGACCTCACAGCTCATAGCTTACTTAGAACAAGGCCAGGTAGAGAAAAGGAGTCAACGTGAAGGAAACATTAAGTAAAAACTTACACATAGGGGGTGGGGTTGTGGGTCAGTCGTGGAGCACTTGCCTTGCGTGTGTGGGGCGCTGGGTTCAATCCTCAGCACCACATAAATAAATAATAAATAAAAGTAAAAAAGTATTGTGTCCATCTACAACTAAAGAAAATTTTAAAAAGAAAACCTTACAGATAGGAAGAATGTACAAATAGCAGATAACAGGAATCCAGAGCATAAGTGACTGAAGTTTGGGAAGTTCTGGCCTAGGCCAAAGTGAACATGAAATAGGCCATAACTAGAGGCATCCTGAGAAAGATGACAGGAAAACAGGACCGGTCTGCTTGGAGGGAGGCAGCAAGCAAACAGTGACCTTGGTAGGTATAAGGAGGCAAATTTCAGCTCAAGAAGGAAGCGTGTGTCCATAATTGGGGCTCTGCAGCACAGAACAGGGTTTCCTGCAGGTGGTAAGCTCCTCACCTTTGGAAGCATACAAATATCAGGTGCACCCTGGGAAGGAGTGACCTCTGGGGGCCTTTCCAGCCCCACAGGGGCTCGTTGACTTCTTCATTCTGCTCACTCTCAGCTATTTCTTGTTGCTCACATCTCCTGAGTCCCAGGACCCTGGAGGAGAAGACGAGGCAGACACTGGAGCTCGGCAGCCCCTCATAGGCACAGAGACCTCAGAATTGAAGCCAGGTAGGAGACGCAGGCCCTCCGAGAGGTCACTTTCTGTCTTCGGGTTTTCCTCTTTTCCTGTCTGCAGTGGGCACAGCCAAGGCAGGATGCGGGTGGGAATCAGGTAGGTTCCAGTCAAAACATTGTCCAAGAGCTGCTTACTGAGTACTGGCTGGGCCAGACATTCTGACTGCTCCAGGGACAGTGAATGCCCAAGACGAGGAGCTGAGACAGTTCGTAAGCAAACCAACGAGTCAAAAAAAAAGTTTTCACATACTGATTGATAAGCACGGGAAGGACATAAAATAGTGATATGTCACAATGACAGTCGAAGAGAAACAGGGAAGGATTGGGTATTCTCCCTTAGGGAATGTTCTTCAGAGAAGGGCTTTTGGAGGAGGTGACGTTTGGGCTGAGACTGTCTAGGTGAATAGGTTCCAGGCAGAGGGAACATGAGGAGCTGTGGCCCTGTGGTAGGAATGAGTTCGGATGCTCTAGTAGCAGAAAAGCCAGTGAGGCTGGGGTGGCATCTGTTGAGGTGTATACAGAGATATGAAGAGGTTTCATCTAGTTTACGTTTATTTTGTTTTTATTTTATTTTATTTTTTTTTAATGAGATGGGATTCCAATATGTTTCCCAGGCTGGTCTTAAACTCCTGGGCTCAAGCAATCCTCTCTCCTCAGCCTCCAGAGTAGCTGGACTTGAGGCACCATTGCACCTGGTTAACTTTGAGAGAGTGTGTGTGTGTGTGTGTGTGTGTGTGTGTGTGTGTGGTGCTGGGAATAGAATGTACTAGGCAAGTGGTGTACCACCAAGCTGTACCCCAGTCTTTTTTTAAAAAATTGTGGTCATATAGAATGCGAAACTGGATGTGGTAGCACATGCCTATAATCCCAGCGACTCAGGAGGCTGAGGTAGGAGAATCGCAAGTTTGCTGCCAGTCTAGGCAACTTAGTGAGAACCCTGTCTCAAAATAAAAATAAAGAGGGCTGGGGGTATAGCTCAGTGGTAGGCTTCTTGGCTAGCATGCATGAGGCCCTGGGTCCAATTCCCAGCAACCCGAAAAGAAAGAAAGGAAGGAAGTAGTGATTGTACCTGCCTGCAGTCCCAGTGATTCAGGAGACTGAGGCAGGAGGATCACAAGTTTGAGACCAGCCTGGACAACTTAGCAAAATCAACCTCAGAGTGAAAAATAAAAAGGACAAGCGCTGGGGATGTGACTCAGTGAGAGCACTTGCCTAGCATGCATCAGGTTCTGGGTTCTATCCCCAGCACCACAAAAATAAATAAATGATAGATAGTTGGTAGGACTAGAGGTAACTCAATGGTTGAGTGCCTCTGGGTTCTACCCCAGAACCACAAAAAAATAAATACATAGATACATAAATAAATACATACATACATACATTTTAAAAAAACCCAACCAACCAACCTGGTCATATATATATCCCTAGCCCTTTGTATTTTTCAAGACTGGGCCTCACTAAGTTGTCCAGGCTGGCCTCAAACTTGTCAGCCTCCAGCCTCAGCCTCCTGAGTCGCTGGGATTGCAGGCATGTGCCACCATGTTAAGCACTACATTACATAAGTGTACACTGTAGTGTCACTTAAGTGTGTCCACACTGCTGTGTTGGCTGGTGCTACTGGCACTGTTGGCCGAGTCCTCAGCGCTCTGACTTCCTCTGTCCCTCTCTCCCTGCTCCCCTGCAGGCTCCAGCTGGAACCTCTCCCTCCAGGAAAGATGGACCGTGTTCAAGGTTTGAGCGGTGGCAGCAGTGCATGCCTGCGGGTGGCGACCACCCTGGGCCTTCCGCTTACACGTTCCAACTCTTCCAGGGCCTGCTGTGCTACATCATCCCCCTGGTGCTGGTCTACTTTGCTGAGTATTTTATCAACCAGGGACTTGTGAGTGAGGGGTGTCGGGAGGGATGTGGAAGTAGCATTTGGATGGACCCAGCATCCCCACCCATCTCTCCTGTCTGGTCTTTGCTGCAGTTTGAGCTTCTGTTTTTCCGGAACACGTCCCTGAGTCATGCTCAGCAGTATCGCTGGTGAGAGGCAGAACAGAAGGTGGCAGGGGACAGTGGGCTGGGAGGTCCCCTTGATGGTGGGTACCTGGGGTGATGGGGCTGCCCTGCCCAGCTGGCACCCAGAGGGGCTTCCTCCTCCCTGCAACCCCCCTCAGGTACCAGATGCTGTACCAGGCTGGCGTCTTCACCTCCCGCTCTTCTCTCCGATGCTGTCGCATCCGCTTCATCTGGGTCCTGGCCCTGCTGCAGGTACCAAGCTCCTTCCCCTCCTCCACTCCCACCTTGGCTCCCGGCTTCCTCAGGCCCTGCTGCTTCCCTCCCTCATCAGGAAGTGTTTACTGTGCACTAGCATTTCTAAGCAGAGAGACCAAAGGCCACAAGGGTCCCATGTACAATGTGTGGCCCCTGGAACCAGGCAAACCTGTGTGCAAATCCCAGCTTCTGTACTCAGTAGCTGTGTGACTCAGGACAGGTCTCTGAACCTCTCTGAGCCTCACTTTCCTCATCTGTAAATCAGTTGTGGAGGAGTGGGGCTGTAGCTCAGTGGTAGGGCACTTATTTGCCTAGCATGGACAAGCTCTGGGTTTGATCTCCAGCACTACAGAAAATAAAAAATAAACCAGATGTGGGGCAGCATCTGTTTCTCACTAGTTGTTAGAAGTAGAAATGAGAAGAACAGTAAGACAAGATTTTGTTTTGTGTTTTCATCAGTTAGAGGCACTTGTTCAATGATTATTTATACACGCCTCATGCAAAGAGACAAGATTTCTTTTTTTGGTACTAAGGATTAAACCCAGGGATGCTTAACCACTGAGCCACATCCCCAGCCCTTTTTTATATTTTATTTTGAGATAGGGTCACGCTAAGTTGCTTAGGGTCTTGCTAAATTGCTGAGACTGGCTTTGAACTCAGGATCCTCCTGCCTCAGATTCCTGAGCTGTTGGAAAGAGACAGAATTTCAAATAATATTTCTACATATAGGAAAATGTACAGTTTTTTCATTCTGGATGTTCATTATAATACAGTCGGTGATATTGCAGTCAAAGGGCTGGTTACTTATTTTAGTAAATAATTTCTGGTGACCAAATTCAATTATCCTTGGCAAAGAGTCACCTATAGTTTTAGCAACACACACCGTTCTCAGCAATGGTCTAACCAAAGGAGTGTGACATGACCAGCAGTCATTATTTCAAAGTCGCAACCTACATCCCTGAAGGTAATTGTTTTTTGTTTGTTTTGAATATGTTCTTTTTAGTTGTCAATGGACCTTTATTTTATTTATTTTTATGTGGTGCTAAGAATCGAACCCAGGGCCTCACACATGCCAGGCAAGTGCTCTGCCCCTGAGCCACAACCCCAGCACCCGTGAAGGTAATTGTTAAAATAAACCTTCCACTCACTCCAGGCTAAGCATCCCTAATCTGGAACTGTAAGTATCCAAAATTTGCTACTTTTTGAACAGGGAGATGCAACCACAAATAGAAATTTCTGTGCCACGAAATTTTGTTTCTTGTACAAAATTATTAGAAATACTGTATCAAATTACCTTCAGGTAATATGTATAAAGTTTATCTGAAACACAAGTGAATTTTGTGTTTAGATATGGGTCCCATATTCCAAAGATATATCTTATGCAAGTATTCCAAAATCTGAAATCTAAAAAATGTGATACATAACACATGTTGCCCTTAAAGTATAAGAAATGTTGGGCACCATTGTACACACCCATAATCCCAGCAACTTGGAAGGCTGAGGCAGGAGAATTGCAAGTTCAAGGCCAGCCTCAGCAACTTAGCAAGACCCTGCCTCAAAATCAAAAGGGCCGGGGATGTAGCTCACTCAGTGTAAAGTACCCCTGGGTTCAAATCCCAGTAGAAGAAAAAAAAATGATAACTAGATACAGAATATACTTTTAACAGATTATACTTTGATATTATGACAGCAACTTATAAATATTCTCTAACCTTCTTCCTTATTTATCTGAGTAGTGCTGCCAGCTCAGGGCTTGTACCCACAAGGTCCCAAATTGTGATATTAACATTTGTGACTCGTGGTTCTTCTAGATGCTGCTGAAACATGTAGCTTATGGTTTGAGGTATATGTTTAACCAAGGCTGCTTCATAGAATTAGGGCTCAAAATCATTTATTGCCACTCCATTGCAGAACTGGTTTGCGGTGTTACCCAGCACATTAGTGTTACCAGGGTGTGTTCTTTTTAATGCACCTCACCCTTACTGAATTAGGACCTCTTAGGGGGAGGCCTGCATGGTGCATATTTAACAAGGCCCCCAGGGATCCTGCTGATGGACTGGGGCACAAAGGAGAGACCTGCACCTCAGATGGGGGTCAAGGAGGTTTCCTAAAAGTAGTGGGAACATCTAAAAGGGTCTCTCCACCTCAGCACTCTGGACATTAAAACTGGATAATCCTCTGTTGCGGGGGGGCTGTCCTGCGCATGGTTGGGTATTTAGCAGCATCCCTGGCCTCTACCCACCTGATGCCAGTAGCACACCCCAGCTGTGACAATCAGAAATGCCTCCATGTTGCCAAGTGTTCCCTGGGCCTCTGGTCTCAGACCGGTAAATGTGGGGAGGGGACCACTCTGTTCAAGGAGCCCTTGGCAGGAGGTGCTCGTGGGAGTGACTGGATCTTGGTGGAGCTGAGATTCAAGCGAGGAAGGGTGGGATGGCAGTCCAGGCTGCAGGAGTGATGGGAGCAAAAGGAAAAGGGGAGGGACCTGCAGATGGAGACAGGGCATAGGGTGGGCCCAGGCCTGACGGATCTGAGTCTGTGGGTCCAGCTGGGTATTGGGATTTTTTTTTTAAACTTTTTTTTTTTTAAATATATGTTTAGTTGTAGATGGACACAATCCCTTTGTTTTATTTTATTTTTAAAGATCTCATTCTTTAGGGTTTTGGTTTTTTTTAATACTTTCAGTTGTAGGTAGACACAATGCCTTTATTTTATTTTTATGTGGTGCTGCAAATTGAACCGAGTGCCTCACACATGCTAGGGGAGTGCTCTACCACTGAGCCACAACCCAGCCCACCTGTATTTTATTTTTATATGATGCTGAGGATCGAACCCAGGGCCTCACTCATGTTAGGCAGGCGCTCTACCACAGAGCCACTGTCCCAGCCCCAATATTGGGATTTTATTCAGGCCTGTCAGTTCTGTCCAGTATGTCCCAGAAATGGGGGCTACTGGATGTGATGCCCAGCCTCCCTCTGTCCCTGCTCTGGTCCCACACTCACCTCTCCTCCGTCTGTGCCCACAGTGCCTCAACCTGGCCTTCCTACTGGCAGATGTATTGTTGACCTTCCTGCCAAGCATCTACATGGTCTTCCTGATCATCCTTTATGAGGGGCTCCTGGGGGGTGCAGCCTACGTGAACACCTTCCACAACATTGCTCTGGAGGTCAGTACCAGCCGGCGAGGGCTGTGGGGGTCTCTCTGAGGGAGTCAGGGCAGAGACCCCAAACACTGAAGCCTCACCCCTGCTCTCTGCTCTCCCAGACCAATGACCAGCACCGAGAGTTTGCCATGGCAGCCGCCTGTATCTCTGACACCCTGGGGATCTCCCTGTCGGGGGTCCTGGCCCTGCCTTTGCATGACTTCCTCTGCAGTCTGCCCTGACACTCGAGCTGGTTGGAGCCCAGGATAGACTGACCTCTGGGCAGGTCAGATGGCCAGGCCTGCCCCAGACCCCATCCCTGAGTTCTGCCTGGCCTTCCCCGCCAGGCCTGCAGGGTGGGAAGTGCTAAGACCTGTTCCCCGTGACCATGGGACAGCCATCGTCTCCCACTCTCAAGCTGGTCTCGGGAGTTTCTTCATGGCATCTTGCCCTCTGAATAAATGCCTATTTTATCAACTGACTTCTTGTGCAATTCTTTCTTTTCTGAAAAAAATGTATTATAAAAATTATATTACTATAGTTGGTGGTATAGTTTGAGGTCTGGTGCTATGACGCCTCCTGCTTCACTTCTCTTGCTCAGGATTACTCAGCTTTAATAAGAATGAAATGATGGCATTTGCTGGTAAATGGAGAATATCATGCTAAGGGAAATAAGCCAAACCCCAAAACCCAAAGGCCAAATGTTTTCTCGGATGTGTGGAAGCCAATTCACAGCAGGAGTTGGGGGGGCCCTAGGGAAGAATAGAGTCACTTTAGATTAGGTAGAGGGGAGTGAAGGGAGGGGAAGGGGTATGGGGGAAGGAAAGACAGTAGAGTGAAACAGACATTACCTCATGTGCATGTATGACTGTATGACTGATATGATCCTGCAATGTGTACAATCAGAAAAACGAGAAATTATACTCCATTTATGTATGATTTATCAAAATGCATTCTACTGTCATGTATAACTAATTAGAACAAATTTAATTTTTTTAATTATATAAGGCCACTTTGAAACACACACATAAATGTGTATATAGGTACGTTATAAATGTATATATGAGTGTATAAAGAAAACATTGCAGTCTTCTGCCCAATCTTTGAGACTTAAATTAGTTTATTCTTTCATTCTGTGGCTCCACCTATAAACATTTTTTTCCCAACACAAGGTTTTTTTTTTTGGCACCAGGGATTAAACCCAGGGATGCTTAACCACTGAGCCACATCCCCATCCCTTTTTATTTTTTATTTAGAGACAGGATCTCCCTAAGTTGCTTAGGGCCTCACTAATTTGCTGAGGCTCTCCTTAAATCGAGATCCTCCTGCCTCAGCCTCCCAAGCCGCTGGGATGACAGGCATGCACAACCATGCCTGTCTTAAAATGTTTTCCAAGGTTTACCTTGTATATAGCAGTACTTATTTCCATGTTGTAGTACTTTATTCCTTTTTATAGCAGAATAGTATCCCATTCCATGAATATGTAGCATTTTTTTCCTCTATTTGTTGATGGACACTTGAGTATCAGTTTTTTGGTATCAATGATACTGTTACAAACATTTATGTTGGATAATATCTAGGAATAGAATTGCTAGAGTAACTGTTTAATCCTTTGAGAAACTGCCAGACTCTTCTCCAAAATGGCTACACTGAGCTGCGGTTGTGGTTCAGTGGTAGAGTGCTTGCCTAGCACTTGTGAGGCATTGGGTTGGATCCTGAGCACCACATAAAAGTAAATAAAATAAAGGTATTGTGTCCATCTGCAACTAAAAGACAATTTTTTAATTGGCTATACTGAGCCAGGCATGGTGGCACACACCTATAATCCAAGCAGCTCAGGAGGCTGAGGCAGGAGGATTGCAAATTCAAAGCCAGCCTCAGCAACTTATTGAGACCCTGTCTCAGAATCAAAAATAAAAAGGGCTGGGGATGTGGCTCACTGGTAAAGCACCCCTGGGTCAATCCCTGGTAAACATAACCAAACAAAATGTCTGTACGAGTTTACATTCCACTGTAGTGTATGAGGGTTCTACTTTCTCACATCCTCACCAATGCTTACTATTTCCCATTTTTGTGGGTGTGTGTGGTTGATTGGTTTGGTTTGGCTTTATTATAGCTATTCTAATGAGTGTGGGATCTCACTGTGGTTTTGATTTGCATTTCCCTGATGATTGATGATGTTGAACTTCTTTTCATGTACTTATTGGTCATATGTATATCCCCTTTGAGAAACGTCTGTCCACATGCTTGCCATTTTTAAATTGGACCTTTAGAACTGTCGGGGTAGCTTAGTGATAGAGTGTTCCAGCATCGTGTGCACCAAAGGAAGATTATATTTTGTTTTGTTTGAATCTTTTAAGTTTTTGGATTGGAGATTAAACCCAGGGGAGCTTTACCACTGAGCTACCTTCCCAGCCCTTTTTATTTTTTTAAATTTTGAGATAGGGTCTTGCTAAGTTACTGAGGTTGGTCTGGAACTTGGGATCATCCTGCCTTCAGCTTCCTGAGTCACTGGTATAACAAACATATGCCACCATACCCAGCTGAATGCTTGTGCTAGGTATGCTTTGGTGACATCTAAGAAACGGTTGCCAAATTTCTAACTTTATCTCTTACTTTATTATTGTAATTATTATTTTGCAGTGCTTGGGATTGAACTCCTGGCTTGCACATGCTAGGCAGGTGCTAAGCTACACCCAGCCCTTTTTTATAATTTTGTTTTTGAGGTGGTCTCACTAAGTTGCCCAGGCTGGCCTCAAACTTGGGATCCTCTTGCCTCTTACCTCCTGAGTAGCTGGGATTATAGGCATGTACCACCACGCCCCACTGTCTCTTACATTTAAATCTTGATTCATTTTGAGCTTTGTTTTGTTTGGGGTTTTTTGTTTGTTTGTTTTGTTTTGTGTTTTTGCATGTGGTGTGAAGGCGGTGTCTGTGTAGAAAAGAATGAACATAGCAGACTTGAACTGCTAACTTTGAGAAGCAAACTTGGCCCTTGACTATAGTCTGAGGATATTTAAATTTCAGAAAGTTTTCTACCATTACCTGATAAGAGTGGCTCTCTGTGACTAAATTATTTCTATGAACAATACAGTTTTAATGCTGAACATCTGCTTTCCTTCTGGAAGTCTGGAATTTGAGTACATGCTAGGCAGCAGGTACCCATGTGACCAGCCCCCAATAAGAACCCTAGCATTGAATCTCTACAGCTGGAAGAGATGAATGTGGGTATCTTGCTGGATGCTGTGGCACATACCTGAAATCCCAGCTACTCTGGAGGCTAAGGCAGAAGGATCACAGGTTCAAGACCAGCTTGGCAGTTTAGTGAGAAACTGTCTCAAAATAAAAAGAGCTGGGTGTGGTGGCATACATCCGTATGCCCAGTGATTTAGGAGGCTGAGGCGGGGGATCTCAAGTTCAAAGTCAACCTTGGCAACTTAGTGAGGCTTAAGCAACTCAGCAAGTCTCTGTCTCTAAATAAAATACAAAACAGGGCTGGGGATCTTGCTCAGTGGTAAGTGCCCCTGGGTTCAAACCCCATGACCAAAAAATAAAAATAAATAATAAAATAAAATAAAAAGAGAACATACTCAGTAGTAGAGCACTCCTGGGTTTGATCCGCAGTACCAAAAAGAAAAAGAAAGAAAGGAAGAAAGTGGGTGTCCTTGTCTTGTGTCTCTGATCTTAAGGAAAATGCTTTCAGTCTTTCGTTATTAAGTACGGTGTTAGCTGTGAGATTTCTGTAGATACCTGTCTTTGTTTGGGCTGCTATAACAAAATACTTAAAACTAGGTCATTTATAAACAACAGTTATTGCTCTAAAATTATGGCATTTGCAGGCAGATGGATGAAACTGGAGAATATCATGCTAAGTGAGATAAGCCAATCTCAAAAAACCAAAGGATGAATGATCTCGCTGATAAGTGGATAATGACACATAATGGGGGTTTAGAGGGGGGCAAGAATGGAGGAAGGAGGGACTGTGTAGAGGGAAAAGAAGGGTGGGAGGGTTGGGGGGAAGGAAAAAAATAACAATGAATCAAACACCATTACCCTAGGTAAATGTATGATTTCGCAAATGGTATGCCGTTACTCCATGTACAAACAGAAACAACATGTATCCCATTTGTTTACAATTAAAATAAATTTAAAATAAAAAAGTTATTGCTCATAATTCTGGAAGCTCTGAAGGCCAAGATCAAGGGGTTAGCAGATTTGGTGTCTGGTGAGGGCTCTTTTCCTCACAGGTGGTACCTTCTATTTGCCCTCACGTGGTGGGAGGGGCAAATGAACTCCCTTGCTCCCTTGTACTAGGTATTAAACTCAGGGGCACTTTGCCACTGAGCCACATCTCCAAATCTTTTCTTACAGGCATGTGCCTCTGCGCCTGGCTCTTAGACCTTTTAATTTTATTGTATTTTTTATTTTGAGTCAGGGTCTTACAAAATTTCTTAGGCTCTAAATTGCTGAGGCTGGCCTCGAACTTGGCAATCGTCCTGCCTCGGCTTCCCAAGTCTCTGGGATTAAAGGCGTGTGCCACTATGCCAGGCTGGGTGTTCTAGAATTTTGCCCGTGATTTTTGTGTCTGTATTCATAAGAGATATTGGTCTGTTGTCTTCGTGTGTTGTTTTCTTCTGAGTTTGGTATCTTGATAACACTGGCCTCAAGGATGAGTTGGCAAGTGCTGCTCCTCTTCTATTTTTTGTTAGAATTTGTGAAGAACTGGTGTTAATTTTTCTTTATATGTTTGTGAAATTGACCAGTGAAGAAGCCATTTACTCCTGGGCCTTTTTTTTTTTTTTTTTTTTATGGTAGGTAGGTAGTTTTTTTTTGTTTTGTTTTTTTAATTATCTTTTAGTTGTCAATGGATCTTTCATTTTATTTATCTATATGTGGTGCTGCGTATCAAACCCAGGGCTTCACACATGCCAGGCAAGCCCTCTACCACTGAGCCACAACTCCAGCCCCAGCCCCAGATAGGTACTTATTGCTCTGTGTGTTTTTTTATTGTGTTTGTTCCTTTGGGGGTTTTCTTTTTGTTTTGCACTGGAGATTGAACCCAGGGGCACTTAACCACTGAGCCATATCCCCAGCCCTTTTTTGTATTTTATTTAGAGATGGGGTATCACTGAGTTGCTTAGGACCTCACCAAGTTGCTGAGCTGGCCATGAGCTTGTGTTCCTCCTGCCTCAGCCTCTGCAGCTGCTGGGATTACACGTGTTCGCCACTGTGCCCAGATACATGTGGTTTTTAAACACCTGAAATGTGGCTAAGAGAAATGTGGCTGAGAAACTTACCTTTTAATTTTATTAATTTGTTAGGTTAACTTTAACAGGTCACAGTGGCTATTTACTGTGTTGAACAGGTCTGGAACAATCGTTCTCAATGGGGTGATGCTGCCCCCTAGGGTCACATTGGAAGTTCGTGGGGTTTTGAATCTCACTGTGTATGGGGACAGTGTCCTTAGAGGGTAAGGGCCACGCCATCCTGCTATGCGCGGGAATTCTGCTGTGTTTGGCTTTTCAGTGTCCTCCCTAAGACAGCTAACAATATATGCCAAGAGTTTAACTTGATTTTGTAAACAGAGTATTTCACTTGGTTTTAAAGAACACTGAATTTTTGGGGGATGTGATAGTCTTGTTGCTAAGAACTATATGTTTGTGCCCCACCCCCCATTCATATGTTGAATCCCTAGTGTGATGGTATTCGGAGGTGGGGGCCTTTGGGAGTTAACTTGGGGTAGATTAGGTCAGGAAAGTGGGGACTCAATGGTGGGATTAATGCCCTTATGGAAAGAGAGACAGGTGATCTTTCTCTCCATCATGTGAGAATACAGCAAGTGGATGACTGTCTGCAAACCAGAAGAGGGGTGGGACCAGAAACTGAATCTGCCAGCACCTTGACCTTGGACTTCCCAACTTCTGGAACTGTGAAAAATAAATGTTTAAGCCCCCTGTTTTATAGTATATTGATAAAGCAGCCTGAGCTAGGACATTGCGCACACTAAAGGAAGATTGTATTTTCTTTTATTTGAATCTTAATAATTTTTTATCTTTTGGACTGAGGATTGAACCCAGAGGCACTTTACCGCTGAGCTACATCTCTAGTCCTTCTTTTTTAATTTTGAGACAGGATCTTGCTAAATTGCTGAGGCTGGCCTCCAACTTTAATCCTCCTGCCTCAATCTCTGGAGTCACTGTGATTACAGGTGTGCACCACTGCACTTGGTATTTTGTTTGAATCTTTACCAAGAGCTATTTGCTATCTCTGGAAAATCCTCTCTGAAAGCAACAACCATAGCAAAGCTTACTGTCTCCCAGCCCCACAGTAGCAGCCTCATTCACCTTTGATCCTAAGCGTGTATACAAATGCTAACAACATTACACATACTTAATTGTGCCTGTATGTGGTACTGGGGATTGTACCCAAGGCCTTGCCCAAGCTAGGCAAATGCTCTGCCACATGCTACATCCCCAGATCTCTTGTTTTGAGACATGACATACTTATTTTTAAATGTCAAATATAAAGAAAAAAGGTCAACATTTTTCATGTTACACAGTTGTTTTCTCATAAATCCCAACTGTCAATACTGTCATTTCAAGTAAGTGCAAATCTCTCTGACCACTTCATTTTACCTTCTAGGGAAACCAGGCCTCAGCATTTGCATACTTAAATACAACTTTCTAACAGAAGTATATTTCTTTTTCTTTTTCTTTTTTTTTTTTTTTTTTTTTGTAGTGCTGGGGATTGAACCCAGGGCCTTGTACCTGAACTGAGCTAAGTCCTTAGTCTTTTTTTTTTTCTTTCTTTTCTTTTCTTTTCTTTTTTGCAGTACCAGGGTCTGAACCCAGGGTCTTGCACATGTTGGCACATGCTCTAACCCTGAGCTACACCCCCAACCCGTTTTACTTCATTTTGAGGTAGGATCTCACTATGTTGCCCAGGCTGGTTTTGAACTTACAGTGCTCCTGCTTCAGCCTTCCAGGTAGGTGGAATTCCAGGCATGCGCCACCATACCCAGCTCCTTTTTTCTCTTTAAGTGAATATGTTTAAATTATGACAGCATTAACTGAAACCAAATATGCATTTACTCTAGGACCCAGCTATCCCACCCAAGACAAAAAGTACTTGTAGGAAAATGTTGATCAGATCTTTATTTATAATAGCCCCAAACTGAAGATCAAATCAACAAAATAAATACATTGTGACATAGTGACACAACTGAAGATCATTCAACAATCAAAAAAGAATGAACTGCCGAATCAGTATACATCACAACACAGATGCATCTCATAAGCCTTATGGTTAGCAAAAGAAGTCTCACATAAAAAAGCACATATCTCATATTACATAAAAGAGCACATATCTCAATATTTTTAAATGAGGCTCAAGAACAGGCAAAACAAATACAGCGGTTCCCTGACGTCTCACCGTGCAATTTACCATTCTTTGGCTTTACCATAGTAAAGCTTACCCCTGCAATTATTCTGCTTTGCACTAACAGTGTAGTGTTCAATAATTCATGTAGGCAGGGTCCTTATGACCTAATTCCCTCTTAAAGGTCCCACCTCTTAATATCATCACCATGGTAATGACATTTCACCATGTGTTTGGGAGAGGATATTCCAACCCTTGCACAAGGCTTACAAGAAGACACCATTCCTGCCTTCAAGGAGCTCAGGGTCTATGGGAATATAAAATTCACACAAAGTAAAAGAAAATAGCTGGGTGTGATGTCAAAGGCCTGTAATCCTCCTGACTCTAATCAGGAGAATGAGGCCAGAAGCTTGTAAATTCAAAGCCAACCTCAATAATTTAGCAAGACCCTAAGCAATTTAGCAAGACCCTGTCTCAAAATTCAAAATAAAAAAGGGCTGGGGATGTAGCTCAGTGCTAAAGTCCCCCTGGGTTCAACCCCCATCCCAGTATCAAAAATTAAAAAATAAAATAGTATATGCCATAAAGTTACATTTCTGCAGGGCATGGTGGTACACACCTATAATCCCAGTGACTCAGGAGGCTGAGGCAAGAGGATTGCAAGTTGGAGGCCAGCTTCAGCATCTTAGCAAGATCCTGTCTCAAAACAAAAAATAAAAAGAGATACATGTGTCGCTGGGTGGCAGAGCACCCATTGAATCAATTTCCAGTACCTGAAAACAAACAAAAGTTATGTGGCCTATTAACTTCATTGTGTCTCAGGATATTCAATTTAGAAAGGAGATACGGGATCAGCCAGAGGTGAAGCCTCAGTGGCTGTAGTTAGTGAGTGTGGGTCCACAGTACCTAGCATTTTGTCCCAGAGGGGAGTCCCAGGGCCACCCCTCCCTTTTCCCTTGCTCTTTCCTCTGCCTCCTCCTCACCACTTTCCCCTTCACAGTGAAGTAATTCATCCAGGAGGGGCTTCTGTGGACCTGTTTCAGGACTTCATGCTGTCACTGGCCGAACCACCACCTACCCTTCAGAGTCTTGGTTTTCTCATTTGTGAAATGACGTTAGTAATAGTTGCTTTTCCTGCCTGCCTAAGAGCTGGTCTCAGTTTCACACTGTCATGAGTTTCAAATGCCTGTACTTATTCGAGAAATTGCGATTCGAAGGCCAGTTATGACTATTATCTTTCTGCTTCCTGATTGCAATATTACAGGCATGAGAAGAGAAGCAATCCACTAAGGCAAATGTGTATTCCCATGTGAACTGGGTACACCAGGTGGATCAAAGCTCCTGCAGGGTATGCTTTTTCCTCTGGGGTCATTAGGACCCCATCAAAATTTGAGCATTAACAAAATGTATCCATTAAAAAATCCATGTGAGCTGGGCCTAGTGGCTTATACCTATAATCCCAGCAACTCTGGAGGCTGAGGTAGGAGGATGGTGAGTTAAAGTCAGCCTCAACAACTTAGTGAGACCCTAAGCAACTCAGCAAGACCTTGTCTCTAAATAAAATATAAAAAGGGCTGAGGATGTGTCTCAGTGGTTAAGCACCCTAGGGTTCAATCCCTGGTACCAAAACCAATAACAACAACAGAACAAAAACAAAAACACCCATGTGATGTTTGTCTCCAAATCTACAGCCCAGTTATGCTCCTAAATGAAGAAATTCTTAGGTTTTCTTTAGTCAGCTGCCCTCATTTCCATCTATCCTTATTTACGAGACCAAGTAGTATCAGTTCAAAAATTGTTAGAGTCTAAAACACAGTTTAAAAAAAATTTGGGGGCTGGGGAGATAGCTTAGTTGGTAAAGTGTTTGCCTAACAAGCACAGGGCCCTGGGTTCCATCCTCAGCACCACAAAAAAAAAAAAAAAAAAATTTGGAGTCTAGCTCTGAAACAACAAAGCTCTTGACAGTTCAGGTGCCAGTGGAATCATGTTTGGATTGGAATACAGGCTTGGACAATTCACCTGACCTCTCAGAGCATCAACATTCTCCTTTCTAAAGTAGGACAATGTGCCTGCTTTGCATGGATCCTGTGAATAAGTATAAGAGGCAATCATCAGTAAGAGTCTGAGTAAATACTTTTCATGTGTATCACATAACAATTTTCTGCCATTAAAAAGAATGAGGCTGGGAGGTGGGTGCAGAGGTGCATGCCTGTAATCCCAGCATGGCAGGAGGATTTTGAGTTCAAAGCCAGCCTCAGCAAAAGCAAGGTGCTAAGAAACTCAGCAAGAGCCTGTCTCAAAATAAAATATAAAAAAGGACGGGGGATACGGCTCAGTGGTTAAGCACCCCTGGGTTCAATCCCCAGTACAAAATAATAATAATAATAATGAGGCTGGGCACAGTGGGACACACCTGTAATTCCAGTGACTCAGGAATCTGAGGCAGGAGGATGGCAAGTTCAGGCCAACCTTAGCAACTTAGTAAGACCCTGTCTCAAAACAAAATAAAAAGGGCTGGGGATGTGGCTTAGTGGTAAAGTGTCCTTGGTTTCAATTCCCTGCATAACAAAAATAAAAACAAAAAAGAATGAGACAGATCCCTGTGCATTGATATAGAATGAGCTGCAAGATATATGAATAATAAAATAATATGCAGAAAAAAAGGTAGGGATATACATATATTCCAGCTCTCTCTAGATATAAATAGATAGGTTGATTTTTTTCAGCTTAATTTTTTTTCTTTACGGATATGAAAGCAATCTACATTCTGTAGAAACCATACTTTGAATTTTGAGCTTTTCCCAGGCTAGTGCTATGTAGTGCAATACTCCTGTGATGCTGGGCAGCAGCAGAGAGGGGCAGCTCTGGTTGGTCACATGACAATAAGGGTAAACACCTGACACTCCCTGGGTGCTACTGAGTTGCAAGCTAGGATAATTCTGTAGCCTTAGTGTATAAAATGCATTTTTAACTTATGATATTTTCAACTGACCAGGGGTTTATTGAGACATAAGCCCATCATAAATCAAGGGGCATCTGTACAATCTTTATACATAATCTATCATACAATACCCATCTCTATAGCCTTTCGTATTTCTGTACCTAGAAAAAAAGGGAGAGAGAGAAAAGAAGCACCTGGAAGATAACACTATGAACTGATTATTGTGTTTGCCTCATGGAGAGAAGCTGAGGAAGCAGAGGGTGAGGTGGCGAGGAGATTCAGTTTTCTGAATATTCCCTTTATATCATGTACAATGTATAATAATACATATGTAGTATTATGTAGTATTTTTTTTAATATCTACTTTTTTTTTTTTTGGAATGGGGCATTGAACCCAGGGGTGCTTAACCACTGAGCCACATTCCCAGCCCTTTTTTAAAAATATTTTTTATTAGAGAAAGGGTCTTGCTGAGCTGCTGAGGCTGGGTTTGAACTTGCAATCTTCCTGCCTCAGCCTCCCAAGTAGCTGGGATCATAGGAGTGCACCACCATGCCCAGTTCCTGATATCTTTTTTTTTCCCTTTATTTTATTCATTTATTTATATGCAGTGCTGAGGATAGAACCCAGTGTCTCACAGGTGCTAGGCAAGTGCTCTACCACTGAGCCACAACCCCAGTCCTACATGTATTATTTTAAAATATAGATCATCCATGTAATAGGACCAGGCACATGTTAGATGCTTTAAAGATTTTTACCAATGTACAAAGAACACTGTTCATTAAGACTTCCTTTTTTTTTTTTTTTTTTTTTTTTTTTTTTTTTGTGCTGGAATTGAACTCAGGGCCTCTGTACTTTATCACTTGCTTTAAATTAAAAAAAAAAAAAAAAAGCTGCTGCCAATGCAGAATATGGTATTTGATATATGACCTTGGAGAGTGCTGGGTAGATTGTGAGTATATAGATGTTCATTGCAATATAGTCTTTTTTTTTAGCCAGGGATTGAATACAGGGACACTTAACCACTGAGCCACATCCCCAGCCCTTTTTTCATTTTTTATTTCAAGACAGGATCTCGATAAGTTGCTTAGGGCCTCCCTAAGTTGCTGAGGCTGGCTTTGAACTGATGATCTCCTGCCTCAGCCTCCTGAGCTGCTAGAATTACAGGCCTGTGCTCACCACACCCCGCTTGCAATATATTCTTTATTCTTGTATTTATGTTTGAAATATTTCACAATAAAGAAATCAAATTTAAGAAGCCTGCAGGGTAGTGACTTGATGCAGATACTGAAAAGGAGCTGGACTTGGGGAGGTAGGTCTCATTCGGTTTCTTGACCTGGGCACTGGTTTCACAGGTATGCACCCTTTGTGACAACCCATCAAACTGTGTACTTGGGATCTGTCACACATCTAAATTTATGTTATGCTTCAACAAAAACTTCACTGCAAAAGCTCCCTCCCTGCGAAATGGAACTTTTTCATAATGATTTCATAATGGATTAGTAAAAATAAAGAATTCAGTATGATTTTTTTTCTTTGCAAATGATTGGGGTCTTCAGAGTAAGAGGAAACCACTCTAAAATCAGTAGCTTTCACATTAGTGTGCATTTGCATTTCTTCCTCTTCAGTAACATTGATCTTCATCTCTCCCAGCTTCCTTTACCCTTTACCTTGGGCTCCCTTGACAATTTTAGTGCATTCAATTTCTGTTTGGGGAGGTGAGGAGGATTAGGTCAGAACTGAGTGGAACTCTGCAGAGGAAGGAAAAAGGGAAATGGACTAGAGAGAGAAAGGGAGAGGGAGAGGCGAGAGAACAGAGCAAAGGACAAAAGAAAGGAGGAGGGAGGGGGAAAGGGGAACAGGCCAGGGTGTGTGAAGAGGTCCTGACACATTTTAACCCCTGGTACACCAACCATGAATAGATCTTGAGCTTTCCTGCCTCCAGGGTTTTGTTCAGATTTTGTTTCCTCTACCTTAAATGCCTCAATCAGCTTTCTCCTCCTCCTTTTCCTCCTCCTCCTCCTCTGTGTATGTGAGATACTGAACCCAGAGTCTTGCACATGTTAGGCATGCACTCTACCACTGAGCTACATCCCCAACTCCACCTGCTGCTTTTCAAGACAGGGTCTCAGTAAGTTGTTGTGACTGTCTTCCCTTGCTGCCCTCCCACCTTGGTCACCCAAGTAGCTGGGATTACAGGCATGTGCACCTGCTCCTGGCAAATGGCTTCCTCCTTCTGACCTGCAATCTGCTAATTCCTATATTTCTTTTAGGAGAGTATTGTGCCTCCAATGCTAAACATGAGCAGATATGCAGCAAGTGTTGAAAGAATGAGAACACCTAAAAAAAAAAAAAAAAAAAACTTTAGCAGGATTTACTAAAGTGATAGAAAATGAATGAATGAATTTAAAAATGAACCACCTTTAAAAAAAAGTTTTGGAGGTAAACCCCCCAACTGACAGTTTCTCCAATCATCTGGATTTAAATCCATAGGCCTGCAAGGACCTGCATGATCTAGTATTGTCTGTTTCTATACTGGTAATGCCTTGCTTACTTTACTGATAACACACTGGCCTTATCCCTATTCTCAGAATCTGGTCAAACTCATCTCTGCTTCAGGGCCCTTGCACTTGTTGGGAATGCTCTTTTCCTTAGATGACATGGCTCCTTCCTTCCTGTCATTTGGATCTCAGCTTAAAAATTACCTCTTCAGAGAAGTCCTGATCTTCCAATCCAAAGTAATCTTCCTCAAACCAGTCACTTTAATGTCTTTATAGTATTTATTACTATTTGTAATTATTTTTTATTCCTTTACTTGTTTATTATGTCACTTCATTAGAATGCGAGTTCTTTGTGAAATCTAGGATCTATTATATTTTGCTCACTGGTGTATCAATGCTTAGGACATTGCTCCTGTTGGAGAGGGAGGATAGGGTCGTTGCTCAGTGGTACAGCACTTATGTAGCCCATGTGAGGCCCTGGATTGCATCCCCAACACCAAAATGAATAAATAAATCAATATTTTAAATGTACATAATAAATGTTCAGTGAATATTAACTGATGTTATATGCTTATTTTGTACAAGGCACTGTCTCAAATGCTTCATATAGACGATTTCATTCTTAAGCTATGAAATGGGTGCTATTATTGCCCTTATTATAAAATAAGTCATAAGACTTGAGGAGACTGAAGTACAGAGAGGTTAGGAAATTTGCTTCAGGAAATGGCGGAGCTGGGATTTTAACCCTACAGGTCTGACTGGAAGTTTGCTCTAAGCCTAGCTGCAAAATCTAGCAACCCATCAGCACCACGTGCGCGCAGGCCCTCTGATTCCGATTTTGCAGTTCAGGAATGAAGTCAGGGCATTTTGCATTTTAAGTCACGCCTCTAGTAGGGCTGGACTCCGGAAGCAGCCTGTCAAGGTCCTAGCGCCGACTTATTAAGCTCATCCCCGCCCCGGTGTGGCGCGAAGTCTACTGGGAGCTGTAGTCTTTCAGTGTAGTTAGTCGGGGCTTATCGGAAGTGACGCAAGGCACCGCCTTTTTCTCTCTCGGCGTTTCCGCTGTTTCGCTTTCAAGGTGTAAGTGACTCTCGCGCTAAGCTGGTTGTTATTTTCTGTGCCTCGTGCTTCGAGGAAGGAGGCCGGGCCGGGGAACGGGCGGCGACCGTGAGGAGGGAGCGGAGGTCTGGGGTGGTGGTGGCCCGGGCTCTTTCTCGTGGCCCGTGACTCGCCGGCTTTTCCTCAGGTCTGGCCGCGCCGGCCATAGCCCCTCAGCGCCGTCGCCATGTCGCGGTTTTTCACCACCGGTTCGGACAGTGAGTCCGAGTCATCCCTGTCCGGGGAGGAGCTCGTCACCAAACCTGTCGGGGGTAACTACGGCAAACAGTGAGTAGGAGGGGCCGCGCCGTGGCGGGCCTCGCGGGGTGCGGATATGGCGGCTGCGCAGGGCCGCGTCTGAGGGCGGGGATGGAGGCGGCGCCGCGGCGGGCTCTTCCCGGGATGGTGTGCACGGCGCCCGAGCGGGGTGGGAGGGACAGTCCCACGCGGGGTGTTGTGAACGGTGGGAGTCCACCCCGGGTAGGAGCGGGGGATCACGGGAAGACGCTTCGGGCTGGCGGGTCCGTTGCCTCTGCTTGTTGATTGACTTATCGGTCCACAGACTCTTGAGCCTCCCCGTGCCCTTCCTGTCACCCCCACCTCCCCTCAACATCGAACTGGTGTGAACCAAATCCCCCCAGATCACGACTTTTCTTATCCCCGAGAAATCCTCAGACCGAAACCCTGAATGCTTGCTTAGTGCCTGGATGTCCCCTAATGTGCCACTTGGTTCTGTAGGCAGGTTCTTAAACACCTTTCGCTCCTATCCTTTACCTCCACCTGAATACCCTTCCCCATCTCTGCAAATATCCTTTCTCAAACATTTGCCATTCACATTCCACTTTTCACTATTCCTGTCGTGTTCCCGGTCTATTTAATATGTACATGCACAAGCACATATGCACACTAATATGAATATGACTTCTTATCACTCCCACAAATGGACAACCAGCATCACTTATCATAAAAATGGAAAATAATTGGAAAAATGAAAATGGAAAGAAAAGAAGGGAGGCCCTCTTGCTGACTGGATACTGTGATCTGTGGTCTGGTCTCATTAAACTAGCAGCCACTTTTGGTGTATGCTGATACTCCAGCAATACAGGCTGAGGCAGGGGAATCACAAGTTTGAGGCCAACTTAGGCAACTTAGCCAAGATCCTGTTTGAAGTTTTTTTAAAAGCTGGGATATAGCTCAGTCAGAGTGACATTGGGTTCAGTCCCCAGTATCATGGGGGGAAAAAAGAAAATTATTGAAAACTAAAATGGAGGTGTTAAAGCCACTGAGACATTTTCCTTGCTGTTGGCCTCTCAAACTTATGGAAATGTTTTATGGGCTCTAGTTTAGGTGCCAGCTCCTTGAAACCTTTTCTGTTCCAGCCCTTTTCTCTTCTCCTTCCCCCACCATATTGGGAATTGAATCCAGGGGTGCTTTATTGGCAAGCTATATCCTCAGCCCCTTTTATTTATTGTTTTGAGACAGGGACTGGACAAGTTACTGAGACTTGCAATTCTTCTGCCTCAGCCTCCTGAGTAGCTGGGATTAAAGACATGCAGCACCATGCCTGGCTCGCTCTTTCTTTTTTTTTTTTTTTTTTTTTTGGGGGGGGGGGGGGGTAACCAGGGATCGAACCCAGGGGTGCTTAACCACTGAGCTCTATCCCTAGCCTTTTATTTTTTATTTTGAGACAGGGTTTTACTAAATTGCTCAGGGCCTCACTGAGTTGCTGAGGCTATGCCTCAGCCTCCTGAGCTCCTGGGATTATAGACATGTACCTCCATGCCTGGCTATATTTTGTTTCTTTAAGATTTCTATAGTAACTCGTGATTCTATGTAGTTTTCTCATACAGTAAATAAGCACTCCATTTCTCTATTTATGAGTGGATAGACACTGTCATTTTTGTGTGTGCTATGAACACATAACAAAAGGCCTTATCTGAAGTAAACTTAAAAGAAAGAATTGTATATGAGTCTATGAAGAGCAAGAGTCAGAAGAGGATAGGTGTGGTATAGATGGCACGAGTGCTTTGGTGCCACTTGCCCCTCTGAGAAATGTAATAACTAAAAGTGGAGGTTAATAGTCTCTCTTCCTTCCAAACAGGCCATTGTTACTGAGCGAGGATGAAGAAGATACCAAGAGAGTTGTTCGAAGTGCCAAGGACAAGAGGTGAGGCAATGGGAAATTTCTGGAAGCAATGGTGAGTTTTCCCCGTGGTGGATGAATCCAATGTGGCACTGGGCCCCTAATCCAGGTTTGAGGAGCTGACGAACCTTATCCGGACCATTCGTAATGCCATGAAGATTCGGGATGTCACCAAGTGCCTGGAAGAGTTTGAGCTCCTGGGAAAAGCATATGGGAAGGCCAAGAGTATTGTGGACAAGGAAGGTGTCCCCCGGTTCTATATCCGCATCCTGGCTGACCTGGAGGACTATCTTAATGAGGTGTGATGCATGTGGGTGAAGGGGAGTCAACAGGGAGGTATGGGCCTGGCTGTGCTTCTAACTGTCTGTCAGTAGTCATGTCTTCTTGGATTCTTTGCCTTATTATATACAGTGTTCCTTAGAATATAGGAAATGGGATAAAACAAGGCGAAAAACCTGTTTTGACCCTTGATTGTATTTATCTCTTTTACTCATGGTTTTGTACTTTTAAGGGTGATATATAAAGGATTTTTTAAAAACAAGAGGCCAGGTGCAGTGGCACATGCCTGTAATCCCAGCAACTTGGGAGGCTGAGGCAGGAGGATTGCAGGTTCAAAATCAACCTCAGTAACTTAATTAGTAAGGCTGTAAGCAACGTAATGAGATCCTGTCTCAAAATAAAAAAATAAAAAGATTTGGGGATGTAGCTCAGTATTGAGTGGCCTTGTGTTCAATCTCTGATACCAAAAAAAAAAGTTAACAGGAGTTGGGGGTGTAGCTCAGTGGTAGAGCATGTGCTTAGTATGCACATTGGCCCTGAGTTGAATCCTAAGCACCAAAAAAAGAAAAGTTAACATGTAGTTTATAAGTAGTGCAAATGGTGTATAGGTAACAACCTTCAAAAAAGTGGTGGCAGAGCCTGAAGTTTAATAAATACTACTTAATTTCAAGTTACTATTCTCCCTTTCTTGCCTCTTTCATTTAGCTTTGGGAAGATAAAGAAGGGAAGAAGAAGATGAACAAGAATAATGCCAAGGCTCTGAGCACCTTGCGCCAGAAGATCCGAAAATACAACCGGGATTTTGAGTCTCATATCACAAACTACAAGCAGGTTAGGGATACTGGAGGCAGACTTTTTAAACTGTGGGGTCATTGATCCCATAAGTCCCTCAAAAGAGCATTAGCGAGTGGTAGTGTGATTTGAAAAGGAATTGTGAGTGATGGGGGGATGGATTGTGGTTGGCAGGCATCCGTAATTATCTCTCAATTTCCTCTATCCAGAACCCTGAGCAGTCTGCAGACGAAGATGCAGAGAAGAATGAGGAGGATTCAGAAGGTGAAAAAATCTCGATGGCCTTATTGCAAATAGTTAGGAAGTCCAGAGTTAGGGGTTTCATTGCCCTGGGTTTAGTTGCCCTTCAGTCTTATACTTCAACATTCTAATTTTTTTCTCCCCCTTTTTCTACTAGGCTCATCAGATGAGGATGAAGATGAGGATGGTGTCAGTGCTGCAGCGTTCCTGAAGAAGAAATCAGAAGCTCCTTCTGGGGAGAGCCGAAAGTTCCTCAAAAAGATGGATGTAAGAGCCAGGGTTAGATTAAAGAATGATTTGCCCACCACAGGCCATTTGGATCCCTGGAAAGAAGAAAAGAACCCTAGGGTTGGGAGGGGTGGAATTTCGTGGACTCTGATTTGAGAACAGGCTTCCTCTTAGATGAGAGCACTGAGAAAACCAGAATCTGGGCCCAGCTCTGGCCCTGGGGAGATACGTCCTTGGGGCAAGTTGTAACTTGTCTAGGTCTAGGTGGTTGATTCCAGCTCCTGATATCCTGGTCCCATGAATAACCACTCTTGTTCTGTTTCTAAAAATCCCTGAAATACAGGGAGAGCAGAGAAACAGTCTCCCTATCTTCCTGCTGATCCTTTTTTATCCCTGTAAGGATGAAGATGAGGACTCAGAAGATTCTGAAGATGATGAAGACTGGGACACAGGTTCCACATCTTCTGATTCAGACTCAGAGGAGGAAGAAGGGAAACAAACGGCACTGGCCTCAAGATTTCTTAAAAAGTAAGGAAAGAAATGGGACCTACGGCTGTGGTGGGAATAGTAGAAAGCCTTCAGTCATAGTCATTTTAAGAATGTTAACTGCTCCTATTTTACAGCAGGGCTCAAGAGAGTCAAGTATATTAGTTGGCCAAGGTCACAAAGCTAATAAGTTCTGAATGTGGGATTTGAAGGCTCCAAAGTCCAAATATTTAAAAATCTCACTTTGACACCTCTTTTACTGAGCAAGATGTTTAGGGCCTTGAGTAAGCCTATCATTGTTTATGGGTTTTCTAGAAAATATGATAGGCTGTCTATAATGTCTCTAGAAGTATTTTAAAACCTGTACTTAATTTTCAAATTGGGTTAAAAGCCTATCTAGAAGAATGTCTTTTAAGAATCAACTTAGTTAACTTTAATCAAATGGTGTGTGTGTGTGTGTGTGTGTGTGTGTGTGTGTGTAAAAGTGTGTAATTCCTGGGCTCTCAGTCCTGCCTCAACTTTAGCCTCGACCTCCTGCGTAGCTTGACTATAGGCATGCACTAGTAGCCTATGGCTTATTTATTACTTGAGTAAATGATTTGGTTTTTCCAGAGTACCCAGGTATGATAAGATGTTGTTTATTGCACAGACTTGGTCTTTACTGTCAGTATTTGAGATAAATTTTATTTTGGTTAATTTTTAAGGAATATGTTAGATTGTGACTAAAATCATTAAAATTTTAAACTTTATTATTTTAGAGGTAATTTACAGATTACACAGGTTCCCAAATTTATAAGTTGGGGTAGAAATTCCTAAGAACATACTGATAAAGGGTGTCTTGAATCCTTTTGGTAAGTGACCATTTTGAACTCATGAGCAACAAAAGTTGTTTTTAAACTTGTGTATAATTAATCACTGAAAAGATTATAACAGTAGAGATGAGCAAAAATGACACAAAAGAAGTGAAAGAGGAGAAAATGTAAACAATAAAATGTCTTAGCTCCATTATGGATTTTTTTTTTTTTTTTTTTTTTTAATATTTTTAGTTGTAGATGGACCTAATACCTTTTTTGTTTCTTTAGCTTTTTTCTGTGGTGCTGGGGATTGAACCCAGTGCTTCACGCTTGCTAGGCAAGAGCTCTACCACTAAACTACAACCCCAGGCCTCAGTTATGGATCTTGGTCTTAAGGTTTTTGGAGGAAGTTGTCCACCCCTGATACCATGACTGACCTGTCTCTCTGCTTCTGAAAGTTACTTCTTGAGGAGGGTGGTGAGCAAGAGTGTGTGTGAGAGAGACCTTAGGGTATTTATTGAGGTAGTGTCTGCATTGTTAGGATCCTAAGCAAAGATACATATCAAGTGAATTTATTAATAGTTGTGGTTGAGAAGGCATGGAGTGGTCCTTCACATTGTACAGTGTAATTCTAGGCCTGACTTCTATTGGTGTCTCTTAATTAATCTTTGGTCTCTTAGCTGTATTAGTCTAGAACTGCAGCTTGCATCTGTTAGATATGTACCTGATAACGTAGAAATCCATCTTCTGATAATTTTCTAACAAGATATTACTATACCAAGGTATAATTTGTCATGGAGGTCAAGCCTAAGTTTTAGGTCTTTTAGTTAGAATTTCATAGGATAAGAATTCATTGTGCTGATGGAAGGAAACCTTAGGGTTAGGAGTAAAACTGTAGGCCAAGAAAGATAAGTTTGTGGAAGCCCTGATTTTTTAATTTAATTTTTTTTTCTTTTTAGTTATACATGACAGTAGAATGTATTTTGCTATATTATACATACATGGAGTATAACTGCCCATTCTTTTGGTTGTACTATGATGTGGAGTTACACTGAACATGTATTCATATATCAACATAGAAAAGTAATATCTGGGGGCTGGGGAGATGGCTCAGTCGGTAGAATGCTTGCCTTGTAAGCACGAGGGCCTGGGTTCGATCCCCAGCACCCAAAAAGAAAAAAAAAAAGAAAAGTAATGTCTAATTCATTTGACTGTCTTTCGTATTCCTGTCCTTCCTTCCTTTCATTCCCCTTTGTCTAATCCAGAATACTTCTATTCTCCCTCACCCCCATTGTATGTAAGGATCCAAATATCAGACAGAACATTGGGCCTTTGGTTTTTGGGATTTGCTTATTTCACTTAGTGCGATAGTCTCCAGCTCCATTCATTTACCTGCAAATGCCATAATTTCATTCTTTATGGTCGAGTATTATTTCATTATATGTGTATATATGATATATATATATATCACATTTTCTTGGATATTCATCTGTTGGAAGGGCACCTAGATTGGTTCCATAGCTCAGCTGTTTTGAATTGAGCTACTGTGAATATTGATGTGGCTGCATCACTATAGTATGCTCATATTAAATCATACCAAGGAGTGGGATAACTGGGTCAAATGGCAGCTTTATTCCAAGTTTTCTGAAGAATTTCCATACTGCTTTCCAGAGTGGTTGTACCAATTTGCAGTCCCACCAGCAATGTGAGTGTACCTTTTCCCACACATCCTTGCCAACATTTATTGTTACTTGTATTTTTTTAACTTTGTGTATTTTGTGTGATGCTGAGTATGGAACCCAGTACCTCACACATGCTAGGCAAGTGCTCTGCCACTGAGCCACAACCCCAGCCCATTACTTGTATTCCCTTTTTTTTTTTTTGGGTTGGGGGGTGCAGGGAGGAGGTACTGGGACACTCAACTCAGGAGGAACTCAGGGGCATTCAACCTCTGAGCCAGATCTCCAGCCCTTTTTTGTATTTTATTTAGAGACAAGGTCTTGCTGAGTTGCTTAGTGCCTTGCTTTTGCTGCACCTGCTTTTGAACGCTTGCATCCTGCCTCAGCCTCCTGAGCTGCTGGGAATAAGGCATGCGCCACCAGGACCGGCTCCGTTGCTTGTATTTTTCATAATTGCTATTCTGACTGGAGTGAGATAAAATCTCAGTGTAGTTTTAATTTCCTTGTCTTTAATTGCTACAGATGTTGAACATATTTTCATATATTTGTTAACCAATTATATCTCTTCTGTGAAGTGCCCATTTATTGATTGGGGTATTTGTTTTTGTTTTTTTGGTGTTAAGATTTTGCATTCTTTTTATATCCTGGTGATTAATGCTCTATCTGAGGTGCAGGTGGCAAAGATTTGAAGCAGTGATTTTAAAAATAGCAGTAACTCCTTTGATCTTCTTAGAGCTATGGGGATGATGTGAACAAAGATGTTTCAATTTAATGAACATCCTTTGCATATTTGCAAAACCTGTAAAGTAGGGAACAATAATATAGGAGGAAAATCCATAAGGTGGTTTTTTTTTTTTTTTTTTTTTTTTTTAAGAGCTAAAGCATTTTGGTAAGACAAAATTTTAACGCAATATTTATAAACTACTTATGAAAACATCCAAACTTTTAAATATTTAACTTAATTTTGTCATTTGGTCCTTTTTTTTTTTTTTTGTTATGTAATAATTAAAAATCTGGAGATGGTTCAGGCAGCATCAAATGACATTTTGAGATAACAATCTTTTTTTCTTGTGGAGTATTTTTTTTTTTTTGCATTGAAGTTTTTTTCTTTTTAAATTCAGTTTAGATAAGTCAATTTTCATGAAAGAAAAGATGGGGAAGTCAGTAGAACAGCAGACTATTTTTCCACCTTTTTTTTTTTTTTATGTAAACTGACTGTTAGTGACTTTTGTAACAAAGGCTAGCCTGGATAGAGCAACTATCAAAAAAAAAAACCAAAACTTAGGTTTATGATTTTTTTTCTCTTTTTCTTTTTTCTTTATTCTTTGTTTTTTTTAACATTGAAGGTTAGCTTTGGAGCCACATGGCAGGTTGTGTCTGCAGCAGCCTGGTCAGCACCTTAATGGACCCGGCCATGCCCTTCCCTTTAAAGTAACATTTTAATGGATGTAATCTGGTGACAGATCCATCCACTGGGGAGCAGTCCAGCACATTCAGATGCTCCGTGGCCCTGGCTTTGGTTATGGTCATGGTTGAGTCTGCTCTGTAGGTCATTGTTGTATAGCACAACTTGGTTCTGTAGTGGAGGGAAAAAGCCAGTAGTTCACGGGAGCAGGAAGCTTCAGTGGTGGGAGGGGACTGGTATTTCATCTTTTGTCTTCTGGCAGAGCCCCCACCACAGAGGAGGACAAAAAGGCAGCTGAAAAGAAACGAGAAGACAAAGCCAAGAAGAAGCATGATAGGAAATCTAAGCGCCTGGATGAGGAGGAAGAAGACAATGAAGGCGGGGAGTGGGAAAGGGTCCGAGGTGGAGTGCCCCTGGTTAAGGTGAGGACTTTAGAATTAAAATGAACTGGGGAGCAATTTGGGACAGCATACAAGTGTCCACCTGGTCAGAATGGGGGAAAACTAAAGGTAAAAGATTCCTGCTGACATGCACATGACAGGATATGTATTGGCCTAGGAGAAGCCAAAAATGTTTGCCAAGGGAACTGAGATCACCCATGCTGTTGTCATCAAGAAATTGAATGAGATCCTACAGGCACGAGGCAAGAAGGGAACTGATCGGTAAGATTCATGGGCCTGGGCTATGGATTGTAGGGTGAAGGCTCTATTTTTCTAGAACACAGAGCAGAGATTGGTGAGGAAATAACTCTATTTTGGGACTCTTTTGCCACAAGTAAAATGGGAATAATATTCACCTTTATTAGGTTACCGAAGAGAATTGTGGGTATGAAACCATTTTATATCATTCCAAAGTTGTTAGCATTATTGCTGGGGGGGGGGGGGGGTTGGGAATTTAAAGGAGAAGCAAGCAAGCATACAGATGGTGAAACTAAGGATATCATAAATGGGCTGCTTTGCTTGTCTGAAGAGGGCATCCTATATGACAGGATGAGACTTTTCAATTTGTTTTCAAAGCCTCACTCAGCTCTCTACCCCTCCAGTGCTACCCAGATTGAACTGCTACAACTGCTGGTTCAGATTGCCTCTGAAAACAACCTAGGGGAGGGTGTCATTGTCAAGATCAAGTTCAATATCATTGCTTCTCTCTATGACTACAACCCCAACCTGGCCACATACATGAAGGTGAGGGCAACAAGAGGATCATCTCAGGGCCAAATTGGTAGGTCAGGGAAAGGTGCCTAGAGTTTTAAAATATCTGGGACTATGGACACAGTCTTACTAGTTGAAGGCCCTATGTAATCTTGGTGAAGAGGCTGTTGGGAGACATCTGCTTTTCCCAGTCTCAGACCTCTGATTCTGCTGTCTGATTTTTTGGCAGCCGGAGATGTGGCAGAAATGCCTGGACTGCATTAATGAACTGATGGACATCTTGTTTGCAAATCCCAACATCTTTGTTGGAGAGAACATTTTAGAAGAAAGTGAGAACCTGCAAAATGTTGACCAGGTAAAGGGAGAAATTGTCAGGATAACTGGAAGTATATGTTTCTTTTGGGGAGATATATGTTTCTTTTGGGGATATATGTTTCAGTGGAGATAGAGGAAAGGCAAAATTCATGGTGGAAATCTGGGCTAATTTAGTCCTTCTTTGCTTTCCTCTTCAGCCACTGCGTGTCCGTGGCTGTATCCTAACTCTGGTGGAACGAATGGATGAAGAATTTACCAAAATAATGCAAAATACTGATCCTCATTCCCAAGGTGAGCCTAAGTAAGCATGATCTTTGTTTTGAAGGAAAGTATAGGAAATATTACTAATTTTAGGGGTTTGTAAGGATTGTACTAAATCAGAGCGAAAAGTCAGCCCTTTCCTACCCAGCATCACACTGGAGAACCTGTTAAGATGCTGGGCCCCAATCTCAGTTTTTGATTCATTTGGGGGTGGAGGGGTACAACAGGAATTGGATTTCTCTCCTATTTCCTGGTGATATTGCTGGTTTGGGGACTGTTTTGAGAACCTTTGGGGCAGGGCATCTTTTTACCTGGCTTGTTTAATTTGGATCAGAAGCTTTGGAATGGAAAGGTATGGGACAGTTTACTCAGTAAAAATATGAGTATGCCCATTAAATCAAGAGTGTAGTGCTGCAGCAAGGCAGCCAAAAGTCTCCAGGCTTATGGAGCTTAGTTTGGTACTAGAAAAAGGCAGTTGAACAAATAATAGCAAAAACAGGATAATTTTGGATCATGCGAATTAGACATTGTAATGGAACCCTGAGTTTGCAAATGACTGGAAGAATGGCTGCTTTAGATATTGTTGAAGATCATTGAGTAGAAGCTGTTTGAGATGAGGTCAGAGGAAAAATTAGAAGAGAGCACTGGACAGAGGAGTAGAAAGTGAGCTTGGCATGTAAGTCCTGGGATAGCAAGGTTATAGGTTCTGGGGGAGGACAGTTTCCAGGGTGCACGGAGTACTTCCCAATGAGGGCAGAGACCAGATGAGGCTAACTGGGTCTGTTAGGGACAGGTGCTGGGGAAACCTGGATGGCTGACTGAGGTGAGGGTGGATGCTTTTTCTGCTAGAGTATGTGGAGCACCTGAAGGACGAGGCACAAGTATGTGCTATCATTGAGCGTGTGCAACGCTACCTGGAGGAGAAGGGCACCACTGAAGAAATCTGCCGCATCTACTTGAGGCGCATCCTTCACACCTATTACAAGTTCGATTATAAGGCCCATCAGCGGCAGCTTACCCCTCCTGAGGGCTCCTCAAAGGTGAGTACCTGACAGTTGTGTCAAGGGAGAGAGATGTGTCAGTCTGTGCTATTTAATCTGTTAGGACTTGATGACAAATCTATTCCCTAGGAACTTCTTTTGGTACAGTAGTGAGGGAAACTGAGGGATTAGAATAAAGCTGGATTAAAGTCTCTTCTTTGATTTTTGGAATCTGAGCCACTTAAAGCCATTATGTTTGCTGAATATTTGTCTCCAATAACTTCTCTTCTAGTCTGAACAAGACCAGGCTGAAAATGAGGGTGAGGACTCAGCCGTGCTGATGGAGAGGCTCTGCAAATACATCTATGCCAAGGACCGCACAGACCGGATCCGCACATGCGCCATCCTCTGCCACATCTACCATCATGCTCTGCACTCCCGCTGGTATCAAGCCCGTGACCTCATGCTCATGAGCCATCTACAAGACAATATTCAGCATGCAGACCCACCAGTGCAGGTAGGCTGAGGAGATATCTGACCCTAGTGGTGAAAAAGAGCCCAGGCCTCTGTCCTCCGGACAAACTGGTTTAACCAGTAAAGCCACTGTTTATTGTAGATCCAAGGAGATGCTTGTTCACTGCCAGTATTCTTTGACCCTCCTCCATGTTGACACATATTTTATACTGTCTCAACAGAACAGCATTAAATTCCTCTGGAATAGAGAGAGCTGTAGATTTAACCAGTGTTTGTATTACTTACTGTATGTCTAGTTCAGAACATTAGATCATCATCTTACTTAGAAGAAAAAAAGACCCTTGAAGTCTTTCAACTAGGGGGAAAGACCCAAATGCAGTGTGATGTATTGGGACTCTAATTTTGAGTGTATTTGCTTCTTCATATAAGAGCACATTACTATTAATGTGTTTTTAAGATATTTGTATGTAGAACATTTGGTGAACCTGTCTGGTGCTAGTAATCTTTAAACTGCACTCCTATTGGTTTGTTTATATCTTTTGTGAAATGTCAACTCTTCCACCCTTTTTTTCTTTGGTACTGGGGATTGAACCCAAGGGTACTTTATCACTGAGCCACGTCCCCAGCCCTTTTTCTTTTTATTTTTGAAATAGGATCTTGCAGGGCTGGGGATATAGCTCAGTTGGCAGAGTGCTTGCTCAAGCATAAGGCCCTGGGTTTAATCCTCAGCCCTGTAAAAAAAAAGACATAGGATCTTACTGAGTTGCTGAGGCTAGCCTTGGTCTTAGGAACTTTCTGTCTCAGCCTCCCAAATTGCTGGGATTATAGGTGTGCACCACCGTGCCCAGCTTGTCACTTTTTTTTTTTCAATCTTTTTATTATTGAATTTTAGGAATTCGTGTGTGTGTGTGTGTGTGTGTGTGTGTGTGTAGTTCTTTATATTAGATAACCATTCCTTTCTCAAAATAATATGTTTTGTAAATATTTCCACTCTGTGGTTTGTTATTCATTTTCCTAACCATGCCTTACAATGGAATCTATTAACTTTTTCTCATATGATTATTTTCTGAGTCCTGTCTAAAGAAATCTTTGCTTGCTTAGACCATAAGGATATTCTTATTTTTATAACTTTTATAGCTTTTATATTTAAACATAACAATTCATTTTGGCTCAAGTTTTGCTTGTGGTATGAGGTTGGGATCAAAGTTCTTTTTTCCTTTCAAACACATACCTAGTTGTACCAGCATCATTTATAGTAAATATTTCTTTCGCTATTGTTTTGGCACCTTTTGAAAAACTGAATGAAAAACCACATGATTCTGTGAGAGGTTGGGCCTTTCTGGACTCTGTTTCCATCCTTTACTCATCTTTTTGTATGTCCTTGTGCCACTCCCGTATTGTTTTGATTGCTGAGCCTTTATATAATAGTTGGTCTTAAACTCAGGCATTACAAGTCCTCCAACTTATCTTTTTGAAGATTGCTTTGGGGGCTGGGATTGTGACTCAGTAGTACAGTGCTTACCTAGAACACTCAAGGCACTGGGTTCGAGCACCACGTAAAAAACTAAATAAGCAAAATAAAGCTACTGTGTCCATCTACAACTAAAAATAAAAAAAAAAAAAAGATTGCTTTGGATATTCTGGGTCCTTTGCTTTTCCACATAAATTTAGAATCAGTTTGCCAATGAGTACAAAAAGCCTGCTGGGATTATTTTGAACCTATAAATCAATTTTGGGAGAATTAACAACTTACCAGTATTAGAACTTTTTTTTTTTTTTTTTTTAAATTTTTTTTTTATCTTAGTTGTAGATGGACTCAGTACTTTTGTTTTATTTATTTATTTTTATGTGGTGCTGAGGATCAAACCTAGTGCCTCACACTTGCTAGGCAAGCACTCTACCACTGAGCTACAACACCAGCCCTTAAACCATTTAATCCTGTTCTTTATCTCTTAATTTCTTATTTTTCTCTATGGTTTTCGTTTTCAGTGTAGATTGTTCCTGAATATATTTTATGATTTTTATGCTATTTTAAATGCAATTTGTTTAACCTTATAGTTATGAACTCCTAGTATGTAAAATACAGTTAATTCTTTAAATAAATTTTTAGATGTTGATGCACCTTTATTTTATTTATTTAAATGTGGTACTGAGAATCGAACCCAGTGCCTCACACATGCTAGGCAAGTGCTTTATCAGTGCAGCCACAGCCCCAGCTCTACAATTAATCTTTGTATTTTGCCATTTTGTAAATTTATTTTACTATTATTTTGTAGATTACTTTCTACTTATATAATCACATCATCTCCTTATAGGTAGTTTTACTACTATAGATGGTCCCTGATTTCATGGTTTGATGTACAGTTTTTCAGCTTTATGATAGTGCTGCAGAAGTGAAATGCACTCATTAGAAACCATACTTCAGATTTTGAATTATGATCTTTTCCTAAGCTAGCAATATTTCTTTTTTGTTTATCTTATGTTGCAGTAATTAAAATCTCTTAAGACAACACTGAATGAAAGTAGTGTGAGAGCAGTTTGCCTTGTTCTCAGGTGAGCTGGGAAGTAGTCATCTTTTCACCATGAGGATGACAGTTTTTAGAGATACCTTTTCTCTGATTGAAGTTCTCTTCTGACCCTAATTTGCTGAGAATTTTTGTCATGACTAAATCTTGGATTTTTTCAGGGGGAGAGGAGACCAGGGATTGAACTTAGGGGCACTCAACCACTGAACCACATCCCTAGCCCTGTTTTTTTTTTTTATGTAGAGACGGGTCTCACTTAGTTGCTTAGTGCCTCTCTTTTGCTGAGCTTGACTTTTAACTCTCAATCATCCTGCCTCGGCCTCCTGAACCACTGGGATTGCAGGCATACACCACTGCACACGGCCTAAATCTTGAATTTTGTCAAATTTTTTTTCTGCATCTATCAAAGTATATACTTATTCTTCTTTATACTGCTCATGAAATGGATCAACCTGTGATTTCAGATTTTATACCAACCTTTGATTCCTTCCTGAGATATACCCTATTTAGTCCTGATATATTATCTTTCATATATGACTGGATTCTGTTTGCATTTTTCCTTTTTTTATGCCAGGGATTGAATTTGTAAGCACTCCGCCAACTGAACTGCACATAGGCTCCTGTTTGCTGATAT
Organism: Sciurus vulgaris; assembly: GCF_902686455.1. Lineage (NCBI taxonomy): Eukaryota > Metazoa > Chordata > Mammalia > Rodentia > Sciuridae > Sciurus > Sciurus vulgaris. Next base: position 21,425,904 of record NC_136479.1, on the reverse strand, counting down.
TTTTTAAGACTCTTTGCATCTGGGTTTATGACTGGTGTGTTGATCTCCTAGTATTTTTGTAAAATTTTTTTTTGTGTGCCAGGGATTGAACCTGGGGTGCTTAGCCATTGAGTCACATTCCCAGCCCCTTTTTTTTTTTTTTTTTTTTAATTTTTTTATTTATTTTAATTAAAAATCATAAATTTACATGTTGTTTGATTCATTCTGTTATTTTTTCCCTTCCTCCCCACCCCTCCCACCCCTCTTTTCCCTCTATACAGTCCTTCCTTCCTCCATTCTTACCACCCTCCTTATCCCTAACCCTAAACCTAACCCTAACCCTAACTCCTCCTACCCCTCCATATATGTCCTCATCCGCTTATCAGCGAGATCATTCGTCCTTTAGTTTTTTGAGATTGGCTTATCTCACTTAGCATGATATCCTACAATTTCATCCATTTGCCTGCAAATGCCATAATTTTATCATTCTTCATGGCGGAGTAATATTCCATTGTATATATATGCCACAGTTTCTTTATCCATTCATCAACTGAAGGGCATCTAGGTTGGTTCCACAATCTGGCTATAGTGAATTGAGCAGCTATGAACATTGATGTGGCTTTATCTCTGTAGTATGCTGATTTTAAGTCCTTTGGGTATAGGCCAAGGAGTGGGATAGCTGGGTCAAATGGTGGTTCCATTCCAAGCTTTCTGAGGAATCTCCATACTGCTTTCCAGAGTGGCTGCACTAATTTGCAACCCCACCAGCAATGTATGAGTGTACCTTTTTCCCCACATCCTCTCCAACACCTGTTGTTGCTTGTGTTCTTGATAATCGCCATTCTAATTGGGGTGAGATGAAATCTTAGGGTAGTTTTGATTTGCATTTCTCTTATTAATAGAGATGTTGAACATTTTTTCATATATCTGTTGATTACTTGTACATCTTCTGTGAAGTGTCTGTTCATTTCCTTAGTCCATTTGTTGATTGGATTATTTGTATTCTTGGTGTAGAGTTTTTTGAGTTCTTTATAGATTCTGGAAATTAGCGCTCTATCTGAAGTATGAGCGGGCCCTTTTTAATATTTTATTTAGAGACAGGGTTCGCTAAGTTGCTTAGGGCCTTGCCAAATTGCTGAGACTGGCTTTTAATTCGCACTCCTCCTGCCTGAGCCTCTGAGCCACTGGGATTACAGGTGTGCACCAGACTGGGCACAGTGGCACATGCCTGTAACCCCAGCTACCTGAGAGGCTGAAGCAAGAGGATCACAAGTTCAAGGTCAGCTGTGTCTCATAACTTAGACCCTGTCTCAAAAAATAAAAGGTCTAGAGTTGTAGGTCAATGTTAAAGGACTCCGGTTCAGTCCCCAGTACTGGGGGTTGGAGGGAGACTTTGCCCCCAGATCTCTTCAACTTACCTTATTAGTGGCAAATCTGTTTTTCCATTTGCTTGGGCCAGAAACCTGAATCATCCTTGATTCTTATTTTTCTCTGACATATCACATCAGATTCCCCAGCCATTTTTGTCCAAAATCTCTATCTCTGACCACTTGTTATCACTTCTGTTCCTTCAAACGGATGGTTGTCAAAACAACCATCTTCCTCCTGATCTCTCTCTACTTCTTTCCTTTGTGTCCATCAGTCTCTGTGTACCAGTCTCACTACAGAAGACAGAGTAACTCTGTTAAGTCAGATTGTATCACCTTTTTGCTCAAAAACCTTCCTGTGGTTTCCCATTGTAAAATCCTTAACATGGTCAGGAACAGTGGCACATGCCTATAATCCCATCAGCTCTGGAGGCCAAGGCAGGAAGATCCCAAGTTGAAAGCCAGAGGGGCTGGGGATGTGGCTCAGTGGTGAAATGTCCCCGAATTCAATCTCCTGGTACCAATATTGAAAAATAAAAATCATTAACATGAAGTGAGCAGTATGATGCATGCTTTAATCCCTCTACTTGGTAGGCTAAGGCAGGAGGATCACATTTGAGGTCAGCTTCAACAACTTAGCAAGACCTTATGTCAAAGTAAAAAGCCAAGGGTGGGGAAGTGTGCTTAGTGGTGGAGCACTCCTGGGTTCAACTCCAGTACTGTAAAAAGGGAAATATAAATGAAAGAAAGCCCCCCTTACCACACAAGCACCTTTCTTACTTCCTCTCTTATTTTTTTCCTCTGTAACATTAATCATTTTCATAGTGTAATTATTTTGTTCTATATCCACAGGTCATTGCCTGGTACTCAGCACATAGTAGATGCTTTAAATTTGTTGACTAAATGAACAATTTACCTGTGGCTGACACCTGAGTACATTATCCTTTTCCCCCAGATCCTGTACAACCGTACCATGGTACAGCTGGGCATCTGTGCCTTCCGCCAAGGCCTGACCAAGGATGCACACAATGCACTGCTAGACATCCAGTCCAGTGGCCGGGCCAAGGAACTTCTGGGCCAGGGTCTGCTGCTACGCAGCCTGCAAGAACGCAACCAGGAGCAGGAGAAGGTGGAGCGGCGCCGGCAGGTGCCCTTCCACCTGCACATTAATCTGGAGCTGCTGGAGTGTGTGTATCTGGTGTCTGCCATGCTCCTTGAGATCCCCTACATGGCTGCCCACGAGAGTGATGCTCGCCGACGCATGATCAGCAAGCAGTTTCATCACCAGCTGCGGGTGGGCGAGCGGCAGCCCTTGCTGGGTGAGTGCGGAGCTCACATTAGTGCAGTGCACTTCCTTTGCTGTTGGGTTATAATTAAATACTAAGAGAAGTAAAAGAGAGTAACTCTCCCACTCAGTGATTCCATTTGGTTTAGTAATACCTTCTCTGTCTGGCACTGTTCTGAATGTTTTACAAATGAAAATTTGTCTAATCCGCTTTACTAACGGTACTATGGTATAAGTTCCTTTTTATCCCCTTTTCCTGATGTAGAAACTGAGGCACAGAGAAGTTAAAGTGACTTGCAGGGGTGCTTTACCACTGAGCCATATCCCCAGCACTTTTTATTTTTGTTTTTAGACAGGGTCTTGAAAGTTGCTTAAAGCCTCACTAAATTGTTGAGGCTGATCTTGAACTTGGGATCGTCCTTCCTCAGCCTCCCAAGTCTCTTGGGTTTACAGGTGTGTGCTACCACATCCAGTCTGAGGCTGAATTTTTTTTTTTTTTTTTTAAGATAGATGTCCTTTATTAGATTATGATTCTGAGGCTGAATTTTTTAAGGAAAATAAACGAGCCACTTTGAATAACCACTTTGAATAATAAGAAGCTGCTATCAGTGTATCAGGATATCAGTGTATGGATAGGCAAAAATCTTGAAGGTGAAAATAGAATAATTGGCTTTGTTTAAACCTAAGTAAATGTATTCAGATATCAAGTGACTTGTACAGTTCCATTACTTCTTAGTGGAGAGTTGGGAGAGCTTCTTTGTCTAGTTGTTTGCCCTCTGACCTATGTTCCTTCCTGAGCAGTGCTCATGGTGACTGGAGTCCTGGTCCCAAGAATATCTAGGTCCTGCTTCATTCTCATTCCCAACTTTCAGGTCCCCCTGAGTCCATGAGGGAACATGTGGTTGCTGCCTCCAAGGCCATGAAAATGGGCGACTGGAAGACCTGCCACAGTTTCATCATTAATGAGAAGATGAATGGGAAAGTGTGGGACCTGTTCCCTGAGGCTGACAAAGTTCGCACCATGCTGGTTAGGTGAGTGGAGAAGGAGGTCGTCTGTGGGAAAGAAAAGACTGACTGGTCTCCTTCCCTCAGGACCTCCTCCTTTTCTGCTTTCTTTCCACAGGAAGATCCAGGAAGAGTCACTGAGGACCTACCTCTTCACCTACAGCAGTGTCTATGATTCTATCAGGTAGGATGAGCTCTGGGAAGGCAGAGAGACCCCAGCTTTGTAATCAAAGGACTGACTGCCCCACTCCCTGCTTTGCTCTCCCCAGCATGGAGACCCTGTCGGACATGTTTGAGCTGGATCTTCCCACTGTGCACTCCATCATCAGCAAGATGATCATTAATGAAGAGTTGATGGTAAGAGCCATGTGGTGGTAATGGCAGGTGGGGTCCTGGAGAGAGCAGACTGGAAGGGTCTTGATTGGTGTCACGTCCCTTCTTCTGCCTTGCCTTCATCAGGCCTCCCTAGACCAACCAACACAGACAGTGGTGATGCACCGCACTGAGCCCACTGCCCAGCAGAACCTGGCTCTGCAGCTGGCCGAGAAGCTGGGCAGCCTGGTAGAGAATAATGAACGGGTGTTTGATCACAAGCAGGGTACCTACGGCGGCTACTTCCGAGGTGAGTGGTTCCGGTCCCCTGTCCTCTCGCAGGCCCTAGCCCTCTGCTGCCTTTCCCTGCATTCGTGCCCTCCACTTTCTTCCCACCTCTTTCCTGCAGACCAGAAGGATGGCTACCGAAAAAACGAGGGCTACATGCGCCGGGGTGGCTACCGCCAGCAGCAGTCTCAGACAGCCTACTGAGCTCTCCACTTCTGTCTCGATGACCTAGACCATTCAGACTTTTAGTCCTAAACCCACCCCAGTCATTAAAGGTCTGTTTAAAGTTGTTCCTAATTTTCTGCATGTTGCCACAGAGGTGTGTTGGTCTCATTCATTTGCTAATTAGATTTCTAAGTTACCTCGTGACAGGAGCAAGGCTTGGAACACAGGATGGATTGGGTACACCCCTGACTTCAAAGAACTTGGAACTCTTTTGACATTTAGCAGGAAATTATAATAATGTGAGCAGTTAAAAAAGGGACATGAAAAACATGGCGGGTATATTGACCAGAATGTGACTGTGGGGCAAAACATTAGGAATGGCACAGTGGAGGTGGTAGAGACAGCTGGACCTTGAGGGGTGGGCGGGTGGTTGTTCATCAGGCACAGAGAAGGGAAAGTTAATCTTGATCAGTGTGAAGTGTGGTTCAGGGACCAGTGTAGATCAGCTGTTACCTGTTAGGGCAAGATGGAGACCATAATTAAGAATAAGCATAATTTTATAAAAATATTGTTCCACAGTAGATTGGAAATTTTGAAAAAATGATTCCTCACCTCTGTTGTAGGCAGAGGAAAAGAGCAAGTGCAGAGGGATGGAGGAGTGAGGGAGCGTTGGGGTGGGTGGGGCCTGAGCTGGGGCATCTGAGAAAGGCTTTAATGCTTGGGATTTTTGTAGACAGAGTAACGTGAAGGAATCCTGTGTAGGAACGATATTGACACAGCATTGTAAAGTGTGAAATTGGAGGCAGAGCTAACTTAGAAAGCAAAAAGCATCTAAAGCCAGGGTAGCTGGGATGGGAGGTACGAATGGAACCCTGAAGGAGGTGTGCGTGTAACAGGCTGCAGGTTTCTGTGACCTTTGGATCTACTAGTGGAAGAAGTGAAGAATGGTGTAGTCTTCTGATTGGAGGATAAACAAGACTTATCAAGAAATATCTGGATTATTCTGTATTATTTAGGGATACACAAACAGCACACATGCAGGGAGCTCTGGTAATGAGGTTGGTTTGTTCCAGGTTTTGAGATTGAGGAGTCTTTGGGGCAGTAATTGAAGATAAGAGCTTGGAACACGTATTAATTCAACTATAGACTAAGAGATTCTGGAACAGATATTCAAACAAAACAGGGTATTTCTCTTGTGACAATTCAAAGGTAGCGAGGTGGTCCAGGCTTGGGGTTAAGTAACAACTGTTCCACAAGATCTGTGGGAATCTGGGTCCACTGTCATTGCTCCACTAGCCCCAAGTCTCCTTGTTCAGGCTCATAGGAAGAGGACATAGCGGGCCTGGAAATTACACTGGTCTATTGACCAGATCTTCGTCTTATTCCTACCACCCTGTAGGAAAGCCTCTAATTAGTTAGTTATGTGTTCATTTAAACTTGGCGTTTTGTTGGTAACAAAGAAGGGGAGGGGCAAAACTACCTAGTCCATCACAGAAGGGGAAAAACAAAGATTTCAAAGTGAGTTATTTAAATGGTTGTGCAAACTATAATAATGAGTAATATCAATCAGAGCCAGCATTACTGACTTCTTACATGCCATATCTCATTCAATCTTCTTGGAATAACCCTATTATTTTTTATAGATAAGGAAACTGGGGCCCACAGAAGTCTGAGATTATATAACCAGGAAGTAAGGAATGTACACACTAGGCAGTCTGTGATTCTGTCACATTGTAACCAAACCCAGGTTCAAAAGCTCCTCCCACAGAAAGACCAATGTCCAAGAGATGAGTACTGGGGAGAAAGAAAGGAGGACTTTATTCATTGGCCAAAGAATGAAGAAAAGATCAGTTTCCAGTTTCTCAATTCTGAGTGTTTGAGGAGTTACAGGTACAGGTTAGGAGTAATGAGGGAGATGGATAGGTTATGAAGGAAAGGAGTGTTTCACATCTCTTCTGGGGATAAGTGGAGATCCAGGAATTCGGGTGCCACCCTTCACTCCTTTCATAGTCTGGTGTTTTCAGTCATGGCAGCTGGTGGTGTCTAGCCCTGAAAACAGACTAGTCAAGTTTAGGTCAAGTTAACCCTTTATTATATTTTTTGGGGAAATGATCAACATGTCTACATTACAGCATAGAGTAGAATCTGACCCAGAGGTTAAGGCAGCACGGGACACAGATATAATATGAAGACAGAGATGCTTAGTGTTTCCACCCTGTTCCAGTCACCCATCAGACATCCAAGGCCCAAGAAGAGCGTTACAATTGTCTTCAGGTCCCTTGAAAGTAACCTAGGATCATCATAACTTCTACATTGAGGTGTTCTCTACTTTGAAGCTAATCGGAGATGAATATTGTCCAGCGCTGTGACCTCCAGAATTACTGATTTTTAGGTCAACTAGGGGCAAGTGAAGCTAGAGGATTTATTATTTTAAGTTTTTCATTGGTAACAATATTCCTTTTCTTTTTAATACCTCTTTAAGATGTAAAATCCATCCTTACTAACTGATGGTACAAAAACAATCAGACCAGATTTCGTCTGTGGATCATAATTTGCTGAAACCTGTTACAGATACGAGGTGATTGCAGTGCCCTGGAATTGTTCAGCATGGCAGTCCTGCCAGGCCTAGAGCACATGGACAAGGTTTGGCTTTGGCTTTCCCTTTTGGAGAGGAAACAATACACACCCTTCACACACAAAAAAACTTCACTCATGAGTTTTGTGAAAAACTCATGTTCACAAGTTTTTCTCTAAGTTTTGAGAAAGTAAAACAATAATTTGTAAATGAACCACAGATTCACAAATAATTTTTCTTTAATTTTTTCATTTTATTTATTTTTTGGTACCATAGATTGAGCCCAGAGGCACTTAACCACATCCCTGTCCCTTCTTATTTATTATTTTTGAGACAGGGTCTCCCTAAGTTGCGTAGGGCCTCACTGTGTTGCTGAGGCTGGCTTTGAACTTGCAGTGCATTCTGCTTCATCCTCCAGAGTTGCTGGGATTTTAGAAATGTGCCACCACTCCCATTTCCACAAATTATTTTCAAAGGAAGTTTCAAAAGAAGTTTGAATTGGAGCACATCTAAGATGAAATATAGCTTTTTAAAAAAACAAGCTCAGATGCAGATATTTTAAAACTATACAGACTGCATTTTGATTCATTGTACACAAATGGGGTACACATTTTCATTTCTCTGGTTGTGCACAATATAGATCCATATCATTTGTGTAATCGTACATAGGGTCATGATGGCCGTCGCATTCTATTTTTCATACCCCACTGCCGCCTTCTCATTTCCCTCTGTGTAAAGGTGCAGATTAAGTATCTTTCTGAGTTTTAAGAAAATATAGGTGAAAACAGTGCTTGAACACAAGTTCTGAAAAATAACTTCCCAACATGAGTTTCATTAAATCTAGCTGAAACTCTAATAATTATAGAGGCTTGGCATGGTGATGCACACCTGTATTCCCAGTAGCTTGAGAGGCTGAGGCAGGAGGATTTCAAGTTTGAGAGTAGCCTTAGCAACTCAGTGAGATGCTGTCTCAAAAAATAAAAAGGGGTCTGGGGATATAGCTCAGTTGGTAGAGTGCTTGCCTTGCAAGCACAAGGCCCTGGGTTCAATCCCCAGCACTGCAAAAAAATAAAATAAATAAAAAGGGCTGGAGATGGGGCTCAATGTCCTGGGTTCAATCCCTGGTACCCACTCCCCCCCTCCAAAAAAAAAAAAAAATGCAGATGAATTCAGATTCAAGAGTTCTCAGAGTTAACTTCTCCAGGTGAGTTTGCACAGATCCAACTGCAAGAGCAGTCTTGTGGAAACAAGATCATACTCAAGGATTCTCAAAACCTTCCAATGTGAGTTCAAGAAAAGTTGTCTCCCAGCTTTGGTGCTAGTCAAGATTTAAGCTCACTTTTCCACTGATGAGAGAAATGAGAGGGGAAAAAAAAATTCAAAAGAGACCCTGAGAACTCTGCAAAGTAAAAGTAGGCATATTGGGGGGAAATTCAAAACTTGAAGAAGCAAGGCATACAGGGTGAGTTTCTTGGTATTTTCTCGTTTTGTGGCTTCTGAGGTCAGGCTGCAAAAACCCCAAAAGAAAAACCCATCTTGAATCTGGCATAGGACCAGGAAAAGGAGCTGGAGAGCTGGAGAGCCTGGTAGGAGATCCCGTTTCTTGTTTTCTTTTTTCACTTTTTTCCCACCAAGGGCAGGCAACAATTATAAAGCTATGTAGCAGTGTTGCTCTGGAAGCTAAAACTTTAGAGGAACCAGGAAAGAGGACACTGGCATGAAGAAATAGGCAATCACTGTTTTGTTTTTCTATTCCTAGTGTGGCCTAAGGATGGGCCTAACTCCAGCAAGGGTACAGGCAACTAAAACTTCTAAACAGCTGACTCTGACCTGGGCCAGAGGTCAATTGACTGCTGAAATATTTACCAAGTTTTATTTTGTTTTGTTTTGTTTTTAAACTGGATTGAACCCAGAGGTACTTTACCACTGAGCTATATCCCCAACCTTTTTATTTTATTATTTTTTGATACCAGGGATTGTACCCAAGGGCACTTAACCACTGGGCCACGTCCTAGCCCCGCCACCTTTTTGAAGTTCTCACTAAGTCGCGTAGGGCCTTGTTGAGTTGCTGAGAGCTGGCCTCAAATTTGCAATCCTCCCACCTCAGCCTCCCAAACGGGATTTACAGGTATGCACCACTGCACCCAGTTTACCAAGAGATTTTAACAGAACCTAGAGTCGGCATTCAAAATGCTTGGAACACAAATCTATTTTAACAGTACTCTGAAATATAAATACACTTGAAACTGGGAAAGATGGTTCTCAGCAGGTTATCAGCAAAAGTAGCAAACTAAATTCATCATCACATCAAAGAACTGGGCAGCATGACCAAATTTTATTTATCCCAGGGATACAAGAGAGGCTTAACATGAGATCAGTGTAAACAATATTAATAAAAAAAAAAAAAGGAGAAACCCAATTAAACTTATGCAAAAAAAGGTTTTTATCAAAAACCTTTTTTTCTTTTCCCTGTCATTTGTTACTGGGAATTGAACCCTGGGGTGCTTTACCACTGAACTACATCCCCAGCCCTTTATTTTGAAACAGTTTCGCTAAGTTGTTAGGGTCTTGCTAGTTAGAAAGGAAGAGGAAAGACATCAGAAAAGTTGCAGGATGCAAAGGTAAGGCATCTCAACAGTGAAAAGGTGACCCACAGGGCAGGAAGAAATCTTGCTAAAATACATTTGATAAAAGATGACTCCAAGCTGGGCTCCCTGGCGCACACTTGTAATCCCAGTGGCTCTGGAGGCTAAGGCAGGAAGATCATGAGTTCAAAGCCAGCCTCAGTGTAAGGGAGGCACTAGAGCAACTCAGTGAGACCCTGTCTCTAAGTAAAATACAAAACAGGGCTGGGGATGTGGCTCAGTTGTCGAGTGCCCCTGAGTTCAATCCCTGGTACCCCCACCCCAAAAAAGAAAAAGGATGAATCCAGAAAATAAAGAGCTTAAAAGAGACAACCCTACTTAACAATGGACAAAGGACTAGAACATATTTCTCCAAAGAAGCTGTACAATTATATGACTCTATCTAGGGATATCCCCAAAAGAATTTAAAGCAGGCTCAAATTGTTACTTATACAACATTGTTACTTATACAGCAGGTTTTTCTGGTTTTGGGTTTTTTTTTTTTTTTTTTTTTTTTTTTTGTACTGGGGATTGAACCCAGGGGCGCTTAAACCACTGAGCGACATCCCAGCCCTTTTTAGTATTTTATTTAGAGACAGGGTCTCACTGAGTTGCCTCAGGCCTTGCTAAATTGCTGAGGCTTTGAACTCTCAATTCTCCTGCCTTAGCCTCCTGAGCCACTGGGATTACTGGTGTGCACCACTGTGCCCAGCTCCTCAGGATGGCATTATTCACAGTAACAAGAAGGTGGCTACCCAAGTCTCTATCAACAGAGTAAAGAATAAATAAAATGTGGTAGACACATTTTGGAATGTTAACCTTGAAAAGGAAAATCCTAATATGTGACATAACATGGATGAACCTTGAAAACATGCTAAGTGAATTAGCCAGATGGAAAGGGGCACTATTGTATGATTTCACTTATGAGTTAATCTAAAAGGGGGAAATCGGGTGAAAAATAGGTTTACCCAGGGGCAGGGGAAATGGGGAATTGTTGCTTAGTTGTTGCAGAGTTTCTGTTTTGGGTGATGGGAAGTGTTGGAAATAGTGGTGATGTTTATACATCATTATAAATGTACTTAATGCTACAATTGTGTGCTTAAAAATTGTTAAAATAAGCCAGTCATGGTGGTGTGTTTCTTGTAGTCTCAGCACTTGGGAGGCTGAAGTGGAAGGATTACTTAAGCCCAGAAGTTCAAGACCATCCTGGGCAACATGTTAGACCCCCATCTTAAGAAAAAATAAATAAATAGTAAACTAAGTGTTATGTGTATTTTGTCATAATAAAATAATGGATCAGGGGGCTGCGGTTGTAGCTCAGTGGTAGAGCACTTGCCGAGCATGTACGAGGCACTGGGTTCAATCCTCAGCACCACATAAAAATATAAAGGTATTGTGTCCACCTACAACTAAAAACAATTTTTTAAATAATGGATCAAAGATTTAAGTCTAAAATTTAAAATTATAAAACTATTAGAAGACAACTTAGGAAATCTCTGTGATTTAAGCAAAGATGTATTAGCTGTAATGCCAAAATAATTATCCTAAAAAACAAATTGGACATCTTTAAAATTAAGGCTTAATCTTCAGAAGACACTTATGTGGATGAAAAGCTATAGGCTGGGAGAAATTTACAAGTCATAGCTGACAAAGTACTTGTATCCAGAGTATATAAAGAAGCAAGATTCAGTAATTTAAAAAAATTAAATGCTTAAAATACTTGAAAGATTTTTTGGTCGCCAGTAAGCACTGTAGGAGGTTCCACACCATTAGTTACTAGGGAAATGCCAACTGAAACCACAGCGCGATACCACTCCACACCCACTAGAGATGTAAACAGCAGTCCATACCAGGTGTTGGTGATGACGTGGAGGAGCTAGGCTTTCCTACACGTGGTGAGTGTAAGATGGTACGACTGCTTTGGAAAGCAGTTTCACACTTCGCTAAAAAAGTTCAACATCCAGCTGCCACATGAACAGAGATGAGAGGTTTAGAGCATCCAGGACACCCATGTTTTCCCTTTCCTGAGGTGAAGACAACCCTGTGGATCACGGTGTTGGAGCTGCAGGGCCAGAATCTGGTTTTGGTTCCTCTTCCACCATTTGTGTGCCTGTGTGATCTGACTGGCTCTCTTGAACTTCAGTTTCTTCAGGTCAATGGCTGCATCACCGACACCTAAGACTTATGGTCCTTGATAGTATGAATTATAAAAAGCAGCTTAAGAAGGAGATGTTAGCCAGGTGCAGTGACAACATGTATTTCCAGCTACACAGGAGGCTGAGGTGAGAGGATCACTCGAGCCCATGAGTTCAAAGCAAGTCTGGGCACCATAGCAAGAACACATCTCAAAAAACAAAAACCCTATTGACAACTGGATATAAGTTAGATGCTTGTTTTCATGACCATCAGGGAATTTTACTTGCTTAAGGTCACACAACTATAAATACAAAAAGAACATATGATGCTGGAGCTTCAAGGGACTTTCACGATGAAGTCAAGTTTCCCACGTTTGCCAGATGAGGAAATTAAAATACAGAGAGGAAGTGATTTTTCCCAAAGTCTTTTGACACCCAGACTGACCCTAAACCCCTCTCCACTACTAGTGTAGGAAGAAAGTCCCAATATGTCCTTTTCCTCACAAGTTATGGGTACCTCTCTAGGAAGCTCTGCCAATTCCTGGACAAAGCCTGGTTTTCCCCCAAGAAAGCGATCAGGACAAGGTTTCCAACCCTGGGCTTGACACAGCTCAGCCTAAGAGTCAAATTCAGCCACAACCCAAAATCAAGTGGTGGCTTTAAGGTTGAGAGCAGCCACACATTCCAAGCCTTCACTATGAAAATGACAGGGTTTGAGTAGTCTGTCAGAGAAAGAAAAAACTAAGGGATTAGTTAGCAAGTGTTAAGCCCCTACCCGGCTTTAGGCATGGCCTTCAGGAATGTGATTGAAGGGACATTCAGTCCAGATGTGTGAGCTCCCAAGTGACATTTCAAAGAAAAATCTTCATTTTCTGACTACAAAAAAAACTTCCTTCATGTAGGAAATTTGGAAAATATTAGTGGTAAAGACAGAATTGCCAGTCGTTTAAAAACAAATATACAGCCAGGCACAGGGCTGCGCTCCTGTAATCCCAGCAACAGGGAGGCTGAGGCAGGAGGTTGCAAGATCAACGCCAGCCTCAGCAACCGTGCAAGACCTCGTCTCAAAGAACAGAAAGAACAGGGGATGTAGCTCAGTGGTAAAGCAGCCCTGGGTTCAACTCCCTGAACTCAAAAATAAAAGGAGAAAAATAAATGAGACAACATGCATTGCCCAGAGCCCAGTCCAAGGTGTATGTGGAGGCTTAGTGTTGGCAGTTGTGCGTCACTGAATCTCCAGAAGGAGCAGGCAATGTCCAGCACCAAGGTGGAAGCCCTCGTGAAAAGGTGATTACATGGTGATCATAACACCATCCGCATCCATAAACGTTTGCAAAGCCCCTTCTGTGTGCCAGGCCCCGGACCAGAGGAGGGAGTGTAACCCAAGATGAGCAGGTTGTGTCCTGTGCCACACCTGAGGAAGTGGGTCCTCCTTCACTGACGTGCCCTGTGAGTCACTTGCCTTCTAGGACCTCAGGCTCCTTTATTCCTTTAATTGGAATTATCCAGTCTTTTCTTATTTAAAATATTGAGGTGAAATATCAAAATAACCATTTCAAAACAATTCAGTGGTGTTCAGTATATTCACGCTGCTATGCCATTGCGCCCCCTGACTAGTTTTAAAACACATCATTTCAGGGCAAAACCCCTTCCTTACTCGTTAAGCAGCTTCCCTCAGCCTCTGGCAACCAGCAGTCTGCTTCCTGTCTCATAGATCGATGTATTCTGGGTATTTCATGTAAATGGAATGCTGTAACAGTGACATTTTCCATCTGACTTTTCATTTAGCATGTTTCAGAGATTCATCCACGTCACAGCATGTACCAGTACTTCGATCATTTTATGACTGCCTAATATTCCATTGTGTGGATATACCACAATTTATCAACCATTCACTGATGGACATTTGGGCTGTTTCTGTCATATGTCTTTTCTCAACAAAGTTCTTTTGTTTCTTTCTTTTTACAGTGGGGAGGGGTGCTTTCTGGGAGGTCAAATCCAAGGCTTTACAAAGATTAGTCAAGCACTCTACCACTGAGCTTCACTCCCCAGCCCAAACCCATTTTTAAAAGGGGGAAAACAAGGCTCAAAAAGGTTGAGTGAAACTGGGCGTGATGGCACAAACTGATAATCCCCACTACTCAGGAGGCCGAGGCAGATGGATCAAAAGTCAAGGCCAAACTGGGCCACTTTGTAAGATCCTGTCTCAGAAAATAAAAAGATCTGGGACAGTTCTGTGGTAAAGTGCTTGCCTCACACATATGAGGCCCGGGGTTGGATTCCCAGTGCTGGCAAAAAGGAAAACATGCACCATGGAATGGAGAGGATGTGACACACTGGAGAGGGCTCTCCTCCGACGGGAAGCAGCTCCTGAGCACAGCGCTACCACGGCTGAATTGAAGCAGAAGCGGAAATTCAGATTTTATTGTGAACTCTAATCCTAATGGATTTACTTTAAGAAAACAAACAAGTCAATACCATATAGGACAAACAAAACTTGCTGGCCAGATTGGGCCCTGAAATCCACTTGAACTCTGCTCTCATTGTAGTTACTAAATGTCAAACACTGTGGAGCCACAATTCACTGAGCTTCTGAGTTGGCCCTGTCACCCGAGAGATCCGGTGAACACCATTCATTTAGTACCCGTCACTGTGCCCCTTCTGTGCTAGGCCATGACCGGGACCCCATGCACGCCTGGGGACAAGGCTTTACTCTCAAGGGACCAGAGGAAGCCTGCAGTCAGAAGAGATGAAGGGAAAGCGACGGCAGGACGGCGCAGACACTGTTGCAAAACAAGACTCGGTCCCCTCCCAGGGCCCTTCCTGGCCTCGGATCCAGGCCGCATTAGCAAACACCCTCAAGTTCTAGAGTAGAAAGGAACATTTGCTCTTCCTGTCCTCCCTGGAATCCAGTCTTTTCATGCTCTGGACCAACTTTACTTCCCCAGGGGGCGCTATTGTCTCACAGAAGTAGCCACAGGGCACCAGCAGCCTCTGCTTTCTTGGCAGCTCTCCCCGCCTTGCCCAGCGAGGCTCAGACCATTCGGTAGAATTTAAGAGAGGTATGGACAACCCAGGTGATGGCTGAAGACTTCAGTACACCACTGTTGTTTTGTTGCTGCTGTTGTTCTGTTTTGTTTTGTTTGTCGTTTGGTTGCTTTGGGTTTTTTTTTTTTTTTTTTTTTTATACTGAGGATGAACCCAGGGGCATTTGGGGCATTTTACCATGGAACTACATCTCCAGCCCTTTTAAATTTTTTTTTTTTTTTTTTTTAATTTTGAGACAGGGTCTCGCTAAGTTGCTGAAGCTGTCCTCAAATTTGTGATCCTCCTGCCTCAGTCTCCCAAGTTGCTGGGATTACAGTTGTGCACAACCACACCCGGGACACTATCAGGAATGTAGAGAATAGTTGAATAGAAGGGCCACAGGGAAACAGAAGACTTGGGCAGCCCTACAAACCACGCAAACTGAACAGGCAACTGCAGAACTCCCCACCCAACAACAGATATATTCTTCTCAAGTACACCTGGAACACTGGAACATTCTCTGTGATAGGACATACATTAGCCACAAAGCAAGTCTTAAGAACGGAAACCATACAACAGAATCATCTTAGGCATCAAGGAGAGGGAGAGCCCGGCATGGTGGGTTGCACTGTGCAGGAGGATTGCAAGCTCCAGGCCGGCCTCAGCAAAGCGTGAAGCCCTAAGCAGCTCAGCAAGACCCTGCCTCAAAATCTAAAAGCAAAAGAAAAAAAAGGAAAAAAAGAAAAATAGCAGAGAAAAAATGTGGAAAATTCACAAATATGTGGAAATTAACACATTTCTAAATAACCAGTGAGTCAACGGAAGAATTAGAAAGTGCTTTTAAAACAGGGAATCCTCCATGATGAGAAACAGGACCCCTTAAAATTAAAGGGGGAAGGGGCTGGGGTCGTGGCTCAGTGGCAGAGCGCTTGCCCAGCATGTGTGAGGCCCTGGGTTCGATGCTCAGCACTGCATAAAGGTCCATCGACAACCAAAAAACAAAAAAAAAAGAAAAATCAAAGGGAGAATGAGACGGGCAAGCTACTCTCAATCCTATAGAACTGATGGATATAAGAGAAAACTGGGAGCTAAAAAATGGACCAGTCTTCAAGGCTATGGAATTAACACACCAGGATGTTGGGAAGTCATCTCAGCTTTCTGAGACCAAATCAAGAAGCCAGAGCTAGACAAGGCAAGGTCTCAGGACAATAGTTTGCCCTATTCTTAAAATAATAATAGGGACTTTCCCAGATGATAAGGAGCAGCCCAGGTGGCAGGGGGCAGACGACGCAAACAACAGTCACTGAAGTGCCCACACTTAACCTTTGTTAGCAGAGTGAAAAGCAGGTCCTGAGACCTGCTGTGCGTGGCAAGGAAGGAGGAAGGGCACAGGCTCACCTCCGCGTGGGGTGGCATCAGGAGGCCAGCTCCTGCCCAGCCTGCAGATGCCGGAGCGGCTGTGCACATGCATCTCTAGTTTGAACCACACTGATGCCCTCCATCAGGGCTGCCTCCTTGCTGGAGCAGAAGCCCCCAGGAAAGACTCTTCCCCTCCTGGTTGTTCCTCTGATTCTTCTGATGGAGTGGACACGAAGCCACTGAGCCGGTGACGCTTTGAGATGAATGAAAACAAAAATACTCAGAAATCAGCTACAGCAGTTCTTAGGAATTTATGAACACATATTAAAAAAGAAGAAATACCTCAAAACAATAACCCACGCTTCCCAATCAAAAGAAGACTAAATCTAAAGAAAGCAGAAGAAGAAAATAGTAAACATGAGCATAAATGAATGTAACAATGAAAAAGAAACACAAGTGGATTCTTTGAAAACGCCACAAAGTTGACAAATCTAAATGAACCAAGAAAGAAATAGAAAAGACTCACATACAACACAGGAACAAAAGAGAAGACACATGACTGACATTACAGAAAAAAAAGAAGTATAAGGGAATACCATGAACAGTTGTATGCCAACAAATTAGATGACCTAAATGAAATGGAAAAATTCCTAGGGTAATTCAAAATACTGAAATTAACTCATGAATACAACATTTGCATAGATCCGGAAGAAGTGCAAACATTGAATTAATAATTTAAAGACTCCCCACAATGCCAGGAACTGTGGTGCATACCTGTAATCTCAACTCAGGAGGCTGAGGCAGGAGGATCACAAGTTTGAGGCCAATCTGGGCGGTATAGCAAGACTTGTCTCAAAATAGAAAATAAAAAGAACTAGGGATGTAACTTAGTGTTCAGGCACCCCTGAGTTCA
Source organism: Sciurus vulgaris (assembly GCF_902686455.1). Taxonomy (NCBI): domain Eukaryota; kingdom Metazoa; phylum Chordata; class Mammalia; order Rodentia; family Sciuridae; genus Sciurus; species Sciurus vulgaris. The sequence goes on along the minus strand of NC_136479.1, from coordinate 21,408,870 downwards.
ATTTGTATTATAACCAAAACAAAACTAAACTTCCATAAATAAAAGTCCAGACCACATGACCTCATTCTGAATTCTACTAAACATTGAAGAATTACCATGGATCCTTCCCAACTCCTTCCGAAAGTTGAAAGAGGGAGAGGAAGATAGCAAGAAGCATCAAGAATCGGTCCCCCTACCTATTTTGGAACTCTGGAGTCTATGGAAAGTTTGCGACTTCTGAGTGAGATGGGAGTTTGGGGATGGCAAAGGCAGGGTACCAGAAAAATGTCGGCTGGAGTCCGAGGAGATGAATCACCGTGTCCCTGTTTACAATAAGTCCATTACCGTGGCAATTCCCACCACAGGTTCTGTATTCTAATCAGGTGAAAATCAAGTAACCAATGGAAACTGCCTTCTAATTAGGCAAAGATAAAGTAACCAATGGGAGCAAATGGGGCAGGGTCTCCAATCAGGTGCGTGCAGGGAGGGACCAAGGCACAGCTCGGCATGTGAAAGAAGACTTGCCTTGAGCCAGTCTTGCTTGGCCGGCTCTGCTCTGCTCTGTTTCATGGAGTGTTCGTTTCCCTTTGAACAAATCCATGTTCTGCCTGTTACTTCTGTGTGTCTGGCTCAATTCTTTGTCCAGGATGCCAAGAACCTGGACCCAACCGGATATCCCACTGGTTTCAAGGGGAAGGTTTGCATGGTGACTAGTGATTGATTTCAGCTCTTAGCAGCCACCATCCAGTCCTCTGGCGGGCACTTATGCCCAGGTTGTGCAGCAGCATGCATGTAGCACATCAGAGCCCCATTCTCCAAATATGTGGGAACTGCATTCTGATGAGTAATTGTCACATTTTTAAAAATTGTCATATTTGTGTAGGTGTGTGGTGCTGGAGATGGAACCAGGGCCTCATGCATGCCAGGCAAGTGTTCTACCCCTGAGCTCCACCCCCAGCCCCTGATTGCCACTTCTGATCTGAGGTGGGTGACCATTTTTACACACACACACAAACACACACACATGCCATTGTTCAAACCCATTCCTCACTGGCTTAAGCATTTCCAGAGGATTTAAAGTGCCAGGATATTTTTTTCTTTTCATTTTTCTTCTTTTCCCCTTTTGTGAACTGGACATGAAAGACTTAAGACATTCAAAAGTCACCACATATATGGGGAAGATTAGCTAATCACCATGCATGCCCAGATAAAAGTAAAGGAGGGTTAGTGAAGACCTAAGACTTTAAAGTTACACCTCAGGCTGATCCTTGGCATGGAGATTACCTACAATAATTAAAAACAAAACAGCTGCCCTGCAGATGCTGAACTAGAACAGCCAACACAACAGATGTGGCTGCTTTGCTATGCCTGTGACACCAAGACAAAGAGGAAGCAGCTATTTCTGTGCTTAGTATTCAGACTAGTGAGCACTAAGAATGATTTATAGCCTAAAACTTCTTAGAAAACAAATAGCAAGAAACAATAAACAGCAACCCTGGGGCAGGGGAAGAATCTAACTTCCAGAATTACCATATTATTAGAATAACAGTTCAGTTTTCAACAAAAAAAAAATCACTAGTTATATAAAGAAACAGGAAGGTATGGCCCATTTGTTGGGGAGGGATGTAAAACATCAGAAACTGTCCCTCACACAGTCCAGATGATATTCCTACTACAAGAAGTTCAAAACAACTCTCTGAAATAGGCTCAAGTAACTAAAGGAAGATGTGGAGAAAGTAAAAAATACAATGTGCAGACAAAATAGATATGGTAACAAAGAGACAGAAAACAAACTGAAATGAAAAAGAAATTCAAGAGCTGAAAAATCACAATGATTATGTTATTGGACACAAGTCCAGTCGTGTGCTGCATGACAGGTCAATTAAGTCAAGAGACAAGCTGTTGAGGCAAGGAAGATGACCATGTGGAAAGGTGACTGGACAGAAAGATGGAGGACTCCTGTCCAAAGTCCATCTTGCTAGGAAGCTGATTTAGGTGTAGCCTACATAGGTGGTTGATGAGTATTCCCAGAGGAGTGGGTACCTTCTCACAGTGGGCCAGATGATACAATCTGATCCTAATTGCCTGGTAATAAGGTGCTTTTCAGTTCCTCAGGCTCTTCTTGTCACCAATTCGTTTGCCCACATGGAGTTCCTGACATGTTATCCAATGGGTAGGCTACAGGGGTAGCTGTCCTGAGGCCTTCTTGCTGATCACCAAACTCACAGTACTTGCAAAAGATCATGTGAAGTTAAATGTGGAGTTCAGGTGTGAGATCTGGTCTCAATTCTTGGATTCAACTGAAATGAAAAATTCACTGGAGGAATACAAAGACAGATTTGAGCACACAGAAGAAAGAATCAGCAAACTTGAATATAGTGCACTTGAAATTACTTAGCCTGAGAAAGAAAAATAAAAAGGATTGAAGAAAAGTAAGCAGAGTCTAAGGGACTCATCATCAAGGAGAACAACAGACAGTTTAGGAGTTCCTGAAAGAGAACAGAGAGAAAAAGTGCAGAGAGATTCTTTGAAGGAATGAAGATGGGAAACTTCCCAAGTTTGATGAAAGACATAAATAGAAATATCCAAGAAGTTCAATAAACTTCAAGTAGAATAAACTCAGAGAAACATACACCTAAATATAACTAGATATTCAAAAGTCAAAGGCCCATGGGCTGGGGTTGTGGCTTAGTGGTAGAGTGCTTGCCTAGCACATGTGAGGCACTGGGTTTGATCTTCAGCACCACATGAAATGAATAGATAAAATAAAGATATTGTGTCCATCTATAACTAAAAAAATATTTTAAAAAGTCAAAGACACAGAATCTTAAAAGCAGCAAGAGAAGTGACTTGTCACATACAAGGGATGTACGATATCCTTATCCATAGATTTTTCATTACAAATTTTGGAAATAGAAGGTAGTGGGCTTATATAGTCAGCATACTAAACAAACAAAAGAGTCTGTCAACCAAGGATGCTCTTTTCAGCAAAGGTATCCTTCAAAAGTGATGAAGAAATTAACATGTTCCCAGATAAACAAAAGATGAAAGATCTGTTTTCACTAGAGTTGCTCTGCAGGAAATGCTAAAAGGGGCCACGTGGGGGTGGTGCACACCTGTAATCCCAGCAACTCAAGAAGCTAAGGACAGCCTCAGAAACTTAATGAGAACTTGTCTCAAAATAAAAAATAAAAAGATTGTAGCTCAGTGGTAAAGTGCCCCTGGGTTCAATCCTGGGGCAGGTAGGAGTGGCAGGGAAGGAACCGATTACTAGTTTGCAGTTTTGTACACCCAATAGATAGAGATGTAGATTAATTCTATGATGTCAACAAATGAAAGAGGTAAGGACAGATTTGTAAAGGAAGAATTTTGTATGTTATTGAAGTTGAGCTGTTATAAATTCAAATGAATCTTATAACTTTTTTTCTTGGTACCAGGGATTGAACCCAGAGGTGCTTTAACCACTGAGCCACATCCCCAACCCTTTTTTATATGTCATTTAGATTCAGGGTCTCACTGAGTTGCTTAGGGCCTTGATGAATTGCTGAGACTGACCTTGAGCTCATGATCCTCCTACCTCAACCTCCCAAGCAGTGGGGATTACAGCGTGTGCCACTGTACCCGGCTGAATGTTATAACTTTAAGATATTAATTGTAATCCTTATAGTAACCAAAAATAAAAAAGCCATAGAATATATATAAAAGAAATTGTGAAAGGAATTAAAATGCCTCACTGCTCTCCAAAAATTAACTGAACAAAAAGGAAGACAGTAATACAGAAAACAAAGGACAAAAACAAACAAACCCCTTCAAGACACAGAGAAAACAATAGCAGAGGCTTGGAAGCAGACAGCCAGGAGCAAGGCCACAACTGCATCTGTGCATTTCAGCCTTCAGTCATCTCTCGGTTCTTTGATCTGTACTCCTGGGTTCTGGGGAGGCCATGTGAACATTAACGTCCCTGCATCCAAACACGATGCCCTTGGGACTGTTGGTATTTAGGGAAATAGCCATAAAATTCTCTCAGGAGGAGTACAAGTCTCTGGATCCTGCATCACAGGGATGTGATGTTGGAGAACTACAAGAACTTGGTCTTCTTGAGTGAGGACGACTTGTAATCGCAGCAGCCCGGAGGGGTGAATCAGGAGGATTGCAAGTTCAAGGTCAGCCTTAACAACTTAGCGAGACCCTGAGCAATTTAGTGAGACCCTGCCTCAAAATAAAAAATAAACGATCTGGGAATGTATCTCAGTAGTAAATTGCCCCTGGGCTAAATACCCAGTGCCTCTCCCAGTCCCCCCAAAAAACCATACATGTAAATGGGTTAAATAGGTTTTTTTTTTCAAGGTTTTTTTTTTTTTTTTTTTGTTGTAGGTGGACACAATACATTTAGTTTATTTCTTTCTTTCTATGCGGTGCTGAGGATGGAATCCAGTCCCTCACACATGCTTGGCAAGGGCTCTGTCACTGATCGAGAGTTCTGTCGACTGATTTTTGACAAGGGTTCCAAGACCATTCAATGGAGAAAGAACAGTCCTCTCAACAAATGGCAGTGGGCAACTGGATTCTCACACCCAAGAGAGTGGATTTAGATGTGTAAAGGTTCATTTGAAATAGAGCAAAGACCTAAACAAAAGAGGTAAGCCTTGAAAAATCTAGGGGGACGCCATCATGGGGTTGCATTTGGCAATGGTTTCTTGGGCATGACAACAAAGAAAGGCACAAGAGAAAAACAAACAAAGAAACAAAGAAATTGGACCTCATTAAGATTAAACTTTTAACCGAGAGTGGCAGTACACGCCTGCAATCCCAGTGGCTCAGGAGGCTGAGGCAGGAGGATCTCAAGTTTGAGGCCAGCCTTAGCAATTTAGCAAAATGATAAAAAGGTAGCGGGACCTGGGGCTGAAGCCTAGTGGTAAAGCACTCCTGGATTCAATCCTCAGTACTGACAAAAAAAAAAAAAAAAAAAAAAAAGGAAAAGAAAAGAAAGAAGCCAGCCATACAAATACAAATACTATATGATTTTGCTTCATTGAGTTACCTAGAATAGTCAAAATCTCAGAGACAGAAAGTAGAATGATGGTTTTCAGGAGAGGAGAGAAGGAAGAATGAGGAATTGCTACTTAGTAAATCATTTTCAAATTGCTCTATTTTGAGTCAACTTTTGTTCTTTTAGGTTAAGTTTCAACCTCATGGTTTTGTGGGTCCCACTGAGATGTGCTGAAAAGACTTTTTTGTCCACTGAATGGTCTTGGAATGCTTGTCAAAGATCAGTGGCAGGGTCTATGTGAGGGTCTGTTTCCAGGCTACTCAATTCCATTGATCTATATGTCTGTCCTTAGGCTGCTGTACTGCAGAAGTTTTGAAGTCAGAAAATGTGAGTCCCCAAATTTTCTTTTTCTTCAAGACTCTCTTCTTTTCTATTTCTTTCTTTCTTCTTTCTATTTCTTCCTTCCTTTTCTTTTTATATTTTCCTTTCTCCCTTCCTATTTGAGATTCCATATGAATTTCTAGGATAAGTTTTTCTGTATCTGCGAAATTTCTAAAGCACCACATTGATGTTTCTGTGCTAGGAGTTCGACACAGGTTCGGCTTCCATCACTGTCACGTTCCCAGCCCTTTTCCGTTTTTTATTTTGATTTTAAGACAGGATCTCACTGAGTTGCTTAGGGACTCAACTAAATTGCTGAGGCTGACTTGAATTTGGAATTCTCCTACCTCAGCCTCCCAAGCATCAGGGATTACAGGCGTGCACCACCGCACCCAGCAACATTTTGATTTTGATAGGATCGCATTCGATCTGTAGACTGCTCTGGGTAGAATTTTTATCCAAGAATATTAAGTCTTCCAGGCTGGGTGTAGTGGCGCACACCTGTGATCCCAGCGATTTGTGAGACTGAGGCAGGAGGATTGCAAGTTTGAGGTTGCAATCCTAGAGAGGCCCTGCCTCAAAATAAAAAACAAAAAGGACTGGGGATATGGCTCAGTGGCTGAGGGCACCTGGGTTCAATCCCCAACACCAACAAGAAAAAAGGAATAGTAAGTCTTCTGTTCCATTAACACAAAACTCCATGTGCGTGTGTGTGTGCGCGTGTATGTGTGTGCGTGTGTGTGTGTGTGTGTGTGTGTGTGTGTGTGTGTGTGTGGGGCTGGGGACTGAACCCAGGGCCTTGCACATGTCCAGGAAAGCACCCCCTGTCCTTTAACTTCTTTTTTTTGTAGTTCTGAGTCACAAATAATTTATCTCCTTAGCTAAATTTATTCCTAAGTATTTTATTCTTTTTCATGCTATTATATCCATGCTATTTCTTCTCTCTCTCTCTCTCTCTCTCTCGTTCTTTTTTTTTTGGGGGGGGGATGTGTATGTGCATACTGGTGGGGTTAAACCTAGGGGCACTTAACCACTGAGCTACATTTCCAGTCCTTTCTTTTTTAAAAATTTGTTCTTTCTAGATATACATGACAGTACAGTGTATTTTGACATATTCTACATACATGGAGTATGACATTATTTTTTATATTGAGACAGGTTCTCACTGAGTTGCTTAGGGTCTTGCTAAGTTGCTGGGCTGGCTTTGAACTTGTAATCTCTCTACCTTGGCCTCCTGCACCCAGCTTCCCGCTACGTCTTTATATGCTCATTGTTAGCATATAGAATTGCAACTGATTTTGTTGTGTTGACTGTAGTCCGCAACTTTACTAAATTTGTTATTAGCTTTAACAAGGGTGTGTGTGTGTCCTGTGTGTGTTATCTTTTAAGGGTTTCTACACACAAAATCATGTAATCTGCAAACTGAGATGATTCTACTTTTTCCTTTCTAATTTGGATTCACTTTGTTCCTTTGCCTCAATTGCGCAGACTAGAGATTTTTATGTTGAATAGAAGTGGCCACGGTGGGCATCCTTGTCTTGTTCTTAATCTCCAGAGAAAATGTCATCTTTCATCACTACATATGATGTTAAGTTTTTGGTGTTGCATTATGACAGGGGGACAGTAAAACACCACATCCCTGAATGTCCAATTTCTGTTCCCCCAAACCTAGCCACTTTAAAGGGACGATGAGAGCAGCCTGGTCAGGAATGTCTCAAAGGACACTGTCCGAGAGCTGGGGCAAGTCGGCGTGATCTGTAGGGAGCTGCTCTCCTGCATGTACAGTAGGGCACTTGCTCCTTGGGATGCTGGTCACACAAGCAGACCAAACGAGCTAATGCTGGTGATGTCACTGCTTCTGTAGCCTGATTATAAAATCCCCCTCTCAATGGTGACTGGCATGAAGCTGGGGACGCTATGGGAAGGATATGTGTCATTCACCTAACCAGCCGCCAGGAAGGAGAGGAGGCACTGCCTGGTGAAGCACCTGCAGGGACACAGGTGCTGTCTGCTCTGTGACCTCTTGTGAGCTTTCCCTGGTAAACCCTCCCATGCGGTTTCCAGGCACTTTCTTTGGCCTTTTAGCCACCTACCCCACTGTCCTGGCCAGCTGGGCGTGGACGAGACAGGTGTATATTCAGATTTTTATTTCTTCCTGATTCCATGTTGATAGACTGTGCGTTTCCAAGAACATGTCCCTTTCCATCTAACTTAGCAGCCTGCTGGGGTGCAACTGTTAGCTGATTCTCTTAAGGTCCGGGATGGGACTCCGAGCTGATTCTAACTTGGGCAGAGTCCTCCCTCTTCCCCATCTGTCCTCTGTCTCCTCTTCTCTACTTTGTGTTTCTCTGACCTTCTCACCTTCACTGATCTTCGGCCCTCTCTTTTTCCTTCTTCTGATGTCCTAACCATCCCTCCATCCCTTTTGGGCTCTCTCAGCACACAGGCCTGTGCTGCCCACATGGCCCATCGGGGTGAGGAACAGCCCTGGTCTGGTTTAGTCCACACATGCCCTTGTGCCTCTGCGAGACACGTTTTGGCCCAATTTATAGAGGCGGAGAAAGAAGAGGATGAGGGCTCTAGGAAGGATCTCATCAGCTTCTCCTGAAGGCAAAGCTGCCCATTGATGCTCAGCATTCAGTAGAAGAATTCAGCACGGCCCAGAGTGATGGGCAGCGCTGGGAGACCCTCCTCTGCAGGCTCCCCTGTGCCCCGGAGCCCTCGGCCTCCTCTGGTCTCCTCTGGCCTCCACATGGTTGTTCTCTGAGCCCTCTTAGGTGGAGACCAGGCTCTACTTCTTCAACCCACCTTGTCCTCAAGCTGAGCTGCTTCTTGGGACTGAGACTGATCATGGCCAAGCTTTGAGGTCCTTTCTTCCTGGCTCTCAACTTCCACAACCCGCCCCTCCCCGACTTTCCTGCCTGACATCGAAGGTTCCAGACAAATAGAAATATTTTAAAATTCTAGTCTGCCAGGTATGGTGGTGCACGCCTGTAATCCCAGTGGCTCAGGAGGCTGAGGCAGGAGGATCGCCAGTTCAAAGCCAGCCTCAGCAATTTAGTAAGGCCCTGAGTAATTCAGTGAGATCCTGTCTCAAAATAAAAAATATAAAGGGTTAGGATGTAACTCAGTGGTTGAGTGGTGTTGACACCAAAATAATAGTTAGTAGTAGTAGTAGTAATAATAATAATAATAATAAAATACAGATAGCAAATTAACTACAGATTAACTTAAATAACATGGTTTTAAATAGGAAAAAAACCCTACATTTTCCAAAACACAAAACAAATTTACTGAGAAGAGTAGCTTGTTTTATCTTTTTTGCAAATCTCTTTAATGTCTGGCATAATAAAAGGGAGCTGATTTTTAAAAAAATTTTGTATTTGTAGATGGATGAATGCCCTTATTTTATTTGGTTAATTTTATGTGGGGCTAAGGACCAAACCCAGTGCTTCACACATGCTAGGCAAGGGCTCTGACACTGAGCTACCACCCCAGCCCAAGAGCTGAATTCTTATATATGCTTTTGCCTTCAATATGGCTTGTGTGTTGTTTTAGTTGAAGTACACAAAGAAAATCCAGCCTCATATAGATATAGAGTTGGAAAAGGAAGGGTATTTTTCAAAGAACTGTGGATATACTACAACAAAATTTGACAGAGTTTTTTTTAAAGGTTAGTTAAAACTATGGGGGGAGCCTGGTGCAGTGGTACACACCTGTAATCCCAGCGACTTGGGAGGCTGAGGCAGGAGGATTGCAAGTTGGAGGTCAGCCTCAGCAGCTTAGAGCAACTTGTCTCAAAAGGTTGAGGGGACTGGGGATGTAACTCAGTGAGAGAGCACCCTTGCATTCAATCCCCAGTACCAAAAAAAGAAAAAAGGACATTCTGAAGAGAAACTGTTTTTTTTTTCTTTTCTTTTTTCCTGAGTAGTTATTCATGAGTTCATTGCCTTTTGGTCCCCTATGTTTCCTCCTCTGCTTGCTATGAGATGTGAAATCAGTAAATATTTCTTCCCAGTAGAGGGCATCATAGGGACGCTGCAGAGAGGAAGAGGCTTGTCTTGGTCCCTCTGTTTCTCGGCGCCTCCTCCACTCCTGGGCAGGTACTACTGTATGGGACGCCCAGTGGTCTTCAGTTCCCTGCTCCCGCCAGACAGCCCTTCGGTGGGAGGGGTTCCTGCTTGCAGTTTCCTGATCACCTGCCCTCCTGGGTTTGCTTTATCTGGGTACTCTCTCAGCGTTGGCACATTTTTTTGTGGTAAGGGTCTCCCTCCTGCTCACTGTGCTGGGGAGTAAACCCAGGGCTTCATCATATTAGGCAAGTGCTCTACCACAGGATTTTTGGGTTTTCCCCCAAACGTCTCTCTTAATCACATTTGGTAATAGTCCCTTGTAAATAGCCCTTTTTTCTTTTGCTTTCTTTCTTTTTTTAGGGTGTGGTACTTGTGATTGAACCCAAGGGCACCGTGCCACTGAGTCACATCGCCAGCCCTTTTAAAATTATTTTATTTAGAGATGGTCTCACTGAGTAGCTTAGAGCCTTCCTAAATTGCCGAGGCTGCCTTTTTTAGAGTCTTGAGACAGTATCTCACTGAGTTGCTGAGGCTGGCCTTGAACTTGTTAGCCTCCTGCCTTAGCCTCCTGAGTCTCAAGTTTGCAGGCATGCACCGCCGAGCTTGGTTTAGTTCATTATTCTTCATGTTAAACCTTCCCTGTTTAAATTACCACGTGGAGCCAGCACGGTGGTACCTGCCTAGAGTCTCAGTCTCTACTTGAGAAACGGAGGCCGGAGGTTCAGCTGGCATCATAGTAAGCCCCTGTCTCTTACTAAGTAAATAAAGTACTGTGTGGTTTCTGCCTGGCGAATGGATCCCGACTGATGTAGAACTGGTACCAGGTATGTAGCCCGCAGATGGAAATCGTTTTGGTCACGCCCTTGGGTGTGAGCATCGTGCTGAGTTCCTTGACAGTGGGAAATGGGATGATGGGAATCCACGCATCGTGGTGGCATCACCACCAAGCTGTATCGCCTTTGCTTCTTTTGATGAACTACCGAGTAAAGCACGCGTCTCGGGAGTCCAAGGGGCTGCTACACCTGTTAGGTCGACGATGATGACCAGGGCTGTGCTATAGAACGGGTCCGTTTTCTAAGGGCACTACGTTGCTTACAGAATGAACATGACAAGTTCAGGTTCTTTCACGCTCAGCTCATGTCATGATCTGAGAACCAGAGAGATCCCATGACAGCCCTTAAAAGTGTCTATTGTTTCTTGTAGCCACAGGGCTGATTTTGGGGAAAATAGAAAATGAAACTTAATTGTGTAGAAGAGTTCTGTTTCTAAAATGGATTAACAGGGAGAAGTAAAACTGTCTAATTTCACAGAGATCCCCACACAGATCCCCATCAGTATGCAGAAAGTTCAGTGGAATCTAAAAAATGCTACGAGAACTAGGAGGTTGGTTTTTGTAAGACTGTAGAATACAGACTCAATGTATGAAAATCAGTCGGTCTAATTAGAACAAATAAAAAGTTTTTTTCAAAAGAAGGACACTGACCAAATCATGTTATATTGTGTGCATGTACAAATATGTGACAATGAATCCCACTGTTATGTATAATTATAATGCACCAATAAAAGTGGAAAAAATAAAAATTCAGAAACACTTATTTATTTTTTGTGGTACTGGGGATCGAACTCAGGGCCTTGTGCTTGCAAGGCACGCACTCTACCAGCTGAGCTAACTCCCCAGCCCCTAAAAACACTTCTTAAAAAAATCGGTTGTAGTCGGGTGCAGAGGCACATATCTATAATCCCAGCAGCTCAGGAGGCTGAGGCAGGAGGATCAAGCGTTCAAAGTCAGTCCAGCAATTTAGCAAGGTCCTGAGCAACTCAGTGAGACCCTGTCTCAAAATAAAATATAAAAAGGAAGGTCCTGAGCAACTCAGTGAGACCCTGTCTCAAAATAAAATATAAAAAGGGCTGGGGTTGTGGTTCAGTGCCCCTGGGTTCAATCCCTGGTTAAAAAAAAACAAAAACAAAAAAAAAGTTTTCCTATCTTCCAACAACAAGAAATTGGAAGTTAAAATTTAAAATATCATTTACAACAAAAATATGACATACTTAGGAATAAATCTAACAAAAATTTGAAAGACATGTACACTAAAAACTACAAAATTTGCTTCAGAGAAATTAAGGACTACTTAGTTGGGTGCTATACCATGTGGATTGGAAGGCTCAAAGGTGTTTAGATAGCAGTTCTTCCCAAAGTGGCCTATGGACCAATTTAGTACAGTCCCCCTATGGTTTGGATATGGTTCAAGTGTCACTCAATAGTTGGTGTGTTGGAAACCTGGTCCCCATGGTAGCGATATTGACAGGTGGTGTGGAACCTCTGAGAGATGGGGTCAAGTGGGAGTGTTCAGGTCACTGAGAGGGTTGTCCCCCTGAGCCCCTGGTTAGTTCTCATGTGAGAATAAGCCTGGCCCTCCCTGTGGCTCTGCCTTCCTGTCCCACCAGGCAATCTCTCCCTCACACCTGCACACCTGCCATCATGCCATCAGCTATTAGGCCCTCGACCGAGGCCAGGTCAATGGCCCGTCTGATCTTGGACTCCCACCTCCAAAATTGTGAGACAGATGAACCTCTTTTCTTGAAAAGTATCCAGATTCAGGTATTTTGAAAACTGACACAAACAATTTAAAACTAAGTCCCAGCAGGTCTTTTTTCTATAAACAGACAAGCTAAATTTCTAAAATTTATGTGGAAATGAGAAGACCTAAAATAGTAAAACAACAATAACAACAAAAACTTTAAAAAGAACAGCTACCACTACAATGATTTCAAGTATTTTTCTAAAGCTACAATAATCAAAACAGTGAGGTCTAATTGTAAAGATGGACAGATAGTTCAATGGAACAGGATAGGAGATCCAGAAATAAATCCCCACAGATACAGACAATTCTAACAGACACTAAAGCATCACAATGGAGAAAGGACCACTTTTTCAACAAACGGCACTGAACAACTAGATTTCCACAGGGGGAAAACACCATGTACAAAAAGTAACTCAGAATGGATCACAGACCCAAATGTAAAACCTAAAACTGTAAAACATCCAGGAAAAACCGTAAAGCCCAACATGGTGGCAAATGCCTGTAGTCCCAGCTCCTCATGGGGCTGAACCAGGAGGTTCCCTTGAACTCAGGAATTCAAGACCAGCCTGAGCAACACAGCAAGACCCTGCCTAGAAAAAAAATGAGGAGGACAAGGAGAGCAGCGGGAGAGCAGAGGAGGAGGAGGAGCTGAAGGACAGGAGGAAATCTTTGTGACCTTCAGTTAGGGAAAGATTTCTTAGATTCAACACCAAAAGTACCATAGATCAAGGAATAAACCCATAAGTTGTGCATTATTAAAGTAAAAAAATGCTATTTAAAAGATATTCCAGAGAAATAAAAAAAAAATAAGCTGTCAACTGAGAGAGAATGTTTATAAAATAACAGTGGCAGCAACAATAATAATAATATCTGGGCATGGTGATGCATGCCTATAATCTCAGCACCTCAGGAGGCTGAGGCAGGAGGATCACAAATTTGAGGGGAGCCTGGGCAACTTAGTGAGACCCTCCCAAACAAAATAAAAAGGGCTGGGGCTGGGACTCAGTGGTGGAGCAACCCTGGGTTCATTCCCTAGTACCAAGGAAAATTTTTAAAAGATTAACCATGTCAAATGCTGATAAGAATAAAGACTAACTGAACTCTCAGGCCCTGTGGGTGGGTGTGGTTTGGCAGTTTCTTAAAAAGCCAAACATATACCTACAATATGAGCCAGTCAAGGAAAAAGAAAACATACGTCCCTGAATACTCATAGGAATTTTATTCAGAATAGCCCCAAACAGGCAAAAACCTAATGTCCATCAACAAATAAATGGATAAACAAACTGTGACAAATTCACAATATGAAGTATCTGCTCCATGATTTAAGCTATTACAAACAACATGAAATAATCTCAAAATAATTGTGCTGAATGAAAGAAGCCAGTCATAAGAGTGCATGACTGCATTCTATAGAACTCTCGTATGTGTGTGTGTGTGTGTGTGTGTGTGTGTGTGTGTGTGTGTGTGCAGTGTCCAGGGGCACTTTGAGTTACATTCTCATCCCTTTTATCTTTTGAGACAGGTCCTCACTAAGTTGATGAGGTTGGCCTCAGAGTCTCAGATTTGCAATCCTCCTGCCTCAGCTTCCCAAATTTCTGGGATTACACGTGTGTGCCACCACACCCAGCTAAAACTCTAGAATGTTACATGTGACTTCTACCTCAAAAGAAGGAATGTATAAAGAAGCATTGAACTCTAATTAATAATAAACATCCAGAACTATTTAGGGATAAGTGTACTATTTACACTCAGGGCTTGGCCTATGGGCCAAATCCAGCCTTCTGTCTGTTTTTTGTTTTAATAGTCTGTGAACCAAGATTGTTTTTTTTTTCTGCCAGTTGATTGGTTTAAAAAAAATCAAAAGAAGAATGACGCATGAAAATTTCATGAAATTCCAATGTTAGCACCTATTAAAATTTTATCAGAGACAGCCATATTTATTGGTTGTGTATTGTCTATTGCTGTTCTTGAGCTACAACAATGACTTACATAGTCGCTGTTGAGATTGTATGTTCTGGTATTCTCACCACTTCATACCTATGCAAGGGGCGCTGAAAATCACAGTGGCTCAATTTAACATGACAGTGTCTTGAGGCCATGCATAGCGCCATACTGTGACTTTCCCCCAACACCAATTCACACCCATCATGTCAAAAAAGAAGGTGGCATTCAAGAGTGGGTTATTTTGTTATTAAATTCAATAGAGATGCTAGAAGAATACAACATACGTTGTACCTTACCAGAAGACACATTCACTATAATATTCCTGAATCATAGGAAGGCAACAGTCAAAAAATTTAGGAAATTTAAATAGACTATTTAAATACAAGGGAAATTCTTCACAAAAATTAAAATCAAAAAAATGAAAAAGTGAGCTACAAGTGGTGATATATTTGTGTGATCCCAGCTACTCAGGAGGCTGAGGCAGGAGGATCTCAAGTTTGTGGCCAGTCAGGCAACATCACAAGACCTTGTTTCAAAATAAAAAATAAAAATGGGTAGTGTGCCCCTTGTTTCAATCCCAGATTGCAAAAACAAAACAAACAACAACAACAAAAACCCAAAGTGACTACAATGAAAGTCAGATTCCAAGTGGCTTATTTGCCAGCCAAGCAAAGAAAAGCTCATTGATGGTGAATTGATTAAATTATTCTTGATTACTATTCAAGACTCTTAGCCATTATGTGAGAACAGTTGCTCAAAGAGTTGAGGAAATTGAGAGAAACATCAATAACAATTTAAAAGTAAGGCGAATTATTTTGATTTATCTTGACTCTTGATTTAACAGATTTTATCAATACTGTTCAACTAGTGTGTATTTGAAGAACTAATGTTGAAATTAAAATGACCCAAAAACTTGCCTCTAAGAATATTCTTTAGAAACTGACAAAATACTAGCCTCTATTGATAGTCTGCAAGAATATTCTTTTAGAAATTGAGAAACTACTAATTCAGTATGAACGGAAGTGGAATCTACTAAGATGTGTTAGAAGTAATGTTGGTAAAAATATACAAAGGAGAAAAAGTAGGACAAAGCTTATTAAAAGGTAAAATGTTTAAAACTTTTGATAATTGTTTTCATCAGTTCATATTTTGCAGAAATTTTAAAATCTGTCATATGATATTGAACCAGTGTTGTCAATTGTGAACAGTGTCTGCATGTATAGACTTGCCATCATCAGTTCTATGAATTCTACTAGAAATAGAAGCTGAATATCCCTGACCTGCCCTACCCCACAGTTTGTTAATGTCTTATCAGGGCTGAAGTTTCATGGTTTTGCTTTTTTTTTTTTTTTTTTTCTTTAACTTGTGGCTGGATTTTTCTTGAAATTTTTCTGAATGAGAAGAACCACACTCAATCATTCCTATCTGAATGGCTTTGGTAACTTCTTTTAGTTGCAGACTTGATGATGTTTCTCAGTAATTTTACCTAATATTACAAAGCAAAATAGTACATCTATGCATAACTTACACTGTTGCAAGGCGATTTTAATGATAGCATATTGTTTGAGACACATATAATGCCCCACAATGTCAAAATTTACAACAAGAAGCAATATCTCCATTCCAACATAAATTTGCAATAGTTATTTGTTCCAAGATCAAACTACAGTTCTGGTAGCATTTTCTGAACTTTTTGGAATGCAAGGAAGGAAATACCTATGTTTCAAAATCATTTAAACTGCTTAATTAAAGCACTTTATGCCTAACTTTTTATTTTATTTTATTTTATTATGCCTAACTTTTAATTGGAAATGATTAAACTGCAGTGTTAGTGACACACTAAAACACAAATGATCAAGAGCATAATCTAACAAAATTCTATACATGCCTCCAAACGATGAATATGCTCAAGTAGGACCACAAGCTGTGGTTTGCTATTTGTATTTAGCAGTACCTATCCCTGTGAAAAAACATTTTAATAAAACATGATTATAGATCAGACAAAAATTTGAGTTAGATTCTAGTGATAAGAAACACTAATTGTAGCTGGGCATGGGGGACACATGTCTGTTATCCCAGAGACTCAGAAGGCTAAAGTAGGAGGATCACAAGTTTGAGGTCAGCCTCAGCAACTTAGTGAGACCCTGTCTCAAAATAAAAAAATAAAAAGGGCTGGGGACATGGCACACCTGGGTTCAATCCCCAGTAACCCCCCCAAAAAAAATTGTACTTAATTTGCTGGGATGTAGCTCAGTGGTAAAATACTTGCATCACACATGCAAAGCCCTGGGTTTGACCCCCAGCTCAAAAAAAAAAAAACAAGGAAAAAAAGAAAGAAAGAAAGAAATCCCAAACCCCCCCAAAAAAAGTATTTAACTATGTGCTTGGTCTATAGCTTATTGGTAGAGCACTTGCCTAGCATGACATGGCTCTGGGTTGAATCCCTAGCATTGCAAAGAAAAAATGTACTCAGTTATTATACTTCTAATCTCATCAACACAACATTTGTTTTCTCTTGTTATAAATTCTCTCTTTTTTTTTTTTTTGTACTGGAGATTTAAATTTAATCAGGGGCACTTTACCTCTGAGATATATTCCCTAGCCCTTTTTCAAAAATTTTGAGACAGGGTCTCACTAAGTTGCTGAGGATGGCCTCAGACTTTTGGTCCTCCTACCTCAGCTTCCTGAGTTGCTGGGATTTTAGGCATGTGCCACTACACTTGGCTACAAATCCTAATTTTTTACTGTTCTCTCGCAACACCCAAAATATTTACTATTTGGCCTTTTATAGAAAATTCCTGCCAATCCCTGCTCCAGAAAATACAAACCAATCTATAGTGACAGAAAGCAAATCAATGGTTTCTAGGGGAAGAGCAATTGAATATGGGCAGGTGAGAGAGATTACAAAAGGTCATTATTTTTTCCAAGGAATATGTTGCTGGTGAAGTTGTCACAGAGTTTTTTTTTTGTTTGTTTTTTTTTTTTTTTTGAGCAGGGGTTGGTGCTGGGACTCGAACCCAGGATCTCTTGAATGCTAGGTAAGCAATCTATCACTGAGCCACACCCCTAACTCTGTCACACAGATTTCTAACAAAGAACACTGACCCTCAGATATTGGAAGGCAAGTCAAGATGACCACCCTCCTCCTCCTCTTCCTTCCTCTTCTTCTTCTTCCCCTCCTCCTTCTTCTTCCCCTCCTCCTCCTTCTTCTCTCCTTCTTCTTCCTCTCCTCCTCCTTCTTCTCCTCCTCCTCCACCTCCTCCTCACCATCAATGAGCTTTTCTTTGCCAAGAGTAAAATCTCAGTATACTCTGGAGGGTTTAGGTGTACACACATGCTATAATCTAGGAAGAAATAACTTACACAACAAAATAATTGCAAGACTACTAAAATATGTTTTAAAATATGTACGCAGAAACCTGGGCAATAAGTATGAAAGGGTGTTAGACTAGGTAGAGCAAAACATAGAACTGTATTGGGTTGAAGTCTTTGACACGTGTGCTAACTAGAAGTCTGTCGTTAATGTTTAGTTCATTCAGTTGGAGGTGGTTCTAGCAATTTACTCAGTAAGTTACTGAAAAATGCCCTCAACATTGGCATAACTTTAATGAAGATGTGATGCCAGAGCTTTCCTGCCAAGATTTAGAGTAGGGAGTCCAAAGGCGTAGGGGAATAGGAATATTGGAGTCCATCTCCAATATCATGGGAGATTACGTCATGCACAACTGACATAATCACCTGTGAAATACCTTCACTGAGAAGACCTAGAAGACACTTTCTTCATGAAGGCACTGAGAAGTAGATCACTGAGGAAAACCTCTGTCCTACTGAAATACCCTGCTGGTGTTCTGTGTTTGTGTAAGCAAGATATGAACACAGAGGGCACCACCATTGAAATGGGCTACATGATGTCAGTGGTGTAATGGGAACCTGGATAACAGAGGTCGAGGGACAGCACATTGTCACCAAAGATGAGACAGGTGCGTGTGTTTTAAAGGGCAGCAGGGACATCCCAGTAACCAGAATGTGTTGCCCCACAGGAATCTTTGGCAGTGGCAGTGGCTAATTCTTCACCATGTTCCTAGGAAAAAATGGATGGGCAGCCACCAAAGAATTGTTTGATTTATAAAACAGAATAAAATCTTACCCTGGTAGCCAAAAGCCTAACTTGAGTTGCCACTGTGGAGATTCATGGTCCCTCTCCCAGTTTCTAGACCTAAGTCAGCCTAGATCCAGAGTCCTTCAGTTGAAAGTTTGAGTTTCCTTGAGAAAGAAACTGTGCCCATTTACTAGAGTAACTGTGCATTAGGGACAAGAAAAAAACCAGACGTAGTCAGGTGCGGTGACCCATGCCTGCAATCCCAGTTACTCAGAAGGCTGAGACAGGAGGATTCCAAGTTTGAGGCCAGCATGGACAATTTAGCAAAATCCTATCTCAAAAATTTAAAAAAAGGGCTGAGGAGCTGGACACACACCTGTAATCCCAGTGGCTGGGGAGACCCAGGCAGGAGGATCACAAATTCAAAGCCAGCCTCAGCAACTTAGTGTAGAGCCTGTCTTGAAATAAAAAATAAAATGGGCTGGAGATGTGGCTTAGCTATTAAGCACCCCTGGATTCGATCTCTAGTACTGAAAAGAGGGAGGTGGGTGCTGCTAAGGATACAGCTCAAGAGTAGAATGCTTGGCTAGCATGCATTAGGCCCTGGGTTCAATTTCCAGTTCAACAATCAATCAATAACTTAATGGATGCATCACTTGAGAGATCATATCCTTAAAAAATAGGGTTCTAGAGCTGGGATTGTAGCTCAGTGGTAGAGCACTTGCCTAGCATGTGTGAGGAACTGGGTTAAATTCGCAGCACCACATATAAATAAATGAATAAAATAAAGGTCTATCAACATCTAAAAAAATGGGGTTCTATTTTACAGGATGCAGGATATACTTCAATCAGAGACCATTATGTGGTGGTGCTTCCTGTATAGCCAGAATAGATGAGTCAGAACCAAGGAGTGGAATTGGATCTTGTTCTTCTCCCTACTTTATTGAATAACCTATTTGTAGAATTTTTGCTTCCCGTCTTATCCAATTTGAGCTTTGCTGATTTGGAGGTCTTATTTCCCAAGGGAGAAATTCTTCCTCCAGGTGACACAACAATGGTTCCATTGTATTGGAAGATGAGACTGTCACCTGGCCATGTGGACTTTTCATGCTGCTGAACAAACTGCAGACAAAAGGATTACTCTACTGGCTGGAGTCATTGATTCTTTTAACTAAGAGGAAACTGGGCCCTGGTATGCAGTGGGGGTAAGAATGGTGTATTGGAACTCGGGGGGTTCTGCGAGGTGGCTGTACTTACAAACACAATGGCAAATGTCAATGGAAAACTACAGTAACTAAAAGACAGCAGGATGACTGCAGCCCCTTCAGGAATGGTGTTTGGCATCAGTTCACCAGGTATAAAGTCCAGTAAGATTCTGGGTGATATCCAGGTAAATATGACCCGGTAAATAAGACTTAAAGAAGGAACCATAGTAACCGATTTTGAACTTATGATCAATTACAGAAATGGTGACTATAGCAGCTTGATGCATTTTCTCTTTCCTAATATGCATGTGTCTATTTGTATATGGGAACTATCTCCTTTTTCTTCCCCTCATTTTACTTTTTGTATGATTTAGTATTTAGGTAGCAAAATATTCAGGACTATGACTGACCTTTGGGACTGTAGGGCTCCTTCCAGGGAAGGGGTGAGAACTTCATTTGTGTGAAGGACAGATGCACCTATTCTGCACACAAATGGGAAATGGGAAGGGTGGAGAGAGGATGATGGACAGGTACAACTGGATAGGAGGGATATCTTCTATTTTAAGTTCAGTAGGCTAACTATTCTTGACAACAATTAATTAAATAGTTCGAAATAACTAGTAGAGAATGTGCTGTTTATAGACCCTTAATAAAAAAAAATAGCTAATAGGGCGCTTTTGATTTTTCTCAACACAAAACAATGGTGTTTGAGGAGATGGATATGCCAATTACCCTGAACTGATATTACACATTGTTTGCATGTATAGAGATATAAATACGTGCAATTATTATGTCGATTAAAATAAAAATGTTTTAAAACAAGTGAATATAACTAAAAGAGAATCGGGAATGTGGGAGAAGTACAGCTTAGTAGAGAACCAGAAAAAGGAACCAGAAGAGACAGAAGAGAAGGCATCTGAAGAAGTCAATGAAAAGGTGACCTCTAAGTCAGTATGTGGCCGCTGAGCCATGGAAAACAGGAGGGGCGAGGGCTGGGGAGGTAGGGCAAAGGAAGAGCATTTGCCCAACATGTACAAAGTCCTGGATCAATCCCTAGCACTGCAAAAAAAACGAAATGAAATAAAAATAGGAGAGGCAGTGGGGATGACTTTACAGGTCTAAGGAGAATAGTATTTATGGAGAAAAATCTGGTTGATGTGGGGCTGAACAGGGAAAGATTCTGAATGTGGAATTGAGAAAGACAAGCTAGCTCAGTCTTAAAGAGTTAACAGACATACAAGAAAATTAGGACTTAAAAAGTAGACCAGTGAGGGGCTGGGGGTGTGGCTCAGTGGAAGAGGGCTTGCCTGGCATGTGTGAGGCTAGGTTTGATTCTCAGCACCACATATAAATTAATAAAATAAAGGTCTATCAACATCTAAAAAAATACTTTTTTAAAAAGTGGACCAGTGTTGAAGTTATGGAATTAAGATAGCACACCAGGAGATGGGAGGCTGAGAAGCCAGTTCAGCTTTTTGAGACTCTGCAGTCAGCAGAAGCCAGAGTAGACCAGATCTCTACAGGCAAACTCACTGAGGCAGGACAATTGGCCTGGTTTTGAAAATAACATTAGGGGTTTTTCCAGATGATAAGGAACAGCTCCAGGTGGTGAAGGGCAAATGCATGTATAGAACAGTCATGAACATAACCTGCAGCTACCTTTACTTTATTAGCATAGTAAAATGCACACCCCTGGGTGGAGACTTAAGATGACAATGAGACACAGATCACATGGAGAAATAAGATCAAGAAGAGCTCAGGCACTATTAAAATCTCACCTCTCCATGTGATGATGTTTAGATCAAGTTCCTACCAACCCTGCAGATGCTATAAAAGCCATATACCTTTGTCCTGTGTTTGGGCCGGCCTGACCCTCTCAGTCAGTGCTGGGATCATAGGCATGGGCCACCATGCTTGGCTGAACAACTATTTTAAAATTATCCATGGAAACCATGGTGTCAGATAAGCACAGTTAATAGTTTTTTTTTGGTCAAATGAAATCCCTATGAGAAATGGACACAGTATTTTAAACATCTAATGGAGACAATATAATCCTGATTGGTTAGCAATCTGGGCAAAAACATGTTAATAATTTTAAAAACATCTTTACTGTTTCTTTACCAAAAATTTTAAATGAATTAATTTGTCAAAGATTTACTTAGGTCAAATGAACTAAAAGACATTTGGGTTCAGTTTTTTAAAATTTATGATTGCTCCTTTATCTCTAAGCCAGTTTGGCACCATGAATACAAATATACAAACAGAAGCACACACATAGACATACAATATATACATGTGTACAAACATGCATAAAAAAGCAGAAAACAAAGATTTTTAAAAAAAATTTTTTAGATTTTTTTTTTTTTTTTTTTTTTTTTTTTTTTTTTTTTTGGTGCTGGGGATTGAACCCAGGGCCTTGTGCATGCTAGGCAAGCCCTCTACCAACTGATCTATATCCCCAGTCCCAATTTTTTAGACGTTGATAGACCTTTTTGTTTATTTTTATGTGATGCTGAGGATCAAATCCAGAGCCTTACACTTGCTAGGCAAGCGCTCTACCACTGAGCCACAACCCCAGCCTCCAAAACAAAGATTTCATAGTTATCACTTACTAGATATTGGATCCCCATAGGTAGGAACATGCACCAAATTTAAAATTCCAGAAACTAAAACAGAGCCTGACACAGATAGTTATCAAATGACACAGGGAGCGACAGATTACACAACAGGGGACACAGACATGGAGGAGGCCCATCTGGTTGGGGATGGCCCTGGATGGAGTCTATTGTCATGGCTGACGCTGAAGCAGTGGTTCAGGTGACCACTTGTTCATTAGCTCCCCCCCCCCCCCCCCCCCCCACAGATCCAAGTCGGCATCCCCACTGTTTAGCCTCCTGTTGGAATTCTCTAAAGGGGAAGATCCCGGCTTCTAACTGCTTAAGATAACAAGTTTGTTTGTTTGGTCCTGGAGATGGGACCCAGGGGTGCTTTGCCTCTGAGCTACATCCCCAGCCCCTTTTATTTTGAGGTAGGGACCCACTGAATTGCCTAGGGCCTTGCTAAAATTGCTGAGGCTGGCTTTGAACTTGTAAATCTTCTGCCTCCGTCTCTCAAACTGCTAGGATTACAAGTGTGCACCATCACACCCAACTAGAATAACCATTTTTTTGGTGGGGCTCTTTTTTTTTTTTTGAACTGGGGGTCAAACTCAGGGCTTTGCCAATGCAAGGTAGACACTGCCACTGAGCTGCATGCCAGAATAACCATTTTTAAAAAGAAAAATAACAGGGAAAAGAACCAGATAGTCAGATCTCTGTACATTTTCCTTTCTGTTTACAGAATAAGTCAAACTGAAATGCTATATTAAAACTTACAGTCCCATTGGTGGGCCATATTTCCTCATTTTCTAATTTATATCGGGCCAAACTGTGTTAAAGAAAACAATCGACCCAGGTGTGGTGGCGCACACCTGTAATCCAGTGGCTCGGGAGGCTGACGCAGGAGGACTGCAAGTTCAAAGTCAGCCTCAGCAATCAAGTGAGACCCCCCGGCTCAAAATAAAAAAACAGATGAAGGGCTTGGATTGTGGCTCAGAGGTAGAGCCTCAGCACCACATAAAATGAATGAATAAAATAAAGGTATTGTGTCTATCTACAACTAAAGCATTTTTTTTAATAAATTAAAAAAAAATAAAATAAAAAGGGCTGGGGAATGTGGTTCAGTGTTTAAGCGCCCCTGGGTTCATTCCCTGGTACAAAACAAAAAAATAATTTTAAATCTTCTGCTTTAAAATAATCCCAATTATTGTAATCCCATCTGCTCTGGAGAATGAGGCAGGAGGATCAAAATTTCAAGGTCAGTCTCAGTAATTTAGTAAGGCCCTGCCTCAAAAAACAAAGGAAGGACTAGGGGTACAAGCCCTCTGGGTTCAATCTGTAGTGCCACCAAAACAAACAAACAAACAAGCCCAGTTATTTATTATGTATCCAAGGAGTGAGATCTCAGGGATAGACACTGAATTACCCACTCTCTTGCAGTTTGCCCACTTTGAAGTTTTTCTGAAAAGAAAAAAGAACAAGATACTAACTATCCAAGTTTTTCAGGGTGCTCTGTGATTCCCCACCAGGATAGAACTTTCAGTGTGTCACATATGTTGTCTACCAGTAGTCAGGTATCCCTGCAACGGGGGTGGGGGGTGGGGGGGAGGTGGTGATCTAGATTTGGAATGAGCAACAACTCATTCTTTTTGTAAATTATTGGTGGTTTGAGCATCCTCACCTCTAAAAAGCAGACATAGCCCCAGGATCCACCAGACTATACTTTTGGTATCATGAAAAAGAAGTCTTAGCTGGGCGTGGTAGCACATGCCTATATTCCCAGGGCCTTGGGAGGCTGAGACAGCAGGATCCCCGGCCTTAGCAATTTAGTGAGACCCTGTCTCAAAACAAAAATTAATAAATAAAAAGGACTGGGGTCATAGCTCAGTAGTAAAGCACCCCTGGGTTCAATCCCTAGTACTGCAAAAAAGAAAAAAAGTCATCTTAGTTCCTTATGAAAAGAATATCACAGAGATCTAGATGCACATGAGAATTTATGATTTTTAAAATGGTGAAGGGGCTGGGGAGATAGCTCAGTCGGTAGAGTGCTTGCCTTGCAAGCACAAAGTCCTGGGTTCGATCCTCAGCACCGCAAAAAAAAAAAAAAAAAAAAAAAAAAAAAAAAGTGAAGATACAAAGACTACAGTTTTAAAGAGGATTTGGAGGGCTGGATTTGTGACTCAGTGGTAGAGTGCTTGCCTAGCATGTGTGAGACACTGCATATAAATAAAAATAAAGGTTCATCAATAACTAAAAAGTTGAAAGAGAGAGAAGACAGAGAGGATTTGGAGGCATTCCAGGGTAGACTAGAGTTAGGAAAACTTCAACAGAAGATGATCTATTTATGGTTGATGTTCTTATCCTAACTAATAAATTAAGATCACCTGCCTAAGCCTTACAGTAGTGTGTTTGTTTCTGTACTGGGAATTGAACCCAGGGGCACGTCTACCACTGAGCTACATCCCCAGTCCTTTTTATTTTTTTATTTTGAGGCTGGGTCTCGCTAAGTTGCTTATGGCCTCACTAAACTGCTGAGGTTGGCTTAGATCTTGCCATCTTGCCTTGGCTCCTGAGTTGCTGGGATTACAGGCCTGTGCCACCATGCTCAGCAGCACTTCGGAGTTTTAAAAGAGACCCTCCCCCCTTTTTTTTGTCTCTTGATCTCAAAAGAATCTGAGAAATGACTCACACAAAGTTTACATTCCAGTTCTTAAGATAACAGACCTTAGAAAAGACAGATACCAGGTAGACAGAGAACCGAGAACCTCTATAGTTAACTCCCCAACTGTAGCATAAGAAAAAAGAAAAGGGAAGAAGTTTAAAGAAAAGACCAGTGACCTCCTTCCTGCATGATTAATTTTTATTTATCCTGGGGATTAAACCCAGGGGTGCTCTACCACTGAGTCAATTCCCCAGCCCCTTTTTATTTTTCATTTTGAAACAAGGTCTCACTAAGTTGCTTAGGGCCTGCTAAACTGAGGCTGGCTTTGAATTTGCAATCCTCCTGCCTCAGACTCTGAGTTGCTGGGATTGCAGGTGTGTGCCACCATGCCAGACTACTAAAGGAAACTTGGTAAGGGCAGGAAGAAATGTGGGGATGACATCAGTCTGGTGACCAAAAGATGTTGATGGTGGTCTAACAATTCTCAGGATCCTTACACTGACTGATCTCCATTATCTGATTGGTAGATACACTAGAATATAGGGTTTTTTTGGGGGGGACGGGTACTGGGGATTGAACCCCAGGTCACTCAACCGCTGAGCCATATCCCCAACCCTTTTTTTTTTTTTTTTTTATATTATTTAGAGACAGGGTCTGTGTTGCTTAGGGCCTCACTTTTTGCTGGTTTTGAACTTGTGCCTCAGCCTCCCAAGCTGCTGGGATTATAGCCGTGCACCACCACACCCAGCTGTTTTTGGGGGGTTTTAATTTTTTTTAATACTATTTTTGGTTGGAGATGGACACAATACCTTTATTTTAATGTGGTGCTGAGGATCAAACCCAGTGCCTCATAGGTGTGAGGCAAGTGCTCCACCACTGAGCTACAATCCCAGCCCATTTTTCTAAAATACCATGTTTCTCTTTGCTTTATTTATTACATAGGCTAATTAAGAGGGCATATGGTAATTTTCATGAGTTGGTGAATTTCCAGTAATTTAAGATTATGAGTGAAGATTTGTAGTTTTCCCCAGAAATTTGTGGACAGCAGGTCCAGGAGAGAACTGGTTTGGGGAAGAAAGGTGTGTGGGAACTCTAGCCGGGTCTAAAGTCACATTTAAAGTTAGTTTCCTTGTCCTTCCTTTTGTCTCCTTTCTACCTAGCTTTCACATTTTTTTCTATCCTCTGTCTCTCATGACATGGATTTTTGAGGGGGAAGGGATATGCCAGGGATCCAACCAGGGTCTCCCACATGCCAGGCAGCAAGTGCTCCATCCCTGAGCAACACCCCCGCGTGCTTTTTCTTTTTATGTATTCATCCTATATGTTAATATCTACCAACAATAGAGATGTGAGATGGCTAGAGACCACTACAGGGACAAAGCGCAGAAGCACTCCCAAGTCCTTAACTCAAGATCTAATACCCACTAAAAGTACCACCGGGCTGGGGGTGTGGCTCAGTGGTGGAGTGCTTGCCTAGTGTGAAGCACTGGGTTCCATCCTCGGCACCACATACAAATAAATAAAAATGAGGTTAAATGTGCTTTTAAAAAAGTACCACAAAAACTAGGCAAACCCAAGCCTCTAATTATAACAGGGACTTACAGAGGTTTCTTTTGCTAAAAAGCACTCTTTCACAGATGCCTGATGGGTCACTAAAAGCAGGATAAAAGCTTGGTATTTCTGCCTTCATTTTGTATGTCTCCTTTATTACTTTAAACTTTGTGTCGATATCTACTCAGATGTGCACACAAGCGTATTAATCATTTGAGGGATGTTCATCTAAAGCTGATAACCAACCCTCTTCAAGGCTGAAGAAGCAGAGCTAAGGGAAACTAATGTAGCTGGGCATGGTGGTGCACACCTGTATTCCCAGCAACTCTGGAGGCTGAGCCAGGAGGATCACAAGGCTGAGGCCAGTCTCAACAACTTAGGGAGGCCCTAAGCAACTTAGCGAGATCCTGTCTCACAATAAAAAATAAAAAGGACTGGGGCTGGGGCTCAGTGATAAAGCACCTCTAGGTTCAACCCCCAGAACGACAATAACAAAAAAAGAATGACTAATGTGTTATCAGGATTTGCAGGGGTATCCAACTGCCAGCTTTTACAATGTCCCAGACTCTCTGGAGTGGCACCCAGAAATCTTCAGTCATTGCCCCACACCTTCCAGCAACAGTGCAGCCTCGCAGGCAGATCATGATTGCTCCCCCAAGTAGAAACAATCACCTCATGGGAACCAAATTGCCTGTCCCCTTTTCCTCAGGATCACCACGGATAAACACTCTGCAGTACAGAGATTACCCGTCAGCAATAAGGACTTCTCCAGAGACACTGGCAAAACCAGAACTGAGGTAATGACAAACCAGTCCCTAGCCTGCCTCAGCAACCTGATAAAAGGCTTGTTCTTTTCCATGTTTGGAGAGCAGCCTGATCTCTCCCTCTCTCTCCCCATCGTCTTCCCCATCCTTGAGGTGAAACCCCCCAATAAGAGCTTTACCTGTGTGTTTATACTCTGGCCTGGTTTCATTTCTATTTGTCACTGGGTCAAAAGTTCGGGTGTGGCTGGGGTTGTGGTTCAGGGATGGAGCGCTTGCCTAGCATGTGTGAGGCACTGGGTTCGATTCTCAGCATAATAAATGAATAAAATATAAGTCCATCAACAACTAAAATATATATAGATATAGTTCTGGTCTCCAGCAACAGATGCATATGGTTTTTACACAGTTACCGGTATCATCTATTACTGTTCTTATTTATTTTGCGGTTTAAATTGTTTCAGATTAGACTGGTGGGATACTTACTCCTTGTCTCTTTGCCTCATGATTTTTCTTCTCCTTCACTGCCTTCTCTTTCTTTCTAGTGCTGGGATCCAACCTAAGACCTCACAACTAGGTAAGTGCTCTATCACCGAGCTAAACTCCCAGTCCAAGTACTTATTTTCTCTCAACAAAATGTCCCAAATTCATTTCATATCTTCCTTGCTCTTGTTCTGGCTGGAATCGGCCATTTCTTCAAAGAGCTGTAGGTACTTTTAGAGGAGAATGATATTTAGAAAACAAGATCTGAGCGCTGGGTATCTGTCTATCCATGAGTTTTGTGCTGATACTTCTCATTCCCATTCATTCGCACAAAGTTTTGGCTCACCTCCCCCACTTCTATATTTGTGTCTCCCTCCTCTCCTACTGAGGTCTCTGGCTCCCAATGACATCCATATTTGCTCATGTGCTTCATCCTATAATACAGGTAAAACAGGTACAGAATTTCTGGGTGCAGTAGCACATGCCTGTAATCCCAGCAGCTCTGGAGGCTGAGGCAGGAGGATTGCAAGTTCGAGGCCAGCCTCAGCAACTTAGTGAGACCTAAGCAACTTAGCAAGACCTTCTCCCAAAATAAAAAATAAAAAGGGGTGGGGATGTGGCTCAGTGATTGAGGGCCCCTGGGTGCAATTCCCAGTACCAATAAAATAAGAGTTGAATCAGGCATGTTGGTAAATGCCTTGTAATTCCAGCAACTTGGCAGACTAAGGCAGGAGAGTCACAAGTTCGAAGTCAGCCTGGGCAATTTAGAGAAAGTCTCGAAATCTTAAAAAAAAATTTTTTTTAAAAAGAGCTGGGTGTAAAGTTCAGTGGTAGAGCACCTTTGAGTTCAATTCCCAGTACCACAGAAAAAGAAAAGGTGTGCTTCTTTGTTTATATCTGCGTTCAGTTTTTTGTTTTTTTCAGGAACAATGCATTTTATTGAATCCCACTATGGACAGATGAGTGAGTGTAAATACTGCAGAAGGCGTGGGATGCAGGGCCAGCTAGGGAGGGTCAGGACGTGGCAAGATTAGAAGCCCTCATGATTCTTTATCATCAGTGAAATGACCTGGAAGATCACCGCAGAGAAGATGAAAATAACGATGAAGCCGATGGTCAAAATGATGTTGAAGATCAGGGCCCAGATGTTCTGGCACTTGGCAGTGGAGGCAAAGGCCTGAGCCCTAGTTAGGTGACCCAACATCTTCCTGTCCCTAGACTTCACAGAATAGGTGAAGGCTCTGAAGCCCAGACAGCAGAAGTTCATGTAGAGCGTGAACAGGGACCAGAGAACATGGTCAGGCACAGAGTTATTGCTAGGCATGTTGATCATGGTGGTCATCTGGGGGACCTAGCTGGGGCCCCCCTATCAGGGACACTTCTTACTTCTCCTTGTGCATCTCCTGGCTTTGGGTGACACAGTGTTGAGAGAGAAGCAGCCTTGGCCAGTGAGGTTGGAAGGGGAAGAACAGAGCCTGCATTCAGTTGTTTAAGTACTTACCTGATCCTTGCTGATTTAATTTTTGGTCTATTTCAGAATATGTTAACACAGTTAGAAGTAAAAACTCCATGAAAAGGTCTACTCAAAGCAGTGTCTCCCCTCCCCAGTCAGAACTTCCTGGCTTCCTTTAATAAGACTGTAAACCAAGAAATCCTCATTTCTTCCTCTACCTCCAAAAGTAACTAATTTGACTCATTTTTGGTCTATTCTTTTTGTATTTTTCTTTGTAAAAACCTGCACATCCATTTGTTTTGTTACTCTCCTTTCTTATACAAAAACTAGCCCACTAGATAGTCTTTTGAACTTTTCTTTCTTAACAGCATATCTTGTGAATCACTGTAGCATATTATTATTCCTTTTTCAAGAGATGGTGTCTTGCTATGACCCCCAGGTTGGCTCTGAATGCCAGGGCTAAGGTAATCTTCCTGCCCCAGACTCCCAAATAGTTAGGACTACAGGTGTGTGCTCCTCAGCTGAATTTCTTTTTTTGTTTGTTACTAGGGATTGAACCAGGGTGCTTTACCACTGGGCTACACCCCCAGTGATTTTTATGTTTGAGACAGGGTTTCTCTAAATTGCTTAAGTCCTCATTAAGCTAGCCTCAAAGCTGCAATACTCCTGCCTCAGCCTCCTGAGCCACTGTGCCTGGCTCTCAGCTAATTTTTAAATCGCATGCAATAAGATAGCATTTACCAATTAGTGAGTGGGTGCTAGCGATTGAGCTGAGAGAGGGATAGAAAAATGCCCTTCATGATATCAGACTCCACAAGAAACAAATACACAAGAACACAGTGCTTTGGAGGCCTGGAGGAAGGAGTCAATAACAAGAGACATTTGAGCTTGAAATGAGAAAGCAGAGAATCAGAAGGGAATTGTGTGTGTAGAAACAGGACTCGGGCAGACAGAGTTGAATTAGGACAAAGCTGGCTATGGAAAAGGGAGTTTAACGGGGCTAAAACTTAGAATTTGAAAGTGGGTACAGAAAGGGCTGGGGAGCAGGTAGACATGCACAGTGAGGCTGAGAGGTGGCACTTCACCTTGTTGTGAGGTAATGCTGGGAAAAAGCTGAACTGTTATGGTACCTGGGAGACAAGAAGGTCTTTAAAGTACCCTTTAGATTCATTCACCTTATAAATATTCAATTGACTGCCTACCTTGCACTAGATATCACAGGGAGAGAAGTAGGAGTCAAGACCCCAATCATAGGGAACTAACATTAGCAGGAAGACAGAATTCAGGGAGCCTAGGAAAAGAAGGGTAAATTGCTGGTCAAGCACCCACGAGAGGAACCTAACACATTTGACTGAGGTGGGGTGACAATATTTCCCAAAGAGTAAGAGGGACTCACAGCTAGCCATGTTTGTGTTTGGGAGGGAGGAGTTGGGAACAGTTCCAATGCTTGTGCCTTCTGCAGAAAGAATGGAACTTTGGGATTAAGATGGCATGCCCAGGCAGGAGAGGTGGAGCACACCTGTAATCCCAGAGACTCACAACTCAGGAGGCTGCGGCAGGAGGACACCAAATCGCAGCCAAGCCTCAGCAACTTAAGACCATGTTGCGAATTAAAAAAGGAAGAAAAAAAGAAAAAGAAAAAGGACTGGGGATGTTGCTCAGTGCCCCTGGGTTCAATCCCCCAGTACAAAAACCAAACAAACAACAAAAAAAGCAAACCACATGCCAATCACTGATGCATTCCATTTGCCTTTAAAACCTGGGCTAAGGCTACCTACCTGTCTTTAGTATTTGGGTTCATTTTGACAAAATCATACACACAAAGAATTTCAATTCCCATTCCCTTCTTTCCCACCATTCCTCTGTCCCTTTTTTTCTTCCTATTTTATTGACCTTCTTTTCACTCCTTTATTTTTTATTATTATTTTTAAAATAAACTTCAAAGTGAGATTCCCTTTGGAACATTTATATATATATGTAACATAATTTTATTAGATTCATTCCATATTTCTTCCCCTTTCCCTTCTTTTCTCCCTCCCTCTCATCTACTCTGATTTTTAAAATTTTTATTTATTTATTTATTTATATATTTTGGGAGCACTGAGGATTGAACCCAGGGGTGCTCTACCACTGAGTATAGTCCCAGACCTTTCTATTTTTAATTTTGAGATAGAGTCTCCCTAAATTGCCAAGGCTGACCTTGAACTTGCAATTCTCCTGCCTTGGTCTTCCCAGGCTCTGGGATTACAGACAAGCACCATGATGTCCAGCTTGTCTTTTATCTAATTTATGTTCCAGCCAAGCTGAATTTTTTATGTTATTCTTGCCTAGAAATCTATCTCCCTACCCTCTTCTCAATTTAGATGTCACCTAATGTTGGATATATACTGGATAATGTGATGATATACTTACCTTCTCTCATAGTGCTCTGCTTCAGCTAACAGATCTCATCAAATTATTTAAACCACTAACTTGAACTTTTTTAAAGAAAGGATTCTATTTTAAGAAGCCTATATTTTAATTTTTTTTTAGTTGTTGGACCTTTATTTACGTGCAATTCTGAGAAGCAAACCCAGTGCCTCACACATGCTAGGCAAGTGCTCTACCACTGAGCTACAACCCCAGCCCAACTTGGAACTCTTTGAGCAATAAGTGGTTTAATTACTCTTGTGTGCAAATTATCTAGATTAATGTTCAACTCATTTCAAATAAATGAAGGCTGCCTTCATTGCAGACTTGGGCAAAGGATTTTTAGTTTTGTTTTGCAGTTTTGGGGATCGAATCCAGGCAGAGGCTAGGGCTCTACTACTGAGCTACAGATACCCCCAGCCAACTGGTGTAGCGTTTTGAAGTAGACCCTCGGAATTTTGGCTTTCGATGATACCGTTCAAGGATTCACTCTCAGGTATTAAGAAATAGCAATTTAGGTTTTACCGGAATTTAAAATTTAGCACTGGGAATAGATTTAACTGCAAGGCAAGCACGCTCAAACTTTTTTTTTTTTTTTTTTGCACTGGGCATTGAATCCAGGAGCGCTTTACCTCTGACCTTCTCGAAGATGGCTTCAACCTGTGATCCTCCTGCCTCAGCCGCCCGAGTCGCGGGGATTACAGGTGTGCGCTAGCACGCCCAGCTCAAACTTTAATGCGCATCAACCTTTTATTCAAAGCAGATGCGGTGAAATGTGGCTCGTTTGGAAAACTACCACCTGCCTGAAGCAGCAGTTGCTAGGTCGTCCAGTTCCCGGGATTTTTTGGCACCTAACTCCGCCCACCGGTACCCAAGTGGCGGAAGAACCTCACGCCACGACGTGACAGCTCACACTGCTGCGGAGGCATCCTGACGTTACGCCGGCGGCGTGGGCGGGGCGGCCGGTCCTTCCTCTCCGTTTCTTCGGCTCCTCCCCCAGAGCTTCACACGCTCATTGTGAAGCGACAGCGGCCGCCAGCCTCTAAGGCGGTTTGAGACCTAGAGACCTTAAATCCTTGGCGCGCGTGAGCGCCCGCGCTGCTCCTTACCCACACCAAGGGCCAGGGGTGCGAGGGTCACCTATTTGATCCTCTCCCCGCCTCTCGCCCGGAGCTAACCGCCCGGTGCGCGCGGGCACCTCGCGCCGCGCTCCCTCCTCCCCGCCCCCCTTCGGAGCTCCCGCCCGCACGCTCCTCCCCTCCCCTCTCCCCAGCGACGCGCACGCGCGCCAAGCCGGCTCGCGCCCTCTCGCTTTCCTCCGGCCCGCGAGACCCCCTCCCCTTCCGCCTCGCGGCGCTTCCTCGCGCCGCGGTCTTCTCTATCCACCCCCGACACCGCGGGGCTCCCCCCGCCCGCCAACGGCGGGTCCCCAGCTTCCCGATCCCCCTCGCTTCCCGCGCTCTCTGGCGGGGACCCAGCCCCGGCCCCCTCTCTCCCTCCCTTCCCTCTGATTCCCCTTCCGGACGCTGCCATCATGTTGAAGCCTCAGCCGCCACAACAGACCTCCCAGCCCCAGCAGCCGCCCCCCACGCAACAGGCCGTGGCTCGCCGGCCTCCCGGCGGCACCAGTCCTCCCAACGGCGGCCTCCCGGGGCCACTGGCCCCCGCCGCTGCTCCCCCAGGACCTCCCGCGGCTGCCTCTCCCTGCCTGGGGCCTCCGGCTACTGCCGGCAGCGGGCTCCGCCGGGGAGCCGAAAGCATCCTGGCGCCGCAACCGCCGCCGCCGCAGCAGCAACATCAAGAGAGGCCAGGGGCAGCCGCCATCGGCAGCGCCAGGTGAGGAGGGGTGGGCTTCCGGGCGCGGGAGCCTAGGCTGCAAGGAGGCGGCGGCGGCTCGGTTCCGGCGGGGTGGGCCCAAGCCCGGCGTCTTTGAGGGGCGCCGGGAGCCGAGAGTCCCCGTGAAGATAGGAGTGGCCCCTCAGGTCCCAACAGGTCGGAGGGAAAGGGTCCCCGGCGGCCACCAGGAAATCTAGGGGCCGTGCTCGGCTCTCGGGGCCTAGTTGGGGCTCGGGGCTCGGGATCCGGACCCTGAGGGGAGGCGGGGCGCGTCCCGCCAGCGCCGTCGGAACCGGGAGTTGGGGGGGGGGGTGAGGAGGTGTTCGGGGTCCCCGGCTCCATTACCACGAAGGGTCTCGCGGTCCCCGGCTTCAGCCAATGGGGAGTCAGCTGCGGGAAAGGGTCCCCGGCCGTAGCCAATGGAGGGGGGCGCGCGGCCCACAGTTTGGCCAATGGGGAGGGAGGGACTTGGGAGCGAGTTGCTACCTCCCCCTTGCCGGTCTGGCCAGTAGGAGGGGAGCGGGGTGGGCGGGGGCACGGAAGGAGCGACTACTAGGAGGACTGCGGGCCGGGAACCCCCAGCGCGCGCGCGCCCTCCCCGTACGTGCGCGCGGATGCTCTGTCTTATGACCCGGGCATTCGCGTGTCCCGGTAACTCCTAGGGCAGGGGCTGGGAGTGTGCGTGAAGGGATTCGTCTGGTGTCAGGTGGATGAGTAGTGGACACACCACTCAGTTTCTTCTGTGTGCGCGTGTGTGTGCGCGCGCGCGCGTGCGCGTGTTAATGCGATTGAGAGTGGCAATACACGCAGGCGCAGTGGGTTCTGATAGCGGGAGGGGGGATTTTGAAGAGGCCCGTGGGCTTTAGTGCGCAGGCGCAGACCGGGCGAGGCCTCCCGGTGGATGGCTTTTGCGGCTGCGCTGTCCCCCAGCCCCGCCAACGGCCCCCTCATCGCCCTCCTCAACTGCCGGTTACATCAGCCATCGAGGAGCAGTGTTACCTGTCGATTGGTGACCCCTGCAGAGTGGGTAACAGGCTAAATGAGTAATGAGTGTGCCGGGGTGGGGTGTGGAGGGAATACCCCTCCTCCCAGGGTTTGGGGCATAAGGCTTCTGAAAATGATTTTTTTTTCCGTTTGGGAGGTAGTGTGCCTGAGCTGAGTAGTTCTGCATCTGCGCCCCTGAGCGTTCACCTTCACATCTGGGGAGGGTTGCTGGTTATTGAATACTACAGCATTTGTCCGTTGGAAGCATGCAGCTCTGTCCCCTTGGAGAAAGTGAGAGGGCTGTGTTGCATTGGCCATTACAGCAGTTGACAGCCATTATTGACCGAGGTTTTGTTTTACTGGCATTTAGAGGAAATGTGTTTATTGGCATTTAATGTCTACTTTCTTCCTTTTTAGAGTTTTAAAAATCTTTTTGATTAATTTCCTTGTAGGCTAAATCAGCAATGCTAACCAGTAACTAGTTTCTCGTTTCCCTCTCTTTTAGGGGACAGAGCACAGGAAAAGGACCCCCACAGTCACCTGTGAGTTCCTTTTTCCCTTTTATATGATTTAAAAACCTAAAAGACAAATAAATGGGAATATAGGGCAGAATAGGTACATTTGACCGTGATGGTGAAATGGACTCAGGAGGTTTGGAGGCACTGCACAAATAAGGTGGATGTGGGTAGACTGTGACCATTTAGAAAGTGGACTGTTTATTCACTACTTCTTTCTCTTTCTTATGTTACTGACAGGTGTTTGAAGGTGTTTATAACAACTCCAGGATGCTGCATTTCCTGACAGCTGTTGTGGTGAGGACTTAACTCCTAGGTTGTTTGAGGAATGCAATGCGTCAGTTTTCTAGAGTCACTCTCCTTAATCTCCATTCTCCTAGGGCTCCACTTGTGACGTAAAGGTGAAAAATGGCACCACCTATGAAGGCATTTTCAAAACTTTGAGCTCAAAGGTCAGTGTATATGAATGTTTATTTTTGGCACTGCATGGGAAGAGAAGGAGTAGAATGAACTTGAGGGTGTGTTTTCAGTGGTATTGGAAAATGCTGTTAATCATTTATGTAGAACTTATGTTTAAAATTCAAAAATGTTAAGATAAAAAGTTTAAGTCTTTTCTGAGTCCTGTGGCTGAAGTTGAGAATACAGGCATATGAGAATGAGGTGTAGGGCAAAATATAGAAAGGGTAAGAGAAATACATCATATTTTTGCCTTCACATTTCTTGATACTGATGCTTGGGTGTTGGGGGAATGGGTCTTTTGTAGTTTGAACTGGCGGTAGACGCTGTGCACCGGAAAGCAACTGAGCCAGCAGGTGGTCCTCGTCGAGAAGACATTGTAGACACCATGGTGTTTAAACCGAGTGATGTCATGCTTGTCCATTTCCGAAATGTTGACTTCAATTATGCTACTAAAGGTATGATGGTGCTAGGCTATTGTGTCAGACTTAGTAAAAGGAAGTTTATGTATAGGTAGAATATATTAACATTTTCTTTACTACCTTTCACGACTGAGGAAGAGGGCTGAATTTTTCTTGTTGAAAATGTGTTTTGATATCTAGTATCTGGGGGGCAAATTCTGACTTGTTATGGTTTTTCATATTTTCTCTGTTTTCAAATTACTGTTCCTTATGAACTATTAAGATCAGGGTTTTCATGCTGTGCCCCACCTCCCATACCCCGTAAGCACAGGTACCCTAAATCTGGGCTTGTTAAAATATCTTTGTTCCTGAACTACTTATGAGGGGAGGGGGTAAAGGTGAGGGGAAAAAAAAGCTGTCAAAGTCAGGTGACACCTGACTCCTGATCTTCAACTCTGTCCCCACAGACAAGTTCACTGACTCAGCCATTGCCATGAACTCGAAGGTGAATGGGGAGCACAAAGAGAAAGTGCTTCAGCGCTGGGAGGGCGGTGACAGCAACAGTGATGATTATGACCTCGAGTCTGACATGGTACAGTTTCCTTCCCTGAGAACTGGGCAGCTACAATGTGGGTTGATGGCAATGACACGTTGGAACCAGGAGTTGATTGTTGAAAATGAGGGAGAAAAATGTTGACTGTTGCCTGTTTGTGTGGTTAGCAAATAGAAAAGTATGGAAAAGAGCTTAACAAAAGTACCAGTTGTACGCTTCATAATTGACAATTATTAACTTCTGCTTCATGGCATCTATTTTTTTTTAATATAACAAAAAGTAGAAGTGAGATTGACTAATGTAGACCCATTTGCCTTTCTAAAACAGCTACCTTGATACATTTAGAATCTTGTGAATGAGTACATTTCATGTTTAATTTGTAGAAGAATCTATTTTTAATTTGAACTTTTCATACTCATACACAGGTCCAGTTGATTGCTCTTAACTGTATGCATATACCAGTGTGTACATACACCAAATTGTATTCCTTTTTTTATTTATCTGTAGTTTGTTACCATTATTTTGCTATTAAAAACAGTGTCTTGCTGGGTGTGTTGGTGCCGGTTGCTCAGGAGGCTGAGAGAAGATTTCAAGTTCAAGGCCAGCCCTAGTATCTTTGCCTAAACCACTTGGAAAGATCCTGTCTTTAAATAAATAAATAAATGAATAAGGCCCCTGGGCTAAATTTTCAGTACCACAAACAAAAAAATAGCATCTTTGTGGGTGTGGTGGTGGACACCTATAGTTCTAGTGATTCAGGAGGCTGAGACAGGAGAATCACAAGTTTGAGTCTAGCCTTGGCAAATTAGAGCTTGTCTCAAAATAAAAAATACAAAGGACTAGGGATGTAATTCAGTGATTAAAGCACTTCTGGGTTCCATTCCCAGTGCCGCTTGCCCAATAGTGTCTTACTGGACCTTAGAACATATATTTCCATATATAAATTTTTCAAGGCTGTAAATCTAGAAGTAGATTTGTTAGGTCTTTACACTGTATGTTTTAGTGGTTATTGCCAATATATGCTACAAATTGGCAGTGTTAGTTGATGCTCTAGCCAGCCCTGTCCCATTATTCCATACACTCTGGTCACATTTTTCTTCTTCACCAGATGGAAAAACCAGGTTCCTTGCTGAGTTTTAAAACTTTCTCCCTTTATATTCCTTAGTCCAATGGATGGGACCCCAATGAAATGTTCAAGTTCAATGAGGAGAATTACGGCGTGAAGACCACCTATGATAGTAGTCTCTCTTCTTACACGTGAGTATTTTGGTGCTTCTTAGGTGGTACAGTTGGGGTTGTGGGATCACCAACAGAAGGCAGATCTCTAGGTGGAACATAGTTTTTATACCTGCTTTTCTGGGTATCTAGGTAACCCTCTCCCTCTCCTGGCTGCCTTGTGAACTGCTCCCTGCAGCGTATTCTGATTCCAGACCACCCATGTGTAGAATTAGCTACTTGGTTATTCATCCACCCATACCTTTTCCCTAGAACATAAAAAAACATAAGCATAATATTTAGGATATGTTAGCTGGACATGGCGTTGAACTCCTATAATCCCAGTTCCTCAGAAGGCTGAGAGAGGATGATGGCAAGTTTAAGGCCAGTCTGGGAAACTTAGTGACATCCTGATAAAAATAAAAAGGGCTAGTGGCAGAGCACCCTTGGGTTCAATCCCTGGTACTGGAAAAAAGAAAGGATTTTGAATATATCTTAGTTCTCTGCCTGAGACCCAATAAATACCCATTTAAATATGTTTTGACAAGGATGATGTGGAGCTCAGTGATAAAGCACTTAACATGCACAGGGACCCTAGGTCTGATCCACAGCACTGCAAAAGAATAGCTATTAGTGGAGGAATTAAGTACCATTTGCCTGAATGCCTGAACTGGCTATGGGACTGATAAGAATGCTTTCCATTTTCTTCTTTTGTTCCCGGTTGGTGATGGGATGTGGTGGTCTGTGGGTGTTTGTTCAGGGTACCCTTAGAAAAGGACAACTCCGAAGAGTTCCGTCAGCGGGAGCTGCGCGCAGCCCAGTTGGCTCGGGAGATTGAGTCAAGCCCCCAGTATCGCCTGCGAATTGCCATGGAGAATGACGACGGGCGCACTGAGGAGGAGAAGCACAGTGCAGTCCAGCGGCAGGGGTCAGGGCGAGAGAGCCCCAGCTTGGCATCCAGGTATTTGCTGGGGCAGCAAGGGCTTGGGCTGAGACCTTTGTACAGATTGTTAAATATCACCACGTTGTTAGATGAAAGTTAATGCCTAGTTATCCTTAATTTGTGAGTTAGGAGATTGAATTGTACAGAGATTAATTTGCAACAAGGCCAAGGCTTACAGATTTAGAAAGAAAAGCTTTTTTTAAAAAAAATGTCATATAGTATGTTTTGTTCATCAAAATGAAATCAAACTACTATGACCTTGTGAAAGCTCTACCTTAAACTGCAGTCCGATTCCTCCTAAGACTCAGGAGTGGTAGAATTGTGGAGCATGACCAGGTTGTTTGGGTCAGGGTTCCTGTAACACAAGGTCACAAGCCTCAAGGTTTAACTCAAACTGATTTTCAGGTAGAATAGTGATAAAAGCTGGAGCCAGGAAATGTGTCCACAGGGCAACTTCAGAAAGGCCTCATGTTGCCAAATTGTGTGGGGTGTTCCTAGTACTAGGAATTGATACCAGGTCTTCACACATGCTAGGCAAGTTGTCTACCATTAAGCTACATACATCCGTATCCAAAATGTTCTGCAGCTATCTTCCCTTATTTAAACTCTTTCCCTAGGGAGGGGAAGTATATCCCTCTGCCTCAACGTGTTCGAGAAGGTCCCCGGGGAGGAGTTCGGTGCAGCAGTTCTCGGGGTGGCCGGCCTGGCCCTAGCTCTTTGCCACCTCGTGGCCCTCATCATCTTGACAATAGTAGCCCTGGCCCAGGTTCTGAGGCACGTGGTATTAATGGAGGTGAGTTATGAAGCAGACTTATGGTAGAGGGTGGGATGGAAAGAAAGTAGGAAGGGTGATTGAAAGGATTTAGACCATTTAGGAAGATGATGAGTTGGTGATGACATAATAGCAGGTTCTCTATATCTTCTTATTCTTCATCTTTTGGAAATAGGTCCTTCCCGCATGTCACCCAAGGCACAGCGTCCTCTGAGAGGTGCCAAGACTCTGTCTTCACCCAATAGCAGGCCTTCTGGAGAAGCTTCTGTTCCACCTCCTCCTGCAGGTAAAGCTTCAGTGATGTTGGATGAGGAAATGAGTAGAAATTTGTACCTGGAGATAAACATTCCTTGGAATGATGGGATGGGGGATAAGTTGTATTAGAGGGCTTGGTTTTATCTTTTGGAGGAAGAAATTTTTCAGTTTCCCTAGTATAGAAATCTGACCCATCAGTCCATGGGTTGTAGGTTGGCTGACAGATGTCTTTTTTCATTTAGATTTGAATTTGTTTCCAACACTCTTAAAGCATGAGAAGTCATAGAAATTTTGCAGATTATTTTGAAATATGTGAAATTCTGCCAACACCGAGCCTGTCTTACTGCATGGCTCTAGCTGGCACAGAAGCACAACTGTTTCTTTACGCATTCCAGTCTTTCATGGTGCCCTTAAGATCATTTACCTGCTTTATGTTACCTACCTTGGCCTTCTAGAGTTCAGTTTGTGGCCCTAGGTATAATAAATGTGTATGGGTTTTAGTAAGTTCCCTGTACTTGCTGTTTATTGACCAGCAGTAACCATTGTACAGCTCTCCCTTTTCTTCCAGTGGGCCGGATGTACCCTCCGCGCTCTCCCAAGTCTGCTGCCCCTGCCCCAATCTCTGCTTCCTGTCCTGAGCCTCCTATTGGCTCTGCAGTAGCAACCTCTTCAGCCTCTATCCCTGTGACATCATCAGTTGCGGATACTGGAGTGGGCTCCATCTCCCCAGCTTCTCCAAAGATCTCACTGGCCCCTACTGATGGTAAGAGCCAGGTGGTTGAGTGCTGTGAACAATATAAAGTGTGACTCTGGACAGGAGGACCTTCAGGCACCTCTCTCTCTTTCCTTGTCAGTAAAAGACCTCCCAACCAAGGAACCTGGCAGAACTCTGGAGCCTCAAGAGCTGGCCCGGATAGCTGGGAAAGGTGAGTGTGATGCCCCTTTGTTGACGAGAGTTTTCAGGAAGAGGCATTGTCTATTACCCCTTCACTTGTAGTTACTCCTTTGGAATTCTCATTTTTCTTTGGTTTCTTGTCCTCTGGGCTACGAGTTCTGTGTAGACACCTTTGAGAAAGAGATGTATTTTCTCCTTTTTCCACCATTTTCTCATAGTCCCTGGCCTTCAGAATGAGCAGAAACGATTTCAACTGGAAGAACTGAGAAAGTTTGGGGCCCAGTTTAAGGTACATGAAGTATGGAAATTAATTAGATGTTAGCAGGGGGTATGGAGGATTTGTAGAAAAGACAGAAGGGCCAAGTGGGTATAAGAGACGAGTTCAAGCTGACAGGAGGAGGCAAGCCTGAGGTCTGGATCAAACAGCATGATAATGTATCTCTCTCCTTCCAGCTTCAGCCTAGTAGCTCCCCTGAGACCAGCCTGGATCCTTTTCCTCCTCGAATTTTAAAGGAGGAGGTCAAAGGGAAGGAGAAGGAAGTTGATGGTCTATTGACGTCAGAACCCATGGGGTCCCCAGTCTCGTCTAAGACAGAATCCGTATCGGATAAGGAGGACAAACCACCCCTGGCACCTGCAGGAAGCACGGAGGGGCCGGAGCAACCCCCACCTCCTTGCCCAAACCAAACTGGCAGCCCCCCGGTGGGGCTCATCAAGGGAGATGACAAGGATGAGGGCCCTGTTGCTGAGTAAGTGGGGTTGGGGGCTGAGTGGATGTCGAGTGGTGAGGGGAAACCATGAGGTCCTAACTTTATTTTTTCTCACAGACAAGTAAAGAAATCAACGTTGAACCCCAATGCCAAGGAATTTAATCCCACGAAGCCTCTGCTGTCTGTGGTGAGATGGGACAGGAGAATGTGGACTTGGGTTTCTGTGAGGGAATCTTGGGAGCAGGCTAGAACAGCAGAGGTGGGGAGCACTTCACTTCCAGGACCACTGGACTGTCCAGCAGTGCAAGGAGATACTACAAAAGTATAGGGTAGCTGCAGTTGTGCTTGTTTGGGAAGAAAGGAGTCTTGAGGTTGGGTGAGTCTGACAGGTGTTGAGTTTCTCCAAGAGGTTCTTAGCGTTGGAGTATTTGAGACCATTTTGAGTTTGGATTTCATTTAGACCAACTAACTTTGCTTGAACCTGTAGCTTACAGGGTTTATGGATCTTGGACAAGCCATTTAACCTGTTTTCCCACATGTAATGCCCATGTCAGGGTTTGATGGGGGGTTTAAAAGTGCAGGATGTGTTTAGCACACAACGTTGTGAATGCCAGCTCTTATGACTGGGTAGGAGTGGGAACACAGAAATTAAATGTTATCCTCCTTTGTCTCTTACAGAACAAATCCACAAGTACCCCAACTTCTCCAGGGCCCCGAACTCATTCAACCCCCTCCATCCCGGTGCTGACAGCAGGCCAGAGTGGACTGTACAGCCCCCAGTACATCTCCTACATACCTCAGATCCACATGGGACCAGCTGTGCAGGTAGGAGAAGAACCTTGGGGCCCAGGGTAAGAAGAGTAGAGTTTGGTGGACAGACTGGGGGACCAGGTCAGGCCAGTACTAAACATTGATAAGCAAGCTGAGCCTCGTGTGTCCTTGTCCCTAGGCACCTCAGATGTATCCATATCCTGTATCCAATTCGGTGCCTGGGCAGCAGGGCAAGTACCGAGGAGCAAAAGGTGAGCAGGGTCAGGAGGGGCAATTGGTGGGGCTGCCTGGTACCTTCTGGCAGATGGAGCTTGAGCTCTGCACTCTTTTCCCCCCACCCTCAGGCTCCCTCCCACCCCAGCGCTCAGACCAACACCAGCCAGCCTCAGCCCCTCCGATGATGCAGGCTGCTGCAGCTGCTGGCCCACCCCTGGTGGCTGCCACACCTTACTCTTCCTACATCCCCTACAACCCGCAGCAGTTCCCAGGCCAGCCTGCCATGATGCAGCCTATGGCCCACTACCCCTCACAGGTGACCATGG
The DNA here is from genome assembly GCF_902686455.1 of Sciurus vulgaris. Classification (NCBI taxonomy): domain Eukaryota; kingdom Metazoa; phylum Chordata; class Mammalia; order Rodentia; family Sciuridae; genus Sciurus; species Sciurus vulgaris. The sequence continues at coordinate 21,366,853 of NC_136479.1, read as the reverse complement.
CACGGGGGGGAGGGGTGGGTACAGAGCCCTTGCCAGGTATCCCATCTTCTCCATCTCCACCACTTGTGTGCTGGGTGAGGGAGATAGGTGCATGATTGGCAGTTTCAGACTTGGGCTGAAATCCTGGCTCTAACAGGGCTTGATGCCTGTAACAAGATATTGAACGCCTGCTTCTGAGTTTTTTCTTCTGAAGTGTAAATAAGTTAGCGTCTGCTTGACAGGATTACTGTAAACCTCAGATAAGTAAGGTAGCTGCTGAGGCCCAGGCAGTGTTGTGCACCCATTGACCAGCCTCCCTAGTTGGCTGAACTAATTCTCTCTTCATCCCATCAGCCGGTGTTTGCCCCCATGCTTCAAAGCAGCCCACGCATGCTGACGTCGGGTAGCCATCCCCAGGCCATTGTGTCATCCTCCACTCCTCAGTACCCTTCTGCAGAGCAGCCCACTCCCCAAGCCCTCTATGGTGAGTTCTGCTTGCCTTCCCCTCTGCTCTGGGCTGTACTCCCTAGTGGCTTCCAGTGTGCTCAGCACTGGTTCTCTTCCTTCCTCCTGCTGCAGCCACTGTTCACCAGTCCTATCCACACCATGCCACGCCGCTCCACGCCCACCAGCCACAGCCGGCCACCACACCTACTGGGAGCCAGCCGCAGTCACAGCATGCGGCCCCCAGTCCCGTCCAGGTGCTTACTGTTGGGGATCTGAAGGGTGGCTGGAAGAGAGAGAGAGAGCCTGGCATCATCATTATTCCCCAGTGGGGAGAGCAGGAGTCAGAAGTGGTTGGCCTGGTACCAGAGAAGTACATGGCACTCACGTTTCCCTTCGCCTCTCCAACAGCACCAGGCGGGGCAGGCCCCACACCTGGGCAGTGGACAGCCACAGCAGAATCTGTACCACCCAGGGGCCCTGACAGGCACGCCGCCCTCTCTGCCACCGGGACCTTCTGCCCAGTCCCCTCAGAGCAGCTTCCCCCAGCCAGCCGCTGTGTATGCCATCCATCCCCACCAGCAGCTGCCCCACGGCTTCACCAATATGGCCCATGTTACCCAGGTAAGCATCCAAGGAACTGCTCCTGCTGGATCTTTTTGCCAATGGAAATGAGCCATGGGGCTGTTCCTTTCTTTCTTTTCTTTTTTTTCGTGGTCTGGGGATTAGAACCCAGAGCCTTGTGCACTCTACCACCTGAACTAAATCCCTAGCCCTGGGGGTGGGGGTGGCTGTCTCTTTCTGGAGGTTACTGTACCACCTGTGCAGGAGTGTCTCCAGTTCTTGGATTCTCAAGTCCCTTCTCAGGCTTCTGTAGTACTCCTAGCTGCTTTTTCTCCTTCACAGGCCCATGTCCAAACTGGAATCACAGCAGCCCCGCCCCCTCACCCTGGGGCTCCCCACCCGCCCCAGGTGATGCTGCTGCACCCACCCCAGAGCCATGGGGGGCCCCCCCAAGGCGCGGTGCCCCAGAGTGGGGTGCCTGCACTCTCAGCTTCCACACCCTCACCCTACCCCTACATCGGACACCCCCAAGGTGAGCAGCCTGGCCAGGCGCCTGGATTTCCAGGAGGAGCCGATGACAGGATTCGTGAGTTCTCGTTAGCTGGGGGAATTTGGCATGGAAGAGCTGAGGGGCTGCAGGTGGGGCAGGATGCACGGGTTCTGGGTGGGGAGTGAGGGGTCTTGGAGGCAGGGCTGTCCCACAGGGCGCCCGCCGACCTGCACCTGTCTGTGAAGTATGTAGGGTGGGCAGAAGCCACAGTCGCCGCCGCCAGGGGCTTGCTCCTGGCTCTGTCCTTTGCTTCCCTCCGTCCTCGCTCAGTTGTGATCCAGCAGCCCCCCTCCCCACTGCCTCCCCAGCTCTCAGTGACCCCGACTGTCTCCTGACTTAGCCGAGGTAAGGTCAGCGCAGCAGACAGGGCCAGACTGGGGTGTGGGGGGCTGAGCTGGGCACACGAGTAAGGGCTCTGGCTTACTGGGAAACAGCGATTGACCTGTGCTTCTGACAGCCCCATGAGACACCTTGAGGAGGCCGCTCCTACCCACACACCCCCACAGCCCCTGGACGCATTGATGAAGGGACAGCTGCTTGGGTTCTAATGCTCCTGCTCTCTTCTCTTTCCCCTCCAACCAGTTCAATCTCATCCCTCCCAGCAGCTCCCCTTCCACCCCCCGGGGAACTGAAGATTGTCCTGGCCGCGACCTGAGACCTCCATGAGTGGAGGGAAGAGTGATCTATGTCTCTTCCCCCAGCAGCTCGGACCAGTCCCAGCCCCCCAACCCCCCCTTTCCCCGGGGGAGCTGGGGAATTCCTGCCAAGCACCTTGAATGGGAGGGGCCTCAAAGTGGGCAGGGCCAGGGTCCAGCAGGGGTGGGGGGTTCCTGCTCCGCCCCTGCCTGTTCCCACCCAATCTTGCCCTCCCATCCTCTCATCTACTCCCCCCCACCCCCGCTGGAGACGGAAGATCTTTTATTTTCTATTATTTATAACCTCAGACTTGGGCCCCCTGTTCTTTCTTCCCCATTAACTTGAGTGACCTGCGTGAGAGACAGACAGACAGATGCCCCACAAGGATGGTTGGACAAGGACTTTTACTTTTTATTACATAAAAATATTAAAAAATAAATAAAAAAAAATAAAATTTTAAACTAACTTAACTTGCTTATAGTTTGCTCTTTAGAGGTGAGAGGAAGGTTATAGTTGTTAGTCTTAGATGATATTAGGATTACATTCATCTTGTCACCTGTTCTTTCTCCTTTGTCTAAAAATCATAGCTAGGGTCTCTGAACCTAGGATGAGGGGAACCAAACTGGAGAGGTAGGCTATTCATTTGAAAGTGGGTTCCAGACTTAATGTGAAGTTGTGTGGTTAATGATTGAGTTTCTGGGTAACTGGATAGTAAAGAGCTTAAGTACCTGGAAAGTTGTGTCCGTCTTTTTTTGGTTGAACCAGGGGTAGAAACTAGGGCCTCACATGCTAGGCAAGGGTTATACTACTGAACTACTGAGACAGGGTGCTGCTAAGTTGTCAAAGCTAGCCTCAAACTGGGTATCCTGTTTTGACCTCCTGAACTGCTGGGATTATAGACATGTACATTCTACCCAGTTTTGTCTACCTGTTTGTGTTGAATGCAGTTTTAGTATTTTTGGCCATTGGAGATTTATAAATAACCAGCTTTATTGGTTGGTGCACAGCTTAGAGGTGTTGGGTGTGGGTAAAATCTAGGGCTGAAGCTGCTATAAAAGGGGAGCGTACTGGATTGGGGAACCAGTTTAGGGAGAAATTAGGGGTTGGGAAGAAGATGGAAGCATGGAATGCTGAAATGGTAACAGGCTTCACGTGAGTTTTTTTTTTTTTTAAATAACTTTATTAAGTTTTGTATGTGGTGCTGAGGATCGAGCCCAGTGCCTCACGCATGCTAGGCAAGTGCTCCACCACTGAGCCACAACCCTAGCCCACGTGAGGTATTTTTTCAAGGAGGCAGTTTGGAATTCTTTGTGACCTGACCTTGATGGTTTAGTCCATAAAATGAGATTATTCCTCCCAGGATTGTGAAGATGGGACTAGTGCTCAGTGTCAGAGGCAGGGTTAACTGCTTCAAAGAATTGAGAGGAATTCCCAGGCCAGAGGGTCTGAAAACCTGGTAATTGATGGGCATAGGCATAGGGAGGGAATGGGGAGTGTATTAAGTGAAAAAAGCATGGATAGGGGACTTTCAGTGAAAAACAATGTGAGCCATTAGGATTGGGATTCTAGGCAAAAGAGCCTGCAAGATGGAAGCCTGGTGTGGTTGTACACATCTGTAATCCCAACAACTTGGGAGACTATGGCAGGAGCATCAAAAGTTTTTGAGGCCAGCCTGGGCAATTTAGCCAAACCTTGTCTCAAGATACAAAAAAAAAAAAGGGGGGGGGGTCGGGCTGTCAATGTAACTCAGTGGTTGTGTATGCCCAGGTTCAGTCCCAACTACAGAAACAGTGGGCAGCAATAGAAGCAGCTGGAGCTGTAAAACCTGCGTGCATTTGGGCTCAGGATGTATGACAGATGCAGGTATCTGGTATTGTGGAAGCTATGTGGAGTACTTTGATGCTCCCTGGGAGGGTTACAGATTGATTTATCATTTATTGTCTTTAGGCAGAAATCTCAAAGTTGGAGTTTTCATGGAGTTGGGAATTCTCATGAAAACTTTCAGTCTTGCTTGAACAGGAAGGTGGTGAAACAAACATGCCTTGTCTTAGGACACACGAATCTTGCAAAGATTTTCCTTGCATCTATTTTCTTTCCCCCTTGCCCATTTCTCTTAGTTTTCCTCTGATCAGGTTTTGAGCTCTCAGGTTGGGACCAAGAGCCTTCCCTTGAATGGGCAGGTATTGTGGTGACATTGAGGCATCAGGATGCAAGCCTGACAGGCATGCCCACTTATCCCTGCTTTTTTATTCATATCAGCTTCTGTGACAGTCATCATGTTTTATTTTTAAAAGATTTCGGCATTTTATTCCTCATGTATTTGACAAATGGCCTTTTCCTTAATTTCAAACCTCAATAAATGCTGAAAATGAAACTTCTCTTGCAGTGCTGGGGACTGAACATGTAGCTGCATGCTACCAGGCAAGCACTCTACCACTGACCTTTCTATACTCCCAGCCCCAACCTGCATTTTTCTTTCTTTTTTGGTGGTTGGACATCATGCCTTTGTTTATTTTGTTATGCTGTGCTAAGGACTGAACCCAGCACCTCACACGTGCTAGGCAAGCGCTCTGCCACTGAGCTACAGCCCCAGTCCCCCAAACTGCATTCTTAAACCTTCTCATTCCTGTACTCGGAACCAGTCAGAGCAATAGTGACCACTCAGGTACTCTTCAGGAATGATCTTAGTAAGTACTTACGTACTGGCTCAGAGATGGACAAAAAGTATAGTCCCCACTACAAAGCACTTAAATTACACAAAATAGATGAGTGCTTAGTGTTTAAGCTGACTCCATGGTGACTCCAAGTGACAAATTCTTTCCCAATGTCTCAGGTACCCAACAATGTCTTGCTATGGCATTTTGCTAGGCAATCATTGAAAACTCACCACAGTAGATTCCACTTCTGAAACTGTCAATAGCAGTTATGATGGTTTGGAAGAGATTTTAGTTTGTCTAACCCCCACAGAGATGGACCTGATAGTAGAGGAACCACGTTAAAGGCTCAGATCTTACCAGCTCCTCATCCATCCTGGGCTTCACTTCCTCCATGTTCTCTCCTGTCACCCCAACTTAGGCAATGGACATAAGACACAAAGGCTAGCTTACTATTCACAGAACAGTTTATTGCCCTACCTTGCCTGGCAGGCTACCCCTTGTAACCAGGGGAAGAGTCCGTCTAGCTGCACTATGCTAGATTACAGCCCTAAAATTAAGAGAACCTGAACAGAAGTCCACACTCAACTCCACTTGATGTTCTTGTCCTCTTCAGTCATGGCCGGTGTGTCTGTGACAAGGCCTGTGCCAATGGTCCGGTTACCATCTCTAAGGGTGAAGCGCTGGCCTTTCTCTAAGATCATTGGCTGCCGCAAGATTAGGCTGAGCTTCAGGTCCTCCCCAGGCATGGCAAGCTCCTAGAAGAGGTGGTGAGAACAACCAGACATGGATTTGAGTCTGTAACTGCTGGCTGCTGTGGAGGTTAAGTTGTGGGAAAATGCAGCAGGGTGATGATTCTGTCTGACAGGTTCATGCATTCTAACCATCGGACATGTGTTCAGAGATCATCAACGGGCCCGGTGATCAGTGCTCCAAGGATAGGGCACATTTCCCTTATTTTTGGTACCTGATATTGAACAAAGGTGCTTAATCACTGAGCCACATCCCCACCCTCCCTCCCCTCCCCCCACCCTTTTTTCCTTTGGAGACAGGGTCTTGTTAAGTAGCGGGCGGAGGCTTGGCCTTGAACTTGGAATCCTCCTGTCTCACCTTCCTAAGTTGCTGGGGTTGCAAGCATGCAACAGCACACCCAGCCTAAGGTACATTCTTGAGAAAATATTTAGGAAACTGCCTTGTGCAGGTTTCTTTGTCAGAAGACTTCTCAGAGCCTTTGTATTTAACAACATTCATCAAAAAGGAACTCAACGAGAGGATCCTTTCCAGGGAATGTTTCTGTAGGTATGTGCTGGTGTAACCAGGCCTTTGGCTTAGTTCAGCCTAGAGCATGCTGGATGAGGTCTCACAGCAGTAGCAGCCAGCCTCTCTTCACCCCAGGAAACGGCCACCCAAGCTTTCTTATGACAGAACTGGTAGAAATAGTACTCCTTCCCACCTTCGCATTCCCTACACCCATCATACCTTCCCTGGAGGCAAGACGACACGACAGGCCATGTCCCAGGTCAGGGAGAACATGACAGGCATGAAGTGGGACACAAAGGGCTTGTGGCGGCCACCTTCCTCCTTGCTAAGGATGTAAACCTGGAGGAAAGAGCAGTGAGGAGCTGGGCTTGGCTGGAAGCTCTGCTGCTCTACAGGAGGCAGGTTAGCTCAGCCCTACCACCATCACTTGTACCCTCACCTGTGCCTCTACTTTCTGATGGGGCTGGATGGAACCTGGTTTGGCCATGACCAAGCCACGCCTCAAATCCTCCCGCTTCAAGCCTCGGACCAGGGCTCCAAGGTTATCCCCTGCCTCTGCCCTCTCCAGGCTCTTGTGAAACATCTCAATGCCTAAGAAGAGAAAAGGGAGGGTAGACAAGCTACAAGGGAAATGGGGGGTAGGGGGAGGTCTCAGGCAGAGGAAGGCACAAGAAAAAGTCATCTTGGAGCCAGCCCCTTGCTGCTTATACCTGTCACCACAGTGCGAATGTTCTTGCTATGTCCCAGAAACTCACACTCATCTCCTTTCTTCAAAATGCCCCGTTCTAATGTACCTGTCACCACCGTGCCCCTGCCTAGAAAAAGGACAGGACGTCAAAAGACCCTGGGTTAAGCTGTTGCTATGGAAGGCTGTGAACAAGCAGAGTCCTCACCAGGGATAGAGTAAACTGACTCTACAGGCAGAAGGAAAGGCTTCTCCAGATCCCGTGTGGGCACCGGGATATAAGTGTCCACAGCATCCAGTAGCTTCTGCACCGACTTCACGCCTAGCTCAGGGTCACGTTGCTGTTGGGGGAGGGGACAGGATTCTGAAATTTCCATTCTATTCCTTTCACCAAGAGCCACTCCCCCAGATAACAGCAAAGCCCTTAGAGGTCCACCTAGCCCCACCTTTACCAGCAATAACCCCCGCCTTTACCTCAAGGGCACAAAGAGCAGAGCCTACAATGACTGGTGTCTCCTCCCCTTTGTAGCCAAATTCCGTGAGCAGTTCCCGGATCTCCAGCTCTACTAGCTCCACCATTTCAGAGTCCTGGACCGCATCTGCCTTATTCACATACACCACAATGTGCTCTACCCCAATCTGCAAGTGGGAAAGGAACAGAGTTGACTACCAGAGAGGCACTCAAGTTCCCACTCTTCCTCTTTCCATCCCCATCCAGGCTCTGAGTACCTGCTTGGCCAGTAATAAGTGCTCTCGGGTCTGGGGCATGGGGCCATCGTTGGCTGCCACCACAAGGATACAGCCATCGAGAGGGGCAGTACCTGTGATCATATTCTGGGTAGAAGGAGAGAAAACAGCCTCCTCAACTCCACATTCATCTAACTAAAGACAGCAGTTAGAAACCAAGACCTCCCATTCCCTGCCATCTCCTTACCACCACCTGGTGTGACCATGGCCACAAACCCTTGATCTCACATCCAAACCTCCAAATATCTCTTAAACACCCCGTCCTCCCCCAGCCTATCATTATCTTGACAGGAGGCACTTATGGACCTGTCCCTAGCAACCCTCACCTTAACGTAATCTGCATGACCCGGGCAGTCTGTGTGGGCATAGTGGCGGGCAGCAGTGCTATATTCCACATGGGCCGCATTGATGGTGATACCCCGAGCTCGCTCTTCCGGGGCATTGTCAATCTCTTCATACTTCTTGAATTTAGCCCCACCTCCCTCGGCTAGAACTAATTGGAGGGAAGAAAACACAACTCACCTCTCAGCTCAAGTTCAGAGCTAGAGGCAGAGCTCAGGCCACTCCCCAGGGTCCCGCCCACCTAAGTAAACCAGTCTTCGAAGGGAGATCAGCGGAGGAAAAGAGCAGGGACATAAGGGTAAATCTGGGGAATGATATTGGGCAAATTATAAATTACAATTATTTTGTGTGCAGATACAAATACATAACAAATCCCACCGTTATGTACAACTACAATGCATCAATAAAAAAATATGTGGACAAAATTCTCTCTTCCAGCAGAGACAACTTTGGGTCAGAAGAAGTTTGTTTAAGGGCCCCAAGGGGCTGTCCTGTGACTTCTAGGGAAGCCTCTGCTTAGCAATTACCATGCTAACGCACGGACATCAGGGTTTATGCATAATTAAGCTCTTCATGTTCAGGGAAATCTGGCTCCTACGTATTCCAAATCACCTCCCCCACGCTCGAGTTCTGCCTCTTGGGGCCACCCTCAACTCTACCAACTGACACCGTGCTGGTCCCACCTCCCTTAAGGTGATAGGATTCTGCCGGACGCCCCCACCCCAAGCCCACTCACTTTTCGTGATGGCTGCGGTAAGTGTGGTCTTGCCGTGGTCCACATGGCCAATGGTACCCACATTCACATGGGGCTTGTCGCGCACGTAGGTCTTCTTGGCCTCCACAGCCAGGCTGCGGTACAGGAGCGGTAATGCCCGGGCCTTGAGCGGCCGCAAAACGCCCTGCAGTAATGGGGTCGGGCTGGCGCAGAGACCTGCCGGGACAGGGGCGTGGAGTCAGGGCGGGGGTCTGAGCCCAGCTGCCCGCCAAGCCTCCATGTGCCTCCGGGTCGCCATCACCCCCCCTGCCTCCTCACCACCAAAGCGGGGCGTCGCGCGCAGCAGGGTGGTGGCCGCCATTGTGGTCGTACTCGGCCACCGAGAGCGAGTACTGAGTACCGGGACCCGCGCGTGCAACCGAGGAAGGGCACTTGCGGCCACAGGTCACTTCCGGCGGAAGTGAGGGCCGGGAGAGCGGGTCTGGGTTCCTCTAGCCGCCAGTTTCTATGGACATATCGCCGACTTCCGGGCGTGGGGCGGAAGGGGAGGGTGTTTGCGTCTCAAAGGCGGGGAAGGATGAATGTTCCCGTGTCTCTGTCCGGCCTGGCGAGCTGACGGGTGGCAGGGCGTTGTAGAGCGCCCCGGGATGCACCAGCGGCCGTGGGGCTCCTGGGCTTGCAGTTCCCAGGGCAGCGGACTTTAGGGGTCAGGTAGGGCTGGGCCGGGCTCAAAGGGAAGTAGGCACCGCGCGGACTGCTCAGGCACATCCTGGGCCCGACGCAGAGCGGCACCGAACACCCTGAGCGATCTGGCGGCCTCTGCCGCAGCTGGAGGTAGGACCAGTTCCTGGACTGGGGTTCAGATGTGGCTTATCTCTTCTTTAAACTGTTAACTGCAAAGTGGGAATAGTTGTTTCCACTTCAGAAAGAGATCTGAGAAGAAGTGGACCAGGCAGGAGTCAGGGAAGAAATTCTGCGGCTCCCAGTCCCTTTCCTCAGATACCCGCATGTCTCACAGCCTGCGGGCACGCTCGCTGTACTGCCTGACCTCACAGTCAGAGCCACCAAGACAGCTTTGCCGAACTCCCCTGTAGCCCCTCTGCCCCCTAAGCAGCAATTCCCTCGGTGGTCTCCCACCCATAGAATTTTGCAGATGACACCGAGAGTGAAGGACCACCTTGGGGAGCTTTTTAAAGACAGCCCTGAGTCTTGTTCCCGCCTTGGCTCCAGTGCCTAACACAGGATGGGGCACGTAGTGAGTGCCCAGTAAATTTCGACTAAATGAGTCCAAGGTAGTAAATAACCTTTTACATCCATCTTATCGCAGCTGTGACCTCACCCTGAGGAGGCGACAGTGGCTGCCTAAATCTCGAGTTATGTTTCTGACACTCATATATGGATGGGGATGTAGCCCAGTATGTGCCATGTCCTGATTTCGGCCTTAGCACCGCAGGAAGGAGGGAAGCCTGGTGCAGTATCGCACGCCTGTAATCCCAGCGACTCAGGAGGCTGAGACAGGAGGTTTGCCAAGTTTGAGGCCTACCTCAGCAACTTCTGGAGGATCAAAACAACTTAGACCTTGTCTCAAAATTTAAAAAAAATTTTTTTTTTTTTTTTAGAGCACTTGCTTAGCATGTGTGAGGTCTAGGTTCAATTCCCAGCACCCGCTCAAAAAAAAAAAAAAAAAAAAAAAACAAAAGTTAAATGAGCGACTTAAAGAACACTGTTTGGTAGATAACATAATGAGCGGTATGAACATATGACAAATTTGGGGGAAAGCCAAGTGTGAATGACTGAAGTTTGAGAAACAGTGCTTAGGAAAGAGTCCAAAGTGAGGGGTACTTTCTACAGCTGCTGATTATAGTAACTTCTAAAATAGTGAATTTCCAAAAGGGGAAATATTTTCTAGCTGCTGACCCCAGCAACGTCTGTAATAGTTGTCTTTCACATTTTTTAATTGGTTCATTATAGTTGTGCATTATGATGGGATTTGTTGTTAAATATTCATATGTGCACACAATATAACTTGATCAATATCACTCCTCAGCACCCTCCAACCTCAGGAATCTCGATTTATAGATAATGGACTTTACATTGGCTTGTTTAAGCAAAGAGGGCTTGTTAAGGGTATTAGGCAGCTTATAGACTTATGATGCAGGTTTGAGTAACAGTTCCAAGCTATAGGAATGATCTGATCTGATAAGAAAACTGCTTAAAAAGAAGATAAATTGGGAAAATAAAACTGCTGCCACTACCAACAAATACCATATGCCAGGATTTAGATTCATCTGACAGCTACTACTAGTGGCACTGAAGCTGCTGCTTCTACAAGAAAGTGACTCTCTTTCTAACCCCCAAACCTGGTATATCCAAAGACTTACATGGATGTGTCTCATTGAAGAACTTTAAATCATTTGTCAGTGTTTGTATCAGTGGAGGCTGACAGGTTGACAGACGTTGATGCTGGGGAACAGGACTGAGAGCAGAAAATTTCCTCAGATGCAGTCTCTTCAAAAGCTGGCCGTCTACTGATGATCTCATTACAGTGAGTGGAAAGAGCACACAGGCCCAGTCTAGTCTGGATATGGTTGGGGTTTTGTTTTGTTTTTTTCTTCCCCAGTTCTGGGGCTTGAACCTAGGGCCTTGCACAGGCTGGGCAAGCACTCTACCACCAAGTTATATCTCTAGCTCTTTTTATTTTATTTTGAGACAGGATCTCACTAAATTGTCCCACTTGGCCTCAAACTTGCCTCCTGAGTAGCTGGGGTGAAATGTTAATAGGGTGGGTTCAGAGGTGCAGAGACCAGGAGAGCCAAACACCTGTGAAAACATTTGTGAGCACTGTTAAATGAAGGACAGCTGGCTACTGTAGAAGAATAGCATGTGTATGAGAGGTCGGGGTGAAGGGGTGGAGACAAAGGAAACTGAAACATTGCAACTTTAGAAGGCTGAATTTGCTTGGAGATTTTTCTTTCAAATGTGTTTGCAATTGAAGAAAAACTTTGGGCAGAATTTTGAACTTTTCTCTTTTTGTACTAGGAATAGAACTCAGGGGAGCTTTACCTCTGAGCTACATTCCGAATTCTTTTAATTTTTTGAGGCAGGGTCTAAATTGATGAGGGTCTCCCTAAATTGCGGAGGCAGGCCCTGAGCTTGTGATTATCCTGCTTCAGCATCCTGAGTCACTGGGATTATAGGTGTGCTCCACCTTGCCTGGCCTAGAATCTTGAACTCTAGAAAGATGCTCTTTAAACCAAATGGCTTTCCATCCCCCACACCCAGTAATCTGTTTTTTCTACTAATGGCAGACACTTTGAACTCCTGCTTAATAGCCATTTTTCTGTTTCTGCCAGCAGTGTGCTGATTTTTGTTCAGGTGGCCTTTTCCCCAGCTCCAGAAGAAATCCTAACTGGTCTATTCCAATTTTGGTGAACCAGTTCTCCCTGCAGGGGTTTTGTTCAGCGCTGGATGTGTGACTTCTTTGGGACCAGTGATTCATAAGAGATCTGCTTGGGTACTTGTGGGAAAGAATTCCTCACCTCTTTCATATTTTTTATTGGAGTATTATAATTATACACATTGGTGAAATTCATTATGTATTTGTACATGCACACAATATAACAACACAGTTTGTTAAGGATTCCTCACTGCTGAGGATTGAAGAGGTGCACGTCCTGACTCTGGATGTTGGGAGGGTTTGGATAGGAAATCTGGAACTGCTGTGCCCTCAGCTGATGGTGAGGCCAAATCCCAGAGATGGACAAAGCAAACACCTTATAAGAAGACTACTGGTGTGAGATGATGAATGCCCTATAGTTTATACCAAGGCTGTTAGTGTTTTACAGGCAAATATATCCTAATTACCATCTCTTGGTACATCTCTTGGTAACAGGGCTTGGTACCAAGATGTATTTCTTTTTCTTTTTCTTTTTTTTTTTTTTTTGTCTTGAGACGGTGACTTAAGTAGGGCTCGGGGTAGGCATCTGTTTCTCTCTGGCCATCTATGTCTCTAGGCCTCTGTGTTTACACTTGAATTATTAATGAGTCTTCCCAAGTGAAGGGGCCAGTATTGTGGTACTAGACTCACATGTGCAAAATAGAACTCATTTTTCTCCCACACTTTCCTCCCTTGCCCCCTACCCCCTGCCATCACTGGGTACTGTGGGGTTGAAACCAGGGGCACTGTACCTCCGAGCTACACCCCAGTCCTTTTTCTTTCTTTCTTTCTTTCTTTTTTTTTTTTTTTTGAGATAGGGTCTCACTAAGTTGCCTAAGCTGGTCTCAAACTTGGAATCCTCCAGCCTCAGCCTCAGCCTCAGCCTTCCAAGTCATTGGGATTAGAGGCATGTGCCACGACATCTGGCTTCCAACCCTCTTGTACATTAAATAAAAGGCAACACAGCTCTCTTCCCCTTCTCCCACACCTAACCCAGTACCCAGTTCTGCTGGTTGCCTCCCCATACTGGATCTCAAATGTGACCACTTCTCACCCTTACCACTGTGGCTCATTCTGGGATAATCTGTCATCTAGGTTACCTCATGTGCTCTCCAGTGGGTCCTGTAGATTCTGTTCTTATTCCCAGTATCTGTCAAGTTCATTCTCCACACAGGTTGGGGGTGTAGCTCAGTGGTAGAGCACATGCTTAGCATGTGCAAGGCCCTGGATTCCATCCCCAGCACTGCATATAAGCAAACCAACCATCCATCCATCCAGCCAGTGAGTAATTCCTCGCTGCACTTAGAATAAAATCTAAACTCCTACTTTCAATGTGTGAGTTGCAGCTCAGTGGGGGCAGGTGGTAGGTGAATTATATCTCATTAAGGCTGATGTTGACAGAAAATCCAGACTCTTCCCTGTGGCTGCAGGGCCTGGCCCCTGCCCACCTCTGAATCCACCTAATATGACTCATTTCACTCGCTCTCCCCTCAGCCAGACTGGCCATCCGTTTTACAAACATCCTAAGACTGTCTTCCCCGGGATTGTTCAAATGTCCTTCCCTCTCCCTGGAATGCTGCTTCCCAGGTTTCCCCCTGGCTCATCCTCAGTCTACCTCAGATGTCACTTCTATCTAAAGTAGCCCTCTCGTCAGTTGTCCTCTGATTTTTTTTTTTCATAGCACCTAGATAGCCAAAATTACTAGTTTGTTTTGTTTCTGCTGTCCTATCTCACCAGCTCATGACAATAAGAACTTACTGTTTAACAACAGTGTGTGACCTTTAGATGAACAAATGATTCAATGAAAAAATTACTTGTATCATTCAGTTGAACATTTCTGTTGGGCTCTTTAAGTTTCCTGATGTTTTCAATGGAAAACAAACTTTGTATTCATATTTACTTTGTAAATAAAGATGAGTTGCTGTGACTATATGGGCCTCAGCTTACTATCTATCTTACTATCTATGATTGGGGATGGAAGTTAACTGTATGATCTCTGCGAGAGAGTTCTTGTATCGAAAGTTTGAGAACTGCTCAAAGTTAAGTTTTGTTTTGTTGAACTAGATTCTCACCAAGTTGCCCAGGCTGGCCTCAAACTAGACAATCCTCCTGCCTTCTTGTTGTCACTTTAAAAAGTTTGTTGTCATTTGAATGAGTGCCTAGTAGCTAACGGAATAGGTTCCAAAACTTTGTCCTCAGTAACACTCATCAAGCCCTCACAGAAGTTCAAGGGTGTCCTTCACTCTTCTTCCCACCAGCCAGCTTGGCACTGTGTCCTCAGAAATCTCTGGATGTTCCTTAGGTACAGGCCCCACTGCACTGCCTTTGCCAGGTTGGCATCAGCCCTTCCTGGACCACTGCACCAACTTCCTGTGTGCCCCCAGGCCTACCCACTTGCCCTCCACCCCTGCACACCAACTGTCAGCGCTGATCACACCATGTCACTCAGATGTGAATGGAGATATCCAAATAGGAAACAGTGAATGTCACAAAAGCTGCTAAATCAAAGGCACTTGGGAGGTGGCCTAGGGGGTTGGCCATGCATGGCTGCCTAGGGGAGGTCACTCAGAATGCAGGAAGTGCTATACTTGGGTACAAATCAAGACCAGCCAAACAACAATAGGCACAGGGCAGATTCTGGGAGAGTCCAAAGGCAGAGCTCCAGTATACTGTATACTGTCCCTATGAAATCCAGGTACTTTACCCCCTGGCACATCAGTACATTCACACCTGTTGATTTCCAGCATCCTGAGTTTTTATTGGGTTTCATTACTTAGGCATGGTTGATTAATAAATCATTGGTCATGTGGATAATCTCATTCTCCAGGTCAGCTGGCTCCAAATTCCAATCCACAATCACCAGGTGGTTCTTTCTGGTGATCAGCCCCATACTGAAGCTGCATAAGGGCCAGCCATTAATCAACTCATTAGCAAAAACTTCAGTATAACCTAAGGGACTCATGAGTAAGTTGTTTATATCACCTAGGAAATTGTGCACATTTTAGCAGCTCTGTGCTAAGCACCTGGGACAAAGAACATAAATTCCATTTTTTCTTTTTTTAGTACTGGGGATTGAGTCCAGGGGAGCTTCACTACTGAGCCCCCAGCCTTTTTAAAAATTTTTTATTTTGAGATCGGTCCTTGCTAAATTGCTCAGGCTGGTCTTGAACTTGTGATTTTCCTGTCTCAGCCACCCAAGTTGTTGGGATCACAAGTGTGTCCCTCTACATCCACTAACATTCCCTATTATCCAAGTGATGGCCTTAAGGTGACTAAAAGCTGAACCGAGGGCTGGAGTTGTGGCTCAGTGATAAAGCACTTGCCTGGCACATACGAGGCCCTGGGTTCAATACTCAGCACCACATATAAATAAAGAAAATAAAAGATCCATTGACAACTAAAAAAAAAAAAAAAAAAAAAAAAAGCCAAGCTGATGACAGTCCTATTTCTTTTGGCGAAGCCATCAGGAAAGTTATGATCTTTTCCCTTGAGGTTGTAGGACAAAGCTTGGAGCTGCTGTTGGCCATCTTGCTATTAAAGAGAAGACTACCTGACTGAGAATAAAGGCCCCCCAGAGGAAAGCTGAGCCCCCAAGTTCAAAATGACATTCTTAGAGTCTCTGAATCCAGCCATGCCTGAAGTCATTCTACCTCTGATATTTTAATTCTTTTAACTGACAAATGCCTCCCCTTCGTGTTTAAACTAGCTTAAATTGGGGTTTGTATCACTTGTAGTGTCCTGAGTATTAACCCATTCCTGAGGAAGGTATATTAATACCTTGGTTTAACCTGGCCCTGGATGCCATCCTGTCCCCCTTCCCCAAACCTTGTTCCTTCAAGGGCCATTCTGTCTCCTAGCTTCTTGCCCCTTACACTTCCAAGTCTTCCTCTGCAAATTTTCCCACCTTTTGTGGGGATAGGGTTGGGTGGTGCTCAGGATTGAAACTCTACCGCTGAGTTACACCCCCAGCCCATTCCCACCTTCTCAAACTCCAACCCTCCATTTGGCCTTCCCTTTTCAGCCAACCTGTAAAACAGCTCTCCACATTCCTCCTCCCATTTCTTTACCTTTCATTCACTCCTTAAACCACTACCACTTGTATGCTACCACCTCCTCCCTAGAATTACTCTCCCCAAGGTCACTCAGCAGCCTCTCAGTTATCAATGCCTTCTGTAAGAGATAGTGGCAGTGTGCAGCCCCCGATTCCCACAGGTCCCTTCATGTCCTGTATGCCCTTATGCATTTGTCCATCTCCCCGTCACACATCCTGTGTTCCACATTCCAGCAGTTAAAACTCCCGCCTTTTATTATTTACTCATTCATTTTGAGGAACACCCTCATGCTGTTGGAGGGCTTTGCCTTGACAGTAGTGCCTGGGCCTCCATATCTCCCAGGGGAAGCCCTGGGCCAATGGCTGAGGGATGTGGAGGTACAAAAAGGCCAACTTTGTTTCTGGACAAATCCAAAGCATAACTTACTTCTGGGGCTCCCTTGTGGGCTCTAACTGAAGTACTCTCTGCCTGATAATCATGTGCTTGCTTGGCTTCCTCTCCTTCCTTCTAATTCTCCTGCTCCCTTACTGGTTTCTCTTGGTCTTGGTATCCCTTTTTTTTTTTTTGGTGGGGTGGCGATCAGATTGAACCCAGGGCCCGTCTCCAGTATGCTATGCACACCCCAGTTCAGGTAGCTTTTTGGTATTGGGGATTGAGCCCAAGGACACTTTATCCCTGAGCCACATCCCCAGTCCTTTTTACTTTTTGAGATAGGGTTTTGTTAAATTGCAAAGGCCGCCTTGAGCCTCCAGAATCTCTGGGATTACAGGGATGTGCCACCATGCCCAGCTCCAGGCAACACTTTCTTAATAAATAATTTGAACACACTGAACATAAACTGTCGTCTCAGGACATTTCTGGGAAATATGACTCAAAACACCATCTCAGCACTTTCTACTACTCTGTACGTTTAGTGTTGATTGTTCCCCAGAACAAGGTCTCTTCTTTACATGTTACCTGGACAGTCTCATTCATGTCCTTGGCTTCAACCACTGTTGCACTGCTTACGTCTCATCACCAAACTGCTTTGTACAGCTCAGACTAAATTCCTCTCTGCTGGACAGCTCCACCTAGCTGTCCAAGAACACCTCCTGATATATCTAATACAGAAGCCACTGACTAGGATCTGGGGTTGTCGCTCAGTGGTAGAGCGCTCACCACACATGTATGAGGCACTGGCTTCGATCCTTGGCACCATATAAAAATAAATAAATAAATAAAGGTATTGTGTCCATCTACAGCTAAAAATATTAAAAAAAAAAAAAAAAAACCACTGACTACATGTGATAAATTTAATTTTAACAAATTAAAACTTCAGTTCCTTAGTCATCCTTGCCACATTTCAAGTACTTAATAGCCATATGTGGGGCTGGGGTTGTGGCTCAGTGGTGGAGCACTTGCCTTACACATATGAAGTACGGGTTCAATCCTCAGCACTACATAAAAATAAATAAAGGTATTGTGTCCATCTACAACTAAAAATATTTTTTAAAAAAGTCATACGTGGTTAGTGGCTACAATGCTGGACAACGCTGATGTAGAATATGTCAGTAATCTCAAAGTTTTATTGGGGGCTGGGAGCGTAGGTCAGTCACAGGCCTACTACTGTGTGAGGTCCTGGGTTCAATCACCAGCATGCCCCTCCCCACTTCACTGGGCAGCCTAGACACAACACTTCCAAACCTAACTCATCAATGGCCCTTTGCCCTTCTGTATTCCTCAACCGTATCTCTCTCAGATGGATAAGCCAACTACCAAGAGTGTATAAAGGTATGCGGGGGTAGACCATAGATATAGGTTCCCTTTCACTGATATCTTCCCCTGAATCAGGAAAAGGGGTGGACAAAGCTGGTGATGAAGACCTCAAACAAAGGCCATCTGTGACCTGATGTTAGTTTGGCTTGCGCCAGCAGGACTAAGATTGTCTAGGTCAGAAATTGTTTTTGCACAGTAAGTTCTTCCAGCCCCATCTGGCTGCCCTCAGTCTTAAAAAACGTCTTATGTGAGTCAGGCCATTTATCCATCTCCAGGTTACTTACGTTTTAGGATAGGCACTTGATCCAATCAGTCAGCTCCGGAAATTTTATTGGAACCCTCGGGAAATAAGGTGTGCTTCTTCTGCCGAGTTGCTAAGCTATTGGGACTTATATCTGGAGATAGGGAAAACCATCTTGCCACCAAAAGAGGGCACCCCGTCTGAGGGTGACACTAAATGCATGGGAAAACTGAACTAGAGGTGGTGAGCCACAGGTTCCTCCTATCTTTTGGCCCCTGTATTCGGCGGATCCTGGCCCACTCTGGCCTTTTCAATTACTTGAGCCATAGATTTTATACCTCCCGATGTCCTAAAACAGACCTCATTATTTCTGGCCTCCATTTTTATTTCCCATCTGGGATGGAATCTCCTGGACCACCTGCCCCTTTCCTCACAGACGAAGCCAAATTAAGTTCAGGCTTCGCCTCCTCGCGGGGCCTCCCCAAGGTCACCTGCTTCTTTCCTCGCCCGGCTCCTTGGGGGCGATGTCCTTGTCCCTCAGCAGCAGGGCCAGGCGCTCTAGGCTGCGGCGCGACCTTCTAAGAGCCTTAGCATCTCTCTGGTTTCCAGGACTCGGCGGCTACTCTAGCCTTCAGCAGGGACTCGGGACTCTATCCCCTAGGGTGGCCTCTCTATGGTTGTCTTTTCTCCTTTGTCCCGAATTTCCTCCGAGAGGACGCTTGGCGGAACCCTCGCCCTTCCCACGGCTGCCTCTGCGGCCCCTCTTAGATGCAACCGGAGAAGTCACCGCAGCCCTACGAGATTCACCGGCTTTTAGCTCCCGAGGGTCCGCACGGACTAGAAGGATGGCGGAAGTGAGTAAGAAGGTGCCCTTCCCTCTCGCCGCTCTTCTCTATGGTCGCTTCCTTCGGCGACGGGAAAAGGGGTCCCGGCGCCTGCGCAGCACCGGGCCGGGCGTTCGTCGCGGAGGGGGGGGGGCGCGCAGGGAGCGGGAGCCGCCGCCGCCGCCGCCGCCGCCGGAGCTAACCGCGGGGACCGAGATGCAGGTGGGACCGGAACCGGAACCCCCCTCTTCAAGTGCCTCTTCCCTCTCCGCGACCCGACCCCGGAGCCTGAGGGGAGCCCAGGGTGGGGGTGGGCGTGGGGACCCGGGGGCAGGAGGGGCACTTGGCCCCGGGGAATGCTGCAGACTGGGCTGGTCCCCAGGAGACTGCGGCCCAGGGGAATGCGCGGGAGGAGGGTGTCCAGCGAGTCGGGTCGGGTCGGAGTGGATTGAGCACGGGGCCCGGAGGGTACTAGCCGGGAGCGGAGCCTGCACCCTCCACCACCCGCCCTTCGGGAAATGTCAGAACTGAGCCAAGAGGCAGGTGCACTGGGAAAATGTTTCTGAGTCCTGCTTGGCAGAAGAGAAACTGAGTCACCAACTCAGGAGCCGCAGGGTCAGCGGGCCTGAAGGGGGCTGGGTCTGCCTGGTGCAGAGGACTGGGTGGGCCTGTAGGAGCCGAGGTGGCCTCTGGCTGGGGACCGGTCTCTGCTTTGTCTGCACCTCTTGGCTCGGTTCCCCTGTGCTCCATGACTCCCGCATCTCCTGGGCGCTTCTCGTTGGTTTGGAGTTGTCCCTGTGTTTGGGGCCATCTGAGTATGTAAGACCTAGTCCTTAGAGGAAGGGGAGGGGTCGCTGACTTACAGCTTGGCTGTGGATTTGAGCAGGAGTGTGAGGTCGCTGATGGATTCGGGAGACTTTCCTGAGCTGCCCTGGCCCAGTCCTGGGGCCAGTCATTTCCAGCGTAGCAGAGGGGAGGAGCACTAACCAAAGAGCCATGGGTTGTAAATTCCTCACCAGCTCTGCTACTTTGTAGTTGTGAGACTTTGGGAAGCCCCTTCCTTTCTCCAATTTCTCTTTCAGAAAATTGGAACCCCACCCCAATACTGTCCCTCATAAAGATAGCAATAATGGCAGTCATTTCCTATGTGCTTATTTTGTGTCAAGCACTGACATGTTCCGTTCCATTTCATGTTCTGAACGACTGTAGGGAGTAGAGGTCTTTAGCTCTGTTTCACAGACATGAAACCCACGGCTCAGGAGGTTGTGTAATTTGTTCACTCCAGAACCCCTAGCCTCAATCAATTGGCTAACTAGCCTTTAGAGCACACTCCCTTGGAAGACAAAAGGGAGGAGCAAGATCCTAGGACCCCAGTGCTATGCGATGTTTTACTTTGTGGCCAGCAAAGACGTGCCCTGACCCAGCCATCTCTTCTGGTGCTGTTGTTGCTGCCGTGTCCCTAGACTGGTGGGGATGCTCAAGTGGGTGCTAGCCATTCCAAGTCTCCTAAACATAGTGCTGGGGTGCTGGGCCCTGGGGTCAACTTCCAAAACAATTGCTGTTGGAATTCATCATTCATTCATCCATGGACCTGAATGTGTAAACTCCCTCTTCAGAGCTCGATCGTAGGGTGCAGGAGGCAGGGTCTCTAAGCTCTGTAGCCCCAGCACCCCCTTGGCCCTCAGAGAGCTGGGGTAGTAAGATGTGATTGGGGACAAGGACTATGCAGTAGGAAAACAGTAGACTTGGAGTTCTGAAAGTTTTCTGAGCTTCAGTTTTCTCATCTGTTGGTGAGGTCATTAAATCCTCTCACAGGGAAAGGTAAGATGACCCCATGGAAATCTCTTGAATGGCACATGAGGAATGTGTGGTAGATGGTGGAGGATCCGTCTTAGAGAAGGGATAATGGTGATGGGGAAATCTTTTGTGGAGGAAGGTGTTCCACAATCCTTTCGCTCCTAGATCCCACATAGGGAGAATGGTCTGAAAGGCAGCAGGAGAGATGCAGGCTAGACACCAGGAGGCCATTACCCTGGGCATGTGGAGGGAAGGGAGACAGTTTGGTTCTCTCCACCCTTGCCTTCTGAGGATGAACCAGAGTAGGGAGTCCCTGGCTTGGGGTGGGACATGCTTTCCAGCCCCACCTCTGCAGTGACTCCATGTCTGTACCTCTCTCTTCCTCCTACAGCTGCTGCCGGTCACCCCGTGTCTTCTGGCCACTTCCCACTTTGTCGCCCCTCCCCACAGGCTCCCCCTTTCCACCTCCTGGGGCCCATCATGAATGGTGCCCCCTCCCCAGAGGATGGGGCCTCCCCCTCCCCTCCCCCCCCTGCCGCCACCCCCTCCCCCAAGTTGGCGGGAGTTCTGTGAGTCCCACGCCCGGGCTGCAGCCCTGGATTTTGCCCGCCGATTTCGCCTCTACCTGGCCTCCCACCCCCAGTACGCAGGACCTGGGGCAGAAGCCGCCTTCTCTCGCCGCTTCGCTGAGCTCTTCCTGCAGCACTTTGAAGCTGAGGTGGCCCGGGCCTCAGGCTCCCTCTCACCACCAGTTATAGCTCCCCTGAGTCCCGGTGTGGAGATCCCGCCATCACATGACTTGTCCCTTGAGAGCTGCAGGGTAGGCGGGCCCCTGGCTGTGCTAGGCCCTTCTCGATCATCCGAGGACCTGGCCAGCCCCCTCCCTTCCTCAGTCTCTTCTTCTACGACCTCCTCGAAGCCGAAGCTCAAGAAACGCTTCTCCCTCCGTTCAGTGGGTCGCTCCGTCCGAGGTTCTGTCCGTGGCATCCTGCAGTGGCGGGGAACTGTTGACCCTCCCTCCCCAGCGGGTCCCCTGGAGACCTCATCAGGCCCCCCAGTCCTAGGTGGAAACAGCAACTCCAACTCCTCTGGGGGGGCTGGGACTGTTGGTCGGGGACTGGTCAGTGATGGCACATCCCCTGGGGAAAGATGGACTCACCGATTTGAGAGGCTGAGACTAAGTCGGGGAGGGGGAACATTGAAGGACGGAGCAGGGGTGGTGCAGAGGGAAGAGTTGCTGAGTTTCATGGGGGCTGAGGAGGCCGCCCCTGACCCCACTGGAGTGGGCCGGGGAGGAGGGGCAGCTGGGCCTTCCTCTGGGGGAGGAGGGCAGCCTCAGTGGCAGAAGTGTCGCTTACTGCTTCGGAGTGAAGGAGAAGGAGGAGGAGGAAGTCGCCTGGAGTTCTTCGTACCACCCAAGGTGAGGCATGGAGGAGAGTGGGCACTGAGAGCAGCCAGAGGGTAACACAGCTCTGCAAATCCGCACAGGGTCTGCCAGCCCACACCCATAGCTTCACCGACTGTTTTCAAAGTGAGCTTCACTTTCTTGTCAGTAGCTGTGGGCAGGACCAGAACAGCAGTGTTCCTGCCTTTTGCCACCTGCCCTAGGACTAGAAGGAGAGATGCATGTCTGGAGGGAGGGGGAGCAGGTCTCTGCACACCGGTAGGCTGGATCCCGTCCCCTCTCACCTAGGCATCTCGGCCCCGGCTCAGCATTCCCTGCTCTACTATCACGGATGTTCGGACAGCCACAGCCCTGGAGATGCCTGACCGGGAAAACACGTTTGTGGTTAAGGTAGGAGCTTGAAGCCTTCCATCCCCGCCCTGCGGAGTGCTTGTGCTGGGGAGAAAGCTCAGCGCTCTTGAGCAGGCATCACGGGCTGAGAGCGGTATGTATTGTCAGGTGCCTCAAGAGTGTGTCCCTGGGACTGGCTTTCCTAGGAGGTGTTAGTGTGGGAGATGTTTTCATTAGGGGTGGAAGTGGCCCGGGGGCTGCCTCCCTGGCCTCTACCCAGGCTGAGGTCCTCCTCTTGGCCTCATAGGTGGAAGGTCCCTCAGAGTATATCCTGGAGACAACCGATGCTCTCCATGTGAAGGCCTGGGTGTCTGACATTCAAGAATGCCTGAGCCCAGGGTGAGGAGCCTGCCTTCTGTTGCTGAGGGGACCTGGGAGTGGGGGTGGGAAGCAGCCTTATGCCTCTCTCCTGGTGACTTTCTCCCTAGCACTATTTTTTCCTGTTTCCGCAGACCCTGCCCTGCTACCAGTCCCCGCCCCATGACCCTCCCTCTGGCTCCTGGGACCTCCTTCCTCACAAGAGAGAACACAGATGGCCTGGAACTGCCCTGCCTGAACCACTCAGAGAGTCTGCCCAGCCAGGATCTGCTTCTGGGACCCAGTGAGAGCAATGACCGCCTTTCACAGGGTAAGGTGGGCCTTCAGGAACTGGGAGCCTCAGACCCCCCTGTGCGAGGCTCCTGCTGTCAGGCCCCACACCTTCTTCCAGACTCTCTTGGACTCTCCCCCAGCTGCCCCACCGATTGCTTGTCTCTTGTCCCCAAACATGCCAAACACTCTTGAGCCACAGCTTGCCATTTAGAACCATCACCATCCCATCCCACACAGGCCCCGAGCAAACTCCTAGTCAGCTTCCGTGCCCAGCCTTGTCACTTTTCCCCTAAGTCTCCTGTGGGCCACCACTCTTACTGGAGCTAATGGTTTCCTTCTCCAAGCTTCCAGAACACTTTGTAGACATCTTTGTTTTGTTCTCACTCTGCATCTCTGCATATGTTGAGGTCACCAAATTTCTTTTGTCTCTGTATCTTCTGGCCTGACCAAATACACAGAGGTGCCCACAGCTCACCTTTCTGGACTTGATTTCCACTCTGCCCTTTTTTCTGGCCTGTGTTCTGGGTTCCAGCATCAAAGCACCTAAGCACACAGCCATATTCAGCAAATTAACAAAGAAATCATAGACTCTTGGAGCTAGAATGGACCTTACACAGTGTCAGAGCTCAGGCAGCCAAAACCAGAGAAAGGAAGTGGATTTTCTGAGGTGATCTGAGATGGGCTACATCATCTTCATTCCTGAGCCCCAGCCCTCCTATCCACACATGCCTATCTTCTCGGCGTGGCCCAGGCCTGCCACCCAGCAGACATGCAGGCAGGCCCTAGGACACACATGGCCCTGGGTGGCCCTGGGGCAGGATGGGGGAACTCAGATGTCTGAGATGAGCTCCTTGCCCTCCGTGGGCTCAGTCTAGCTGGGTTGGCAAGATATCACTCCTGAGAAAAAGCAGGTCCCAAAACAGTGTTTGCTTAGTGTCCTCTGAACAGCACAAGCAGGAAGTCCTTAAAGCTCAGGAGGAAGAGCACAGGGGAAGGTGGAGTAGACGGAGTACTACACAGAGGAGGTGAGACGAGAGAATATGACTTGGAGCAGGCGAAAGGCCAGTGCAGAGACCTGAGGTGGGGAGGGCTCAGCACACTTGGAAAAATTGGATAGGCCGAAGCGAAGGCTTCATGGATGCAAATTAAGGCGAAGATGAAGTAGGAGATTTTGTTTTTGGTTCTGGAGATTGAACCCAGCGGTGCTCTACCACTGAGCTATGTCCCCAGTCCTTTTTATTTTAAGACAGGCTCTCATTAAGTTGCCCTGGCTGGCCTCAAACTTGCAGTCCTTCTGCCTCATCCTCCCAAGTTTCTGGGATCACAGGCATGTGTCACTGCACCAGCTAGAAGGAGGCTTTTCGATGCCTCTGAGAGTTGGGAAATTTGTCCTATATTCCAAAAAAAGGACTCCTTTTTAATGTGAGAATATTTGAGAGATTCTGTCCCCACACCTCTGCAGTACTTTTTCAGCTATTGATTCAGAAAAGCAGTAGGCACATTTGGATTCTAGGACCTTCTTGCAACAAGCACGGTCCCTCGACAGCACAGAAAGTGGCAGTCAGGAGCCATCAGAAATCAGCAGGGGTCCCTGCCTTCAAAGGGGTCTGGCATTTGGGCCCAGGGCTGGGTTGCTGGTGGGGCAGTGGGCAGGAGACCAGGCCTTCAGAAGAGAGATTCTCCAGTTCTCAGCTTTGCCCTCCAATTTTTTTCCAGGGGCATATGGGGGCCTCTCAGACCGGCCCTCAGCATCCATCTCCCCCAGTTCAGCCTCCATTGCTGCCTCCCATTTTGACTCCATGGAACTGCTTCCCCCAGAGCTGCCCCCCCGCATCCCTATTGAGGAGGGCCCCCCTGCAGGGACAGTTCATCCCCTCTCAACCCCTTACCCTCCCCTGGACACTCCGGAAACAGCCACAGGTACCAGAGGTGTGCATGGGTGTCTCTCTAGGCCAGTTGCCTGCCTCCCTGACATTCCTGTCTTGGGATTCTGAGGGCTGTGACCCTGGCGGAGGGGGTGACGTGTGAGGGAGGAGGCACTGAGTGAGGAGGGCAAGGTTTTTTCCTCCCAAGATGGGGAAGCTTCCCTGACACCCAGGTTTCCCTCCCTCTCTCCTCCCTGAAGGGTCCTTCCTGTTCCAGGGGGAGTCAGAGGGAGGTGAGGGGGACCAGCCCCTCTCAGGATACCCTTGGTTCCATGGAATGCTCTCTCGACTCAAGGCCGCCCAGCTAGTGCTGGAAGGAGGCACCGGCTCGCATGGTGTCTTCCTGGTACGTCAGAGCGAAACGAGGCGGGGTGAATATGTCCTCACTTTCAACTTCCAGGGCAAGGCCAAGGTGAGTCCCTCCGAGGCAGAGGCTCTGCTTTATGCCTGGGGAGCTTGAGGGACACTGCCGTCTAGGGGAGGAGGGTCTTGTGAATGGCAGGGGCCTCGGCTCCCACCTTACTTGCTCATCCTGCCCTCAGCACCTGCGTTTGTCACTGAACGAAGAGGGTCAGTGCCGGGTCCAGCACCTGTGGTTCCAGTCCATTTTCGATATGCTCGAACATTTCCGGGTGCACCCCATCCCTCTGGAGTCTGGAGGCTCCAGCGACGTTGTCCTTGTCAGCTATGTGCCCTCCCAGCGGCAGCAGGGTGAGCAGAGCAGGTCTGCAGGGGAGGAGGTGCCCGTGCACCCAAGAAGTGAGGTGTGTGTGCCAGAAAGCTGGGGCGGGGGGATGCGAGGAGAGGCGTGTTAAGGGAGAGCAGGGCAGCAGAGGCTCCCTCCCGGGGGTCTGGAGGGGACGGAGGAAGGCTGTTAGGAGGAAGGCTGTTAGGGCGTAGGAAGGAGGGCTCCTGCCGGGCTGGTGCATTCCCATTCCATTGGCCTCCTCCGTTCCATTGTCTGTCTCCTGGTCCATCCTCCCAGCGTTGTCTCTGACCTTTGTCACTGCCTTGCCTTGGGCCTGCCCTTCAGGGGTTCTTGGTCTGATCCACTCCCTCCACCCCTGATGTCTGATGTCCCTGTCTGATCTCTCCCTCTCCCCCACCCCAATGTCCCATCTGTCCCCACGTTGCCCCTCCCCCCCAGGCCGGGAGCAGGCCGGGAGCCATGCAGGGGTGTGCGAGGGAGATCGATGCTACCCCGATGCCTCCTCTACCCTCATGCCCTTCGGAGCGAGTGACTGTGTGTAAGTGTGGTCCTCCTCTCACCTCCGCCCATGATCCATCTTCCATGGGGGGTGCTCAGGAGACGGGCTCGGGGGAGATAGCACATGGCTGCTGGGGGGACAAGCAAGGGGCAGGTCACTGCCAGAGCAATCAGTCTGTCTTCTTGCCATTCCTGTCCAGAATCGAACACCTCCCATGACCTACCCCAGCCCCCTGAACCCCCTTCATGGACAGATGCCCCACATCCTGGGGCAGAAGAGGCGTCGGGGGCGCCAGAAGTGGCGGCAGCAGCAGCCCCAGCAGCCAAAGAGAGGCAAGAGAAAGAGAAAGCGGGCAGTGGAGGGGTCCAGGAAGAGCTGGTCCCCGTGGTTGAGCTGGTCCCCGTGGTCGAATTGGAAGAGGCCATAGCACCCGGCACTGAGGCCCAGAGTGGCGCTGGCTCTGGTGGGGAAATTGGGGTGACCCCGATGGTGCAGCTCCAACAGTTACCACTAGGGGGCAACGGAGAAGAAGGGGGCCATCCCAGAGCCATTAATAACCAGTACTCCTTCGTGTGAGACACCCCACCCCACCCTCTCTCCACTCTTCTTGCTCCCCAGTACTCAGGTCATGAGATTGGACTGGGTAGGGACATAGAGGAGAGTTGGGAGGCCCCTTCCCACATGCTTCCTGACCCTTGTCAGCCAAGGGCATATGTGTTGGTACAAGCAGAGGTTCAAGAGCCCTGTCAACTTCCTAGTTTGTACACTACAGGCGCCCATCCCCTAGGCAGGGGATTTGGGCCCCATTACCTCCCTGAGGGGCTCTTACGGTCAGCCCCATCCCTGGGGGCCATTTCCCCATTAACCACCTCCCAGCCCACGCAAGGGTGATGGGGGGAAGGGCTGTCAGTTATATTAAGGTTGTTGTTGTTGTTGTTTTAAACAAAATGGAGAAGCATAAATAAATAAAAGGGTTTATCTCAGTTCCGCCGTGATGGCTGTGCCTAGTGTTTGTGGTGAGGACCCAGACAGGTGGGTCGGGAAGGCCATGTGTCAGTGTCGTGAGCTCCAGAGCTGGGAGGCTGGTGAGCTGGCCCAGGTCGAGCCCCTGTCACTCTCCAGCTCTCTGGTTTGGTGAGTACTAAGCTCAGCAGTGCTTCTTGGTGTCTCCAGGAAGGTCTCTTAATGGGACAGGATTGGTGACTGCCAAAGGCCGTTCCTGCCCTGGGGAGAAAGCAGGCAGAGAGTCATGGGAAGTGAGGATGGAACACTGTCGGCAGAGACCCAGCATGGCAGAGGGATGCAGGGCAAGCTGGCTGCCCCTCCTCAGGGCCAGTCTGGAAGCTGAATGACAGCACTGGCTTCCAGCCCTGGCTCCTCTCTCATTTGCTGTGTGCCTTGGGGGCAAGGCATACCTGCTCTGGGCCTTGGTGTCCTCAACCAAGATGAGGTTTCATCTCAGTCATGCTGCTGAAGTGATTTGTTTGGCCTGGATAATGTTTCCATTCGAGTGTCACAAACACGCTCAGATTACTGGCTTCCCTTGAAAGTCAGAAGATCCAGTCGCATGGATCCGGATTCCACATCTGCCACATCCCCACCAGCTCGTTTCCTGCACTACAGTGCCTGGCCTGTGGGCATGGAGCTAGCAGTGCCTCTCCTCTTGCTGTGCCCCATTTTTAAACTGCTTTCCGAATTGATTTTCTGCGCTGCAGCCATGCCCTCCAACAGAGGGCACCCCTGGACTTCGCAATGCTGGGGTGATGGGTGCCAGCAAGGGGACCGGGTCTGAAGAATCCCACCTCTGTGCTCTCTCCTACCCCACACCCCTGCCTCCCACGATGTCCCTTACTCCCTACGCCCAGCACCACCTCTCAGCCCCCGAGTCTCTGCTCAAGCTCCAGGAGGCCCTACCCATGCTCATGACCTTGCTATTCTGGGCCTTGTGTCCTGTGGGGAGATGGACAGGAGACAGCTGGGCATACAGGCTACACTGACTAGGGGAAGCCTGCTGGCTCTCCCTGTTTTGTCTCATCCCTGGGGCTCCCCCAAAACTTGGCCTCAGGAGACAGGATAGAATTGGCCATCAAGGGGTGGGGAAGCAAGACAGCCAGTGACGCCCCAGGGTAGGCAGGGCCTGATCCTATCCTAATGCAGCAGCAATTGGTCCTCTGAGTGCCCCCCCCCCCCCTAAACGCTGCTAGCCTTCAGGGACTTGCCTTCCAGAGATGAAGCAGGGACGGGCAGGAGGACACTTACCCACTCTCCAGACAGGCAGGTCTCAGCTGGGGGAGCCTGAGACATTTATTTCCCTCTAAGTCTTTATAAACTGAAGTTCAGAACCTGTCAGGGAAGGGTGGCTCAGCACCCCAGCAGGAGGAAGAACACCTTCAACCCTGAGGGTACAGACCACCATCGAGTCCAAGAGAGCCCTCTGTTGCCGTTCTCCCCATCCCAGTTCCCACCGCAGCCACACCTCCCTGGTGGAGAGCCTTCTGCAGCGTCTGGCTGGTGGCTTTCCCTCTCTGGCTTCATTCTGCCCCTCTGGGAAGCCGGAGGAGAAACAAGTAACCTCAAAGGGCCCTGTTGGCAGGAGCACCCTGTAAATCCTGCCTCTTTCCCTCCGTCTCAGGCTTGACTCCCCTGAAGCCACCCATCTCCCAACTCCCCCCTCCATGTTTGGGCATTCCTGCTGCTGTAAGACAGTGGCCCTGACACTCCTCCAGGTGCTGCTGGAGAAGAGCCAGCCAGTGCCAAAAGGCTTGAAGGGTGCTGGGCCTGACTCTGGTCTGAGACATGGGTGCTGGGCCAGGTGGAGGTGCCTGTTGATGTGACCCCCGACACATACACCCCCCCATTGTCCGAGGCATCTATCTCCCAGGTCACGGCAGGACTCTACTTCAGGGGAGGGGTTTGTGGGAACTGTGAAAAGGGGGAGGGAACACCTTGTCCTCAACTCACCCAGGAGGTTATTCCCTCCCCAACTCCAGGCACAAGGCGTAAACCTATGAGGCCAAATCCCTAGGTTGCATCCACCTCTGCTGGCCTTACCCTCCTCAGTGCAGGCAGTTCAGGCAGTGTTTCCCTGTGCTCTGCTCCACGGCCTCCTGCATCCTGTCTGGAAGCTGGAGCCAGGGGGAGAAGCGGCCTTAGAAACCCTTTCAGATCATAGTTTTGTGGCGCATGTCTAATCCCAGCGACTTTGGAGGTTGAGGTAGGAAAATCACAAGTTCAAGGCCAGCCTCAGCAATTTAGCAAGACTGTCTCAAAATAAAATCAAATGAACTGGGGATGTAGCTCAGCAGTGAAGCGCCGCGCCCCTGGGTTCAATCCCCAGTACTAAGAGAGAAAAAAAAAAAAAAAAAAAGTCAGGTGTGGTAGTACAGTCTGCAATCCCTATGACTCAGAAGGCTGAGGCAGGATTGCAAGTTCAAGGCCAGTCTCAGCAATTTAGAGAGACCCTGTCTCAAAATAAAAAATAAAAATGAACTGTGGATGTGACCAGTGGTAAAGCACCTCCGGTTTAATCCCAGTACCAAATTGATTAATTAATTTTAAAAATACTTTTGAGTCATCTATACATTCTTTGTTCACTGCAGGCAACTGAGGCCCTGGCAGGACTTGAGCCCAGGTCACTAGGCTGCTTGCTCTTACTGACCTTTCACACTGCTCTCACATTCTCTGAGAGCCCTCCCCTGCCCACACACACCCCTGGTACCCTGTCTGCTTGTCTAGCAGCTGCCCTGGTGGAAACCAGAAGACGCCCCCATCCTAGAGCAGGGCAGGGAAGGGCAGCTCAGAGCAGCTGCTTCTCTGAGGAAGCTGACACCAAGGCCAGCCGCTCAGCAACAACTTGTGGCTTTGCACCCAGCCCTGGGGTCCCCGCCCACCTGGCTACCACTAGCCAGCTCCCACTGTCCCTTTTCCCCACTGCTTCTCAGACTTCCCTCTGATCCTGGTGGCCCTGTCTTTCTGCTCCTTCTTTCCTCATTTCCCCCAAACCTGTTCCCAAAATCTGCCCCCTCCCTGTTCCTCTGGATTGGAGCCTCTGCTTTTCCCAGCTTCCCTGGGTGCCTCATCCGTGGGGCAGGCCCAGCTCTATGGACATGACATGTCCGATCCTCATTCCCTCTCAAGGGTGTCAAGACCATCAGTGCCAGAGTGATGACGACATGCTCCGGGGTCTACCATATTAACCCCCTGGGTCAGAGCAAGCGCAGAGGGAAATGAAACGACACTCGTTCCATGACTTGGGGTGACCCCCTCCCCCATCTTGAAAGTTATCCCTCCCCCTCTGCCATCAGCACATTCTGTAGCCTCTTGGGTTACCTGGCTGCCTGGGTGTCCCATTTTCTTGGAGGGGGATTCCCTGTCAGGGATGGGGGGGCCCTGAAGCCTGTGTTCCCAGAGGCTGAGCTAGAGCAATGGGGGGAGGTGGTTTAGGGGAGAGACAGGCAGTCCTGGCTTTGCTCACCAGGCCCTGGACACTAAATCCCCTGTTGATGGCTGCAGCAACCCCTCCCTAGGGTAGGGTTACCATCTTCGGCCCTGTCCCCTTGACCCTCTCCCCTCCCTACTTCCCCTTGTCCCTCCAGAACCACTTCCTCTGGTCCCCAAAAGATGTTCTCCCCTGCTTTGGTCCCCTGAAGGCTTGGAGTTGTCTTTGCTGCTGCTCTTACAATACACTAGGTTAACAGGAGACGGACAGTGGAAACAGGTTCAGGGTGACAAGACAGATGGAAAGAGGGTGTGACGAAAACAAAAGGCCAGGCCCAAGAGTGGGAGAGGACTTAAGAACTGGGGGGATGAGTCTGGGACCGGAAACTCGGTGCAACTGGGGAAGTTGAGGCAATTGGGGGAGGAGTCAGTAGCAGATGATAGTGAAGTCTATCCTTGCCCCCCAACCCCCAGGGCTAGGGCCACCTTTGCTTCCCTCATGAGTGACATCTCAGGCTGCAGCCCCACTGTTCCCCTCTGTCAGCAGAAATATCTCTCTCTTCTGACCCCTCCTGCCGGAGTCTCAGCCAGCCAATCCCTGATCTGGGGGAGGGGGGAGCCTGGCCCCCCCCACTCCCTCAAAAGGACCAGCTGGGGGCTGGGGGGGTGGCCGGCTGCTGCAAGTGGGACGGGGGTCAGAGCTTCGTGGAGGGAAGGAAAACCTGGGGGGGGGCAGGCGAGAAAAAGGAAGAAACCCAGACCTACAGGCAGGTGGAAACACTGAGGAAGGCCCCCACGTGTGAGAGCCCCCCGGAAGGAACACACCGCCCCCTGGCCCCCAAGAAGGGAGCACAATGGAGGCTGCACATGCCAAGACCACAGAGGAATGTTTGGCCTATTTTGGGGTGAGCGAGACCACCGGCCTCACCCCGGACCAAGTTAAGCGGCATCTGGAGAAATACGGCCCCAATGGTAAGTGTTCCTTGGAGAATAGGCTGGTGGCACCATCCTGGGCCTACACGCATCCCCCCCCTCCCCCCCCCGGGGGAGGGGGCTGCTCCCTCTAGGGCAGCATAGAGACATGGTCTGATGAGTGCAGGGGTAAAAAGATACTGAGAAAGCTGGGTCTGAGATGTGAAGTTTGGGGAGGTTTTATGGGATGACCTTGATGAACCTCAGATGCCTGTTGGTGGCCTGATTCTCTTACCTTAGCCACAAACTCCTGGGCGCGGGGGGTATGAGGCTGAACCCCAAATGAACATGTCCTTTTCTCCTTTTTCCCTGCGTAGAGCTCCCCGCTGAAGAAGGTAAGTACTGGAAGCCCTGAGCCCTCATAAATGATCCACCCTTCTCCCTGCCATACAGACCCCACACTCCTTCCCAAAAAGCAAAGATGCCCTTCCCAGATATTGAAGTCCCCAAGGCAGAAGTCTCCAGGTACTTTCTCCTTGAGGCGTCCCATCCTTGAATAACTGCCCACTATTTTGAGGATCCTGTCTTTTGGACTCCTGGCAGCTCCCTCAGCCATTCTCTCATACAAGCCGCCTGCCCATCATCCTAGGGATTCAGGGCACTACATTCCCTGGACCCCGGCCTGTATGCAAAGTCCCAGACTTTCATCCTTTGGATCTTAACTCCGGGGACCCTTCCCCTTGCCTCTCCCCTCCCCCCTCCCAGGGAAGTCCCTGTGGGAGTTGGTGGTAGAGCAGTTTGAAGACCTCCTGGTGCGGATCCTTCTCCTGGCCGCCTGCATCTCCTTTGTAAGTGTAGGAGGGCGTCTGGGGGCTGGCTGGGGTGTGATGGGGGATCAGGAGTCTGCTAGTGGCAGAGGTGAGCCAGACTCCCGGTCCCGGATCCTCTAGTCCAAGCCCTGAGCATCCTTATTTTCCAAACCAGAGTTGGGGGGCGGGGGGGCTGGTTCGCGCCCTCCGTCCTCCCCCACACCCCGCAGGCAGGTTTTATTTTAAGCTGTAAGGGTGTTCTCAGCCAAAACACTGAAGCTAAGCCACCCTCGGAGCTTCAAGGGCTTCGAGGGCTCGGGTTACCCCACAAGCGCTGGACTCGGGGCTCAGACGCCGGCGCTGAGGCTCCTGGGCCCTGACCATTCCCGGCATGCCCCGGGACCCTCCGTCCAACCAATCACCGAGCATCCCGGCGCCCCTGCCCCGCCCTCCCCGGTCTCTGACGCTGATTGGTCGAGGGAAAGACTTTGCTCAGAGAAGCGGGAAAGCGCTGCTGGTGCGAGGGTGGCTCCAAATGCGCCCCCAGCGCCCCAACTCCTCACCTGTCTCCAGGATTCAACACCACCCCAACACCCATCAGGGCTGGAACTGGGGATCCTCCTCCTCACCCACCGGGCTGACTTGCCTCTACCCCTTCTGCGCCTCCCCAGACCCCTCACAGCCTCAGGGCTGCCCCACCCCTCTTCAGACCCCTGCCACCTCTCCTGCCGCGGGCATTCTCCTCCAGGGTCCGCAGCCCTTGCTGGCCGCTCCTCCGCAGACACCATCCCAGCAGGCCACCCTGCATTTCGGACTTTCTTTAACTTCTTAGTCCTGCTAGAAGCCAAGACTCTGGTCTCCTTAATGGAGGCCCTACGGCCCCTGAGCACAAGCTGGCAGGGCCTCCCTTCTCCCTTCTCAGATTTGCTCCTTGACATTTGCCTGTGACTGTTGCCTGGCAGTGGCAACAGCTGGGGCGGGGTGTGTACAGGAGGCGGGTAACACTATCCCCCCCCCTCCTGCTCCCTCGTGAAATTGGACCTTCCCTACCTCGGCTGTTGGGGGAGGGCTGTGGGTGGGCTGGGTGCCTGCCTGTGAGAACCACAGGGTTTTTCCTATGGGTTTTGGCTCCCCTGGGATGGATGTGGCTGTGGGGGTAGTTGGCCTGGGTGTCCTCTGAACTTTGCTTCCAAGCCAACAATTCAGTGAGGGAAACCTGAAAGCGCTCCCAGTTAATCCTGAAATTGTGCATGTCTCTGCTGGCCTATTCGCGCTGAATCACGGCAGTGGCCATGGCCAGTGTTCCCAGCGGGTAGAACTTCCCACAGATGTGGGCCTGCAGTCCCCATGTGCCCCATAAGCTCCTGCAAAGGACCTCTGCAGTGGTACCTGGAACGCTTCCACTTCCTTTCTTTACCCATGTTTAGGGGAGGGCTTATTATCTGTTATTCTTCTTTGCCCTACTCCCCAGGTGCTGGCCTGGTTTGAGGAAGGTGAAGAGACTATCACTGCCTTTGTTGAGCCCTTTGTCATCCTACTGATCCTCATTGCAAATGCCATCGTGGGGGTTTGGCAGGTGAGCATTGACCCCTCCTCTTTCCTTTGCCTTCTAACACTGAACATGAGACCAACCCTCCCTCCAGTCTGCTCCTCCTCCTTTACTTCCCCTGGGTCAGGTCCCTGTTCCTCTGGTCCTCTCACCTAGTTTGGAAACAGGATGGAGTGTTGGAAAGGACTGAGAACCATTGTCACTTATTCACTGTATGACCCTGAGTAAGTTCCTTCATATCTCCAAGCCTCAGTTTCCTCATCTGTAAGCTAGTGCCAATAATCCTGTCCCTCAGGCTTGTGGAGGAATTGAATAAGATGAGCAGGAAAGTGCCTGGTACACAGCAGGAACTCAATAAGTACTAGATTGGTTTCCTTCTTCCTCTTATCTCACCACCCTGTACTTACCTTGTCCCCTGCTTCCTGATTATCTTTCTTTTTTCCCTTTTACCTGTTTTTAGCTATAGGTAACAGCTTTCTCAACACACACACACACACACATACACACACACACACTCATGTGGGGTTTTGTCTACTCCCTGTGCCAGTTGGAACTACATAACTCTGCCTGTGATGGTCCTAAGTCCCCTAGAATCCTGATCCCTGCTCCTCCATCTCTGCCCCCCTCACCCCTGACCCACAATCCTCCTGGACCAGTTCCCTCCCTCCCCACTCCCTTCCTTCCTTTGGTGACCCTGCTTTCCTCCACCTGCTTCCCTCAGGAGCGAAATGCAGAGAATGCCATTGAGGCCCTGAAGGAATATGAACCCGAGATGGGGAAGGTCTACCGAGCTGACCGCAAGTCAGTGCAAAGGATCAAGGCTCGGGACATCGTCCCCGGGGACATTGTGGAGGTGGCTGGTGAGTGATGGGAATGAGTGGTCCAGGATGGGAGGCCTTGGGTCTGAGGCCAAGAAGAAGGTGGGGGCTGGTCAGCCTTGATCCTGGTGTCCAGGAGGATGGTGGAGTCTGCTTCTCCTTCCCAGACTCCTCAGGAGGTCACCCCAGGACATTCCAGCCACACACTCTCTCTGTCAGAGTCTCAGCAGGAACAGCCAGTCCTGTCCCTGAGTCTGCAGGCAGACCCCCTGCTTCCCCTCCTCTCCCCCAGCACTGCAAGCAACAGGTGGAACCCAGTCTCTGCCAATGGCCCCGTCTCCACCCCCTCGTGGGGCCTGGCTTCCCTCTCCTTCCACCCACCCCCAAGCTTGGTCAGCTTTCAGTCTTGACCTCCTAGTGCCCTTGAGGCCTCTCAAAGGGGAAGGAGTGAGGGTAGAAGGGAGGAGGGGAGCCGAGGCTCAAGCCCCCGGCCATGTAAGGGAAACTCTGGTCCCAGCTCCGAGCACGGGACCTGGGAGGAGGGGAGCTCAAGGAGGGCCCCACCCCCAGCAAGGGACACTTAATGCCTGCCCAGGGAGGGTGGG
The DNA here is from genome assembly GCF_902686455.1 of Sciurus vulgaris. NCBI lineage: Eukaryota > Metazoa > Chordata > Mammalia > Rodentia > Sciuridae > Sciurus > Sciurus vulgaris. The sequence continues at coordinate 21,331,523 of NC_136479.1, read as the reverse complement.
GGCCGGGTGGCTAAGATTACTGGGATTCTGCCCCCTTCAGCGGTTTTTATATTTGCCCTGCGCAGGCTTCCCGCATCTCCAGGCCCCTGGCGTGGGGAGCGTATCTTTCTAGGCCTCCTTCCCTTCATCAGACACCCATGTCACCCCAACGGGAAACACGGGGAGGAGGGCGGGCAGGCTGAGGACCCCAACGCTGTCCTGCTTCGGTGACAGTTTGGAGTCAGCGCCATGAATATCTATAAATATCCCTGGGGCTTGGGTGACAGGGTGTCGGACTCCATCACTGACCTCTTCCCTCCTCCGTCTGCTTCCTCTGACACAGGAAGAGGGACCTTAGAAACTGAGGGAAAGGAAAGACAGTGAACCCTGTCCCTAGGACCAGGGTGGACTTAGACAGAGGCCCTGGGGACTGTTCAGCCTCCCCTGAAGGTCTCTGAGTCTGTGGGGCGTCCGCCTTTCAGCTCCTCCCAGGGTGCTCTTGGTGTGCAGGCCTCCTACCTGGGCCCTGCCTTGCCCGCCACAGCCTTCTTAGCTGCCCATGTGTTGCTCTTCCTGTTGCAGGAACACGCAGACTCCTCTTCTCTCCCCAGATCGCTCACCCCTGGCTCCTGCCTGCCCCCAGGTGCTCAGACCTGGCTGCCAGGTTTGGGTGGGTCCCATCCGCGACCACACGTGCCCCTCTTTCCTCCCACATCCTCCCTTGACCTCCCTCCTAGGCACTCCTCTCCTGCTTCACACTCCACTTTTTCTCCTGTTCAACCTTGATTTTCTCAACTCTGGGCTTTTTCCTCTTTCTTCCTGCCTCCTCTGGCTGTCCACCTCCTTCTCTTGCCTGGTGCCACCTCTTCCAACTCACCTGTTCTCTCTGAGTTACCTTCCTGCCTTGCCCACCTCACCTTTTTCATTCTTGTCCTCCTCTCTGTTCTGCTTTCACTGGGATTGTCTCTGATTTTCCCCCTCGGCTGTTTTAATGAGTACATACTATGTACCAGGAATTACACCAGATCCTCCCTTCACAGGCTCAAGCAGTGGGAAGGAAAGCATTCAACAAGGGGGACAGTGGGAACAGTGCTATACAGTGTTGGGGTGCGCTTGCTGGGGTGGCAGGAGTATATGCCGGTGCCCTGAGGAAAGCCCAGGGCTGGCCCACCGGAGGAGGGGTGAGGTAAGCTTGGGGTTTTCTTAGGAAGGAACAAACTCCATCCCCAACTGATCTCGCTGTTCTCTACTCTCTCCACAGTGGGGGACAAAGTCCCCGCAGACATCCGCATCCTCTCCATCAAATCCACCACCCTCCGGGTTGACCAGTCCATCCTGACAGGTCCGCTGGCCTGGGTGGGAGGATGCCCTGAGGGAGAAGCTGGGTGGACAGGGTTGAGGTTCCAGGCGGACATAGAAGAGCCGGTGGCAGAGCCTCCTCCTGGCTGGTGGCAGCAGCGATGAGAGCCTGGCTCAGCCTTCACTGTCCCATGCGGGGTCATGGGCGGGAGCTTGATGTTGGTGCCCATTCTCCATAGGGCCATCGACCCACCCCTTCCACACAGACATGGGGACACACATACCCCAAGAACTGTCCTGTCTCCTCCAGCATCTTCTGAGTGCCCAAGTGAGATGCCATGAGATTCTGGAACAGGTGGAGGGTTCAGACACACTTCAGACCATGGCTTTTTCTTCCTTTAGTGGGAGGGGAGGGGAAGAACCCTGAACATTCCCCAAGGCCCAAGGAGGCAAGGAGGCCTGAGCCCCTGCCATTAGGGAGAGGGAGGCCATATCCCAGCAGTGGGCAGCTCCTCCGCTCAGGAGCATGCTCTGCAGTATGGTGCCTCTCCACGTTCATCTGCTCATTTGATTTGTCACCAAAACTCTGTTCTTGAGTGTACCTGATCTTGTCTCAGAGGAGCAGGTCGAGGTTAACTGATCATAGTCATGCAGCCAGGGCTTGGGTCAAAGTCCTTTTCCTTGAAATGCCATGGACTTCCCATTTTCCTTGCTCAGTTTCTTCCAGAGGCCAGACTTCCTCCAGGATGGTTGCTTGGTCCTGGCCAACCTTGTCCTGCTGAGCAGGGAGGGAGTTAGGGACAGGAAGTTAAGGGGAAGTTAAGTCATCTGAAAATCCCCTTGGCTCCTTCTCTGCAGGCGAGTCTGTATCTGTCATCAAGCACACAGAACCCGTCCCTGACCCCCGAGCTGTCAACCAGGACAAGAAGAACATGCTTTTCTCGGTGAGTGATCCGGGGCCAGCTGTCCTGTCCTCAAGCTGGAGGCCCTGGTTTGGGAGAGAAACATGGTGTCCCTCTGCATGGGCAGATGTGGCATGAAGGTTCCCTGCTTCTTCTTCACCTTCCCAGGGCACCAACATTGCAGCCGGCAAGGCCTTGGGCATTGTGGCCACGACTGGTGTGAGCACTGAGATTGGGAAGATCCGTGACCAAATGGCTGCTACAGAGCAAGACAAGACCCCTCTGCAGCAGAAGCTTGATGAATTTGGAGAGCAACTGTCTAAAGTCATCTCCCTCATCTGCGTGGCGGTCTGGCTCATCAACATCGGCCATTTCAATGATCCTGTCCATGGGGGATCCTGGTTCCGTGGTGCCATCTACTACTTTAAGATTGCCGTGGCCTTGGCTGTGGCTGCAATCCCAGAAGGTACGAAGCAGCCTTTCTTTCTCCTTCCCTTTGCTAATCTCAATAGCAAAGACTCTTTCACATTAAGGTAACAGTGACAGTTCTAGGGATCGAAAGTTGATATCTTGCTGATCGTGGTGGTGCACGCCTGTAATCCCAGGGACCTGGGAGGCTGAGCCAGGAGGATTGCAAGTTTAAGGCCAGCCTCAGCAATTTAGCAAGGCCCTAAGCAACTTAGCAAGACCCTGTCTCAAAATAAAAAATAAAAGGGCTGGGGATGTGGCTCAGTGGTTAAGAGACCCTGGGTTCAGTCCCTGGTACCACAAAAAATTAAATAAAATAAATAAGAAGCCGACATCTTTGGGGTCAGTAGGTATCTAGCTGACCACATCAGGCCTCCCTCCTGCCCTGCACTGACCCTGCGCCCCTCTCTCCCCACAGGTCTTCCTGCAGTCATCACCACCTGCCTGGCCTTGGGTACTCGTCGGATGGCAAAGAAGAATGCCATTGTGAGGAGCTTGCCCTCTGTAGAGACCCTGGGCTGCACCTCTGTCATCTGCTCCGATAAGACTGGCACCCTCACCACCAACCAGATGTCCGTCTGCAAGGTCAGGAGCAGTGTGGGCAGAAGAGAAACCTGTTTTGAGGGTGCAGTGAGCCCTCCAAACATGGGGTTATCATCACCAACAGCTTCTCTGTCTGACCTGAGAAATGCTTAAAGAGCGGAGCGTGCCATCCTGCCAGCTGTGAAAGGGATGCTGGAGCCACCATCCTGGTGCCAGCCATGGCTGTGTGTTCTCGCACCCTCCACAGCAGCCCATGCAGGCGAAGGGCTCAGTCATGCCGCTTTTCAAAGGCAGAAACTGAGGCTCAGGGAGCATCAGTGGCTTGCTGAAAGATGCACAGTAGCAGGTGGCGAAGCTGTGTGCTGTCATCCCTGCTACTCAGGAGGATGAGGCAGGACAGTCCTTTGAGGCCAGCCTCGGCAACATAGCAAGACCCATCTCAGAAAGACAGGTAGCAGAGTTGAGTCCCAAATCCAAGTCTGCGCAGTCCTAAAGCTTCTGCCTGTGCAGCAAACTGCCCTTCAGAATGGTCACTTCATGGCAGCACCTGGCAGGCCCAGCCACACCTATCTTGGACAGCACTTTCCCTCCCTCCCTCCCTCCCTTCCTTCCTTCCTTCTTTTGGTTACTAGGGGTCAATCAAGCCACATCCCCAGCCCCAGAACAGCATTTCTTTTTTTTCTTTTTTTTTTAATTTTTCATTTATTCTTCATACATTTTATTTATATAAAATAACTTCAATTCTAACATGTAATTATGTTTATAATTTTATTATTACAGAAGGAATATTAAAAGTTGCTTAGGGCCTCTCTAAATTGCTGAAGCTGACTTTAAACTTGTGATCCTCCAGCCTCAGCCTCCCGAGCTGCTGGGATTACAGGTGTGCCCCACTGCGCCTGGCTTAAACTGAGAATTCTTAATCTTTTCTGTGCATCGTATCCTTGGTAGTTGGACTTCTTCTCAGTATAATATGTATGTTTGTATATTTAAATATATATATTTTCTTTTCTTTTATAATGCTGGGGATTGAAGCCAGGGATTCATGCTTGCTAGGCAAGCATTCTGCCATGAGATACAACCCATCATCCCTCCATGTAAAATTTTAAATGTGTAAAACAAAATACATAGAATTCTGTTTTAGAAATTAAAAAAAAAAAAAAAAAAAAAGCTAGGTGTCATGAAACATGCCTGTAATCCCAGCAACATGGGAGGCTGAGGCAGGAGGATTGCAAGTTTAAGGCCAGCCTCAGCAACTTAGCAAGACCTGTCTCAAAATAAAAAACAAAAAGGGCTGAGGGTGTGGCTCAGTGGTAAAGCTTCCCTGGGTTCAATCCCTAGTGCCCCCTCCCAAAAAAAAAGAAAAGAAAAGAAACAGAAAAAATACATAGAATTACAGAAATACCTAATGATTGAAATAAAGTTGTTTATATATATTTGGGAGGGTACTGGGGCTAGAACCCAGGGATGCTTTACCACTGAGCTACATCCCCAGCCCTTTCTATTTAAAATAAGTTTTTTTAGTTGTCAATGGACATTTATTTATTTATTTGTTTATATATATGTGATGCTGAGGATCAAACCCAGGGCCTCACACATGCCAGGCAAGTGCTCTACCACTGAGCCACAACCCCAGCCCAAGCCCTTTCTATTTTGAAACAGGATCTCACTAAGTTGCCCGTGCTGGCCTTGAACTTCAAATCCTCCTGCCTCAGCCTCCTCAAAATATTTTAAAATGGTGTAATTTGGTAACATGTGTTTATTTATTAATGCATTTAAATAGTGAATTCTAGCAGCAGGTCTAAAAATTATCACAATGCTGAAGTTGCAATGATGCTCCTTTGAGAGATTTGCAGAATAGTAACATAACAGGAAGCAGCTCTGATTATACTGAGGAAACATCAACGGTTTTGTTTTGAGGCTTTTTGGTTTGTTTTTTGAGATGGGTCTCTGTAATACCCAGGCTGGTCTTGAACTTCTGGACTCAAGTGATCCTCCTACCTCAGCCTCCCAAGTAGCTGGGACCACACCCAGCTCAAAGTCACAGGTTTTACTAATTCTAATGTGGCCTACCAACCACATAACTGAAAGGAAATGCTATATGTCAGAGACAAAATAAAAGACGTAATTTTTTTTTTTTTTTTTTTTTTTTTTTTTTTTTGGCTATGAAAGTTCACGGACTCCCTTGAGAGGTTGCCCATGGACCCTAGACACAAAATCCCTACCCTAAACAGAGCTCTGTGGAATTCCGTGTCCTTGAAATAGAAATTGCTGCTCTCTAGTGCTGGGATGTAGCTCAGTGGCAGAGGGTGTGCTTAGCATGCATGGGGCCCTGGGTTTGATCCTCAGTACTGGGTAACTACTCTGAGGAGTGAGGGATATGTGATCAGATCAGGGCAAGAAAGGATGTACCCTTGGCACCTTGTGGAGACCACAAGAGCCCTCTTGGCATCTGAAGCCTTGGAGAGCCATCTGTAGAAGTGATGGCTTCCACTTTACTTAACCAGAGTTTCCCAAGAACCTTCTTACCTGGGAATGCAGTATAACCATTTTTCTTCTCAGGAATAAGAAACCCTCTCCCCCTGATGTTTGCTGTGGGATCAGGGCGGGCCACTGCCCCCTGGAAGTTATGTCCTCATAACATAAATATGTTTCAAAGCCAGACCACAGGCACGTGTAACGTGGCTCCTGTCCTCTTTCATAAAAACAAATTAATTGCTGACATTGGAAAGAGATAAGATTGCATAGAAACGTAACCTGAATTTTGAGCTCCTCCTGCAAAACTGGAAGATCTGGCCAAAAGGGACTCGAACTGTAGATGGGCCAGGTGCTAACAGGTGCATTTAACTGTAGTCCACACCACAGCTTAATGGACTGTCCTATTTTATCAGCTGATTTTCTTTAGCCCCAATGTGGCCTGCAGTAACTTTTGTTTTAAGTCCACAGGGACAGAATGTGGAGAATGATTGACTGCTAAGCCATGGAGTGGAGGGGATGCAGGGAGGAACAGGGAAGGAGCTGGAGGGAGACGCCAGGAAGTTTGCTCAGTCTGCTTGGTGTGCTGGGTCTAGTGGGGTTGGACATCAGGAGCATGGGCCTCCCTCAGTGCGAATGCCTGCTTTCGAGAATGGGGAGATGCAGACATCTGTGCATGCCCTTCTCCCCTGCAGATGTTTATCATTGACAAGGTGGACGGGGACATCTGCCAGCTCAACGAGTTCTCCATCACGGGTTCCACTTATGCTCCAGAGGGAGAGGTGTAAGTCACCCCGGAGCCTTCTCCCAGCACCTTTGCATGCCCCACCTCGTGGGCCCTCCCTCTGTTTTTGCTTCCTTTCCCTCTTCCCTTCCTTTCCCTACCTTTTCTTTCTCCCAGCCCATCTCTGATCTCCAAGTTCATTACCATCTCCCTGAACCCTGCTCTCTGCTTCCCTGTGCTCTCTGCATCTCACTCCCTGTTCTTCTCGACTGTCTCTCTCCTTCCTTCCTCCCCACCCTGCTGCCAGTTTGAAGAATGATAAGCCAATCCGGGCAGGGCAGTATGATGGGTTGGTGGAGCTGGCCACCATCTGTGCCCTCTGCAATGACTCATCCTTGGACTTCAATGAGGTAACCTCCCCACCCCCAGAGCCGCCCCTTCTTCCCTTCCAGCTGGCTCAGAGTCTGTGCCTCCTTAGCAGGCCGGGAGGAAGGGTCATAGGAAGGGGCAGGGAGCTGAGCCACTGTCCTGGGGTGCAAGGAAAAGGAGTTCTTGGCTCCCTTCTCACTCCATCCAAGTGGAAGGCGGGTGTGATGGTGGGGGCAAGGGCACCCACTTCCTCTTCCTTCTCTGCCCATCTCAGACCAAAGGTGTCTATGAGAAGGTTGGTGAGGCCACCGAGACTGCACTCACCACCCTGGTGGAGAAGATGAACGTGTTCAACACTGATGTGAGGAGCCTCTCCAAGGTGGAGAGGGCCAATGCTTGCAACTCGGTGAGTCTGGACACCCTCCCTGGGCCTTCGCTTCATATCACACAGCCGAAAGCAGCCCCAGGCCCAGCAAAGCCTTGTGCCCTGTGCTGGGGTCCCAGCTGACACAGGTGGGCGACCTTACCTGCTGTGTTTCAGTCAAGCTGACTTCTGGGGGGACCCACTGTCCCTGCAGTTATATGGGTTCTGCTGCTGCCTGGCCAGAGTGCCCGTGGAGGTCACATCTTACTGTCATGTCCCAAGTTGAAATGGATGGAAGTGGACACAGAAACTACAAGCAGCCCATCCTGGGCCCCCTTTCACCCCTGATCCCTTTGTCTCTGGGAGCACGCTCGTTCCCATCAGCTCCCAGGTCCTGCTTTAGAACTGGGCTATGTGGCCACTGCACCTGCAGGGCAAGACCATCCTCATCCAAATGATCAAGGCCAATTCTGTTACACTCAGTCTGAGCTCTTGCTATTAATATTTGCTGAATTTCCATATTGAGTCTCTTTGAGATGTTATTTTCCTCTTTCTCTCTCTCTCTTAGTACCAGGGATTGAACCCAGGGACCACTGAGCCACATCCCCAGCACTCTTTTTGTATTTTATTTAGAGACAGGGTCTTGCTGAGTGGCTTAGGGCCTCAGTAGGTTGCTGAGGCTGGCTTTGAACTTGCGATCCTCCTGCCTCAGTGTCCCGAGCCACTGGGATTACAGGAGGGTGTGTCACTGCACCCAGCTCAGGGACACCCTATCACTGAGTTACGCTCTCAGTTTTTTTTTTTTTTTTTGAGTCAGGGTCTCACTAAGCTACCCAGGCTGGCCTTGAACTTGTGATCCCCATCGCAGCCTCCCAAGTCACCGTGAATACAGGTGTGCACCACCACACCCAGCCAGGAAGGATTCGTTTTTAAAATTTACAAATGATAACAGAAATTTATTTTTACTTTGTTCTTCGTTATTTTGATGTTGGTCTTATTTTGTGGAGAGGTAGGCATGGGTATTTGGTGGAAAAAAGGCTTTCATTCATTTTTGTGAAGTGCTTTTTTCAGCATGCCAGGTACAAGGCCTGTGCTATCCAACAATACATGTGGTTATTTACACTTGAATTAATTAAAATTAAATAGAGATGGAAATGCAGCTTCTCAGTCACACAGTCCACGTTCCCAGTGCTCAGTAGCTGTGGCTCGCCTGCTTAACCAGTGCAGATGGCTGACCTCGGTCATTTCTCAGAGTCCTGTTGAACAGTACCACACGAGGACATGCTGTTTCTGCTGTGCTTGAAGCCAGTCCCTGTCAACACTGTGGCAACATTAGCCTTGAGATTCTCCCCATTGTGCTCCTGGTATCGGCCTTAGCATTAGTCTAGGGGTCTGCTCTGACCTCCAATCCTTCGTGACTGTTTTAACGGGTCTGGTCTCCTCTCTGCAGGTGATCCGACAGCTGATGAAGAAGGAGTTCACCCTGGAGTTCTCCCGGGACAGAAAGTCCATGTCTGTCTATTGCTCACCAGCCAAGTCTTCCCGGGCTGCCGTGGGCAATAAGATGTTTGTCAAGGTCAGAAATTGGAATGCGTCCCCACCCTTTCTTCTTCCCAATCCTGCAAACTTCTGTGCCCACCCCAACTCACTGCGTCCTGGCAAGCAGACAGCGGTCTCTGAATGCTACTCTGGTCTCCTAGGGTGCCCCTGAGGGCGTCATCGACCGCTGTAACTATGTGCGAGTTGGTACCACCCGGGTGCCATTGACCGGCCCAGTGAAGGAGAAGATCATGTCGGTCATCAAGGAGTGGGGCACTGGCCGGGACACCCTGCGCTGCCTGGCCCTGGCCACCCGGGACACGCCTCCCAAGAGAGAGGAGATGATTCTGGATGATTCTGCAAGGTTCATGGAGTATGAGGTGAGCAGGGGAGCCTCTGTTGTCCTGGAGGTCACCAAGAGGTGGGCTTCCCATTGCTTGCCTCCTTCACCCTCTTATTTCAAACCGGTGGCTCTGTGATGTGGTCATGGAATCACAGGATGTTAGACTTCGAAAGAGCCCTAGGGAACGTCTAGTCCAGTGCTGCTCCGTTGATCTGAGGTGCTGGGGATGGAACCCGGGGCCTTACACATGCTGAGAACATACTCGTACCACTGAGCTGTGCTCCAGCCTCCTGGCTCCTTGAAGTGTGATCTGTGGGTGGTCTTCGGCCAGGGGAGGGAGGCTCCTGTGCCAGAAAGGAAGTCAGCGTCACTCCACAGAGGGGCTCAGCTGAAGAGCCTCCTGTAGGAGACTGCCTCGAGGTGCTCACGCACATTCTGGTGCAGGCCCTTACTGGTGGTGGACTCTGCCTGGCACCAAAAGCCCACCGCCTTCATTTCATAGAGGGAGACTGTGGCCTGTCAGGTCACAGGGATATGCTCAAAGTCGTGGGTCAAGAGGTGGCGCGGCTGGAAGCAGAAGCCACTTGCTCTTACTTCCAGAGTGTATTCTATCAGCGTGGCACCTGAGCTTGGCCTGGCACTGCGAGGACCTGCAGGCACATATTGGAATGAGAGATGTTTCTTGTTCCTGAGCTTCCAGGGCACTGCTGAGGCCTAGCCCCAGGGCCCGAGGCTGCGAGCTGCAGAGCCTCACGTCTTTCTCCCCGTTCCCCGAGCTCCTGCCCGGCTCATTTCCGAGTCCCTTCCTGTCTGCTCTCTCTCAGACGGACCTGACATTCGTTGGTGTGGTGGGCATGTTGGACCCACCCCGCAAGGAGGTCACCGGCTCCATCCAGCTGTGCCGCGATGCTGGGATCCGTGTGATCATGATCACCGGAGACAACAAGGGCACAGCCATTGCCATCTGCCGACGAATTGGCATCTTTTCGGAGAGTGAGCAGGTGACAGACCGTGCCTACACTGGTCGTGAGTTCGATGACCTGCCCCTGGCTGAGCAGCGGGAAGCCTGCCGTCGCGCCTGCTGCTTCGCCCGCGTGGAGCCCTCCCACAAGTCCAAGATCGTGGAGTACCTGCAGTCCTATGACGAGATCACAGCCATGGTGAGGGCCCAGCTGGCTGCCAGGCCTGGGCTGGTCCTCCGAGCGTCCTGAGTCCTGGTGTACTGGGGGCCCTGGTCGGGAGGGCCCTGGTGACAGGCACAGAGGGGAGGGATCCAGGCTCCAGGGGGAGACTCTCAAGGAGGGGTGCGCCTCTCTCTCCCCTCAGACAGGGGACGGCGTCAATGATGCCCCTGCCCTGAAGAAGGCCGAGATCGGCATTGCCATGGGCTCTGGCACCGCTGTGGCCAAGACAGCCTCTGAGATGGTGCTGGCCGATGACAACTTCTCCACCATCGTGGCGGCCGTGGAGGAGGGCCGCGCCATCTACAACAACATGAAGCAGTTCATCCGCTACCTCATCTCCTCCAACGTGGGCGAGGTGGTCTGGTGAGCAGCCAGGGCCCCTGTGGGGTGGGCGGGGTCACCAGGGTCTGGACCCCTGTGTGACCCCCTCCTTCTGGCAGCATCTTCCTGACAGCCGCCTTGGGTCTGCCTGAGGCCCTGATCCCCGTGCAGCTGCTGTGGGTGAACCTAGTGACTGATGGGCTCCCAGCCACAGCCCTGGGCTTCAACCCCCCAGACCTGGACATCATGGACCGGCCCCCCCGGAGTCCCAAGGAGCCCCTCATCAGCGGCTGGCTCTTCTTCCGCTACATGGCCATCGGAGGTAAGCAGGATGGAACCCCATAATCCTTCCCAGCCCTGGGGATTGACCCCTCCTTGGGACACTAGCTCCCCCAGTGCAGCCTCCCAATGGGTCCTCTTCCCCAACCAGCTGATACCAGGCATGGGAGGCCCTCCCAGTGCTGGTCATCTCCTGGCCCTGACCCCCACCCCATCTTCTCCACTGCAGGCTATGTGGGTGCAGCCACCGTGGGAGCAGCTGCCTGGTGGTTCCTGTATGCAGATGATGGGCCTCACGTCACCTACAACCAGCTGGTAAGAGGGGGACAGAGAGGTGGGCACCAGGAGGGTTGGGTGGAGGTGTCCACAGGACCTCAGGCTCCTGTCCCTTCCCCTGCAGACCCACTTCATGCAGTGCACAGAGCACAACCCTGACTTTGATGGTCTGGACTGCGAGGTCTTTGAGGCCCCTGAGCCCATGACCATGGCCTTGTCTGTGCTGGTGACCATCGAGATGTGCAATGCTCTCAACAGGTAGGGCTGCCCGCCTGCCCCCTCCGGCCTTCTGGGGCCACCGCCTTGGTCTTCCACCTCCCTGCCCACCTCCTCTCCTCATGGTCTCTCCCTCCTTGTGTCCCCCTCTGTGGCTCGGCCCGGCCCTTGCTGCAGCCTGTCTGAGAACCAGTCCCTGCTGCGGATGCCGCCCTGGGTGAACATCTGGCTGCTGGGCTCCATCTGCCTGTCCATGTCCCTCCACTTCCTCATCCTCTACGTCGACCCTCTGCCGGTGAGCCCTCTCCTGCCCTGTCCCCAAGTCCCAGGGAACCCACGCAGGGCTTGTGGTCACTTGCACTGGAGTGCTGATAACGGGAGGAAGGTGGAACTGACTAGGACAGTGCCCAGTCCCCTGGTCCCCTCTCCACCTCCTCCCAGAGGTGACCTGCTTTCCTCACGGCTGCCATCCCCACCCCCAGATGATCTTCAAGCTCCGGGCCCTGGACTTCACCCAGTGGCTCATGGTCCTCAAGATCTCACTTCCAGTCATCGGGCTGGACGAAATCCTCAAGTTCATTGCTCGGAACTACCTAGAGGGTAAGGAGCGCCCCTCCTCTGACCCCCTGAGCCCCAGGCCCTGAGCATACCCCTGCCCTCTGCGCTGCGAAGCGCCCGCCCTGCCCGCTTCCTTTGCAGGCAGGTAAGTTCTCTGTGGCCCTGGTAGGACCAGTGTCCCCAGGGAGGGCGCCCCAGGCCCCTTCTCTGCTCCACCACTCCTGGCAGGGTCACTCTCCTGGGTGGCCCCAGCCTGCTCAGCCCTCTGGCCCTGCAGGCCGCCTCCCTCCTTGACATCAGCTCTCTCTGTCCTCTTGGCCATAGGATAACCGCCCCCCTCCTCCATGTCTTTGAACCCGTGTCACAGGTATCGCCCTCCCTCCTTGCCCTCGCGCCAGCTGCTGCGCCCCGCCGCCTGCCCCCTAGCCTCCCGTGCATCCCAGGTCACTTGCGCTCGCAGCTCCACCTGGAGCCACTGCCACTGCTGCCACTGCCGCGCTTCCACATGGCTGGCCTGTGCCCTCACGATGGCACAGCACCGCTGCCAGGGCCTTCGCACCCTGGTGGTGCCCAGCTGCGGGACACCACTGTCTGCTGGGCTGCGCTGCGTGGCGCTGGCTGCCTCTGCTGCTGGGGCCATGGGTGGGGGTCGGGTGGGATCTGGGGACACAGGTAAGTACGGGGAGGAAAGGGGCTGGATGACCCTCCGGGCTGTGCACCAGGAGGCGGACACTGGGAGGGACATCTCCCCCCACCCGCTTCATCCTTCCCTTTCTCTTTCCAGATCCAGAAGATGAGAGAAGGAAGTAACCGTCCCACTGCCCCCTCCTCCCCCGATAGTGACGCACCTTCAGCCAGAGCTGTGGCACGACTCCTCTCTCACCCCCGACAATGTTTCTGTTTATAAACAATGTCCCCCTCCTTTGCCCTTCCCTCTTCAGTGACCTGTCCTCCCTCCAAACCCTGTCAATCCTCCCCTCCCAACCCCATGGGGCTTGCAGGGACAAGGCGACTGACTGAGCTGAGCTGCTTATTTATTGAAAATAAATGACGGAAAATTCTGGCCTCGCCTCCGTGCACATGTCAAGCCTGCGTCAGGCTCCTGTGGACAAGCGTCTTAGTGTCATGCGGTCCAGAAAGCAGCTGCCTGTCTCAGGGTGTGCATGAGGGACCTGCTGATGCTGACAGAGGCTTCCAGTCATCACACAGCTGGGCTGTGCCTTGGGACAGGGACGGACTATAGCCAGTGTGGCTGTTGGCCAGCTGGGGCCCTGGAGGCAGCATGGCAGCCAGAAAGCCGCAGGGTTCAGCCTGCACCTTTGGTTCCAGGAGGGGTTGGTGTCATCCCTGAGAGCAGAAGGCCCAGCCACTCTGAGAGGAAGCGCTGGGCAGTGGTGGCCCCAGCACGCCGACTCCAGGCTTGGAGAGAGTGAGAGCTTTGTCCTGAGACCCCAAAGCCCAGGCCGCAGGGTCTGGACTGGAGGAAGGCAGTCTTCCCCAGGCTGGGTGGAAGCAGGGTGGGGTGGGTTCTCGCCAAGCCCCTCAGGTGTCCTTGATGTCCCTCACATCCCTCAGGGACCCCTCATCCATGATGCCGCGCACTTGCTCCAGAGTCTCTGCCTGGCGGATCCGCTCTAGGCGCACCTATCGGGTCAGGCAAGGGACGAAGAAGTCCCCTGGTAGGGAAACACAGTTCCTACCCGACCTGCCCGCCCCTGGTGGCAGGGCCCAGGACCAGTGTACCTAGGGGCACCTGGCCTCCCCAAACCCACGATGCCATCAGGGAAAAGGGAAAGAATGCGTCCCAGGACAGCTTGGGGAAGTTCAAGCTCACTGGTGGTGCTGATGGCACAGACTCTAGGTGTCACCAAGCCTGTGCTAAAGGCATCCTGTGACCAACCAAGATACACACAAAGAGCTTTGGCTTTTGGAGCATCGTTCAGGGGAACAAACCATGCCAGCCCTAGGAGGAGGAGGAGGATTCCCCCGGTTGAGGGCCTGTCCTCGCAAGACCCTGGGCAAGTCACTGAAAGCCACGGCAGCCTGGTGGGAGGGGCCCGCCATACCTGCAGGGCCTGGGACAGTCGTACGAAGTCCCTTTGCACCTGTTCGCTGGTCTCCAGCTCGGCCTGCAGCCGCAGCACTTTGGCCCTCTGTTCTGAGAGGAGGTCTGTGAGCTGGGCCTATGGGGACAAGACACTGAGTTAGGGCCTGGCTCAGCCTTGGGCCAGCCAGGAGGGAGCGTGGCCAAAGCAACGGGATGTCCCCACACAGTCAACCCTTCTACATCAGCTGACTCTGACCTCTTCTGTCCGGCCAGAGCCTGGCAATAGTATGAGGCCTTCCTGGCGCTGGGCCTGAGGGAGACAGAGAGGCAGGAGGGGCTTGGAAGGGCCTTCTCTGCACAGCTGCCCGTCCCTCAGCATCCCCGTCTCCTCCCTGGGCTCTGCCTCACCTTGCTCTGTTCCTGCTGGATCCGTTCCATCTCTGTCCTCAGGCTACACAGGGAGGCTGGGAAGTCAGGCGCAAGGAGGCTGGAAGTCAGGCCCCCGCTGGTTCCTTCCCCACCGCATCCAGCCCCGGCCAGGGCACCTCCCATACTCACCCTCTAACACTTCTGTGTGGGAGGGGGAGAGGGAAAGAGGGAGAGGGAGAGAGGTGTCCAGGTCGGTTCTCATTCCATCTCCCCTCCTCTGCCCATGCCCAGGCCCACGTGGCCCCACGGAAGTCAGGCACCCAGGCAGCAGGGCAGGTGGCTCCTGCCCTCTTCCCTCACCTGTCTCCTCCCGCTGCACCCTAAGCTGCCCCTCCAGGCTAGCCCTGGCCGAGGTCTCCTCCTCCAGCGCCTCCCGCAGAGTCACGATCTCAATCCGCAGGCGCTCGGCCTCGTGCTCCTGGGCCTGCTGTCGGGCGCGAGCCTCCTGCCGCGTGCGGTGCAGCAGCTGCTGCAGCTCCTGGAAGGGACGCGAGTGGCCAGCTAGGCACAGGGCAGAAGAGCAGGAGGGCAGGGGTTGGCAGGGAGCCGCTAGAAATTGTGGGGAGGAAGCAGAAGGAAAGAAACTGCCCAAACAGGAAAGAACCCAAATGCCAGTTGGGAGGGTGGATAACTGCTCCTAGTTCAGTGTTGGAAATGAATGAACCACAGCCATGCCCGCCACAACGGGACTCTCAAAAATGGGGCGGGGCTCAAGTTCCAGGCGACCAAGAGACCCCTTCGTAAAGGCCCAAACAACAGAAGTTCAGCACTCCGTCATTTATGTAATGAAAATCATACCAAAAAAAGAACAGGGCCCAGGAGGACTACGGGGCATGCACAGAAGTAGATGTGAGCTGTGATCCTGGGGTGAGGACCGGTTCCAGGTGATCTTTGCATTTTTAATAAATTATGTTATTCATAAATTAAATCAACAAAGGCCATGCACAGATCAATGGTGACAGCTTATGAACCAAAGATTATGATGAATTCAGTCTTAATAGACCTCAGATCTCTTAAAAACAGGAAACAAACCAAATCATTGACTCCCTGGTGTCAAGAAATATTAACTCGCTCTTCTTCATGCCAATGCTGGGAAGACGGTATGGTCCCACTTCTCGGATGAGGAAACTAGCCTTAGAGAAGTCAAGTGGGTTGGCCAAGGCAAAGCAGCCAAAATATAGGATCTGTCCCCTTCTCCCCCCATGGTCCCAGGCTGAGGCTTTCCTCCACCTGGAAAGGAAGGGCTGACAGGCTGCCCCCGGCTCACCTGCATGGAGTTGGGCAGTGACTCCTCCTTGCCCTCGAGCTGCTCCAGGCCCTGGGGGGCTGAAGATGGCAAATGCTCGGCCCGGAGCCCTTGGTTTTCCTCATTCAACCGCTTTACCTCATGGTGCAGGCACTTGTGAGAGGTGGCGAGCTCTGCCTGGGGACAAACAGGAGCACATGGCAGTGAGGAGGTCAGGGCATCTCTAGTCCCTGTGAGGCAGGCTGACTGTTGACGTGCTGAGACAGGAAGACACCCCCTTACTGCCTGGCTTTGGCTCCATGCTCCAGACACCTCCCTGCTGACCTGGGGTCATACGCTGGCAGCCACAGTGCACACCGTGTGTCTGATTTGGTCCACACACTATTTTTAAAACCTTCAAGTAGTGCCAACTTTGAATATTGAGAGATGATACACATGTATCAAGATTTCTGGCTTCTCTTGAAAAATCAGCACATCTGGCAGCATGGGGCTGGCGTTCCCAGGCAGACAGGCTCTGTGTAACTGAGTGGCTGTCCCCTTGGCACCCACCCCTCCGGGCCAGGCTAGCTACCACACCTTCCTACCTTGCCCCTGGCTCCATGTGATCACCTCCCTCTCCTCTGGCCCTGGAAAGCACCTGACCTGCTTTCCGTCTCACGATTCTGCATACCAGGCCCTGTTACCTCAGCTTCCGGGATGGTGAAGCAGAAGCACCGAGGTTGCAGGTTAGTTCAAGATCCCACAGCAGTGGCCGTGGCTGGGCTAAACCCTTTACCTACCCGGCACCAATGCCTGGGGGAGGCCAGAGCAGCCGGAGGAACAGGTGCCTCAGCTTTCCATGTGTCCCCACAGTACCCCAACTAGTCCTGACTCCTCTTCCTCCTGCCACACGTCCCCAGCACTCACCATCTGCAGCTGCACCCGCTCCTGGGCCTGGCTCACAGTTCCTTGCAGGGTCCGAAGCAGCTGCTCTGAGTTCTGGACCTGGGCCAGGAGCACCTGCATCTGGGGTTGGAAGGAGGGCAACAGTGAGGTCAGGGCCACCTGGGGGGCAGCAGGTGGCCTGAGGGGCCACAGCAGAGGCCGGAACCCACCTGCTTGGCGCAGTCCTCATTGCTCCTCCTCAGACCTTCCTGCAGTTCATCCCGCTCGCGGCTGATGCTTTCCAGGTCCTTCTGCAGTTGCCGCCCCTGCCACGAACCCAGACCTGTCTCAGTCTATGAGGGAGGCCATCCCTCTCCTGCAGGCATAGCGCCATCGCGCCCTCCCCCCACAGCCAGAAGCCCGGGGATCGGGTCAACTCTTCTCTTCCCTGCCCATGTCCACCCCGGCAGGCCCTGCCACTATTCCTGCACCGTGGATTCCAAACCCACCCGTCTTTCCATCTCTGCTGCCATCTCCTGGCCCAGTCACTACTTTCTCCTAAGCCACAGTCCCAACCAGTCACTGGTCATTCAGCTTCTCCCAGCCCCACCACAGCCCAGCCCTTCACCCTGGCCCAGGGAGCTCCCCAAGCAGGAAACCAGACAGGCCGCTCCCTGGCTAAGGCTGCAGGCACTTCCTCCACTTCTGTCTCAAATGCAGGCTCCAAACAGGTCCACAAAGTGCCTGCTCCTTCCTGACCTCTCCCCTCCTGGCTGGACTCCCTGCTCTTCAGACACAGTGGGGTCTGTACGTCCTCAGGGCCTTTGGACTTGCAGTTCTCCTGCCCCTGCCCCTGCGAAGTGCCTCTTTCCCTCCATCTGGGTCTGTTCCGACACCGACAATTTCTGCCCCAAAGCCCTCTCAGTTCTGTCCTGGGCGACTCACCCTGTGACCTCATCTCCTTTGTGTGTCCAAGTGCATGTTGGTGTCTGATGCCCGTTCCCTAGGAGACGGCGTCTATCTTTCCCTGTGGCATCCCCAACTCTAGCTCTCGCTCGGGCCTGGACCAGGCGGTGTGGCTGCCCCCAGACCATCCTCCCCAGCCACACACCTCCACCTGTAGCTGCTCCCACTGGTTGTCTGGGACAAGCTGGTAACCAGGAGGGGGCAGGTAAATGCCCTCAGGCACCAGGGTGCCCGTGGACACCAGAGAGGCTGTCTCCTCCTGCTCGGGGCTCAGGCCTTGGCGGTTGCGGGGCAGGGAGGCGCTGCTGCCAGCCCCGCCCAGGGAGAAAGAAGAGATGGAGGCGCTGTCGTCACAGTTGTGGGCGAAGGCCTCCGCCGCCGGACCCCCGTCTCCGCTCGGCTCTTCCAGGGGCTCCAGTGGAGGAGATGGGTTCCGGGACAGTGGCAGCAACTCCGTGGAGCCATGCAGGGAAGGAGGATGCCGGGGACGTCTCTAGGGAAAGGGTGCAGGGAAGAGGCTGGGGACCCGGGCTCCTGGGGCGCCCCTTCTCACCCCCACACCCTGGCCGCCCCCTCACCTGGATCTCTTGAATCAGCTCCTCTGCCTTCAAAAGTTTTGCCTTTAGCTCCTCGATCTCCTGCTCCATGGGCAGCACTATCTCCCGCAGCTTCTCAGAGTCCTCGTGGGCCTGGGGGGTAGCGGGGGACGTCAGGAAGTGGATGGGCAGCAACAACATCCCCAGCAACCTCTGGACCCCTCAGTTCTGTTCAGGGCTTTCTCTCAGACGCCAGCTCTTCTCACTAGAAGGTGCTGCCCACCTTCGTGACTTGCCCCAGGGCAGAAGGTAGGTAAAGGGGTCAAGGTCATGACTATCTTCCTGTTGCCCATTTCCTCTCCAACATCCTTTTTTTTTTTTTTTAAATCCTAAAACCTTTTTAATTGAGCACATGGCCTAACTTTTACCATATCACCTATATTTCTCGGTGTTCCTATAACTAAACGTGATCCTATGATTCAGTTCCAGCTAATGAGCCCCATGTGAACTTCCAGGAAAACTCCTTAAAGGAACAGAGCATGTCTTTCTGTACTTCCTTCTCCTCCTCCTTGATGGTTGAAATGTGGATATGATGGCTGTCACTCAAGCAGTCATCTAGGACCACAAGACACTTTGCTACCTATGGCAAAATATCAGTAGAGGAAGAGCCTGGGTTCCTAATGACTTACTGAGCTGCTATGCCAGTCTGAACTTTAAGAAAAATCATCTTCTATCTTATTTATGCCACTGCTAATTTGGATCTCAATTACACGTAGCCAAACCTCATCCTAACCTACTGATATGTCCTCCCACACTCCCAATGCAACTCTAAGACTGATTCTTTTCGGTTCCCACTGAGCTTACAGAGCAAGAGCCTCTGGATGTGTCCATTTGGCTCCTCTAACCTAACACAACCAAAACTGAGCCAACTCACCACTGCAGTTCCTCCTGCCCCAAGTGCCAGGTCACAGAGAATGGCCCTGTCATCCACCCGGGTGTTCAAGGCAGAAATTGGCCAGTCATCCTTTCTGTCACCACCCTCTTCCAATTCATGCAGTTTTTCTTTCTTACTTTCTTTCTCTCTTCTTCGTCTTCTTTATTTATTTATTTATTTATTTATTTTTTCAGTGCTGGAGACTGACCCCAGGGCCTTGTGCATGACAGGCTTTAACATCCCTAGCCTTTTTGAGTTTTTGTTTTTTTTTTTTTTTTTTCATTCTTGAGACAGGATCTTGCTAAGTTGCTGAGATTGGCCTTGGATTTGCAATCCTCCTGCCTCAGCCTTCTAAGTCTCTAGGATTACAGGCAGGTGCCACTGTGCCATTTCTACCTCTTGAATTACTCAAAACCTGTTCACATGAGTGCAATTTAAACCTCCAAATCTCTTATAGGAACAGCTGCAATGGGCAGGAAAACCTGTGTGGTCAGAACACAACACCCGATCTCACTGTGGCCCTCAAATATACTCTGCCGATGCCCAAGCAACAGAGGGTGACACCTAAACACAGGGGTTGGCCAGACTAGCCCCTGCCTGACTGCAAACTGGGCACACCTTCCTCCACACCAGGGGCTTGTCCCTCTTTACTACTTTGTGTGAATGTTCACAGAGGAACAATGGATGGAAGTAGCAGCCTCTGCCAGAAGCGGAGGAGCAGAAGGAAGCTTTCCTTTCTTGGACTCCTGTTTTGATCTTTGTCTTTCTAACTGGGCAGTTCCCTCCATTTCTCTGAGCCTCAGTTTCCTTGTGTATGAAATGAGGTATTAATTACGTACATACCTCACAGGGCTGCTGAATGGATCAAGTGAGGCAATGATATAAATTTGCTTTGAAGGATGCAACATTTGACATTTGGAAATACATGCTTCCTATCTACTGTTGTTTTTAGGGGTTTTGTTTGTTTGTTTGTTTGTTTGTTTGCAGTACTGGGGATCGAACTCAGGGCCTTGTGCTTGCAAGGCAAGCACTCTACCAGCTGAGCTATCTCCCCAGCCCTGTTTGTTTGTTTTTGTGTGTACATGTTTATGTGGTGCTGGGGACTGAACCCTGGGCTTTGCATATGCTAGGCAAGTGCTCTACCTCTGCACTACATCCCCAGTCCAATTTGTTCATTATATGTGTGTGTGTGTGTGTGTGTGCGCGTGTGTGTGTATGTACACATACATATTAAACATATACATATAGATAGATAGATAGATAGATAGATAGATAGATAAGGTTTTTCATTTTTTAAGACACAGGGTTGTCCAGCCTGGCTTCAAACTCCTAGGCTCAAGCCATCCTCCAGCCTCAGCCTCCTGACTGGCTGGGAGCTACATCCAGCTTACTATTTTTGTTAATAACAACAAAAATGATAAAGGAGGCAATGTACCATAGATGTTAAGAACAAAAACTTCAGAACCACGCTGCTTAGACTGGTAAATCCCAACTTGGCTCCTTTATATCTACATAAGCTGGAAGAATCACTGAGTCCCTCTGGCACTCCCCTTACCTGTTAAATGGACCTGATGGTCCTGCTTCACATGTGGGGCAAAGACTGGAGGCCCCAGGTCTGCCCAGCACTAAGCACAGTGCCTGGCACATGCGAGGTACCCTTAAGTGTTAGTTCCCTTCCCCTTACACGAATGACCAGGCTTTGGAGGTAATGAAGTTGGTCACCCCACAAGCACAGGGCAAGCCAGGACTTCACCAAGTGGTCAACTATACGCGGTGCTTCTTACTCTGCATCCTACACCCAGTGACTGTGGACGGGCACATCAGTGATTCCTACCCCACCTCTTCCCAAGGCCCAGGGAGAGCAGAGGCCACCCCAGCCCCACCTTTTCCATCTGCTTTTCCAAGGTGTCCAGGGGGTGGGCCCGGGCCAGCAGCTGCTTCAGGTGGCCCAGCTCTCGCTCCTTCTCCTCACAGTCCTGCTGCTGCTGCTGCCGTTCCTGCTTCAGGGACGCGATCTGAGCTTCATAGCTGCTGATGGAGTCTGTGGGAGGGAAGGGTGGCACTCTTGATGTGCTGCCTTTCTCTGTAAGGCCATCTGCCATGGTGGGCGCCACAGGGGCTCTGCAGACAGACTTGGGTGGGCAGGCCATTAGCCTCTGTGTGCTTTGGAGTCCTCAACAATAACTGCTGAGCTACTGCCGGTTACAGAACCAAGTGAGATGACATGTAAGGTGTCCAGTATTCTCCCTGGCTCACAACAAGGACCAACTGGCCAATCTGTCTCTCAGATGTACTCAATTAAAGAACTGGTCCCTGGATATTTATACTAAAACCAAAAGTCAAAACACCATTTTAGTTAAAAGGAAATGGTTTTGACAGAAAGAGTATTTATCTTAATGTGGACTAATGTTAGAAGTAAAGGCTCAGTCGCCACTGCCTGGGTTTATATTGAAAGCACTAAGTCCAAATCAATCATGCCACATAAATTCACCAAGAGGTGAGAGGACAGAGAAGCTGGAATGGTGATGGCTACTCTGAGCATACTTATAGGGAAGGAGTGGCTGAATGTGATGATACACACACAGCCCATGAATCAGAGTGGATGTCACGACAAGGCTGAACTACACCCTAGAAGACAGACAGCCAAGTTTGGGCAGAATGGTCACCAACAATTTCCAAATAACCAATAGGTGGTTGATGGGTAGTACCAATGATACCAGAAACCTTTATTTTCTGCTCTGGAGCACTGTGTGGTGATACCTGATTTTGTGGCCAAAACAGGACTAGATTTGCAAGTAATGCTCTGGGCCACCAAGCTGTTTTGGATACAGTTCAAAGTAATGCTTGGATATTTCACAATGGAAACTGTAGATGCTGACAACTGTGTGGGCCAAAATTTCTGTTAAAGCAGTAGTTACTGTATCTGTGACTTCTACAGGGGCAGACTGTTCAGATGAAGAATCACTGGGAGGGCTGGGGTTGTGGCTTAGTGGTAGCACACTCACCTAGCATGCGTGAGGCCCTGGGTTTGAACCTCAGCACCACATAAAAATAAAATAAAGGTATTGGGTCACCTATGGCTAAAATATAGTTAAAAAAAATAAAATAAAAAAGAATCACTGGGAGAATTTGAAAAACTGATCCACTCAGAGACAAACTGTCCAATTGATCCCATAATAGATACTGAATACCTAACAGCTATTCCTATTAATATGTATCAGCTACAACAAATTTTTTGGTTTTTTTTTTTTTTGATTTGGGGTGGTACTGGGGATTAAACTCAGGGGTGCTCTACCACTGAGCTACATCTCCAGTCCTTTTCATTTTTATTTTGAGATGGAGTATCCCTAAGTTGCTGAGGCTGGTCTCAAACTCACAATCCTCCTGCCTTAGCCTCCTGGGTCACTGGGATTACAGGTAAGCACCACAGTGCCCAGCTTACAATAAATATTTAATAATAGTAATAAACATCTATTCTGGGCTCTGGAAATACAGGAATTACTCAAACACAAAGTCTGATACCAGGAGCTCACGATCCAGTGGGGAAGTTAGGAGACAGCGGAAGATCTACAAAAGAGGACATTCCTGGGTTTGTGGATCCCCTAGGAAGGAGCGCTTTCTCTGCCTGCCTGGCCTGGCCACAAGAGGATGCTGGCATGTGTGAAGGAGGGAAAAGACATACCAGGTAAAAAGGCCAGCATGAGCAGAGGCTCAGAGGTGGAAGGTGGCTAATGTGTCTGGGCACAGTGGCATGTCAAAGAGCCCAAGTAAAGGCTCCTGAGAGATGCTGGGAAGGGTGGACGGGGTGGTAGTACATGGCTCCTGAGGCTCTGAATGCCACACCAAGAGGTCTGGAAATTATACAACAGTCAGTGGCAAAAGGAGACAACTACAAAAACAAAAACATTTTGTATTTGCACAGATATTTATTTATCTTAATGTGTACTAATGTCAGAAGTAAAGGTTCAGTTGCCAGATTGCCTGCCAAATCTTCTGCTGCTTTCTAGCTGTATGACCTTGGGCAAGTTACTTAAACTCTCTAGGACTCAGAGTTCCCTCTGTAAAATGGAGATGGATAATAGTTCCTTCCTCATAGACTTTGTTACGGAGATGAAATACTCATAAAGCATTTAGCTTTGTGCCTGGCATATACAAGTGCTCAATAAAAGCTATTGTTATTATTTGAGACACACCTTTTTTATAGAGATAAGAAGCTTCCTTTAATACATGTATGCAAGCTTTTAAAAAGTGGATCTATTTAAAGAACAAATATTGCCAGGCAAGGTGGTGCATGCCTGTAACCCAGCAACTTGAAAGGCTGAGATAGGGGGATCTCAAGTTCAAGGCCAGCCACAGCAACTTATTGAGACCCTAAGCAAGCAAGATCCTATCTCAAAATAAAAAGGTCTGGGGATGTAGAACTGGGTGGTAAAGTGCCCCTGGGTTCAATTTCTAGTACCAAAGAAGTTTTTATTTTTGTAAAAGGAACTTGAAGTAAATAACAGGATAAGTTGTATGAAGACACAACTACATTGCACAGGTATATGGATGTCCGAAAATGTCGGAGACAGCTCCAGAGAAGGAAACACAAGGTGGAATGGGATTTTAGGCAGTTTACTCTGGAAACCAAAGTCAAGGCCAGATCATAGAGGGAGATCTGTGAGGAGTCTGGGACAATTTAGGAAAGAGCAGACAGAACCCCACTATAGCAGGTAGAAACGGGTCTGTCATCTGTTTCAAAGAATTTGGCCACTGACTAGAGGATGAGGCAGGAATTAGGAAAAGAATCTCTGGAGCCAGAGAGTTGGTGTTCCCAAGTACAGAGGAGGGAGGGAGGAAGGTGCATGTGTGTGGATAGTGGTGCCTGGGGAAGGTAGGAAATCAGAGGACCAGACTCACAGACTAGGCCCCAGACCAAAATGAGACTCATTCAGGGAACTGAAAAGTTTCTTGCTCATCTTTAGGGTTGATCAGTCATCAGTGAGGGACGAGAAATGACAAGGGTAAGGGAAGAGACAGAGGCAGGGAGCTAAACTTAGATGTAACTAACAGAGTTGCAGCCATCACATGTGGTTCCTCTATGCAAATCATAAGAGAGTGGCCCTAGCTCTGGGCCATAGGCATACCCTGTGTTAGACCACCCTGTAAACCTGCCCACCACTGATCTGTACTCTTTCTTGTCCTGTGCTCCCCCTTATGAGCTGATGGGGAGTCTGGGAGAGACCCCTTCTCACCTTTCAGGATGGCCTGCAGCGAAGCCACCTCCTCTTGACATTGCCGCTGTACTGCAGCCACAGCCTCGGCTTTCGTGCTCTCGCTCACCTCCGCCACAGCCTTCATGGTTTCCATTTCTGCCAGGGCGCCTGCTAGCTCAGCCCGAAGCCGGCTGAGCTCACCTGACTCTGTCTCAACCTTTGCACCTTCAAGGGGCTGGGAGTCCATGGCTGTGGGGGACAAGGATCAGCCTCTATTCCCATTACTTCACGAATCCCCAACGCTCCAGGCCACCCACCAAATCAGCAATTCCTTCAATTCAGTATTGCAGCGCCACCTTCAATCTGGCCCCGCCCACTCACCTGGCCCCCGCCCCACTCACCTGGCCCAACCCCTTTCCCGCCTCCTTCCCACTTCATTCTGCCTAGGACTGCCTACAGTCGGTTCTTCGATTCACCCATTCTCCTCTTCCCTTTGACGCCACCTCCCCCCAGGAGCCCCGCCCCTTCCCCACTGCGCCCCGCCTCTCACCTGCTCCTGGCTCTACCCTGGAGCCGCTAGGCCCCGCCCCCTGAGCCGGATGCTCCAGGCCCCGCCCCCTTTCCCGAAGGCGTGGCCCCGCCCCTTTCCCTAGCCTCCCCTCTCCACCCCCCACCCTCCGGCTGCCGAGCTCCGCCTCGCCTCGGGCCCTAGCACCCCCCGCGTGCACGGACGCGTCCCGACGTACCGGCCCCCGGCCGCCGTAGCCGCCCATCCTCGCCCGAGGCCGCCGGCGCAGCTGCCGCCATCGCCTCAGCGCAAACGGCGGATTCCCGCACTCCCTGGTGACGGCGCTTGCCGCTTCCGGGTCCGCTCGGCTGTTTCCGGATCCGCTCGGCTGTTTCCGGATCGGCCCCGTACCCGCGGCCGAGGCCGGAGGTGAGGGGAATTTCCGAGCGTCGGCCGAAGATTACCGAGTGGATCGACGGCCCCTGGTTCCGCCCCTTTCGTGGGCCGCGCGGGTCCTGAGGACGCCTGCCCTTCCAACTCCAACGAGGTTCTCGGTGCGGATCCCTTCCCTGGCGTCTCTCCGTGACCTTGGAAGTTCTGCTTCTATCTCACCTCGGGGACGCCGGCCGGCCTCGCCCGGCAGGACGAAGCGCTCTCTGGCTCCTGTCGCGCTCCTCCCGGCGTCAACCCTGGATGGCCCCCGGCCGCCCTTCCGCCGCAGCCCGGCTCACGTTACAGCCAGCGGTGGCCCGGCCCTCCCCGCCCCTCCGCCCCGGCGGAGCGTCCCTCGGGCCGGAGCTGGGTCGGCTTCATTTTTCTGGGCGCCTCTGAGTCCCCGCGTAGTCGGGCGTAGAAGTGCGAAACTGCCACGTCCCCACCCCCATTTTGAAGCCGCTTCCTGCTAATCCCCTTCTCCCCCTCCCAGTGCCTCAAATCCTTCCTCTGGCGCAGCCTGGGTCAGGCTCTCATTATCTGTGACCTCTCCTTTTGGAGAGTGCAAGCAATTCAGACTCAAGTCCAGAGCCTTGCTTCTCCTTCTCCCAAACCTGTATTCTGCTTGTTTTGTTTTGTTTGTTTTGTTTTAACTGGGGATTGAACCCAGGGACGCTTTACTACTAAGTTACAGCTTCAGTTCTTTTTTTTTTTTCCTTTAAATTTTTGAGACGGAGCTGAGGCTGGCCTCAAACTTGTGAACCTCCTGCCTCAGCCTACCGTGCCGCTGGGATTATAGGTGTGTGCCACCGCACCGGTCCCAAATCTGTTTTCTCCTTCTCTGAAGGATATTCCAGGAACGGAAGTCCTGTAAACTCTACCTCCTAGGTACTCAGTATTCTAGAATGCGTTCCCTTTTCTTCCATTGCCAACATTCAGTCCCAGGGCCCATCTCCTAAACTTCCAAGATGTCCCCTAACTG
This sequence comes from Sciurus vulgaris, assembly GCF_902686455.1. NCBI lineage: Eukaryota > Metazoa > Chordata > Mammalia > Rodentia > Sciuridae > Sciurus > Sciurus vulgaris. Next base: position 21,305,548 of record NC_136479.1, on the reverse strand, counting down.
TTCCCCCGGTGTCGGTGTCAGTATGGATCCTGTGGACCCCTTTAGTTAATCGTCAAAGCTGCTGATGACATCTTTGTAAAATATTGATCATGTTTCATTCCTACTTAAAGCCTTGTAGTTATCTAGCTTGAAAATGGGCGAAGGACAAGAACAGACATTTCACTTATGTCACAAGTGCAGCCTCATGTAAAGATGTTCAACACCGTTAGCCTAGGAAAATGCAAAGTAAAGTCACAGGGAGACAGCACTGCAGGCCTCTGGGAATGGCTGAATAAAAGTGATAACACTAAATGCTGCCGGGTATGTGAGCAACACGTGTTTCTTATATATTGCTGACAGGAATGTGAAATGGTGCAACCACTGGGGAAAGAATATGGAAGCTTCTGACCTCAGTAAATGTGCTTACTTGAACATGCCAAGTTTACCCATCTCAGGTCTCCACTCAAATGCCTCCTTCTGAGGCCTTCCCTTACCACCCTCTAAAGTAGCCACCTCTCTGGGGGCAGTGACTAACACCTATAATCCCAGCAGCTTGGGAGGCTGAGGCAGGAGGATCGAGAATTAAAGGCAGCCTCAGCAATTCAGCGAGGCCCTTAGCAATTCACTGAGACCCTGTCTCTAAAGTATAAAAAAGGGCGGGGGATGTGGCTCAGTGGTTAAACACCCCTGGGTTCAATCCCTGATACCAAAAAATAGATAAATAAATAAATAAAGTAGCCACTTCTGTTACCTGGCCACTATATGGTGAGTGCTTACCACCTGCAAATTATTTATTGGCTAATACAATCCCCTTTATCCTTCCTTGACCCCAAAACTTGCATCAGAGCTTTGTGAGATTAGGAACCCTGTTTTTCTTGTCTTCTGTCTCACCAAACCCATTGGGGGAAAAAGAAATGAATAAATAAATGCTTTCCTTACAGGTCTGTCTGGCCTCCCTCCATGTTGCAGCCAGGGGGACTTGTGGGAAATATCAATCTGGCCAGGTTTATAAATCCCCAATAACTCCTTGTCCTCAGAATTAAGTCTACACTTTCTGTGTATGTGCAGGGATTCTAGAAGAAAGTAAAATGATGACTAGCCCCCAGTCAGTTTGGGGAGAGCCTGACTGGCAGCTCTCAGGCCTGGCTTTTATCCTGTAGGCCCTGGGAGCCATTGAGGCTGTTGAGCAAGGAAAGGACGTGACCAATTAAGAAGCTTTGGGAATCAGAAACTCATTAGAATATTCAAATGACCACTGACCTTCAAGAAATGCAAATTGTCTTTGTCCTGGAGATCTATCTTTAGAGGACTGGGGAAGGCACTAGGAAAAGTGATTCATTGTGATCATGTTTGACCATTGACACCCCAATTCTATTACTGGGGATAGACTCATGCCATCATTTCAGGTCCACTGGCAAGGCAGTCAGTCCATCATACATATTGGCTTAAAGTCCAGATACTTGTAGAACTTCGTGGTGTCTATTTAAAACAATCATGTCTCTAAGTCATTTGGACTTGGGCACTAGCATCCTATTTTTTGATACAGCGGATTGACCCAGGGGCACTTAAACATTGAGCCACCTCCCCAGCCCTTTTTTATATTTTCTTTAGAGAGGGTCTTGCTTAGTTGCTTTGGGGACTTGCTAAATTGCTGAGACTGGGTTTGAACTTGCAATCTTCCAGCCTCAGCCTCCCGAGCTGCTGGAATTACAGGCATGCGCCATCCCACCCAGCTACTAGCACGTCTTACACAATCGAATATTTGCAGTTATGTTGTCAGTTGGGCATTCTACACAAATAGTAAAACCAGAACATAACAACATCAAAAATGCCAGGCACCACTGTGGTGCATGTCTGTAGTCCCATCAGCTCTGGAGGCTGAGGCAGGAGGATCAGAAGCTCAAAGCCAGTCTCAGCAATTTAGTGAGGCCCTAAGCAACTCAACTCAGTGAGACTGTCTCAAAAAGGTCTAGGGATGTGGGGATGTGGCTCAGTGATTAACTGCCCCTAGGTTCAATCCCTAGTACCAAAAAAAAAAAAAAAAAAAAAAAAAAAATTTTTAAAAGTTTCTTTTTGCAGTACTAGAGCTTGAACTCATGTCCTCAAACACTCTACCACCAAGCTGCACCCTCAGCACCCTCCCCTTGTTTTACTCCAAAGGAAGCTTTCTTCTTTCTTCTTTTTCTTTTTTTTTTAATCCAAGTGCACTTAACCACTGAGTCACATCTCCAGCCCTTTTTATTTTGAGACAGGGTCTCACTAAGTTGCTTAGAGCCTTGCTAAATTGCTGATTCTGGTTTCAAACCTGCGATCCTCCTGCCTCCGCCTCCTGAGCCAGTGGGATTACAGGCTTGTGCCACCATGCCTGGCCCAAAAGAAGCTTTCTCGATCTATAGTGTGTAAGTGGGAAGCAAAATGCTCAGGGAATAGAACCCCAGGATAGAAACTGGTGAATTGGTTCTGGAAGGGTCCAAAGAGAGGAGAAAATTGATTCTAGAAATGTTTAGGATCTAGAATGAACCAGCCTTGGCGACTGAGAACACATACAGGAAGAGAGAAGAAACTTTTCTTGCATGCTTTGTAACTTCTTTCCTTCCTTTATTTAACAGATACTTAATTGAGCGCCTAATAGGTGCCAGTGTACATCTAGGGATAGTAAAGATCCCTGTTATCAAAGAGTGAACATTCTGGTACAGGGGGCAGGTGAGAATATTAATGAGCATGCATGATTTGAGATGGGGCAAGCACTGGGAAGGAAATAAAACAATGATGTGAGATCAAAAAAGTACCCGGGGAATCAAGGAAGGCCCTTCTGAGGAAGCAGTATGTGAGCAGAGAGCTGAGTGATGAAAGGAGCCAACCAAGTGGAAAAACAGCAAGTGCAAAGGTCCTGGGGGTGGGAAAGCGCTTCTAGGTTGGAGCATGGTGAGAGGAGAGTGGTGGAGGAGTAGACAGAAAATATAACATCATTTGGATCTTTGGAAGCCATGGTTTGGAGTTTTATTTTAGGTAGATGAAAAGCCACTGCAGCGTTTTAAGAAGGGGAAGGCCATGCTCTGGCAAGAACTAGACTGGGCAGCTGGGGAATTAATGCCAGGGATTTAAACTGTTTTCTTGAGTGAAAGGCAAATGGGGATCCAGCTACTCACTCTCTCCATTCCCCAATGCCCCACTTGTCGCCTCCCAGCCCCCTTGACTTGGCCAAAGGGAAGTGGGGGCCCTGCCACCTGTAGAGTCCCCTGGGGTTTGCCCAGGGCAAACAGGAAGCCACAGCCCAGTGAGACGGACCTGGGAATTGACAACTGAGAAAGCAGGTCTCTTGGGTCCCTGAGCCCTTTCCCTGAGTACCTTCAGCAGTGAAGGGCACACAGACACACACACAACAGACAGAGAGGGAGAGTTAGGAGTTGGGACTCCTGGGTTCTAGTGTTCATTGGATCACCAGCTCCATGCTCAGTGTGTGACCTTACACAAAGCCCTGCTCTTCTCAGAGTCTTAATTTCCCCATTTCTAAGTGGGTATTTTTCATAACCAAAGCAGGGGTTTCCTGGAGGAAGACCTGGATGAAAGAGTGAATCATTAGTCATTTCTAAGGACCACTGCAAAGGAGCTGCCGCTGCTCCTGCCTTCTCAAATAGCTGCCTAGCGCTTCCCAGCTTTATTTACGTTGACTGATTTATCCCGAGTTATCTGTGGGATAGGTTCTCTTACCATCTCCCCAGTTTATAGATAAGGAAATTGCCCATGGTTTTGAACCCAGGCAGCTTTTAACTATTAATTGACACTGTCTTTAACTGAGGGCCTACTATGTGCTGGGCTAAAACTGCCATACATATATTGTCCTATTTAATCTACACAAAGTACATAAATATTTCTTTTTCCCAGGCCATGTTGGGAATTGCTCCCAGGGCGGCGCACGCGCTAGGCAAGCACTGAACCACTGAACCACATCCTCAGCCCACAAACTATTGTTTTTAGTTCGAATAGTATCTCTCGAGAAAGACACTGAGGCTTTGAATGAGGAAAGATTTAGCCCAGGGAAGGAGATAGAAAGTTCAAACCCCAGTGCTGGGCACAGTGACACACGCCTGCAATCCCAGCGGCTCAGGAGGCTGAGGCAGGAGGATTGCAAGTTCAAAGCCAGCCTCAGTGACTTAGCAAGACCCTGAGCAACTTGGCAAGACCCTGTCTCAAAAGAAAATATAAAAAGGGCTGGGGATGTGGCTCAGTGGTTAAGTATCTCTGGGTTCAATCCCTGGTACCAAAAAAGAAAGAAAAGAAAAGAAAGAAAAGTCAAACTCTAGACCCCGAAGTGTGCTGGAGGTGGAAGAAGCCCCAAGAAATGGATTCAGAGCCTGGGTGGGGAGGAGGAAAGACGAGGAAAAGAGGGAGCTCCTAAATCTGAACCCATTAATTCAACAAATATTTATCAGGTGACTCGCTTTAGGGCTCTGTGCATATAGGGGCACTCAGGACAGTGTCTGCTCCCAAGGGCTTATGTGCTGGAGGGGGAAGCAGAGCAAGGAGACATAAATACGAGCATTTCCCAGGGTGGTGAGTGGCTGAGATGCAAACAGAACAGCAGCAGGAAGAGGGCAAGCTCCACGGGTCTGGAGGGGTGAGCCGAGAAGGAGCCCGAGGCGTGACCACCCCCTTCCTCTCCGGGGGGATTGCCTGCCGCCCTTACAGACACTCATGCTCCATTGCCCACCAGGCCCCGGCCAGCCCCAGCATCCTCTGCGCGGGGAAGCTGGGTGCCCGAGGAGCCTGGCGACCATGCCACCTCCTCTCCTCCTCTCCTTCCTCCTCTTTCTTACCCCTGTAGGAGTCAGGCCCCAGAAACCGCTGCTGGTGGAGGTAGAAGGTATGTCTGAAGGGCAGAAAGGGAAGGAGTGGGGGCTGGAAGCTTGGGTTCCCGCTGGGTGACCTGGACTGAGTAACTTGCCCTCTCTGGGCCTCCATTTTCTTACTTGTCAAATTCTGGGAGTGAGAAGGACTCCGAGGGCTCATCCATGCCTAGCCTGTGGGGTCCTCAGATATTTGAGCGGGGAAGGGGACTAGGGGCTCCTCTCTCTCTTTCTCTCTCCACAGAGGGAAATGATATTGTGCTGCCGTGCCTCCAGGGTCCTTCATATACTCCCTCTGAGCCGCTGGCCTGGTCTCGGGGGACCCAGTCAGCACCTTTCTTAGAGCTGAGCCTGGGATTCCCAGACCTGGGCTTCCAGGTGGGGCCCCTGGGCATCCTGTTGTTCATCTTCAACGTCTCTCACCAGATGGGGGGCTTCTACCTGTGCCAGTCGGGGCCCCCCTCCGAGGATGCCTGGCGGCCTGGCTGGACAGTGAGCGTGGAGGGCAGTGGTGAGGGCCAGGCCGGGCTGGGCAGCGGGCTGGCCAAGGAGAGGGAGGCCCTCCGTGGACAGGGGTCCTATGGTCAGAGTGGAGTTGGAGGGAGGGGCGGGAGGGGCTACGGGACAAGCCAGGTTCTGCCTGCAACTGTGTGACTGACACAGCTGCCCCGTGTCTCTCTGCTCTCTCTTCTCTCTGGTCACTGTTTCTCTGCCCACCACCCCCTCTCTGGGTCTTTATTTCCGGGTCTGTATCTCTCTTCCTCTCCTGATGTCTCTCTGCCTGCTTCTGGGTTTCTTCCCAGGGGAGCTGTTCCGGTGGAATGCTTCAGACTTAGAGGCCCTAAACTGTCACCCGAGGAACATGGCCTCAGGGAGCCCCAGAGTCTCTTCTGGTCCCCCCACCAGCTCCCAGCTTTATGTGTGGGCCAAGGACCACCCTGAGATCTGGAAGACAGAGCTGGTATGTGACCCACCAAGGGGGATTCTGAACCAAAGCTTCAACCAAGGTAAAGGGTCAGTGCTGAGGAGAAGCCCGAAGTGGGGTTCCCAGATGGGGGATGGTGACTGGAAACTGGGAGGTTCTGGGAGGTTCAGACCCCAAGCATAGGCTTTCCTTGCCTTGTCTCTCTCTGCTCCAGATCTCACTGTCACCCCTAATTCCACACTCTGGCTGTCCTGTGGGGTGCCCCCTACCCCGGTGGTCAAAGGTCCCCTTTCCTGGACCCATGTGCGCCCCGAGAAGCCTACCATCTCAATCTCATTGCTGAACTTAAACCTGAGCAAGGAGGCCCCATCCAGAGAGATGTGGGTCCTGGGGCCTCTTCTGTCGCTGCCCCAGGCCACAGCTCAAGATGCTGGTACCTATTATTGTGTCCGTGGCAACCTGACCAGCGAGATGCACGTGAAGGTCACTGCCCGGCCAGGTAGAGTATCTCCCCACTGTAGGGTCATTGTGTGGGGTTCCTGGAAGAGTTGGCAGCTAGTCAGCCTTGGACCCCTGACCTGAGGGCTACCCACACCCTGGTCCCGAAACCCAGTTTCTACCCTGGACACACTCCAACTCTTTCCCCCTTGCGTCTAAGACCTGATTTTTCTGGGTCTTCCACTGCCACTGGCTGTTCCTCGCCATCTGCTGTGGGAGGAGTCTTGTCCCCTGCCCCTCACTGCTGGAGCCCCGGGCCTTCTTCTCATCCATGTCTTCTCACTCTCATCCCCCATGACACATTCTTCTCATTGGACCTTTATTCCCATGGCTCCTTGTGTCACCATGCCGTGGTACCCTCTTCTGGGTTCCAACTCAGCTATCCTTGCACATGCCCGTGGGAACCTTAGGTACAACATACATAAAATCAAAACCAACCTCTTTCCAAGTATGGTCTTCTGGGTGGCGCTGCATAAGCAAAGGATGCCAACCCCTGTGCGCTTGCCCCAGCGGGATCCCAGCGTGGGCATCCTTCCGTATCCCTCAGCCCGGTCATGTTGTTCTGCCCGTTCTGTCTCCCTAATACACTCCCACCATGCTCTCCTAACCAAACCCTCAATCTCCACCTCACCTTCCACTCTGAACTTGACCTCAGTGACATGCTGGATCCCAACTCTAACCTTGCAAACTCACCTCTGCCCTTCACTTTGACCTTGATTATTCTTAACTACAGCAAGAAGCTGATTACTAAGCTCCACTTAATCCTCACTTTGCCTTGGATCATACCCATGCTTTGTACGTTGTTTGCTTAATAGATACTGCCTCATGCTTTGTGCCAGACTCTGGCACAGTCCCTGTCCGTCCTCCTAGGATGTGGCTCCTTAGAGCAACGGAGAAGAGCCCTCCTCTTAGCTTGGGATTTAGAATCTCTATCTTGTTCCCGTCCCCCAGATGTGTGGTCCTTTTTTTTTTTTTTTTTTTGGTACCAGGGATACTTAACCTCTGAGCCACATCCTCAGCCCTTTGTAATTTTTTTAAATTTTGAGACAGGGTCTTGCTAAGTTGCTTAGGGCCTCACTAAGTTGCTGAGGCTGACCTTGAATTTGCAATCCTACCTCAGCCTCCCACATCACTGGTATTACAGGCTTGAGCCATCACAGCCAGATCCTTTGTATTCTTGAGGCTGGGAAGTAAGATGCCAGCCTGGAGTCCTGTCTCAAAGCACCTTTTCCCTAGCAGTTTGGCACTGGCTGCTGAGGACTGGTGGCTGGAAGGTTCCCATTGTAACTTTGGTTTATCTGATCTTCTGCCTGGGTTCCCTGGTGGCCTTTCTTCATCTTCGAAGAGGTGAGTTATGTCCCCCATCCAGTTTGCCCAAACCCTACCCCATCTTCCTCAGGATAAGTACACACTGGCCAGTATGACAACTGTTTTTCTCTCCTCCCATCCCCCGATCCTACAACCCTGTCCCCCTACTTCTTCTCTAACCCCTTTCCAACCTCCCAATCCCCCTGGAATTAGATCTCATTTCCTCTGTTGACACAGGGGACCTCCTCAGTACCCCTGAATCCTCACTCTGCAAAGCAGCCCCTCCTCTGATCCCTCTTCTTAACTCCCACCAGCTCTGATCCAGAGGAGGGTAAGGAAGCGGATGACTGACCCCACCAGGAGGTAATTGAGCAAGTGCACCCCTAACCCCCTTTATCTTATGCGTTGCATTTACTGCCTCCTTGGCCCCGGGTCTTTGCTCCATCTCCACCGGTAGTATTACTGCCCAGGCTCCAAGTGCAGCTCCAAAGCTGTGCCAAGACCTCCTCGGAGTGATCGGACTCCTCTGTAGCTTGTCCCACAGAGGAGCCAATCACGAGCGACCACGTTAAACCTCTGAGGGCCCGAACTGAAGCTGAAGTGTGTCCCAGGGTCCTTTTCAGGTCTAGCCTCATGCGCACCCCCTTCTTCCTCCAGATTCTTCAAAGTGACGCCTCCTCAGGGAAACGGGACCCACAACCAGTATGGGAACGTGCTATCCCTTCCCACGCCCACCTCTGGCACTGGTGAGAGGCACCAGCATTCCTTCTGGTCCCGGCCCAACCCCTCCCGCCTATAGCTCCGCCCCAGCGTTAGAGCTCCACCCATCGGCCTCTTCCCTCCAATCCCCAGGGCGCCAAGCCTTCCTGAGCTGCAGGTGGGAGGAGGGTGCGGAGCCCCGCCCAGGTGTGGCTCCTCCCCTAGAGCCAAGCCCCGCCCCCATGACTCCTCCTGAAGTCCAGTTCCACAGCCAAACCTCACCCCAGAACTTGAGGCCACCACCCCAGATATAGATCTGGCCTCCATGGTTCAAGGCCAGGTACCTAAACCCAGAGTCCTTCCTTGGAACCTAAAGCATCCTCTCTCCCTGTCCCCCACCCTGTCTCCTTACCACGCCATTCTCTCCAGGACGTACCAAGCGCTGGGCGGCAGGCCTGGGGAGCGCCTCCTTGTCCTACGGCAACCCGCGCAGCAATGCCCAGGAGGCTGGAGCCGTGAGATTCCGGAGCACCCCAGAAGCGGGTGAATGAGGGGGGTCATTCCTCACTTGGAGGGTGTTGCAGCTCTCTGTGGCAGGATTAGTGGCCTGGGACTGGAGGAGGACAACAGGAATTCAGTTCCCCATTCCTGTCCCCAAACCCGCAGGACTAGAAGAAGGAGAGGGTTATGAGGAACCGGATAGCGAGGAGGGATCCGAGTTCTATGAGAACGACTCCAACCCTGGGCCGGATCAGCTTTCCCAGGGTAAGGCTGCCCACTCTCGGTCTCCCCACTTCTGCGGCAGTGGGCGGTGGACCCCTGCTGGACGTCCCTCCTTTTCCACCAGATGGCAGTGGCTATGAGAACCCTGAGGAAGGATCCCTGGGTCCTGAGAACGAGGACTCCTTCTCCAACGGTAATTTAGGATCCCTGTGGGGCTTCAGATACAGGGGAGGGACCAGCCAAAAGTAGAGCCCCTAAGGGTTGGAGTGGGCCCTGGAGTTGTCCTCCTTCCGCCTCAGGTGAGTCTTACGAGAACCAGGATGAAGAGCTGGCCCCACCTGTCACCAAGACAATGGGTGAGTGAGTGTGAAGAAGGTCACTCTCTGGGGAGGGGAAATGTCTGGAAGCTGTGAGGAATCATGACACCCCTTTTCCTTTTCTAGACTTCCTGAGCCCTTATGGATCTGCCAGGGATCCCAGCCGGGAAGCAACCTCCCTTGGTGAGAGATGCTTAGGAGCAGCCCGCCTTGCCCAGCCTGGGCTGTCCTGCCCTCAGCCCTGACACCAGGCCCAACCTCAACCTGATTCTGACCCCAAATTCAATCTTAACCCCTACCTTAGATTTAACCTCCACACTGACCCCTTCCCCAATCTGGACCCTCAGTATTTACAGTCACTAACCTTAAACATCAACATTGAACCCAACCTGGACTTTGACCTCCACCTCACCCCCAGCCCCAAGGCAGGCTTCAGCCTTGACCCTAGCTCAACTTCTTCATTCTCACTTTTCCCAGTTCTGCTCACCCCACCCCCACCTCATATCCCAGGATTGAATCTAGGGTCTTGTGCATGCTAGGCCAGAACTCTGACACTGAGCTACGTCCCCAGCTCTGTGTTATTTTATTTTGGGATAGGGTCTCACAAAGTTGCCGAGGGTGGCCTTGTGATCCTCCTGCCTCAGCCCTCTGAGTGGTTGGGATTACAGGCATGTGCTCCTGTGCCCAGCTCCAGTTTTGTTCTTGACCCTTTTTCTGATCATTACCATGATCTAACTCACACCTAACCCTGACCCTACAACTAAGCAGGGCCCCGAACCTGGTGGTGACTTAGTCAGTCATTCCTTCTAGAACAACAGGGGTGGAGCCTCCGCCTTCCCCTGCCCCTCAGATTCCTTCCTAATAGTAGGCCAACTTCGCGTCCTCAAGCCCCCAGCCTGGCTTCTGACCTCCAGTTCTCCATCCCCTGCTCCATCAGGGTCCCAGTCCTATGAGGATATGAGAGGGATCCTGTATGCAGCCCCCCAGCTCCACACCCTTCGAACTGGTCCCAATCATGAGGAAGGTACGTGCTTCTCCGCTGTCCCTGGTTCTCCTCTGGCCGACTCCCCTCCTAGCCCACTTCTACCCCTACCTGCGTTTTGCTCTTCTCTGGTCCTATGCAGATGCGGACTCTTATGAGAACATGGATAATCCTGACGAGCCAGAACCAGCGTGGGGAGGAGGGGGGCGCATGGGACCCTGGAGTACCAGGTGACCAGGTGAGCTGGGAACTGCCCCTTGGAAATAAGGAGGAGGAAGAGGGAGATGCACCGGGACGGCAGAGGACATTGGCTCTCCAGGGGGAGAGGGAAGTGGTTCCCAGAGCTTGGTGTGCAGGAGAGGACCCCAGGACCCATTTCACCCCGTGTCTTCTACACAGCTTGGGTGTCCTTAAGGTCCCAACATCGGCCTGCTCCTGACTTGGAAATCTGGGGACTCCAAGCGGACAATGTCAATCTTTGGAGGGAAGTTGCTGGGGATGTGTGTGTGTGTGTGTGTGTGTGTGTGTGTGTGTGCGCTTTTGTGTACATACAACTGAAACTTCCAACCCCTTTTGCTTTCCCCAAATAAACTCAATGAACTCTTCCAGTCTTCTGAAGTAGTGCTCTTTTGTGCGAGGGGAAGGAAAGGTGAGGATGGACACACCCCTGTCCCCTCCTGAGTCCCCCAGAGGCGGAGGGCTGCATTTCATGTACTGCTTTTCCCCTTCTGTGGTCTGGCTCTATCCATTGGCATCCCCTGCCTGCCACCACCCTGTTCCTCACCTTCAGCTACGTTCCCATGACCCAGTTATTTGATCATTGCTCCTTCAGCAGTTGTAGGCACCAGGAAGAAACACTGCAGGGATAGGAAGACTAGATAGAAACATCTTCCACCATCATGAAGTATTTATTGAGCATCTACTATATGTGCCCAGGCTGCTCAACTCCTGGGCTCAAGTGATCATCCCGCCTCAGCCTCCTGAGTAGCTGGTTCTACAGGCACTCACCAGTATGCTTTTTTTTTTTTTTTTTTTTTTTTCGGTGCTGAGGATTGAACCTACAGCCAGATACATGCTAAGCACATGCTATACCACCAGTTTACTCCCTCAGCTCCATGAAATATATATTTGGTTTTCATCCCTGTTAGGAGTATACAACTCCTAAAATCCTTGAAATCCTTGAAACTGTATCTTTTTGTAAGCTAATGAGTTGAGTGATGGCTGGCAGCCCCCAGGGGGCTTCAGGATGGGGGTGACAGGAAAGATCAAAGCAGGATTAGAGGGTTAGGACCTTCAGCCCACCCCTCAACCTCCAGGAAGGAGAGAGGGGCTAAAGGTTAAGTTGATCACCAATGGCCACTAACGAAGCTTCCTTAAATCTCCAAAGGACAGGGCTTGGAGAGCTTTAGGGTAGCTGACCAGGTGGAGGCTCTGGAGGGTGGCACCCTGGAGAGGGCGTGGGAGCTTCTGCTCGGTCCCACAGGCTCACCTTATGCATCTCTTCATCTGTCCTTTGTAATAAACTAGTAAATTCGTTTCCCTGGGTTCTGTGAGCCACTCTAGCAAGTTAGTTGAATCCAAGGAGGAGGTTGCGGAAACCCTGATTTGTAGCCAGTGGATAGAGCGACCTGGGGCCTGCAATTGGTATCGGAAGGAGGGGAGAAGTCACAGGGGCTACACCCTAACCTGTGGGATCTGATGCTTTCTTCAGGTAGTGTCAGGAAGAACTGGATTAGGGGACGCCCAGTTGGTCTCTGCTGCAGAATTAATTGCTTGATTGCTGGTGGGGAGCAATCCTTTTAGGGTTTTAAAAGTCTTCTTTGTTGAGGATCAGATTATATAAACACATTTTATCTCCACAAACTTATACTTTAAGTATACTCCATTATGGCCATTTCACAGATGAGAAGACTGAGGCAGAGAAGTTAGATAACAAGCTCAAGGTATTAAGTGGTGGATCTGTGAAATCCAACTCTGAGCCCATACTCAATCTTTTTAGGGGGATGAGGAGGTACTAGGGATTGAACCCAGGGTCATTTTATCACTGAGCCACACCCCTAGCCCTTTTTATTTTGAGACAGGGTCTCACTAAGTTGCTGAGGTCTTTGCCAAATTGCTGAGGCTGGCCTTGAACTCGTGATCCTCCTGCCTCAGCCTTATATGCTGGGATTATAGGCACGTGCCACCACACTCGGCCTATACTATATATATTTGTTATAGATGGATACAATACCTTCATATATATCTATATATGTTTTTTTTTAAATGCGGAACCCAGTACCTTACACGTGCCAGGCAAGTGCGGTACCACTGAGTCAGACCCTAGCCCCCTACACTCAATGTTGACACTCTCCCTTCGAAATATGAAACTGTAGAGGAGAAACTGAGCATCAGAGTCTAAGCGATGCCAGTCCTGGTGGCGTTTGCCTGTAATTCCAGCAACTCAGGAGATGGAGGCAGGAAGATGGCACGGTCCAGGTCAGCCTAGGCAATTTAGTGAGATTCTATCTCAAAATAAAAAGTAAAAATGGCTGGGGGTGTGGCTCAGTAGTAAAGCACTCTCGAGTTCAATCTCCAGGATCAATAATAATAATAATAATAATAAAATTAAAAAGCCAAATAAATCAGAGACTAAAAGTCTTCAGCCCCCAAAATCATTCCGTAGTAAACTCCAAATTCTTTTTTTTTTTTTTTTTTTTTAAATTTTTGGTACTTGGAATTGAATCCAGGGGCACTCAACTGAGCCACAATCCCCAGCCATTTCTTTTACATTTTATTGGAGATAGGGTCTCACTGAGTTGCTTAGGGCCTCGTTAAGTTGCTGAGGCTGGCTTTGAACTCCCAATCCTCCTGTCTCAGCCTCCCGAGTCACTGGGATTACAGGTGTGCACCACTTTGCCTGGCTACATCCAAATTCACCTCAGGAAAAGTTGGCATCAGTCACAGTATTCCTGATATCTTCTGCCTGGTCTACTTTTCCTGCCGCCACCAGTGTCCCCAAGTCCCCAGTGTCTGGCCTTCTGAAGCCCAGAACTAGCATCTGAAAATTAAGTTCCTCATGCTCCAGAAATTTCAAACCTCTCTGCATGCATGAAACATTCTAGAATATTTCAGTATCTACGTTTTTATTTCTGGAATTACTTTTGTTTTCTTATTTATTCTAATTTCCTTTGAACTACCCTAAATTTATTCCATTATTTTTTTTTCCAGTGCTGGAAATGAACCTGGGGCCTTGCACACGCTGGCAAGCGCTCTACCACTGAGCTACATCCACAGCCCAGAATTTCTTTTCTTAAGGCATCAGTTCATAATACTCTATTTTTCTGGGGCTGAGGCTTTTTAGTTCAGTAGCAGAGTGTTTGCCTAGCACCAGGGAAGCACTGGGTACCATCCTTAGCACCATATAAAAAAATAAATAAAAAAAGGCAAGCTGTTCATCTACAATTACAAAAATAAAAATTTTTAAAAATGTAGATATCCTATTTTCCTTCTGGAGAGTTCTTCTTTATCTCTGAACAGAACCCAGGGCTTTGGGCTTGCAAGGCAAGCACTCTACTGACTGAGCTATCTCCCAGCCCTATCCCTGACCATTTTAAACCTACTTTGCCTGTATTAACATTACTGCCATGTGCCAGGTATCTTTCTAAGTGCTTTATGGGTAGCATCTCATTTTATGTTCACAACGGTCATAGCAGGAAGGAGCATGAAAATCACCATCTTACAGCTGAGGAAACCGAGGCATGGAGAAGTTAAATACCTATTTTGATTGCTAACTGGCTAGGGGAAGAGGCCTTATATGGTTATTATTATCTTTATTAATTAACTTAATTAATTTCTTGTGGGTACCAGAGATTAAACTCAGGGGCACTCGACCACGGAGCCACGTCCCCAGCCCTATTCTGTATTTTATTTAGAGACAGGGTCTCACTGAATTGCTTAGCGCCTCGCTTTTGCTGGGGCTGGCTTTGAACTCTCAATCTACCAGCGTCAGCCTCCTGAGCCTCTGGGATTGCAGGTGTGCGCCACTGCGACCAGCACGATTTATAATAGGGAGAATCCCCCGTGGTTTCCATGGAAGGCTTTTTGACTTCTTTGTGCTTCTCCTGCCTGTGGGAATCCTTTGAGTTCCCTCGGCCCCACTGCCCCACCCTGGGGACAGCTTATTTTGGCTTCTGCCACTGTTTTACCGGCCACACAGGTTTCTGACCGTTTTATTCATGAGTTTGTCTTAGTAGGTTTTCATACCAGAAGTTTGGGCTGTATCCAGGACCTGACTTCCGTGAGCTTGAGATCCTGATTACCCACGATGATTTACTTCCGTGTCCCATGCCAGGACCCCGGGGAAGGATTTTCTTTTCTCCCTTATCTGTGCCCAGAGGAGATATTCCTATTTCAGGTTGCTGCTGTTCCTGAGGCCTTAGTCTTGATCTCTGTCCCCAGGTGAGTATTAAAATTACAATCCCGGAAAGCAGTATGGAGATTCCTCAGAAAACTTGGAATGGACCCACCATTTGACCCAGCTATCCCACTCCTCGGTTTATACCCAAAGGACTTAAAATCAGCATTCTACAGTGATGCAGCCACATCAATGTTCATAGCAGCTCAATTCACAATAGCTATATTGTGGAACCAACCTAGATGCCCTTCAATTGGATAAAGAAACTGTGGTATTATACACAATGGACTATTATTTGGCCATAAAGAAGAATAAAATTATGGCGTTTGCTGGTAAATGAATGAAGTTGGAAAATATCATGTTAAGTGAAATAGACCAAGCCCAAAAAACCAAAGGCTGAATGTTTTCTCTGATAAGTGGATGACAATATATAATGAGGTGAGGTGGGGGAAGCGAAGAATGAAGGAACTTTGGATGGTGTAGAGAAAAATGGGGTGGAAGGGGGTGGAGCACAGAAAGCTAATAGAATGAAACAGATAGTATTATCCTATGTATATGTATGATTACATGAATGGTGTGATTCTACATCATGTACAACCATAGAAATGAAAAGTTGTACCCCATTTGTGTACAATGAATCAAAATGCAGTCTGTAAAAATTTAAAAAAATTTAAAAAATTACAATCCCACATCTGGGCATAGTGGCATACACCTGTAATCCCAGCAACTCTGGATTGAGGCAGGAGAATCACAAGTTCTAGGCCAGCCTGTGCAACTTAGTGAGACCCTGTCAAAAAGTAAAAAGCAAGAAGGACTGGGGATCCAGCTCCGTGGCAGAGCATGCCTGGGTTCAATCCTCACACGAAGGGTGGGGTGGGGAGTCGTGCCTGGGGCTGCTTGACCTCATTCCTCCTCCCTGAGCCATCGCACCTTTGATTTCCTTCTTTATTTCTGGCATGGAGAAAATAAGAACATTCTGGATTTTTGGGGGGCCGGGGGCAGGGGGATACTGGAGATTGAAGGCACTTTACCACTGAGCCACATCCCAGCACTTTTTATGCTTTATTTTGAGACAGGGTCTCACTAAGTTGCTTAGGGCCTCGCTAAATTGTTGAGGCTGGCCTTGAACTTCAGATTCTCCTGCCTCAGCCTCCCGAGTTGCTGAGATGACAGGCCTAAGACTAATTTGCTTGTGGTCAAAAATTCCTGCTTTCCTGAGGTTGGATCCTCGTCCCAGGCTCCTCAGTGCCCCCAGTAGCCAGCTAGGGCTTAGGAGTGATCTTCAGAGGCTCAGGGAATGAGAGAGAATGGGAAGGAGGAGGAGCAAATGTCGGGTTGTGGAAAGTGCAGCCGTGGGAGTTTCGGGCACTGGGGGGTGGGATGGAGGATGGAGGGTCCCTGTGGGCTCTGCCACTTAGGCAAGTCTCGGGGGGGGGGGGGAAGCAGAGGGTGGAAGAGAGAGGTGCCACCTCCAGCCCAGAGCGCCAGGATCAGGCCCCAAGCTGTGGGACTCAGGTCTCTGAGCAGCGGTTTCCTGGACTATGAAGTAGGGATGATAATGTGAGCTTCATCCTTAATGAGTCTGTTTTTTTTTTGGGGGGGGGATGCTGGGTATTGAACCCAGGCCCTTGCTCATGCTAGGCAAGCCCTCCAGCCCCACCCATGTACTTTACATGTCATTTGTTCATCAAGGGGCCGCATTCCCAATCCCTTAATGAGCAAATGACACTACAGTGGCGTAGTAAGCCCTCGAACATTAGCTATTATTATTATTGGGCATTTATTAGGTGCCTACTGTGTGCTAGGAGGTAGAAGGCACCAAGACTACTGTGCAGAGACCTGTCCAGGAAGAAGCCACATTCCCAAGCTTCTCAATTTCCTGTTCCATGACTTGGTTTGGGGGCAGGGCCTGGGCCGCTTTCATCTCCTGAGGCTTGAGGGACATTTCAGGCCCTCAGGGTCACTTCTTGCATCTCAGTTCCAGTTGTCTCCCAGGTGGGGCCCATGGCTAGAAGAGCGGTGCAGGGCTGTTTTAAACTTTCTCTCTACTGTCAGCCAGGTACGGTGGCACTTGTCCCAGCTACTGGGGAAGCTGAGGCAGGAGGATCGCATGAGCCCGGGAATTCAAGTCCAGCCTGGACAACATAGTAAGATCCCGTCTCCAAAAAACAACCTTTCCCTCTATTGTCTGAAGATTTGATAATTTGAATCTCTGGAATAACCTCATAGCAGACAGATTAATGAGAAAAAAATTATTTTCTGTCTTTCTCTTTGGTACTGGGGATGGAACCCATGGGTATTCTACCGCTGAGCTACACTCCCAGCCCTTTCTAGTTTTTATTTTGAGACAGGATCTCACTAAATTTCTCAGACCGGCCTTGAATTTGTGCCTCTTCTGCCTGAGCCTCCTGAGTTGCGGAGGTTAAAGGCTACCGTGTTAGCTAGAAAAATCATTTTAAGTACAGCTGCATGCATGGGAATCACACAAAATTATGAGACTAAAAAAAAATTCAGATAATTGAAGTTTACATATTATTCCCTAAAGATAGAGAAAGAATTGGCTTCAGGGGTGTCTCCAGGGAGTCTCAGAGAAGCCGGTGCCAGGGACCTCTCCTTAGAAACTCTCCTTCACTTTCCTGAGCCCTGCAGGGCAGAGTTTCAGAAGGGACGCGTGATGGGGGCTAATGTATGTAATATTATATTTATAAGTAACATATATAAAGTGTACGTATCTAATATAATATAGTTACAGAAATAAATGGGCCTGGGTCTTCTGGGCATAGGTGGTGACAGCTAAGATATCCCAGGAGAAGAGGTGTCTCTCTCCCAAGAAAGGTCCAAAGAGTTCCTGGGGAGAAGGTGGAATTCCACCCAGGACAGGCAGGGTTCTTTGGTCTTATGTGATGGAAAGAATCTCAGCACGCAGCAGTCAGAGGCACAGACAGAAGTTTATTTAGGAAAGTAGATTAACACATTCAAGGGACAAGGCAGGCCATCTCGAGAATGAGAGACTGGTTTTAGGGGGTTCCTGGCTCTTCTTTGAAAGAAAACTCAGTGAGGAGTGGCTATAGGAAGGTATGTGGAATGACATCAGTCTGGGGATCTCAAGGTGGTTTTTGGTGACATGGAGATGGTCTGATCAATAGATAGCCCTGGAAAGTCACCTAAATAGGTTTCTTAAAATGTCATATCTCTCTTTGCTTAATCTATTTATTGGGAGGATAATTAATCATGCTCATGACAAATTTACTTATTTTTCAGAAATTTGGGAATGACAGGCCCAGGAGAGAGACTGGCTTAGGCCTAGAGAAGGATACCGAACTTCTGAATTTAAATTTTGATTTCCTTGGCCTTCCTTTATATCTCCTTTCTTCTTCTTTCTTATTTCTTCTATTCTACCTCAGAGGGGACCCCAGAGAAAGCCACAGCTGGTGCCTACTGTTTACTTTGCTAATGTCGACTTCCTTTATGGATGTAAATGTCTTTTACAGACTGTGAGCATTTCTCTGAATAGCCATCATGAAATACGCCAAATAAGTATATTTTGGGGAGGTGTATTTTGGTCTCCCAAAATATACCTTTGGTTCCCATCAGGGCCTTTGGTGCAATCTCTATATCTCCAGCCTGGCTGCAAAGGTCTCCTGGGGCTGGGAAGTCCTTGGCGTCCTCTCTGTCAGAGCCCGGGAGTCTCTCTGTCCTGGGAAACAGCTCCACCTGCTGGCTTGAGCCTTCAGTCCTGACCTGGGCTGAGTCAGCGTGGAGGAGCTGAGGGTGCACTGACTGAGTTGGGGTGAGTGTGGAGGAGATGTCATAGAGATGGTGGTGGTGGTGTCTGGGATGGGATGTGGGTAGTGTTCGGGATGCTATTCTGGATGGATGTTTGAAGTACAAGCGACATGAACATTGTGTGTGTGTGTGTATGTGTGTGTGTGTCTTGTGGAGTTGGGCACCTGGTGTGTAGGTGTCACTGGAAGTATGCATGATGAGGGGTTCAGGGATTTATACACTCAGAGGCAAAGTGGGAGGTGTGAAGTATTGAAGGGATGTTTGTGTTGTGTTGCACAGGACTTGTGTGGAAGATGCAGATGTCGGAGGTGTGTGATGCCATTTGTGTGATGCGTGGGTGGGTGTGTTGGGGGAATATAATTAAATACAAAATCTGCCAACCCATTAGCCCTCTCCACAAAGGCTGTAGGGACAGGAAGGTTTTATTACTGAGTAAGCATGAAGGCAGAATGTGATTGGCATCACAGGCAATCCACTAAGATTGCAAAGGCAGAAATCTTGCCTTGAACCCAGGGCCTCCAGCAAGTCAAGCACGTGCTCTACCACTGAGTTACACCCGCAGCCATTCAAGATCAAATTTCAAAACTGATATCAGGCTTTCAAGAAAAACTACTCCTCAGAAGGAGTTGATAACACCTTTGGTCAAACATGGTTCATCTTAATTCTATCATAAGTAAGAAGACAATTTGTGCTAATATGTTTGCCAGGGAGCAAACAAACTTCTCAGGTACTAGTTTTGCATGTTGGAGCAGGATGACCAGAGAAGTTAGGCTTTTATTTTCCCATAGGGACCAGGAGACAGGGAAGCTGTGTTTCAAAAACAGCTCCTGTGAACTAGGGGTGTGGCTCAGTGGTAGAGCACTTGACTGGCAGTACCAGGCCCTAGATTCAGTTCCCAGCAAACCCCTCCGCTCCCCACCTGCAACAAAACAATACAGCTCTCAGGTCCTTCCTTTTTGAGCAGTGAAACGCCTGAGTTGTGAAAGGTATTATAAAGATTAACAAATGCAGATGATGGATCAACTATTTTTCGGGAGACATTCAGCAGAAATTGTACTTCCAAATGTAGGATTTCGATTTGTTTCCAGGCTAGCACGGCAGGCTCCTCTCACATGATGCTGGGCAGGGACCGGAGCTGAAGCTCCCAGCCAACCCTGCCATCACAGGGTGAACAGCCAGTACTCCACAGGGCGCTGTGGTGTTGAGCTGCGATGTTAGGCATATTAAGTGCAATGGTTTTATTGGAAGGTAATGCCATCGTAAATCGAGAAGCACCTGTATTCTAAAGGACACATTTTGAAAGAGGGAAAGGCAAGAAGTTTTTCCATTTGTTTGCAACTGGGAGAATTAAGCCTCTTATCTGAATCTGTCTTTGCCCTTGAAAGTGTTTCTGAGCTGAGTTGTGCCAAAGGCTGCGTTGTGGGAGTGTGTTCTATGGGTGTATAGAGTCATATGTATATATACACCCACAGATGTGTTTGAAGTTGTCTGATATGAGTGAGGGCATACATGTGTGAGTGTGCGGCATTGACTGGAATTCTTCATGCCCACGACATGTGTGTTTGTGGGGACCGTGGCCAGACACCTGTGAAATCTCAGGTCCAATGTCTCAGCTTCTAATGTAATTCCCACTCGTTCCTCTTTCTCTCTGCAGCCTTAGGGCCTGAGGACTACAATTCCCAGGATGCGCGGCTCCTCCGCCCACCAAGGAGACGGGTCTCTTCAATGGCGGGTCTGGGGGAAGGCTTTTCAGAAGAGAAGCAATCCAGCCAATGGGTGAGCTAGACCGAATCGAAACTTTCTCTGATTGCACCGAGGACATTAGAATCTTTGGCGCCTTTGTTTCAGTGGTGGATGCGTGATGGACGGGCCAATTGACCAATGAAAAGGTAGGGAGGAGGAGCCAGAGCGTGTGGGCGGAGAGAGATGCTGACTGGCAGGCTGTTCGCCCAGTAAAAAGCGAAAGTCGCTGGAGGGGGCCGGGCGAAGAGAGAAGGAGGGCTTGTGTGACTGCCGAGCGAGAGTCATGGCGGAACCGGTGAGGAGACGGGGTCGAAGGCCCCGAGGCGGCGGTGTTGGCCGAGGGGCTCGGGGAGCCCGGGGCGGTCGGGGCCGGCGTCCTCGCGCCCAGCGGTCTCCAGCTCGGCGCACTCTGGACACCGTGCTTGTCGACTTGGTCAGCGACAGTGACGAGGACATCCTGGAGGTGGCGACTGCGCGCGGTGCTGCGGACCCAGCTGAGGTCTCGTCCCCGGCTGAGGTCTCGCCTCCAGAGCCGCAGCCCAGGCCGGCCGCACCCCGGGCCGACAGCGACAGTGACAGTAACAGTGAAGGCGCCGACGCGCGGCCTGCGGGAGCCCAGCGGACCCTGGTCAGGCGGCGGCGGCGGCTGCTGCTGGATCCGGGGGAGGCGCCGGTGGTTCCGGTGTACTCCGGGAAGGTGCAGCCAGGTCCTCGGGAGGGCTGGGGCCGAGGGCCCTAGGGGCTGTGCGACCCGAGAGGGGCGGTGTTTAGGGAGTGCTGGGGCTGGGTGCTGGGGCCGGCCTTGGAGGGCTAAACAGAAACCAGGGGCTCGGGTGTCGGAGGCGGAGAGGCGAGGCTCCTGGGGCACCTACAGATTGTGGGGGGAAGTGAAGGGACTTGGGTATGTTGGAAGTATGGGGCTCTTTTATCTTGGGAGTAGGGAGGTTCGGGGAGTGAGAGAATTGAGACTGGGATTTGGATTTTTAGATTGGAGCCCATTGCTGAGGGAGCCAGGGGGCTGGGGTTCCCTAGGAGTCTAGGGTAGAGGGATGGCTAAATACCCGGTTAAAAGAACTAAGCTTGCATCTTCAGAGTGCCTTGGGGAATGGGGCTTGGTACTACAATTTTGGATCCTGAGCGAGCTGGCAATATTGCACAGTGGTAGAGTGCTTGCCTCGCATACATGTGGCCTTAGGTTGAATCCCCAGCACTGGAAAAAAGAAAAATTGGATTCTGGGGAAGCTGGACTTCTGAGTTGCCTGGTCAGGGCCATAGTATCGTCATCCTCAGGGAGGACATAGGAGCTAGATGCCAGAAGATTCATCCTTATGTTCCCTTTTGGTAGGGAGCGAACTTGGGACTGAATCTCCCCTTTTTGTCTTTACAGGTGGAAAGCAGCCTCCACCTCATCCCAGATCATGTGTCCCTCCTGAAACTCTGCCCTGCAGAGGCTGAGGAAGGTAAAAGGAGCATTGGCTTCCCTCAGGAGACTTTCTGGAGTTCACATCCCTGCAGCCAATTATCTCTCTCTTCTCTTATGGTTTTGGAATCCAGCCCAGGGACTGTGCTTGTGCTGTAGCACTGAGCACATTCCCAGCCCTATTTGTCTCTTGAGTCTCAGGGGAAGGACATGAAAGAGGGAACTCCTATGTCTTACCTAAGAAAAGACTGGTTCTGGAAGGAGCTGGGCTGTTAACAAGAAGGCACAGGAGCCAACTTAGAAGTGCTGTCCAACTACCCTCTTCCCAACTCTAATAGAAGAATGTGCTAATACAGATTATCAGGTGGCACCCCCAGACATTCTGATTCTGTGATCCTAGTGGGGGCAGGGGAAGAGGAGATGTTTAGAATTTGTGACATCTTGTTACATCTGCACCAAGTACTTGGGAACACTCTGGAGCCAGAAGAGTTTGTTTGAATCTTATCAGGGCTGCCCAACCTTTATCCTCCCCCAATGATGTGTGATTTTTGCAAACCACCCAAGGATAGTGAATAGAAATCAAGTCTAATAAGTCATCCCATCTGTAAATGCAGACTTAGACCAAGGCTTTGGTATTGTGAGAAAGTAGGGTAGACTGATTTGACTTGGCTAAGAATCCAGCTCTAACTCTTGGTAGCTGTGTGACCATGGGCAAGGTATTTAACCTTTTAATGCTTCAATTTCCTCATAAGGAAAATGGGGATTATATTGGATCTATGTTAAAATGACTTTGGTGAGAATTATTTAAAGGGAATATATAGAGAGCTGTTTCTTGGCCATGTATATAGTTTAGAACAGTACCTGGAATGTAGAAGTACTATCAAAAGGTACCTCCATCCTTGCTCTTCAGAATGCAGGCCCAGCAGTGTTGGGCATCCCCTGAGTTGGTTAGAAATGCAGAATTTCATAACTCTGACAGCTGCCTTGCTTAGCTAGGACAGAATTTCCCAACCTCAGCATTACTGATACTTTGGACGGGAAAGGTCTTTATTTAGGGAGGCTGTCCTGTGTACCCTAGGAAGTTTAACTGCATCCTGACTTCTGTTCACTACCAAACCACGACCTCATTCCCCTCCACAATGTGACAACAAAATTGTCTCCAGACATTGTCACATGTCCCCAGGGAGGCAAAATTGTCCCTTGTTGAGAACCATTGATCTGAAGTTTATTATTGTTTCATTTGCAGAGTATTTATTTATTTTGTGCTGCTGGGAAAAGAACACAGGGCCTTGTGTATGCTAGGCAAGCACTTTGCCACTGAGCTGTACCCCAGCCCAACAGCATTTATTCTTATGTTTTATGTTAAAATCTTATTGGCAGTGATCAAATGGGGAAAAGCTTCTGTATTTTAGTATATATATTTTTGTCGCTGGCTCTTTGTGGTTCCAAAATCCATGGATATTTGTCACCGCCTGCAGCAACAACTTGCACGGGTCTTATGGGTAGTGGAGTGGAAACTGAGGCACTTCTATCTTTCTCTTTAGTGCACTGCTTTCTTGCTTGTTTATAGAGGATAGAGGAAATGAGGTTTACTTGCTTTGAGAGGAGAGAGAGAGACCCCGCTTATCAGAGAGAAAGAAACTTTGCTTAAGAGAGAAACTTTGAAAGAAAGACAGGCTTTTCTCCGTTCCGCAGTCTGCCTTCCGCCGCTGTCCCTACTCGCTGCTGTGTTCTTTCTTCTGGCTTTTTTGCTAATGGCTGCTGTGGCGTGTCTTCTGCTACTGCTTTTCTGGTAATGGCTGCTGTCCGTGTTTTTCCCTCTGGCTGCTTCTGTCTCGCTCCGCCTACGCTTATATCACCTCCAGGATGCGGAGAGCAGGGCCACGCCTCTTACGCAAAGATTAGGCGAGAGGCTCAGAGCAGGCAATTAGTGCTCCAGAACACATGCACATACATTGTGTGCGTGGACGAGAAAATCACCTGAGTGTGCTTATGTCAATTAACCTCCTTGCTGCCGATGTGATCAGGCGCCATCCTGGCACCGCCAACATGGCACAGCCCCCAACATTTTTTTAATTAGAAATTTAAGTTAAAAATGGTGACTTAAAGGAAAGTATTCAACAAATAGCAATCCCTTGCTCACTTCTTGAAGGCTGAGTGCTCCCTTGTGTTTTTGGGTTCCACAGTCTCCTTTTTTCAACCCTTTTAATTTTTTATGGTGCTGGGCCTTGCAAATGCTAGGCAAGTGCTCTCCCACTAGTCTACACCCCTGGCCCAGGCCTTTCTTAAAGCCTGTGACTTGTTTCTTCTTGGCAGTCCCCTCCCTCTCTTGGCTAACCCTTTCCACTTTCTCCTCCTCTGCCCCCAGAGGCAGATGTGACAGATGCTAGCAGTCCTCACCCTGAGGATCCCCCATTTCCAGGCTCTCCCTGGAAGAAGAAGCTGAGGAGTAAGGATGAGAAAGAAGAGAAGAAAAAGAAGGTGTTTGTGTGAGTGAGGCTGGGGCTCTTGGGCCCTGGGAACAGGAAGGGAGTTGGAGAGGTAAGCTGAGGCAGGCAGGACCTTTGGTGGCTCCTGAAAGGGAAAGGAGGAGGGATAGAAGGAGTTTTGAGACCCAGGTGGGGAATCAATCTCTTGGGAGAAGAGAGGACCCACCAGGACTTTTCAGACCAGCATGGAAATGGAGTCTGAGGTGGGATAATGTAGGATAGGGGTGAAGACAGCTGTCGTTTGCTGTCTTCTCTCTGCTTCTCTTTCTTTGTCTATTAAGTGGGAACAATCATGGTACCTGAGTCAGAATTGTCGAGTAGATGAAGAATAATAAATGCCTGGTATCTCTTAGATGTTATTAGACATTTACCTGGGAAGTGGCTTATCTTTAAGTGGGGCATTTTCCTCCTTTCATGTTTGGCTCTTGTAAATATAAAGTTGATGTTTTAGGTTTTCCCTGTCCCTTACCTACCCCGGTCTTCTGGTAAAATAGAAATTACTAGAAAGTGCTTTTTCTTGATTCTGCAGCTCCCACTGTGGTTCTTGGGGATCCACAGCTGGGGCTGGAGTCTTTCCTTTGCCTCCATCTTGTTCCTCTCTTCTTCCTACAGGGCTCAGGACAACTCTCCTTTGCCCCCACCTCCACCAAGAACCAAGAGCAGAAAGCATACTCGGGCACTCCAGAAATTGAGGTGTCAGGGGCATGGGGCTCTGGTTGGGGTAAAGAGGGACAGTTTGGGAGGGTGGCTGACCCCAGCTGACCCAGAGTCCTATCTGCACCTCAGGGAAGTGAACAAACGCCTCCAAGAAATCCGATCCTGCTTGAGCCCCAAGCAACACCAGGGCCAAGGCCACCAGAACCAAGATGATGAGGTGGTCCTAGTGGAGGGGCCCACCCTTCCAGAGAGCCCCAGGCTCTTCCCACTCAAAATCCGGTGCCGGGCTGACCTGATCAGATTGCCTATCAGAATGGTAAGTGCCTGAGGGTTCACAGGAGAAGGACCCAAGAGCTGCTTTTGGAGAGACTGCAGGCGGGTCCTGGCAGGAGGGACTACATTTTCCTCTTCCCATCCTGCTCTCTGGAGATGCCTTCTACTCTCCCGTCCATGTCTTTGATCTTCTCTCTGTAATTTTTCCCTCTCTGGCAACCTTCCTGCTCATTCTTCGAGGCTCCACTGAAGTATCATATCTTCTACAAAGATTTTTTGGTCATCCATCTTGCTTTTTCCTCCTAGGGTTCTCTGCTTCCGTCTTGTGCTTGTTCTCACTGCATTGGACACAGCAGATGTCACTCAGTCATCCTGAGCTCCTCCAGCTTCCTGGAAAAGGCTGATAGTTGTGTGGGGATGGCCTCAGTTCAACACTAAGACTGATAACAGAATTGAGCACTTACTGAGTGCTAACCATGAGCGGGTCAAAAGCAGTTCAGCCTAGGTTGCAACAGGCAGCCCAGGACCTTATCAGAAAGCAGCCTCCACTTTGCTCCTTGGGGTGCTTTAAAGATTTATGAGGGGGTGGGAATGTATCTCACTGTAGAATGCTTGCCTTGCATGTGCAATCCTTGGGTTTGGTCCCCCGTATCATAAAAGAAAAAAAAAAAAAAAAAAGAAAGTTTGTTGCCAACCTTTGGGTTATTATGGGTAATTTCAGGCAAAAGTCCAGATTTCTGGCTTCTTTTACAAATAGGTGTGTTGGGCATGGTGGCGCACACCTGTAATGCCATAATCCTAGTGACTTGGAAGACTGAGGCAGGAGGATTGTGAGTTCAAAGCCAGCCTCAGCAACTTAGTGAGGCCCTAAGCAACTCAGTGAGACCCTGTCTCTGAATAAACTATATAAAGGGACTGGGAATATGGCTCAATGATTAAGCGCCCCTGGGTTCAATCCCCAATACCAAAAAAAAAAAAAAAAAAAAAAAAAGGAAGGTGTGATCAACTGTTCCTCTTCCCACATGGTGCCAGTCAGCTGGTGTGGCCTATTTAGATGGGCATGCCGTTCGTTTGTTGTAGTCCCCACTGTTCCCTTTTTTTCTCCTATACCATGGCTGCTTCATTTCTTTGTGCTGCTCACATGAACCTCTTACTGACATGTTATTCTATACTTGCCAGGTAAATATGGTGAAACTCACGGCTGAGGAGTTCAGCAAGTAGCTCAGGCCAGAAACCTGTGTTTGGGGTGGTGGGGTGGGGTGGGAGTAGGGCAGGGAATTTGAAGGTGGGAAGGGCTCCTTTGCTTCTTTTTTCCCTTCTCAGTCGGAGCCCCTTCAGAGTGTGGTGGACCACATGGCCACCCATCTCAGGGTGTCCCCAAGCAGGATTCTATTGCTCTTTGGAGAGACAGAGCTGGCCCCTACGGCCACCCCCAGGACCCTAAAGCTTGGAGTGGC
The DNA here is from genome assembly GCF_902686455.1 of Sciurus vulgaris. Taxonomy (NCBI): domain Eukaryota; kingdom Metazoa; phylum Chordata; class Mammalia; order Rodentia; family Sciuridae; genus Sciurus; species Sciurus vulgaris. The sequence goes on along the minus strand of NC_136479.1, from coordinate 21,279,049 downwards.
TGACATCATTGGTGAGTGGAAGGCAGGGAGGTGGGCCTTAAGGAGGCTTTTTGTTTTATGCAATACTAGGTATTGAACCCAGGGATGCTCAACCACTGAGCTACATCCTCAGAAAGCTACGTGAAGCTAGAAACCCATGTTTGGGATGCTGGGGGTAGTGTGGGTAGAGCAGAGAATTTGAAGGCTGAAAGGGATCTTCTGTTTCTTGTCCCCCTTAGTTTTTTAAATTTTTAAACAAGGTCTCCCTAAGTTGCTAAGGCTGGCCTTTGACTTGTAGTCCTCTTGCCTTAGCCTCCTGGGTGCAGGGATTTAATGCATGCACCACTGCACCCGGCTGGAGGAAGTTTTGCAAAGGGAGGGGGGAATGAGGAAAGGTCCAGAGTGGGCCCTGCTTCCAATGCCCCACTTAGACCTGGCTTCCTGATTCTGCCTCCCACAGACTGTGTGGTGCTAGCAAGTTCTTCAGAGGCCACAGAGACATCCCAACAGCTCCGTCTCAGGGTTCAGGGGAAGGAGAAGCATCAGATGCTGGAGATCTCATTGTCTCAAGTGAGTGGGAAAAGAAATGGCTGTCCACACCCCTTCCCCTTTCCTCTGCTGTCTCTTGTCAGTTGACAGCAATGGATTCTTCCCAATCCTGACTCAACAAAGACGCTACCCTCCATATTCCTGGGCACACACCTGGCCTAGATAGTGGAGAAAGCCCATTGTTCAAATTCCTTCCCTCTTCTGCTGGGAACCTCTGTTCTAGTTTGTATGTCCCCTCAGTCTCCTGACTCCTGGTCAAAATAGAAATGACCCTTGGACAGTAACCAATAAAGGACAACTGAAAAATAATTAAAGCCACATTTTTTTTTTAGTGGTGGTGGTACAAGGGCTGGAACCCAGGCCTTACGGATATTAAGCAGGCACTGTACCACTTGTAAGGGCCAGCCTCTTGCAGGGATAATTGCTTGATGAACAAGGAGATTATTTCACAACAGTCTCACCTGGGAAAGCACCGTTGTTGACTTCACTTAACAAATAAGAAACTGAGATCTAAAGAGGTGGAGGAACTTGCTGTATTAGTTCTTATGGCAGCTGTTATAAGATGAAGTATAGTCCCCTCTTATCTGGGGTTTACCTTCTAGGGTTTCAGTCACCCATGGAACTGTGATCTGAAAATATGAAGTGGAAAATTCCAGAAATAAACAATTCATAAGTTTTAATTTGTGTACAGTTCTGAGTAGTAAAATAAAATCACACACCTTCCTTTGTCCATCCCACTGTGTCCTGCTTGATGTGCATTTTCCCATTGTACCTGCTGTGTATGCTAGCTGCACTCAGCAGCTGCCTGGGTTATCAGATTGACTGCTTGATATTGTAACACCTGTGTTCAGGTAACCCTTATTTTACTTAATAAAGTCCCCCAAATAAGAGTTGTGATGCTGACAATTTGGATATGCCAAAGAAAATCTGTAAAGTGCTTCTTTTATAAAGTGAAAAGATGAAAAGAAACTATGCACAGGTGTCTGAGCAACTGGATAGAAGATATACACATATATATATGTATATATATATATGTATTTAATTGTAGATGGACACAATGACTCTATTTTATTCATCTTATTTTTATGTGATGCTAAGGATTGAACCCAGTGCCTCACATGTGCCAGGCAAGCACTCTACCACTAAGCCACAACCCCAGCCCTATAGAAGATATTTTGAGGCAGATCACAGTCATAACTTTTATTACAATGTACAGTATACTGTTAAAATTGGTCTAATTTTTTATTGTTGGTTTCTTTCTATGCCTAATTTATAAGCTTAGCCTTATCATGGGTGAGTATGCATAGGGTTTGGTACTGTCCTGGGTTTTAAGCATCCACAGGGCATCTTGGCTCGTCTCCCCCTGAATAATGGATGATTACAATACCACAAACCTGGTGGCTTAACTCAATAGAATCTGTTCTTTTTACACTTCTGAAGATCAGAAGTTGAAATCAAACGTCAGTGGACACAGTGAGCCCTTCCTTGCCTCTTCCTGGTGGTGGCCAGAGTTCCTGGCTTCAGCTGCTTCTGTGCTCACATGGTGCTCTCCTGACATGTCTGTCCCTATTTTCTCTTGTAAGGACATATACATATATATATGTATTTTTTTTTAACTTTTTTTTGAGACAGGCTCTCGCTAAGTTGCTGAGGCTGGCCTTGAACATGCGATCCTCCCATCCCAGCCTCCTGAATTGCTGGGATTACAGGTGTGCACCACCTGTCCACATTCATGTCCGGTTTAAGGACATGAATTATATAGGTTGAGTAGAGCCCTAATCATCTGAAATTCATTACATTTGCAAAGGCCTTAAATCCATATAAGGTCACATTCACATTTACCAAGGTTAGGACTACCAGGTATCTTTTTTGGGATACACAGTTCAACCCATAACACTTGTGTAAGGTCACACGTCCAGTAAGTGGGAGAGCTAGGCCCCCAGCTGGATTCTCACTTCAGAATTGGCTTTTGTTATGATTTTGCCTCCATATTATAGGTGAGGTGATTGGGGCTGGGGGACACGCCTGACCCAGAGCCTATACCCCCAAGCCTTGGGCTCGTAGCTCCCACTCTTCTTGAGGAGCCTGTGGCCCAGAGGGAGAGGAGGACTCACACCAGTGCCCAGAGAGGACCGCGCAGGGCTGAAAGCCTCATCCGCTCGCTGCCCCCTCCAGGGCACCCTGACCTCACTGATTTGGTTCCTAGAGTCTCCCCAGCCTCTCCTTTGAGCCTTTACATCTGTGTTTCCTCTCCATCCAGGATTCTCCTCTCAAGACCCTCATGTCGCACTATGAGGAGGCCATGGGACTCTCTGGACACAAGCTCTCTTTCTTCTTCGATGGGACAAAGCTTTCAGGCAAGGAGCTGCCAGCTGATCTGGGCATGGAATCCGGGGACCTCATTGAGGTCTGGGGCTGAAACCCTACTCCCTGTCTGGAGGCCCAGCCAGGACTTGGGGACAATGTTTCTTGCTTTTTTTTGCCCCATAAGAGTTATCAGAAGCTGAGGTAGAACTCGTCTTTTAGCTGAGGCAAAACCAAGGCGTGACCTTTGACTCCCATCTCTTGTTGATCTTGGTCTCAAGCCCTGAGCTGCTTGGTTAGTTGTGTAGTGGTTGTTGCTGCCCTGGTGGCCTGTGGCTCCATGGCATGTCCTGCTGAGTTTTGCAGCCCCTGGGACATGGAGGAGTCTCCCCAGCCTCTCACTTTTATCGCCCGTCTCTTCATTGAAATGTCCGTTCTGTGAACTGTTGCTCATCTTCAAAGTTGAAATAAATGAGGGTGGGATTATGGGCTTCCAGGACTGGGACTTACGTCACATCAAGGACCAACAGTGGCCTTATTGTCATTGGGCGCTGGGAACACAGTTTGCTGGAGACGCCTTGTTGGTGGGAAGGAAACTAAAGGAGCATGTGCGTCTGTGCTACGGCTTAAGCCCTGGCAGACAAGTGGAACGCTCTCAGAGTGAAGGTCGTGGAGTCTCAGCCATGGCGTCTCCTCTCCCCAGGACCCTTTAGAGCCACCTTTCTGGTACACACTTCCTGGTGCCCACATTTAAGGCATGACTGAATAGTTAGCCGTTTTGCTTTGGATCTTGGGATTCTCTGGTTTTGTGGCGTGTTCGCCTTTCTTCACGCCACCTCTCCCATTGGCACGCTGTTTGTTGATTATGTATCTTTGAATGTCATTGTGTCCTTATAAGATACAGTGTGTTAGGATTGAATATGCTTTTGCTCTACCTATGAGCTCCTGTGCAATAATTTCACTGTTTTCACTCAATATGTATGAGGATGCAGCCTCTGCTCAGTCTAAATCTGCCACATGGAACCCACGGTGGCATCAACTGCATCTTACTCACACGTTGCCTTACGTGGTGGACACCTGGGTGCCCGTCAACTCCTTGGCACCCACTTTCCAGGCCACGATAAACATCCTTTTTGGTGTCCCTCTGTGCTCGTGTGAACTTCTCTAGCATACAAACCCAGGAGAGGATTACGGGTCACACTGGTTACTTTCTCTGGCTTTCCAGATTTTTCATTAGAATGGGGTTGACTCTCCCTCTTGAGGCTTCCTTCCTCCTATCCTCACCAGCACTTGGTACTGCCCAACTTTCTGATTTTTTGCCCGTCTGGTGGGTCCAAGGGCACTGTGTTTAATGTCCTCCCATTGGATCACCATTGATTTGGGGATCCTGTCGTATGGCTGTCAGCCTTTCTGGTTGCTCTTTCTATGAATTGCTCCTTTTCCCACAGGGCTTCCTTTTTGTGTGCTGTGTTTGTTTGTTCTGAGGAGCTGCTCATATATTTCTGGGCAATTGCAAATAACTCAGAATGGTACTTTGTGAATCTAGGAGATCTTTCACCAAACAGACATTCTTAATTTTAAGGTAGACAAGTTATTTTGTTTTGAAGTTTGTTGCTTTTTGATTTATTTAAAATTAGTTAAGATATTGTCATTGTCTTCTATTAACTCATTTGCTTTTCCTTTCATGTTGAAGCCACTGAGTTCAGCTTGGTTCAGCTAGGACACTGTGGCACAGTGTACTGGCTGGCAACTGTCCTGAGTGGTCAAACGCTGGTTCTTACTGGTTAGTGCCAGGCTGTACTGGTTGGTAAAGATTGAACATCACCTTTAAACTATTTGATATGTTGCTTTGTGAGACCAAGTTTTATTTTTATCATATAATGAGCCATTTTTCTCAGTTTTGTCTACTAAAAAAGCCATTAATCTTCACTGACATGTGTTGTAATTTTTTCAAAAGTATGTTAGCTTCTTAAAATGTTTTTGTTGGAATGTGGCGTTCCTTTGAATTTTATGACATATAAATAATCCATGATATGGTATAGCTCTCCATCTTTTTAGCAGAACTTTTGTATCCACTAATAAGTTTGAACACATTAAAATTATGTATTCAATCTCAACAGAATAAATGGGAGTACATTCAACTGTCTATGCTTGAGGAGTTCCATCTTCCTGGACCTCATGTGACCCCTCCACTGAGATCCTTATGACAGAATCCATTATTTATTCCCTCACATCCATTCTTCTCCCTTCCAAGGTGACAGAACTCATGGCTTTCAGGGAAGTACAGACACCCTCAATAAAGAGTCCAGTCAGCTCCTCTGGGTCTGTACCAATAATAAAAATAAAATTCTTACTGTACTGTGCTGTATTCTTGGACTGCAGTCGACCATAGATTACTGGAACTACAGAATGTGAAACCTAGATTAGGGGGAACGTGTGCATTGCTCCTCCATCTATGAACCCAAGGCCCACTTCGTGAGAGAAGCCCTCAACCTCCCTGACCAGGCCAAATACAGTTCTATGACATCCATGTGCTGGACGTTCTCCGTGAGACTCCAGAATTTCTGTGTCCTCGATATCTGGGGTCTTGAAGCTGCAACTTCAAAGAAACTATAATAATTTTACTTTTACAGAGTTATTAAACGTAGCTTGGAGAGCATGCGGTCCTTGGGTCCAGGCTCCTATCTGACCCCAGTCCTAAGGTGGCAGTCTCATTAGGCTCAGAAGCCCTGCTGCCCTACACGAGACCACTAGAGGGCGCGAGGCATCCAGACCCGAAAACCCGCTGCAGCCCGGGCGGCCGAGGACGCTTCTTTCAATGGATATTTAAGTGTCCACAGTGAAAGCTCAGGACTGGGGAACCCGAAGGAGACAGACAGGAGGCTGCCCAGCCTTCCTTCAGCATTTACTGAGCTCGTATGACGCCGCCAACCACGCACAGGGAGGAAGAAACTGACTACTGGAAGCGAGAACTGGTCACCGTGTGGCTAGAGATATTTACTATTTCCAAATCTTTTGAGATCCCATTATCTCTTGATCAACAAGAAGCCCGGCAAGTGGGCGTTCCAGACAAAGCCACTGAGACCGGCCAAGTCACGGGGACAACCTTCAGGTTGGCGGTCTCGGCAGGAACTAGCGCCGGGTTGCCATGGCGTCGGATCCAGCGGAGCCTCGGGGGTTGCAGTCTAGGACCAGGTCCCTGGTTACCCCGGAGACCGACCGCCAGTCATGTGATGCGGGAGGCTGGCGGTTCCCTTGAGGCTTCCGTAGTCGGGGCCGGTCACGTGCCGAGGGCTTGCACCCAGGGACTCCTCTGCCGGCTCCAACATCACATGATCGGCTCCAGGGCAACATGGCCGCCGCCGTGGTGCAGCGCTGGGGTTGAGCGACAGCGGCCGTACTGCGCCCCCACCCGGGGTGAGGGGAAGCCTCAACATGGGAGGGGGGCCGGGCCGCCTTCACCCTGTTCTGTCCCCAACGTCACCTGAATTCCAAATGTCCTCCCTGTGTGGTGGGTCTTCTGGGACGCGAGAGAATGACAGGGCCCGGGGCCCTTCCCAACCATGCTTATGCTTCGGGGCAAGTTCCTTACCTGACTCAGGGCGCACTGGAATCCCCTGGGTTCCCTCCGTCCTCCTTTCTCCAGCCTCTTCCCCTCGCAGGTGGATCGTCGGCGGGACCCGAGCGCGCGCGGGCGCGGGCCCCCCGGGACCATGGCCGGGTCCGATACCGCGCCCTTCCTCAGCCAGGCGGATGACCCGGATGACGGGCCAGTGCCTGGCACCCCGGGGTTGCCGGGGTCTATGGGGAATGCGAAGTGCGGGGAGCCGGAGATCCTGGACCGCGAGGGTTTGCAGCGCATCACCGGCTTGTCCCCGGCCCGTTCGGCTCTCATAGTAGCAGTGCTGTGCTACATCAACCTCCTGAACTACATGGACCGCTTCACCGTGGCTGGTAGGTACATTTCTTGCGGGGAGGGAGACAGGGAAGGGAGCGAGGTGCCGAGGATGGGGCCATCTCTGCGGACTCATGCAGAACTTTCTCCTTCCAGGCGTTCTCCCAGACATCGAGCAGTTCTTCAACATTGGAGACAGTAGCTCTGGCCTCATCCAGACCGGTGAGTGGAAGCCACCTTGGTCACACACCGCAGCAGTGCTTTCTCCTGGGGCCTCCTTAATAAGGGTTAACCGGCCAGACCCGAGGGAGGTGATGGCTTTAATTTTACTTTGGGGCTGACCAGTTTAGCTGGAGCATCACATTTAAAGGGGGAGTCTCTGTAGTACATTTCTGCCCTTCTGCTTACTGTGTGATGATAGGCAAGGCACTCAGCGTCTCTAAGCCTCATTCTCTTTGTCTATAAAATAGAACTAGTAAGAACAGATAGTCTCTTAGGACTTATATGAGGCTTAATTTATGCTTGTGAAGCCCCTGGTGCAGTGTTTGGTGGTAGGCACCCAGTAAATAATGGCAGAAGAGAGGGTCTGGAATAGGGAATGGTGAATTTTCCTTGTTTCTGAGTACCTACTATGTGCTAACTGCTGGAGGAAATGGTGATGCACCTTCAGGACTTTGCTAAGACATCAGTCAGTATCTTCAAATCTTTCTATTGGGGAAGGAATAGGGATAGGAATTGGTGTTGTTATTCCTGTTTTGCCTAGGAAGTAGGTAGTGTCACCTGCATCTTTTAAAGACACGGAGGCTTGGAGAAGAGTTTTGTTCAGGGTCACACATCAGGTTACAGGCAGAGTAGGAATTTCAAACCAGGTTTTGCAATTTTCTTTTTTCTTCTCCAGACCAATGAGGAACTTGAGGTATGAAAGTCTGGAGAAATAATGGGATCATAGGTCAGGGTTGCAAACCTCTGGAGAGTTCTTGAGTTAAAGTAGACATGAATCTTTCTAAGCAGCCCTGTGTATTCATTTTTTCATTCAACACGTGTTGATCGAGTCTAGTTTTGTGCTAGACTGTGTGTGAGAGAAATATAGTCATGGCCTGTACAGGCAAGGGCCTTGCCCCCAGGGAACTGACATTCTGTGTGGGGGCGGAGGTGGGGTCAGTAAAGCTCTCAATTAGAATGAGATAATTCTACATAAGGATGAGGTATTATGTGAAATAAAGTAAACGTAGTAGATGGGGACTGACTGTGTGGTGGTTTGGAAAGGTATCTAGTCAGAATCTGAAGGAGCTAAGCTCTGCGAAGCTCAGGGGAGAGGAGACTATGTTCCAGATAGAAGGGGACAGCAGGTGCTCAAACCCTGAAGATGATACTGACCTTGGCAATTGGGCCATTGGATTCAGCGGGGAAGGCAAAGTGCATGGCCAAGAGGTTGACCCGGTAGACAGCTCGCTCAGTTAGGGCATCGCCGGCCACAGTGTCGCGCTTGGATTCTGTTTTAGGCTGGGAAGGCATGGCCGCGAGACCATCCATTCTAAGTGGGAGTTTTGGAAAGATGTTGAAGGTGGGGCTGGTCCACATTGTTGGGTTACAGGACTGGGATGTGGGGATGATGTGGAGTCCGTGAGGAGGAGGGTGGGGCTCTCTGGTGCTTTAGTGGTGCCTGCATCTTACATCCCTGCTGGGGTGGGAGTCAGGGGCTGGGGACTGGGGCTGAGCTGTGGCTCTCTGCTTCCCCCCAGTGTTCATCTCGAGTTACATGGTGTTGGCACCTGTGTTTGGCTACCTGGGTGACAGGTACAATCGGAAGTATCTCATGTGCGGGGGCATTGCCTTCTGGTCCCTGGTGACACTGGGGTCATCCTTCATTCCCAGAGAGGTGAGGCCCCGAGCTGGTTCCTGCTTCTGGCCACTCCTCACTCCCCCATCAGTTTGCTGCTGCTCCTTGGAGCCATTTCATCCGGGGCCTGGGGAACCTCTGCAGTTTCCTCGGTCCATGCCATCTTACGCCCTTTCCTTGCCTGAGTTAGTCTTCCCACCCCGTCCTCTTCCCTTTTCTTCCAGAACCTTCTGTTCATCATCCCTTATTCCCCTGGCTATTTGCTTTTCCACTTCATACATAAACACTCATGTTTCTCTACCATGGAAAAGAAGCCCACTGAACAGCCCTTTCCCCTTTCCCCTTCCTGGTCAGACTTCCTGAGAGGGCCCTTGAGCTCAGGGCCAGCCTGGGCGAGGGAGCAGCCAGGGAGCCACTCTCAATCTTTGCCCGACTTCCTCAATTCCCACTCACCCTCAAGTGCTGCCGGCTGACTTCTGCCCCCACCACTCATTGAACTTGCTCTTGCCAAAGTCAACAGTGACCTTCTAGTTGCTAAGTGGGGCTCCTACTTCCTAGTTCTCTCCTGCTAGATCTCCTGGGAGCCCCCTTCTACCCTCTGGAAGCTCTTTTCTGATTCCTCTGATGCATGTTCTGGTTTCCCTCCTGTCTCCCCGGCTGTGGCTTCTGTGCTCCTTTGGAATCTCCTCCATCTGCTGTCACTCTGCCCTGGACTCTGTCCTCAGCCCCAGGCCCTCAGTCAATTGCACCATGTCCTTAGCTTCAGGTGTCTCTGATAGACAAATCACCTCCACCTAAGGTCATTATTCACCTTTGGGGTGTCTTGGTGGGAGCGGCCTGGTAGCAGCTAGGGTTTATTTTGCACCTACTGGGTGCAAGGGAATGGGTAGACCTGTACTATGTGGTCTTCACCATAGCTGTGTGAACAAGTTATTGTTATTCCCCTTTTGCAGATGAGGAAGCTGAGGCTCAGAGAGGTTAAGTTACTTTCTCAAAGTCACAGCTAGTAAGTAGTGGAACCAGGATTCCAGCCAGGTCTGTCTGATTCTAAAACCCAGGCTTCTCCTGCTGTCCCTGCCACCTCCCCAGCACTGGCTGGTGAGGTGGCCCGGGAGGCTGACTCCAGGGTGGGCTGCCACCACCCCATTCTTCCCCAGCGTTTCTGGCTGCTCCTCCTGACCCGGGGCCTGGTGGGGGTCGGGGAGGCCAGTTACTCCACCATCGCGCCCACTCTCATCGCTGACCTGTTCGTGGCAGACCAGCGGAGTCGTATGCTCAGCGTGTTCTACTTTGCCATCCCGGTGGGCAGGTGAGCTGGCCTTGAGCCTGGCGGGGGCAGAGGGCCTATGTGTGGGCTTCACTGATCAGCTGTCCCTTTCTTCCCCCTTTCCCCTAGTGGTCTGGGTTATATCGCAGGCTCCAAAGTGAAGGATGTGGCTGGGGACTGGCACTGGGCTCTGAGGGTGAGTCTGGTCATGTCCTGGGGGAAGGTCGGGGACGTTCTCACTGAGCATCCTTTCTGCCCTCAGACACCTCCTTCTGTGGCAGTGCTCACTCTGAGGCTGCAGGAAACCTGGCTGCCCTCACCACGAAGCCGTGTGCTCGTGGGTATCAGGAGCCTTGGTAAAACTGTGAGCCCCAGAAAGCAGCTGCATTGACTTTCATAGTGGAAAGCCCCAGATAAAGCCATCAGCTAAAGCTGGATCCAGGCTCCCACACCGTCACAGGAGGGTGATCGTTCTCCGTTCAGCTTCCTGCCCTTGACGTTAGCTTCATTCTCAAGTGCATGAGAGCTCTAAATGATTCTTTCCAATGAGCAACTTGGGCACCTTGGATCTGTGGGCAGTAATCCTGGGATGGTGACTGACATGTGGGTCACATGCCTACCTGAAATTAGTCCCCAGCATTGAGGGTTAACAGTGCTCTTTTTGGCCAAGCCTAGGATGCTGTTTGAACCACGTGGATTGAGAGAAGTATTGGGGCGGGGGGTGCTTTCCCCAAACGAAACCAGGGTGTTGTTATCAAAGAGGAAGCAAAGTTGGGCTTATAGAAAGAGGGTGGCCCTGAGTGACACCCCCACTTCCCACACTGCAGGCTTGGTTTCTTTGAGCCAGTGCTCACAGGCGCTGGAAGCCTTGGAGCCTGTGGCCCACCCTGCCACTCTCCCCCAGCCCTGGGGTTGAGTGTGTCCTGCCCTGTGCCCTGACCCGACTCCCACTGTTTCCCCAGGTGACACCAGGTCTGGGAGTGGTGGCTGTCCTGCTGCTATTCCTGGTGGTACGCGAGCCTCCAAGGGGAGCTGTGGAACGCCACTTAGACTCGCCGCCCCTGAACCCCACCTCGTGGTGGGCAGATCTGAGGGCTCTGGCAAGAAAGTGAGTTTAATCCCTTCCCAGCCCAACATCTGAGGCCCTGGCATCTAGTGGAGGTTGAGGTGGCCCTGGACTTGGTCTGCCAGCTGCCCAGTAGTGGCTGGGGCAGTTCAGTCACTACTGCCCCCTTGTGGCAGCAGCCTGAACTGCAGGCCCAGGGCTAGCCAGGCTCACGTCCACCCCCCAGGGTCGACTTCATGAAATAAGTCAGGAAAGGAGCAGAGTGGCCCCTGTCTATCTGGACACCTCCAGGGAACTGACTTCCTCCCTCCCCAATGTCCTTAGTCCTAGTTTCATCCTGTCTTCCCTTGGCTTCACTGCTGTGGCCTTTGTCACGGGCTCCCTGGCTCTCTGGGCTCCTGCGTTCCTGCTGCGTTCCCGCGTGGTCCTGGGGGAGACCCCACCCTGCCTTCCTGGCGACTCCTGCTCTTCCTCCGACAGGTACCCAGATGGGGTGGGGGGCGGCTGTAGGTGGCAGGGGTGAAGGGTCTGTGATCCAGGACGGGGAGGGAAGAGCGTGAGTCTGGGCTCCATGAGCGACTTCCTCCCTGAGTCTTGGTCTCCAGGTCTGGGTCGCATGTGCTGGGATGGCAGCTCCCTCTCAGGGCTCTGTGTACCAGGGGTGCTTTTCCTGAAAAGACTTGGGTGGGAGGTGGCTGGGAGGGCCATCTTCCTCCCCAGGCCAGGGGGACCAGGCCGGGGGCCTTGCAGGCAGAGGGTCTAGTCCCCATGCCGCACCCCCACCCCCTAGTCTCATCTTCGGGCTCATCACCTGCCTGACCGGGGTCCTGGGTGTGGGCCTGGGCGTGGAGATCAGCCGCCGCCTCCGCCGCTCCAATCCCCGGGCTGACCCGCTGGTCTGTGCCGCTGGCCTCCTGGGCTCTGCACCCTTCCTCTTCCTGTCCCTCGCCTGCGCCCGTGGTAGCATCGTGGCCACCTATGTAAGTAGCCAGCAGGGGTCAAGGGGGTATTTGGGTTCAGGGTGTAGGAACCATGCACTGGGGCAGACTCGGGTCAGCCAGCAAGGTGGGTCAGAGCCTACTCAAAGTGGAATGCCTGGTTTCGAATCACGTCTTTGGTCTTTCCCATCTGTGTGACACTGAGCAAGTGGCTTAACCCCTCTGTGCTCAGTTTTTCTCATCTGTAAGTTGGGACCTGCCTCAAGGAGGTGTAGTGAGAAAGTGAGTGGATGAGCCTGGTATGTGGCAAACCCTTCCTTATTGTGAGACCCCCACACCTCCCACCCTCAGATTTTCATCTTCATTGGCGAGACCTTGCTGTCCATGAACTGGGCCATTGTAGCGGACATTCTGCTGGTGAGTCTCGGGCAGCTCCAGGGTGAGCCTAGAGGCCGAGGGGCCTGAAGTCCTGGCCTGCTCTAGCCTTGGGCCTAGACTGAGCCTTGGACCTGCCCTGGCCCCTGCCTCTCGCCCGGGAGACCCCACTGAGCCCCCCTCTTCCCCCAGTACGTAGTGATTCCCACTCGACGCTCCACGGCCGAGGCCTTCCAGATTGTGCTGTCCCACCTGCTGGGTGACGCGGGGAGCCCCTACCTCATTGGCCTGGTGAGCGCCGACCCTGGGCTGGGACAGGGTAGGGCCGGGGTCCTCGCTGGCAGCACCAGCCAGTGGCCTGAGCTGGACTGGGCGGGATACGTGTCCCCTGTTAGGCGTCTGTTCTCCACCAGGCGTCTTTCCGTAAGGCCTCTGCTGGACGCCAGGGGTTTTGTCTGAACATTTCTACCCATGGGCTGGGCACTCGCCCTGGGGCCCGAACCTCCTTCGCTTCCTCAGGTGCCGCTGTCCTTTTTCCCTGGTGTCAGGGGTCCCTGTCCCTGGCTCCTGCCTGGGTTCTGACTTGCTCTCCTCCCGCAGATCTCTGACCGCCTCCGCCGGAGCTGGCCACCCTCCTTCCTGTCCGAGTTCCGGGCCCTGCAGCTGTCCCTCATGCTCTGTGCCTTCGTGGGGGCACTGGGCGGCGCAGCCTTCCTGGGCACCGCCATCTTCATCGAGGGTGACCGTCGGCGGGCCCAGCTCCATGTGCAGGGTCAGTGAGGCCTACTGTCAGCACTGTGTGTCTGTCTGTCTGTCCGGCTAGGCCTGTGTGCTCAGCATCTCCCAGTCCACACAGCCCGTTCAGCTTCGGGTCTGTCTGTCCCCAAGTCTGGTGGTTCTTGCTGCCGCTCTGTCCGTATCCCAGTGCCTGTCTGCCCCTCCCCTCTCTGGCTCTGCCTGTCCCTCCAGCCCTGCTCTGACCCCATCCCCACAGGGCTCCTGCACGAGGCGGGGCCCGCCGACGACCGCATCGTGGTACCCCAGCGAGGCCGCTCCACCCGGGTCGCGGTGTCCAGCGTGCTCATCTGAGGCGCCATCACCCGCCTATCTGCGTATCTGCTGCAGCTGGCCCCGGGAGGACCCCTGGTCCCAGACCTTGGACTCGGCCCGTTTTCAGGAGGAAGCCCTGGGCCGCGTCTCCGCTCCGACACTACATGGGCATCCCAGAGGAGGACAGGGGCCTGGGAGGGGGATCCCTCTGCTGGGGTGGCCCCAGGGGCTTGGTGCTATTTGTGATGGGAATAAAATTTGTAGCCAGACCACAAGTGCCTGCTGGAGTCTTTGTCTGGGTGCTCGTGACCTCTGACCTCTAGACTGTGGGTGACGCCCCCTCCTGTGGAGAGTCCCTGTCTTCTGGGCTGGCCCACCCGAGGGAGGACTGCCGTGCCGTGAGCTGGCTGGCCTGGCCCCCTCCTGGAGGGCAGGCCTGGGTGTGGGGTGGATGGTGCCCTCAGGACCCTGCTGTCGGAGCCTCCCGGGATGGGAGGCTGCTGAGGACGAGGCCGGCCGGTGCTCCCCTTCCCGCCAGCTGCGCCACCCCTACCTGCCGCCAGCAGCCCCTTCCTGAGAGCCTGGGGTGGCTCCTGGGCCTCTTCCCCCTTCCCACAGCTAGGTGGGGGCGGCTGGGGGCGGGTGCAGCGGCCCAGGAGCCTGATGACTTCCTGCCCTCACCCTGCGCTCACCACAGCTTCCTGCTGCGGGCGGCGGCGGCGGGTGTGAGGAGAGGCAGGCGCTGAGCCGAGGGGCAGGGACGCCTGGGGCACAGGGACCACACGGGGTACTGGTGCCCCAGACCACAGTCCCAGGCCCCGGCCTGGCCACCCAGCATCAGGGTCTCAGACTGAGCCCCACAGTCCAGCAAGGGGAGGGGTCCAGGAATCCCCCAGGAGGACACAGCTGCTCTCCAGGACCCCCAGCGGGGGCCTTCTTGGTCCCTACGCACCAAGGGGGGCCTGTGGGGCAGCCAGGCCTGGCGCAGCTCTCTCCTGTAGATGGAGGTGGACGGTCTGACCCCCTACATGCTGGGCCTCCTGCTGCTGCCCCTCCTGGCCACGCTGCTGATGGCCCTGTGCGTGCGCTGCCATGAGCCCCCTGGTGAGTAGGAGCCGGCGCACCAGACCCCATGGCACCCGGCAGGTGTCCCAGGGCAGCCCGCCCCACTCCCAGCCCCCGTCCCCCTTCAGCTGTCCCCACCTCAGCCCTGCTCCCTGGGACTCTGAGGGCCCCTGGGCTCTCGCGCCTCTCCCCGCACCCCTCTCTGTCTCACTGGCCCTGTCTCCCCCAGACTCATATGACAGCGCTCCCGCAAACAGGTGAGTCTGTGTGCCGCCCCCCCGCCCCCCCCCCCCCCCCCCGCGGCTGGGGCCGGGTTCTCTTGGCCGCATACCCCAGCTGTGTCTTTCCTGCCAGTTCAAACCCAACGAGCATCCTGATCAAACCTTCCTGTGAGTATACAGAGGGTCCCCCGCCTCTGGTGCAGGGAGGGGTCCCCGGCATGTGGGCCTTTGTTCAGTCCCCCGCACCTGGGGCTGCCACATGATTTTCCCTGAGCTGTGATGGGAGGGGGAGGGGGAGGGGGGAGCCCCAGGCACAGGGGCTTCAGGAGCTGAGTGTCCTTCAAGACCTGATGTCTGGAGTCCTTCCTTCAACTCGGTTCTGTCCTCAGACATGCCTGTTCCCTGGCCACCCGCCACCTCCTACCCACCTGTTATCTCCTACCCACCCCCGAGCCAGCCAGACCTGCTCCCCATCCCGTGAGTACCCCTCAGCCACTCTTCACTCTCCAGATCTCACTTTATACCCCCTCACTTTCTTGAATTGGGGGCCTCTTTCCCTGTCACAACCCATCTTGCCCCCAGAGCCCCTCCCAGATATGACCCCTGATCTTTGACTCCCAGGAGATCCCCGCAGCCCCCTGGGGGTTCCCACCGGATGCCATCTTCCCGACAGGATTCAGATGGTGGTAAGGGCAGAGAGGGGCTGTGGAGTGGGGGGCTCTGTGGCTGGGCAGAAGGCAGACCCGGCCTGAGCTGACTCCGTCTCCATCTTGTTCTCTCTGAAGCTAACAGTGTGGCGAGCTACGAGAATCAGGGTGCGTCTGGGATCCCGGGTACCCAGGCTAGGTGGGGCAGCTGGCATCTGTCCCAGGTCATGCTGACCCATGTCATTATCCCCAGAGCCGGCCTGTGAGGACGCAGATGAAGATGACGATGAGGATGACTACCACAACCCCGGCTACCTGTGAGTGACCAGGTGGGAGGTGGGGGCTGAGGCCAGGGATCCTCGCTCACCTTCCTCATTATTTCCTTCCAGGGTGGTGCTTCCTGACAGCACCCCATCCACTAGCACTGCTGTCCCCTTAGCTCCTGTGCCCAGTGAGCCTGGCCTCCGTGACAGTGCCTTCTCCAGTGAGTTAGGTATTTCTGTCTACCTCCTTTGCCCCACGTACCACTTGTCCTTCTTCTCTTCCCTCCCATATTTCTTTGATGATGGCTACCCTTCTGTTTTCTCATTCAGATGTTGGACTTCCTGTTCTGATTTGACTTTTTTTTTTTCCTTAACTTTTATCTCCCCTTTTCTATCTCTTTTGTCTTCTTCCTTTGTATTTGTTGTCTGGAAGATTTCCTTGAGTTTATTTTTCAGTCTTCTACTGCAACTTCCTTTCTCCTATCCAAGAGGTCTTTCCTGGACTCTTGAGTGTTCTTTTTGTATAGCCTCCTGTTCTTGTTTCTTTTTCTTTCTTTTTTCTTGTACTAGGGATTGAATCCAGGGCCACTGAACCACATTCCCAGCCCCTGTTCTTGTTTCATGGAGGCAATATAATTTTGTAAATCTCTAAGTACATTAACTAGAGGTGGTCTTTTTATTTTCCTGGTTGTCTCAGTTTCTTTTGAGCTGATCTTCTCCCTTCCTGGTCTCATGGCTGGGATTTCTTCAGTTTTCTCTTATTGTCCCCTCTCTGTACAAGTTGAGTATTCCTTATCTAAAACACTTGGGACCAGAAATGTTTTTGATTTGGAATATTTGCATATATTTAAGGTGGTATCTTGGGGATGGGACCCAAGTCAAAACATGAAATTAATTTATGTTTCACATTCAGCTTATATCCATAGCCTGATGATAATTTGACACAATATTTAAAGTAACTGTACACAAACTAAGTTTCATGGTGCGGAATTTTCCACTTGTGGCATCAAAAGATTTTAGATTTTGGAGTGTTTTGGATATTGGATCTTTAGATTAGGGATGCTCAGTCTATATGTGCTTGAACTGGGCTGTCACTTCTATACCATGGCTCCATTTGTCAATCAGATCTCCAATTTGCCACATCTCTCCTGGGCTCTGAACTGTATGTCCAAGTTCTCTCATTTATTCATGTATTCATTCACCCTTCCTTCCTTCCTTCCTTCTTTCCTTCCTTCTTTCCTTCCTTCCTTCCTTCCTTCCTTCTTTCCTTCCTTCCTTCCTTCCTTTATTGGGCATGTCTGCTGGGCTAACACTAGGAATGAATGAGTTAATGAGGCAGGCTAGAATGATAGAAGAGCTATCTTTTATCGAAGTCCTACTACGTGCCCTACTAAGAGTTTTATGTGTATAATTTATTAAGCCTCACAGTTGCCAGTTGCTCTGGTGTCTGTCCCTTCCCCTCCTGCCCCACAATTGTGTGTTTTGTGCCATGGCAGGGTTTATTTATCTGTTTTTATTTATTTATTTTGAGAAAGTCACACTATGGCATCCAGGCTGGCCTTGAGTCCCTGGGTTCAAGTGATCCTCCTGGCTCAGCCTCCTGAGTAGCTGGGACTCGGGATTTATTGATTTAGCAGACATTTGGCAGGACTTACTATTGACAGGCCCTCTGCTTCAATCCTTACAACTCTATAAGGCAAATCCTATTCCTAACCCTGTTTCACATTTGAGGAAACAGAGGTACAGAGAGGTTAGGTAACTTGCCTGAGATTACACAGTTACTTAGTGCTGGAGAGCTAGGATTTGAACCTGGGCAGTCTGGCTGCAGAGGCCACCTTGTCCACATCCTCCTGGGGAAACTGGGCAACATATTAGAGAATCAAATAACATCAGGGGTGACAAGTGCTGGTTCCTCAGAACATTCTCTGCATCCCTGTGCAGCTGGGTTGTACTGAGAGTCTCAGGGTGTCCTCGAGGCCCTGGGCATCTGAGTCAGGGGCCCTCTGGGAATCTGTGACTGAAGGTGTCTAACAACAGTGCGGGGGCGGGTGGCTTGGCTGGCTTTCCCGCAGTGGAAGATTACGTGAACGTTCCTGAGAGCGGAGAGAGCGCAGAGGCGTCTCTGGGTGAGTGACTGGCCTCCAGGTGCCCACCCTGTCCCCGCTCCACCCATGGAGCCCACCCTTGGCCCCACAACCCCTTCCTGTCTGTCTGGGGCTTCTCCTGCCCTGCCCACTCCCTCAGCCGGACTCGACCTCCCCTGGTGTGACCGTCCCTCCTTCTGACCTGTCCCCACAGATGGGAGCCGGGAGTACGTGAATGTGTCCCAGGAGCTGGAGTCGGAGGCCAGAACCAGGCCTGGTGTGTGTGGGCACGGGGCGGGGTGCGGGGCAGGGGTGGCCTGCAGGCTGGACACCAACCTCCCCTCCTGTCCCAGCTCCCCTGAGCTCCCAGGAAATGGGGGATGAAGAAGAAGAGGGGCCCCCAGACTATGAGAACCTGCAGGAGCTTAACTGAAGGCCGGGTGAGTGGCCGCGTCCTCAGCACTGCCATGCGCCGCCGACCCTGCCCCCACGACCCCGTCTTGACCACCCCAGCACCTCCGGCCTGGTCTTTCTGGTGCTGACCCTCCTGATGGCCACCGATCCCTGACCCCCAGTCCCTGTGTGTTTCAGCCAGGGTCACGGTCTATCCTGGAACCAGCCTCGCGGGCCGGCTGAGCCGGGCAGCTGGAAGTGGCGCTGGGGGTGCCACTGGGTGCCCTGCCCTGACTCCAGCTGGACAGCAGCCTGAGAACCCCCCTAACTTATTGTCACTTTGGGGGCCAGTCTGTGTGCCCCACTACCCTGCACCTTCTGACGCAGCCTGAGAATGACCCTCCCTGGTCCAGCCCCACCCCTTGTACTGGAATAAAGGCCCTGTGGTCTGCAGTGCTCTTGGCTCCGAGGCCCCAGGCGCTGGAGGCGGGTGGGGGCTGGGCGGGGTCCTGCCTGTGTCCCCTGAGAATGTGTGTGTGTGGGCTGTGGGCTGCGGGCCAGGAACCTTGGGCCCGCTGCCCCGTGTTGGCGGGTCCCGTCATCCGCGGGGCGAAGGTCCGGGCCAGGTTCTGTGAGTGACAGCAGACGCAGCCAGGACGCTGCTGCCTTTGGAACGAGGCTCTGACCCAGCAGCCAAGACACGTCTCCCCACGGGGTGGTCCATGACCTGCAGCTGCCTGTTGGCAGAGTGGGCTGATGGCAGACGGGCAGGGCCCTGGGGGCGCGGGCGTGACAGAGACTGGCTGCTGGCACTCCCCGTCTGGCCTTGCAACCAGGGGCTGGCCCTGGTGACCTGAGTGCTCTGTTCGTTCTTGGCCTGTGTGGTTCTCAGCAAAACAGAAATGGTGGAAGCAAGCGGGGCGTGGGCAGGCACCCCGAGTCCGGGCTACTCTGGAGGGAGGGTGGCTGGGTGGGAGGCAGGGTGCGAGTTGCCACCACAGCTAGACCTTGTCTCTAAAAGAAGTTCAGGCAGCGAGAAACGGGTTGTGGCAGCATGCTCAGGTCGCTGCGGCCGGGCCTGGCACAGCACACCCGACTCGGTGGCCTGGGATGGGACTCGCGCCTGGCCCACGGGATCCCGAGCTGCCGTTCTGTGCTCCGTGACCTGCGCCTTGAGTGGCCAGGGTTTGGTGACTGCTATTCACCTGACCAGGATCCAGCAACCGCTGGTTTTGGGAATGTCCCCTCGGTTTCCCCCGGGATCTCCTCCTTTCCAGTCTCATTCCGGGTGGATCTGGAAATTATTGAGCAGCCTGCACCTCAGGAGGGGAGCCCATGACCAGACCTGGACCCCAGTGGTCCCCTGACCTCTGACCCCGGTGATGGCTTGGGCCACATGACCCACATGACCAGCCTGCGTGCGACTGAGGAGCAGGCCTGGGACGTTGCTGGGAGGAGAAGCCTCAGTCACGGTCGTTCTCACACTGGAGGGGTAAAGTCCTGGGGCCCACTTGGAAAGCCCACCTAGAATGAGGCCATCAGGGAGGAAAGAGTGTCCCTAGACGGCAGGCTCGGCTTCCTGGTGGTTGTCATTAGAACTCCTGGATCTAGCTGTGTGGACAGGAAGACCCCCTCAGGTTCCTTGGTCATGTGGGCCAATAAATCACAGTTTGTCTTCAAGCCGACTTGACTTAGAGTCTGTCACTACAACCAAAGTTGCTCTGAGCCCACGCAGCGTTGCCAGTTCTCTGTGGACTCCGAGGTAATATGAAACCTCTCCTCGTGGGCACCACTGATTTCCACAGGCTTTCAGTCATCATGACTTCCCTATTGTCAGGGTTAGTGCCCCCACTTCACAGGTGAGGAAGCAGGCTCAGAGAGGTGAGGTGACTTTCTCAAAGGCACACAGCCAAGAGTGTAAATCTGCAGTTAGGTCGTGTGCCTCCAGATTCACTGCTGCCCTCTGCCCTTCTGGTTATCATGCAACATGCCAGCTGCCTGGGACCTGGCAGAAGCTCGTGGGATCCAGCGGGAGAAGAAGATGGGAGAGGGGAGCTGGGAGCAGGCGGAGCTAAATCCTTTTTATTTGGGGGAACTAGAAATGGGCAGAGGCACCTCTGCATCTGGGAAGAAGCAAAGAGGACAGTTATCACCCAGGGATGCTGGGACAACCAGCTTGGGGAGCAACCTAGCAACGCCTGGGAAATCTGAAGATGTGGGTGCCCTTCGCCCAGCAGACCCCGAGTGACTGGCGCACGGGCTGAGGAGGCAGGGCACAGGCACAGGGCCACACTGCAATGGCCACAGCTAGACGCAGCGGATGCCTGTTGCTAGACCACAGTCTGATAAGTTGGGCAAAGTCACATGGCAAGTACCAGCAGATAAAATGAGCCAGGCCTGCAGACACAGATGGGTCTCACCATTGGAATGTGGGGTCAGGACCCAGGTGAGCCCTGCACATCCAGTTAAAAGTGGGAAGATGGTACAAGCAGAGTGTCCCTCATCCAAAACGCTTGGGACCAGAAAGTATTTTGGACTTTGGAATACCTGCATCTATATATCGGTATCATGGAAATGAGGCCCAAGCCTAACACAAAATTCGTTTATGTTTCACGTACACCTTGTACACAGAGCCTGAGGACCAGGTCTTACTAAATTGATGAGGCTGGCCTCTAACTTGAGATCCTCACGCCTTGGCCTCCCAAGTCACTGGGATCACAGGTGCGCCACCGTGCCCAGCTCATACAATAGTTTCAGTGCACTCACTTTTTGACAGCATCATGTCATATGAGGTCAGTGTAGAATTCTGCACTTGTGATCTTGTGGTGGTGGTCAAAATGTTTTGGATTTCTGATTTTTGGATTAGGGATGCCCAATCTGTACCCAGTCTGAGGACACACACATAATGGTATGCAGATGGGGTCAGAGTGAAGGAGACCACATTCAGGAGGCTGGTAACCTGGGGTGGAGGGAGAGACGCCAACACTGACATACAGTGCTGAGGGGCTGGCGTGTGGTCAGCGGTAGACATTTCCATATCTGAATGAGTTCATAACAACTAAGATCAAGGCCCCAGGATGGAACGGGCGGGGGACAGGGGATGTGGCCCAAGCAGCTCTAAGACGGTGGACAGGAGGCCACACCTCACGGGTTGGTTTGTGCCAAGTGAACAAGCTGGCTGTGGTGCTCCAGGCCTGAGCGACAGCATCCGCCCAGGCCACCAGGTGTACCTGAGGAGCTAAAAGGAGCTCCCCGTCGTGAGACCCGAGGAGGCACAGAGGTGCGGACGTTCGGGAAGGGGCTGAGCAGGCATGGAGACTTGATCCTGAGACCTGTGGGCCGCCCCCGGAGGCTTTGGAGCTGAGGATGACATGATTCGATCCTGTCTTGGCAGATAGCTTTGGCTTGGTTGATGGGCAGAATGGATGGTGAGGCCAGTTAAACTAGAGGCAAGGAGGCCATGAGGAGGCTGTTGGAGGAATCCATGTGGGAAATGGCAGTGGGATGGCTGAAGAAATGGCAGTGGCAGCGGAGAGAAGTGGTAGAGTGAGAAGGGCTTTTCCCACCCTGGGACACGGATGGGACAGAGCAGTCAGGTAGTGAGGCCTCCTGGGCTGGGGCACATTGGAGCCATCAGGGGGAGACCCCTACACAGGTGAGAGCAGAAACAGGGTTTTCTTGAATCGGGCTTTGGAGAAAAGGTAGATTTAGTAATGAGAGAACATTTTGTGGAATCACTGGGGAAGAAATCTGGACCTGTGCCATCCTCCTGCCCCAGCCTCCCAAGCCACCAGGACCACAGCCCGTGCCACTGCGCCAGAGCGCTGACGTTTGGTTTGTATACTAGGTTTGATTGTTTTCGGAGATGACAAGCAATCGTCCAAGCACAGAATTTATTTGATAACAAGAGCTTTGAAATAGAAGTCAGGAGGCTAAAGGTTTTGTCCCGACTCTGCCACTAGATTTTTGTGAGACTGAGGATACTGGGTTAAAGTCTGTCCTTGTGTGCGTGCGGGGTAGGGGAGGGACGTTGGGGAGGGAACCCAGGGCCTCGTGCATGCCAGGCAAGTGCTCTTTCCCTGAGCCACACCTCCAGTTCTGGATTTAAGTTTAAAACCTTTCCATGCTGAGGTGCCTAGCCCCAAAGAATGTTCTTGAGAGCAAACGAATAGGATTCTTAGTGCTGAGAAAGCCAGAAGGTTCACGAACAGCTGGAGTCAGAGGGTGAAGGCATCTCCCACTTCTGGTTTGGCTCAGCTCTCTGCTCTTCTTTCTCTCCTGACTCCATTTTTCTCTCCGCATGTTCCATAAAACGACGGTTCAGCGAGTCCAGGGACCCTATCCCTCCAGGTTAGGAGTAAAACAGTCCTGCATTCCCGGCAAAGCCCTAAGCTTACTCTGATTGGGCGAGCATGGGGCACATGACTCCCCTAAACCAATCACTGGCTAGGAGAACACCACACGAAGCCAGGTTTAGGCCCGTCCATGTCCCAGACGCCACTCCCAACTTAAGGGCCTGGAAATGGAGGTGATATCCAGAGAAAAATTTGGCACTATGCTGGTAGAAGGAGGGATGTCCGTGCGATGCATTTATTGCACGCTTACTGTATGCCATGCTCATTATTACATCGAGTCTCACAACGCCCGAGTGTGAGGTATGTCTACATTCTGTAGACAAGAAAAAGGGCTCAGAGAAGTTGAATAATTTACTTAAGGTCACACAACAATTCTGAAGTTACTTGTGGAGGTGCAGCCTACTTGGAGGGGGCGCGAGGGAGGGTGTACATCAGCTAGAAGTTGGTGGGAAGGAGAAATTGAGAAGGCACGCCAAAAGAGACATCTGTGGAGGGTCAATTCTGCTTTGCACAAGGGACTTTTGCTAGAGCTCTTGGGATGAGGCTTTCTTTTTGTGCTGCGACCACTTAACAGGGAAGACACGGCCCCGGAGCTGCCAGTGACCACAATGAGCAGTGGCCTAAGAGAAGGCAGCAAGAAGGGGAGCAGCTTTGAGAGGTGAGGCGGCAGGTTCCTGAGAACACGTTCTGAGGTGCTGGATCCACTCGTTCCTGAAGTGGGATCCACCCGCGGACTGTGCAGTGCTGGGGTTCACGAATGCCCTCCTCTGCCTTGGCTCAGCTCCAGCTGGTTTCTGTCATCTGCAATGAAAGAGTTGACTCACAGAGACAGGATGCTGTGGGAGCTTGGGCTTCATCAACAGGGCCCCAGCCTCAGGCACCTGCCAGTGCCCTGTGAGTGCGGCTCTGCCTGCGTCCAGTCCACCCTGGACCCCAAGGAGGTTCTTGTCTTGCTGCCCTTTACCAAAGAGACTGAGGCTCAGAGAGCACAAGCTGGGAGGACAGCTGTCCCTCCCTGAGCAGCCCAGGGCCACCCTGTTCTGAATCCCTGCTTCCTGCCCCACCCCCCTGGGAGCGGCCCCAGGCTCCGCTCCTCCTCTCTGTCCCTGCGTGTGGTGGGCAGCTGAGGCCACTAGAGCAAACCTCCCCATTGGACTGCTCCCCGGGGCAGGCTCTCGAGCTGTCCTCAAGGACACCGAGTTACATGGGCCTGTCGGCGTGGATGCTTGGAGCTTGGTGGACACCCAGGCCCCCGAGGAAGGGCAGATGTGGGTCTCTGGCCTCCCCCTGACCCTGGGCCCCGGCTGCTCTTCCTGGCGTTCCTGGGGGGCCTCTGCTCATTCCTCGCCCCTCCCACCAGGCTGGGAAGCTCCCGACTTCCTGTTTGCAGGTCCCCGTTGCAGTCCCTGCACCTGGCAGCTCTCATCTGTGCCACGTCCTTGGTCTCTCGCCTCTGCCTCCGTGTCCCTCTGTGTGACCCTCGGGGTCCCTCCTCCCCTTTCTGACTATCTCCCTCAGTCTCCTGTTTCTGTTTCTTGCGCTTGTCCGTCGGTCTGTCTGCCTCTCCTCTGTCTTGCACGCTCCGTCCTCCCTCCGTCCGTCTGTCCCTGTCCCCTCTGCCCCTCTGCCTGGACGCCCCCCTCTCTCTCCGATCTTCCTCTCGCTCTGTCTCCCTCCTCCTCTCCCTGCCCCTCCCTCCCCACATCCTGAGTTGTCTTTGGGGAACCGGAAATTTGGGGGATCAGAGAGATACCGGGAGGCTCAGCTGCTGCCGCTCAGAGATAATGTGCTGGGGGTTGCTGGGTGGGGGTGGGGGCAGAGCCCAGAATCCACTGCGTCTCCCCCTCCCCCGCCCTGGCCCGCGGGGACCCAGGGGAATCGCCTCCCATCCTCCCGCAAGTGGGGCTGGAGGGGCTGCTCCGCCTCTGCTCCTCTGGGGTCCATGGGAGGATTTCATCAAGCAGCCCGACCGAGCGGGGACCTGGATAGATGAGGGCAGGAGGAGGGTCTGAGGGTCGGGCCAGGGGCAGGCGGAGAGTGAGAGGAGGAGGACTCTCAAGCCTGTCACCACCCTTCCTTGCCCCTCAGGGTCCCATCCTTACTAGGGTGGGCTTATGGACCCTTGGGGGCACTTTCTCTGTGACAGGTCTCAGCCTAGAGTTTACGGTTTTAATCCTCACAACAACCATTTAGGGGGTACTGTTATTAACCCTACAGCGGCACAGAGAAGTCGAGTGACTTGCCTAAGGTCACACAGCTAAGAACCCTGGAGAGAACACAACTCTGATCAAATTGGACCGGTCGTTGCCAAAGCCAGGACTGGCCATTGGCTTGTCCATTTTGGATGGAGGCGGAGTTAGTTCACCTTGAACCCTGGGGAGAGAAAGCCATTTGCTTCTCACTTCCGACCCTGGTTGACCGCCTCTTTCGGTTGGGCGCTGCTGCTTCACCAGCTCTGCGCTTGCTGATCTCCCCTCTCTCTCCCGCGGAGGGAGGAGCTCTCCAGCTCTGGGTCTCGAGCTCTGGGCCCTGAGCAGGCCGCTCTGGAGTTCAGGCATGGTTTCGGGTTTTTTAGGGGATCCTTTTTATTTAGGGCAGGCAACACTGGTGTTTTGTTTAGCAGTGTGACACATAGTTACCTCTTAAGTGAATTTAAGTAAAAAAAGAAAACCAATAAGAGAATTGAGTAGCAACAGCTACAGGTGTGTTCAAAGTCGTGAATATGGACTTGGGGGGTCTGGAGTTTGTTTATTTGCTATTTAGTGCTGAGGATGAAATCCAGGGCTCACGCCTGCCAAGCTCATGCTCTCTCTCTCTCTCTCTCAGAAGAATTGAATTTTAAGCTATCTAGAGCCAGCTGGTGACTGAGAGCCCCTTTCTGGCTCTCCCATGTCCCAGTCCCAGCCTGGCAGAGCCTGGCTGAGCCCACAGTCGCCTTGCCAAGACCAGATGGCCAGTCCGTGACCCCGCTGGGGCACTAGCAGCCATTGCAGGGGCTGTAGGGGTGGCCACGGTGTCTCGGAACCTGGGAGACCCTCCAGGGTCTTCAGAACTCCTGACGGAGGCCACAGAAACCAGCGGGCCGTTGATGCCAAAGACCCGCTGGAGGAATGGCCTGGCTCATGGGAGGATCATGGGAGAGGTGGAAGCAGCCTCGGAAAACCAGCAGGAAGCTGGGGTGCTCTTGCCGAGCAGTGCCGTGCCCAGACACCCCCAGCTCTGCCACCGGGCCACAGAATGTCCCTCTCACCTTGGTCACCTGCACCATGCCCTCTGTCCAGCCCAGAGTGGGCCCCACTCCCAGGCTGCCTGCGTGTGGGAGAGGGGTTTTCCCCGTAAGGGAAGTGGGGCCCAGGTCCCTCCAGTTCCCCACAACTGGGGCTGCTCCCGCAGGCCACAGGGCCACAGGCCCTCCAGGAGTGGCTCCTTTGCACATGCCCAGCTTGGCGCCCCTTCCCACTCCAGCACGCCCACCCGCTGCCTGGGGCGAAGGGAGTCGGAGCAGAGCTGACCCCTGTGTACGTGCGTGGTACTGAGGATGGGGCCCAGGGCCTGGTGCGTGCTGGCCAAACGCTCTGCCACGGGGACAGGCCCCTACCAGATTGGGCTCCAACTTTCAACCCTCCTGCCTCAGTGTCCTGAGTCGACAAGAGTGTCACCACACCCAGCTGGATCAGTGGTTTTGAATTCGGAGATTCAGTGGATGTGGAATGTGTTGAGACAAACACAGGGTTTTCAGAGGTTTCTGGCGACCCAGCCTTCTCTAGGACCAGTTTGCTGTCATTGATTTTTTTACCATAAAACATAAGAATACATCTGAACTCCCCAAACCACTCTATGCTGATAAAGATGGCCTTATCTGATTCGTGTGCACGGAACTACCGGCCATATTCCCACTGTCCACTCCTACCTGCTCCCTGCTGGCTCCGATGGGTCAAGCTGGTTTCTACCCCTGGGCCTTTGCACTTGCTGTTCCCTGGATCTCTGCCCTGTATCCTCACATGGTCCCTTCCTGTCATTCAAATTTCAGCTGAAATTTCTGCTCCTTGGAGGAATCTTCACAGTCTATCCTGCGTAATCTTGCCCCGCTTCCCGATGCCCTTGCTTCCTGTTACAAATTGGCTTCAGAATGCTGCTCTTTATGTATTTCTTTATTTAGCGCTGGGAATCCAACCCAGGCCTGGGTCTTCTAAGCACTGGCCGCATCACTGCCAACACTCGGGGCTCCCATTGCTGATCTTTTCATGCATTTGGTGTCTCATGTCTGTCCCCCTCTAGACTGGACTCGCTGCGCATCATTGTCACTCGAGGGGCCAGCGTAGTGTTTGGCGCAGAATAGTTGCTCAGCAAATACGGTTGGATGGATGAATTAAAAAAAAAAAAAGAGCTGAAAAAGACAGGCAAGTGAGACCCTCAAGAAAAGAAGTTCCCTCTGATTCTAACTTGAGGAGCCTGCCCAGCCTGGCAGGAGGCGCTGTCTAAAGGAGAGTCTGCAAGCCGGAAGCCCACTGAAGCCTCGATGAAAAAAAACTGTGGTAAGAACCACATAACATACAATCACCATCTTAAGCTTACTAACACCTCAGAGCGGTGGTGCCAGGTACATCTTCGCGTTATGCAGCAGATCTCTGGAACTTTCTCATCTTGCAAAACAGAAATTCTGCACCCATTAGACAACTCCCACCTCTCCCCCGCCCACAATCATTCTACTTTCTGTTTCTCGTCCTCTTGTGACTGGCTTATTTCATTTAGCAGAATGTTCTCAAGGTCCGTCCAGGTGGTAGCATGCAAAAGAATTTCCTTCCTTCTTTTTTTTTTTTATTTATTTTTATTGTAAACAAATGGGATACATGTTGTTTCTGTTTGTACATGGAGTAACAGCATACCATTTGCATAATCATACATATACATAGGGTAATGATGTTTGATTCATTCTGTTATTTTTTCCTTCCCCCCACCCTTCCCACCCCTCTTTTCCCTCTATACAGTCCCTCCGTCCTTCATTCTTGCCCCCCTCCCAACCCCCATTATGTGTCATCATCCGCTTATCAGTGAGATAATTCGTCCTTTGGATTTTTGAGACTGGCTTATCTCACTTAGCATGATGTTCTCCAATTTCATCCATTTATCTGCAAATGCCATAATTTTATTATTCTTTATAGCTGAGTAATATTCCATTGTATATATATATACCACAGTTTCTTTATCCATTCATCAATTGAAGGACATCTAGGTTGGTTCCACAGTCTGGCTATTGTGAATTGAGCAGCTATGAACACTGATGTGGCTGTATCTCTGTGGTATGCTGATTTTAAGTCCTTTGGGTATAGGCCGAGGAGTGGGATAGCTGGGTCAAATGGTGGATCCATTCCAAGTTTTCTAAGGAATCTCCACGCTGCTTTCCAGAGTGGCTGCACTAATTTGCAGCCCCACCAGCAATGTATGAGTGTACCTTTCTCCCCACATCCTCACCAACACCTGTTGTTGCTTGTATTCTTGATAATCGCCATTCTAATTGGGGTGAGATGGAATCTTAGTGTAGTTTTGATTTGCATTTCTCTTATTACTAAAGATGGTGAACATTTTTTCATATGTTTGTTGATTGCTTGTAGATCTTCTTCTGTTAAGCATCTGTTCATATCCTTAGCCCATTTGTTGATTGGGTTATTTGCATTCTTGGTGTAGAGTTTTTTTGAGTTCTTTATAGATTCTGGAAATTAGTGCTCTATCTGAAGTATGAGTGACAAAGATATTCTCCCACTGTGTAGGCTCTCTCTTCGCATTGCTGATAGTTTCCTTTGCTGAGAGAAAGCTATTTAGTTTTAATCTATCCCAGTTATTGATTCTTGCTTTTATTTCTCGTGCTATGGGAGTCCTGTTAAGGAAGTCTGCTCCTAAGCCAACAAGGTGAAGATTTGGACCTACTTTTTCTTCTATAAGATGCAGAGTCTCTGGTCTGATTTCAAGGTCCTTGATCCATTGTGAGTTGAGTTTTGTGCAGGGTGAGAGATAGGGGTTTAGTTTCATTCTGTTGCATATGGATTTCCAGTTTTCCCAGCACCATTTGTTGAAGAGGCTCTTTTCTCCATTGCATATTTTTGGCACCTTTGTCTAGTATTAGAAAATTGTATTTATTTGGGTTTGTGTCCGTGTCCTCTATTCTGTACCATTGATCTTCCTGTCTATTTTGGTACCAATACCATGCAGTTTTTGTTACTATTGCTTTGTAGTAGAGTTGAAGATCTGGTATTGCGATACCCCCTGTTTCATTCTTCCTGTTAAGGATTGCTTTAGCTATTCTGGGTTTCTTATTCTTCCAGATGAATTTCATGATTGCTTGCTCTATTTCTGTAAGGTACATCATTGGGATTTTAATTGGAATTGCATTGATTCTGTATAGCATTTTTGGTAGTATGGCCATTTTGACAATATTAATTCTGCCTATCCAAGAACATGGGAGATCTTTCCATCTTCTACGGTCTTCCTCAATTTCTTTCTTTAATGTTTTGTAGTTTTCGTTGTAGAGATCTTTTACCTCCTTGGTTAGATTGATTCCCAAATATTTTATTTTTTTGAGGCTATTGCAAATGGAGTTGTTTTCCTCATTTCCCTTTCAGCTGTTCGTTGCTTGCGTATAAAAATGCTTTAGATTTATGCGTGCTGATTTTATAGCCTGCTATTTTGCTGAATTCATTGATGAGGTGTAGAAGATTTCTGGAGGAGGTTTTTGGATCTTCTAAATATAGAATCATGTCATCAGCAAATAGTGACAGCTTAAGTTCCTTTTTTCCTATTCGTATCCCTTTAATTTCTTTAGTCTGCCTAATTGCTCTGGCTAGAGTTTCGAGGACAATGTTGAATAGAAGTGGTGAAAGAGGACATCCCTGTCTTGTTCTCATTTTTAAAGGGAATGGTTTCAGTTTTTCTCCATTAAGAATTGTATTGGCCATGGGCTTAGCATAGATAGCCTTTACAATGTACAGGTATGTTCCTACTATCCCTGTTTTTTTCTAGTGTTTTGAGCATAAAGGGATGTTGTATTTTATTGACGCTTTTTCTGTGTCAATTGAAATAACCATATGATTCTTATCCTTAAGTGTATTGACATGATGGATTACGTTTATTGATTTATGGATGTTAAACCATCCTTGCATTCTAGGGATGAACCCCACTTGATCGTGGTACACAATTTTCTTAATATGTTTTTGGATATGGTTTGCCAATATTTTGTTGAGGATCTTTGCATCTATATTCATCAAGGATATTGGTCTAAAATTTTCTTTCCTTGATGTGTCATTGCCTGGTTTGGGTATGAGGGTGATATTAGCTTCATAGAATGAGTTTGGTAGGGTACCCTCCTTTTCTATTTCCTGGAATACTTTGAGAAGTATTGGAATGAGTTCTTCTTTGAAGGTCTTGTAGAACTCAGCTGAGAATCCGTCTGGTCTTGGGCTTTTCTTGGATGGTAGATTTTTAATGGCTTCTTCTATTTCATTGCTTGATATTGATCTGTTTAAATCGTGTATGTCCTCCTGGTTCAGTTTGGGAGGAGCATATGTCTCTAGAAATTTGTCAATGTCTTTGGTACTTTCTATTTTGTTGGAATACAGATTTTCAAAGTAGCTTCTCATTATGTTCTGTATCTCAGTGGTGTCTGTCATGATATTTCCTTTTTCATCACAAATTTTAGTAATTTGAGTCTTCTCTCTCCTTCTGTTAGTGTGGCTAAGGGTTTGTCTATTTTGTTTACTTTCTCAAAGAACCAACTTTTCGTTTTATCAATTTTTTGAATAGTTTCTTTTGTTTCAATTTCATTGATTTCAGCTCTGATTTTAATTATTTCCTGTCTTCTACTACTTTTACTGTTGTTCTGTTCTTCTTTTTCTAGGGCTTTGAGCTGTAATGTTAGGTCATTTAGTTGTTGACTTTTCATTATTTTCTGGAATGCACTCCATGCAATGAATTTTCCTCTTAGTACTTGTTGCCACCTGCGGCAACAGTTGCACAGGTATTTATCAGAGGTGGACTGAAAATAAACTACTTTCCCTATATTCACTAATTTATAGAGGAAGAGAGACTTTGAGAGAAAGATAGGCTTTGCTTAGAGGAAGAGAAACTTTGCTTAGAGGAAGAGAAACTTTGCTTAGAGGAAGAGAAACTTTGCTTAGAGAGAAAGAGAGGCTTGCTACACTTATCAGAGATCTATTTCTTCTTAAAGTTCTGCTGCTTCTTCTTGAAGGTGCGTCCCGCATCCTGTGAACTAGGTGCTATCTATCTGTAATCTACGACCTAGAGGTGTGTTCTCAGCTCTACGATCTGCCTCTGCCGCTGCTTGCTTCTCTCTGCTAGCTGCTTCTTCTTACTGCTGCTTCTGCTTACTGCTGCTTCTTCTCTCTACTAGCTGCTGCTCTTCTCTTCTAGCTGCTGCTTTTCCTAGCCTACTGCCCACTTATATTCCCTCCAGGAGGAGGAGGGTGGGGCCACGCTAGTTGAGATCAGGCGAGGAACCAGCTGCCCTATCACGGCAAAGGTTAAAGTGAGCAGGCCCAAGCAGGAGCACTCGGGAACACCTATGCACGCGTTGTGTGCGTGGACTTAATTGAATATGGCCAATGATAAATCACCTGGGTGTGCTTATGTTAATTAACCTCCTCACTGCCGATGTGATCAAAGCAACCTCCGGCTGGCCGCCAGGCACCATCCCAGCGCAGCCCACATGGCACAGCCCCCAACAGTACTGCTTTCATAGTGTCCCAGAGATTTTGATATGTTGTATTGTCGTTCTCATTGACCTCTAAGAATTTTTTTATCTCCTCGATGTTTTCTGTTATCCCTGTTTCATTCAATAGCATATTATTTAGTCTCTAGGTGTTGGAATAATTTCTGTTTTTTACTTTGTCATTGATTTCTATTCTCAGCCCATTATGATCTGATAGAACACAAGGCAGTATCTCTATTTTTTGGCATTTCCTAAGGGCTGCTTTGTGGCATAACATATGGTCTATTTTCAAGAAGGTTCCATGTGCTGCTGAGAAGAAAGTGTATCCGCTTGTTGATGGATGGAATGTTCTATATATGTCTATTAAGTCTAGGTTATTGATTGTGTTATTGAGTTCTATGGTTTCTTTGTTTGGTTTTTGTTTGGAAGATCTATCTAGTGGTGACAGCAGTGTGTTAAAGTCACCCAGAATTATTGTGTTGTGGTCTATGTGATTCCTGAAATTGAGAAGGATTTGTTTGATGTATAGGGATGCACCATTGTTTGGGGCATAAATATTTACTATCGTTATGTCTTCCTGATTTATGGTTCCCTTAAGCAGTATGAAATGTCCTTCTTTATCCCTTCTGACTAACTTCAGCTTGAAGTCCCCTTTATCTGATATAAGGATGGAAATCCCCACTTTTCTACTGAGTCCATGTGCGTGGTAGGTTTTTTCCCATCTTTTCACCTTTAGTCTGTGGATGTCTTTTTCTATGAGATGAGTCTCTTGCAGGCAGCATATTGTTGGGTCTTTCTTTTTAATCCATTCTGCCAGTCTATGTCTTTTGATTGATAAGTTTAGGCCATTAATGTTCAGGGTTATTATTGAGATATGATTTGTATCCCCAGTCATTTGGCTTATTTTTGGTTTTTAAGTTGGCTTGGTTTCTCCTTTGAGTGGTTTTTCTCTAAGGTAGTTCCTCCCTTTGCTGACCTCCATTGTTGGTTTTCATTTCCTCCTCATGGAATATTTTGTTGAGAACATTCTGTAGCGCAGGCTTTCTATTTGTACATTCTTTTAACTTTTGTTTATCATGGAAGGATTTTATTTCATCTTCAAATCTGAAGGTAAGTTTTTCTGGGTATAGGATTCTTGGTTGGCAACCTGTTCTTTCAGAGCTTGAAATATGTCACTCCAGGCCTTTCTAGCTTTTAGAGTCTATAGTTTAGTTTCTTTTAGAAACCTATAGGTTTCCAAAACCCTTTCTTTAAGGGGAGATCAATATTAGCAGTGCCCAATTCAGACACTATGCAATCCTAGAGAAGTCAGCTGCTATCCGTATTGGTCTCCCCCTATATGTAATCTGATGCTTTTCTCTCGCGGCCTTCAAAATCCTATCTTTATTTTGAATGTTAGGCATTTTCATTATAATGTGCCTTGATGTGGACCTGTTCTGATTTTGTGTATTTGGTGTTCTGTAAGCCTCTTGTATTTGATTTTCCATTTCATTCTTCAGGTTTGGGAAATTTTCTGATATTATTTCATTGAATAGGTTGTTCATTCCTTTGGTTTGTATCTCTGTGCCTTCCTCAATCCCAATAATTCTTAAATTTGTTTTTTTCATGATGTCCCATAGTTCTTGTAGATTCTGTTGATGATTTCTTACCACCTTCTATGTTTGGGCAACTTTATTTTCAAGATTAAATATTTTGTCTTCATTGTCTGAGGTTCTGTCTTCCAAGTGGTCTAGTCTTTTGGTGATGCTTTCCATTGAGTCTTTTATTTGGTTTATTGTTTCCTTCATTTCAAGGATTTCCTTTTTTTTTTTTTTTTTTTGAGAATCTCTATCTCTTTGTTGAAATGATCTTTTGCTTCCTTCAGGTGCTCTTTCAGCTTATTGGTATTATCATTCATTGCCTGCATTTGCTCTCTTATCTCATGCTTTGTTTCATGAATCATCTTAATCATGTATAATCTGAAGTCCTTTTCTGACATTTCTTCTATCATACTGTCATTGGATTCTATTAATATAGAATCTAGATTTGTTTGGATCATTTTCTTCCCTTATTTTTTCATGTTGTTCATGTATCTTCCCCTCTAGCGCTGCAGATCTGGGGTATTGCAGATTTCCCCCAATAGGCTTATAGTGGCCCTATAGGTTTCCAAAACCCTTTCTTTAAGGGGAGATCAATATTAGCAGTGCCCAATTCAGACACTATGCAATCCTAGACCAAGTAGCCCCTATGAGGACAATAACAAAATTGTCATAATAAACAGAATGAGTTCAAATGTTATCTTCAGTAAAACAAACAGATTTGCAATAAGGTCTGTAGTTTCAAATGGAGGACAAAGAGGATGCAGAATGTGGCTGTTAATGGGATAAGAAAAGAATATACAGAAATTCTAGATAATAGAAAGGGTGAGAGTGTAATCCAAAGAAATTGGATGTTAGCATGCAAAAAAGGGAGAAAGAGACTCTGAGGGAACAGGTAAAAGGAAAAGAGAGCAAGAAAAGTAAAGAAATAAAAACTTAAGCTTTTTCAATAAGGAGAAAAAAGAAAATCTATAGTATAACAGTCATATAGTAATGAAACCTCCCAGTCTTCAGTAGCCTGATGCATGAGAGGTACCTGACAATGAGCTTCAAGTCTCCATCAGGCATCTCAGGATGGGATTTGCCCCACCTAAAGATTGGAGCTACCGCTTCCAGGATTATCCAAGATGGCTGCACTGGCTTCCAAATGTGTTGGCAAATGGGGAGCTGCAGCTCATGGGTGGACGTGGTCAGCAGGAGGTCCTGGAGGTGGGATGTGGTTGGTCAGGCAGGGGTCCTGGAAGTCGGGTGTGTTTGGTGTGGTTGTGGGATCCTGGAGGCCAGTTGCCATCAGTGAGTCTGGGGTTCTGGTGATAGGGCGCAATCATTGGTCTGGGGGTCCTGGTGGCAGGGAGCAGTCAGTCGATGTGAGGGCCCCAGAGGCAGTGAGCGATCAGTCAGGCTGAGGGATCCTGGAGAGGGGGCTCAGTCAGTCCGGCCAGGGGACCTACAGGGCCTGGCTGTTGTCTCAAAATGGCGGCAGCCACGTGTAACCAAACCTGCAGGTACTGTAACAGTGAACTTCCAGGCGACAGCAGGCAGCTGGTGCTCCACTGGCGGTCAGCGATCAGTTTCCTGACTGTTGTCGGATGATCGGGAGGTGAACCTCGTGCCTTGGGTGATGGATAGGTGTAAGGCAGGTGATGGACAGGCGAGAGGCAGGCAAATGGCGGATGATAGGTGCCTGACAGTGAGCAATCTGCACTCAAAAAAGGCATCGATATGCTGGCAGATTGCAGGTGATCACAGCAGACAAATGGGATAAAGAGCAGGGGTTGATAAGCTGCAAAAACTGCTTCACCAAGAAACAGACATCCTCTGCTTGAAACTGGAGTTACAAGGAACGCAGCCTCCCTCTAGTCTGCCATCTTGGATCTCTATCCTTCCTTCTTTAAAAAGAAATTATTAGTATTATTTTTTGAGTTGGGGGTTTTGTATGTTGCCCAGGCTGGTCTTGAACTCCTGGGCTCCAGGGATCCTCCTGCTTCAGCCTTCCAAGTAGCTGGAACCACGGGTGCAGGCCACCACATCCTGCCTCTCCTTCCTTCTTCCTTCCAGGGAAGGGACGGACCACATTTTGGTCTTCTCTTCACCTGTCAGTGGACACTGGTATTTCCTCCTCTTTTGCTGTCGTGAGTGATGCGCTCTGAACCCAGGAGTGCAGATATTTTTTGGAGATCCTGCATTTAATTCTTCAGCGGCACACACCTGTAATCCCAGTGGCAGGAGGATTGAGATGGAGCCAGCCTCAGCAAAAGCGAGGCCCTGAGCAACCCAGTGAGACCCTGTCTCTAAATAAATACAAAACAGAGCTGGGATGTGGCTCAGAGGCCGAGTGCCCCTGAGTTCAATCCCGATCCCACCCACCCCCGACTCCTTTGGACATGTATTAGAAGGGGAATAGCTGGGTCCTCTGGTAGCTGCATTTTTACTTTTCTGAGAGGCTTCCCTGCTTTTTCCACAGTGGCTGCTTCACCTTAAATGTCCACCAACAGTGCACCAGGGTCCCCCGTTTCTCTACATCCTTCTGAGTGCTCATTATTTTCTTCTTCTTCTTCTTTTTTTTTTTTTTTTTTTTGATGGTAGTTGTCCTAATGGGATTCAGGTGCCATCTCGTTGTGGTTTTGATTTGCATTTCCCTAATGATTCGTGGGACGGACCACTTTTTCTACACTTGTGGGTTATTTGTAGGTCTGTTCCAACGTTTTTCCATTTTAAATTTATTTTTCTCCATGCTGGAGGTTGAACCCAGGGGTGCTCTACCACTGAACTACACCCCTGACCCTTTTTATTTTTTATTTTGAGACGGGGTTTTGCTAAGTTGAGGAGGCTGGTCTCCAACTTGTGATCCTCCTGCCTCAGCCTCCAGAGTCACTGGGATTATAGATGTGCACCACCGTGCCAGGCTCTACGAACTTCTATAATTTTACAATATTACATCTAGGTCTTTAATCCACCTTGAGTTAGTTCTGCATATGGTGTGAGGTGAGGGTCCAAGTGCATTCCAGTTTTTAGCACTGTTTGTTGAAAAGATTGTCTTCTCCCCATGAGTGATTTAGGCACCCTTGTGAAAGACTGGTTGACAGTGTGTGAGGGTTCATTTCTGGGCTCTTTATTCTATTCTAGTCTATATGTCTGCTAGAACTGCACTATTTTGATTATTATAACTTTGTAATGAATTTTAAAATACAAATATATCTTTTTCAAGATTGTTTTGGCTTTTGGGGATTTCCTTGATATTCTACATGAATTTTAGAAGGAATTTTTAATTTTAAAAAATTAGTTATTTATTTTTACTGATAAAAATCAATTTAATTTTTATAAATTGGAATTAACTTTTTAAAAATTATTATGACTTTTAATTGACAAATCATAATTTATGCATCTACAGAAAACTTTCCTTTTTGTGGTACTGGTGATTGAACCAGGGTGCTCAATATCCCTACATTCCCAGCCCTTTTAAATTTTGATGTTTTCTGGGGAGGGGTGCCAGGGATTGAACTCAGGGACACTCAAGCACTAAGCCACATCCCCAACCCATTTTTGTATTTCTTAATTTACAGACAGGGTTCCACTGAGTTGCTTAGGACCTCGCTAAGTTGCTGAGGCTGGCCTTAAACTCTCGATCCTCCTGCCTCAGCCTCCTGAGCCACTGGGATTACAGGCGTGTACCACCAAGCCCAGCTTGAGTATATTCTTTAAAAATAGGTAGAACATTGCCGTGGTTCAAAATTCCTAAAACACTAAAGAGTGTTATGGGCCCTTCCTATTTATAGATTTGGCATCCCTGGATTCAACCAACCTCAGATTGAAAATACATATATTTTTAAATTGTTTCAGGACTGAACGATGTACAGTCTTTTTTCCTTTTCATTATCTCCTGAAAAATACAGTAAAACAATTTACCTGGCATTTCCAATTGTTTGTGGTACTTATAAGCATTCTGGAGATGATTTAAAGGGTATGGGAAGATGTGCGTAGGTTGCATAAAACATCACCCCATTTTATATAACAGACTTTGGTGGCTGAGGGGTTCTGGAAAAAATCCCCAAGGACACTGAGGGACAAACAGTACATGGAAAACCTCCCTCCTGCCTCTCCATAGCCACCAAGTTCCTGTCCCAAGGCACTGCTGGTGTGGTCAGTCACCCAAAGATTTTCCAAGAATCTAGAAGCAAATATATATATATATATTTTTTTTTTCTACCCTTCTTTTTGACATAAATGGTCTGATTCTTCAAGTTGCAAGCATCTTGCTTTTCCAGGTGGTGATGTGCAGCAGCCCGCTTCACCTGCAGCTTTATAGTCCACGGTTTCAGTTACCTGTGGTCAAGCTTGGTCCAAAAATATTCAATGCAAAATGCCTGAAAGAAACGATTCAAACATTTTAAATTGCTTTTATAGCTTGATGGAGCCTCTTAGCATTCTGCTCTGGTCTGCGCGAGACACGAATCACCCCTTCGTTCAGCATCGGGACGGAGGTGGGGGGCCCTAGTACCGCCTCAGTCATCGGATGGGCTGTGGTAGCGTCGCCCCGCACTCTCCGCGGTTTCACGCATCCACTGAGGGTCTTAGGACCCGTCCCCTGTGGATGAGGGGGACCCTGTGTCTTGGAGGTCCTTCAGCATCATGACCTCCAACCCCGCTCATTCCCTTAGCTAGTCTGCTCTTTGGGACGCGCTGTGGTGCGGGTGGATCTGAGCTCATTCTCCAAAGATGGGCATCCAGATGGCTTCCGACAGTTTACGAGAAAGACAAGGCTGCGATGGGTGACCCGACATGCAAGTCATTTAGCACCCGTGGGAGTGCCTCTGTGTGATGAGTCCCTGGAAGCGGAGTCGCTGGGTCAAGTGAATGCGCACGCGCGACTTTGACAGCCAAATTCCCCTTGGGGCAAGAGACCGTTGTCACTCCCACCAGTGAAGGCCCGCTGCGTTTCCCCACATCCTCGCCAGCTCAGGGTGTTATCAACTTTGATCTTTACCAAACTGTCGTAAAAATTGGAGTCACACTGTAGTTTTAATTTGCATTTCTCTTATTATGAAAATAGTTTTTTCATATACTTTAGAGTGACATATTTTCTTTTCTGTGATCTCTCTGTTCATATTCATTGCTAGTTTCTTCTTGTCCTTCTCCTCTCCCTCCTCCTCTCCCTCCTCCTACTCCTCTTCCTCCTCCTCTCCCTCCTCCTACTCCTCTTCCTCCTCCTCTCCCTCCTCCCCCTCCTCCCCCTCCCCCTCCTCCTCCTCCTTCTCCTTCTTTTTGTGCCTGTGGTATGGGGGATTGAGCCCAATTGGGCTCTGCCACTGAGTCACACCTTCAGTCTTTTTATTTCTTATTTTTAACACAAGGTCTTTCTAAGTTACTTAGAATCTCATGAAGTTGCTGAGGCTGGCCTTGGGCTTTTGATCCTCCTGCCTCAGCCTCCCAAATTGCTGGGATTATAGGCATGTGCCAGCACAACTGGTCTGTTTTTTTTTTTTTTTTTTTTTTCTTTTTTTTTTTTTTCTCCAATTGCTTGTTTTCCTCCCATAGTACTGAGAACTGAACCCAGGAGTGCTCTATGACTGAGCTATATCCCCAGCCCCTTTTTAAAAATACGTTTTTTAGTTGTCAGTGGATCTTTTATTTATTTATATGTGGTGCTGAGTATCGGACCCAGGGCCTCACCTGCCAGGCAAGTGCTCTACCACTGAGCCACAACTCCAGCTCTCCCCAACCTTTTTACATTTTTTTATTTTGAGACAGGGTCTTGCTAAGATATCTAGGCAGCCCTTGAACTTGCAATCCTCCTGCCTCAGCCTCCTGGACCCTGGGATCACAGATGTGCAGCACTGGGGTTGGCCCATTGCTATTTTTCCTGAGTAGGTTTTTTCTTAGTTATTTCACCAGAAGCAAATATTTTCCCTTTTTAAAAATAACCCAAAGCTTGAGGATCTTCTTCAAGTGGACCTACTTTTTTTTTTTTTTTTTTTTCTTTTTTTTCTTGATGCTGGGGATTGAACCCAGGGCCTTGTGCTTGCAAGACAAGCCCTCTACCCACTGAGCTATACCCCCAGCCCTTGAGTGGACCTACTTTTAAACAATGTTTAAACATTGTCACATTGTTTAAATGTTGAAAACTCACTTTTAAAACACTGTTTCTACTCTCGGGAGCTCTTTTTATTTTCACCTAGTTGAGTTGATCCATCTTTTATTTATGACCCCTAGATTGTATTAGACCTTTCCCATTACAATATTTAAAAATGACCCCACATGGCTGGTTTTAGTGTTGTTGCTGTTTTCTTGCTTACGTTCACATCTTTAATGTGATTCATCCTGATGTAAGGTGTGAGGTATGGAGCAACCTTAGTGTGTGCTTATTTTTTGTTCAGATGCCTAACCCTTTTAATACCATGTGCTGAATAATCTATATCTTCCTCACTAACTTGAAGCTGTGCTGTATATTAGACTAAATTCCCTTGGTCCGTTTCTGGATTTTCTGGTCCATTCCCCTAATGACTGTTTAGTCACAGGCCATTTCAGTAGGTGACTCCTAATTTGTTGAAGACTTTTTCTTTTCTAATTATTTATTTATATTTATTTATTTATTTATTTATTATTATTATTTTTTTGAGTGGGGTGCTGGGAGGGATTGGGGATGGAGCCCAGGAGTGCTTTACCCCTGAGCTACATCCTCAGCCTTTTTTTGTTTTTTCACCTAAGGGAGTTTATTAAGCAGAGTGTCTCCCTGCAGGGTAAGAGAGAAAATGAGAGGAAAAGAGAAAGGAAAGAGAAAGGGCGTGCGCTAGAGAGAGTGGAAAGCGAGGAGGAGGATAAGCAAGTGTGTAGGAGAGAGCCATCCTCAGCCTTTTAAGTCTTTTGGGACAGGGTCTCAGTGAGTTGCTCAGGGCCTCACTGTTGCCGAGGCTGACTTGCAATCCTCCTGCCTCAGCCTCTAGGGTTGCTGGGATTACAGGCGTGCCCCGCAGCGCCCAGAGATCTGTTGAAAACTTCTGCTGTGATGGTTAATATGATTAGAATGCTGACTCCGGTGGCTCATGACCTTGAGCAAGTGACTTGTCTCTCTGCCTCAGTTTCTTCATTTATAAAGTGGGTATAATAACAGTACCTACCTCATAGGGTGGCTGAGAGAATCAGCAAGGTAAAGTACTTGGAGCGGTTTCCAGCTTGTAATACACAGCAAATAGGTGCTCAATGGCCATTTTTATTATTGAAGACCATTGTCATTCATTTATTTAATCATGGGAAGGCCAGGGGTCAAAACCAGGGCCTGGTGCATGTCCAGCATCTGTTCTATCACTCAGCCGCACCCCCCACCCCTGAGACCACTTTGCTGTTGCTGTTGTTGTTTTGGTCCTGGGGCTTGAACCCAGGGGTGCTTACCCACGGAGCTTACCCACGGAGCCACATCCCCAGCCTTTTAAAAAATATTTAGAGACATTTTCTTGCTGAGTTGCTTAGGTCCTTGTGAGTTGCTGAGGCTGGCTTCGAACCTGCAGTCCTCCTGCCTCAGCCTCCCAAGCCACTGGGATTACAGGCGTTCCTAGACCAGTTTGAATTCTTCCTCCAGCCCTGCCTGGGACGTGGAAAGCATTCTTGACCCAAGTTTTTGGATGAGGCGGCCGAGGCTTGGAGCCATGAAATAACCTGCCAGGACCTGGGTGAGCCGTGGCCCACACTCCTGAGTCCCCCGTGCTTAGCCAGATCTGAGTTCTCATGGTGGCCTCTCCTCCCTTTCTGCCAGCCTGGCATGGCAGTGGCTGATCCCTGAAAAGGAAATGTCACAAGAGGCCCCACCAGCTGCGGGGGAGGGGGGGCGGTGGAGGATGTGGCCTCTTTACCAGGAGGCTGCTGCTCTGGCTCCTGTGTGAGGACGCCTCAGGGACCCCCGGTCTCCGTGAGGGTGGCGGCCTGCCCTGAGCAGCCCTGGGGTCCTGGAGAGAGTCACCCCTCTTGGCCCACCACTCATCAGCCGTGTGACCTACGGCCAGGCCCTCACCCCGCTGAGCCTCCAGGTCCTCATCTGAATGGGGCTGGTTCTCTGAGGCGGCCTGGCAGGCTGGCGGAGCCTGCGTTTGCGGCGGGCTGGTAGTTTGAGATGTCGAACTCTGTACTGTTTCTTACCACCTCCCACAGATGCAGCTGGGAATGAAGCCCAGGCCCCAAACCGCCAGCTCAAAGGACAGTGCAGGTGTGAAATGACAGAGCCTGGGAGCTCGGCCACGTGGGGAGGCCAGTCGTCCTGCCAGAAGGAGGATATGAGGAGGTGGAAGGGACCCGCAGGTGTGAGGCTCTGGAGCGGACCTCCTTTGTCTCTCCTTGGTCCAGGGGACAGACAGCCTGGGGTGCAGAGGGAATACAAAGAAGGTCCCTAAGGTTCCCAAGGAGTTGAGGTTTGAGGGAAAGGAAGGCCAACAGTCCTCTTCCTGGAAGGGGTTTGCTGAGCCAAATTTTATTTTATTTTTTATTTTTTGGTACTCAGGATTGAACCCAGGGGCACTTCATCACTGAGCCACATCCCCAGCCCTTTTTGTTGTTTTGATTGAGACAGGGCCTTGCTAAGTTGCTGAGACTGGCCTCAAACCTGCCATCCTCCTGCCTCAGCCTCCCGAGCTGCTGGAATTACAGGCGTGTGCCACTGTAGCCAGCTTGGATCAAATCTTTATGGACAAATCCAGCCCCGGGGTGGACCACCTGGTTTGGCAAATAAAAATACTTGGAACGTACTTACAGAAAACCTTATTGGTTGGTTATCTGACGTGCAAATTTAATTTGTTGTCCTAGGTTTTATCTGACAGGGTCAAGAGTTGGTGGGAGGGCATTTCTGGATGGGGGTGGGGCAGCCCACGGACTGTGCCTGGAGTGGAGGCCTTCTAGAAGTTTTTGCAGGCTCCAACGGGGATGCAGAAAGTAGCTGGGAGGACTTGACCTTCAAACTGATGGCTGGCGCCTAATCCAGCATCATGCAGGAGACCCGAGGAGCCTTAGCAACAGCAAAAAAACAGAAGAGAAAATCATTAAGCTGCAAGAGAAACCGCAGCTCCCGCCTGCCCTCCACCAGGGCGCTGAGGCAGGTGGGAGGTGAGGAGCGCCACCAGCAGACCCGCTCCCTCCCCTCCCCCCAGCAGCCAGCTCCAGCCTGCAGCCCCAGGGACCAAGGCGCACCAGTGGCCACCGCAAAGTGACTGGGTCTCAGAATCCTCAGTGTGCCTGAAAAGCCGCCAGTTGGGATTGCAGTCACCAGAACGTGTCCTGATCAGATGTGTTCAGATGTGGTGGGGGTCGAAGTTAAAAAAATCATGTTGAGTTGAAAAAAACAGGTCATATCGTTCCCTCCCATGCCGGGTCCTGTGGACTGTAAGACACCTTCTCCGTGTCCAGCACTGCACAAGGCTCAGGAACAGGGGACCGGCTCAGCCGCCCGCAGGGCCTTGAGAATGGCATGAGGAGGGGCCCTGAGGAGAGCTCCTTGCGACATGGCCCAGTGTGGAGTCGGGCTGACCCAGGCCCTTGTCCCTGTGTACCCAGCTATGCCAGCTGCCGGCAGCCCGGCTAAGTGCTGCACCCGGGTGATCCCCGGGGGTGCCGGAGGCCCCTCGTGTTGCTTTCCTGGTTTGGCCGACAAGAGCACCAAGCTGCTGAGGTTCGCTGATTTCCCCAGGGTCACTGCGGGGGGCCGGGGGGGGGGCTCAGCCAGCCTGACCGTCAGGGAGGGAGGGGTCAGTTGCCATGGCGACCATCCTCGGCCTTTTCCCTGACATCCTCGCTGTTGGTCCTGGTGTTCCCCTATTTCCTTGCCCAGCGGTCAGGGGCTGGAGCCGGGGTTCAATGGCAGGTCTGCAGCTCCCTGAACTTTCATTAAAAAAAAAAAAAAAAGGATGTTTTGAGACGTTCCCTGGACAGGTCCTGTGATCCTCTGCTGGGCTCCAGGAACAAAAATGGAAATATGGATGTTGCTTCTCTTCCCTCCCTGAGCCCTCGGTCCAGAGGGGAGGGAGACAGAGACAATGGGACCCCAGGTGCCATTAAGGGACTGGGTGAATTTCGAGATCACCGTGGGCCTGGCGGGAAGCGATACGTCTCAAGCACCTGGCCGGCTAATTCCTCGGTCCTTTCTGTGACCCCTGGAGATGTCATTGGCCCCATTCCGTGGATGAGTAAACTGAGGCTCAGACAGGCTCCGTGATTTGACCATGGTTACAGGAAGTAGCAAACTTGGGATTCAAACGTGGGCGAGCCACTAGGGCTTTAAGTGTAGCGGTCACATCCCAGGGGGCCCCCCAGAGGAGGCGACAGCCCTGTGTTCCAAGAAATGCTGTTGCCTGTGCAGGTCTGCAGGGTGGCCAGGCTGACTGGGGCTGCCGGGAGCTGTGGGCTGTGTTGGTGCCACAGCCTGGGACTCGTGTGGGGGGCAGAGCTGGTGTCCCCACTCCTTCCCTAAGGCGCCCCTGCCTGCCATCCTCAGGGGCCGTGTCTGGCCTGGGCCCAAGAGGCAGGACAAGACCCAGCACAGGGCCCAGCCTTGCCTGGCTGGATGTTCGGAATGTTAGTCCCCAGCAGGGCCAGGAAGGGGCAGGATCCTGGGGTGGAGGGGGAGCCCCAGGCAGCCTCCTGTGGTCTGTCTGGGCACTGAGTGCCTGGGCGCAGCACTTGGCCTTCTCCTGTGCTGCTCTGTGACCTTGGGAGAATGGCTTGCCCTCTCTGAGCCTCAGTCCCTGGTCTATAAAATAGGGACAGCGGTGCCTCTGGGGCTTTGATGAACTTGGTGTTCCTCCCAGGCCCGGAGGGCTTGGCGCAGGCCTGGGTGTAGGGACCTAGAAGGCAGCCGTCACAGCCTGCAGGCAGCATTTGTCCAGAAAGTTCTTTGCTTTCTCTCAGGGCGAGGAGAACTGGTGGGACTGGTGTTGCCTGGTCACCCTGCGGCCACCTCAGATCAGGTGTGTGGTCCCCCCTCACCAGCCCAGCTGGCTCCAGCCCACCGCAGGTGTCACAGGCGGCTCCCCGCAGCGGGGGGAGGGGTGGGAACTAAGAGAAGTGGTGACTGAGATGGGAACCCAAGTGCTCTTTCATGGAGGCCTCCCCCAGAGGGG
Source organism: Sciurus vulgaris (assembly GCF_902686455.1). Taxonomy (NCBI): domain Eukaryota; kingdom Metazoa; phylum Chordata; class Mammalia; order Rodentia; family Sciuridae; genus Sciurus; species Sciurus vulgaris. The sequence goes on along the minus strand of NC_136479.1, from coordinate 21,235,369 downwards.
TGGGTTCTTTCATTCTTGCTCTGGTGGGTGACTCATGCGGGGGCAGGTACGGAAGGTGCGGGGACATGGGGGTGGTGCACAGCCCTCTCAGGAAGCTGCCGGTACAGTGGGCTACGGAGGGCTGGTAGGGTCCTCCAGATTCTGAAAGAGGGAGACAGACCCTGGGACAGGGAGGCCTGGAGTCAGGAAGACCTGGGTTGGAATTCCAGCATTGTTTCTCCATAGCTGCGTGACCCTGGGCAAGTAACTTCCCCTCTCTGTGCTTCAGTTTCTCTCTGTATCAGGCTAATCCCACATCCACATCTCAGCACTAAACCTATCCTCTTGTGTTTTATGTGGGGGCTCCTCACCTCAAAGACCTGTGGTGGATGGTGTGCAGTGGTGCACGCCTGTAATTCCAGCAACTCAGGAGGCTAAGGCAGGAGGATCTCAAGTTTGAGGCCAGTCTGGACAACTTAGTGAAACCCTCCACAACGTGGCAAGACTCTATCTCCACACTGAAAAAATAAAAAGGGTTGGGGATGTAGTTCAGTGATTCAGAGGTAGAGTGCCCCTGGGTTCAACCCGCACTACCAAAAGAGGAGAGAGAGAGAGAGAGAGAGAGAGAGAGAGAGAGAGAGAGAGAGAAGGAAACAGCCCTTCTGAGGCCTTTTGCTTATTTAAACCTCACACCAGCCTCTTTTACAACAGAGCCCTCCGGTTCCCTGCAGGTACCTAAGTCACTGAGGGCCACACAGCAGGCAGAGCCGGTCTTCAAATACTGCCCTGGGCTTCTGTCCCCAGAGTCTGTCTCCCTGCTGCCCGCACAGCTTCACCCACCCATAAAATGACAAGTGTTTAAACGAAGCACGTTTCTATTCGAGCAAAGGAGAAAAGAGCCATGAAGTGGCTCTGGCGTCTCCTCTCTTTGCAAGTAACAGGTCTGGACTGCGCCTGTGCCAGGGGTCAGCCCAGGAGAAGGCCGGGGCGCTCTCCCTCTCCCTTGCCCTTCAGCCTTGGTGACATGGACGAGTAAGTTAGAAACCTACCGTGACTCGGCTCCCAGGTCTTCATTCTGTGCCTCTTGACCTAGATTTAGGTTGCCGACTATTTTTGTGTGTATAACACGGTGCGTACGGGCACCAGTTCCTGATGATTGATTTCAAAGATGAATTGAAATACTGTCAGATAAGGTGATAAAAATAAAGGTGATTCCAATGTTACTTAAACTCTACTGGGCCACAGAGAAAGATGGTGACTCTGGTTTATTTTATGAAGACCTAAATGTGAAAATCGGATACCTAGCAAACCAAGAAACAAATTACAAGAACATAAAAAGCAAAGGACAAGCCAGGAAGAGGAAATTGCTGATTAATCTCCCTATGATTTTGATGCAAACTTTCTAAATAAAATGTTACTTTAAAATTCAATTGCTGTGGGGTGCAGTGGCACATGCCTGTAATCCCAGCAGCTCTGGAGGCTGAGGCAGGAGGATCTCGAGTTCGAAGTCGGCCTCAGCAAGGCAGAGGCACTAAGCAACTCTGTGAGACCCTGTCTCTAAATAAAATACAAAATTGGGCTGGGAATGTGGCTCAGTGTTCGGGTGCCCCTGAGTTCAATTCCCAGTACCAAAAACAAACAAACAAACAAATAAAAAACACCCAACCAATTGTAAGCTGGGCACTGTGGCACACACCTGTAATCCTAGCAGATGGAGAGGCAGGAGGATCACAAGTTCAAAGCCAGTCACAGCAACTTAGTGAGACCCTAAGCAACTGAGTGAGACTTCTGTCTCTAAATAAAATATTAAAAAAATAGAATGAAAAGAAAAAAAAGCACAACTGTAAATCTAAAGAATAACATACCTGAAGAAAATAGGGTTTATTTTGGGAATGATCAAGTAATTGATCAATATAATTGTGTATTTCACACTAAAGGAGAATAGCAAAGTACTATCAGTGGATGTTGAGAAGTCATTGGAGAACTAAAAGTTCTTTAAAAAACTGAAAAAAGGAAATAAAAGTAAACAACTTAAATATGATAAATCTTCTTCCCCAATATCTAACGGTAAACATCATTCTAAATACTAATGCCATTTCCTGTAAAATCAAAACAAAACAGTGCCTTAAAGTTTCTAGCAAATACACCAAAGTGGAAAAAATGAAATGTTCATTATTGAAAAAGAAGAGATAATTTGGTATTGTTAGAAATCACTGACTGGAAGTGGAAAAAACGAAAATAGATCCAGTGGGATAGCCTATGTCCTGTAATCCTAGCTATTCAGGAGCTGAGGCAGGAGGCAAGTTTGAGGCCAGCCTGGGCAATTTAGGGAGACCCTGTCTCAAAAATAAAAAGGGCTGGGGGTGTAGCTCAGAGGTACAGTGCTTGCCTAACGTGCACTAGCCCGGGGTTCCATCCCCAGCATTGGAAAAGAAAGCGTGTTGTGAGGGCAGAGATGTAGGTGGATGATAGAGTCCTTGCCAACTCGTGTGAGGCCCATACTAGGGGCCTTTTAAACATTAGCCAAGGTTATATAAACCTCCACACAGGAAATGTCAAACATCTACAAGTCAGGGAATCCAAGCGGAAGCTCAGAAATGGATCTTGATATCAATAGGAATTTAAGTCATAACCAAAGGAGAACTTCGATTCAGTCAGAAGAGGGCAGTATACCTAATAATAGGTGCTAGAGGAACCAGCTAACTGTTTGAAAAGAATAAAGAAATAAAATTGCATCATGGATGGTGAGGTAGCTCAATGGCAGAGCTCTTGCCTTTCGCCTGCGAGGCCCCCAGTTTGGTACAACAAAGAAATAATATGGGATCAATATCTCACACATATGCAAAAGTAAATCACAGATGAACTAAAGGCTTAATAAAAGTCTTAGAAGAATAGTATGGGCATTTTGCCACACGCCTGTAAACCCAGCGACTTGGGAGGCCGAGGCAGGAGGATTACAATTTCGAGGTCGACCTCAGCAATTTAGAGAGGTCTTAAGCAGCTTAGTGAGACCCTATCTCAAAATAAAAAATAAAAAGGTCCAGGGATGTGGCCCAGTGGTAAAACACCTCTGGGTTCAGTCCTTACCATTGACAGCAGTAAGTCAAATAGCCCAAAAAAAAAATGGGCCAGAGTATGTAAAGATAGTTCACATAGAAGCAGAGCCGAATGACAAGTAAATAAAAGAAGCTTGCTTTCGCTGGTCACCAGGGAAACACAAATTAAAGTACAAATGAGAGAGTACTTTATACCCCTCAGGTAAGAGAAAATCAGGAAGCACACTTTTGTACATTGCTGGTGGAGATGCAAACTGTAGCAGATTGGAAAGATGGACATGCGGGAGACAGGCATTCTGGAAATCAATCTGGCAAGAACCAATCACTTTTTTTTTTTTTTTTGCAAAGTCCCAAGAAACATATTTTGTATTCATCATTTATTGGTGAATCAATGCATTCCTCCTAAACGGGAGAAAACCAAGTAAGAAAAATATATGCTATAGAGGAACCAGAGAGCCAACCCAGGAAAGGTGAGAAGGGACTACTTGGGGGAAGGATCAGAGGAGAGAGACCCCAAGATGATGTTGGACAACAGGCCTGGGAGCAGTCTGTTCATCTTGGAGCAGAGATTAAGGCTTCAGTCGAGATGTAGCGATTTTTTTCCCAAGAAGATAAAATTTGTAAACCACTTAATCCAACTGAACATATTTTTTAAATGCTGGTATGCACATTTGTTTATTTACTACATTCCTAGTCCTTTTCACCTTTAATTTTGGCAATTCTGAGCTTAGAACCCAGGTCTGCAGGCATGCTAGGTAAGCACTCTAACCACTGAACTACACCCCCAGTCATTTTATTTTTATTTTGGGTCAGGGTCTAGCTAAGTTGCCGAGACTGGCCTCAAACTTGTGATCCTCCTGCCTCAGCCTCCCGAAATGTTGGGATTACAGGCGTGTGCCCCTGTTCCTGGCTGGATTTTAATTCTTTACAATGTATATTGATCACTGACATGAATGGAGAAGTCAATGGAGTGGAAAAGTAAAGAAAGCAAAGGTTCTGAAATTCCAAGATTGCAAGTTTCTTTGGCCTGGGTCCTCTGGAACTAGGTCTGTCTGTCTGTGGTTGTGGCTCAGAGCACCCCGATTACAGGCCTTGCAGCTGGGTGCTTTGGTGTTTAGGAGGGCAGCCAGGGGCTGATCCATCACAGACCTGCTGGCGCTGATCGCCCTAGGGCTGCAGGTTACAAAGAAAGATCACCCGAGGGTCTGTGACCAGGTCCTGGTGCCCAGGAAGTAATAGGGTCTAATTGTTCGGGGTGGTGCCTTGGGATCTCTATTATGATAATTATTTACAAATGATTAAGAGTGTTTATTTTCACAAAGCTTTTGGGAACCAGAGCATCTCGGCTTATTCAGACAATCAGCTATTCACATAAGAAGCGGCTTCTGGTTTCTAATTGGATAATCATCCTTCTCTGGTGTAGGCATTAGCAGCCCTTTAGTGGTTGGCCATGGAGCATTTTCTAAGTCATCCATAAAATCAGATCATGTCACACCCTGCTTTACACCTTCAAGGGCTTCCTCACACCCTCAGGACCCAGGGGGCTGGTGTTGTGGGGCCTGGCCTCTGGCTCTTGGCCGCCCAGCTGAGCCGTAGTCACGCAGTCCTTCTCCCTCACCCCTCCTGGCTTTTCACCTTTAAAACAGCCCAACACAGGAGCTGACCTTGTGGCTCAATGGTAGGGCGCTTGCCTAGCATGTGTGAGGTACTGGGTTCGCTCCTCAGCACCACATAAAGATAAATAAATAAAATAAAGGTCCATCTACAACTAAAAAAACGTTTAAGCGTGTTCAAACCAGAGGAGTTGGAATGATGGTGTGGTGGTTAGCCACCACTGAGATGCAGCCATTAACACTTTGCCATATTTTTTCTGAACACCTAAATACTTCAGCATGAATTGCCTAAAAATAAAAATGTCTTCCCCCAGAGTCACATGTTATTGTATACCCAAGAAAATTAAGAATAATCTTCTCATTTTGAATCTATATTCAAATGAAGTCAATTATTCCCAAATTGCATTTTATAGATTTTTTTTGGTAGTAGGGATTGAATCCAGGGGTACGTAAGCACTGAACCACATCCCAAGCCCTTTTTAATATTTTATTTAGAGACAGAGTCTCACTATGTTGTTTAGGGACTCCCTAAATTGCTAAGGCTGGTCTCAAACTTGTGATCCTTCTGCCTCATCCTCCTGAGCTGCTGGCATTACGGGCATGAGCCACTGCACCTGGCTAGATGTTTGATTTCTGAATCAGGTTTATACACTGCAGTTGGTTATTGCATCTTCTTAGACTCTTCTAGTCTGGAATGGGTCCTTGCAGTGTGGTTTGGAAACTTGTTAGAAATGCAACTTCATAGGCCTCACCCCAGAGGATTCGTTTTAACAAACCAGGGGCCCAGATACGTTTTAACAAACCAGGGGCTTAACACTGGCAAAACAGGCCCTCATCTTTTCTTGCCTCCTACTCTTTACTTTGGGAAGAGACTAGACTAATTGTCCAGAGAAGACCCCATGTTCTGAATTTGTTCGGCTGATTCCTCATATCTTGTTCCTCTATCGGGTATTTAATAAGTCTCCAGGTGGGTGATGCTAATAAGCAGCCAGGTTAAGAACCACTGGGACAGTTTGGCCTTAGCCAGCAGAGCTCTGAGACCCTTTGAGTTCTGGGGGCCTAGGACATCCATGGAGCTCCATGACTCGGGTGTGACTCTCACGAGAGAGAATTGTTTAGAAAGAAACACTCCTGTTTCCCCACTGCTGTCCCAGGTGACTGAAGGGAAGTCGCCTGTCTCTCCCTTTCAACACCGGACTAGGAATTGAGCTGAAATACACCAAGAGCTGGGGTCAGAGGGAAGCAGAGGGGAGAGAGGAGGTAGAGGCATCTTCTGAGACTGGGATGACATGAGGTGCCTGGAAACCCCAGAGGGCGCGTGGCTGCTGGATGTCAGTCTGCAGCTGGCCAAGAGGCCATCTCTGATTCCTTCCAGGGCAGCAGGATGCAGGGATAGACTTGTGACCCCCTCACTTTCCAAGAAACTAGACCTCCTCTCAGTTTTCTGGTATCCCTTACTACCCAGAGTCTTCCTGTGACTCTCTTTTTTTCTTTAACGCATTTTAAATGCTGAATAGATAAAATTAGTAGGTATCCACTATACCTTCGATGATGATGGTGATGATGGTGGTGATGTGGTGCTGGGGACTGAACTCAGGGCCTTGAACATGGGAGGCAAGTGCTGAGCCACCAAAGCACACACCTTGGCCCATCTTATAGTATTCTTAGCATCTCATGGTCCATACCCTAATTGGAATACGATGATCCCAAATCCTCCACTTCCTGCAACCCTCCTGCCTTTCCATCTAAGATCAGAATCCAATGCCTGGAGTCTGTCCCCTTACTACATACCAAGGAAAATCAAGCCCTTCATGATCTCTAAGGACTCCCAAGGTGGGGTCCCCCTCTCCTGGGTCAGGCAGTGCCTAGCTGATTTCTTGACTGTCACTATATGTGCTTGGCCTCGGGAGTCACTGTCCTCTTTCTGCCCATTTTTGGCTCCAAATGGAAACCCCCGAATTCCTGATTGCTCCAAAGCTCCACTAACTCAAGGTTGGGTGATGAACAATCTCCTTCCCTCAGCTGCCAGTAAATACCTCTAAATGGCTTTTCTTCCACCCACATTTCCATCCTAAACCAGGCACTAGATGGTATATAGTCTTGACATTTCTGAGAGGGAGGTGCTGTTCAGGGACTCCCCCTCACTGATGTGAATCTAAGTTGAGGGGGCATCTATTGTGCTGAGCAAAAGGCAAAAAGGGGCCTTTGAGGTTGCTCCTTCCAATATCCCTTGCCTTGGAGAGCTTGTGAGGAAAATCTGCATAGAGCTCAAGGAGCATCTTGGGAAAAAAGGAATCCAGATCACAATCTTTTCTCCTTCTGAAGTTCAATGTTATTGGAATTTTCTGATGGACTGAGTTAGTCCAGATGGGAGACCACAGACAGAGAAGGACACTGAGCTCATGTAAGAGGGAACTTGCCATGATCAAGAGGAGGGGACCCAGGCTAAATGAAAGCTCCCAGGGGGCCTATAAGAAACTTGTCCGGTTTTTATGCAGTGTGTGGGTGAAGCTGGCAAACCTTTCTTATCAAGCTATTAGCACGATGGGGCAAAGGCTTTGTGTGTTAGGTGGTGATGTTGCCAGAGTGGCAGAGACAGAAGCCATAGCAACAGGAAGCCAAGGCCCCCTAGTGGTAAATTCTGACATTCTTGGACACATTGGGAGTCCTAAAGAGGTGCTAATTTGTACACCAAGCTGGGGGACCCACCAGGCTATGCTGCTTGCATTTGTAGATTTCCTCTCCACGCTCCAGTCTGTTCAAGTAAAGGGACTATTGCCCCCAGGTGTCTGTCCTTACCATTGCAGGACGGTGGTAGACATTTTGAAATGAGTTTTTCTTTAACATATCCTAGATCAAATTCATGGATAGGAGTCCTTCTGCTTCTGATCCGGTCAGGGTGGCTTTTTTCTTTTTTTCCATTTCTTTCTCTCTTTTTCTTTTTCTCTCCCTTCTCCCATGTCACAGATCATTATGTAACCTATTTAATGTCTGTTTTCCTCTTTAGGAAAGAAACTTTGTTTTTATTTTTTGGTATGGGAGATTGAACCCAGGGTTGCTTAACCAATGAGTCACATCCCCAGCCCTTTGTTATATTTTATCTAGAGACAGGGTCTCACTGAGTTGCTTAGGGACTCGCTCAGTTGCTGAGGCTGGCTTTGAACTCATGACCCTCCTGCCTCAGCCTCCCAAGCTGCTGGGATTCCAGGTGTGGATAGCCTGCCTTGTCTGTCTAATGCAGTGTTGGGTATTCGTTTGTTAATTTGATCAATTGTGGCGAAGTTCCCATCATGCACCAGGCCCTTTACCAGGCATGGAGGGGGCGGTGGGGAGTCGCAGTTCGCCAAATCCTGTCTCTGCTCTTATGGAACTTGCATCCTAGGAGGAGACAGGGATGACAAACACATGGCACTGCAGTGTCGCCTGCGCAGTGTGTAATGAAGTCGGATGAGGACCCGCAATCCCAGACCTTTGACGTTTGGGCAGGGGCCTGAAGGAGGAAGGGAGCCCTGGGGAGAGGCGGGAGAGTCCAAGGAAAAGGTGAAGGCCCTCAGGTGAGAGCATGCTTGGCTTTCTGGGAGCAGCAGAAGGCCAGCATGGAGGCAGGTAGTGCTGGGAGAGGAGCCCGGATGAGGCTGGAAGGCAGGAGGACCAGACCTGCTACCACATGGGAACTTCGGGGCCCCTGAGAGGACTTTGGCTTTGATTTGAAGAGCTAGTGGAGGGTTCTGACAGAGCGACAGATCTTATAACTCTGCTGCTCTCCCGTGAAGAGCTTGAGGGGACTGTGAGCCAAAGAGGCTACTGCGACAGGCTGGGGGGTGGTGCTGCCTGCAGAGTCCTTCTTTTGACATGAGCAGATCATCAGCCTGCATTGCCTTGAATCACGGACCTCCTCATAACCACCCCATGTGCCCAGCTTCAGAGCATCCATTGGCCTTTGGCCACATCTGTGGCCCACTGAGCTTTCACCGCATGAGTCCCAGTGCCCGAGAACTAACCCTCTGGTCCTGGTGAGTGCCAGTGCCTGGCCTTCTGTTTGGGTAACGTCCGTGTCCATCATTAGATGGCTGCTGCCAAGTGCAGGGGCTCTATCTGTCCTGCTCACTGCTGTGTCCAGAGCCAGTATACCAAAGGTGCTCAATAAATGGTTGCTGAGGGGTGTCCAGATGAATTGGCCTGCTCTGTTCTCCAGGGTGTTGGCTGTTTCCTGCCCAGTCTGAAGGGCTCCAAGCTGAAGCTGGACACCAAGCCAGGGACAACTCCCAGCCCATCCCCAGAATCAGGTCCTCAGTGCCCCCATCTCTGAGCCCTGGCCCGGGGTGGCTGCCCCGGGTCTGCAGATGCCACCTCAGAGCACTGATCAAGATCAACCTTTCAGTTTCCAGAGAGGCCCTGTGTGTTCCCTGCCACCCCACAGCCAGACCACACAACCACCCAGGGATGATTTTTCTAAACTTTTGTTTATTTTATAGCAATTGTCATGATTAGAGAAGTAGATAACACATTTAAAAACCTTCTCAGGGCCAAAGGGTGCCAGAGTATTTACAAACACATACTAGGGGTGGGGGTGGAGGTGGCGGTGGCAAGACGTGGTGAATCTGGGTCTCTGGGGCTGGGGTCCGCCCAGGACCCTGCCCCAGGTCCCTAGCCAGGCTTCAATGCTACCAGCCTGGGGCTCTGTTCAGTGGACCTGGTGGACACCCTCCAGCTGGCCTGTGGCCCCCTCCCATCCACGGGGCTCCCCACACCCCACAGGCCAGCTCAGAGGGCCTCTGGGAAGCACCGAAGGACGGGGGCAGTGTGGGAGACACAGGGGCTTGGACAGAGGTCCGGGACGCCCCGGCCCACCCAGGGTGGGTGAGAGACACCCACGTGCGCACACACATGTACACATTGTACCTTCACAGAAGAACCGCGAGGGGAGGATTTTTTGCGTTTTTTTTTTGTTTTGTTTTTTTTTTTTTTTCTTCTAAGTCTCCATGTCTACGATGTTATTAATTTTTTGCTATTTTTTGTTTGTTTCTTCGACAATGACATAAACTGAGGTAAACATCTGTGACCAACACCTCTCCTAAGGGGCAAAGGGTCCAAACCCGACCAACAGAGACGGTAGCAGCAGCAGCAGCAGCGGCGGTGGTGGCAGGAACAGAATCCTGGCCCAGTTCCAGTCCTGCTCAGGGTCAGGCTGGCTGCTGCCGCTGAAAACGAGAGGACTGGGCTACGTACCTACGGTCCCCTCCGAGCTCTAACATCCTAGATACGAGTACAGAGTACGACGAGGGAGAAAACTCCCACACAGGATCTCAACAGAGAGGGGGAGAGGGCGTCTGGCGAGGGACGTGGACTGTGGAATCTCGCTTCCTTGTTATTGCAGGAGAGATCAGGATGTCGAGAGGCCTAAGGCAGAAGGAGGAGTGGCTGCTGGGAGAGGAGGGCCTGGGCGGCCCAGGTGGGCGGCCCAGGTGGCCGGCCGGGGCAGTGGTGGGGCCTTCTCTGAGATGAGGCCCTTGGTGGGAGGGGGTTTGCTACTTACCTGGCGTATTGGGCCCCGTGCCCGTGGGGGAGGTGGGGTCTCGAGGATCGGGTGCATCGAGGCGCAGGCCAGGCCCTGGGACGACCACACACTGATTGTAAACTGGACCCGGGCAGGGCAGGGGAACCTATAGCCCTTTTGCGGGATGGGACTGAGGGGCGAGTGGAGATGTGGGACTCCAGGCCAGAGGGTGGTGGTGTCTCATGTAGCAGGCCTGGCCTAGCAAGGAGTCCCCTCAAATGCTCCAGAACCCCAGGAGGAACCCTGGTAGAGGCAGCCCCGGCTGGTGAGTGGGGCACTGCCAGGCAGAGGGAGCAGCCTCACCCATTGAGGTTATTGCGAGCCCAGGGCTCCACAGAGGGCGGGGTGGCAGGGAGCACTGGCTGAGGCTGGCTCCTTTCCTCTCCATTTTGCTGCCCAGGGGCTTGGACCAACCTGCAGGTGCCTCCTCACCGGATTCCCTGAGGGGTGTGGTCAAAATGCAGGCCTGGCCGCCCTCTTTGACAGCTGCCTGGTGAGGAGGCCTTGGTGGGGCTGGGCAGGGTAGGTATGGAGGTGTCTGGACGCACACTCACCGGGATGCACCAGGCTACACACGTGTGCTCTGCGCACCCACACACACCCCCTCACACTTCCATGCCCCCCCATGCCCACAGATGCACTCCTACCCCTGCTTCTCCAGGGACTATGGAGATGGAGGGGCAGCCTGACAGAGCAATGTCGAGGTGTCTGACCCCAGAGAAGCCTAGGAGAAATTTCTGATGCAAATCAACTCGCTGCCTCCTGGAGCCCAGGCCATGTGTCCGGCTGGAGCAGCGAGGACTGGGGGTCTGTGAGGGGGTCCTGTGGCAGGCAGCAGGTGCTCCTGCCGGGGGAGCTGGACCTGCCCTGGGCTTCCCTGCCCTAGAGGATGTAGTGGCCCCTGAGACCCCTGCCCTGGAGCCCTCTGTCCCCCAGAGGTGTAAGGACAGTAGTTTGGGGGGATAAGGGAGAGGGGGAGGTCTACTAGAGCCCTGACTCAGTGGCTGTGTGGCCAAGGCAATGGCCCTCCCTCCTGGCCTCAGGGTTCTCATCAGCAGAATGGGGGTGTAGGGGCGTACTAGATTCTTGGGGGTCTGTGCCCGCACACACGCTTATGTGACATCCAGACTTTTGCTACATTTTCCAGGGGCTTGGCCTCTCCCTCCAGCCTCCCAGGAAAGGGGCAGGACGTGCCCACCATTGCTGGATCCTCCACTACCTGGCCCCATGCCAGGGCTCAAGGCCCCTTCTCTGCCCTACACTTCAGTCCCTTTCTGTGCCCAGGGTGCAGAAGGGACAGAGGAGTGGCCAGAAGGGCAGGAACTGTAGGATGATCTACCAGGGGGTGCAAAGGGTCGGGAGCAACTTTTAGGGGGTCCCAGGGCTCAAGGAGGTATGGGGGTCTGGCCCGCAAGCTCCCTGGCTTCCAGTGTCAGGGGGTCTCTGAATCCTCGGGTCTGCGGGGCTTGGCTCCTCTGGGCCAAGGCCCACGAGCCGGGCCGCGCGCGAGGTCTCCTGGTGGCTCTATCACCCGCCGCTGGACTGGTCGGGTGCCTGGGCCGCCTACTCTACTGCTACTCCCTCCCGCCGCCGCTGCGGCTGTTCCATTTCCCGCCGCCCGGCAGAACCCGCTCAGCGCGGACCGAGGGCTGCTCCCCAGCCGCCCGGCTGCGTGCTCGGCGCCCTGGCCCGAGGGCGGCGGGGCCGGCTCAGACGCAGATCTCGATGGCCGTGGCCAGCACCACCTGCCCTTTGCTCTTGTCCGGGCGGCCGTCGGTCCTGCCGGGGGGCCCCGGGGGCGCCAGGCCAGCCTCGGGCACCGGAACGGGCACGGGCACGGGCACCGGGCCGACGGCGGGGGGCGCGGGCCGCGAGCCGCTGCCGCTCTCCGTCAGCACCGTGCGCTTGAGCGGCCCGGGCGCCTCCAGGCGCAGTGGCCCCGCGGCGGGCAGGCGGTCCCCGGGGCCGGGCGGCTTGCGCGCGCGGTGCGAGGGCCGCCGTCGCAGCTCGGATGTGAGCTCGTGCTTGAGGAAGCGGAAGACCTCCTTGGCCGGCCCGCGGCGCTCGGGCTCCAGGGCCAGAAGGCGCTGGAACATGCGCAGCGCTGGCTCCGTGAAGCGGCGCCACTGCGATGGCAGCCCCGGCAGGCGGCCGCGCTGCCAGCGCACGAACTCCTCGAAGAAGGCGTCGGCGCCCGACGCCGCCTCCCACGGGAAGTTGCCGGTGAGCACGCAGAAGATGAGCACGCCGAAGGCCCACACGTCCACGCCCGTGTCCACCGCGAAGCCGTCGGCGCGGCCCGCCTGGCACACCTCGGGCGCCGTGTAGGGGATGGTGCCGCTCACGCGCTTCACGCGGCAGCCCACGCGGCGCGTCATGCCGAAGTCCGCCAGCTTCACCCGGCGGCACTCGCGATCGAAAAGCAGCACGTTCTCGGGCTTGATGTCGCGGTGCACCAGCTGCCGCCCGTGCATGAAGTCCAGCGCCAGGCCCAGCTGCTGCACGCAGCGCTTCACCGTGTCCTCCGGGAGCCCAACCTGCCAGCGGGGCAGGGAGAGCCGTGCTAAGTGGTGACCCCGCATGCCTGCCCAGACCCCTACTTCCTCATCCTTTCAGGCCCTTCCCTGCGCTGCGACCCTATGGCCATGCTCTCACTGGACACTGCCCCTCTCCTGTGACTCTGCCCCAGATCCTGGTGCCGGCTACCCTCCCCCATCCTACCAGGCACTTTCCCACCCATCTCTGGAGAGGTGGCTTTCATCCCCCACACTTGTTCAAATAATGGCATATGGAGCCCCAGGTACAGACCAAGTGCTGCCATAGCCCCTTTTCTGATTGGGTCCATCAGATCCTTAGTGGTTACTATGTCCACACTGAGGCTCCAGGAAGCCTCCTGAGCCAGCACCTGGCACAGCAGAGTCTGTCCTGGGCCTGGAACCCTCCCCCACTCTCTCTGCTCCAGGGTCACCTCCTTTCCAGGTGGACCTCCCCCCTGTGCAGAGCAGGGTGCCGTTGGACTAGAGCCCATGGCTCTGGTTGTCTGCTTCAGAGGGCTCATCTCAGTCTGTGGTCATCTGGCTTGTCAGGGAGGATGTGCTGCCCCACCAGGAGAGGGGCAGGACCTTTCAATCCCCAAATAGTAATTGACAGACAGTAGGCACTCAATAAACACTTGTTGATTAAACAAGACTCCTCCCCAAGCCTCACACTCTGGGGACCCTGAAGACCACCTCCCCTCGCTATGCCACCATCTCAGGTACCTGGGGAGGGATGATGTCAAACAGGTCCCCAGCAGGCGCATACTCCTGGGCAAAGACGTAGCAGTCCTCCGTCTCAAAGACCACATCGAAGACCTTGATGATGAAGGGGCTGGACGAGAGGCTGTTGGTGATGCTCACCTCCCGCAGGAAGTTCTTTAGCTTTGTTTTGCTCTTGTTCACAAACTTCAGTGCCATTTTTGTGCCTGGTAGAGGCCATGGTGACAGTGGTGAGGCTCCTTCCTGCACCCTACGCCTGCCACATACCCATACCTGTCTGTCTGCACAGCCTGTCCAGCAACAAAGCTCTAGCTGGCAAGACTGTCTCCATCCTGTAGATAGGAAACAGACCCAGAGAGGCAAAAGGACTTGCTTGAGGCCATGCAGCAGGGCCTGGCTCACGCCGGCCACTGCCGGGTGTGCAGCCCTCCCCACAGGGAGGTGCTTAGGAGGGCCACTGCCTCCCGCCCCTGCTCTCCTGTTCTGCTGCCACACTATCTACTTCTTTGTGGCATCTGTTTTCCCAGCTAGAACATGGCTCCTTGAACACAGGAAACTATCTTGTCAACTGCTGTCTCTCTAGAGTCCAGCATAGAGTAGTTGCTCAGCAAAAATGTTTGTTAAATGGATGAACAAGAAGAAGAAGATATGGCACTGTAAGACACAGGTACTTGACAGTGTCTGGACAGTCACCCAGGAGGGTGCACACACGTGTGTCCACAGAGCACTGACATGATACAGGCCGCCCCCAGCACTTTCTAGAAGAGGGAATGTAGGCACAGGAAGGTGGTCACTGGTCATCCAGCAAGTAGTCAGGGGACCCCATGTCCAGGGCTCTTCCTGCTGCCCTCAGAGGGTACAGAGACCCCGTTCCAGCTGTGTGCCCCTATGATTGAGTGGGCCCAGCTGTGAGGTGTGGTCTGGGACCCCTCAAGCCAAGGAGATAAGCTCGATGACTCTGGAGCTAATGACTGGGTGTCATCCTAGTTCAAGACCTGTCCCAACGACACCCAGATGGCCCCCAAACAGCCCGCCCTCCAGTCTGGCACTCTGCCCCAAGTTCTCCTTGTCCCATCTGCTCAGTCGCCTCTCTGGGCTGCTTCAGGTTCATCCCTCCACCTGGACTGTGATCTTTGCCTCCTTGCTCCCCACCAACCTTAATGACTGTCACCCTGCAGACACTCACCCGTACCCTTGTAGGCCACCAGGTCAACCTTTCCATAGGTGCCTTTGCCCAGCTCCCGGACGAGTTCATAGTGCTTGGTGACATCGCTGGCAGCCAGAGTGCGGAGGGTCAGTGCCTGCATGTCTTCAGTGAGGAGGGGCACACCTGTGCCGGGCCCTGGGGTGGTCCCCGGCCCACAGCAGGGCAGGGAGTGAGGAGGGTCAGGCTCTGGGCAGCCCACGCTCATCTTCTCCCTGTTGGGGGTGGGATTTAGTGTGAAGAGTGACATCAGACCAGGTTGCCCTTCTCCACCTACCTCCTGCCTGCCCTTGCACTCAGGAAACTCTCCTGTGCCCCATGCCAGGCCCAAGACGACCACAAGGGGGCGACAAGCATCTCTGTGGAGTTACCTTTCCAGAAGCTTCTCCTGCCAGGCTAGAGTCGGTCCCTGTGCCTCACTAGCCCTTGAGAACCCTTGTCCATTGGTCTGCTGCTGTCATCCAACCAGTGCCAGGCAAGGCACACATTTATGTCACATAATGGCATGGCCATAAATAGAACTCATGTGCATGTGTCCATTCGTGTTTGTCGTTTTGCTTTTTATGGAGATGGGCATCAAACCCAGGGTCGTGCGCATATTCTGCTTGCTCGGTTGTCACTGAGCCACAGCCCAGCCCCAGTCCCAAATACGAAGCAAGTGCTGACTGAGAGGCGGACATTGAAACGCTGGGGTCACTGCACTGACCCAACACATACAAATCCGGGCTCTCCAGCGCATACGTCCCAAGGAGGATGGACAATAAACACAGAGAACACACAAGTTATATATTACGATCAAAGGGGACATGGGCTGAGGGGAAAATAAGGCCAGGATGGAGGAAGGGCAGGCCTGAGGTGGGCTGTGGAATCCAGCACCTCAGCCATGTGGTCTTGCTCCCGCTGTGGCAGGAAAGTGCGGATATGGCCACACACTGCACTGCCTAGGTCTCCCTCAACAGATGACAACACAACCTTACTCAGGCACAATGCAGCTGTGGTCCCAGGGTCCTGCCCTACCCAGTCCCCTGACACTGGGACAGAGTACCTGTCCCACAAAGATCCACTCCTCCCTTCCAGTCACCGCCTGAAACCCCTTTGTTGTCCATGCAAGCTGGGGTGAATCCTGACTACTGAGTTTGTCCCCACATAGACAGGTGTCCTTGAATCTACACGTAAATGTGTAGATGGGGGAGCAGGGTGTCACTGGGTGAGCCTAGGGCTGGGGACAGGAGACCTGACTTAAAGGTTCCAAGTGGGTGACAGGAAACTCAATAGGGTGATAGAGAGCTAACACCCCATCCAGGGCCTTTATTTTTTCCCTGTTATATTACTTAACTTAATTTTCCTAGTTTCGTTGAGGCATATTTGATGTACATAAACCAACATTAAAAGCATATGATTTGATTACTTTTGACATATACATATTCATGAAACCATCACTTTGATCAAGATAATGAACGTGTCCATTACCCCGAGAGTTTGTTTTTGCCCCTTTACAAGCTCCTGTCCCTCCCTACCCTCGTCTTCCAGGTGTCCACTCTGGAATCTTCCTTCCTTACGTGCAAAGTAGGGAGGGCTGGGCTAGGGGAGCCGGGCCTTTTCCTGGCGCATGCGTGAAGGTGCGTGTGTGCAGGCGCGTGCGCATCAGCAGTGGAGGCCAGTACGCGCCCTCTATCAGCTGCGCTCCTGACGCACCTCCCTCCGTCCTGGCCTCGTTCCCTGTTACTTCTAATCCCAGAGGCCTCACCCAGCATTCCCAGCACCCCCAGTCCTCTGCTCCCTGAAGGACAAGCGCCATAGCTCCATCTGAGAGAAAGCACAGACTTGAGTGAGCCAGCCTGGATTTGAATCCTAAATCTGCCACTCACTAGCTGGATGTGCTTGGGCAGGTTAGTTAATGTCTCTCTGCTTACGTTTACTCATTTACAAAAAAGATGTAACAACAGCACCTATTTTCTATGCAGAAAGAAAATAATAGATATGAAGTAAAATAATAGATATGAAGGGCCTGGTGCCTGGTATACAGTAAGCACTTCATAATTGTCTGGCATGATGTTCCTAGACCTCGAGCTGCATTTGCTCTTTGGGAGGGGCGGCTCCCTCCCAGGCCCAAAGCCTCTTCCTCTTCCCTCTCACGACCCAGCCTCCCACTTCGCAAGGAGAGGAGGAACATCAGGAGGGAACTTCCTGGCCTCCCACCCAGCCACAAGCGGAGCTCCATCTGCGCCATCCTGGTGACTGGCTGGGGCGCAGGGAGCCCTCCCCCAGCTTTGACTTCCACCCTTCTGGTTCTTCGGGATCCTGCTCCCTCCATTCAGGAGCAGCTCTGTTCCTAGACCCGGTTCTAACAGCCCCTTCCCACGGGGGGCTATGGCCTTTTCTTTCCTAGGTTATTTTGATCAGAACATGTGCTGGGGACTCCATTGGAAAAGCCACATGGTTGCCCTCGGGGTCTAGTCTGCAGCCTGGTGAGCCCTTTCCAGAGACCCCCAGAAGGAGGAATGGTGCCAGGCCTCTGGAAACCTGGTCCTGCTTCCCCTTCCCCTCTACCTCCAATCCCGAGGGCACCAAGTCTTAGCTCGGCGGTCACAGCTCTAGCCTGCACAGCACTGGGTCTTTTTGCAGCAGCCCCAACTGGGCTCTAGGGGGTGCTGTTTCCCCATGGTGGGCTCGGCTGCCAGGGATCACTTCTTCCAAGCCCCAGCAAACATCCACTACTTGGTGAAGAGGACCGATTCAGGAAAACGGCTGGCTGGTTACTTTTGTGTGGGCTGGCATGCCCCAGGCCCCCTGCCTTTGTGCGTGTGTGGCACTGGGGATCGAACCCAGGGGCTGGTGCATGTTAGGCAAGGGACCTGCCACTGAGCTACATTCCCCAGCTCTTCAAAAACGTTGAGAAAGGCTCGCCATAGGTTGCTGAGACTGGCCTCGAACTTGTCATCCTCCTGCCTCAGCCTCCCAAGCGTCTGGGATTATAGGTGTGCGACACTATGCCCTGCTTCCTCAGGTCCTTTCTGTGGATGGTGGACAGCTCTCTGCCTTGAACCCTTCCCCATCCACGGGGGGATGCTGGGCTGCTCTCCTGACCTGTTCCCGGTGTGTGGACTCCCCAGGGCTGAGGCGGACAGCCTCTGTGAGCACAGCACATGTGTACACACGTGCCCCCTCCCCTGGGTTGCAGCCCGCCCAGTGGCTTCAGGGTGTCTCTGCGTGCCCTGGGAGCTTGACGGGCAGCTGCAAGTGGCCACATGCCTTCCCTCCTTCTCACACCAGGGACTGCTGGGCTCCTGGCTTGCCCCTGCCCTTTGGCCTCCAAGCTGTCCTGGGGTCTCTACTGGACTGGGTCAGAGGCACAGCCACAGGGGGCCACAGCTCTCGTGTCCCCCAGTCTCCTCCAGCACTCCAGAGTCTCCTCTATCACCCGTGTCACGTCCCGGCCATGCAGGCCTTGTTCCTCTGTGAAGCTTCCCTGATGCCCGGCAGGTGCCAGCTCCTGCCTCTGATGAGCCCAGGGTTCCTGCACCCTGTCCCTTTTGCAGGGACTCTACTGACCACGTGGGGAGGGGGTGTGTTCTGACAGTGCCCCTGTCAATCGACAGGCCAGGAGCTCCCCAGAGGCAGGGCATCAGATTCACCGCTCTTCCTTCGGTGGTTCACAGGGCCCGTTTTGGGGGTCCCCAAACTGGGCCCTCCTGCCCAACCTTCCTCTCCTGTTCTCCACAAGGAATCGACCCACAAGCCTGTCCCTGCCGCCACATCACCGCCCAGGTACACATCGCCTCTGACCCAGTTACCACCCGTGACTTAGGAGGCTCAGCGGCAGGGACAGAAACAGCACTGGCGGCTCCGCAGCCCTGGCCTTGATCTAATGTGTGCCACATTTTGGCTGGGTGACCTGCAGTGGGTCCCACCACTCCTCTGGGCCTCAGCTCACTTGTCTGTATGGTGAAGAAAGCAGGAGTGCCACCAGCACCAACTGTCCCTCTCGCTGCGGGGCCAGGAGCTGCCTTGCCTGATTCGCAGCATCCTACAGGGCAGGTGTTGTTTTTATGATTTTCATTTCATTTATTTATTTATTTTTGTGGTATCAGGGGTTGAACCCAGGGTGTTCCACCACTGAGCCACATCCCCAGCCCTTTTTTATGTTTTGAGACAGGGTCTTGTTAAGTTGCTGAGACTGGCCTCAAGCTTGTGATCCTCCAGCCTCAGCCTCCCAAGCCAGTGGGTTTACAGGCGTGTGCCACTGTGCCCAGTTAAGGTAAGTATCATTGATAACACCGTCACTTCAAAGACAACAAAAATGAGGTGCAGAGAGACTAAATACTGCACCCAAGGCCACACGCTGAGACTGGCTCCAGGTGGCACCTCACCCACCGTAACCTCCTGAGCCAGAATGCTGGAATCATCTCACCCAGATCCCTTAGGAGCCAGTGAGAAACTGAGGACCAAAAGAGGGCGGAGTCTTGGCCAGGATGCCCCGCCTTCCGCATGGCTCCCGTTGAAAACGCCTGGCACTGGGCGCCGTTCTCGGCCGCACAGGCACGAGCTCCTCCACTCCTCACTACACAGCACCTCCTTTTCCAGAGAACCCCAGGCCCCGAGTGAGGCACGACATGTGTTTAGCTGCGGGTTCAAAGCTGGCACTGAGGGGACAGGATCCTCACTTTATCGTCACTGCAGCAACTGGAGGGGACTCCAGCAGCTGTGGACTCCATAGCCTCTGCTGACCTCAGCTCCCTCCGCAGAGTGGCCGCCATATCCACCCACACTCAGGCTCACTGTGTGGCCCCTGGGGACCTCCTTGGGCCGTGCACCTTGAGGGGTGTCCTCACTGCTCCCGAAGGAGGCCCTCCATCTCCCTTCTGAGAGGGCAAGGGCAGGTGGGGCCCCCGTCTTTACCGCAGCAGGGGTGGCTCTGCCATATGCTGGGAGGGCCACCGTGGTGGGGGAGGGTTTCCCAAGCAAGAAGCAAGACTGAACCGCCTACCATTTCCTGTTGGCAGGCAGCTGGGCTGGTGTCACCCTGTGAAGCTACCCCATCTCAGGCCTGCTTGGAGCCCCTGCTCCCCACTTGCCTGGACACACACAGACACACGATTGTGTACACGGGCACACACGGACACACAGACACAGCATATACACATGCGCGCAGACACACGTGTGCGCACGTGCGGAGTGCTGCCAGCTTGGCAAGGTTTCACTCATTGAGTCCTCACGAGAACCCTGAGAAGGGACAGGAAGCTTCCTGTGTTTTCTGAAAAAAGCTTCGCTGAGGAATAAACTCTGTACGACAAGGCTGCCATCGGAGCGTGCAATTCAGTGATCTTAGCAACTGCCCGAGCTGGGTGACTGCGGCCGTGATGGAGTGTTGCTCGCTCGTTTATAGCTGAAGGACGGAGGCCCATTTGCCATGGAAGACAGCCACCTGGCCACCAAACTTGTTTCCTCTCTCGCAGTACCAAGTCACTGCTGGAAAGTGGCTGTCCCACAGAGCGCCCCGTCCTCAGCCTCCTTTGCATCCAGGTGTGGCCATGAGGTGGGTCCCCCTAGGGGGATGTGGACCAAAGTGTCTCCCCTGGTCTGGGGCTTCTCCAGAGTGGGAGGCTCCTCTATTCTTTCTTCTGGGTGCTGGCCTGGTGCAGAGGACTCCAAACCCTAGAGTGATGGGGTCCCAGGAAGGAAGGAGGGGCCCCGGCATCAGGAGGACCCTTGTTCCTGGATGGGCACCTCACTTCCCTGGGTTGGTATTATACTTCAAAAACACTGTGAAAAGGCAGCCACATGGTGGGCTCTCAGGCCCTGAGGAGCCCCTGTGACTTCACCTGCTGACCGGGATTACCTGTCCGCACTGTTCTGTGCCCCAGAAGTGAACTGCCGGGTCAGTCGGAGACCCGGGCTGACTTATTGCAGCAACCGGCACTGCTCCAATCCAAGCAAGGGTTATGTAGCCAGTAAGCAAAAGAGGTGCGATTTGGACCTCCGTGCGTTCAAATGCCTGGAACGTAGCCAGAGGTTACGACAGTGACAACACTGAGACCAAGTGACAAGAATCTAACTGTGGGGGTGGGTGTAGAGTCTGTGGAGAAGAGAGCCGCTCTACCCTGCTTTATAGGAGACTAACACTAGCCAAATATTTACTGAGCATTTACCACATGCTGGGTGCAGTGCTAACCATGGTGGGCTGCATCCCTTCATGATCACCGTCCTGGGAGGTAGATGCTGGCTGTTGCTATCCTTGTTTCCAGACAGGGGCACGACTGTGGCTTCAATGTCCCTTCTAAAACCCATGTTGAGATTTAATTAAGGGGTGGGATTGGGGCTGGGGAGATAGCTCAGCTGGTAGAGGGCTTGCCTTGCAAGCACAAGGCCCTGCATTCGATCCTCAGCACCGCAAAAAAAAAAAAAAAAAAAAAAAAAAGGGGTGGGATTGCAAGAGCTGGTTAGGACATAATGGTTGTGTCCTCATGAATGGGCTAATGCTATTCCTATGGGGACATGTTCCTTATGAAAGGCTGAGTCCAGTCCCCCTTGCCCTCTCCTCCTGTCCTGATGCCTTCCACTGTGGGATAGCTCAGCAAGAAGGCCCTTCCCAGATGCCAGCGCCTTGACCTCGGACTTCCAAGCCTCCGGGATTGTGAGGGATAACAGTCTGCTCATTATTAATTACCCAGTCTGTGGTCCTGTCCTGTTATAGTAGCCCTAAGTGGCCTAAGACTGCTACTGAGGAGTTCGTAATTAGCAGAGCTGTGATTTGAACTCCGCTGGGAGGCTGCAGACCCCAGGCTGTCACACTCCGTGTCCTGTGAGGCTCCTGAAGCCAGACCCAGGCAGAGCAACTCAAAATAAGACTTGGCAGGAAGAAAGTGTGTTACCCATCACTGGGGTGCAGTGGGTTGGAAGCCCATCTACTGGGGACTCAGTGGGGATGAGGCTGGACCAAGCGATGCCAGCCAGGTCATTCTGATTCTCACACAAGGATCCTAAGATCCTCTGTTCCTATGCCCAGTTCCCCTCCCCTAGGTCCTGAGAATGGGCAGACACTAAGGGTACCCTAACAAAGGCCAGGCTGGGGAGGATGCCATGGGCTGGACCCTTGTCCCTGGGTAGGTCGCCTCCCTTCTCTGGGTTAGTATTATCATTCAAAGATCGTGTGAAGAGGCAGCCCTGTGCTGGAACTCCCGGCACCGAGGACCTGTGACTTCGCCTGCTTCACAGTGCGTCTCTGAAAGCGAGGGGCAGGAGCTGCGCTCCCTGGGCCTGCACAACTGAGCCAGCTGAACACCTTCTTTGTCCTCTCACCTGCCTCCAGGCTCCTCCCTCTGATCCTGCTCATCTCTACAGTCAAAGCACTTGTCTGCAGAGCAGGTCTGGCCCCGTCCAGGCCCCGACACTCATTTTCACTGGTTTCTTGAATAAGCATGGGCTTTTCCTTTGGCTCGACGGGAACTCTCCTTTCTTTGGTGATGGCCTCTCTCTGCCCGTGTGGTTCAGGAGGGTAGGCTCCCTCTGGGGTTCAGGATTCATCCTATCTGCCTGAGATGGATATGTGACCGAACATGACCTGCTGAGGTCAAGTGCTAGGACTTCTGCTATAGCTCAGCACAGAGGCACCCTCTCGCCCTGGGCTGCAAAGCTGGAGGACAGGGGTCTGCAGCTGCTGGGGGCTGCCTGCCACCACAAGCGGGTAAGTCTGCCTGACCATGAGGCCATAAAGAGATAAGCAGAGAGGAAAGATGGAGGGATTTCTGGTGACTTGGAGCCAATTACGCTCCTGAACATTTACTTCATGAATCATTGTATTTCCTTTTTGGCTGAATGGAGCCTGCCTGCGTTGGGTTTTAGAACCCCCAACCTAAAGAGTCCAGAAAAGTGTAGGTACAATCCAGCAAGAAGCCCAGGAGCTCCTTGAAAGCAAGCCCCTGCCCCCATCAGCCAGCTATTCCCAGCACTTGGCCAGGATGTGACAAATGCGAGCTGAATAATTCTGTGCGTGTTTGGGAAGTTGTAACTTTTTATATCTTGGCTTTTCGGAATGTGACCCTGCAGGCACATAATTATTTTTCCAGGGGCGGCGTGAGGGATCTTTAGGTCCATTTCACAGACACAGAGACTGAGGGCTAGAAGGGAACAGTGCTGTGCTCAGTCACTTAGAAAGTCAGTGGCAGGGCCGGGCAAGAAGCCAGAACCACCACAGGACAAGGTGCTGTCCCCTCTGACAGCCCAGTCCCAGCCCCCCACACAGCACAGATGGGAGCAGCTGTGAGTGGCACCAGCCACTGCACAGAAAGGCTGGCAGGGCTGAGACGGATGGTGACAGCCACAGAGAGGAAAGTGACAGATAGCTAATGACCAGGGAAGCCCTGTCGAGTGCCAAGTGCCTCGTGTCATGAACTCATCTCATTCTTACACCATCCCTTGACATGGGAACTAGTATTACTCCCAAATTACAGATGAGGAAACAGAGGCATGTCCCTTGATCAAGATCATCTCATCCAGGAAGCGACAGAGCCAAGACTCAAATCAGGCATCATTAGGCACATCCAGAAGCCTACCCACTAGGCTTACTGTCTCTAAAACCATGGAGTGAACGTCACCATTTATGTTGCCAACTTCCTATCCACTGCAACCCCATTTTACGGATGAGGACACTGAGGCCCAGAGGGGAGAGGCAACTCACCCAAATTCCATCCGTTCCCCTTCTTAGCCCTTGGTCTCTGGTTTCCAGCCCCAGGTCCCCCTCCAGCCCCACGGCATTCAGCACCACGGGTATGGACAGCGCCAGGCAGGCCCAGCCCCAAAGTGCAAGACCGGTGGCGTCCCTTGAGGATCATGAGCCAGACGTGGGAGGGCTGCTGCGAGTAGGGAGCGGGCCTGTGGCTGGACAGGGCACGCTGGGTACGCTGGGTACGCTGCCCTTTATCTAACTGAGCTCCCACTGAAAGACACTTGGTCAGGCCCGACATTTTGCTACTCACTATAAACCAATGGCCTGCACACAAGTCATTTTCCAGGTATCTCTGTATGGTAAGTTCTAGAAACAGGGCTATTGGGTTGAAGGCCAGGTGTGTCTGGGGTACCTGGAGGTGCCCGACCCCCCTGCTGGGAGCTGTGCCATTGTGCCCCTGGCCCCCATGTAGTAGCGGGCTGCTTCTTGGAGGAACACACTGCTGCCACCAGCCCCTTCATCCTCTCTGGGCCTCCACGTCACTTTGGAATGAGGTCGGGCAGTTCCAAGTGGTGAGTGCTACCTTGAAGCAGGGAAAGGCTTCTCGTTTGGATAAAGTCCTTGAGAATCCATGAGACCACTGTGGCGCCCACTTGGTCACTCACCACTCATGCCCACTGGCCGAGCCAGCAGTGGCTCTCGGCCGCCACAGTTAATTTCCCAACTGGCCTTCTAGCCCCCAGAGCCTGTTGTTGTCACAGCAGCCAAGGAGCGCCACATCTCTCCCAGGCTCAGTACCTCCCTTGGCTCCCACTGCATTCCAAGGTCCTCTGATGCCAATTTGCCCCTGACCTGTTCTCTTCCCGGCCCTTCCTGCTCAATACGACGGTCTCCCTGCTGTTCCAGGCATGTTGGGTCCTGCCTGGGGCTGGTCCCTCTGCCTGGAGAGCTCTTCCCTGAGGGCCACGTGGCTCAGCTCCTTTTCCCCACACTCTGCTCAGGGGACACCCTGTTGACCAGGGCTGCCCTCCAGACCCCCAGACCCTGCTCTCCTTTTCCCCAGCAGAATGCATCATTTTCAAATGCATTATATAATTTACTGATGTACAACAACTACTGTGTGTCTTTCTCCCACTGGATCTTAAGCACCTAGAGGGCAGGAATTTGCCATCCAGTGTGGGTCACTGCTGCACCTGGGGGCTGACACGGTGCCTGGCAGATTTGAGGGAATGAGCCACTGAATCTCAGAAGTGCTGTAGGAAGGTGACCTCCTCAGGGACAACCCTGAGGGGCCTGGGGAGTAAAAGGAGCCAGGTGTGCTGGGGAGCAGGGAGACCAGGGGACAGTGACAAACAGGTCGCATTACTGCTTCCACCCAGGCACAGGACGGGGTCCCCAAGAGGGGCAGACAAGAGCGACTTGCCCAGCAGCTGCCTGAATTCCCACAGTGGGCCAGCTTGAGCTGAGGAAGTGAAGCCCCCTCTCTGGGTCCCCAAAACAGGTCTCCCTTGGAGGTCTCCCGGGCTGCCTGACTTTAACACTTTCCCTGAAAGATGTCCCTGCCCCTCATGTTAGTTTACCCCAGTGCAGAAAGCCATCAGCACGTGGACTCTCCCCGTCACTGCCAGGGAGAGGGGGACCTACAGCCAGGCTCTCTGGACCCTGAGGGAGGCTGGCAAGGTGCTTAGAGAGGCTCTGGCTCTGCCACTGCTCCCCAGGCAGCCCGGCCACCCCTCTTCCGTTTCCAATCTATGAAAGACTAATCTAGCGGTTCTTACCCTTCAGGATCAGGACCCTCTTCCCTGAGAAATGTCCCCATGCAGCAGTGCCCACTTCTATATATGAAACCAGAGGACAGGGCCCCAAGGTGCCCACAGACTCTAGACGAGACCCTTGCTTCCCCAAGGTTCTTTGACATAGGTATAGACCCTATCGAACATTCTATTCTGGTTCGAAAGGAAGAAGAGGACAATGTTCTCAAATCTCTTCCTTGTCTTCCATTCAGGGTGCAAACTGTGGCTCTGTCTCTTCTTAGCAGTGTGACCTTGGGCAGGTTGTGCACCTGCCTAAGACCCAGCTTGCCCAGCACTGCGACAGAGCTGCCCAGTGAACATGGTGGGCTGCAGCAGAACAAAAGGAGCATTTTGCAGACGCTCGGAGGGGCCTGGGAGCTGGTTCTGCGGCTGCTGCTGCAGGTGCTCTTGGTTTTCTACTCTGTCCCTGAGGCCATCTGGGCTTCCTAAATCTCACCCTGAACCCACTCCAGCCAGAAGGAACTATGATCATTTGACCTACCTCTCCCATTTCCCAGATGAGGAAACCGAGTGGAGCTGGGAGTGTTCGAGACCCAGTCTCAAGCCGGACCACACATGGCTCCTCTCTGCCCTCCCACCAGGAGCAGCCCGGGGTTCCCTGTGCAGTGTGTGGGGCTCCAGGTTTGGCTCCAGCCTCAGCCTCCCCTGCCCTCCCCTCCCAGCTGGTGCACAGTCTGCCCCTTCCCTGGGGCACAGCCTTGGTGGCTATTAATAGTCTGTGACACTGCCAGCCTGCAGCTGGTACCCAGAGCTGAACGGGCTGCTTAGCCTCTTTTGGCCCCAGGGGAGGTAGGAGGCCGGGGGGCCTCATCCTCCAGTTACTTGAGGGCCTGGAGCAGAGGCAGCCCCTGGGGCTGTGGGATGCGGTTTTCTCAGCCTTAGTGCCTGGATGAGGTGGGCAGCCCAGGCCTTGGGGGAATGGGGCAGAACGCAGAGGGCTTGTGGTCCCCGCCACTGCCTGGCGGGGCAGGGGCCTTGGCTGCATGACTGCTAGAGAGATGGCAGGAACTCCCAGACGTGGGCCTTCCCTGGCCATGGCCCTCACCCCTGCCCTCCCCTGTGCTCCTGCAGAAAGGGAATGGGGGATGGGGGATGGGGGGGTGGTCTCCCCCAGCAGGCTGTGGTCTGGGCTTGGACACCACCATGCCGGGCCATGAGGCTGAGGGCAGATCTCTCTCTCTCTGTGCCTTCTTTTCCTTGTCAGTCCAATGAGCATAATAATGATGCAGGTTCAAATAGTTAATAACAGCCAACGCTATGAGCCACTTAAAGCAAAGTGCTCTGTATACATATTGACTCACTTAAACCTTACAACAACCTTAGGAGAAGCTATTTATTATTCCCATTATATCCCTTCCAGCTAAGGAAACCGAGCAACCAGAGAAGGAAAGATTAAGTGACGTGTCCTGGGTCACACTGCTAGGAAGGGCCTTAGAGATTATCTGTCTGGCACCAGATCATTCAGTAAATATTTGTTGAGTGTCTGCTGTGTGCTGTTCTTGGACCTGGAAGACATCAGTGAGCCAGGAGAACAGTCTTGCGTGCAAGGAGCTTATGTTCTCATTTGGTGGCAGACGAGGAAGAGCCGGGCACAGTGGACAGACCTGTAATCCCAGCAATTTAGGAGGCTGAAGCAGGAGGGTCTCAAGTTCAAGGCCAGCCTCAGCAACTTGGCGAGACTGTCTCAGAATAAAATAAGGCTGGTGATTTAGCTCAGTGCTAGAACATCCCTGGGTTCAATCCCCAGTACCACATTTTTTTTTTTTTAAAGGTAGGTAAAAGATAATGTCAGCAGGGAGACACTCTGGGGGAAACTCAAGGCAGGACAGGGAAGGACACCATAGATAGGTGGTCACGAGGCCTTGCTGAGAGGCCGCAGCACGTGGATACAGAGCTGAGAGCTCTCCTGACTGCAGCGTGGGGAGGTCAGTGGTGGCCGTGTAGGCGTGCTCAGGGACAGGACTGCCCAGGGGTGGGTAAGGGGACAGGGGTAGCACCTGAGGGTGGAGGTGGAGGGGGTGGCTGTTGTCATGTAGGGCTTCAAAGACCACAACAGATTTGGTTTTCACTCTCAGTGAGATGCACTCTAAATCCTAGGCTTGAGCAAGCCCATCCTGAAGCCAACCCACATGCCAGTCCTGACTGGTAAAGGCACACCACAGTGACCTGGGTCTTGAACTCTTGCACTCAGAGACTCCCCAGGATCCAGCCAGAACAGAGACTCCTCCCTGCCCCACAATATGTTAAGAATGTGGCCAAACCCAGGCTAGGCCCTGCTGGGTCCTCCTGACAGGCCATGCTTTGTGGACTGTGCATGAATGGTGGAGTAATCTTCCCTGAACTGCAGATATGGGGACTTGAATAAAGCCCTGTCTCTGACCCTGAGCCTCCATTTTTCCACCTCTAAAAGCGGGGCTGGTGTTCTCTTTCTGCTCAGGGCTTCTGGGTACTAATATTAACAGCAAAACTTTGGTAGACACGAGGTGCCATTCACAGCACTTTACAAACATTCATTCCCTTAAACCTCAGGATGGCCCTACAAGACAGGTACTGGTATCACCCCCTTTTAAATAGACAGGGATCTGTGGCACAGAGAGGTTAGGCACCTTACCCAAAGCCACACAGCTAGGCCTGGAATGCTTTTTACCACTAAACTAAGTCAACCACAGGCCTCACGGCTCCTTTCTGGAGACACCTGGGGTCAGGGCTAGCGGGCACCTGAGCTTCCAGGCTGGGAGGGTCCTCTCTCTGCAAGGTCTTGGCTCAGAGTCAGAAGCCCTATATTCAGGGACAGCTAAGGGCCTTTCTACTATGGCGGAGGATGCTCACAGAACCAGGGACGCTGCCTTAGAGGGAGAGGGAGCTGGGGCCGTGCCGTCTCTGGGCCAGCCTCTCTGGGGCCTAACTAAGAGGAGGAGGAGTGGCTCTGTCCTGTCCAGACCCACCCTGGGGT
The DNA here is from genome assembly GCF_902686455.1 of Sciurus vulgaris. Taxonomy (NCBI): domain Eukaryota; kingdom Metazoa; phylum Chordata; class Mammalia; order Rodentia; family Sciuridae; genus Sciurus; species Sciurus vulgaris. The sequence goes on along the minus strand of NC_136479.1, from coordinate 21,207,271 downwards.
CTCCCAGTCCCAGGGGCCATCCCAACATCCAGAGGCAGTTGGAACAGTCTCTGCCCCTCCTGTGACTGCTTCAAGCTTCAGGGAAGGACAGCTACTGCAGCGGGAAGTCAGTGGTCCCGGGCCTTGGGCCAGCTCACGTACACACCCAGCAGGGTACAACAGAAACAAGAGCACTGTTCAAGCAGGGGACACCTGCAGCTCTCAGGCCTCACCTGCGGCACCACTGAGTTCTCATGCCCACGGCCTGAGTGCCCCCATTCCACACCGGAAGGGAATGCTCGGAGGATGAGTGACTCGCCCAAGGTCACCAGCCAGGCGGTGACCTCCTGGGCTCCGAGGCCTGCTTGAGGGTAGGGGGCGCTCCACGGGGGACTAAATGAGAAGACGCCCTCCGGGCCTGGCACAGTGCGCTCAGCATGGAAAATCCTTCACTGCTTCCTTCCAGCCCCGACAATGACAGGGTTCCCAGGTGGGGCTGAGCTGGGAGTCTGCACCAGTCCTCCCTCCAGGTATGGCCAAGCTATGGCGTGGATGGGGCAGGGGGCAGGCAGGAGAGGCGGCTGTGGCCCTTCCAGGTCTAGCTGCTGCTACTTCCTGAGATCCAGGAGGAGCAGGGGAGGGATTGGGGGGCCTGGAGGAGGTGCTGGTCCTGGTTCTGGCCTTGGGCCCATCTGCCTGGGGCAGAAGCCTCCGGCAGTCACTCCAGTAGAATGCCCGGCAGCCCTTGCCTGGACAGCAGAGGCTGGGGGTGAAGAGGGCCTTATCTAGGGAACTAGGGTTGGGCCACCTGGACCCTGCTCCTTAGGCTGAGCTCCAGGACAAGGTCCAGAGAACCCCCAGACCCTCAGCCTTGAACCCCATCCCCACCCCATGCACCCCAGAGCAGAACAAGGTGTTCTTAAGCACTATACGTTACTCTCGAAGATGCCTACCCTCTGTTAGGAACAGCACCAAGAGCCTTTTGCCTCCCTGGACCAGCCCAAGGAAGCATGACCTCCAGGCTTAGCCACCCTATCACCGAGGCCCCTTTGAAAAAGTGCCAACAGTTTCTGAGCATTTTTTACAGGGCAGATCCGGTCCTCAGCCCTCTTCATGATTTCACTCACTTAATCCCCCAGATGGCCCTATGTGTAAGTATTATCCCTATCTCACACATAAGTAAAACGAGGCCCAGAAAGGTTAAGTGACTTGCTGAAGGTCACACAACAGCCAGATGAGGTGCAAACCCAGAGTCCAGAGCCTGTGCTCTCAACCACAGTGCTCTGCCATCTACTTTGACCTCGGGCTGCTGTAGACCTTTGTCCTGGAAGATGGCACACTTCCTTCCAGGGCCACGTCCAGTGGCTGGGGCCCAGTGCTGGCCCCTGGCCCATCTACTTGGCAACATCCATCAGTTTCATTAACGTTTAGGGAATGCTGGGTGTTTGAGCAACTGCTGCGTCCAGGCAGCCTCCTGCCTGCCTGAAACTTAGATCTCAGTCTTAGGAAGTCAGAATGGGAGGAAGCTTATAGCTAACGGAACTTCTGTTTAATTTTCTCTGGACAGATGGGTAAACGGAGGCCTAGAGAGAAGCCTTCCTCTGAGAATCCTTGGCAAGACCTGGATCTAGAACCTTGGACTTTTGCTCCAGGGCAAGTGACACAAAATAAACAGATTTAGATGGCTGATGCCTCTAGCTCAGGGGTGGCAGCGTGAGATGCGACCAGAGCAGGGAGGCTCACTTTATGCTGAGCCCTAAAGACCCCAGATGGTCACTGCTCTGTGCAGATGCCAACCTGTGCAGGTGGAGGCAGGGGACACACGTGTGCAGAGGACACACAGAAGAAGGTCTCCTGCTGAGCAAACATTTCTCGAGCCTCTGCCCTGGGCCTTCAGACCTGGATGCCAGCAGCAGCCGCCAGCAGGTCACATAGATGAGTGAACAGGCCGGGGGCGTTCTGCGGGGCCACATGCCCGGTGCAAACAAAGTGGCCATTCTTTAGCTCCGGCATAGGGTTGCCACATCACATCTTCGGGAGGACCCCCAATCAGTATTTGAGTATGAAACCTTCCATTTTTTTTTTAAAGCACTGATAGCAAATGCAATCATGTAAAATACACCAGATCCACTCAATGCTTCTATAAGCTGTAGCTGACAACACATGCTGGACCATATGCTGGGCTCTGCCTTGACAAGGGACAAGACAGCACTGTCTCCTGGAGGTCAGAGTCTGGCTGTGCCAAGGAACTTTCACAGCACATGCAGACCCATGCCAAGGTCTCCAAGCCACCGATCCACCAACCAATCAAATTCAGCTCTTTACGATGTGCCAGCCCAGGTCAGGTCAAAAGGGGAGGTGGAGGCAGAAGCTGCCCCCAGGCCATTCTAGAGTGGGACTCTAGGCCAGGAGCACAGCATGGGACAGAGAAAACCAATTAGAAAACATGGAGGAGATGGGCTAGGAGAGGGAAGGCCAAGGAGTAAGACTGTGTCCCAGAGGTGGTTCAGGGCCAGACTGCAGCGGCCTGGACTCCTCAGCCACTTTATTCTGGACTCAGTGGGGAGCCACTGCAGACTGGAGAGGCGGGGAGGTCTTCCTCCCTGTCCTCCTCTGGCCTAGTGGTTCCCCTGGTCAATGACTCCGGTCTCCACCCTGCTTGCTCTGGTTCCACTCCCTGGCTGTGAGTGTGTGGCGAGGGCCCCAACCCACCAGGGCAGACGAACTTCTTCCCGGATGCTTAGGACACACCTGGACACTTCTCACGGTCCAACTTCTATCTACAACTGCCCGGCTGGCTGCAGAGAGAGTGGCTTGCTCTCTGTCACCCTCTCTGGGAAATGCCACATGCTTGCCCAAGGTCACACAGTCTTCAGGGCAGCTGCCTCTCCCCAGCCTGTGCTAAGGGTGGCTGCCTCAGCTGTCCTTGAATTTGCACGAGGGGCTGCAAGCAGTCCCCAGACTCCGCTTCTTCAGGTCTCATCCTTCCTTACCCTCAAGTCCAGGCCAGCAGCAGGTGTGCGGGGTGGGGAAGCAGGAGGGGCACCGATAGTGTGGAGGGGGAGAAGATGCATAAACCGCTCAGGCTCAGGGTCCCCACGTCTGCAGAAGCAGGGGGGTCAAGGTGCCTCAGGTTTGGGGTCAAGAACTGATCAACTGGAAATGATGACAGTGAGGGCCACCTCACTGTCCAGCTTAGTGTGGCTTAAGCAAACTGCCCAGGGGTCTGATCAGGAACAGGAGCAGCCCAGGAGAGATCAGGATGAAGGGGGAAAGGCCCTGACTCTAGTGCACGGTGCACAGGTGCCAGCTTAAGGTTCAAATGAGTCTATAAACAAAGGAGCTACTCGGGGGGCGCCGGGTACCCAGGGTCCTACCTGCACCTATCATCTGGGTTTGCAACCAATGCCTGCCTGCAGAGGGCTCCAAGAGAAGAGACTGGGGGAATCCCAGCAGCCCAGAGTGTTCTCTGGCATGGTCCAGCCCCTGCTCAGGATCTCCCATCCAGAATTTCAGGGGGGCTCCCCACTTCCCCATGAGTTGCAGGGCCTGGGGTTCAGGACCACCTAGGCGGAGCCAGGGGATGCTTTGCAGACTGCCTGGAAATCTAAATCAAGAAACTGGAATGGCCTCTTGGCTGTCTAGGACACACTGACCCAATCCTAGGCTTAGCCCTGGGTGTTTTGGAGGTCAGGAGAGGAGGAACTTGGGTTTACAGTCCCTGGGACATATGGGGACAGAAAAGTGCTCTGACCTGAAAGGGCTTCTTCATCTAGACTACCTCTCCTCCCCAGAGATAAGCCTCACTTTGGGGAGGGCTTGCCCCCTCCCTGTCCTGCAGGGAGTGGCCTGAGTGGTGGGCAGGGATTCCCACTCCTTCTCTCAAACACACCCCTTCCCTGCTCTCTCAGACAAAGACACCACCGAAGCCACAGTCATCACTGAGCCACAAGCTGCAGGCCCCCTCACCTGTGGACACCCCCATATTTTCTCCTCTCAGGGGACTTCACTTGAGAACTGAGGCTGGCCTTGGGGGAGTGGGGGGTATATGCACCCAGGACCTAGGAACCAGTGCTCCAGGCTCAGGATTTTGAGGAGACTCTCCACCCACTGCCCTCCTCTCCACGCACAAGGGGCTGCATCACCACTCCCTCCTGGGGCCCGGGAGCAGCGCCCAAACCTCAGGGTTAGGGTGTGGGGTGGGGGAAGGGAGGGGAGGAGGGGGCGGCTCCTCCAAGCGAGACACAAAGAGACGTCCTTCAGCCTTGGCTCCATGGCGACGCTGGGGAGGGGGAGCGCGCACCCAATACTTCCTTTCCCACCTGCAGGGATCCAGGGACCTCGGGGGCCACTCACCTGCCGCCCCTCACCTGGGTCCGACTTACCTGGGCTGGGGCCGCGGGGACGCCGCGGCAGGGGGCCTGGGCGCCGTCTCGATCTCGATCAGCCCGGCCCCGGGGGCTCAGGGCGCCACAATCATGGGCCGGGATGCGAAGGGTGCCGTCAGGGGCTCAGTCGCCCCGGTCCCGGAGCTTTGCGGGGGGTGGGGGGTCCCCGAGGCTTCTTGCTGGTGAGGGTTCCTAGATCTGGGATTTCTGTGTACCGGAGCTGGGGGGGATTAGGATCCCCTAATCTAGGGGAGTTCTGAGCTGGGTCTTCGTATCTTGAGGTGTGGAGTTGCAAGATCAGGGTCTTGGGAGGGGTTCCAGCAATCCCGTTCCGGGAGCACTGCGTTCTAGGTCTTGGGGGGCCCAGACCGAAGAGGGGGAGTCTCCGCGGAGCCGCAGGGAGATCTGTCTTCGGAATACAGAGGAAGTCTCCGCTCTCCCCCGCTGGGAAGTCGCTCGGCGTTGGATCTGGGGGGCCCCCGCTTCCTGGGGTTCGCTGGATGCCGGATGACGGGGGGATCCCCGCGCTCCGCCGCTGCGGGGCTTGCAGGGTCCCGGTCACCGGCAGGCGCTGGGAGGACGCCCCTCAGCCGCTGGGGGGCTCCGTCGCCGCCGCTACGAGCAGCCCGGCCCTGCGGTCCCGAACCCCGGCCTGGCCCGGGCTCCGGCTGCGGATCCGGCTCGCGCTCCGCCTGGCGCTCGGGCCCCAGCGCCGGTGCCCGCCCGGGCTGCGCTCCATCGCGGCATCGCGGCTCCGCCCTCCCGCCGGCGCGCACCTGCCCGCCCGGCCCGCGGCTCCGCCCTCCGGCTCGCGCGCCGCCGCCCGCCCCTTTGTCCGCCCCGCTCGGCGCGCGCGCTCGCGCACGCGCACTCCCCTCGCGCGCGCCCGCCCGCCCGCCGCGCGCTGCGGGGCGCAGAGGCTCCCCGTCCGGGGAGCGGCGCGGCGCCCCCACCCGCCTTCCGGCCGCGCTGGGTCCTAGCGCCCGTGGGCTCCCTCCCCATCCTCCCAACCCGCCTTTTCTAGGTCAGAGCCCACGAGGGGGCGAGAACGAGGTTACAAAGCACTCGGGGGAGTCTCACAGGGTCACCTGGTCCAGCTGCCTGGACCCCGAGGGACCAGACTGCCCCAGACTGTCCCAGTCAGTGCTTGTGGGGCGGAGCCTGGGTCTGTTTCAAGAAGGGAAAACAAATCCGAGTTCTCCAATTCGATAATTCACTCAGTCGTCTGTCTGTCCATCCGCCTGTCTGCCCATCTATCTAGCCATGCACCCAATCATCCTCTATCCATCCATCCCCCCACATCCGATTTCTAGCGAGACCTCAGAGAACAGTCTGCTCAGGGATGAGGTCTTAAACCAGGGTCTTGGGCTGTGGACAGCTCAGGTGCCGCGACCCCTGCTGTAAACCGGCGGTGACTAGTCAAGGAATGCAGTTGGGGTGACCGGGGCTTGGACAGAAGGGAAGAAAGGGGATTCCTGGCAGAGGTAGAGGTAGCAGCATGTGCAAAGCCACCCGGGTGTGAAGGAGCTTTGTCTGCATGATAACCGGAAATTGGTGGCCTGAATGGAAGTGGGGCGGATGAGGACAGAGATGAGATGGGGACAGTGCATCTTTCCAGGCCCTCGTCCCTCTCCCTCTCATCCTTGCAGCACATTCTGCTTTATGAGCAAGCCCCCAGCACCCCAGCCGCCTCCCCTATTTATTCTGTGCTTAGGAGTTTTTCTCGGCCCTTACCACTTTATTTCTAGAACTTTTAGATCCAGGGATTGAGAACTCAAGTACATAGGTCACATAAATGACTGGATAGGGGATGGGGATGTAGCTCAGTGGCAGAACACCTGTCTAGCATGCAGAAGGCCCTGGGTTCCATCCAGAACTGCAAAAAGGAACTGGGGTCTGGCAAAAGGCCAGGGAGCGGTGGCTATAATCTGAACTGGGATCCTCGGCTGCCTGTGGCCAGATGATATTTCAAGAAAAGCAGAAAATTCATATTCTAACATAAAATCTTCCAACTTTTAACTGTTTGTGGTGCATTCCCCAAATTCGGAAATACTGAATGGACCAGATGAACTACGCTTTGGAGACAAATCTGATCTACAAGTCTTTGGTTGGCAACCTCTACTATTGAAAATATTGCTCAGTACCTAACTTGTCTTTCTCCTGTCTCTTCTTACCTGCATGCTTCTAGAATGCAAGTCCTTTGTGGTCATCAGCTCCTTAAAATGCAAATTGAATTAAACTCCTCCCCTATATGAAATTTTCAGAACTCCCTGTTCCCTCCAGGATCAAATCTACCCTCGGAATCTTGGCGTTCAAAGCCCTTAGCATTTGAAGCCTGCCTGCCATTCCCCTGTTGAAGGAGCTTTCTCTTCTCCATTTAGCCTTGACCTCAGTAGCACTGTTCTGGAACATCTACTTTCTCTTCTTTTTGTACATTTGGTTTCCTTTATCTAGAACATTTTTCTCTTCTTTGTTTTCCAAACAAATTATCCTCCCAAATAATTCCTCTGTGGCGGTTCTTCCCCCCATCCCTCTTCTTGTCCTACCTGTGTCAAATTCTACCCTGGCTTGGTTCTAATGCTCTCCAAGGAAGGCATCGGTGCCCCCCAAACTAATAAGGGTTTGAGTCATTGGGTACATACTAGAGAGGAACTGAAGAGGGAGGAATTTGGGAAAGAATGTCATCCTGTGTCTAACAACCAAGTCCCAGGACATTAGAGCTTCGAGAGTACTTTTTATACAGGAAACTGAGCCCTGGAGAAGGCAGGGGTAGACTCAGGCCTTGACATGCTCCCAGCCATGGTTACTGCTATTGTTTGGATCTTAAATCCCCCAAAGGCCATCAAAGGTTTGGTTCTAAGATTGGTGCAATTGGAAGGTGGCAGAAACCTTTTCTGTGAGGTCTAGTGGGAGATCTTAGGTAACTTGGGGAGTGCCTTTGAAGGGAATTGGGGGCCAGGAGGCTCTTCCTCTCTCTTCTCATTCCTAGCCATGTCAGGAAGAAGCTTCCTCTGCCACATCCTCCTGCCATGCTGTACTGCCTGCCTCACCATGGGCCCAAAAGCAACGAGGCCAAGAAAACATGGGCTGAAGCATCCAAAATGGTGAGCCAAAATAAACCTTTCCTCTTTATCAGTTGATCGTGTCAGGTATTGGACAACAACGGAATGCTGACTAACGCAGTTATCAAGGGCTAGCTGAGTCAAGGCCCCTTCTGCAGAAACCTTCCTTGATCCCTCACTTGGGGCTGTGATGACCCACAATGCAATTAGTAAAAGTTTGCCAAAATGCATTGTGGGAAATAAAACCCTGTCCTCCCACTCTGCAGAGCTGAGAGGGAGCGCCATAGCCAGGAGACACGGCAAGGGTCCCACCATATTTAAACTATGGCTGCTGCCAGGAAACTTTAGACTTTATGTGTTCTGCGGTCAACAGACAAGAAGAGGAGTCACTGTCCTGGCAGAAGAAGGCAGGCCACTTTCTAGAGTGGAAACAGACAGAGATACGAGTGAAATCTAAGGATTCGCTGCTTATGAGAACCAACGGTTTGGGTCCCTTAGGACTGAAGGTTGATATAGGAAGGTGGTAGAAACTTCTGGAATGGGTAGTGGAAGGGGAAGGAGTGAGTGTCCAGTTGGGTCCCCAGACAACTGCAGCAGTGGGGAGAGGAGGCGGTAGTTTATTCGACTAACTCTTCAAAGTTTCCTCTTACAAAGAGACTCACAGTGCAGTTCAGTGGCAGAGTACATGCCTCGCATGCGCAAGACCCTGGGTTCAATCTCTAGTACTACGAGGATCATGGGGTCCGAGAAACTGCTCTGCAGCACAAGGGGAGGAAGATGGCGACCATGAACTTGTGCCACTCAGACATCAGGAAAAGTCATGCACCAAGGTTAGTAGCTATGAAACCCATCTGTGGCTCACAAAAGAGGCTCCAGTTTGTTTCCCATGGACTGATACCAGCCAAGGAACAACAGCACACCTGTTACTTGGAGACACAGACACCTGCTAATGAGCAGCCTTGAATCAAGGCCTCCCCCTTGGCTTTGTCAAAATGTCCTCAGCCCCGCAGCCTGAGTCCTTCTCTCTTCCAAGTGCTGAGTCTGGTGCAACCTGAGGGTTCTCCCAGTCCCCTCTAGCTCCTGCTCTTTCTCCAACAAATTGCTGACCCCACCCTGGCCTGCCTCTCAGAGGACTGAACCACACGACACATCTGGAGAGAGGAACTAAAGCAGCTGCTTGGGATGCTATGGGTCCTGGTCACTGACCACCTAGGGATAAACCATCTTGCCAGCTCCAAGCTGCTTCCCCAGCAATGCTGCCTTTCCAGGGGGTCTTCATGGGCATCATTTGGATAGCAGAACACAAAGATCAAACTTTGCCATGATTTCCACAGTCACATAGAAGAGAAGTTGGAAAACAGAGATCATCTCCATTCAGATTTTCTCTGTCCAGAGCCCACAACCCTTTACAGTGACGACACATTTGTATGCCCCTGGGAGGTTAGTGACTGCTTGCTTCAAGTAACCAGGAGGCCACAAACCCCAGGCACTTCTGATTATGATGCACCATCCCTATGGGCTGCATCTACAATTTTTATTTAGGTACAGGGAATTGAACCCAGGGACGCTTAACCACTGAGCCACACCCCCAGCCTTTCATATATATATATATATATATATATATATATATATATATATATTTTTTTTTTTTTTTTTTTTTTTTTTTTTTTTTTTAGAGACAGGGTCTTGCTAAGTTATTTAGGGCCTCCCTAAATTGCTGAGGCTGGCCTCATACTTGCGATCCTCCTGCTTCAGCCTCCTGAGCCGCTGGGATTATGGGCACATGCCACGGCACCCAGCTGTGGCTGCATTTTATATGCACTGATGTGGCGGAAGTTTCTGCACTGTTGGGGGTGGGGTGGGGAAGAAATTGCAGTCTTTCCCTGTCCACTAGAATCTGTACATGGTAACCTTTCAGATGGAGTTTGGGTTGTTCCAAGAGCTGTAGTAAAAGTGGTCCTTGAGGATATGGTACTGGCCATATTGATGGTCCCTATGCTGGGGAAATGATGGCATTTGGGGCTTTCCCCAGAGCATTCTGTGATGCTTCTTCTTCCTCACGACAGCCGTCTTGACAGAGGCATTCTTGACTGCTCATCTGCATGACCACAGTCTTGTCCAGGAAGAACCCCTGCCCCGAAATGGCCACCAGTACGCCAAAGACGTTGGTACTGGTGACCAGCCCACACAGCTTGATGGACCCTGGTAGCATTGGCCACTGGGTAGCTTTGAGAGCTGATCAGGTTTAAGATGACAGAAACGATAACATTTGGGGCCAGAGTACAGAAGCAGTTGACAGGCACAGGAGCATCCAGGGCCTCCAGAAGCTAGTTATTGCTGATTAGGCGAGCCAGGAAGTTCTCCAGAACCCGAGGGGGATCGGAGAGCGACAGCTCGGCAGGCCAGGATGTGCAGCAGCTGGAGGGGGCGAGTCTCCAGTCTCTTTTTGGAGAATGTCTTCTGAAGCGAGAGGCACAGTGTTCCAGAGACTGCCGACGAGCTCCCCCACCCCACGTGGAAATACAACTCTGTGACTGTGGGTGGCCAGCAGACTGCCGCTGTGATGGCGGTCAGAGCAAAAGACCTGCTTCTCTTTGGTGTCACCGACCTGCTGGGCTGAACTTGAAGTGGCTTTGAGTGGGGAATTCTGCTCCTTGCACTGAAGGTGTGCCAGGTCCTACGAGAAGAATATCTCTAAAATCATGACAGTGGCTGTTTCCGGGGATGGAACCCAGGAAATGGGATCGGGAGGGGGTGTGATGGGAATTCATCCTTCTCCGTCATGTTTCGTCTTTTTTTAGTAAAAATATCTGACACAAAGATGAGAAAATGTTAGCATTGATTCTCGTGGTAGCTGTGCACAGGTTTACACGGTCTTGTAATTTCCTTCACTTTTTTTTTTTTCCAAACAATTAAAAATTATTCAGTGGGAGTGTTTTTAAATGGGATCTTCTTTCTTTTCTTTCTTCTCTTCTCACGCACGCTAGACAAGTGCTCTGTCATTGAGCTACATCCTGAGCCTTTTTTATTTTGAGAGAGGGTCTCTCTAAGTTGCCGAGGCTGGCCTTGAACTTGCGATCCTCCTGCCTCAGCCTCCAGAGTCACTGGGATTACAGGTGTGTGCCACCATGCCCAGCTTCTTTCTTCTTCTTTTTCTCCTTCTCCTTTCCCTTTTCCTCCTCCTCCTCTTTCTCCTTCCTTACATTTTTGCAGTGCTGGGGATGGAACCCAGGATCCTGCACATGCAAGCATGCTACCATGGAGCTACACCCCCAGTCTTAAATGGGATCTTTTTAATTTTTTTTTTAGTTGTAGATGGACACAATACTTTTGTTTTATTTATTTATTTATTTATTTATTTATTTCTGTGGTGCTGAGCATCGAACCCAGTGCCTCACGTGTGCTAGGCAAATGCTCTACCACTGAGTTACAACCCCAAACCCTTAAATGGGATCTTAACAAGAAATGGGAAGAGAAGAAAGAACTTCTCCAGGATGGGATTCTGTTCTCTAAAGCAAGGTCCAAGATGATGTCATCCACCGCACTCTGAGAAGTGTGAGGATGGGCTATGGTTTGTGCCCTGGCTACGCCACCCTGACCTACTGCTCATGATGGTCCTGTGTCTCTGCGCTCCTTAGGGCTGGTGAGTGTGGCTCTTTCTCCAGGGAAGTTATAGAATGAGATCTGATAGGTCTTGACCTCTGCTGCCCTTGATCATTATGCCTCTGGACGCCAGGCAGGTTTTTGTTGTTGTTTTGTTTTTGTTTTTGTACCCGGAATTGAATTTGGGGGTGCTTAACCACCAAGTCACACCCCAGCTCTTTTTATGTTTTATTTAGAGACAGGGTCTGGATGAGATGCTTAGTGCCTTGCTGCTGAGGCTGGCTTTGAACGCGCGGTCCTCCTGCCTCAGCCTCCAGAGCCGCTGGGATTACAGGCCTGCACCACTGCTCCTGGCCAGGCAGGGCTTCTTGGAGCTGGTTCAGTCCCAGCTCTTTCCATGGGAGGGGTCACTGAAGTCACCCCAGAGAGCTGCAGACACCTGGCAGGATCCGAGAGCTGTCTAGCACACATCCCACGGGGTCTGGCTCTGATCACGTCCTAGTTTGGGTTTCTCAGAAAGAGACCCTGAGACAAGGAGTCAGGAGCAAGTCGTTTGATAGGTGAACCCAGGTAGGGGACAGGAATTCGGTGACGAGGGGGGGGTGTGTCCTCAAGCAAGTCTGCGCTGCAGGAAAAACGCAAGCAGGTCACTTGTGTGCTGGGGACCTCTCAGAGACCGTTTCCATCACGCTTCTGAGTTACCCGGTCCGAGGACAAGGGCTGGCGGGGCGCTGGGCGGGGCGGGACTGGAGCTGCTGGGCGGGGCTGCGGAAGCGGCGGAGCAGGCTGAAGCCAGAAGGCTCTGGAAAAGAGATGAGGATGCAGGCAAGTGGAAGTCGGGAAGCCGGCCAAGGATGTATGGGAGGGTGGGTCTGCCACAAACGCCCTGCGCTTGGAACAAGGCCCTAGACCTGCCACGACGTCTGCGGAGTGCCGGAGGCTCTTATTCAGCTCGTTCTCTGCTCTCTCTGCTAACAGAGCCCTGCTTTCCTTTGGGAATTTACACTCCCTGTCATAGCCCGCTGTACTCATTAGGGGTCCTGATAATAGGGGGCCCCACAGGGGGCTTACCTTCAACTCTAAGGCTGGTCTTGTGACCCAGCTCCCACCAATCAGTGGATAACATCCCCTGGGTAGAGCGATGGTTTCTGAGATGGGTCTGTGCCCCCAGTCGGGAGAATAGGATGGGTTCTCTCCATTGCACTGAAAGGTGGCAGGGTGTAGGCCTGGAGTTCCACCAGCAGGGAGAACCTCCCAGAGGAAGACGCCAACGCAGCAGATGGCAGAGCAGAGAGATGGAGACAGTCAGAAGGCTGACATTGCTTGTGCCCCTTGATCTAGCCATACCTGAAGACTTTTTAGTTCTGTGACCCAATAAATTCTTTTTTGTGTTTAAGTCAGAGACTTGGGTCTCTATTACTTATGACCCCAAGCTCGCTGCACTGGGTGTACATGCGGGTTTCTAAAGCATTTAAAAATGCAGGAATAAGTGAAACATTGGCTCATCTGCTCTGTATACTCACTATTCCCGCATTCTCTATTTCCTTAGCGTCTCAGGTTGTGTAAGGGGGTTTTTCAGAGGAAGCTCAGCCCGGCCAGGAAGAGGTCTGAGTCCTTGGAGTCCAGCTCCTGTCCCTACGGGTGGAGCTGGGTCTGGTCAGGGCTCAGCAGGCTGGACAGCTGCCGGGGCTGCCTGTGGAAGCTCCAAGAATCTCGGCACCAAGGCATGCGTGTGTTCAGAGGCACCCATGGTAGGAAGGTGCTGGGATAAAGATGGGCTAAACAGCCCGTCCTGGCCCGCGGGAGCTTCCAGTTGAGTGTTGGGGGAGACATACTTTCATCAGACCAAGACACACAAAATTGACCTTGACCAGGGTACCAAAGAGAGACAAAGGCTAAGGGCTTCCTGGAGGTGGAGGAAGTGATGGCTGCATTGAGATCTGCAGGGTGAGCGGGAGCACCATGGGCCAAGGCCCTACCAGTGCTCAGGCCCCTCTCACCTCTTCCCCCACAATGGGCTCTAAAGGCCATCTCTCCCCAGAGCCCAGTCCCTGCAATTGGAACATACTCTTTCTCCTTCCTGCCTTTGAGATCTTGCACTCCTCAACCCTGGAAAGTTCTACCTGATGTCTAACCTGCATCCTGCCTGCTGCCTGTGCCACCTACTGTCTTTGCATGGGTACTAGGGGAGATGATGGGCTGCTGAGCGCCTCTCTCCAAATGTTTTTTGAGTCATTTCTCAGGCATGAGTCTCTAGGCTGAGTAGACATCTAGGATGCACAGGTGTTTTCACCAGGAGAGAACCTTCCTCCAGATGAGGAAACCAAGGCCCAGAGAGCCAGGCCCTGCACCAACAGGGCCAGTGTCTTCCACCCCTGGAGCAGAAGGGAACTCCGTCCCGAGCCCTTCTTGCCACCGATCTCCTCCCCTCCCCAGACCAAGAGCCCCACCCAGCTGCAGCCTCCAGCCCAGTCTGTCCCTGGCAGCCCCAGACCCTGGGAGATGGCACCGCTGGCTGCCCCCTCCCCTCCTTCAGCCGCTCGCCCTAGGAGCTTCCATTCACGCCACCCACTTATTTAGTTCCTGGATCTGTGCCAGGCTGCATTTGAAACACTGTATACATTGTAACTACTTCAAATTCGCCAGGACCCTTGGCATGGCGCTGCCACCTTATATCACAGACATGCAAGTGGAGGAGCCTGTGAGGATCCTGTAATCCGCGGGACCTGAGCCCACGCAGGCGCCTGGTCAGGTCCCCACCCGCTCCTGGTCCGAGCCCCGCCCGGCTGCCTCCTGTCTTCTTGAGCCCTCGATTCCATCTGATCCCATTTCCCTCTCTCTCCGCATGCACCTCCCCGTCCCCATTTCCATTCCAGCCTATGGGCTGCTGCCGGGGAGGCCACTGTCCTGGTGTCCTGGGACTGGGAGGAAGGACAGCGGGCAGCTTGGGTGCCCAGGCCACACCTGCTCCCTTCCCAGCTCTTGGGGACTAGGCTGAGGGGCTGGAGGAGGCGGGCAGGGGCTGCTGCGGAGGGGGCTGGGCGGAGCGGGCCTGCAAGCCCTAATTAAGCGAGTTAATTAGGAGGCGGGGGGGGGGGGGCGGCCTCGTGGGAGTTAATGAGCCTGGCTAATTAAGTGGATCCCTGAGAATGGCTTGAATTCTAGTGGCTGGGGACAGACAGGGGCTCAACCAGGATGGAGGGAGGGGGACAGACGCCAGTAGGCTCCCTGGTGTCACCAGGGCTTGTCTGAGGCCATTATGGAAGTCTGTGGCCACCACTGGGGGCTGAGGCCACTGAGGCCACTACCACCCCCGGGGTCTCTTTGGCAGTTGCCGGCAGGGTCTGGAGTCCTCACCGGCCATGTCTGGTCTTGACACCTGGGCCCGAAGTCAACACGGAGTCTCTCGTCACCCAGTCCCCAACTGTGCAAGCTAGATCCCTGTGAATGTGTCAGAGGATGAGGATGGAATTTGAGCCCCCCAGGACCCTTCAGAGCAACAGCGACAAACCCTGGGACTTGTCGGGGACCTTGGCAGCCACCCCACCCCTCTCATGGCTCGGATTGCAAAGTCAGCTGCCCTAACATTGCCAGGGGACAGGGGCCACAGGTCCTCCTCCCAGCTCACAGAGGGGACAGTTGGGGCCCAGGGAAGAGGAAGGGGCTTGACCTGGCTCCACCCCAGCCTGCTGCTCAGGCCTGGGATGCGGAGTCATGGGGTGGGCAGGGAATGTTCTCTTCCAGGCCTGGCGCCAGTCACCTTGCAGGCCACCAGCTGTCCCATGAGCCTGAGGACTTTCTCTTGGTTGGCCTGGTTCTAACTGCGGAGTCCTAAATAACACCAACGGCTCCTCAGGACAGAGCACTCAGCACCTGTGAGGTGCCAGCCCTTGCCACCAGGGTCACTTACGGAACAAAGGGCACAGTCCCTTGTTCCGAAAGCAGAAGGGAAAAAAAAAAAAGCCCTTTCTTTCCTCCCGAGGTTGTTCTCAGTCTGTTGTGGTGGCTTTATTTCCTATTTAATGTCACGCTCCCTTGGGCACGGAAACTAGCTGAGCAGGTGCAAACCCTCACAGGAGCCTGGGCCACCTGGCTGAACACCTAGGGATAATCCACCCGACCCAGGCCCCCTGAGGGGCAGTGGCCGTCCAGAAGCTGTGGGGTGGGGCTGGAGCTGACTGCGCATGCTCTGCTGTCCCTTGGGGCTACACTTACAAATTCAAAGATGAACTGATTTAAGAATCTCAAGACATCAGCCAGGTGTGGTGGTGCACACCTGTAACCTCAGCCACTTGGGAGGTGGAGGCTGGAAGATGGCAAGTTAGAGGTCAGCCTCAGCCACTCAGTGAGAGATCCTCGGCAGCACCTTAGCGAGAGCCTGCCTCCAAACAAAAAAAGTAAAAAGGATGGAGGGCGTAGCTCAGTGGGACATCCTGGGTTCAGTCCCCCGTACCCAGGAAGAATTTCCAGTCACCAACCAGACAGCGGGAAACCCCACGCTTCCTTACTGGCCGCATACCCACAAAACTGACCCTGCTGGACCCAGGTGACCTGGCCAAAGCCTCCTGGCCACGCCGTGAGCTTGGTACAGTTACCGCCCTCCTTGTACATATTTGTTATTCACACATTCAATTACCGATTATTTGTTTATTTATGTATTTATTTACTGTGGTGCTGGGGAGGGAACCCAGAGCTGATGGAATTCCACCTCTGGGGTACAGGAGAGCCGGGAGGGAAGTGGCCCCGGAAGTGCCACATTCCCTCCTGCTGCCCAAGAGGTCACTGGCTGTGCCCTTGCCTGGCAACCACGTCACCCATGGAGAAATGTCACTGCCCGGCACCCAAGGCAAACACTCCACCATTGGGCTACACCTCGAGCCCCAGATATTTCTTGAGTGTGTGCTGAACACTGTTTGTGATGAACAAAATAGAGAAAAATCTGTCCTCATGGGGCCTCTGCAAGACGACAAACAAGATGAATAAGTAAATGATTATGCTTCAAGGGATTAGCACAAAAGCAGAAGTAAAGCAGAGAACGGGGTGGCTGCAGGGAAGTCCTCACAGAGACGCTGACACTTGAGCTGAGACTCGAAGTAAGTGAGGGAGGGAGCCTAGAAGATAGGCGGAGGCGGGCAGGGGGAACAGCCAGTGCAAAGGCCCTGTGGTCAGAGTGTGTTGGGATGTTCTGGGACCATGAAGATGCCTGTGTGGTTGGAGAAGCATGGGAGATGAGAGGTGATGGAGACAGCTCATTAGGGCCACTGTGAGGTCTTTGATTTTGAGTGAGGTGGGAAGGTCCCGAGCAGAGGAGGGCTATGTCAGGTTTAACAGGCTCCCTCTGGCTGTTGTGAGGAGAACAGACTGTGGAGGGAGGCAAGACGGAGGCAAAAGGGAGGCAAAAGGGAGGCAAGAGGGAGGAGGCTACGGCCCCAGACTGTGGGAGAAGATAGCAGCTTGGACCAGGGTGGCAGGAGTGGAGCGGGGAGAAGCAGTCAGACCAAATAGGATTCTCAGTCACCCAGATGTGCTGGCAGGTACACAGGGCAGGAGGCTGGGGCTGGAGGATGGGGGATGCAGGGTTCTGCACCAGGCGCCTGGACCATGGAGTCCCTTGGGCATTTGAGGACACGGTGCTCTCTCCCAGTCTGGCTCCCAGGATTCCTCACCCCTCCTGGGGTGCCCTCCCCCCACTTCCTCACCCCACCTGGCCCAGTGGCTGCAATGTGGAAATACCTCCATGGACCTACTTCTGCAGTTCCTAACAGGATCACAGGCTGAGATGCCCACAGGGGCCAGGAAGGTACAGGGGACTGGCTGGGGCAGGGACAGAGGTCAACCGGAGAGCCCTGGACCAAGAAAGGGATCCTCTGCTGTTCGTGGGAATGTAGACTCAGATTCTCAGAGCTTCTAATTTTTCCAGGGAAGGTAGAAATCTGGATCTTAGACCACAATGACCTGCTTTTTAAATATCAGCAAATCATTTTTGAAAGTCACCCTTCTGAGGGACCAAGGGCTGAGGGGGCCTCCATGCTCCGGGTCTCTGATTCCTGCCTGCTGCAATACCTGGGAGTGTAGATGCCACTTGGGGTCTGGCTGATAGCTTGGCTCTTGGCTGGATTGGGCAGGAGCCCCGTGAGGACCAGTTAGAATTGCTAGGAGGGAGCAGCTTGGGTGCTGGGCAGTGACATTTCTCCATGGGTGACGTGGTTGCCAGGCAAGGGCACGCCAGTGACCCCTTGGGCAGCAGGAGGGAGTGTGGCACTTCCGGGGCCACTTCCCTCCCGGCTCTCCTGTACCCCAGAGGTGGATTCCATCTCTCTCCCTGTGTCTGGCCTGGGACAAGGCTGGGCAGAGGGACTGCAGAGAATCAGGAGGCAGCGGCCATGGCAAAACCTCCTCCATTCCTCCATCATCACTAAGACCAGCCTTCTCACTCTGGTGCTGCTTCCTCTCAACCATCCTTGGAATGGCTCAGAAGAACCAATTAGTGCTGTGCCCATTTTTTTGTGGGGGGCGGGGGTATGGAGGGATTGAACCCACGGCTGCTTAACCACTGAGCCACATCTCCAGCCCTGTTTTATGTTTTATTTACAGACAGGGTCTTGCTGAATTGCTTAGCGCCTCGCTAAGTGGCTGAGGCTGGCTTTGAACTCTTGATCCTCCTGCCTCAGCCTCCTGAGCCACTGGGATCACAGGCATGTGCCACCACACCTAGCCTGGTGTGACCATTTTATGACTGATGAAGCCATAGAGGCTTTGGGTAACGTGGCCAAGTTCAAAGACCCGAAGTAGAGGGCCTGGGGTTAAACCTAGGGTATGAGGCTGCAAAATCCCAACTTCCAACACCGAAGTTGTCAGAGAAAGAGACTTTGCGGTGCCAGTTCCCGCTTGTGTGAGCGCAGCGCTCCCTCTAGTGGCCGATCTGCTACAGTGCAGGGCAGACCAAGGGACGGCGGTGGGAAGAGCCCGGTTCACTGTCTGGATCACTCACATTTCCATCTTCTGCTCTTCACAGCCCTGAACCTGCAGCCCCTACCCAGCGGGTCCACCCAAGGCCCTTTAACGAATTCAAGGTCTTCATTTGTGCCATCCCCGTGGCCCTTCTTGTTGTTCCTGTTTTTCTTTTTCTCTATTAGAACCTGGGTCTCTGTCTACACTGGGGTTCTCAAACTGGGGCACATTGTAATCTCCAGCCAGGTCAGAAAACTCAGTGTCCTTCCCGCCACCGTTAGACTTTGGGGGTACAGAGCTCACGGGGGAGGGCGGGGGAGATCTCAAGCAGTCTGGAGCTGGCCTCTCAGTGCCCTGGCATCCTGGCGGCACCTTTAAAGCTCTCCACTCCTTTGGCACCCGCCAAAGGACCTCCTAATCTCCCGCCCCTCTGAAATCTCGGTCTCTGTTCTGTCCCTCTGTCCTCTTCATCGCTTGCCCAGGCCTGCGTGTGAAGACTCTTTGACCTCACAGAGACTGCCAACCCACCCCTACCTCGCCTTCTTCCTACCCAGCACCCTCCCCTGCCACTGTCCACCCAGCCCGCCCGGGCTCCGCCTCCACACTAGGACCGCTGCCAGTCGCGCCCCCGCTGCTGCTGCTGAGTACCTGCTCGGTTCAGCACCAGCCCAGCCCGCTCTCCGCCCGCACTCAGCGAGCCCCACGCCAGGCTGGTGGCTTCCCTTCTCATTCAGGGGCACACCTCCAAGGGGCACGCGTCGCTGCGCGCAGCCCCACTCTGCCTGCCGTCGCTCCTTCCTGGTCTCTCTCAGCAGCGCTTCTCAGATTCCCCTTCACTTGTGAATAAATCTAGGGATCTTGGAGAGGCCAGGGGCTCTGCACGTCTCGCCAGCCCCAGGTGCTGCCAGTGTGGGTCCGCAGACCCCAGCCGCACAGCAAGGTCTCGGCTCACTCTTTTCCCACCTCCTCTCTCCGCCAGCCTTCGCTCCCACTTCACCGGGAAAACAGATGGATCCGATTCTCTTCCATTGTCTCCCTCCATCAGCACAAGTGCTCCGGCCCCGCCCTGCTCCGGGGCTTCTTCCCAGGCACCGCTGGGGGAGGAGGGCCCTTCCCGTAGGGCCAACCGCACTGTACACGGGCGCAGGGACCTCGTTTCCTCCTGGGCGGTCACCTTGTTCTTTCCCCAGAGGCACCCTCCTGAGCCCTGGGGTCTCCTCCTTGACGCACGTCTCTCCCCATTTCTTGGTTCCTCTGCTCCCCCTACCCGCCCATGCCGTACTGGGGACTGAACCCAGGGCTTTGCACGTGCTAGGCAAGCCATCTACCACCCAGCCCTTTTTATTCTGAGGCAGGGTCTTGCTAAATTGCCCAGGCTGGACTTGAACTTGGATCTTCCTCTCTCAGCCTCCTGAGAAGCTGGATTACACCACACCTGGCCATGACCTGCTTTTTGGAGGGAGGGGCACCAGGGATTGAACCCAGGGGCGCTTAACTACTGAGTCACATCTCCAGCGCTTTTTTACATTTTATTTAGAGAAAGGGTCTCACTGAGTTGCTTAGGGTTGCTGAGGCTGGCGTTGAACTCGAGATCCTCCTGCCTCAGCCTCTCCAGTCTCTGGAATTACAGGCGTGGGCCACCAAACTTGGCCATTTTCCAGCCTCTTAAGGACAATCATTTCAACTCCTTTAACTGATCATTAGTAATTTTTTTTTTTTTTTTTTTTTACCTCCATGTTTTCTCCAGAACAATTTCCCACTTTGGGAGGTGAGGATTTAGCTCTTTTGTGTCCTCTCCCTCTCTGGCCCACTTCCACTTCCTGTCTCCTACCCCACAATACAGTGGTATCGTAATATCGATCAGACTGGTTATGTTTACATCTTGTGGAAACAGTTACAGCTCTGGGTAGAATCCTCTGATTTTTTTCCCTTTTTGTAATTGACTTTCTTTTTCAGTGAAGCTTTAAGTTTACAGAACAACTGAGCAGAAAGTGGTTGAATCTACCAAGAGGAGATCTTTTAGGTTTGTCACATAGTCCTTCCCCCACAGGTCCTATTATTAACATCTTGCATTAGTGTGGCATGCTCGTTACCCTTAACGAACCAGGAGTGATGCACTGTCGTTAGTTCGAGTTTGCATGGGACTTGACAAAAGCCTATGCTTTTGTCATAGCATGTCCTAAGCCGTCATGGATCCACCATGACGGCTTCATAGAGCATGGTATCACAGCCAGTTGTGGTGGCGCTCACCTGCAATCCCAGCGACTCAAGAGGCTGAAACAGAGGGTGGCAAGTTCAAAGACAGCCTCAGCAACTTAGTGAGGCCCTAAGCGACTTAGCGAGTACTCTCCCTCCCCACCCCCCCCCCCCAAAAAAAAGCAAGGGCTGGGGATGTGGATCAGGGTTAAGCGCCCCTGGGTTCAATCCCTGGTACCTAAGTAAATAAATAAATAAATTGATTAATTAAATAAATAAAATAAAATAAGAGAATAGCATCACTGTGCCACCCAGTCATCCCTGCCTCTCTCCCCTCAAGTCCTTGGCAGACTGATCTTTTTTGTTTTTATGGTTTTGGTTTTTTCACATCATCATAATGTTGGAGTCACACAGTACTTTTCAGACTGACTTCTTTCACTTAGCAATATGCACTTAGGGCTCTTCTAGTGCGTTTTGTGGCCTGATGGCTCATTTCTTTGATTGCTCAGCCCATTACGTGAAGATACCTATTGAAGAACAGTGTGCTCGCTTCCAAGTTTTGAGTAAAGCTCCTGCACACACTCATGCGCAGACATAGCACTAAAAGCAAGTAACAGAACCAGAAATAGAACCCAGGTGAATTGGTATATGCCTTTAATCCCAGCTACTCGGGACTGAGACTGAGGTAGGAGGATTGCAAGTTTGAGGCCATTCTGGGCAATTTAGTGAGAGCCTGATCAGAATAAAATAAAAAGGACTGGAGGTGTAAGTCAGTAGCAGAGCCCTTGCAGGGTATGAGCGAGGTCGCAGGTTTGATTTCCAGTACTGGAATTAAAAACCAAAAGCAAAACACAACCTGGGACTTTATCAAACTAAAACCTTCTGTAGAGCAAAAGAAACCATCAACAGCACAAAGGGCACCTGCGAAGGAGAGAAAATGTTTGCAAACCATACATCTGATTAAGAGGTGATCTCCAAAAAAATATAACTTAATAGCAAAAAGAAAACAACAACAACAACAAAAAACTTAGCTGAGCATGGTTGAGTACCCAGCAACTGGGGAGGCTGAGGCAGGAACATCCCAAGTTCAAAGTCAGCCTGGGCAACTTAGTGAGATCCTCAGCAGCTTAGCTGAGGGGAAGCAGGATTGACTTTCTTCTCCATCCTAGACAGTTACCTGTCCCTGAGTGCACACCCACCAAAGGAAGGAAGTAATTCAGACTTTGGGGATAGCACCAGAAGATCTCAGAAATGACTGTCTCCCACATTAACAAGTGAATACAACTCCAGGTAGTCACCTCTTTAAAAGCCCCCTGTTCCTACTGATGGGCAGAATCACAGCCTCTGGGACAGGAGTCCCCTGTGTTTCTCCTTTGCTGGCAAAGCAATAAAACTTTTTTTTTCTTTTTCTAAGGAGAGAGAAAAAAAAAAAAAAGGGCTGGGATATAGCTCAGCGATAAAGTATCCCTGGGTCAATCCCCAATACCAAAAAACAAACAAACAAAACAAAACAACAACCTAGTAAGCTAATTAAAAATGGGTTAAGGTCCCAGTACTGGGGAAAAAAAAAAAAAAAGGCAAAAGATGTAAATAGATATTTCTCCAAGGGAGACGTATAAATGGCCAATAGGTATTTTTTAAAATGTTCAGTGTCACTAATCATCAGGGAAATGTGCATCAAAACCACACCTCTTGGAATGGCAATTTTCAAGAAAAAATAAGTGCTGGCAATGACTTGAAGCCATTGGAACTCTTGTAAGTTGTTGATGGGAATTCAAAGTGGTACAGCCACTGTGTAAACCAGCACGCAGGTTCCTCAAAAACTGAAAGCAGAACTACCACAGGGTCCAGAATCCCATGGGTGGGTATTTACCTGGAAAAATTGAAATCAAGATCTTGAGGAGATATCAGTGACCCTGTGTTCACTGCAACACTATCCACAATAATTATGCCATGGGAATAACTCAAGTGTCTTTTTTGGGATCTAACCCAAGTGTGTTTACCACTGAGTTACATTCTCAGCCCTCTTTTTAAATTTTAAGACAGGGTCTCACTTAATTACTTAGGGTCTTGCTAAATTGCTGAGGCTGACTTTGAACTTGTGGTCCTGCTGCCTCAGCCTTCCCATCCACCGGGATTACAGGCATGCGCCCCAGCGCTATCAACAGATGAATGCATAAAGGAAACGTGGCGTGTACATACAATGGAATCCTTGAAGCCTTTAGAAAGAAGGAAATTCTGGCCGGTGTGGTGGTGCAGGCCTGTAATCTCAGCAGTTTGGGAGGCTGAGGAAGGAGGATCTCGAGTTCAAAGCCGGCCTCAGCAGGGCAGAGGCACTAAGCAACTCAGTGAGACCCTGTCTCTAAATAAAATACCAAAAAGGGCTGGGGATGTGGCTCAGTGGCTGAGTGCCCCTGAGTTCAATCCCCAGTATGAAAAAAAAAAAAAAAAAAAAAGAGGAAATTCTGCAATACTGTAATATTCAACAATAAAACATTCTGCAGAAGTGGACACTTTGGAGAAGGGCCTTGTGCTGAGTGATATCAACCAACACAGAAAGACAAGTGCTGCTGGATTTCACTTACACGAGGTAAATTCATAGACGTTGGTTCTACAGTTGCCAGGGTGGTGGGGAGGAACCCAGGGAACTACTAATCAATGGGCATCAAGTTTCAGTTGAACAGTATGGATAAGCTCTAGAGATATACCTGTAGCTGTGTTTCAATAAAACTTTATTTAAAAACAGAAGACATGGGCTGGGGCTGCTCAGGGGTAGAGCACTTACCTAGCCTGTGTTAGGCACTGGGTTCGATCCTCAGTACCACATAAAAATAAATCAATAAAATAAAGGTACTGTGTCCATCTACAATTAAATATATATATGTGTATATGTATAAATTTATATATATATATATATATAAATTAAAAAAAAAAAACAGAAGACATGTTGGACTTGGCCCACAGACTATAGTTGCTGATCCCGTTTCAACCCTTTACCATTTCTGCTGATAGTCTTAATTTCCAAAAGGTTTTCTTTCCCTCCCTCCCTTTCTTCCTTCTTTCCTCCCTCCCTCCCTCCCTGTCTCTGTCTCTGTCTCTCTCTCTCCACACACACACACCACACACACATACTAGGGATCAAACCCATGGCCTGGCACATGCCAGCTAAGCACATGATCCACAATGAGCTGCATTCCAAGCCCGCCTTTTTCTTTCCCCCGCTCATTCTTGGAGGTGTGCGCCTAGCCTGCCCCTCACTGCCCCCAAAGCATCTAGCTTTCGTTTCATCATTCGATATTTCTTCTTAGATCTCTGAAGTCATAGTAGTAGGCTCGTTTTCCCTGCAGGGGCCATCTCCTCCTCATTCTGTGCGTTTGGGCTCTTCCTCTTCTAAGGCAGCCTTTCCTCAGATGTGCCTCCCTGGTTATCTGCTCAGACTTCAGAAGTTTCAAAAGCCAATAGAAATCACAGCAGTGGTCGCCTCAGTGGGCGAGGTGGGAGCTGGATGGACCAGGTCGTGATGTAACTTTCTGGGCGATGGACACGTTCTCTACCTTCATCCACGTGTGGGCGACACAGGTACGTACACGTCTGTCAAAATTCCTTAAACGGATCGATCACTTAAGACCTTTGCATTTCACTTTAAGTAGACTCTATCTCAATTTTTAAAACTATGATTTATAAAAGCAAGCTGATGAGAAACCTACTGGTGGCCAGTTGACTTGGGGGTTCAATATGGGGAGTTCGGGCTGCGCCGTTTCCTTGGGAAATCCCTGAGGTCGCTGTATCTGCATTTTCTTTTCTTGGTTAACTCAGACTGTCAGCTGGGGGTGTAGTTCCAACGTAGAGCTCTATGTGAGGCCTTGGCTTCCATCCCCAACACCAAAAGATAAGATGATATAATATAATAAAATAAAGAGCTAATACCAACAGGCACACACACACACACACACACACACACACGGCCACTTGGAGGATACAGAAACTATGCAGGGAGCAGAACTAGAAGAGGAAACAGAAGAACCGTAACCAAATACTCATCACTCATATATCCAGAGAGGGAAGGGGCCGCCTTAGGCCCTCCTGAGACTTCAGAGAGTCAAGAGCAGACCCTCTGATTCTGGAGACCCAAAGGGGGATGAAGGCCCGGGGTCTCCCCGCTTCAGGAAGGAGCAGCCACACCTGTGGGGTACAAACGCTGCCCTCCTTGGTGCCCAGAGCGCCCAGGCCCAGATGCCCTGTGTGTCCTCTCTGGGGAATAAACCTCCAGGCTCTGTAGAGCGGAGGGACACCGTCCAGTCCAGCTGTGCTGGTGGACAAGGACCTCTGAGGATTAAACCCCTTCTCAAACCAATCCCCCTGCTTTTGGCTCCAGCTTTGTTCTCATTTTCCTGAACACAGGTGCCTGCTGGGGGATCTACGGCCTCCTTGGCGTGCCCACTCTCGGCGTCCAATTCACGTAAAGAGCACCTTCCTCCATCTATTTAGTCAGCTCCCACACGCTCATGCCCCCAAATGCCGCCGCTGCAGCCCCCTCCTCTGTGGAGGGGCACTCGCAGGGGTGCCCTGGGAGGCAGGACCCCAGCCCTGCAGAGTCGCGTCGGAGTCCAGGGAACCTGTGGCTCTGTTACCTTTCCTGGCCTCAGAGACTTTGTGAATGTGGTTGAGGTTAAGGACTTTGAGTTGAGAAAATGATGCTGGATTATTCAGGTGAACCCCAGTTGCTATGCTTTGAATGTGTCCCCCCAGTTCACGTGCTGGAACCTAAATTCCTGCCCTGGGAGGTGGGGCCTAGCGGGAAGTGTCAGGGTCACCAGGGGATGAATATCTTTCTCTCCCGAGTGAGTTCTTGCTCTGGAAGGCCCACAACAGTGAGGTCAGGTTGTTAGAAGTGAGTCACCCCGAGTTATGCCTCTTTCCCACGCGCCCACTTCCCCTCTGCTTTCCAACATGTGTTGAAGCAGCACAAAACCCTCACCAGAAGCTGCACCATGCTCTTGGGCTTCCCAGCCTCTAAAACCATGACCCAAATAAGCCTCTCTTCTTTATAAATCACCCAGTCTCTGGTATTTTGTTATTGCAGCAAAAAAAGGACTAAGACACCAATCTAATCTCATGAATCATTCAAACCTTCCCCTGCTGTGGTCAGGGAGAGTGATGGGATGGGAGGAGGCCAAAGAGATGCCACCTTGCCGAGTCCGCAGGCAGTTGAGGGCCAACAGAGGCAAGGCACGTGCCCTTTGGAAGCTGGAAAAGTCAAGAAAACGGACTCTCCCTTATAGCGTCCCGAAAGTTTTTCCAGAAAGACCTTGCTTATTGACACTTTGATTTTAGCTCAGCACTTTTGATCTGGTATATAGAATTGTAGGGAAACAAATTAGTTTGGTTTTAGGAAACTAAGTTTGTGGTGATTTGTTATGGAAGCGATTGAAGACCAATGAACATAGAGCTAGAGTTGGGATGTTGTCCCCCAAGACCCATGGGTTTAAAATAAGCCTTGGTTCTCAGGGTGGTGTCTGAGACCTCTAAGAGATGGGGCTCAGTGACAGGTCTGTAGATCACTGGGGCTGTACCCTAGAAGGAGACCCTTCCTCCCCATCTCTTCCTCACTCTTTTTGTGGTGCTGGGGATCAAACCCAGGGTCTTGTGCATTCTAGGCAAGTGCAGGACCACTGAGTTATACCCTCGACTCTTTTCATTTTTCATAATTAGAAAGGGTCTCACTAAATTGCCCAGGCTGGCCTTGAACTTGAGATCCTCCTTCCTCACACTCCTGAGTAGCTGAGATTATAAGCATGCACCACCAAGTCCAGCTACCTTTTCTCTCTATAAATGGCTTATCTCAGGTATTTCATTACAGTGATGGAAAGCTAATACACCTATGTTAAAAAATTCACTCACAATGATCTAAATATGGTTTGAGGACACAGAAGTTAGACCATCGTTAATCAGAAGTCACTGCTCAGACCTGCTGTCATCTCTAGCCCTTCATGACATGTTCTCATCCAAGTCACTTTTGACTTTTATGTCACTAAACCTGTTCCTGTTTTCCTTGAAAACATCTTTTAAGCCAATTTAAAAAAAAATTGTTTTAGTTGTAGGTGGACACAATACCTTTATTTTATTTTTATGTGGTGCTGAGAATCGAACCCAGGGCCCCACACATGCTAGGCAAGTGCTCTACCAATGAGCCAGGACCCCAGTCCTCTTTTAAGCCAATTGACTGCTCCTTCTCTCTGTCTTGAGACATTCTCTGGTTCCCTTGGCTACATGTATCCTTGGATTTCACCAGCTGCTCTACTCAGCTGACTTCCTGGATTCTCTTCCACATGATCTCAACAGTGTGGTGTTCCTCAGTCCTGAAGCCTCTTCTGTCCCTTCTCTTGCCAGTGTGATCTCATGGCTTTCAATGTCATCTTATGGGGTCACATGTTTCTTGAGTCTGGAATGTCCTGAAAAGGTCCAAAAGTTGAAGGTTTGATCACCAGGCAAAAGGTGGTGGAACCTTTAAGAGGCGGGGCCAAGCGAGAGGAATTTGGGCTATTGGGGGCATGCCCTTGAAGGTGATGTTGAACCACAGCCCCTAACTCTCTTTCTTTGCTTCCCAATCACCATGAGGTGAGCAGCTTTGTCCTACCATGCACTCCCCACCATGATGCTCTGCCTTACCACAGGCCCAAAAGCAATGGAGCATGGACTGAAAACTTTGGATCTGTGAGCCAAAATAAATCTTCCTTATAAGTTTATTATCCCAGGTGGCCACAGTAAGGGAAAGCTGAATAACATACTTCTCAAGTTAAAAATATCTGTGGTGCTGGGCATGAATGGAACCTGGGGTCTACACATGCTAGGCAAGCACTCTACCACTGAGCTGTGCCCCAAGTCTGTGTAGCAGGATTCTTGAGTGTCACCAAATCTCTTCCCTCCCTTGAACTTCCCATCATCCATATATGTATCCAATCCCCAGGCTCCAGTTTCACTTTTGATTCTCTTCTTCCCCTAACCAATCAGCAAATTCTGTAGACTTTGTCTCATTAATATGTTTAGAAGGTGCAATTAGTCAGCTTTTCATTGCCATAAAGAAAGACCTGAAGCAAGTTACTTTATTAAGAAGAAAGTTTTCATTAGCTCCCCGTTTTGGAGGCTAGAAGTCCAAGTAGCATTGCATGGGCTCTGGTGAAGGTCTCTATGACTGCATTACATCATGGTGGGTGTGCATGTGTATCTCCCCGGATCTGTGTGGTCTCTCTCCTTCTCCTTATGAAGTCATCAAGATCCAGTCATGGGGACTCCACCCTAATGACCTAATCTAATTACTTCCCAATGGTTTTACCTCTAAACACCATCATCAAATTCCTTTACTTCCCTCTTAATATTAACATAAGACTTTGGGGTTAAGCGCCTACATGAGTTCAGGGGGACAAACCAGGTTCAAACACAGCAGAAGACATCTCTTCTCCCTGGGTCCAGGCCCTGCCTGTGCTTCCCCCTCCCTACACAGCACCACTGTGACCTCCCTGCTGGTGTTTTTTTGTCCATGCTGGCCCAGCGCTATTGATTCTCCCCAGAGCAGCCCCAGGGATCATTTAAAATGTCAATCAGATTATATCACTTCCCCCACTTAAAAGCCTCCAAAGGTTTCCCAATCCCATCTAGGATAAAATCCATTTTCCTCAGTGTGGCTGACAAGGCTTAAGTGATCTGGTCCATTCTTGTCTCACCCCATGACTCACCCCATGTCACTGTCCCTATTATTTGCCCTGCCCTGGCCACACTGATCTCTTATTTCTTGCAATCACCAAACTCCAGCTGCCTCTGGGCCTTTGCACCCCCCAGTTCTCTTTGCCTGGGTGCCTTTTCCCCCAGTCTTTCCATGGTTGGCTCCTTCCCACTCCCCAGGTCTCAGATGTCCCTACCTTCCCTGTTTACCTTGTGCAAAGTGGGTGTCTCCTGTACCATCCCTGTTTATTTCCTCAACAGCAGGTTTTGAACCTTGATGATCATAGTTGTCTGTTTACTTGTGTGTTTTTTTTTTTTTTTGACTCTCTCATTAGAGTTAAGCCCCAGGGGTGCAGGGAGGGTCTTGTTTCTAGTTCCTCATCTAGTTCCAAAGTCCAGTTTCTGTAGGGACACAGTGAACTTTGCTGAATGAATGAATGAACACTGCAGGAACGGATCCTGTGCCAGTTACTTGTTTTCATGTGTACTTTTTCATTTTCTCAAAGACCCTTTGAGGTCGTCACTGGACTACATTTCCCAACTTCCCTTGCAAGGAGCCCTTCTGGCCAATGCTTGCATGCAGAAGTGGAAGAAGCCGGTTTCAGGTTTGGCTCATGTAAACCTTCCTGTGCAATCTACACTCTTATTTCATCTGCCAGCTGTAGGCAGAGGATCCAGCAGTGAGTTCTGAGGCCCTGGGTGACAACAGAGTCACAAGACGGGAGGAACCTGGGTCCTTGAAGGAACACTTGGGGCAGAGTCATCTCCCTGCCGCCAAGCTCCTGTGGACTTGGCGTCAGTGGCCATGCCTAGGCTGCTGTTGGGAGAGCTGTCCTCACCACAAGCAGGTGGCTGGTGAACACCGCGGGGAACACTTGCCGACACAGTTCCATCGAATGCAGATGTGTTGCTGCCTCGACCCCCAGCAGCAGCCGAGGGCACTGTGCTCATGCCTCCGTGATGACACACTGCGCTGCATGTTCTCGGGAGAGCCCTCTGTCCCCGTGAAGCCCTGAGCCCCTCTGAGGAGGTGTGTGTCTCCTTCGCCTTCATCTCAGTGGCCTCAGCCTCCAGTCCCTATGAGACCTCGGGGCAAGTTCACCCCATGTAGGAGAGAGCGACCATCTGCACCTTCACTGCCTCTCTGTCCCTAAAAGTGGCCAAGAAAATCCAGCTCTGTCAGGCCCAAAAGGTCACACGGAGGCAGGAGGTGGTGCCTGGGGCTGCTCGCTGGGCAGCGGGCTGCTCAGGAGTGAATCCTGGTGCCCTCTAGGGCTGGAGGAAGGCTAGGAGAGGTGGGAAGGGGGTCTTTGGGGACGGCCACAGATGCCCCTGAGCCCCCAAGGTGACCTCAAGCAGCCTCGCTGCCCAATGCCCCTCCTCCTCCAGCCGCAGAGAAGTACTCCAGAGCTTCCCTCCACCCTCCGGCCAGTATGCCTGGCAGCCTGGGTGTCCACATCAGTCAGTATTTTTAGCTTCACCACCTGGCACCTGTGGTCACTGACTCTGTCCAGCCCAGCCTGGCGGTATCCCCTCCTTAGGCCTTAAAGGGCCAGCGTCCACCAGCTAGAAAGGAGACCCACTCTTGCAAATACAGGCTGCTATACCCCCAGAGCAGGAGGCAGAGGAGCCTCCCCTATAGAGGTCCCCAAAGTTGGGGGTGGGAAATTGAGGGAGGAGGGAAGAGGGGGCAGGATCTCACGGCTGCCTGGCCCTTGGGCCGGTGCCTGTCCCTTTCTGGAGCTTCCCAAATGCTGGTTT
This sequence comes from Sciurus vulgaris, assembly GCF_902686455.1. Lineage (NCBI taxonomy): Eukaryota > Metazoa > Chordata > Mammalia > Rodentia > Sciuridae > Sciurus > Sciurus vulgaris. The sequence goes on along the minus strand of NC_136479.1, from coordinate 21,177,612 downwards.
GCTCAAGTTGGAAACCACATCCATCCCCTCTGAGACCTGTGGCACAAAACTCAGCAGGGCCTGGAGTGGTGTCCACAGCAGTCACCTCGAGCGAGTCCAGCGATTCACTCATCCGTTCCCTGGGCCTCCTGAGCGCCCATGCACGCGAACATTACTGTCACCAGGATCTTGTCCAGAGTTCAGTAAGTGCGCCTGCACAGCTGACTTTGTTGGGCCCCCAACGTGCCCCTGTCTGCCTTCGAGTCCCTCCATGGCTTGCTCGGCTGCCTGCGGGTCAAGTCCTCTGCTCAGCAGTCAAGGTCCTTTGTGATCTGCACCCCCACCCTGTCCTCGTCTATGCCCGCCCAAGTTCTTTTTCAAAGCCCTGAGCCTTCGCTCTAGCAGTTAGCCTGGTATGGGTGGATGTCCTTTCTCGAGTGTCTGTCACCCCTGGGAAAGCTTTGGCACTTTTTTTTTAACTGGTCCTGGGGATTGGACGCTGGGGTGCTGTGTGACTGAGCAACCTCCCAGCCCTTTGTATTTTGAGACAGTGTCTTGCTAAGTAGCCCAGGCTGGCCTGGAACTTGCCATCCTCCTGCCTCAGCCTCCCGAGTGGCTGGGGTCACAGGCGCGGGCCGCTGCACCTGGCAAGCATCTGCACTCGAGGTAGACCTGGAGGGGTCTCATGGTTCCTACCTTTCCTCCCAGCTCTCTGGGCACCTGTCACTCTGCACCCAATCTTTCTGCCCACTCCTGTGTCTCTACCCCAGGCCGTGACCCCATGAGTGCTGGGGCAAGGGCTCCAGTTCTCTGTTGAGTCTCCCAGCTCTCTGGGTGCCCAGTCACTATCACAGAGTAGGTGAATAACCAGGCCAGGGAGCTTCTTCCCATTTCACAGGTAAGAAGACAGAGGCGCACCGAAGGGAAATATGAGCCGCGGGCCCCACACAGGGAGTTGAGGAGGAAACCGTCCAGGCTGCAGGAGCTTCCACCCTGCCCTCCTGTCCTGCCAGAGCCGGGGGCGGGGACGCCCGACTTGCCCCATACCTGCCCTTCTCCCCACCCAAGCCGGTGCTGACTCAGGTGGTGATGGAGGCTGGGTGGCCTGGCCTGGGACAGAGGTGACTCCTGTCAAATTGTCCAGCCATGCCCAGAGCTCGTGGGCACAGCCTGGGGAACACGCTCTGTTGGAGGCTGGGTTTCCCTGCAGGTGGGGGTGGGGAGTGCTGGCAAAGGGATAATCAGAGTCCTTAGGCTGTGAACCCCCACGGGCCTGCACGCAGCCCCTCTCCCGACTCAGGAACGCAGAGCTCACACCTGCACCTACAGACCTGTGCACACACTCAGTCACACACACTCACCCCCAAACACCGGATCACAGAGCGCAGCACCTTCATCATTGTACCCTGGTCACACACACACACACACACACACACACAACTTCCACTTATTGATTCAACAGAGGCTGGACATCTGTTGGGTGCCAGTGTCTGTGGGAAGAAAGGGAGGCGTCAGACCTGGGCGGCCCGGGCTACCAGAGGCCTTCCCGGCGGAGGCGGCTGCAGCGGGCGGGTGGAGGAGGCGGGAGGGGAGGCCTGGACAGGGCTTCCCTGGAGCCCAGGGGGATGAGAGGGGATGGGTCAGCCCGGCTCCCCAGGACTGCAACGCCCAGCCAAAGGACTTCATCCTGTGGGAACCAGAGAGCCACGGAGGGCCCTGGGCAGAGCAGAGGTGTGACCATGGAGGGGGACAGGAAGGTCCCTCTGGGGCTAGGGTGGGAGAGACGGGGAGAAGGCTTTGGTGACAACAGGGCTGAGCCTGAGCAGGATGGTGGAGGCGGACAGGCAGACTGGCAGGCAGCACCTCCAGGCCGAGGGCTCTGTCCCCACCCAGCCCGCCTGCTGCCCACCGCAGACACTGACCTCCGCAGAGGGACCTCGTCCTGCAGCTCCTCTTCCTCCTTCCTGTGGAAGCAGACCAGGCAGAAGGCGGGCACCTCGTCGGCTCCACAGCCCAGGGGCCAGGCGGGAGGCAGCTCCAGGACAGGGCAGGGGTGGCCAGGGGCAGCCTCGGCAGCATCATCCCTGGCCAGGGCAGGGGTCCCCGAGCCGGCATGCTCCAGGGTCAGCAGCCTGTCGGCCTCCGGGCCCCGCACCTGCCTGCCCGCCACCTGCGCCTTTTCGCTCAGGTTGCCCGTCGCCTCGGTGGGTGAAGAGCCCGTGGCTCTGTCTCACAGGAGCTCCTGTCCTGACCCCTGAGGGGGTTCCAGACACCGTGCTGGGCCTGGGAAGCTGCTGCCTGGACTCGAGGTGGCTGGCAGGTGGCCACAGGTCCCCTCCCTGCCCCTCCTGGAGCCCTCAGCCCCTCAGCCGCCCACCCTGCAGCTGTCTGTCAGAGGCAGCACTGGAGGACAGGCCTGCAGAGGATCTGTCCTTCTGTCCATCTGTCTGTCCAGCTGTCTGCTCCTCCCTATCCAGGCAGCAGGCGCAGGGACGGTTTCCCTAAGAAAGTTCGCTCTCCTCTGCTGGGGTGGGTGGCACCGGTGGCCTCCAGATCAGGCTGAGACCTGAAAGCGCAAGGTGGGTGAGGACCGGGTGAGGCTGGCGCGATGTCCACGCTGGCCCCAGGAAAAGTTCTCGCCCCCGCAGTCCGGTGCGGCTCCCCCGACGAGGTTCCCTGGGCGCGCGGCTCCGCTCCCTGCGCTCCAGTGGCAGTGGCGGCTCGCGACCGCGGCCGGCTAGGCTGTGGGTATTAATAGCTCCACATTCACGCTGAGAAGCCGGGAGGTTAACTCCTTCTCTGCCAGAGCACGGGAGGCAAGCAGGCGCGCGGGCGGGGCCGCACTGGCCACAGCGTGGAGACAGGGACGGTGCCTCGGTCTGCACCCGCCCTGAGCAGGGCTGCCCCAGTGGGACCCCCAGTACCGCCTCCCTCCCGCGAGTCCCTGCGCAGCCCCGCGCACCCTGATCGTGGTCAGACTTCCCAGACCACCGGGACCCTTCAGGAAGCTGGGACTGAGGGCTCAGGGTGGCACCCCTGGGGTGATCAGGGCTCCCCCCGCCTCCCTCTCACACTCAACTCACAGAGTTCCTCCACATTCCCCCCAAAATCACCACTGGCAGCTCTGGGTCCAGTTCCATGGCTAGTTTCCTGTGGGACCCAGAGATGAAGCTGATACAGTGCCTGGAGAGCCTATTGAGGAATCAGAGCAGGGAACGCATTTGCTTGAGAGATGTTTACTGAGCACCTGCTATGTGCTGGGCACGCAGCAAGGGAGAGCGCAGGTGGTCTTCCTCCCTTGGCAGGTCTGCTAGTCACTGCCGGAGGTCGTTGGTGTCCTTGTGCAGGAGCACCAGCCTGCGGTGGGGATCCAGGCTGGGTTTTTAGCCCCGCTCGCCTCCGCTGCAAGTTACAAGTACGATCATTCACAGTGGCCCCGGAGCCCCTGGAGATGAAGGAAACATAAATCCAGACTGTGACAAGTGCAGCTGGGAAGGGACTTGGATGGGGTTTCCACCAGCCAGAGAATGAGGTGGAAGAGGAGGAAGCAGATCTGGAGGGAGAACATTCCAGAAATAGGGACCAGCAGGTGCTGAAACCCAGAAGCAAGAGTGAGTTGGCACTTGAGGGAGAAGGTGAGGAGTGGAAAAGATCTTTGGGGTGGGCTTTGCAGGGGGAGTAGGGTTTTCCAGGGGCTGAGTGGTACCATGAGGTCGAAAGAAGACAGAGATGGAAGCCATGTGGTCAGAGACTTAGGAGCTGCTTGTCCCAGAGTTGCTCCTCTCAGGACTCTGAGGAGACAGTCTAGGTGGAGGAAGATGCAAGTGGGTACTTGGGTCAGAGTTGAGGCATATGAGACGGGGGAGACAGAGGCCTGGAAGGAACCGTCTATATTTGTTGACCTGGATTCCACTGGCTGGATGCACAGGCCTGTGCTTCCTTGGCCAAGAAACGCTGGGAGATGGGAACAGAGCCACCATGTACAGTTGTTCAGGCTGCACACTGTACAGGACATGCTGGCAGGTAGTAGGTGGGGGTGATGTCTTTCCTACCTCTGCTTTGCCAAGCCTTGTATTTTATATGGTGACAGAGTGGAGGTTTGCCTTTTTAAAAAATAATCCACCCAAAAGTTACCTTTTTTTTACTCAATAGCTCGTAGGGTGCCTTTCCTATTGGTTCACCAAGAGGGGTGCATCTTCCTAATGGGACTGTTTAGAGAGCTTGCTTTTATATAATTGGTCCCCTTAGCGGGGTACCTTTTTTGAATTGTTCCCCCCAAAGGGGGTGCTTTTCTTCCTGCCAGGTTCAAAGGGGCCTCATAACCCAGACTGAGGGAGATGACCAAGGGGCCCCAGGTTCTAGTGCCACGGACTTGCTGTGTGGCTTCGGATCAGTCGGTTCCTCCCTAGCACCACCAACTTCCAGTCTCAGCTGGTCCAGTCCCCATACAGCCCAGAGGAGAACGAGCCCAAAAAGGGCTCCCCTGAGTCCCGCAGTGACACAGGGCCAGCACCCCATCCCACCGTCCCACCTGCCCTGCTCCAGTGGCAGCATGGGTCACTGGGGACTTGGCGTTTCTTCAAGAGGAGGACAGAGAATGAGAGGGGAGGGGAAGGAGAGGAGGGCAGCCCTGCCCAGGCTCCCGAGGGTGGAGGTCAGAAGGGGCCAGGGTGGCCCCTAGGTGCCCCTCCCCCCCCAGGCCCCATGGGCTGTCATTTGCCGATGTGAATTATTCAGGAGGCTGCGCTTTGCCGGGTTTTAATGCACTCTGATAGCGTTCTCCAGCTAATGGGGAAAATCGATAGGTTTTAATTCTTAGTGGCTGTGAAGCTCTGTCTGTCTCTTGTTCGGGTGGCAGGGGGGCTGGCTCTCCAGGCGGCGGGGACTCCACTTCCCTCTCCCACCCACCACCCACTTCTGCCATTAATCTGGGGAGGGAGGATTAGAGTCATGAGGCCACTTCAAACTCTGTCCCAAACACGATGGAGAGACCGAGTCCTTGAATCTCGGCTGCTTGCTGCCCTCCAAGTGGGACGGTGGCTCCTCCAGTCTCTGGCAGGGTACCCGCTGGCAGGGTAGCCCGACGGCTTTGGATGGGACTGGAGTCAGGCCCGCAGCCCTGGGGTTTTGGAACCCGGGGGGTCTTCTCCTACCCACCACTCAGGGTCTGCTCTGGTCAACTTCCTCGTGTGTGTGTGTGTGTGTGTGTGTGTGTGTGTGTGTGTGTGGAGGAGTCTGGCCAGAACCCCACTTTCCTGAAGAGTTTTAAAGGTAGATTTCTGATGTTCTCTTTATGGGCAGTTATATATTCAGGCATGAAAATTTCTCTGCAGGACTGAGAGCTGAGATGTTCAGTAGGCACTCATCTCATCTCAAACCACATCCACTTCCTGAATTGGTGTCCTTTATGATTCCCGTAATTATCTTGTGAACGGAACAACTTGATGGTCCTGTATGTGTGAGTTATTATTTTTATTTATTTACTTTCTGGTACTGGGGATGGAACCAAGAGTCACTTTACCACTGAGCTACATCCTCAGCCCGTTTTTACCTTTTGAGACAAGATCTTGCTAAATTGTTGAGGCTGGCCTCAAATTGGAAATCCTCCTGCCTCAGCCTCCCAAGCTTCTGGGATTACAGATGTACGCCATGGCAATGGGTGTGTATGTTTTTAAAGTGTTAATTAGGCAAGGTAAGCATTTAACATACATGATTTCTCAATGTTTCCAAAACCTAATATAGCCTGAAATTGTTCTGGCTACCTAGAAGGAATGTCTGTGGGGACCCAAGCCTAGGACTATGACCCTCTGGAACCTGAAGTCTGGACTTAAAGGGTATTGACCACCAGGTCTCCTGGGCCAGGTCTCATGGCCTCTACCTAGCCCCATTGGCCTCTACCCCTCCCAACCCAGGCCCCAGCAGACATCAGGCCCAGGAGCTTTTGGGGTGCAGACCTGGCTGAAGTCCCTCGGACACCTAAGCTTCCCCACAGCCTGGATTTCCCCTCTCAGACTCAGGTGTGCAGAGGCTGAGTCTGTCCTTCTCCTCACTTCCTGACACATTGTTATCTTGGTCCATGCACAGTTCTCCCTTATTTCTGTCCAAGTCTCCATTCCCTTTCCCCCCCGCACCGGAATACTTGGCAGGCAAAAGCCACTGAGGTTCCTCCATATCCCCATATCGTGGGATCACTAAGAATATTGTGTGAGCTTGTGCCCTTAAAATGCCAGGATGGCACGGAGCACAGAACCACTGACCACTTAAAGGTCCCATTCCGGGCTGGGGAGATATCTCCTGAGTTCGATCCTCAGTACCGCAAAAAAAAAAAAAAAAAGGTCCCATTCCACCTCTGGGGCGGGTCTTTCCCCTCTGAGGCTTGGATAAGACCCTTTCCCCCCTGGCACAGCCAAGTATGGCCAGTATTTTTACAATTTTTTCCCTAAAAAACCGATTGGTCACCCGGGACAGAATCCTTAGCTTGCTCGTAGTTGGAGGGAGAAGCCCAGACTGAGATGACCAGCTCTCATTTATTGGGCTTCCGGTCTTTTTTATTTTTTTTGCATAGGCTAGGCAAGTGCTTTGCCATTGAGCCCCAGCCCTGGCTCTCATTTCAAATTCAAATCCGGTACCGACTGGCTGCTCACTCCAGACTGGACAAGATGCTGGGCAGTACACATGGGAGCCCAGATACCCAGAGAGAAAAGGGTCCCACCCATGGGGAATTCTCAGTCCAAGGTGGGTGAGTGGGAGAAGACATTTCTCTTTCTATTATTTAAGGTGCAGCTAAGCTGCTGTAAGGAAGAGGCCCCACCTTACAGCGACTCAAAAAAATCTAAAAAATTACTCAGCGGCACATGGCAAAGTTTTATTTCAGGTTCGCCATGAGGAGAAAGGCTTCTAACCCAGCTGGTGCCGAGAGTCCTTCCCCTTTATAGAGAGTGGTGAGATAGTCCTTGTTTGATGAGGCACAAGAAAAAAGTCTGATTCCAGATCATTCGAGTGCCCTGCCTGACAGCTAAGTGGAGGGGAAACTGGTTTCCTAGAAACCTTTGGTCAGGAATGCCAGTGTCTTCCCAGAAAGCATTTGGGAATTATACCATCTTGAAAAAAGGAAGTTATGTCCCTAACGGGGTTTGGTACCGTTTTTTCCTGATCACAGGAGGGGTTTGTTTCTCAGGTGAAGGTTCCTCTTGGCTAAAGTGGCCTGAAGAACATCCTGTTCTCATTTTAGTCCTTGAGGAGGAAAGGTGGAGTGATACTGAGGTGCTGCCCCTCATTCCCACTCATTTCTATCAACAAGAGCTGGTCCCTAGCCACAGGGAGACTGGAGATTCCATTTCTACTGCACAGCCACAGGCAGCGCTAAAAGCTGGGGCAGAGGTGGGGTAACATAAAAGTAGGAGGAGAGAAAGGGAGTCAGCTAGCAGTCAAGAAGGTCTAATTCATTCATAACTGAGGCTCTGCCCCCTGCTCCCCTGCTTTCTGCCGCAAACGGTTTATTAACCATTTCTTGGTTTTTTTTTTTTAATTTTTAATTTTTGGTACTGGGGATTGAACCAAGGGGTGCTTAACCCCTAAGCCACATCCCCAGCCCTTTTACAAATATTTTATTGTGAGAGAGGCTCTCACTAATTTGCTTAGGGCCTTGCTAAGTTGCTGAGGCTGGCTTTGAACTCATGATCCTCCTGCCTCAGCTGGGATTACAGGCATGACCCACCGTGCCTGGCTCTTGGTAGTTTTATTTGAGAAAATGTATAAAGCTAAGAGTTTATATCGGACCAGGAAAATAAAAGCTCAAAAACACAGATTATATGATGTATTTGAATCTACTGAGAGGAGATTTTCAGTTTTGACAGGAGGTCTTGCAAATGCATTGATGAAGGCGAATAGAAAACAAAGTCGAAGTAATAACAAACTCCAGGGAAAACAAAGAGTTGCACAAGAAAGGGAACGTAATCATTGACTCCTCTGTACCTGAACTGTGAATCATCTACAAAGGTGTAATCTTATAAATACTACAAATCATTTTAACCCAAAAGGATATATGACCATACCAGGAAGATGAAGACAGGATGCCTGTGTGTGGGAGGGGAAAGGCGAGGGTATAAGAGAACTACGTTTTCATTTTCAGAAGGAGGAAGTAATATGGAAAGTCAAGAAGTAGCTGTATTAGCATGTTACTTAGATTCTTGCCATTCAAAGAATAGTCTATGGACCAGCAGCATCAGCAATCACTGGGAGCTTATTAGAAATGCAGAATCTTGGAAGCTACTCCAGACCTGCTGAATCAAAACTCATTTGGTATTTGTGTGTATGTCATGCTGGGGATCAAACCCAGCACCTCCTTGTGCAAGACAGCTAAGTTACAACCCCAGCGACCTGCTTCCCCCACTAATGTATTTTAACAAGATTCCCAGGTGATTTGAATCCCCATTTGAATTTGATCCCCATGGCTCCTTGAAGTTTGTAAAAACTCTGACTTGGAGAGTTGGGCTGTGTAGCTTAGTGGTAGAGCACTTGCCCAGTATGTGTGATGCCCTGGGCTGGAGGACTGTGCCGGGAGGGGGCCTGAGTCAGAACACTAAACAGAAGGAACAGTTAAAAGAGTTGAAATCATTGCCTTTCGGAAGAGAAGAGCTGAAGAGCAGCGTGGTGGAGTAGGGGACTGTTAATTTTTCATATAAGTCCTGTAGCTTTGAGTTTTAAACTGTGTGGACGATTTATGTCATTGAAAAAAGTAGACTGCATGCATGCATGATACACAATGGAATGCAAAGGCCTGCTCCTACTAGGGTTCTCCAGGGTCCCCTTGGTCTTGTCCACAGATCCCAGAGCATCCTTCCAGACCATTCCCCTGCACAGTCAACCTTTGATGTGTAGCTATCCTGTTTATATTTTTACAGATAAGAACACTCTAATGTACTGTTGGGCATCTTGAGCTATTTTTGTTCAACAATATCTTGGAGATTATTCCATATAAGCACGTATAGATCCACCGGACTCATTTGTAGATTGCTTTTATACACTATCACAGGCTGCCTAGAATGGCAATTTATTTAACTACCCCCACCCCCCTGATGGGAAATGAGGTTGTTTCCAACCTTCTGTTACACACAGTGCTGCAATAAGCATTCTGTAACCACAATGTCGTGTCGGGTTAAGGGCACACCATGCCTGGGATTGGAAAACTAGGGCTGCTGCGAAAGCCAAGGATCTGATCTCTGCGAATTTCAGTTCCTGTAGCTGTGAAATGAGGATCAAAATGATACTTACGGTGCTTACTATGCACACTCACGTCCCACCCACCCAGGTTCAGGAAGGAACGAAACAGACCCAAATCCCTGCCCTTGCCGGGCTTAGATTCTAGTGCTGGGAGGTAGATAAGAAAGATATTAATCAAAATATAGGATGAGTGGGGTGTGGCTCAGAGGTAGAGCTAGCGCTTGCCAGGCCCTGGGTTCAATCCCCAGTACCACACACACACACACACACACACACACACACACGATAAGTCACAAAGGAGGGGGATCCAGGAACAGCAATGGCACAGGGGGATTGCCATTTTAGTTAAGGGGGTCACAAATGGCCTCACTGATTGAAGGAGTTGGGAGCTGTATAAATACCTGGGGGAAGAGCAAAGGAATAGGGACGGGGTGCTCACTACCTCCCTGACCGCTGCAGGCGAGGGGAAGTGCCCTCTGCCTTTACCTCTAGCTGGAAGTCTGTCCTGGGGCACCTACACCAAACGAGTGGAGTCCCTTCCCTGTGCGCAGCAGCCATGACCTAGATGCCAACAGGAGAGCTGCCCCTATCCCCTGACCTTGTGCGTGATGGAACCCCCAAAGCACAGCAGTGGCACCGGTCACAGCTAAAGGAGCCAAATAGTCTCAGAGAGGGACTGGATTCCCAGCCGGGTGGGGTCAGTCCCCAGCAACAGGGGGTTCTGGTGAGATAGTGGCGGGAGGAAGCAGGAGGGGGAGAGGGCTGGGGATTACCTATGTGGCTGGGTGGGTAGTGTGGAGAGGCAGCAGGGTGGCTTTTGGATCTGTGACAGTGGCCCTCCTAGGTCTTGTGGAACTCTCCTTCTGAACCCAGGGGGGTGAGGTCGGTGCTGGAATTCCTCCGCAGAATCTGAAGATTCTGTAGCATCGCTAGCACAGCGATCTGACTGCCAGAGGAAGGAGAGAGCCGGGGATGTTTCCAGGCCGCGCTGGAGGGAATATGTTTATTTGGGATGGGTTGGTGGGGTGCACCGAGGAGGTGGTGGGAGGGCTCTCCCCAGCCCCACCCCAAGCCACCCCTTAGCCTCACCATGGCCCCAAGGAGGCGATCCTCCAGTCTTGCTGTCTGCCTCTAGCGCCCCCTATGGACAGAGCGATGGAGCTGCTGAGCGGGCAGGAAGGTGGTTTGCGCAGCCGCAGCCTCAGTTTACCAAGGCCAGCCTCGCAAGGGAGGTTTGAGCTTAATGCCTGGCGCGGCGCATATCAAGTTCCTGAGGTGAAGATGAGCTTCTCCATGGTCTTTGGAAAAATATCCAGCTGGATTCTCAGTCGGCAGACAACTCGCTCTTGAAAGCCTAGGAAACAAATGGGTCAGAGATTTCAGTGTTAAAAATAAAGCTACAAAAAGATTTGTATAAAATTTGAATGAATTTAAAAAAACAATCTCGGTATAAAAGGTTTTTCCAGTTGAGTCACCAAATTAAGGAATCACCCGAGACTGGGGGTTCTGGTTCAGTGGTAGAGAGCTTACCTGGCATATGTGAGGCATTGGGTTCAATTCTCAGCACTGCATATAAATAAGTAAATAAAATAAAGGTTCATCAACAACTAAAAAAATTTAAAAATTTAAAAATAAAAAATTGTCTACACAACAAAAACTACCATAAACAAACAAACAAACAAATAAAAAAACAACTGACAATTTTTAAAGGGTGTAATACAAAGGGTGGGCAGATGAAAGGTCGTGTCCATTATATGAAATTATCTCTTAAGAAAGAAAGACAAGGACCACAAACCCAGGAAAAAGTGAATGGGCAATTCCAAAATAAAGAAATAGAAATAGTGGATAAATATATGGGGATGGATATTTGACTTTTCTCATTATAAAGGTCTTTGACCTTCCTGTTCCTTTGCCTGGAACCTGGTAGCAAGGTAATGGCCACTAATTCCTTCAGTTCATCCAAGAGTCTAAGGGCCATGAATGACCCCAAGGATCTGAACTGCAGGATAGCTCAGGCAGGAAGGGTCTCCAAGCCAAGAGTCTTATCCTGAGGGAAAGAATCCTTTCTACAGCAGTGAGATTGAGGTGGCAAGGAACCAGCCATGCCAGTGGGTTAAAGGATTTATTTTGGTTTGCGTTGATTTTTTTGCACACTGGGGATTGAACCAGGGGATTCACACATGCTAGGCAAGTCCTCTATTACTGAACTACATCCCCAGTCCTTTTAAATTTTTTGTATTTTGAAGCAGTCTTACTAAGTTGCTGAGACTGGCCTCAAACTTGTGATCCTCCTGTCTCAGCCTCCCAAGTAGCTGGGATTACAGGTGCTTGCCACTGCACCTAGCTGGATGGAAGAATTTTTTTTGGGGGGGGACGGGTTGGAGGGTACTGGGGACTGAACTCAGGGGCACTCGACCACTGAGCCACATCCCCAGCCCTATTTTGTATTTTATTTAGAGACAGGGTCTCACTGAGTTGCTTAGTGCCTCACTTTTGCTGAGGCTGGCTTTGAACTCACCATCCTCCATTCCTCAGCCTCCCAAGCCACTGGAATCACAGGTGTGCGCCCCTCTGCCTGGCTGGATTGAAGATTTTGATCTTGATTCTGAAAGCAAGTGGACACCAGTGACAGTGAGGGAGGCACATAAGCAGATTTGTGAGTCGAAAGATCCCTGTGGCTTCTGGGGACAGGACGGGGGGAACCCGCACAGGACATGGTGCAGTGGTCCAGACTAATAGTGATGGTGGCCAGGACTGGAGAAGTGGCAGTGGAAATGGGGAGCAGAGGATGAATTAGAAAGATATTTAGAGGTAAATATCAGGACTTGGTGCGCCTTATGGCAAGGTTGAGTAGAGAGATGTTGAAGATGGCTTCTAGCCTGTGGATCCAGATCAACAGTGGCTTAGTCCATTTCCTGTTGCTATAATGAAATACCTGAGAGTGGGTGATTTATAAAGAATAGAGGTTTGTTTAACTCAAGGTTCTGGAGGCTGGGAAGTCCAGGAGCATGACTCTGACATTTGGCCAAGGACTTTTGCTGCATCATGACCTGGCATGATGAGACAGACCAAGCTGCTAGCTCAGGTCACTCTTCTTCTTATAAAGTCACCAATGCCATCATAGGGCCCTCATTTAATCCTAAGTACCTCCCAAATCCTCATACCCAAATATGATTAACATAAATTTGGGGCCACACATGGTGGCACATACACCAATTATCCAAGCTATTTTGGAGGCTGAGGCAAGAGGATCGTAAGTTTGAAGCCAGTCTCAGAAACTTAGTAAGACCCTGTCTCAAAATATAAAATAAAAAGGGCTTGGGGTGTGAGACCCTGAGTTTGATGCCCAGCACCACAAAATAGAAAAATAAAGAAGGACCCTTGGAGAGCCAGATCCTCCCAGTGGACAGCCCCTGCCTGCAGGGAGTGTTTTGGGTGGGCATGTGCCATAGTTTGGATCTTAAGTGTTTTCCAAAGGCCCCTGTGTTGAAGGCTCCATCCCTAGGTGGCACTATTGGAAAGCGGTGGAACTTTGAGAGGTGGGCCTTGTGGGAGGTCCTTAGATCACTGAGGATGTGCCTTGGAGGGGATTGTGGGACCCTGATGACTTCCCCTCTCTCTCTTTCACCCCCTGGCTGTGAGGTGAGCAGGTTTTGTTCCACCATGGACTCCCACCATAGAGTGCAGCTCCACCACAGGCCCAAAGCAATGGGGCCAACTGACCATGGACTGAAACCTCCAAAACTTTGAGCCAAAATGAACCTTATCTCTTTATAAATTGACTATCTCAGGCATTTCACTACAGTGAAGGAAAACTAACACAGAAAATTGGTACAGAGAAATGGGCGGTCTTTGCTGTTACTGCATACCTGATGAGGTGAAGCCACAGGGATGTTACATAATTCTTTCTAAAAGTCTGCTTGTGGAAAGGAGGAATAAGGAGGTGCCTGGAGCAGGCAAGGAAGAGTTACTCTCATTCTTTTAAGAGGAGAGAACTTTGCTATACCCATAAATATTGATGAGTTGTCAAACTTTTGGATTTTTTTTCCTACACTTTTATGGGTGAAATATGGCCTCTCAGTGTGGTTTGATATGCATTTCTCTTGTTATGATTGAACTTGGCATCTTTTCATAGAGGGAGGAGAATTTTTTTTTTTTTTTTTTTGAGACTAGCTTTTTATGTTTTCAACGTTTTCCTGTTGGGTCTTCAATCTTTTTCATATTGATTTCCAGGGTTCCATATATTAGGCAGAATGGCCCTTCATTACTAATCTGAGTTGCAACAAAATTTCCCTGTTTTGTCATTTTTTTTCTTTTGACTCCAGTGAGGTGAAAGAGACAGAGGCTCTCATGTATATTTCCAATGATTTGTATAAATTTGCACAATTCCTGTGATTGATGGTTTGGCATTATCTGTCAAAATTATAAATGTATTTGTTCTTTGACTCAACAGTCTCACTTCTGGGAATTTATGTAATAGAGCTACCTGATATGGAGGGACAAGTGTGTGTGTGTGTTTGTGTGTGTGTGTGTTTGTGTGTGTGTGTGTTGGTGGCGGTGACCCTTCTCTTACAAGATTGGGAATAGCCTAAGTGGCCAGCAGTAGGGAACTGATTACATCAGCTATGGTGCATCCACAAAATGGAATGTTTTGCTGCTATAAACTAATGAAGTTTCTATGTATCATAATGAAAAGGTCACTGTGTTGCAGCATTCCAGGAAAACAAGAAGGGAAGGAAGAGAGATTTAGTGTGCTACATTTTGTAGAAGACCTGTGGGAAGTGGAAAATAGGAAAATATATTTGTGCTATAGTTGCATAGAAACACGGAGAGAAGCTGGACCCCAGGATGGCATGTCCCAGAGGCTCGGGAGGCTGAGGCAGGAGGATCGCGAGTTCAAGGCCAGCCTCAGCAACTTAGTGAGGCCCTGAGCAACGTGTGAGACCCCGTCTCCAAATAATATCGAAAAAGAGCTGGGGATGTGGCGCAGTGGTTAAGCACCCTGGGGTTCAATCCCCAGCACCAAAACAAACAAACAAACACCACTGGGGAAAAAGCGAAGCCTGATTACCAGAGAGGGGTCGGGTTTGAGAAGAATGGGGAACAGGGATGGCGGATGTGACCTTTTGCTATTTTAAACCTTGGGAAGTGTCTACTTTTTTTTTTATTGTAAACAAATGGGATACATGTTGTTTCTCTGTTTGTACATGGAGTAAAGGCATACCATTTGTGTAATCATAAATTTACATAGAGTAATGTTGTTTGAGTCATTCTGTTATTTTTTCCTTCCCCCCACCCCTCCCACCCCTCTTTTCCCTCTATACAGTCCCTCCTTCCTCCATTCTTGTCCCCCTCCCTAACCCTAACTCTAACCCTAACACTAACCCCTCCCACCCCCCATTATGTGTCATCATCCGCTTATCAGCGAGATCATTCGTCCTTTGGTTTTTTGAGATTGGCTTATCTCACTTAGCATGATATTCTCCAATTTCATCCATTTGCCTGCAAATGTCATAATTTTATCATTCTTTATGACTGAGTAATATTCCATTGTATATATATACCACAGTTTCTTTATCCATTCATCAATTGAAGGGCAGCTAGGAACAAGCCCTCACCAGATGCCGAATCTTTCAGGACCCTGACCTTGGATTTCCTGGTGTCTCCAGATCTGGGAGTAATAAAATTCCATTATCGACAAGATACCCAGCCTAAGGTATTTTGTCACAGCAGCCTGAATGGACTAAGACAGTCTGGAGGTGCTGGGCAGGGTCTGAGCACTCCAGATAAAGTGGCCAGGCTGAGGGCTCTTTCTCCGAGAGAAGTCCCTTTGCACCCAGGCCTGGAAATGGAGGGGGACAGAGTGCACAAGGGTCAGTGTGAGGAATGTGTGTACCATGTAGACCCAGGACTTTAAATCAGACCCCAGTCAGCTCAAAAGTGATGGCCCAAGCCAAGCCACACATTAAGTCCTGGGACACTTTGTAGAACAATTCAGGAAGAAAAGTCTTTTTCTTTTAGACTTAATCCTGGGGGGATGACAGTCAGGAACAGTCAGGTGCTTCACTAGGGGAGAGGCTGCTCAAGAGTCAAGCAAAAGCTAAGAGAAAGAGAGACCAAGTGGTAAGGACATAATAGAGACCCTGGATCCAGCTGTGCCTGAATCATTCCCAACCAGATTTTTCAGATATGCTGATCAGAATATATCCCTGTTCTGCTAAAGCCAATTTGAATTGCTTTTCTCTGACATAAACTAAAAAGGTTTTGAGACTTTTAACCTGTGACAAACATTGTGGTATGCAGGCAGCTGGGCTGGGATCTAAAACCCAAATTGCCTGCTGTCAGATCCATTGTAGGGCACCCATTAACCAAAGCCTGAACCCAAAGTGTCCCTGGGATAATTTACGTGCCCATAGCTTATCCTGATGTTGGTGCTCTGCCTCCTCTCTGAGGATTTCCCAGGTCATTGGGTTCAGCCCAAAGTGCATCTCTCTGCTGTCCACATTTGGCTGAGCAGAGCATTTGGCACTGACATGAGTCTCATCTCATCTCTTATTATCCTGAGCTGGTCTTTCAATCTTGGTAAATTTGGGCTGCTCTTCAACTTTTTTCTTTTGATGTGACCTTCCCCAGGCCAGGGGCAAGATCTTATTGATTTCATTTTCTCACACAGTTCTTGACACAGAGCTCAGAGCTCAGTCTATGGATGGAACTTTTGAGTGGCAGCATGGAGTAGGAAGAGGAACACTGGATTTTTTTTTTTTTTTTTTTTTTGGTAACAGGATTTGAACCCAGGGGCTCTCAACCCCTGAACCACATCCCCAGCCCTTTTAATTTTATTTTTTTTAAATTTTGAGACAGAGTCTTGCTAAGTTGCTTAGGGCCTCACTAAATTGCTGAGGCTATCTTTGAACTTGCAATCCTCCTGCCTCAGCCTCCCAAACCGCTGGGATTGCAGGTGGGCACCGTTACGCCCTGCAGGAACACTGGATTTTAATCCTAGCTCCACCATTTACTAGCTGAGTGACTTTCAGCAAGTTATTTAACCACCCTGTGCCTCATGGGAATTATGACGACTAACCAACATAACATGTACATTAGTCCATTTGGGCGGCTGCAATAAAAGACCAGAAACCAGGTAGCTTATAATCAATTGAAACTTATCCCTTACAGTTTTGGGAGAGCTGAAAAGTCCAAAATCAAGGTGCTGGAAGATCCAACGTTTGATGAGGGCCTGCTTTCTGGTTCAAACATGACTTGTTCTAGCTACGTCCTCACGGTGCGGAAGGGGCAAGGTGGCTCTCTGGGGACCCTTTAATAAGGACATCAGTTCCATTCATGAGAGTGCACCCCTCATGACTGATCACCTCCCAAAGCCCCATCGCTCTCCCTGTTTTCCTCCCCCCCCCCTTTCTGTGTGTGTGTGTGTGTGTGTGTGTGTGTGTGTGTGTGTGTGTGTGTGAGTGACTGGGGATTAAACCCAGGCGGCTCTATCACTGAAGCCACATTAAGCCCTTTCTATTTTTTATTTTGAGACAGGGTCTTACTAAGTTTTCCCAGCCTGGCCTTGAACTTGCAATCCCCCTGCCCCAGTCTCTCGAGCAGCTGGGATTACAGGTGTGTGCCACCGTGTCCAACTAGGCCCTGTCTCTTAATACCATCGCATTGGCGACTGGGTTTCAACACGTGGATTTGGGAGGGACACAAATAGACCATAACCTTAGCTCACTCATCTGTTTGTTCATTCCATAAATACTTATGGAGCGCACGCTCTGTGGCAGGTGTGGAGCTAGAGGGTAAAAATATAATGGCGAGTGTATCAGATCAGAGGTATTTTGAGCCAGATTTGGTAGTGGTAGCAGACACCCATAATCCCAGCGACTCTGGAGGCTAAGGCAGGAGGAGGATTGCAAGTTCGAGGCCAGTCTGGGCAACTTAGTGAGATCCTGCCACAAAAATAAAAAATAAAAAGGGATGTGGTTCATTGTCTCTGTGGTTCAATCCCTGCTTAAAAAAAAAAAAAAAAAAAAAAAAAAAAAAAAAAACAAAACAAAACAAAGATTAACTTTGGCTCACCAGAAGCAATGAGGACAAACCCAGTTTCCTATCTTGTCTGGCATTTCTTAGCATCCCCTGAGGTTGGGTGGAGTTGTGTAAATTCTGGCCAGTGGAATTTGGGCAGAAGTGAGATACATTACTTCCAGGCTTTTCTCCTAAAACACCTTCAGGAGAAGATCTGATAAAGAACGCCAAGGACTTAAAGGAAGGTCAAACCCCAGAATGGAAAGAGCCTGGAATCCTGAATGACTGTGTGGAGCAGAGCTAGCCGGATGTGGTGGCCCACGCCTGTAAACCCAGTGACTGGGGAGGCTGAGGCAGGAGGATCTTGAGTTCAAAGCCAGCCTCAACAACTTAGGGAGGTCCTAAGCAATTCATCAAGATCCTGTCTCTAAGGGAAATACAAAAAAGGGCTGGGGATGTGGCTCAGTGGTTAAGCATCCCTGAGTTCAATCCCCAGTATAAAAAAAAACAAAAAGAAACCCACTGCTGTGACATGAACAAGAAACTTCCACTGAATTTTAGGTGTGGCAGCAGCATAACCTACCCTGACATCCTCTGTGGCCAACTCAAGCAAGAGCAGATTTCGTGGAAGGAAATGAACCGCGTATGGATTCAACAGGAGGCTCGGAAATGGGCACTCCAGAGTGGGCCCTACTTTTGGGATTACGGTCCAACCACTTCAGTCTCTTTGTCCCAGTATTGAAAGTCCCGGGAGGGAGTGTCCCTCTGGCCTGGTTTTGACCTAGTCTTCCCTTTGGCTAAGAGATAGGGCACTTTTGATTTCAGTTCCTGCTAGCCATATTTAATGAGAAGAGGACAAATCCCAAGAGGAAGGACTCCCAGGGATGGCGATGGATGTCAGACTGAAACCAGTGCTCCTCCAAGCATGCACAGCGCCTTCCTCTCTTGGAGCTCTCCGTGTGGGAGCCTGGGTGGTAACTTGCTCCCCGAGACACACCCCGCAGGACTGGGGGACCTCCAAGATGGAGAAGCACAGGCCAGTCAGATTGGCTCGGGCCGAGAGGTCAAAGAGAGCTTTCTGGAGGAGGTGACATGAGCTGGGACTTGAAGAGCAATAGGGCCACACTATGTGAAGGGGAAGGGGAGGTGGGGAGCTGGGAGGCAAAGGGAGGGGCATATGTAAATGACATGCAAATTCCCCTCCTCCTCTTCCTCCCTGAATGTGAAGGCCTAAAGTGTTTGTTTTTTTAGCTATCTCTAGAAAAATGGAACAAGGGAAGTAAAAGGACCACAGTTTCCAGGCAAGATTTTTTTTTTTTTTTTTTCAGTGCTGGGGATTGAACCCAGGGCCTTGTGCTTACAAGGCAAGCACTCTACCAACTGAGCTATCTCCCCAGCAGGTAGGATGTTTTTACACCTGGAAAACCCAAGTGAGTCAGTTGCAAAACAAAAATATTCAGTTAATTAGCTAGGCCCAAAATTAAAATAAGGACATCAATGGCTTCTGTACCAACACCAACCACTTAGAGGATGTAATGGAAGGGATGACCCCATTTACAACAGCAACTGGAAGGGTGAAAGACCTAAGAATAGATCTAATAAGAAATACCTAAGATCCATGTGAAGGAAACTCTAAAACACTGCTCAAATGATGGAGGAGGATGGGAACTGCCAGGCATGGTGGCACACACCTGGAATCCCAGCAATTCGGGAGGCTGAGGCAGGAGGATGGAGAGTGTGAGGACAGCCTCAGCCACTTGGCAAGGCCCTCAGTAACTTAGGGAGATCCTGTCTGAAAATAAGAAATAAAAAGGTCTGAGGATGTGACTCAGGAATTGAGCACCCCTGAGTTCACTCCCTGGTACCAAAATAATAATAATGATAATAACAATAATCATTTCTCACCTGTTAAGATGTCACCCAAACTTCAAGGCTCAGCTCAAGGCTATTGCCTCCTACATGAAGCCCTCCTGGTCGGGATTACTGTTCATGGTTCCTTGACCTTTATTCTGATCCTGGTGTGTTATGGGGATTGGTGGATGATGCACAGGACTCTTTCATAAGACTAAGAACTTTTTGAGGGTAATGACTCTCCCATCTGCCGCCATGCATAAGGTTAAGGTCCAGGAAATGGTGACTTTGAGGCTTGGGAGGCCTGGAGCTACAGGTCCAGGTCAGGACCAAAGGTCAGGGCTTGGGCAGGCTTTCTCTGGAAGGAGGAATTATACTCTCCCTCCCTTCTCCTGGGCTCCTTGTCCCTCTGCTGCCTGGGGCCTTGGGCTTGCCGGCTGAGTGTCGTCTTGCTGTCACCCTTGCTGGGACGTGGGGTTGCCTTCTGCTGTCCTGGTGACTAGACCTGGCCAGCTCTGGGCATTTCTTTTGTTCCATGCATCAGGTCCTGGTAAGAGGCCTGACTCTTTCTGGGAAATACATCACCTAAGTCTGTCCCTGGTTTGGGTTTGGCTTTTGCTGTCTTGAAATGACAGCTTAGATTCATCCCTTACACTGTACACTAGAATGCACTCCAAGTAGATTAATGATTTACCTGGCTTTCAAAAAAAAAAAGCCATTAAAAGTGCTTGAAAAAAATCATGGGCAAATTCCTTTATTACTTTGGCATAAGAACACCCTTTGTAACCATGACTCAAAATCCAGAAGCAATCCAAGACTCAAATTCAACTATAAAAAATACATATACACCTGGAATCCCAGTGGTTTGGAGGCTGAGGCAGGAAGATCACAAATTCAAAGCCAACCTCAGCAACTTAGTGAGACCCTAAGCAACTTAGCGAGACCCCATCTCAAAAAATAAAAAGGGCTGGGGATGTGGCTCAGTGGTTGAGCACCCCTGGGTTCAATCCCTGGTACCAAAAACAAACAAACAAAAAACACCATTTAAAACTTCTTCAAGGAAAAAAGGAAAGTAAATTGAAAAGGCAAATGACAATCTGGGAAAAAATGTTTTGTAAGTCATTTCACAGATAGTTAATCTATTACATAACTAATTTCCAGAAATTTAGACAAAAAAGTCCAAGAATTCAAAAGGAAAGAGGCTAGACAGACAATTCACAGAACAACGGCCATGATGTGAAGGTATTAGTTCTTACCTCTCAAATTAGCAAAAAGGTGAAGCTGGACAATATCTTGTTAGTCTGTGTCATGTAGAGTCTTTCTGGGTCAAAGGTCGGAGCTCACAACTCCTACCAGGGGTGATTTGACACAATCTATTCAAAGCAGGAAGGCAGTTATCCTTCGACCCAGCAATTCCACTGGTGGTACTTTATCCTGTAGATATGCCCAGGCACACCAATGTATGTACATATGGGAGGTTCTTTGTATAGCATTATCTTAGTGCAAGGAAAAAATAAAATAAAAAAGGAAACAATATTAGCTCACCACAAACTCATCCCGGACACAAAGAGGTAGTGTCAGTTTCACCCAAACTTCAGGAACTGTGTGTGGAAAAGAGGCGATCCTTCACAGGAAAATCAAGTTTATCAGAGGAAAAATATATAGCTATCCCTTTGTATTAGTCAGATTTCCATTGCTATAACAAATACTTGAGCTAAATCAACTGATAAAGAAAAAAGTTTCATTGGCTCACAGTTTTGGAGGTTTCGGTTCACCATCCTTATTGCTTTGGGCCCACAGCGAGGGAGCACATCATGGCCAGGGGTACCTGGCAGAGCAAACTTGTTTACCTCATGGCTGGGGAGCAAAGGAGAGAGAGAAGGGTCCAGGATCCCACTATACCCTTCAAGGGCACATCCTCAATGTCCTGAGGTCTTAAAGTTACACCACCTCCTGACTGTGCAGAGCTGAGACCAAACCTCTCACACACGGACCTTCGGGACACTCCAGATTCAAACCATGGCAAAAAATAGATGTTCCCTCTGTCACCTAGGCCCTTCCTGTTACCAAGATGCAGACAACTGGAGCCACCAGAATTTCCTAGAAGGAGCACAGGGGACACCGTCCTGGGGTAGAGGGATGAGATTTCAAGGTGTGAGCTGGGGATGTAGCTCAGGTGTAGGGCACTGACCTAGCAGGTGCAAGGCAGGTAAGCTGCCCTCCAAGGGTGGTGGGTTCTGTTGACGTGAGGCCCCTTGGTTTGCTGAGCACCATGAGTGTGACCCACGCGTGTGAGGGTAGCATCTGTACGAAGGCAAGGAGAGAAACTTCAAGTGTGAAGTGAAGTTCTGGAATGAAGGGAGATAACTAGACAGCCAGGCATTGTGGGAAATAAGGGACTCAGGAAAATAATGATCTAGGAGTAGTCCCACGGATAGAGGATGATGGGAAAAAGCAGGAGGTGAGAGCAGATGGTTTTGCGTTGTTTGCTACCAGGTGTGCAATGGGAGACCTGCTTTTTGAATCCTTAGGAAATCTTCAGTAAAGAAAAATCCCTATTTGGCACACCCATGTAATCCCAGCGACTCAGGAGGCTGAGGCAGGAGGATTGCAATTTAGCGAGGCCGGCCTCAGCAATTTAGCGAGACCCTCAGCAACGTAGAGAGACCCTGGCTCAAAATAAAAACAAACAAAAACAAAACAAAACAAAAAAACAGGTGATGTAGCTCAGTGGTCGAGTGTGGCTGGGTGGTTCAATTCCCAAGACTAGGGGGAAAATTCTCTATTGCTTTGGTGTAGCGGTTCTCTCGCCAGGAGCTGTTGAAACCTGTGGGGAGGGTTTACTTGTTACAGCAACGGCTGGGGTGGAGACATGATCATTACTGACGTGGTGGGTCTACCTAACACCTCTTGCTAAGGCCAGCGGCACACCCAGTTGGAAACACTGCTTTGGTGTGAGTGAATTGTTTCTGGAAAACTTTGAGGATGTGCTGAGTTGTGCATCCCACTGACCCCGGGGCGGGGTGGGGGAGAGACAGAGCACACAGGAGCCAAAGGAGCAGCTGGAGGACACCTGGTGCACCTGTCTGAAGGCTGGGGTTGTCCCAGCTGCATAGCTCAGCCCGTCTTTTTATATCTTCCTTTATTGCAGCCCTAGGTTGGCTTCCTCGTTTGTCATTTGCCTCACAGTTAAGTTGTCCTTATTTTTATTAGTTCCAATCTGCATATAAAAATAGAGGAATTTTATACTCAATTTATATTTGCCACATTATATTTTTGATCCCTTCATGACCTGTATTATCCTCGCCAATTTCATTTACCATTAAAACAGGAAATTACTAGGCTGGGGATGTGGTTTAATGGCCTAGCGCACACGCATACACGCACACGCAAAATGATTATTGTTCAATAGCACACTAAATTTCCCAGATCTAGATCTTTTTTTAAAAATTATTTTTAGATGTTGATGGACCTTTATTTTATTCATTTATTTATATGTGGTGCTGAGAATCGAACCCAGTGCTTCACACGTGCTAGGCAAGAGAGCCACAACCCAAGTCCCCTAAATTTAGATCTTGTTTAAGAAATAATCTCATTGAAAATAACTTATGTGACACTGTTCAAAACGGAGGTGTTGCTATTTCTCAATTTTATTCTATTAATAATACATATGCCCTGATTTATCACTTTATAATTTTTTCCCAAGTCTTCTGTGCCAACAGAAGTCCACCAATCATGCCAACAAGCTAAAAGCAAAGGTAGAGATGGGCACGGTGGCGCACACCCAAAACCCCAATAACTTGGAGGCTGAGGCAGGAGGATCACAAGTTAGAGGCCAGTCTCAGCAATTTGGCAAGACTCTCAGCAACTTAGAGAGACCCTGGCTCAAAATAAAAATAAACAAAAACAAAACAAAACTGGGGCTGTAGCTCAGTGGTCAAGGACCCCTGGGTTCAATCCCCAGTCACACACACACACACCACATAAAACACAGGGGAAAAGGTGGGTTTGAGTGACTAAAGAATTTAGTGATGGCCTACCTTTGTAGACCATTTATCACATGTGGTCAAGGTGTTAGTCAGGATGGGTCAGGATAAGCTGCAATAACAAATATTCCCAAACCCCAGTTCCTCAAAACACATGAAATATATTTAATTCTCATTCTGAAAGTTTCCTGGGGCTCACTGAAGCACTTGTGGGTTGTTTTAGAGGTGGATGGGAGTAGCCACAAGGAATATGAGCCTCAGGTATTTCTTGTCTTTTAAGGACACAGTCAATAGATGTCGGATCAGGACTCCAAGTTAGGTGGTCCTGTGTTGGTTAGTTGGTTGGTTGGGGTTATGGACAGCTAATTTTCACAGTCCTACAGAAAGGAGCTGTGATGGTTATTATTTCCCTTAAAGGGCAGATCCATATTGGGTGTTCTGGTTATATACTGCAGCACAACAAATATAGTTGTTAGTTTTCCGCCACCATAATAAATGTCTGAGATAATCAATTCATAAAGAAAAAAAGGTTTACCTTGGCTCATGATTTTAAATATTCTAGCCCATGATGAGTCAGACCCACTGCTTTTAGGTTTTTGGTGCTGGGGGACAATGCTGAGTTTACCTTATGGCCAAGAAGTGAAAGAGAGAAAGAAGAATAGGGACTGAGATTCCACAATACCCTTTAAAGGCATGTTGCCAATGACTGAAGTCCTCTCCACTAGGCTCCATGTCTTAGAGGTTCCACAGCCTCCTAATGGCACCAACCTGGAGACCAAGCCTTAAGTGAGTTTAAACTCATGGCCTTTGAAGGACACTTTTCCAAATCACTGTTTTTTTGGGGGGTGGGTACCAGGGATTGACCTCAGGGGTGCTCAACCACTGACCCACATCCCCAGCCCTATTTTGTATTTTATTTAGAGACAGGATCTCACTGAGTTGCTTAGTGCCTTGCTTTTGCTGAGGCTGCCTTTGAACTTGAGATCCTCCTGCCTCAGCCTCCTGAGTGGCTGGGATTACAGGCCTGTGCCACCGCACCCAGCTACACTTTTCCAAATCATAGCAATAAAATCACCTCAAAACCTAATGACTTCAAACAACAATTTATTTTCATCTCTTGTGCTTCTGAAGATTGAGTTTAGCTTGGTAGTTCTGACTTGGGATGCTCACGCAGGGGCAGTCAGAGAGAGGCTGGGCCTAGAGTTTTTGGGAAATCTTGATGGAGCCCCCACTGCCCAGAGTGGTCTCTTCACTCACAGGTCCAGCCCCTCAGCTGGGCAGGCGGCAGCGAATGGAAGTTGAGGGGCTGGGCGTTTAACTCAGTGGTAGAGTGCTTGCTTAGCATGTGTGATGCCCCAGGTTCAATCTGCAGGCCTGACAAAAAGATGGAAGCTGGGCAGGCAGCATTTTCCTTCTTCCCACCTGGTTATCTAGAATGTCCTCACTGCACAATGTTCCCAAATACTTGTACTTCCTATGTAGTGGTTGGCTTGCCCCAGGGGAATAAGTAGTCCAAGAGACCCAGGCAAAAGCTACAGAGCTTCCTATGATCTAACTTTAGAAGCCATGCTTCACTCCACTTCACTTCATTGGTCAAAAGTGAATTCGCCAACTCAGATTCAACGGTGGGGGACAACATAAAGATGTGACTAAAGAATTCAGTGATGGCCTACCTTTGTAGACCATTTATCACACGTGGTCATGGTATCGGTCAGGATGGGTCAGGATAAGCTGCAATAACAAATACCCCCAAACCCTAGTTCCTCAAAACACATGAAATATATTTAATTCTCATTCTGATGGCCTGTTGTAAGCCAGTGAGGGGTTCAGCCCTAATAATCACTCCATCTCACAATGTCACTGTCTCAGTATGATGTCTCAGGACTCATCCTGGCAGGGAAAGCACAGAATTGGAGGGATTTGCATAGCCAATGAAATGATCTGACCCAGAAGTGACATATGTCATTTCCACCCAGTTTGCACAGTCCTGTCAATTGCAAGGAGTGGGGAAGTTGTAATCCTCCCTTGTACTTGGAAGAGAAGGGAGGCCGAGACGGCTGAACATAAAAGATTGCTCCCACATCATGCTATCCAAATGGATAATTCCTGTTGGACATTTCTGGGCAGATGTCACAATTACCTAAGTCTTTGGGCACGATTTCCCCATTAATCATGTTAATGAATGTTTATGAATGTCCATTTACTCTGTACCAGGAGGTCACTGAACAGGAGACGTATGAGTTGAGTCTTCTTGATAAGTAGGAATTTGAAAGGAAGGGAGAGGGATGAGGAAGGAGACGTTCCAAATGATGAACAACGAAATCACAGGGCCATGAGAGAAATCCGTTGTTTCTAGGAGCCACAAGGAGTCTAGCTTTGTGGGCTTAGAGTGGACCAGGAGATAGAAAGATGGATTGGAACCGGGATGAAAACAGTCATTAATAATTAGCAACTAAAAGGTAGCGAAAATATTTTAATGTGCTGGGCATCAGTTCTAAACACTTGGCTTGTTTCATTGCATCTAGTTGCTCCCTGCCACTTCCTGTGTGCTTAGAAAGTTATACCTCTCACACTGAGTGACTGTTGCTGGCACCAGGCTATGAACAACTTGTCTGAATTCGCTTTCATTTTGGGATTCTCAGGTTTTAGCCAAAAAGCTGGCATGAAGTTGACACTAACTCACTGAATGTTGGTTGACTGACTAACAAAATGAATAAGGCCAGGGCAGTACCAACAGGCATGGGCAAAGGATGGATGGGGACTGTTCCCTGTGTTGCCGAAAGCTCAGTCCTTGTCCTCGATACCAATCCAATAACAAGAACATGGTTTTGAGAAAAAGGAAAAAGACATTTTATTACTTTGCTAGCAAAGGAGAAACACAGGGGACTCTGTCCCAGAGGCTGTGATTCTGCCCATCAGTAGGAACAGGGGACTTTTATAGACGCAATTCAGAGAAATTAAGATTAGAGAGGAGACATCAGGAAGATCAGGGAGGAGAAGGTTAGGGAAAAGAAGATCAGGGAGGTCAGGGAAAAGGTTGGGAAAAAGAAAAACCATGTAAGTTTCAAAGCGACACAGGATATAGTCAAAACATCAGGTGAACCCCTGTTACACCTGCAGTGCCAACAAGATGTAAGAGCAGTCTTAAGTCCTTTTTGGAACAAGGCAGACTTGAGATTAATATTAATAACAAAATGTTATTTAGTTGACTTGGGTAAAGATCCCTTGGGTGAAGTTAATAACAGCTGTCATTTATTGTGTGGCTTATGTGGTAGGTGTTTTATGTACATTAAATTTTCACCCCAAGCTGGGTGTGGTGGTGCATGCCTATAATCCCAGTAGCTTGGGAGGCTGAGGCAGGAGGATCACAAGTTCAAAGCCAGCCTCAGCAACTTAGTGAGGCCCAACTCAATACGAAAAAGGGCTGGGGATGTGGCTCAGTGGTTGAGTGCCCTGAGTTAAATCCTCAGTACCAAATGAAGGGTTATGGAAAATAATATTCCTGTAAGACAGCTCTCCAAGAAGAATGGAGGGACTCTGTAGCTCTGGAAGAAGAGTAAATTAGCCAAACATCAAACCCCTCCCAATACACCCTTTCCCAATTAACAGTGGGCCCTGAGGGGATAAAGCAAACTTCCATCCCTTCCCAGGTTCATCCCCAGCATCTCCACCAAAAGCAAATGTTTACCTCTTTCCAACCCCAGTTCATCTTGAAGGAAGGAGGCGAATACTGAAATGCTGACCCTGGACTTTAACCTTCCTCCATTGCCAATTACCTTCCTAAGTTAAAGTTCTAACCTGTACAATTAGCCCCTGACTGTCCAAACTGCACATCCACAGTCTCCAATGAAACTCTAAAACCCAGACTCCCTCTGTAACTCGGGGCCCAGCTCCATACCCAGAAAATGGGCCCTCCCATGCGTGATCAATGGATTTCGCTGCAGAAAAAAGGAAAGCTTGCTGATCCAGAGTTTGCTTCCCATCTCCTGCTTCTGTCATTTGTAGGCCATGAGCTTACACACACACACAAAAGAAAAAAGAAAAAAAAGAAAAAGAAAAAAAAAATATTTTCACCCCAGCTTGGAAACAGAGGTACAATGGACATGTGGCGACTGACTCCACCACATCAAGATTACTCTGAGGCACTGAAAGCAGCTCTAGGGGAGGATTCTCTGACTTAATCATCCTCTTTCACTATGGTTAGAACAGGGAAGGGCAGACCTGGTTGGATACATTTTTTTTTTTTTTTTTTTTGGTACCGGGGATTGAACCCAAGGGCACTTAACCACTGAGCCACACTCCCAGCCCTTTTTATTTTTAATTTTGTGACAGGGTCTCCCTAAGTTGCTTATAGCCTCAATGAGTTGCTGAGGCTGGCCTTGAACTTGTGATCCTCCTTCCTCAACCTCCCGACTCGCTGGGATTACAGGCATGCAGCACACCCAGCTCAGTTGGATAAATCTTATTGTCATGAGAAAGGATGCTGGAAAAGGTGCTCTCTCTTGCTGGATGTGGAGGGGTAGTCTGTGGCTGTTTCTGGCAGCTACTTTGAGGACAAGCCTGACACACAGAGAAGAGCAGAGCTGAGAAAGTCCAGGAGGCCTGGACCTCAGGTGTGAGGGGCCCCACTGCACTGGGCCCAAAGTCGAGCTGTCTCCGAAAGTTGTTATAGGGCTTCTGGGAGTCAAAGCACACCTCTCCGGGAGTCTGAGTTGAACTTATGTTATTTCATTCAGTTACACAGAGAGGAAACCAAAACTTGGCTTGAGATACCCCAGCTAGTGAATTTTTTTTTAAAATTTGTCCTAATTAGTTACACATGACAGTAGTGTTGTGGGGCGCAACTTAAGAACAGACCGATCACCACTGAGAAGTCCAAATTTGAGAGTCTTTATTAAGCCAGCCAGCTGACTGTCTCACACAATGCCCCAAAAATGGCTATTGGGAGAACAGCCCTGACCGCAGGGTTGCAGGGGTTTTTATACCATAAGTCAGTACATCAATCATAAGTGTCTGTTGCTATGATTCAAATCTACAAACTAACATCATGAGATCTAAAATCATAAGCAGAGGGGGAAGTGGGTCAAAACTACCTTAGTTGAGTACAAGTTAAAGAATGGTTACCAACATCTAGACAATCACTGTTGACATGGTACATTGTCTAAGAAAAATAGGAATCAAAAAAAGAACAATTTTACATTATATAAGAATTGCCATTTTGTGTTGCCAAACATGCTATGCTAAGCAACCACTGATGGGTACAGAGGCAAGGTGTTCCCATGGGCGAAGCGTTTCCTACACGGCATGGAATCTCAGAGTGTTGTGCCCAGATCGTGAATCCCCAAAGAGCCGTCTCCAATGCAAAAGCAAAAGGGTCTTTATTGCAAGCTGCAGCTCGGACTCACAGCGTTCACTGACGCAGGAGGTACTGCCTGAGAGTCCCGAGTCTTGATTCAGTGGGATTTTTATGAGCTCCACAGTAGAGCGGGAAATTTGAACAAAGCAGAGTACACAATTGGCTGATCTTTCAGCATGTGTGGTTTGGCATGTTTCCATTGGTTTAGGGTACCCAGATCTTAACATTTTGACGTATATGATTTGGAATGCTAGCCATGGCTTGTTAGCTCCTGACTGGTTGTTTGCCAAAGGCCAGTCCTAATCTAGTAGCCTTCCTGGAATGGGCCTGACATCTTTCAGGCCCTAAATGCAGCCTGTCATGGCCGCAGTTTAGCTCCCTTTTCAAGAGCAAAATGGAGTCTGTTTAGTCATTGCCCATATAGCTGACCTATAACATTTCCATGGAGTCAAATATGTCAACCTGCCACAAGTAGAATGCATTTTGACACATCATACATAAATGGAGTACATTTTCTCATTATTCCAGTTGCATGATGTAGAATCACACGGGTTGTGTAGTCATATATGCACATAGGGTAGTGATGTCTGATTCAGTCTACTCTCCCCTCCCATCACTCCCCTCTGTCTAACCCAAAGTAACTCTATTCTTCCCTATCCCTCCACACCTCGCCTTATTGTGAATAACTGTCTACGTATCAAAGAAAACATTTGCTCTGTTTTTTTTTTTTTTGGATTTGCTTATTTCCCTCAGCATGATGTTCTCCAGCTTTATTCATTTACTGGCAATGCCATAATTTCATTCTTCTTTAAAGCTGAGTAATATTCCATTGTATAAATATATCACATTTTCTTTATCCATTCATCTGTTGAAGGGCACCTAGTTAGATCCATAGTTTTGCTATTGTGAATTGAGCTGCTATAAACATTGATGTGACTGTGTCACTGTAGTATGCTGATTTTAAGCCCTTTGGGTATAAACCGAGGAGTGGGATAGCTGGGTCAAATGGTGGTTCCATTCCAAGTTTTCTGGAATCTCCATATTGCTTTCCATAATGCTTGCATTAATTTACAGTCCCACTAGCAATGGATAAGTGTACTGAAGTGGAAAAGAACCAAAGCAACGCTATTTTGTTCTGACCTGACTCCACTGTATGTGTGCTTGTACTGTTTTCCTCTCAGCCTCCTGAAGCTATGTCTGTGTTGGCAATCCAGTGGGATCTCCCACATGCCTATGGTCCTGATGTATAACAAGAATGGCTCTTAAATGTGTAATCAAAACTATTCTCCCATGTAATCAAAATATCTGGCTCAACAAGGTCTTTTCTGGCCTACAAGCGCCTCAATTGTCCTTGTGGTTTTTGTAGGTTTTGCCTTTATAAACTCTGTACTTCCAAAATTGGGGGCTGGAGTTCTTTGAGGCGTTACCCTGCTCCCAGCCACTGCTTGCCTGGCATGCTCATTAAAACAAACAAACAAAAAAACCCAAAAAACAAAACAAAACAAAAACCCTTTTTCCCTTTCAATTTGGCTCAATGTGCATGGTGATTGGTAATTCTCGTGCACTCCATAACATGTACCTGTGAAGGCAAAATCAGACCTGACTGTGAAATGAAATTACAAAAATATTATGGTAAGAGTCTAGTACCTGGGGAGGGGTCAGTTCCTCTCTCCTCTCTCAGCCTTTCTCCAGGAAGCCTAATTAACCATGAGTCCCTACCTCCTGCATTGTCAATAACTGCCCTAAGAGTCTGACTTCTCCCTCCTGAAATGTCACAGATGTCTGTGAAAAGAGCTGTCCCTTCTTATCTGTTCTGTGAGCATGCTTTATGTTAGAGACCCTGCCCAGGCCTTCAGCTGCATAGATTAGGAATTTGTTTTTTAAAGAGAAAAGAGACCCAATGATAGGATAGGTCTAAGATGATGTCAATAACCTATAAATATTGTGAGAAACTGTGGATTAGGTCTCAAAATTTTGGAGTGCTGATCTCCTCTGGGTCCTCCGGTATAAAATAAAGTTTGGTTTCTCCTACTTTCTGAGTGCCTTCTTGTTTTCACAACATACCTTTTCCCCCACATCCTTGCCAATGTTTATTGTTGATTGTATTCTTGATAACTGCCATTCTAATTGGAGTGAGAGAAAATCTTAGTTTTGATTTGCATAGGAAAACTACACCACTCACAATAGCCTCAAAAAAAAAAAAAAAAAAAACCTCTGGAAATCAATCATACAAAACAGGTGAAAGAACTCTACGATGAAAACTACAGAGTGCTAAAAAAAGAAATTGAAGAAGACCTTAGAGGATGGAAAGATCTCCCTTGTTCTTGGATAGGCAGAATTAATATTGTCATAATGGCTACACGACTCAAAGTGTTATACAGATTTAATACAATTCCTATTAAAATCCCAATGACATTCTTCATAGAACTAGAAAAAGCAACCATGAAATTCATTTGGAAAAATAAGAGACCCAAAATAGCCATCCTTAGCAGGAAGAGTGAACCAGGAGGCATCACAACACCAGACCTTAAACTATACTACAGAGCCAATAAAAACAGAATAACAGGAACAGCATGGCATTGGCACCAAAACAGACACGTAGACCAATGGTACAGAATAGAAGACTCAGAGACAAACCCACGTAAATACAGTTATCTCACCCTAGACAAAGGCACCAAATATATCCATTGGAGAAAAGATAGCCTCTTCGACAAAAGGTGCTGGGAAAACTGGAAATCCTTATGTAGCAAAATGACATTAAATCCCTATCTCTCACCCTGCATGAAACTCAACTCAGAGTGGATCAAAGACACTGGAACAGAGACCCTGTGCCTACTAAAAGAAAAAGTAGGACCAAATTTTCCTTATGTTGGCTTAGGAACTAGCTTCCTTAACAAGATTCCTGAAGCGCCAGAAGTAAAATCTAGAATCAATAAATGGGATGGATTAAAACTAAAAAGCTTCTTCTCAGCAAAGGAAACAATCAAGAACCTGAAGAGAGAGCTTACAGGATGGGAGAAAATCTTTATCACACACCCTTCAGACAGAGCACTAATCTCCAGGATATACAAAGAATTCAAAATACTTAACATCAAAACAAACAAACAAACAAATAACCCAATCAATAAATGGGCCAAGGAACTGAACAGACACTTCACAGAAGAAATACAATCGATCAACAAACATATGAAAAGAAGGTTCAACAACTCTAGCAATTAGAGAAATGCAAATCAGCTAGTGAATTTAAGAGCTGGATTCCACTTCAAATGCATCTTACCCTAAAAAGTTTTCTTCTCCCCCTGAACTTGGCCTCCATCCTGATTCATCTGTTTATCCGCTGAGACGGCTTCTCTTCTTCATGTGATTTCTAGTACTTAGAATTTCCATGCCTTCTTTCTTTGCCTGGCAAACTCCAACTTATTTCAGGCCACAGCTTAAATAAATGTCACTTCCCCACTTTTCCTGCCACCTCAGCCCCTAGATTAGCTCAGATCACTTAGTTAACATATAGTGTCTTTTGTTTTGTTTTGGTACTGGGAATTGAACCCAGGGGCACTTAACCACTGAGCCACATTCCCAGCCCTTTTTTAAATTTTTTATTTTGAGACAGGGTTTCCCTAAGTTGCTTAGGGCCTCACTAAATTGCTGAGACTGGTTTTGAGCTTGAAATCCTCCTGCCTCAGCTGCTGAGCTGCTGGGATTACAGGCAGGCACCATGTGCCTGGCTGCATAATACTTTTTAAAATTATATCTCCTCTAAATTCCATAAGGAATTCTGGAACATACATAAATGTGTCTGTTTTGCTCAGCAGTGAATCCTTGGAACAGAGGTCGTCACTTACTGGAGAACAATAAATATTTGATGAAAAGTAAATAAGTTGTTAATTTCCATAGTAATCAATATTAAATAAAATCTACGGGAGGCAATTTGTTTGAACTGAGCTCCTGCACTGGGCCTAATAGACCAAATCAAAATGGAGTCACTCATGCTAAAAAGTTCCTTGTCACCCAGCTGAAATTAGTTTATCTTACCTTCTGAGAAGTCAGGAGAGTGAGAGCCAAAATTTCCAAACAGGCCAGTTTCAGCTGGCACAATAAGGAGATCTGCTCTGCTTAGGAAAAGTAACTTTGAAATGACTAATCTGCTTCTTGTTTCTCTTTCTGCCTTCCTCAGCCCTTTTCTGCCTATAAAACCAAACTCCTCTGCTCTGGGCTCCCTGGAACACTATTTTATGGAATCAGGGGTTGCCTGATTCTAGAATCACAAATAAAAGCCAATTAACATCTTTAAACTGACTTGTGTGTAATTTTGTCTTTTGACATAAGTTAGGTAAAAGGTTCTCCAAATGTGGTCTATAGACCTGCAGCATCTGCATCACCTGGGAACTTAATAGAAATGCAAATGATCAGGTCCTACCTAGCATGCACGGGCTGAGCGATCCCTAGTTAAATATGCCCTTCCAGGGCTGAGGATATAGCTTAGTTGGTAGAGTGCTTGCTTTGCAAGCCCAACGCCCTGGGTTCAATCCCCAGCACTGCCCATCCCCCTCCCCCCAAATGTATATGTATATGGCTTCCAGGTGGTTTTGATTCAAGTTAGATTTGCTACAATCTATGCAGTAGGCACACCCAAGAACCCAACTGGGGCTGCTAGGGTTTGCTTCCTGGCACTATTCCTGAAAAGCAGCACTTTTTAAGACTGGGTGGAGGATAGCATCAAGAATCCACTACATTCTTTCCCCTCTCAGAATCTTTGTAGTTGCAGGTCCTTTGGCTGTGGTCACATTTCCCACAGTCTGATTTTATCCTTTGGGTTTCAGTTGACATTTGCATTCTTCCTCTTGTCTCTCTCAGCCCTCTGCTTGTTTCAGAATATTCTTTATTTCTACAATTAGTTCATTTGTTCTTGTTTCTTCTTCACCCTCCAGGGCAGGGACTACAAAAGTTTTGTCTAGCTCTTGTGAAATAAAAATTCTAGGAGGCCACCATCTTGGACAAGGTTCCCACAGTAGGCTGTTGTGGGGCACAACAGACCGATCACCACTGAGAAGTCCAAATTTGAGAGTTTTTATTAGTGGGCTGGCTGTCTCACACAATGCCCCAAAAATGGCTATTGGGAGAACAGCCCTGACTATAGGGTTGCAGGGGTTTTTATACCATAAGTCAGTATATCAATCATAAGTGTCTGTTGTTGATTCAAAACTACAAGCTAACATCATGAGATCCAAAATCATAAGCAGAAGGGGAAGTGGGTCAAAATGACCTTACTTAAGTACAAATTAAAAAACGGTTACTGTTGGGGGCTGTGCCATGTTGGCGGCGCCAGGATGGCGCCTGATCACATCGGCAGCGAGGAGGTTAATTGACATAAGCACACTCAGGTGATTTTCTCGGCCACGCACACAATGTATGCACCTGTTCTCGAGCACTAATTGCCTGCTCAGAGCGTCTGGCCTAATCTTTGCATAAGAGGCGTGGCCCTGCTCTCCGCGTCCTGGAAGTGATATAAGCGTGGGCGGAGCGAGATAGAGACACAGCAGCCATTAGAAGCAGTCAGAGAGAAGAAGGCGCACCACAGCAGCCATTAGCAAAAAAGCCAGAAGAAAGAACAGCGAGTAGGGGCAGCGGCAGAAGGCAGATCGCAGAACGGAGAAAAGCCTGTCTTTCTTTCAAAGTTTCTCTTTTAAGCAAAGTTTCTTTCTCTCTGATAAGCGGGGTCTCTCTCCTCTCAAAGCAAGTAAACCTCATTTCCTCTATCCTCTATAAATGAACAAGCAAGAAACAAAGTCTGTCTCTCCTCTCAAAGCAAGTAAACCTCATTTCCTCTATCCTCTATGAACAAGCAAGAAAGCAGTGCACTAAAGAGAAAGAAGTGCCTCAGTTTCCACTCCACCACCCATAAGACCCGTGCAAGTTGTTGCTGCAGGCGGTGATAAATATCCATGGATTTTGGAACCACAAGGAGCCAGGGACAGGTTACCAACATTTAGACAATCACTGTTGACATGATACATTGTTTAGGAAAAACAAGAATCAAAAAGAACACGTTTTCACGATAAAATAATTGCTATTTTGTGTTGCCAAACAGGCTATGCTAAGAAACTGTTGATGGGTACAGAGGTGGGGTGTTCCCATGGGAAAAGCATTTCCTACATAACAAGGAGTCTCAGAGTAAAGTGGAGTCTGCTTAGTCATTGCCCATATAGCCTGGCCTATAACATTTCTATGGAGTAAAATATGTCAGCCCATCGCAGACTTCAGCAGACCAGGCTAAAAATACAAATGAATTCACTTATGTTAAAAGCTCTACCTTATCAAGCTGAAACTAAGTTGACTTTATGAGAAATCGGGATTGGAGAGGTAACAGCCAAATTTCTCAGGCCAGTTTAATTTGCTGAGATAATGAAGTTCATTATCTCAATCCTAACACACCAGAAGTAATCTGATGTTAGCCAGCTATTTTTCTATTGTTCTCTTGTTTCAGCCTTACAAGGAGAGTAACTTTGAAACAACCAATGCGGTTTTTTTGTTGTTGTTGTTTTCTTTGGTTTTGATTATTGTCTTCAGCCCTTTTTCTCTCTATAAGACCAAAGTTTATAGCTCAGTTCACTGAAACACTTACGCTATTACATGGAATAAAGTGTCATCTGATTTTAGAATTGAAAAGTCAATGAAGATCGCTTAGCATAATTGTCCTTTGACACTTTCAGGTCCTAGGGCTAAACTGTGTGTATAATGAAGATAGATAAGTTCCGCGAGTGCGGAGCCCGTGACAAATTACTAGCCCGGAGCGTGGCATTTAAAATGCGCTCCGCAAAGATTTGCGGGATGAGGGAATGAAGGAAGCGAAAGCAAAAGATCTCCTTTACTAAAATGGCAGTCTCCGCTTCCTTTACCAAGATGGCCCCGCGCAGGCGCCGGAACGGTGGACCAGAAGGCGGGGCCAGAGGGAGGCGGAGCCAGCGGGAGCCGTCAGGTACGGCCCCGCCCATCGCCCTCCGCCTTCCTCCTACCCCCCTTCTTAATTCCGGATTGGTCCGGTTCCAGCGCCGCAGCCCGGCGGCAGCGCTTTGGGGCCGCCCGGCGCTCGCCACTTCCGGCGCGTTGGGGCTGTTGGTCCGGGGCTGCCGCGCGGCGTGAGCGGGCAGCTCCAGGGCGGGCGCACGCAGGGATGCTCTGGGGGGCGGCGGCGGTGGCCGTGTGGGCTGAGGTGGTGAGGGCAGCGCGGGCCCGCGGGCTTCTCTCCTGAGCCGGCCACTCGGGCGGAGCAGCTCCGCCGCGGCCCCTTCAGCCTCCGCCCCTTCAGCCTCTGGGCCGGGCCCGCCGCCGCTTCTGCCCGCGGAAGCCGGGGAGCCCCTGCCTGGGCCCGTAGCCTCCCCTTCGGGGGTCGGGCCCGGGCGGGGGGCCCCAAGCCGCTGCCCTCCTCGCAGGTCTCCGAGCCCCATTTCCTGCTTTTTCAGTTTTTTGGGGGAGGAACGGGTGGGTCTGGATGAATTGTCCCGGGGGTCCTCCATGAGGCGGACCGGGAGGCCGTGCTCCTTTTAGAGGGTCCCCGCGGGGCCCGGGTTGGGAAGGGGTTGTCTTTGCATGGTCGGGGGACTTCCCGAGCTTGGCGGGACCATGACCTGAACTGTGCGGTCGGGACGTGTCCGAAGCCCAAGAGCCAGCTCACCTGAGCCGCCCCCTCGCCGGCCAGCATGGTAAGTGAAGTGGGAGCCCCCGCCCTCGCGGGGGGCCCTGCCGCAGGGGTGGGAGTGGGCCCCAGGGCTGCTGAGCCATCGTTTCTCTCTCCCGGGCGGGGAGAGGCGCGTGCCGAGCCCGGCTGGTGACACATGCGTGCAGGGTGTGCGGCCCCGGCTGTGCGCTCCCATCCCCCCCAGGGATGGCTCAGGCCTGGGAGGGCCCTGGAAGCGCAGCAGGCACAACCCTTGCATCTCATGTTTGCCTCTTTCATAATGATTATAACTACCATTTACTTATTGAGAGCTTATAGTGTGCCCAGGGCCTCTGCTAAGTGATTGACGTGTATTCCCTAATTATCACACTAATTCCTCAGATCGGAAGTGGGGAGACTGAGGCATAGATAGAACCATTAATTACCCGGCTCAAGGTCAAGCGCTTTTTTTTTTTTTTTTTTTTAATGGTACTGGAGATTGAACTCGGGGGCACTCGACCACTGAGCCACGTCCCCAGCCCTATTTTTTATTTTATTTAGAGCCAGGGTCTCACTGAATTGCTTATCGTCTCACTTTTGCTGAGGCTGGCCTTGAACTCGTGATCCTCCTGCCTCAACCTCTCAGCTGGGATTACAGGCATGGCCATCGGGTCAAGCGCTTTTTTTTTTTTTTAAGTGACAGTGGCAGTATTCGAACCTAGGCATCCTGACTTGATAACTCCTTCCGGTTCTGGGAGATTATCTTGTCCAGATGTAGGTTTATATATATGGGGAAACAGCAAAATTTGCAGGGATCACTTAGGTGATAGCAGATTTGGCAGTAGTATCCCTTGGACCCACAGGCTGTGCTGTTCTTTGTGCTGCGAGCTTCCTGGCCTTTTCTCTGGTAGTGTTGGAAAGCTCCATGCTTTCTGATTCTGCCAGGAAGACTCTTGTGAGGATACCTTCCTCATTTTCCGTAAGCATTCTCAGTACTCCTTTAGTTTTGTGTACCACCATCTATTCGTAGAGCATTTGTGTTTTTACTTATTTTTGTGGTGCTGGGGATGTGACCAGGACCTTGTGCATATGAGGCAAGGCTCTACCACTGAGCTACATCCCCAGTCTGTGCATTTGTCTTTGTCGACTGAGCCTTATCTGTCCATTGAAGTAGACTCAACTCTCTCAAAGGTGAAGTTGTCTGAATCTTTATCTGTCCTAGTTCTTGGCACATAGTAAGCCCATGGTGAGTGGTTAATTGCTCAGCCTGTGCTTGAGCACATCCAGGGATTGCTCTGTTTTCCTCAGAGCCACCTTTTACCCCTGCCAAGTTAGTGGTGTAGTAGAGAAAGGGATGCAGCTTCTGTGACACAGATGTTTAAAACCAGTGGAAGTTTTAAAACTTTCAAGGGGCCTGCATTCTGAGGAGGATCTAAGGCATTGATCTTGTCCTCTTAGGACTTATATCCAGCTGGCTAAAATACAACCATTAATGCTGAGCAGCATGACATAAATGGCACGCACTCACACACTCTATCTCTATATATGTAAAATACACGTTTATATGTACGCATACATACTCTGGTGGCAGATGAGTTAAGCTCTTTGAATTCCAATTTTCTTATCTATACAATGTGGAGATAGGAATCCTCCAAAGAATAATCCAAAGGTATGAGATATATGTAACATTTAGTGACCAAGGAAAGTAGTACTCATTCTTTCCTTCATTTATTCTTTCAGTAATTAAAATTTTTCCAAATTATTCTTTCAGTTTTTTTGGTTTGTAGTTGTGGTAGAATTTACATAACCTGAAACATTTTTTACCTGTGCAGTTCAGTGGCATCAAGCACCTTTGCATTGTTGTGCAACTCTCCTGGCCATGCATTTCCACAAGGTTTTTCATCTCCCCAAACCGAAACTCTACCCTGGACGCTAACTCCTAGTCTCCTCTTTCAGCAGTCCTCCTCTGAGGCCTTGGGAACCATCAATTTACTTTCTGTAAGTCTGACTACTTTAGGTCCCTCATGGAAGTGGAATCATACAGTATTTGTCCTTTGGTGACTAGCTTATTTCACTCAGCCTCATACCTTCAAGGTTCATCCGTGTGTGTCTCCTTCCTTTTTAAGGCTGAATTCCATTGTGTACGAGGTACATTTTGTTTATCCATTCATCCATCAGTGGATACCTGGCTGTTGTGGACAATGCCACTAGAAGTATGTGTGTACAAATATTTCTGTGGATGTTACATGGCAACTATGTGCCATGCCCTGGAGAAGGCGCAGATGAACAGCCAGACCCTGGCTGCCCCTCAAGGAACTTAGACCACGCTTGCACCCTTGTGTTCAGGTTTCACTTAATTGACTGTCAGTGGAGCATTAGAATCACCACCTTTGAGTAATCAATTGTAAAGTTGACTTCATGACCTCTGTGTACACTTTTTTCCTGAGGTAAGTTGTGAGTCAAGGTTTTTGTAACCTAGACCTCAGTTATTTAAGCTCACGGCGAGTGAGTGGCCACTGTGGATGTGAGGTGAATAATCACATCCTCTTTTGTCCATGATGCCAGTGGGTCATCTGTAGTTGTCCAAGGGTTTGGGTGGGGCAGGCTTTGTCCCCTAAAAGCCAGGAAATCGTTGCCTGATTTGTGTCTGTCAAGAGAAGGATTTTCCCTGGGATCACAGCTCTTTATTCAAAGAATTCTTTTCCTCTTTATTTCTTACTGATTTACAGTTGGACTTTTCAGAGTATTCGTTGATCTAAGTTTGCACCTTTTGAATATTTTTTTAAAACATGAAGTCTAGGAAGACTTGAAAAAACTATCATTAAGTGAGCATCTGTGATATGCTGTTTTTCATTGATTGCTTTTCGTTTTAGTCTTTTAGTATCAGTTAACCACTCCAATCCTGTTAGGTCACATTATTGCTATTACTACCAGAGGGAGAGATTAATAGACCTGTTCTAGGATGGAGCTGGCCTTTGGGCCCGTGGTACTGTATTCCAAAGCCTATGTTCTTTACATTGCGCCACATCACAGGAAAGATTATCAGGAATGTCATGAAACTGTGTTTGTTTAGTTCTAAGTTAGATAGTGGTGGGGCATAAAGGGAGTATGGGGGAATTTCTTTAAACTGCCCCTTCAGCAGAAGGGAATTTGGCCAGCATGTTTAGGGCCAGTTAAAGGAGAATGGTCATGCCAGTACAGAATTACTAGAACATTCAGCTATACTCTAACTGCATTTGATTAAATCATCATTTTGGGTTGAATTCCCATGAGATCTTAAGTGGTGTAACATGTTAGAGGTTCCCACTACTTCTCTGAAAAGTTGTTACTTAATATTGAATGAGCTGTTGCTTAATATGGAAATTTTGTGCAAAATTGAATCTTTGCTTAAATTAGCATTTCTTTTTTAGTTGCCTAGAAATTCCATTGGTTACAAAGGCTTATAATGTCACAGATCATGAATGGTCCCTGTAGTGGAGACAAAGTCAGACTTTAAATTTGGCTACTTGTGTGGTATGCTACACCACCAGCGTGTCTCCACAGTGCTGCGTAGTACACCATGACTGTGTGAGGCTCAAAGAAGCTGTGGTGATGTGAGGAGAATCAGGGAGAGGTTCATCAGTGCCCAGGGGTTGTGTAGTTCTGTCACATCATTAGAGATAGTCTGGGGTGATATTTAAATATCAAGAAGTGACTTTCACAGATTTTGGAAAAATTAGTGCATGACATGGTTAAAATGATGAAGTTACCTGGTTAACAACCCCCGTTAACGTATGTAGAAGTAATTCTCTGCATTAAGCCCAAAGCTTTTTAATATCTCATTTTATACATTCATGAAATAATTATTGATTTCTGCCTTCAAGCTTAAAATCTCAGGCACTGTGACTACAGTATAACAGTGTATTAGTTAATATAAGTACAGCTTAGTTTATGCCAGCTATTTTACCTATACTAATTCATTTATTCTTCTAAACAATGTTAGGAGGTAGAGGCTATTTTTATTTCCCATTTTTTTAGATGATAACATTCAAGACATTGAGAAGTTAGGCAGCTTCCCAGAGTCATGCTGCAACCAAGCTGTAGAACTGGGGTTCAAACCCAGGTAGTCTGGCTCGGGAGTCATTGCTCACAGGGTAAGACCTGCGGTAGAGGAATGCTAGAGGAATGCGTCCTTATACAGGCACGCAGGCTGGAGGAGCCTGGGACAAAGGCACTGATTCAACTGTACCTGGGTGAGGACAGGGAGGGTCAAGGAAGGCGTCCCAGGAGGGCATATTTGAGTCTTGAAGGATGAGGAAGTTTGACAGTTGAATAGGGAAAAAAGGGCTTTCAAAGCTAATGCTAGCTGCATAAAGATTAGATATGTATCAATAAAGATAACGAAATAATGGGTGTCAAGTGAGAGTGAAGGAAGGAATAAATGTTGTGTTTAGGACTTTCTGGGACTTGATCTGCATACATATATATACACATATATACACACACATATATATATCTCTATCTACAGTGCACAACATGCCTTTTTTTTCTCATCTTAACAATTCTTCACTCATGCTTTTCTTCGACAGGTGCTGCTCCATTTCTTTGTTCCCCTTTCCAAGGAAACTTCAGGAAAGTGTTCTATACCTGATCTCTAATTCCTCACTTTCTGTTCTGTCTTAAGCTTACCAGTCAAAGTTCCTCCTACCTCTGTTACTAATTCCAGTGGTTGACTTTTAGCCTTTGTCTTATTTGATCAGTGGCATCAGACAAATCGAACACTCTCTTTTCCCTTAAATCTTTACTTGGCCTTCAGGACACTAAGATGTGCCCTTGAATTTCCTCCTCCCATCTCGCTGGATGTTTCTTCCCCATGTCACTGATCTGGAGATAGAACTGAGGAGGAGTGTTCTACCACTGAGTTATACCCCAACTCTTTTTATTTTTTGAGACAGGGTCTTGTTAAGATGACCGGGCTGGCCTTGAACTTGTGATCTTCCTCCCTCACCCTCTGTGGTACTGGCCTTCTCTCTGATCTTTAACAGTTGGAGTGCTCCAGGCCTCAGGCTTTGTGAACTCTTTCAGGATTCCATAAGCCAAGAACTCCTAGTCCAGGCCTTTATCCCCAGCTCCGGTACTCATGTACGGATTGCCTACTTAACAGACTCGTCAAACTTGCTTTCCGAAGGGGTGCAGTTACTGTACCCTTCACTCACTCTGCTCCAGCTTCCCTGGCCCCCTGTTCTTCTAACCCTCCAGATGCGTTCCTGCCCAGCTTTGGTCTTGCTGTTGCCTCTCCTGGCCTGTGCTTTCTCGTAGGAGTCCATATGAGTAAACTTCGAGCTTCCTCATGAGGTACCTTCCCAATGAGGTCCTGTCCTTACTATTTAAAATGGCCATCTCTGGGCTGGGTCTCTAACTCAGTGGTAGAGCACTTGTCTGTCATGTGTGAGGCCCAGGGTTCCATCCTCAGCACCTCAAATCAAAAAAGGTAATCCCATTTCATGCCCAGTTCCTCTCACATCCTGCTTTACTTTTTGCAGCATTTACAGTTTTTAAACATTTTATATACTTAATGCTTAGTTGTGAAGTTCATTTTTTTGTTGTCTCCTGCTAACATTAGCTTTGTAAAGCTAGGGCGTTCTCTTTTGTTCCCTGATGTATCTTGAGTCTAATTCCCAGCGTAGCAGACAATTACATTATGGTGGGCATGCAGTGGGGGTCTTGGGTGTTCAAAGGGGGTTTTAGAGGTTCCTTGGTGATTAAAAGTTGCAGAGTAGAGAGTAACAATGTATAATGTTAAGAAAACACTGGATGGACTGATTTGGCTGTGGTGCTGTTTTAATGAAAGGAGGTGGAGGGAGGGCCATGAAGGTAGTTCATGACTAGGTTGTGGAGGGTCTTTAGGGAGTTTGGCTTTGGCTTTGATTTTTTTCTTTAAAGGAAAATCAATCCATCTGCTGTATATAGGTTAGATTGGTGTGGGAAACTAGATATGACACCATCCCTGTGTGGACGTGACAAAGGTCTTTTCTCACATGTGAAATCAGGAGTGGAGAGGAAGGCTTGAGTAAGAGAATTGTCCCCTAAATCTCTTAACTGATTTCAGAGTTTAGGGATGAGGAAAAGGGAAAAGCCCATGCTGATTTTAAAAGCTTTTAGCCTAGAGACTGGGAATAGTGAGAAGTGTAAAATAGTTGGTGGTTTGCATTTGGTAGGAATGGAAGAGATGACATTGACCATTATACAGGGTGTACATGTTTGTTTGTTTGACAGTGCTGGGGATGGAACCCAGGGCCTCACACAGTCAGTAACAAAATGACAGGAAGAGATGATAGGAGATGGCCAGGTGCTGATATAGTAAGGGATCTGGTTGTGTGGGCTGCTGTGTGGAGATGAAGGTAATTGGCACCTGGTGGCCCAGGGTGTTGAAGATTTTAGATAGCTGAATTGTCAGCATGCATGTCCATGTAAAGGAGGACATGATGGCGTGGGCTGGGGTGAAGAGG
Source organism: Sciurus vulgaris (assembly GCF_902686455.1). Taxonomy (NCBI): domain Eukaryota; kingdom Metazoa; phylum Chordata; class Mammalia; order Rodentia; family Sciuridae; genus Sciurus; species Sciurus vulgaris. The sequence goes on along the minus strand of NC_136479.1, from coordinate 21,135,054 downwards.
GGAGAAATTCTGAAAAGTGTAGCTGCATCTTTCTGCCTCTGTTTTTCTTTTCTTTCTTCTTTTTCTACAGTGCCTGGGATTGAACCATGCTTGCTAGGCGTGTGCTCTCCCACAGAGCTGTGCCCCCAGCCCCATCTCTGCATTTTTCCACCTTCTCTTACCCATTTCTCCCTGTATTCTACAACCCATTATGGACTGACTAAAAAATCTTATTATATTTTCTCTAAGTTTCTTTTTTTTAAATTTGTCATATAATAATTTACATATTTGTGGGGTACAGTGTGATACTTTGATACATATCTGTCACCTTAAACAATTTTTATTTCTTTTGGTGAGAGCATTCAAAGTTCTGTCTCCTACTTATTTTGAAATATACAATAATTTGTTTACTGGCAGACTGACTTTTTTTTTTTTTTGGTACTGGAGATTGAACTCAGGGGCACTTGACCACTGAGCCACATCCCCAGCTTTATTTTGTATTTTATTTAGAGACAGGGTCTCACTGAATTGCTTAGTGCCTCACTTTTGCTGAGGCCAGCCTTGAACTCTTGATCCTCCTGCCTTAGCCTGCTGAGCCTCTGGGATTACAGGCATGCGCCACTTAGAATCTAAGAGTGCTGAGTCCAGTTAAATAGCTTGTTTTCCATCCTTATGCCATTGAATTCTTGTGGCCTTTGGAAGCTACCGTCTCCTTTTCCTGAAACGCTTTTTCTTGGCTCCCTTGGCTTCCATAATGTTACTTTCTTGATTTGGTCTCCCTTGATCTTTTCTTCTATGGCTTCAGTTATGACCTGTATTCTGTGAGAACCAAACCTTCCTCTCCAGACTTGGATATCCACCTCAGTGTGCTGTGGACATCAAATTATTTGTGTCTAAATAATCATTCATTTACACACACCCATCATTTCTCCTCATGTTAGTGCTGCTCCTTGCCTTGGTTCTATTCATGACCTTATCTATCAGACTAATCATAAACCTTGAGTCATCTTTAACTTCCTCTTCTCCTTCCTCTTCCTCTTCTCCAATGCCAGACCTGTTGATGTTACTGTAACATAATATGTCCTCATTGGCCTTTCCCTCCATTTCCTCCATTTGGGTCAGACTTCGCTGTCTTTTGCTTTGACTGTTGGTGTCTTGGCTGGGCTGCAGCTTCTAGGTTCTTCCTCCATCAATCCATCTTCTGTGCCTCTGTCAGAGCTGCTTTATAGAGCTCAGATGTGAGCCTGCACTTGACCCCAGAGAGCAGGTTTCCATTAGGGCAGAGTAGTGGATGCACACAGGTTCTGGATTCTCACAGACAAATTCACTTTAGGTCACAGTAGGGATGAGGATGGCTTACTAAATACTTAAAGTGATTTATTTGGAATATCTTTTTAAAGATTTCCCAAATTGTACTTTGTTCTTCAGCCACAGCGAACGTCTTGTCGTGCCCAGAACACCCAGGACATTCCTGTGCGTCTGTCCCTTTACTTGCACTGTTGTTTCCTTTGCTTGTCTTTTTCTTCAGGTAGACTCACCCACCATGTTCAAGGTCATCATAAACATGTCTTTGAAGCTTTCTAGCTACTAGTTTAACATATCATCTTTGATTATAGTTTTTTTGGGCTTTTCTTATTTTTTGTTTTTATTACAAAATAATTACAGGATTACATTGTTGTAGTATCAGTTCAGAAGTTTGAAGAGCAAAATATGAAACCCTTGCCTCCTTCATGTTCCCTCCTCTCCATGCCAGCCCAAGCCTGCTTCTCTTTAATAGAAGAGTCCATGTCAGGTGGGTCTTCCTCCTCTTCCCTCTCCAGTGCCTAGTAAGGATTCAACAGGCATTTATTTGGTTGAGTCAGGAGTGAAAATAAATCCAAGGTGGTCAAGGTGGGCCCTTGAGATTAGAAATGAAAAAGTAGCATTACTTGGAGTGGTAAAATTGAAACAGTACGGATGCAGTTAACACCTATTTCTCCAGAATCCAGCCAGTGAGCAAGGGCAGTCATTAGGTACTTGCTGTGTGAATTGTATGCTTCCACAGAAGCTCAACAGTTGGGTCAGGTGGGTGAGGTACTTGGTGGTAGATACCTAGGAAAGCCACAAGGCAGAGAATTGAGGGAGTGGAGGAGGCCAATGGGAAGGAGTTTAGAGGAAGAAAAAAGTTGATAGTTCATACTTAGATTCTGTGCTAGCCATTCCTTGGGGGACCCCAATGCATACTCCATACTCTACCTGTTGAATCTCCCGTAGCCACCCTGCAAGGTAGTTTTTATGTTCTCATTTTATGCTTAAGGAAGGTAAGGACACTGAGGCTCAGTGGAGGGTAATATTAAGTAGCTTGACAAAAATTACAGAGTGAATTGACTGAGCCAGGTTTCAGACCCAAAGTTCCAACCCCAAAGCCCATGTTTTTTTGTAGATCACTAGATTTCTTCTTAACCCTATGCACACATACATAGGCATATTTATTTGAAAAGTAGCCTATCTGGTTATATTGTCCCAATCCCATGAAAAACTGTGTCTAGCCAGTTAAACTTAATACCTGAAAAATTTTGCTTCATAGAAGGGTTCAAGTGAGCATCATTTGCTAATAAATAGCTATCTCTTTTTCTTTTTCTTTTTTTTGGTATTGGGGATTGAACCACTGAACCACATCCCCAGCCCTTTTTTGTATTTTATTTAGAGACAGGGTCTCACTGAGTTGCTTAGGCCTAAGTTGCTGGCTTTGAATTTGTGATTCTCCTGCCTCAGCCTCCGAGCTATTGGGATTACAGGTATGCACACCATGCCCAGCATAAATGGCTATCTCTGCATGTCCTATAATGTGATAGAATAGAGAAAGTGTGACTGTTGAGGGCACAGTGGCAGCTGGTCCACATATCAGGGCATTGACAGAGGAAGATTGCTTCCTTTGAGTTTCAGTTCAGATAAGCCCAGTAAGCTTAGCATATGCAGTAAGTAGGCTCACTTACATTCTAGAAACCTCCTGTTTTTATATTAAGGTCATAATAAAAGCTGTGGCCTACAGCTCTCTCAAAAGGTTAGGGTAATTTTATGAGCTAAATGAAGGTGGAAAAGAAAGGCCCTTGGTTTTTCAGTTGGCCAATAATTAGATATGGGAAGTTTTCTTTTTTCTTTTTTTTTTTTTTTTAGGGTAATAACTACATGAAATTTTGCATGTCCATTTTTCCAGTACTGGGGATTGAGCCCATGGCCTAACTCATGCTAGGCAAGCACTCTTATCTCTGAGCTACATCTCCAGTCTTTTTTGTTTTGAGATAGGGTCTCACCAAGTTGCCCAGGCTGGCCTTAAACTTGTGAGACTCATGCCTCAGTCTCCTAAGTAGCTGAGATTATAAGATTCCAATACTGTGTGCCTGACTTGAAAATTTTTAAAAAGTGACACATTGCTTTAGTGGTATATACCTTGTAATCCCAGTTATTTAGGAGAGTGAGGCAGGAGGATCACAGGTTTGAGACCAGCTTTGACAACTTGGACCTTGACTCAATATAAAAAATAAAAAGGGCTGGCTAGGGTAAAACCTAACTCAGTGGTAAAGCCCTGAGTTCAATTCATAGTACCACAAAACAAATAAAACCCAGAAAAACAAAACAAAAAACAGTAAAATAACAAAAGACAAACAAAAATAAAAACAAAAAACAAAAACCAACCAAAACCCTAAAATACCAAAGTATCAAAAAAGTACAAAGACCATGACAAAAAAGAAAAAAATCACTTCTCTGATTTAATGTTATGTAAATATCCCATAAATCTTTTTCATTCCTCTATCTGTAGCTGTATATCTGTATATAGATATGTGGGGGGGGGGGTGGAATTAGAATAAGTACTTTTGTTAAAAAAGTGATTGTACTGATGTTTTTTGATCAGGATATTTTAAAAATGAAAACCAAATTACAGTCATTTGTTTTGAAATAATTATATGATCACAGACTTTGTAAAACTACAGAGTTCTGTGTCCCCTTTGCCCAATGATGGCTTTTTATGTACCTGTGTGCAATATCAAAACCAGGAAATTGGCATTGGTGTGTGTCAGTTATTGACTAGTCCACAGGCCTTGAGATTTTACCAGTTTTAGACCTGCGTTCATTTGCGTGCACGTGGTTCTATGCAGTTTATTCTGTGTGTTTATTCATGTAATCGCCACCCCAGTTAAGGTATAGAACTGTCCTCTCTCTCATGACAGTACTCCTCATAAGTACCACCTCTTTGTATTTGTAGCCCCCTGCCCCCAGCAACTACTCCATCTCTAGAGCTTTGTCATTTTGAGAATGTTAAATAAATGTAGTCTGCAGTATGTAACCTTTTGAGATGACTTTTTTCACTGACCACAGTGGTCTTGAGGTCTGTCCATTTCCCTTGAATTTATAGCAGAAAAAGAAAAAAGTGAAACTGAAAGGAAGTAACACATTTCAAGTAAGTCTTAGTTTTAATGATTATTAGTGGTTGATAAGTCCCCGTAGATGAAGGGAAAAGACTATAAAAACATTAGGACATGGCCTCATTTTTTATCTATCTATATTTCATGTAATCAGTACCAGTGAACTTTATAACAGCAAAAATAAGAATCTGTACTCTTTCCACTTCATCCTTCCTCACTTTTGATTGTCAATTTACTTTGTTATGTTTTAGAGCATTTTATATTGTTTAATAACCATAATTTCCTCAGCTTTAGTGTTATATATTTTCAAGGATTCAGTATTTCCCACAGGTTCTTTTTATTATGGTTTTTCCGTATTGAATTCTGTGGTTCATTTCCCTACTGCTGAATTTTATTGTCAGTCTTTATACAGAGTGCTCTAGTTGGTCATTAAGAACATCCGTGAGTGTTTATATTTTGAAGCACATTTTGTCTAGGTATTACATTCTTAGATTTTACTCTTTCCCTCTGATTTTGTAGACATTGTTCTGCCATCTGGGATTGAGTGTTCTCTTGATCTTTTCTGTCATTTATTAGCTGATAATCCTTTTTCAAGAGTTCATAATGGCTATATTTCTGGAATTATTTCATATTTAAAAATGCCTGGGTATTGTCCTTATCCATAAATGGTAACTTTGCTGGGCATAATACTTAGGGGTGGTGCATTCTTTTCCCAAGTATGTTGGAGACCTTTCTTCATTGTTTTCTGAAGGATGATATGTAGAAAAGTTGGGAGTTCATAAGATGCTCTCTCCACCTCAGGGAGGGCCAACTTTTCTGCCTGGCTTCTGGAAGAAGTTCAGTGACTATGGGTATCTTTTAGTGTAGATCATTTTGTATCAGTTCCCGCTGGAATGTGGTGTGCCTGTGTTAATGAATTTGGTACCCAATATTACTGGTTTCTGTTAACTTAGTGAGTTTGTAGGACACATTTTTACAAGTGGGGTTGTGGGGCAAATGGTAAGTCCTCCAAAAGGGTGGTGTTCCTACTCAAGAGGGGCAGGCCCTGCTTCCCCACTTTTGATTTAACACTATTAAAACTAACTAATAATGTGAAGGGTGAAAATTGAGCTTCGGGAATTACTTTTTGTAACAAAACATTCAGCTTCACTCATCTCTTACTCATGTAAGGCACTGGAGTGGAGTGGAACGTTTTTGATATTTATTACAGTGTGTATTTAATTCCCATGTCAGCTTGCCATTCTTGATCTCCTGATCTTTGTACATTTCTGTTGGGTCTGCCAACATTTGTTTAATTTTAAATGTAATTTGGCTGGATAATTTTAGAACATTGACAAAAGTGATCAGGTTTGGAGTAGCTTGCACATTTGTTTGAACAGTTATAGGTTGAATTGAGTGCAGCTAATTTTGTTGGAATGAGAGCACTAACTAGCAGTTCATGTGTGCTAATGTGTGGATTTGAATAAAAAGAATTGCGATGGGTCTGTGTAATCTGATGGTTTTCTAAATCACTGCACATGTACCTTTTGTCTGCTCCATGTAATTAAAGTGTTCATTCGCTCCTGCTTGGCTTCAGGTTATTTGTCATAATGTAATTTAAGAACTTAAGAAATACAGGTTTCATTGTAGAGAAGAGGTTCCTTTACCAGAAAGTTGTGGAGTTTCTTTGGTTGGTGAAGTGATTTCCTGGTAATTGTTGATTCTGTTAGTTGGGCTTATGAACCAAAGTGTGAATTTAGAATGTTGCTATGAGGTCGTTTCATAGAAGGATTGACCAGTCATATTTAAGAGTTTCTCTAATTTTCCACTGAAATTCCCCTAATGGCTGAGAGAGCTCATACCTGGCTAAAGGAAGGTATGAGTCCTCCTGCTACAAGTCATAGCAGCTCCCTGTAAACTTGAAATTTCTTGAAAATCTTGGCTTATACCTTAAACATTTACTGTTTAAAAATCAGTGTAGTGGGCTGGAGTTGTAGCTCAGTGGTAGAATGCTTGCCTAACATGTGTGAGGCACTGGATTTGATTCTGAACTGCATACAAATAAATAAAATAAAGGTCCATTAAAACTAAAAAAAAATTAAAAAATCAGTGTAGCCAGGTGTGGTGGCGGATACTTGTAGTCCCATCTATTTGGAAGGCAGAGGCAAGAGGATCACTAAATTGGAAGCCAGCCTGGGCAACTTAGCAAGACCCTGTTTTAAAATAAACCAGTAGGACTGGGAATGTAGCTCGAGCTAGAGGGCATGTCTAGCATGTGAGACCCTGGGTTCCATCCCTAGTACTGGGAGAGGGTGATAGTGTAGATTCTTTCTGCTTTATCGACTAGTCATAACTGTTAGAATCTTCACAAGAAAATTAAAGTACCAGGCACACATGTTTGAGGAACACAATGTGGATTCATCTCATTTTCCTGTGGGGTGAGTGGTTCATCTGCAACTCTGTGCACAGACGCACTTTTCTGAGAGGTACTGCAGAATCACTTCTTGGTCTATCCATAAGTGAGGCTTCTTATGAAGAAAGAAAACTTGAAGGTTTTTGAAGAGGCATCAAAGCACTCTAAGAAAACAGAAAAATAGTGAACTCCACTTTACACCACCTCAGTAGTGACAGATTGAGTTTTGAGTTGACACTTCTTATTGGGATACCTTAATAGACCAGTTGATAATTTAACATTTGTGTTTTTGACTGTCAGGAAACTTCAGAGTCTTTAATGAGGAATTTATTAGGATTTGTATTGCCTCCAGTTGTCTGGAGCAAGTCACAGTGAGTGAATTCCTAAGACTGAAAGCGATTCCTAAGACTGGGTAAGTGGTGGGCTCTGGCAAAAATTGCCAATTATTTAGAGAAAGTTGGAAACTTGTAGGGAGAAGCTGCACTGAAATGTGTGAAATTTGTAATTGTTTTCTAAAATGGAAAGTCAAGAACTGGAATAAGTACTGTTCCATTTGGGGGTCACTTGCAACAAAGTTGCAAATAGTTGGGCATTCATCTAGTCCATAGTTATGGATGTGAGGATGGAAGGGGTGAGTAGAAGTATTGAAAGTTTATAATTTCACAAAGAGTCTAATCCTGGATAAAGAGATGTAGAGCTTAGCATATGATTTCAGTGCTGGGGATAAGTGCAGAAATAGAACTTGTAAGAGATATAGCTAGCTGGGTGTGGCACACACCTGAAATTCTAGTGGCTTGGAGGCTGAGGCAGGAGGATCGAGAATTCAAAGTCAGCCTCAGCAAAAACGAAGCACTAAGCAACTTAGTGAGACCCTGTCTCTAAATAAAACACAAAAAAATAGATGTGGTTCAGTGATCTAGTACCGTGGTACCCCTGCCCTCCCCACCAAAAAAAAAAAAAAAAAAAAAAAATATATAGCTGCACTTAAAAAATAAAAATAAACCTTGCTAAATTGGGGATGGGAGGTCTGTATCAGGGAAGGCTTCCTAAAGGTGATGTCTAACTTAGGTTTCAGAGCAACTTTGGGAAGTTTTTTGGTAGTGTTTGATTCATGAGGAAAGGAACCATGGACTTATTATTGTACAAGAAAGGGTTCATCTACAGTCTGCATTCTATTTTTAGAGAAAGAAATTAAGTGATCTATCAGGATTGATTTATTTTAGGCATCTTACTGAGATACTTTTAGACTTACAAAAGGGCTGCTAAGATCTTACAGGGAGTTTCTCTATACTCTTCTTTCATAGGGATTTATTAAAAGCAAACACCAAAACTTGCATTAGCCATGCCTTGAAACATTTGTGACCACTCCATTAGCTCAATTTCTGCCTTCTTCATTCTGGTAGAATGAAAGCAATTAAAGGAGATACTGATGCTCTCTGTAGAATCATAAAATCTCTGCTGCCTCTTGATTTTGCTTAGTTATTATTGTCCTGATTGTAAATTATTGTAAACTCTTACAAATACTAGATAGCTTAACAAAAAGAAATTACTACCATCTGATTCAACTATTGATAATATTTTGGTTTGCTCCCTTCTTGCCCTTTTTTCTTTTCTTATGTATGGTTGAGATCATACTGTAAATGTACTTTTTTCTTCTTTTCTACTTAACATTATAGCAGAAGTGGTTTTTAAATGATTAAATGCTTCATAAATGTTTGCGATGACTGTATAATACTACATTGCATAGATTCTTAAGCAGTTAGTTTGTTCCATTTTTTTCGCTATGGTAAAATGTGATTAAAGTCTTTGCAAATAGCTTTTTCTGTATTTTAGAAAATTGCTTTAGGATAGGTTCCCAGAAAAGCCCAAGGGTATCAAGAGATTTTTTTTTTTTTTTTGTCATAAAGTTTTTATTTTTAAGTAATTTTAGATTCATTCTGAACATTTTTAAGGCACTTCATCACATATTTTCCAGAAAGGTTTACCAGTTTTTTCTTTCCACCAGTTGTAGATTATACTCATTAACATTGGTAATCTTAATTATGCTAGTTGTTTTTGTTTTTATTTTTTTTTAGTTGTAGATGGACACAACACCCTTATTGTATTTATTTTTATGTGGTGCTGAGGATTGAACCCAGTGCCTCACACATGCTAGACAAATGCTGTACCACCAAGCCACAACCACAGCCTGTTTCTAGTTTTTGACAGTAAATCATTATTTCCTAAGGTCTTACATATTCAGTGCTTTCACAAATGTACTCATAAAGGTTGGCCAAAGTATCCCTTATACATACTTTAATGTGTTAGATATGATATCAACATATATGTAATACATATATATGTATGTATTTTTCCCCCCTGGTTTTAAGTTAGTTGCTTTTTTTTTTTTTTTTTTTTCCATTTTTGATACCACGTATTGAACCCAGGAGTGATTAGCAAGTGAGCCATATCCTCAGGCTGTACCCCCTTCCCCACTTTAAAAAATTTTTTATTTTGATAACAGGATTAGCTAAGTTGCTTGGGGCCTTGCTAAGTTGCTGGTTGCTAAGGCTAAGGCTTTCTTTGAGCCTGAGATTCTCTTGCTTCAGCCTCCCAAGCCTTTGGAATTATGGGTGAGCACCCCCATGCCCAGCAGTTGGTTACTTTTTAAAAAAAATAAAAAGTTAATACGCATAACATAAAACTTGCTATTTTGTACTGTACAAATTTTAGCAACATAGAACTGGGGTGTGTTGCTCAGTGGTAGAGCACTTGCCTATCATGTGCAAAGCCGTGGGTTCTATCCCAAATATTATATACCGGAAATAAAAATTAGTGATATTAAGTACATTCATCATGTTGTGTTCTTTCATTACTCCAGAGAAAATCTTGTGCCTGTTAAGCAGTCACTTCCCATTTCTTCCCCCAGTCCCTGGGGATCACAATCTGTATCTGTGGTTATGCTTATTCTGGACTTCTCATATGAATGAAATCATGCAATACCTGGTCCCTCGATTTCTTTTCTTCTTTTGAGATGGCAGTCTCTCTATATTGATGGCCTCGAATTCCTGTACTCTATGATCCTCATGTCCCAGTCCCCTGAGTTAGCTGGGCAACTACATCAGTATCTTTTAAAGCTTAGAAAAGATGAATGAGCTGAGTGTGGTGATGTGTGTCTGTAATCCCAGCAACCTTGCTGGGATCCCAGTCTGGGCCACACATCTTAAAAAAAAAAGAGAAAAAGAAAAAGATTAAAGTTTAAATCAAATCTGTGTATTATAGTTTGAAAATTGATATCCTGTCTAAGTCTGGAGTCTTGAATTCAGCTTAAATAGCTGGTCAGGATGCCCCCATACTCCAGCCATTAAGAAGAAATAAACTGTAGTTTACAGCTGTTGTCAGTGGACAAAGGGCTTTAGTACTGTAGGGAAAGATTGAACCTCAAGTAAGGACAAGGAGGAAAAGTATGGTGTCCAGAAAGCGAAAGCCAGTGAAATGACAGCACATTTCATGACTGGGAATATGCAGGAAACTTCTAGACATTACCCTTAATTTGGAATGCGATTTGGGGAACTTGCTGGTAAGGTGTTTCCCTGTGTCATAAAAATAGCCAGCCTAGAAACAAATACGTTTATGATAGCATCTAATACAGAGGACCTTAGGAAAGGTAGGAATTTTTGCTTAAAATCTAGTTTTGTTGGATGGTGGGTACAACAGAAGAGGACTCTGGAACCCTCTTTGGTTTCTCAGCATTGGATATTTTCACTGGGTAGGGGAGTACTGTGTTTTTATTTAGATGAGTGGTTTTCATTCTTTAGGTAGGCCCCCCCCAAATCTGTGAATGAGCCCTTCAGAATTTGATGAGACAGCTGTTGAAATGGGAGTGCTTGATAATAGTTGAGGATTTTATTTATTGAACCAGTTATCACTTAGGTATTAAATTCAGATTCTGGCTGACAAGTCAGTGTCTTGTTTTGATCAGTCTGTTAATCATTTCCCCAGAGCCTGAGCTCCTGGTGGGGAGTGGGGGATAGAAGATGTGAATCAGTAAGGCCAAGGATCAGAGCTTGCATGATGTGAAATATTTGGTCTTCAACTCCTAAAATCCTTAGAATCTCCAGAGTGATGTCCTTTTGTGTGCCGTTGAATTGACTGATGGATGGCAGCCTCTGGGGAGCTTCTGGATGGGGACAGGTCATGGGAAACACGAACGCAGGATTAGAGAGTAGGACTTTTCAGCTCTATCCCTCATCCTCACAGGGGAGAGAGCTGAAGATTAAATCGATAACTGATGGCCAGTGATGTATCAGTAGTGCTACATGATGAAGCCTCCATAAAAATCCCAAAGAGGAGCTGGGCTCTAGCTCAATTGGTAGAGTGCTTGCCTTGCAAGCACAAGGCCCTGGGTTTAATCCCCAGCACTGCATTTAAAAAAAAAAAAAAAAAATCCCAAAGAACTTGGTTTGGGGAGGTTCTGTATAATGTCACATGGAACTTCCTGGAGGGTGGTGCACCAGGGGAGGGAGTGGAACCTCTGTCCTTCCCCGTATCTCTCCTATGCATCTCTTTGTATTCTTTGTAACATTTTAAATAAGTTGGTAAATGCAAACATTTCCCTGAACTCTGTGAGTCACTTTAGGAAACAAATTTAATTCAAGGAGGGGGTTATGGAAACCTGGATTTATAACCTTACAGAAGCACAGTTAAAACAGCTTCTGTCTTGGTGACTAGCATCAGAAGTGATGTGAGACAGGGCCCTCAACCTGTGGGTGGGATCTGACACTGTATTGCAAGAATTTAGGTGGCACTGAGGTTTACACACCTGAGTTCATTTTCATTATAATGTGATGAAGCCCTGGAGTGGCCTCTCAGTGTGTGGGGATTGCAGTAGACATCATGGGTGGTGACTTTCCTGAGTGAAAGGCATTCTAAAGAGAGGAAATGGCACGGACCTGTAATGTTGAGGGAAAAGTGAGGCTTTGAGTATGGTGGAGCAAAGGATGAATAGGGGGATCTGGGTAGGGAGTGTGGGGACAGTAAATCTTGTCATATATTAGGGCCAGAAGGTGGAGTGATTCCATCATCCCTGGTGGTCAGTTGGCAAAGACCCTAGGTGTTGGTGGTGTGGGACTTGAAATTGAAGGGTACTTGAGAGAATTTACAAACCAGTGTTTCAGCAACCATGTATTTCCTGGACTTGATAGAACCTGAATCATAAAACTGCAAGGGCTTTAGCTCACAGGTGTTTTTAGCTAAGGGTTTTTTTTGTTTGTTTTGTTCTTTTCATTTTTTTGTGCTGGGGTTTAAACCCAAGTGCAAGAGTTTTCTGTGCTTTGTGGACCCATAGGATTTCTTGGAGATGTCACAAGTGCTGGGCTTGGGAGTACAGGCATTTTGGTCATATTAATTAAGCAGAGTCTCTGAGTCTGTTTTATAGGGTGGAACTCTGGACAATACTTTTGGTTAACAAACAAAACTCAGCTTTTGCTGCTGGAATCATGGATCTATTCCCAAACTTTCCCTGTCTCAGGCACAAACGGCCTGCAGGGCATGTGTGGTCTTTGCAGCACTGGTAGGTGATCCATATAAAAATAAAGTGAAGACATTTGGCATTCTTGGGAACTTTTTGAGCGTTTAGTTGGCTTATTATGTGGGATTTTTGTTTATTTTTTTTTTTTTAAAGCTTATTGACTTGCTGGTGAAATAATGTAGTGAAGTAGTTTTGTTCCTTTATGTCATTTAGTTCTCACAACTACCTGGAGAGGGGGTGTACTGTTGTTAAGTTCATTTTGCAAACAAGAAACTTGAGGCTCAGAGTGGTTAAGTAATTTGCTCAAGGTCATGTAGATAAGCAAGAGGTGAGGTCATTTAGGTGCAGATCTACAGCTGTCTCCAGAGTCCACACCCTTCACTTCCCGTCACAGCATTCACAGAACAAGGAGGACCTGGCTGCCTGTTGGAGCCAAAGTCCCTAGGTAGATTGGTGTGCTCATTCTTTCTTGGGTTTGTGTTGATGGCCATAGTGAAAGAGCAGAGTTAGAATATGGACTGAATCAAAATGGAAATTTTTCTTTAAAATGCCTCAACTTATTCATTGTTCTTCTCTCCAACTTGAAAAGATGCTTGGAATTCTAAGATTTCTCGCCCATCTTGTCATTACTATATAGGCTGTTGGGGTTAAATCCTTATTTTAAAATAACAGTTTTTACTTAAAGTGTGTGTGTTTTTTTTATTTTTTTTTTATTTTTGCTTCTCCTTTGCCCTATATTCCAGCAGGGCTGTTGAAGAAGTGGAAAAGATGATACGTGCCCCTCTCCCAAGCTAATTATGTACATCCTGCTGGGGGTTGGAGGTTGATAGAAAACTGCGTGGAGGGTCATCTCTCCATTATCTAGAATGTTAGCAGAGCCAAGGTTTTTGGCAGGGTATTAGGACAGGAATGAAGTACTTGTTCCCTTTCTCCTGTGTTACCTCCCTCACCCCTAAAAAAGTTGACATCTGCTTTCTAGCTGCTTGCTGCTGCCACAACTGTTTGGGAATCACAAGTGGGGAAAAGGAAGGGAACAGTTGATAGTCCAGCATTACAATATAGTTATTTTTATTAGTTTTTTAATTTTGATGTATTTCGGTTATTTATTTATATACTTTTTATCTAAAAAAATATTTTTGTCAGTGCTGGGGATCGAACCCAAGGCCTTGGCGTGCTAGGCAAGCATTCTACCATTGAGCCATGTTCCCAGCCCATTTTTAAATTTTTGTTTACAAAGTAGTTTTTGATATTGTAGTCTTATAGCTTTTTAAAAAATCATAGTTTTAAAGAGCAAAATTGCATTGATTAACAGTAGTGTGCGGAACCCAGAGCATATGAGCTCCTGGTTGGAGTTGCTAAGCAGACCTCTCCCTTTGTGGCTAGTGATCATCTGTGGTGAGGGGAGGAGCATCATCCCCTGGTCAGGAAGAGTCACTTCCTACTATACAGATCTCTACTGGTGCAGTACCCTCCACACTTCCGGTGGAATGTAATGCCATCAGAAGTCCCCCAGCAGCTGCTCCTATGGGCTCCTGTCTCTCTTGTGTTAGATATTCCTTGGCCATTGGTAATGAACCTTCACAAATGTGACTGAACAGCAATTAAAAATTGAAATATTAGGGTCTTGTTAGTTATATTCAGGGAGACAAGTTGGCGACAGTCTAGCAGACTTTGACTTCATAAAACCAAGTGCATATGTGGAGTTTGGGTAAGGAAACCACAGTTTGAGGCAGAGATGGCTCTTAGCCCACACTTGCCTAGTGCTTTAAAAATCACACAGTGTACACACCTGATCACATTTAATGCCGGGGTGCTCCAGGAGCTTTCAGAATTTGCCCAGTTTTATACACTGAGTTTGTACTCAGTGGAGCCAGCACTGGCTCTAATCTGGTGTTTTTGCTGCACCGGTTCCTGTTAGTTTTGTCCTTGCTCATGTGGTGGGCACCCTTTCTGTGTTCCCTCATTTCTTTGGTTTACGTTCAGGGGTGGGCGGTCTGTACCCCAGGTGGGAGCTGTATTGGAGAATGTTCTTCATCCCTTCTCCATCCTCTGTGATTCTTCCTTTCTACAGGAGTGATTAGTGCACAGGGGAGAGTGACAATTGACTCATGTCTGTCAGGTGTAAAGTCACTGTATCAGAACAATGCCTAGCTTCCTGCTTGAACTGGCTCACCTGCTTATCCCTTAAGAGCAACCTGTCCTCAGCTCTGCCCTGTCTCCTGGTTGTGACCAGAACCAGGTCTTTTTTTGACTGTGCCCAGGGGGATGGGGTGATAAAAACCGGTTCAGAATGGTAAGGAGGAGGCATTGCAACTTTGTTAGTAATGAGGACATTAGACTTTGATCTGCACTTGGTTTCTTGACAGATCCTGGAGGGGAGAAAGGAAGTGATTATGCTCCACCAGTTCCCAACAGTTTGTTGTTATACAGTCTGGAGGTTTCTTCCAAAATTAAATATCTATTTTAATTGCTATTTAAAATGCTAGATCTGTTCGATAATAATTTAAGATGAGGTGATATAGGTTTTACGAAAGAGACTTAGGACAGATGGTAACAGCATCTGAAATGAAATTATTTACATTTGAGCAGTAGTGTTGATCATGATTTTAGATTTGTAGCACACTTCTATAGTGGTCTCACAACATCATCTTCATTCCCTACCTGATTTCATCTGATGCCAGCTCACTTGTCATCTCGAAAACCCATGGAGCAGAACCCCTCCGTCTTTCTCCGGGGATAAGGGAACCATCACTGGGAAGGAGCTTTGGTGGCCTCCATGTTTTGACCTGACCAATAACAGGAGACTTTGGGCAAGATACTCTGGTCTGAGATTCATTTTCCTTATTGGTAACGCAAGGTTGGACTTGCTGTTCTCTGAGGTCTATTTTTGTCTCAAGATTCTCTGATCCTATTTTAGAATTTCTTGGTAGCATGCCTTGTGTTAATGTACTAAGTGTCTTTGGAATTTAATTGACTAGGCATACAGATACAAACATTTATCCTCTTGGGATGTGTACCTGGGAAAGAGAAGCAGATGGGGTGGTGAAGTGAGAGCCTATTCTTAGCTGTATTACTCATTTATATTCCTGCAGAATAAATATTTTAATCATTTACTTTTTTGGCTGTCTGATTAAAGCTGTCTGGAATGTAAAGTTAGTATATTAAATATGTTTTTAGCTCTCCATGGATATGGTTGTTGCCCAACTAGTAGATGAAAAAGTTTTAATGTCTAGTCTGTATGGCATCCTTTTCAAAAACAATGGATGAAATAAGCCTAGAATCTGAGGGACAATGAAAGTAGTCTCTCTGCTTTTATCACTTTCTTGCTCTTTCCTGTGTGCCAAGCCAGCCCGAAGCAGTGAGGGGCAAGATGGCAGTACAACAGATGATTTTTTTTTTTTTTGTATCAGTGATTGAACCCGGGGCACTTAACCACTGAGCCACACCCCCAGCCCTTTTTAATATTTTATTTAGAGACAGGGTCTCGCATGCTAAGTTGCTGAGGCTGGCTTTGAACTCGAGATCCTCCTGACTCGGCCTCCTGAGCCACTGGGATTATAGGTGTGCATCACTGTGCCCGGCTCAACAGATGAAATTTTTAAGAAACTTTATTGCTGAGGGTATGGCTCAGTGGTAGAGCACTTGCCTAGCATGTGCATGGCCCTGGGTTCCATCCTTAGCACCACAAAAACCCAAAAACCAAAACAAACAAAAACACCCCTTACCCTCTATAAGATCACTTCAAATTGACAGGAAGATGGTAATGAATAAGTAGCACAAAGAAGATTCTTGTACTCATCGCCCAAACTCACTCACTGTTAACATTTTGCCCTGTTTGCTTTATTTTGTAATAGGGATAATTTTTTTTTTTTTTTTTTTTTTTATATAATGGTTTACTCTGCAGTTACCAATTTCAATTAGTTTTTCAGTACTTTTATCTATCATCTGTAGTCCACTTTTGTCAGTTGGCCTAATTATGTTCTTTATAGAATTTTTTCCCCTTTTCAATACAGGGGCCAGTCAAGGATCAGTTGTAGCATTTATTTGTTCAAACTCTTTAGTCTTCTTTAGATTTTGTTCTAAATTTTTGAAACTGGTGCACCTGTGCATTGGTGCTGCTTGGTGACTCTTGTTCTTATGTATTCAGTAGTACATGGATAAGTTTTCCCAGCATAAAATGTACTGTCCTCTGTCTGCAAAGATGTTTCCTCTGATTGGTCCCCATGGGGACAGAATATGCTGCCTCCACCTTATCACTCCCACAGTGGGACCAGTTGAGCTTGCTAGCTCAGATGCCTGGCAGTCACCCAGTGTCTCACTCATGGTCCTCAGAAGTAATCAAATCCCTTTTGTTCTTGGAGGAGACAGAATCTGACTTGGCACTTTGTACAAACCCAAGAAATACTGGAGGAGTGTTTTACCATTGATCAACTTTATGGGAGTTTTAGTCTCAAGCAGAAAAGTGCCCTTTAATGAGCAGAGTAATGTTTAGATGCAGCCCAAGTTTAATCAAATATTAAGTGTCTACATAAAAATACTGTGCAGTATCTATGGTATCTGAAAATATTTTCCCTGCAAATTTCATGCCTAATTTTTGCAGTTAATACCATCAGTGCATATTGGTACCTCAGTGTCCTCTGTTTCATCAGCCCTCACTCCTCCATCACAGACAGGCTAGGGAAAAGGACTGCCACATGGGTGTGGGTGGGCTTGTGTGGGATGCTCTCCCTCTAGCTTCGTCTTTGAGGGAGTCGTTCGTCTGAGCACCGCCACTTCTTACTGCTGGACTTCAGAAGGGTCAGCTGATCTCACCCATTTCTTATAGAGAAATAGTGAGATTTCTGCTTCAATGATATGCATTTAGTTTGTGTTTAAAAGGAAAGTACCTGCAGGTTGAGACACAGAAGAGCAGTGATGGGGAGGCGGGAGATGGGAGGAAGGGACCTTGTTCAGAATGTTGCTCTTCCAAGGGGGTTTCCTTCCTGTCCTTTGCTATTTCCTAGCTTTTCAAGCAGAGTGACTTCAGGAGGGGGATAGGTAGGCATCATCGCATTGATTGCCATGTGTGTAACTTTAAGTTTAGTATCTCATCTCATACTTATGTGCAGGCCTACAGGCCAAAGAGATTTCCCTGTCTGCTTTCTTTGCAGTGATGAAAGGCATAGGGAAGAATGAGCATGCTCGTTAGTTTAAACATCTAATGATAATCCTGTTATCCTTCAGGGAGAGTTTACAGGAGATCGAATTTCTTTGCTAATGGCATCTGTTGTAACACACCAGGTAGATTTTGCATACTTTTATATCTTGATCCACAGCTAGCATAGAATCGGTTTTCTCAAAAGCATTCTTCATATACAAGCAAATAGAGAAATAAACTTGTTCTGGACATGCCACAGGATGGGTGTACGTCTGAATGGGACTCTGGGATGCTAGTCCTCATTTTGTTGAGGTTTGGTATTAAGGAGGCCATGAACCTGAACACAGGACACCTGTACAATGCACTACCTAGTAGATGTACAAGATGTAGCTCCTGGAAAAGGTAGCAGAAAACGAGATAAAAACTTTTAAAAAGTGCGTGCCTGTAATCCTAGCAACTTGGGAGTCTTTGGCAGGAGAATCTATATATAAAGTTTGAGGCCAGTCTGGGCAACTTAGCAAGACAGTGTCTCCAAAAAGAAGAGGGAGGGGGCTGGGGATGTAGCTCAGTGGTAGAGTGCTTGCCTAGCTTGTGTGGGGAGCCTGAGTTCTATCACCAGTCCTGCCCCCCACCCCACCAAAAAGGTAATATTGTTTATATGGTCATACTGTGGAGGTTTATTCAGGGTTTGGGAGAACTGTCTTCTAGGTGCCTTTTCTTTATCTTAACAAAGTACCATTATTGCCCACCTTCAGCTCAGTGTTTTTTAAGAAAAATTTTAACAACTTCTTATTTTTCAAAGCAGATTCATTGACTGTGAGCAAAGGTCATAATGATCACAGCCCTTTATTTTTTAAGGTTCTAAGGATTGAACCCAAGGGCACTTTATCATTGAATTGCATCCTCAGGGGGCTGGGGAGATAGCTCAGTTGGTAAAGTGCTTGCCTTGGAATCACAAGGCCGTGGGTTCGATTCCCAACACCACAAAAACAAAACAAAACAAAAAAAAAAACAAGACACTGAATTGCATCCTCAGCCCCTTTTATTTTTTATTTTGAGACAGGGTCTCACTAAGTTGCTGAGTTTCTCTAAGTTGCTGAGGCTTGCCTGGAACTGGCCTGTTGATCCTCCTGTCTCATCCTCCTGACCAGGAAATTAAATAGAGTCACATGCATCTTAAATTTGGAGGAATTATAGGTATTTCTTAGATGCTGAAAGCCATACCAGCAGTCTTCTTGTTCCTTTTACTCTCCTGAATTGGATCTATTTGAGTCCAGTCTCTGCTGGATGTTGTAGAAAATACGAGGATGTTATGTGTTCTCTTCGCAGACAGCTCTGTTGTGATTAGAGAGAGAAATGGAGCATCTGTGTAGTAGTAACAATGCTAGCTACCATTTCAGCTCGCTCTTTATCCCTGGTGTTGTGTTTACTACATACTTTATATAGATTATTTTTTTTTAAGCCTCAGAAGAACCCAGTGCTTCTGTTATTCCCAATTATGCACAGAGGAAAAAGTGACAGGTTAAAAAATAGGACAGTGTTGAGGTGCATTTAACTTTGTTCCCTAGGAACCTGACTGCAGAGCTTTCTTTACGGTTTTGTTGGAAATGACCAAAGAACTATAGCATGGGCAAAAGTCTGTGGTACTGATTATAAGACAGGACAGAATGAATGGATCTGTGCTGTAATCTTTGTCAGAAATTTCATGAAGGTTGAACTATAAATTGCAGACCCCAGAGCAAGTGCAGGCTGGAAGTTGACATTTGCTTATGAGACCAGACAGACAGAGTTCAGGTGGAGTGATGTGGAGTCAGTCCCGCTTTCCTCCTAGTAAACCTCTTAGGCATTCTTCAAGGCCTAAGGTACATGCCACTCCTGTGAAGCTTTCCCTCGGTTAATGTGCTCCTCGGGCTCTGAGGCTGTGATCGGTGTGCCTCTGCTATAGGATGTTAAGGTTCTGCTTTCCCCTCTCAGGGCACCTCCAGTTCTTTGAAATCAGGGACCAAGCTAGGTTTAGAATAATTGGGGCAGGACATCTATATAAAGGAGAATTTATCTGGTAGTGAAGTACAGGTTGGATTGGAGTTGGAAAAGCTGGTATCAAGGTGACCAGGTAAAAGAAGGTGTGGTAATCTAGGCAGGAGGTGAGTAGAAATAGGGGTGAGAGAGAAGGTACAAATTTAAGAAATAGTATGAAGAGTCAGCAGACCTGATGGCATTTGTTGTGGGCATAGAGAATATGGAGAAGGGTTGAAGAAGATTTCCATGACCTTTGCCCTTCTTTCCCGTTTCTTTTATGAGTTGATTTTGAGTCTTGGATGACTTAGTAGTAGTCTCTTAATAAATGAGCCAGTTGCACAGGTCTCTGAACTGCTGACCCATGAACAGCAATAAAAGGACCAGATAAAAATCAAGGCAGGCAGTTGAAAGCTTATCAACTTTGCAGGTTTTAACTGTTTCTGGAACAGAAAACTTTAGTTTGTCTTTGCTGTCCAAGACTATATTTTAAGCCAAACTTAATTCATCATCCAGGCCAGGGATGTAAGTATGTATGCCATTTACTATTGAGGTGAACTGTGTAAGTCTTCTGGGATGCACAGGTGCTAATACCTTGTATCGCTTCCCTGGTGGCGCAGAACATAAATAGGTGAGGTACCACGAGTCTTATCTGTGTGCTTCCTGTAGTCCCCAAATTGCTTTGAATAGTGCTAATGGAAGGAAAACAGTTTTAAACTCAATCTAAAAATGCCAATGTATATTTTAAAAACATCATTTAAAAAATTGAAGTATAGTACATACATTTACAGAAAAGTGCAGAAATAAGGCAAAGTGATCATCCTTGAATAATTAATAATTAACACTTAGATCAAGAAATTGAATATTACTAGAATTCTTAAGTCCCTCTTTTCCAAAGGTCACCACTATTCTGACATCATAGATTAGTTTTGCTTGCTTTTTAAACAATATATAAAGTCTACAGTGGAAGGGTGTGTTTTGGTTACTCTTCAAGTTGTATTTGTGATATTCTTCCATTTTGTTGCAGTTAGTCATTCATGCATGTTATTCTTCTGTATAAATAAAAAAGTTTATTCCACTGGTGACAGACAGTTGGGTTCTTTGGGGTGTTACGTGTAATGGTGCTGTGAACATATGTGTACTTCCCTTTTCTTATACCTGCACAAATTTCTGTTGGTTATTTTCAAGGAGTGGAATTGCAGGGTTATAAGACATGCATATTATTAGCTGTCAGTTTTCCAAAGTGATCGTACAGTTTCTGCTTCCACCAGCAGTGTGTGCACGTTCCAGGTGCTCAGCATTCTCACCAGCACTTGTTACCATCAGTCTTTTTAATTCTAACCAATCTGGTGGATGTGTAGCACTTGCTGGTTTTTGCTTGTATTTCCCTGATATCTGAAGAAGTTGAATAGTTACTCAGGTTTTTTGATCATCTTCTTTCATAAGTAACTATTTGCCGTCCAAAAAGTCTTCTTTTTCACATTGATTTGTATGAGTTACTTTACAAACTGATATGGGTTCTCTGTCACTTACTGTTCTGCAAATATCTTTTTCCATTTTGTGGCTCTCTGTTAACTCTACATTGCTATCTGATGATTGTTCTAGTTTATTAGTCTGTTCCTTTGTTTAGTGCTCTATCCTTGGGGAAAGAAAATGTTTTCCTACCCCAGGATGATGGAGAGACTCTAAAAACTTTACTGTTTTACTTTTCACATTTTGTATCTATAATTGAACTTTTGTTTTTTGTGCATGTGAATGTATCTCACGTAGTTTTAGTTTTTGCATGGTGGGGATTGAACTCGGGGCCTTATGCATGCTAGACAAGCACTGTATCCCTGAGCTACATGCCCAACCCTCTCACTGAGTCTTAAGCCAGTCTTTTCTAAATCCCTAGCAGACAGTGGGAAGCAGTCAGATAAAACTAGATCATGAATGTTCGTCATAAAAGTCAGTATAGTGCAGAACATGAAGAGTGAATAGGCTTTGTGAATTGAAGTCTTCTACCACACAGTGTCACTTGATTTTGTTTCATATTCTTTGTCCCTTTCACTGTTTGCAAGTATAGTGATTTATGGAGCTTTACCAGTTCCTCACTTGCCATTCTTTAACCCATCATAGTCTGGATTCTGGCTTCACCACTTGATTGAAACAGCTGGCAAAGGTTCCGATGGCCTTTTTACCAAAGGCAGGAGGGTGTTCCGCAGTATCCTTCAACTGTTGGCGGGTCTTGAACACATCCTTTTTGTCTGTTATTTCAGTTCTGATTGTATGATTTTGGCAGGGTCTCAGCCTCCTTTTTTTTTTTTTTTTTTTTTTTTTTCACCCCCTCTAAATTTAAATAGTTTTGTTTTGAAATCTGACTGAAAAAACCCCAATAGATAGGTTCGGGATAAAGCCCCATGAGTCTGCAGTTTCAGAGTAGGCCTGGCTGCCTCTGTTCTGCATAGGTCTTGCTGTGGTCTGTTTTCATTTTGAATCTAAGACCAGGTAAAACTGAGAGCAGCCATAACTACTAGTTAAGGTAATACCTTCCAGTTGATGTAGCAGTTTTATGTGGATCACCTCAGTTGATCCTCATAACACCCTGTGAGGCAGGTATTAGCCCCCTGCTCTTGCTGGGAAACAGCTGGTGATGCTACTGGATTAGATTGTGGAGTTTCCTTTTATACGTAACCATCATTTGATGGGAGCATCTATAATTCTTTTTTTTTTTTTTGGCAGTACTGAGGATGAAACCCTGGGCCTCCTCGTTCCCGACAGGCACTCTACCATTGAGCTATATCCCAGCCTCTCTGTGTGCTTGTGTCTTTTCTCTTTCCTTAGCTATTTTGATTGGGACAGGGAATGTGGGGTAGGTGGGACTAGGGATGGACACAGTTGGTTCTTCAGGACTCTCATCCAGGGTGACTGGGATTATAGGCAGGCTCAGGTGGCCTGGCACCTGGGCATGTAGTTTTTAATTGAACAGATTGACATGCAAGCAAAGGATATTTTTCATTTAAATTGAGGTAGAGGTTTGAAAGAGAAGTAGGGTACTAATTTTTATCATAACTATAAAGTTCCTGAAATTCACAAGTGCTGAAACTCTCGTGCAGTAATTTCAGTATTCAGCAAGTCAGAGTTCAGTTGTCATTCTGCCACCATCATGCTGTGTGTAGTCCGACAGGGACAGCTGTGCCTGGCACTGCTTAAACCAGCCTGTGTTCTCGGTGGTATACTTACATGTACTGGTTGATGTGGATGTGCTTGTGCAAGCCTGGTTTAGCTTCTTAATTAGTACTTGTCTTAGGGAGTGCTGGTATATTCACCAACATGGCCAGAGAGTCCTTAGTCTCCCCCAAAGTAAGCTACCAGTTGGAGGCCTTTGGTCTGTTACAGTTTGACATGGAACATTTGAATGTGGGCCTGTTGTTTTAAAGTGCAGTTTTTACAGTCAGCTTTCACTCTAGGGATAACAGAGGGGCTCTGGGGAAGTAAGGGGTATGAAGAAAGGAATTAAGAGATAATTTAAAAATCAGTAATGCTGTCGGCTCTTGATCCTCTCAGGGGTAGATTAACGCCAGCGAGGATTCACAAATAGTCTGGGAACGCTCACTCTTTTGCAAATGGGTTGCACGGAGTTTTGACTCAAGCTCATTGCTGCAACAGCTGTTCGTTCCCCTACTTCCTGGAGTGAAAAGGAAGTGGGTTTTGGGTACTCCATCTGGAAGAGGGAGAGGATGAGCACTGGAGGCCTCAATGCCTTCTCTGCTCTCAGCCTGGGGGTTCTGCTGAGAGTCTGGTTCTTGAGGGTCTGTGGTCTGGAGGTATGGTCTGGTTTCAAGTCCCTGCTCAGCTGGGCTCTGAAATGCACCTCATCTCCGTTGTCTGCTCATGCAAGACTGAGAGCTGCCTGTATGCGTGACTCGTGAAGCACTTTTAGCAACCCCAAGGATCCATGAGGCAGTGCAAAACCATTCCTGTGAATCAAAATAGGCTGTGATTCAGAGTTGGAGATTGTATTATAGATGGAGAGTCTCCAAGGCTCCCTGAATCTCTTCAGTCTGCCTATTCAGGCAGGGCCAGGGGCTGTTAATATTCTTCAATAACCTACCAGAATTAAATTCTGAATTATTTGTTCCCTTTTGCTTAACATAAATAATTAAAAAAAATTACACAGTAGCATGATTTTCTTGAGGATACAAAAACTTTGGGTTTCAAGCCAGCTGGGAAATTCCCTTTAATTTTTCTGGCTTACACCACATATTTGAAGAATGTTGAACCAAAATATTTTGAGGAAGTAAATTGCTCTTGCTATTGAATGTGACCTGGAAGGAAACGAGGATCAGAAGAACTGAAGATATAGTTTATTGATGTTTTTTCAATTTCTTTTGTCAGGCATCTGAAGAAGCCTCCCTCAGGGCATTGGAAAGTTTGATGACAGAATTTTTCCATGATTGTACAACCAATGAAAGAAAACGTGAGATAGGTAAGTGGAGTGTTGTGCTGTGAGGAATTGTGTATAACAAGTGGGGAATAAGGAGTTGGTGTCTTGGCTGGTCAAGCTTGCTTCTTTTCCCTTGAATCATATGCTCTTTCTCTGATTCTCTTGGCATGGCTGGTGAGGTCTGCAAACCTAGCTACAGGGACATAGTGATGGATTTTCTTTTTCTTTCTTCCTTCCCTCCCTCCCTCCCTCTGGCCCTCCCTCCCTCCCTCCCTCTCTTTTTTGGCAGGTGCTCTGTGGCTGAGGGAACTTCCAGCCTTTTTTATTTTTTTATTTTGAGATAGGGTCTTTCTAAGCTGCTGAGGCTGGCCTCAGACTTGTGATCCTCCTGCCTCAGCCTCCTGAGTTGCTGGAATTACAGGTGTACACCATCAAGCTGGACATTGGTGGATTTTCTTTCCTTTGATCAAGTGTAAAACTGCTCTCATTTCAGCAATGTTGTTGAACTTTTATAAGAAACCTGCAGCTGTTGATTAAAACAAACATGAACATTCACAAAACTGTTAAAGTATTTAGGTGTGCAGAGGTCTGATCTGAATCCCTTACCTGGTATTACTTTGGAGTTTCAGCTTTTCCATTTCTCCACTATTATCTTTTTCATTTTGTAAGTTTTCAGAAATAAAGGACTTCAAACAACAAAGAGATGGAGGTATAATGACTTCAGGTCTTCTGGGGCCTCAGCATGTTCTACAACCCACTTTAAAAAAAAATATTTCTTAAATGTTAATAGAACTTCATTTTTAAAAAAATTTAATTTATTTTTATTTTTATTTTTGCGGTGCTGGGGATTTGAACCCAGGACTTTATGCTTATGAGGCAAACACTCTACCAACCAAGCTATATCCCCAGCCCCTTAGAACTTCATTTTATTCATTTATTTATATGTGGTGCTGAGAATCAAGTGCCTCACACATGCCAGGCAAGCACTCTACCACTGATCCACAACCCTAGCCCTAGAACCCACTTTTGATTTTTATATTCATTCACACAATATTAAAGCATACTATGAAATAGAAACTACATTCAAGTGTCAGATTCCTGCATTAGGGGCATGCTGTACTGTGGTGCTGGAACAGTCTTTTCCTCCAAGTCTTCACTAATCCCTTGAATGTGAGAATAAAGATGCTTTTCTCTGTCCAAACCTGCAGGCTTTTCTCTTGGGTGTCTGCTTTGTTCTAACCTGTGTGCATTGCTTCCACCTCCTTGGAGCTCTTTTTCTGTGACTCCTAGACCCCGGAGACCTATTTACCTGTCTTAATTGGTTTCTCTAATCATGTTGGCCAGTTAAATCTCGTGGTTGAGTCCACCTTTTGGCCCAGAGCTCATTTGTGGTTCAGATTTTTCCAGGTGACAAGAAGACCTCTGTCTGCAGTCCATTTCCCCCCGTGCATCCTTTAAACTTCACACCTGAAGGTGTCTTTTGGGTCTGCCCGCTGCAAGTCTGTCTTTGTGAGGGAGTGTACTGTGTGGTTGGTCAGGCAGGGGTCCTGGAGGTCAGGTGTGTTTGGTGTGGTTCCGGGATCCTGGAGGCTGGGTGCAATCAGTCGGTCTGGGGTCCCAGTGATAGGGCATAGCCAGTTGGTCTGGGGGTCCTGGCGGCATTGAGCAGTCAGTCGATGTGAGGGCTCAAGAGGCAGGGAGTGATCGGTCGGGCTGAGGGATCCTGGAGATGGGGCTCAGTCAATCTGGCCAGGGGTCCTATGGGGCCTGGCTGTTGTCTCAAAATGGCGGCAGCCATGTGTAACCAAACCTGCAGGTACTGTAACAGTGAACTTCCAGGCAACAGCAGGCAGCTGGTGCTCCACTGGCGGTCGGTGATCAGTTTGCTGACTGTTGTGAGATGATCGGGAGGTGAACCTCGTGCCTTGGGTGATGGATAGGTGTAAGGCAGGTGATGGACAGGCGAGAGGCAGGCAAATGGCAGATGATAGGCGCCTGACAGTGAGCAATCAAGAAACAGATATCCTCTCGGGAGTGTACTGTGGATCACTAGAGCGTTTATAAAGAAGGGCTCACTGACTCACTGAGCCCCGCCCCCTCCTGCCTCTCTGGCTTCTCTGGTTGTCTCATTATCTCATTACCCCGGTGTGCTGACCCTCCTCTTGCCCCTAAATGACCCACTGGTTAGTTTTATGCTACTAAGTGCCTTATACTTACAGTGAAAGTCGGAGCTGTGATTTTTACAAAGGAGGTAGAGGAGCTTTCCCTTATATGAGCCTACTGTATTCCAGATTCTAATTTCTTTGAAGTTTTTTTTTTTTTTTTTCCAAGCTTGATTGAAATGCTCTTCGTTTTTCTAATTTTGGTTTGCAAATTAAATGTTGCTCACCTTGCACATTCATGAATTAAAAGTGGAACCTTCTATAACATGTTCATGTTTGAATTGTATTTTAAAATAGCTCTAAGTAACCAGATGCTCCACTATCTTGTTTAAATGGAGTCTGAGTGGAATCCGGAGGTTTGATTCTGTACAGTGAGCATGTCTTCTTTCAGCTCTTTGTACCCAGTTTTTGTAGCTTTATTTGAGTGTGTGGGTCGTAGCCACTGGCTTCTTTTCTGTTGTCTTAGGATAAACTGAAGGCTTTTCCTGGCAAGGGGGAAGAAAGGAGGGAGGACTTTTCTTCTTTTCTTACAAGGGCTTCACTCTCCCTCCAGCAAAGGCAAGTTACTAGTGCTCTAGAGGCTGATAGAACTGTTAGAGGGACCTCCAGGGGGCATCTGTTCATTTTAACAGGGTGGGAAATGGAAGCACCAAGGAGCACTGACTCACTTGGGGTCAGACTCGGTGAATTTGTGGTAGAATCTGGAACAGAGACCAGAGTGTCTCGGGTCCAGCCACCACTCATTCTCTCCAGTTAGACTTCACCTCTGGTCTCATAGAGACTTTTGCCCAGTTAGTAGGACAGGCCATCTATTTCCTTTTACGGAATTTTGAATGAGACTGCCTTGTTGAATTTAGCCTGGCAGAGCAGTGCCTTTAGGGTTAGAATGCATTCTGCTTTTCCCTGGGTTTCCTAGATCTCTTAGCATTGCCCTTTTTGGGTCATTTTTACCCTTTAGTGCAGCAGGTCCAGGTGACTAAGGGGCAGCGTGTCTAGAAACACGGTGATGGCCTCCCAGTGCTCCCTGTCTCATGGATTTTGGCTGATGCTGGCAACAGCCTAAGCAGGCAAACCATTGCCAGCTGATGCAGCTTGTGGATGGGCTGCTCCTGGCAGTTGTAGTGATTGTTACTCTCACAGATTTGTGTGTGTGTGTGTGTGTGTGTGTGTGTGTGTGTGATATTTTAAAATAAAACTGACCCAGATAGAGTTAGCCAACTTGAATTCATGTGACTTTTTTCCTATCCTTTCTTTATAAGGTAAGTCTTAATTTTTTTTTCCCTTTCTCATTTTCTATGAGCGTGTGAGCAATGTAGACTCACTGAGAATTTGCAGGGGAGTGGGAAGGAAGTCCATGTAGCTCAAATGTGAGGGAACTCATTAGCCATCATTTTTAAGAAGGTGAAATGATAGTCTTCTAACTTACCATAACATGAACTTAAGAACTTTTAACAATGAGAATTTCTCTGCCCCAAAAAGAATTCATAGCAAAGTTACTGGCTTTTCGGTAGCTGAGAACATGCGTCGATGGTTACCTCAGAGTCAGAACTATTGCATCATCTGTTCTACCTTGAGAGTCAGCTGGGTTTTGTGTTTGGTTTTGATGCCATTTAACTTATATGAAGAAGCATATTTAAAAAATAAAAAAAGCCCACCCTTGTGTTAATTTCACTGTTTTTATACCCTTCTTTTTTTTTTTTTTTTTTTTTGCCTTTTTAACTTTTCCAGAGGAACTTCTTAATAACTTTGCCCAGCAAATAGGAGCCTGGAGATTCTGCCTCTATTTTCTCTCCAGCACCAGGAACGACTATGTAATGATGTACAGTTTAACGGTTTTTGAGGTAAGTTGTCAGATAATTTCACACTCTTCTGAAAAGTTCACTGTAGTCATGTTGCCATGTTATTGGAACTAGGCTTTAGCTTTAACGTGCCAGATGACTGGGAAGCAGTGGCAGCTCGGCTCAGGGACTTTGTCCCCCACACTGCCTCTGTCTAGATACCTGGTGTTCGGAGACAACCTTTCTGTCCTTGACACCAGACATATCAAATGGGTGGTTGACTTTATCGTTGGGGAGCTTAGGTCATGTTTAATGACTTGTACCTTTCCCCTCCCTGTTATTATTTGAAAGAGAAAAATAACTAGAGAAAAACATTATGGAAGGAGGGGTGAGACCCATAATAACATTATCTCCTAACCACAAATGTTTTCATTTATATCAACTCCTCTAGTGCACTTAAAAAATGTAATAATCATATTAGTTAAGCTATAAGCTGCCCCCCCCATAAATATTCTCATAGATGGTTGTACCATTATTCATCACACCATTTGCCTAGTTTTGAACATTATGGTTATTATTGTCATTATTTTGGGGTGACCATTAGACACAATGGTTGTAATAGAAACTTTTTTTTACATATTGCAGCTTTTTGTTTGTTAGATTATTTAGCAGATCTTCCTAGGAATGGGATTGTTATATCATAGGATTTTAATATTTTTATTGGCTTTATGCCAAATGCCCCAAATTGTTAGGATTTTTGGTGAGGTAAACTAGTTATATTTGCATGTAGATCATTAATTTAAAAGATGCATATTTGCTTTTTAGAATCTGATCAATAAAATGTGGCTTGGGGTCCCATCTCAGGATAAGATGGAAATCCGTAGCTGCCTGCCCAAACTCCTTTTGGCTCACCATAAAACCTTACCTTACTTTATCCGGAACAAACTCTGCAAAGTTATTGTTGATATAGGACGTCAAGATTGGCCCATGTTCTACCATGACTTTTTTACTAACATTTTACAGGTAAGGATATTTCTGAGGAAAATTTATCTTGTAAATTGTTTGCATAAGTGATTGTTTCTTTGCCTTGAGGAATAGTGTCTTAAAATCAGTCCCTTGGGACTTAAGTACTGAGGTTACTGTAGGATTACTGTATTCACTTAACTTTATATTCTGGAGACATGTTGTTCCTTTCTGTAATGGAGGAATGGGGAAGAAACCAAACCACTCTGATAACCTCTGGTGAAGTCGAGTTCAGCCTGTGAGCCTGTGGTAACTTCATGGCTCCTTAACAGGGATCCAGGGAAGCCCACCGGAGGTGCTGAGACCAGGAAGGCTGGGCGTCTTAAGTGAGCTGATTCCTGGTTTGTCTGTGTCCTGGAGAAGCAGGTGTCGGGGTGCAAAGATGAGGACGTCATTAATTTCAGAAATTAGTGGGAAAATCGTGTAAACAGTAATTAACCATGACAAAGACTCTTGCTGTAGTAGAAATATGTGCAGAGAGCAGTGGTGTCAGGGCACGTGGGCTCGGTGTTGCTGGGCTGAGGTGTGAGGTGGTGGTGGGGTTTCAATGTTTAGTTCATGGTTCTTTCTTGGGAGGTGATGAAGGGGAAAAACGTAGACACACTTTCCCGTTGGAATGATGATTCTTGCTTGAGGCTGGATTGCAGAGAGGGCAGGCAAGAGAGAAGGAGACCAGTAAGGCTGCATTGGAGTCTGGCAAGATGAGTTGGATCTGAGCCAGGCCTTACCTAGTGGTGGAGGCGAGGCACTTAGGGTGTGGGCCAGGAGAATGACCAGTACCCGGGTGTTAGGGGTGAGGGAGGAGAGGCATCTAGAATGACTTCTAGGTTTCTGGCTCAGATGGGTTTTCCAGGCCAGAAATGAAGGAAGGGGAATAGTTTTGGTAAAATCTGTTTGGCAGAAAATACATTCATAATTTGTGTATTTTAAACCAAATAACAAAAAGTTTGTGTTCTTTCCATGTGATATCTAGGAAATGAGGATCTGGGGTTTAGGAGAGAGGTGTGGTTACAGACAGGGTTGAAAGTCATTAGGGAATAGGTGGGACCTAAAAGCTAAGAGAGATACTGTTGCTTGTTTGAATCATGTGATCAAGATGGGAACATTTTCACATTATTGAGACAGTCTTGAATATGCAGGAAATGGACATCAGGTACTTTAACAGAAGTAAAACTTTTTGAAAATTGACTACGGTCTCCGTGCCTGTAGGTTAGGATTTTTCAGAAGAGTATCTTTTTCTGATGTTTTGCCTGCTTTTCCTATAAACTGTTTGAATGATGTAGCAATTTAAAAACACTTGGTATCCATATTGCTTCTCTTAGATTGCCTCACAGTGACCCAAGAATTTGTTATTCAGTTTTGTTTTATATGATTCATTTACCTTTAGACTTTATTGGATCAAGAATGCACAGTAGAGTGATGTATTTACTCAGAAAACTGTCTGTTGGGCCCCTGCTGTGTGCTAACTGAGCATGGAGGGAGTCTAGTTAGGAACAGACATAGTCTCCCCTTTATTCTTGGGATACCATCCAAGGTTCCCAATGAACAGCTGGAATCACTGGTAGTATTAGGCCCTGTATATGTACTATGTGTATTCCTGTACACACGTGCCTATGAGAAGGTTTGCTTTATAAATCAGGTACAGCAAGAGATTAGCAACAAAAACTAATAATAAAATATAGCATTTATAACAGTGTACTGTAATAAAATTATGTGAATGTGGTCTCTTCCCCCTCAGGATATTTCCGTACTTCTGCCTTTTCATTTAAAAAACACACTTTACAGCTTCTCTTTGGCAGATATGGCTAAAAGAAGTACACTGCCCTTGTTCTTTGGAGCTGCTAGTAATGAAATAAGGGTTCCTTGAACATAATCACACAGTGCCAGGACTGTGGTGGCCACTCTGTCTACTGGGTGGGTGCGTGTATAGCCAGGATGCTCTAGACAAGGGAGGACTCATACTTGGTGTGGATTGGAGCAGGGTTCCACGGAGTTTGATCACAGGACTCAGAAGGGCATGTGGTTTAAACTTATCTGTTTATTTCTGGAATTTGTTCAATATTTTCAGACCATAGTCAACTCTGGGTAATCTCAACCACGGGAAGTAGAACTGTGACTAAGTGGGGGACTCCATACCTGCCCTTAGGGAGTTTATATTCTTGAGGTGGTTGCTGCAGCAAAACATAAGCAAATGAATACGTTGAGGTAGTTATATTATTTGAAGGAAACTGAATCCAGGGTAGGAGGAAAGAGAATATCAGGGGTGTTATTTAGATAGTGTGCTCTTGGACAGTTAAACAGAAACCTGAGTGGAAGTGTTGGGATGAGCCACATGGGCATCTAGAGGAATAGTGTTTTGAGCAGAGGGAACAGCAAGTGCAAAGACCCTGTGGTGAACCGTAGTCCTAGGGCACAGATGAGAGGGTCCTGGCTGGTACACTTGACTTCCCTCCCAGTTGAGGACAGTTGGGGTAACTTCATGGCTCCTTAACAGGGATCCAGGAAAGCCCACTGGAGGTGCTGAGACCAGGAAGGCTGGGCATCTTAAGTGAGCTAATTCCGGGTTTGTCTGTGTCCTGGAGAAGTAGCAAGGGACGGGAGGTGGAGAGCCTGAATCCTGATGGTGGCAGCAAGGAGGAGCCATAATTCTGCCCAGGTGCCTTTGGTTCTTTGATGAAGCATGGAGCATAATTTCCTGTCTTCTCTCTTTTTATTACAAGGGATTAAACCCACGGGTGCTCAACCACTGAGCCACATCTGAGCCCTTTTTATAATTTTGAAATTTTGAGACAGGGTCTCTCACTAAGTTACCTAGGGCCTTGCTCAGTTTCTTAGGCTGACTTTGAACTTATCCTTCTGCGTCAGCCTTTCGAGCTGCTGGTCCTGTCTACTTTTCAAGCCTAATTATTTCTAACAAGTGAGAATTTAAAATAATTTTTTAGGTGAAACACGCATAGAAGTTTAGAAAGACTGGTGGTGGTCTTTGCTCCGCAGTTTCCCCCTTTGTACTTGTTCAAAAAAACAACTCCTTTAGCCTGAAGCCTTTGTGACTTTGAAACCACACATTGTGGAGAGAGCACTGGTCTGGGAGGCCACAGGGTTGAATTCTTCAGACATCACTGTGTCAGTCATCTCTGACTGTAGCAACTGCTGCCACTTACGCGAGCCTCTTTCCTTCTTTGTAAAGTGAAAGGTGTTTAAAATCCTTTGCAGTTATATTATTTTCCACTTCTAGTTGACCCATGCAGTCCAGTCAGTATATGGAAGCCAGGTTGAGAGTGATGGATGCTCAGTTGCTGACATTTCTGATAATGATGATAAAGCAAACCTTTTTTTCAGTTATTGGTAAACAAGACTAAACTGGTTCTGCAAAAAAGTTCACCCTCACAGGATCCTTAGAGAGTAAACTGTATGAGAGGTTTTTTAGCTCATTTCTGTTGTGATCTGTTGGCAGTCTGGGGTGCATAGTTCTGTCTTTAAAAAACTCTTGACACTTGACTGGGGATCTGTGTAGTTTGTTGTAATTGTGGCAAACATCATATCAGGCAGAGAGTTGATTTAGGGTCATAGAATCAAAGTTCTGTGGGTTGGTTATATCCTTTCCACGCCCCTGGAGAAGGAAGTAATTGAAGTTGGAACTGACCTCAGTTCTCTCACCCCCACCTCATGCACCAGCACACACAAGACACTTTACTAGAATCTGTTCTCCAGATTCCAGAAATCTGCAGCCAAACCTTTGGTCTTGTTGCGCCTGGGTCCAGATAAGTAAGGGACAAGCAGCATAGGAAAGAATTGTTCTTCTTTCTTTATCTCTGGATGTCTAATAAAAACTGTTAAACCTTTTAGAAGTTCACTAGAAATCTGACCTTGATCTTCAACCTAAAGATATGTACTGTCTGTTAAAATCAATTTCAGAGATTACCAGTATTGTGAGCTTAAATATGTACGTGAAGATGATGAAGGGAAACATTTTAATAAATAGTTTTCTGGATACAAAGTTAATGAGAAGAAAATTTATACATTTTCTCAAGTTTATTTATTTATTTATTTTTTAAAGTAAAGAATGACTTTCTGCAGCATGTGAGGTCCTAGATTATAATTCCCAGTACTGCCTGACACCACCCCCCAAAAACAAAACAAAACAAACCCCCCAAAAAACAAAAACAAAAAAGCCCAAACCACAGAAACCAAACAACAGCAACCAAAACCCAGAAACAACCAGGAAGAATGACTGTTTTTTCATCAGTTCTTGCCTGGCCTGACTTCCCCTAAATGCTGAGAGAAGGGAGGGCTTGAAGATACTTTTTTTTTTTTTTTTTTTTTACCATTTTGTAAGATATCCCCCCACCAGAAGCATAGAAGCATGAACTATCTAGGAAAGTGCATATTGCAAAGGAAGCAGTTGGCACTGCAAGTCCAGATGAGAAAGTGAGACTGAGGACTGCGAGGAAAATGGGCAAAAAGAGAAGGAGAAGAAAGAAGAAATAAAGGGGAAAGAATGGCAGCTTTTAGAGTACAGATTGATAACTTGAAGGTCTCCAAGTGGAGGGTCAGCTCTTCATCGTGAAAAATAGGTAAGGGCAGGCTTCTTGTTCCTCTAGTGTGTGATTTGAATTTGAGTTTGTGTTAGAAATAGTTGAGCTTTGTAGGAAATGAAGGGAAACGTTGCAGAGGTGGTTGACGTCTGGAGCTGACTTAGAGAGATCTGTAGCTCACTGTTGGTAGCTGCTGGCTTTTGTGAGCAGGTGGTTTCTGATGGTTCCACTGTGGAGCGCTTTTCCTACTTTTTGGGGATGTGCTTCTCCTTAGACTGTGATGGGAAGAGTTTTCAAGGGAAAGGAAAGTGCCCTTGCAGTTCTTGAATGAAGATCTGGTTTGTAGGGTGCAGTTTCTGAGTGTCCTCTTCCCTCAAGCCTATGTTTTGTAGCTTAAGTGAAAAACTTGAATCAGGGAATGAATCACATACAAAGTTCACGATGCCCAAAGCAAAAGTGAAGTTCTCCTTAAGAGTTTGCTTTTAATAGACTGTAGCATATAACTCGGCAGAGAATGTTAGTGGCAAGTTGGGCTTGCTTTGATCATTTCTGGGAACTAGAAAATAAATTTAATAATGTTCCAAATTTTGTGAAAATGATTAGGAAGGTATGTCCTTTTTCTCCCCCTTTTGTTTAATTAGACTTGTGGTATAGAGAATGTAGAAAAAGCAACTTAATTCCCTACATAAGTATCTGTAACACCACACCATAATCATAGTTTAATGACACATGTATGTGTTGCTACTTTGCCATGTTTAATCTTGAATTTTCCTGAAGCATGCAAAAACTTAAGAATGTAAAGTTGCCCTAACAACCTGAATGTTGAAAAGAAACCACAAGTTGACTTACACATATCTTGATCACTAATATATAAAATATATTTACCATTTACATATGCAGTCATGTGTCACTTAACAACAGGCACATTATGAAAAATGCATTGTTGGTTGAGCACCACAGAGTGTGTCTCACACACCCCTGAGTGGTATAGCCTACTACCCATCTAGCTATGTGATGTGGCTGGTTGCTTCTGGTTTCAAACATGTGCAGCCTGCTACTGTACTAAATACTGTAGGCACAGTAACAGAGTGGTAAGTGGTAGTGTATTAAAAGATGCAGTAAAAATGCAGGCTGATAGGAATTTTTCAGCTCCATTATCTTTTTGTGAGTGTATGTGTGTGGGTGTATTGGGAATTGAACTCAGGGCACTTGACCACTGAGCCACATCCCCACCCCTATTTTGTATTTTATTTAGAGACAAAGTCTCACTGAGTTGTTTAGTGCCTTGCTTTTGCTTGTGATCCTCCTGCCTCAGCCTCCGGAGCTGCTGGGATTACAAGCATGCGCCACAAATGTATTCTTAAGTTGTTTTTGTAAGTGTTGATTTATGTAACCTATTCATGTGAGATTAAACATGTACAAAGATACTCCACAGGTTTAGTGCTAAGATTGTGCCTGACACTGCTCAGAATTTGTTTATTCTTACCAGTTGATCCAGTCCCCTGTGACAACCCCTCTTGGGCTGATCATGTTGAAGACGACTTCGGAAGAGCTAGCTTGTCCCCGTGAAGATCTCAGCGTGGCTCGGAAGGAGGAGTTGCGAAAGCTGCTGCTGGACCAGGTGCAGACGGTGCTTGGGCTTCTGACAGGTGAGCACTTTGGTGGCACCCAGGGACAGGGGCCTGAGACAGATACACAGAACTCAGGCCTTTTGAGCTGTTTCTGAAACTGAGCATAAAACTGGAAAGAATTCAGTGCTTCCCAGCACCCACAGCCCAGTGTCTGGCACATGGTAGGACTCCAGATAGATTCATAACTTAATTTTCTATAGTCTCTCTTTGAGTGGTCCTCACTATTACTATGACTCACAACGTAGAGTCCATGTCACAGAATTTGATTGAAATGCTGATACTATAGTGTAAGTAAGGTGGGTGGGAAGCACTTTTTAAAAAATAATTTGAATTTAAGATCAAGAGAAGTTGAAGGAGTAGGAAGATATAAAATTTTCTCAGTCTGTATTGGGAGATGAGACAGGCATGGAATCAGCCTCCCGTGCCCTGAGCTGTAGTTGTACGTAGCTTTTCACCTTGTCGGTTTGATTGGAGCCTCATGACTTGTGAAGGGTGAGAGTGAACAGGAAGCAGCCCAGCAGGGAGACAGGAGGATGAGGGAGAGTGGAGCATGGCAGTGCTGAGGGCCGGGGCTGCTGCGGTGTTGGCGCCCGCTCAGTAGAGGTGTGTGTCGTGCCAGTCCCAGGTCCTGAGTGCCTGGACCTGGGTTTGCTACTTGAAGGAGCATTGTAGTCGAAAGAAGAGATCTTGTCTCCAACTCCTGAACTCCACATTTCTTCTTGGATGTTCAGAATTTTTTCTTCATGTTTTCTTAAGTACTGGCATGTGTGGATACTTAAAATTCACTGATACAATGATTGATTAAGAGTGAACTTGTCATTTGTCCCTTCATCTTTCCCTGAATCCCGGGTGGAAGCTCAAACCTAGAGCATTTATCCACTCAGAGCATACTTGCTGACACCCTACCTAGGTGCTGCATTTGTAGTTAGGGACCTCCTATTATAGCTCTGTGTCCTATGCCTACCTGCATTTTAAATATTTTAAGGTGAGTTATAATTCACATTTCGTAACTTTTACCATTTTAAAATGCAACAGTCCAGTGGATTTTAGTATACTCACAGGTTGTGCAGCCTATCACCACTAACTGTAGAACACTTTCATCATCCCAGAAAGACACCCCGTGCCCATCAGTAGTCACTGCTATTCTCTCTTCCCATTCCTTTGGAAACCATGAATCTACTTTCTGTTGATGGATTTGTCTATTTTAGATTTCGCATAAAATGGAATCATCATATACAACTTTTTGTGTCAGTTTTCTTTCACTTAACATCTTTTCAAGATTTATTCATGTTGTAATGTTGAATATTATGGGGAGAAATTATTTTCATAAGCCTCTGTGAAAATCTTTTGTTCCAGGTTCTGTAGGTACAAAAATAATACAGTTCTTGCCCTCATCGGAGAGGCAAAGAAGCTCAGTTAAAAAACAGTGTTGTAGGGTGAATAGAGGTGTGTTTCACATGCACACAAAACTGAGCAGGCAGGGAGACTTCCTGGAAGAGGTGACAGCTGAGTGGAATTCTGAGGGCCAGCCAGGTGGCAGTTAGTCTGGGGGAAAAGTCAGTTTGGAATTTGGACGAGGAGTGCAGGTCAGAAGTTGAGAAAGAGGTCACCCGTTGGAGGAACAGCAGGTGGTTTGGGCGATGTAGGCTTGTGTGTGGGGTGGGCTGATGGCTGGGATGGATAGGGTGAGTGGAGGCCTGTTCATAGGTGAGGAAGTACGAGGATTAGTGGTAGGTTTTGGTGGGGAAGAAAAGTTGGGTTTGGGACATTCAAGTGGTGGTGTCTGGGAAGCAGTTGGATATGCAGGACTGAGTGAACGCCTTGCCTTGTTTCCACATCCCTGTCATGTCGTGGAGTCAGTGTATGTAGTTAGGGCTGAGTTTTGACCTGAGAGAGCGACTTCAGAGACTTCACCGAGTCTTGTTGCCAGGGATCCAGGTGAGTTACTCCAGCTGAGAGGGTAAAAGGAGAGGACAGAGGGCCAATGAGAGGACCTGGGAAAGAGGTGGTTAGTGATGGATGGTAGAGATGGTGAAAGAGGTAGAATCTTATCCAGAAACCAGAGAAAATCGAGAAAATGATGGCACCATGGTCTCAGAGTAACAGTTTGGGCAGTGCCTAGAACACCATGGGGTAGTAAAGAATGAGGTTTAGAGTCACCTGGAGGGGACAGCAGCCAGATGGCCTTGGCACATAGCAAGGTCAGAGGAAGTAGTGGGAGAAGCCATGTGGCAAGGTTGGGTGAAGCAGTAGAGGTCCTGAGGGAAGCCAGTGCTCTTCCAGAAGGCAGTTGGAGGCGAAGCAGAGAGGCACAGCCATTAACTTGAGGGGAACATGTGGTTAAGAGCTGTTTAAATACTGAAGTTTGATTAAAGCTATCAATAAATCATCTTTTTTTCTTTTAACCTAGGGATTTAACCCAGGGGTGCTTTACCACTGAGCTATATCCTGAGCCCCTTTTAATTTTTTAATTTTGAGACAAGCTCTCACTAAGTTGCTGAGGCTGACCTAAAGCTTGTGATCCTCCTGCCTGAGCCTCCCAAGTCACTGGAATTACAGGCGTGTGTCACCATACCTAGCTTCAAAAGTCACTTTTGAAAATTTGATTTTTATACGCTGGACTTTATCTCTTTCTTAAACTCGGCTTCTCTTCTCTTATAGGCATCTTGGAGACTGTCTGGGACAAACACAGTGTTACTGCTGCCACTCCACCACCATCCCCGACCTCAGGAGAAAGTGGTACGGGCCGCGTCCAGCTATAGCATTCCTCTCCTTGAACACAGTTGGGTGTCTCAGCAGGGCCTTGTATACATGCTCATTCTTCCCTAATCTATTTTGGTTTCTCTGCCTCTGCTGTCTGAATGGCTGGCTTTCTGCTGTTTTCATTGGTGCTTGTGCTTCCTAATAGGATTTTGTAAAACACATTCACTTCTTTATTGCCCAAGTGAAAGTGGCACCTGTGATCTTCTGTCATTCACCTCTGTTTCTGTCAGGGTTTAACTGTTGCCCCTCCTAGTTTGTGGCCCTCTTTGTTTTTCTTTCTTTCTCAAATGGTATGGCTGTGTTGCTCGTGCTGAAGTGGGTATGAGCCTGCAGGCGTCACAGATCTACCCCTTCTGTAGGGTGGAGGCAGCCTGAAGGGGAGAATGTCGAGCTCTATCTTCGCAGTTGCACTGGCGCAAAAGTCAAGTTAGCCTGGGTAGACTGGGGACCAGTGTGCAGTAGTCGGCACTCAATTTACATTGGTTAAGAGTAATTCAGTAAAGCATATTTGCAGTGGTTATTAAATACTTCACGGGTAGCTAGTTATTGTCCACAGTTACATCTGTTTCAAGAGTCATCTAAATATCTGCTTCAGCAGCCATTGAGTACTTTCAAGGATGGATAGAAAGAGGAAATTGTGTATGAGCAGAAACTTTGTTTCTAAATACTTCTCTTTACACTGAATGATCACAGATGATGTTCAAGTAAAGTATATCCTGTCAGTGGTACATATTTCTTCCTCTACTGTAAAAGTTGATGTGGCTAATGAGAAGTATTTCCACAACTTTGTCTTACCCCAGGGAAATGGACTGTTGAATGCAAGACATCTCCAAGCCCAGGCTGTTTCGTATAGCCTGTTGCTGATATGTGGAAGTTGAAATTATTGCAGTCATTGGAGAATTGAAAACATATCATGAGTTTTGAGAACTACTGATAGTACTCTGTCTCAAATTGCATTTATCATACTTGGATTAAAAACTTGACATTTATCATACTACTAAGAGGAAAAACTATTAGAGAGTCCTAGAGTATTTCAGAAGCCCATGACAGTTTCAGCTTTAGTTGTACTTGGTGGCAAACACATCATTCTTGATTTGGGTGTTTGAAGTGGCTCAGTAGATTTGTGTTTGAAGGATTAAAGAAAAATTTGCAAGTGATGCATAGATTTGATTTTATAAAATTGCACACTTTGTAGCATCCTACTCTTTGCCTAGTTTTAAACTTTGTCATTTCATTTAAATGTGGTTTGCAAAAGTTAGTTATTTTGAATTAGATTTGTCTTTAGATAATGGAATACTAGCCAGTGTCTAGTTTAGGTTAGCCTCAGCTGTTTACTGCAGTAAAATCGACTTGTTTTTCTGAGATCACTTTCCAGCACCATGAGCTGTGTGTTTTAGTTGGCTTTGTTCAGGTATGTTCTGATAGACTTGATTTTCCTTGGTCAGGTTGGGGAATATCAGATCATACAAATCAAAAATAAGTGCTTGCCTGTTTTATGGGTTGCCTAGGTTATGCTTATGAGTTTAGGTGAAGTAACCTGATATTTCTGTATAACAAAACCTAAACACACTGGTATTTGCTTCTTGAGAATTGCCATTTAGATTGCTATTTGATTTTTTTTTAAGTCCTGAATTTTAGTATTTGAGAAAAAGCTAAAGAATTTGAGGCTTTTCTTTCTTGTTCTTTTTTAGGGGGTGGGGATCATGGGGAGTTAAGTAAGCTTTTAAACTGGTTTACTTCCTCTTTTTTTGTTTTTTAAAGAATTGCATGTTCATTTGTTATGTTTTTTTCTCTTTATAATTGTACGTGAGGTCATCAGATCTTGCTCCATTATTTGGACAGTGCTGATGATTTAATCAATGTTTATTTTTGCTGCTTTTGCTCAACTATCGTAGTGCATTTAAGACCAAGTAAAGCTTTCTGAAAACTCTTTAGCTTTCTTAACCCGGTAATCTCAGTCTTGTAGAGGAAATTCATTCTGAGAAACTTCAAGCCAACAAATAAACCGAATTAGTTACTTAGCACACCCCATCAGCAGTGCCTGTCCTGCCTGAAGTCTGTGTCACTCTCAGTCAGATTTAGGAACCTCCTTAGGCATTTAGTCCCCCTGCTCCCACTCCTGGGTGCTGAGGATTGAACCCAAGTCCTTGTACATGCTGACCAAGTCAGTGCTTTACCGCTGAGCTCCAGTCATCTACCATATACTTTCTTTTGATAGAATTTTCAGTTTGGTCATTGTTGAAGAAGGTCCCTTTAGCAGCTACTGTAACAGCATGGATGTAGAGAAAAGTTTGAAGGGCCATGTGTGGTTCATTTCTCAGAGTAGTTCCCCCGCTCATCGCCTTTCCTCCTGCTCCTTTTACTGTGGTGGTCACTCCTTGTGCTAGACCAGACTGCTGTGAAGCAGATGGTGGTTTTTCTTTCATTTACAAACAAGGGAACTGGGGCTTCTGGGGGTCACTTTACCACTGAACTACATTTCCCAGTGTTTTTTATTTATTTAGTTTTAAATTTTGAGACAGCGTCTGGCTAAGTTGCTGAGGCTATCCTTGAACTTGGGATCCTCCTGCTTCAGCCTCCTGAGTTGTAGGGAATACAGACATGTGCTGCCACCCTAGGCTTATAGTATAATTTGAAAAACTCTCCCATAATCTACTAAAATACCTTGCCTTATTTAAGTGAATTATATATATAATATGTGTGTATATATATATAAATGTATATAAGTTATGTATACACGTGCGCGCGCGAAAATATACATATTTTCCTTTTGAATGCAGGGTCTTGCTGTGTTGTCCAGGTTGATCTTAAACTCCT
Organism: Sciurus vulgaris; assembly: GCF_902686455.1. Lineage (NCBI taxonomy): Eukaryota > Metazoa > Chordata > Mammalia > Rodentia > Sciuridae > Sciurus > Sciurus vulgaris. The sequence continues at coordinate 21,094,483 of NC_136479.1, read as the reverse complement.
GGGCTCAAGGGATCCTTCTACTTTAGTCTCCCAAGTAACCGGGACTACAGTGGCTTCTCTGCACCTAGCCCTTAAAATAATTTTTATTGAGAAACAATGTTAAAATGTTCTTTTTTTGAGGAGATTAAAAAAAGCCCCAGATTATTTCTGTCTACCTAAAAAATTTTTGCTTTGCAAGATCCCATTCTATCTTTGTTCTTTTGTGTATATCTACAATTGCAGTTATGGTATATGAATATTATTTTACATGTGACTTTAAATCATGCATATTTTTCTGTATTATTACGTTTCTCACTATTCATTTTTCCTGGGTACATAATCGTTCCAGTAACAAACCTTTTGGAAAGGAACATTGGCTTTGCATTCAGATGTAATACCAGTTTTATTTCTCTTTCTTAATAACTGAGGGACTGGAGAACCCTGATCCATCTATGCCCAGGTTATTCTAAGAGTCCTTACATTTAGATATTAATAATTTCTACCATAAAGCTATTATTAAAATGAGAAATGACATTAAAGGAAAATATGAGAATGTGCATGTAAAGTTGTCAGTATGGGGCTGTAGGACCAAGCAAATAATAACAAATAGTACTCTCAGGAGTCCCTGAGAAAATTCTTCTGAGCCACAGAATAGGGATGATCTTTTTTTTTTGTTTTGTTTTTTTGTTTTGGCGGGGAGGTGCTGGGAATTGTACCAGGGCCTTGTGCATGCAAGGCAAGCACTCTATGAACTGAGGTCCCAGCCCTAGGCACTATTTTTAAATCCACTTTTAACAAGGAAATTAAACCCAGTTATTAAAAAATAACAAAGCCCTCATTTAATGGCTGAGGAGATTGAGACTGAGAAAGATTAACTGACTTGTTCATATTTACGCAACTAAAGTAGAAGCTCTTGATAGTCACCTCTGGAGGTCCCCCGAACCCTTTTTGGAGGTTCTCAAAGGTCAGAAATATATTCACAGAAATCCTAAGACGTTGTTTTTAGTCGTCTTATGAGTTCACAGAATAATAAAATGTTCAGATTCTACGGGGCAATTAACCTTTGAAGAAATTACTTTTTAATATAATACTAACGAGTAACCACTGTCTTCTGAAAAGGCATCTTTTTCAGTTGTACATCTATGCGAAGCTGAATCTTCATGTGTATCAATGAAAACCATATATTGCAACAGATTAAATGCAGAAGTAGATGTGAGAATCTAGCTGTCTTAAGGAAATTTCTAAAACTATAAAAATGATACTTTTCTCACTAATATTTTGAGTAAAACAGGTTTTTCATTTAAAAATGATCTTTGTGCTAAATGTTTGCTATTTAAGTAAATTAAATATTTAAAAAGTTCTCTAATTTCCAGTTGACCAATATCCAAAGAAATAGCTCATAAATAAAAGCTCTTTGGGATTAATAATTTTTAAAAGTGTGAAGGAGTTCTGAGACTCAATCATTTGAGACCTGTTGCTATAAAGTATAAAATGTGAAAATTCACAGTATTCTATACGGAAATAAAATCAAATTATATTTGGTAATCTTTCCAGATTTTTCTCTGTACACAAAGATAAAACAGATAGACTGAATAAAGACAGTGATATAATACATTTTAATAAAAACAAATTTTAGTTTTACTTGGATTCAACAGGAGTCATTAAACTGAAGGAATTGCTGACCTTGAGATGTTTTATCCATGGATACATTTCTAAAAGATATCTCTAAGGGTAAGATTATGAAAACCCATTTCTTACTACAGGTATTAATTTAAGACACTGTTCTGGGGCATCTTCCTTGTGAAAGATGGGAAAGGCTGCGTAGTGCCGTGAATAATTTCTTTAGTCTTGGTTGCATATTTGAGTGCAGGCATCAGGCCTTTTGAAAGGTACCCCAGTTGATCTCTTGCAGCTCAAAAACAAAAACCAGAGTTTTATTTGTGGATCTTTAAAGTCTTGGAGTCCACAGGGGTCCCTAGAACAAACTGTGATTTGGGTGCTGTGGAGCACATCTGTAGTCCCAGCTTCTTCGAAGGCCGAGTTAGGATTTCTTTGAGCCTAGGAGTTGGAGACCAGTCTGGACAATACAGCAAGAGCCTGTTGCACAAAAGAAACCAACCTTTCAGAACTGAGGCTTTGTAGTAATGCTTGTATTTAAAAAAAAAAAAAAAAAGTTAAGTGCAGATTGTGTATTTAATCAAATTGCATAGTTTTTAGCACTTGATTGTCACTGATGGATGTAAGGCCTCGCTCATTGCTTTTTAAAAATGTTTTATAGAGCATACCTTTAAAATTTTTTTTTAGTTGTTGTCGGACCTTTATTTTTAATTAATTAATTAATTAATTAATTAATTTATATGTGGTGCTGAGAATCAAACTCAGTGCCTCACACATGCTAGGCAAGCGCTCTACCACTGAGCCACAATCCCAGCCCTTGCTCCTTGCTTTTTATGTGTTCCATTTCATCACCCTCTGCCTTCCCCCTTCCCACAGTGAACAGCCATTTTAATGTATAAAATGTGTATCTTTTTTTGGTAACACATTCTTGTAAAAACTTAATGGTTTCCATGTATTTTAATATACATGTGGTGATACTGTAATATACGTGTGGTGATACTGTAATTGTTTGACTTTTTATTCAGTAATCTCTTTTTTTTGCATCCCCAGCATCTTAACCTATGTTCTCCGTCCAGGGAGGAACCTGGATGGAGTCTAACTGCCCTGGCTCACCCACCTGTCCCCACACAGAGCAGTGTGAAGGTTGCTTTGAGAACAGGCGGTGGGGGAATGGCCAGGTGATGGATGTGAATGTTACCAGGGTTCCAGGGCATCTGGTCCCTCGACACAGTGTCTGTTGTCCTGCCAGTGTTGCCTAAATGTTCTTCTCTCTAATCCTCGTCCTCTGAACTTGGCATTCTCCAACATTCTTATTTTTCTCACTTTCCTTTTAATTTGCATTTTCAGATTATTAATTTGATATCTCTTTATATGCTGGTCATCCTTTTGCATTTCTTTTGCGAATGATCTCTTAAGATGCACTGGTTGTCTTTATATTGGGCTGGTACTTAACTGATGTCAGCATTTTTCTTGTTTATTAAGATAGATTTAAAGTAGAAATAGATTTTAGTTATCCTTGATATTAGAAATTATGACCATGTTCTTGTAGTCTTTATCTGCCTGGTCACATTTCTGTCATGTTTTTCATTGATTAGTAGGAGATTTGATATTGGATATCATGAAAGCCTTTTTTTAAATTTTTAGGTGACTTACTGAGTAACCTATTGCAAAGTCCTAGTTCAGCCAAACTGTTGAATCAACCAATTCCCATCCTCGATGCGGAGAGTGAGTATATCTGTTCCCTGGCCTTGGAGTGCCTGGCTCACCTCTTCAGTTGGATTCCTCTGTCTGCCAGCATCACCCCTTCCCTCCTCACCACCATCTTCCACTTCGCACGCTTTGGCTGTGACATCCGGGCCAGAAAGATGGCATCAGTGAATGGCAGCAGCCAGAACTGTGTCTTGGGTCAGGAACGTGGCCGGCTTGGGGTCCTGGCCATGTCCTGCATCAATGAACTCATGTCCAAGAACTGTGTGCCTATGGAATTTGAGGAGTATTTACTGCGTATGTTCCAGCAGACTTTCTACCTCCTGCAGAAAATCACCAAGGATAACAATGCCCACACAGTGAAGAGCAGGCTAGAAGAGCTCGATGAGAGGTAATGAAAACAGGTTGTGTCCTGAGAAAGGCCCTTGGCCAATTACCACGCTGTGCTGCATAGTGTCTGTAATCCCCTTTGGTTTCAGAATGTGGGGCTCCTGGTGAGGAACAGAAAGGTAGGTGTGTATCAGTAAGTCCGACATGAGCTGGAAGGCCTAGGGTGGTTCAGGGAAATGAGTTGATGTGGAAAGTGATGGTGGATTGTGTAGGTTTGTTGCTTTTCTTTCCCTGTCCATTTCTGTCTTCCCTTCCACTGCTCTTCCCCCTCTTCCTCACTATTTGCCTGCAGGTCCGAGTTGGTACAGGAACTGAGACCGCTGCTTCTGCGTAGGCAAGAACAGAAGAGGTCCATGGAGGTACAGCAGTCAGTCCCCCTTCCTCACTTGGTGTTGCTGTCAGTTTTTACTATTTGACTTTTTCCAAGTGAACATCTTGCAGTGTAAATGTATAGGATTGTTGTTACTGTGAGTTTACACAAAAGACGTGTCCAACAAAAGATAGGAGAGATATTAATGTAGGTCCAAGTTAATGTGGCACACATCTATTTTTCTTTCTTATGGTTTCCTGGGATGGAGCCTAAAATTGCCCAGGCCCATTTTTCTTAAAGTACTTTAGAATACATCTTTTTTTTTTTTTTTTTTTTTTTTTTTTTTTTTTTTTGGTGGTGCTGGGGATTGAATCCAGGGCCTTGTGTTTTCGAGGACAGCACTCTATCAACTGAGCTGTCTCCCAGCCCCCTTAAAGTACTTTAAAAGATGACTTCATCACAGTAGTCAGAGGCAGTGATCATTATTTCCTTTGCAGATGATGTCATTTATGTATCTTACATCTTGCATTAACATAACAGAAACATTATGAATAATCTTGAACAACCGTGTTGACTGTTTAGAAACATCCAAGTTGATAATTTTATTGAATTGGAAAATATTTATAACTTGCCTAACAATAAAAGTTATTAATATCTTAATCAGTTTTCTTTGGACTGTCTGTTGTTATTAAGTTATGCAGAGTTAAGCTATTTCCTTTTTCTTAGAATAACTCGCAGAATAGAAAGGCAACTGCCTAAAGTTAAGAAAGTTTCATGCTTTTTTAAATTGGACAGTTTTAACTGTTTCTAAAGTTTAAAAAATTGGTACATAAGATTATCTTGGTTTGGTTCATTGTAAACAAGCTTTGTGTGGCATTTCCTTTGTATAAATACAGAAACTCATGGTATGGTATATTTTTTTCGTGACTTGATAATTTTTCCATATGAATACAGAGGTTTTAGTATTCACACAATTTCACAACCTTTCTAGTTTTGGTTAAGAGAGTCTGTTTCCATATGTTAATAAAATGTAGCTGCTTGTACCAACCATCGGTATCAGTTGTTTTGACTTTTCCTTGAGGCACAGCGTAATCACACACACTGTTATGATTTATGTCCAGATGGTATAGAAATGCCTTCATGGATTATCCGTGTACTGATTTTGTTCCATGTAACTTTTGTGCTCTTGGTTTTATATTTTAATCCTATGCTTCCTCTTGCCCTGTGAAAGCTGAGAGGTTCCTGGAGGCAGAAAGGTGACATAAACACACCGTGTGTTTGCTCCCTGGCTCTTGGGTCCCTTACACTAATTCTCAGTCCATCCTCAGTTCCTTAGGAGCTGCTTAACCAGGTGCTTGGCTTCTCTCCTCCTCTGTGCCTTTCCCCCCTAACTTTCTACTGTTCATTAGCACCTGTACCAGAAGGTGGGCAAGGGAAAGAAAATGAGGTGAAATCAAACCTGTAGTTTTGGCTACTGAACAGCCTTGTAATTTTTTAAAAAATTGGGTGGAGATTAAAATAAAATTGAGATTGCTGAATATCTTATCCATGCCTTCTCTTTGGTCTTTTATGGGCAATAGGAAATTGAGTGCATTTTACTGAAGACCAGTGAACTGGTTGACTTTGAAGACTTTGTAAAATTATAATGTAATAAATGCGCTGAGTGAGGAGTAAGGAGTCCACCGTGAGCATAGGTGATTGAGGATAAGAGAGAGCAGTCTCTTGTGCTTTGCCATCTTTTAGCCATTTAGTGCTCGTTTTCAAGTTTGGACTCCTTGGTACATGGAGATAGCCATTCTCCTTATTAGCCAAAAGTCACATGTATTTTCAAAAAAGCTGCGAATAAGCTCACATGTGTGTAAGCCAGCCAGACAGAGGTCACACAGGCAGTTGACTACCCTCATAGAGATAGATAGGTCCTGGGAGTGGCATAGGATATTTTCTTTCTGGGCCAGTTTTGCTCTCTGAGGAATAGTTGTCTTTTCCCCCTTTATTATTTCACATCTCTGCTTTAAAAAACAGCTTTTGCAGGTATGAGTTTGATAATTTCTTTTAGACAGTAATTCTCTTTTTAAAACTATTTTTAATTGTAGATGGACATAATAACTTTATTTATTCATTTTTATGAGGTGCTGATGATCAAACCCAGTGCCTCACATATGCCAGGCAAGCACTCTACCACTGATCCAGAACCCCAGTCCTAGACATTAATTCTTAGCTAGACCCAGTATGTTTTTACTTTTTTGTTGGTTTCTGAAATGTGATTTATGAAGGTATGTCCATCTCATTTTCTAGTCACCTTTCGGTATTGAGGGGCTTAAAATAACGGTTTCTGAAATGTGAGAGTGATGATGTGCTGTGTATTTAATAACAAAAATCTCTTATCCTTGCAGCTGTGACCCACACTCTTCTGGGAAATGATTGAATACAGATGAGTTGGGGAGTCACTGTGATGTGCAAAGAAAGAACCCTGGATTGGGAATGACCTTGACCTGTCTCTGGGCTTCATCTGTAAAATGGAAGCGTCAGACTAAATTGTCCCTGAGCCTTGTCCAGCTCTTAACAGCCTTCCTTCTTATATCTGAAAAACACTTTTAGGGTGGGGTGGAATACAATGAGCTTCATGGCACCAGGAGCCAGAGGGGGAGACCTGGGCGTTGGGGTGCAGGCCTGAATGTCTTCTGCCATGCCCTTCATGCAGCCTTGTTTTTATGTCTGTAGCACAACCTATTTTAATATTTTGGCCTCTTGGCAAAGAAAACCAGCATTCTAGATTCACAAGGTTGAAATAACACAATAATCTGCCCATCAACTTTTAGCGCTATTTCCTTTTAATCTAATTGAGTCTTAACACTAATGAATTAGGAAATAAGAGAGCACTAGCTCAGAGCAAGCTTTGGTAGATGGTGTCTGAGGATTAAAGTTGCTTTTCTGCTATGTTTCAGGTGGTAATGGAATGAAGGGTTGCCTGTCCTGTAGGTAATTGTTGTAGGCCTTTATATTTTTAACTGGAAAAATGTCTACATCTGTATAGTTCTGTACTGAATGAAATTTGGATTGAATTTAAGTTCTCTGAGGAAGATGGCTAGGTTTATTATGTCACTTTTTGTCTTCTTGTCTTATCTAGCTATATTGAGAAGTTTACTGACTTTCTGCGGCTCTTTGTGAGTGTTCACCTGAGAAGAATTGAGTCCTACTCCCAGTTCCCAGTGGTGGAGTTTTTGACACTTTTGTTCAAGTACACATTTCATCAGGTAAAGCACCAACATGACCCTTCCCTTCTGAAGAAGAGGTCTCCTTGTTTTTACAATGTTTACTATATGTGCTGTGTAGTAACAAACTAACAACTTCAATCTTCATAGCAACCTGTGAGGTTGGTACTGTTGTCTCCATTTTACAAATGGAGAAACTGAGGCACAGAGAGTAAATTTGCTCAGGGTCATACAGTCAGCAAATGGTAGAACCAGGATTTGAATCCACAGATTCTGTGCTCTTAACCACTGTTGTCTTAGGGAAGCAAAGTACAGAAAAAGTCTGAAATTAGGGACTTTAATAATTCTGTTCTGTAATTGTCACTGAAACTCCACAGAAGATTATATATGGTCAAACTCTCCAGTTAAGTTTAGGTGGTATCCAGTATTATTCCTGTTCAATAAATATATCTGAGCTCCTATTTCATTTTAGGAGGTAGGCATATAAACTTCACTAGTAGCCTTTGCCTTCTTGGGTTTATATCTTAGTGACCCACTATGTCTGTCGGTCTCTCTCTCTCTCTCTCTCTCTCTCTCTCTCTCTCTCTCTCTCTCTCTCTCTCTCTCTCTCTCGACCCACTATGTCTGTCGGTCTCTCTCTCTCTCTCTCTCTCTCTCTCTCTCTCTCTCTCTCTCTCTCTCTCTCACACACACACACACACACACACACACACACACACACACACAGAGTTTTTTAAACCTTTATTGAGGTATAATTTTATGTACCCTGAAATTCATGTCATGATTGGACAGTTCATTGAATTGATAGTCCTGCAACTGTTACCATAATCCGGTTTTAACATTTCCATCACACCATGTCCCTTTGTCTATTTGTGTGTGTGTTTAAACAAATAAGCTTTTAAATAAAGTGTGACACAAATAGAGAAAAGTACATAAGTCATGTGTACAGCTTGATGAATTTTTCCTAAATGAACAACCCATGGAACTACCACCTAAGACAGAAAATAGAACATTACCAACTCCCCAGAAATTTTCTCATGTCCTTTACCTGAATCACTCCCCCTCCCTTCTCCATAGAAGTAATAGTCCTGACCTTGATACTGCAAGTCAGTTATGTCTGGTTAGAAATTCTCTGAAAAGCAAATAGTGTATATTTGGTATTTGTTTTGTCTGACTTCTGTTTTTTTTTGGGGGGGTTGGGGGATGGGTACTGGGGATTGAACCCAGGGGTTCTCTACCACTGAGTCGTGTCCCCAGCCCTTTTTATTTTGAGATAGGGTCCTGCTAAAGCTGAGGCTGGCCTTGATCATACTCTTGCCTCAGCCTCCCAAGTTGCTAGATTATAGATGCACTGTGCCACTGTGCTTGGCTTTGTCTGACTTTTCTTTTTTCCCCTGTTCACCATTTTGTTTGTGAGTTTTTTCCGTGTTGCTTGTGGCAGTGGTTTGTTCTTGTTCATTGTTGTTGTGGTAAGTGATTGTCTGAAAATCCATTCCACTGCTGATTTGGCTGCTTCTGGTTCTGGGTAATTGTGAATCTGGCTGCAGTGAGCATTCTTCAATGTGTTTTTTGGTATACATGGGTGGCTCTTCCTGTTGGTTTATATCAGGAGTAAGACTGCTGGGTCAGAGAGGGCATCTGATTTTAAAGCCTATTTTCTACACCACTGCCATTGTAGCTTAATAAGGCTAGAAGAGGCAAGGGTCTAGCCTGGACGGCGTGATTGGGGATTTGCAGCAAGGACTGAAAACCAGCCTTTCTCAAAGAGGGACTTGGTATGTAAAAATAACAGTCCCCAATGGTGAGAGTGACCTATTCCTTGGAGCAGGGGCAAGGGCACAGGTGGCGGGGCCAAGGAGGACCCAAGCTTGAGGAAGTGTCAGGAGATGTGGTAGAGGGGCCAGTGAGCACAGCAAGGACGAGGCCTTGGGGCTCACAGGCCTGTGGGGGAGGGCAGCAGAAGAGGTGACCTCAAGATATGGTGGGAGGGGGTATGTGGGAGGAGCAAGGGAGATGGAGAAGTGACTTGAGAAAGATGCAGAGAAATCTTAAAGAATGCAAGGAAAATTGGATTGAGAGAAGTTTGAGTGTTAAATAGATACTTTAGTATAAGTGAGGCAGAAATAAAAGATAAGGAATCAGTGCTGAGATCAGAAAATAGGGGCTGGTTTGGGAAAGGGATGAAAATGTCTTGAAATTCACCCCCGCTGTCAAACGCTCTTTAGTGTGTATACTAGAGAAGAAAGCTCAAAAACTGCTCTCAGGCTGGGGTTGCGGCTCAGTGATGGAGTGCTCACCCAGCATGGGCAGGGTCTCGGGTTTGGTTTCCAGGACCTGCCTCCCCGCCAAAAAAAAAACAAAAAACAAAAAACTGTTTTCAAGTGTGTGTCTCACTCATCCTTCTTTATACTTGGACACCAAAAGTTCTTTGAGAGTTCTGGTTACTTCCATTTGTGTCTTTGGATGAGCTATTTTAGTTTCTTTTCTTAGATTTCAGTTTCCTCACCTAAGAAGGGAGAGACTTCCCCAGTGTTTAAGAGTCTCCTCTGTGTTAGTTTTCCATTGAACTGAAAGAGGTGGTCTCATGTATTCATGTGTTGTATTTATATATTGGGAAAAGAAATAGAAACGTGATCAAGAAGCTTCTTCCATCCTCTCTTTCCCTGGGGTCATTGTCAGCTGAGCTTTCTTCTGCTCTTTGGTCCTACTGAACTAGCTGTGGGAGTAGGCATCCTTGTAGTCCAGATAGAGTGCTATTGTGAGCTTCAGGCGGAGGGATGGGAGCCCTGAAGGTGCTCGTCCCAGTGAGTGTGAGGTGGGCAGTCCTTGCAGGAGCGGTGGAGAAGAGAGCATGGCACGGTGCCCTCTGGAACAGGCCTGCTGCTGGGGAGTTCTGTGGGATAGGATTTAAGGATAGAAAGTAAGTGGTCTCAAGAGCTTCGAGTTCTCATCTGTTAACAGTGTGATCTTGGTTTATTGTAACTTTATTATTCACAAAGTGGGAAAGTGTGTCATTTTCCTTTCTACAGGGTTACTGTCAGTGTACTCAGTGTTTTGTCTTTTCTTTCTCAAATTAATGAAGTTTTAGTACTGGAAAACATATTCTGAAAGAAGAGCAATAGAGCAAAGGATGATGCTAATGTCTTTAGCCATTTCTTCTTTTCTGTTCCTTTCCCTGCATTGTTCTTCAATCTGCGAGTCCTGCCACCAGTCCCTATAGCTACTTCTCTCTGGGCATGTGCCTCCACCTTGCCTGTCTTGACTGCTGAGCCTGAATTTCCTCTTGGTCCCCTGCTCCCACTGCGCCTGCAGCTCCTTCTGTGCCCTGCGTGTTCATTCCGCCTCTTCTTTAAGGCCATGCCAGAGGTGGCATGGTTTGGGGGAACAGGCTCTGGACGGGGCTGGTCCATGTTCTGGTTCTGATTGTGTTGCTTAGTTGTCTTTTCATCTTGGCTGGGTGATTTACTTCTGAAACCTGGCTTCTTTGTCTTACATGGGGAGAAAAACAACCCACTTCCCAAGGTTACGGTGGAGATCAAATAGAACGATGCAGATGAAAAGTACGTACTATCAACTACTTGGAAGACAAGACAGAGTGTCCTTCATTTCTTAAAGAAGCCTGTCAGAATTTTCAATGATCAGTTAGCCCTGGAATGTGAAAAGTACCTTCTAAAAACGAGCCAGGGTTAGGAAAATTGGGTGACTCCGGAAGTGGCGTCAGCCTAGCATCTCAGTGATCTTCATGACTGTATCCACAAATAGGATCAAAGGTCAGATCCCGGGCAGTCTGTGTGCAGTGCCCAGGCTCACAGTGGGACCTGCAGGTAACGATGTGAATGGCATTGTTTCTGGCTATACAGTGGTATATCTGCCCCCTGTCCCTACACCCCCGCAGGGTCATGACTCTAGTAAGTCTTCAGTTCAAAGGCATGAGGGTGACTGGTGTAACTGTAAAGTGCTTAACACAGCCATCCAGGTGCATGTATGTGGTGGCTTTTGTGAAAAGCCCATCCACATGCATCTGATCGGTCATTTTCTTTTGAGGGTGGGTATCTTCGAACCAAGGAAGGATGATTGGGTAACTGACTGACGTATGGGAAGCTCAAGAAGAGAAAGCCAGAATAAGACTGCATCTCGTGGATGTACAAGTCTGTGGCCTGTCTGCTGACTCCCCACGTTGTTTCCATGTCTTTCTCATTGCTTTACTTGATTATTCTCCTGGTTGATTTCGTGCCATGAACTATCTGGCTTTTGCCAAGTATGAAGTAGAGGCAGGACGTGGTCATTTTGTTTTTTGAGGTTGGTGCTGTCCGCTCCTGGCTGATCTTAGCAGTCTAGTTCCAGGGATGCTCTTCAGAGTGTGTGGTTGGCATTTGCCTGATCGATTGTGATTTCAGCTGCTAGGTAGGGCTCCATGGCTACCACTCACCAGTGTTAGTTTTTCTTTGGCACATTCTTTATGTGCTCTTGTAAACTTCTGAATTTCCTTGTGGATCAGAAACAGGGAAACTGATCCATGAAGGTGAAGGTATTCTTTCTTTCCATATCTGATCCTGTCCCCAAATATGTGGTTCAGTGAGGCAGTCATTAGCAAAACCAAAGTAAGGGTTCTTGTGGGCCAGAATTTGGATATATCAGTGATTTGGGGGTCATAGGTTGAACCCAAATGTGTGTGGTAAAGACTAGCTGTTGGAGAGAATGGTGCCTGGGATTTTCATGAAAGAGAATCTTAAGGCTCTTAAAGTTAACATTGGAGCAGTCCAGGCACTAGGACCAAAGGGCGACTTGCTCTGCTCTTGTTCCTTTCTGTTCTTATCAACACCTAGTCTGAGGTTCCTGCTAACCTGTTTGACACCCCTACTCTTGCAAATGGCCTATGCCTTGAGGGTGACACTTAACAGCTCCTTTTCCATCTGTTAGGTAGGAAGACTTGTGAATAGTGCTTTCCTTACATTCAAATGTGTAACCCTTCACCTTTGAAGCCACTCTTATTTTTGGTTTTGTAATGGTTTGTGGTGGAAAGAGCATTGACTGGGGGCTCAGTTTGTCCTGCATCGTATCTCCCTAATGATGTGTTCCATGGCGCCCTTGTCTTGTTAAATTCAGTAGGAGCCAATGGTGAAGACACCAAAACCACCAGTGATGGTTGCAAGGAAATAGAGGGAAGCTCTCTGTGCCTACGGTTGTACCCTTTTGGTGGAGGTAAACCCCGGTGTGTGTGTTTTTAAGCAATAGTTGCATTAAGTAATTTCATTGTCTGGATTTCTTTTGTACCATAGCCTACTCATGAAGGTTACTTCTCTTGTTTGGATATCTGGACACTCTTTTTGGACTATCTGACAAGTAAAATTAAAAGTCGTCTGGGAGACAAGGAAGCAGTTCTCAACAGGTAAACCCCAGAAACACTGATAAACAGAAACAATCATTTTTGCCTAAAGGGGCAACTGTGCCTCTGGACCTCTTTAGCAAAACTGACTCATGTAAGCTGTTTAGGCAGTAATGCCATTGAGGGTTTTCTTCATTTATCTTACTTTCTTAAAATCTTTTTCTGATTAAAAAAATTGTTATTTTTTTAGATACGACAATACTTTTGTATTCTTTTTAAAGGCCCTTGTTTTAGAGGTACAAAGAAAGATGTATTGAATGAAATGATATGACCTCTGGAATGTGCTTTAAAATAACCCACTGGGGGTAGAAGCGAAGTTCACATAAAAGAAACAGGATTGGTTATGTGTTGATACCTGATATTGAAGTTAGTTATTAATAAATTTCCTAAACAAACTGGTTGTGGTGGTTGGTGCATGTCTGTAATTCCAGTGACTTAGGAGGCTGAGCCAGGAGGATATCAAGTTTGAAGCCAGCCCCGCAACTTTGTGAAAACATGTCTCAATGTAATATGACAACAGAGACTGAGGATATAACTTATATAGGGAGAATGCTCCTGAATTCAATTCCCAGTTCCACAAAAATGCAAAAGAAAAAAAAATGTTCTAAATAAGTTAATTTATCATGGATGCCTGGGGTTGTGACTCAGTGGTAGAGCACTTGCCTTCCGTGTGAGGCACTCGGTTTGATCCTCAGTACCACATAAAAATAAATAAATAAAATAAAAGGTATTGTGTCCATCTACAACTAAAGAAATAAAAAATAAATGTGAAAAAAAAAGATGCTCCCCTCACCTTTTTCCCCCTGTTATTTTGTTTTTAATGGGGCTTGAACCCAGGGGCACTCTACCACTAAGTTACATCCCAATCCTTTTTATTTTTTATATTGAGACAGTTTCACTAAGTTGCTTAGGTCCTCTCTAAATTGCTAAGCTGGGCTTGAACTTTGGTCCTCTTGTCTCAGCCTGCTGAGTCTGTGGGATTACAGGCATGTGCCACTGTACCTGGCTCCTATGTGTGTTTGTTTATTTATTATGATTTAGGAAAAGATATGGAAAAACATAAGGAAGATAATTTATCCATAATCCTTCGCTTCAAAGTAAGAGTGTGTGTGTGTGTTTGTGGTGCTCAGGATTGAACCCAGGGCCTTGTGCTTGTAAGGCAAGCACACTACCAACTGAGTTATATCTCCAGCCCAATGGTGTAATTTTCATTGCATTTTTTAAACACAGAAAATAGGAAAAGGTTTATTTTCCCCAGGTTTCTTGCTCGTAAGCAGAACACACATTTCCTGTATGGTACAGTGCCCCTGAATGGGGAGAAGAGGAGGAGAAGTGGGAGGCTCAGCTTGTTAGGGATCCATGGACAGGGTGAGCAGAAGGGCTGTTTTTGTTGTTGTTTTAAGTAGAAATAGACATGTTACATTTTGGATATTCCAGTGAAATGGCTGTATTCCAGTCACATCCTGAACAGGCAAGCTTGATGGAGGCAGAAAACCCTTGCTTTATATTGTTGGATCAGAATCAAACTGTTAAACTAAATCTGGTTCTTTGGTCTCCAGGCATGCCTATGAGGCTGCTGGGAGGGTGCTGTTGGTGGTCTCGCCCCAGGTGCTTTCCTACGCTCGGAGTGCTTCAGGTTCTTTTCAGTTTGGTCCTAGCTCTTACGTCTTTGCACACTCTTCATAAGAGAGGTTTCAGAGCGGGTGGTCACTATGTGTGAAATTAGCCAGCGGATGGGGGAGGTTCTGCACTGTGATGCCATGACTGGGAATCAGGAGCCCTCGGCGTGAACCCTGGCTTTGCAGTTCCTGCTGGCTGGAGTACTTAGCACCTGGAACTTCTCTTCCCTCATTGTAAAGATGGGGATGATGATGATCGTTGTTCAGACATTTAATGAATGTTGTTTAAAGAATGTGTAAGGTTGGTTGGTGGTGGTGTTAGTGAACACCCTCCTCAGATATGTGCCAGATGGAGGGAGACCAAGAGGAGAAATTCCACTTGAGAGGGTGGTTTGGATCTCCAAAACCTTTTTCCTCTGCTGAAGCTTTAAAGAATTTTGAACATTCTAAATCAAACATTGGCATTCTAAGTTTAAACATTTGTTCTTTTGTTTCCAAACATCATTTTTGTGATTTCAGAACAGCTTCTAAATTGCCATCATGTCAGGTCAGAAACTTTCTTACACAATAGTGGATCATGTTTTTATTGAAGTAATTGTCTTTTTGAATAAAATTCTTCAAAGAGAATCTACTTCCTGCAAAATGTCTTTCTTATACACCAAACAGGCATCTTTTGGTTCTGAGATTGTGCCTGATTTTCCTGATCAGTGGCAGATATTTCTTCATATTGCTCAGGCTTGATGAGAGATAAACAGAAAAAATGATTAATATGAAAATGCTTTTTTTTAAAAACAGTAGGAGGTGTGACGAATAGGGTTCTATTGAGAAAGCATGTGCTAGCAGATGAGTGACATTAAACGTGCAGATCATTACCTTGTGAAGGTTGTACCAAGAGACAGGACCTTGATATTTTAGGCACTGAGTAGATAAATGGTCTCAGTGATGATGATGGTAGCAGCATGTAATGGCAATGTTACTGCCACTGGACTGTGGTGGTGATCAGGGAGTTGCTCGACAGAATCCCTGAAGAGGCTGAAGGCCTTTATCCCCTGTAGATGTTGACCTGGCTGCCCAGGCATCTATCACCTGATATCACAGGTGGCCAAGTTGCTGGCTGACCACTTCAAACCCTAGAAATTTTCTCACTGATTGTTTGATTATCCTAAAAAAGCCCCCCCCCCCCCCGCAGCCCCCTGCCAGATACACATACAATATTTTTATAACACCTTTTAAAAATGCCTTTAAAAAATTAAACAGAAAAAGGGAAAATCCCTCAAAGCTGGTCTGGATTTATGCTGTTAAATAGTAACCACCATCTGGGAACTGCCTCTTCTGTCAGACACCCCCTCGTGGTGTAAGGTGGTAGACTGTAAAGAGGCGAGTATTGAGTAGTTCACTGCGGTGCACAAAACATTTGAACTTTGGTTATATCACCCTTACATGACACAGTTGTACAAGTGTGTGCTCCATAGCTTTTAAATGACAGTTTGAAAGTTGGCATCACTGCTTCATGTTTTGAGAGCCCCAGTTTGTCAGAGGTGTGCTATTTTGTTGGAGCAGCTGATAAAAAACATTGGCTACTGGTGATCACTGCATTTATTTTAGCTGAGAGCCTGCAAATGTGATCAAATGTTTTTCAGCTGATAAAATATATGGGAGTTGTTTTGGAATCACATTTGTGGCTTACGCCAGAATTTCAGAAGCAACTGATCTTGCAGGAAGTAGTCAAAAAATGTTTTCTTGGTGTCTTAAATGGGAAACATAGGTGTGGTTAAGTCACAGAGGCAGCACTTAGTTCCTGTCCCTTGTGGTTCAAAGGTTTTGCATCATTCATCACAACAAAGTGGAAGGCATTGTAAGCTACAAATTTAGAAGCACAAATGTACATAGATTTATCTTTGGTTCTAGGAGCTTGGAGATGGAGTGCTGCATGTTCCTTACTCAGAATGCTTAAGTGTCTTGATCAGAGCTGTGGAGACTTTAGAGTACTTGAGTTGCAGCATTAAAGGGATGAACATTCTATTGAACAAAGTTGCTATTGGGACAGATTGTCCTGATTGCCTTTCTGAGCTGTCCTATGTGGAAAGGTGTAGGTTTCAGGTTTCTTTTCCTCATTTGTCCTTGGGGGATGGTTGCACCTTCACAAGCTCCTGAGAAAATGGGCCGAGCCAAAGTGTGTAACATGCCTTGGGTGGTGGCTGGTACTCATTAAATGGTATTGCCCCTCTTCCCCTTCTCTCTCCTTCTTCTCTTTACACTTACCAGCATGAAGGAGGCACCTGTGTAGAAACTTACTTTTACAAGAAGATGAGGAAACCTGTGTGTGTGAAGCAACCTGAAGTTACTGAGTCATGTCCTGTGAACCTTTGTCACAAGCATACTGGCAAGTGCTGACCACGACCAGCACAGGGATTTTGAGTGACATTAGATTTCACTGTAAACAAAAAGTGCTGCTTTCTTTTTGGAGTGGATTATTCAGCGTCAGAGAGGAAGTGCTGGTTCTGCACATGACTAGATGTTTGGAGTACATGAGGGTTAGAACATGGCCTTCTAGCTCCTGCCAGGAGAAATTACGTTATGTTATCCTATTTATTTTATTTTCTGCTAGGAGAAATTAATCCCGCAGATTTCCCCAGAGAGCAAATGATGAGATCTTATTTATTTTATTGAGCCGAAAAAGCCATCCAGGATTATGCTTCTGTCTTTCACCATTTCTTACTTGGAGTTTTGTTTGTTACCTATATCCTTTTTGAGTTCTTTGCTCCTTTGTTTATTCATCTTGTATTTATTGGGCAACTACTGTATAGTAGTTGTATACCTTGATATGGATAATTTTATCTAACTTCCAGAACTTTGTGAGGAGTATAGGGTTTTCATCCTTTGGTATATAAGCATTTAATGCTTTTATTAGCTTTATCCATCATATTTTAATGTTGCATGTAATTTTTATTTGATTTAAAATATTTTCTAATTTCTCTTGATATGTCTTATTTCCAAATATTTGGGGGATTTTCCATAGATCTTTTTGTTGCTCTCCTAGTTCAGTCTTAGTATAGTCTGTAAACATGGTCTTTTAAATTTGTTAAGGATCATTTTATTACTCAAGTCTTCTTGCAGATTATTTGTTGTGTACCTGAAAAAAGATGTGTTCTTCTGCTATTGTTGAATGTCCCATAAATATCAGGCCAGGTTGGTTGATAATATTGAACATGTCTTATTTATTCTACTTGTTCTGTCACTTAGAAGTGGGTTCTGCAAGTGTAATTGTGGATTCACTTATGTTTCCTATTCTATTAGTTTCTGCTTCATTTTTTTTTTTTTTTTTGAGATGATGTTAGTTATATGCGAATTTAATTTTCCTCAATGTATCTATTAGTGTTTGACCATAACTCTCCATATGGGTATATTTTAGTGATTACTCTGGGAATTTTTATATATATTCTCTTAACGTGAAAAATTAGTATTTTACACCAGTTAATAGAGAAATCTTACCACCACATAGATTCCTTTTACCCTCCTTTCTTTACTTTGTGATTTCATATATTTATTTACAAACTTTGAAAACCCCATCAGAGAATGTTGAAGGTTTGCTTTTATTCATCATCCATCTTTTAAAGATCTTGGGAGCAGAGAGACAGCCTACTTTATTTACCCAGACTCCTGCCAGTTCTCTTGCTTTTCCTTCATTCTTAAAGTCCCAAGGTTCTTTTCCATATCAGTTGCCTTGACATTAGTCTGTTTGGGCTGCCATAACAAAAGGCATAGCAGATTGTGTGGCTTAACCAGTGGAAGTTTATTTTTTCCTACTTCTGGAGACTAGAAGTCCAAGGTAAGGGGGCCAGCAGTTCATTTCTGATTAGAACTTTCTTGATGGCTTACAGATGACTGCTTTCTTGTGTTCACGTGGCCTTTCTTCTATGCATGTGTGGAAAAAGAGACCTCCTTTGTGTCTCTTCTTATGAGGACGCCAGTCCTATTGGATTAAGATCCTACCCTGTCACCCCCGCCCCCCCCCCCCCCCCACTTAACCATTATTACCTCTTTGTAAGCCCTGACTCCAAATATAGTCACACTGAGGGGTACTTCTAGTGCCCCTTACTTACGAATTGGGGTGAGGAAGTTCAGCCTAACACCTTTCATTCAAAGACCCTCATGGAAGATTGTTATAATATTGCATTAAAGTCATTGACAATTCCAGCATCTGTGATCTTGATATGGGCATTTTGGTTGGTTGTCTTTGTCTAGAGAAATGGTCAGTGTCTGCTTTTCTTTGCTTACCAAAGAAAAGAATCCTTTTGCCTGTTTTTTTCTACCAGCCTGAGGTATGGAAACGGCTTCCATATCCACAGTTGCCTTGTGGTCAATGAAGGATGTTGGGTGATGCTACAGACGCACAACCGTGACTTAGGAATTAGACGTGGAAGAAGCTTTCCTAGAAGTCCCAGTGACCTCTGTTACTATGTCACTGATAACCCCTATCTGCAAGGGAGCCTGGGAAATTTCATCTTCCAGTTGGCCTCAATGCCTTTTGTTCTCTTACTGAGGAAGAAGGGGAGAGTGGGAACAGGGCACGCAGCTAGAGCCCCTGCCCCATCCCTGTGCCCCTCCAACTTTCATCAGACACCTTGGAAGATAAGTTAGTAGATTTTGTAAAAGAATGAACTTCAGCATGGTTCCTAGTGGTTTGATTTTTTTCCAAGTGATGAGTTTTCTTTTTCCTTTTCGGCATCTAGAATTGCCAACTGCTAATAAGGATTTGAGGTCTAGTTTACAGGTATCCTTCACATAGAGAGTCTCTAAATTCCCTTTTTGTTCAGAAAGACTTTATAGATGGCATAAACAGAATCTGTCTATCCTCTTGTCTGCCTTCTGGTCTGAAGATTTTTTTTTCTGTGAGAATGTTTTGGTTTGATATAGCAGTTTATAGTGTGAAACTTTTGTCAACTTCAGGAATTTATGTCATGAACAAGTGGCAAATATAAGTTCTAAGCCTAAGTGTTTGATCTTACCTTCCTGTGAAGTCTTCTGAAGTGGGATTTTCACTCTGTGGGATGGTTGTCCCCACAGGTGTTGCCATTTTTTTTTTTTGGTAATTTTTCTTGCCAGCATTTTTTTCCTGGGTCATGATCACTTGCTGGTCTAGTCTAGGACCACTGCTTGTTAGGTAGTTAAGTCATTTTCACAGAATCATTGGGGGTGAATGGGTAGAGCTTCCATCTTTAAGAAATGAGCTGTTGTGCACATCAAACTCTGAAATGTGCCATTTCAGGAGGATCTGTAAATGGTCTGTAGATTGTGTCTACAGAGTCTTGTCTCCTGGGTTGCATCTTTTAGACTAGATGGATTGTATTTGTTTTTAACTTTGGTTGTCTTCTTGTTCCTGAACTCAATCTGGATTAGATTGGGTGTTATTTTAGGGTACTCTCAGGAAAACAGAAAGCACGCAGAATTATTTTAACAGGTTTTAGAGGACTGAAGAAGCACAAGGGAAACACTGAGGTACACAGATATTCACTACAGGAAGCAGCTCCACCCCTAAAGCTAGGGGCACAAAGGAAGGAGATCAGGGTTTATCACAGTCAGAGGGGTGGGCTCCATCTAGCTGCCTTCTGAGGAGGGCCTCCAGTGGAGGACGGGCTCATTCCTTTGAGAAGCAGGTGCAGCTGCTGCTGGTACCTCTGAAGGTGTGTGCGAGGCTGGTTCTGAAGTGTGGAATGAAGATGGAATCGAACCAATTGCAGCTGCCAGGTGACCACGGCTGGGCAGTACTGCCAGGACAGTGAGCCCACAGGAAGAACGAAGTCTCCTTATTCCTCCTCCTGTCTTGTGTCATCCTCAGTGTTCCTTTTGGAAGAACCTAACAGGCCGAGGAAAAATGTGCATTGCACAGCCTGTCCTTGAAATCAGAGTATGGCGAGTAGATTAGTGTTGAGGTGATTTGCTTTGTGAGTGGGAGCAGTACCTTAACTAGACTTAGAAGCAGTTCAGGACAGGCAAGCATTTAGGCAACATATTTGTTTTCGAAAATGAATGGTTTGTTGGCTCATGTGGTAGCAAATGTGTATAACTTGCTATCTGAGTTAGGTTCGTATCAAATGGGAAATATGCAAACCTAGGAATCTGAGCATTTCTTTGAGAATTTACTGTTAGACACAGATCAGAGGGTCAGGATTTCCCCAGGCCTTTTCCATTGCTGCTTTTAGTTTCTGAATTTTCTTAAAATTGACTGAAGATTAGATTTTGGAGTTGGATGGAACAGGCTTAGTGCCCATTGGTGCTTTGTTTAGCAGGAACATGGGATTTTGAGTATAGGAGACCCGAGTTCAAAGTAGCCAGCTAGCTTTGTGACTTGGGCAATTTATTTGATTTGTTAACTGGTTTCCTCATCAAAAAAGTCTGGATATGATCTACTCTTCACAGCTGTTAAAGCATTGAATCATTATTTAATTGATATTTATATATAATACCTATAATCTCTAGGTTAACTGCTAAAAAAAAATCTTCAGGAATGTATTAGTAAAAGAAATGACAACAGATTTAAATGATATACTAGAAAATATCTGTTTAATGCAAAAGAAGGAAACAATGAAAGAACTGAGGAACATGAGACTTAAATAACAAAATGGAAGAAATGTCTTCCCTTATTAGTAATTATATTAAATATAATGGATTAAATTCTCCAGTTAAAAGGCAGAGATTGGCAGATTCAGACAAATGGTTGAAGTGGAAAAAATGAAAAATATATTATGTGTAAATGATAAGAGAGCTGGGCTAGTTTAGACATAATAAACGTTAAGACACACAAAGAATTACATTATGTAATAATTAATGAAGATATATGGTAGTTAGGTAAATAAATAACCCTGCTCTTGTTCCACTCTCTATGCCCTTACTGACCCATAAACGGAAGCATTGGGAGTTGAGAGCTTCTTGCATGTGGTAGTCCAGTGGGCATCATTTCCTTCGTAGTGCTAGAGGGCTTTTTGAAATCCTGGATTAGGGCTTCCTTTCACCTGATGTTGAGTTTCTCCCTCCCACATAGGTACGAAGATGCCCTGGTCCTCTTGCTCACGGAGGTGTTGAATCGAATCCAGTTCAGATACAACCAGGCCCAGTTGGAGGAGTTGGACGATGAGACTCTGGATGATGATGTAAGCGACGTGCCCTAATTGACCCTTGATCATTGTCATGTGCGTGGAGACTTGGAGCTTTGGAGAATTCTTACACCAGAGCACTATTACCAACTGAATTGTACATTTTAAATTCTTATATCTCTTACTGGACTGTAAAAATTGCTGTACAGGCATTTGTATCAGTATGAACTAGACACGCAACTAGAGAAAGCAGATGTATGATGCAAAGTGGCTTAGTGAGAACTCTGTACTCTTCTTACTTCCCCTGCTTTGCTTTTCCCTTTGCAGTCACTTAACTAGACTTTGAAGCAGGTCTGACAAAGAGTATCTGACTGGATAATGATGGAAGTAGTTTAAGACACATTTAAATGATGAGGCTAGATGAAAGGAAGTCTGTTTTGAGTATATTTTGTATGGCTGATTTTGTTTTGTGTTTGCAGTTTGGGGATGGAACTGAGGGCCTTGTGCATGCTAGGCAAGTGCTCTACCACTGAGCTACTTCTGCAGCTTAAGTTCATCTATTCTGATGTAATCTTGAAGGTATCGATGCTGGTGTGTTCAACATTGATAAGGAACACGTCTTCTAGGGACACAACTCCAGTCCTTCCTCTTAGCAGGCACTTTAGCTGTCGAGTCCTTGGTGGTGTTCTTGGGTTAGAGTGGTGATGGTGCTGAGCACCTTGAGGCTAGCCTGCTTATGTTGGGGAAAAGGGTGCTCTGCTTGGAACCAGATGGCCTGGATTTGAATCTCTGCAGCCTTGGGCAAGGAGCAGACGGAGGGTCTGGTATTGAGTTTCTCGGAGCCATATTTATCCTTATCTTCCCAAAGGGGAATGGCTTGTCTTACTGACTTGTGTTGACAATTATGAGAGGCAGCACATAGGGAAGGACTGGTTGTGTGCTGGAGACACAGAGGATGCTTGGTAAACTTGGGTTTCTTTTCTTTCTTTCTTTTTTTTTTTTTTTCTTTTTTGCTGGGGATTGAACCCAGGGCCTTGTGCATGTGAAGCAAGCACTCTACCAACTGAGCTATGTCCACAGCCCAGGTTACCTTTCTTATTAACTGATTTAGGCTACTGCTTCTTAACCTTTAGCATGGGTAAGAATCACTGGAACAGCTTGTTTAAAACAGATGCTGGTTTTGGGGTTCTGGGTAGGGGCTAGAGAGTTTGCATTGCTGACAGGCCCTTGGGAGAGATGCTGCCCCTCTGGGCCACACATGGTGACCCTGAGATAGTCAGGTGTATGTACAGATACGTGGTAATGGACTGTCTCAGAAGGTATCATTTTCTTTCTGACAGAATAACTTGTTATGAAATAAATTCATCGGATAAAAAAATAATTATAGCTTGACCTGGTTCTGTTATTTTTCATTTCTTCACAATTTTGTTTGAGAGTGAACTTGAGGCAAAAGGGAGATTGGCAAAGAAGATGGCAGGATTCGTTCTGTCTGGGAGAACTGATTTCCTTTGTTTTCCCACAGCAGCAAACAGAGTGGCAGCGGTACTTACGTCAGAGCTTGGAGGTCGTGGCCAAAGTGATGGAGCTCCTTCCCACACATGCCTTCTCAACTCTGGTAACTCACCGTAGGAAGGGGAATGAAGAGTCTAATTACTTGCCTATATCTGTAGCCTGGCTTTTTTACTTACCTGTCTGTACCTTTCTCTCTTCTTTATCACTGTCTTAAAAAAAAAAAAAAAGGAAAAAAAATATGTATACACACACATATAAACATACACAAACATACACACATATGAAGAATAACTCCCATAACCAACCCTCAAATTTAACAAATGTTAACAATGTTGCAAACTATTTTAAGCCAACTTTTAGAAGCCCTGTTTAGTCTTGGATGAATTTTACTGTTGTCTTAATTCCTTCATTGAAAGTTGGTTGGACCACACAGAGGAGTGACATTTTAAAAGTGACATTGCTGAAAAGCTAGCCTCTGTAACACAATCAAATGCTAATTGTGGGCTAATTGCTAGCACTTTCTGCCTGTGTTTGTATATTGGTGTCCTTAGTCATAAGGACCTGTTGCACATACCGAGTAGTGCTTGTTATTTGAAGAGGTTTCATCAAATTCATCTCTTATTCAAAGGCAAAATAACTTCCTGGTTCAGCTTTTACATATACAGCCTGGCAGTATTGTGTCTTATGAAAAGTGCCATTTTGCTTTGCTGTCTGCCCCTCTCAGGCACATATAAGCCTTGTTTTTATCTTAATGATGAATGTAGCAGCTCTGCAAAGAAGGATCCATCTCTGAGTATGAAGTCTTGTCTGCTATATAAACAAGGGAAACTGACTTCAAAATAATTTGGCCCATCTTTTCATGCTCTTTAACAAGGTATACCTGATATTTCTTTCAAGGGAAGAGGTTCCCTTAGATTTGAAGGGAGACATGCCCTGGCTTAGAGCTCTAGAAGGGATGGATCATTTAGGGGCTTTATATTCTCTGCTTGGATATAATAGCCATGCCCCAGCATCCTTTGTTTTAAGAAAACAATAAACAGATATCTTGTTTTCTTCCTTGTTTCTCGTTTTGTATATTAATGGGTGGTTTCAGCCATAGAAACCACCATATTATTGGTATGGGGGGTAAGTATGAGGGGAGTCATCTTGTCTTGGCTGTATGTAAATATTCTTGGAGAAAGTCTTTGATCCTGTCCCTTTCGCCATAGGCACTTACGTTTTACTATTAAAATGTTGTTAAACTGTGCATTAGATTTTATTTTTTTAAACTTTGTTTCTTTGTTTTCAGTTCCCAGTTCTCCAGGACAATTTAGAAGTGTATTTGGGATTACAACAGTTTATAGTTACTTCAGGGTCAGGTAACCAGGTTTTTATTTTCTAATGTAATCAGACATTTAAAAAATTGGACCAATAGTTCGTTCCCACTGCCTTTGCTGTCGTGCGTGACTTCTCCACTGCTGTGCCTCCTCTCCGCTTTTCTCCCTGCTTCTAAACAGAACGCTTATAAAACTCATGATACAGTGAAGCTGCGGGGAGGCAAATGATGAGTTTATGACATTGTATTCCAAGGGAGCATTTGGAAAAGAAGCTAATTTGGAACAGAGGTAGGACTTACTAAAATCCTGAGAATATTTCCTTATGTCCTTTAAAATAGCAAATATGCTCAAAAGAAAGTGACCTTGGACTTCCCTGAGATGTGCTCCTTCTCTGGTTTGTAGAATCAGAAAGACGGGAGTGGGTCAGAGTAGGCAGGGTCACGGTGGAAGCAAGGGCAGGCTCAGGAGCTCTCCTGCTGCAGTGGCCTGGAAGGTGCTCCTACGAGCCTGCTGGAAAGCTTCGGGCTGCATTTAGAGTGCTCACCTGCTTGGGATGTATACTTAGTACTTGTAATTTTGCTGGCAGAATAAAAGCCTCCATTCGTTGAGCACTCCTTAGGTGCCAGGCACTGTTAATTCCCTCAACTGTCCTGGAGGTGTCTGCGTTTTACAGGAGAGGTCACTGGTGTTCAGCGATTATTTTACCCAAAGTCTCATAGCTGGTTAACACTAGTCCCAAGATAATACAACTGTTATCTATAATGAGACATTGACATGAGTGGCATTCTTTTTTGCCAGCTGCATGCACACGTATAAGTCCTACATGCCATCTCCAGCCCCCTGCCCTGCATGTCCTCTACACCATTCCACCCTGCTCTCTCTCCTGCATGGCATTTTCTTACAGGAGTTACCTCTGGCCCTGGCCTGGCCTAGTGCCTGCCCCTCTGTAGTGCCACTGTTGTTCAATGTGGCACCAAGCTGTCTGGAGAGCAGCCATCTCCTGGGTGTGCATATTATTTATGGCAGAGCCTCCAGGGGAGGCCCTTTCTGAGGCTGCCCTTCGTGGTGGCTGGTGATGGCTTGTTTCCATGATTATATTGGCTTCTAAATAATCCAGTGGGCCCCAGGAGGTTGATGGGACACTGTGTGCCCCAAGGCCAGGCCCAGCTTTGTAGATGGGGTAGAACAGCTGACATATAACTCTTTAAAAAGTTACTTTTCAAAACAAACATGCCCATAAATCATATTGCCAACTCATGAAAATCATTTGACTGTGTATAAATGCTATAGATGTTTCCAGAATTCATTCTTGGGACTAATGTGCCCAGGTGTTCTCTTCCTCAGTACTTTTATTCAAATTAGAATATACTCTGGATCCTAAAGACATTCTTGATATATTCAAAAAAATTAAGCATGTACCCCCAAGTTTCCCATTCATAGTTATAGTTGACTTTTTACATTATATTGAATCTGTCTTGAATGAAAATCTGCAGTGAGTCTTAAATCCTTTTTCTGAGACAACTGACAACTCAAGAGTTTCCCATTCTAGAAGGATAATCTGATTTATTTTTTCCCTTAAATCAAATATCATCTATCTGCCCTCATTGCAGCCCATTTGCTGGCAATTTCACAGAGCACTTGGCTCTTCCAGATCATTTATAAATCTCATTCTCAGTACTGATCCTTGGTGCATGCTCTAGTGCAAAACCTCTCGGGCTAGAGAAACACTTACTTCCTAGTTTTAAAATGGGCTTTCTTATCCATGACAAGGCATTCCCTCATGTCTTAGTGGCTCAAATGCCAAGTCTCCAGTGCAGAGGCTATTAAAAAAGTGGAACTGTTGAGCACAGTGTGTTCCCTGGTCCCCAAGGCCACTTACCTCCTCAAACAACAACCTCCTTGCCTCTCAGTGGACAGGTGATGGCCCCTTCATTTCATTTGCATTTACCTTTAGCCTAGCCCTTACTTCTTGGATCTTTGGAATTTGTGTGGGTGGGAGTCAGCCACAGCTCTTCCCCTCTTTTGATACTGTGACCACTGGGTATAGTCCAGAGTGAAAGCTGTAGGGTGTCACCCAGCTCCCCCTTTGATCTTGTTGGAGCATTCAGATTGAGGTTTGCTGTGATTACTGTCACCCTCTGACTGCTTATCTTCTTGCTTCCACAGTAAAGACCAGGCAGACCATGTCATGTCCATGTGGCACATCAGTTACTGTGTGCCTCACGCTCCGGCAGGTCATCCTTTGTTCTGCCTTTCCTACTGTTCGTGGATTACAAAACCTTCCCATTGGTTGTTCTCTTTATATCTGTTGTATATTTGACCTCTGCTGCTCCTTGAGATCCTCCTCACTGAGACGGTGTTTCAGCTGAGTGACCCTTTGACTTTTTTGGTTAGCCATGCAAGTTTTCTTGCCAGAGAGATTGTCTTATCTACAGTATGGAAGATTTCTACTTATTCTTTGTTCTGCTTGGGTTCGTTTATGATTTGTTTGTTCTCTCCAGATGGAATTCCTCAGATGCTGGTTCTCATACCTCTGCCCTCCCTCACCTCCCCCACATGAGAACATTATGCTGTGCTTAACATGAAGACCCTCACCCTCCCTGGCAGGGATGGCCATGGAGCTGTCTGGAAGCACATTTATACTGCTTCCAGATGACTTTGTTTATGGGAGGTAGAATATTTAAAAAGCCTCTGCATGAGTCTGCATAGCAATGTTTTCATCTGGAGCTTCTGTTTTACAGACGTTCTGTGCTTTGGAGGGTAGCAATCTAAGCCTTAGTCAAATGGCAGAAAATGTGGGTAGGAATGAGCAGCTTTCACGCCCCCTCCAGTTTAGTTGGTGCTTTGTGTGATTCTAGTGGTGGGGGACACAGTAAGTTTCTGGAGCAGAGAATTTGATTTGGGGTATGTCCTGCTTGTGTGTTTATCTGCCTTGCAAGTGGAACAAAAAAGAACCTATAATTTTGATGAATGTGAACCATAATTGGCACATATGTATTAATTGAATTCTCTGGAATGCACTTTTGTTCGGGCAGAAATGGTCAAATAGCCGTTTCATGTGGTTTAAACTAATAGTTTAAGACGCACACGTAGCACTTGCAGGCGCTCTTGAATTCGAGGTGTTGTGCTTTGCTGGACAGAATGGGGCAGACATTTTCAGAGGAGGGTGGCAGGGGAATGGAAGGGACCCAAGTCTGTGTTTCATCTCAAGGGGGTTTGCAAGGATGCCACCTGTCTTCCCGTGGTGCGTTAGCAGACTTCGACTTGATGTGTAGTCTTACGTTCTGGGAGGGCAGGTCAGAGCTGAGCTTTGTCACTGGCTCTCTCCTTATGATGCCCTTCCTTGAGTTTTTCTTTCTTTCATTTTCCTGTTCTTTGGATGTGGCCCCCTGTGACAACACCCTGATCAGAGTGTCCCCCTTTCCAGACTTGCCTCCCTTTGGTGGCTGTCACAGGCACGACTGCTGGCCTCATCACCCTGATGTGGGTGTAGGTCCAGGACATCGCTCGGTATTTGTCTGCCATGCTGGCTTCCTCTGCGTAGGTTCTGCCTGTCCATATTCACCTTTAAGTAGCAGAAACAAACACTTGAGGGACAGCATGAGGAAGGCAAATTCCTGGAGACCCCTGTCTTGCTCTAAATGGCCATCTGTTGTATCCAGACACTCACACATTTATGGTCACTCACTGGTACGAGGCACTGTGCTGGCTGCTGGGCGTGGCCCTTCACCATGAGGGGCTTCATGGCTTGTAGTTGGTTGTAGAGTTCTGGGGGAAGAGGGTCAGTGACAGAGGTAAAGGCCTGAGGTGACTGAGGGAGGGAGCTGTGGAATCCAAGGGCCCAGGGCTGGAGCTACTGTTACTGCCCACCTGCCTCCCCCTTGTGACTGAGTAGCAGTCCCCATGGTCTCGCCTTCAGCCTGCGGGTTCCTACTATTCTCTGCTTTGTGGGCATTAGTGTGGAGAGGGATCCAAAGGGCGGGGATCCCTCTCCTCACTAATAAAGAATGTTTTGTCCTTCACCTTAGCATCCGTCCTGGGTGAACATATGTAAAACAAGAAACTTCCAGGTCTTAGAAAACCACCAGTTCTTTCTTATTCAGAGTAGCCATCACATTGAATAGTGCCCCGTAACTTAGCTTTCGTTATGCATTCTACCTTAGCCTTAAAATAGTGAATTGAATGTAGCCTTTTCCCCATTTTAAGTATGGGGGGACTGGGACTTAGAAGGGCTCATGAGGCGGGGGTTGGGAGTGGCAGGGATACGTGTCCTTTGAATGCCAGTCCTGGCTCTTCATTCCAGTCTGTGCCACCTAAAAACCTTCTGGGTGTAATGTGTGATGCACCCTGTTCTTCTGGCAGGGGATTGCTATCTGCCATGGGGATTTTATTCTGAGAGGAGGCCCTGGGCAGGGCAGCAGGTTTGGAGCCTCAGACCTAGCTCAGAACACAGTGCTGCCCTGGAAACAGAACCCAGGTTGGGCAATTTCTGCCCCCTGCCCCCATGCCTGTCCTCATATGTAAAGTTGGTGGCGTCCACTCTTATGAGGATCAAGAGGGAGCAGGCCAGGCTCTTACACCCAGGCTATCTGTCCTTCCCTGATCCTGAGGCAAGCGGAGCCGGGCCCGGTTTCGCTGCTTGGTCCTGGAGGCGTGGGTTGGCCCCACGCCACTGATCTGGACACTAAAGCGCGTCCTTCCTGTGAAAACCCAAGGTGTTGTGTTGCAGGACACAGGTTGAACATCACGGCAGAGAACGACTGCCGGCGGCTGCACTGCTCCCTGCGCGACCTGAGCTCCCTGCTGCAGGCTGTGGGCCGCCTGGCCGAGTACTTCACCGGGGATGTGTTCGCTGCGAGGTTCAGTGATGCCCTCACCGTGGTGGAGAGGTAGGCTGGCTGTCCCGCCGTGGGGCCAATCCTTCTCCAGAGCTGTTTCACCCACCTGCGGGCGGGGCGGCTTATTGCCACATCCCGTCCATCAGCTCTGCCACATGCACGTCAGCCTCTCTGAACTCAGGCCCCTCATCTGTAAAGTGGAGTGGGGGTAGTTTCTTAGAGGCTTATTGTGAGAAGATAAGGCCTTAGCACGGCGTCTAACAGTCCCTAACCATAGCTGTTATTTTTATTGATTGTCTTGTATATAGATGTAGAGATAGGGTTGAACTCAGAGGAAAGCAGAGCAGGTCAGTCCCCATGTCTTTACTCATAGGATCAAGCCACATTAAGGGGACAACATAACTATCCTAAGAGCCAGATGCAAGAGGTATGGGGCTTTTCCTGGTTGGTCTCATCCCATCAGGGTCCTAAGGAATTAAAGCTGGGCGGCCTCGAGGCCTGGCCTGAGGGTTGGTTTCAGCCTTTCGCCAACAGGCTCCTTTCATTACAGCCTCCCCTGGGGTTCCTTGAAGCAGTGTTCCCAGATGCATTTTTTTTCCTACCTGGTCCTCTGTACACACTGGACACTAAAAAGCCAGATGTAAGCAAGAGGAGATTTAGATCATTTCAGGATAACTGGTGAATTGATTAGATTCAACTGGTGGATGTGGCTCCAACCTGAAACCCAGCACCTACTGCTTTCCTTGGTGCATTTCCTTATAGCTGTAAGACACAGGGAAACTGAGCCCAAAGAGCTTCGTTACCTGCATACCAGATTTTGAACTGTTACATCTTAGCTTAAAAGCAGAGATTACACTCTATTTATCAAAATGTATAAGTGCATTCTATTGTCATGTGCAACTAATTAGAACAAATAAAATTTAAAAATTTTTAAAAAAGCAGAGATAACTAACAATTTAAACCCCTTTAAAGGCAGATGAATGTTAATTTATAATAGGCTGGTTGTGATGGCTATTATAGGCATGCTGTAACCCTAGTGACTTGGGAGACTGAGGCAGGAGGATCATAAGTTTGAGGCCAGCCTCAGCAATGTAGTGAGACTTGCAGCAACTCTGTGGGCCCTGTCTCAAAATAAAAAGGACTGATGATGTAGCTAAGTAGTAAAATTCCCCTGAATTTAGTCAATTGCCAATATTAAATAAATATTGATAATATAATAATAAAAGCATCAAATAGTAGGACGTTTTCAAAAAAAAAATTTTTTTTTTTTTTTTTTTCCGATTTTTATGTTATTTAAGTCTTTATTTGAGAGACGAGGCCATTTTACTGGTGAGTAAACTGTGGCTCAGAGGTGGCAAATACCTTAGTGCACATGGCTTGCAAGAGGGATTCTGGCTCCAGCTGTCGAGCTCTTTCCATTCTACAGCATTTCCATTTCCAGAGTTTGTCGTCTTTCTCCTGTATGAGGCCCATTTGCACTGATGTTTAGTGGGGGTAAGACACATTGAATTTACTCTGTAAGCAGTCAATACTGCTGTCAGTACTCTGTAAGCAGTCAATAATGTGTCTGTCAGTTATCTTTGATTGGCAGAGATCCAAGTCATTATTTTGTAAGTCCTTATCTATACATCTTTCTGCACTGCTTAGGATTGCAAGCCTAGAGTTGCTCACTGTTTTGTCTTTATATAGAACAGAAGTCTCTTCTCTGGCCACAGGATCTTACTACTTGGTGTGATTAGCAGTGTTTTCACTTATAGGTTACATAGAACAAACCTAATGTGAAAACCGGGAAGCAGATATGTTAAAAGACACATTTAGAAGTCCATTTTTAGTGTGAAACAGGAGTTGCACATTGTTACAGTGCTTACTGATAGGGAAGTTTCGATTCCAGTTATTACCCGCACTTTCTAGACCTTCAGATGAAGAACTTGGCTCTTCACCCTTACTTTCTTGACTGCCCTCCAGTCCTGAACAGTTTGTGGTTTTTTGCTTGGAATAAAGTCCTACATTTTCTCCTGTCAGGGAGGAATGTTTTCCAGTGTGGGCCTTCATGCATCAGTCCTAGATGCTTTGTAAAGATGCTGCTTTCCAGACCACTCCTCATCCGCAGAATCTGCGTGTGGGGTGGGACCAGGCAGCTGGCATTTGTAGCACGTGCCCAGGTTTCCACACAGAGTAGGCCTAGGGCGCCTAGGCAGTGTGTGGGTTCCCCTTCATGCAGAGGCCTGCCTTTCCTCTTTGGGGAGAGAGGTGCTTCCCATTTTCTAATGGAGCTGGCTGTTGGTTACTATGGTTAATGGTCATTTATACCCAGTGAGCCCTTAAGCAACCCCATGGGCTTGCTTGGACTTTAGAACACCTTGGTTTACCCTAGAAACATTTGCTCCTTTCTCTTTCCTCCAATGTTTTATCATAAACATTTTCAACTTTTCAGAAAGGTTGAGAGACTTGTACAGGGAATACCCATATCTCTACCTACCACCCTGATTCTGCAGTGGACATTTTGCTGCATTTTCTTTGTTATATGTACATCCATCTGAAACATGTCCTTTTAAAAATAATTTAAAAAGAATGGGAGTGTGGTTCAACAGTAGAGAACTTGCTTAGTATGTGCAAGGGCCGTGGGTTCTATCCTTAGCACCATAGTCAAACAAAATTTTAAGTAAAATCTGAATTGGTTTGAACCTTACAGATTTTATGGAAAGGTCTTTGTCAATCTATGTAGGTAAATTGTCAATAGAAGAAGCCTGCTTTAAAAAATTTTTTTATTCTCATTTATAAAAGCATTACATATTCATTGTAGACCATTTGGAAATACAGAAAAATAGAGGGGAAAAAAAATCATCCATAATCTACCTACTCCATCCTACCCCTAAAGCAGGTAGTGCCAAGAGCACATTCTGACTTTCTTAATAGATACACATTTGAAAACAAAATTAGGATATTTGTATGTGTGTGTGTGTGTGTGTGGGTACATAAGAGCCTTACACGTTTTGAATACCTTGAACGTATGGCATTTATACTTCTAGGCATGGTTTTTCGTGAATATATCCCATTGTATTATATCCTTTGTGATGGAGATTTATTTTGTTTTTAATGTAAATGATGCTTTAGTAAGTATCCTCGTTATATAAGTCTTCATGGACATTCCAGATTATTTTCTTGGGTAAAAAAATTGAAGGTCTGATGTTAATTTCTTTTTTGATGTGGAAAAACAGTCCTGTCCTGGGGCTTCTCTTTGTTGATGCCTTGCTAGTTTTGTCCATTTTGGTTCCTAAGCTGCTCTTTCTTACCTGCCTCTTTGCCACCAGGTTGGTCAAGGTCACTCTGTACGGGTCTCAGATAAAACTGTACAACATTGAAACTGCTGTGCCATCGGTATTGAAGCCTGACCTCATCGATGTGTAAGTGTAGAGCTCGGGGTCTGCGCCTTCTCGGGGCCCCTCTTACTCCAGGTCACTCTGTAGGAAACAGGAGCAGGACAGCTGCTGCAAGAAGGGGGGATGGGACTCTGGCCCTAGAGAGGAGGGATTGCTGGGGTGTAGGGCTGCAGGAGTAGCTGTGAGCACGCTACGGCAGGAGAAGGGCCAGAAGGGACGGGCTCCTCGAATGCCAAGAATGTCGTCCTGCCCATAGCCCATTCACTGAAACTGAGGCCTGTGGACAAATAGCAGTCTTCATTCCAGATGCTTCCATTCAGCAAGCAGCAGAAACCAGCTGGCTCTTCTCAGAATTTAATTTAGTCTGACATCACCTGAAAATGGTGTCAAATCCCACAGGTGAACTCGTTTCCAGGACTGTCTCCTCCCTGTCCTCCTTTCCAATGCCAGAGACAAGCCCCAGGTTGTCTTCTGTGCTTCTGCCCAAGTTGGCAGTAAGTTGTGGTTCCCCCACCTTCTGGTTTGCAGAGTCTGCCTAGTGTGGGTCACAGAACTCGGGGAAACACTTAGGCTACTGGATTATTTGTACAGGGCATTACAAATTTTACCAGCAAACACTGGATGGGGAGGAGCACAGCTTCCCTGCGAGAGCCTCCAGGCATTTGGTTCTCTCGAAGCTGGTAGAGCCCCCACCCAGTGCTTTTCGTTTTTTATGGGAACCTCATTAGGAGGTGTGAGTGTTTGAATCCTCAGAGTGACCTCCACTCCCTCTCCCCACCTCAGAGGTTAGTGGGTGAGGCTCAAAGCTTCAACCCTCTGAGCAAATGGTTCCCTTGACAACTAGGTTCCATCCTGTGCCCATCTAGGGACTTTCCAGAAATCACCTTACTGACATATGCTCAGGGGTGTTTGAGAAGGCTTGTTATAAATAACAGAAGATTGTCTTTCACTACTGGGAAGCCGTTGGAGGAACCCAGGACAAAAGGCCAAATATTTTTAAACAAAGATACTCTCATTGCTCTAATGGATAAAACCAAAACACATGTATTATAACATCCCTGAAAGGTACAGAAGAATACTTGGGGAATGCATTTCTTCAGAGATTCTGATTTTGGGAGGATGGTGTAGGCATTTATTTGATATTTGCATATTAAACCAGAACTTCAGATTGTTTTGAAAGTAGACATCCAGGGAGTGTCCAAGGAGACCCTGGAGAAGGGAACCTCAACTCAGGATGACAGGTTCCTTGACGATGTGATGAAAAGTATCTGAGCTGGCTTCAGATACCGAGCCCTGCAGGTTCATTTAGGAAAGCAAGGCTCACACTGTTGAAGCGGGAGAGTGCGAGGCATCCCTCAGGCTGAGTGTTGATATAGTGGAACAGTGGCTCAGGGCTGGACTGAGGTGGGGTCCTGGCCTTTGCCTCATGGTGCTTTCTGCAGACAAGGAGGACCAAGGACTCTGACTGGATTGCTCAGGACCCGCTTGTTCTGCATTCCAAAGTTCTATGGGCACTTCTCTTTTAAGACTTGGTTCATCTTTCTTTCTCTATACCCCCAAATTTTTATCTCATGACTATACTTTGAGGAGCTATAGCCACGGGAAGCCATCAGGAGAGTGACATGGGAGGGATGAGAACTGGAGATGGGCCCTGTCCCAGAGACTGCACTGCTCAGAAGGCTGGCACTAGACTAGAGCAGGCATCGGCAGCTACCACAGCAGAAACAGCGTTTCAGAGGACAAGTTGACGATAATTTAAAGATCTTAATTGCCTGTTTTGGATTCTGGACTCAGGCCATACTTAATTCCATAAAGTAAGTGTTCCAGTGAGCTAAGCAGAGAACACTGGTTTTGTAGACATAAAGGATTGAAGAAAAGAAACAACAAAAAAACAAAGTGGCTTGGTCATTTCGAAGTTACTGTCCTGTAAAATTGGGAACAGAAGACAGAACAATGGAAACATAACTGATTAGTTCACTTCAGGTTACCTTTTTTGTGTAAAAATTAAGGCAGAGAGACTTGATTTTCATGCCATTTGAAACCAACTTGTTTGGGGAATTTGACTGTTCTACCTAATCCTGAATTCTAGGACTGGCAGGTAAATAGCTTAGTATCAGCCTGGTGATGTGGAACTTGAGCTTGAGTGATTGCATTATGGTTTTTAGCCTGGTCTGTTGGACTAGTGCAGGAGCTTAGTCCAAAACAATGGCCTCCTGTGATTTTCTTTTTATTAAATGTGAGTTTTATTGGAACACAGCCATGCCCTTTCATTTGCATATCATCAGTGGCAGCAGAGTTGAACTGTGAGACAGTATGTGGCCTGAGAAGCCCAAAACAGGTACGCTGCAGTTTTTACACAGAGAGAAGACCGCTGGTTCCTGTTGTAGAGCGCTCTTGAACTACAAATTAAACAAGTGAAATTAAAAAAGAATCTTATTTACTATGGTTTTAAACTTTTCTCCCTTAATTTTTGCTTTCCTCTTTGAGAATTAGAGAAAGCTGGGGTGCATCTCCTGGGGGATGCCAATTTGCTCATGAACACCACAGCTTACAGTTTCAGGAAGTTTGAGAGCCCCCTTTTTTCAGCTGTTAAGAAGCCCCAAATGTGCTAGACTGACTGAAATTCTTAGATTTCAAAGACTGACTTTGATGTCCTTCCTATTTAGTTTTGGTGCTTAGAACTCCAGGTAAAATGATCAATGGATTCTGAATATAAAACATAAAGTAATTTCTTGGTCTCTATGAATTTCAAACTCCCAATTGGCTATCTATTATTTTATCTTAGGGTACTTTGTACCTTTTCTTACTTCTTATTTTGATAAAGTTCAAACCTATGGAATATGGTAAAAACAGAATAAATGTTCTTTTTGAGCCATTTGAATGTAAATTGTAGATAACATGTCATTTCACCCATAAATCCTTTAGCATGTTTCCTAGGAATGAGGTCATTCTCCTGCATAACCATAATACCATTGTTAACACTTAAAAATTTCAATGGATACAGTAATATAATTTGATAGTCCATATTCACATTTCCCCAATTGTCTCGTGTATGTGTGTGTGTATACGTGTATCCATCCATATGTGTGTGTGTGTGTGTGTGTGTGTGTGTGTGTGTGTGTGTGTATGAATTTTTGGATCCAAGATCTAACTAATGATGAACTACACATTAAATTTGCCCCAGATAGTCTAAAACAGCTCCCCCAATCATGCATGCGTTCACGTATGTGTGTGAGAGAGAGACTTTTGGAGATCCAGACCTTATTTATTCATTTATTTATTAAGAGTATCCTACAATCTTGCTTTGGCTGGTGGTTCTACTGTGTTGGATCCAGGTCAGACATTTTCACCTAGACTCCCGCAGCACATCAGGAGGCACTTATTGCCAGTCCACCCTACAGCCGTCAATACCAAGTCTGATCTTAATGAGGTGTCTGCCTGCGTCCTAGCTCTGTCCACTGAAACAAGTTTCAGA
This sequence comes from Sciurus vulgaris, assembly GCF_902686455.1. Lineage (NCBI taxonomy): Eukaryota > Metazoa > Chordata > Mammalia > Rodentia > Sciuridae > Sciurus > Sciurus vulgaris. The sequence continues at coordinate 21,058,648 of NC_136479.1, read as the reverse complement.
AGCAGTGACACCCCTCAGCAGTGCACCCCTCATGCCCTGACCTTGGTTTATAAAATAGTGTCTCCAGCAAAAGGAGCCAGAGCTCCTTGGAGAAATGGTACGGGTTTGGGGCAGCGATCCTAGAGAATCTTGTTCATCAGTGAATGGGGAAGCTCATGGTGAATGTTGGGAATGTGTGAGGAAGACATGTGGAGCTGGTGTGAGACCAAGAAATAAGGTGATAATAAATTATACCATATTGAATAAAAAGAATGCATGCATCCATATTGATATTTTAAAACTATGTCATCTCAAAGTATCATCCTACAGAGTACTTAGTAGTTATAGAAATAGGAGAGGTTACATTAGGTATATGGCAAGCTCTTAGATGCCTCTCCTTGGTGTAGGATATATGGCTTATTTTCTTGGGTGAATTATAAGCTTTGTGATGTATATTTTATTACATGTCGGATACAATGCATCCTTTGTAGAAACCAAACAATCTTTGCTACCTCAGTTATTCTCTAGCCAGATGTATGTGTGATGGAAACTTAAACCTTGGAATCTTACATCAAAGCTTTATTTATAAAACTACAGTAGTTAGTACTTACCTGAATCTGCAGCTATGGATGTTAAATTTTTACAAGTTCTAAAATTTAACTCTTTATCACTTAAGTGTGTTGATTTTGTCCCTATAATTTACGATCCTTTCAAGTGAGCTCATGTATGCCAGAGACATTTACTGTCATTTGTGTTCTAGGCAGTGATGGCCATATGCACATGACTCATATTTTAGTTTATAGGTCCTATAAACAGGTAAATGATTTCCATGCTGTTGCCATGTCCTGGGACAGCTAGCACAATGGGTAGGTTTTTTTGTTTGTTTGTTCGTACTGATGTTTGAGCCCAGGGGCACTTCACCATGGAGCTACATCCCCAGTTCTTTTTATTTTTTGTTTGGGACAGGGTCTAGGGTCTCACTAGGTTTCTGAGACTGGCTGTGAACCTGTGATCCTCCTGCCTTGGCCTCCCAGGTAGCTGGGATTACAGGATGTGCACCATGATGTGCCCAGCTAGTGGGTGGAATTCTTATCTCTGTGGGAACAAGCTCTGTGCTAACGTTTGTTCGCCTGACCCTTTGGATCGCGTTTTCTTGCCTTTTCACAGGCATGCTCAGTCTCTGGCTGCTCTCCAGGCCTACTCCCACTGGTTAGCACAGTACTGCAGTGAAGCCCATCGGCAGAACACACAGCAGTTTGTGACACTCGTCTCCACCACCATGGATGCCATCACGCCTCTGATCAGCACCAAGGTTTGAAAGAGTGAAGACTACACTTTGTATCTGTTTCGGTCCTTGTGTCCATGAATTGTTTACTATAAAATGAAAATATTACACAAAGTTCCACTGATAATTCTTACTGCTCTGATGTTAGCTCGTGTTGTTCCTTTTTAGTAGTAGTCCACGTGCATTCAAGTACTGCGGTTTTCAATTCTCATAGTCCCACATGATGCATGCTTATTATTGTTCAAGTTCACAGAGTAAGAAGTTTTGCTGTCCTTTAATCCCTTCCTTGAAACACTTTCTTCTCAGGGTCAACATTGTTAGCTGCAGGTTGTATATTATTCTAGACTTTTTTCTATTTTACATACATAAGTGAAAGTTTGTAGGTAGCTAGAGACAGAGCTACTTTTGCCTAACAGCCCCCGCTCCCTTCCTGCTTTTCTTTCATGGGATTTATTATTTTTCTGTTGATGAAAGGCTCTCCCTTTATGACCCATTTCTTTTATACACATTAGTGGGTATGGTTTCCCATAAGTGGGGTTACTGAGTCAAAAGTTATATCTATAGGAAGTTGGACAGTCCTCCAAGAAGATTTCCAGTTTGTTACTAGACTATACAGATACTTGTTTCTCATTTTTTTAGTGTAGTTTTAATCACGCATAGCATTTTGTACTTTTAACAATATATTGTTTTAAAAAAATAATAAAATGTATTTTTTCTATAAATTTATGTTGTATTTATAGTTATAATTTGGAAAAGAGCTGTAATATCCCCTTGGGAGTGTGTTCCATAATTGGCCTGGCTGTTGCTGGACTTTATGGTTGCTTCCATTTAAAAAAAAAAAAAAAAAAAAAAAAAAAATTTCTGAGATGCATGCATTCATGAATGTAGCTTTATTTTTTTAGATAATTTCCTTAGACTAAGTAGAGATCATGGTGTTCAATGTTGGAATATTTTGTGGTTCTAGGAAATAATAGTGATATTTCTTTCCTCAATAATTCTGTGTGCCCTGCCTGTGGTATGCTATGATCACCACAGCTTTAGCATTAGATCCTATCTATAAAAAGTTTTCTTGGGGCTGGGGGCATAGCTCAGTGGTAGGACATGTTTATAACATGCATAAGGTCCCAGGTTCAATCCCTAACCTCCTACCTCCAAAGTTTTCTCTTTTGTTAATTTGAAAGTGACAGTAATACCTAAACCCAAGTTTTGATAGGCATGTGGAGGTGAAGGAAGCAGGTGAGATGAGTGTGATTGATGAAGTGCAGATAGGAATGGTCGAGAGAAATCTTGGCTTGGTTGGAGCCAGAGGAGTGAGATGAGGAAGGAAAACTTAGATGACATACCAGGGAGTGTCCAATGGGATGTGACAGCTCCCAGGGAGCCACTGTAGATTCTGAGCTAAGAATTGATTGAGTTCAGAGATGCCAGTTACAGTGAAGAGTCAAGAAGAAATGATACTGACTTGAGGGCAAGAGCTATGGATGTGGCAAAGACAGGAACCCTGTTGCTGATCGTCATCTTGGGAAAAATTCTGTAGGTAGAGCCTAGGTGGTATAATTTGGCAGCCAAGAACCAAGTTCAGCTTGTGGCTGCCTCAGCAGAGTTCTTCTGTCAGTCACATAGGGGATATAGTGAGCTAACTTGTCCTTGTCCATTTCCAGGTCCAAGATAAGCTGCTGCTCTCCGCGTGCCACTTACTGGTCTCATTAGCCACCACTGTGCGGCCTGTCTTCCTGATCAGCATTCCTGCAGTGCAGAAGGTGTTCAACGGGATCACAGATGCCTCTGCCCAGCGACTTATTGATAAGGTGAGACCCAGGACACCCTGGGATCCCCATGCCATGTGGCTGAGATCCAGGGAAGCTGAGGAAGAAGGGGAAGGCTTTGTTTTTGCTCTCAGTTTACAGGCCATGCCAATACTGACATGCCTCAGTGGTTCATCTGTTGCCCTTTCTAAGGCAGACAGGGCGCCAGTCCAGATGTGGAAAAGTTCTTCCCAATATGCATACAGGTTTTGCTACTTTGAAATTTCATGATTTGGCCAATGCCATGAAAATCCCCTTGTGTTCTTTTTGGTTGAAACCAGTCTGGTTTACATTGTTGGTATGGGTTGAGAAGCTCCAGGCAAGTGTATTCTCTAGAAAAAGAAATAAAAGGGGTTGGAGTCAAGGGTCGTGGAGGCAGATTCTTCAGAGTGTCTGGATGTGAGCTCATGCTGGTGAGTCTTCTCCAAGGCTGTCAGAAGGCAGTGGCCGAGGGCCTTGCTAGATGCCATGTCCTCAGTGGGACTTACCCTCTGTAATGCTCAGGTACCAGGTTAGAGGGGAAGTGTGACCACCAGTAAGGGTTCTTGAGGTCAACCCTGGGGCCTGCTAGACTCAGACTTGGGGTTATTTCTGCTTTTCTTTTTCCTGCTGGATTATCTTGGAGTTGGACTATACTGACTCCACTTAGGTTATTAAAAAGGAACCTGGGGAACTAAGCTCGAAGTGTGGGGTCCTTAAAGCTCTGTCAGGCACGGCCACCTGCTCAGGTGCTCTTTGACCTCTCACAGGTGCCTTTGGTTGGGTCTCTTGCAGGCTCAGGTGCTGGTGTGCCGAGCACTCTCTAATATCTTGCTGCTCCCGTGGCCAAACCTTCCCGAGAATGAGCAGCAGTGGCCTGTGCGCTCCATCAACCATGCCAGCCTCATCTCTGCACTGTCCCGGGACTATCGCAACCTGAAACCCAGTGCTGTCACCCCCCAGAGAAAGATGCCACTGGATGACAGTAAGTGATCTCTGGACAGGGAAACCCCAAGGAGGTCAGCAGTGCAGGCATGACTTTTCCCTTATGGCAAATGAGCTTTGTACTCATTTGAGCACGAGGTGATTCACTTAACCTGTGTCCACAGTCACATGCTGCTGAGCCAGACGTGGGTAGTAGGATCTTGCTCGTCCATAGAGCCCAGCTAGCACACCAGATGGACGCATTTCCACAGACTGTCCCTTCTCTTAACTAAAGTGTAACAAATGTTGGAGTCCTAAGGAAGATACTCTTGGAAGATGCTCGAGGGTGCTATCAATAAATACCACAGAGATTATGGATCCATTTCAGATACTCGTACGCAAAGAAATATAAGAACTGTCTTGTGAGACTGGTTTTGAATCTTGTCCCAAATAAAACTACTTCAGAGGTTTTGGAAGAGGTTTCTTCACAAGTGGTACTTGAAGTTTGGTTGTTAAAAAAATGAATTGGGGCTATAGTTTAAATAAAAAGCGACAGGTTTCCCTGAAAAATGTTTCTGAAATATTTTTAAAATAAAATAATAATGTCATTTATGAAATGTCAACAATGGTTTGTGAAATGTCAGATAGTAATAATACTTGGCATTCTTTTTTAAAGCATTGTTTTTATAAACAGCTCAATATGTTCTTTGTACAAAAATAGTAGAATAGTATAAAGAAGGAAATTCCTTAATCTCACTAGCTCTAATATTTTTGAAAGTAACCATTTTAACTGTGCTGTGTATGTCTTCCTTTTTATACTTTTAAGTACATTTGCAGTGACATGGTAGATAAATGTCGCTGATGTGTGGAGGGCACACTGTGTACGAGGCTCTTGCCTTCGTGATTTTATACCCCTCAGCAAATCTGCCATGTCTAGCCTCGGTCTTCAAAGTCTGACATTTCTGATTTTGGTTCTAAATATTTTTTAGATATTCATTTAATTTTCATATTAGCTGTATGAGTTAGGTACTGTTAATTATTCTGATTTTATCCATGAGGAAACCAAGGTACAGGAGGATTAAGTAGCTTGCCTAGGAGGGTACATGCCGCTGTTGTGGAATCCTGTGAGGTTTAGCGGTCGTCTTTCCTCTCTTCATCTTACGAGGTGTTTCTATCAGTCAGCACAGGCTAGGTTATGCTTTGTGGTAGCAAAGAGTCCCAGCAACTTAGTGGATTATTGTGAGGAAAAAAATGGTCTTGCTCCTGTATAGCCTGGGTCAGGAAGACCAGGAGGTAGATCACTTGGGCTCCAGGCTTCTGAGCCTCCCCTTTGGTATGTGCTCACACTGGGAAGGGCACGTGGGGGGAGGCGGAGCAGTTCCTAAAGCTCTTCCCTGAGAGTGACACACATCACTTCACTCTGCATTGGTCTGAGCAAGTCATGTGGCCATGCCTCACCCTCAGTGGGCACTTGGAATAGCCACGTGTACTAGAAAGAGAGGAGCGGCTCTGTTTTTTCCCTCAGTGAACATAGTTGAAAACATGGTTAACTGTTTTTGAGTGTGTCAGGCACTGAGTGGAAAGCTCAGTATACATGATTTCATTTAGTCTCTTCTGTGACCCTGTGAGGTGTAGCTTGTATCCTTATTCCATAGTCACAAAATGAAGGTCGAGTTTTCTTCTTTCAGCTTTATATCTTGAAAAAATTTGAAAATCTACAGAGTAGTTGAAAGAATAAGAAAATGAACAACTATGTCTTTCACCCAGATTCACCAGCTATAATAGTTTTGCCACACTTTTGTTTTCTTCCTCACAACACTTAAAAAAAAAAAAAAAAAAAACAGATATTTAAATTAAATTGCAAACTTCATGTGCTTGAATACCTAATCTTTATATAGAACAAAATACTCTATGTAACCAGAACATCATTAGCACAGCCTTGATGGTAAACATTGTCACAATAGGATCAGGTAGCATTTAGACCACATAAAACTCCCACCATTGTTATCCAGATGTCTGTTGTTTTGTAAAAATCTAGGATCATGCACTGTATTTGGGTGTCTCATCTCCTTCATCTCTTTCAATACAAAAAAGCATCCCCATTTTTTTCTTTCACAACATTGGCATTTTTGAAGAGCCTACACTTGGTAAAATATTCCTGGATCTCATTTTGTCTGATGGTTCCTAGTGAGCTCGATGCAGTGTTATGCATGTCCTGTTGCATCACTTCTGTCTGTTTTTTTTTTTTTGTTTGTTTTTTGTTTTTTGTTTTTTTTTGATCTTTTAATTTTTTGCAGACTGTATTTTGATTCATTGTACACAAATGGGGTACATCATTTCATTTCTATGGTTGTACACAATGTAGATTCATACCATTCGTGTAATCATACTTGTCTGTCTGTTCTTTAGTGGCTACCAGTCTATCCTTGGAGAGGTACCTTTCCCCCAAGACCTGGTAGGTGTAAGTTGCTTAGGACCCTAGAGAATGGTGGGTCAGGGTTCCCACCAGGCTGAGTGACTTCAGAGGCTAGACTCCACCACTTAGCTATGTGGCTTCCTTGAGAACCTGGTTTATTCCCATGGAAGTGATACCGCCGTTTACTGGTGACAAGTTCTGCTCCCTCTAATGTTGAAGTTTGAACGCTAGAGAAGCACGCCAAGCAAGCATTTTAAGCAGTCTTTATTTAAAAGTAGTAATAATGCGGACTTCTCCTGAGGGGGAGAAGGGGGCCATGGCTGATGTTCTAGAATCCCACGAAGTGAGCCCGCCCTACATCCTTCATAGGTTAAGCTCTCTTTTGTTTCTTCAGTTCTCTCCCCCCTTATCTCTCCTTCCTGTCTATGTGACTAGGTCCAGTTTTTCAGGTGAGATGGAAAAAGCGAGAAGCGGATGGGGCAGGGGGAGGGCCGAAGTGCTTCAGCCAAGGCAAGGGCCCAGGGGGCATTAATTAGCAGCTCCTTGCTTGCCGTCCTTGACAACTGGCAGGCAAATTTGGTAATCAATGGGCTCCAGGGATCCTTGACATTCCATTCTCCCAGGGGTAGTCTCCAACTTCTAGAGGCAGATGGCTGTCATGGCCTCCATTTTCTCCATTTGATCCCATCCCCTGTTTCTACACTAACTGCCTGACCCCAATTCTGGCTTCAGAAGTACCATTCTGTTATTATGGACTTACAATGCTTCCAATTTTTGACTTTTACAATTTTGCTAAATAAACTTTGGTCTTTGTTTTTATTTCCTTAAGTGTCAGAGGTCAAAATTTGGTCTCTTGATTGTTGGTTTTTCTCCATCGATTGCTTTCCCGGTGCCTTAGTTACTCTTGGGGGATGCCTGCCCTGTGTGCGGGAGCCTGGCTAGGTCAGAGTTCCTGTCTCACCATCCCTGTGGGTGGCTCTTTCCAGCACAGCATGCCTTGCCTTTCCTCCCTGTTCATCTAGTTCTAGTGGGCCAGGCCACCAAGTGAGCCATCATCCTCTTCCGTTCTCAGTCTAATAAGATAACAGTAAGGTGATGTTATCTACCCATGTTTTCAAGTGAGGAAAATAACACTCGGCGACTCTAAGAGTTCAGAGTCAGACCTAGTTCCATGCACTTCCTGGTCACCTCTTCTTTCTGCCATACCCTGCCCTGGAAGTGACTTCAGCTTGGGGAGCTGTGAGGATCAGGACAGCTCTCAGCCTGGCTCTGGTTCAGCCTCTGAGTCTGCCAGGCCTTGGCTGAGCCATGGGGGTCTCTACTCATACTGGGAAATGATGACAGCTTCCCTGTCCTGGACTTCTTATGTGCCAGGTGCCTTGCTAGAATTATTTGGAACCTTGTGTTCAGTCCTCATAGCACTGCAAAGGTGGGACTATGGGCTCTCCCTGGTGTACTGAGGAGGATCCTGCCCAGGGCATATCCTCCCGACCCTCTGGGCTTTCTGACCAGGGCTCTGTGACCTCCTGCCTGTGCAGGTCACCACCTTCATTTTCCCTTGTGGTGTCTGAAACATTGAGGTTAACTCATATAGCAGGGAATCTTAGAATTGTCTGTTGTTGATAACATATAACAATAATTCTGTATTATCAGCCTACAGACCTGATAGGCCAAGGATTGATCAGGCTATCTGTTTCTGAACCCATCATCACTACATATGCATGGCGGAGTGTCATTGTGGATTGGCAGGCCAGGGTAGCATCTGTAGTTGAAGGAGAAGGTTTGATCTGCTTGTGTCCTTTGTTGCACATGGTAATTACCTTTTGACACTTATTTTCTCACCGGTCTATTCCCCACCTTACAATTTTGATTAACTCTACAACACCTAACCTGGGAGTACATGTCATTTTTTCTTCTCTGTGAACTTGTTGCTGGTAGGTAGAGTCAAAACCTGTACGGGCAGATGCCTGGAGTCTTGGCAGTAAAAAGGTGGGGAAAGGTGAGAGAGAAAGAGGGACTCATAGAGGAAAAGGTATAATGGAATCAAGAGAAATGTGTTTGTTCAGCAGGACTTGAGTGTGATTGTCTTCCTGATCCCTGGGCAGGTGTCTTCCCCTTCTCTTGTGTTCCCTCTTATTGTGCTTTATTCTCAGATAACTCACAACCTGCAACTTAATTTTGATTTGCAGCCAAAGTGATTATCCACCAGACACTTAGTGTCTTAGAAGATATTGTGGAGAATATCTCTGGGGAGTCCACCAAGTCCCGGCAGATCTGCTACCAGTCGCTGCAGGAATCCGTTCAGGTCTCCCTGGCCCTCTTTCCAGCTTTTATTCATCAGTCAGGTAGGAGCTGGCTCAGAGGCCTTCTGTGTGCATCGTGCTAACCAGAGCCAGAGCGCCTGCTAGATCTGTGGAGCGCGCCAGGTTGGCACAGTGCAGGCCGTGGCATGCTCTGGAGGAGCACCGGGGCATGGAAGGCAGAGCACAGTGCAGTTTCTTTGGGGATTATGGCCACTGGCACTTGTCATGTGGCACTGAGTCACTTGCAGCCTCCTTCCTAGTTTTCCCTTTTAAGTCTCTGTGTTCTCCCAGTGGGGAAGACAGATGGGTAAGAGGGTAATGGGCTTTAAGAGGAGGCAAGAGAGCTTTCCCGTTTAGTGCTGCCTGCTTACATGGCAAGGTGAGTTGCCTGAGATTGTTCCCCTCACCCACTATCCCTGACAGGCTTTTCAGCTCTCTGGAAGTACTTGTCTGGCTCTCCTGAGAGCATTTATAGTGGACTTGTCAGTCAGTCTTATGAGAGCAGTATGAGGGTCTTCTCAGTCAGCATGTGTTCATTGATTGCCTCTTGCAAGCCAGACGGTTGCTGAGATCTGGAGAGTGGAACACACCGACTTTGACGAATATTTTCTGCAGTTAATTCATTTGATGGAGCAGGGCCATGTAGCCTGGGTGCACCCTCATTATCCACTCAACTTCTGACCCAGCTACAGAGATGTTGGTCATGGAGAGTAATGGCTAAGGCACCCAGGCGTTGACCCAAGTGAACATTTCTGTCAGCATGAGCCCAAAATGATCCATCTGCAGTGAATATTCTGACTGTCACTGGATGCTGGGCTGTGAGTGAGACTTCAGTTGACCTCCATTTCCTGTTGTGAACCATCAGGCAGAGGTTCCCTGGACCAGAGTTGTTTTCTCAGCAGGTCCTTAATCATTTTCCACTTTCCGTCATTGTTTCGGATGGTATTGGGGAAATTTTTTCCAGCAGGAAGCATTAGCGAGAGATGATAGTGCTTTGTAAAAGAAATCAAGCCAGTGCCCTATTTGCCCTGTGTGTGGAGCTTTGACCATTTGCTCTGTCCTTTCATTTAGATGTGACTGATGAGATGCTGAGCTTCTTCCTCACTCTGTTCCGAGGCCTTAGAGTACAGATGGGCGTGCCTTTCACTGAACAGATTATCCAGACTTTCCTCAATATGTTCACCAGGTAACCACACACCTTCCCAGGCTCTTCCACTTCAAGCAGGAAGTAGTGGGCCCTGACTATAAAGTGTGGGTCTTTGTTCCTTTCCTTCATTTGCCACAAGCATTGGTTTTCATGTGGTCCCCAAGACAGTTCTTTAGTTATTGTGTGGTTCTCTCTTGTCTGCAGAGAACAGTTGGCTGAGAGCATCCTCCACGAAGGCAGCACTGGCTGCCGGGTGGTGGAGAAGTTCCTGAAGATCCTGCAGGTGGTGGTGCAGGAGCCAGGGCAGGTGTTCAAGCCTTTCCTCCCCAGCATCATCGCCCTGTGCATGGAGCAGGTGTACCCCATCATTGCAGAGGTAGGCGGGGCTGAGGGGTGGTCCCCCATGCTGCCTCCCTACTTGGTGAGGGAACGAAGTATCAAAAAACACCTTGTATTCTATAGTTCATTTGTTAGTTGTTTTAATATTCTTGTGAAATAGTCCCCCCACCCCCCCAGAAGGAATCCTTCAGCTGATATAATCTTATTAAATTGATTTAGTTTGAAAATCTAGTATAAAGCATAGCAGGCCAGTCATCACACAGTTAGTTGGTAAGGAGGGTCAGTTTGTTGTGCCACACAGTTTCTAAAGACAAGCGAATGTGTGGTTGTCTACAGCAAACACAACCAATGTACTTTTCTGTTTAAAAGCATTCTTGGTCTCAAGGATGCAAGGCAACTCTTGGGACCAAACAAATCTGTCACCATTAGAGGAAAGCACTTGGTCCTTGGAAAACAAGCTGTCAGCATGATAAGGTTCAGGATGAGTATAGATGTAACTCGAGCTTTCTGGAAATAGTTACATAAATAAGAACTAAGACCAAAGCAGGTGCTTTGAGATACATTCGAGCTCTGTGTGGTTTTCTACCATGGAAGCTTGTGACCTTAGGTGTCAGTTTAATTTTAATTAAGACTGGGCCTTATAATTTTGAATTTTTCAGAGACATCTGAATTAATGTGAACTACATGTTCACTAGAGACTTTGGAGATTTTTTAGTTAAGTTAGAAAATCATGCTGAGCCTGCCCCCTGCTCCTTTCAGATCCTGGCTGCCAGCAAAAGAAGAGTCAAGTCCAGAGAGCAATCAGCTCAGCCCGTGTCCTCCATCAAGGGGTCCTCTCTAGTGCTGCTTTCTGTGGTTACTGAGTGCTCTTTAAATGCTCCTTTTCTGTGGAGAGCAGCTCTGCTTTTAAGGCATCTAACTCTTTAGCCTCAGAGGTCGTGAAAGACCAGCAGGTTAGCTGGGACAGCGTTTTTTATCCTGGGAAAGGGAACAACACAACTGGGGGATAAGACAGATCAAATCAGCTGTTTTCTCAGCAGAAAATCCATATTCCTAATCACTCCTCTACTCCATAGCCTTTGTGCCTAGTGCACAAAGATGAGGGCTTCGATCAGAGAAAGGCCCATGGGCCCTGACCCGAGCGTTCTGAGTCAAGTGTGGCCCTCGCTCAGTGCGGCAATTCTGGTGTGGACTGCCGACTTCAGGGACTCGGTGTTTTCTGCACAGGAAGTGACAGGAGTGTGGGGGCATGCTGACCCTGCCTGCTCTCACGTGGCATCTCTTACAGCCTAGTGCCAGGGCAGTGCAGAAGCCAGGGTGGCTCCTTGAGCTGCTGAGGAAAGGGCTGAGCATGTGTGTTCGTATGTCCGCAGCGCCCTTCCCCTGACGTGAAGGCCGAGCTCTTCGAGCTCCTTTTCCGGACGCTGCATCACAACTGGCGGTACTTCTTCAGGTCTACAGTGCTGGCCAGCGTGCAGAGGGGAGTCACCGAGGAGCAGATGGAGCACGAGCCCCAGTTCAGTGCCATCATGCAGGTGAGGCTGCTGTGCGACCCAAGAACAGAGGATTGTCCCTGGCGCTGCCCGGGCCCACTGGACTGCTGCCCTGGGGTAGCTTCTCCAGGCCAGCCACTGTGGCCACTGACTTCAAAGCCCCGCAGCTGGTCTGAGGCTCAGCCTGCCTGTCTGTACCTTAGTTTCTTGGGGTCTTGGTCGCTTCACCTGTGGAGTTGGGCTGGTACTGCTGTGTGGTAGGTGGCTCGCGAAGTGAGTGAGACAACAGGTGTGACGGGCGTGGCACTGCTGGCTTGTGACGTCCACTTGTTTTACCGCAGAGCAGTGTCTCCCCAGGTGTCCTGGACTTGGGAGGTGGAGTGAGAGTCTTCCTGGGAGGGCCCAGCAATCTGTTTTAAAGATGACTCTGGCTGGTCCCCACTGGGGAAATGCTGCCCCTGGATCAGTACTCACCTTCAGGTCACTGCAGTTGTGACAGCAAACTGGGTAGCATTTTTGTTGTACGCCCTCGTCTAAGTACAAGGGTTTTGTTGGTTTGCTTTTGTTTTTTTAAGTGTAGGCTTTTTGTCTTGGGAAGCTAAAGGGGTTCCCCACTCCCCGCCTCCAGCCTCCCAGCCCACAGGGAACCTCAGCCTGCTGCTCCCTCCCATCTCCCCTGCTACACTGAGGCTGGGGTTTGGGGTGTTTAGGGCATTGCTCCCCTCCTCCCCTCTCTTGAGCTTAGAGTCTGTCCTTGCCCGTAAGATTTCTTGGGAAGATTGAGGCCTGGTCCCATACTTGGGGCTGGTGAAAGCCACTCTGGAAAGTAGTTTCACACTTTGACAATTTCTTCTATGTTAAATATAGTTAGCATGTGACCTAGCAATCCCACTTCTAAGGGTTTTGCCCAAAAGAAGCAAAACCTGTATATATTTATTTGTAGTGGCTTTTTTCATAGTTGTCAAAACCCTGAAGCAATCCAAGTGCCCATCCGCTGGTGAGTGGGTGAACCCACAGGGGTAGGTGTAAAGTGGACTACTGCTCAAAAAGGAGCATGTCGGCAGACATCAGTGGATTTCAGGGCATCACTCTGGGTGCAAGAGGCCTGATTGGAAGGCTGTGCACTGTGTGGTTCCATCCATTATGGGACATTCTGGGAAAGGTGAAGCAGAGGGACAGAGCAAGCAGTGGCCCTAGGGGCAGGGGAAGATGATGCTACAGAGGGGGCTTGAGGGAACCTTCTGGCCAGTGGAAATATTGTGTCCTGACTGTGGTGGTGGCAGCACAGCTCTGTGTTGGACTGGCTCCTGCAGCAGCCAGCCTCAGGAGTCGGCTGTTGCTCTCAGTACACCTGACTTCCCGTAATAAGTCATTGGAACCCTGGTCATCATGGAGGCCCCAGGGCCACAGCAGGGATTACAGGAGCTCCCTCTGGCAGTTCAGTAGCCCAGGGGTCAATGACAAAGCTGTCACACTTACTCTGGGATGTTTCCTGTGAGCCACCAGCCTCCCCTGCCTGCCACGGTCACTTTCTATTAGGTGAAGGCACTTTGTTTTGGAAGGGAGATGCCTCCCCTGAACGAGTAATGTTTACATCCAGAGATTCCAGGGCGGTTTCAGAATTGGTGGTTGCTTAACACTGAGGTGGATGCAGCCGATCGAGAAGGAGCCTCTCAGGATTTGTGCCCTCTGAGACCCGGCGTGCTTGAGGAGAGGCGGACTTGGCTCACTCATGGGAGCCAGGCAGGCTCTGGTGTCTCCTAAGATTGCTGAGGGATTTGGCTAGAGTTGTGAGCTTCTTGCTTTAAAGACAGGTCCCATGAAGGAATTCTAGAGGTTTTTACAAACAATGCGAGATGAGGCCAGTGGGGAAGGCGTGAGCACTGGGACTGTGTGGTGCCGGGAGACCTGATAAGGCGAGTCAGAGGTCACAGTGGGGCGCCTTCATCCTGGCCTTGGTGTGAGAGCTTCTCATGGGTGTGGGTTCTTCTGGCATGGGTGGGTGTCCCAGATGGGGGGTCTGAGGGAGCTGAGGAAGCGCTGGTCTTATTTCCAGGCTTTTGGACAGTCCTTTCTCCAGCCTGATATCCACCTTTTCAAACAAAATCTTTTCTACTTGGAGACTCTCAACACCAAGCAGAAGCTGTACCACAAGGTGAGCGCCCCTCTCTCCCAGAAAGAGTCCTTCATCCGAGTGCCCCTCAGGTTCCTCACTGGGGACCATGATGGGGAAGTAGGTTGGGACCTGGGGCAGCCACAGGGGCCTGAGTGAGGCCACACTCACCACCGCCTCTGCCTGCAGAAGATCTTCCGGACCACCATGCTGTTCCAGTTTGTGAATGTGCTGCTCCAGGTCTTGGTTCACAAGTCCCACGACCTTCTGCAAGAGGAGATTGGCATCGCCATTTACAACATGGCCTCTGTGGATTTTGATGGCTTCTTTGCAGCCTTCCTTCCAGAGTTCCTGACCAGCTGTGATGGCGTGGATGCCAACCAGAAAAATGTGCTGGGGCGGAATTTCAAGATGGATCGGGTGAGAAAAGAAAAGGTCCAGGCCAAAGGGAGGGCACACATGGGCTCTCAGGTGTAGCACCTGTTCAGTGAGGGGATAGACTGCCTCGGCACATTAGGTCCTCAGGGCAGGGCTGTGCCCACTAGCAACTTGGTAGCAACTTGAGCAGGGCCTGGGTGACCTGGTGCTGTGACTGGGTTGCAGGACACACCCTTTCCAGCCCTGGCTTCTGTATCTCAGTGTTCTTAGTGTCAGCCATTGAGGCCTTCAGGTCCTGGCCCCCACAGCCCGTCTGCTTCGTCTGAGAGGAGAGGAGTTTGTCTCAACTTCTCTGTACACTCCTCTGACTGGAGGTTTCTGAGGCGGGGGGACAAGACTCATAGGGCCAACACTGTTGAGTATGGTAGAAGTCACACTGTCACTATTCTGCTGAAGCTCGAAGACAGGCTGAGAAGCTTGATGCTTGTGAGCTGCAGCTCTGGGCCCTCATGGCCAGAGATGAACTCAGGTGCTAGGCTTCCTCAACTCTTCTTTCCAGCTTAGCTCCAGCTAAGCTCGCGCTCTCTCTCTCTCTCTCTCTCTCTCTCTCTCTCTCTCTCTCTCTCTCTCTCTCTCTCTCTCTCTCTCTCTCTTCCCCCCTCTCCCCCCTCCTCCCCCCCCCCCCCCTTCCCGCTAAGTTGCCCAGGCCGACCTCAACCCTGCAGTCTCTTGCCTCTGCCTCCTAAGTGGCTGGGATTTTACAGGTGTGCACCACCATGTCTGACTCGGCCCTGTCTCCTAGCACCATGGCACTGGTAACAGGGATTACCCAGCACGCCTGCCTCCCTGATTCTCTCTGCTTTTGACTTGGGCCCTGTGCTCGGACGGCCTGGCTACAGTTCTTCTGCAGTTCATGGTGCTCTTGCTGGGGCAGACTCTACTTTCTGAGTCCCCCACCTGTGATATCATTGGGAAAGTGTTTTCTTAGGTTCAAATCCTGTTTTCCTTTGTCTTGGAATCTTCCTTTCCTTGAGTTTTTCATGTTCTCTCCTAAGCTTGAAGTTCACTTAGGCCTTTCGGATTACCCCCTCTTCTTTTTTCTAGAGCTCAAATCCCAGTGATCAGTTTCTAAAGACATCACTCTCAGTCAACTTCTTGACTTAAAGCAGTGGTTTCTAAATTTAGTTATCCATCAGAAGCACCCAGGGTGCCTATTAAAAATGGAGAAGCACATTCCTGTGTTCCACTGAGAAATTCTGATGAGGTGTTTGTGAGCCACATCTCTTGGTTGATTTTTCTCAAGGATGAGATGAGGAGTCACACTTTCTG
The DNA here is from genome assembly GCF_902686455.1 of Sciurus vulgaris. NCBI lineage: Eukaryota > Metazoa > Chordata > Mammalia > Rodentia > Sciuridae > Sciurus > Sciurus vulgaris. The sequence goes on along the minus strand of NC_136479.1, from coordinate 21,043,158 downwards.
TTTTTTGTTCACCACATTTGAAGCAGCCTCCTCTCAGACCCAGTGCCCGGTGCTGAGGCACCAGTCTCTGCCTTCACCCATGTTTTTGCAGAAGACACATGGCACCCTCTGTGGGCACAGTGTAAAGTTCACTCCATGCCCTGAGAGGTTGGGTCTTCCACAGTCTTCTGAGGAGCACGGATGGCTCAGGCTGAGGAAGACGGCCGGCCTGGCAGCACTTGGAGGTTGCAGAGTCAGGGAGCAGGATCCTGACCTGGGCGTTCTGGTTCCAGAGCCCCAGGGTGAGCCAAGGGTGCTTAGAGGGCTGTGAGCAGGAGGTTGATCGGGCCAGCTGGGGCCAGGAAAGAGGAGGTCGACTTCGAGCCAAGCTTGGGAGGAGGAGCCAGGGTAGCAGGAGAAGTCCTGGTGGGCCATAGAGGAGAGCCGCAGGTGCCTGCACTCCGTTCGCCTGGCCCCACCATCAGCCAGGGTGATGCCAGCTCACTTGGGAACAGAGCTTTGCACGTCCTGCTTACTGTGCTCCTTCCTCATCAGCCTGCACAGCAGGTTCACTGTGAGGCCTCTCCCTTCACAGCCTGAGTGCTTCCCACGCTGGGGCGCTAGGGGGCGCCCAGTACAGCTCTGCCACTCGATGGGTGGAGATGCCTGGAGCCCTGTGTGGGAAGGGTCTGTAGATGTTTCTAAGTGCTGCCCGCCTCTGGTGGCTGCGCAGGAGAGGGCTGAACAGCAGCCATGCCAGTGCTGGAGAACCTGGACTTGGGAGCAGGCGTGCTGACTCCAACCTGGACCCCATCCCTTCCTGTCTGTATAACAAGTGAGGTTCCTGGTGTGTCTGTGCCAACAGAGCCCCTGGCGTAGTGTCACCGGGAGGGTTCAGTGAGCTGGTAGCCGTGTCTTGCTTGCAACAGCGCCTGGTGTGGTAGGTCCTGGGAAGTATTTGCTAGTGCTTTGCACATAGAATTTGAGTTGTATGGTGTGTTAGCCTAGCTCCAAAGCCTCCTGTGGTGCCCGGGTGTGGAAGCAGCTGGTGGGGTCTGGTGGTGGGGCCTGGTGCTGAGGGGCTGGTTGCAGCTGTCCCCTGCCTTCTAGGACCTGCCCTCCTTCACTCAGAATGTGCACAGGCTGGTCAACGACCTGCGCTACTACAGACTCTGCAACGACAGCCTGCCCCCTGGCACCGTGAAGCTCTAGGCGCCCGCATGCCTCTGCGGCCTGCCCACTGCCCGAGGGACCCAGACTGCTGCCACCTGTATCACCACCACCTGCGGCAGATGGCTCCCGGACAAGCCTTGGCCTCCCCTTGGGTTCTCACGCCCTGAGCAGCGCTGCCCGCCTCTGCCCATCCACTGCCCTCTCCTGCTGCCTCCCAGCAGCGCTGGCCTCAGGGCCCTTCTTAGCACTGGCTGGAGGTCCCAGGGCGCCTGGAGCAGGCAGAGTCGAGTGGCCAGGTGCAGCAGGCCCCCGACAAACCCCTGGTGTGGCCCGTGCAGATCATGTGCATATCAGTCAGAGCAGAACCGCCAAGGACAGCTTACAACAGTGCCACCTTCTCACCATTCCACCTCCCCACCCCTCCTGGCCGCCAAGGAGAGCCGCGAGGTGGGAACTGTTCTGTGGAGCCCCACCCCAATTGCCTTGACGTCTCTGCTCTTTGTCAGGGATTTGCAAAGACTCCTGTTTTTTTGTTCTTGTTTTCTCATCATTCCATTGTGATACTAAGGAACTAAGAAGCTTAATGGAAAAATAAAATGCTTATGTTGTTGTTATATAAACACTGCTCAGGGAGCGTCTTTCCCTCAGCCCGCCCCAGGCTGCGTGCAGGTGAGTGGCCATGCTGACGGCAGAGTGGGCCGTGAGGGCGGGGGCGCCAGAAGCCCATGTTTGCCCCTTGGGAGGCACATCAGAGTCTTCTAGGTAACATCTTAAACCACGTGGAAAACCCGCACTCAGGGCAGGGGCTGGTGTCGCTGGCATCACAGTTAGCCTGTGATGGAGCAGCAGCCGCCACCAGCCATCCTGCTCCTTGGCGTGGTAAGCCTGGACTCTGCGCCCAGGAGAGGACCCCTCCTGGACAGGCCCAGCCACGAATGGTACCTCAGTGGACCGAGTCCCACTTGACAGCAGGGAGATGTGGAGGTCTCTGTGGTTGCTGGAAGAGAGAGGTTGGACGGAAACAGCCTCCGCGCTTGCCTGTTTCACAGATCACCAGCACAGATCACCCCAGGTGGCAGTGCAACTGCAGAGGCAGAGCCGGGGTGGCAGAGGGAGTTGGGCGGATGGCTTCTGTTTCCGAGGCCTTCGTGGGAAGCCTTTGCCTTGGACTGGGCCAGCCTGAGTGTGTAGTGGGGTAGGTGGGGGTGTGCCTGCACGGCATACATGAGTTCAAGTGCGCCTGGCACCCCCGCAGCCCTCGCCCTTGGAGAGGGGCCTGTACACCTGCTCTTCTGCAGGAAGGAATCGGCATCCAATTATCCTGAGGCTATAAATACGCCTCACCTGCCTGCTAGGGAGGCTGGGGCAGCCACAGGAAAGGACTTGCCACTCCTGCAGGTGGGGGATGAGGGGTGGGGCTTGTCCCCACGGCCCCACTCTTGGACAGAGGAACACAGGCAGGAGCTGGGATAGTAAAGAAGCAGCTGAGTGGTGGGAAGCAGGCTGGGGTGGAGGTCTTGTTCCAGGATCGATGGGCAGGACCCAGCTCCGAGCTCTTGGCAGTGCAGGCAGAGAATGGAGCTCCTCTCTGGGAGGGAGGTCAGGAAGATCTCTCTTCTGATTCTTTTTTTTTTAGTGTTGGGGTTTGAACCCAGGAGTGGTTTACCGCTAAGCTACATACCTAGCTTTTTAAAAAAAGCTTTATGTTCACTGAGTTGCCCAGGCTGGCCTGGAACCTGAGATCCTCCTGCCCCAGCCTCCCAGGTTGTTGGGTTTGCTGGTGTGTGCCACCACACCCGGCTGATGTGGTGCTTCTGATGAACAGGGCCTGACACAGCAGGCCTTGGGAAGCACGGGTGGAATCAGATGAATTCCTAGACTCTCGACTAACCTAGAGGTCATCTTTGCATTCTGAGGTTGGGGATGGGGAAGGATAGAGATGGACAATACTGAGCCTTTTGATTAGTCTCCAGTGGGGACAGATCATGGCAGGGGCCTCTCAACCAGGGGACTGCTTTTTATGTCCCCTCGGAGTGAGGAGGATGTTTTGCAGTGGCCCATGTTCTTGCCTCTTCTAGTTTATGTCACTAACATCCACCAAAGACAAAGCCACCCCTTTGGGAGAGCTGATGAACTTTATTTTTGAACCTTGGGACTCTGAGTGAGCTTTACTCCCAGCCACTTTTATTTTTGTGACAGGGTCTTGCTAAATTGCCCAAGCTGGGCTCAAACTTGAAATCCTCCTGCCCCAGCCTCCCAAGTCACTCCGTGTTATGGTTTGGAGGTGAGGCGTCTCACAAGCTCCCATGTGAGACCGTGCAAGGTTTAGAAGAGAAATGACTGGAATTTGAGGGCCTTGACCCTATCGGTGCATGAATCCCCTAGTGGGGATTAACTGAGTGGTCTCTGGAGGCCGGTGGGGTGTCGCTGGAGGAGGTGGGCGCTGGGGCGTGGCTTTGGGGTATATATTTGTATCTGGCAAGTGGAGACCTCTCTCTGCTGCCCGATCACCATGTGAGCTGCTTCCCTCCGCCACACTCTTCCGCCATGATGTCCAGCCTCCCCTTGAGCCCCGAGGAATGGAGCCTGCTGTCTGTGGATGGAGACCTCTGAACCGTGAGCCCCCAACATTTCCTCCTCTGCAGTTGTTCTGGTCAGATCTTGTAGTCACAGCAGCAAAAAAGCTGAATGGAACAGAAACCAGGTTCCGGAGTGCGCCCCCGCCCATCTGTGAAATCTCGACCCTTGCAGATCGTGGCGTTTTCCCGTCACTGGCCACTGACCTCAGGCAATGAAAGTGAAGTTTTTTTGTTTGTTTGTTTTTAACAGCATGTATTTTTCTCCCAACTATAAAACATTCATGGTAGATTCTGTAAAGTGTGCAGAGAATTCTTTAAAAATAGTCGCCTAATCCACTGCCCCCAGGAAACCAGCACTAATGTTTTGGTGCGTTCTCTTCTCCTTTCCCTGTATGTGTGCAAATGTTTTTCTCTTCTTTTTTCCCCTTGGTAAAATTGAGCTCCCACTGTTTTGGGGCTTCTTTTTTATACACTGAATGTGTTGTGACCATTTCCTCATCTTATTAAAGACTTTTCGAAACCTGCTCTTGGCAGCAGGTGGCATGTCAGTATGTGGAGGTACCATGAGCATCCGGGTGCGTGAAGCCACGTGCTTGTCTGATTCCTTCCTACACATGGAATTGCTGGGTCAAATGTTTTTGAGGTTGTGGTACATATTGGAGCCCAAAAAAGTCCATGGACAAGTAGAAAAAAAGTTTCTGAGCAGAGAGGCTCCGCACAGACCACTGGACTAAATCAAACCCTGGTCTGTGGATCTGGGAGACTCAGAACTCTGAACTGGTCAGTGGTGGGCCCCAGTCGGGTCCTGGTACGCTCCTGAGCTCCTTGGCTGTCCCAGGGCCCTCTTTCTTGCCATGTGTCTCAGCAGTTGATAGGGAAGGGATGGGACAGGTGGATGTTTCTAGTTGGCTCCTTGGGCTTTTGCAGAACCCTGATTAATGGCCATTCGTCAATTTAACACACATAATTTGTCACACTCTTCTACAAGCCAGGTGCTGGGCGCAGGGGAGGGGGGATTTAGAGATGAGTGAGGTGCAGCTGTACTCATGGGATTCCCAGGCCAGCGGCAAGACGGGCAGGCCCACAGGTAGCTGCAGAGTGTTGTGCTCAGTACTCAATGGGGGACAGAAGGAGGATGCTCGAGGGAGCAGGTGGGGCTCCCTACGGTGGCAGTCACCTGGGCAGCTTCCTGGAGGGGGACAAGATCTTCCAGCTGTGGAGCAGACACACCGTGGATCACCAGGAAGCTTTGGTGGGACACCGGGGAGCCTGGTTTTCATCTCTTCCCTCCAAACCAGGATGTGGTGAGCAAAAAGACATTCTCGGTAATAATTCAGGGACAGAGGTGTATGCTGAGACTTCTGTCTCCTTGGTCGTGGGAGAAGAGTCCTTGACTCAGTGTCACGGAAGATGGGGGAAGACAAGTGCTCTGGTTTATCAGAAGCCCTGGGACAGAGGGAGCAGGCAGCCTTCGTGCCTGTGTGTTCTGGTGGGTGTGATTTGGCTACCCAGATGGCTCTCGGGCAGGCTGCAGTGGCCGCTGCTCCATGCAGCTCCCACGGCCTGAAGCCACCTCCTCCAGCTTCCCTGAAGCTCTCCTGAGCATCCTTTCCTCCTCACTGCCCCACGGCCCCACTGTCCCCTCTGGTCACTGGTGCCAGGTGTCCCCCACCAGTTGGAGAACTTGAAGGTGGGTCTGTCCCCAGCACTTGGCATGAGGGCTTGGCTTGCAGTCGATGCCCCCCAGAAAGTCAAACATGAGGATTTTTCAGAGGTATCCAAATGGGTTTTTCCTCATAGGAAGCAGCTGGAGTCACACCGGGGTGCCCTCTGCCTAATTTTCAGCCTAATGAAGCCCTGCCCTTGGCACCTGCTGGGGCCTGGGCTGCTCCCCTGGGAGAGGCCGGGAGGGGCTGGCGTGCAGGCTCTTCAGTGAAGGGCTTCTTCAACTCTAGGACTCCCTTTTCCGCTCTCTCCGCTATCACTTGGAAACATCTTTTTAAAAGCCTTGTTAATTAATTGGCTCGGGCCTTTGGCAATGGCGGGTGGTGGCTTGATAGCAGAGGGCAGATCAGCGCCTCCTTGCCAGAGCCGCTCCAAGCTCCTAGGGGCTCCGAAAGGTGGTGGCAGCTTTCACAGGGTCACAGGGGAGGATGGAAAGCTCATTTTTTAGATGAACCATCCAGGGAGCTCCACACGCCTGGCAGGTAGATTTTCTCCTTGGAAATCAGGCCCTAGTGCAGCTCAGTGGCTGGGCACTTGCCTGGCAATGCAAAAAATAAGCTGTTTTTTCCCTCCCTTGTTTGTCGTGTGGATATCACACATGTTCTTTGCAGATAAAGTAAGTCTCGAAGGCATTTGATACCAGTGGGTGGGCTTCCCGGCCTTTCTGTGCGTTCATGTACACACACCGTGCATTCACCCCTGGCTTGCCACAGAAGTGAGGTCATGTTCCTTGCGGGTCAGGGTCCTGCGCCTAGGCCTTGCATGTGCCCCTTTGGCAGGTCGTGAGGATCCTGGAGACCCCTGCTGCCCATCTGTCTCCATCTGAGCTGTAGACTGCAGCCTGCGGGGCAGACGCAGCCTGTGTCGAGCAGCGAGGCAAAGGAGCCAGGGCCTCGTCTCTGACCCACACGGTGTCCAGGTCCTCCAGGCCAAGGCCAGGCGTGGGGGACACTATCTTCTTAGGAACCTCCAAGATGGTGTAGCCCCCATCTGCCAAGGCTGCAGCCTGCCCGCCTCCCGTCCCTGCCCCTGCTGAGGCCCAGTGCACCACGCAGAGTGGATGATTCCGAGCTCCCCGAGTCGTGGTGACCTTGCTTGCAGCCTCTGAAGGGCACTCGAGTAGAAGTGCTGCTGTTCCTGGAGAGGGATGTGTGCAGCATCTTAATCTCCCCTCACCAGCTGCCGGGGCGGGCGGGGGCAGGGGAGTCTGGGCCTGTGTCAGGTTGCTGATCATCCGTGCTGTGGCATTGCCCGGCCACAGACGAGACCAGCCCGGGGTTTGCCTTCTGCAGACACCCACCCACCCCCTTAGGAGTCGTTGGCCATGGAGCGAATGTTTCCCGACGAGGGCTTCCAGGGCCCTGCACACGCCAGTTAGTCAAGTGCTCTACCCCTGAGCCACACCCCAGCCCAAAACTATGTGCAGTATGGTGGGGGGTGCCACCTGTGTGACCTCAGCCCACCAGAGACCCACCAGGCTGTTCTCATCCCCTGGATCTCCACTGCACAGACCCTGCCCGGGCCCCAGCACAGGGAGCACCTGGGCCTTCCGGGAGCCCTCACCTGTCTTCCGAAGCAGCTGGGAGCTGGACACCAGAGTCCACCTGTTCTTGCCGAGGAGACCTGGTCCTGAGAGCCAGACCCGGGCAGGCCTGGGTTCATGTCCACAATATAGCTGCTTACTAAGTTCAAGGCTGGACCCTAAACCCCAGCCCTGGGCAACCACAGTGCAGCTGCCGTCTCCGCCCCAAGGTAACTCAGAGTAGAAACGACACCAAGCCATCAAAGGAGGGTTAATATTTCAAAGCAATGCTCGCCTCCTGTGGCCAGCTTCGCTCTCTCTCAGGCTTCTAAGCTCACATCAGCCCCATGACCTCCGGCCTGTCACCTAGGTTCGGTCCTCATCTGTAGGGCGGGGTCAGTGGGAATGCCTCCAGGTTGGTGGAGAACCCCGCAAGGTGCTGGGCGGAGAGCAGGCTTTAGCCGTGAGCCTGGGTCGTCACAGTTGCTCAGTGAACAGCAGCTGGTTGCAGGCTCAGTGGTCTGTGACCCACGGCAATGGTGATTGGGGGTTTGGCTGATCCTTGATCTGGGAAGGATGGAAACAGCCTGAACAGAGAGTCTGACCCTTGGGCCAGGGGTGGACGCACAGGGTGCAGGTGTCCAAAGGTGAGCCTGTCCCAGCCTGAGCACCCAGGGCTCATCTGCCATCCCCACCACGTCTGGGAGCATGGATTGCTATCCTCCCTTTCAGCCAGAGATGCTCAGAGATGACTGAGACTTGGGCAGAGCCGTGCAGAGTCCCAGAGCGGGGAGCTGGGCCGCTGTGGTGGCCCCAATCAGTGGAGCGTGGGGCTGGCACTGCTGAACTGACATTGCTAGCTCTGGGCATATGAACAGGAAATGGTGTCTTTCTTAAATAAGATGGTCAGTGGCAGAGCCTGTGCTTCGCACCCCAGCCCTGCCAACAAATCAAAAGACAGCCCAGCTACAGACCCCTAATCCCAGCGACCCCGAGCCAGATCCTGGCCCCTCACCTCCTGCCAAGGGACCTGGGGCAAGTCAGGACTCTCAGCCTGGGTTTCCTCCTCTCGAACACCGAGGTCATCATGCTCACTAAGGTTAACACGGTACCATCCAGCCTCCCTGTCCACAGATAACACATCCTTGCGTTCAACCAACCACGGGTCAGATGGTCAGAAAAAAACCACATCCGCCTGGAACGTGAAGATTTCTTTTTATTGTCCACCCTTTGTGCAGCATTTGCGCTGCCTTGGGTGTTACAGTCGTTCAGAGAGGACTTAGAGTCACGGGAGAGGTGTGGGGTTCATATGCAAAACCCATCCACATAAGGGACTCCAGCAGGTGGACTTTGGTGTCTGAGGGGGTCCTGGAGCCAGGCCCTGCAGACACAGAAGCACGTGTGATGTCATTGTGGGGTGGTTACAGAGCTTCCGTTGTAGAAAGCGCTGGAAGCCAGTGGCACGTGGAAGCAGTATGCGTGTTTGCTGCTGCCTCTTGATCAGGTGACTTTAATGTTTCTGGCAAGCGCCCTCAACTTCACTCCATGCCCCTGGGCCGGGTGACGCAGCGGGCAGAGCCTCTGGGTCCTGTTAGAGCGCGCGCCTTGCAAGCACAGGGCCCTGGGTTCAACCCACAGCACCGCCAAAAAAAAAAAAACAAAAAAACAACAACAACAAAAAAAAAACACTGCAGGAGTTAACGGACTTTCTTTGGGGTCTTCAGAGTGGTGACTCGGGGGACCCAGGTTGGAGGTCAGTGTTCCCAGGAGGGGAGGGTGAAGGTCCCTTTGTAGGACAGCTCTGTTGAGTTTGGGGAAGGCTGGCTGCTGGATGGCCGGCGAGGACAGTGTGCCTGGGCTGGGGCTTGGCTCGGAGGGATGGGCCAGGCGGGACGGCACTTGCCTCGGGTGCACAGGCCCTGGGTTCCTCCCAGCCCTGTGAACGAACGACGGAAAGCCTTCTGTACCGTGACCTCTTACTGGGCATCTCGAGTCTCCGCCACAGTGCAGTGGCCTGGTCTGCCTGCCACCTCCAGGAGGTGGCCGGGCTCCTGTTGCAGGGGCAGCTGGGGCCCTTCCCGACTCCCTCTCGGGAAGCCCTTCCGCGATCACACCACCCCTTTTATTTCACAGTGGTACAGCTCGGGCTGCTTGCAAAGCTCAGTCTCCAGGTCAGCTCAGAACTTCCCTCCCTGCCTCCCCGCCATGGGCCAGAAGCCCATGTGGCACTGCCTGTGGTGGAAAATGCTGGGCAGTGCCACATGTGTGCCCCACGCCCACCAGGTGGCCCCCACCTCCTGAGACCGAGACCCGAGGAGCTGCTGCCAGCCAGAGGGTCATGGCATCGGAGCTGAGATGAGCGGGGCTTCTGGAAGAACCTATCCAGGGCTCCTCCAGGCTGGCCTTCCTCTCTCCTGAGAGAGCAGCCGCCTGGCTGGGCTGTGCGTTAGGACTGTGCTGTTTCACAGAAGCAGAGTAAGGAAAGAAGGAGGCCATGCAGCCGTGGCTCTCTGCCTGTCCATCCCTCCACCTTCGTGTCTTCCTTTGACCGACGTTCAGTGAGAATCAACCTCTTCCCAGGCTCCTCAGGCACACTGGACTCGACAGCGAGACAGACAGCCCAGTCCTGCCCTCACGAAGCTGGCAGGCAGTGGAGGCAGGGCAAACAGTACAGATTCATCCTTTTCCGTTACTGTGATGAAATACCTGAGGCTGGGTCATGTGTGAAAAGAGGTTTACTTGGCTCAGTTTTGAAGGCTGCAAGTCCAAAAAGCAGGGCTCAGACTCTGGCAAGAGCCCCTCTCATCTGTCACATCATGGTGGATGGGATCATGGCGGAGCATGTGAGATGGACTCCACAGCAAGACAGGAAGCCAGAGAGCCTGGGGAGGGGCCAGCCTTGCTAGTGTGACCCTCCCGTGGGAACCAGCATTTGCTCCTTTCCTGATCACCCATTTGCCACTAGTTCCTACCCCTTCGAGGTCCTACCACCTTTCGTATCTCCACACTGGGGACCCGGCTTCCAACCCATGAATCCCTGGGGGCCACGCGCCAACCACTTCCAGTCATAGCAATGGGCAACTGGACAGTTAAGCACATCTCTTTCAGACTGTGCCACATGGAGACCACACCCAGATGGGGGACAGATCGTACAGGGGAGTGGGCACCTGTGGATGAGTGATCAGGGAGGCCTCTGAAGAGGTTGAGACCATAGAGAGCTCTTCAGGAAGCAAGAGCAACGTGCAAAGGTCCTGAGGCAGGAAGAGCTGGGTGTGTTTGGGAACAGAAGGCACCAGTGTGGCGACAGTGTGGGGGTGCTGATGTTCCATTGTGTACATCCGTGCATGTGTCCCGCGCAGGACTTTTAAACAGGAATTGGAAAACACAGCAGTGCATTTTGGGGCTCCCCTGCCCCCTGTGATGTCCAGGTCAGTACTGATGTCTCGCCTTGGCCACCTTGTTTGGGAGGGGGCTCGGCTGTTCCCTTCCCGCCCCAAACTCAGGCAGCCGAGAAGCCCGCAGCCCCTCTGTCCCCACAGAGGGAAATGGACAGGGCAGGGGCTCAGAGTGGGCGTGCTGGCCCGGCCGGCCTGGCCTGGCGCACCCACATGCAGGTCCACGGGGGGCTGAGCGCAGCGTAGCTGGTCTCCTTCACAGTCAGAAGACAGTCAGCCTCCCCGTCGCCTGAGGCCCCTGCTACTGCAGGAAACCCACGTGTTCCTCAGTCTGCCAGGCCATTTCTCTTCAGCCCCACTGACCTTTCCCTTCTCGCTGTTTCTAGAAGCTCCTCATGGAAACACGGTGAGGAAGTGGTGGGGACCCGGGGCTCTGGGTGACCAGCAAGTGACCTCAGTTTCCTTATCAAAACCTTGATGAGGGCTGGGGAGATAGCTCAGTCGGTAGAGTGCTTGCCTTGCAAGTACAAGGCCCTGGGTTCCATCCCCAGCACCGCAAAACAAAAACAAACGAAAAACAAAAACAAAAACAAAACCTTGATGAGCATTTTGATATTATTATTAAAGCAAGGACAAACAACGGGGAAGGAGGGAGAGAGGGAAGAAACGCGGGTGAGCCCCCGCCCGCAGTACATCCCCCAGGGACATGCAGGGGCCCCGGGCCGGTGCTGGTCTGACTGTCCCCCCGGAGTTGGCATGGGGGCCTGCGAATTGAGGGCTCAGTCACGAGACTGTCCCCCTTTCAGATGCCAGTCACAAGTCTCCGGGGTGACCTGTGCCTCTGCCCAGCCAGGAACAAAGCAGGGGTTCCCTGGCCCCTCCTTGGATTTGGTCAGCTTGCTAGAGCAACTCACAGGACTCGGGATGACCCTTCCCTGACCTTTCCCTGTTTATTCCAAAGGATGCGGACGAGCAGCCCGCAGGAAGGGGAGCTGGGTGCCGTCCAGGGACGCCCCACACTCGGGCACCCCTGGACCAGTGGACCCTGTCCTTTCAGAGCTTACGGAGGCTTCGTTTGGTTGGCCTGGATGGCTATGCACTGGACACAGGTGACCAGCCAATCTTCAGTCAGAGGTTGGGATGGGGGGGGACCAGAGGTCCCAACCCTCTTGTCACCTAATTGTGGCCTTGGGAAAACATTTCAGATCCAGACTATAGCAAATTGTCATGCTGTCCTTCAAAAGCATGGAATCTTCTAGAAGGCAAGAAACCCATCGTAGTGGATTGAATGGCAGCTCCCTTCCCCAAACCTATATCCACTTCCCAGAACCTACCAAGGTGACCCTATTTGCAAAAAGGAATCTTGAGATGCGATCATCCTGGATTACCTGTTGACAGGTGTCCTAATAAGAGACACAGCAGAAGGACGTGTGGAGAGACGAAGGCAGACCTGGAGTGCTGCAGCCACAGGCGCTAATGCCCAGGTGGCGCCTGGGCGTGCAGAGCTGGACAGCAGCCTTCCCCTGGAAGGGCCGGCCAGAGGACTCCGAGGCTTTGCATGCCGTGCGTGTCTGTCACGGCCACTCGGCTCTGCCGCCGATAGTGCGTAACTAGCAGCTTTGTTCTGATAAAACTTCATTCATGGACACTGCAATTTGAATTTCATATAATTTCCATGTGACAAAATACAATTCTTATTTTGACTTTTTTAACCACTTAAAAGTGTAAAAGCCGTTCTTAGCTCGTGGGTTGAACAGAACCAGGTGGTGGGTGGGCTCCCGCCCAGGGACGGCTGCCTCCTGTAGCAGATGCTGCGTGAGTATTTGCTGGAGGGTTGAAGAGACGTTCGAGGCAGCAGCTGGATGTTCCAGTCTGGTAGCCCAGAGACTAAACTCCCCAAGAGTCAAAATAGACTTGGGCTGCGCTTCCTGGCTGCCACGTCCCAAGCTGCTTCCCGCGGCCGCACCCTCCCGCCCTGATGGTCTGCCTCGCCTCAGGCCCAGAGCTGTGGATCGGCCAGCCATGGACTGAACCTCCGAAACCAGAGAGCATGTGAAAAGGCCCTGTGGAGAGGTGAGCCTGAGCTCCCAGGTCACAGGACAGCGACCCAGCCATTCCCACGTCCCGGGGGAGCCTAGGGCTGCCTTCAGAGACCCCAAGCCTAGCAGAAGAGTCCTGCTGAGCCCCATCCACGCACAGAACTGTGGGCTGGGACATCAAGGCACCAAGTTTTGGAGTGGTTTGTCATTCAGCAATTGTTCATCAAAACCCAGAACAATAGCTTCTACCTGTACATAAAACACAGTCATGTACGTTAAACATTAAAAAAAAAAAATAGAATAAAGTGGATTTGGATTCTGGGAACATAGATCCTGCTAAGGCCTCACCCCAAGATCTTCAGCCCCAGAGGGTGGGGACTACATTTTAGGGCTGGCCCTTCACTGGGTGCCTGGGTGAGGAGGTCGTTCCCAGGGTTTGGTGCTGGTCAGTGCAGTGGACCCTGAGCAGCAGAGGAGACGGAGGGAAGCTAGGACCCTGCGTGGGACTGGTGTGTCGCTCTGTGGGTGCAGGGAGGGTGGATCCTGGCATGAGGCACTGCGTGGAGCTCTGGGCCATGGTTAGCCACAATGCTAAAGCAAGATGGCAGACTCCAGTGATGCTGGGATCAGGCCAGGAATCTGAGGAGTAGAGTAGGTCTGAAGTAAGACAGTAGAGCATGGAGGGGACTGTGGCCAAGTGGGGACCGTCTCCTATCTAAAGCCACTGCTTAGCTCCAGCCAGTTCTGCTGGATGGGAAAGCCGACCCAGGGCTGCAGGACAGATTATTCCTGAGAAGCTAGAATTCAGGTGTTTATGTGAAATTGGATTTGGAAATCATGGAGGGCTGGGGGTGTAACTCAGTGAGAGAACACATGCTTAATGTGTACTAGGCCCTGGTTCCACCCCGATATCTATCTATCTCTCTCTCTCTCTCTCTCTCTCTCTCTCTCTCTCACACACAAAATAAATAAATAGATAATAAAAATATTGACTCAAAAAAAAAAATAAGCTGGGAATCTAGCTGGCCTGTTGGAAAACAATGTTTCAGAAAATCGATATAGTGACCATGTATGTTAGTCACTTCTCTGTTACTATAACAAAATACCAGAGATCATCACCTTAAAAAGAAGAAAGGTTTATTTTGGTTAATAGTTTTGGAGGGTTTAGTCCATGGCCAGTTGGCCCTGTTGCTTTCAGGTCTGTAATGAGGCAGCGCATCATGGTGGGACACACCTCATGGCAGTTGGGAAGTGAGAGAGAGAGAGAGAGAGAGAGAAAGAAACCAACATTCCACAATCCCCTTTGAGGCCACACCCCCAGTGACCTAGCCGCTTTCCATTAGGCCCCCACTGAAAAGTCCCACTACCTCTGAATAGCGCCACTGGCCTTTAACACATGGGCCTTCGGAGGATGATCAAGATCTAAGTGATTGTATTTAAAGACACAGGCATTAAAGAAGATACTGAGACAGCTACGTGTTCCCCTCTTTGTGCAAGTGGCAATATTATGATTATTATGATATGGTTTTGATTACCACTCATACTATAAACCTGAAGGCTCCCTCCCACACCGGAAGAATAAATCTGAGTTTTAACTGCCAGGCTGTGCCCCCTGCATAAAACTCTACCCTCAATGTGGCCAGCCCATCAGGCCATCTGGTAGACCTTCTGCACCCCCAGCAAGGCGAACTGGTGGCTCTGGTCACCTTCATTCAGAGGGGTCGGGAAGCTGATATTCAGGCTCCATGTAGGACCCTCCTTGGGCACACACGGCCAGGATGTGGCTGCAGTGCCTGCATGCTCAGGGACCGGGGAGGCACTGGCATGTGCTCAGGGAACAAGACAGTCCCTTCTGCAAATCCCCTCTGTCTGCTGGCCTCTAAGTCCACAATTCGATCAAAATCCGGGACTGCGCTTGTGCAGAAGGATTTTACTCTTAATGAGTCTTCCTAGAATTGCCTTGTTGTCCTGATGTTGACAAACTCTATCCCTTAATAAAAGTTTCATGACTTAATTTAGTGTGAGAGCAATGTAATTCCAGCCCCCTGTGCTGATCTCAGAGACTGCCTTCGAGCCTTGGTCCCACACAGAGTGGTCTTTGGGAGCATCGCCCACCAAGATTGGTGAGGGCGTCCCTGGGCAGAGGAGCCTCCTCTGGGAAGGCCTCTCTGCCATCACTTCCTTCTGACCTCCCATGGTGGCCACTGGTAATTTTGGGTGTTCAGATCCGCCGCAGTACCTGGAGAGAGATTGCTTACAGTCAGCCACAACTATCCCTCCATCGTGCCATCCTGGAGCAATAGGCTCCTCCCATCAGGCAGAGCCTATTTCCTGTTCGTCCCCCCAAGAGGCGGAGCCTATTTCCTGCTCCTCCCCGAAGAGGTGGAGCCTATTTCCCACCTGTTTACTCTGGCCCTTCCTTTACCTGGTGGAAAGCAGCGGAAGCAAGCCCACGAGTAGCAACTTAGAGAGCCTTGAGAGGCTGTGCAGCTTCCGCCATGGCCTTCTTAACGCGGGACTCCAATGAGCAGGAGAAGCCCAGTCTAGCTCCCTGGAGGGTGAGGGCTCATGAAAAGGAGGACTGGGGCACCCCAGCCAGCAGCGCATACCAGATCATCATTGACCCTATAGCCTCAGCTAAGCCATCAGAACACTGCAGCCCATGAAGGATCCCAGGAGAGAAAGGTCCGGGCCACCCAGGTTCCAACCCATACCCTTGTGGAAAATAATTGTTGCTTTCAGTTACTGAGTTTTGAAAATTTGTTATGTAGCAACAGACAACTGTTGGAGTCATCTGTAAGTCTCGGTCCTGATAATTGTGGGTCATTACAGCTCCAGGGATAGGTCTTGATTGGTGTAAGCTAATCAGAACATCCCCTTCTCCCTATCCATGGTGAGACCTCAGGAACCATTTGCTGGAGCTTCCCTAGTGTCTTATAAAGAGATGGTGTGGGATGAGAATGTGATGTCAGGAATCAAGGCAGCCATTTTGTTCCACATGAATTTCCATGTGAAGCCAGAGGACAAATGAATGAAAGTTAATATTTAAGAAAGAAAACCAGAAAGTTGGAAGAACCCATGTCTTTGATATCTTTGAATCACTAGGTCAAGTCATACCTAAAGCAAGGTATCCCCCTGAGCTTTTCAGTTGTACAAATCAAGGACATCCCTGAATGACATACCTTCAAGGTTGTGACTCAACTGTAAGCATAGATGTATTTATACTTCTTTTTTTAAGAAAAGGAGTTGGAGGCTGTGTGAATAAAGGAGTCTGTTAAAGGATGTACATTAGAGCCTTATTTTATTGAAAAACTGGATGATAACTAGATAAAAACTAAATAATAACTAGAGAAAAATTAGCTAATAACCTGCAACAAGATATTTTAAAAGTAAATTCCAGGACACATATCTATGCAGGGAAACACATCACAGCCATTAGGATTTAATAGAAACCCTCAGATCCAATGTCTTTACAGAGTCACTGATTTCCTGTGTGACCCTAAGCCAGCTGTGAAACTCCTCTGAGTCTCCGTTTTTTTCATCTGAAAAATTGATACATTAACAGAGCCAACCTGGGGGATTTTTGTGAAACTTAAGTGAAATACGCAGAGAGATCAACCCAGCGCCTGGAGCATTCCTAAATATTTAATGAATGACCCATTATTATTAACATCTAATGACATTGGGCAGTGATCTTGATATGATTTCAAGTCTAAAAAGCCAGATTAAAAAGTGAATATGCAGTGTAATTAAAATTTTATAAAATGTACATGCAATTTTGCACTAACACCTTGACATCCACTGAAATGCATATCAAATCCTTCTGAAATTGCAGGCAATTTAAAAAATCATGTACATTTATGGATTCTTTAAAATTCCTACAACATATTACCTTCATGTTCAGAAGGAAAAACCTTGAAAAAGAAAAGAGAGGAATGAAAGGAGGGAGGGAAAAAGGAAGGAGAGAGGAAGGAAGGAAGGAAGGAAGGAAGGAAGGAAGGAAGGAAGGAAGGAAGGAAGGAAGGAAGGAAGGAAGAAAGGAGGGGGGAACCCTGCCTCCTGTCGTCACCTCTCTGTGTGGTCCCCTCCCATGTCGCCTAGCACTGTCCTGCGTGAGCCACAGAAATGACAGTGTGTGACGTCAGGGCTGGGTTGTAAAAGACACTGCAGTTTTCTCTAGGATCACTCATTCTTGGGGAAGCTGGCGGCCATGTTGTGAGGATACTCAAGCAGCCCTGCAGCACCTGGTCCAGAGAAACTGTGATCATGAAGGCTGTTTTCAGCTGCTGTGTTTGGGGTCCTTCTTTGTGCACCTTCCTGCTTTCCTCTCTCCTGGCAAACACACCAGGAGAAAGGAGCCCATATTTATTGAGTGCCTTTGCTGTTCCAGGAATTCCCCCATCCCTCCACACCATCCTTTCAGCAGGAACCCGAAGTGACACTCACATAGTGACCATCGAGAGTCAGGAGGCATTTGATATGTTGCTCATTTAATTTTCGTAACAACCTTATGACATAGAGGCCATTATTGTCTTCATTTCACAGTTAAAGAAACTGAGGTACAGGAAGAAAATCGCCAAGCAATTGGTGGTGGGATCAGGATTCAAACTCAGGTGATCTGGCTCGAAGTTGTGCTCTGGTCTGTTTCACTGGTGACTGAAGGAGATACCAAGTCCAGCCATGAGAATGGCTGCTTTTCCTTGTCCCTCCCCCACTGCCACCAAGGGCATGTTTTAGGGTCACTGGGACACAAATCGGCTGTTGGGGCTCTCGATACTTTTTTCCAGTCTCCTTGATCCTGTATACTTTGTTTTCTGAGAAGCTGCTCTGCTTTGGACATGGTTCATGTCTCCCAAAGCCCAGGTGCCAATTTGATTCCCAACATGGTGGTGTTGGGAGGTGGGACCTGTGGGTGTGGTGGAGTCATGGGGTCACTGTTCTCATGAATGGATTATAATGCCTTTCTCAAAAGACTGGGTTGGTTCTCAAGAGGATGGGTCAGTTCTTGTGAGTGTGAGTTGTTATAGCAAGCCTGGCTCCTCCCTTGCACATGTAACTTTCTTCCACATACCTGTCTGTCCTTCCACTTTTCTTCCATGTATGGAGTAGCACACGGCTCTTGCTAGAAGCTGAGCAGTTGCTGACACCTACAGAACTGTGAACCAGAATAAACTTGTTTTCTTTGTAAATTATCCACCTCAGCTATTTTGTTACAGCAAAAGAAATGAACTAAGCAGAAGCTCTGAGGATTCTAATGGGGAGATGCTTCCAGTTCACCTCTTTCCATCTCCTGGGTACCTGACCTTGCTAAGCCAGATGCCTGAGTCCATCAGTTATTCCCATCTGGTTCTTTTCTCTTTAAGGACATGCCATGAATAGGTCAGCAGGGAAAGGGCTTGGGGACTGGATGTGTGAAATAACTAGAACACAGATGCTCACTGTATCAGTTAGCCTTTACTCCACAAATGCTGTGTAACAAATGACCCCAAAAATCCACCAGAAACCAACACTCACTTGTTCTCATAGACCTGCGGGCTGTTGGTTGGCAGTGCAGCCCTGATGGTCTTGGCTGGGCTTGGCCACAGCTAGGGTCAGCTGGTGGCTGTTCTTCCAGGTCCTCCTCCTGGAACCAGAAGACAGCCTGGAGTGTCCTCATCATGATAACCATAGCGGTGCAGGTAGAGACAGGCGGGCCTGGCAGGGCTAGCCATGACCAGCCACCAGCCTCTCTACCTCATACAGCTGGTCCAGTGGTCGCACGTCCAGTCCCAAAGTCAAGAGGAGGGAAGAGCACCCTGCCCCAGGGAAGGGCCCTGCAAAGCTCCCCATCTAAGGGCACAGCACAGATGCAGGAGGGATAGAGACTGAGGCCAGCAACACCAACTGCCACACTATTTGTCTCAGTGACGTCACCTGCTGTGGTGGGAATATGGTTTGTTCCCCCAAAGCTCACGTTGGGGCTTGGTCCCTTGGGTGGCAGCGTTGGGAGGTGGAGCCAGTGGTGGAGGTGTTTGGGTCACCAGGACTCTGATCTGCCTCACGCAGGGAGGAACGCTTTTCTCATGGGAATGGGCTAGGCGCTGAGGAGTGTGGCCCTCTTTCTCTGCTGCATGTGCCTACTCTCTGCTTTTGCGCTCCTGCTGCCGGATGCCATCTGCCATGTCACGATGCAGCCTGGGGCCCTTGCCAGATGTGGCCACCTGATCTTGAACTTCTCAACCTCCATAACTGTGAGCTCAACAAACCTCTTTTTCTTATGAAGTACCCAGTGTCCGGTATTCTGTTATAGCAATGGAAAGCAGACTAAAAGTTTCCTTTCACCTCTCCCAACCCTCCTGGGGAACAATAGAGCTAGAATGAATTGCAAGGCAGGAAAGTCACCATAGCTACAAAAGCCCCCTATACTTCTCCAGTGTCACCAGGAGGACAGCAGTCTCTTTCTTCCAGAGTCCAAAGCCCCCTCCCATGGCTACACTACCAGTGTAGACGAGAGAGGCCCCACCAAGTCACCACGACCCATTGGTTCTCATCATTCTAGAATGAGCTAGAATCAGTGGACTAAGACATGCCTGAGCCTGAAGAGTGGGCGATCCCTTGATTGACAGTCCAGGTCCACCTCCTGCCCCCAGCATCCTCCCCTCCAGGGTGCTATCAGGAGCTGGGCAGATCCTCCCTCCCTCTCTCCCTTCCTCCCTTCCTCCCTTTCTTGGTGCTGGGGTCTTGCACATGATAGGCAAGTGCTTTGCCACCGAGCTATGCTGCGGCCCTGATTTCTCTCTCTCTCTCTCTCTCTCTCTCTCTCTCTCTCTCTCTCTACTGGAGATCAAACCCACGGAACTCTACCACTGACCCACAGTCCCAGCCTTTTTTGGTTTCTTATTTTGAGACAGGGTCCTGCTAAGTTGCCCAGGCTGGCCTTGAGCTTGTGACCTCTGCCTCAGCCTGGGTCGCTGGGACTATAGGCTTGGCTGATTTTTTTCTCAACAGCATCCTGAGCCCAGGAGGGGGCGCCCTCACGTCCCTGGTTGCTTGGCTGGCTCCTCTTCCTGTCTCCACACTTCTTCTGGTTTAATAGATTTCTTTTTGGGCCCCAAACTCCAATCACAGGATGTGTTGGCCACTCCCGACATTTCTGGGGCAGCCCCTTCCTGAGCTTATGGGTGGGCAACCTGGGCCTCTGAGATTGGGTCACACTCCTGGTGAACCCCAGTCCCACCACAGATCTTGGGCAGCCCACCTTTCAGCCTCAGTTTTCCTACCTATGGAATAGGGATCGAAGAGCACCAGGAGCAAGCGAAGTCCCATGTGTACAGTGCTGGGCTGGCTGTGGCACTTAGTAGATGCTCAACAAATTGTCTCTCTCTTTGCTTTCTCCGGAGGCCAAACCTCTAAGAGAAGGGGCAGGCAGGGGTGTGGTGGCCGTCTGTGCTAACAGTCTCTGCAGGGTGAGTGAGGGGTTTGGAAGGCATGTCTTGATCCAAGACCTGGGGCAGGTGAGACTGCTGTGGGGAAGCAAGAGTCCCTCTTCCCCCTGAGTTCTGGGCCTCTCACTTGCACCAGGACCACAGTGCTGGACCCAGAGGTGCAGAAACCTCCCAGAGTCTCCTAGGTGGCAGGGAAAGCTCTGGTTCCCAAGTTTGCATCTTCTCCACCCCAGTCTCTGCTTTGACAGTGTCACTGGTCACAGTCTCAGCCACAGCATCCTAAAAATGCTTTCCACTTGGCCTCTCCCATCTCTGCTGCTTCTGTGACTCAGTTTCCTTTGACTGTCCAAGAGGATCAGAATCACGCGCCTCCTCGGGTGGTGTGTGGACGTGATGAGTTAAAACACAGGGCGGCTGAGGACCGTGTGGGACATGAGCCCTCACTTGCTACTATCACAGCTGTTATCATATTGGTGCTGGGGATCAACCCCAGGACCTTGCACGTGCTAACTGCTGAGCTGCACCCCCAGCTCTCTACCTGTTATTTCCACCATTACTACTAAAAATAAGATTTTCCAGAGAAGACTCTTGAATAATAATCTGCTACCAGATGGGGAGAGGCCATGCGGGGAACAAGTGGCTGCTAAGTCCAAAGATGAGTTTCATGTTTTTCTTTTATGAAAAAGACATGTGTCCACATTTGCTAATCCCTTCTAGGGGACCCTTGTCTGTTGCAATTTGGCTCTCCCAAAACAAAGCACCTAACACCTAACCTGCCTCATTGAGAGGAAGGTGTTTTTTTTTGTTTTGTTTTTTTGTTTTTTTTGTTTTTTTTTTGTTTTTTTTTTTGTATCAGGGTTTGAACCCAGGAGTGCTTAACTACTGAGCCACATCCCCAGTCTTTTTTTTTTTTTACTTCTTATTTTGAGACATGGTCTCACTAAGACAGGTGATTTTTAAACAGAATGAGAGTTGTGTTAGTCAGCTTTCTGAGACTATAACAAATATTGGAGATAATGAACCTATGAAGAAAAAAGGTTCTCTGGCTAAGTTTTGGAGGTTTCAGCCCATGATCTATTGGTCCTATTTCTTTTGGGCCTGTGGCAGGGCAGCACATCATGGGAGCAGGGGTGGTATGGGTGGAGCAAAACTGCTCCCCTCAGAAAAAGACATAGAGGAAAGGACTGGGATTCCACAATGCCCTTCAAAGGCATGCCCCCAGGAACATGAAGAACTCCCACTAGGCCTCACTTCTTAATGGCTCCACCCTCCACTCCACTGGTACCATGGGCTGGGGGCCAGGCTTCCAACACATAGGACTTTGGGAGCACATTTAAGATCCTGACTATAGCAAGAATGAAACTGCATTTTGAGAGAAAATTTCTTTCTGAGGTCACGGGGATTGAATTCAGGGGTACTCTACCACTGAGCCGCACCCCCAGATTTATTTTTTTGAGGCAGGGTCTCATTAAGTCACCCAGGCTGTCCTTGAACTTGTGATCCTTCTACTTGAGTTGCTGGGATTACAGGAATATGCCCTACCACACCTGGCGGGAAGAACGTTTTGAAAGCAGATGTTTGGAAACGTTTCCATTGTTATGAGCTTTTTTTTTTTTTTTTTGCCAAAAAGCCACAAAATATGTTTCCTTGTGAAACCTCTCCAATCTGCACACTTTTAAGAACTGGAAGACGGAAAATTCCAACCAATTTCGCATTCTTCCCAAGGAAGATTTTAAAGGCATGAATCTATTTGTTAAAAATACACACATTCCAACGTACTGATCTGTTTGGTGGACGGAAGGGTGGACACCAGGGAAAATGGATGGATATTAACCAAATCCCATGCAGGAGAGTTTCCTATTTGGTGATTGGGATTAAAATATGAGTACTGATATTAAAACAAAAAAGCATATCCAGTTGCACTGAGATCAGTAAAAAAATTAAGAATGATTAAATGAAAGTCAGAAGGGTTGTTGTACATGAAAATGAAAACATTTAAAATAGCGTTTGAGTTTTATGTTCTCCTTTATCAATTTCTCGGTTTTGCATACGCTTTGTATTTAGCTCATTTCTCTTGCATCGTTATGTAATGTGTAGGTATTTCTACCCCGGACGCCTCTGCCCCTAATCACTTTATTGGGTGTGGATCGCTCTCCCTGGAAGTTCAGGTTCTCGAGGTGGGTGGTCGTGCACCGGGCTCTGCTGGTCCCAGGATGGTCCCAGGATCGTCGCTCTGCTCTTGACCCCTAGGGGGCAGCAGAGGGAAGAAAACCACAGCCTCCGACGCTACCAGAAAATCAGCCGGAGGAGGGACTGCCCCAGACCACCCAAATCATCGTTTTTCTGTGTCCTAACCTTCTTCCGTGTCCCTCCCCAGAAATGAGATAAAATACTCCATCTGGAGACCCTGAGGACTGAGAAAGATCCCACCGAGTGCGCGGAACGAGGAATGGCACCCAAGGCTCATCAGGAGACGTGGGGCTTTAATTGGAGTCTTGTTTCGTTTGAGGGTGACAGAGAGATGGGCCATGCCACGAAAGGTCGAGGGGACCCGTGGTGGCCCTGGACTCTGCACCTTACCCTGCTCCTTCTTGAGACTGTTTTCCCAGCTGAGATCTGGGAGCCCTGGGGACTCGGGAAGAATCCAATAAAGCCTCAGTCACACTCCTTTGCCAATATACCTGACATGCATTTGGTGCCAAATCAGTGTTCACGGGCCCTGCCCTTTCTCCTCCTGCCCCTCACGTCAAGGTCAGGTGGAGTTCATGGTTGCTGAGCTCCCTGGGACACTGTACTGCAGGGCGAGCACGGTGGGGTTTGGCACCCTGGACGCCGCTGGGGTTCATCTGAGGTTTTTTTCTGCGCTCAGAACAGTCTCAGGACGGGCGTGAATCAGGGGGTGAGCGTCCTCCCATATCTCCAAGATGCCTCACCCACATCGGCCTGCCCCACCAGCTCCCAGAGCTGCAACAGAGCCCTGGGCACGTCATGCCCCCGCTCCGTGGTCATCCCTGGATCCCCACTGCTGAGGGAATAGAAGCAAAGCCCAGAGGCCTGTGTTCCAGGCCGAGACAGGAGCTCTCCCGACACCCGGCACTCCAGCCACACCTCGTTCCACGCCCCACCCCTTCTTCAAACAGGCCCAGTGCAGGCAGTGGACGCCACCTGTCCAAGTCACCCCAGTTTCCTCATCTGCACAACGGAACACAACGAACCCCTTATGGGTGGAAAGTGACAGCAGTTGGGGGACACTAGTTAGCACACACTAACGTCCCATCCCCACCCCTATTTTACAGATGAGAAAACTGAGGCCACGAGGGCGAGGTCCGGGAACTGGTCCAAAGATGTGCAACTCGGGTGCATTCCAAGGAGGACGTGAATCCAGACCTGTCCCATCTGCCCTTTTCTCATTCGTGTCTAGAGCGAGGGCTTAGTCCTGGTCTGTCTCCTTCGGGAAAATCCTCGTACAGGGCAGGGGCGAGGAAAACTTTTTGAAGATCCGGAAGAGCCACGACAGTTCCAAAGAACAGTCTGGGGGGCCGGGTGTGGCTCAGTGGCAGAAGGCTAGCCCAGCAGGTGCAAGGCCCTGGGTTCTGCCCCAGCACCCCACCCCACCAAAGGGAGCAGGCTGTGAAGTTCCAGCCAGTCGCTCTCTAATGGAGCTGGTTCCTTTCTCTGAGAATCTGCCCCGGGAGGCCTCTGATTGCACAGAGCTTCAGGACCCCTCCCTCCAGGGCCAACGCGCCCCGCTGGGCTGGCGTCTTAACTGGGGGAGTGAAGTGGGCATTAGGCAGAGGTACCTTGGGAGTCAGTGTTTAGAAAAACCTCTCTGATAATTGGAAATTGGCTAATCCCTTGCTATAATTAGGAGGGCCTGGAGGCCGGGGCCGCTCTGCTTTCCCAAGCTTTATTTTGAAGGTTTAAGAAACAGGAAGTGACTTCGGAAGCTCAGAAGCTGGCTGATGTCTTTGTAGCGGCCGACTCCAAGGGAAAGTCGCAAGTGAAATACATTTGGGACGTGTCCCTTCAAAGCACATTCGTATTTCCCAAAGAGTGTGAATTCATTATTAATGGCAACAATTTCTCTGGTACATTTTGTTGAACATAACAAAGTGCACAATTCCCTATTGTATGGCTTCGTGAGTTTTCGAGAACTGCACACACCTGTGTGATCAGCCCTCCAAAAGTCCCCTTGTGGTCCCTCTGGGCGGCTATGCCACTCCCTGAGGGTAACCATCAACCTGACTTTTGGCATCAACATTGGTTTTATGGAAGATGTTTTGGGCCTTGGTTCTGGGTTCTCAAATCTGACCGCCCGTGGTGATCTGAGAAGTATCTTTAATTCTGGAAGGGGCTGGTGGGTCTGTGGGCCCTTGTGCCCCCAAGCAGGGACATTTGCCGGTGTTAGTCAGACAAAGGCTCCCAGCCCGTAGGTAGGCAATTTGATCTTGCAAGAGAAGCTCAAGTTCAGATTTTCATGTGAGTGCATTAAATTCCATGCATGCACGATATGCCCAAATGAACCCCAATAGTACGTGTGACTATAAAGCACTAAGAGAAAACACTTTAAAAAAACGAAATCCCATGATTCTTGGATGCTGGCTACTCATGGAACTTTAGCACACGGCGGAGGCCAGCCACGTCCTGGCGGAACAGAACATGCCTTTGGGCCAGATTTGACCTTCAGACCGTCAGCGGGTGAACTGGAGGGTCTCCCAGGCTGGTGGGAGACAGGTGCGAAATCAGTGCAATTCAACCATTAACTGACATCTGTGGGGTGGGAGAGGGGTGACTGGCGGCAGGGACAGTTGGGGTGGGGGTAGGGAGGGCTGTGCCCTGGGAAGGGATGGTCAGGAGCGCCCAAGATCACCCAGGGTGAGAAGGGCCAGTGCTTTCCAGGCAGAGGCCCGAAGTCCAGTGGTTTTGGACCTGGGAGGATGGACCCAGGCAGTTGGGCGTAGGCTTGCTGGGGCTCTCTGGCAGCCGGTGCAGAGGAGGGGAGCCCACGTGGGGTGGCTGGGTCGGCAGGGCCCCCGGGGGCTGTCAAAGGGCCTTGACCTCTGCCAGTGGGCCAGGAGGGCCGTGGGCCTGGATTTCTGGCCTACTGAACAAACCCCACCTCCCACAAACTCCTGTCCGAGCCCAAGGTCATTACAACCATATCATTGTCTGGGATAAATATTCTCCTCTTGTCCCAGGTGCTTGCTGAGGATTCTGGACTCATTTCAGGAAGGGAGCCCAGAGGTGTCCCTCCCAGGTGCGGCCCCCACCCAGGGCTGTACCCCCAGCTCCAGGTACAAGGCCCAGCGGAAAGTCAGTCAGAATTCCAATGTTCTTGGCTGGGGCTGTAGCTCCTTGGTAGAGGGCACAGGCCCCGAGTTCCATCCCCAGCAACACAAATGTAAAAAGAATTTGACTATTTCCTATCCCTGTCCCCGCAATGAGATCTGCATCCATCCCCGGAAACGGCTCCTGCCGGACCAGACTTGCACCCCAGGGTCCATCTTTGAGCAAATCCTGCTGGATCTGCCTTTCAAACCAACTCAGATGGTTGGGGGTGCAGCTCAGTGGTAGAGTGCTTACCTAGCCTGTGTGAGGCCCGTTCTACCCCAGAACCACCAAAAAAAAAAAAAAAAAAAAAAAAAAAAAAATCCAGAATGTCAAGGTCACCGCCACCACCCTGGTCCGAGCCCTCGGCATCGCTCCAGTCCCCTGGCTGGTCTCAGCTTCCACACAGCAGCTGGAGGTCCTCTCCTACCCCAAGTTAGGGTTAACTCCCCTCTGCCAGGACCCTCTGTGGGCTTCTGCTTCACTCAGTAGATGCCACAGTCCTTGTAATGGCCACCCAGACCACTGTGCTCTGTCCCCCTCCCCTGTCACCTCTCTGACCTCTTCTGCTCTGCCCCTTGCTCACTCTGATCTGCTTACCCCATAGGGCCAGCAGGCTCCACCCTCAGGGCCTTTGCACTTTCTGTCCCCGGCAGATACCCTCATGGCTCCCTCCCACACCTCCTTCAAGTCTTTGCTCCAATGTCACCTTCTCAATGAGGTCTTCCTCGAAGCTGTCCCCGTGTCTATCCCTCCCTGCTGTATTTTTCTCTGTGACCCTTAAGGCAGCCTCAAAGATTCTTTATTGGTACTGGGATTGAACCCAGGGGCACTTAACCACTGAGACACATCCCAGTCCTTTTTATTTTTTATTTAGAGACAGGGTCTTGCTAATTTGCTCAGGTCCTCACTAAGTTACTGAGGCTGACCTCAAACTACCCATCCTCCTGCCTCAGCCTCCTGAGCCACTGGGACACAGGTGTGTGCCATTGAGCCCAGCTAAAGTGTTTTTATTAAGGTTGTTTGTGTTCTCTTTTCTCCCAGGTGCCAGCCACACGGTGGATGCTCTGTGAGTGGATGGGTTTCTTTTCTTTTTCTTTCTTCTTTTGTTTGGTACTGGGTACTGGGTACCCAGGGGCACTTTACCACTGAGTAAGTCTTCAGTTTTTTATTTTTTCATTTTTATTTCAAGACAGGATCTTACTAAGTAGCTTAGGGCCTTGCTAAGTTGCTGAGGCTGGCATTGAACTTACCATCCTCCTGCCTCAGCCTCTAGAGTTGCTGAGGTTACGGGTGTGCACCCCCATGCTTTAACTACTGGGTATTTCTTAAGAGAGCGTGTGATCCCTAAATTCTAATTCTCTGGGTTTTCCTAGCTTTGTATACCCAGGACAGGGTTCCTAATGGGAAGGGCATTGAGTCCTGCCACCTATAACACCAACCACAGTCTCAAACCCAAAGAAGTGCCACATCAAAGCACAAATCTGGGGGACTGCCTTTCAGATGTGTACAGGTGCTACCTTGATAAATATTGCAAACCCGTTTAAAATTGCTGCTGGGTTCCTTGTAGCTATTTGGCCATGATACATCTTCTCTTTCATCCAATACCCTCAACACCGTCATTATTACACGGAGGGCCTTCCTGTTCAAATAGTTGGGAACCCCTTTGCCTAGGGCCAGAAAAGGGCTCTAATAAGCAAGGGTAGAGATCCCTGGCCAGTCTTCTGGCCAGTTCCTGCCAGAGACATTGCCCACAATGCTTCACTCTCACCTACCCCCAGGCAGAGTGGCAGCAGCTGACAGCGAGCAGGGACCCCCCCCACAGGAGTGAGGCAATTCATAATCCCGTTCACCTTGAATTCTGCAAGTCCCACCACTTGGCGAGCTGGGGGTAGCTGGAACAGTTCAGCATGGGCAGAATTCAAATTAGCCTTTGCAATCAACATGAGATTAATTGCCGTACACCCTGGGCATCTGGTCACTGGAGCTCAGAGCAAATGCCCGTCTCAGGGTCAAGGTGGGGATGGAGGTGTCACAGGTGGGCACTCTCACTTGGCACGAGCTGTCCTGCAGTGGCTTATCTGAGTTTGTCAACTCTCTTGGTCCACCTGTTAATAATCGTGGCTGGAATTTGGTGAGTGCCCACTTGTGCCAAGTGCTTTTTGGGTGGCATCACTTCATGCCAGTAGGCCATCAGACCCGTGGGATGTGCCTCTGAGGTGTATTCCTCCCCTTTTTATAGATATGGAAATTGAGGCTCAGAGAGGTCAAGCCACTTGTTCTAAGTTACACAGCTGGTCAAGCCCCAGATCTGTTTGACCTCAGTCAGTACGATTGACCACTCGGCCCACCCGACCTTGGAGATTCCGAGGTGGCAGCCAAGTTGCTTTGCCTCTGCAGGGCACCCCAGCCTGGTGGCTACAACTCTGTGTCTGGCACGGGACCTCCTTGGGTCATGCTGTTCAGGACTTCAAGTGGGGACAACCTGTTGTGGGACTGTTTTTCTTACCCTACACTTGGGACCTCTCTTGGGTACCTCTGTGCCTTGAAAGAAGCCCAGATGACTGGCTCCTCCTGAGAGCAGGCTGTCCTCAGAGCTGGAGGTGACCTAGGGCTACACAAACCTTTCAAACTCTCCGACCAGCATTCCTGGCAGGGCCCCCCTCCTGTCCTGTTTTGTACCTCCAGGTCCGTCCCCGGTGTCTTTCAAGCGGGTCCTACAGTTGCCTGGCGGTGGGAAGCCCTGTCTACAGCTCAGGCCCTTTGGAGAACTCCTTTTTCTGGGTCTGATGTGAGGTTTCTTTCTGGGGGTGGGGGGCTGCTGGTCCATGTCCCTGGTGGGCAGCCGCGACAGGCTCTGTCCTTGTTTTCCACCCGCAGGGCCTCTCTGGGTCTGAGTGAGGTGCGCCCCCACTCCGGTGCCCGGTTGCGTTGCCCCATGTCCCCATGGGGATTCTCTTTGGGAGCGCCTTGCCTAGAATTCTCCTTGCCTGTCAGACTCTCCACTCGGGTGCGGGTCTCTTTCGGGGGCGGCCCTTCTCTCCCACCTCCCCGCCCGCGCCCGCCGTGGGGCGCCCCCTCTCCCGTGCGGGCGGGCGCCGGAACAGTGTCGCCGGCCGCCTGCAGGTGTCTCCCCACGGAGGGGCGCGCGTCCCTGCGCCGTGGCCGCTGCCAGGCGCCAGCAGCTCCTCGCCGAGGTGCACTCGCGCTCCGGGCTCCGGGCGCGCCGGGTCCGCTCCGCCGCTGCCGCCCGCCGCCCGCGCCCCCCGCGCGCTCCGCGTCCCCCGAGCCGCGCCCCCAGCCCGGGGGGGCCATGGGCCCGCGCCGCGTCCGCCGCCGCCGATCGCAGGCGCCCGAGCCCCGGGGCGCGGCGGGCAGCGGCCACTGACGCGGGGCGCCGGCTGCCAACTTCGCGCGCGGAGCTCCCCGGCGGCGCGGTCCCGGCGGCGCGGGCGGCATGAAGACGAGCCGCCGCGGCCGAGCGCTCCTGGCCGTGGCCCTGAACCTGCTGGCGCTGCTCTTCGCCACCACCGCCTTCCTCACCACGTACTGGTGCCAGGGCAAGCAGCGGGTGCCCAAGCCCGGCTGCGGCCAGGGCGGGAGCGCCAACTGCCCCAACTCGGGCGCCAACGCCACGGCCAACGGCACCGCCGCCCCCGCCGCCGCCGCCGGGAACGGCCCCCCTGGCGGCGCGCTCTACAGCTGGGAGACGGGCGACGACCGCTTCCTCTTCAGGAATTTCCACACCGGCATCTGGTACTCGTGCGAGGAGGAGCTCGGCGGGCTCGGTGAGTGCGCGGCGGCGGGCTCGGCTCCGGCTCCCCCGGGGCTGTGCGGCCCCGGCGGCCCGCGCCCCAGCGCCGCGCTCCGTGCTCCAGGCAGGCGAGGGGCCCCGCGCCGCGCGGCCACCCGGAATCCAGCGCCCCGCAGGGCTGGCTGGACCGCTGGCGGGGGACGCGCCTCTGCACGGTCCGGGGGCCGGGATGCCGGGCGTACGGGACGCCCCGCCGTTAGCGGATGGGGCAGAGCTCCTGCCCGGTGCCAACGCCGGGGGCGGCTGTGGGGACCGTGCCGCGCCCTGGGGAGGCGCGTCTCCCCGGCACCCACCCCAGCTGCGGGTCGGAGGGGCGCGCGTTCCTTTCCCCGCTTGAACTCATCTCCACGCTCCCCACCCTCTCCCTCCACCGGGTTCTGGATCCCCCACACCCGCCCCGTCGCGCCTCCGGGGGTGGTGGCGGTGCAGGGGGCTTTGCAGCGGGCTGCCCTCCCATGGCAGATCCGAGGAGCCAGGAACTCGGGGTCAGTCCCCTACCCCATCTCCTGCTGCATTAAGCTCCCAGGCGGGCTTGGGAAGCACGGGAGCGGAGATGGGGGCCGTCCCGGGGGCTCCCGGGAACCGGAGGTGCCCAGAAGCACCCGTATTGCCAGAAGCCGGGGGACCCTTGGTATCTCGCTCCCCTCCTGGAATAGGATGCGGCTAGAGGGAAACCTGCAGGTGCGAGGATGGGACAGCTCCGCACACTTGGGGAGTCGGGGAGGACTTGGGTTAGCACAAGGCTCCTGGGAACTGGGGCTGGCTTTTCAGGAGGCAGATCCGTACCTCTTCCTCTGTCCTCCCCGTGGCAGCCAGGGCTGGAGGGAGTGTCCCCAAGGCAGGCGGACGTAGGGCTCAGGAGACAGCTGCCGAGGGGGTTTGCTGAATAGTGGGAGGTGCTGGCCCCACAGGACCGGGCGCCTCTGACATGGTGTGGCTCCGGGGACCCCCCTGCGTGAGTGGACCTCTTTCCCCAAGGTTAAACCTCCTCCTTGCATGCAGATCTCTTCAAATGGACTTGGCGTGTGTGACTCAAGGGTACGTGGAGTGGACACAACAGCCAAAATAAGCCCTTAGCTTATTGGGCTGGCCTCCAGGCTCGACCCACCCACCTGCGCGGCAGGGTCTCTGGGTTTTCTCAACATGGCTTCTCCTCACCACCCTAGGGCAGTCTGAGGTTCCCTGGGGCCTACCTGCCTTTGGTGCCTAGGTTTTGTTCCCTCTCCCCAGGATGTCCCACTGTGAGGGCCTCACTGGATGGTCTCATTCCCAGCTGCAGTGCCTAGCACACAGTAGGCCTTCGATACATGTTTGCAACATAAACATGTTAATTTGCAGAATGGAAACGTTGGCTGGGACCTGGGGATGACGAACTGGAGGTTTCTTGGGCTGCCGTGTTGTCCTGTCTTGCTTCTGGGGGTGCCCCACTGAACTTCTCTGGGACTTCACCTGAGTCATGCCAGCCACCTGTCAAAGACACAATGTGTTTGAATAGGGTCCTGCCCTAACCAGTTCCACCCCATCAATTCATTTCTGGGGTGCAGTCAGAACAGGAGTAGTTCCTGTGGCATGTGACAATACTAATAAGAAAAATCGCCCTCAGAGCTGTTTTGGCAACATTCCCTGCGTCCTCCTCCCACACCAAGGCCTCCCACACAGTGTTGGGAGGTCCCTCTGCACCCTTTGGAGCAGAGGTCCCCTTAATTCTTTTTCCAAGTTCAAGAATATGTTTCCGAGCTCCGGAGACCTTCCCTGCCTCTAGCCAGGTTTCTCCTTCCAGCAGAAACCAGCCTCCTCCCTGTGCCCACCTTGGAAATACCACACCGTGTCTTGTCTGTGGCAGTCCCGTTGTCCTGTCCCTGCCTCTGTGGAGCATCCAGGCCCACACTGGCCAGCTGACGCCTTTTGATTATTTGCAGTCTCTCCTGACCACTCCTGAGGGTCGCCGTCTCCCCGTAGCTCACCCATGCCCGACCTGTGTGGGGCTCACCTGTGTCCAACCTGTGCGCCGCCTTTTAAAAAGGCATCCATCGAAAGTACTTAAGAACGACCTGAGCTCTGCTGGAGGGGCCTCTGCCCACGTGGAGACTTCTCGCCTGAGAATCTCGCTCAGTCCCGGCGGCCACCTCGGGGGCAGGCACTTCTAGGGGCCCACCTTTCAGGTGACAGTTTGCGACTCAGGGGTTTCTGGTGAGGGATCCCACATCCTCTTTTTGGAGGTGGAAAGAAGTCAGAGGGAAGCAATGTGGGAAGAGGAGGTCTGGTGGGGGTCAGAGGGGGCCTCTGGGGACAGCTGACGTGAGACCCCTTGGTCCTCAGTGAGTGGAACATGGCGGCACCTTCATTTCCTGGGCAGGTGAAATGGACCACATCTTCCTCTTCGTTCTTGGAGATTCCCAGCGTTCCTCCCTGGGAGCTTGGGAAACAGTCCTGGCTGGCTTTGTCCTTGCTGGTGGGATGTCTGGGGGCTCCACGCCAGCGTGGGCGGCTTCTGCTGCGGATGCCACAGCACCCAGGCGGCCGGCCTTCTCCAGCACTGGGCCTGAAAGGGTGTGGAGAAGTACCTGGCTGCAAACTTTGGTTGCCATGACAACCTGTCTTCTGGGTCTGTGACCATTTTATTCTTCCTCCAAGAGAAAAAAAAAACATCCCAACATCACCTGAAAAAAAAAAAAAAAGCCATAAACCCTGCCTCCCCCTGTCCCCCCAGGACAGCGGGGCCAACTTCCTCCCTCCCGCCTGGAAGCTTCGGCAAAGCCGTCGCCCCTCTGTGTCACACATACACTCGGGAGGGGTGTGCAGAGTCCAGCCTCTCCGTGGGAAGCAGCCGCTCCAGGGCCTGGTGGCCACTTCTCTCTGATCTCATCTGTCCCCACAGGGGTCATTTCCCCCACCCAGGGCAGCCCCGGGAGATCTGCTGAGCCCCCTTCCCACACTCCAAGTCGCCAGCCTTGGCAGAGGCAGCCGCTGCCAGTCCTAAACAGACACACTTTCACCAACTGGCACAAAGAATCCTTTTCTCCTTCCCGAGGAGGAAGGGGCGCGGGTGTCCTCGCCCAGGCAGGGAAGGCTGGCCTCTGTGCAGAGTCGCCCAGACCTTCCTGGGTGCTGGATCTCTCTGCCGGTTCAGAGGCTCGGCCAGGCTCGCTGGGGGCAGAGGTGGGCATGCTGGCCGGGCGGGACGGGGAGGCAGAGTCAGGGACGGAAGGGAGGATGAAGCCTGGGGAGACGGGTGGCGGAGGGAGTGCTGGAGCAAACCGGTGGCCTGGGAAGACTTCTGGGAGCACTGGGGCTTGGGGGGCTTGGGGGGCTTGGAGAGAGGACAAGGGAGCGCAGGTCACAGGTGGGCCGCAGGAGGGGGGATGACGACTCAGGAGGGACCTCAGCTGGGAGCTCGTGTACCCCACGAAGCAGAGGCCCCACGGGTGGTCCTGGAGACCCTGGGGAAGGGGCCGGCTTGGGGTCTGACTCTAGAGCCCTCTCCCCTGTGGGAAGGTGGGCGATGGTCCGGCTGGGATTCCGTGAATAGTGCAGGCAGCTCACCGCCACCCTGCTCCGTCCGAGTCACCTGCCTCTCTCCCCTGGACACCTGCAGCGGCCTCCCACCCCTGCCGGAGCCCGCTTCTGCTCCCGTGGGTTCTCCACCTGAGGCATCCTCAGATTCTGCCCATGCACAGCACCCTCCCAGGGTCCTTCCTCACACCCAGAGTCCAGCCAAGGCCCCCACTGGACTCCCGTTGCCCCCTGGATCTCTGCCCTCCTGCTACTCTGGCCTCTCCAACACCTGGGGCCCTCTGCCTCAGGGCCTTTGCACTGGCTCTTCCCTCTGCTCTTCCCCCAGGTCCAGCCAAGACCATGTCCTGAAAGTTTTAAGAGTCTGGGCTCAAGCCGCTCTGACTGCCCTGCCGGCACGTGTTCTGCTAAAGTTTCCTCCTGACTTCCTGCCCTCGGCCTGGTGCCCACCTCACTCCACCTGCCCACCCGCTTCACGAAGGTGGGGATGGCTTTTCATGGGCAGTGTCGGCCAGGGGTTCCCCAGGGCTCAGGACACGGCACACAGTAGGTGCTCAGTGAATCGTCACCCTCGAACTGAACTGAATGGCCGTCAGTTCTTCCTGGGACCCTGGGTTTTTTCTTATGGTGCAGCAAGGAGGGGACCCCTGGGCTCCCCCTTGCAATGTAGGGCCCACTCCCCACTCCTCTTCCTTGGGTTGGGGACTGAGTACAAGGACCCAACGATGTCCTCTGCCCGGGGCTTCCAGAGCCTGGGGTATGTTGGTGTGAAGTTTAGACAGGCTTCACGTTGGGAGCTCCCATGGGCAAAGACTTGGACTTGGAAGCTAGTGCCGTAAGCCCTCAACAAGCGCTACTTCCTGTCATTCCAACAGTGGCAGGTGCCATGGTGACCCCCACTTTCCTGCTGAGGAAACTGAGGCACAGAGAGGCAAAGCAACTTACCCAAGGTCACACAGCTGGCAAATGGCAGACCTGGGGTGTGCCTGGAGGCGGCTGTGCTGCTTGCTGCTGCATGCTCACCCTGGCCTGACTCCGTCAGCCTCCCTGGGCTCCTCCAGCCAGTCTTGCTGGGAAGAGCACTGTGCTGGGAGTCACGAGCCTGGGTTTGGCTAGATTTGGCTGCCAACTTGCCAAGTGGATTTTCAAAAGTCACACTCCTCTCTCTCTTTCTCTGGCCTCTTCTTTCCTCAGGTGTGAAATGAGTATTTAAAAAAAGATTTTTTTTTTTTTTTTCCTGGAAGTTGAAGGTGGCAGAGCACCATCCTTGTGACCACAGGCTTTGGAGTCAGGCAGGCTGTGTGGCCTTGGGTAGGAGATCACCCTCTCTGGGCCTCACTTTCCTTGGCTGGGGCACGGGGATGATGCTGTTTGCCTTGGGATGGAATCAGATGGCACTGGCTGGGTGCCTGTGGGTCAGATCTGAGCCACGTCTGCTCTGTGAGCCCCTGAGAGTTTACAGCGTCCCCCAGCCGTGCCGGCTCCTGGGAATGGGACGCTTCATAGAAACATCTGGATTCATGGCTCTTCTCAAACACCTGGCGGGTGTGTCCGTGCTCAGACCTGGGCCTACGGAGTGGCCGCGGTCCTGCAGGGGTGTCCACGGTGTGCCCACCACTCCTCCTCGTTGCTGCCCTTCCAGGACTCAGGCCCTGAGACACAGGGTCCTCCGAGACCCTGCCGTCGCCCCACATCTGGCCCCTGGAAATCCGGTCAGTGCCTTCTTCCAAGTCCAGCCCAGCCTGGCCGTGCCCAGCCAGCTGCACCTGTCTGTGCCACACGGGGCCCCGCTCCTGCCCTTGGTCCCCTTGGGCTGTTCCCACCCAGAGCCAAGGAGTCTTGTTACACCCGGTGGGCCACCTCCGCCCTGCTCGGGACCCTCCGAAGTCATCGGTCACACCGGGCCAGAGCCCACCGCTTCCAAGATCGGCAGGGCGACCCATCCCACACTCTGACCTCTCTGCCAGTCCCTCTGCCCCACGCCAGCCTGCACTGGCCCCGGAACAGGCTGAGGTGTTTCTACCTCAGGACCTTTGCACTCCCCGCCCTCAGTGACTGTCCTGCAGGCACCTCCCTTCCCAGGCAGGGCTTTGCTCAGATGAGCTCCAGTCAGTGAGGTCTTCCTGGGTGACCTGTCTAATCGGTGGCCTCATGGTCCCCAGCACGGCCCCTCCTCATCCCCGTTGCTCTCATTGCTGTTGTCACCCCCGGCCTTCTGTGTCATCTCCCTCTCCTCCTGGCTCCCCAAGGCCAAGCTCCACCCCTGGCATATTTGGGATTCTGGGGACATCTGGGGCTTATGTGTGCACGGGACCTGGTCTCTATGCTCCATGCCATTGTCCCCAGGACTTCTTCCCTCCTCCCTCGCTGCCTTGCTCCCAGCTGGGTACTGGCTAGGACCTGCCTGCCAGCCCCTGCCTGCCCCTCGGCCTCCTCTGGTCTCCCCTCTGCTCGCTGCTGCGCCACAGCCTTGTTCACCTCCCTGTAGTTCCTGGCTGCACCGGGATCTTTGCTACCTCAGGGCCTTTGCACCTGCCTGTCCCTCACCTGGAATTCCCTTCCTTGGTTCATGCAAAACTGGCGTCTTCCATCCCAGCTGCTGGGTCCCCCATGTGTCCTCCCACTGCCTGCACCACCAGCTGGCATCGCCTGTTTTGCATTTCTGCACGCGTTTACCTCACCAGAGCAGAAACTCAGACCCCGTGACCCTCAGTAAGTGACGTGACACTTTGATGGGCGAGCCTTACCCTGAGACTCCGGCCTCAGGGTGTCCCTGGCCATTCCCTGGAAAGTGCACATGACCTTGGAAAGGTCCTACTGAATGAAAAGCAATTTTAGGAAGTGAGCCATTGAGGGCCACCAGGAGGCCCAGGTGGGAGAGAGGGGGACTGGGTGGGACCAGCAGACCAGGGCAGACTCCCTCCTGGGCTGTGGGGAGCTGCATTCTGGGGTGGCATCCAGGGCTGCAGGACCCCTGGGTTCTGCTCATCCAACCCTGACCAGAGACCTGGACAGGTTCTCAGGGGTCTCGTTGTGGTCCGGTGGGGACTGTGGTCCAGAGCAGAGGGAGCCAGTTTTCCCAGATATTCTGGTGGATGGGGGAGACGCAGCTCTCGGTTTCCTCATCGGAAAAGTGGGGATCATCCCTTGGACGGTTCCTCCTGCGTTTCCTGGTTGCTTCTATCGACTACAGTTGGGAGGCCACGATCTGTGTCCAAAAATAGTCCATTGACTCCAAAAACGAATGCAATTGCTGTGTCCCTTGCACTCTGGCTGGGTGGTGATGGCTGGCCCCAAACTGCCCAACTCAGCACTTTTGGGTGACAGGGTTGCAGGAGCCAGGCCCCTTCCCTGGGGCTGTCAGTCTTTCCTGGTGGTGGGGAGGAGGTCTGGGAGCCTGAGCTTGGCTTCTGGAAGCAGAGGTGGGGCGGGCTGGTAGGCGCATGCTAGGCAGGGGCAGTGCCCTGGAGGCGGAGCCCAGGCGGGGGCGGGGCCCTGGAGGCGGAGCCCGGGCGGGGGCAGGGCCCTGGAGGCGGAGCCCAGGCAGGGGCGGGGCCCTGGAGGCGGAGGCTGGGCGGGGGCGGGGCCCTGGAGGCAGAGCCTGGGCAGAGCCCTGGAGGCGGAGCCCGGGCAGGGGCACTTTGTCCCAGTCTCCCCCGGGAGTGAGTCAGAGGCGGCCACAGGGAAGGAGAGGAGATGAGACGTGGTGAGGGGTGACAGAGACGCGGTGGGAGGATCACACAGCCAGAAAGGGCGAGAGAGAGAAAGACACACACACACACACACACACACACACACACACGGGACACACAGGTGTGTGGGCCCGCGGGGAGGGTCTGGCCTGAGCTGGAGAGGAAGGAGGGAGGGGAGCTGGAGTAGCCCCTGGTGGGGGAGCACCTGTCCCTGTCCCTAGCGGCTCTTTCCCTGGAAGGTTTTGTGCAGGCCTGGCGGAGGCCCTGCAGGGAGACCCTGCGTGCAGGGCTGGCTGGTTGAGGCCCAAGGCAGGCGGAAGGGGAAGAGAGGCCAGGCCCTCCGCCCTCGCCTCCCTCTCTTGGTGGCCCAGGCAGCTGGGGCCACTCCCTTACCGCCCCCCACACCACCCAGCAGCCCTGGTGGCCACGGTGGCCACGGTGGCACTGTGTGTCACATGGAGTTTGAACAGTCATAAAAACAACCTGGGAGGACAAGTGTGGGGCCCAGGGCATCACCCACACTCTAAGTGAAAGTGGTGGGGGGCAGCAGCTTGCGACAAGTCCCTCAGCTGTGGCTCCTTCCCTGGGCTTCCACGCCCTGGCCTTCGGAAGAGGGAGGAGGAGGCCGCTGCTTGTCGCTCCTGTGCCCTCTTAGACGCCCTTCGCCCAACGCCTGTCCCTCCTGCCAGCCTTGACCCAGCAGTCCCCCCAGGTCCCAGCTCCAGAGGTCTCTGGGTGGCCCCGGAAGAAGCAGAGATAGGGACCTGACGCAGGCTGACCTCTGAGCCAGCGACCGGCCCCAAGGCCGGGCCAGGCCACAGTGACCACCCGCGGAGCCAGTGGCTCCCGACCAGCTGGTTCCTTGCTCAGGGGTCGTGTCCCTCGCGGGTCAGCTGGGCTCTGTGCAGCTGCCTGGCGGGGGACCCAGGGAGGCTGGTTTCCGTGGCTGGCTGGCAGGAGGTGCGTTAGGCTTGTGTGGTTCTGCAGTCACGCCTATGGCCAGAGCAGGTCACTCGCCACGTCTGGCCTCCCCGGGAGGATGGCTGCCCTGTCGTCCGCCTAGATAGCAGAGAGCCATGCAGGCAGTGGGCGCCCAGTGACCCCTGCCACACCCTGCCCACCTGCCCTGTCTCAGCAGATGACAGTCTTCGACCCTGTCCCTCACCCTGCCATCCCAGCCATCACCAAACCCGGTCGGTTCTTATGCCCAGCATCCAGCCATTTCTCAGGGTCCCTGCCCCCTGGCCTGGGCCTGCACCCTTCTTGCCTGGATTGCTCCAACACCCCCTCATAGCCTTCCTGAGCCTCTTTGCCCCACATTGTCTGCTGAGTCATCTACTGCCCAGTGGACAGAGTCTCTGTGCTCAAACCCTCCCATGGTCACCTCCTTGCTCTGTGGAAATACAAAGTTCTCCCAGTGGTTATGAGACCCATCATGGTCCCGCGGCCCTCGGCCTCCCCTCCCACTCTGCTCTTCTCTGCTGTAGCCAACGGTCCCTGTGAAGGTCTCTCACGGCCCCAGACATGTGCCTGCCTCAGGGCCTTTGCACTGGCAGTTTCCATGACCTGAAACTTTTCTCCCAATTTCTACTCAATTGCTTTGCTAAAATGTTCCCTTTCGAGTGCGGTCTTTCCTGGCCATGTGTAAAATTACAGCATACTGTATTCCACACAGCCTCATTTTTTTTTTTAAGAATGCTTCTCCCCACTTGACGGGCTGCCAATCACCGGATCTACCTCAGTGCTCTGGTGATGTGCAACCCGGCTTCGGCAATCGCTGCGAACATCAACCCTTTCTTCTGTGATGAGGAAAGCCAGGTCTCTGCAGGGAAAGGCCTTCAGACCACTGGCCCCCAGTCCCTGGCAGAGCCGGTGGAGGCACTGAGGCCCTTTCCCTCTGTCCTGCTTTCCAGTTGCTGCCCCTTGGTTATCTCTTGGAGATCGGCAAGACCTTGACCTTCAATTTTATGACACACCTGTTTGTCAGAGTGGCTGTTATTTATTTATTTTTGTTACCAGGGATTGAACCCAGGGGCACTTAGCCACTGAGCCATGTCCCCAGCCCTATTTTGTATTTTATTTAGAGACAGGGTCTTGCTAAGTTGCTTAGGGCCTCACTAAGTTGCTGAGGCTGGCTCTGAACTCAAGATCCTCCTGCCTCAGCCTCCCAAGCTGCTGGGATGACGTGTGCCACCTCACCTGGCAGAATAGCTAATTTTAAAAAACTGCCCCCATTTCTTCCTCTCCCCCACAACTGAATTTCCGGGACTGGTTGGAAATGGAGAGAGCTGGAATTATCCAGAAGGGAACGCTCCCAGTTCCCGTCTGCATGTCTTTGTCCTGGGTTTCCTCAGGGCGCAGGGGAGTCTGGCCGGAGAGGCAATGGGAAGCTCTTGTCTCAGAACTCACACTGGGCTCGCGGAGCCCCCACCAAGGCCACTGTGCGCCGAGTGGTGGCAAAGCCGGCACAGCCCCATCTCCAGAAGGGGACAGAGGGTGAGGCTGGGTCTCCTAGTGACTGTAATTCGGGTGGCTCCAGATTCAGGCACTCGGAGAGTCAAGGGCGCAGTCAGACACCAGGAGGAGGCCCGGGCTGCCGGCCTCCATGTTCTGAGCCGGCGCAGCCTCTGACTGTCAAGCCTTCTTGAAGTCCTCCCTCTGAGGGAGACGGAGCGGATTCCGAGACCCGTGGCCAGATTTCCACGTGCGAACTTGCAGCCCCAGTGGTTCTGACCGGGCAGAATTTTCCAGAAGTTGTTTGCATCTTGGGAGAGATTTTCTGGAAGCAGCCTCGTCTCTTTAGTCTTCGCCCATTTGTTTATTTCGTCATGTTTACTGAGTGCTGTGCTGAGTCCTCTGCTGAGCAAACCTGATTACCAAAGTTCCTGCCCCAGGGACTCCAGTGGGGAGAGAGAGAACACTCACGTTAAGGCGCAGGCAAGCCGCGACTTCCCTGTCACACCAGAGCTACAGGCCTTACCAGACAGCTCTTGGGGGGGGGGGGTCTTTTTCCCCTTTTTTTTTTTTTTTTGTTCCAGGGATTGAACCCAGGGGTGCTTCACCACGGAGCCACACC
The DNA here is from genome assembly GCF_902686455.1 of Sciurus vulgaris. NCBI lineage: Eukaryota > Metazoa > Chordata > Mammalia > Rodentia > Sciuridae > Sciurus > Sciurus vulgaris. The sequence continues at coordinate 21,003,899 of NC_136479.1, read as the reverse complement.
CCAGCCCTTGTAATCTAATATTTATTTAGTAGGGTCTCGCTGAGTTGCTTAGGGCCTGAGTTGCTGAGGCTGGCTCTGGGCTCTTGATCCTCCTGCCTCGGCCTCCCAAGCCGCTGGGATTTCAGGGGTCAGGGTGCGACCTTTGATAGGGAGTCCGGGAAGTGGTCTTTAACGAGTGACATTTGCACTGAGACCTGAGTGGGCAGAAGGTGGCAGCCACACAGAGTTCTGGGGGGACATTCGGAGCAGAACGAGTTTGTCCTTGGTGGTTGTTCACTTCTGTTTTTTACTTCCGGAGTGAGTTTTTAGTGGGTCGTGTATTCTTAGAAAATCATTTTTTTTCTACCCTCAAGAGTTTCTAATCATTTGCATAAAATTGGGCATAGCATCTTCTCAGGATTAAAAGAAGGACACCTCTTTTCGATGCCGTTTCCTCTCCTCGCCCCTCATCCTGTGTATTTGTATTTTCTTTTTCTTCGTTTGTCCTGTTCAAGTCCGTTGCACTTGCCGGGGACCCTGGTGGGATTTTTCTGGAGCCCTGTGGAGAGTGCAGACTGGCCGAGGTCTCTCCATGGATCTGTCCTGAGACCGGGTGTCCTCGGTGGAGGTTCTGACGGTTTGTCTGTCTCTCCTTTCTTCAGTCCACTCCAGGGACAGCTTGGCTCCCGCAGGGTCCTCCACTGCCCCTCCACACTCCCTTTTAAAGTGCTGGTATTCCTGTATTTATTAACTGTTTAAATTTTCTGATTTATCCTTGTTTTCTTTTGGCCTGCGTCTCTGAGGTTTGTATTGGTAACATTCTCAAGTTTTTAGGTTGAGAGCTTTGTTTTCGTAGTACAAGATAACAAATGCATTCAAAGCTATGAATTTGCCTCTGACTACCACTTTGGTCCTATCCCATGAGTTTTAAAATGCCGGGTCTTCTTTGAAATGATTTTCTAAAGATTCTGCAATTGCAAGTTGTGAAATTTTAGTTTTGTTATTTCATAGGTCCAAGGATAATTTAGTAGAGCATTCAAAAATTTCCCAGAGCTTTGTCTCATTGCTTAAATTTTTGTCATTAATTTTAAACTTTACTGAATGATAGAGAAGGAGGTGTGATTTCTGCTTTGTATATATATATTTTTGGTAAATATTTTATTTGAAGAATTAGATATGTTCCCTGAGGAAAGTTTCAAGCAGCTTTATACATAGTATTATTTAATGACTTTATACTGCTATTTATTCATCTTTGCTCTCTTGATCTTCATAAAGAAGAAGTGTTATGTCAAAACCTTTCTCATTAGTAGACTTCTTTCCATTTTAACTTGCATTTCTCATAGTTTTCGTTTTTATAAACTTCAGTTCTATATTATTTAATCACAAAAAGATTTGTGACAGTTATATTTTCATTGCAGAGCTGTGGGTTTTATCTTGTGTCAAGATAAAATGACCATGTTCCCCTAGTGAATGCTTTTTATTTCAAATTCCATTTTTTTATCTTTTAATATTGCTAGCCCTGCATTCTTCTGCTTGTGTTCCCTTGATATGTCTCTTATTAGCCCTTTTTTATTTTAACTTTTCGATGTCTCTTTGTTGGGTGCAAATCTGGCAAGAACAGTTGAGTTAGCTTTCTTTCTTTTAGTACAACCTGAGGGTCTCAACCAGATAATATTTATTTCTACAACAAATACATTTGGTCTCACTTCTTTCTTTTATTTTGGTGCTGGGGTTTGAACCCAGGGCCTCGTGGGTGCCAGGCAAGTGCTCTACCATTGAGCCTTAACCCTAACCCTTTACTTCCTCATTTTTATTGAATGTTTCTTTTTTTTCCCTTTTTTTTTTGGTGGTATTGGGAATTAAACCCAGGGTGCTCTTCCACTCTCAATCCCTTTTTTAAAATTATTCTATTTTGAGACAGTCTCACTAAATCACTTAGAACCTCATTAAGTTGCTGAGGCTGGCCTCCAACTTGTGATCCTCCTGCCTCAGCCTCCCGAGTCTCTGGGATTACAGGCGTGCACCACTGTGCCCAGCTTGAATGCTTTCAATTATTTTCTTTAAACAATTTCTTTGATTTTTTTTCCTATTCTTTACTGTATGGATTAAGTTTTGTTTTCTTTAATATAGCTTAAAAATCATACATACTAACACTAATTCTGATTTTAATACTTGAATACTTGGCACCTCTACTACTCTTGTAATTATGAAGAGAATAAAGATATTCTATAAACTCTCCCACCACCACCCCAGGGTGAGGAAATCCGTCGCCTTTGCAGTCTGGCTTTTGAACTCGCATCTGTAACAAGCGTTGAGACTTAATTCTGTGCTGACCAGACCCCTTGCTGGCCGTGCGTGGACAGGACCTGAGGAAGCAGGCCCTCCTCCCTGCGGAGGTGACATTCGATGGAGACTTGAAGCAGCCGCAAACCATCAGAGGAAACGGTGGCCGGGCAGAGGGCACCGGCACACACATCTTTGCACAGAGAGGACCTGGCGGCCTTGAAGAGTGGGTGTGGCTGGGGAGCAGCAGGTGGCGAGGGGACTGGGGGGGGACAGTGCGGGCCACGGAGGGGCTTCCTGCTCAGCACAGTGATGCGCCTCTGAGCTCCTGTCCCTCTCGGTGGCCTTGGGCTCTGGGCGGCAGCGTGGCCAGGTGGAGACCCCAGGGCTGGATCCTTCTGGGGACACCTTGTGGGCACCGCTCCTGCTTTCTGGCCTCTCCTGTGGAGGACGGGGAGTCTGAGGCCAGGCGCTCTTGCTCCTTCTGGGAAGCTTGCTCGCTTTTCAGTTCCCTGGGTTCTTGTGGATCCCCCATCCACCCTCAAAGCAGAGACATCGCCCAGAGCACAGAAATCGTTCTTCACTTATTTATTCTGGGGGTTCTTGGGGGAGCCGGGCCTCCCACCTGCCAGGCAGGGGCTCCACCCCTGAGCTACACACCAAGCTAAATGTCGTCTAAAGCCAGCCCAGCTCCCATGGAGCCCAGCTTGGGCGGCTTGCTCGTATTGTTACCATTTAATAAACTTTACTTTTTAGAGCAGCTTTACATTCATAGCAACCCAAGTGGGAGGTACAGCAGTGTCTCATCTGTCCGTTGTCCTGACACGGCACAGTGTACCCCGTTATCTTCACCCCCACCAAAGGGGTGCATCTGTTACAGCAGATGAACCTACATGGACACCCAACTTCTAGTTTATATGGGGGTTCACCCTTGGTGTCGTGGACACAGGGATGATGACCAGGATCCACCACGTAGACTCCATTCCGCTGCCCTGTGTGTCCTCTGCACTCTGCCTGTCCATCCAGCCCTTCCTCCGTCCCCAGCAACCTGAGATCTTTTCACTTACTGGCAGTTTGCCTTTTCCAGAATGTTGGAGATTTGGAATCCCATGGTGCGCAGCTTCCTCAGGTTGGGTTTCTTCCTTGATCCATGTGCACTTCAGCTTCCTCCATGTTTCTTTTTCTGTGCTGCATAATATCCCACCATCTGTGGTGTGCTCTGGTTTATTTATCCAATCACCTACCGAAAGACATCCTTGGTTGCTTTCAGGTTTTGGCAATTATGAATAAAATCTACTATAAACATCTGCGTGCAGGTTTTTGTGTGTACATAAATTTTCAACTCCTTTGGGTAAATACCGAGAAGTGTGATTTTGGGGCCATGTGATAAGAGTATGTTTAGTTTTGTTAGGAAACTGCCAAACTGTCTTCCACGGCGGCTGTTCCACTTTTCTTTCTCACCGGCAACGGATCAGACTTCTTGTTGTTTGGCACCCTCGCCAGCATTCGGTGCTTTGGGGTCCTGGTCTTAATTTCTTTCCGCTGTTCCACTTCCTGTCGCAACTCCACGCCCGCCAGCCTCTTCGGGAACACCACTCCTCTGAACTGGTTTCTGTCCTTCCGCTTCTGTGTCTGCCATTGTGTTGCTTGTGATTTCAACGTTCTTTCTGTCTTGTCCTTTCCTGTTCCAAAATGGTCTGGAGGGTTCATTCTGCAGCTGGTGGCATCTCTGAATGTCCCGGAGAGGACTCCACGTCACAGATCCTCAATGCTCCTCTAAGCTAGTGGCCGAGGCATGGTGGCGTGGACTGGCTTGGAGCCTCTGTCTGGGCCCAGTGGGCTCTATTGTGCCTCCTCAGCTGGTTTGTTTTTTTATTTTTTATTTTTTTGTGCCAGGGATTGAACCAGGGGTGCTTTACCACTGAGCAACATCCCAGCCCTTTTTAAAATAATATTTTGTTTAGAGACAGGGTCTTGCTGAGTTGCTTAGGGCCTCACTAAGTTGCTGAGGCTGACTGAACTCTCGATCCTCCTGCCTCAGCCTCCCGAGCAGCTGGGATTACAGGCGTGCGCCACCACGCCCGCTTGGCCTGCTTGGTTTTCTTGGGACAAGTAAGTTGGTCTTCCCACCAAAGCAAGAGGAGGCGCAGGCTTTAGGTCCAGGTCCAGCTCAGAGAAGAAACATAAAGGAAAGGAAACCAGGCGTCTCTCAGCCTGTGGTTGTGCCTAATTATGCTCCTGACTCCTAACAAAGTCCCCCTGCTTTGGCAGAGCAGGAAGCGTCTGGAGCTTCCTGTCGCTGCACCATGAGCCCCTTGCTGCGCCTGCCGCTCAGTCCCTGGCGCTTGGCTTCTATCACCCTGGCCCGCCGTCCTCCGGAATGAGATCTGTTGTCTTGTCTTCCAACCTGCCCGTCCGAGCTACGGAGCCTGTGTTTTCCTGGGGTCGCAAACACACGCTGTCACGAATGGAGTGGTTTTGTGACAAGCGCATCCAGAGGCCTGCTCTCCTCGGCCTGGGGACAGCTCCCCGCTCGGCTGGAGCCGCCGGGCCTGTGCAGCCCAGCTTCCCTCTGCCACCTGGTTCCTGTCAAAGTCGCACTTGGGGATCTTCGGCTTCCGAGCGCTCTGTGGCCCGTGCGTCGCTGAGCAGGTTTCTGCATGGTTTTAGGCTGATGTACACTGTGCGACCGGCTAGCTCAAGGGGGACCTCCCTCTCACCTCCCAGGGCTCGAGTGTGGAGAGCAGGAGTCGAGACGGTGAAGGTGACACCACAGCTCCTAGCAGGCGCAGTTCCCGCCTCCTCTCTGTTGGCAGCCCTCCTTGGCTGGTTGGGCTGCCGGTGCGCCTGCGCCCGTCCCCTGACTCCCCGCCCCGGGCATCCGCAGGTGAGGAGTGGGCGGGGCCTGGGAGGAGCAGCCGGCGCACTGCCAGACCCGGTGACGTCTGGGGGGCGTGCTCAGGGCACGGAGGCCCTTCTGTCCTCAGTGGCTGTGGCCACTGATAAGCTGATCGGTGGAAATTCCTTCTTGGTCTCATGATTGACAAAAGCCCGATGCCTGGTTGCCCAGGACGCCTCCCCGCTCTGGGCGTCCCCCTGGGCATTCTGCTTGAAGGCAGGACCAACGGGCCAAGCGCACATACCTGCTGGGCACTGGTCCTATCGCAGAAGCCTCTGTCCTCTGCCGAGGAAGGCGGGAGGGGGTGTCCTCTCGGCTCAGAACCGCTTATTCGTCGTGACCACTGACAAACTCTGACTCCACATTAATATTAAATCAGGTGCTCCTCCTGACCGCAGCTTGGCGCCTACGGGTCCTGGAGACCAAAGGCAGGTCTGGGTCCCCTGCTCGTGTGACCTTGGGTCGTGACCCGACCTAAGGATGCCTCCTTCCACCCGCCAACGAAATGGAGATCAGAGCCGAACAACCTTGGGGTTTGCAGAGGAGGCAGGACGCCCACGGGCTGGCACCCGCAGGACGCGCTGGCTCCGCTGAGGTCCCGCCTGGAATGCAGAGTGGCGCGCGTGGCACGCTGGGTGGGGAAGTCCAGCCTGGTGGGGTCTGGCGGTTCCCAGATGCCCAGGCGGCCCTGCTCAGGGTGGAGACCCCAGTGCTGCCTGCAAGTCCCCACGTGCCTGGCAGAGGGAAGTCTCCCGTCCAGGGCTGCGGAGGGTCCTCAAGTCCTGGGGAGGCCTCCCGGAGGCTCCTGAAAGGCTCTGGCCCTCCCCGTTCATCCATTCTGGGCTCTTCTTTGAGTGCCCACTGTGCCCGGGGGCCATTCTTGCTTCTGCTTCTTCACACTGAGGACACAGGAGAACGGAGACAAGAGCTCTACTTCCTGGAGTTTTTGGAGGCTGCAAGTAACAAGCCCACAGCAGATGGTTTTAGCAGTGAGGGTCACAATGAAGTAAAGGAGAAAATGAGCGGCGGGCTGCAGGGTGGCTGGGGAGCTGTGCCAGTCTGGGTGGCCAAGGGGTGGCCAGGGAGGAAGGACTCCCTGGGCGGTGACCTTCCTCTAGGACACAGATGTTGAGACAGAAGATCTCAGGAAAGAGAATCGGTGGAGGAATGGCAGGTGCAAAGGCCCTGAGGTGGGAGCAGGGAGCCCGAGGGAGGTGTATTTGGCCCGGGGCCGAGTTTGGAGGTTCAGGCGAGAGGGACATAGCGTGAGCCATGGTGGTTGGTGTGGAAATCATTTTGCAGGAAAAACAAGGGAATTCGATGAGGCCATAGGATGAAGGAATGACCCCTGGGCCTTTGCACCGCAAAACTGGTGGGCAGTGCGATCTATGGAGGTGAAGGACAATGGGGAAGAAAGCCTTTGTGGAGGAAAGTCAGGAATTTTGTTTCCAGACATCTGAATGTGTAGGTGTCGTGCTGACTGGCCCGCTGGGGACTGGGTCAGCGGGTGTGGGCGCTCTGCAGGAGGTTTCCTGACTCAGGCACTCTGGCCTGGCTCACCCCTGGGCGGAGGGGCTGCCTGTGCACTGCAGAGATTCCGCGGGCTCCAGCAGCACCCACCCCTGCTGTGACAATCAGAAATGTCTCCAGGCATCGCCAAGCGTCCCCTGGGGGACAAAATCCTAGTTGCGAACAAACGTGAGACTTTCCCAGGGACATTCGCTGCTGTCGCCGGTGCCAGCACCACCCTTCCGCACTCGGCCAGCCTTCCTCCGACTGCCCTGCTCTTCCCCACTAATCCGATGTTCCTCAGAACCCCTCGCGCAGCCGACTGGCCGCCGTTACCCACGACGAGGCTTGGCAGTTCGGTGAGACCAGGTCGTCTGCCTTCCCTAGGGCGAGGAAAAGACAAAGCACCCGGACGCTCTTTGTGGCGCTCGTGGTCAGATCCTAGCCGTCTTTCACCAGCCGTGCCTCGGTGTCCCCGTGGGGAAGTGGGAGCCATCGAGCTGCTTCCTGGGGATCCGCGGGAGCCCGCTGCGGGAGGATGGCCGGGATCCTCTCGGTGACTCGGTCTCAGTTTTCGGAGGCGCGCAGGATATTAGAGAAATGTGCAGCGGCTTCATTGTCTGGCTGGCTGCTCTGAAGGCGAACCTGTAAATAATTAGGAAATATTTGGTGGTTATGAAGTGCCAGGTTTGATGATGGGCATCATGAAAAAGGCGGGTTCTCGGAGTGGGCGGGTGGTCGGCTCTCAGGCTGCTGGCGGAGGACGAGGTGGCGATGCTCAAGGCTACGGTGATCCGCGAACGCTGTTTCGTTCAGGTTCAGGGTAACCATGGAGACAGACTCTCCCCTCCTTTCCGGAGCGTGGATTCCAGTGTGTGCACCGCACACCCCACGGCCTTCTTCCTGCTCCCTCTGACGCAGGCAGGCTCGAGAGTCGGGGAGACCCTGGAGAGGGGCAGCCTGCTGGAATCAGGGCTCTGGTGCTGTGGGTTCAAGTCCTGCCTTTGCCTCTTCAGTGCAGAGATTGAACCCAGAGGTGCTCAACCCTGAGCCTCATCCCTGGCCCTGTTTTTGTTTTTTATTTTGAGGCAGGGTCTCTATAAGTTGCTGAGGCTGGCCTCAACGGGTGATCCTCCTGCCTCAGCCTTCCGAGTTGCTGGTATTACAGGCGTGCACCGCTGCACCCGGCTCTCCTGTTTTATTTGTGGATTTAATAAGGAAAGGACCACCCGGGACTGCACCCTCCTACCGCAGCCGGCAGCCGGGGCAGTGCTGAGGGTCACTCACCTCAGCCTTCCTGGATGGGCCACTGCAAACTGTCTGGCTCCCTGTGCTAAAGTTGGAAGTGACCGCAGAGGTGCGGGGCTGCACCCAGGAGCGCTCCGTGGTGCTGACGTGGACACAGGACTCCTGACCTGCCAGGGGGCCTTGTGACCAAACGTGCAGTTTCAGCAGTCCCTGGAAAAGGTCCTGGTGCAGAGACGAGGAGCCGCACCTACCCGGGGAATAGGTGGAAACGCGCAGCACTGGGCACTCAGGTCCAGAGCAAGCAGACGGGATCTGACGGGCCAGTCCAGTCATCTGAGGGGTTGGCAGGGCTTGGCCGCGGGTGACCGGACAGGGGAACAGCGCCTGGCAGTGTAGTATACGATATTATTATTACATGTATCATTGTGATTGTTGCTGCTGTTGCTGTTACAAGAAAAAATGATTTCCCCAAACCAGAATGAGACCTTGGGTTACATCAATAGAAACACAAAAGGGATGGAGAGGGAGGTGATGGTCTCTCCTGTGGCCACAGTAGGAGCACATCTACAGCATCTGGGTTTGGTTCTGGGCAGATGTTCTGGAGAGGAGCCACGGGGTGGAACAGCCATGGGAAACTGAGGCCGTGTCTGGTTCATTCCCTAATGGCTCTTGGGTCTGAGAACCCAGAAAGCTACAGAGATGGATTCTGCCCCTGTGGAGTGCTGCGCCCGTCTGGGGAGTTTCCACCGGGCATGTGCCTCTCCTGCATGTGAGGGCGGAGCCCCCGAGGGGGCTGTGGAAAGAGCTCGCGGAATGAGAATGGGTGGGCTCCGGGGCACCTGGGAGCTGTCCTGAAATGTGCCCAGGGCTTCCGAGGGGAATGGGGTCCTGGCTTGTCCCGTGTGGCCGGGAGGCACCTTCGGAGGAGATGGTGATGGGGACACCTGATGGAAGGACGTCCAGCTGGAGCCAGACTGGGCCACTTGGCTACTGCCCACGGGGCTCCCCTGGAAGTCAGCCTCCAAATGAGGATGTGCAGATTCGTGTTTGAGCACTTTATTTGGGAAGGGAATTCTAGGAAGTCCCCAGGGGACAGTGAGAGGGTCAGGGGAGGTGGCCCATGCAGAGGCGGACCCCAGGGTAGGGAGACCCCATGGAGGGACCCAGGACACAGTGGGGAGCAGTCTCAGGGTTGCCACCCGCCCGCTAGGGGGAGAGCCGGGTCCTCTGCCAACTCCCTCTGGCCGGGGCACCCAGCTGGGCACATGGGGACCAGGAAACCTCTAACTGGGAGGAAGCGGGGACTGGTGGGGACCGGTGGGTGTGAGGGGCACGTGTGGCTTTGGGAGGTGGCAGTTCCCCACCCAGGGTCACACGGCAGTGCCTGCCTGGACGACCCTGTGCTGGGCCCACTCGTTGCCCACTTGAGAGGTGACGCAATCCGGGCCTTGACGTCCCCTGGCGGCTAGGAGCCCACAGGTGGGTGGACGTGAGGGAGGGTGACTGTTTCCAAGCTGTTCTCTCTTTCCCTCGGCCGCCCACGCAGGCCTCTCTCCCCGGCTGATTCCAAGTAGGGGCGCCCACTCGGCCGCTCAGCTTCGGCCGCAGGAGCCCGGTTTGCTGCCCCGAGTGAATCCTGCCCGGTTGGCCATGTTTTCCAGAGGGAGTGTGGCCCCGTGGCTGGAGGTGGCCCGCGAAGCAGGAGAAGCAGTCTGACTCCAGCTGAACCCCTCGTGGGCCGCGAGGCTTCGGCCGGCCGCTGTCCCCAGTGGGGGTGGCACTTTCCGAGTCGGGCGGGTTGGACTGCGGAGTCGACGTCTGCAGTCCTCTGAGCGAGACTCCGAGGCAGTCTGTGACCCCAGCTATTGCTGAACCACAAAGACCCCAGGGTGGACCCAGGGTGCCGTCAGGATGGGCGCCTTAAGCAGCAGAGCGCTTCTCGATGTTTGGTTAGGAGGATGTGGCCCGTCACAGCCCAGCGCCCTCCGGGGAGGGCGCACGCTCCTGCTGTCAACTCGGGTGCAGTGGATGGGAGCTAGTGATGGTCACCAGCGGTGTCCCCAGAAGCTAGCAGTTGGGGTTCCCGTGAGAGAAGGAAGCTCTCCTATCGGATTTTGGAAAGGCCCTCTGAAAAGCTTTACCACTCATAAGCTTTAAAAGTGGAGCCGCAGGAGCGTGGACTCGCGGGGAGGGGCTTATCCACCTGCTGGGCGCCTCTCCCCACCTCATCCAGCAGATGGGGAACTGGCAGCCGCGCCAAGTGATCTGCCTGGTGTGGGCTCTGGGCGGGGGTGTGACCTCGCTCCTCCCCCACCAAAGGACGCTCTGGGCGACTGCCCAGGGGACGTGGGACAATGTCTGGAGACATGTTGTCACAGTTGGAGGTGGGGCTGCCACTGGCGTCCTGTGGGTGACGCCGGGGACGCTGCTAGACATCCTGACGCACAGGGACAGCTCTGGCAGCAACAGACCGTCCAGCCCTGGTTGTCAGCTGAGTCCCAGCCTTGGCCCCTCGGCTGTCTTTGTGGCCAGCGCTGGTCCTGTGCACAGCCCCGTGAATCTGAGTCTCTGGTCCCTAAGAGGGGCTGGTGCTGAGAGCTGAGAGCTGGGCCACACTTTCTGTGGGTCATCTTGAGAGAAGGTGCTGGAAGCTATGGGCCTTCTCTCTTCAACAATTTTCTACTTTCCACTTCTGTTTTCTCTTCTACATATGCTCTTTTGGTGTCTTCTTTTTCATTAGTTGCTGTCATTAGCATTTCTCCACATTTCTGTAGTCTTGATCATTATGAATGCAGTCGATCACTATTAGCATCTTCATACTACTCCATCCTATTCATAAAGCAATATTTTTAAAGTCATTCATTCCTGTGTTGTTAGACATTTATTTTTTGTTTCCACATATTTGAATACATAATGATTATTCTGTCTCTCTTTTTGTATCTTTTCTTTCCTCCTCTTCCTCCTCTTCCTCTTTTTGGTACCGGGGATTGAATCCAGGGCACTTAATCAATGAGCCATGTTTCCAGCCCTTTTTATTTTGAAACAGGATCTCGTTAGGTTGCTTAGGACCTCCCTAAGTTGTTGAGGCTGGCCTCGAACTTGCAATCCTCCTACCTCAGCCTCTTAAATTGCTGGGATCACAGGCATGCATCACCACACCCAGCCAATAATGGTTATGTTCTTAAAAAGAACATTGTTTTTTTGATGAGTAATTTCCTTAGGACAGTTTCCCAGAGAATTTTTTTTCATCTTTGCTCCTCTCTTCTTCCCTTTCTCTCCTCATTTTATTTGATTTAGTTAACTTTTTGGAGTAATACTGTATGGATATGATTTAAAGTTCAAAGGCACAAAACAATGCACAGTACCAATTCTCCATGGTCCTAGCTACCTGCTTCCTCTCCCAGGGGTGACCCTGGGCAGTAATTTTTCAAGTCTGTATCTGCATCCATTTAAGAGTAAATAAAGTCTCTCTGTGCTCACAGTTCTGCTCTTGTGGGTGTAAATGGGGAGAGCTTTAGATGGGAAGGACAAAGAGGGAGCCACTCTTGAGTTACCTGAAGGATGATAAGAGTGGGAGAAGAGCATCACATGAAGAAGGTGCAACAAGTGCAAAGGCCCTGAGGTAGGACCAAGGGGAAGCTCTGAAAAGCTCCAAGGAGACCAATGGGGCTGTTGCAGAAACAGAGAGCTCAAATTGCCTGGGAGGGACCCGCTTGTGCAGAGTATTGTTGGCTGATATAAAAAATTGGACTTTATCCCAAAGTCTAAAAGGGATGCCTTTGAGGGCTTATAAACAGGGAAGTGATAGGGTATGATTTGCATTTAACAAAAGAATATTCTGACTGAAGTGTGGAGAATATTGGATAGAGGTAGAAATAGGAGATTTAGCAAATGGTGGGGGGACACAGAGATGCAGGTGCTTGGCCTTGAGGGGAGAGCAGGGAACTGGAAGGACTCGGGCTGTGGTTTGAAGGTAGAACCAACAGGATCTGCTGGCAGTTGGATGTGGTGTGAAGGAGATGCAGCCCTGAGGACAACTCCTAGGTTTTTGACCTGAACCCACGTTTGTGTCCATTGCTGGGAAGGTTGAAGTGGGATCCAGCTCTTGTTTTCATTTCTTTGCTTGGTTATGCAGTGGGAGGAGAGGCACCTTGAATTCAGACCTGGTTGTGTTGTTTGTTTATATGCATGTCGGCTGGACCAGTGGACAAGAAAGTATGCCCAGCACCAGAGGCGTGATCCAGGCTGGAAATACCAACGTAGAAACCATTGGGCCGAGACAACCTAGAAGTACCAACTGCATCAGTTGGTGTGTTTGTTTTACCCTAATGACACCAGCTCTGTGTGTTATCATTCATTTAAAATTTTTTAATTTTTGAAAGCAAAGCTAGCCTATAAAAATGTAAAGAAATGGCAGGGCTGCCTGTATTTGGATTCTAGAGTTGTTCGTGCTCGTTTTAGTGGCTTTACCTCATCTGAGGTGAGAATCAAAGTCTGATGGATGGTAAAATAAAAAAAAAAAATCCTTTCTGGTTTTCCTGTCATGTCTGTGCAGCTCCAGCCATTTCTGCCCTGGAAGTCAGAGGTGCTCACTGAAGAGGAACCTTTTGGTAAAGACTTAGAGCTGTCTCTTCTGTGTCTCCTGAATACCCAGGAGACACAGCTGTCTTGTGATCTTGCTGAGATGAATTCTGTTGCTTTTTTATTGTAAGTCCTAATTTTCTCCACTTCCAGATTATTCCTTTCCAGTGGGGTTATAATTCCTGTTGAAGCCCAGGCAGTCCTGAGCCATGTTCCCGACCCTCAACAACAACCCCCCCCCATCCGGGCCACCTGCCATCAAGACATGGAATTAGGAAAGTCCTTCAGAGTGTCTGACTTTGACCCTTGGCATGGCATCTGCTTTCTGTTAGAAACAGTTCTGTGCACACCCAGGAGAGGAAATCTCCTATGTGCTAAGTTTCTATCAGGTAGCATCAACTAAATCTTCTAATGTATTTAAGGAGCATCATCTGTATGCCGAACCTGTTTCTCAACTTGCCCTGGGGAAGTTGGAATCTCAAAGTATGCAGGGAATTGTAGGTCACACCTACAGTTACATCTTTGGTAAATGGACAAATGGGCATGTACTTTTATAACCTAGAGGGGCTTCAAGATTCTGGACGCCCTGCTTTGAGAAAGTTAGTAGGTGAATGCAAGTAATAATGTTCACAGTCTCAGTCTGGCATGGCGTGGTTTCCATAACAGTTCAGTCTGAATCCCACCCCATTGCCATGTTACCGAGTTCCAGGTATGGGTGTTGGAACACAAAAATGAATCAGGAAACTTGTTTGGTTACAAATGACCAGCTTAAGCACAAAGGTGAATTTCTGTTGGCTCAAGTGAGGAAGAAGGTAGTGTGGCTTCAGGCTCAGCTGGATCCAGTTGCTCATATGACACCAACAGAATTCAGTCTCTCTCAACTTTCTTTTGTCACTTCTCCTGTTTTTTCTTTCTTTCCTCTGCTTCCTTCAGAGTTCTGTATCCTTTGTTGGTTTCTCTCTCCAGCGCCCCTCTTCATGTGGTGGCCCCCAACAACTGTGTATCTCCCAGTTCAACATCAGTAAGAGCCCCAGGAGGACTCTGATCAGCCGGGTTCCGTATGAGGGACGCGGTTCTCAGGCCGGCGGGTCCTCTGCTGCCCTCTGGAGCCGGGGGCGGGGTCATCCTCAACAGTCTGCAGGGCTGAGCGGGTGCTTCCCAAGGAGATCAGGTGCTGCGCCAGAGGAGCAGGGCGTGCGGCTGCAGGGCAGCTCTGCCTTCCTTCAGCATCTGCCTCAGCCCCTCTGTCCTAACAGGCAGCCCCTCTGAACCAGCCCTTCGGATCCAGGAGGATTCCCTCTTCCTCTTTCCCCAGGGTTGTTTGAGACTCTCTCTGTGATGTTACCTTCGTCTCCGACCCCCAACCTACCATGCCTTTCCACGCCTGTTCTGAGCCTCCACAGCTCACCGAGAAGTGGGCAGCCACCTCTCTGTCCACTCCGTGCCATTATCTGTGTATCACTGAACACACGGCCTGCCGGAGGAGGAGCCCTTAGAGTATGGCGGACCTGTGCTCTGCAGGGCTGAGACTTCCGGGCGGTCCTAGGCCTTCCGGGTTATTTTAACACTTCCGGGCGGCCTCTAGGCCTTCCGGTTTATTATGAGACTTCCGGGTGGTCTCTAGGCCTCCGGGTTATTTTAATACTTCCCGGCAGTCTCTAGGCCTTCCGGGTTGCTACGGGACTTCCGGGCGGCCTCTAGGCCTTCCGGTGGCTTCCTCTGCCTGCGCATACTTCCCGCTTTAACTCAAGGCTGAACCCTCGGCCTTGATAAAGCCTCCCTGGGCCGTGGTACCAACGGGCTTGGCTCCTCCTCTGTGCTGCGTCAGTGAGGTTCGCGAGACTGCGCCAGGCCGCTCCCTCCTGATGGAGGAATCATTGCGCTGGCTCCACCTCTGGCCTGTGGACAGTCTCTGAGGCTGACCCCGCATGGGCAGCCCCCTGGCGGAAGGGCCAAGCACCTGCAAGTCCTGGTGGCGAGTCGCCCAGGGAGCCTCACCCCCAGCCCAGGAAAATCCTCCGATGAGCGCCCGGAGCTCGAGGCGCTGGTCTGCACGAAGGCGATGGTGGGCTTCCTTCCCCGCAGCCTTGCGAGCACATCCTTCCTCGGTGGGGCAGGAGGTAGAGCCGTGTAGGAGATCAGGGAGCATGTGGAGAGGGCATCCTGAAGTCATTTTTAAAGCACATTCTATAGAAACATTTACTTTTAACTGATAAAGACATAAAAATCAAACACATATCCATGGGGTACCATGTGATTGATATATATTTTTTGGTACCAGGGCTTGAACCCAGGGGCGCTTAACCACTGAGCCACTTCCTCAACCCTTCTAAATTTTTTCTTTTGAGACGGGGTCTCACTGTGTTGCTGAGGCTGGCCTCCAACTTGCAATCCTCCTGCCCCAGCCTCTCGAGTGGCTGGGATGACAGGCCTGCGCTACTGCGCCTGGCCATGTGATGTTTTGATACGTGTATTGAAGAACAATCTTGTCCTCGTGGTTGGAGGGTTCTGTGTAGTTGACATCCAGTACTGGAGTAAGATTCTGACTCCACGATGTTGCATTCTAAACTGCATCTGGTCCATTCATCCACCCTGGTACCCATCTCCTGTCACTCAGGCACCACACGCCCATCCCCTGCTATCCAGTTACATGGACCATCCGCTTGACCAATGTGTGCTGGTGCCTCCGAGGCCTCAGGCAGGGAGCTGCCCAGAGTGTAGACAGTCGCTTTCCCCTTGAGAGAAAAATGCAGTGGGAGAGAAGGATTCCCACACAAAAGAAATTCCGAGAGATCAGGGTCCCGTCTCACCCTGGCGTCAGGCATTCGAGTGGAAATGCAGCAGCCCACACTGGCCCAGCTCTGCACACAGCGCATGCCCATGTGTGGCCCCATTTGTTTCTTAGTGCCATTCTCTGTGGGGGTAGATGAAGAAACCGAGGCAGAGAGGGCAGCAAGCAGTTCAAGGTCCTTCATCTTGGACATGATGGGAAAGAACTCAGGTAAGGGCTGGTGGCTTCTAACCCCAAGAGGGAGGTGCTTTCTGCAACTGCAACCCGCACAGGCTGATGATCTGTCCATCAGCTGATGCAGGCATGTGACACTGGTCCCCTGGTGCCCAGCCATCCACCACTCTTCTAAACACAGCTGGGAGTGAGAGTCTGGCCACCACAGCAGCTTCCAAGAGCTCCCTGAGGCCCAAGCCTCTCCTTTCTACCTCCTTTCTGGCCACAGGGAGCCACAGCACATGTAGAGGGAGGCAGTTCCTGCACCTGTCTGGGACTTGTATTGAGGAGGTTGGCATAGGGCCCATTAAACCTCCTCTAGATGGTGTGGTCTGCTCTGAACCTCAGGCTCTCTCTTTGTTCAAAAGAGATTAACAAGCACTAGAGAGGCATTCAGACCATCACCACCTAGCTGGGACTTTCTCCTTAGTAGTAATAAAAGGACAGGAAGAGCATTAGAAAGGGAGCAGTTTTCTTCCTCTGAGAGTTAAAAGCTTGTGCTCTGAAGCAAAGCTGCCCGGATTTAGATTCTTAAGCGTGCGATGAGCATTAATTCTTATTAATATTGCTCTTGTCTTGACTATGGGCAGAGTTTAAAAGCCACATGCAGAACAACGCAGGGGTCAGGAGCTCACACCTCGGAGTGGTGGACCTGTGTTCCCATGTCTGCTTCGTCACCTTTGCTGAGTCCTGGTGACTTCTCTGAGCCCGAGCTTTGGTTTCTGCACCTGCAGGACTGGAGCGAAGCTCACAGCAGTGAGTGCGGAAGGTTCCCCGCAGGCCTGGCATGGGTGTTGGCACTTCACCGGAACCACTTGCATGGCCTTTGTGGCCCTGGGAGGTGGCAACAACCAGCACATCCACTGGACAGATAAGGAAACCGAGGCAGTCAGAACAGGGCCTTGCCCCAAGTCCTCCCGTCAGTCCTGGGTGAAGGTGGGTTGTGAGCCTGGGGGGCCTGGCCCCAAGTTCCTCACCGGCCTGTTGGAGAGATTGTGAAATCCACATGCTGATGACCTGCCAATTCCCCCCTGCAAGGAGAGCAAACTAGGGGTGACTTTGCTGCTGCTGAGCGGAGATTTCTACTTCTAACAATGGAGATCCTACCAGCCTAAGAAAATAAATCTATTTGCTTTGATAAACTACAAAGTGTAGGTGGCATTGGGTTCAGGTGGACACGGGGACTCCAGTGTCATGAAGGGCTCTTTGATTCCTTAGACTCTCAGTTCCTCCCCAGGCCATTGCCTCTGGCCACATGTGGCTATTAGATTGAAGGGTAAGTTCGTGAAAATCAAATCAAATGTAAATGAAGTCCAAATAAACTTTGCAATTCAGTTTCTCTTTGGCACCAGCCACATTTCACGTGTGGTGAGCAGCCACTGTGTTCGAGGACACAGCATCCACTCCTGCTACCATTTTGGACTGTGGAGATCAGTGTGGCCACTTGTAAGGGGCCCTCAGAACTGGCCTACCTTGCCATCCCAGAGGGACCGTCTGGAGCTCTGGTTGCAGAGGCTCATGGGAGGCTCTCTTTGGCCCGATTGACCCCAGTTGTCTCTTCCTGTACCAATCATCAGGCCTGTAGGGTGAATGGAGCGTTCTGATTGGCTGGCCTCAACTGCCTGCCTACCTGAGTGGTGGGTGGTCAGGACTGCCCAAAGAACAACAGTTTCCAGAAGGAGGCAGATGGGAGGCTGGAGAGAAGGAAGTCACATGCTGTGACAAGTGCCATTATCTGATCACAAGTGCAGTTGTCCCCTGCTGTCCATGAGGGATGGGCTCCCCACATGCACCAAACCTGGAGGATGCTCAGGCCCCTTGTATGAAATAGCATGGTGCTTGCATAGGACTGAGGCACGTCCTCCCAGCTACATTAAATCACCTCTAGGGTTACTTAGACTATCTAATGTGATGTAAATACTGAGTAAATAGTTGTTATTCTTTAGCGTTTAGGGAATAATGACAAGAAAAAATAGCCTGTGCATATTTAGTGCAGACAGAATTTTTTCTCCCTAATGTTTTATGTTCATTGTGAACCCATGGACAGGAAGGGCTGATTCATTTCCTCCCCCCACCATTGCTATGTGTCCCTGAAGGCCATGGGTATGTCCCCACCCCCATTGCATTTATATTTGGTTACATGGCTCATTTTGACCATTAAATAGGAGCAGAGGTGACATACACCATATCTGGCATGGTGAGGTTCTGCCCGCTGTTGTTGCAGGACAACAAATTATCATGACTCTTCCTTCTACCTGGCCCCAGGACGAGAGCTACAGGGGCCCAGGGCAGCCAGGAGCAGCTGGGCCCAGCTGAGCATCCAGCCTGCTGCCCCCCATGTAACAGGAGCAAGAAAGACATGCTTGGGCTTTGGGACTCTTTGTTACAGCAGCCAAAGCTGACTCATACAAACCCTGATCCTCTTCTGTCCAGGCCTGCCCTTTCTGCTCTAGCTCACTTTGGGCTTCTGCTGAGATCACAGGATAGGGTGTGGCAAATCTGGCAGACAGTGAAGAGCAAACTCAGGCTGGAGGAGAAGAGTTCCTGACATTTCTGCAGGCTCCTCTCCCGATTCAGCTCAGCATAAACATTTACTGACCTGTGGTTTGCTGGTGCAAGAGTTGCAAAATTTTGAGCCCTGGTCCCTGTCCTCAAGGTCCCCAGAACTCACGGAGAGAGGGATAGGCAAGCAGGTGGGGAAGGGCTGGCAGGACCCCGGCTCCGCCAGACTGGGGCCCACCGGGAGCTTGGCTTGGCTGGTGTTGGCGGGTGCGGTGGACTGCTCTAATGA
The DNA here is from genome assembly GCF_902686455.1 of Sciurus vulgaris. Taxonomy (NCBI): domain Eukaryota; kingdom Metazoa; phylum Chordata; class Mammalia; order Rodentia; family Sciuridae; genus Sciurus; species Sciurus vulgaris. Next base: position 20,985,605 of record NC_136479.1, on the reverse strand, counting down.
ATTTCTTTCAAGTGACCCAGGACTGGACCTGAGCCTGCACTGTGCTGGTCATGCAGTGAGACTCAGGGACTCCAGAGCTGGTCTGCAGTGGGAGCTTTCCTCCCAGGCTCATTATCCCCTGTCCTGTGCCTGCCCTGCCTTTCTCTGCCTTGCCTGCGGGTCACATTGTGGTCCCGTTGCAGTCCCTGGGGCCATCAGAATGACAGGAGCAGCGTGCCCACTGTCAGCCCCTCCTGTCCCCGAGCGCTGTGGTCTGATTGCAGACGTGCCTATTCCCAATTATAAAGGGACAGGCAGGGGATGGGGTCCCTGCTCTTCTATAGCATCTGAGGCAAAAGCCTGGGCCCCGTATTGATTCCTTAATTGAGCCTTGCTCACTGCAGGGGCGGGAGGGCTACAGACGCGAACACGCTGTGGTCAGCCCTTCCAGCCAGGGGCCCGGCGAGGGCAGGGCTTCCTGGAGATGCTGAGCAGTGAGCCAGGCCTGGGAGATGGGCAGGGAGCATTTTGGGTGAAAGACCAGCTGAACCAGGACATGGAAACTCCTCCCGGTTGGAGCTTGGCCCTTTGGGGAGGGGCCATGTCCTCCCTGGAGGGCGGCCCCAGGCCCTGTTGGGTGTCTGCGTCTGGGGAGGTGTCAGGCTTTCCCGGGGTCCGCCCGGCTCTGGGCTGGCTCCCCGCCTCCCTCTCCTGCCCCATCCTCTGTGGATGCATCGTCCGGGCACATCTCCCAGGCAGGCCCAGGACGCTCCTGCACCTCTGCTCTTCCAGGCCTTGCTGTTCGGGCTCCTTCCTCTCAGCCCTGTGAGGTTGCTCTCAGGACCCTGAGATGGGCTTGGCCATGGCCCTGTTGAGACTCCCCTCAGTGCCTTTGTTTATGTGCAACCTGAGCAGCTGTGCTTGGCGGCCTATGATGTGGGTAGGTTCTGATGTCACTCCTGCTTTATGGATGAGGATACCGAGTATCCAAGTGTTTGTTTAAGGTCCCCAGCCAGCGAGTGTGGGAGCCATGTCTCACCAGGCAGCTCTGAAGGCAAGTGCCACCTTCTCTGCTGCACTCGCCACCCCTGCCGTTAGCAGCGAGGGCCCCCTTCCTGACGGGCTCTTAGCGGATTTTCCAATAATTCTCCCTGCGGTTCTGCGGCCTGTTATCTTTCATTGTTGCATCCTGGAGCTTCATAGATTGTTCTATTTTCCACTCCCGGTGGCTCCTTGCTTGGGAGCGGCTGGGGACCTGAGGCGCCCCCGCTCTAAATGCATCGTGTCAGATGCAAGTTTATCTAATTTACTGTCAGAGTCGGCGGTAGCACCTCGTCGATTCCATTTCCATCTAATTTCCTCCCCTGTGATTTCCAGGGAGGTGGCATCTCCTTGCCCCCAGGGATTTCTGCCAGCCTGAGTGGGGACATGGAGTTGAATTCAGCCCCAAGCCAGGAGTGTGTGTGGCATGTCCCAGGAGCACCCACTCCTTACAGAGCAGACCCTCACGTTTTGGCAAGAGCTGGGTTTGGAGGCAACACACCTGAATTCAAATCTATCTTGCGGTGTGATCTCAGGCCAAGCACTTAAGCTCTCTGAACCTTGGTTTCTCCATCTATGAGATGGACAATAATCAGACCCTGTTTTTCTTCCCCAAGATGGCTAGAAAAAGTGGTACATTCCATCACAAATAGGTAAGGATGTAGGAACATGGAGATTTTCAATAGTCAGCTTTCTGTTACTGTGACAAGATGCCTGAGATAATTGACCTTAAAAGTGAGGTTTGTTTTGCCTCTTGGTTTCAGACCATTGTTGTTTTGGGCCTGTGGAGGCACAGTACATCATGGTGGGGGAGTGGTGGAGGAGCTGTTGACTTTGCAGCAGCTGGGAAGCAAGAGGGGAAGGGTCCCATGTCCTCTTCAAGGACATGTCCCTGATGCCCTGACCGCATTCTGCGAGGCCCCCCTCCTTTCAACAGTGCCACAGGTTGGGGACCAAGCCTTCAATATGGCCCACAGAGGGTGGCCAAGGCCCCCCTCTAGCAGGGAGCAGCCAGTGTGATCACAGAGGACGATGTTCCGATAATGTGTGTGAAGCCGCCCGCGCTCGCGCTCCTGCCCCATGCCCCGGCAGTTCCAGCAGGTGGAGGCAGTGGGGAGACACTTGGGAGCACAGGATGTTCCCACGGTCCCGTTCTACGCGAGGAAAAGGAGAAACAAGGTGTCTGCCAGTATCGGGGAGGCTGGGCAGATGGGACGTTCACTCTGAGGAAGGACATGAGCCTGTGGGTACTCTCTGGCAAGCGGAAGGAAAGCCACACTGAGGTAGGAGACAGGATGATAAATTTGATATATGATAAAAATAGAAAATGTGTTCTTAAAAACATTCAAAGTTGTGATCTACAAGCTGGACGCAGTGGTGCACGCCTGTAATCCCAGCAGCTTGGGAGGCTGAGGCAGGAGGATTGCAAGATCAAAGCCAGCCTCAGCAACTCAGCAAGACCCTGTCTCTAAATAAAATGCAAAAAAGGGCTGGGGATGTGGCTCAGTGGTTAAGGCCTCTGGGTTCAATTCTCGGTACCCGCCCCCCCCATCCCGAAATGTGAGCTATAACGTGTCCACAAAAAGACACATGAAGGGAAGATACCCTGATTAATTATTTTATTTTATTTTATTGGGATGGGGTCTGGCTATGTGGTCCAGGCTAGCTCAAAAATCCTGAGCTCAAATAATCGTCCTGAGTAGCTGGGACTGCAGCGCGTGGCCTAATGATTTAGCACAAATGGGATCTTGTGGCCAACTCTTGAAGCTTGCTCCATCCCAGAAGCCCCTCAGAGCCCCTCACCTTGGCCCTGAGCAGCACCCACTGCCCTGGTGTTTATGGTGGTCAGTTCCTTGATCCACTTGAGAATGTTGCCTTCTAAGCCGGAACGCCTGGTGTGATCTGCTCTGACCCTGTGTGTGTTGGAAGGAGTCACCGTGCGCCCTGCTGTGACCAGCGTCCTGGTCCGCGTGGTTTCATTGAGCCTCCAGCTGCTCTGCACGTACATCGGAATGTGAATGATTCCTTTCGAAGGTCTAAGAGGTGCACCCCCCACGGTGGAGGTGAGAGTTTGGGAGGGGCCTGGGCGTGGGACGGGAGCATTTCCAAGGAGAGTTAAGGGTCTCCCTACTATTTGAGTTCTTCTAAAGGACAAAGGTGCTGATGTATTATTTGGCTGATCAAATTTTAATAGAGTAAATCTGAGAAAATAAGACCCGTTTCGAGTTGTCAGGAGGGCATAATGAGTTCCTGGGTCCAAACCTGGAGCCCGCAGCAGCCCTCAGGGACGGGGATGGACCTGGGTGGACAGGCACAGAAACATTCTCGGAAGCAGCAGGGGGCAGTGGAGCAAAGTGGCCAGATGTTCTGGACTGGATGGCCAGGGTCAGACCCCAAGGCCACTACCTGGGAACCTGGCAAAGTACTTACCTCTGACCTTGGCACTCGCGGTATCTAGTACCGCCTGACAAATCACCCCAAAGGCAGGGGCTGGAAAGAACACTGACCGGTCATCAGGAGCCCTCACTGTTTCTATGGGCCACGAGTTTGAGAGCTGTCTGCTGGGAGGTTCCGGGTTGAGGCTGCATCACGCACGCCCGCCTGCGGGGTGGAGACCCTCCCAGGAGGCGCGGTCACTGGGCTGCTTGCTTTCTTTCCATGTGAGCCTCGCCTTGGGTGCTTGAGCACCCTCCCAGCATGGCGTCAAGAGACCAAGCCAGGGGCGCCCATGTCTTCTGTGGGCTAACCTTGGAAGTCTGTAGTCTCCTCCCCCTCCCCCCTCCCCTTCCCCTCCCTCCTTCCCCCTCCCCCTTCTTCTGCTTCTTCTTTCTTCTTCTTCTTCCTCCTCTACTTCTTCCTCCTCCACTTCTTCCTCCTCCTCCTCCTCCTCTCCTCCTCCTCCTTCTTTTTTGGTGGCAGGGAATGAACTCAAGGGTGCTTAACCACTGTGCCACATCCCCAGCCCTTTTTATAGTTTATTTTGAGACAGGGTCTTGCTGAGTTGCTTATGGCCTTGCTAAATTGCTGAGGCTGGCCTCAAACTTGTGATCCTCCTGCCTTAGCCTCCGGAACCACAGGGAGGACAGATGTGTGCCACCCTGCCCACCTGCTCTGTAGTATTCTACCGGTCATGCAGGTCATCCCAGAGTCACAGGTTTGGAAACCAGGAGGTGAGGCCTGGGGGCTGGAGGACTGGCTCTCCCCTGTGGAAGAGGGACAGTAGTACCAGCGTTCTGGGCTCCTTGCAAAGCTGAAGTGACGAGCCCGTGTAAAAGCGCAGGAGCCGTGGCTGGCATGCAAGGCTTGACAACACCGGCCCTCATTGTTACTTCAGAGACGCCGCCAGGCGCATCTGCTTCAGCCGTTCTCCTGGGCTTGGCTTCACTTCCTAATTTTGTAATTGTAGGTCGGTTCTCGGGTTTCCTGGAACGAACGACACCCCATGTAACTAGGAGCAGGAGCAGCCGCACTTTGGAGTAGCCGCCAGAGCTGCGTCTGCGCCCTGCACAAAGACGACGCCCCGCAGGCCGTTTTGCATGTCTGCTGTGCGGGCAGACTGAGTCTCATGCCCAGCAAGACAGTGGGGCCGATTTTAATCTCTTTGGGAACAGGCATTGAGTGTCCGACTTCAATCGCTCGCCACATCAATGCCTCGGAGCCAGCAAAGACACTGATGTGAGAGTGGACTTGTTACTGTCACCAAAGAACAGGAAACTTGATGTCTTCCGCGCTTCAGTTCAAGGATCCGAACACTCAAGTGCCGACGAGGCCAGACAGGGAACCCAAATTTGGGAAGCGTCCAAGGGTGGGGAGGGCCACGTGGACATGCTGAGGTGGCAGGCGCCCTGGGTCTTCCCTGGGCCTGGGGGAGCAGTGGGGACTGTGGCGGACAGGAAGTCACATGCTCTGTCCCAGGGACCCCTGCCGCGGTCGGGGAGGCTGCGGCCCAGGTCGCAGGGTCCCTGCTGCCTTCTCGCTGCCCCGCTGCGGCTCGCCTCCCTCCGGCCGTCCAGGGGAGCTGCATCCGGCGTGGGGACTGTCCACCGCAGAGGCGTCCGGGGCAGATCAGGGCGTCCCTGACTCCCTTCACCTGGGGCGTCCCGTGGTGACAGAGCGAGGCTTATCACACTGTGCGAGGACCAGGCCCCTCGGGCGTCCTCGAGCTCCCCACGGGGAACAGGCACTCCTCGGCAGTCCGTGGCTGCGGGGCCTGCGCTCCCGGCTCCATGAGGTGGACTGGTGCTCCTGACTTGCTCAGAGGCGGGAGGAGGTTGTGACAGGCATGGCTCCCTGGCCTTTCTTGTCATCTCTCCTTGACCATCAAGGAGGATGGAAAGGACTGCCACTTCCCCATTCTTCCTCGCAGCTAGCAGTGGTTAAGAGGCCCAGTTCTGGCCAATGAGTAGTAAGCAAGACTCTGCTGGGGATTTTTTAGTAAATAATTTCCCTGTGATGGAAGGGCATGGGAATATAAATGAAGACTTCCTCTTCATTCAGAATGCTATCTATTTCTGTGTTTGGAAGTGGTTGGATGAGGATGTGATGTCTGAAGCTATAGCAGCTATCTTGTGCCTCTAAGAGAAGTTTCAGAGAATGGCAGACCTCTAGATTCCTGACATTATTTAGCCACTGGATCAACACTTAACCATCTACTTCTAGCTCTTTTTTATTATTATTCATTTATTTATTTTGGTACTGGGGATTGAGCCTAGGGGCTCATTACCACTGGGTCACATCCTCAGCACTTTCTATTTATTTATTTATTTTTAATTTAGAGACATGGTCTTGCTATGTTGCCCAAACTGGTCTTAAACTTGCAATCCTCCTGCCTTAGCCTCCTGAGCCACTGGGATTACTGGTGTGCACCACTGTGCCCGGCTTCAGCTTTCTCATGTAAGAAATAATTGAATTGCCTTTATTACTGAGGCCAATGCTGTTTATGCTTTTGAAGCCAAAAGCTGCATTCCTAATGTCATAGGGAATATTTGAGCATGTCCTTGGAGGACATGGGTTGGAGAACTGAGTGTCCCTTAACTGCTCACAAGGGCTTGAATCTGGCTATTCCAGTTCTGTCCTGTCCGGGGTTCGTTTTCCTTCTTTTAAAATAGATCTCTAGATTGAAAAAAATAAGTATGTGTGAACTGTGTCGCTCATCACAACATCTGTAGGTCTTGATGAATAGCATGCCTGTGTGCTCACCACCTAGGTCAAGGGGCAGGACCTCACCAGGTCTCAGACGCCCTCCGCCACTCCCCGTTCCCCAAGGCTAACCACCATCCTTAACTGGGGGTAACCATTTTCTGCCATTCTTTATGGTTCTCCCAACCTTGCTCCCCCCAGCGACGCGATGTCTAATTGTGCCCGTCTTTTGATTTTACACAAGCAGAAGGGCACTCCGTGCGTCCTTGGTAACTTGCTCTTCTGCACGTCCTCGCTGTGTTTCCGAGTGTGTCCTTAGAGGCGTGCGGGAACCCTCCCGTCCCTGTCCTGGCTGCGCAGGTGCAGGTTCCGTATTTATTTGCAGTTGACAGACATGTGGGATGTCTCCGGGCCTTGGCCACCACCACCCCGCTGCTCTGAGCATCTGGGTCTGTGTCTCGGGTCCCCAGGGGCACGAGTAGCTATGGGCCTGTGCGTGCTTCTGAGTGGAACTAAGAATCAGAGAAAGCCATCACCTTTGTTAGCGGAGGCCAGACCGTTTTCCACGGTGGTGACACCAATTCCTACTGCCGCCAGCGGTGGCGGATCTTTTTATCATTCAGGCCCCACCAACATTTGGCCCTGGGACCCTGCAGAGTCGGCCTCCGACCTTGACGAAGCCCCAACACCTTGGCCATGAACTAAGTTTCCATACTTCTTTACAGGGGTTGCGCCACCAGGATGTGGGGGTCCTGGAATCGGGCCGTCACCTCAGTGCTTCTCTTTACCTTTGGGTTCTGTTGATTTGGGAGTTTCTAGTAAGAGGAAAAAAACCAATTTGATAGACTTAGTCATGGAAACGGCGCCTGATTCAATTTGCCCACAAGACAGTGGGACTTTCTCTGAAGGTCAGCATGCAATTCCTCTCCCTTGGTTCTCTCTGTGCATTTTGAATAACCAACTCCAAAGGCAGAGGCAAATTCCAGGATCCTCTGACTTGTGACTGCAGGAGACAAGGACGCTGTGGACGAGATGGTGGGAAGATCTGAATGGAGCCGAGGGACCCGGCTGGCTCTAGAGATGGACCTTGGACAGATGATGTAAACTCCCTGAGCTCGGTTCCTCTTCCATCAGAATGTGACGGTAGTTCCAGGCGATGGTGGAGACAGGGTGTGCGCGGCCTTCCACACCACGCAGGATGGCAGGGGCTCCGTGATGTTGGTGGCTTCTCCTGGGCAGCGGGCTTGAGGCAAGTTCCAGGCATTACTGCCACCACGCTGTCTGCGCATTCCTATAAACCCCAGGCATCCGTGACATCACGCGTGAACAGGACTCTGCTTATGAGAGGAAGAGTCGGCGGAGATGGGAAAACGTGGGAAGCCGGCAGCCCAAGCCCCAGAAAAATCAACAGCAAAACGCACGGGAATCTGAGCACAAGCAACCCGTGGGGCGTCGCACCCAGCCCGGCGTCAATCAAATGCTCTGGCCTTAACCCCAGAGACCACTGCCTGCTGGCTCCTTTCAGATGCTCCCTGGAGGCCATTTACTTCTAATCAGGGGCCATTTCCATCCACATTAAGCTTATGAGTCAAGCGCGTCTTTGCTGCTAGTCCCCTGTTCCAGCAGAGAGAAGATTTTTTAATGTGAAGTAACGTGCTGGGGAAAATCATGTATGGACAGTTTTCCAGGGTCTCCACATCCCTCCCCTGTTTGCAAGGCACCATGGGACCAGGCCTTGGAGTCGACAGGGCCACCTGTTGCTGTCACGCGTGCCGTCCAGTGGAGCTGCTGAATCAGAGATGTGCATGTCACCTCCCGTACATAGGTCAGTTTTCCAAAGTGCTTGGGCCAGTTCAAAGGATCATGGCACATCACAGAGTGCTCGGCACCCTCTCTGGGCTCTTCAGCTCTGATGTTCTACAACAGGGGTTGGCAGGCCACAGCCTGGGGACAGGTCCAGCTCGTTGCCTGCTCTAATTTGCCATTTGCTTTTCCTTTTCCCTGCGGTGCTAAGGACCAAACCCAGGGTCTCACACATGCTCAGTGGGTGCTCCACCACTAAGCCACTTGCCCTGCCCTTAGTTTGTAATTTTTAATTGTAGATAAAAATACATAAAACTTACCATCTTACCCATTTTTCAGTTTTGACCATTTACAGAAAAAGGTTTCTGACTCCCATTCTAGAGTCACCAAAGTTGTGGGTTTCTAATGCCTGTGGTTTCTTCCCGCCGAGTTCCTGGGGCTCCATCTCTTTGTCCAGTGAGGATAAAGCTGTGCTGCTGTAACAGAAGCACTATGATTCAGTGAGTACCAGTTAGCCATTGCCAGCTGTATTGGTCTGCTTTCTGTTGCTATAACAAAATACCTGAAGTTGGGTGATTTGTATGGAAGTTACTTAGCTCACAGTTTTGGAGGCTGGAAATCTAAGATCGGGCAGCCCCAATCTGTTCCAGTCTCTAGTGAGGGTTGCTGTGGCTGCATCACAACATGAAAGAGGGTGTCATGGTGGGATTGTGTGTGAGAGGAGAGACCACATGATGGGACCAGAAGCTAGAGACCTTGAAGAGGCCAATCTTGATCATAACAGTTCTCTCTCGAGAGCTTCCAATGAGGCCCTCAGTGACCTAACTACCTCTCACTAGGCTCCACCTCTTAAAGGCTCCACCATCTCTTAATACCACCACATTGGGGACCAAAGTTTCAATACATGAACCTTTGGGGGACATGCCCCAACCACATCCAAAGCATAGTACTGGCCAAGCTGCCTCGGTACCTCCTGTGTGACCCAGAACAGGCCAGATCTGAAGAGTAACGGAGGCAGCCAAGATTCATCTGGCTGCTTTTGTGTGGGTGAGCTCCCTTTCCTAAGTACCCCCATCCCTGGTGTCACCAGGAGATAGGAACCTGCCCCATGTCTGATAGGAGGCTGCCAGGCCTTCACTGGTTATCTAAGTCATGATCTGATGAGGACAAACTTCTGGCTTCTGGCACTGAGACTTTCATCTCTGGGAAACTACTGAGCTCATTCCTAACTCTTTGGAAATCAATTCCTACGATTCCAACTGTGGTCTGGGTTCTGGCTGCACTGAATTCTGCACAGGACTCTGAGGCTGCACCAAGGCCTCCATTCAGAGCTCCCAGCCTGGCTGGGGCAGGCAGGGTCCAATTAAGAGCTGAGAGCCTGCCCTTTCCTGAGAGGGCAGGACCAGCCAGTTCCTAACTTCCTTCAGAAAGACAAAAAGGTTTTATTGTAGCATGAACAGGTTGCATTGCCAAATTATATGGCAGCCTCGTAGGACAGAAAAGGGAGAATGAAGACAATCCCTCCCCTGCCTTGTGCTGAGCCCCACTCCTCCACTTAGTGTGTACTTTTCCAGATTCTTCTCTCTCTGCTCAGCCACAAACTTACCTGAAGCAGTGGAAGCACAGATGTAGGACCCCACTCTTTCCTTTCTTCCCACAGTAGATGCCAGCATCCCCCAGGGATCTGCCTCATTCTCTTCAATGGCTGTTTGCTAGCTCCCCACACGGATGCTCCTTGGTTTACTCAGAATATAAACTTCCTTTCAGCCAAGTGCAAATGCTGCCTTCCTCTAGGAAGTCTTCTTTGAGGCCTTCAGCACAATGGCCACTTCCAGACCCTTAGGCCCTGCCTTTTCTCAGCCCCTGTCGCTCACATCAGTCAGGGTAAAGCTATACCGCTGTGACAAAGAGGCCCTGCCATCCAGAGGCTTGGAGAGCAGAGAATTTTCCTCCCTAGTGATCATCCTGACCAGTGGGGCAGCTCTGTCCCTGCCAGCCATCCCAGCTTCCTTCCAAGCCATGGCTCTGCCATTCCTGGGGGCATGCCAGTCTGCTCGATTAACTGGACCACCAAGGAATCCAGGAGCAGGTGTGGAGGAGGCCTGCCTGATGGCTTCAGCCTGACCTGGAGTGTCCATTGCCAAGCCATTACCAAGATCTCTGCCTGGCCAGGCCTACTTTCTGGAAGTTCAACCATGAAGGAAGGGAAACAGGTCATGGCAGACAACATATCTTTGCCACAAATCTTGATGCCTTAACCTGGTGTTTAGGATCCATGTGTTTGCCTTTCCGGACTGTATTAGTCAGCTTCCTGTCACTATAACAAAGTACCTGAGATAATTAACTTATAAAGAGAAAAGATGTATTTTGGTTCATGCTTCTGGAGGTTCCAGTCCAAGACTGAGTGGCCCTGTGCCTTGGGTCTCTATGAGGCAGTACACTATGGTGGGAGTGTGTGGTGGAACCAAGCAGCTCACATGCATGGGCCCGGGAGCCAGGAGGAAGAGGAAGAGACCAGGGTCCCGTAACCCCCCTGGTAGGCCTCACCTCCTAAGGGCCCCACCACCTCCCAGAATGCCACCCTGGGGACCACGCCTTGGGCCTTCAGGTCACAGGCAACCTCCACAGTGTGACCCTGGCTGAGGGCAGGATCCAGGGCTGGTGCATCTTCACATCTTCCTCCTTGTCCAGCACAGCACCTGGCGTATTTCTGAGCCAGTGCATGGTCAATAGTCATTGGGCCAGAGGGTGGCGAACTCTGAACTCACTCACTCCTTTGGCCGATATCTGGTAACATTTACTACGTGCCAAACACCATTCTGGGCCCTGGAGTTCCAAAGATAGTCATTCTGCACTCAGACATCTTTGTCAGTATCCTTTTGGGCTCTAGGAGGAGGAATTTCTCCTTCTGCCTCAGGGCCTTTACACATATCTGTTCTTGCTTCTTCCCCACAACGCTCCTCACTTGTCTAGCCAGCTCCTACTTTACGTCTCTTCATGAAGTTCACCTCCTCAAGGAAACCTCCTGTGACCCTCCTTCCCAGACTACTTTGAATATTCATCATCTCCACACGTATCACATATTTTTTCCCTGTATAAGTATATGCTTTACTTTTTTTTTTTTTTTTTCCTTTTCCTTTTCTGGTGCTGGGGATGGAACCCAAGGCCTCTTGCATGCTGGCAAATGCTCCACCACTGAGCTACAGCCCAGCCCTGCTTTGCATGTTTTATCTGAACTACACAGCAGTAACTTTTTCATAGGGTTACATTTCAGGTCAGTCCCCACTATGATTCTTAAGTTCCATGATGGCAGGTGTACTGTTCCGTGCTCAGTACCCGGAAGAACGTTGAGCATGAGGAGCTCTATCTTGTGCTTATTAAATGGTTACACAATGTTGCCACCAGTTCGCAGATGAGGAAATTGAGGCTCAGAGAGGTGGAGTAACTGGCCTTGGATCACACAGCATGTGAGTGTGGCACATAGCTTTCAGCCTGCCTGCCTCCGGAGCCCTGGCTTTCACAGCTTCACACAATTAGAATGCCACATGATGCATGCTATCATAGGGTTTATTAATAGGGTGTGTTTAAGGGGTGGTGGGAGGGCAGAGGAGGGCGAGACTGACTCAGCCTGGGGGTGGGATGGCTGCCTGGAGGAGGCGGTGACCTTGGAGGCTCAAAACCCGTGGGCAGTTTGGAGTAGTTATAGCGACTGCGTAGGCGCGTGAGAGATGAGACCAAAAACAGGGCTGGTGGTGGAGCCCCTGCCTTGGGGTGCAAGGAGTTTGGATTTCGTTGAGCTGATGTGAACTCGGGTTCATGAGCAGGGGCCCCACGTGATCCCGGAGGTTCCATTAAGAGCATCACCTGAGGTCAGGGCTGCACAAGGGCAGCTAGCGGGCTGGGCTCACTCGGTGTCTTCAAATGGAATCCATGGCCAACTGAATCAGCTAAGATCTAAGTCCAACTGCTGAGGCGAAGACCCAAAATAACGGTGGCTGAGAGGAGTTAGCTTTTTTTCTTCCTCACATAGAAATCCAAACCAGCCAGGCAACTCACTCCACAAGGAAGCCCAGAAGCTGCCGGACTGCTCTGCCCTGGCCATGTGTCCTCGATGGTCACTGCCACCGCCAGGATCCAGCCCTGCAAGGAGAAGCCGGGCTGGATATGGGGCCGGAGAGCAATTGTTCTCAGGTGGAACTTGAAACACCAAGACATGCCACCTAGAAGTCAAGGTCCTGCCTTCTCTTGGACTCAGGAATCTGGCAGTGCTGGGTGGTGTGACCAGGACTGGGGCTGAGGACATCCCCCTCTTCTGGGTAGACAGCGCTGCTCTCCAGGTCCCTGCAGCCCCCACTGCTGGTCATGGCCCCTGAGGCGAGGCGCAGTGTCGATTGGCATCAGGCCTCTTCCTCTGGTCTCTTCGTTTTTGCCCCCAGGCCCCCGAGGAGCCAGAGTTCCCTGTCCCCACCTGGGGCAGAGGGTGTCTGCAGGCTGCTGTGCCGGGGTCCCATTCCAGCAGGGGCGACTGGGACCAGACTCAGCTCAGGCTTTGTGCTGTCAACCACCTGTTCTTCCTCCACACTGGTGACTGCGGTGCCAGCCAGTCCCTCTGCCCTCAAAACCCATAGCTCCCCAGGACACCTTGCCAGAAGCCAGGGGGAGGCACCTTTCAAGTGGCCATTTGGGCCTGTGTGCAGGGCTGCCATGCCTCCTCCTGGGCGCTGGCTCTCATGGGGTGTCCCTACGGGGAGCCAGCCCTGCCAGCCCGGTCCAGCCCGGAGGACCTGTCAGAGCCGCTCCTTGGCCCTGTCCTCTGCAGGGCTCCCAGATGCCCTTTGCTACCCTAGAAGGAGCTGTGACTGGCACAGGGGGCCCCGTTCCCCTGGGATGCCGTCCAGACCTCCCATCCTAGGTGACTGCAGGCATTCACAGCCCCGTGGGCTGGGCCCAGTGATGGCGGAATGACTTCCTGTGCAAGAATCTTTGCCGTCACCTTGAGCTGCTAGTCCTGACCCCAGCCTCCACCCTGAGGCTTGGCCAGCAGGAGGGGGAGGCATGGCCCCTTCCTGAAGGGGCAGGTATGAGTGAGCACACTGCAGCCAGAGAGTGAAGAAACCCGGTTCCCTTCTCATGCAGGTTGAAGGCTCCAAGGGTAAGAAATGGCGCTCGCCAAGGTTCACAAAGGGCTGCTTTGCCTTCTACTTGGTTCCTCCTGAGCTCCAGCGTCATCTGGGGCCTCCCTGCCTCCATTCCCCCACAGACCCCCTGGCCACATTCCCCTGAGGTCTCCTCTGCCTCCCGGGTCTCCTCCTGAGTGGGGTCAGCATCAAGAGGGGATGCTGTCCCTTCTTGGGTTTCCATAGTGACAAATCCCTCTCAAAGAGAGTCTGAGGATTTTGCTGACTTTACTGAAGCTCTGTGGGAGGTTCCGCCGCACAGTACAGGTTCCAGGGCACATCTGTCACACAGGGGCCTCCCCTGCCACCCGGGTTTCCCCGAGGAGTTCCCGAGGCCTCTCCCTCTGTTCAGCAGAGCTGCTTCCCTCCCCCCAAACTCGTCCCTGTCAGCTGCTGACATTCACTCTCAGGACACTCACATTCCAAGCGTGCTTCTGTGGTCAGGTGGCCGGAGACTGGGTGTCAGAGCAGAGCATCTGTCTGCTGATCCAGCCACACAGAATGAGCTGGCACTCTGGGAATCAGTGAGTGGGACCGAAATCCCAGCCTTACCCTCAAGAGCTCTCCCTACGGTCAGGTGTCCATGCTGCTGAGACACCTGCAGCAGGGTCAAGGGTCAGAGCATGAGAGAGTCAGGTGCTATGTTATAATGGGAGGTGGAATGGCTCTTGGAGGGAGTGAGTCCCAGGGTCCCCAGGGTCACAGGGCAAGCAGGCACAATGGCGAGCCTGGACAGTGCTTGGTGCGTGTGTGGCACAGTGAGGAAGCCCAGGGAGAGGATGAAGGCCAGCAGGGGACGGGATGGGACGCAGGAAGAAGAGCTCATGTAGGCCACTGTGCTCAGACCTCCTGGACACGTCATTTTCAAGAAGGCCCGCAGGTGACTCAACTATGTGAGACCCTACAGACCACCGTGAGGACTTGGGTTGTGCTCTGTGATGAGCAGCCCTGGGAGGCCAGGCAGGGAGGCCATGTGATCAGAGCACTTTCTAGAAGCTCTCCCTGGTGATCAGGTTGGAACAGATGGAAAAGAGTGAGAGAGGAGGTGGGGAGGCCATCTTGAGGCTGCTGTGGTAGGGGACAGTGGTAGCTGGCCATGAAATCAGTCTTGGTCAGGGGCCCCAAATGACCACAAATTGTACGGCTTACAGCAGCACAAATGGACTCACTCCCAGTCCTGGAGGTCAGGAGCCTAACTTCGACCCCAGGCTGGGCTGCTGCTGAGGCCTCCTTGCTGTACTCAGCTCCTAGGGGCTCCCTGTGGCCCCTGCTCCATCTTCAAAGCACATCATTTGCCTCTGTTCTGTCACAGCATCCATTCCCCCTTCCTCCTCCTCTGCTCCTCCTGCTCCTCCTCCTGCTCCTCCTGTTCCTCCTTCTCCTCCTGCTCTTCCTCCTCCTGCTCCTCCTCCTCTTCTGCTCCTCCTACTCCTCCTCCTTCTCTCCTGCCTCCCTTTAGCAGGATCTTTATGATTACTTTGGACCCACCTAAATAACTCAAGAAAATCCAATTTATGATCCTAGTCACATCTGCAAAGTCCCTTTTGTCACATAAGGTAAAAACGTCACAGATTCTGGGGATTAGGATGGGAACGTCTTGGGGGAAGCATTTTCAGCCTATCACAGTTGGTGTTCTCCCTTGAGCAGGGCAGAGGTCTGAGGTGTGGGGCCCAGGGCGCTCTCATCTCCTTGGGAGCCCTCAGGTGTCCCCCCACCTGGTCACAGGTACCCCTTGGCTTTTCTCTCTGTGCCAGTTCCAAAGCCCCACTGCATGTTCCCACTCTTGTTCCTGGGGATCCTTCAGGTGTGCAGACCTCTCTGTGATTGCCCAAGTTGCTTGCTGCCTCTAGGGGGCGCCAATGTCCTCCTGGCCTCCAGCTGGGGGCTTGCTCCTGCTGATGGCCACTCCCACTTGACTGGCATTTTCAGAAGGTATTAGTTTCTTGTGGCTGCTGTAACAAATGATGAATTTAGTGACCTAAAACAACACAAATTTATGATCCTGCAATTCTACAGTGAGGAGTCCAGTGCAATCTCAGTTAGCTAAAATAAAGGTGTTGGCAGGGAGAGTTCCTTTCCAGAGCCTATTATGAGAATCTGGTTCTGAGTATTGCTATTGCAGAATTCCCTTCCTTGGAGCCGTAGGACTGAGGTCCCCATTTTCTTGCTGACTGTACACTGAGGGTGTTCTCAGCCTCCAGAGATTGCCACCTGCCCTGGTTCCCAACCCAACCTTCCTCCTTCATCTTCAAAGCTAACAATGTCAGGGTGAGGCCTTGTCACATCACAGCTGTTTGACCTTCTGCTGTCCATGCATTGCCTCTCATCAGGCTGGAACGGATCTCTGCTGTTAAGGTTCATGACCACATTTAATCATCCAGAATCATCCCAAGGTCTGCAGCCCTAATCCCATCTACAAAGTCCCTTTTGTCATACAGAGTATATTTAGAGGTGTTGAGGATTAAGGTGTGGACATTTTTGGGGGGGACATTATTGTGCCTTCCACATGTTATGGTAACATTTTAATGTGACTGACACATGCTAAGCCTTTGCTGAGTGCCAGACCTGATGTTCTGGTAAGCTCACTGACTCCTCGGAAGAAGGTATTATCATACCCACTTTATAGATGAGTAAACTGAGGAACGGGGAGATTAAGCAATGCAGAGGATTGAATTGTCCTTCCCCCCCTCATGTTGAAGTCCTAACCCTTAGTACCTCAGAATGTGACCTTGGTTGGATGTAGAGGTCACCAAATGAAGTCAATTCCTATGGGCCCTAACTCCTCATACATCGGGGCCATTTAGGAAGTCACACATACAGGGAACCTGCCATGTGAACAGGAAGACCATCTACAAGCCAAGGAGAGAGCCCAGGCTGGTTCTCCCTCGTGGCTCTCAGAAGAGACCAGCCCTGCCCTCACCTGAGTTGGGCCTCCAGCCTCCAGAACCGTGGGACTGTGCGTGACGATGATTTCGGCCACCAGCCTGCAGCACTTCTCCCGGCAGCCCTACAAACTGCGCTGGGCTGCTGTCATCGCGGTGGCAGCTGAACTCCAGCTCCGGTGCTTCTCTCGAACCTGCAGTATTTTGCTCTTTGCGTCGTACCTCCCCAAGGCCTGGAAGACCCTCCGTCTCCTCCTCTTTCCATTTGGGCCCCTGCTGCAGTCTGTCCTGACTTTTCTCTTCCTCTGTCTTCTCTCCCTCACTTTCCCTGGCTGACCCCTTCCTCTGGACTCCCTCCACCCCTCCTCTTGGCCCTGCAGACTCCCTCTGCTCCTGCCTCTCAGGCCCCACCCCACTCTGTCCCCCAGAGTGCCCCTTAGCAATTAAGCTGCTGACCCCGAGGCCCAGACTGCCCTCGTTGGTTCTTTTGGGGCCTCTGGCAGCAGCACCGAGGACAGGCACAGGGGGCCCAGCTGAGTGAGGAGGCCCTGAGCCGCAGGAGGAGCTGAGCCCAGCCCTGCCGCCACCCTGGGGGCTCTTCCTCCCCCTCAGCCCTGCTGTGCACACAGGAGCCTGGAGCTGGGTGGCTGTCAGCCCAGCCGGCTGCCAGCCCAGCCGGCTGCCAGGCCTGGCTGGCCCGTGACACCCACCATGGGCACCAGCAGATGTCCCACCATTAAGATCCTGCCACACAGATGCTTGTTTTTCTGCTCCTGGTTCCTAGCTTCAGGGTCTTCAGAGCAGTCTTTCTGTCCTGCCAGCCCCAGCTTCCATGTTTCAGATTTGTCCTTTTCCTCCTGTTACTGCTTCTAGGTGCCTACTGTCCCAAGTAGGGACTCTGAGGCTCTCCAGTGGTCTCGTCAGCCTGGTCTTCCTGTTGGGTTGGGGTTGGGGATTGGGATGGGAGACAGGAATGGGGGAGGCCGATGGCTGCCAAAGGGAATTCTGGGGAACAACTGAGGACAGGACACCTTGGCGTGGCCTGCTAGCTATCCTCCCTCTCCAAGAGCTTCCCCACCTCTATTTGAGGCCATCAGGGGCAGCCATGTTTTTCTGGATGGCCATTCCTGCTACAGCTGGACATGTGACCTGCCCTTCTCTCTCCTGGGAATTTGGAGGACCTTGAGAGAGACTGGCCAGGCTCTGTAGGGTTGGGTACAGGGTGGGTGCTGGAGGACTTGAGAAAGGCTTGTGTTCAGAGGAGCCGAGAAGAGAGATTTCAGAGCCAAGACTGCCAGAGAGAGAGACCTGGCTGCAGATGGTTCAGTGAGACTCTCTTGCTTTCTCCTTGTCAACCAGCTTCTGTGCTAAAGCTTTGGTGCGTGGCTTCTTTTGCAGTAACCCAACCTCCAGACAGAGTTTTTAGAAATGCAAATTGATCACACTGCTCTCCTGCTTGATCCCTCCAGGGCTTCCCAGGGCTGCACCACACCTCCCCAAGACCCGAAAGACCTTACTCTGCCTGCTCCTCCAGCTTTCCCTCTTGCTGACATCCCGCCACCCACCCAGCCCCAGGTCCTCTGAACTCATCTTTCTCCAGTACTCCAACTTAGTTCCTGTCCCAGGCCCTTAGCACATGACACAGGAGGCTCTCCCCACAGATCTCTTCATGGCTGGCTTGTTCTTACCAGGTTTAGCTGGAATGTTCTCTCAGAAGAGAAAAAGACCCTAATTAGCTCATCAAAGAAGCTCATCCCCTCTGGTCACTCCGTCACAGCACCCCGTTCTATTTCATGCAGAGTGCATGTCACCATCTGTTGCTTGTATAATTGTTTACTGTGCCTCTCTTGTTAGAATGAAAACTTCTTTGTCTTGTTCACCACCGAGTCCTCAGTGCTTCCAGCAATGCCTGACCCATAGTAGGCACTGAGTGCAGACGTCTCTATTGAATGTAAAAAATGAGATCAAAGGGGCCAGAATTAAGACTACCTGGAACTCAGCCAGGTTTGCTGGGAGAGAGTCAAAG
Source organism: Sciurus vulgaris (assembly GCF_902686455.1). Lineage (NCBI taxonomy): Eukaryota > Metazoa > Chordata > Mammalia > Rodentia > Sciuridae > Sciurus > Sciurus vulgaris. The sequence continues at coordinate 20,967,558 of NC_136479.1, read as the reverse complement.
GCCCTATCTCACAGGACCCCTGCTCTTTCCCATTGGCTTCTCTGGCCGTGTGGATGACAGTTGTAAAAGGACAGGCTGCCAGATGCTGGAGGTCACCTCTGCTCCTTCTGTGCTGAAGCACACTCCATCCACAGGGCCAGTATCTGTCCTTTCTCTTGTGGGTTCAGAATGATCTTTCCAGGAGCCTCCTCATTTGTTCTGCAGTCCTTCAGTAAAGACCCATGGTTCCTACTTCCCGAGATGAGGGGCTTTGGCCTGGGAGAGGACCTCGTGGCTGCAAACAAGCTGGGTGAGCTGGCGGAGGACATCATCTCCCGTGAGCCCGAGTTGCCTCATGCCTGTCTCTCTCTGCTCTGTTTTTAAAAAGCCATTGTATTTATTAGATATGCCACTACACAATGGTTCCTCGGCAATGTTTCACGCTGTAAAGAGACAATCCCTGCCATCAAGCTGAACACGGTAGCTGACATCAGGTGTCTCGTGCATGCACACACACACAGGCTCAACGTGCGCACACGCTGCTGTCAAGCACACAGACGTCACAGGTGGTGGGAGCAGCCCTGCAGATGAAAGCCTGAGGCTGGTGGTGGCTGCAGCTCCCCTCTCCTTTCTGGAAAAACGGGAAACTCGGGATGATCTATGCTAATTGGGAAGAAGCCATGAGGACGAATGAAGTCCACAGTCCCAGTAGCCTGGCCAGAGAAAAATGGCTAACCAGTAACAGGATCAGATGGAGTTTCACAAACTTTCTTGCCTGCTGGAGGAGGTACAAACAAGTGGTCCACAGCCCACAGAGGAAGGGGGAAGCAAAGAGCTGGAATAATCCACCCTCTGAATAATCAGCTCTGAATCACTGAGAATTGACTTGTAATTGCGATTGTCTTCGAGCAGAGATGCAGCGCTGATGCTGAGACGTGAGGGCAGGCAGGGACGCACGGCAGGGCTGGGAGAGGGATGCTGTTTCTGGATTGATGCTGGGCAGAGCATCTGGGGGCCAGGGGACATTTTTACTATGAGTCTAAATTACAAGAGCAAAGGGGTACCACTGCCAGGGAAGGCTGCGGGGAGGAGGAGGAGGGAAGGAACAAGGACAGGGAAGGCACAATATTTCTTTCCAGACAGTAAACAACTGCCAAATAAACCCCAGAAACGACGCTCCGAGAGCGTCTGTAGGAAGCTTAGAGAGCCGCTCGTCCTGAAAGTTATTGGTTTTGTTCAAGCTTCATCTGATGCTTGCTTCAAAAAAAATTTGGTTTCCCCTCTTGCAATAGTGGAGAGGAGAATTGGCGCCACATCTGCCTGGAGTCACTGTTTGGATGCTTAGGAATGAACGGAGAGCGGCAGGACCAGGTGGAGGGATCCTGGAAGGCAAGACCCGGCCCCTGCTGAGGAGCTCCCTGTGGACCGTCGCTGGGGGAAACGTCTGGAGGACATGTCCATCCTGGGCAGGCAGGGACCCTCCTGCCGCTCAGCCCTTGTCTGGGGTGGCCTAGGTGTTGAACTTGTTCTGCCCGGAAAGGCAGCCCTGCCGCTGGCTTCGTCTCCCGCGCCCACCACCCGGAGATCCTGGGCGGGATCTTCGCTCCTCACTCCTCTGAAACCCTGTGTCTTCAGCCGGAGGAGGAGCAGGAGAACCACCACGGCTGCTGCCACTCCCGCGCTATCAATAACCGCCAGCGCCTTCATCTTTCCCAGGCTCCTTTGCGCTTGGTCGGCCACGTGACTAGTCTGACCAATGGGCTGAGAGCGGAAGTGGTGGCGTCACTTCCGGGATGAGGTGAGCGCCTTCTCAGTGCAGCCAGGCGGTGGAGGGAGCCTGGGCCCCTCAGTCACCGCGTGGACGAGACTCGTGCAGGATCCGTGGCCGCGAAGGAAGCCTGTAAGATCTTGGGGCGTCGGTACCTGCGGCTTCTGTTTACCCAAACCCACAGGGTAGCGCTCCCTGGACCATTAGTGTGAAAAGCTAATTGAGGAAGCGGCGAGGCTGGCGCATAGGAAATGGTCAATAAGTATTAGGTAGGAGTGTTCATTATTTACTCAGCAAATGTTCACTGAGCTCCCAACACGGGCTGGGTGTAGGGAATGACAACAGACACAGGAAACTCTTCGGGGTCACGTGAGATACAGAGGACTCAGTCATTCATTCCATCAGCATTTACCAGACCTACTAGGTACTAGGCATTGTGACAGATGGTGGGATATGTGGTTGATTAAGTCAGTTTTCACTCTTAAATTGCTTACAAGCTGCTGAGAGATACACAAAATATACAAATAATTTGAATACCAAGGGACAAGTGCCTTACAGAGGGGTCTTATCAAAGTGCTAGTGGCGTGACTGATTCTACCAGAGAGAAATGGGGAGGGCTTCCTGGAGGAGGAGACTTGAGGGTCTGAGTAGGAATTCAGCGGGTGGGTATGAATATTTTGGGCAGGCACCTTGTCACGGAGGTCTGATGCTTGGTAAGTGCTTTGGCAGTTGGGTCCTGGGGTATCCACGGTGGGCAGAATACTGTCCCCATACCTCCAAACATTTTGTATTATTTAAACCAATAAATGTGTGGTGCTTTGTTGCAGCAGCAGTGGGAAACTCATACGGTATCAAGTAGTGAAAGTCTGAGCCCACACTGGACAGAAAGGGCAAGTGTTTGGACTTTTTTCTAGAACTTCAGTGGGATTCCCACTTCTCCATGTGCCATTAATATTCTGTATAAAATTAATATTGATATTCTTTGCTAATGTTCTGAGAGAACTATCTTGTCCGTTTTAATGTTTTAATGAGTGAGCATTTTCCATAAATCGAATGTACGTTTCTAATCTAATTAATGGAAATTTAGGTTCTTTCTAGTCCTTCGCCATTTAAATAATGCTTCAGTGAATGTTCTTGACCTTGAATTGTTTTGCCCACATGGAAGATGAATTCCAAGAAGTGGCATTGTTGGCCACAGAGAATATGCATTTTTAGGAGCCTGTGTTTAAATAAACATCTGAGGACATAATGCTCTGGTGAGCACTGAAGGCCAGGGGAGATTCCTGGAGAGAGTTCAGATCTGATCTCTACAAACATCCCTGTTCCTGGTGGAGGCAGGGAGGCTGGGGGAGAGGCACAGGCAGTGGGCCTTGTGTGAGGATGATGGGCAGGCACGGTGAGCCTAAGTAGATTTTCTTGTGTGTGTCTGTATCATTGGGGAAATTTGGAGGACATACGAAGTTCTTCCTCAGTGGCCCTGGGTTAGAGTCCTGGGGGCTGGAGACTCTGAGGACAAGCAAGGCTCACTTTGGTGTTTGCATGTTGGGCCTGAATGCTAATCTCCTTTTTCTTCTTCCTGGTCACTTTGTTCCTGGGTAGCTAATTAACTTTGTGGTTTTAGAGAGGAGGGAGAAGACAAATGTGTCACTGCAGTCTTTAAACAAGGTCTGTCACTGAGAGACCCCTCTAAGGAAGAGGCCATGGCTTGTGCTCACCCTGCCTCCGACCTGGTTTTGATGTGTGCATGAGTTTTGCTCTATCAAGGCGCCTCGGTTGTTTCTAGAGTCCTTGCCCACTGTGGCATTTTTACTACAAATTCTCCATTCCTGGGTTTATTTGGATTCTTTCCTGGTGAGCTGCCTTTCAGTGTCAACCTGCTTTTTTAAGAATGGCTTGTGTATCTTTCAAGGGCTCTCATGTCTCGGGACTTCTGCCTGCTTCCTTTGAACCCGGATGTGCAGTTCACTGTGCTCATCTTTCTGCTCCTTGCAGGGGTTATCTTTGTGACTCTCCTCAGAGGAGAACCCTGTGCCTGCTTCCTCCACCCTTCCTCCCGAGGATGGGCTGGGCACCACTGCTGCTCGGGCTGCCTGAGTGTGGGGATGCTGTCAGAGGATCATGAACAGAAAATAACATAATTTCGAGTGAGGAACTTTGGCTGCCAATTTCAGGGCAGCTGGCCAGAAGATTATCTCTCTTCCCTCGTATGTTTGGGATATTTGTTACTCTAAAAATATCCATGGCTGCTGTGTACATTCACACAGGCTGTGCACTGCACGACTCCAGGGAACGTCATTTGCATAAACCATCACGGGAATGGCCTTCCAGTTTTAAGCAGTTTGTGGGCCCTGCGAGCGCTTGGCCTGGGGTGAGCCTAGTAGCAGACAATTCTCTGATCGCAGTGTTTCTCAGATTTCGGTAATTTTCGTATCACACTTTCGAATGTATTCCCAACTACACGCCCTTTTTCTACTACGATTTCTTTTTGTTCTATATTGGCTCCCATTTTCCTTACATAAATGAATTTAAAAGAGAAGCTTTCCATTTCAACTGGAGATAGAAAACCAGTACAACATGCCCAAAATAGAAGGAATTTATACACACACACACGCGTGTGTGCATGCATGTGTGTGTCTACATTCGTGTATGTGTGAACATAAATGAAAACAAGGCTGCTGTATGCTAGCTGGATACTTGGGCCTTTTTATCTTTCATCCCTGCCCCGTGGGACCCCCACAACTACACTCCGGTGCCCCCAGGGCATATCCCTCTCTCCCGCTCTCTTTCTCTTTTTTTTGTTTGGTACTGCAGATTGAACCCAGGAGTGCTTAACCACTGAGCCACATCCCCAGCACTTTTTTGTATTTTACTTAGAGTCAGGGTCTCACTGAGTTGATGAGGGCCTCACTTTTGCTGAGGCTGGCTTGGAACTCGAGATCCTCCTGCCTCAGCCTCCTGAGCCACTGGGATTACAGGCGGCACCACTGCCCTGGCCCACCCTTCATTTTAGAATAGCGTCTGACTGGTGTTAGAGAGGGTGAGCACGACGCTGAACGTTTCTCCTGGATGGAACCTGAGAGGCTGGGAGGGAATTTGGAGGGAGCAGCACTGTCCACCACGCAGTGCAGTGTCCTTCAGCATCCTCCCCTTGGGAGCCTTTCTTTGACCCTTTCATCACTGGGAAGTTTAATGTCATCATGGAGGGGTTTCTTTGGTTGTGTCAGAAGGAAACTTGCTCCTGGGTCCCTGAGTCAACCTGACTCACCAAATCCTTTTTTACAAGTTACTTCCCTCCAAACTCAAGGAAAAGCCTCCTCATGGTGCCTCAGTTTCCCCATCCATAAAATGGGAATAGTAACAATACCTCCGTCTTTTGGTTGTTAGGGGAGTTGGACAAGTGGGCATTTAAAACATTTGGCACCTGGTAAGTGCTCAGCCAGGTGACCACGGACTGGGGCCCTCACCCTCCCATGGCTGCTTCCAGATGAGGAGGCAGAATTCTTGGGCCAGTTTCAGATGCATGTCTGGTTTCTGCATCTGGAAACTCAGGCCTCTAAGTCCTTCCCCCCTTCCCTAGCAGAACTGAGAAATCTACAGAGGCAGAACTGGGGTGCAGATAAGTGAACCCCTAATCCTGGTGGGTCAGCCATTGTCCACCTCAGAAAAGCGACCCGAGAGCTCCTCTTGCCTTTTTACATTTTTTGTGCTGGTGTCAGGGCTTGAACCCAGTCCTCGGTCGTGTTGGGCAGGCCTCCCGGTCATGCCATGTCCCCAGCCGCACCGCGTGTGCTTCTCTTACAAAACATGCATTTGAGGAATGGGAGGACAAATCATGAAGTATTCCTGGTAATATCAAATAAAGGGCACAAATAAGACTAAGATATTGGGAAAAGAGATTTGCCTTGCTCTAACCAAACCCAACATATGGGATGTGACAGAAAAAAAAAAAAATCACAATATCCTTGACTTATCAAGTGTCTTAGAAGATGTTGATAATGATAGTGAATCCTTATTAAGTCCGTGCTGTGCACCAAGTGCCTCAAATGTATCCTCTCGTCTGATCCCCAGTTAGCCTGTGTATAGGTCAAACTAGCTGCTGTAGCCAAGAAACCCTGACATGTCCATGGATCACACACAAATTTATATCCTGCTTGTGCAACAGTTCAGTTCCTGTGGTCCTGGTGGGTGGTAGTTCTCTCTCGTGTAGTGATCTGGGGACCAGAACACTTCCACATTGTGGCTCTATCATTTCCTAGGGACTTAGAGCCCTCTGTGTCTAGGAGGAAGAAGAAGGAGAAGGCACACCCTCTTCCTGAGAGCCTTCCCAGGAAGTGCCGCACACCACTCTGCTCACACAGGCAAGAACCAGTCACATGACCTTACCAGATGCAGGGCATGCTGGGAAATATTACGCCCGGCAGGGCAGCCACTTGTTAGTGATCATCCCTGACTATAGAAAGAGAAGCGTGTCTTTTGATGGAGAGCTAGCTGTTTGTCCCACTGTGTGTGAAGGAGATGACAATTATACCCGTTTTACAGATATAGAAACTAAGGCCCAGAGAGTCCAGCCCTGGGCCACAGAGCTTGTGTGTGGCAGAGTTAGGACTTGGACCTAGGAGCCTGTGAGTTCAAAGCCTTTTATCTAACCATTTTGATGTAAATTTTAGATAAGAGTTTAGGTTCTTCAGCTTTGAAATCCTTTAGAACAAATTTGTCTAATGCCTCAAACGCCCAAGCAAGGGATATCTGGGGGCCATGGTGGCACCAGGCATGATGCCAGGCAGGGTTTTGGTCTTCAGTGTCTCCTCCACTTGTAGAAATGATTATCCCCAGAAAGTTGACCCGCACTCTGGACTCCTGCCAGAACTCAAGGCCGGGTACCATCTGTAAGAGATAAATAAATCAAAATATCATCAGCAGATAAGTGTGTGCCATCTGCTGCCCTGTCAGTTGAACTGGCAGAGGCCTCCGGAGAATTCCAAGGAAGCTCTTGCCAAGACTCTGCCGCCAGCCTGGAGAGAGAGGAGCCGTTTCGCACAGGATCTGTTGGCATTTTTCTTTCCTCCCTGCTCCCAGCGCTGAATTCCTTGAATCCGGCCAGCGAAGGTGTGCAGACTTTTTGCCCTTGCCAAACTGCTGAAATCCTTCGCTGTTGGGTACATTTGTAGGGGACCAGGCCCCAGGCTTATTCGCCCTCCCAGCAAGCGGAAGCACCTACCACAGGCACCTGCCAGGAAGCTGAGCCCCTTGTGGGATCTGGGTCTCAGAACCAGACTCAAAACCAGCCAGATCTGAGGCTCTTGCGCACAAGCCACTTCCAGAAGGTGCTGGATTCCTGTTGCAGGTGGAGTCCTCTTTGGAGGGTGTCTGGGATTCCCTGAGGAATGGTGGATTTCTCCAGAGCCTGCCTGCTCTGCTTAGAGGCCGTACAGAGTAGCCATCCAAACAGAGGCTCTGGGCCAAGCTGGATTTGAATCCTTTCTCCACCAACAGCCGTGTGACGTTAGATGGGTGACTTCGTTTTCTCGTGCCTCAGTTTCTTCATCTGTAAAGTGGACGCTCAGGGCTTGTGAGGGTTAGTGAATCATAATGAAAAGCACTTAGAGCCAGGTTTGGCACACACGATTTACATTAGCAAGTGTTACTTGTTGGCTGACTTTGGAGACCAGGGTTACTGCCTCTCTGTTGCCCCTGCCCTGCCAGTTTCCCCCGCCCCACAGAAACCTCAGCTAGACCATCTGGTGGGACATGGAAGAAAGTCACGATCCTCACACCCAGGATGTGGGGATCCAGCCAAGGATGCTGGGCTCCCCAGTGCCTCTCCCTCTATCCGCTCAAGTCTCCCCTGCCAACTGAGACCTGGGCTCCTGCATGCCCATGCCAAGGGCAACTTGGCCAGCCCGCAATGCTCCACACACCTTCTGCCAGCACTGGGCTTCTGTCTCTGGCTATCTCCCTTGATTCTGCCTGTGGCCCTGCCAGGCTTCCTCCACCTGCTCAGGCTAAGGTTGCAGAATTACAGCCTGCTGCTTCTAGTTTGGGGAGACGCACGACTCTCCTTAGGAAAGGCAATGCATGTCTCTAACCTGGGATCCAGGGACAGAATACAAAGCAGCTCTTACTAATGGAGCCAAGCATGGGTCAGGCGTTTTCACACTCTCTTCTGTTTCAATGCTTTTGGCAAGCCTAGAATACAGGTACAGTCATCCCTACTTATCTGTGAGTTTGCTTTCTCTGCTGTCAGTTAGCAGTGGCCAAACATAGTAAAAAGTACTAAATGGAAAATTCCAGAAGTAAACAATGCGTAAGTTTTAAATTGTGGGCTATTTTGAGTAATGTGATGAAATCTCATTCTGTCCTACTCTGTCCCACCTGGGATGTGAATCATCCCTTTCTCTAATGTATCCATGCTGTATATGCTACCCACCCGTTAGTCATTTTGTGGTCATCTTGGTTATCAGATGGACTGTTGTAGTACAGTGTGCAAGAGAGAAAGACCATATTCACATAATTTCATTATAGTATATTGTTATAATTGTTCTATTTTGTAGTTATTGATTTGTTGTTGTGCCTAGTTTATAAATCGAACTTTATCATTAAGTATTTATATATAGGAAAGCCCAGGATATGTAGGGTTTGGTATTCTTTGTGGGTTCCGGCATCCACTGGGGGTCTTGGAACATGTCCTCCAGGGATAAGGGGGGATGGCTGTGCTTGGACAGTTCCCAGCTGGAAGGTGAGGAAAAGACTCAGAGAGGTGAAGCAGCTCTGAGGTCATGGGGCTGGGAGGAGGCGGAGGACGGATTTGAACTCATATCTTGTGGTTTCTGTGTCCATCCTCCATTTGCCTTGAAGTACCCTCCCTTTCAAAAAGAGAGAATGTTGTGGGGGTGTGGGCGTCAACCCTTTGCAGTCGTTTCTGATTTGAACCCTCACAGAAGACTTCTCATTTCACAACTGCTTCCTTGTTCAACCTCCAAATACCCTGGGAGGCTGGAACCCTCATCCTTTACTGGTGAAAAAAATCTCCCTAACCAGGTTTTACAATTATTTACGCACAGTCTCACAGCAGGGTGGGGACTGAACCCAGGTCCAGGCGAAGCCCACCTTGCCTGGCCTCCTGTTGGTCCTGGTGCCCCTTGCCCTCCCTCGCCACTGCCGCACGCGAGCTTCTTGCTTCTTCCTCCAGAGACCAGGCTGGAATTCCTGGAGTGGGGCTGGGGTGAAGCCACAGCAAGCCAGTGACAATCTGCAGTGGATTCCTCAGCAGCCCCATTGCTGCCAAGCCCCCACGCCAGGTCCCCTTTGGCCAGAGTAGGGATGTGCCCGCCGACAGCTCGGGCCTCTGCACTGGGAGTGATTTCTGGGCCTCCCACCTCCAGCCAGGCCCCCGGAGATGGCAGGCCAAGAGGGGCTAGCAGGGAGGGAGGTCTGGACCTCTGGGGTCTTTTGTTTTCTCTCGCTGCAAAAAGCCAACAGTCTCATGAGATCTAGGAAGGAATGACCTTCCATTTGTCTCTTTTGAGTATCTTCAGAAAGACATTTTAAATCAGACGTCTGGGATTTGTTTCAAAATAACCCCATGCTGGTGGGGGCAGGTGGGGTATAGACAAGGTGACACTGGCTGTGATTGACAGTTATCGCAGCTGGGTATGGGGACATGAGGGTTTGTTTTTATTAGTCTGTCTACTTTTTGTAAAAGATGGGAAATTTCCCTTATAAGATGTTTTAGAAAGATTTCTGAGCCCACCTGGTCTGACCATGGAGCGTCTTGGGTCCCTGCTCCACTTCTGGACAAGTCAGTCTCTTACGCGATGGAAAAAGCTTTGGGGAGGCACAGCCCTGGGTCCAGACCCTGCTTCTGCCACTGACTGTGTGACCTTGGGGAGGTCACTTCACCTCTGAGCCTTGGTTTCCTCCTCTGTAAAATGGGGGCCAACAGTGACCTCATTGCCACTGTTCTGATGAGTGGCAAGTCCTTTGCATAGTACTTACCCCGGACTCTCCTTGGGGTCCCTGGATCCTGGATCTAAAGCAACATGACAGACTTGAGCTTCAGCCTGCAAGCGTTGAGATGTGCCCCCGACAACTCCACCATGCGGGCTGCACCCCAGGGAGAAGGAGATGATACAGCCAGACCTCTCATGATACAACACTGCAGAGATTTGGGGCATGGAGAATCTCTTTGGGAGGGGGCAGATGCTTGGTGAATAAGGCAGGTCACAGCAGGGGAGCGGCTGGACGGCTGAGCTGGGTCTGGAAGGCAGGGGAGGACTCAGAAATGGAGCAATGGAGGAGAGAAGGAAGTTGAAGGAAGTCCCAAGAACCCAGACGCAGGGGAAAGGTAACGGGGTAGATCTGAACCCGCAGGTGCGAGGCTCCAGGTGGACACCCAGGGGCTGCTCTTGAGCTGCTGCTTTTCCTTGGGATATTGCACATGTCCGTTTTGCCTGCACATCGCCTCCTGGATGAGCCCCAGACTCTCCAGTGCTACGCTCTCCGCCTCACCTCTGCCTGCAGGTGTGCTGGGCGTGCCTTCCCAGGTCTGCAGTGTGGCAGCATTCCTGGCAGATCGCTTAATGACACACTCTGCGTGGACTCTCTCCATGGTCGCGTCTGCAGCACTGAACCCTATTCCAGGCTCTGAGGACACCACAAGGAACAGGACACACGTGGCCACAAAACTTACGTTTGCTGCCGAAAACAAGTCGCAGAGCACTGGGCATTATTTAGAAGAGCTGGGGAATGCCCGCCTTCGATGAGTGGATTCCAGAGCGTGGGCTGATCCATGCACGTGCTTCTCCAGGAAACACAAGCTCTGCCAGGGCTGGGACTTTGTCTGGTCCAGGCTAGCACCTAGGACAGCTCCTCGTATGTAGTAGGTGCTCATTAAAGGTTGGTGGGCCACAGTCGCATGACTCCAAAACACTACGCTGGAAACTTAAGAGAAGTACACCTTGGGGGATCCTGGGGAATCCAGATGAAATACTCCAGAGGTCACTGCTTGATGCTGTGGTTTTGATTCCTAAGATTTGTTGAGAGAATAAATGAATGAATTACGTGCAATATCGGGCATGCCAGCCTCCAGCCTGGTCTCCACTGGTCAAGCCCAGAGGCCACACGTACTGACACAGATAAAATTCAAAGCAAAGGAGGAGCCCACAGCACGTTCCGTAGAGGACCCAGACAACCGACAAGCGGAGAAGTGTGTGGGAGAGACTTTGGGGTCGTGATGGTGGGAAGGACCCTGGAGGAAAAGGGAGGCAGATGGAGGAGTGGGGTCTTGCAGCTGGCTGGCATACTCGGTTCTCCACTGGCCTCCATGTTTGTTCCCAGGCCTCCTCTGGGCCCCAGAGACACCTGGGCAGTGACAGCTGGGCTCCTGTGCCCTCTGGTTTCTCATTGGTTTGGGTCAGTGGGGGACTGATGGGAATCAGGGCAGGAGGACAGAAAGGTCTGGGCATCTGCCTGCCTGCCCTTGTCTCCTGTCCCAGGTTTGATGGTAACTCCATTCCTCTCGGGACTGCTTCTCAAAGTGCTTTCCAGACCAGTCACATCAGCACCCCCTGGAACTTGTTGGAAGGACAGATTCTCGGCTGTACCCCAGAATCTCCGATGCAGATGCTTTAGTGTAGCCTGGCTCCTGGTGGCAGCTCCTCCAAGGCTTGATCTTCCACAGACACCTGCCCTGTCCTGCCCCTCAGAGCCGGGCTGCTCAGGGCACCTGGGTCACTGTCCCTCCACCCTGTCCACACCTGTCTATAAATAGTACCCCTTAGCAGTCACCTGTGAGCCCTTCCGAGGGTGCCATCTGCTTCCTGTCAGGTCCCCGACTGGTCCAGATGGTCGGTGTGTAGATTTGTGACCATCTAGACAGGCACATCCCCTCCCGCTACCCATCCCCATAGGTTCCCTTCCGTCACTGCCAGTCAGTGATCTCTCCAGTCAGCGTCCTTGTGTGCAGCTTGGGTTTCATGTCCCTGACTGCAGGGCAAGTCCTGGGTTGAGGGGACCACAGTGGCCATGAACTTCTTCCAGGCATGGGATCAGTTACTTGTCAATGACCTAATTTATTTGTCCACTCCCAGTAGAGTAGGACTCTGCGCATGCTCAGCGATGCGGAGAGAACTCCATCTCCACACAGCAGAGCCTGCTCCCAGCCTGAGTGGCACGAAGGGTCCACAGCTTTCAGGAGGATGCTCGGGTCCCTCTGCTCGTCCCCTCCCTAGAGCAGATGGTTTTGAGGGGCGCCCTGCGTGCAAGGCTTGCTGAGCCCAGAGTCTTCGATCCTCCAAGCCCTGACGTCTGCTGCTCGTGGATCCCCAGACCACTTCTCCCGGGGTCTGTGGTCCTCTTTCACCTGAAGTCCCCTGTTGCCCCCTCCCTGAAGCAGGTGAGGTGGGCCTCTGGCGACTCTCCTCCTGGGGGAGGAAGTAGCACCTCCCACTCACCTTCTCGATGTGCGTGTCAGGGGGCAGGGGTGACAGGAGACAGGGCACCTTTAAGAAGTAAAATCAGAGCACTTGTCAGGCCACGTCCATGGTCATGGGGGTGACAATGGGCACAGGGCTGGGCCCTTGCAGCTGGTGCTGGGTTCTCAGGCTCCTGCCCACTGTCCTGTCCTAGCTGTACCCCCTAGTGGTTGTCACCAGCCCCTCCTGATCCATCCTGTGGGGAAACACCAGCATGGGGGGTTTTTGCTTTTTTAGGTGGGGAAACTGAGGCACGGATGTTGTTGCCCACCTTTAAGTGAAGGAGCCAGGCTGACTCGGCAGGCCTGGCTCTGGGGTCCCTGCTCTGGACCAGCGCACCAGGCCCCACCCCCACCCTGTGCTGGTGTCCGTGTGTCTCTCCCCTCTTTCCCCATGAGACTGCAGAGGACCCCTGTTCCCTGGAGACCTCGTGTGGGAGCCAGTGATGGCGATCACCTCTGCACCCTCTCCTCAGCACCCTGCCTCGGCTCTTCTCCCACGCTGGGCCCACACGGGACCCCCAGGGTCTGCACCCGTTTCACCAGCAGAGAGGTCCAGGCACTGGAAGACTGGGGTTGCCTGAGGCAAGAGGTGGCAGGGCTGGTGTTTGAACTCAGCTGTGTTGATTCCAGAACTCAGACCCCGGTGCTACCCCTCCCCTCGATCGCCGTCAGGGGACGGACCATCCAGCATGGTCGTGAGCGTGTTTCTCTAAGGTTAGATTTTCTGTGAGTCAGATTGGAACGTGATTCCCACCCTGGGCGTGCGTGCAGCAGCATCTTCTGGGGGACTTTTAGACCCTAGTGATGTTCAGGCCTTGACCAACCAAATCAGACTCTTAGTGGGACCTGAGCTCCCAGGTGAGACCACTTCACCCAGCTGACCTCTGGGAGCCTTCTGATTGTTCATGTTCCATGGTTCAAGAAAGGCGTGCTGCCATCAGGTGGTGGGAACACGACACAGTGCTGGGATCTGACGGTCAAGGCCCTGAGGAAGTGTGAGTGGCAGAGAGGCAGATGCACTTGTCTCCAGCTTTCTACCAGAATGAACCCCTTAATTAAACATATCGGCTTAATAATAGTCGACACAAGGATGTTAATGTTTTAAGGTCACTTCTAAAAGCAGCCAAGTCAATGTGATGCAGTTCAATATCGTTCTCGTTAATGCTCGGCTAACCTTTATCATGGACACTAAGGACTTGGAGAAAAAATTCCCGTGTTTTGATTTCGGCTGTGAGACTTTGGGCATTGAGCAGTCTGTCTTTCTCCGGCTCTCTATGATTTTTCCTTCAACTTCAGCTTTGCCTGACGTCGGTAGCATGTGCTCCAACATTTTCCATCCGACCCCGTCCATGCAGCAGAAATAGAAATGTGAGAGCCAGTTATTTAGCTCCTGGAGAATTTTCCCTGTGTTCACAGAGGGAGGGTCCCAGGGGATTCCTTGTTTAGAGCCTATGTTCATCAACTATTTGTTGCTATGACCAGAATACCGAGAAAATCTACTTAGAGGAGGAAAGGTTCAGGAGTTTCAGTCCATGGTTGGTTGGTTTCATTGCCTTGATCCTGAGGTGAGACAGAACATCATGGCAGAGGGCCTGGAGGGATAAAGCTGCTTAGAGAGAGGTGGACCAGGGACAGGATATGGTCCCCGAGGGCACATCCCCAAGGGCCCATGCCTACTAGGCCCCAGCCCTTACACTATCCACCATCTTCAATAGGCCATTCAAGTTCCGAATCCCTCAGTGGATTAGTCCACCGGTAGGTCTGAGCCCTCACCACCCAGTTGCTTCCCAAGGCCTCACCTCTCAACACTGCTGACTGGGAACCATGCCTTCGACGCGTCACGAGTGCTTGGGAGCCACCATAACAGAGCCTCAGCTTGTCTGTCTCTAAAATGGGGACTCTTAGTGGTATTTTTCAGGTTGCTGTGGAATTAGAGCAAAGGTAAATACCCGTTCAGGACAAAAAAAACCACTCCACAGAGGAGGGCGGAAGGTAGATGCCATGACCTGGAAAGGACAAAAAGAAAAACTCACAGCTGGTAACGAACAGTGCAGAAATGGGTGCTTCTCCCTCTGGGGGAAGGGTCCTGCTTCTTCAGTGAGTGGTGCTGGCCTAACAGGATGCCACCTGCAGAGGGTGAGCTTGGATCTCGTACCTGCCCCACCCATAAGCCAACTCTAAGTGGAAAATAGGCATAAATGGAAGAGTTAACATTACAAAACTGAGAAGAAAGGAGTAAATTTTCATAATCTTGGCTTAAGCAACACCTCCTTAGAGATGACACTCAAAGCACAAATAGCAATGTAATTTCAGAAGCTTGGGAGGCTGAGGCAGGAGGATCGCAAGGCCAGCCTCAGCAACTCAGCGAGGCCCTCAACAACTTCCCTGTCTCAAAATAAGAAAGTAATAAGGGCTGGGGATGTGACTCAGTGACAAAGTGCCCCCTGGGTACAATCCCTGGTACCAAAAAAAAAAAAAAAAAAAAAAAAAAAAAAAAAAAAAAAAAAAAAAAAAAATTCAGTTTATCTAAACTGGGCTTCATTAAAACTTAAAACTTTTGCCCTTCAAATGGCATCATCAGAAAAGTAGAACCTGCAGAAGGAATAAAATATTTGCAAATCAGATGTCTAATAAGGAATTTGTATGCAGAATATATAAAGAAATCTTATAACTTATAATGAAAAGAAATTCAAGACATTTCTCCAAAGACGATATGCCAGTGGCTCATAGGTTGACGGAAATATGCTCAAGGTCATTAGCCGTCAGGGTAAGTAAATGAAAACTAAAATAAGGTACCTGTGAGACACAGCTATCTTGAAAAACTACTAATGGTCACGAGTCTTGGCAAAGGTGTGGAGGAACTGGAACCCTTGTCTGTAGCTGGCGGAACTAATAATGGCACCCCTGGTTTGGAACGCGGACTAACATTTCCTCGAGAGATCAAACAGAGTTACTGTGTGACCTAGCAATTCCACTCCTAGGTATAAGCTGAAGACAAATGAAAACTTGCCACGGAAAAATCCTGTACATGTAAGTTTATAAATAGCCAAAAAGTGGAAACACACTTAAGTATCCATCAGTGAGTGAATGGATAAATAAAATCGGTACACTAGTCTCTGTTTATCTTCAGATCATTCCAGTGCCCCTGTGCATGCCTGGAATCGCAGATAGGACTGAAAACCTATACATACTATGCTTTTTTTCTTGTATGCCCTGCAGCACTGCTACCAGGAGATTAATTGGTCCTTCCTTGTTCTATGCCTTGGTGTCTCCTCTGCATTATTCTTATTATACTTCAGGGCCATTATTGAGTAAAATAAGGGTTATTTGAACACAAGCACTCTGATACTGTGATAGTTGATCTGATACTGAAATGGCTACTAAATGATTAATGGGCAGGTAGCATATACAGCATAGATACGTAGCACAAAGGGATGACTCATGTCCCGGGCAGGACAGAGCAAGAAGGCACGAGATGTCATATGCTAGTTGGAATGGTACACAATTTAAAACTTCTGAATTTTTTTATTTCTAGAATTTTCCATGTACTATTTCAGACTGCAACTGAAACCACAGAGAAGGAGAGAGGGGATGCTATGTACCCATACAATGGAATATTATTC
This sequence comes from Sciurus vulgaris, assembly GCF_902686455.1. Taxonomy (NCBI): domain Eukaryota; kingdom Metazoa; phylum Chordata; class Mammalia; order Rodentia; family Sciuridae; genus Sciurus; species Sciurus vulgaris. Next base: position 20,951,714 of record NC_136479.1, on the reverse strand, counting down.
TCTCATGAAAAGAAGTGAAGTACTGATACATGGTACATCATGGACAATCCTTGAAGACAGACTAAGTGAAAGAAACCATCACAAGAGACCACAGCTTGTGTGATTCCACTGGTATGAAATGCCCAGACTAATCTGTAGTGACAGAAGACAGAGTAGCTGCAGCCTAGGGCTGGGAGGTGGGGGAAATGAGAATTGACTCCTGACAGGTTTGGACTTTCTTTTGGGGGTGCTGAAAATTATCTAAAATTGATTGTGGTGATGGGCACACCACCTTGTGTCTACACTAAGAACACACTGGAAAACCATTGAGTTGTACATTTTATTTTATTTTAGTACTTTAAACTTTTTTTATTTTTGGTACTTGGGATTGAATACAGGGTGCTCTACCACTGAGCCACATCCCAGCACTCTCCATTTTTTTATTTTGAGACAGGGCCTTGTGAAGTTGCTGAGGCTGGCCTCAAACTTTCGATCCTTCGGTTTCAGCCTCCTGAGTAGCTGGAATTACAAGCTTGTTTCACCACACCCGACTTGAATTGTACATTTTAAATGGATGAATTGCACGGCATGTGAATCACATCTCAAGCAAACCGTTAAAGAAGATAGAAGGCGAAGTACTCAGCACATAAATCTTAGCTATGATTAAGGAGCCGGGTCTGGGTGGGAGCAGGAATGCTCAGCAAACCTGGGTCTTGTTTCCCTCGGGCCCAGGAGACAAGAGCCCCGGGCCTCCAGAGCTTTCATGTTGTCATGAAATGTTTTAATTTCTTTTAAAATCAGAAGGAAAAAAACTTTCGCAGTAAAGAAAATATTTCATACTTAATACATTCATCTTCATCCTGATGTGGCTGTAAAATGTAATTTTTAATTTTTGTTCTATTATGTTGGAAAGTGCTCCTGAAGACCGAAGGACCCAACATCCACCAAGTGTTCCCAGTCTGAATTTGGTTATTAAATTTAGCCCCTATAGCTCTTGAGAAAACAATGCAGTATTAAAGGAAGTTTAAATTCATTTGAAATCTAAGACAACGCTTCATTTTTTCTTTAATTTTATTCCTCCCTCCAGTTCCAGGCTGTCGGCAAACACTTCTTTATATTGTTGGTTACAGTCTCGGCACCGCTATCTTGCTGTGTGACCCAGGCTCATTGCTCAGCTACTCTGAGCCTCCTTATCTTCATCTGTAATGGAAGGCAAGGGTCCTGTGCCTCAGTGTAGAACACAGGGAGGGAGTAAACTTGCCAGCACCACATGGGTTGCGTCCACCCACCTGCAGTCTAGGATTTTGTGATAGGAGAGTCATAAACGAGAGGAAGCAACTCCTTGGCTGAGCCTTTAAGACCCTTTGTGATCTAGCCCCTGCCTTCTTTCCAGCCTGATCTCCCACCACTGCCTCCCCATCTGCTTGTCTTTATATGAACTGGAAGGACATTCAGGAGTCCAAAGGGGCCTCAAGGGACCTTCTTTGAGAACTCAGGAACTCCAAGCAGACACAACAGTTGAGAATGCTGGAAGCTTCCAGATCCTTTTCACCCTCTAATCACAGGGTATCTCACTAGAATCAGCAGAAAAATCCTTAAACCAGTGGCTGCAAACTCACCCACCAAGGCATCCAATTCAGAGTCTGGGGGTGGGGGCCATCTGGGTGGCTTAAGTGAGGCTGGGGCTCAGGCCACCAGGGAGCAGGGACTGTGCCAAACCAGAGCATCCCGTGCCCCATCCAAAGGGACACATCCGCCAACCCCGTATGACTGTTGCACGGCTAGGGTCTTCTGATTCTCCGAGGCAATGTCAGAAAATCAGGATCTGTAGCCAACATTTTTCCTATTTTGAGGACCCCCATGTGGCAGAGCAACCCACAGCCACGCGCGTTTGAGAACTGGGCGCGGAGCGTGCTCCCTGCCTTCTGGAAGCGGGGGCCTGTCGTACCCATCCCAGCATCCTTTGGGAGGTCATCAAAGGAGACGGGTGCGTGTGCGCGCAGGCGTGTGGTGTCTGCGCCAGTGTGCACGTGTTGAGTGTGACCAGCTGCGAGGAGGAGGTGCTGGAGAGAGACGAGAGGTGGCCGGGGAGTCCAGGGAGGAGGTGGACGCCCGGCCCGCTGGTGCCGAGGTGAGCGCGAGGCTGGCCTGGGCTGGGCAAGAGGCGGCTGGGTTGGGTTAGGGAGGCTTGTTGGCTCGGGCTCAGGGACAAGAGCCTGGAGCCCAGAGTGCTCTCCGTTCTGAAAACCCTTCTTTTCTTTTTCAAAGGTGAAAAATGTCGCAGCTTCATTGACCTGGCCCCGGCATCAGAGAAAGGTGAGTGTGGCCCAGGCGCCTGCCCCGCCCCTCTGGAGGTGGCGTCCCAGTGCCTGGGGGGAGTTGGGGGGCTTCTCTTTCAGCCTCCCCGGGTGACAGGCCCAGGAAACCAGATATCTTGTTGCCAAGCGCCGAGTTTCTTGAGTTGTAACTGAAGTGGGGGAGGCAGGTGGGGAGGACCATCTGTCCCCTGCCCCAGGGGTGTCCTGGGACTATTTGTGCTCTCTTGCCGCAGGGCACCCTGGGACTTTGGAGGAGGCATGATGGAAGTTGAACTCAGTTGTCTGGGGCTTTGCCCTCAGGAGATGAGACCAGCTGTCTGGTCACTTGTCTCACAGGTGTGGAGAGGGTCAGGCTGAGCAGTTTCTGCTCACCAGGTCCTCAGCTGCCTCTCTGCATCACCCCAGGGTCCTTGTCTTCATGGTCTAAAATGGTGGCTAGAGTGCCAGTCATAGCATCCACATTCCAGGCAGTACAGTGGAAGAAGGGCAGAGGTTGCAATCAACCCTAAGGTTCCCAGGAGTTGCCCCAGATATGCCTGTGAATATCTTCTTGGCGAGAACTTAACCAGGGCTATGCTCAGCTGCAAGGGAGTCTGGGAAATGTGGTCTCTATGCCAGGAAATGCTGCGACCAACTAAAAGGGAGTTTCCGATCATGGAAGGACAGGTCTTGATACTGGAAGTTGACGTCGTGGAGACAGAGGCTGGCCATGTCCCCCACCTGCCTGCCCCTTTAGAAGCCTGCAGAAGCAGGTGCGCAGGCCCCTTCACACGGCCTGGAGATGCAGGAGGGCCCTGGTCCTGGGTCAGGCCAGGGGAACTGAGGCAGAGGTCCCGGCATGGAGAGTGTCCCATGTGGAGAGTGTCGGGTCAGGTGCTTGGGGATTCGGAAGTCCAGTGGTTTCTCCTCTCAGGAGGTTGGCAAAGGCCAAGGGGGCAGCTGGCCCTGTGTCATGGAGGCTGGTGACATTCCCGCTGCACAGGTGGCATCTCCTTGGAGGGCTCCAGCCAAGTGGTCCTCATGAGACTCAGCCCACAGGAAGAAGCAGGCCCTGGAGCAAGCCTGTGGTAGAGGGATGGTCTCCCTGAGTCCTCGGTTTCCCATGGCTTGTCCTTTGGTCCTGCCACACAACCATCCCTGAAGCATTTGGTGGAGCCCCTCGGGCCTGGCTACTCCAGGTCACTTGTAAGCATGGCTGCTAGCAATGCTGACCAGAGGGGACGTTTACTGAGCAGTTACTGTGTGCCGGTTGTGCCAGCCCTGTGTGTGCATTAACTGGGAACCCCCCACGACCTTCCCTAAAGGGGCTGTCCTCCCCGCCACCTGGGAAGGGAGACACTGAGGCCAAAAGCCGTCTAGTAGTGGACGTCTCACGTCTCCTAAGGCGCAGAGCTGGGGTTCATCCAGGTCCTGGTCGCAGAGCCCCTGATCCCGCCCTCCCTGCACTGAAGCCCTCCGGATGCACGTCCCACAGTCCCCAGGGCCGCGGAAATGCAGGGTCGGCTCCACCCCACTGGGGCCTCAGGAAGCGGCCTGCGCGTGCCGTTTCTCCTGTCCGGGTGGGTGCGGCTGCACGCGCAGGTGCTTCTGGGAGCCTGGCGCGGTGGCCACTTCCCAGTGCGTCCGCCCACCGGTCGTGTGCCCGTGCCCGCGTCCGCGTTTGTGGCATAGTGGCTCCTGCTCCCCAGGCGGCCTCAGACCCCTCCTCCTGGTTCTTTTATGAGGACCCAGGGCCCCAGAAAGCTTCTCTTTCCATTTTACTGGCTTTGCGATTTTACTTTGAGGGTTTGGCGGCCACGCCGAGGACCCTCTGGCTGTGTCCATAAAAATGTTTACAAGAGGCTGAGGGGCCAGCTCTGCCACCGCATCACCGGGCGTTTGCATGTGCTCACTGCCGCTTGAGTTGTCCCTGGGGTCAGCAGCGTTAGGTCTGTGGCAGCCACGTGACCCTTCCTGGTGGCCACCTGTGCAGTGTCAGGCACACAGATCCACCCACCTGCTCACCCTCTCCCCTCCATGACCAGAGTCTCCATCGGGCAGTGGAAGGCCCCCGGGGACAGGGACAGGGAGCGACTTGTTCCAGGCACGTTCTCACCCAAAGTTCTGTCCTCTCACAGACACTGGCTGTGTTCCAGCTCACACTGTGACTTCTGGTGTTTTTCTGGTCGAGCAGATGTGATCATCATAGTGACCCTAACACGAGTGGGCCTTCAGGTGGCGCCTACCTTGGGCCAGCCTGACTAGTCCTCCACCTTTACAGATGAGGAAACTCAGGCCCAGAGCACAGCGAGGAGGCAGTGGGGCTGGGAGTTGAACTTGAGCACTCTGGCTCCAAAGTGTCTGCTTCTTCTGCTTGATAAAGCTAGAACCAGGAGTGTCACGAGGGCTTTCCCTTCTGAGAGCTGGGGGTGGGCCCTTCATCCTCCTTCCAGGGCCCCTGAGCTGAATCCAGAGCTCCCTTCTGTCTGAACCTCTGATTTCCATTACTGGAACAAAACTACTCCAGCTAATTAACTTAAATAGAAGGAAGGTTTATTTTGATCCACAGTTTTGGAGCCTTCTGTTCATGGTTGGTTGATCTGTTGCTTTGGAACCTGTGGTGGGAGCTTGTGGTAGGGTAAGCTGTCACTGCACCATGGCCAGGAAGCCAGAGAGTCAGCAGGAGGCGTGTCCCACTATCCTGTTCTAGGGCACACCCCAATAACCTAACTTCCTCCTGCCAGGCTCCACCTCTTAAAGGTTCCACCTCCTTCCAGGAACATCAGGCTGAGGACCAAGCTGTTACACGTGGGCCTTCGGGGAACATTCCAGGGCCAGATGGTGGCAGTCTTTCCACCTGGCAAATGTGCATGTGCTTTCACACCCCTTCTCAGGTGCTGCCCCTCATTCCCACCTCCACCCACGGGCAAAACTCCTGCCACAGCGTGAAGTTTTCTTCCTCTGTCCGACCACTCCAGCAGCCTGTTCCTCATGGGGCCTCAGCCATGACTGTCTTTCATCTGGATTCCGCCACAGTCTCTTAACCGGTCACCTCCCTCTGCTTCTGCCTTCAGATTCTCTTGGTAGTTGGAACAATCTTTTTAAAGCAGAAAATTGCATCACAAGTTTCCCTTGTTTAAAACCCTCCCACAGCTGTCCTCTCACTTGGTCAAAGTGAGTATCCCCAGGGTGACCTAAAAGGCCCTGCATGGCCTGGCCCTGTACCCAGGATCTCATCTCCTGCCACCTCCCCTTCCTTCTCAGTCTAGTTCAGAGCACTTTGCCTGTTCCTGGAGTGAGCCACGCTAGCGTGTGCTCCAGGCCCTTTGCACATTGCTGTTCTCTTGCTCCTGCCACACCGTTCTTTCAGAACTTTGCAGGTTCTGAAGGCAATATTGCAATTATACATACTTGTGGGAGTTTGAGGGTGTAATTTAAAACTTGGTGTGAAAATTAGAGATGACTTATAAGCTCACCCTTAGATATTCATTATTAGTTGTTCATAAGTTCTTGCAAACCCCCCCACGTGTATACACACATGTATATGCTTATATGTAGGTATATATATTTATATACATAAACTCACGATTACTTTTCCTATTAGTATACAGAACTTGCCTTCATTGTGTGTGTGTGTGTGTGTGTGTGTGTGTTGCTGGGTATTGGGAATGCTAAACACATGTTTTGTCACTCAGCACACCCTGGCCACTGCCTTCATTTTTGAAGCTATTATATCCTATTCCATCACATGGACATGATTTATTTAGCCAGGTCCTACAGCTGGACCTGAAGATTACATCCTCCTTGCATTTGAGCGTCCCGTTTCATAGTTGGATAATGGGCCTCGCACATCTGTGTCCCTCACAAGCCTGGCCACAGCAGCAACGGTCTCTTCTTTACCTCTGAGCTCCAGCTCTGCCCGCCTCGGAGCGCACTGGCGAAGCAGTGCAGTCAGCACTCCAGTGAAGCTCTGCCCAGTAGGCTGTGCCAGGCAGAGCGTGAAGAACTAATGTAAGATGTCCAAGAAGTTTACGAAGGTGCAGCGTGCCAGGACAGATGAACAGCAGTGCCCACATGCTGTGAACTCGACTCTGGCAATGCAGAGGCAAAGCTTCCTGTACTTCTCCATTTTCTTCCTCCAGGCTTCTCTGCTTCAAAACCTTCATCACTTATTGTGTGACCAACCGCTAGCTTTAAAGCCCAGTGTATCAGTCAGCGAGACCCATGGTAGTGCTGTGTGACGAGCCATCCCCCAACAGTGATTAGTCCAGCAACTAATGGTGGTGATGATGATCACTCACATATCTGTGGGTTTTCTGGGGGTTCACCGATGTAGGGTAACTTGGTTCCAGGATATGGACTAGGCTCAAGCCAGCTCTGCACAGGTCTGTTTTGGGGACAAGGTAGAGGGAACTGCAGACATCTGATGGAGCTCCCTGTGATAATGCCAGAAATGCAAGGCAGGAGGCCACATCCACTGGCATGTGTGAAACATCTGCCTGCATCACACCTGCCAACATCCCCCAGGCCGAAGCAAGTCACATGGCCAAGTCCAACACCAGTGTGGCAAGAAGTACCCTATCCACAAGGGGTGGAGCGGGAATGAAAAATGTCTGAACCACATCTAGGGCTGGCCACGGGGCTGGAGGATGGAGGGAGACTGGCCATGCTGGAAGCAGCCTGCCTGGGCCTCTGGGTGCATGTGTCTGAGAGAGACTCACTCATTTGCTTGTCGAGGGCTCCCTGGGTCTTCTCAAAACCTCTATTTCTCCCAAAGTGACCTAAGTGTTCGGTGGGGAAACAACCGCCCATTCCCTCCTGTGGAACCCTTCCTATGCTGGGCACTGCCCACGAGCCCCTCCACTCAACAAACATCTCCTGAGCACCTACTATGTGCAAGGTCTGGTGGAGGCATTGAAGGTGCAGTGAGGACCAAGGCAGAAGCTCCCGTGCTCCAGGGGTGGTCCTGCAGAAGAGCCAAGCCCGCGGTTTCCAGACATGGCAGAAGGCTCCTGAACCAGGGTGGAGAAAATCTGCTTTGCTGGGAAGTTTGGGGACGTCTTTCCCCAGACGGGCTGGAGCCAGGTGATGACTCTCACCTCAGTGCCATGGAGAATCCATAAGGGTGTTTAGCTCTCCCTCTTCGGTGTATTCACAGGGCCCTGGTGAAGGTGTGTCCCAAGTAGGGTGACACGAGGAAGCCCCCAGTTCCCAAGTCCCAGGTTGGAGCCTCTCATGGGTGGAAGGACCCTCACTGCGAATGAAGGAATGGACGCATGGGTCTCTCGACTCAGGCGGCACAGGGACCTCCCGACAGCCACGCCCACCGCGCCTTCCCAGTCCTGTGCCCTGACCCAGGGTGCGTTAACTGAGTGATTGCCATGTGCTGGGCACGTCCTCCGTGGCCTCAGGGGCCGCGCCCTCCCGCTCCCTCTGCCCCTCCTCCCTCTGCAGTTCCTTCGCACACTCTTCTTCATCTCATTCTTCTTCATGGTCGATGGTAACCAGGCCCCAGTGACAAGGGCCTCCTTGACATTTAGGTATTTAAAAAGTAACATTAAAAGACAAAACCATCTTAAAAAATCAAAGTTGTATACGTAAAATGGTTTGAAAAGTCAAAAGCACCGTGAGCCTCATGGTGGGAAACCGCGGGTGCCCTGCGTGCGCCTCGCCCACCCCTTAGGTCACTCCTCCCACGTATGTCCCCACACCGGCTCCTGGACTTACAGCGGGGGACAGCCTGTCAGCCTGCAATCCACCCCAAATGGACCAGATTCCAAGTCAACTGACTTGAACCCACTAACCTCTGGGACGTCCTTGCTGAGCCACAGGTCACTAGGGGTGGTGGTGGTTTCCTTGCGGAACAACGGGGCTGCCTGGGAGCTGAGCCGCCACCCCTGCTCCATTTCACCAGTGAGCGTCGCTGCCCAGACCGCCAGCCTGGCACGATCCGAAGGCAGAGTGCAAAGTGTGGTTCCTGCTGAATGCAGGTCGCTTCCACAGCATCCCAAAGTCAAATCCAGCCACCCAGCTGTCACGAGCGGGGGTGGGAACTCTGTGTATTTTAAAATAATATTTTGTTTTTTGTTGATCGTTCACTTTTAAACATTAGTTTTCTTACAGGACCTCCAACACACTGAACCCCTTTTGGTCTTCCCAGTCTTGTCACATTTCACAACGTTTGGTGAATTGGGTCAGTTAAGGAAGTCAATTGTTTACATTATGGGGACACATTAAATATGTACAAGGGAGCCGTGTGATATGCTGATTGCATTTTCTCTGACATGACTTCTCTCCTCTTCAAGCACATGACATTTGCATAGTTTTCCAGTTTTCATACATTCATCCTCAAATGCTTTTTCTGTCTCCCTGTTTCTCTTCCTCTCTCCCTGACACTCCTATGGAGTCTTTTGACCTCCAGCCCCAGTTTAGCCCAATGACCATCCAGGACTATTATTCTGAAGCCCCTTTAACCCCAGTTTGGAATTTCCTCCCCCTGCCATGTCGACGTACTGCTTCCTGGATCCCAGGCCGTCCTCTTTCTGGGCTACTTTCTCATTTAGGGGGAAAATATCTTCTAGTAGCTTCCCAAGAAAGAGCACGATTGATTGAGACTATTCGTGGGCAAATGTTGCCCTCATTCCTTGGGCACACCTGACTGTTTAGCTGGGTATGAAATTCTGGGTTGGAAATCATTTTCCCACAAAATTTGGGAAATGTTGGTCATTCTCTTGTCTTCCAGTTTCCAGGGTTGTTAAACTCAATGTTTTTCTGATTCTTTTGTGTAGTCTGCTTTATTTTTTTCCTCTCTGGAAGCTTTCAATATTTTATTTTCTAATCCTTAATTTTTAATTTTCTGTTTTTGTTTTTATTTCATCCTGAGATATTTACTGAACTTTTATCTTTCAACTATCCTATTTTTAACATTTCTGCGGTTATATTTTAAATTTTAAGAGCTTTTTCTTGCTCTCAGAATGTTCCTTTATATATCGTCTCTTGCCTTTGATGGACAGACTTTCTTCTCATATTTTTTGAGGGCATTAATCTTTTAAAGATTTTCCTCTGTATCTTCTGATGTCTCTGTTTCTTCCAAGTTCTTTTGCTTATTTTATTTTAATTTTGATCTTTTTATATTGTATCTTCCCCTCACATATCTGGTGTTCTTTTTTAGGAGTGAGGCACTGACATGCTCTGTGGAAGCCGTAGGTGCACGGGGCAGACGCTATCCAGTCTTTGGGGCTACACACTCCCCGTAGAAAAAGTCCATCTGGCCAACCCATCTCCTGGATGAACCCACCTTCCGAGGAGGAACTGTCCCATCTCCAGTCTATGGACCCAGCTGCCTGCAGAGCACGCTGGTGGACACTTCAGTGTCCCAAAAGTGATCTGTCTGAAGCTTTTGGTTTTCAGTACCGAACTCCACTAGGCCAGGCGCTTCCGTTCCAGGACTTTCCTTCTCACTGGCTTCCTCCACGCTGGTCATCTGCTCCTGCTGTGCCATCCCACCCACCTCTGATCTGTCCATCTCTTAAAATGCTGTCTCCATCTTTGATTTGTTGTCACCTCCTCCCCCATCCAGTTTGTCCCGTGGGTTGATGCCTCTCTGGCTCCTCTGCTGTCATCTCTGGTGGTGTGGAAAGAGCAGAGACAGTCCTTCAGTTCAGCCTCATGCTCTATCTCACTGGTGACTCCTGAGGCCCAGATGTCCTTCCAGACCTCTAGAGTCTTCCTCCAGAGCCTGCTGGGCTCTTCCCCTGGGATGCACCCAGGTAACGCAAACTCAGCTGGTCCACAATGGACGTCACCAGACCTCATCCTTTCCCATCCATTGTCCTGTCTTCCCCCACATCTGCTCCACCTCCCAAGCCAGGGCCCAGATGGTCACCCCCGGCTCCTCCTCCTCCAATCCAGTTATTTGCCAAGGGCAGTTTCTTTTGCCTCCCAGGTAGCTTCTGCATCTCTGCTTCCGCACTATTGCTACTGACTCTTGTTCAGCTGCCATCAATGTCCCTCCTAGAGTATTAACCTCTCAGCTGGCCCCCCAGACTTATGGTGCTGCTTGAAGTCTACCCATGAGGCTCATCAACATGCAGAGTGGAATACTCTATGGCCCTGAGAATGAGCAGTGTCCAGCTGCTCACAGCATCCCGGGGGGTGAGCCCACGTAGCCATGTTTGAAAGAACACCCACCACCCGACTCCATTCACAGGACCCTGGAAAACAGAACAGCCACCTGGTCAGGACATTAGCTGCTCTTGCAGAGAAGGTGGGACCATGCGAGCTGGCAGAGGCCTGGAAGCTGGCAGTGCTCTGATGCTGACCTGGGCCCTAGGGCTCAGGTGGCAAGGTCCGCCCAGGCATATGCACTTCCGTATGTGTTATGCTTCGTTAGGAAGGAAAGGAAACCATTCCCCACACAGTTTTAAATCATCTTTCTAAGATGGAAAGCCAGTCACATCCGGCCCTGCTTACCATCTTTGCAAGACTCCCAAACTTATGCAGGGTGCTTGAATATGGCGGTCCTGGCTTGTCGTGATCTCCCCTAGTCTGCCGTTCCCACCGGCCCTACAGCCCCTGATGTGGATCCTGTGCCCCGGACCTGCCTCCGTCCTCTCCATCACCTCTTGTGCCTGGCCTGCCCGTACCACTTCACGAACTTCTATTCATCCTTCAAAGCCCAGTGTAGACGTGCCCCATTATGAGAGTTCTCCCTGAATGCCCAGAGGTCCTGTTATCACATATCACACTGTATTGAGGTGATCTCCTGGATCCTTCTGGAGGACAAGGACTGTACCTTGACCTTCTCTGTGCCTCCCATGCTCCGGGAGGAGTTGGTACAGAGAAGGAATTTAGTAAAGGTTTGTTGAATGAATAAAGAAAGGAAGAAATGAGCAGAGGCCATGTTATGGGTGCTGGGGGTCCCGTTTTAATCTTGAAACCTGGATCTGGCTTCTGAAGCCTGGGTCTTCTCTGACCCAGGGTGGGGCTGATTTAAGTCATCTCTGCTTCTGGTCCCTGTTCCCAGGGAGCTGGGATTTCTTCTAGCCACCAGCCACAATTTCTGGGACATAGTCTCCAAAGCTTATAGGTTCCTTTGTTGAATATTTCAGGGTTGTGTAATAATGTGGTGGTTCCGCAGCCTCAGACCTGAGTCCTGTGTGAGTAATTTCTCACTTCAGCTCCTATAATAGTCTCTTGTTGGTTCCTGCAACCTCTCTGTTCTCCGCCTGAAATCGATTTACAATTCTGCTGCTCACTTAATTTATTTAGTGCATTTTATTGATTTATGTCATAGAACTGAAATGTGCATAGATCAGAACATGCTGGGCAGGGAAGGGAGAGGGGAACCTACTTCCACAGCTACACGTGGGGTCAGCCTGCCGGCTGCAGCTGGAACAGCTGGAACAGGCGGGGTTCCTGGGCGTCAATCTGGGGATGGTCCCTTAGCCTGGTGCCTAGGGTCCCTTCCTGTCAGTATTCATGAGCCATCCCAGAGGTCCTGCCTCCATGAGCACCCCTCGCTCCCACACTGCATCAGTTTCTCCTGCTCTCTGCTCCCAAGTGACCAGGCACACACCTGTGGTCCAGAGCCAGGCAAAATGGGAGCTGTGCTTCTCTCCACCCTGTGAGACAGACATGCTGAGACAGAGGAGCAGGCCCTCCAAAGCGGCCCGTGAGTCCATCACTTCCTCTCCCCTCCCACTTCTGGGTCACATCGAGGTAACAGTGGCAGCCCTCTGGCACAGAATGGGCATCGTTAACTCGGTCCATCTGTGGAATCTTCCTCCAGGAGATCATTTTCTGGCCATTCCCAGCTGACCTGGGGCTGCATACTTCCTGGAGGCAGGACTTTCAGGAAAGGGCCTCCATGACCTGCACCCACCTAGCCTTGTACCTGTGGTCTCATCCCTTGAGCTAGGCTGTCTGTGTGCCAGGAGCTGGGGCAGTGAGGAGACTCCCCCAGCCCCTGCTCTTGAAGGCCTCACTTTCTCCTTGGGAGAGACACAGGGACAGAGGGCTGTAGGAGGCTGCATGGAGGAGCATTATGTTGGCTTTCTGTCACTGTGACAAAATGCCTGAGATAAACAACTTAAAAGAAGGAAAGGTTTCTTTTGGTTCACAGTTTCAGAGGTTGGGGTCCATGATCATTTGGTCCCATTGCTTTGGTCCCGTGGTGAAACAAGGCTGAGCATCATGGCAGGGAGCAAAGTGGCTCATGTCACAGCATCCAGGAAGTGAGAGAGAGGAGAAGGCTGGAGTCCCACATCCCCTTCAAGGCCATGCCCCCAATGACCTAACTTCCTCCCACTAGGCCCCACCTTCTACAGGTTCCACCACCTTCCAATAGCACCACAGGCTACAACCAAGCCTTCAACGCCTGGCCTTTGTGAGACATCCAAGATGCACCACATAACAGGGAAGGGCAGGAAGGGTCTTAAAGGAGAGGTGTAAACCATCCTTGTGCATAGGACCTCAGGGGAAACCATTCCAGTAGAATGAATCATCTGTGCAAAGGCGAGAGGCAGATGTCTGTAGTACCAGGCAATAGCAGATGCTCAATAGACATTGGTTGAGTGATTGGAGGATGGAAGGAGAGGAGAGCCCAGAGAGGTTAAGTGCCTTGCTCAAGGTCACACAGCAGGTTTAGGTCAGGGTTGGCTCAGCCTCTGCCCAGCCACCCCTCCAACCTTGTTTCCACCTGGTGCTCCCTCCCTGGTTCTGAAGTGCTGGTTCTGCCGCACTCTTCTCTGAAGTTCTGGATTCCTCTAATTATGTGCTCTTATTAATCCCTCAGCCTGGTGGAGGATTGCTCCCAGAGATCACAACATCTAATAATTGCTTTAGTTGCTCTAATTCCAATTATTCAAGATTATCTTTCCAGGTAATTAGGTATCCGGGCAGTCTCTCCCACTCACTCTCACACAGAACGTCATATTAACCCCAAACAGTGACCAGCTTTCATGTTTCATAATTGGAAACAGTTTCTCCATAGCGAGCAGCCTGTGAACTGTAAACAGTGGTAATTTAAATTTCTAAACGGCTCCATCGTCTTAGCATACTTTAGTGTGAGAAACCATAAGACTCTGGGGTCATGCTTTGTGGTACAGTCCAGATGAGCAGCACGGGGTTGTGTAGTGGGTCCAGGGATACACAGACAGGGTTAAAAGGATGACATTCATCCTACGATCTTGACCTGGCAGCTCACTGGTGAACCCACTGCTGTGATGTGCTGGTCATTTGTAACCCTATTTTTGTCATGTGTATTGGCTAGCTTTCTGTGACTATAACAAATACCTGAGACAATCAGCTTATAAAGAGGAAAGGTCTCATGACTTTAGAAGTTCCAATCCATGATCAGTTGGCCCTATTGCTTTGTTCATCTAGTGACCAGGGAGGAAAAGGGTTGGGGATACCACAATCCCTTTCAAGGGCACAGCCCCAGAGACTTAAGGACCTCCCACAAAGTCCACTTCTCAAAGGTTCCACCACCTCCCAGGAGTGCCATAGGCTGGGGACCAGGCCTTTAGCACATGGGCCTTCGGAGACATTCAGGATCTGAGCGAAAGCAGTCATATTCCCTTCTTAAAAGACGCACCCCATCATCCCTGGGCACCCACAGGGGACTGGCTGCAGGACGCTCCCATCCCTTGTATCAAGGAGCATGGTGTTTGCTCATTACCCACGCCACAGTGTCACGCTCCTGTGCAGCACGGGCAGCACGTCTTAAGTCATCTCTAGGCCACCTGTGCACAGTGCCAGTGCCATGCCACAGCCGCTCAATTCTGTGGTCCGTTAGGGGATAGAGACAGGAAAAAGGCCTGAGTGTGCTCAGGACAGACGCAGATTTTCTTAAAAGAAACTCCAGCGGCCGTGGTGGAATCCGTGGACACTGAACTTGAGGATGTGTGGCCGACTGTGATTTCATTCACATCATTCACGAACAATGACGCGCACAGGTTTTAAGTGCACAGTCCTATGAATTTAAAGCAGCCTGTGCAGCCACGTAACCATGCCCGTGAAGAGAAGACCAGAGCCCGTGTCCTGGACCTGTGCCCTGTGCACCCGGCACAGAGACGGACCCCGTGCTTGCTTTAACACTCCACTGTGTGCTTGAAATGCCCAACGGCTTTCCAACCAGGAGCCTTTTGTTTCTGTTTCTGCACCCTGTTTCCTGTTAGCTCTGTGAACTGTGCCCCTCCACACCCCCAGGTCCCTATTATTCTCTGCTATTTCTCTTTACATTGATTCACTTAAAAAGCCTAATTGTGTCAGACCCACACTGAACAGTATCTGTCCACTCACGGTTTTGGTGTGCCAGTTTTTTTTCCCAAGATGCTTTAAAAGCAACAATACCCAAGACTTACTTCTGTTTTAGCAAGATGCCAGGCTCACCTGGTCCCAGTAACTCGGAGAGCTTCGTGCTGTTGGCCCACAGTGACAGAGGGGAACTGAGGCCAGGGGAGGCCTGTTTGGGAGGTGTGCTTGGTCTGGGTCTGGGATGTCCCCCAAGGGCCCTAGCCTGTGGTGCTCTTGGTGGTGGGACCTGTAGGAGGTGGGGCCTAGTGGGAGGAAGTTAGGTCATTGGGGGTGTGGCCTCACCCAGCCCCTCCCTTCCCTCTCTCACTTGGCTTCCTGGCTGCCATGACATGAGCAGTTTCCTCTGTCACCAGCCTCACAAGCTTTCCTCTGTCACCACCAGCCAACTACAATGGGTACGAGTGACCATGGATTGAAACCTTTGAAACCTTTGAAATAAAGCTTCCCTCTTTTAAGTTGATTTACCTCAGGTATTTTGTCCCAGCCACAGAAAGCTGAGTGACACAGAAGGGCTGAGTTATCTGGTCTCCCTTGTTCCATTTTACAAATGGGGAAATTGAGGCCCAAAGATAAACTCCTTGTGTCTGCAAGGGCTGAGGATAGCAAGTCTGCTTCCTGCACACCAGGGCCAGAGAAGTGCAGTCTGCACTGTGGGACAGCCTCCTTCCACTCAGTCTTGACACACAGTGAGCACTCATTGAGCGCCTGCTGCGTATCAGTCCCTTTCAGACATGCTATTCTATTGAGCCCTCCTCTCAGCCCACAGGGAGGGGACTATTCATTTTTGTATTTTTCAGATGAGGAAGCTGAGACCCAGAGAGCTTAGGACCCTTCCTCCAGATCCAGGTAGTGGTAGGGCTGGGATTTAATTTATTTTGTCTTTTTTATTTATTTATTTTTTTACTGGAGATTGAACCCAGAGGCCTTTCACCACTGAGCCACATCCTCAGCCCTTTTTATTTTTTAGTTTGAGACAGGGTCTCCCTAAGTTGCTTAGGGCTTCACCAAGTTGCTGAGACTGGCTTTGAACTTGGTGATTCTCCTGCCTTAGCCTCCCGAGCCACTGGAATTACAGTTGTGTGCCTCCATGTGTAGCAAGGACTGGGATTTAAATGTCAAGCTCCTTATGACTGTGTTAGAGGGCAAGGGCTCAGAGTGGAGCTGCAACTCTGCCTCAGTAGCTGTGGGATGTTGAGTAGGCTACTCTTCTTCTTATGCCTTGATTTTCTCATCTGTAAAATGGGGGACTATAGCACCCACTTGCTGGGAATCTTCTGAGAATCAAATGAGATAATCCACGTGAGATTTTAGCACAGGGTTTGCCTCAGCGAACGCCAGTTGGAATATTCTGCTGTATTTCCCTATCTCTTTAGTTGGGCCCAGCCAGCCAGAACACTAACTTGGAGAGTAACTCAATTTGCATTTATTTCTACTCAGCCAACATTCAACTAACCTTTTTTGAGTAATGCACAGAACTCTGTTCACTGCCAGGTACTTTTACACCCCTTGCATCATTGAATTCTTTTGCCAGCTTTTGGAGTGGGAGCCATGATCTCTAGTTTATACCAGAGCAGCTAGGTAGCTGACTCAGAGAAGTCGAGCTGCTTGCCTGAGGTCACACAGCACAGTAATGTGTTCCATTAGCCCTCTGCTATTTCTGTCACACCTCACAGATTTTCCCAACCTGCCTGGGGCCTCTTGGTCCCTCCTCTGCATCTCTAGGAAGTTCTTTGGTCCACTTTCTGTGTGTTGTGACCCAGCTGGGAGGCCCATTGGCTCACAGCTGTCAGGGTCTGCATGGCGCAGGAGGGAAGCGGCAGCTGAGGGAATCCGAGGCACCCTCTGCTCCTGACGCATCCCATCTGCTGGTTCCCGCAGCCTCATCATTTACAACCATCTGCCAGGCTCCCCAGAGGCGCCGCGAGGGTTGGGATGTAACCCAGAACACCGATGGAGCTGCTGCAGCTGCGTGGGCGCGCAGGGGTTATCGGCCTGACGCCGCTGCGCGCCTCTCCGCTGCCAGGAGCAGCAGGCTCAAGAGGGGTCCTGTCACAGGGACCGCTCCTGGAGGGCCGAAGCCTCCCTCCCCAGGGGCTTCCAGGGGTGTGGCTCCCAGGCCTGGTGCAGGCTCCTGGAGCAGCCCGACTCCCACCGGCTCAGCCTTGCTGGCCTCTCTGGGAATCGCCTTTGGAATGTGTCAGTCCTCACGTCTTGGCCGGGAGGCCCTGGCTCCTGCAGCGTCTGGCTTCTTGGGTTTCTGATTTGCAGCTCATTTAGCCAGAGACAGAAAGGCCTGAGTGGTGGGTCAGGGGCTTCTGGAGCAGGAGGGAGGACAAGTGGCTTCTGCAGACTGGATTCCTTCTGTTTGGTCTCTGCCCCTCCCCACCCATCTCTAGTGACAAGGCAGAGGCCCTTGGTTTTAGTCAGTAGCTGTTTTGCAGTGGTTGGTTTCTGTTTTGTGCTGCTGGGGATGGAAACCAGGGCTTCAAGCATGCCAGGCAAGTGCTGTGCCACTGAGCTACAGCCCAGCTGGTTTTCAATTAGAGAAATCATTCTGATAACAGCTTTATTGAAATTTTGTTCCCTTCCCATACACTTTGCCCATGTGAAGTGAACAGTCCATTGGTTTCTAGTATCTTCAGAGTGGCGCAGCATCGCCACCATTAATTCTACAGCGTTTTCACTCTGAGAGGACCCTCGTGTCCCTGAGCCACCTCCTGTGACCCTCCCATCCACCACAACATGCTCAACAAGGGTCTACTCCCCGTCTCTGTAGATGGGCCGGTTCTGGACACAGTATAAATGGAGTCCCGTGATAGGAGGACTTTGCATCTGGCCTCGTGCATTCGGCTTGGTGCTTTCTAGGTTTACCAGTGTCGAGGCAGTTACCAGCACTTCATTTCACTTGACTGCCAAATAATAGGTTTAAAAAAATCGCCAAGTACTATTTGTATTTATGGAATAGTATAATTTGATGCATGTGTACAACATGTAATAATTAAATCAAGGTTGTTAGCATAGCTATCTCAAATATTTGTTATTTCTATGTGTAAGGAACATTCAGACTCTTCCAGTTACTCTGAAATATGTATGAACTGTGGAGACTGTGGTCGCCCTGTGCTACAGAGCAGCAGAGCAAATCATCTTGTCCAGCTGTGTTTTGGTACCCAGGGTCTGGCTCACCAGCCTTTGCTTGGCTTGCCTTTTGCTGGAACCTTGGTTTTGAGTTTAAAAACCCTTTGTGCCTTGGTGGAGATGCCCTGGCAGCTGTCCATCATCCACTGGCTCTCTACTCTCACCCCTTCCCTCCCATCTCCAGGGACCACTATTCCACTCACCTTCTATGAGATCATGATTTTTTGTATGTATAAACTGCATTTTCTTGGTCTATTATTTACTTATTTAAACCTGTTTAAAATTGGGAAACATAGTGCAATTCAGAGAAGCACATAATGTATAAATACAAAGCTTAACAAATTTTTATAAGCAGCCAGGTACTGTGGTGCAGGCCTATAATCCCAGTGACTTGGGAGGCTGAGGCAGGAGGATTGCAGGTTTAAAGCCAGCCTGGGCAATTTAATGAGGCCCTAAGCAACTTAGTGAGATCCTGCCTCAAAATAAAAAATAAAAAGGGCTGGGAATGTAGCTCATTGGTAAAACACCCCTGGGTTTAGTACCAAAAACAACTTTTTTTTTTTTTGTAAAGCAAAAACTTTATTTTCCATTGAAGTTGGGAAATAGTCATTGCCAGCCTCCAAAAGGTTCCTCTATGTTCCCTCCCTGACCTCTACCCACTCCCTCCCCAAGGGGAGACTTATTGCTGCCTTGCTTAGCTTCATAGCAGTGGTCTGCAAACTGTGGCCCAGAGCATCTTTTTATAAATAAACTTTTATTGGGACACAGCCCAGCCCATTCCTTTATAAGGTTGTCTATGGCTGCTTTGCTGCTATGATGGCAGAGCCGAGCAGCTAATAGAGATCATCAGGCCTCCCCCAAAATACAACTTTGGCTCTCTGTTCTTTTAAGGAAAAGTTAGCTGCCCCTGCCTTACTGTAGGTTTGCTTGTTTGTAAACTTTTTATACCAATGCGACGGGTGAGCCTTTTTTATGTCTGGTTTTATTTTTTATTGTTTTATTTCTATGTGGTGCTGAGGCTGAAACCCAGTGCCTCACACGTGCTAGGCAAGTGCTCTACCACTGAGCCACAGCCGATCCCTGTGTGATTGCAACTCAACACTGTGTTGATCGCAGAACTGTAAGTTTATCCATTTATATTGCTGCGTGACATTCCACTGCTCTCCCACACCACCTCATCTTTCTGCTTTTAATGGGTACTTGGGTTGTTTTCAGTATTTATAATGAATAACGCAGCTGATTCTTCAGGGCGGTTCCCAGACCAGCAGCGTCAGCATCACCTGGGAACTCGTTAGAGATACCAGTCCTCAGGCCCACGGCTGACCTCCGGAACAAGCCCTCCGGTGATTTGGAAGCCTTCTCCAGTCTGGAAACCCTTGCCTGGTGTTTACCCAGAAGTGGAACTGTGGGCTGGCTCTGCAGATCTTCCACTTTACTCAGCCATCCCATTTCCCAAAGTGGGCATGTCCATTTATACTTCCACTAATGGGGTATGAAAACTCCCATCTCTCTTTTCTCGGCAACACTTGGCATGATCAGGTTTATAAATTTTGCCAATCTGGTGGGTGAGAAATGGTCTCTCGGTGTGGTTTACAATTTGCATTTCTCTGATGTCTAATGAGGCTGAGCATCTTTTTATGTTCATGGCTATTTGGATTTTCTCTTGCATGAAGTGCTGGTTTGCATCTTTTGCCTGTGTTTCTACAAGATTGTCTGCCTTTTTTCATACTGATTTATAGGAGTTTTTAAAAAACATGCTACAATCCTTGGCTGCTCATAGGTATTGCAAATATTTCCTCCCACTCTGTGGCTGGCCTTGTCTCAGATGTCCTTTGATGAACAGAAGTTCTTAATTTTTTTATTGTAGTAAAGCATATATAACATAAAATTTACCATCTTCACCATCTTGACGTGTACAGTTCAGTGGAATTAAATACACAGGCATTCTGTGAACTATCGTCACCTTCTGTCTCCAGGACCGTCACCTTCCCAATCTGAAGTCATCAGACAATGACTTCCCATTTCTTCCCTTAGCTCCTGGAAACCAACATTCCACTTTATATCCTGTGCATTCGATGACTTGAGGTTCTTCATGTAAGTAGAATAATCGATATTTGACCTCCTGTGTCTAGTTTATGTCAATGTGATGTCTTCAAGGTTCATTCAGGTATGGTATAGTATGTGTCAGGTGAGGATTCCCTTTTTATTTTATTTTATTTTTGGTACTGGAGATTGAACCCAGGAACACTTAACCACTGAACCACATCCCCAGCCCTTTTAAAAGTTTTATTTAGAGACAGGGTCTCACTGAGTTGCTTAGGGCCTCGCTGAGTTGCTGAGGCTGGCTTTGACCTTGTGATCCTCCTGCTTCAGCCTCCTAAGTGATTGAGATTACAGGCGTGCACTACTGTACATCTTCCTTCTTAAGACTAAATAGTATTTTCTTGTATATATAGACCACATTTTGTTGACCCATAGATCCACTGAGGAACATTTAGGTTGTTTCCATCTGTAGGCTATTGACAATAAGGCTGTGATCATGGGTTTATACATATTTATTTGAGTCCCTGATTTCCATTTTTTTTATGGTAAATACCCAGAACTGGAATTGCTGGATCATATACTAATTCTATGTTTGGTTGTTTGGGGGACCATTGTGTTGTTTGGATTCCAAAGTGGTTGTACTATCTTACATTTCCACCAGCAATGAAGAATTGTTCCAATTTCTGCAGATCCTGGCCAGCAATTATTATTTCTTTCTTTCCTTCTTTCCTTCCCTTCTTCCTTCTCTCCCTCCCTCTCTTCCATTCTTTCTTGTAGCCATCCTAACTGGTGTGACGCAGGATCTCTTTGTGGTTGTGATTTTCATTTCCCTAATACTTCACGATGCTGAGCGTCTTTTCATGTGTTTATTGGCCACTTGGGTATCTTATTCAGAGAAATGTCTGTTCAAGTCCTCTGTCCATTTTTCAATCTGATTGGTTCTTTGGTCATTGCTGTTGCTGGGTTATAGGAGGAGTTATTTATATGTTCTGGATATTAACCCCTTATCAGATATCTGATTTGCAAATATTTCTTCCATTCCATGGGTTGCCCCTTCATGCACAAATTTTAATTTGAGGTAGTTCATCTATTTTTTTCTTTTGTTGCCTATGCTTTTGGCTTCATACCCAAGAAATCATCACCAAATCCAGTGTCATGAAGCTTTTCCTCTAAGAGTTTTATATTTTAGTTCTTATGTTTAGGTCTTTGATCAATTTTGAGTTAATTTTTTATATGGCATAAGGTACGGATCCAGAGAAGTTCTTAATTTTAAAGTGGCTAAATTTATCCCCTTTTCTTTAGGATTGGCACTCTTTCTGTCCTATTTGAGACATCTTTCCCTACCCCAAGTTCATTAACACCAGTATTTTTACTAATATCTTAATGTATGTCTGCCTGGGAGGAGGTATTGGAGGATCCTGCTGGCTCCTCCTCTTACCCCTCACTGTTTCTTCCTGCTTCCCCGGGGAGCTCCGTGGGACCCCTGCTGTAGGTCCTGCCCCACACCCTGTGTGGGACCAGCCTTGGCTCCAAACACATGTTTTCCACTGACTCCTTCCAGGACCAAGGCGTCTTTCTCTCATTAATTTGACACTCAGTAAATGTCCACGGGCTTCTTCCCCAGGGCACAAATTAAACACCTACGGGATGCAAGCAGAAAACTTAGATGAGGGAAGTGGGTGGAAGAGCCTAATCCGAGCCAAATGTGTAGTAGGTGCTCAGTAAATACTGTTGCTCCAGCAGGAATGGGCATCCCCACCTGAGGTTGTGATGCAGCTCCAGCCAGCTGTGGCCTTGCAAGACCTGTGGGCTAAATGTGCCAGGTGCAGCCAAGAGGACTTGACATCTCATTGATTGATTGACTGGATTTTTTTTTTTTTTTTGGTCAAACTTATTCAATCAAAATATGCACTAATAGCTAAGTGCATAAGGCTTTGGAAGCAGGCTGCTTGGGTTCAAATTCTACCACCTCTACTTTCCAACTATATGATTTAGTAAAAGTTATTTAAATCTTATTGGACCACAGTTTACTTGTCTGTAAAATGGGAATAACAATAGCATCTACCCATCAGGGGGGTAGTGAGGCTTAGCTGTTAATACGAGTATAAGCCTATAGTTGCCACTGCTGTCTTTCCAGTACTTAGAACAGTGTCTGGTACACAGACAAGCAAGGACAGGATCATATCCAGAATGGGTTCATCCATTCATCCACACATTTGCCCACCCCCCATTCTCCCACCCATCCATCCATCCATATACCCATCCACCTACCCACCCAGCCACCCAGCCACACATATACACATCCAACCATCCACCATCCATCTATCCATCCATTCATCCATCCACTCATCTACTCACACACACATCCATTGATGTTCCCCTCCACACATCATTCAATATATCCATCCATCCACCCACCCACCCATTCATCCATCTGTCTACCCTTATTGATTCACCATGTGTCATTCACTGGGGATATAGAGTTGATCCATGCAGGTCCCACTGAGTCCTTCGTGATCTGTCCTTAAGGCTCATTTGTTGTACTGATTCTCCAGCCATAGTCACACCACTTTTGGCCTCATGAAGAAACATTCTAAGGCCATCCAGGCCCATTTGTCTGGAAACCTGCTGCAAACTCATTTGGTCCTGCACTGTGCTGGGGGCAGGGTAACTCTTGAATCTTACCACTCTCCTTTGTCTCTCCTTGGAAAATGGGGTGGTTCACTCTGCTTTGAGATTTCCTGAATATGTTGTTCCTTTACAGGTGTGTGTGTGTGTGTGTGTGTGTGTGTGTGTGTGTGTTGGAGGGATAGTACAGCATCCCATTTCCATCATCCCTCCATCGTCTCTGCTTTCCTTGTATTAGTTCTACTGGCTGCTGTAACAAGCAAGCTCCCCTTCTGCTCACATCAACATCATATGCTCGTCCTGCCATGCATTCATTCACAGACCCAACCTCCTTCCCTTTGGTGGCTTTGTCCCTTTCTGGGCTTTGGGATCTCCTCCATTCAGCCAGTGGTGCAGAAAGAGAGCAAGAGGAGGGTGGTGTGAAAGTTCCCTACAGGCCAGGATTGGATATGGCTTATTGGATTGGCCAGAACTGAGTTATATGGCTGCACCCAACCACAAGGGACACTGGGAAATGTACTTCCATTGCCCCATGAGGAAAAGGAAATGGATTTTTGGTGATGCATGGAAATCTGTCATATCCCAAATTCCCCATCTTCCCCCCGCCCCAGACCAGTTATGTCATGTGTGGGGCTGGGAGTCAGGAGAGGAGAGGTCACTCTGACCTTCATCTCTTCTAAATATATTATACACAATAAAAATTGGGGCTTTTGAACCTAAAAGCTTAGACTCTTGAAACTCAAAAGTCCTGCTCTCGTGGCCTGAGAACTGTCTTGCTGCTTCACATGGTGCCATCCTCCCCTGTGGCCAGGATTGCGGGTGGGGAAGAATAAGAAGTTCAAGGAGGTTGTGGGAAATCTCTGTTCCTCTCAGCTTGTCTCCGCCGACGGTTAACCCAGAATCCCCCAGCAGAGTTAGTTTGCAGAGTCTCCATTCCTCTTTTGGAATGCTTTATTACAAATTGGAATTTGAAATGTACCTGTGCTCAGGTGCTTGGTTTCTCACCAGTTCCCCCTGGAGGTCCCCGCTGCACACTGATCCCCGCGGAGGGTCCCCAGGCGGGTCTGTGTGTGTCCCTGCCGGCAGCTGGAACAAATGGGGAGGCGCAGACCTCGGCTTTCATTTGGATTTCGGTTTCGCCCTGTCAGTGCTCACTCTGCCCTTTTCAGTTTAAATTATCCTCTCTCTTACCAGAAAAGTCAGAAACAATGGAGGACGGGGGGAGATCTGCTCACTTCCTGTCACACTCTTGACACCGTACCTTTGGATCTGAGCAGCTCATTCATCCTCACCTTGTTATTTCTGTCCTCACCATGACGGAAGAGCCCTTTCTCGCTCTCCTCAGCAGTCTTCGCCGGCTCAGGCTCAGCCCCTGGTGGCAGGTGCACGCCTGCCCGACAGGAGCCTGATGGCTTCGGCGCTCGTGTTCTCTTGACATCTGCCTGCGCAGTCTTTTGAAATCTCTTCCCCTGTGAGGGCATCTGCTTCTTTTCCTTCTAAGACTCCAGCAAGGTGTCAAGGGACCCTTCCCTCGGTGGAGACCTTGGTGGAGTCTAGAAATTTGACGCTTGGGAAGCCAGTGGCTATACCATATGACCCTCTGCCCTTCCAGGGACTGTCTCCTTGGATGACAGGGCATCTACAGGCAGGGATTGTTCAGCTCTTGGCCGTTCTGAGTGAAGCAGACCTGGCTGTGTCCTGGAGTCCTTCTGAAGTCCTTGGCACTGCAGTTGGATAGGAAGTTGGTGGGGATTTTAGAGGAGAGGACTTGACAAGACCCAGAATCTGCTCAAACTAGCTCAGCTACCAGGAGGCTATGAGGGGACCCAGGGGACTGTCCCAAGGCCCAGGTGAGAGGGGTCTGAGGAGCAGACTTAGAAAGTGAGAAGGGGACCCCTGTTGGTCTCTGACCCCAAGGCCTTGGCACACCTGCTGCGTCGTCATTCCTTCTGCAAGCCCCACCTGACCACCATAGCTGGCAGTCATCTATGTCACCCTTCAGCTCGGCAGGGGCCCCCTAACAGATAGTTAACCAAATCTCTAGGTCCCATTTTCTAATATGGGGAGAAAGCATCTGATTGGTCTAGGTGGAGCTGGGAGCAACTCAGGTCCAATAAGCTGAGGCTGGGGGCAGGACCATGCAGAGCAGGGGGTGTGGCCAGGGAGGCAGTGATTTGCATGGCTGCCTGGATCAGGAGAGAGGGAGTGCCCCATTTCCGTGTTTGCTAGATTCTGAAGCAGTTGCCAGAGCAGGACTTGACTGTGCTTGTGCTCAGGGTGGGACAGGGTTCACCCCAGGGTTGTCTTGCCCGCTGAGGGTCAGGGTAGAGAAAGGCATTCAGGTCAAGGGAACTGCATGTGCAAATTCCAGGAGGCTGAGGGGGCGTGGCCAGTTAGGTCCACAGCAGCTCTTGGTTAGGTTAGACACAGAGGAGCCAGACCCCAGGGGTGAGCAGGTCTGGATTGCCACAGTCTCAAAAGTCACATCAAGAAATTTGAGCCATAGCCTGGAAGCCACCCAGAGGACAAAAGTGGACTTTGAGGTGGCATGATTGAACTCTGAAAGCTGCCCCCAGGCAGAGGAAGGGGTGACATATGTGGAAGGGTGGGAGATGTCCTGGATGGTCTGCTTCTTTTGTGGAGCTGAGAGCCTGGTGCTCAATTAAGATTTTGACTAAATATTCCACAATCGGAGGTAGACAGAGGCTGGAGTCAGGCCCTGTGTCATAGGCAACATTTGCTGTGGGAAATAAAAGTAGAGTAAGGACTCTACTGGGGACTCTGAGATCCCCCGCCTCAGGTTGTGACCAGCCTAGCAGGCAGGGCCTTCTCCGGCCATTCCAGGGCAGGCGGGTGCTGCTTGTGGATGGGAGCAGGGCTCTTCCTGCAGCATCAGCCCCAGCAGGCTCTTCCCAGCTTCCGGTCACCTCACTATCTTCACATCAGAGAAATCTCTGAACATCCTAAGATAGTCGCCCCTCTCGAATCATTCTGCTCTATCCCATCTGCAAGCCTCTGGAGTGATCTTGTTTTACGCATTTACTTGTTTTCTGCCTGGTTCTTGAACTCCATAGGGGCACTGTCCTGCCTGCCTCGCTCAGTACCAAAGCCCACTGCAATGCTTGGCACCCAGTAGGCACTCAGCAAATGTCTGAGCTTCACATTAGGAGCCTGCACTCTGGGCCAGGTGCTGTGCGGGGACCGGCCCATCCTCTGGTGTGTTCTAACACAGGTGCTATTTTTGCTCCCATTTGGCAGCTGGGAGAACAGAGACTCAGAGAGGCCAAGCATGTGACTCACAGTCACACAGCTACGCGATGATGGAGGCAGGGTTCAAACCCAGGGCCCTGTGGTGGCGCCCTTCTGCTCTGGGTTCTCCCAACTCCCCTCTCTTCTGCGCCTTCCTTTTCCTTGGAAAAGAACTCCATACTCACTTCCATCCTGCACCTGGTGTCCCTCTGTCCCCAGAGACCTGTGTGGCAGTGAGCAGGAGATAGAGCCATGGGGAGTGGCCCTTTCAGGGGAAGGTGGCCGCTGTCTGGGGAGCTGGACCTGGGCCACCTTGTCTAGTGTTTCATGTCTTTCCTGTGGCGTCCTCATTAGTGTCCCTTTAGGACTGAAGCTGACAAATACTCTGGTTGAGATGGCAGAGAGGATGGCCTTAGTTCAACTCTGTCACCCAGCGAGGGTGACAGAGGCCCCTTGGGGCATTCTGACAAGACAGTGCCAAATGTCCTTCCAGAAGTGAGGTTCTGGGGTTCTGAAAGTCAAGCTTCTAACAGTTTATCTTAAGTGTTGTCTCATCAAGTATTTATTGAGTCCCAACTGTGTACCTCCCTGGTACTATTTCTAGGGCCTGGCCCTCGTGGACTTGTTCTGGATAAGACCAGGGCTCAGAGGAGGAGTGTGGGCTCCTGTCCAGGTCAGGCCCTCGTGGTCCCTGCAGACTCCAGTTGACTGACCCACCATTTGTTATCTTTCCCCATTATCTCACCTGGCCCCACAGATATGTTGCTGTTTGCAAGTATTTTAAATGTAGATAAATAGTGTGTGTATTAGTCAGCAATTTCTGCAGTCGGGCTATGTGACAAATCATCCCAGACTCAGTGAGCAGCTTGCAAAACCAAGCAGGAGCCTTCTTGCTCCTGAGTCGTGGGTAGGGGCGGTGGCTGCTGAAAACTGGGGCTGGTGGAAGAAGGAGCGGGGTCCAGGCTGTGGTTTGGTTAAGGTCCAGTAACCCTCATGCTTCCTGGCCTCCTGGACTGGCATCTCCCCCGAGAATATTCTCATGACAGTGGGAGAAACTGAAGGAACAGTGAGCAATGTCTCGTAAGCCTTGACGGAGGTGGTACGGAGTCACTTCTGCCAGTATCCCACCCGACACATAGTCAGGACCCAAGTTAGCAGGACAGGGCAATAGGGTCATGTGCCACACGCTGACGTCTTGGCTAATGATTGGCTACATACATAGGATCACACCACAGCTGAAAAATTCCTGTCTCCTGGTGACATCGTAGTCATTGTAAAGTCCTGGGACAACACGTCATTCACATTTTTTATTTTTAAAGCACCTTTTTTAAACTTTATTATATTTATTTATTTCTCTGTGGTGTTGAGGATGGAACCCAGTGCCTCACATGTGCTAGGCAAGTGCCCTACCCCTGAGCCACAACCCCAGGCCCAAGTCATTCATGTTTGTGGTGACATTGATGTAAACAAACCTACCTAAAATCATAGCACGTACAGCTACATGCAGTACACAATACAGGAAATGATAGTAAGTAACTTCATTTTGTTTTTGCTGTACTCTGCCTCTTATCATTATTTTAGGGTGTACTCCTACTTATAAAAAAGTTTACTGTAAATAGTTTGTCTCATGACACCGGCTGCAGCTTTGTTGATGTTGTATTGACCACATCTCTCCAGTGAGTGCACTCTGGCGGTGACCTTGCCTGGTGGCATGTTCGTCTGGGCCCGTCGTTAACTGCCGCATAACTGTCTGTTCTGCCCCAAGAGGGAGGGGTGTGGATGCTCTCTGCACAGAAGTGCAGTTGATCTCAGGGTGCACTGCAGATCGCATTCCGTTGCTTACATTCTCCGTGCGGCCCCTGCATCTGAGATGGACCCACATGGCTGTGTCTATGCCCAGCCCAGTCCCTGCCAGATGCTGGGGGCTCCGTCCCTACACGCTTCTGGCTCCTCTCTTAGCAGTGAACATTGGAGGTGGTTTCCAAGTCCCTGTCACCCCAAATGGTGCTTCAAAGAACACTCTTAGGAGCTGCATGAGAACACCTTTGGGGTGTGTGGTCATGGGGACTGTCCTGTGTCCATGGAGACACATTCTGAGCAAAGCATTACTGGGACCACCATCTTTTCTGCAGCCCGGAGCTGACTGACACATTGTTACACAGCTCATGACTTGGCTTAATTTACAAAATTAATGGCAGCACAGGCTGAGGTCCCCACATCTGGACTGATGCTGGGCGTTACCTGGCCGTCTCAGGTGCTCCTATCCCCTCATTTGCATCTCTGGTTAGCAGCGCCCTGGGCATCTCCTCACACGCTCCTCAGGTTGGCTCTCTGAGTTTGGAGACAGTGCCTTCTCGTTCTGTGCATTGCGCTCCCCCTGAGGAGGAAGGCTGGGCAGCCCCTGCTGGAGGCAGCGATGCGAGCCAGCCATTGGACACAGAGGCTCGCGGGCATTGCGGGAAGCCTTGAACCCAGGCAGGAGATCTGAGCCGGGAAGAAGTCCAAGTTGGCCTGCTTTGTCCTAGACATTAATTATTTAACCTTCATTAGAAGCTCTCAGATGGGAAACTTGTGGTCCCTTTGATTGGCACCACAAAGAATCCAAAAAAGAAGCAGATGCTAAATTACGGTTGTCTCTTGGCACCTGTGGGGAATGGATTCCAGGACCCTTCGGACACCAGTCTCCATGGAGGCTCAAGTCCCCTATACTCGCATATTTGCAGTATTTGCACATAACTTATGCACAACCCACTACATACTTTAAATCATCTCTAGATTACTTAAAATACCAAATGCAGTGTAAATGCTATGTAAATTGTTAGGCTGTACTGTTTCAGAAATAACGACAACAGAAACTCTGGACCTGTTTAGTACAGACACGATTTAAAAAACATATTTTCTCTTTTCGTTTGTTTGAACCTATAGATTTGGAAGGCCCACTGTGTTTGCTTTGGTAGGAGTGAGCTGGAGAGAAGGCTAACTAAGACTCCCCTGGCCCTGGTGCCTTTCTCCAGTTGCCCTGCAAATCAAGAAAAGAATATTGAGGACCTACTATGGGCTCAGCATCCCCTACACAGCAAATTCTCAGGTATCATGATGATCTTAGGGCTTATAAGATCATCTACCAGTGTGGAAGATCCAGTGAATTCTGGCCCTCAGCCCACCTGGCCAGACATATAATAATTGTGTCTGTCAAGATGTTTAAAACCACATGTAACAGAAACACAACTCAGATAGTGGGAAGGGAAAAAACGAATGTACGGTTCAAGGAACTGATAAACAAACTTCAGGCAAGGCTGGGTCCAGGACTCAGACTGTCACTGGAATTGGCTATAGGCTCTGTGGTTTTCCTCCTATGGCTTTGGTCTCAGGCAGACTGTCTCCAGGACGTGGCAAAACACTTCTGCAGAGTCCATACATAGCAATCCCAGGAGACAAAGAGCTTTTCTTCCTTGGCAGAACTCACAGAAGCCCCGGGGCTGATGCTCACCAGGCTGACTTGGGTTCCGTGCCCTTCCTGGATCAATCACTGTCATCGGGGACGTTTGAAACTCTGGCCAAGCCTGGGTCTTGCGACCTCTCTTGGGGCTATGGGTGAGGCCGGTTCCGAAGCACAGGGACAGAGTGTGGGGAGGGCTGGCAGAAGGGGGAATCCCCAGGGGGCACCCCCCTGTCCTCAAACTCTGAGCCCATCCTCTCACCTGCAGGAGCCTCCTACCCCCAAACACAGCCGCTGTTGGACCTGGCTACACATTAGAACCACCTGGGGGAAGTTTTAGACAACACAGCACCTGGGCCCCACGTGGGCAGAGTCGACACGGGGTGGGACCGTGTGACGATATATAACACTCTCCATGTATGAGAACCGCGGCTCTCCCGGTCTCCGGCCCTTCCTGAGCGCCGTGTTATTACTCTGTGGCTAGGAAAGCGTTGCCATAGGTTTGTCAAGAGGAAGGTGAAGAGGGACAGAATGCCACAGCCAGACTCCCAGCCCCATGGCTGTTCCCTGGCGTGTAATAAACTGCTCTGGCTGGAGCCTGGCTCCAGGGAGGGAGCCTGGGACGTTGCTCAGCAGAGTGCAGCTTCTGACCCACATCAAAGCCGCCCAGGTTGAACTCCCTGCTCCGGGGCTGGCCGAGGACCAGGCCTGCGTGGCGACCCTCTGACCCAGCCACAGCGGGGAGGCCGGCAGTGGGCTGAGTGGATCCAATTAGCGGCCCCTTCCTGTGCGAGGCCGCCGTGGCTTCGTTTTCTGTCTCCGCGCGAGGACTCTTGTTTTCCTCAGAGCTGGGCTCTCGGCCATCAGAGAGACAGGGAAGGACTGAATCAAACACAAGACGGGCTCCCTCTGGCAGAGATGTATCTGCAGGTGTGGTGGCTTTTGTTTTTTGTTTTTGTTTTCTTTTTTTTTTACGATATCCATTTGGGTAGGGAGCAAATTCTGCAAGGTGAGTCCTGGACTCCAAGGGACAAAGGCTGGGATCCATGCTCTGGGCCTTGCTTCTCTCTCTCCCCCCAGCCTCTGTTTCCCCATCTGTCAAGTGGCTAGGAATCCCCATCTCATGACAGTGAGTGGAAAAACCGGGGCTGGCATGTCTGGGTTGTCTGCATTTGCTGGGGGCGTGTTTGCTGGATACTCACTTTCGTGGGACGGTGGGAGGCCCTGGGGGTCAGGGCCCTGCTCCCATGGTGTCCAGCAGGGGAGACACAGCCGAGCAGGGTCATTGTGGTGGAGGTATGGAGAGCAGACTAGAGGGAGCCCCTTGGGAGGCAGGAATCCAGGTGGGCAGAGATGGAGGAAGGGAAGGACCAGGGAGGCAGCTCCATCCACCATTGAGAGCTGGGCTCTGGCCTCAAGCTCTGAGCACATTCCTAAATGCTCTGAAAAGCAGAGATCGTACCAAGACTCCCCTCCCAGGTGGCTGGGGTCACTCCACGGGGTGTGATTAAATGCCTCTGTCCCAGAGGGTGCTTCATCGGGGTGCACACTGCTTCTCCCGTGTAGGTGACCCCTCACACGCACACACCCCAATGCCATGCTGTCCAGCTGGTTCCTTCTCCCCTGGACTCCTTGTCAAAGCATTTTCTAGGCCGTCTTGCACCTGCCTTCGTCTCCCACTGCCTGACCATGAGCTCTGCAGGGCGAGAAATCATCACTACCCGATCATAGCTTCGTTCCTAGCTCGGTGCCCCGCGCACAGCGGGGAGATGTCCATGGAGACGTGAGTGGATGAAAGAGGGACTCCGTTAACCCCTCCTTCGTTGTATAGAGCCAGGGCTGGGCCTAGACTGGCTCATGGTTAGGCAGTCATGGGCTTCAGCAATGGCTTCTCATGCTCAGCACCTAATGTCCAGTGCCTTTCCCTGGAAAAGGGGGGCCACTGGCACTAGATAAGGCCTTGTCTCCCGCTCCCTGACTTACATTCACGAGGACTGCCTTTTGAAATCCTGCTGGACGCCGCACCTCAGCTAGTGCACATTGTCCCAGAGCACACCTTCCAAGCTTGGCACACAGGTCACTTCATCCAGTTCATCTTCTCCCCCCATGCTGGCGTGATGGCATTTATGTTTGACCCCCCCCCCCCCCCCCCCCAGCTACTCTGCTGTCACTCTGTGAAGTGCACACACACCTGTCTGGAAATCTAGGGCACCATGCATGTCCCTGGCAAGACAGATCCTCTGTCTTCTCCCCTTGGCTGGTTTGGTTCACAGTGCCATCAGTCACCTCGTCACCCCCTGACCTTCCACTTCTGTCCTATAATTCAGGCTCTCACTGGTCCTTGCATCAGGGGACTCTCTCTGTACCTCTGTCAACCGCCGTGGCCTCACCAT
Source organism: Sciurus vulgaris (assembly GCF_902686455.1). Classification (NCBI taxonomy): domain Eukaryota; kingdom Metazoa; phylum Chordata; class Mammalia; order Rodentia; family Sciuridae; genus Sciurus; species Sciurus vulgaris. The sequence continues at coordinate 20,920,233 of NC_136479.1, read as the reverse complement.
GGATGATGACTGTGTGTTCCTACGGGTCTCCCTCGCCACCTCTCCTGAACTATGCGTTCTGAAGCCACGGCCAGTACTTTCTCTCCCCAAAGCTCAGCTTTTCTGTGTCTCTTTTTCCCTTTACAATCTTCAGTGGCTTCTGGTGGCCCGCAGATTTCTGGGTCCAGCATTTGGTTCCTTCCTCCAGTTTGGCCTCGGCCTCCCCCTTTCCTTATTTCCAGCACCTGCCACTCCAGCTTCCCAGGGAAATGCCCCTCAATTTACTGCCTCACTGCCTCTGCTCGCGCTGGAGCTTGGTCTGAAATGCCGACCCCTCCTGCTGTTGACACTTACACATTCTAGAAAGCCCAAGTCAAATGCATTTAAGAATTTTAATTCCTTCACTCAGAATTAATTGCTCCACCAAGTTGAATGAAGTGAAATATCCAAACCAGGAACAAGACAGATGCTGTTAGCTGTCTTCTGCTCTGTCTACCCGGCTTTCCTTCTTAGAAAAGGAATTTGTTTTCCTTCAGCTTTCCACTCTTGGGGAATGTGACCCCGAGTCTCCTGGAGTGAATCCTGATTGGTCTAAATCAACAGGGCTGTCCTGTCCCCTCCTGGGGGTTGGTTTAGAAGTAGGCATGTGGCCATTTCTGCTGGAAGCTGCGAGAAGCTTTGCTTTCTCTTAGAAGGAGCAGAAGAAAGAGCTCCCTGTCCTCCCACCTCAGCCTGGATTGCTGCAGGCAGAGAAGGAACAAAACGGTCAACATTCAGGACAAACCACATCCATCCTCAGGTTGCAGAGCACAAATATGGACAGTCCTTATCTGTGATGATATCGCCGAGCTGCTAAATTAATCAACCCAGAGATACTGTCCTTCCGTGATTTCTTTTACGTGAGATGAGAAAATCCCTGATTGTTTCAGAGCTTCCTGTTACTTGCAGCCTGAAGCACCCTAGCAAATACAAGGACGATGACTAAGTCAATTCAGGTCTGGCCCTTCTTGGCATATTATGCAGCCACCAAAAGAAGCTCAAAAGTTGCACAGTCATAGGAAACAAGGTTTATGGTATTATTTAGGTCAAAAATTCGATGCAAAGCTGTAGGTATAGCATGCTGTAAAAATGCATGCCAATGAAAAATATTCAGAATACAATCATTTTAAAAATGATGGCAACTGTATAAGGGTAGTAAGTTAGTACACACACTCGTGCATACATGTACATTATTTTAAATATGCACATTCTGTAAAGAACAGCAGAGTATACATGCTATTTACTATATGGTTCAATAAGTATATATAATAATAATACTAAATAATATTATATATTACATATGTTTATATGTCTATATACATTTTGTATATATATACATTTTACATATATTTCCATATATATTTTTCTCATATCATTTTAGCACTTTATAATTATTCCATTTATAAATATTAAGATGAATTAACCTTCACAAACCATATTAGTAAGTACTATTATTATTCTTATTTTACTTTGAGGAGAATGAGGTCCAGAGAGTTTAGGTAACTTGATCAAAGTCACAGAGTAAGGACAGGGTGGGGACAAGATTCCAACACAGGTTCTAGAGTTTGTGCCCTTAGTTACTATAGTACACTTGCTCTGGGTACATCTGAAAAAATAGATCCCATGATACTATTTGTAAGTGATCTTTCCAGCACTTTCTGTAGCATGCCACGTACCTTGGATTTCTGGTGAAGTCTCCCCTTTGCCATTTTGACCAGGGACACCCTGAGGGCAGAGTGCTGACAGTATGTCAGGGATATGAAAAGGTTTTCATCCATGGGGTCAGGTGGGTTCCCGGAGCCTTCCAGGAACACTGGTAGAGACGGCAGCTCAGCAGCTGGCACCCATATGGCTTTGGTGTGCTGACTGCCACAGAGATCGAACCTGATCCTGTCCAAGCCCCTCCCAGCAATACCAGGTCCATTTGTCAAATCTGTTGATGCAAATGGTGTGTTTAAATGCTGTGTTGAAGCAGTTGTGGAAGCTTGGGGGGATGTGGACGCCTCTACCTGTCTGTTTGGGAAGAAGGCAGGTGCGCAGGTGTGGGTACCACCCATCACTGGACTCTCACCTGGGGGGCCAATGACACTGGGGAGCTGTCCAGCTGGCAGTGCTGAAATCTTGAGTTACTCAAGAAAGATGAAGGCAGAGTGGACAAAGGAAGAGGAGAGGGGAAAGGAGTCACGGGCACTAGGAATCCAGGTCAGCACCTGCATTGGAGAGTCCTGTCTTCCACAGAGGTGACTGGTAATATTGATCCTGAGGACGATCTATTATAATTGAATAGGAACACTTACTAGGTTAGGTAGTAAGTATATAAAGTGCATTTGGCTCAAGGTGTTTGATGGCAAAAGCATAATTATGAGACCATGCATGTTGGGAAACATGTTGTAGGCTTTTTTTTTTTTTTTTTTTGGCAGGGGTTGTGGGGAGAAATAGAATATATTGGACCAAAGGAATTAGACCAATATCCTGGGCAGCAAGATGCTTGGAGACACAGGCATGATAAAGAGGAGGAAACTGCAGTTTTGACATGCTGTGGCCACAAGGGAGATGGAGGAGCTACGGTAGTGCACAGGAGAGAGAAATAAGTCATTTTGGGTGTGGGAGGGGTGGGTGATGGATAAGGACATGCATATGGCATTGCCAAAATAAGGACAGAGAAATGAACATTGATGGATTTGCTTAATGTGTGGTGTCATCAGTACAGCCAGCTGGAGGACATGAGTTGGGCTGGGGAAGGCAGACAGACCCCCCCACCCCGGTGGTCCTTTGGGGGTTGACTGGAGTTATTTGAAATGATGACATCCTGGTCCTTCAGTCTTTCTCCCTGTCTCCTTCTGCTGCCAAAAATGATGAGTGACCTGTATAATCAAGGCAGAATCCTCATCTTGGGAGGGCGCTACAGCCTAAGCCACATCATGAAAACAGATACTTGAGGGAAAAGAAGAGAAACAAGACAAAGGTCTGGTTATACATAGGGCAGCATCCAAGCTACCAAGCCAGATCCTTGGGCAGGAGACCCAGTTATAAGAACTGGGGTGCAATTGAAAAGGCTCTGAAGGATGAGTAGGAGTTTGGGAGGAAAGATGAGGGAGAGAGAAATCTAAATAGGGAGACTGTGCCTTGCTTGTCTTCTTTTCAGGAATGCTGGAAATTCACGTACCTGGCTGTGTTGTGGGAGTTGAGATGGAAAAGTTAGTAGGGGTGATCTAGAAGAAAATGAAGGCTTTGGAGTTTAAACAGTGAGAGCCAAACTCTAATGACACAGGCAGCAAGCACTGGAATAGACATGGGCCATGGTGCTGAGCCAGATCCTGGAAGGGGAACCCACGGTCTTGGAGAGGCTGTGGGAATCGGGGGTGGGGCAGCCGGGATGCGAGCTGCTTACTTACACGAGCAGAGACACAGGTGTTTCAGCATTGCAGCCCCGGAAGGACTGTGCAGGTGTGCGTGCTGACCCGAGTGGGGGCAGGGAGTGATGCCATCAGACGGATGCTTTGAAGCCTGGCTCTGGCTCCAGCACGTTGCTCACAGGTGAATTGATGGGTAATAGAATTTTAGACTGAGTGGGGACCTGGGCTGATTCCTCTCCATCTGACAGAAGGGAAAAGTTTCCAGCCCTTCTCAGCCTGGGCTGGCTAGAAATTGCCCGCTTCCATTTGGCCCTTCATTCCCTGTGACCAGGCATCTCCCTGGCCCTGTGTTGCCTGCTCTTGGTCACTGCACTGCAGCAGGAGCAGCCTCTGTCCCTGCTTGGTTGTGTCTGTCTGGACGCGCCCGCTGTGTCTTGCTCTCAACCCCCCTCACCCGCGGGAGAATTGGCAATCTTCTGGGATTTAATTACAGGTTCCCCGAGGGCCTTTCAGCCCCATCACAAGGCTCCTGCCGGCTGCCGGCTGGGAGGGTGACAGGCGCATGGGTGATGAACAGCGACTTCCCGGCATGGCGGCTGTACCCAGTGGCCAGCCCACGCGCCTTCAGCTGTTCTGCATTTTTCTGAGCAAAACATGTCTCACTCCCATTTTGCAAGATCACACAGCAACGGGGAAAGCACTTGCAGCGGAGATGATGATCAAAGCGAGAGGGCTGTGCAGCCGGAGCAGAGGACAGGAAGCACAGCGGGTCCCCTGGAGGTGGCGCTGCCTCCCGAGGCCTCCTGGAAGCTCTTTACATCCTTAAATAATGACTTAGTAATTCTGTTCACTTTAATTAAGTCAGTGTGGTGTGCTGACAGCCCAGGTTCGGGTGAGAATGTTTTTGGCCTCGGGCAGCCATACTAGAGTCCAAAAGAATGCCCAGGTTAGGGTCAGCAAGCACAGAAAGCTAGCACTGTTCCCCAGTCCCATGCCCACAGCAGACATTGCTAATTGATCATGCACCACGAAGTTTGAATGTTTTAGGGGCCCGGAAGTATTCAGGGCTGGGGCTGGCTTGAGATAGGAGGACAGGAGGTCTTTTGTTGTTGGCGCCTTAGAGTACAATAGCTACACAAAAGGAAGGCCATGCAGGGGCTCAAGGATGTCCCAAGGAGGACGTCCTGACCAAGCCATGGTGTCCTTTCCTCACAGTCAGGATTCCCAGATCTTTTCCCAGACACGCCATTTAGCACAGGTATGGGATGGATCTTTACTAGAGGTGTAGTAAACCCACTCACCTTTGTCCGTGCCCATGGGAAAATCAGCATCGAAAGACGTGGGTCCTTCCCAACCCTGCCACCTCCCACGTTCCACTTCCAGGTGAAAACCAAATGCTGTGGACTCCCCATTATGAGTTAGGGTGGAAGGCGGAGCCCGTCCCGCCCTCTTTAGTGTAAGGCCATTTCTCCCCGGGACTCCGCCTCTCTACTACTCTGTGGCTAAGGCGAGGGGACCTCATCTCCAGGGGCTGGCACGGGGTCCAGCCTAGCCAGCCGAGCTCTCCATCTCCTTGGCTGTGGCGTGGGTGCCAGGCGCCAGGAGGTTCTGCATTTGGCTGCACTGGCTGAGACGGGAGCCGGGCCACCCCTGGGCTCGTGGGCTAAACTGGAGCCGCTGGGGCCTATCATCATCACCCCTGGGAGGTCCTGCGAGGGCCCTGAGGTGGGGCTGGGCTTGGTGTGTTCTCACAAACAGAAAGAATGCCTGGGACCCATAAGTGAGAGTGCAGAAGATGGAGCCAGAGACGGGGTGACAGTTAGCCCTGGAGGCCATAGTGGAGAATTCATTTCACAGCGGGGGGAAGCCGTCATCTCTGGTATTCACACACTGTGGAACCTTCTTTGCTCCAGACTCATTTCTTCATGTTGAGCCCCCTTGGGTATCGACACTTTGGACTGACAGTTGGAAGGCCATGTCTGTAAGGTCTGCTGACAACCCGTTCAGTGGAGCAGGCCAGCCGTCTCCCTCCCTGGGCCCGTGTAGACTCTGGCTCCTGACGGACTTGGACTGGTTCAAAGGAGAACATGAAGATTGACTCTTCATCCCTTCTCTGTTCAACTGGTAGTGCCTGCCTGGACGGCCATGGGGAGAAGAATGCGAAGCGTCTCCCAGTCTTGGTGGGAGAGCACCATGATCGATTAGCCATGTCTGCCCTGGGTAAAGGAGAGGAAGGAGTGAATCATTTATCTCGAGACCACATGATCCCTGAGGTGTCTCCTGTAGCATTTGATGGTACTTTAAGTCTGATGTATCAGGAGCTTCCAGCACCAAGCCAAGAATAAAAATGTCCAGTGACGTAGAGAATCTGCACGGGGCTTTCTGCTTCACAAAGACTTTTCTTGCCTGTTTTCTCATCGGATCCTCACAATCTCCTCCCAGAATTTTTACAGGAAAACTTTTGTTTGCATCTGGCCAGAATCGTTTCTTCTGGCAGCCACACTCCGGTTTTTTATTTTTATTTTTTTTGCTGGGTATCAATCCTTTCTTATCCCTAGCCCATGTGCTTTGGGACCGAGGAGACCAAGGCGTATGACAACTGCAGTGCCCCTGCCCATCGCAGCTGGTTGACAGATGACCCAAGACCCAGGGGAGGTTGTGAAAAGCAATGAAGTGCAACCTCTGATGTTCAGCAATATCAGGTTGGTAGCTGGACATCAACCTTCATGGAGAAAATTTACTCAAAGCTAGGAATTTTTTGCTCCCTGAGAGCCATCTTGGCTTCTAGCTATTTTCTTATTGCTACAGGGAGCCTGAGACCTAAGTCACAAGGAAGAAGATGGAGGGGAAGCCAGCAGAGAGAGAAGGACTGACCCCTGAATTCAGCTGTGCCTGAAGCTGGATCTGCTTTGACACCTTTGAGCTGATAAATTATTCTATTATTTAAGCTTGTTTGGGTTGTATTTTCTGTCCCCTGCAATAAAGAGAGGTTTGATACCAATTTCATATTCAGAAAGTGAAAGAAAGGATGGATTCATGCTTATGCCTTTAAAATCCTGTGAATATAGTTCCACACTGCCTTGGAAAGAATGTCCAAATTCTCACTTGGCACCCACGATTTTCCATAGTCTGGCTCCAGTCTCTGGCATTATGTTAAAGAATCCTGTGCTCTGGGCTCCTCCAATGGCTTAACTTCTTTAATGGTCTCCTCCTTTGTTGTTCCATCTGGAATGCCCTTTCTCTTTCTTGTCATCATCGAAGGCCCAGCTTCTGCCCATCCCCACTCCTCCTCCTTTCTCTGAGCTCCCTCAACTCTCACCTGCCCCTCCCTCTGTCAGTACCCATCATGTCAGTCACCTTTCTGTTGCTGTAACAAAACACCTGAGAAAAATGACATAGAGGAGAAAAGGTTCATTTTGGCTCATGTTTCAGAGGTAGTCCATGGTCACTTTGCCTTGAGCATCATGGTGGGGAGTGCATGGTAGAGCAAAGCTGCTCATCTCATTGCAGTTGGGGAGAGAGAGAAAGAGAGGGGGCTGGGAACAAGGTAGACCTTTGAGTGAGTAGGACCTACTTCCTCCAACTAGGCCCCATCTCCTAAAGTCTCCACACCTCTCAGCAGCACCCCCAACTGCATGCAAGCCTTCAGCACACAAGCTTCTGGGAACATCCAGATCCAGACTCTGACACGGCTCTTTCCAGATCATATAGTCTTGATGCCCAGGTTCACTGCCCCTTCTGGACTTGAGCACCTTGAGGTCAGTGGCTGCCTCAGGTTCAAGCCCTTCAAAATACCTATTGAATCGCCTTGCTCAGAGTAGGTCACCAGAAAACACTTGTGAATCTAACAAACCCGTTCTTGAACCTCTTGCAAATGTAAATTAAATCAGACCAGATCCTTACTAAAACTCTGTGAGCCACAGTGGCCATAGGAATGAAGCACCCATGAGCCGGGGTTGCTCAGGGTCTTTGCACGTGCTGGGTGTGAAGGTCTCCGTCCAGCTTGTCACTTAACTGACGCCTTCCTTTAAGCTATAGGTCAAGTGTCACCTCTTTCCTGGATGCTCTTGACACATTGCAGCCCCAGGGAAGCTGCCACCAAGCAGGTATTGATCAGAGCTGAAGCCGAACCCCAGAAGCCCCCTTGTGCCTACAGCCCTTTTCTTGCATTAAACACGTATTTTTCATTAATAGCAATCAATGCCTGAATAGCACTTTCAGCACGCTCCACAGTGTTCTGAGCCTTTAGAGAAATGCGTGGACTCACTTAACCTCTGACGACCCCATGGAGGAGGACCCCCACTTTCCCAAGGGAAGTGACTGTCCCTAGCGAGGCTTCCTGGAAGCAGAGCCTGACCTGAGGATTCCGGAGCCTGATTTTCCTTTAAAGGAAAGGGGTCCATGGGGTGTACGCAGGAAAGGGCGGAGCAAGGGCTCGGTCTCCCCAGAGACACGGGGCGGGGAGCTCTGGAGCGCAAACTGGACCAGGGTCGCCTGTCCCTTCAGCCAGAGAGCTCGGGCCTCTTTCCCTCCGTGGCTGCCTTGGGTGGAGGGGAGAAATGTGACTTTCCAGCGAGGTGGCTCTGATCCATCAAGGGCATTTCCTGCGGAAGGGCATAGTGTGAGCCTGAGGGCCGGGTCACGGCAGCCCGGAGGCCATCCGCCTGCTGCCAAGGGCTTCCAGGTAGGGCGCCAGGAAGGTTCTCTGCAGAGACCTGGGATGGCTTGCCCAAGGTCCCCCCTCGGAGGTGGCACAGCCAGGATTCCAGCCCAGGGTTCTGGCTCCAGAGTCTGCGCCTCCAGCCACTCCAGGGGGCTGCCCCTGTCAGTTGCAATCACTGTCAGACAGTCAGTGTCCCCAGGAGAGCGGGTGCATTTGCTGTCTTCACAGCTGTGCGCCGGGCGTCCCCGCACATGTGGGGGCTGGGCTCTGGTGGGGGCTGAGGGGTGTGTCCTGCTGGTGCTCCCCTGCGCGGCTGGCTGGGCGCCCCGCCCCGGGTGCCGAGTCTTAATTTACGGCCCTCTGCCTTCGGCTGCTGGTGGATCGCTTTGCTTTCAAATATTTCTTTTATAACCAAAATGGAAACCTGGGAAAGTCCCCCTAAATCACCAGACTTCCTTGGCTGGCCTGACCCCACCGGGTCCTTCCCTCCCTATCTCCTGTGAGTTTTCAGACCCACGCGGTGTGAGTGTGTGCGCCAAGGGTGAGTGCACACGTGCACACACGCTTGTGTGGGGGCGGGGGGCGCCTGTGCGGCTCTGTCCCCTCCACTGCGGCCCCTTCTCTCAGCCTAGGTTTGGCCTCCGCTCAGATCAGTCCCTGCTTGGTGGCAGCTTCCCTATGGCTGCAGTGTCCAGGGCCACTTGCTGGCAGGTAGATTCTCATCAAAGCCCGTTTGGGATCACAGCCTATGGAGGGCCATACAAACGACGTGGGAACCTAACTGCCGCGGGGCTCCAAAGCCGAGGCAGAAGAGGGCTCTCGGCCACTTGTCTGGCCGTCCTTCCAGGCACTGGTTCTTTTTATTGAGGTGTGGGTGTAGCAGAAGCGAGCCTCAAAACACTGACAGGCCGGTGCTATGCAGGTCTGACCCGTCTTCCCATCAACTTATGCAGGACTATTACCTAATACAAGTGTGGTCAATGCAACTTATACGCTAGGTTCACTTGTGTAAGAGGCTTTCAAAAATCATTCTTGCACTGGGGGTGCAGCTCAGTGGTGGAGCACTTGCCTAGCATGCACACGACTGGCCCTGGCTTCTCTCCCCAGTGCCTCATGTGTGTGTGCATGCGCACACGCCCACACACACCTAAAAGAATTCTGGGAGGCAGAATCCTCACTTAGCAGATGAGGAAACTGAGGCTCAGAGAGGGAACCCTTCTGATTCTTCATGAGCATCAGGCTTAAAAGCTGCGGAAGCTTCTGTCTGATGTTGGGCCAAGTTCATGTAATGATTCTCCTGCTGCCAGGCCATTTATACTGTTTCTGGTCGTTTTGCTGGTATAAATAATGTAGCCATGACAGTCCTCACATCATTAAAAATTCCTTGAAGAATTCATTTTGGACGACTATCTAATATTTCATAGTGTCAACAGAGACGTGTGTACAAGGATACTAATTGCACCATTATTTATAAGAGCAAATATGGAATGTAATTAAGTGACACATAAAAACGTTCCTCAGATGATATGAAGTGAGAGCAACAGGGTGCAAAAGTGCATAATCAGCTCCTGCGTCTGGAGGGGAAACTTACACAAGCATAAAAAACAGGAAGGATATAATCGCGTCTCACCAGTGCTTATGGGACTGGTGACCTTATATGGAAAATCAAATTTTTTTTTTCAAGTTTCTCTATTTTTCAAATTCTCCACAAGAAGTACATCTTATTTTAAATAAAAAATAAGTAATGGTGGTGAGTGCCTATAATCCCAGTGATTGGGGAGACTGAGGCAGGAAGGTCAGGAGTTCAAAACCAGCCTCAGCAACTTAGTGAGGCCCTAAGCAACTTAGCGAGACTCTGTCTCTAAATAAGATTTTTTAAAGGGCTGGGGATGTGGCTTAGTGGTTAGGTGACCCTGGTTTCAGTCCCTAGTACCAAAAAAAAAAAAAAAAAAAAAAAAAATCAAATAGATAATTTTTCAGTAATTAAGTTCAGTCTGTGAATATGACTTACTGTTCTAGCCCAGGGGTCAAGCAAACTTTTTAAAACATGGGCCAGAGAGTGAGTACATAAGTGGTAAAGACAAGCTTTGTGTGCCATGTCGCCTCCGTGGCAAGACCTCAACCACAGTTGACAACATGAACAAATGGATGTGGCTGTGTGCCAATAAAACTTTATTTACAAAAACAGAAGGCAGGCCAAAAATGGCCCACAAGCTCTACTTTGCCAATCCCCAAATCACTGTTTTCCTTTAAAAAAAGAAAAAGAACTTTGAAAAATATTTTCATAGCTACAAAAGACATTTATGAAAATAAATTCAAAATGATTATGGTAAAAACACAATGAATCACCAACCAAGCTGTTCCTCATTGCTCTTAGCTTTGAATTCCTGAGTTCCCCACCCTTAGATCTCAGTCCCTTTCCTCAAGGGGAATTTCTTCCCTGATCTCTGAAATAACAGTCCTTTCCATTTCTTTATGATTTTGCTACAAATTTACATTTCTAAATATGTTGTAGAGTTTTGCTTATTTTTGAAGTTCGGGTAGATTGGAACATGGTTCATGAGTTATATGGTAACATATTGTTCACATTGTGTTCTTACACTTCATCTGTGTTGTGGTATGTGGCCGCAATCCGTTTCTTTTCATGGCTGCATAGTATTCCACCATATGAATACATTGTTATTCATTTATCCACATGCTGTTAGTAGCCATTTGGTCATTTCCACATTTTTCCATCTCCAACTGTGCTGTTCTGACCATTCTTGACCTTGTATAATAGTGCAAGAATTTCTTTAACTTGCATTGATAGACCTGGGGTCACTGAACACAGGACGTGGACACACTCAGCTACACTCAGAACAGCCAGATTGGTCTCCAGTGTGGACGCCTGATCCACGCTCCCTGTGCCTTGAGATGAGGGTTCCTGCAGTTCCGCATTCTTCATTGTTTGTCCTCTGCAGATCGTAATGTTCAATCTTTGTGGTTTCACTGAGCATATTATCTTCCCCAACAAAGCTCTGCAAAAGTCAAAGACATGACAGTCAGACCTTTAGCCTTCACACCAGTCTTCTTCCCTCGGGTGGGCATGGCGCTGAGGCAAGCGGGGAACTTGGGTGCGTGAATGGTGGGACCATGGTGGGAGTGAGACCCTGGTAGGGTTTGTGGGGACTGACCAAGCCTGGACCCCCAAATCAGGTGACCAGTTCAAAGCTCATAAGCTAATCATTAATTCATTTAGAATATTAGCAAATGCCTACTCTGTGCCAAATGTGGTTCAAGATGGAAGGGCACAGAGGTGTGGAACTGAGGCGAAACCTGCCTTCATGGAGCTGATACTCTCAAAGATGGAAACTAACTTTCAAAGCAAGTCATCAATCCCATGGTGTCATTAGGGGTAATAAATGTGCAGAAAACAATGCGGGGGAGAGGGGTAGGGAGCAGCAGGGAGCGAGAGTCTGCATTCCAGATGGGGGGCCAAGTGGGCATCAGCAAGAAAGTGGCATTGAGCAAAGATGCAAAGGAGGTAGAGGAGCGAGCCATGAGAATGTCTAGGGGAAGAATCTTCTGTGCAACAGGAACAGCAAGTGCAAAGGCCCTGGGGCAGGAGGACCTGTGAAGCATAGCCGAGCAGCAGGGAAACCAGTGTGCCTGAAGTCAGAAGAGAAAAGAGGAGAGTAAGAGGAGATGAGGCTAGAGTGGAAGGGCGGCCAGTTGTGCCCCAGGAACGGCAGGCTTGATTCGGCTGCCGAGAAGCTCTGAGGGAGTCCCATCAGGCTGGTGGGGTGGCAGGGTCTGGCAGCTGCTAGGCAGGAAGTGGGCAGTTTCTGCAGAGTGTGAGGGCCTCTGTCCTTTCCTGGGGCTCCTGGCTGGGAAATGGAGTGTTTGGGGAGACCGAGGCAGGCTCCCACTTGTGGAAAGCAGGCTGATCAGGTATGTGGTGCCTGTGTATGTGGTGGGAAGACTGAGGTTCACGAAGCAGAGGTTTACGTCCACAGCAACGAGGTTGATGCCAGAGCTCCCAGCCAGACGGACAGGAGCGGGGGCAGCCAGGGCCCAGAGCAGAGCCCAGCCCCGGGCAGTGCTGGCTCCTGCGTTCCCCACCCACTGGGTTCTGTCCTCCGCCACTGCCCTTTGCCTCAAGACCTAGAAAGCTCCACGGAACCACGTGTCCTGGTTCAAAGCCTGGTTCTGCCACTTAGCAAACTGTGAAGCTGATCGATGGACTCCCTGTGTCCCCATTTTCTTGGCTGTAAAATGGGGATAATCCAATACATACCAAACAGGTTTTTGTGAAGATTAAATCAGCAGAACGAGGTCACGTGATCAGAACAGCACCAGCAAAATAGTAAATAAATACAGTCAGTGCTCTCTCTGCTGGCTCTTCGCCCCCAGATTCAGCTGACCGAGGATCAAAAATATTCTAGAAAAGCTGGACCCCGTGGTGTATTCCTGTAATCCCCGCAACTGGAGGCTGAGGCAGGAGGATCAAATGTTCAAGGCCAGTCTGGGCAACTTAGTGAGAGTCTGTCTCAAAATAAGCAGGCCTGGAGATGTAGCTCAGTAGTAGAGCACCCCTGGGTTCAGTTCCAATGCTAAAAAGAAAAGAAATTAAAGCGTGTCTGTTTTGAATATGCACAGTCCTGTTTTTCTCATTGTTAAACCCTAAACAATGCAGCATAATGACTCAGAGCACTGACGTTGGATTGGGTGTCATAAGTCATCTGGAGAGGATCGAGAGTAGACGGGGGATGGGTAGGCTGTGTGTGGAAGCCACCCAACTTCTGTAAGCGGGTGGGTCATCCGTGGGTCTGACCACCCACGCAGGGTGAAGCCACCTCTGTGGATACCCAGGGATGACTGTATGCGCTTTTATTAGTTTTATTGCTCTTCACGGAGACAACCATTCACTTCCCTGGGCTTCCCAACACGTGACCTCGTCCTAAAGATGTGTGAGACCAGGAGGGGCGCGGGGTTCTACACTCCTTCACTGCCACACGCCCTCGGGCAAGTCAAGCTGCCCCTGAACCTGGTTTTCTTGGCAATGCCACAGGACCACCAGGACCCTCCCTGGAGAATTAGCAGGGCCCCTCGTACAGAACTGGCGTGGAGTGGGTCCCGGCGCCCATGCTTCTTCCATTAGAATCGCCCTCTCTGGCCTGGTGAATAAGAGGAGGGTCCTGACCACCATGGTCTCATAAGTGAGGCTAAAAGTCGTGTCACAGCCCAGAGAAGCGCCACAGTAACACGGCCAGACCTAAATGCGCGGAGGCCTTGCCCTGTGCCCGCCATCCTGTGTATCAGCCACGAGGCAGGTGATGCTCTTGTCAGCCATTGTCAGCTGAGGAAACTGAGGCGCAGAGCAACTGAGTGATGACCCAAAGTCCCCAGAGCTGGTAAGGGATGGTGCCAAGACTGGACCCCACTATCGGGTGCAGCTGGCCTTAACACAGTTGCTGCAAGAGCCCAAAAAAGTAGTGAAGGACCTCTGGGGGGCGGGAAGAGGGCTGCGGATGCCTCTGCGGGAGAGACACGGCTGGGCGTTGAAGGGCGTGCAGGAGCTCGCCAGGCAGTCAGCTGTGGTCTGAGTGTGGCTTGGTGCCCTCCACATGTGAGTGTTGGGAGGCGGGGCTCTGCTGAGCGTGCAGGTTGCGAGGCCTCTGCCTCCTGGATGGGTCAAGGCCCTCTGGGAGGGGCTGGCTGAGCGGGTCCACTCTGTCTCGTCCTTCTTCCACTACGGGATGACGCGCCAGATGCCGGCACCTTGATCGTGGACTTGCCGGCCTCCCGTCTGTGACTCAGGCATGTCTCCTCTATCAATGACCCAGACCCAGGTATTCGGTTCTAGCTGCACAAAACGGGCAAAGACACAGATCCAGGTTGGGCCAGGCAGACGGAAGCGCGAAGGCTGGCGGTATCTGGGCAAGCCGATTCGTTGCCACCATCGTGCTTCTGACCCTCAGAGGCAACACGGACGTCTGTGGCTCTCACAGCTGCCAGGGGGCTAGATGGTTCCACTTGGTGTGCACGGCTAACTCCACGCCTAGGTAGGGACTGACCGTTGGCTGGCCTGGGCCACCTCCATTGGGAGGCTTGAGCCCCAGGCTTGCCCTGAGGGCCCTGGTCCTCCAGCAGGCTAGCCTGGCATGGCCTCCTGGGTGGTGCCAGGTGCCCCACTGGCCAGAGCGAGTCACGTGGCCAGCCCAGCCCCGGGGTGGGAGGGCCCTCCAAAGGGTGTGAGGGGTGAATGGGGGGCTCGCTTGCAGTCTGCTGCATGGGGAGTTTGGGGACATTGAGGCGGGGTGGGGAGGCTGGGTGAGGTTGCAGAGGTCTCTGAGGAGAGGAGCTTGAAGGGACATGGTCCTGGCCCAGGTGACAGCAAGTGGTGACCGGAGGGACTGATGGTGCCACATTTGTCCCATAAAAACCGAGACAGCCAGACCGAGGCACTGGGTCTGTTTCGCAGATGTCACAGATGGCCCCCAGGATATGATTGGCCTTGGCCTCTGCAGAAAGGTTAATTGCTCAGATCACACAGTCGGAAGCTTCTGGAACTGACAGAGCAGCTCCCCAATTAAGGCCTTGGAGCTGCTGGGCTTTGTCTTCTCTGGACACTTGGCCAGTCCGTGCAGGGCAGTGGAGGGGCAGAGGGCCAGGGACCCTGCCCTGAGCCATGGGGAGCTCATAGGTCTGGAAGGAGACTCACCAACAAGCAAACATGGCAGCCCTGTGACGGCCATCCTGACAGGGACAGGGAGAGAAGACTCGCTACACACAGGCTGGAGTCTGGAGGAAACAACTCCGTCCCTGGCCTAGTGACGCAGGGCTCCAGGGACGGAGCTCGCACAGTGCACTTCCAGCATCTTTGTCTGGCCGCTCAGCCTTCCTGTGTTGGCTGGTTCCCAGGACAGATGCCACGAACAGGTTAGGAACCCATGGTGAGAAGGGGCAGACCTTTGCCAGCTCTCTCCGAAAGGTCCCAGGACTGGCTCTGATTGGCTCAGTTTGAGTCACATGCCATCGTGAACCAATCACCGTGGACTCTGGGACGCAGCCTCACCCTGGAGCCCAGTGGGGTGTGCCCAGCGGATCCCGGGAGCGAATTCCCCTCCCCACAGGGTTGCTGCTGGGCTGGCCCAGGGCACTGGAGGGGTGGCCGAGACAGGGTGTCAGCACCCACCTGAGTCTCTGGAATCACACTGGAGAGAGAAGGGCCCGTTTCACAGAGAGGAAGCTGATCAACAAGATCAGGTCCACCCTGGAGGGCTGCTAGGAGGACACGCAGATGTCGTACTGGGGAACGTCCAGGGGAGGGGCATGCTGGCTGTGGTGGGGCTGGGAACTTTCCAGCTCTTCTCTGAGGAACTGACATTTTCATGGAGACCGGAATGGATAACAGGAGCCAGCCGTGTGAGGATAAAAGGAAGGAGCCTCCCAGAGGGAACAGCCAGGTGCTCCCTGATGGACACACTCACCTCTAAACATGTGACCCCCACCTCCTGGGCCAGGTGGGGCCACACACCAGCCTTTCTGCCACTGTCCTGGAGGCCACGTGGTGTGTCTGCTCAGAGCCCGGTGGCCAGGGTCCCACTGCGGCCCCCCCTTACCTGCAAGGGAACCTGGGAAACAGGGTCGCCAGGCTTCCAAATGAGAAGTGAATCTTACTTTTGGAGAATCCACTTTCCCTTTAACCTCTTGGAACTGAGCTCATGTCTGAAAACTCTTTGCTTAATATGCCAGCTTCAAGGACCACCTCAGGGGGATTTTAATCTAAATTTTATTGCTAGTGAAGTTGAATCTACTTTTCCAGGTGACTTTAACTAGGTTGATTCCTTCTTTCGTGAACTGTCTGGAAACCTAACCTTCCGGGTGCCTTAAAAAACGTTTTTTTTTTTTTTTTTAAACCTGAAACACGAGGCATTTGAAAGCTACGTTCTCAAAGGACTCCATCCAGTTTGCTTACTCCCTTGGATTCTCTGATCTTTAAAAATACCAAAGGAAATGCCATTTATATTGGCAAAAGCTTTGTGGGTGCCTCCCAGATGAGAGAATAAACCCACGAAGTTAGCGAGTCCAGATATTTTTAGACTCCTCTGCTAGACTGATAAAGCCCAGATCCCTTTGGTCCAGGAGGTCGGGTGGGGACTGGGGGGTTGAGAAAAGATCCCATCTGCATCCAGAGTCCTAAGGTGGAGAGTCTGAGTGCAAGACAGACCCAGGCGAAATTCTGCGTTGCTTCTTTTCTCTGTCAAGGTGAACGTCTTACTCAGCCCGAGGAAACCATGCACGGTGGGGGGGAAGCCCCACACGGGGGGGCCTTGCAGAGAAGCCCTCCAAGATTTCTGCTTGGGAACACTTTTTCCCCATTCTTCTGCCCACACCTCAGAGATCAGCTTGAAGAGCATTTCCCTGCTTTTGTGGTCTGGCTGATAGCGTTTTCCCCCTTCCGTGGTCTGGCCAGTTGCGTAGGAAGAGATAAAGAAACGGGATCCTGGGTTGGCGTGGATGCTGTGTGTCCTTGTTCAAATGTCACTCCCTCTCTGGGGTGAATTTTTTACCCTCTGAAAAATGAAACAGAATGGACTCAATACGGGTGGGTTTCTGAGTTCTGGGAAGGCTTGGGAGTCAGTGTCCTGTGGTCCCGTCGTTCCACCCATGTGTTGCACTTCATGTGATGTTTGAAAACATTCTAATTTGCTATTGAAGTTTTCGGTTGGGGAGATTTCACTTAAAAATTGGGACTTCTGGTTTCTGTTGAGAACTCATAAGATCCGGCAGCCTTGGGTGCACACTCCCATTGGGTGGGTGCCTCTCCTTGAGTGTGACCCACCAGGTGGCTGTGCTTGCTGCCTTTGCCTGTTGTCTCCTTGTCCTGGAAGCAGAGTGTCAGATCCCACTTGCTACTGTGCTGTGCTGTTAATCTAAGGAGGAAAGTAAGAGGTTTCTTGTGTCCATGTTTCTGTCAAAAGTGGTTAAAGCATGTGCAAAGACCCTGGGGTGGGCATGTGTTTTGTATCTTTCTAGATGAAAAAAAGCTTTGGGGAGGCAGGTGAGGAGGCTGGTGAGGAGGGTGGGAGCTGATCCATTAGGGTCCTGGAAAGAACGTGGATTTCATCTTGACTGTAACAGGAAATCAGCAGAGCGCTGGAGGGCTTTGAGAAGAGCGGATTGGATGTACATTCTTTTTTTTTTAATATATTTTTATTGTAAACAAATGGGATACAAATTGTTTCTGTTTGTACATGGAGTAACAGCATATCATTTGCATATTCATATATTTACATAGAGTAATATGTTTGATTCATTCCATTATTTTTTTCTTCCCCCCCACCCCTCCCACCTCTCTTTTCCCTCTATACAGTCCCTCCTTCCTCCATTCTTGTCCCCCTCCCACCCCCCATTACGTGTCATCATCCACTTATCAGTGAGATCATTCCTCTTTTGGATTTTTGAGATTGGCTTATCTCACTTAACATGATATTCTCCAATTTCATCCATTTGCCTGCAAATGCCATAATTTTATTATTCTTTATGGCAGAGTTATATTCCATTGTATATATATATACCACAGTTTCTTTATCCATTCATCAATTGAAGGGCATCTAGGTTGGTTCCACAGTCTGGCTATTGTGAATTGAGCAGCTATGAACATTGATGTGGCTGTATCTCTGTACTATGCTGATTTTAAGTCCTTTGGGTATAGGCCGAGGAGTGGGATAGCTGGGTCAAATGGTCGGTCCATTCCAAGTTTTCTAAGGAATCTCCACACTGCTTTCCAGAGTGGCTGCACTAATTTGCAGTCCCACCAGCAATGTATGAGTGTACCTTTTTCCCCACATCCTCACCAACACCTGTTGCTGCTTGTGTTCTTGATAATCACCATTCTAATTGGGGTGAGATGGAATCTTAGTGTAGTTTTGATTTGCATTTCTCTTATTACTAGAGATGTTGAACATTTTTTCATATGTTTGTTGATTGCTTGTACATCTTCTTCTGTGAAGTGTCTGGATGTACATTCTGGAAGGAGCCCTTCGAATGGTAATAAACACTAGGGGGAGAACTAAGGGAAGGGGGCTGGGATTATGAGAGAGGGGTGTTGGTAATCTGAAGTAGTGGGATCGGAAGCCATGGTCAGGAAGTGACATTCAGGCAAACAAGTGAGGGTCAAATGTCAACAGATGAACCCTGGGGGGAGCACTCAGACTATATCCAGGCCGTTGCAGACCCTGTGGGAACAGCATCTCAAACAGAGGGAACAGCCAGCGTGAAACCCCAGGGCAGGCACGTGATCCTTCTCCGCTGCCTCCCAGGAATGCTCCGTCTTGCTTGGAGCCCCCTCAACTTTGGTTTCCACCCTCCAGGGGACCCTTGTTGCTTCCCAGGGCCCTCATGGTGACCCCTGCACAGGACAATGTGGACCCCAGCCACTCCTCCTCTGCACAGCAGCTGGCACGAACCCGGACTCCCAGATCTGCCACATCACTCCCCTGGCCTCGCTGCAGCCTCAGGATCAGGCCTCCTCTGCCTGCTCCTTGTGCTTCACGGTTTGGCTCTGGGTTTAGCTGCCCCAGCTCCTGGGTCCTACTTCCTTGGTCTGGCTCACCTTCCCTAGAACCTTCCAGACTCTCCAGACCTGTTGGAGGTGGCATCTCCCTCAGAAGCCCTTGTGAGTCCCCAGCCTGGGCAGCTGCCCCTCCTCTTGCCCCACAGCCTGGCTCACCTGGCTCCTGTTGGACCGATGGCCTTGCTACTTTGCTGCTCTGTCTTCTGGTCTCTGCAGATGCCCTGAGCGAGGCCTTTCCCTGCCACATTCTGACCCTGGCGCCAAAGAGCAAAAAGAAAACCGAGATTCCACACAGGGGCGCTCCCTGGGCCCAGGGCCTGTCCCACGCACTTGGTGGGTTCCTCACCGATGGGGAAACAGGCCTGGCCGATGGAAGTACCTTGCCCAGCTGGTAGGTGAGCAGCCGGGGCCTGAACCACTCTGCCCAGCTCCACTGAGAGTCGCTGGGGAGTGAGTCAGTGACTCCAGCGACCACCCCAGCAGCTGCCCTCCTGGCCCTCCTGCTCCGGAGCTTGGACGAGCCTCTGGGCTGCCGGTCCTCAGCCTCAGGACCAGGGACGCCTGCACTACCAGCTTGTCCCAGCCCTGAGGTCAGCTCCCCTGGGCATCAGCCTCCCTGGATAATCTGCCTCACTCCCTGAGAATGTTGCCAGACAGCCTGAACCACCGGAGTCCACAGCCTTTTCATCTCTGGGTCCTCATTCCTCTTGACCTTGACCTTGACCTTTAGGCAGCGTTCTCACCTAAGGGGGGGGGGGACTCCCACCTCCTCCAGGCAGCTGCGTGCCTGGGTCTCTGGGGCAGAGGAGTCTGGTTCTCCCACACTCAGCGGGTGCGGCATTTCCCCTGATTCAAGCACAGATCAGAAAGAGTTGAAAACCCAGTGCCGCTATCCTGGCCACCCGCAGCTGCTTTCCCTCGTCGGCCTTGCCTCCGTCGTACAGCATAGTGCTGGCTCTGGTGGCGCACGCTCGGAGGCTCAGGCAGGAGGATCAGGCGTTCAAAGCCAGCCTCAGCAACTTAGTGAGGCCCTAAGCACTCAGCGAGACCCCGACTCTAAATAGAATATAAAGAGGGCTGGGGATGTGGCTCAGGGGTAAGCACTGCTGGGTTCAATCCCCGGTACCAAAAATAAGAAAATCATAATGCAATATAGCCACTGTTTACATAGCGCTTATGTTGTCCTAGGTGTCACAAGTGACTTAATGTAGGCAGGAGGGTGTGTGCGGGTTATACGCAGGTGCTGCGCTGTTCACGTAAGGGCCTTGAGCAGCCTTGGATTTTGGTATCCGTGGGGGATCCTGGAACCAACCCCCCCCCCGGGTTCACTGAGGGGCCACCATATTTGCCGAGTGTCTCCTGTGACGGGGATGGTGCTGGGCAAGCCGACAACAGCCTGCCCAGGTGGGACCCTCGTTAGAGGCGGGCAGACCAGACCTGCAGGAACCAGTGCGCCTCACATTCCAAGTGACATTGAGGGCAGGAAAAGGACAGCAGAATGCAGGACGAAAAGTGCCTGAGGGTCACTTCCCATAATGCACCCGGCCCCTTCCCATACCCGAGGTCAGATTTGGAGACCAGCCCAGGAATCTGCAGTTCAGCCACCATCCCCGCCCCGCTGACGGCTGATTTAGTGGAGGGCCTCAGCCTGGCCGTTCCCAAGTGGTCAGCAGGCAGAACGCAGCGGCCTAGAACTCGGGTGGCTGAACAGTCTGTCGGGGCGCTCACCAGCCCCCAGCTGGCAGTTTGCATTTCCCTCTGTGATGCATGGAGGTGACAAATCTCAGCGGGCCTCGCAGCACCTGGGACTTTGTCACCAACAAAAATCACAGACTTTTCCCATTGCTTAGAGGTTTGCAGCTATCTTGAAATATTGATTCCGTCCCTGCGGTTTTGAAGTTGCAGTAGTTATTCGACTCACAGTAGATCTTGTTATTTCATGCCTTAATGAAGAAGCGTGTGTATTAATATCATACATCTCATTTAAAACAGATTTTGATAACTCCATTTCTGTTTAATTGGTTCCCTTTGCGATTCTATGTATGTTTTGCTCTGTGCATTTAAAAACAATATT
Source organism: Sciurus vulgaris (assembly GCF_902686455.1). NCBI lineage: Eukaryota > Metazoa > Chordata > Mammalia > Rodentia > Sciuridae > Sciurus > Sciurus vulgaris. Next base: position 20,899,561 of record NC_136479.1, on the reverse strand, counting down.
TAAAGAGAGAACCCCAGGCTTTCCCAGATGTCAGCGGGGTCCATGACCCAGAAAAGGTGCAGAGGACTGGAGGAAGAGGCTCAGAGGCCTGGGTGCCATTCCTACCTCCCCTCGCCAATGCTGTGTGACTTTGGGTAAAACATAGTCCTCCTCTGTGCTTCAGTGTCCTCCCCTATAAGATGGAGCCTATATCTCCTGCCTCAAATGCTTATTGTCAGGAAGCAGCCAGACACCCGTCAGGACCGGCCGTGCAATGGGAGCCAGGCTGGCTAGGCTTTGAACCCCAGCTCTGCCACTTCCAGCCAAGCGCTGGGCAGGCCATGTCACCTGCCTGGGCCTCAGTCTCCTCTCACGTCGAGCAGGGAGACCCCACAAAGAGCATTCAGGGCGGGGGGAGGTGACATGGGTTTCTGTCTAGTGCAGCCCAGGCCGCGGCAGTCCTGGGCACTGTGACCTGACACATGCCTCAGGTCAATCTGGGGTTTCCAAATTGGACTGGATCCTGTTGGGGATGGATCCAAGCCCTGGTCCTCTGTGACCCCGCAGTGCTGGCCACAGGCTGGGTCTGGAGGTGCGACTGGCGCTGTGACTGCCATCTCCCAGGTGAGGTTGTGGGAGATGGACGGCAGCGTGGTGCTGGGGCCCGGGGAGCGGGTCAGAATGCCATCAGCCACGGGGGAACTGCATTCGGCAGAGTCACAGGGAGGCCAAGGCCTCCTTACCCTAGGCAGGTGCAAATCCACATCTCCCAGTGGGACCCTCGGCCTGGCTGTCAGGCCCCACACGAGAGTTATTTCCAGGCCTCGATGTTCTCGGCTGTTACGGGGACAGCTTGCACAAAGCGAGGCTTACCACGAGCTGTGCCTGGGCTTGTCTTTCTTAATCCTCAAAATCACCTCTGAGATGGAGCAAGAAAAGGAAGCTCAGAGAGGTAAGGTAACTTGCTCAGGGCCACACAGCAGGCCAGTAACAAAGCTGGGTTTTACGCTACTACCCCACAGCAGGTGAGGATCTTCCCTCTTTCCTCCCCTCCACGATGGCCAGCCCCCATCACGTCCGCTGAGGTGTGTGCAAGGTGGCAGCTGGAATGGAAGCCGGCAGGTGTCTAGAAGGCTCATGGATGCAGGGCCTTTCCCAGCATGCCCTGCTGCCTCCTGCCCAGGCTGTGCCATCTCTGCTTCCTCGGCTGCACTCTGCCTGCCCCTCCTGCCCTCTCGCTGCTTTCGTGCAGCTGTCGTGCTAAGGGACGCTGCTCGCGCTCTGAGGTTCTCTGGGATGCAGCCCTCAGCTTCTGTGGCGGGAATGCAAGGGAGGGGTGGAGACTGTGGCAAACCAGAGGAGGGGCGGCTGTCACTCAGCTCCCACCGCCATCCTCCTGCGGTGGGAGGATGTGGCCTTGGCCCGCCAGATTTGCAAAAGCGTCTTTATTTTTATGTGATTTCTCCACTTTTCAATATTGACATGACATTGAATTCATATTTTTAAGCATATCACATGTGCCAAGAGAGAAAGAGAGGCAGTGGGAGGAAAGAAAAAGAGAGACAGATGGACAGACAGAAAGGGGGAAGGAAAACAGAGAGAGAGAGAGAGAGAGAGACAGAGAGAGAAGGCGGGTGGGGGGACAAAACAGGAAAGAACAAAACCAAACAGATCCCAACAGCCATGCTCAGCCAGGAAGGGAGGCCCGGAGGCAGGAACGCTTGCCCAGGGTGACCCAGCAGGGCTCGTGGGCCCGCACCTAGGACGCCCCTCAGCTCCCGCCCTGCCTCCCTGCCAACCTCAGCCCTGACCTGCTGGACCACAGCTTACTTTCAAAGTCAGTTGCTGGATCCTGAAAAGAAAGAAAAATCGCTGTGGTCTGATGCTGAAGGCCAAGGTCACCACGACACATCTCAAATGCTCTGTGACCGTTCGCAGATTCCAGCAGAGCCATTTCTAAAGGGCACGTCTGCCAGAGATGTTTCTGAATTGACAGGGACCAGAGCCTGTGGAACTCCGGGGGCAAGAAGGCATTGTCAAACCCACCCCCACCATGCACTAGGTTGTTCAGTTGTGATTGGGGAAGAGAAACCCTGCTCCTCTGGGCCCGGCTCGGCGGCTTGACGGGCCACCGTTGGCCAGGGACCTACCATGGGCTGAGTCACTGGCCCAGCAACCTGTGAGATCAGCCCTGTTGACCCCACTTACAGCCAGAGAGGCTGAGGCTCAGAGGGGTCAGGCCAGGGTCAAGGTGAAACAGATCTGCTCAACCCCAAGTCCAGGTTCTTTCCACCGCGTGGGAGTGTGGCGGAGGAATCTGCTTTATGCTGGGGTCTCTGGGGAGCACACAGGGGCTGCTGGTCAGGAGAGACTTCCTGGAGGAGGTGGCCTTGAATGGAGACAGGAAGTGTGTTAGTTTCCCATTGCTGATGTAACAAACGGCCACGAACCTCGATGCCTGAAACAGCACAGCGGCAGCCAGTCTTCTGGAGGTCAGGATCCCCAAGTGCGTCCTACGGGGCGACATCACAGTTACCTGGCTGTGTTCCTCCCTGAAGGCCGAATGGGGGACCGGTTTCCTTGCCTTTTCCAATTCTAGAGGTCACCCACGTGACCTTGGCTTTTGACCCACTTCCCTCCAACCTCTGCTCCCGTTGTCACATGTCCACCTCTGACTCTGGTCCTGCCGGTCCCCTCTCGTAATTCCCCGTGCGGTTCCCCTGGGCCACCCAGACAATCCAGGAGAACGCCCCATCCCGAGACCTTCGCAACATCAGCAAAGTCTCTGGCCGTGTGCAGTAGCACATCACAGACGTGGATGAGGGTGTGATGGCACCCCAAGGGGTGGCGGTGCTGGAGGCGTGGACGAGGGTGTGGCCACGCCCACTCTTCCCCTGTGCTGAGGCTGGGGATCCTCTAGTCAAGGAAAGCCTCCGGAAGACCTTTGAACGTGGAGCTCTTGACTGTGAGCTCACACTGGGACGCGCTCCTGCACGGGGTCTGTCTGGCTGTAGACGCAGGCTCCCGGAGGGTGCTGCTGTGTGGTGTGTGGGCCCCACTTTGAGCCCCAAGACTGCAAACGAGGCTTCGAAGCAGATGGCGATGCAGAAAACCATCACGCCCAGGCCCCACGTTCCCAAACAGCCCAGTGACGGACACTGAGCTGGCATTCTGTTCCCGAAGGCCCAAAGTTTCCTACACATCCCAGGATGTATCCGATGTGGCCTCGAGTCTCCAGGATGCCCTCCAGTCAAAGCCTAAAATTTTTCCTGCTTGTTAGAGGAGGATTCTGAGCTTTGTGGCTTCGGGTAACTCACTCACCCTCTCTGGGCCTTTGTGGAAAGGCCCCGGGATGGGGCGGGCAGGACGACGCTCAGAAAGAGCTCTCAGATCCAGTGAGCTGCTCAGGGCAACTGAGTAGAACCCCTTTTCTTTTCGTCCAACTCTGAAAATTGACACCCTAGGGCCTGGTGCTTGCTAGAACCCCAGACCCAGGGACAGTTGGGTGACTGAGAGCTTGCAGGGGCCCCCCAGGGTCTTCAGGTGTCACCCTGCGGCAGAGCGTGGGGGTGGACGTGGCTCTAGACATGGACAGGAACGGAGCTGGGAACTCAGACGCTCCTGGGACCAGGCAGAGCGTGGGTGCCACCGGGTGGGGGCTGTGCTGACCTGACAGGTGCCCCGGAGGAGAGGGGACCATCCCAGCCTGGCCCCAGAGCTGTCATCACCGGGGGACGCGGGTCCAGTATTGCATCCACTTGTTCTGCAAAGAGAGCCCAAAAATCTGGATTTTTTATGTGACTTTCCTATTTTTAAATGTTGATAATGTATTCAGATATTTTTAAAAACACTGTGTGGGCCAAACAAGACGTTCCTGTGGGCTGGATTCAGCCGCTGGCAGCTTGGTAGAGAATTCACTTGCTTCGCCAAGAGGTAAACTGAGGCTGCAGGGGCGGAGGGAGCTTGCCGGGATCTGAGGCTTCAGGGTCCTGCCTGGGGACACGGGGAGCAGCCATCTGCAGTCCCCCTTGGCTCTCTCCACCAGCGTCTGAGGGAGCCCCCATCCTGGTGACCCCTCCCCCTCCACTCTGTGCCCGACTTGCTCTGTGGCTTGGGCAGGTCCCAGATCCCCCTGGAACTGGGGTCCTTCCCCTGCAGGAGGGTGCGGGCTCCCAGTCCCTGAAATCTTCCCTGCGGTTCCCTGAGGCCCCTGGCCTTTTCCATCCCTGCCTCTGAGCTTCCCATTGACATTTCACAAACAGTGGCTGTCACTGAGCCATTTCCAGCCCCAGAGGTCTGACTCGTGTCATTTACATGATTTAACATGCTCAGGACCAGGGGCGTGTCACCGAGCTCTCTGCTGGCAGTCACCGCGCAGTGACTTATTGATCTGATGTATTAAACTGGTGGACTCTTTTTTTTTTTTTTTTTGAGAAAACAATGTTTTCTTTTGAAATACCGTTGTATCTTGGGATTCCATGGGACTTTGTGACAGTGCCCCTCCTGTCCCCAGACAGCTAATGGCTGGCAGGCACCTGTTGCAGGCCTAAGGTCTCCCTGGTACATGGCCTTGGAGACTGTAGCCGACACGTGGGTAACAGCTGACCCTCCACACATAGCACTTCTGAGGGCCAGGCATGCTCCTGAGCTCCTGACGCACCAACAAGTCCACTAAGTGGACTCCTGGACCCATTTTTACAGATGAGAAAACTGAGGTTCAGCCAGGGACCAGGGACTTGTCGCCTGCCCTGACTCCTCGCTGGTTCCTGGCAGTCAGGAGTCGGCCCGGATGGAGCGGCCCGGGGCCACTGCCTCCACCTCTGAGCCTCCCCACTGCTTACAATCGCTCCACATTTGTGCAGCCAGACTGGACCTGCAACCCCCCCGTGACGGCTGTGGGGCTGAGCTGGGGCTGTCCCCTCACAGGGCACACACTAAAGGGTCAGAACCGACCCTACCCAGCCCATCACCCCAAGCACAACGACTCAGTGAATGAGGACGCTCAGATGTGTCAGTGACCCCAGAATCTGATGAAGCTGAGAATTTCCTCTTGCCTAGTGGCCACGTGTCCATCCCAGCACCACCATGCGTCACTCACCTGCTGTGGCGATGCCGGTGGAACATGCCTACTATGCAAGGCAGTCATGTAAAAGTAGCTTTCAGGCAGGTGCAGTGGTGCACACCCATAATCCTAAGCGCTTGGGAGGCGGATGAAGGTGGATCTCAAGTTTGAGGCCAGCCTCCACAATTTAGGAGCAACTCAGTGAGACCCTGTCTCCAAATAAAATATAAAAAAGGCTGGGGATGTGGCTCAGTGGTTAAGCACCCCTGGACTCAATCCCTACTATCTCCCCACCCCCCATCATATCTGATAATGGACAACTATACAACTGTTTCTGGCTCCTGTGTTTACGACGTGATGCTCTTCACTGTTATTCTAGAGAGTACTCTTCCTACTTTTAGAAAAGTTTGCTGTAAACAACGAGCCTTGTGACGGTGGCACAGCTTCATGCATCTCGTGTTTATGTACCTCTGGATTGCAGGAGAGGCCAGGTCACGTGACCGACTCCATGAGCACAAGCTCCTGCGTGGTGTTCAGACACCACATCCCCCAGCAATGCCGCGCTCAGAATGCGTCGCCATCCTTAAGCACGCCCGGCTGGGGTTGAGGACGGTTACACGTATTTGGGAGTAGCAGTCAGTTAACTTTGCTGGGCACTCCCGGGTGCCAGGGGTGTGATTGATAGGTCTTGTCTCGTCCAGTGCTGGCCACATGTCTGTGAAGCCCAGGGACAGCGGGGTCAGGCCCCGACACAAGGTCGTTCAGCCAGGACTTGGTCCCCCCCCACCCCCTCCGCGTGTTTTGGCTCACACATGGCGCCCTGGCGGCTCCGCGAGGGAGGTCGTTCCTGTGAACCCATCAGTTCCCTCCTGGAGGGTCAGCGTTGGCCTCGCGAAGCTGTTTTTTAGAAAGCCGACGAGTGCAGGTAACAGGATTAGCTGTGACCCCACGGGTCCTGCACCCGATGAGAAATCATTTCATTCCTTCTGCCCCCGAAGGTCACCCATTCTCCTCTGTAAATTGAGCCTTTAGTGGCAGGTTTGGGAGACCAGGGACACTCACCTCTGTGATTACGAAGCCTCTTCCAGCATCACCAGCCCTGCGTCCCCGCCGGAGACTGCCAGCCCCGTCCCTCCTGCCTCCCAGTTCACTTGTGCGTGTGTTGGGCAGCGCTGACAGCAGTGGGCGGCCGTGCGGCCAGGCGCCGGGAGTTGTTTTCTGGTCCTTGGGTTCCTCTCTCTGCGGAGCCCAGGGTGAGCCGACCTAGCCTCGGCTCTGTTCTCCTCCGTTCTTCTTGGGGTTCGCTCCCCTTGTATACATATGCTGTAAAGAGAGCCGTAGGTGAGGGGGCTCAGGTCAGTCTGCCTGCTCACCTGCCGGCGGGGCGGTAGTGAGGTCCCAGACACACCCTGAGTTCCAGGCAACCCCGAGGCTGCTGGGCGGAGCAGCCCTGAGAGCTGGCTTGGCTCCTGCTCCCGGGAACCCAGGTTTCCTGCACCAACAGGAGCCAAGTCAGGAGGAAGGCACAGCCTCCAGGCGGCCGGACTGAACTGGTTCCAGCACTAGTGGGAGAACTCCACCCAGAGGAGCGGAGGATCTGAGCCCCGGGACTGGCAGTGGGGCGCCCTTACTTCCCAGGTGTGGGGAGGAAGGGGTGGGAGCAGGTTCCAGACCAGGAGCAATTGCAGTGCCTGCTTTGGAGTGAGACCAAAGCACGCTGGGAATGAGGCTCCTCCGCTCGGGTTCAGACAAGCTTGTGTCCCGACGCAGCGCTGAACCAGCCACAGACCGCACCCCAGGGGACCCACCTTGGGGACTTGGGCACAGCCACAGTGCAACATGGAGCCCTCCCAGTGGGTGGAGTGGGCGCTGGTGGCTAGGGCACCCTGGGGCAGAGGTGCAGGTGGGGTACAGCCCAGGGGCTTGGGCAGGCGGAGCCCCTGTGGTGTCTGCTAACACCCGGGCCCTGGCCCTTCCCGTCAGTGTGGCTGTCCTCGGTCCCCCCTCCAGCCTGCCCTCTGGTCCCCACGGGCTTCTCAGAGGCACCTATTTGGCTCCCGGCCTCCAGCTGCCATCTGCATACCCTGGTGCCGCCAGCCCATTTGTCCTGTCCCAGCTCTAGCACCCCCTGGACAGCCCTGCTGGATGTCCCACAGAGAACGCAGGCCCTGTGACTCCAGAGTAGCCCCCCACCCTGCCTGAGGTCCTCCCACCCCGGGGGAGAATGTCCCTTCCACTCAGAGGTCTGTGCCCAGAAGCATGGCCGCTCTGCTGCCCCTGGCCTGGCTGCCACATTCCCGGTCTGCGGTGGGAGAGGACACCCCCAGGGTTTTCAGGTTCAGCCGCTTGTCTTCAGCTTCGAGGTGGCCACAGCCGTCCCCCTTCATCTTCAGCGTGGGGAGAGCTGAACACCCGGCAGGGCTCCCTGTCGCCAGGTTCCTTCTGTCCACTCTGTGTCCCCCGAGCAGACTGCTCCCCCTGCAGAGACCCTCGCAGCCTCCTCACGTGCCTGTCAGCCCAAGTCAAGCCCGGCCTCCCCGCAAGGCTTCTGAGGTGCTGGCGATGGCCTTCCCTACCTCTGGCCTCCTGCTTCATGCTGGTGGCTGGCAGTGCTTGGGATTGCTGAACCAAGGGGCCGCTGTACCCCACTCAGGGGCCATCCTGCTCCCCAAATTCTGGTTTAGGAGTCCCTTGGGGTGCTGGGAAATACCCAGCATGAGAGCCTTCACCGAGGTCCTTTGTCCCCACACCCAGAAAGGCCACCATGACCCTCAGAGAGCAGGAGGTCATGACTGTCATGGCCACTCCCCGCTGCCAGCTCCCTCCCTCCCTGCCCAGGATGGCCTGGGTTTGGATCCAGATGATGCGCTGCCCAGCAGCTCACTCCTCCAAACCTCATCCGAATCTGTAAAGTGGGTGCCCCGGCTGGTCGGGAGGACGTGAGAGAAGAACTCATGCATCTGGTGTCTCGGGAGTCACGGTTCCCTGGGAGCGGCCGGAGAGGAGGGTTTGTGTACAGGTTTTTGCTGCCAGGGGACACTGTGCGAGAGCTGGGGACGTGTGCAGGACAGGGGTGGAGGTGGTTCGTGACGGGAACCAAACAGCAATGATTTCCCTGGCACCAGCCAGGCTAGCATGACCACGTGGGCAGTGGGCCTGGCCCTGGAAGGGAAGTGGCCACCCTGGGAAGAGACGGGGGATCAAGCTACTGCTCCAGGGTTCTGCAGGGAGGGATCAGGGCAGGTGGGGCAAGAATGCGTGTCCCCCGGCAGCACTGGACAAACTGCGGCCTGCTCGGTGTCGGCTTCGTCTGCTTCTGCAGGGGCCTGTGGGGCCTGCTTCAGGGGACCGTTTCAGTCCCCTCGTGTGGAGATCTGCCTGCAGGGCTTGCTGGTCCCGGACTTGAGATGAGCGTGGAGACACAAAATGGAATTAGTGAGGACAGTGGCCAGGTCCTCCCTCAGGGGCCCGGTTACAGTGGGGGCCCCTCTCAGAGCTGCCCCAGCTACAGCCACAGGACAGGGCCCCACTGGTCATCCAGACCAGTGACAGCCCAGAGAGGGAAGCGGAAGTTCCCGGGCACTTTCTGAGCCAAGATGGGCAGAACGGGCTCCAGTTGCCCAAAAACAATTCTCCAAAAACTAAAAGCACCGAAAAGGGTGTCCAAGTAGCCCCTCATGGTCGGTCTTTATTTTGAACGCTGCTGCCACCGTCAACAGGACTACAATGACGATCATTACTGCTGCTGTGGTCATGGATCCCCACGTGTGGGGTGGGCTGGGACTTTCAAACCGATGCCCCAGAGCCCAGCGAGAAGACAGGGAACACATCTAGCCGGGCAGCAGGAGTGCGAACCGCCATCCCAGCTGCTGGGCGGGGCTCGGGCTGCACCCTGCAGGGGGTGGGCAGGGAGCGAGGGGCTGGCAGGAGGCAGCAGCCACACGGCCACCCTGGCGCCCACTGTTCCTGGGTCGCATCCCCCCAGGTGGCACTATCCCTCATCCCACCTAAAGAGCAGAGCTGGACCCTGCTGCCAGGGCAGGCAGGAGGGACACCTGGCTGGGGCCCCGTGGGCTGGAACCAGGCTCGCCAGGAGGCGGGCACAGCTGGGACTGGGCGGTAGCTGCAGGGTGAGGCTGCCAGGTGGGGGCCACAACCCGCTGTGGGCAGCCACCTCCTGGCATGGCTTCGCTTCCCCCACGTCCCTGCCTCCTTCCCGCTGCCTCTTGGGCCCTGGGCCAGCTAAGGGCCTCGGAGGCTGAGTGTTTGGTGCCAGGGAGCATTTTAATGGTGTCCGGGCTGCCAAGAGTGCATTATTCTCCTACAGAAATCCAAGGGATGCTCAGGAGATGTGATATTTTTGTAGCAAGAAGAAAAAGAGAAAGAGAAAAGTTGCCCCAAACTCTGAAAGCCCCATTTGTTAGAAATGATAGTGGGTGTTTCAGAATCTGGGTTTTTTTCTTTAGAAAACAGATGGGGACCTAGAATTAGCTGTTTGTTTGCTTCATTTAGTAAATAGTATCTACTGGATGCCCCTGGGACGTTCCATGTGGAAAGAGGCAACCTGGGTAAGAACAGAGGCCAGAAAGGACACTCTTGGTAGCTCCAAAGAACAGAAAAACTGAAAGTGGTAGAAATTCTCCCTCAAGCTGATTTAGGCAAAAGAACAGGCAGCTTCAGGCATGGCTGGATCTAAGGCCCAAACAATGTCATCAGGAAACAATCCCCCTCCATGACTTGGCTTGACTTCTTTGACATTAACCTCACTTTCAGGAAGGTTCTTACACCAGGCAATTCAGTTAGTTCCATCCTTACTTCCTTCCACCCTCAAACTTTGCAGAAAGAAAGGGCTTCCCTTTCCTGCTAGTTTCTGCAAAAGTCCTGTGACCAAGTCTCATTAAACTGACTTGGGTCACGGGGCCATCCTGACCAACCAGGCCTGGTCCACAGTCCCTTCTCTAAAGCACGGGCCTTGTTTGAACCACATGGCTGTGTGGCTTGCACAACCAGCTGCACAGGTGTGTCTCCAGTGCCATGTCCTGTCTCCGCCTGAGTCCCAGGACTCTTATGTGTGCCCACAGTTTCATTTCTCACTCCTGAATCTGTCTGGGTTCTCCACCTCCCTCGGTCGAGGGTCCCTGAGCTCCATCTCCAGCCCACTGGATACATCCCCATGTTGTTCTCCCATAGAAATACTGTGAAAATACACATTCGAGCACTAATTCTGAGATCTTTATGTTGCTGTATAGCGGAATCTTCCAGAAATACAAATAAAATATCCACTGAGGCACAGAGAGATGCATTCCTGAGCTCAAACTGGGGTTTGAGAGACATGGAGCTATGATGGCTAGACAGGAGTCAGGTACCCAAAACTTTGGAGCCAGGGCATGTATTAGTAGCACCTGAACAACCTGGACTAGAAGAAAGGCTGTAGGAAGAAAAAGGAATAGTAGTGTGGAGCAGGGGGAACAGCAGATGCCCCCTGAACTAGGTGGCAAATGACAGCAACCCAATTTGGGCCCGTATTGGGGAAAGGGAGCCATGCTCTCCCGGGGAAGACAAAATTTGAATAGCTAAACCACTAGAAGGGCTGGAGCAGAGCTGGCCTTCAGGAATGGCTGGAACCAGGTGCTCACATGATCCGAATGCTCCAACTCTCATCTGAGCTTCTCTTCTGGTCTGTCTCTGGTTCCCTGCTCAGATTCCTAGAGAAGGGCTTTGATTGGTGGGTTCTCGGTCAGATGAGCAGACTGGATCAATCAGCTGTGCCCAGGAGGGCGGGACAATACAGAACATGGCAGCTTGGAGATCACTAGGTTGAAGTCGCGGGAATAGCAGCGGCAATTTCTAGAAAAAAGCGGCGAAGGACACAGGGCAGATAAAGCTGCAGGTGTCCCTGGAGGGCAGCTGATGTGTGGGTGTGACTCGGGGATTCTTAGAGCTGCAGGTAACAGAACCTCCGCCCACTGGTTAGTGCTGGGGAACGCGGTCTCCTGTAAAGCCCAGGAGGAAAGCCCTGGGTCTGCAGGTGAGCGGCCAGCGAGGCCATCGCCCCGTCTCTGCTTGCAGCCCAGCCCCAGCCCCTCCGTGAGCCACATTGCCCCAGGATAAAGGCTCTTCCCTGGAGAGGGCGGCCGCGGGTCCCTCCCTCGCGGGGACCCGCTGAGCACCGAGGGCCCTTCTGCGCAGACTCGCCACCCTGCGGCGTCGTCGGGGGCGGTGGTGGGCGAGCCGCGCGCACCCTCATCCCGCCTCTGCTCTGCCCGCAGGGGTGCTGTGGCTGTCGGTGGTCTCCGAGGTGCTCTACATCCTCCTGCTGGTGGTCGGCTTCAGCCTCATGTGTCTCGAGCTCTTCCACTCCAGCAGCATCATCGACGGGCTCAAGCTCAACGCCTTCGCGGCCGTCTTCACGGTGCTCTCAGGTAAGGCGGCCGGCCAGGGGCGCCGGGTGCCGCAGCCCAGGCGTCCTCCCTGACCCGGCCTGTCCGGCCCGGCCGTGCGCTGGGCTGAGTCCTGAGTTATGGCCATGAGCCCAAGCCAGCAGCCCCGGCCCTGAGCTTAACCCGCGAGAGAGAGGGGTGCGCGAACCCCAGTGTCTTTAGCAGACCATGTTGAGCAGGTTGGTGATGGGCAGATCCCAGGCACAAGGGAGAGAAGAGTTTTACAGTGGCCGTGGTGGCTTTCATGGGGCTGGGGTTGTGGCTCAGTGGTAGAGCACGTTCCCAGGATGCATGAAGCCTGGGTTACACACACACGAATTAGAAGAAGAGGGAGCAGGCCCGTGGTTCACACCTGTAATCCCCGCCATGTGGGAGGCTGAGGTAGGAGGATCTCAACTTGGAGGCCAGCCTGGGCAACTTAGTGAGCCTCTAAGCAACTTAGCAAAACCCTGTCTCAAAATGAAAAAAAAAATAATAATAAAATAAGGGGCTGGGGATGTGGCTGTGTGGTAAAGGGGCTCTGGGTTCAATCCCTGGTACCAAACCATGAAGAAGCAGCAGAGGGCGCACATCGGGGAGGAGGACACGCTCCTGCACTTGAGCTTGTCCGCCTTGGCCTGTCCTTGTGGAGCACAGAGTGGGACCCGACCATCAACCACAGGAGCTGGAGGGCAGCACAGGGGCTGGACTGCGGGCAAAGACCTCAGAGGCAGGGATTCTGGATGGCCACCAGAGGGGTGGAGCCAGAGACCGCCAAGAGAAGGCCGTGGATTCCACGGCCTGCTGCCCAGGGTGGTGAGGTCCAGGGCGTAGGGGGTTAAGCCGGGACTGTGCCAAAAGGGAATCAGGGCGCCGTGAGCGCTACTCCAGGAGCCCCACACAGTGGGCTTGGCCTCGTGAGGCGTCTGTTCCTCTGAAGAGCCACGCGTGGGCTGAGTTTCCATCCAATAATCTCCTCTTCAGGCGTCGAAATGACTCTAATGAAACCAGGAGGATGGGGCTTCTGGTGGGGGACAGTGGCCCCTCCTGAGGCATGGCTGTGGGACAGAGGGTGCAGAGCAGACCCAAGAACTCACAGCGTGGCAGCAGAGCAGAAGCGCGGGACAGTCATTCCCGGTGGCAGATCTGACTCCCCGTCATGTCATGACGTGGTGACGGTGGCCCTCAGCCCCATCCCCAGCTGCTCAAGGCTGACAGCCTATTTCTTCTCCTTTTTTTCATCTTTTATTCGCACATCCAGCATTTGGTGAAGGCCCCCAGGCAAGGTGGGGCACCAGGAGGGCAGCCTTTGCGCGGAGGCTCAGAGATCAGGCAGAGTTTGCTCTGGGGGCAACGTGGAGGGAGCGGCACAGGCAAAGCCTAGTGAGGAGCAGATTCTAGAGCTTCCTGGACGGAAGTTCAGTAAGACAGGAAGGCAGTGGGTGGGGAGAGGGGTGCTGAGAGGTGGGGCTGAGAGCTGAGGGAGGGTCTTGACCTCACAGAGGTCTTCAGATTCCAGCAGGCCGGCAATCGGGAGCCATTGAGGAATTCAAGGGGTGAGCAAGGGGTGACGTGGCCAGGTTTGCATTTGGGGATGATCCTGCCCTGCAGATGCAAGGATCCCCAGAACCCGGGGACTGGTTCTTGAGTGGCAGTTAGGGGGAACAGAACAGGGGCAGCTCGGAGTCCCCAAGATTCAGAGAGTCTGTGTACCTGGATGGGGAATAAATGACACCTTTGTTTCTCTGGGTAGATGTCAGTTGGTATTTTCATCAGCACCACAGTGATGGCGCGGGATGCAGCCACCAGTGGAGACCATTCCTCTCTCACGCTACCGCTGCTGCCGATACTCTGAAAAGCACTCCTTCAAAAACATAATGCTTGTTAGAGCTTCCACTGAACCTTGTTTAATATGCTTCCAGAACAGCCATGTATTGCCACCCAACAAATCTGAGTATTTTGCTAATTCTATTTCACTATAATTGGCTTCCTTTGTAATTTATGCCTGTTATTTGACGCCACTGGAAACATTATTCTGGGAAGGGTCCAGGTGGCTGAAGACCCCCAGATCTGCTGACCCACTGTCTGGGGCTGGGTTGAGCAGGGGGCTCACCATGGGGGAATGTAGGCCAGGAGCCACCCTGCGGGGGATGCCAGTCGGGTGTGTTGTGCCTGGGCATCCTGGCCCAGGTCAGCTCCTTCATCCCTTCTTTTCTTTCCTTCCACGAAGCATCAAAGAAGCCCCTTCCTGGTCCCACGCACCCAGCCTCCCCCCTCCACTCGCTACTCCAGTCACAGAACGTGGTTGTGGCCGAAGGCAGCCATGGCAGGCTCAGCTGTGCAGCAGCTCCTGGTGGCCAGGGAGCTGGGGACTCGTCCCTCTTCCTCCAAGGGTTTGTCAAAGTATTCACACCTCAAAAAAAAAAAAAAAAAAAAAAAAAAAAAAAATCCAGTTTTCCTCCCAATGGGGACTCTGGCTGCTAAAGTAAATAAGATCATCTCCATAATTCTACACAGATAAACAATCCAGGGCTCAGGGAGGTTAATGGACTTGCCCAAGGTCACCCAGCGGTTCATTGTGGAGCTGGGATGATGGCGGCTCCAGAGCCCTGCCTCTCACCGCAGGATGGTACAGCCGGCGCCACCAGGCGTAAGGGCCTGTGGAAAACAGGCCTCGCTGAGAAGTAGGTAGCCACAGATGAGCTGATGGGACCCGAGGAGCACGTGCCCAGGGGCGGGGCTTGGATTCCTGCCCGGGAGAGAGGCAGGAGGGAGGAGGTGGGCTTTGGGGGCAGCTGTCTGACCTGCAGGGCCAGGAAGCCTGAGTCGGGTGCTGCTGAGAACAGGGGGCGGTGCCCTTCGGTGGGCGTGGCTTCCGGCGGGCTCCGCAGCTGGGAAGGGCTTCTGTCCGGGGAAGGCGTGGGCGGGCAGCTGGGCAGCAGCCAGCCACGGAAGCCAGCTGGGGAGCGCCTGGGTTCTGCCATCTGGTGGACCAGCTCAGCCCAAGGTCAGCGGCTTCTGGAGTGGAGGAGAAGCAGAGTGTGGGGCAGCCCTTACTCAAACCAGTTATTAGGATTAATGAGTCAAATCAACCAATTTGCTGGGTTAATCACAAAGGCCGCCCTGGCTGAGCCGTGGCAAAGACTCTCTCCTGTGACCCAACTGGAACCAGGCCCCTCCGAGGCCCCTTGCTGACTGGGCCTGACCTTGGACTCTGTCCTTGACCCTGCGGGTCCAGTTTTCACAGGACTCCTACTGGGTCAGTTTAGCAGACACCCTGCCCTTGACATCTGATCAGCGCCTCACCCCTGACCCTCATGCCTCGCGCCTGCCGTCCGGGAGAATCCGGTACAGTTTTGCCAGAATCCCTCTTCGCCCTGGTGTTTCCTCTTTTTATCCATTTTTTATTTTGTTTAAGAACTTTTGTGGTGCTGGGGACGGAACCCAGGGCCTCGCTCACGTCAGGCACGCGCCCATATCGCTGAGCTGCACCCCAGCCCGACGTCGCCTCTGTAGGGACATCCGGTCCACGGACCCAGCTCCTCGCTAGAGGAGGAACTCATCCTAAGCCGGAAACACCCCAAGTCGGAAGTGCATTAGACACGCGGACCTACGATCCTCCTGCTCAGATCCTCCCGCTCAGCCGCGCCGCTGGCTGCAGAGCGCGGCTCGTCCTCCCTGTGGTCAGAGGGTCGACAGGGAGCTGCAGATCGCCCTGCTGCCCAGAATTGAGAGGGGGTGGGACTGCATATGGCCAGCCTGGCAAAAGATCAAAATCCCAAACGCAAAGTGTAGCCTGTGCTGATACGAACATGTCACGCACTGCGGGTGACCTTGAGAAGGCCCAGGTGTCGAGGACCGTGGCATCTGGAGCAGATCGTATCTTTCCCGACTGGACAGTCCCCATCTCCATGGTCCCTCTTGTCCGAGGTCCTCCTTGCCACCTCCAGCTAAGTATCGCTTTCTCTAGCAGTGCCACAGGCACTGACCCCTGGGCAAGGCCACTGTACGTGTTCACACGGTCACTCTTCACAGTGTGCTTTCAGGGAGGGACTGACATTTTGTCCACTCTACAGATGAGAAAACTGACTGGCCTGCAGTCCTTGAACCCTCGAGCAGCCATGCTGAAGGGCACTGGGCAGGGCTTGGCACCTGCACTACAGGCTGTTACCTGTAGTTACCTGTTATCATTGTTCCCAGCTGACCTTGAATGACCAAAGGAGCCACTGGTGACTCCAGG
Source organism: Sciurus vulgaris (assembly GCF_902686455.1). Classification (NCBI taxonomy): domain Eukaryota; kingdom Metazoa; phylum Chordata; class Mammalia; order Rodentia; family Sciuridae; genus Sciurus; species Sciurus vulgaris. Next base: position 20,883,861 of record NC_136479.1, on the reverse strand, counting down.
GACCAGCCCTGCCACCAATGCTGGCCCAGGGCCCCAGGTGACTTCTCCAGCAGACCCAGAGCTTAGAGCTCCAGGGACCCTCAAAATGTTCTAATTTTGATTTCTTTTAAAATCAGAAAAAGCTGGGTGGGTAGCACATGCCTGTAATCCCAGTGACTCTGAAGGTTGAGGCAGGGGGATCACAATGCTGAGGCCGGCCTCAGCAACTAGCGAGACCCTGTCCAAAACAGAAAATAAAAAGGGCTGGGGATGGGGCTCAGTGGTTAAGCACCCCTGGGTTCAACCCCCAGTACCCAAAACAAACACCCCCATAAAAATTAAAATAAAATCAGAAAAAAAAAAACAAACATAATCATGAAAGAGGTGCAGCTGGATAGGAGAACTAACTCCTAATGTCCCATGGCACAGTGGGGTGACTATGTCTGACAACAGATAATTGCATATTTCAGAATAGCCCCTCGAGAGGACCTGGAGTGTTCCCAACACAGAGAAATGATAGCTGTCTGAGGCAATGCATGTGCCAGTTACCTGATCTGATCATTTCACATGGTGTACCTGCACTGAAATGTCACACTGTACCCCATAAATACTTACAATTACCCTGTGCCAATTACAAATGAACACGATTGGGCTGGGGTGCAGCTCAGTGACAGAGCACATGCTTAGCAGACATGAGACCCCGGTTGGCTCCCCAGCCCTGCAAACAGATAAACTGGTGCATAAATTAATTGATAAATACACTCAAGTGATGATATAAGACTAAATCCAGATTAAATTGCATTTGTCCTTTTACCTTTAAAAACCTACTCAGAAGACTAGGCCTGGAACCACCACAGGACCCAGCTAGACGACTCCTCAGCATTTATCCTAAGCAATTAAAGTCCACCCATAATACTCAGTTGGTTGCCCAGCATGGCAAGTCCGCAGCTCCGGCACAACACTCTGTCTTGGTGAACCTGCGGGCAGGCAGCAGGTGGGCGCTAGGTTTGCCCTGAAGTATGGCCCTCCCGCTGCCTAGGACCCGCGCACCCTATGACCTCGAGGGACTCCCTCCTGGGTGGTAGAGCGCAGGGCACGCAGGTGGGGGAAGGCAAGGGTGCAGGACAGCACCCCAGCTGTCAGTCTGCGATCCTAGCCAGCCATTGGTCGGCTCATCAGCCTGTACTCGGCTGCCATTGGCCTGATCCCTAGCCTGTGAATTTTAACTGCTCAGCAATTGGCCCAATCGTCATTAGCCTGGGAAATTCAATGACTTAAGAGAAGCTCCCCCACCATGCTCAAGCGCGCGCGCGCTCGCTCTCTCTCTCTCGCGCTCGCGCGCCCGCTCTCTCTCTCTCTCTCTCTCTCTCTCTCTCTCTCTCTCTCTCTCTCTCTCTCTCTCTCTCTCTCTCTCTCTCTCCAGGGCAGACACTGTTTGTCTGCCTAATAAAATCTCTTGCACGAGTTCCCTGTCCGCAGTGGTTTTTCTGGGTGCTTTTCACTTTTCACCACCCACCACAGTGACCCACGCCCACCCATGTTTACAGCAGCACAGTTCACAACAGCGCAGCAGTGGAACCGGCCTGGGTGTCCAGCGACAGGTGAATGGATAAAGAGAATGTGGTGTATACACAATGGAGTTTTATTCAGGCATAAAGAAAAATGAAATTTTGGCATTTGCAGGAAAATGGATGGAACTATGTTATGTTAATCAAAATAAGTCAAAATCAGAAGGTTCAAGGGTTGTATGCTTCCCCTCATAAGGGGAAGTTAGAGAGGAAGTAGGAAAAGAAGTGGGAGCGCTCTCTTTAAAATCAAAGGGAGGTCAGTAGAGCAGAGGGAGCAGGGGTGGGAAGCAGGGAGGGAGGGAATTACTGGGAAGTGATATTGGCTAAATTATATCGTTCTATCCTGTGCACGTAGGACTATGTGACAACAAATCCCATCATTATGCACAACTATAATGCACCAGTTTATAAAAATGAGGAGTACACACCTGTAATCCCAGTGACTCAGGAGGCTGAGGCAGGAGGATCGCAAGTTCAAAGCCAGCCTCAGCAACCGTGAGGTGCTAAGCAACTCCGAGAGACCCTGTCTCTAAATAAAATACAAAACAGGGCTGAGGACGTGGCTCAGTGGTTGAGTGCCCCTGAGTTCAATCCCCAGTACCAAAAAAAAAAAAAAAAAAAAAAAAAGAAACAAAAAAAAACCTGTAAAAGGTCATTTAAAATATTTCTTTTAAGAGGGAACAGGCCCCTGAAGGTCTAAGTGCCCAGGTCCATGAAAAACATAACGTGACCTTTAAGCGGACCACAGATTTTTCTTGGGCCTTCAGGATGGATGAGCAATTCTATCCCAGGAGCCACCCCCTCCCAGTCTTGTGATTTCAGTTGAGAGGTGCAGGAGAATATGGGGCTCTCTGGCCCCCTCGGTACCCCAATGACCAGAATCTCAGGTTCCAGAAGCACTGTGAGAGGAGGCTGGGAGGATTCCTGGTTTTCCTCACCTCAGAAAAACAAGGCTGATGTCCCCGGGCAAACAAGAAAGACAGGTGGCAAATGCCGCCCAGCCCGGCCAGCTCTGGGCTTCGCTCAAAACTGCACAGCCGCCAAGGAAAGTGTCCATTTCCAGGAAGTCCCAGCCTCGGGGAGCAGTCAGCAAACGTCCATTTCGTTATGTAATTAGAACAGGAAATTCTGTGAGTCAATAACTACCGAGGCTCAGGGCATTCTCGCGAATCAGGGTCTCAGGCCCCATTTTGAGTGCAGGACGGGTCAAGAGCAGACTCCTCTGTGGCCTGGGGTGTTGTACAGGGCGTGGGACCTGGAGGCCTGGGGCAGGCAGGTACCACTGCGCCGCACACACCCCCAGCCTCCAGAACGGGGCTGGGCGGGCCAGAGCTGCTCCCTGGCCCACCGCCTGCAGCCAGGAAGCAGATGGGTTCCAGGAAGGCACAGCCACGGGCCCTCGGCCTCCTGGCCTGGTCTCTGGCCTTAGCACACGCGAGCTGGGGAACCCACTGGTCTGTTTTCCATCGGAGGCCAGGAGGACTGGACCCAGGCTCTGTGTTCAGTCACAGCACGGTCCCCAAGCAAGGTGGACCCTCCCCTTCCGCCCCAACTCGAGTCCTTGGCTTTTTCTTGGAGTTTTCTCTTATATTGGTGATTTCTGGGTTGATTGTGTTTATGCTTCTTGTTGTAAACTGCCACAAATTATTTTAGGATGAGTCTTTAGTCCTCCCCTTAGCCTGTGCTGAAAGAATGCCCCACCCATGATCCCCTCTGTTCAGTCCTCCTGCCTTGACAGACTGGGTCTTCTGCCCGTATCCTAGAGGGTGTTTTCATGTCTAAAAATACAAAAGGTTCAAGTCAGATAAATCAGAAGTTGATATTATTAAAGATTTCTTTGGTTGCAAATGATAAGAATAGATCAAATTAGATGCAAAGAAGAGTGGCGGTAGAAATCTATTGGTTTAGTCATTGGAAGTGTAGAGTGGTTAGGCTTCAGGTATAGCTGCATCCAGGTGATCATGTCATCAGGAATTTATCAGTATCTCTATATTGTGCTTTCTTCCATGTCTATCATCATCTTTATCCAGGCTCTGTCCATATGGAGAGGATGGTTATGAGGGCTCCAAGCCCATAAGATTCCAGAGGTAAAGAAATCCCCTTCCCAATGACTCCTGTTTGAAGTTTTCTCCAAGGTGAACTATTACTGGACCAGCTAGGTTAAAAAAACTCATCCCTGACCCGATCTTCAAGTCAGAGGATGAAACACTCTGGCCAGGCCTGGGTGCCTTGGCACACCTAGGGCGGGCTTAGTCATGGACCTAGTAGGGTGGTGGCCCAAAACAATTGGCTGATGTCCACAGGGGTATGATCAGAGGGTAAGCGGTGGAGGCAAAGGCCTTGGAGCCCCAGGGATGGCGGAGGTCTTCCTTGGGGTTCCTTGGAGGCTGACCCTAAGGTGGAGATTTGGATGCAAGCTGTTTACCTGAGAGGCGACTCCAGGAACTGTGGTGGGACAGCAAAGAAGCCGGGCAGCAAAGAGGAAGGCTGGACCGTGGGCAGGTGACCACAGTGGACCACTGGTGCTCGGTCCTGCTTCCAGCCTGCTCCCTTAAGGAGCTAGCGCCGTTTGCCATCAGCTTCAGGTCACTCCTGAGACATGAACCCCCATGGTCTCCGGCCCCTCACCGAAGAGAGCAAGAGTTTCAGGAAAGACGCCATCAATATACACAGGAAGTGCCTAACCAGAGCTGTGGGTGGCCTCTGGCCTCCTCTAAGAGGTGATGGGTGGGGGACTGCTAGTGTCTGCCACCTGAAGTCACATGGAGACCAAAAGGTTTCCTGACACCAGCTGGTGTCCCCCAATGCCATTCTGATGCAAACTGCCCAGGGGCAGTGTCTTCCTTGTGCCACAGAGCGGGGAGTTTCTGGGAACTCCAAGAGCAGGTGTCGGGGGAGGGCCTCCTGCCTGTGGGGTGGGAGGTGGGAGGGCCAGAGCGCATGCGCAGGAGGGGTCGGGCAAGCTCACCCATTCAGCCAGCGCCCCTGCGCTTCAGCTGCCTGCCCTGCAGAACTGGGTTCCAGCACGTGACCTGGGGCCACCTTCAAGTCATGGAGCAACCTTAGGCTCCAGGGAGTCAAGGCACCCGTGCCCAGCGGGACCACCCCTACATCAGAGGCCAGTTGCCAGTCCAGGGGCTCCCCAGGCCACCCTCACCTCTGGCCGACTGGCTACAAATCCAGGGTCGCCCCACTTTTCTCAAGTGCGGAAGCAGGGGCATCGCGTGCCGTCCTGCGCATCACGTGTCGTCCTGCGCATCACGTGTGTTTTATTATCATTACTTACACAGAGGAGCAGGTTTCTTCTGACATCTCCTCCCTAGGACCGCCTCTCACCCTCCGCCCCACCTTCCCCTCCTGAGCAGACCCCTTCTATTTTCTCATCATCTGTTTTATTTATTTGTGGTGCTGGGGATTGAACCCAGGCCTTCGGCATGCGGGGCAAGCACTCTACCAACTGAGCTACATCCCAGCCCGAGAAGAAAGGCGGTTTTGGTTTCTGGGTGGCTCCTCCTCCCCCCTCCTCCCCCTCCTCCTCCCCCCACCCCCAGACTCCACAAGTGAGAGAAAGCGCGCCATATCTGTCTTTCTGAGTCTGGCTTATTTCGCTTGATCTCTGGTTCCATCCATTTTCCTGTGAATGACGCAGTTTCCTCCTATGTGGCTGAATAATAGTCCTGTGTGTGTATCTGCCATCTTTTCTTTATCCGCACATCCGTGGGTGGGCCTCTAGGCTGATTCCAGCCCTTGGTTACTGTGGACAGGGCCATCGTGAACGGGGGTGGGGGGGGGTCTCTATATTGTACGTTGACTTTGATTCCTTGGGGTGTGCACCCAGGAGTGGGACAGCTGGGTCACTGGGTCGCTCTAGCTGTAGTTTTTTGAGGCACTTCCTTCAGTGGCTGCGCTAACTTATGTTACCTGATTCCCGGTTGTGACTAAGGCCTCCCCCACCCTCCCCAGCATTTGTTTTTAATTTTCTTGATTTTAGCCTTTCTGACTGGGCGAGATGGAATCTCGGTGTAGTTTCGATTTGCATTTCCATGGTGGCTCAAGATGTGGAGCATTTTGTCCGGCATTGGCCATTTGCGCTTCCTCTGGGAGGTGTCAGGCTCTCTCGCCCACTTACTGATGGATGTCTTGTCCTTCTGGTGTTAACTTTTTTGAGTTCTTTATGTGTCCTGGAACATTGTGTGTTCTCCAACCAGGGGGCTCCCCTGAGCTCTGGCATCCAGGGTTTTAAGGATTAATGGAAATCTTGGCCACGTGGTTGATGGCAGTCTCTGGGGCTCATTCCCTTCTCTGGGTCAGGCTGGGGCAAAGCCCCTACCTTCTAATCACAGGGTGGTCTTTCTGACCTCATCTCAGCATAAACTCAGGCTCCAAGGGGCTGGTGGGTAACAGATAATACGATTACTCAAGCAATTCTAAGGATTTTAGAGTTTCCTTCCCACAATAGGTGATCTAGCTGGGCCTCTGAGCTGTCATCTGCTCCCAGCTGTGCTGTTTGGGCAGATTGGAAGCCATTGATAATGTTTGAGGAGGGAGGGGTCGGGACGATCTTCCCTAATCTGAGACAAATGCCTTCAGCATTTGCAGGAGGGCTTGGGGCTGCGTGGCCAGTCCCCTGGGGAGGCCCTGTGAGCTCCGGATGGGCTGGTCACCCCTCTGCATCAGCCTCTCCAGCCCCTCTTCTGCTCACAAATCCAGCTGCACCTCCCCAGATCCCAAAGTGAAGGAGGCCAGCGCCGATGTCATCCCTGAACCCAGGTGCGCACGGAACGCCACAGCCCCGTCCTTCCTGGAGGGGTCTCCACTTTAACCCTAAACTCCTGGGCTGTAGATTTCTCTTCCGAAGTCTTAAGGGCTTTCTCCCCCTGTCTTTGCCTGGGGCTGTGCCACAGTGATATATGTGTGGTCTGGCAAAGAGGGGATGGGGTTTGGTCACTGTCACGATCATCTTAAAACCACACAGGTCACAGTCCCATCAGAAACCCTCGGGGCTCAGAGTGTTCCAGAATCCAGAAGTTTTTGGGCTCTGGATGGTGACCACGCCTCCCACAGGAGCGCCCCCCGGAAGCTGACATATTCGTATTCCTGCAGAAGAACATGAATGAGCACACCAGGGTGTCACTAGGGAGGACAAGTGGCCTCACATCTGTTGGCTCAGGCCTCAGTCTCTAGGAGTTTAGGCCAAAGTCCGGTTTTGTGTCCTCCTGAATCATGAAAAAGCCTATGCATTTCAGAACCTCCTGGAATTGGAAACTGCAGACAAGAAATTGTAGTTAGTAGCTCACTGTTCTTGAGCACCTACTGCATGTGGGCACAGCACCTCCGTCTTGCCCTTGTGCTGTGATTGTCTCCACTCTGTAGTTTAGAAAACCGAGGTGCCGAGCTCGTCAGCAGCAATTCTGGCTGCGAAACTCATGTGCTCTAAAATGACTGGATGAGTCAATGTACAATGCTGTGCATCCACTGCCCTGTCCTCACGGCCCTCCTGGTCCCAGGGCTCTGTGGCCAGGGACAGACATGAGCACAGCTGGTGACTTTGGCACCTGTGGTCTTGATGTTTCCACTTGATGGCCTCCAGTCCAGCGCCCACTCAGTCCATGCAGGTGACACCAAAGCTGCCCAGGTGTGATACAGCAGGCAGCGTGGGGACTCTGGTAGACTTGGGGACAGCTCATCGTTGCCATGGAGAAACATGCATGGCATTCAAGGAGAGCCAGAATCTGGGTTTTTATGGAAAAGTTTCCTAATTTTTACTTCAAAATGTTTTTAAAATGACTTTATTAAGGTATAATTTACATATCATAAACTTTGCCCATTTGAAGTATGTGAGTCAGTGGCTGTTAGTAAGCATGACCATAATCTAATTTTAAAACGTTTTCATAATCCCCCAAATAAGCCCCATATCCACCAGCAGGTACTCCCAGTTGCCTGCCAACCGGCCCAGCCCTAGGCCACCTCTAAGCCACTATGTATTTCCAAAGATTCGCCTATCCTAGCCATTTTATGTGGATGCAATCATGCGATGTAAGGTCTTTTATGACTGGCTTACTTCATGCAGCATAATGCCTTCCGGGTTCATGGTGTGACTGCGTCAGAACTTCCTGAATCCGATTCCTTTCCATGGATAGATCCCGTTTCCTCTATGCTCGCCTGGGTTGATGGACACTTGGCCGTTCCGACCTTTTGCCTGTTGTGATTAACGCTGCTGTGAACCTCCACGGGCTGGAGTCTGTGGGCATGGATTTTCATTTCTCTTGGGCATATAAAAGGGAGCAATTGCTGGGTCACAAGGTAACTCCGTGTTTGACTTTTAATTCAGACATATTTTGTGCCAGCCAACGGAACACCCCCAGATGCTCAGCACCTCTGCAGCCCCAGCCAAGGAAAATGCAATCTCGTTTTGTCCTGAAGATTAAAAGACATCTCCCTCTTTCTGTCTCTCCCTCAGAGGCCCCAGGCAGAATCTCCTCTATAAATTAAGGCTTTTGAAGATAGGAACTGGGATGGGAAGTCTTTTCTAAGAGGGTTTGCTTCTCCTTTCCTGCAAATCTCCAGAATGAGGAAGATTGGGGCCGCCAACCTGTTGAATAAAGGGGAAAGAAAGCGGGGTGCTTACAGGGGAGAAGCAGAAATTAACATCTCAAAATATTCTGCAGCCACATGCATTGGGGCGGTAATCCATCCACACTCTGCAGATTGACCTAAGGTTGATCCGTACCAGTGCACAGCTAGCTTGCAGCTGGCCAGGGCAAAGTTCCTGCCCCATCAGGCAATACAGAGAATCCTGTTTTCACATAGCCTAATTTGACCATCAGAAGGATTTGTTAGAAAATCTGATTTTTTTTCATTGCTACTTGGTATTTATCAAGTGTTCCATTCATGGAATAAAATCCAAACTCCTTGCCATAAGTACAAAATGTGGCCTTGACCTTCCTGTCCCATGTCATCTGCTGCTGCCCATTGCCCGCCCCAGATGTTGCTCAGACTCTGAGCCTGGCCTCTGCCTGGGCCTCACCTGGGCCTCGCTTGCCTCCTGCCCTCCCCCAACACTGCAAACCCCCCTCCTCGGCATTCAGGCCTCGCTGAACGTCACCTCCATAGGAGCAGTCACCTTCCAGTTCCTTCTGATTGGTTTTTCTTAATATCACTTACCAATTTCCAAGCAGCATCTAAAATGTGGCAGGCACTCAATAAATATTTGTTGAGTGGATAAAAGAACTTACATAACCACACATCACTTAAAGATGGGGACACGTCTGAGAGCTGTGCCGTTGGGCGATTCTGTCATCATGGGAACATCACAGCGCGCTGAGGCGCACCCAGACTCCAGGGGCCTGGCGATGCCGGGGGGGGGGGGGGGGGGGGGGGGGGGGGGGGAGGGGGGGGGGAGTGCAGGGAACCGGAGCCGCTGAGCCTGCCGCCACAGGGCAGGCTGCTCACACGTGTTTGAGAGGCTGGAGCACGCTCTGGGACCTTCGCTATGGGACCAGGAACCCTCTGAACGTAAGGGTCCCTGCTCCACTTCTGTGACACCAGCAGAGGTGAATAACACCTTAGGCTATGACCTCACACTGCGACAAGGTCACTAGCTGATAGGAATTTTGTCGTCTTAAGGGGTCACTTGTATACGTGGCCATGATTGACTGACAGGTCCTTGGCAGCACAGAACGATACATTAATTAGTTCATTTTTTGCACCCCTGGACCCCAGGTGGGGTTCCTCATCCTGGCCACAACTGGGGCTGAATCTTTCTGTCTCCATCTGGTCCTGTGCATTGGAGGGTGTTTTGCTGCATCGTCTTCCCTCTCAAGTCTCGACAGCCCTAAGGGACTTTTCAGTGGGCAGTGTTCCCGGGGGTGGCTCACCTGGAGCGGCTCACACGGAGTCTGTGAGATTGCACCGGGCTGGGTGCCCAGCTAGCAGTGTGGGCGCCCTGGGGCGGGGTGCAGTGGGCACCCTGGGAGGGTCTGCTCCAGGAGTGACAGGTCAGGATGAGGAGATGCAGATAGACTGCTCTTGGGGTGGGGGTAGTGGAGAGGTCCCCACAGGCATCTGGCCACAGGAGGTGGTGGCAGGGAACAGGTGCAGACGGATTCTGGAGAAGCAACATCGGCAGGTCTTGAGTCCACGCACTGGAGGGCCAGGGTGGGAGGCGGCTGTGGCTTGGGAGCCCTGGAGGGGGACAACAGGTGCATCTGGGTGTGGGCTTATCAGGGCTGGGTCTCTGCAGGGCGGGGGGAGGAGCAGGGGAGGAGAGAGATGAGGCAGGAGCCTGGAGGCAGAGGAAGGTGATGAACAGACCCACGGGGATAGAGGGAGACATGGTGCTGAGGGGATGCAGAGCAGGGGACAGGCAGGGATGGAGGGGGCGGATTCCGGGAGAAACCCGCAGCAGAGTCTGACATTTCCTGAGCCTCCACTGTGTCCCAGGTCCGTTGTCCAGGTGAATCCTACAGAGAAGGTCTCAGGCTCTCCTCCGAGCCCCCTCCCCACCTCCTAGAAGCCTGGGGCTTCCTTTATATGTGCTCTGTGCCCCCAGGGCCTGCCCCCACCTGGAGCCCTGTTCTTCCCTGTACAGGGCAGGTCCCAGGCAATCCATGGAGAACCAGGACTCTCAAAGCAGGTGACCCCTCCCCCTGTCTCCGTCCCCTCTGTCCGAGCGCTCTGCTCTGTCCACGCCCCGCTCAGCCTCACCTCACCTCCCCTTTGAAAGCTCATGAAGCTCAGGGTGAAGCGGCCTCTTCTCTCTTTCGGGTCACTTCCTGGAGTTGAAATTCAGATGCCCATCAGCAGCCTGGATGGAAACTGGGTGAGCTCCTGAGTGACAGCCCAGAATGGAACCGCTGGGCACGGGGACCTGATGGAACAGCACTGCTCCAGCCAGCCTGGGGGGAGGGTGCCGTCTGTCACTCAGGATGTGATGACTGTCACTCAGGATGTGATGACAAAGAGGCCGTGAACTGGGTGGCTAGAGGAAACCATAGATATCATCTGTAGGTCACTGTCCTGCAGAGGCCGGAAGTTCAAGATCAAAGCCCTGGCTGATTTGCTGTCTCCTGAGGGCTTCCTGGTTTACAGACCATGCCTTCTGGCTGTGTCCTCACTTGGAAGAAGAGGAAGGCAGCTCTTTGGGGTCTCTTTTTAGGAGGCCACTAATCCCATTCACAGGGCTCCTACCCCATGACCTCATCACCTCCCAGAAGCCCCGCCCCCAATACCACTGGGCAGAAAATTAGGTCTCAACAGGTGAATTTTGGGGAAACACAGACATTTAGGCTGTAGTAGTGGCCACAGGAAAAATGTCACCCCAGTGTTGCCAGGGTTTCTGATTTTTACAAGAGAAGCCAAAACTCCCATATTTTAATGGATATCTTCCAGATTTTTGAAAAGTTGGCCAAAAGGCACATCAGGTTTTAAGGGTCTTGCCAACATCTGCAGTTGGATTCAGCCCCCAGCCTGCCAGTTTTCGATCGCGGCTATACATATTTCTATCTGAGTATTTGTAATAATCGATTTTACTTCACTGTTGATGTCAGGCTGCTCATTAGCTTTGGGGCAATGGCGAGTCGTCTCCCCGAGGCTGGTCTACTGCCTGGTATTTAGAGGGTACTTCCTAAATGTTTGTTGCATGAATGAGCTGGAGTGTTACAGGTGTCAGTGGCCCACCAACATTCAGAATGTTCTAGAGGGGAACCAGGACCTGTCAGCTGGAGACGCCAAGGGAGTCTTCTTCAGAAGGCGGGGCGGCAGGGCAGCTGCGTCCTGTCATTGGTCTCCCCGAAGTTGATCGTTGGTGATTTATATTCTGCCACCTCCTTTGCAGGCTCCTGGAAACAAGGTCCAGGGACTCTGCGGGCCATCAGGCCTTTCATACCAATGAGCCTGGCCCCAGGCACAGGGCCAGGTAGAAACTGGGCCTTGGGGGGACAGGGAAAGGCCAGAATTTTAATAAGTTTAATACAAATTGGAAAGCAAAACCCACATTGGTGGAAATGCTGGCTTCTAGAGGTTTTAATGGACTTAGAGGAGTGGGTGGAGCAGAGGATGCTAGGAACTCAAGGGCCTGCTCTCTGGGATTTGCAAGGAGAGTGGGGCAGGCCTGGAGGCCCCAGGCGCTGGTCCAAGGGCAGGCTGGATGTGGGGCGCACTTCCAGGAAGCCGAAGGTCCTGAGGGCGTGGTCTCAGGGGAAAACCAAGTCAGTGGCTGGGGCAGGCAGAGGTCTTGGGTACCCTCTTCACAGTGGACGGACTCTGTCCAGCAGTGGGCAGTACAGGCACAAGATCCAGCTGCAACGGAGTGAACTGGGTAGGCAATCAAGGAGGGAAAACTGAGACCAAAACCTTGTGGGAGGGAAAGGCTGGGGCTTCTGGAGTCCCTCATGCACCCAGTGGGTGAGGGAGCCCAACTGCAGTCTCTCCAACCAGAGGGAGCCAGCTTGAGGAACTCCCGGGCAGCCCACAGGAAGGGGCCCCCCTAGTCTGAGCTGTGCACCACTGGTCCAAGTGGGAGCCAGGCCTACCCTCTGCCTCCTAGATGGTCCCCCCTTGCCACTGACTTGCCACCTCACCTTCACCAGAGAGGAGAAGCAAGCCCAGAGAGGTTAACTATCATGCCTAAAGTCACACAGCTGTGAGTGGGGGAGGCAGGCCTGGAGCCATGACCCCTTCCCGTGAACTCTGCCTCACCGTGCTCCAGCGTGAGCTTCGTGGTGACCTGGGTCTTGTTTATCCCTGCCTCTGCTCACTAGAGTGTGAGCCTCAGGCCAGGACTCGGTCTGTTCTGGTTTGTTCCTGGGTCCTCCGTGCCTGGCAAGGGGCTCGGCATGACGGCAGCCACGCCCAGAGCTCATTCCTGGGGAGGGGGCTGGACGCTAACAGGTGCTCCAGTGCAGGTCTGGTGAGGAAGGCGAGGTGCTGAAGGAGATGATGCCCAGCGGGGGTTATCACCTCCACTGCACCTCCGATCGAGTTCTCCGTCTTCCCTGGGCCTCGTTCTGGGACATGGGACCGTGGTGTGGCTGCCGTGGGGATCTGAGGAGGGAGCACGTGAGGTACAGGCTTGGCGGGCAGGCGGCTCTCAGGATGATGACTCTGCAGTGTCGTTCCAGGTGCAGCGACGATGCAGGTGGTTCATGAAACAGAGGAGAGTCTGACACCGAGGCGAGGGGGGGTCTCTGTGCAAGAGGACACAGAGGCAGACACACCCAGGCAGAGTCAGAGACACAGGCAGAGCGAGACACGGGGAGGCAGGGACACGGGACGGCGGGGGAGAGGCAGGGAGACAGGAGGAGCAGCAGGTCTGCAGCACAGACGCCTCCGCTCCACGTGTGGGAGTTGTCCGAATCCCCCAGAGGCTCCTGGTCAAGTGGTCAGCATAGCCAGGGACTGGATCCCAGGCAGTGGTGGGACGTGGCCACTTCCCAAGGGAGTATAGAACCCAAGACACGTCCGGATGGTTTTCACCCCTGATGAATCCAGTTCAGAGGTCCATGTTTGGGAGTGGATGACATGGGGTCAGAAGCCTGGAGGACCCAGAGCAGGGTGGGATTGAGGTAGGGGGGAGGCACGGAGGCCCCAGGGAGTTTCTGGACTGGGTCTTTGGGTGACCAGGAGCCCAGCATGTGGACATGGCTGAGGCTGACTCACAGAGAGCAGCTGGGGCTGGTGCCATCTTGGTTTCTGGCACCAGATGGAACCCAATCGCTCACACCCAACCCATCCCTGAGTCTCATGGAGGGACCGTGTTCTGTCCATCTGCGTCTGGAGCCCAGGACTCCGCGGGCACCTCTGTCGAGGGAATGAATGTCTGGCCTGGGTGCGGTTGTCTCTGCACGTGGGCTGGGATCCTTCCTGGTGGCCAGAACACAGCCAGCAGGGAGGGCTCTGGCCTCGGAGAGCAGATCCAGTCCTCGGCTCTGCAGGTCGAGACTTGAGGCTTCCCTCAGAGTCTCCCACGGGCGCCGTGGCCTTCATTCTGCTCATTCTGCTCTGTAAATGCCTTTCTGCTCTCATTTCTGGTTTCGGGTCGTCTCATGGTCCAAGGGCCTGAGACTTATTGGATCTGAGGCAAAGCTGTATTTTTAAAGGTCACGCTGTAATTTCATCTCTCGATGCTTTTCTTGGTGGTGGCTGCAGGTGAGCAGAGGGGAGGGACAGCACCCTTGAGAAGATTAAGTCCAGTTGATGACCTGGCTTTCGAGGGCTTTTCTCAGAGCTGCGGGGTGTGGCTGTCCTAGGGGGGGGCAGCAAGGGGCTGAGCTGCATGGGCCTCCGACCGTTTCCGTGTCACAGGTTTATAGTGGGCTTCTCTGGCTTTACCTTCCTCCTTCTTTAAGGGGAACGGTCATGACTGTTCTTTGGAAACCTCTTTGGCATTCTCAGGCCATGTTGATTGCACCCATCCTCAGCCCAGAAGTGGCCCCTGGTCACCATGCTCAGTTCAGGGGTAGGCCAATGCAGCACACACCAGGCAATGACACTCAGTCCTGTGAGGTTGGCGGCAACTGCTAAGACACCAGCGATGCTCTTCCTTAAGATGTGAAGATGTGAGCGCGGAGCCAAGCGGCTCACCATGTCCCTGCCTGGAAATGAGGACAACACAGAGTCTGAGGGGAAGGACACAGACTGCTTGCCACAGCCCTCCAGGGCCTGGACCATGCTCTACATCGTGCCAAGTGACCCCTGGGCCTCTGAGTTACATGAGTTAATGTATTTACTCCATTTTAAAATCCAGTTACAGCTCTGTTTTCACCACTTGTGGCCCTAAGTGTCCTAATACAGCTGGGGTGGGCTTTGCCACAAAGCACGGTGAGCCTTCAGCATAGGGTGGCTGGGAGGGGCTGGGCCAGGGCCACAGGACTCCTGGGCTGTTGTGTCTGTTCCTCCTGCCCCAGTAGGAGGGGCTTGGGCTTCAGACTGTCATCACAAAACTCTGGTAATCCTGGGAGCGATGGAGGCCTTGGGCCCGGGCCTCTCTGTGGCCTTGCAGACTGTGCCTCTGGGACATAGTGACATAGTAAGTGCTGGAGTAGGTGTAAAGAACCAAATGATAATAAATGTAACTGGGTTAAATTCACCAATTAAAAGAGTTCTTGGGCTATAGAAATGAAAACAACCAGATCCAACAGTACAGGAGGTACACTTTAAAAGATATAGAAAGGTAGAAAAGGATGGAAAAAGATATAGCTGGGGCTGTGGATATAGCTCAGTGGGTAGAGTGCTTGTCTCACAAGCACAAGGCCCTGGGTTCAATCCCCAGCACCACAAAATAAATAAATAAATAAATAAAGAATAAAAATAAAAAAAAAAAATCTACCTGGAAAATACAAACCAAAGTAGTCTGGGTTAACAGTAATATAATAGGAAATTAAGACCAAAATAATAATCATCATCATCATCATCACAAGGGTCAAATAATGAAAGCATAGATATAAAAATTGATTCATTACAAGCATGTATTTACCTACAAAGGATCGAGCACTTGTCTGGCACCAGGCACTGGGATTGATCCCCAGCAGGGCAAGAGGAAGTAATCCAGCAGTAACTGTCAGGATGAAATAGACAAACCAGCAATGGTAGGTAGAGATTTTTTTTTTTTAACTCAAAAAACCCATCTCAGAGGCTGGTAGAGAAAGAGTCACAAAGGTTCTGAGCTATAGAAGGCTCCAACCACACAGTTAATGAACTTGGATTATTAAATATATAAAGAACTCTGTGACCCCCGGCCCCCAAATAAACCTTTGGAGGACACACATTTCTTTCAGGACCTCACATACAGACCATAAACAGACAGGCTGAGTTCTGGGTTCAAAACAGCATTTTGTGTTTTCAAAATTCTGTCATGGTCTGCTTTGTGTGTGTGTGCGTGTGAGAGAGAGAGAGAGGGATAGGTGCTGGGAAAGAGGAACGGCTGTGGCCAGTCGGGCTGGGGCTGGAGGGGAACTTCAGGCAGGGCCTTTAGACTCTGTGGTCTGGGCCGGGCAGTGAGTGCTCCCTAGGAGGGAGAACCTTCTCCAGCCCCAGCAGCCCGCCGAGGCTCAGGCCTGCCCCACCCTGCTCAGGTCTGGCCCCGGGCCCAGCTCTACCTGGAGCCCCGCAGGACTGTGTGCTAGTTACCTGTGTCTGCATAGCAATGGTGCCACCAGCTTAGCAACCGAATGGTTTACAGCTATCAGCTCCCAGATCCGCAAGTCAGGAGTCTGGGACTGGCCCTGGGGATGCTGGGCAATGTCACAGCCAAGGCGTTGACCAGAGTGGGACCTTCCAGAACCTTGGGTTGCTTGCCACGAGGACCCCACCATGGCCACTGATTTCCACAGGCCCTCCGAGGGCCAAAGCCTCCCTGTAGGAGAGGTGCCACAGTCTTAAGTCGGGTAGTCACCTACATCTTGTCACCGCGTCATGTCTTGTTGACAGTGGCCATTAAGGGGAGAGATGAAGTGAGGGATGAAGTGAGGGACGAAGCGTGGGATTGGCTTAGAATCTGCCCGCCACCCCCTCATAAATGGCAGCTCGATAGACTCAGCAGAGAGCACCCTGTGGCTCAAAGCTGAATGGTGTGTGACATGTCCCTTTGGGTCGGGTCACCCCTGAGACAGTCAAGATGCCCTAGGCCACTGGCCGCTCTGGGCTATAGGGTCTCCACAGTGGATGAGTCTGCACTGACATTTCCAACTGTAGCGAACTTGTCATGGCCACATGTCATGGCCACGCCCACCGGGGAAAGGCCTGTACCTGAGCCTGCGGAGAGGAGGGAGTAAGAAGATGCGGGGGGTCTGGGGAAAGAAGGCCTGGAGCAGTGCAGACACCAGTGCAAGGGCCCTGTGGCAGGAGCCAGCTGGGCCTTCCAGGGACGTGGAGACCAGAGTGACCAGAGAGGAGCCCAAGAGGGAAGAGGGTGGGAGGTGAGGCCAGCGATGGAGACAGAAATGCCCTCCGCCATGTCTTTTCCTGTTGATCCCTGTGGGTGGATCCTTAAGATGTTTTCCAGCCTTTTCTATAATAAATGCCCTTGTCCATAAATCTTTGCCCCCGCCTGCAAATCTATCCAAGGCTCATTCCTCCAGTGGAACTGCTGGGTCAAAAGGAAAGCGCGTGCTCATCCTCGACAGCCACGGACAGATGCCACTCCAAAGAGGCGGCGGCCCACCGGCCCCTCTGGGGTCCTCTGTGCCCTGACGTCCTTGGTCCCTCCCTGGACTCCGTGTTTCCCACGGAGCTGCTGCCGTCTCCCTAGGCACCTGTCTTTCCTCTGTCCCCAGTCCCCTCCCTCCCTTCGGACGCCAACTCTGCTGAGCAGCTGGCTTGGCGTCCAGGAGCCCTCAGTGGACACTTCTCCTCCATGGAGAGACTCCCCCAGGAAGACTCACCAACCGTGTTTTCTGGGCGCCTTCCCCAGGAGTGGGAAGCTCCCTTGTGGCTGTTTGGGGACAATGAGTGAGGCCGTGCTTGCCACCATTGGTCTCTGGGCAGAGAGCTCCCTGCCAGGAGGGAGTGGGCACAGCCAGCAGGACCCTGCCCAGCCTGTGAATCGAGACCCCATGCCACCTGGACTCACAGGTTCTTAGTGTCCTCGCGTCCCCGAAGGAGACCAACCCCTTCCTCTGGGGTTCAGCCAAAGAGAGACCCTCTGCCGCTTGGCTGGAGGAAAGCGGGCCTGGAACTTCTCAGGGGGGTTGCGCCCCTCGGTGCCCCTTCCCAAGGGCTTCCCAGGCCTGTCACCTGGGTGTGTGACACTTCTGGAGCCCACCCCACGTGCTGAGGGGACCTGCCGCCGGCCTCCTGGCTACCCCCATGCCCCTTCCTCTCACTTGGCACGTGTCCCCCACGTCACCCTCTCTGCTGGCCACGGCAGCCACTATCGACTTAGCCTTTGCCTCTAAACCACTCACAATTTTTTTTTTTTAAACTGAAATTTATTCAGAGAGGAAACGTCAGATCACTACCAGGAATGAAAAGCCTTTATTTGCAATAAAGAGAAGGCGGCTGTGAAAGGGATCACCACTGTCCACACGCCTGTGTGGCACCTGCAGCCCTGGCTCAGGGGCGCCTTTGCTGCCCCGACCCACGTCCCAGGGATGCTGGCAGCTTTGTCAGTCCTTTCTGATCCTTACGCCAGGGCTGTGTGCGTGCCCGCGTTCTTCCTCATGAGCAGAGGCTAATTAGTCCCGTGGTTCTGCCAGCTCTCAACCATCCTGGTCGAGGGGGCCCCCTGGAGAGCCAAGAAGGCACCCGAGGCCTGGCAGAACCTGCATGTGGCTCCAGCCCCTGTGCTACACTCTCAAGACGCTCCCACTCTCCCGGACCCTGCTCTTAAAGATGACACACCATGAGCTGGCACGGTGGTGCATGGCTGTAATCCCAACCACTGAGGAGGCTGAGGCAGGAGGATTGGAAGTTTGAGGCCAGCCTCTGCAACTTGATGAGACCCTGTTTCAAAAAAAAAAAAAAAAAAAAAAAAAAAATTGAAAGGGCCGGGGAGCAGCTCTGGGTTCCACCCCCGGTACCAATAAATAAATAAGTACACACCGTGGCCTGTGAGTGGCAGGGCTGGAAGCCAAGGGCAGGGCCATCTGGGGGCTGCTGAGAAAGTGGCCCGTGACAGCTAGGACTTGGGGTGTCACATAGGTCAGAGGCCATTCCTCATAGAGGCAGCCAAAGTCCAAGGCTTGGGCGAATGTGAAGAGCACATCTGTGGGATGTAAATTTTCAGGGTAAGAATGTGGAGGAGGCAGGAGGAGATGGGCAGGATCCTCAGGGCAAGTACGTTTCAGGGGGGCCTTTGCCTCTGTGGGTACCAACTTCACTTCCCTGTGCCCCAGGGATGCAAAGAAGCAGCCTCAAGTGGGGCCTCGGGCCTTTCGGGGCACCCAGCCCAGATCTACACGTTGGGTCCTTCTTGGTATGAGTCTGCTTTTCCTTGCTCTGACCAGAAGACCTGGGGGAACAACTTAGAGGAGAGACACTTATTTTGAGCCACGGTTTCAGAGATGCGGTCCACGGCGGCGACTCCACAGCCCTGGGCCAAGGTGAGGGGAGCATCATGGCGGAGGGACCTGCTGGAGGAGCCTGCTCTGCTCGCTGTGGCCAGAAAACAGAGAAAGGGCGCCCTTCCGGGCACGTCCCCAGGGACCCGCCTCCTCCAGCCACGCCCACCTGCCCGGGTTACCACCCAGTCCGTCCCTCCAGCCAGGATGGACTGAGCAGGTTCCAGTCATCACCTCTGATCGGTCGTGTCCACACTGGAGCTTTGGGGGTGCGTATCCCAACCAGAGCCCATGGGACCCATCCTTGTTCCCTCACCTCCCCTGTCCCACCCCCAGGCAGGCCGCTCCACCTGACCTCAGGTGAGGAGGAACAAAAACGGGGCTGCCTGATCCTGCGTCCTCCCAAACCTGTATCCTCAGACACCTGCCGTGGGCTTTGGACATCCCCCAAGCCGAGGCCACGAGTAAACCTTCAGACGCCCAGTCACCCAAGCGAGGAAGGAGGCAGGGTAATAGGGTCCTGGGGGGCTTGGGCACAGGTCCATTGATATAGAAAGCCAGCCCCGCACCTCTTCGCCCGGGTTCCCCAGACCCTGCTCGTCCCCGGGTCAGTCCTCCTGGACCATCTGGACCCCATCTGCAGGGGCTGTGCCCTTCGTCACCTTGGGGCTGGGTGGGGGTGGCTGGGTAGACAAGGCTCACGGAGATTCAGCAAGGTCCCCCTTAAATGTCACCTCTGCTCTGGGCCACTTCATTTAAAAGTCGGAATCCAAGCAAGAGGCAGGGTAATGATTCAAGCGATCTGAAAGGAGAGCTCGCGGGGCAGGAGTCGGACGCGCCGCTGCGGGGTCGGGGCGCCTCAGTAATTACCGCGCTCCCGAAAGGCCCTGCTCCAGAAGATGCCCGCCCGCGCCCCTGTCCTCGGAGGACAGAGCGAGAAATTAGCTTAAATTGGAACTGGAAAGATTTAGGTTATGTGTAAGGAGGAACTTTTAAAACTCTGAAATATGCTACCGAGAGAGGCTGCGGGTTCTCCGGAGAGTGGCTAAAAATAGCTCCTTTTTTAAAAATAGGTCTGGGTGGCTTTAAACAGCAGCGCGAGGCTGGGGGAGGCGTCAAGAGCAGGCCTACCTGGGTGCACGCCACCCCCCGCCAGGCTGAAGGGCACCAGTGGGGACAGCCTGCGGTCTCTGTGGGGCCAGCCGCTGGGGACTTGGGGTTTGTGGAGATAAAGGATTTATTTTCCCTCTGCCTCCAGCTAGTGGGTGTGGGAACACCAGCCTTAGAATCCCGATTGCTCTTTCTCCGGGAGCCTGTGCCTGCTGGCTGATGTTAACTGGGTCAGTCCCACAGTCGCCCAGTGCTTCCCAGTTCCCCCAGGCCCTCCCCAGTCCCCCCAGGCCCTCCCCAGTCCTGACCCTCCCAGGTCGGGAGCTTGCTGAGACCCAGGCCTCCCAGCTGCCCACCTGCCCACCCCTCCAGCACCCCCTCGGGCGGAGCAGCATCCTGTTCTGCAGGCGGCCTGCAGCTGCGCTCCCGGACCCCGCGGCTTCTGTTTCTCTCCCACCCGTCCTCCGCTAGGCAGTGAGGCCTGGGTTCCATCCCCAGTACCTGGTGCCCTCAGGATGAAGTCCCTCCTGCCTCGATGGCTCAGAGCTGTTCGAGAAGGGTCCTCCTCAGCCCGCGGCCCGGGTCATCTTCCACCAGCCCCACTGCACCAGCTCAGGAGATCCTCCTGCCTCAGCCTCCATGCCCAGCAGGGTGCCTCCCCACCTCCCCAGCTGGCAGACCCCTGGGCTTCCCATCTCTGCTGCTCTGACTCCCCATGGAGCCCTGGAGCCCGGCTGCACTGTCCCCCCCCCAACCTCTTGGAGCATTGGGAGGCCTGGCCACTTGCCCCGATCACTTTCCCTCCATCTAGAAGGAAATTCCGGTGCCTCCCATCCAGGCAGCTGTGCACCGAGTCGTGACTTAGGAGAAGCCGTCACCATGGGGACGAGTCCAGAGGCAGCCTGCCTGTGTGCGGTAGAATGGTGGGTCTTCCTGCAGTGATCTGTCCTTCCTTCCTGCCCTCCTCCACAGACGAGGGAGGGGCGAACTGAGCCAGGGCAGGGAGCAGAGAGCCCAGGTCAGGTCCCACTGGGGGTTGACAGAGTCAGTTCCTCCCGGAGGGTGTGGCCCTGCCCCTGCCCCAGCCTGCAGTTGCAGAAGGAACCGTAGGGGTCGGTGGCAGGCCAGGGGTCCCTCCGCTTGTTACAGAACAGGAGGAACAAACAGGGCAGAGGAACCGAGTGTGGAGGAGCAGGTCAACTGCAGGACCTTTAGACATAGACCTGTGCGTCCAAGTGCAGAAGCGCAGACAATCAGTGGGCCCTTGGCACTTCCTTCCTCACCTCCAGATGGGCCCCCTGGTGACACCTATTCTGGCTCCAGGTATCCTCTGCCCAAGAAATGCAGGTAAAAGCCACAGCTGCTCAACACATCACAGAGGCCAGTTTTAGGATACAATGGTCTTGCCCGTGTCCCCAGCAGAGCAGCACGTGCTGGCTCCTCTGCGGTGCTGGCCCCATGATCATGCCCGCCAAGGGGACAAGGAAGAGGCCGTGGGATAGAGCCCACAGGTAGCAGTTCCTCCCACCCCGGCTCTTTCTCCACCTCCTCGGCTCCTGGCTGTGTCCTCAAGTTAATTCAACAAGTACATGATTTGAGCATTTTAATTTGGGTCTGCAGCCTCTCGGTTCTGTGGTCTCTTGCTAGCCGGCCTGGGAATGTACTTGAGGTCCCCGGTAAATAATTACTTTCCTATTTGAAAAGAAAAGAAGGAAAGAAGAAGAGCCTGGTACCCTGCAGGTGCTTAATACATGCTCAGCGGCTGCCCTACAGCTTTCCCTGGGCTGCCACCCAGCCCCATGGCCTCTGGTTGGTCCTGCTTCCTCCCCATCCCAGTCCTGCCGCCACCTGGCAAGTCCAGAGTAGCTCCCGACCTGCACGAGAATATCGATTTGGACAGGAAGGCTGAGTTCTCGGTGATAACAGCATCTTTAATAATAAACTCTATTATAAATTAATTAATCAGCGACCTCCCCAATATCTCCATTAAATGGAGCATGGAATTCACAGAAGACATCCAAACGTTTGCAAAAGACAACCAGGCCCCATGTGAGCCGGGTCCTGGAAAATAGGTCGCCATCCTTGTTCTGTGTCCTGGCCCAGCAGCATCTGCAGCCTGGAGAGTGTGTCCTCGGAAGGCCTCCTGGGGGCCCTGGTCCACCAGGCCTTGGGGATGCCAGGAACCAGCACCCCACCCCCCAGGGACATGCAAAAGTTTTTCTGGGGCGTCCCAGCTGGAAGCCCTGTGTCACCTGAATGGCATGGCCTTGCTGCCTGAGCTCACTTTAGATTCATTAGGACAGGTCTCCCAGGGCTGGGGACACTGCCCAGCAAGCCAGGTTCAGGTGCTTGTCCACGCTCTGAAAAGCCCGTCCGAACCTTCCCCTCGGCCCTCCAGTCTCCCCCACACCCCACTTCCTGTCTCCTCTCAGCTCTGACCTTGTTTGGGGGAGAGGGGAACGAATCTGCCCAGGAACTGGAAACTCATTACAGGTTCTTGGTGCCCTGCTTCCCTGGCCAGAGCGTCCCATCATAAGCCAGCCCTGTGTTCTAGAACTCTCTCCCACCTTCTCACCTTCTCTTGACCTTGCCTCTACCATTGCCCTCTGGCTGCTGTGCTCCAATCAGGGTAGGCATGGAGACGCCCTCTCCCTCCCGAGCTGAAATCCCTCGGGGGGCCCATGCCCTCTCCCGCCACTGCCCTCCTTCCCTGATGTTCCAGGAAGCGGTATGCTCGAGGTCTTCTCAAGCCTTCCCTCCTCCTCTTCTCAACCTGTCCAGTTGAGCTTCCGTCCCCATGGGCAGTACTGGCCGGAGAGCCAGCTGCGGTCCTCCAGGACCTTCGTGTCAGCAGGATCTACGGTCCCCCCCTGCTTCGCTTTTGCCTTGATAGACGCGCCCCCCGACCCTGGCCACCCCACTCTGGTTTTCCTCCCTCCACCCTGAACTGCCCCTCAGCCTCGCCAGCCAGCCCTCTGGCTCTGCGTAGGACCTAGACGCTGCTGGGCCAGGGCCCCACCTTGGGACTCTTTCTGCCTCTTCCTCAGTTTCTGCTCGAGGTGCATGGAGTTATGTGTCATCCCTGAGCGGATGACTCACATGTTGCATCCCCGTTCTGGCTACTGCGGAACCCGGGCTGTACACTCAGCGGCTCACTTGATGGCTCTGCTTGGGTAGAAAACAGGCATTTCCAGCTAACACAGTCCCTGCAGGGTTCCACCCACCCAAACGTCCTCTTCCTTCAGCCTCTCCATCTTAGTCAACCCTCAGCCCAGGTGCTCACCCCAGAATCCTCAAGGGCCACCGCCGCTCAGACCATCGCAAGTCTGTTCATCTCCAGCCCTAGGCCTTTTTCTGTTGCTGTAACAAAATGTCGGAGACTGGGTAATTTATAAAGAATAGGAGTTTACTTGGCTCAGGGTTCTGGAGTTTGGGAAGGCCAAGAGCATGGAGCCAGCTCTGCCTGCACCTGGTGAGGGTCTCAGAGGGTATCACTGGCCAGGTGGAGCAGGCCCACCAGCTGCGGGCTCTCTTCCCCCTGGAGCCACTGATGCCATCATGGGGACCCCACCCTATGACCTCAGCTAATCCTGCTTACCTTCCAAAGGCCCCGCCTCCAAACTCCATTAGCATATGAATAGGGGGCTTAAGTTCCCACCACTGTGCACTTTGGGGGAACACATGCAAACCAGCTTCAAAACTTCCCTGGAGCTGCTCCCAGCTGATCCAAGCAGCACAGCTCAGCCTGGCCTGTGACATCATCTCCTCTGGACCCTTCTCCCTCCTCCCCTGGAACCCCCCTCTCCAGCCCAAGCACCTCACAACCGATGGTCATTTGTTCATTCAACAAACACACCGAATGTCTACTGTGCACCAGGCACTGGACTAGGTGCTGGGGATTCAGTGGGAAGCAAAACAGATCAGGGCTGTGGCATGGCGTGGTCTCAGACTCCTGCTCCTTTATTCACTCAAGAAACCCTTCATGAAGGCTCCGATGTGCCAAGTGCTATTTTAAGTGCAAATACAAGCCCCTTAATCCTCAGACCATCTGTGAGCCCCGATACAGGCGAGGAAACCGAGGCACAAAAGGCAACCTGCCCAAGGTCACAGAGCTGGGAACTGGACTCCCTCTCTGTGCCTTTGCTTCCTCCTGCCTGACTCCGGGCTTACCTGCTGATTCTCTGGACGTTGTCTCTGAATTCTGATCCGCCCCAGTCCCCACTTGACCGCAGAGTTCGGCTCTCTCCGTCTGACCAGCAGGGAGCAACTGGGTGTCAGTCAGCTCTGGGTTCTGGCTGGCCCACCAGCCCAGCTCTGGCCTCTGGGTCATTGTCCTGCATCCCCAGTGACCTCCAAGATGCCCCAGGGCAGAGAGGAGCCATCCCGACCTCAGGATAAGACTTGGGAATTCCACCTGTGGTGTCTGGAGTTGGGAGATTCCAGAAATCACCAGCAGAGAGATTTACAGCTGTGAGTTTCCTGGGGTGAATCCAAGCCAGGAAGAAATAGCAACGACAGGAAAGTCTCATCCATTTAGTGGCCGCTCATTTAGGAGGTTCCGTAACTCAGTGGAGAGTCGCTTCCCGGTTTGGAGGCGTTGGAAGCATCCCTCCTGCTGAGGATCCTGAGGACCGACACTGCGGTGGACCTCGCTTTACGGAACGAGTGTGTTTCTTGAAACATGATCGAGTGCCCAATTTCTAAAGCAGAATCTTTAAAATGCAATCAGAGAGCCTCTCCAAGGTGTCTTTGAGTGAATTGTAATTTTCATTTATTGAGTTTTCTTAAAGCACGGCCTTTCCTGTTTGGGGATAAATGGAATTCAATTTAGGAATCAATGCTTTTCTAAACTAAGACTTTGGGAAATTAATTATTCTGCAGCAGGCTGGGCCTAGCTTCCAGGCCTAGCTGGGAGGTTTCGTAGGGAGATACCGTATTGTCGCATCTCTCCTGTCCCCGTAAGGCCTGATCCCGCTCATCCACATTGTCCTTCCCAGCGGATGCCTGTTAGATGTTCCTGTCTGCTAGTCCCATTTTATAGATGGAAAGAGCAAGGAACTGGAAGGTGAGATAACTAAGAATCTGGACTGGCTGAGCGAGGAAGCATTGAAGAAGTCACCATAGCTGAGGATTTGGAGAGCAGGGGGGTCCGTGCCCTGCCGGGGCCCAGCTTCTGGGTAGGACAGTGGGTCCAGAGGGAAGAAGCTCTAGGGGCTCATAAAGAGAGAGAGCTGTCCCAGGTCACAGGCGACAGCGAAGTCTGACGATTCAAACAGCCTGGCGCCGTCCCAGGACAGGGAGACAGATCAGTGGTACAGAAGGATGAGGCAGGGAACAGGGCTTGGGATGCCTGGTCGGAAATGCTCAGGACCAGAAGTGTTTTGGATTTGGGATTTTTTCAGATTTGGGAATATTTGCAAACACATAGTGAGATAGCTCAGGGGTGGGACCCAAGACTCCACACAAGATTCTTTTGTGTTTTCCATATACCTATACGCTCAGCCTGAAGGGGTGTGTGTGTGTGTGTGTGTGTGTGTGTGCGTGTGCATGTGTGCATGCACGTGTGTGTATTTTTTGCACCGAGGATTGAACTCAGGGTCACTCAACCCCTGAGCCACCTCCCCAGCCCTATTTTGTACTTTATTTAGAGACAGGGTCTCACTGAGTTGCTTAGCGCCTCACCATTGCTGAGGCTGGCTTTAAACTCACAATCCTCCTGCCTCAGCCTCCTGAGCCCCTAGGATTTATAAGCATGTGCCACCTGCCTGGCTCTGAAGATAATTTTATCCTGTATTTTTAGTGCACCTGCATTTTGACTGCGACTTATTACGTGAGGTCGGGGGTGGAACCTTCCACTGCTGATATGGTGTCAGTGCTAAAATATGTTCAGGTTCTGGATTTTCAGATTCTGGATGTTCTCGACCTATACAATGGAGTCACTTAAAATCAGTGAGAAAAGGGTGGACCATTCTATGAGAATTCAAAGCAATTTGTTAATCATTGGGGGAAAAAACAACTCAAGTCAGATCAACGCCTCACGTTATTTGCCAAGGTAAATTCCTGAGGGATGAACATAAACATCTATGGATATGTTAGCAAAAAAATAGGAGAATGTGTTAATGGTGTTGGTTTTCTTAAAATAGATGTAGGCAGCAAAAACCAGAAAAGACAGATAATTCCATACCAACTTCAAAACGGTGTGACCAAGCAGCTTCATGCGTCTTTGATCAGACTTGGAAGGAACCAAGTGTCCTGCAGAGGTGAAACGGGTAAACAGAATGCGCGTCCAGAGGAGGGAAGGTTTTTCTGCAATAAAGAGAAATGAGCTATCTGGCCATGAAAAGACGAGAAAGAACCTTAAATTTATGTTATACGGTGGAAAAAGTCAGCTGAAAGTCAACATTCTGCAGGAATCCAGCCACGTGACATTCCGGAAAGCAAAACCGTGGGTAAGAAAAATATCAGTGGTGGCCAAGGTTTGGTCTGAGGGCATCGGACGGGTGGATCACAGGAGCCTTGTCACAGAGTATTCTATTCTGGATGAGGCCATCGTGATGGCCACCGGTGGATGGATGCATGTGTCAAAACCCATAGAATCCGCAGTAGGAAGATGAACTGTGGGCTTTAGGAACCCTGTATTGATATGTGTTTCCATTGGAATGATGCAAGATGTAACTAACAGAGAAAACTGTACAGGCAGGGAGAGGGGCTCATGGGAACTCTGTGAACCCCAAACTGCTCTTAAAAGTGTGAAGCAGGGCATGGTGGCACATGCCCATGATCCCAGCTACTCAGGAGGCTGAGGCAGGAGGATCACAAGTTGGAGGCCAGCCTCGGCAACTTAGTGAGATCCTGCCTTAAACTAAAAAAATTAAAAGGGCTGGGGATGCAGCTCAGTGGTAAAGTGCCCCTGGGTTCAATCTAAAGTACCAAAAGTAAAGTTTATTCATTTTTAATAGTTTCCCTCTGCATAGGAGGGAAGCGAAGCATCGGCCATATATGCAGAGGTAGGATCAGTTTCCAGTGTACACAAAGAATCCCTACCAAGTGAGAAGGAGATCGACTTTTCAAAAGCACATACACACAAAGACAATTGACAGAAGATACAACAGGTCATTCACAGAAGACAAAACAAAACCACTGAAGAGGCACATGAAGCACGTGAAGCATGCCAAGTCACCAGTGATAAAGGAAGTATGACACTTAATGTTGGGCTGTCACTTCCCACCATGTGGCAGGCAAAACTATCCATGCTGCATAATATCGTGTGTTGGAGAGGATTGGGTGAGCTTTAGAGAGCTCCTCAGGGACCTCGGCACCTGTCATTGACACCCTCCTCCCTCCCTGGACTTCCTGACCCAGGAGGGCCACGCAGCCCTGAAGAGGCTCCTCCCTCTGAGGTCAGAGATCGGAGCGAAGTGACCCTGGCTGAGACCAGGAGCCCTTCATCTGGGTGGGACCGGGGCACGTGATGGGAAGGGACACCAGAGGCCTCCCGGGCCAGAGGTGCATCTCTGTTCTGCCCTCAGGGACCTCACACTGGTGGCCTGAAACTGGCCACCGTGGGAATAGTCACACCATGGAAATCAGCAGGTGCTACACATGACGGCCTTTCCCCCTCTGCCTTTTTATCTCGATGTTTTTCGGGTTGGTGAACATTTCCCTCCGCACCCTGGACCCAGGCCCGCCCCACCCAAGGCTGGGTTCCGGAGGCTGAGCCTCGTTCCCTCTTGGCTTCTGTCTTTCTTTCCCCACTCTTTCTCTGCCTCCTCTTGAGGAGTAGGGAAATGGTGGCTGGGCCAGCAAGGTGGGGGACAGGAGCATCCGGGCACCCAGGAAGGGCTTTCAGAGCAGTTGGCCTGTGGCCGTCACAGCTAAGCCATCCACACAGCTGACTTTATCACGCTGAGCCTTCGTTTTCTTTCCTTTGAAATAGGAATGATCATAATCAGAGCCACATAGCCTTTCAGGTGCGACTCTGCCTCAGCTTCAGGGAGGGACATGCACAGAGACTATGATATGAGTAGCTCCCTTTGGCAATGTGCAGTGGGCAACCTGAACAACAGCGCATGGGCCCCAGTCATGCTACTTATTTCAGAGGGTTGTTACGAGGATTAAAAGAGAAAATATTAGAGGTAAAGGAGTCTGACCAAGCTCCTGGCATCCAGTAGGCACACAAGCATTGTTGGCCTCCTTACTCTATCACTCCTTCCTAAGGTTAATTCTGTGTCACTTACCACATGCTGTGGCACCCACGAGGGCTCCAGGCACCCTGGTCCACACACCCCCTCCCCACAGTGAAATGCCCGCTTCGAAATAACCCTGGGGGCTGTAAGGACTCCTAGCCTCGAGTCACTGGTGACCCAGCACACCTGCTGTCACCCTCATCTTTGGGTTGATGAAAAGATTGGAGGCTCAGAGAGGTGAAGTGTCTTGCCTGGGGTCACACAGCAAAAATGTGGTGGAAGACAATTCACATTCAGATTCCTTGAGGCCAAAGTTTCTTCAAGTCACTGTGAGTCTGAATGGTGGGAAAAAATTCATATCATCATCACGACACAAGAACACACACAGAACTGAAAATTTTCACCGAGTAATATTGACTCCTGCTATGTTGGAGGGTATCAGATAGTTCCTCTCTAGTCTTTTTTCTTTTTTCAGTGCTAGTTACATTTAAGATCCATAAAGTTAATTCAGGACCCACTTGTGCCATGAGTCAAGAGTGGCAGTTTGGAAAAACTGCTGCTTCTTCCAAGAGACCTTCCTCCTAACACAGACATCAGCAAACCACGCCACGGGCTAACTCTGGCCCTCTGCCTGCCTGTGTAAATAAAGTTTTATTGGGACACAGCCATGACCACTCACTTACACATCGCCACAGAGACCATGTGGCCCTCGGAGGCGGAGACATGTCCTTACCTGGACTTCACGGGGAAAGCTTCTGACCTGTTCACGGTCTGACTTCGCGTGTTCTTTGCTTACATTTCTCCAGGGCCGCCCTTGACCCAAACTCCAGCTCTGGGGCCTGGCTTGGAAAGCCACCGTCTGTGGCCCGCCACGCTCTGCTCCTGCTGACCTCCCTTCCCCAGGGCCCAGGGAGAGGTCCTGGGCTGGGGAACGAGGCCCCTTCTTGCTTCCTGACGCCCACCCTCTCCTGCCCGCAGGCCTCCTGGGAATGGTCGCTCACATGATGTACACTCAGGTGTTCCAGGTCACCGTGAGCCTCGGCCCTGAAGACTGGAGGCCCCACTCCTGGGACTACGGGTGGTCCTTCTGGTAAGTGGCTTCGCCTTCAGGCCAGAGCCTGTCAGGTCTGGAGCCCCGAGGCATGCTGGGACTTCAGGGATGGGCCCGGGGGCTGGAGCCAGAGCAAGGCAGAGGGAGCTCAGAGGTGGCCGGGGACTCCAGGGTGCTTCGCCGAGAGCAGTGCTCCAGCCGCGGCCTGCGGGTCAGACCTGGCTCGCCCAGGGTTCCTGGGTGGTCCTGGAGCTCTGTGAAATCTTCCCATTTTTAAATGCCTGAAAGTAAATTTAAAAAGAGAATGTTTCAAGCCATGTGAGAATTATACGGGATTCGGATTTCAGCGTCTGTAAACAGTTTTGCTCGGAGCACAGACGCACTACTGTTTGTGTGTTATCTGTGACTCCTCTCACGACGTCGGCAGCACCCAGGGTTCCGACCAGACCAGCGGTCCAGAGTCTAAAGCGTCTGCTCTGGGGCCCTTGGGCCAGCTCTGGAAGGTGGAGAGGGAGCAGGTGAGACTGGAGTCCAGCGGGCGGGGAAGGTTCTGGGTGGTCCCATGGGGTAGAAGGGAGCCCTGGGTACAGGGGCGGGGTCAGTGCCTCACACACGGTGCACACAAGACAGAAAAGTCAGGCGCCTTTGCTCCTGGGTGGACAAAGGGTGTTTCTTTGATTCTGTAACTGAAAGTGCCCTGGGGCTCTGGCCTCAGTAGTGGGAGAATCCTCCTGCCTCCATCCAAGCAAGGTGCAGGGCGCCAGGGTGCTGCTGGGGTTGGTGACTGGCAGAGTCCGCTGCCTGCCTGCCCCTCTGTGAAGGGCCTAGGCCATTTTCTCTATCCTTATTTGCCTCCATAGCCAGGGGTGGTGTCTTGAGCTCATTGGCCCAGCCCAACCAGGCCCCCTCTGGAGCCAGGAATGAATCCAAAACTCTCAAATGGCAAAAGAGCGGATGGATGCTGGGTCAGCACCACCAGGTCTGCCTCAGGTACAGCTAGACCCAGGTGAAGGTGATTCCATCCAAAGCTCAGTCATCTTCCCCCTTTCCTGTTTTTGTTCCCTTTGCATCATCTTCGTTCTCAAGCCACTTGACCCCAGGTGGTAGCACAGGAGGCCCCTTGCACATTTCTAGGCTTTCCCACTAGAAATGCAGCAACACCAGAAGAGAGAACGTTTCTTCCCAGTATTTCCAGCAAAACGGCTTATGTCTTTTGTTGGCTTAGTTAAGTCACGTGACCCTCCTTGAGCCTATGTTGAGACCCTCAGGAGACTGGGGAGCCCCGCCAGGTCTGGCTTCAGTCACATTGTTTAAAGGAATTTGCCTTAAAGGGACCTTGACTTGTAACACCAGCCGCTTCCTCCTAAGCAGAACGTCCAGGGAAACAGCTCGGGTCTGGTCCCTCTCTACCCACCCTTCCCCAGCAGTTCCTTCCCAGGACCGTGACCTTGGGAGACAGTCACCCTGACCTAGAGGAGGGCACAAAGGAAGGAGAGTAGCGTTCTAAGAGTGGACTGTGTGCAGAGACCCCCACGTTTATTGAGCACTGAGGTCATGGATCACAGTGGGGTACAAGGCACAGAGAATCCAAGCAGCTTGCCCCAGGTGGTCCAGTCTGGGGGTGGGGTTCCGGGTGCCTGTGCTCTGTGCCTCTCAGATGATGGACAGCAGTAAGATAATCACAGATGCAGAGCCCAACATCCCAAGCAGCGCCGCTAAACAGCGGCTCCTTAGATTGAACTGCGGGAACCTCATGCTGTGTGTGGAAACTGAGACTCAGAGAGGTCGGGTCACTCGCCCTGGGTCACACAGCTAGCAGGGGCAGACTTCTGAGATGTCTCTTCTTCTCAGACCTCTCCTTCTGGAAGCCCCTGACTCGGCCCAGTCTGCTGGTGTCGGCCAGGGTCTTGTCCTTTGCCCCCTCTGCCTCCCAAGTGGCCCAGATTCCCATTGGGCTTATGAAAGGTCAGGCCTGACGTGTGGTCCCATTTCTCCTCGTCACTGAGGCAGCCAGAAGGATCAATCTCCTTCCCACCCAGTGTCCTTGGGCCCTGCCGGAGCTGGATCCTGTCATCTCTCTTGTTTAATCTGTGTGAGGTCATTTGTCAAAATTCTAGCCCCAGGGCTCCTCGGCCCGCCGAGGCCCGAGTGGAGGCTAACTTTAGGGGGGCAGTCTAGCCCCTGTCTCACGGCCCCGCAGGATAAAGAACAAGGCTGAGGGCTTTGGGGGCTTGGGGGGCCTCAAGGTTCTCAGTGGCTGCTGAGCACCAGCTCACGCTCTGAGAAGCCTCGGGGGTCCCACGCAGGAAGTGGAAGGTCCGGTGACCAGCAGTCAGGCCTTCAGGGGTTCCAATTGCCCCATGCTCCGCCCCCCAGGGCCATGGCAATGAGGAGTTGGTGGGATCCGCCGGGGCTCAGATCCCGCCTCCGACGCTTGGCAGCGCAGACACTGACCAGTCACCCACCTGCTCTGCGCCTCGCTGGGGACTGTCCGTTTCCACTGCGCGGGGCTCTCGTGAGCGCCCGGGGCCCTGTAGGCGGTGACACATGGCCATATCCAGTGGCTGGAAGAAGCCGTGCGTGGTCATTCGCACCTCGCGGTTTCTCGGGTTCACTGGCCCAGCCGGTGGTCCTTGCTCAGGACTCGCACGAAGCTTCGGTGGCTGTCAGCTGGGCTGGGGTCTTCGGGGCAGGACGGGTGGCACCCGAGCTGGTCGTGCGACCCCTGGCGGTCGGTGCTGGGGCCTGGGGGCTGGTCCCGGGGAGGGCGTCCACAGACCCAGCCGCAACTGCAGGCACTTGTGTGACGCAGGCAGTGCCACCATGTGGCATTCTGGAGGTCACCAGCATGTGACAGGCCTGGGAGCGTGACCCCAGGAGGCTGGCTCCTTGGGGCTACCTGGGGGACAGCTGCGCAGGCGGGAGGGGAACGCGTGGGCCTGGCCCAGAGCAGGTGCCTGGTGACGCGGGCACATGCGGAGGCAGCCGCCAGCGCTCAGGGCCAGCGCCGTCACCTCCGCAGAGGGGTGACGGGAATGATGTCCAGCGGGGCTGGAAGGGCGGGGGAGGCCAGCGCCTGCAGGCTTCCTCACAGCGGTGACTGCAGATGACGGGGGCCACCCTCACCTGATGCTGGTGCAGGACGGTCGCCACATCCGGCCAGCCTCCTGCCTGCGCTGCCTCTGCCCCAGTCGGCCAGGCACAGGAAGATCCGGGCTCAGGCAGCAGGGCTGGAGGGCTGGAGGCAGGTGGGTGAGACGGAGACCCCACTGTGAGCCAGGGGCAGCGAGTGGTCCTTCACAGGGCCGTGGGGCCTCCTCTTGCCCTTGACCCCCAGGGCAGGAGTCAGCACCCCCCACTTCAGGGTCAGGAAGCTGAGATGGGGTCAGTCTGCTGCCTCAGTCACCTGATGAGCCTCAGAGGCTGAGTCACACCAGCTCTGTGCCCAAGTGTTGGTCTGGCCTGCAACCGAGGGTTTTGTTTGTTTTCTAATATCGGAAAACTGCACGGAAACCTGGATTTCTGTCTGTCTTGGCCACTGGAAGATCTGCCAGTTCCTTCCTGGCCTGGCCACCCCACAGCCAAAGCAGGTGGTGCCCGCGTCTCTGCCTGGGCATCTGGCCTCAGCTGGCCCCAGTCCTCACCTATCCCTGCGGCCTCACGCTCACCCGCCCTTCCGTTTCCTCGGTCGCCGGCTCTTCCTTCACTGCGGCCTCCAGGCTGCCCTGCCCTCCCTGCAGGGCCAAGCTGGCATTTGGGCAGGTTGATCCCTTCGTGGGGGGCTGCTGCTGTGCCCCTAGAAGAACCCTGTCCCCCAAGACCACTGGAGAGATTCGCTGTGTTTGCTGGTGTCGCCGCTGGAGGCTGCGTGGTCAGCAGGAAGCCTGCTTTCACGCCTCTCCCTGAGGTGCTGGCCTCATTTTGTCTGACACCAGGGAGGGAGAGCACTGTGGCCACCTTGGAGGCCCTGAGGCCATAGAGGGCCAGCTGGGCCCTGGGCCTGTGCGATTCAGCTCCCAGTCCTGCTGACTCTCGGGCAAGACGGGCCTAGACTGGGCATGGTGCCTAGCTCTACCTCTGAGAGGGAACCTGTACTTCCCGGGCCTGCGGGTGGCCGTGGGCAGCCTCCCTTCCTGCTCAGTTACAGCCTTCCCACCAAGCAGGGCCTGGCGTGGGTTGCCAGGTGGTGCTCATGTGCATCTGCTCCCCAGCATCCCTCTGTCCCCTCCTCTGCAGCTCCTAGAGGACAGAGTCGGTGGACAGACGCCCCTCCCCGCTCCTCCCGTGTCCACTCTGCTCTTGGCTCCCCAAACCAGGCCAACCACCCACATACCTCATTGCACCAGCTCAGAAATGCAAGCCACAAACACCAGCGAGTGTTCCAGCCTGAGTGTTCTCACTGTGTCCTGTGTGAGCGCCCTCAGGGGCCTGAGGTGAGAGGGACAGGGAGATGAGGGCTCACGGACAGAGCCCTGAGCCCCTCAGCCACACGAACAACAGAACAGCATCTCCATGTCTGGTTTCATCTGTTTTTATTTCATCTGCATTTATTCATTCACTCATTTATCCTGCAACTACGTATTGAGCACCTACTGTGTACCAGGCGCTGTCCGAGGTGCTAAGCTTCTGCGGTGAACCAGATAAGGCTCTTATTTCATCATGCTGACTTTCTGGAGTGCGGGAGGAGAGGAGGTGATCAGAAAGAGAAATGCCAAGGAATTCCACTTCCAGGAAATCAGAGCAGACGTACCTCCCCTCTTCCTCCTGCTCAACACAGGGAGAATCCTTGGCTGTCACGCATGAAACAAGGAGACTCTGGGAGGTGGATGGAGGAAGATCACATTGGTGAGTTCGGTCATGGACCCCAGACTGGGGCTGCAGTTGGCAACTCAGAGATGCCACGAGGCCCAGAACAACAACAAAAGTGACTCCATCCCCACAAGAGTTGGGGAACCCAGACTTAGTTTTCCCTAGTTAGGCTTTAATGAGGCAGCTCAGCCTCCCAAGTGTTGGGAGAGTGGGGAGCCCCACCGGCAGTGGGGCCTACACAGGGAAGGAGGCCTGCTGCCTCCACCAGGCAGAGACAAGGAGCTCCTCCCTCTTCCTGTTGGGATGTGTCAGAGGAGAACCAGAGGGGAGAGGATTTTTGCCACTGCTGAATGGTAATGAGACCGCCACTCCTGTGGTGTCACTGGAGGCTGCTTGAGGGGCTGCAATGAAGCACCCTTGCCCCTCCCAGCCAGAAGCCTAATGGGGAGCCAGAACCCAACCCTGCCCAGCATTAACCAGGAATCCTCTCCATCCTGAATGTCAATGGTAGCCCAGTGGGAAATCCAGACTTCCACCCTTCCCTGGAAGTGACCAGGTAGAGCACCCCTTCCATTCAGAATGGTGTCAAAGGGAGCCAGTTAAAGCAGAAGGTTTAAACAATATCCAGAGTCTCACAAAAAATCCCCCAAATATCAAGGTTGCAGTTGAAATCACTGACCATACCAAGAATGAGGGAGATCTCAACTTGAATGAGAAAAGGCAGTCAATAGACTCCAATACGGAAATGACAGAAGTATTGGAATTATCTGATAAAGGTTCTAAGACAATCATGATAAAAAATATGTCAACAAGCAATTGCAAACACCCTTGACAAAATATGAAGTCTTAAGAAAGAACTAGAAGATATAAAGAAAAATTGGATGGAAATCATAAAAATGAAAAACAGAATGACTGAAATAGAAAACTGATTGAAAAGAACAGTTGAAAGAATCAGTGGAATTAATGAAAGGACAATAGAAATTCCCAATCTGAGCAATAGAGAGAAAATAAACTTAAAAAATGAAAAGAACCTCAAGGAC
The DNA here is from genome assembly GCF_902686455.1 of Sciurus vulgaris. Taxonomy (NCBI): domain Eukaryota; kingdom Metazoa; phylum Chordata; class Mammalia; order Rodentia; family Sciuridae; genus Sciurus; species Sciurus vulgaris. The sequence continues at coordinate 20,849,121 of NC_136479.1, read as the reverse complement.
ATCTGGGACTATAATAAAAGATCTACTATTGGAGTTCCAGAAGGAAAGGAGCAAGAAGGCAGGATGGAAAAGTACTCAAACAAATGGCTGAAGACATCCCAAATTTTATAAGACATGAATCTCGGAGTCAAAAGGCTGAATGAATTCTCAAATACTAGAACCCAAAGAAATTCACACCAAGACAAATCATAGTCAAACTTAAAAAACTCAAGTCAAAGAAAACAAATGTTAAAAGCAGTGAGAGAAAACCAACATCTGAACAATAGTAAAAAACTCCAGTGGTCGATTTTACATCAGAAACCGCAGAAGCTAGAAGGAAGTGGCAAACCATTTTTCAAGTGCTGAAAGAAAACAGCTGTCCATTCAGAATTCTATATGTATTGAAAATTTACTTCCTGAATGAAGGGTGATCAAGACATTGTCGGATTAGGGGAAACTGAGAAAATTCATTGCCAGTCAAGCTACCCTTAAAAAATGATCCAAAGTAGGGGCTGAGGATATAGATCAGTTGGTAGAGAGCTTGCCTCACAACCACAAGTCCCTGGGTTCAATCCCCAGCACCACAAAAAAAAAAAGAAAAAGAAAAAAGGCCCAAAGTAAGTTCTTTAATCAGAACAGAAATAAAAAGAAAAAGGAAGCTTTGAACATCAAAAAAGGAAGAAAGAAAAAGGAAAGAGAAACTTTAGTTCTTTTGATTTCTCTAAATCATGTTTGATGGTTGAAGCAAAAATCATATGACCTGATGTGACTCTACATAAAAAGAGAAGAAAGATTTAAGACATATTATATATTATATATTAAGACACTTATAAATGGGAGAAGGTGAAGGGACATAAACAGAGTCAAGACTTCTATGGTACCCTCAAATAGCAAAATGTCAACACCAGTAGACTGTGATTCATTATGTATGTAGAGCACCCACCAAAAAAAAAAAAAAAGAGAGATACATTCAAAACCTCTAATGATAAATCAAAATGGAATTATAAAAAAAGTGTGAGTAATCCATAGTAAGAAAGAAAAAGAAAAAGAGCAACAATAAATAAAACAAAAAAAATAGAAAAATAAGTTGACAGGCTTAAACTATAATAAATTACACTAAACGTACATGGTCTAAGTACACCAATTAAAAGTCAGAGATTGGCAGAGTGGATTTTAAAAAATCACCCAACTGTATACTGTCTGCAAGAAACTTACTCTAAGTACAATGAGATAGAGATGTTGAACATAAAAGAATAGAACATATATATCATGCAAATATTAATCTAAAGAAAGCAAGACTGGCTATATTAATACAAATGCTTTTTGACTTATGATGGGATTACATCCTGACGAACCCATTGTTGTAATATTGTTAAGTCAAAAATATATTTCACATAACTAGCCCATCAAACATAGGTGAACCCAGCCTACCTTAAACACAATCAGAATATTTACATTAGTCTAAAGTTGGGCAAAATCATCTAACATAAAGCCTATTTTATAATAAGTTGCTGATATCTGATGTGCACATGCAATGGGATGTGAAAACACCAAGCACAATATACAAAAAGAAAAAAAAACTGACAACACAGTAAAGTATCTTATTGGTTGTTTTCCCTTGTGATCACATGACAGACTGAACAGTGGCTCAGTGCCACTACCCAGTATCATGAAAGAGCATCATATCACTTCTCACTATTGCAGGAAAAGATCAAAATTCAAAATTTGAAGTATAATCTCTACTCAATGTGTATCTTTTGCAACATCATAATGTCAAAAAATTAAAAAATCAAATAATCATGAAACATCTACATTAGATAAAGTAGACCAAGGTCAAAGAAAATGATCAGAGATGGATACTTAATAATCACCAAGATGACATAAATCCTAAATGTGTACATAACAAACCAAAGAACTGCAAAATCCATAAGGAAAATCTGAAAAAACTGAAAGAGTAAATGAGAAAATCCACAATTATAATTAGATTTCAACATTCCTCTCTCAATAGAAAAATAAAACAAAAAATAAGCAAAGATATAGAACTCAACCAGACCATTGACCAATAGTAGCACTCCATCCAACAACAGTAGAATGCATATTTATTTTATATACCACATATTAAATACCAAGATAAGTGGGTTGGGAGGCATAGACAGGAGAATCACAGGTTCAAGGCCAGCCCCACCAACTTAGCAAGACCCTGTTTCAAAACTAGGATAGGGTATGGCTAAGGTATGGCTCAGTAGTTAAGCACCCTTGAGTTCAATCCCTTGTAAAACAATAACAAAAACAAACAACAAAATATATATATATATACCAAAAGAGACCATATAGAATGTGACCTCTGACCTGGGTTTGATGCAACCGAGATGCCAAGAAAATATGAAAATACATGGAAACTAAACAATACACTTCTACATTGTACATGGGTCATAGAGGAAGCCTCAATAAAAAAATTTAATTCCCTGAATTTCAAAATTTGTGGGGCCCAGCTAAAGCAGTGCTGGGAGGGAGATTCATAGCATTGTGTGCTTACTTAGAAAAGAGAAAATGTTTCAAGTCAGTAATAAAAGTTCCCACTTCCCAAGACTAGAAGAAGAAAAGCAAAATAAAAAAGCAACCAAAGAAAGATAAGAGCAGAAATCGATAAAATTGCAAACAAACCAAAACAGAGAAAACTGGTGGAACCAAAGCCTGGTTCTTTGAGAAGACAAATAAAATTGATAAACCTCTGGCAATGTCAGGAATAAAACAAGGTACATCATTACGGATAATAGGCGCATACTAAATCTGCACTCATGAGTTTGACCACTTGGATGAAATTGACCAATTCCTCTAAAAGCACAAACTAATACAATCCACCTAATATGAAATAGATAATTTAATATCCCTATAACTACTAAGGAAAGTAAGTTCATAACTTTAAAACATTCAAAAATAAGCCTTGACCCACAATGGTTTTACTAGAATATTCCAACAAATATTTCAATAAGGATTAGCACCTATTTTCTTTCACAAATTAGTAGAGGAAACATTTGATAACTTAAGGGTTTATGAGATGAGTATTATCCTGTGCTTTTGTCAGGATTTTGCTGCTGTGACCAAAAGACTTGACAAGAACAATTGTAGAGGAGGAAAAGTTTATTTGGGGCTCACAGTTGCAGAGGTCTCTGTGCACAGACAGCCAACTCCATTTCTCCTAGCCCCGGTGAGGCAGAACATCATGGCAGAAGGGTGTGAAGAAGGAAAGCATCTTGGGACATGGCAGCCAGGAAGAGAGAGTCCTGCTCACCAGGGACAAAATGTATTCACGGGCACACGCCCAGTGATCTGCCTCCTCCAGGCACACCCTACCTGTCTACAGTTACCACCCAGTTAATCCATCCAAGTGGATTAATGCACTGATTAGGTAAAGGCTATCCTAACCTGATCACTTCACCTCTAGACTTTCTTTTTTTTTATAAATTTATTTTTATTGTAAACAAATGGGATACATGTTGTTTCAGTTTTTACATGGAGTAACAGCATACCATTTGCATATTCATATATTTCCATAGAGTAATGATATTTGATTCATTCCGTTATTTTTTTCCTTCCCCCCTACCCCTCCCACCTCTCTTTTCCCTCTATACAGTCCCTCCTTCCTCCATTCTTGTCCCCCTCCCACCCCCCATTACGTGTCATCATCCGCTTATCAGTGAGATCATTCCTCTTTTGGATTTTTGAGATTGGCTTATCTCACTTAACATGATATTCTCCAATTTCATCCATTTGCCTGCAAATGCCATAATTTTATTATTCTTTATAGCTGAGTAATATTCCATTGTGTATATATATATATATATATATATATATATATATATATATATATCACAGTTTCTTTATCCATTCATCAATTGAAGGGCATCTAGGTTGGTTCCATAGTCTGGCTATTGTGAATTGAGCTGCTATGAACATTGTTGTGGCTGTATCTCTGTAGTGTGCTGATTTTAAGTCCTTTGGGTATAGGCCGAGGAGTGGGATAGCTGGGTCAAATGGTGGGTCCATTCCAAGTTTTCTAAGGAATCTCCACACTGCTTTCCAGAGTGGCTGCACTAATGTGCAGTCCCACCAGCAATGTATGAGTGTACCTTTCTCCCCACATCCTCGCCAACACCTATTGTTGCTCGTGTTCTTGATAATCGCTATTCTAATTGGGGTGAGATGGAATCTTAGTGTAGTTTTGATTTGCATTTCTCTTATTACTAAAGATGGTGAACATTTTTTCATATATCTGTTGATTGCTTGTACATCTTCTTCTGTGAAGTGTCTGTTCATTTCCTTAGCCCATTTGTTGATTGGGTTATTTGTATTCTTGGTGTAGAGTTTTTTGAGTTCTTTATATATTCTGGAAATTAGTGCTCTATCTGAAGTATGAGTGACAAAGATATTCTCCCACTCTGTAGGCTCTCTCTTCGCATTGCTGATAGTTTCCTTTGCTGAGGAGAAAGCTATTTAGTTTTAATCTATCCCAGTTATTGATTCTTCCTTTTATTTCTCGTGCTATGGGAGTCCTGTTAAGGAAGTCTGATCCTAAGCCAACAAGGTGAAGATTTGGACCTACTTTTTCTTCTGTAAGATGCAGGGTCTCTGGTCTGATTTCAAGGTCCTTGATCCATTATGAGTTGAGTTTTGTGCAGGGTGAGAGATAAGGGGTTTAGTTTCATTCTGTTGCATATGGATTTCCAGTTTTCCCAGCACTATTTGTTGAAGAGGCTATCTTTTCTCCATTGCATATTTTTGGCACCTCTGTCTACTATGAGAAAATTGTATTTATTTAGGTTTGTGTCTGCGTCCTCTATTCTGTACCATTGATCTACCTGTCTATTTTGGTGTCAATACCATGCCATTTTTGTTACTATTGCTTTGTAGTATAGTTGAAGTTCTGGTATTGCGATACCCCCTGTTTCATTCTTCCTGCTAAGGATTGCTTTAGCTATTCTGGGTTTCTTATTCTTCCAGATGAATTTCACAATTGCTTGCTCTATTCCTGTGAGGTACGTCATTGGGATTTTAATTGGAATTGCATTGAATCTGTATAACACTTTTGGTAGTATGGCCATTTTGACAATATTAATTCTGCCTATCCAAGAACATGGGAGATCTTTCCATCTTCTAAGGTCTTCCTTAATTTATTTCTTCAGTGTTTTGTAGTTTTCATTGTAGAGATCTTTTACCTCTTTGGTTAGATTGATGCCCAAGTATTTTATTTTTTTTTGAGGCTATTGCAAATGGAGTTGTTTTCCTCATTTCCCTTTCAGCTGTTTCGTCGCTTGCGTATAAAAATGCTGTAGATTTATGTGTGTTGATTTTATAGCCTGCTATTTTGCTGAATTCATTGATGAGGTCTAGAAGTTTTCTGGAGGAGGTTTTTGGATCCTGTAAATATAGAATCATGTCACCCGCAAATAGTGACAGCTTAAGTTTCTCTTTTCCTATTCGTATCCCTTTAATTTCTTTAGTCTGCCTAATTGCTCTGGCTAGAGTTTCGAGGACAATGTTGAATAGAAGTGGTGAAAGAGGACATCCCTGTCTTGTTCCCATTTTTAAAGGGAATGGTTTCAGTTTTTCTCCATTAAGAATGATGTTGGCCATGGGCTTAGCATAAATAGCCTTTACAATGTTCAGGTATGTTCCTACTATCCCTGTTTTTTCTAGTGTTTTGAGCATGAAAGGGTGTTGTATTTTGTTGAATGCTTTTTCTGCGTCAATTGAAATAACCATATGATTCTTATCCTTAAGTCTTGACATGATGGATTACGTTTATTGATTTACGAATGTTGAACCATCCTTGCATTCCAGGAATGAACCCCACTTGATCGTGGTGCACAATTTTCTTAATATGTTTTTGGATATGGTTTGGCAATATTTTGTTAAGGATCTTTGCATCTATATTCATCAAGGATATTGGTCTAAAAGTTTCTTTCCTTGATGTGTCTTTGCCTGGTTTGGGTATGAGGGTGATATTAGCTTCATAGAATGAGTTCGGTAGGGTACCCTCCTTTTCTGTTTCCTGGAATACTTTGAGAAGTATTGGAACGAGTTCTTCTTTGAAGGTCTTGTAGAACTCGGCTGAGAATCTGTCTGGTCCTGGGCTTTTCTTGGATGGTAGATTTTTAATGGCTTCTTCTATTTCATTGCTTGATATTGATCTGTTTAAATCGTGTAAGTCCTCCTGGTTCAGTTTGGGAGGAGCACATGTCTCTAGAAATTTGTCAATGTCTTCGGTACTTTCTATTTTGTTGGAATACAGATTTTCAAAGTAGCTTCTCATTGTGTTCTGTATCTCAGTGGTGTCTGTCATGATATTTCCTTTTGCATCATGTATTTTAGTAATTTGAGTCTTCTCTCTCCTTCTCTTTGTTAGTGTGGCTAAGGGTTTATCTATTTTGTTTTCTTTCTCAAAGAACCAACTTTTTGTTATGTCAATTTTTTGAATTGTTTCTTTTGTTTCAATTTCTTTGATTTCAGCTCTCATTTTAATTATTTCCTGTCTTCTACTACTTTTGCTGTTATTCTGTTCTTCTTTTTCTAGGGCTTTGAGCTGTAATGTTAGGTCATTTAATTGTTGACTCTTCATTCTTTTCTGGAATGTGCTCCATGCAATGAATTTTCCTCTTAGTACCGCTTTCATAGTGTCCCAGAGATTTTGATATGTTGTATCATCATTCTCATTGACCTCTAAGAATTTTTTAATCTCCTCCCTGATGTTTTTTGTCATCCATGTTTCATTCAATAGCATATTATTTAGTCTCCAAGTCTTGGAGTAATTTCCTTTTTTTATTTTGTCATTGATTTCTACTCTCAGTCCATTATGATCTGATAGAACACAAGGCAATCTCTATTTTTTTGCATTTCCTAAGGGCTGCTTTGTGGCATAACACATGGTCTATTTTTGAGAAGGTTCCATGTGCTGCTGAGAAGAAAGTGTATCCGCTCATTGATGGATGGATGTTCTATATATGTCTATTAAGTCTAGGTTATTGATTGTGTTATTGAGTTCTATGATTTCTTTGGTTGGATTTTGTTTGGAAGATCTATCTAGTGGTGACAGCGATGCGTTAAAGTCACCCAGAATTATTGTGTTGTGGTCTATGTGATTCTTGAAATTGAGAAGGATTTGTTTGCTGTACAGGGATGCACCATTGTTTGGGGCATAAATATTTATTATCATTATGTCTTCCTGATTTATGGTTCCCTTAAGCAGTATGAAATGTCCTTCTTTATCCCTTCTGACTAACTTTGGCTTGAAGTCCACTTTATCTGATATAAGGATGGAAACCCCCGCTTTTTTACTGAGTCCATGTGCGTGGTAGGTTTTTTCCCATCCTTTCACCTTTAGTCTGTGGATGTCTTTTTCTATGAGATGAGTCTCTTGCAGCATATTGTTGGGTCTTTCTTTTTAATCCGTTCTGCCAATCTATGTCTTTTGATTGAGGAGTTTAGGCCATTAACATTCAGGGTTATTATTGAGAAATGATTTGTAGTCCCAGTCATTTGGCTTATTTTTGGTTTTTAAGTCAGCTTGGTTTCTCATTTGAGTGGTTTTTCTCTAAGGTATTTCCTCCCTTTGCTGACCTCCATTGTTGGTTTTCATTTCCTCCTCATGGAATATTTTGCTGGGAACATTCTGTAGTGCAGGCTTTCTATTTGTAAATTCTTTTAGCTTTTGTTTATCATGGAAGGATTTTATTTCATCTTCAAATCTGAAGGTTAGTTTTGCTGGGTATAGGATTCTTGGTTGGCAACCATGTTCTTTCAGAGTTTGAAATATGTTGGTCCAGGCCCTTCTAGCTTTTAGAGTCTGGGTTGAGAAGTCGGCTGCTATCCGTATTGGTCTCCCCCTCTATGTGATCTGATGCTTTTCTCTCACGGCCTTCAAAATCCTATCTTTATTTTGAATGTTAGGCATTTTCATTATAATGTGCCTTGGTGTGGATCTGTTGCGATTCTGTGCATTTGGTGTTCTATAAGCCTCTTGTATTTGATTTTCCATTTCATTCTTCAGGTTTGGGAAATTTTCTGATATTATTTCATTGAATAGGTTGTTCATTCCTTTGGTTTGTATTTCTGTGCCTTCCTCAATCTCAATAATTCTTAAATTTGGTCTTTTCATGATGTCCCATAGTTCTTGGAGATTCTGTTCATGATTTCTTACCATCTTCTCTGTTTGGGCGACTTTATATTCAAGATTAAATATTTTGTCTTCATTGTCTGAGGTTCTGTCTTTCAAGTGGTCTAGTCTGTTGGTGATGCTTTGAGTTTGGTTGATTCCATTGAGTTTTTTATTTGGTTTATTGTCTCCTTCATTTCAAGGATTTCCGTTTGGTTTTTTTGAGAATCTCTATCTCTTTTTTGAAATGATCTTTTGCTTCCTGCAGGTGCTCTTTCAGCTTATTGGTATTATCATTCATTGCCTGCATTTGCTCTCTTACCTCATCCTTTGCTTCGCAAATCATCTTAATCATGTATAATCTGAAGTCCTTTTCTGACATTTCTTTTAACATATTGTCATTGGATTCTATTACTATAGAATCTAGATTTGTTTGGATCATTTTCTTCCCTTGTTTTTTCATGTTGTTCATGTATCTTTCCCTCTAGCGCTGCAGATCTGGGGTATTGCAGATTTCCCCCTATAGGCTTATAGTGGCCCTATAGGTTTCCAAAACCCTTTCTTTAAGGGGAGATCAATATTAGCAGTGCCCAAGTCAGACACTATGCAGTTCTAGACCAAAAAGCCCCTATGGGGACAATAACAAAATTGTCATAATAAACAAAATGAGTTCAAGTGTTATCTTCGGTAAAACAAACAGTTTTGCAGTAAGGTCTGCAGTTTCTAATGGAGGACAAAGAGGATGCAGAGGGATGTAGAATATGGCTGTTAATGGGATAAGAAAAGAATATACTGAAGTTCTAGGAAATAGAAAGGGTGAGAGTGTAATCAAAAGAAATCGGATGTTAGCATGCAAAAAAGGGAGAAAGAGACTCTGAGGGAACAGGTAAACAAAAGGAAAAGAAAGCAAGAAAGTAAAGAAATAAAAACTTAAAATTTTTTTTAAAAGGAGAAAAAAGAAAATCTACAGTGTAACAGTCATATAGTAATGAAACCTCCCAGTGTTCAGTAGCCTGATGCATGAGAGGTACCTGACAATGAGCTTCAAGCCTCCAGCAGGCATCGCAGGATGGGATTTTCCCCACCCGAAGATTGGAGCTAAGGCTTCCAGGATTATCCAAGATGGCCACTCTGGCTTCGAAATGTGTTGGCAAATGGGGAGCTGCAGCTCAGGGGTGGACGTGGTCAGCTGGAGGTCCTGGAGATGGGATGCAGTTGGTCCTGGGGCTCCAGTGTGTTTGGTGTAGTTGTGGGATCCTGGAGGCCGGGTGCAATCAGTCGGTCTGGGGTCCTGGTGATAGGGCGCAGTCAGTTGGTCTGGGGGTCCTGGCGGCAGGGAGCAGTCAGTTGATGTGAGGGCCCCAGAGGCAGGGAGTGGTCGGTCGGGCTGAGGGATTCTGGAGACGGGGCTCAGTCAGTCCGGCCAGGGGTCCTATGGGACCTGGCTGTTGTCTCAAAATGGCGGCAGCCACGTGTAATCAAACCTGCAGGTACTGTGACAGTGAACTTCCAGGCGACAGCAGGCAGCTGGTGCTCCACTGGCGGTCTGCGGTCAGTCTGCTGGTAGCTGTCGGACCATCTGGAGGTGAACCTCGAGCGTTGGGTGATGGATAGGGGTAAGGTAGGCGACGGACAGGCGAGAGGCAGGCAAATGGCGGATGATAGATGCCTGACAGTGAGCCACCTCTAGACTTTCTTGCATTGTCTTACACCTGAGCTTTTGGGAGATACCTCATATCTAAAGCATAACATCCTGACATCAAAACAGACAAAGACAGTTCATAAAAGAGAACCACTGGCTAAAAGTTCTCATGACTACAGATGTAAAAATTCTTAACAAAACAGTAGCCAATGGGAGTTACTAGTATTTGTAGAGTGGATTTTATTCTAGGATGAAGGCTGGTTCAGTATTTGGAAATCAGTCAGTGTCAGCTACCATGTTAACAGGCTAAAGAAGAGAAATGACAAGTCCATATCTACTGAGAAAGAATAAGAATGGCACAATTTGACATCTATTCACAATTTAAAAAAGAACTACCCCAGAAAATTAGGACTAAAGGGAGCTTTCTCAACCTGATAACAGACAGCTACAAAGCACCTATAGTTAACATTGTAACATTGTTAAAAGACTGAATATTTTCTCTCTACAGTTGGGAACGCCAGTTATTCAAAATAGTGCTGGAAGTTCTAGCTCGTGCAATAAAGAATGCAAAGGAAATAGAAGTCATGCAGGTTGGAAGGAAAGAAATAAACCTTGTCTACTTGTAAATAACAGTATCATCTATGTAGAAAAATCTAAGGAGTCTACTGAAAAATCTTTAGGCCTAAGCACAGTCTTAGGATATAAGATGAAAATACAAAATTAATTATGTTTTTATAAACTAACAATGAAAATTTGGACAATGAAATTAAGAATATGATACCATTTATGCTAAAATATGTGAAATAGGCTTAAATTTAACAAAACATTTATAGACCTTGTATGCTGAAAAATCACAAAATGCCAATGAAAGAAATCAGTGATCTTAGTAAATGGAGAGATATACCATGTTCATGGACCAAAACACTCAACAAAGTGAAGCTAACAATTCATAAGTTGACAAATAGGTTTAATAGAATCCCTCAATTTTTAGCAAGATTTATTACAGAGATAAAAAAGAATATTCTAAAAATTATATGGGAAGGCAAAGGAACTATGATTGCTGAAACAATTTTGAAAAAGAAGAATGCAATGGGATGAATCAGTTTACCCAGTTTCAAAGACTTATTATACACTTCTGGTAATCCAGACTGAGTGATATTAGTGGAGGTGTAGAGTGAAGAAATAGACCCATCTAAATATGCCAGACTAATTTTAACAAAGGTGCAAATCAATTCAGTGGAGTGGGAATGAACTTTCCAACACATGGTGCTGGAGCTACTAGACATGTATAGGCAGAAAGATCAATACTGATCTAAATTCCACACCTCCTACAATAATTAATGCGAAATGGACCACAGACTGAACATACAAAATATTAAACTATAAAACTTTTAGAAAACTGTAGGAGGAAATCTTTGGGATCTTGGAATAGGCAATGAGTTCTTTGACGAGGCATCAAAAAAGTAAAAGGAAAAATCAATCATTTAGATTTCATCAAAATTAAACACTTTCATTCTGTAAAACAGCCTTTTAAGAAGTTGAAAAGACCAGCTACTGGGAGGAAATATTTTCAAATCACACATCTAACAAAGGAGTAATATGAGGGCCCCCAACACTCAACAGTAAAGAAAAACAAAATCATCTGATTAGAAAATGGGCAAAAGAGCACACATTTTGTTCAAGAAGATACACAGGTAGCACAGGCAGGTGAAAAGTTGTTCAATTCCATTAGCAATCAAGGAAATGCAAACTAAAGCCACAATGATATTACTGCACATCTAAGAGACTAACTAAAACGGAAAACAGCAACCAGCCAATGCTGGCGAAGACGTGAAGAGACTCACGCATGGCTTGTGAGAACGCTGTTCAGCAATATAAAGAAACTGTGGATCTACAGGATGAGTTGATTGATTCTCCAGAGACTTATGCTGAGTGAAACAAGCCAATCCCAAACATTCATGCTATGTGATTTCATTCATATAAGATTCTTGAAGTGACAAAATTGTAGCAAGGAAGCACAGATTAGCGGTTGTCAGGGACAGGGTGAGGTCACTAAGGAAGTGGATGTGCCTATAAATGGCAATAGGAGGGATTCTTTATGCATACTGAGACACATTTGGTCAGTGTTCTGGTTGTGATACTGTACTACAGTTGCATTAGTTTTACAAGATGTTATAATTGGGGAAAACTGGCTGAAGAATCCATGTCGTACACATACATACGGTCTCTTTCTCTGTTATTGTTTATTGTTGCATACACATCTATAATTATCTCAAAATAAGAAATTGGTTTAATTAATTTAGGGGAAAAAAGAGAATTACAGGATATGATGAAGGCTGAGAAGACATCAAACAGGAGTTGTGATAAAGAAGGAGGGGCAGCAGCTCCTTGGAGGAGGTGACACTCAAGAAAGAACCAGTCAGGCCAAGTATCTGGAATAAGGTTGGAGAGTAGCAAGTGCAAGGATCCTGGGGTAGGGAGGAGGTGGAGGGCGAGCTCTGGCTTTCTGACGGGGGAGAAAGGAGGCCCGGTGGCTGCCATGTGGACATCCTGAGTGTGAAGTCAGGGCAGCGTTTTACTTCAGGGTCTGGTAGGTACCACAGATGGAAAGGCAGCCTGGGTGTATGGCTCTCATGCCTGCAAGGGAGGACCACTGCCTCTGCGCCATCCCTTCAGCATCTGCCTCTGGGCTTGGAATTCAGCAACTCTGCACTCCCCCCAGGACAGTTCCCACCACGCACCAAAGCTGCTCCCACCAGATGCTGTCTCCTGAGCAACGAGCTGAAGCTTCCAACTCTATCTGGATGTCGCTTGTACTCGTGGGATGGAAACTCAGGACTTGAGGGTGGAGAAGGACGGAGCTCACTTTGGGGTTCTGTGCACAGATGGGCTTTGCCTGGCCAGCGTCCACGCTTTCTTCTGGCAGTGTCTCCCCATTCTGTGAAGGGTCCCTCGACCCCTCCTGTGGGGCTTTTTACTTTGCTCGGATCTCTAGTTTGAGTGCTGGCTTCACTCTGCCTCATCCCCGGGCTAGGAGTCAGACTAGGTCCTAGCTAAGATCTCTTCCTGTAAAAAACCAGAAATTCACTTCAAAACTGATTTATGCAAAAGTAAATTTAAAGAACTGTGTAAGAACTTTTGCACTACGACAGAAACCTAGTTCATACTGGTTTAAGGGGGTGAAGGAATTAAAAAAAATAAAAATAACAATAAAAGGAATTTGGGCTCTCGTGTTTGACAAGTTCAGGGAGAATGGCTTCCTTTCTTTTATGGCTCTGTTTTCTCTTGGGACAGCTTCGTTCTCAGGCTGGGGGGTGGTGAGATGGTTCCTGTAGCTCCTGGCTGAAAGCCCACCAGCTTAGCACCCCACAGAAAAGACAAGCCCTGTTTCCCAGAGCTCCTGCCACAGTCCTGAGATTGAGTTTTCTGGGCCTGACCTGGATCATTTGCCCATCCCTAAACCAATGGGTGTGGCTGGAGAGAGGCTGCAAGCTCATTGGCCAGGCTTAGGTCATGTGCTCACCCTTAGAGTTTGGGGTGGGGCTAGCTTCTCACATACCACGTGACCTGGAGGAGTGCAGGGGCGGCCCTCAACAGAAGCAGGGGGCTGTTAGCAGAGAGTGGAATGGATGCTGGCCAGGCAAAACCAACATTCTGCAGTCCTAGCAGGACCCTGCCCTCCTTCCTCCATCAAGTGCTGAGTTTTCATGGCGCAAACACAAAGACTCCTTGAGCCTCATTGCTCAGGAAAGAGTGTGATTGGAGCCACTTGGCTCAGCTGTTCAGCCCTTATCCAGCCGTCTGTGAATGGCTGTGGGTGTGGGTGTGTCACCTACTGGAACTTTTGTTGAATAGGGAAGTTCTTAGAAAGGCCAGACCACCCCAAAACTGTTACAAACAGGCAGGGCCTCTGGAAGACCTAAGTGAGCTCCTGATCATGAAAGAGTTCGGGCTGTATTAATGGTGTGGCATTGAAGGAGGTAGATGACCATTGGCAATTTCTCCGACAAAGCCTGGAACCTCCGATTCTCCCTTGCTTTCCTTCTGTGGCTTCCTTCTAAGGCTGACAAAAGCAGTAGATGCAGGAGGCAGGCTGCCCTGACCTTGGGAAATGCAGTGGTGGTGGTGGCCAGAGACCAGCTTCTGAAGGCCACCATGCTCCTCAGGAAGGTGGGCAGAGATTGGCTCTCACAATCCTTAACCTCAGAGCAATTTCAAATCTGAGTGCTCTGGCCCCCAGGAACCCTGGGGTTCTCAGATGGTGCAAGGCTGGAGTACAAAATGGGGCCCTGGTCGGGAGGAGACCAATCCTCAAGGCAGAGGCTGGGGAATAGGGATCCAGAAACCAACACAGGTGTAACTGGAGCCAGGCAGGTACCCCACTCCTGGTACTAAATACAAGTGCAGTTTGGGTCCTGGGAATCAGGCAAGAAGCAATTTCTAGATTTGAAACCTGGCCAGCTGAGACTTAGGTCTCCACCCTTCCCTTCCTTTCCTGGTGTAGATAAGACAGATTCTCCAGCCTTGGGCTCAGCCCGCACCTCGGGTGAGCTCAGCATCCCAGCTGCACAGGGCCCTGTGACCTGAAAAACACGTCACAGAGAAGCAGGGAGCAGGGATGCAGGTCCAGGGATGACGGTGACGAGAGCCAGCCTTCCTGAGCACCTCCTGCGTTCCGGACATCATTTCGAGATGTATTCAGTGGGTCACTTCCTTTGATCCAGGCACAACCCGTGAGGCAGTGCCTTGGTCGTGGCCACTAAAGTGAGCACAAGGAATGTGAGGCCCAGAGGCTCCACCTTGAATCCGGGTCACTCTCAGGAAAACTGCCCTGCCCCCGTCTCCTTCTCCATCGTCCACGCCAGTTAATCTCTCCGTCCTCGCTCCAGCACCCTGGCCTCCCTCGCCGAGGGGCCCATGGCTTGTGGGCCCGACCGCCTCGTGTCTCTGTGCCTTTGCACGGCTCTTCTCTTCTGGAATGCCTTTCCCTTGCCCAACACTCATCCTGCTAGACACAGTGCGTGACCTTCCTGGTGCCAGCCCCTGGGACAGAACAACTTGCTCTCTTGCTACCTCCCATCAAGGAGCTCTGTCTGCGTTGCAATGCACAGATGGCGCTCTTTCTCCCTGATCAGACTGTGAGTGGGGCAGGGACCAAGTCCTGTGCTTGTCCTCAGCAGCGTCTGTGCAGGCGCGGCCCAGAGGAGGCAGCCCTGCGGGCAGGGTGACTGGGTGGTGGGGTTTCCTGTGCCCGCCCCCCCTCACCGTGGCCTGTCTCTCCTGATCTCTTGGCAGCCTGGCGTGGGGCTCCTTTACCTGCTGCATGGCAGCCTCGGTCACCACGCTCAACTCCTACACCAAGACGGTCATTGAGTTCCGGCACAAGCGCAAGGTGTTTGAGCAGGGCTACCGGGAGGAGCCGACCTTCATAGACCCTGAGGCCATCAAGTACTTCCGGGAGAGGTCAGTGCACACAGGGGCACCTCTGGCCACCATTGGGAAACTGAGGCCCCAGCTGTGACCTGGAGCGAATGGTCAGACGGAGTGTTCTGGGGGCTGTGGAGTGGAAGGGGCAGGCAGGGTGAGGTGGTTTGGATTTCACTGTGTTGGAAATTCTGAGACATTTAATGTTTTGTGGGGCAGGAAGCCACCTTGGGCTTGTGATCAGACCATGGGAAGCCCAGGAAGAGGCAAGCCCGAGCATTTGCCATTTGCCCCAGGTTGCTTAAACAGCAATTTTTTTTTTTTAAAGTACCAAAACAAGACTTCCTTCTTGGGTTCTGTCATGGCACTGAGTGAAAAGAGGATCTGGCAGTCGGGTTGGTGACAGCCACAAGAAAGGATGGTCCCTGAAGGTCGGGGACTGCATCTGATCACCAGTCTTCAGAAATCAGACAGGAACAGAGAAGGTGGCAATAGATGGTGTTTAGATGGATGGACAGATGAATGGGTGGGTGGGTGGATAGATGGGAGGATGGATGGATGGATGGATGGATGGATGGATGGATAGGTGGATGAACAGGTGGATGGGTGAATGAATGGATGGATGGATGGATGGATGGATGGATGGATAGGTGGATGGATAAGTGAATGGATGGATAGGTGGTGGGTGGTGGGTGGATGGATGGATGGGTGGATGGATGATAGGTGGATGGATGGATGGATGGATAGGTGGGTGGATAAATGGATGGATGGGTGATGAATGGATGGATGGGTGGATGGATGATAGGTGGATGGATGGATAGATGGATGGATGGATAGTTGAGTGACTCTGTAAGTAGGTGAGTGAATGGATAGGTGGGTGAGAGGGTGGATGGATGGATGGATGGATAGTTGGATGTGTGGATGAGTAGCTAGGCAGAGGATGGGTGGGTGAGTGGATGGATGAATGGAGGGAAGGAAGGACGTGTGGAAGGACAGAGGTGGATGGATGTCAGGATTTCAGAAACTAGGGATACCTTGAGGCAGAACTCCTCCAAGACACTTTCTCAGAGGCCACTCAGCATCGGCTTCCTGAGACCTGGCGTGTCTGAGTCCAGTGCGCCTTCTGTCCCCGCCTGCTCTCCACTGCTCCCCTCCCAGCTCGGTAGGACAGCCACGACCATCCCCAGTGCACTGACACACCCCTCCTGGGCCGGGGGTGCCGCCCTCCTCGGCAGCTCTGCGCCCCCGGAGCACAGGCCCACGCCGTCTCTGCCTGTGCTGCCCTCAGGACTCCGTCTGCCCCAGGCCGCTCCACCAGTGGCAGCAGAGGCAGTGACCGAGCTGCTCCGACTCCCGTCCCTGCACACACGGCCTGACCCCTGGGTCCAAGAAGGGCAGATCTGGGTCTGGGGACCCTGCTCCCAGTGCTGGGGTTGGAACCCAGGGCCTTGGGCAAGCTAAGCACGTGCTTCACCACTGAGCCACACGCCCCTCCCATGGTGTCCCGTCTTCCTGAGAGAACAGCTGAGCCCGTGCCAGCACCGCGCCTGCCCAGCGCCAGGCCGTCTGGAGACATTTCAGCTCATCTCATGGCTGCCCCGTGCAGTAGGCACGACCGGGCCTATTTGACAGATGAGGAAAACTGAGGCTCAGAGAAGCGAAGACACTTACTTAAGATTGCACAGTGTGGGAAGAGGTCTGAGCACCAGGTCTCCATGCCTCTCTCCAAAATCAAAGACCTTCAGAGCTGGCAGTGTCCCCAGGCAGAAGAGGCAGAGCCAGGATCAAACCCGGGTTGCCACCTCTGTGTGCACACAGGCGCACTGGACGTATCTGCACCGTGCTCGTGAATGGCGGGCTGGGAGGGGCTTCTTAGTGCCCGGGCATGGGACTGTCACCTGCGGCACTCTCTGACCTGGAGTATGCTTTTTTCCACTGTGGGGGTCTCACCAGAGCTCAGGAGATGGATGCTCTGGGGGGTTGGAGGTAATTGCCGCGCGGAGCCCCTGGCCTCCCACCCTGGGGCTTGCTCTGCACTACCCCTCAGAGGCCCCCAGTGGGACTGAGCGGAACCCAGCAGGAGCCCCGTGTCCTGCCCTTCCCTGTCCAGTCCCCTCTCTCCCCTACCTGTCTTCCTGGGACCACCTCCCAAATGAACTACCTGTATCCAGATGCTGACCGCAGGGTCTCCTTCCCGGGCAGCTGAAGGAGACATACTTTAGGGGCAGGGAACTAAACAGGGCTGAGACTCTGACCAGCCAGTCAGAGTCTGAGGAGGAAGAGAGGGAGAGGCGGGGGCTGGGCAGCACGGAGGCGCTGGGTTCTCCATGAGGCACGTGGGAGAGTCTCAACCAGGGCAGCAGTGTGGGCATGGTGGGGGCCCAGGAACCCCTCTGACTGCTCTAAGCTTTCTCTCATTGGTGTCAAGGACCTCCTTTCTGCCCCTGGAATGTGCCAAGCTCATCCTGCCTCAGGGCCTTTTCACTTGCTGTCCTCTGCTTGGAATGCTCACCTGGGCTGGCACCCCAGCTCCCCTCGTCCAAGCCATGGAAGGCAGCGTGCCTGGATTTCCCAGGGCCCGGAGTAGGGGTGCATAAGTCCCCAGATGTCTACAGGTGTCCCATTGGTGCTGCAGTCTGTTGTCACCTTGGCTGCCTGCCACCTGGGGTGTCAGGGGGAAGCTGCGCTGGTCCTGCTGAGGAGCACCTCGGAGCTGTCCGTATCCACAGCCGTACCCACAGTAGGAAGCTGCTGTCCTCTGTGCCCCAGATCTGACGGTGCCCAGCAGCTCAGCCCGAGACGAAAGCTGTTCAGCATATGTGCAGGATATCGCTTTGCACATTCATAACTCGAACATTATGCAGAGGTTCATCAAATTTTATTTCCCTTCCCCTCTGAGGAGAACGTTTCAGCTTAGCTGGGCTGTTCTATTTTTTTCTTTCTCTCTCTCTCTCTCTCTTTTTTTTTTTTTTTTCCTGTCTTCTCTGCAAAATGCTTGGAGCACACAGGTCTCTGTGCAGGTTTGCAGGGGGGCTGCATAGCCGGCTGAAGGGCGGCGGTGGCCAGCGTGGCTGGCATCCCTGTAGCCACACCAAGGGACACGAGGAAAGGCGATCCACACCCCCTCCCCATGTATCCTACTCCCTGGGGGCAGAGGGTGCTATGGAAAGAGCGGGGCTGTGGAGTCCCTCTCCCTGGGTGCGTTTCCAGTTCTGTCCCTTTGCTGCTGCTGTGTGACTTGGAATAAGGTGCTGAGCCTCTCTGGGCCTGTTTCCTCTGGCCAGTGATGGGAGACTCCAGAACTCTCTGTCTCAGGAAGGCTTGTGATGTGCAAGACACGGTGCATGTGTGTGTGCATGTGTGTGTGTGAGAGAGGGAGAGGGAGAGGGGGAGAGAGAGAGAGCCTGTCCCTTCTGCCACTCATGCCCTTGGCTGGTGGCCGTCATCGAGTGAGGGGCCGCAGCTGGGGGAGTTCAGACGTGCTGCCGCCAGCCCCAGTCTGGCCCTTCTCTAAACACCTCAGATGGGACTCAGTCCGTTTCCACAGCATGTGTGTGAAATATTGCCCTTGTCCCCATTTTACAGATGCAAAATCGAGGCCCAGAGAGAGGACATGACTTATCCAAGGTCTCTCAGCTGGTAAGTGCAGACCTGGGATTTGGTCCCAGGCCACAGTCAGTGGCCACGCCGTGCAGGCACTTAGCACCCATCACTGGCCTCCGCCCAGCACGGAGGGGGCCTGGGCTCACCCGGAGTGGCAGGGGGCGTCCCAGGCCGGGGCCTCAGCAGAGGGGAGGCTGGGTCTGGCTGGCATGCTGTGCGGGGCACGAGGCTCCCTGCCCCCGTCCCCAGCAGCAGCAGGAAATGTGTGCATCCCACTCCATCCCCGTCTCTCTCACTGTCCTCCTGGGACCAGGGACAAGATGGTGGCCTTTGGAGTCGATGGACAGAGAGCTTGAGCTGCCCCTTCCTCAGGCCAGCCCTTGGCTGCACAAGGCCTGCTGGATTTTCCTCCAGGGGGGCCCGTCACGGGTACGCGGCACGTGGCAGATTATGGGTGGAGGAGGGGCCTTAGACGGCTGGTGTGTGGAAGGCAGGCGCGTGTGTGTGAGTGTGTGTGTGCGTGTGCGTGAGTGTGTGTGCGTGTGCGAGTGTGCGTGTGTGAGTGTGCATGTGTGAACGTTCATGGTTAGTGTGTGTGATTGTGTGTGTGTGTTAGTGTGCATGTGTGAGTGTGCATGTGTGTGTATGTGTGAGTGTGCATGTGTGTGTGAGTGTGAGTGCACATGCACATGTGGAGGGGCTGATGTGCACACGTATGGGCTTTGCGGGTGGGGACAGCCCACAACCCCGACTCTGAGCAGGCTGGCCAGTCTTAACTCTGAGCAACATCTGGTATTAAACTGTCCCCACGTCACCCTGCCTGTTGTCCCCAAGGACAGCCTCTTAATAGGGCCTCCGGAGGGGAGGCTGGGCGTGCCGAGTGAGAGGTGAACGTCTGCAGAGCGGCTGTCCTGAGCACCTAGTGTTCAGACCTGGGTCAGCAGTGGGCGTGGGAGAGGCCTGCTGGGCTGGACCCTGAGGCCGTGAGCCGGCTGAGCGAGCGCCCCGCCTCGCTGGGGAACCGGCAGCATGGGCAGCGAGGGGCCGGGCCTCCTGAAGGGCAGCCCACTCGGGGTGCCCCGCTCCCTGCCTGCCATCGCATCCCGGCTCTGTGGAATGCGCCCAGAGGCAGACCCGAGTCAGCAGCGAGTCCCCGGCCAGTGCTTCCCCCTCGGAAGTCATTTTTCCTGCCTGGAAAATGGCCTAATGCCTCCCTTGCAGCTTGGTTGTAAGGATCCCGGGACAGAATGTGACTGAATTTGGCACGAAGTCAGGGGTCTCCTCTCTCCCTGATTCCCCTCAGAGACCCCACTCTGGACAGGACAAATGACACTCCCTGCCTGAGAAGAGGCCTCTGGCATGGTGCCAATTGGCAGCCCTTGGAGAATCCTGCCTGAAGATGTTCTTTCTTTGCCGCTATGGTGGTTTTAAAATGCTTACATGTTTGGCTAAGTTTTAAAAATCAGGAGATTTCATTTTTTAAATTGAGGGGTTTGGCTTCTCATGAAAAAGCAGAGGATCTGGCCAGACTGGCTTCCTGTTCCTGTTTGGCAACAATGGACTGAGTTTGCAGCCCCCTGTGCACCGCTTAGTGAGCACAGCAAAGTGTCGGTGGGTGCCATTATGGAATCTTCTGGAGGTGACTCCAAGCAGAGGCGTCAGTCCTGCTCTGGGGTGAGGTCGAGGACAGAAAAGGCTTGATACCAGAGATCCTTGAGCCACGTTGTCCAAAACCCCGGAATCACTCACGAGACAGACCCGGGGCGAGGGAGGGTGGGCATTTTAGACACAGAATGACGTGCGCGAAGGCCGGAAGGGGCCAGTGAACTAAGCAGGTTCAGGAGCGTCCCCGCAGCTGGGGGACTGGAGAGCAAGGTGGGGCGTGGGGCGGGCCTCGTCTTCCCCTGCCCTCCCCGTTTCTCCTTCTCTGTCACTGGGGTGAATCGAGAGCACAGAAGCCGCCCCAGCCCCGGGCCTCGCGCCCGCCCTGGCTAAGCCGGCCCTCCCTGTCCTGGGCACCCAGAGCAGGCATGTGGCCCCCACGCGCAGGCTGCAGGCTTGTCTCGAGTCCCCATCCCCTCTCGCCTCGCCGCCCGCGGCCACCTGGCGTCCACCCCTCAGGCCGCCGCCGCTCTCGGCAGCCCCAGGCGACACAGCCTCGCTCCCTCTTTCCTGGGCTCCCGCCCGGCCGCCCCTCCCGGTCTGAGCACGGGTCCCTTGCCGGTCCCCGTGCGTCCCCCCACCCCTCTGTGTGTCAGGCTTGGCCCCCAGGGATGCGGCCAGCCCCGCTGCCTCCTCCAGCGTCCTCCTGCGTGGCCCTCCTGTGTGGCTGCAGGCCCCACATTCCGAGCCCAGTCCTCGCCGCCCAGGGCCACATCCAGCTGACCTCTCGGCACTGCACCTGGGCTCTCGGTCACCTGACGTCCACAGTCCAGGCCACGCGTGACACTTGACCCTGCCAGACGCACCTCTCTGCAGCGGCCCAGCCATCTGCGAGTCAGGAGCTGCGTGTCCCCGTGGGCCTGCTCCTCTGGGGACGGGGTGCCTTCTCCCCCAGTGACACTGGCCCCCCTTCACCCTGGGTTCACTCTGTTCAGTGACCTGCCCCCAACCAAGGTCCAAAGGTACAAGAGGGAAAATTCCAGAAAAAGCAGTCCCGCCTCTTCCCGTAGCTTTGTTGCCTCTGTCGACCGCTGTTCATTTTAGGGTGAGATCCGTGGTCGGTCAGTTGTTGGGTCTAATGGATAAGTTAAAATCGGGAGATCCTTCCATAGGCCTCACACGGCCCGGGGTCTCGGGCATCCACTGGGGGTCTCGGACCGACTCCCCACAGAGCAGGACCCCTGCAGCTCTCCTCTGTCCCTGCGCCCGCCCGCCCGGTCCAGTGCTCTCACCCGGGCGGCCCAGCAGCCTCCTGGGTGGTCTTTGCCTCGGTCCCTTTGCCTCTGGCCTGTCCTCCCAGCAGCCCTGGGGCCAGGGTCCCGCACCGCCCTGTCTGGAGTACTGCGTCCTCCCCGCGGCCCCAGACGGCCCACCTCCTCGTCTGGACTCTCCTGCCTCCGTGGCTCTGACCTGCTCGTCCCCGTCCCTTTCCTCACGCTCTGCTGCCAAGTTGAGCAGCGCCACCTCAGGTGCCCCCCACCAGTGACTTTGCCCACCCGCGCTGCTTCCTCGTGTCCAGCTTGGGCTGTGGAAGGGGCTGCTGGCCGCACACGGAGCCTAGAGGGCTTCGCACTGCCAGGGGTGGTGTGGGGCTGGCAGTGTGGGTACCTCTAACCCCGACCTCCTGGTGGCAGCAGGCGAGCCATCGCCACCAGGAGTTTACGTCTGAGGGTCTCGTTATTGTTTCTTTTTTTTTTTTTTTTGGTACAGGGACTGAACCCAGGGGCACTTTTACACTGAGCCACGTCCCCAGCCCTTTTTAATATTGTGTTTAGAGACAGGGTCTTGCTGAATTTCTTAGGGCCTCACTAAGTTGCCGAGGCTGGCTTTGAACCTGCGGCCCTCCTGCCTCTGCCTCCAGAGCCACTGGGATGACAGGCGTGCGCCACCACGCCGGGCAGGGACCTCTTTGTTAAACCCAATAGTGTTGAAATGGGAACGTGTAAACCCCCCTCAGAGATCAGGCGGGGCATCACACTGGACAGCTTTATGTTCTCCGTTACTTTCCAAATGCTTTGCATCGAGATGGTGTCACACACACACACACACACACACACACACACACACACACACACACGCAGGAAAAGGAAAAAGAAAGAATCTTTTTAAAAACCCATTTATTTCCCCCTGTGTTGGAATGGTCCTTTTGATGGGATATTATGGAATCTTAATTTACTACCTGTGGTCATTTATTTGCCAAAATTCCTTTTACTTCCATTCTTCATTCCGTTGCAAATTGATCGTTTAAAGATCGATGTGTTCTTTGTCCTCCGCGACTGTTTCCTGGACCTGCAGCCCAGGCGGCTCCTCCTCAGCCCCTCTCCCGCTGTGGCCGCCTGCCTGTTATTTTGCAGCCCTCGCCCTGGGGTGCTGGCTCGGGCTCTGGACGCCCTGTTTGTGCCTGGGAGCAGCGAGGCACCCAGGACGCGCCGGTGGCTCAGGGAAGACTGTGGCCCCTTGAGGGACTTGCAGGGCAGCTGGGTGACCAGCACTGACCGGAGGAAGGTGGAAAGCACAGGTGGGTCCTGCGTAGTGGGAGGCGCGTCTGGACGGAAGGGGTGCTCCTGGACTTGCGCCTGTGCTTTAATGCCAGCTGGCCGGAGGCCGGCGCACCGGAGAGTCGCTGGGAGATCTCACGCCCAGACCACTCCTGCGGGCTCCCCCGTGATGCCTGTTTGCCTTGAGGACTGTGGGACAAGACCCGGGCCAGCGGCCTGGGCCTCACCTGGGAGTCTGGTGGTCGGAATCTCGGCCCCACCCCAGGCCCGTGACCCGGAATCTGCATATTAACAGGCTCCCCGGGTGATCTTTGGGCACCTTGAAATTTGGGAAGCGCTGGGCTGGAGGACAGAGCGATGCTGCCCAGGTCAGGGGGTCAGGAGGTGGATGTGGCCAGCAGATGCCAGCCGGCAAAGGAGGCCTCTGCAGACCAGAGCTACCAAAGTGTGGTCCCTGGACCGAGGCCCGTCTGCAGAGGCCCGGGGACAGCCGGGTGCCAGCCAGGGTGGGAGCGTTTACCCCACGAAGTCCAGAAGCACCGAGAATTGGGCTCCTTTCTGCTCTCAGAGAGCCAGGTGTCGGCCTTTGCCAGCACACCACTAGGCTCTGGGCGAGGGGTGAATCTGAGCCTCGGCTTTCACGTCTGTGAAATGGGATGATGCTGTTGGCATCCGAGCAGGTAGCGTCAGCGTCACCATCCCTGGGCTCATTCGCCTCCTGACACACTCGGCTTCTGCTCTGTGCTGTGCCAAGTCTGGCAGAGACACCTTCTCTGTGTTACTTGAGGTACTTTGCCGAGCACCATGTGGGACCCTGGAGACAGAGACAGACTCCATCTTTCTCTCTGAATTGAAAGGTGTTGGGGAGACGTACACTGAGCAAGCTTAAAAACCATTAAGTAGGTGACACGTTGAGCCCTTCCCATGTGCCCTGGGTCTCAGACCCAGGTGGTGGCACTGGTGGTCATTACTATTGACATTATGCCCACCACTCACTGAGCACATAAGAAAAAAGATCCGCAGCGCACACCTGTAATCCCAGAGACTCTGGAGGCTGAGGCAGGAGGATTGCAAGTTGGAGGCTGGCCTCAGCAATTTAGTGAGGCCCTAAGCAACTTAGCAAGTCTGTCTCAAAATTAGAACTGAAAAGGACTGGGGGTGTGGCTCAGTGGTAAAGTGCCCGTAGGCTCAACCCCTGGTGCCAAAAAGGAAGGAAGAAAACATTCAGTGTGGCCTGAGTTACAGTGACGGCCAGTGGGTCGCAGAGCTGAGCTCGGCCACAGCTCCCCGTGATCCAGCGGTGATGCTGAGCACAGAAAGGCGCAGGTCGGAGCCCAGCTCAGCTTCCTCTGTGAGGAGGGAGGCCCCATGGTCTCCAGGTGCTGGAGGGCCGCTCTTCCTCCTCCAGGCCCTGCTGTCCCTAGACAGTGGTTCCCAGCCCGACTACGTCCCCACCTCCGGGGGACTTCAACGCTCCCCACTGGTGACCTCCTGGTGGACAGCCGCAGGGCCAGCCAGGGGTTAAACACAGTCTGTCGCAGGCCAAATCCCTCCTGCCACCTGCTGCTGCAAATGAGCAGCTGACAGACAACCGCACCCGTCACCTGTCATCTGTGGCTTAGGGCGGCAGGGACAGAGCCGAGTAGCTGTTTACCGTTTGGCCTTCACAGGTAGCGCTGGCCAGCCCTCCCGCTGGCTGGACTCCCCGCCCCAGCTGTGCAGCGCCCGTAGCGGGATTGCACGTGTGTAAATCAAGCTGACTTCTCGGGAGCAGGGGCCCCGCGGGGTCATGGGCCTGTAGGTGCCCACTGACTGGCATGTGTGGCTGGATATACTGACCATGGAGTGGGCGGCTTCTTGGCAGCAAGATAGGGGTGGCCAGGGAGGGCGGGGACCGTGCCAGGCAGACCTGCTCCCTCCCAGACCCCGACCCCGGCTCTCTGGGTCCCTTTCCCAGGCCTGAGGCTCCTGGTGGAGCCAGGCAGAGGCCACATGGGCCACCTGGAGACCTGGAGCCAGTGACTCGTAAGAGACCAGCAGAACCTGGAGCCTGGGCCCCAGGTGGAGGCTGAGAGGCCAGAGGCGGCCCGGCAGGTGGGGCTGTCACGGTCCAGCATCCAATCCGCCTGCAGCCTGGTGATGGCTGGTTAGTGGGGCCTCACCACCCAGCCGGACCCACACGATGGGCGAACGAGACGTCTGGTCGCGGGGTCTTGAATCAAACACAGCTATGGGGAGCAGAGACGGCGGTCTGCGCGGACAGACCTGCAAAGATTTGGAAGTTTCTGGGTAAATAAAAATATGGGATGCACGGTCGTGCGTGCAGTTCGGGCTCTGTGGGTGAAAGGAGAAGCACGGGTTCTCGAAGGCAGGCGGGCCCACGCCGGGGCGTGCAGGGGGCTCAGCTCTTGCGAAGCTGGAGGGGTTTTTTTTTTTTTTTTTTTTTTTTTTTTCACAAGCTTGCGTTACCTGGAAAATAACACGTGCTCACATTCAAAGACAAAAACTGAGGGCTGGGGTCGTAGCTCAGGGGCAGAGCGCCTGCCTAGCCTGTGTGAGGCACTGGGTTGGATCCTCAGCGCCATGTAAAAATGAATTAAGTAAAGGTCCATCAACAACCAATAGACATAACGAGAGGGCATCTGCCCTTTACCAACCTGAAATCTGCTTTCCTAAGGCATCGACAAAGGCGTTCTGCCATCTGGGACCCCCAGGCCACAGAACAGGAACTGTGCTCCTATCGTCCCGGGGAAGCCCCGGCTGGTCCCTGGGAGCCCGCAGGGTGGGCAGTCTTTCCTTTCCCACAGCCTCTGGTGCAAGCTGCACAGAGCGGGTCTAGAGAAGGAGCGGTGAGCGATGGTCTTAGGGGGCCACAGGCCCAGTGTGTGTGCTTCCCTCCTGCTCAGGATGCTTCCGCATCCCTTGCTGGTCATTCACCACCGTCCCGCATCCTCCAGCCCAAGCCTCTGGCTCTGCAGCCAGGAACCAGAGGTGATGGGGACACCAGAGAACAGAGCCAGGCTCTGCTGTGGAAAGCAGGGTGACGACCTTGCATGAGTAAAAGAAGAGAGCAGCTGAGAAAAGGGGAGGACGGAGAAAAGGGAGGGTCTGGGATGCAGGGAAAGAGGCCGGGGGCAGAGGGCTTCGGGGCCGCTGCGAGGTCAGGGGTGAAGGGGTGGGTGGTGGAGGGAAGATGGGCAGAGGCAGAAATGTCTGGAACTGTGTCTCCCCAGGGGACTAGACTGCGCTGCTACAAATACGATGCAGGTCCAGACAGATGGCCATGCCCACGGTGGGGAGGAGGCGGGCCTTCTTTATGTGTAGAATTGCCTTTGGGAAGTACTTTAACTTAGTTAAGGAATATTACACAGCTAAGAAAAGGCCACTGACCCCCAACATCTTGTGGACATGGGCGTATCATTTTGAAAGCAAACTCCTGTAATATGTCCTACGCATATTTTATGAGTATGATTATTTGTGCATAGTTGAGCATCCTCTGTCTGTGAGAACAGTGGGTTTGCCTCCCTGTCCTGCCTCCTGTCACCTCCAGAGGCCTCTGTTTCTTCATCAGTGAAATGGAAGCCGTGACACCCGTGCAGACCCGTGGGCAGATCGTGGAAAAGTCACCGTGCAGAATGTCGTCCAGGAGGGAGGCTGCGCCTTCTCAGCCCAGCCTGTTCTTTCTTACACAGTCTCTCTCTTCCTCTCCAGGATCGAGAAGGGGGACGGGAGCGAGGAGGAGGACTTCCGCTTGGACTGCCACCACGAGAGATACCCCACCCGTGAGTGCGCCCCCTGCTGGCAGCGGCTGCGCAGGTCGGGGCGCCCTGGAGATGGGCGGGGCCACCCCGGGCCCCTGCGTCTCCCCGGCCGCGCTACAGATGGGGACATGGGGCTGGCGTCCACCCCTCGCAGGGGAACTGGGATGCCGAGAAGAGGAGAGTGGTGGGGCGGAGGACAGGCCTGGGCAGCGTAGCCACGGCAGGGAAGTGACGGGTCGGGTCCGTCCACCCTGCCCTGTAAAGGGGCTCCTCAGCCGGATCTCATATCCCCACAGGTGGCTCATCCACATTTAGCAGGAAAGGAATTTAAGGCTCAGAGAGCTGGAGTGACTAGCTCAAGGTCACGCAGCATAGCTAGAGCGCCCTGCCCACTCATCTCAGATCTTTCAGGGTGTTCCCGCGACTTCCATCTGTACAGGTCTCTGAACCTGGGGGCTTCCTCACTCTGCCCACTGATGGCTGGAAGTGCCCGCTCCCTGGCCCTAGGGTGGGAACCCCGGAGGCCTGGGGTTTCGGTGGGAGGAAGTCTGCGCGTGGGGCTGAGGAGCCCTCTGTGTCCCGGCCTCCCCTGGGCCTCGCTGCCTGGTTTCCCGGTACTGCCTTCACCTATGGCCGGCACCAGTTTCCTGCCTCTGGGGATCCAAGCCAGGAAAGCAGAGTGCTAACCACAGGGCCGTTGGGCTCCAAGGGCTGCGTCCTGGAGGGCGAGCCAGCCAGGGAGGAGGTGTCAGGTGTGAGCTTGGGAGGAAGCCGGCCGCGAGGCTCGGAGAGGAGGCACAGAACCCTCCCTGGGTCATGCCACGTCTGGCTGGGTGGGGGCCTCCTGGGAGGAGGGACAGAGAAGGCTGGCCGCGCTTCTGCAGGGACCACAGAGAGGCACCCACTGGAGCGCAGCTGGCTGCAGGCTGGGAGCCCCGGCCCAGTATTGCTGCCGCCGCCGTCACACCTGGGGTACCAGGTGGCGGGAACGTGGCAGTGGAGAGCGGAGCAGGCGGGTCCAGTGACTCTGGGCTGGGAGGGTTTTCAGACGCGTTTGCCTTGGTTCCCCTGAAGCAGCGCCTGAGACGGGCCCTTCAGGCCCCGCGGGGGCAGAGACGCCTCCCGGGGGGCAGGAGCAGGTGCAGAGCCGCCCCGCGTGACAGGAGCTCTCTGGGCCATGGTGGAGGGCAGCTGGTGCTGTGACCTCGGGCACCTCCGACTCAGGACGGGCTCTGCGTGCAGAGGGAGAGGCTGGCCCCCTGGCCAGGGGCACGAGCTCGGCGCCAGCTCGGCTGCGGTGCCAGCAGGGCCGGGGAGCCCCGGCTCTGCCACAGCAGTCATGGGCATTAGTGCCAGGCCCAAGGAGGCTGTGGGCTTCGGGGCAGCAGGAGGGACCGCGAGGCCCTGCAGGGCTGGGGGTCCTTGGGGGCTGGCAGCAGGAGGGTGGTGCAGAAGGCAGCCAGCTGACCCAGCTCCTGGTGGGGGAGCCTCAGGCACCCCAGTCCCACTGCCCAGCGTGCCTTCGGTGGCCTCCCCCAGGAGGTGCCGCGGATGCTACACCAAGTGACAAGGAGGAGCCCTGTCTGTCGCAGGGCTGGCCTGCGGGTGTGGAGGCCACCCACTCCGTCATTTATTCAGAGAGGCGTCTCTGGGCCCTGGGAACACGGGTCCTGGACCCTGGTGAGTCCCCTGCTCTGTAGTGGGGCCAGAGCCGTCACCGGTCAGTACACAGGGCGCGGTGCCCACGCGCTCAGGGTGGGGGCTGGGGACAGCAGCCGGGGGCAGGGAGGACGCGTACAGGGCAGGAGCCATGGCTCGGTGCTGGCCCGGATGGATGTGAAGCTGGCCCACGAGGACCGGGTGCCCCAGGACTGACCAGGATGTTCTGAGGACGCCGCATTTCCTCCGCTCACTTCGCCCCGCGCGCAGCCCCCTTTCACAGGGACTCGGAGGCCCAGGAGCTCCGACTGTGGCTCCTCCAGCATTGCGCACCCAGCGAGGGTGGCACTGCAGAGTCCCCGGCCCCGAGGGTGGGCCGCCGTGCCAGGCGGCGACTGCACCTGTGGGCAGACCTGGCCCAGGCCGCCCGAGCGCGTGGCCTCGAGAAGCCGCCCTCAGGCCGCCCTCAGGCCCCCCGGGGAATGACGCCCCCCAGGATTCGGCCTCCCAGCTGCTGGTGGGCTTTCTGCCGGGAAGACGCCTTGGAAGTGCCTGGCGGGTTCTGCGATGCTCTCGCCTGGAGCAGCCACGGGACCCCGCGAGGGACAGGAGGCGTGTGGGAGCGTCAGGAGACAGCGCGCAGCCTCCTGCTCCCGGCCTAGCCTCACTGCCTCCCGAGTCCCCTGTCGCGTCTCACTGGCACCTGCTTCCTGTTCTCTTCCCGGATGCCCTCCCTCTGAACTGTGTGTGGCTCACGTCATCTCATCTTTGAATCTCGGCTGAAAGAGAGAAGTGCCTGCGGAAGACACCTCTCTCGACATGGCGGTTCCATAAGCTTCGGGTTATCTGTGGCGCCCCACGTTGCTTCCACCATCCCCCCTCGGGTTCCTGTGATATGGATTCTGCCACATTTTTCCCCCCGTGGAAAGATTTTGCTCTTGAAACCTGCCTTTGGGGCTTCCCAGCGCCACCAGCGAGCTCAGGAGCACATCGGACGTGACATTTGATGGAAGAGACACTGCCGTATGGTCCAGGCGTCTGCGTCTTCCTTTCCAGGGCGACGGGGGTTTGCAGCTGATTGCGGCTGTCAAGTTCAATGCCTGAGACAAGCTTCTGGCTTTTCCAGGTGTGTCTGTAAGGCTGGGCTCGGCAAGAGGCCGCCACGCGCCAGGCACAGAGGTGGCTTCTGGGAGTTCCGTCTAGACGGGTCTTAGCCACTGCTGCCCTCGAATTAGCAGAGGGCATTTCAAGGAAGACTTTTTCCGGGCCCAGAGCAACTTGGCATTTTTATTAGATCAAAAGCAAATCCAGTGGAGTGCCACTCGCATGCCTCCTTTATTAAAACGGAAACAGACGGGATTTCTGAAATAAATATCAATGCCAATTATCTGGGAGCGCAGATGGGCGCCCGTCTTGAAGAGATCTGAGACCCAGCGCTGGGGGTCCAGGGACTCACGCCAACGTGAGCATCAGATCCCACGGGGGACTCGCCAGGCAGTGGCCCCCCTGAGCTCCCGTCAGGAGGTCTGAGCTGGACCTGGCTGGGACCTGGGTTCTGCATCCTGCCTGATGCCCATGCCGCGGGTCCCTGCGTCAGATTCAGAATCGTCCTCGGCCCACCCGCCGGGGCCCTCGGGAGCGACTGCCAGGAGCAGAGCTGCTCCTTGACACTTGCTTGGTCTGCAGCAACTTCTAGGTGGAAATAGCCACTTCTGGGGCCGACGTCCCTCCGAGCCAAACCTCAAGGGCCCGCACTGGACCTATGCCCCAGCCCCTCCTTGCTCCTGCAGCCTCCCGGGTGGGCATGGATGGGCATGGATGAGCATGGGCGCTGGCCAGCCCTGGAGAAGGCTCGGGCGCAGGCCGTCCTCAGCATCCTCTCCCTGCCGCCTTGTCTGTCACTCGTCCCCCTCTGAACCCACCCTCACTAACCCCAGCTTCTCTGGTCTCTGCCTGCGGGAGCGGGAGCACCCAGGACAGGGCCTGTGCCGCCACATGCTCCGCGGCAGCCCCTCATCCAGCACCTGTAGGTCACCCGTCCTCCTGGGGAGGTCTGCGCTGTGAGCAGCCACATGGTCCAGGAGCCCCTCGGACTCCACGCGACGCCCCGCGCCCTCCTCCTGTACGCACCCCTCTGTGTCCAAGGCGGGGTACCCCATCCTGCCTATTGCTAAGAAACTCGTGGGGCCGGTGGTAAACATAGATCTTCCTGGAAAGTCTTCGTGTGGGACGGCCTGGGACCCGAGTCAGGCAGACACGGCGAGACCCGAGGCCCCGGGGAGTCCTGTGCTCCTGGGTCCGTGGGCTCCCAGCAGCCTTCGCGGCTGAAGCCCTCGCCCGTCTCCTCCCCGCAGGCCCTGTTTTCCGGCCGGGCTTCCCTTGCCTGCCTCAACCTGGGTATTGCGGGCCTCTCCACACCTCCTGGGTACCGCGCAGGCCGGCTGAGAATCCTCCGCACACGCTGCCTCTGGAGCCCGAGGTGACCTGACCCTCCCTCCCTCAGGCAGCGGAGTCAGGGGCTTCCGCAGATGCTTGCTTTGCAAGTCTAACTCAAGAGCCCAGGACTGGCCACCGGCCCCTCCTGCCCTGAGCTGGGGCGTCCTCCTCTCCTCCCCGTCCTGGGCCCTGGCGTCTGTGATTACGACAGAGGCTCCGAGCCAGCCCTTGGAGGGAGTCTGCCCTATTCTGACCCCAACAGCAGACCTCACCTCTGGGCCTCAGTGTCCCTGTCTATAAAGGGCGTGGCAGCAGGCCACTGTCTCACAAGATGGAACCAGCCAGGGTTCACGCGCACAGCCACAGGCCCCAGGCCTGGGCAGCAACGGCAGGTGGGTCTGTCCCCCTCGCTCCACCGCAGCTCCCAGAGGACAGACGGTGTGTCACTTGGTTCTAGAGACCCCGTGCCCAACGTGGAGGAACTCCAAGTCATCAGTGGCTCTCAGGAGAGGTGGCAGGTCAAGAAGACTCCGCCCCATCCCAGATTTGAGAAAGAGACAAAGGACCCGAAACAAGGAGTCCCCAGAGGACAGACTCCAGTCAAGGGAAGGCGGGGTCCCCACTCAATCTG
This sequence comes from Sciurus vulgaris, assembly GCF_902686455.1. Lineage (NCBI taxonomy): Eukaryota > Metazoa > Chordata > Mammalia > Rodentia > Sciuridae > Sciurus > Sciurus vulgaris. The sequence continues at coordinate 20,817,674 of NC_136479.1, read as the reverse complement.
CTAGACCCGCTACCCGCTAGGCCCCCCGGGTAGACCAGAAGACCCGACCTTCCCTCTCACACAGACTGCCAGCAAACCCGCTGTCCATCCTGTTCAAGGCTGGGCAGCCGACGGCCAGCTCTGGCCGGGCCACGGGTACCAGAGGGGCTCTCAGCACCTCAGACGGCAGTGGGCCAGCTGCAGAGGGCACTTCCTGCCCAGGGACTGGCTACCCTGTGCCCCTCAAGGTCGATGAATCCATTTTGGAATAGGAGATGTGATTTAATTCAATTCAGCGGAGCCTGGAGCGGATCCCCAGGTCCTGGTTCCCTGGCGAGGCTGCAGGAAGTGGCTTTCCTCTCAAGGATCGGTCTGCCAGGACCAGAGGGAGCCGACGTTTCACCCACCCGTTTGGACATCTGGATTAGAAAGGACGAGAAATCGCCTCTTCTGGGAAAGTGCTGTCATTGAACCCCACCCTATTCCAGGGCTGGCATTTGGTTATTTTCATGTCCATCAGTATCTGAGACCAGATGGGAGGGCCTTCCATGCCGGGGCCTGCTGGGCCCTTTCCTTCCTTTGTATCTCACATGTGTTTGCAGGCTCAGAGAGGTGAAGCCCTTTGTCAGAAATCACACAGCTTAAAAAATTTACACTGCTTGTAAGTGTGTGGAGCCTGCACTATTAAACCCTTCCCAAAGGTGGAGGGCTTTATCATGTTCAGAATTTCAGAGCAGGAAGGGCGGACAGGGACCCCACAAGCTTAGCATCACCCCACCCTCTTCCATGGTGGCTTTTGTCAAAACATCAGCTCAGGCTGCGCTCTGGGCCAGGCCACATGCTGGGCCCCAAGGGCTCCAGGAAGAAGCAGACCCTCCTCCCTGCTCACATAGAGGTCCCCATCCTTGGGTGACCTGGGGGAGCCACACCAACTGGCTATCACAACACAAAGTGACAAACACTGGGATCGAGGACACAGGACAGAGTCCAAGGGACAAAGCCAGAGATCTCAAAATGTCCTCCAAGGGCTGAGTTCTACCTGAGAGATGCTACCGGGCCCATGGAAGGCTGGAAATATTTAGAGTCTGAATTGCTACCACTTAAAGGCCATGGAGTCTTCTGAAATCCAGATTTTAAGTGTCTCTGGGCCTCTTGGAGGATTGAGCTCCCCACCCTGGGCTGACACTGGCTGGAGAGGAGGAGGCTGCCTCTGACCTCTCCACCCATTCCCGTGGCTTACTTTGGACCAGAAGTTTTGAGTTGGGATTCCCCAGCCCACAGCACAGGCCTCTTCTCTGACACGCCCCAAAGCAAAGGGACTGGGGGGAAGGGAAGTGGGTGGGGTCCTGGTGCACTGGCTCTGACTCCTGAGCCCTTCCTGGAGGCCAGAGAAGAGGAGGAGAGCCCTGGTGCTCAGTGACCTGGCCTGTGGACCCAGGGACAGAGTCCTGTTTTAACTCAAGGAAGCACAAGGACCCTGACTTCTCCTTTTCCTTAAAAAGTACACCGCTGGGGGCCGTGGTGGACGCCTGTGATCCCAGCAATGTGGGAGGCTGAGGCTGGAGGATCTCAAGTTTGAGGCCAGCCTCAGCAACTTAGCAAGACCCTAAGCAACACAGAGAGACCCTGTGTCAAAATAAAGACTAAAAAGGGCCGAGGATGTGGCTCAGTGGTTCAGTGCCCCTGGGTTCAATTCCCAGTACCTCCCCCTGAAAAGATCACCGTCTCTGTTCCAGTAAGCTCTCCGCGGTTGTCAGTGGCAGCTACAATCACTTCTAAATACTCATTTGGCAAAACAATCAAACCTCTCCATGCACCAAATATTTGCTTCTCAATTAAAAGAAAAAAAAAAAAAAATCCCAAACACCTTTATCTTGGCAGCAAGCACTTCCAAAAAACCTGGACTGTTTCGGTAGCTGGGGCCAAAACAAATGCCCCCCCAACACACACAAGGCCAAATGGTTCCAGAATATGCAGACAGATTTGCAGAACAGTAACATTGAAGAATATTGAAACCAGGAGAGGCGATCAGCCGAAGCAAGGGGTGCCCCTTGCCACCAACAGCCTCGACCTCGCCTGCCCCCGGACTTGGCCACCGCGAAGAGCCTCCCAGCCATGGTGCTGCTCTGCATTGGGGTCGAGCAACGAGCCCCTGTCCCTGAAGGTAAGCAGGCCAGAGCTGGGCTCCGCCAGGATTCCCACCTCGGTGGGTTTTCCACAAGAGCCTGCGAGAAGTGTCGCCAGTGTGTGTGCGCGAGCCCTAGAGTGTGGGGCGGGGAGCAGTGACCTGGGACACGCTCCTCTGAACGCTCAAGGTTGGAATAGGGAGGAGTGAGTCCAGCCCAGCCCCAGGGCAGCTGGGGACCTGCCCCACGGGCCTCAGCTCTCCCTTCGGTGAAGTGGGCAGACGCCCCCTCAGGCCAGCTGTGGGACTCGGGTGCAGAAGTGCCACTGCCCGGTTGCCCCGTGTCCTTCTTCTGCCCCCGCCGCGCCCCCAGCCCGTGGTTCTTCACGGGGTCTGTCATCGCTCTCCGGGGCTCAGAGTCTCAGGGGCGCGGGGGAGAAGGCATGATCTCAGGCGTGACTCAGATGATGAGGGACAGGACGTCAGGGCGGGCTCTCCGCAGGGCCAATGGGCGGGGTCTTGGGGGTTCTGTGGGCCAGGAGGCGCCAGGGCGTTGTAGGCGGGCCCTGGCCGGAGGGGCGTGGCCCTGGCGGGAGGGGCGTGGCCCTTGCTGGACTGGGTGAGGCCCTGGCCTGTTGGGGGCACTCAGGGAAGAGGCTGCTTTTCTAGGACTTAGGAAGACTCGGGAGGGGGCCAGCTGGACGGAGCGCCTGCCTTTGTCCAGGCCTTTAGGAGCCGGAAGCCAGGGCAGGCAGGCGGGCACACGGTGGCTGCTCAGCATCAGCTTGGGTACGGCCCACCCACGCTCAGGTCCCTGGGGCCGCGGACTCTTACGCTCCTGCTCCTGACCATCCATGGCTTCTGGACACGTCTGGGCCCCGGGAGCTCAGAGGAGGGTGGGCAGGAAGGAGGAGAGGTGGTCACCACGGCTGGGCTGGGTGGGCAGACAGGCGGGCTGGTGGGCGTGGTAAAGGGCAGGAGGGGAGGTGGGAGCAGCCCCTGGGCGGGGGTGGGTGATGGGGTGGGTGATCTGCCACGTGGGCACCACGGTAGACTGTTGGGGCCGAGCCACTGAGCTGGGGTTGGAGCTGGAGTTGGAGCCAGGGCAGTGGGTGGCTGGGGGCCGCTGTGTGGTCCTGGGTGGAGGGAGGATGGGTGGGTGCCAGTGGCGGTATCCTGGGTGGCAGGCCAGGTGGACAGCAGTGGTTTTGGGGACTGCAGATGACTCGTGGGGAGATGAGCAGGTGATGGGCAGGTGCGTGCCTGGGTGGGTGACAGGCAGGTGTATGTCCAGGTGGGTGATGGGCAGGTGTGTGTCCAGGCGGGTGACGGGCAGGCGGGTGTCTGGGTTGGGGGGCTGATGGGTGACGGGTGGCTGGGCCCGTGCTGGAGTAACGGAGCAGGAGGCCTGGGTGATGGGCCGGGCGGCGGGGGCACAGGGGACAGGCAAAGCCGTGGCAGGCATCTGGCACTGACCTCCCTTTCTCCTGCAGGACACCAGCCACACCTGGGGGACGCCTGGCCCCGGAGCACAGCACAGGAGGCGCCAGAGTTGAACCGCCAGTGTTGGGTCCTGGGACACTGGGTGTGACCGAGACCCAGCCCAGCCCTGGCCGCACGCGTCACTGGAACCACCCCTCCCACCACTGGTCTGGTGCCCCAGAGGCCCGTGGACTGGGCCCAGCGTGGAGGCGAAGCCAGGCCTCCTGCCACCTGGCCTGGGGCTCCGGCCCTGGGAGTTGGGCTGCGTGGGCCCAGGGCTGCCGGCCACAGACAGACAGGACAGCAGCTCTGGACTCCTGCCGCCACATGCAGAGCCCTGCAGGCCACTGGCCACTGAGTGCTGGACACCCACGACCAGCCAGGAAGCTGAGGAGGTGCCCGGAGGGCGGAGCCCTGTGGGGCGGGGCTGACGGTCGGGGCAGCGGCTGGCACCGCGGGGGTCACCCAGCAGGCACACAGCAGGAGCTCAATAAATGCTGTTGAACCGTCTCCTTGTGGCGAGTGGAGGCCGCTCCCTGGCTCGGATGTCCTGTCACAGTCCCGCCGAGGGCTGGGTCACTCTGGGGAGCCTGGAGGGAGAGCCAGGTGCGCTGAGGCCAGGGGCCTGGGGCAGGTGGGGACACAGCTGGCAGGGCCACCTCGGGCTCCAGGGGGACAGAGGTGGCCCTGAGCCGGGAGGCAAAGCCACGCTGCTCCAGGAGCCTGGCCATGTCACGGCCTGGCCCTCCGTCCTACGGACCCCGATCCTCCTCATCAGGATGACAGCTCAGGGTCACCGCGACTGGCCGAGGACCCCAGAGCCGGCCGTGGGCAGAGCCGAGTTCAGACCGACTGCTGACCCAGGTTGGGCCCGTCCCTCCGGGAAGGTCTGGAGGTTCCTGCTGGAGGGAACGCGGTCTCCTCTTCCCTGACCACCTGCCCCCACCACCCCCCGTCCGTCTGTCCATCTGCCCATCATCTCCACCTGCCTGTCCACCATCCCCCAACCCCTGACCACCTGTCTCCACCACCCCCCGTCCATCTGTCCATCTGCCCATCATCCCCACCCACCTGTCCACCATCCCCCAACCCCTGACCACCTGCCCCCACCCCCCCGTCCATCTGTCCATCTGCCCATCATCCCCACCCAACTGTCCACCATCCCCCAACCCCTGACCACCTGCCCCCACCACCCCCCGTCCATCTGTCCATCTGCCCATCATCCCCACCCACCTGTCCACCATCCCCCAACCCCTGACCACCTGCCCCCACCACCCCCCGTCCATCTGTCCATCTGTCCACCATCCCTGTCCATCTGTCCACCATCCCCCACCCCCTGTCCATCCTTTATCCTCCATCCTCCACCCCTGCCCATCCTCTGTCCCTTGCTCACCATCCTGTCTATCCCACGTCCACGGCCGTCCCTCAGGCGTCCCCTTCCTGGTCACCCCTCCACTGTGTCTCCGCCTGCCCATGGGTGTCATTCATCGAGACTCCATCGTGAGCCAGACCCTGTGCAAGCCCTTCAGATGGACATGGAAGCATCCAGAGAGGGTGGCTGCTGTCAGGGAGCCACAGGCGGCAGGACAGACGGCGAACCAGCAGCGATGGTCAGTGTCCCTCTCTGGGACCAGACTACCCAGGTTCAGATCCCACCTCCTCCGCTGGTGACTGTGGGCAAACTACTCGACCTCTCTGTGCCTCAGTTTCCTCATCCGTTAAATGTAGAAATGGGCTGGTGTGTTGTGTGGGAACCCACGGGCGTCACCTGCTGGGGGCAGGTCAAGGAAGAGGTCAGGGAGGCGCCTTCAGGAAAATGACAAGGTTCAGGTGGCTGAGGTCCCAGGCGGGTGGGGCGCACCGCAGGACTGCAGCCCTCTGGTGGCGCCCGGCCAGGAGCCCATCACCGCGGCGGAGAGAAGAGACCAGAGCCCAGCTGGCAGTCAGGCCGCAGAGGCCGGGCAGAGCCAGGGACGCGGCTTCCGGAGGAGGTGAGAGCCAGCTCACCCTCAGCCACGCTGGGAAGGCGGGGGCTTTATCCCAGGTGCCTGGGTCCCAGGCGCCTGGGGACACCCCGCGTGGTGCGCACTCACCAGGCACTCATCCCGGGAGCGACCCGCAGCCTCCACCCTCCTAGTGTCACGGAGGACCTGTCTGAGGGCGGGACAGAGGCCAGCAGACCGCGACCCTCAGGACTGGACGCTCAGACAGAGCCTCAGGACCCCGCTGGGCTGGGGCGAGGCGGGTGGGAATCGGGCCCAGGTCCCCAAGCAGCCGGGAGGGCTTTACTGCCACCCAGGGTCCTGCCCAGGTCGGCCACCAGGCCACTGGAGGTCAGGGGGTGTCGAGCTGCCACGTGGGCAGGATCGTGTGTTCTAATAGCCGCGTTTGCGTGAACGTGTGTCCGAAGAACCCGGCACCACAGCACACCAGCTACCATCCCCGGCCGCCGCTCAGGGCGCCCGGGGCAGGCGATTCGGCAGAAAGGAAGAAAAACTGAACAACCAGGGAAGGGTCTGCTCGTGGCCTGCGGGCGGCTTGCGAGAGGGCCACTGTCACATGGGAAGGGAAGAGGCAGGAGCACAGGGCCAGCGGGACTTCAAGTCCTCCTGTCTCCTCCTGAGGACGTCCCAGAAGGGCTGGAAACCAGCTCTTTCCCAGTGCAGCGAGAACACCGCTGGTCAGATCACAGGAAGCACTTCCGGGATGTTCAGGTGACTAATCCCAGGGCCACTCGGTTGCTTTGAGGGAACTAGGGACACTGTGGCTTGAACCTGGGGGGGGATGTGCTCCTGGGGGCCCCTGGGGAACATGGGTGAAGACAGATGCGCCTTCCTCTGCCCCTGCAAACGGGCTTTCCCCGATAGCTGTCCCCTGTGCTGACCGCCGGTGGCCTGGGGTGTGGACACTATAGGCCGCCTGACCCGCAGCCTCGCTGTGCCTGGGCGCCTGCCCGGCCTCTGTGTCCACAGGCCTGGGCTCCCCGCGCCTGCTGCCTCCCGAGCCTGGTGGCACCTACGTGGCCTCAAGGTCCACGGCTCCTCTGCCACGTCGCCCCCTCCCGCCAGGTGCAGAAGTGCCCGGGCCGGGTCTACCACCTGGCGGGCTGGCTTCCCTCCTGGGCTGGTGGCAGTGACCAGCCATCGTCCCCACCACCCCCGCCAAAGCCATGGTGCCTGGCCTCGCACGCGTCTCCCGCGGGTAATGGAAACGTCAACTTGATTCATGGGCGTCCATCTGCAGCAGCCAGGCCTGGGGATGAGGCTGGCCGGGAGGCGCGTCCCCGTGAAGAGCTGGCCGCTCCTGCTCGGGAGGAAGCGAGGACCCTGGCGGCAGCTGCTGTGGGTGAGGGGGTTCAAGTCCTGCGGCCACCACACCCGCTGCGGCTTCCTTCCCTCAAACATTCTCTGAGGGACCTGTGGGATGGACACCGTGCCAGGAACCCAGCCACGCAGGAGCTGCCCCGGGAATCAGGAAGGCGCCCCTTCCTCCTCACGGAGCTCCTGCACCTGCGGCCGACTCAGATCCTGCAGGAAACCTTAAATAATCCGAGATGGCTTCGAAGAGTCAGAGTGGCAGGGGGCGGGGAGGGCCTGACATGGAGGGCGAGGCAGGAGGCCGCCAGGGAAAGCGAGGGTGGGAGGACAGCTGTGCAAAGGCCCTGGGGCTGGAAACAAGTCCGTGTGGTCTGAGCAGGGAGGCAAGGGCTGCTTCCCACCATCCTCTGGGGTCTGCGTGTGCGGCCTTGTGGGTGATGGCAAGGGCTGTGGCCTTTCACCTTGAGGGGCTTTAAAGGAAGACATGACCAGCACTGCATTTGGGAAGTTCTTCCAGCTGTGTGAGGTGAAGGCCTGGGAGATGGGGTGCAGGGCAGAAGTGGGGCCACCAGAGCAGGGTCCTGGTGGGGGACGGTGGCAGCTGAAGCCAGGGACCCTCAGAGATTGGAGCCAAGCCTCCTCCGCCTGGATTTACTGTATGGTCAGACGGGAAGCCACCACGCCTGGCCCCTGCCTGGCCCCAACCCAGCAGGGCACTGCTCCGCTCTGGTCTGCTATTTGGTCCCTACTTCAGGAGGGGCTGTGGGCGCAGCTGACGCCTGCGGGCCTGGCAGGGCAGTGGCCACTGCCAGGATGGCTGGGGAAATGGAGTGAGGGGCTCTGGGACCCCAGGAGGAGCCTCTGCAGGGAAAGCTCTGTGGCCTGAGGTCAACCTGGGGCTCCATGGAGCCCCGTCCTCCCCCTTCCCCTGGGGACTTCCGGGGGCACCTGCAGGGTGGTCGCAGAGGTGGAGGAAGGACCCCTAGAGGGGAGTCCCGGAAGAGGGAGGGGCCGGGGGAACCACACGGGCGGATTGGCAGAGGAGGGGCGGGACTTCCATCCCTGCTCAGCCAATAGGTCGGCAGCCCTGAGGCCTGTGCCCTCCATGGACCAATCAGCTGAAGCCAAGAGCTTGTCCCGGAGAGAGGGGCGGGGCCATGCTGGAGGCGGGGCCAGGCTGCTCTCGAAAGGGCCTGGGCTCAAGAGTCACACGCCAGGTCCCCAGGCCCCTCTCCCTGAGGCTGTCTACACCTGTGAAACGAGGGTCATCGTGAGACAGTGTCGTTCCTCCCAGGAGGACTAAAACTATAGGGTCTCATGGCGGACACCAGGACACCCTGAAGCAGGTGTCCTTGGTCCCCCTGCCCCCTGGGTAAGGAAGCCCAGGCCAGGGCGTAGTCACTTTCCAAGGTCACACGGCCAGGAAGTAGTGGAGCCTGGACTTGAACACAGGCCCGCTGGCCCCAGGACCATTGCACATGCTGGGGTGAAGGACTCGCTGGCTAAGGACTCCTACACCACGGCCCGTGCCCGGCGCCCGGCGCCCGGAGCCTTGCCCAGCGAGGCTGCGGAGGAGTCGGCGGGAACAGCCCGAGGCTGCGAAGCTGCTGCTTCAGCTGGGGCTTTCTGGAGAGCTGGGAACCTGGACGGGTGTCAGATTGCCACAGGGAGACGTGGGACCCTGCAGTGGAGGACACCCCCTGGCCACGTGGGGACCCACACGACACATGGCCAGGCCCGCTCTGGATCCCGGCCCCAGCACAACCTAGGCTGAAGCCCCAGGACCTGGGTGCCGGGCGCCCAGAGGGCTGGAGCCGATGGTGATGGGCCCGCTTAGCCAACCCCATGCCCGTGGCACTGTCCCCACGTCCCCTTCTGCTCCTCCACGTTCACTGCCCAGGGCACTTTGGAGGAGCCCGGAGGCCCGGTGGCCTGGGCACCTGGAGAGCACTGCCGGGTGGGCGGCTGTCAGAGCGGCCCTCTCTCCAGAGACAGGGGACCTGAATCCTCAGGTGGGACGGGACAGCAACCCCCAGCCTGGGAGCCCGGGAGGGGAAGGGGCTGCCTGGCCAGTGGGTGGGAGGCCTCCCGGGCGCCCGGGATGCGAGGCGCGCTAACCCCGCTGGTGACGAGGAGCTTCTGCTGCTGGGCAGAGGGGCCTCCCAGGGACAGGGCCTGGCCACTCCTCCGGAGCCCTGCCAGCTGTCCCTTAGCTGTGGCGGAGGGCGGAGGTGGGGCTGTCACCTCCGGGACCCAAGGACCACGCTCTTCTGTCCACGTGGGGGCAGGGCCGGAATGGCCTCTCTCCCCGCTCCCGAGAGGGGCAGGGCCGGGATGAGGGAGGGGCATGCCTGCAGGGTGGGCGGGCGGGAGGCCCCCTTCTCTGGACCAGAGTCCAGGCGGCAGGGAGCTGGGTCTCCCTGTAGAAGTAAACAGCGCTGGACGTCCGCCTTCTCCTGAAACCCCGAAGGTGCGGGGGACGTGGGGACCGTGCTGCCCCCGCGACCAGTCCTGGCGGTTGCTTCCCTGGACCCTGAGTACCCGGGACCCAGCCCAGGGATCTGGCCCGCAGTGCGGGTGGTTGGTAAGGAGCCCTGGGCTGCTGCCAGGGTTGCTGCTGGCGCCTGAGCCGGGGCGTAGCCTCCGCCCCCCAACTGCACCATCTTCCCACTCAGCAGCCGAGTCTGCCTTGGGTGAGGAGAGCGGTAGGGAGGGGCCCAGGCATCAGGCACGTGGGGGCTGGAGGAGCCACTCCTGGGGAGAAAACCCTGTGCCAAAGACCCATAGGATTGTCACCCGCCTCAGCTCCCAGAGGTCATCCCAGGATCTGCATGTTGACCAATACCTTCTGAAGCTGTGTGTCCCAGGAAGGTTGCACAGCCTCTCTGTGCCTCAGTGAAATGAGGATAATGACAGAACCTAACCCACAGGACTGTGAGGTGGAGGAGCCAGGTGTGTAGTAATGGAGTGAGGTGACATTCTGTTGAGTAGGCAGGGTCAGGATCCGATGTCTGCAGGCGGGGAGGGAGCTCAGAGAGGGCGCATGTTCCTGTGCTTCAGACGGACCCCTGCTCAGGGCCTTGGAGGCAGTACCGGCTCCCCTGTGTGACCCCAAATGCAGTGCGCCAGACTCTGCTCTTAATAACATCTTTTATTGATTTTTGCAAGAGAAAAAAATAGAAATTTATTTTCAAGTTAATGCCTGTACAGCTCCTTTCCCTCCTAAATTGCATGGTACATACGATCATTATAAAACCAACCAAGGTCCTGGCAGCCAGCGTGCCCCCTGCAGATCCCACCCACCCAGGCCGGAGCGGGATGGAGGGTCCGACTCCCTTCGGGGCAATGGCACTGTTTCGGTGACCAGCCCGGCTCCGGGCAGCGCTCCTGGAGTAGGAGCCAGGGCCAGGCGGCTGGGCACATCTGGAGCTGGGCGGGAGCGGGGGCTTGGGAGCGGGCGATGGTGGATCTTCCCCGGAGAAACCATTGCTATCTGCACATCAGCCGCTCCCGCGAAGAGCGCATTTGCATGGCCGCCCGGCCGGCTGCGGAGCTCATCAAGGGTCTGCGCTGGGCTGCGTGGGAACGCACTCGGAGAGGCAGCGCCGGGCTGGGCGCCAGGAAAACAACGGATTAATATTTGGAACGAGAAATTACCCACCACTGGGAAACCAATTAGGCTCCTGATCCGAGCCTGTTACATAGATGGAAAGGGAGGCTCGGGGCTCCCGCGGGGGTGCGGCGCGCCCAGCTCAGGGCGGCCGGGCGGGCGGAGGGCTGGGCGGCAGAGCCGAGGGGGCGAGGGCCGTGTCCAGGGCGCGTCCAGGCGCTGGCAGGCCCTGCTCGCAGGATGCACACCGCGGCCAGTCCTGTCTCAGGCTTGGCGAGCGACAGGCCCCAGGCCAGCCCCCGAGGGTCCCCTTTTCCTCATCCGGGCCTGATAAACGGGGGATGGCGGCAGCCCGGGCTGACCTTGGCGCCCAGGAGACACTGCCCCTGCCAGCCCGCGTGTGCACGGGAGGCTGGCCTCCTCCAGGGCCGGGCCTCCGGCTGCTGACCCTGCCGGGCCTGAGAAGCTGGGTGAAGGCCCGCCCACCTCAGCTCCTGGCCTGAGGCGGGTGGGTGGGCCTGGTGGTCACCGCGCACTGTGCAGGGAGGCACCGGGCAGGGCCCTGGCTCCCGCAGCAGCCCAAGCTGCAGGGCACGGCCACCCGGCAGCCGCAGCCTGTGTCCCCAGAGCCGCCTGTCCCTCTGTGCTGTGATTCTTCCGGCCTCGGGGATCCTGGTGGTGACACTGAGGACTGAGGCCCTGGCCCGGGGCTGGGCGCTCCGGCGTCAGCACCGCCACCGTCTGGCTGGCTCCTTCTCACTTATGCAGGTTTTGGGGCGCAGAGCTGTCAAAGCAGAGCGCAGGGTGGGGGGCGCGTTACCGGCTTCACACCAGCGCCCACGCCCAGGGGAGGCCCCACCACTGGGTTGCCACCCTGGGCTTGGGACCTGGCCACCCCTGCCCCCTGCGTTCCCCCAGGGCACGGGGACCTCTCCACGCAGGGCTTCTGCTGCCCTTGACCTGCCCTTGACCTCTTCCCTCTGCACAGGGCTTGCAGGAAGTAGGTCCCTGTCACCCCAGGGTCTGCCCATGGCCCCTCAGCTGCCTAGGGTGCGCAGGCTGCCAGCCCCTCCCTCCTGCCACCTGCCCAGTGGGCAGACGGGAGGCTGACCTGGGTCTGCCACACTGGGCTTCCTTCTGGAGCTGGTGACGGCCTGGTTTTCATTGGTCATCTGGACGTCCTGGTCCTCTGCCTGGTTACTGTGTGGAGCAGGAGCCAGGAGGTTCCACAGGCTCCGCCGAGCGTCCCCACCACCCACCCTCCGTAGGGCCCGGGTCAGGGGCACACCTGATGGCCGTGTGCTTCTCCTGGTGACAGAGGTCGTTGTCCTCAGTGAAGAGGATGGTGTGGTGGGGCACCGTGGGCTCGCAGGTGGGCAGGATGCCCCCGGCCAGATGGCCCACCATGGCCAGGATCCCATGGTACACCAGCAGGTCGTCCACCAGGAGCTGGGCAGACACGGGGCTGAGGGACCGCCCCTCCTGGACTGGCCTGGGCAGAGCCCGAGGCTTTCTCCTCTGAAGAGGGTGTCACCAGCCGGGGCCCCGCCACCCAGGGGGCTGCGGCTGGGCAGCTGGGCTGCAAGGAGCGTCCCCGCTCTCCCGTCCCCGTGTGGCTCCGGAGGAGACCAGGGCGGAAAGCCCCAGGCCACTCGGGGTGGCGTGAACGCTGGTCGGTGACCAGCCCCCTGCCTCTGGGCCAGGCCCCGTCTCGACCTTGGCACAGGAGATACGTCAAGCTGCAACAAATAACTGCCCGCAGCCCGATGACCAGCGCCATCTCCAGAGCCCGCCACGCAGACCTACCCCGAACTCCTTCACCCCGCGGCGGGGCGTCTTCGCATAGTTCCACAGCTTGATCATGGACACGGTGGTGGGCAGGTCGAAGATCACGTACACCCGGTTCACCTGTGGGGGCAGCGAGGGCTCTGCCGGCCAGGCCTGGAGGTGCCAGGTGGCGTGTCCCTGCCAGGGGCCCAGAGCCCGCGCCCGTCTCCAGTCAGGTCAACCACGCTGGGCAGCTCGGGCAGGGCCGTCTTGCTGGGCTGGCGGTGGCCCTCACTTAAATACTGGCAGAGTCCGGGGCACCCGTCCTTCCCCAGATAGGCCCAGAAACAGCCTGGGCTCCACGGGCCACAGGGACAGTCCCCAACCCCAGGGTCCCCAGGACACGCACAGGCCATGTCAGGGGCCTGACCCGCTTGTCCCTTTCCCTGAGTCACAGATGAAAAGCCCAGCTGGGCGGCCCGAGGCCTGGTGGGGAGGAGCTCACAGGTGTGCTGGGGCCTCCGCTGGGCAGGGCCAGGCTGCCCGGTCAGTGGCAGAATCCAGCTGAAGTGGCCACAGCCCAGGCAGCCTCCCCTTGCACCTCACTGAGGGGTACAAGCCCAAAGGAAGAAGCCAGCAGGCCCCCCAGGAGGACGTGGGGCCGGCCTTGGGGAGGTTAGCTTCTGGCCTCTCCTGGGACAGTGAAGGTCAGGACAGGGTCCTGCGCCTCAGTGCCTGTGGGCTCCAGCAGACAGCAGGAGAGGTGGCCTGAGGCTAGGCAGCGCCTGGTGAATGGCCATGGTGCATACCTGAGCCCACACCTGCTTCCCGCCCCTGCTGCCCCACACCTGCTGCCCCACACCTGCTGCCCACACCTGCTTCCTGCCCCTGCTGCCCACACCTGCTGCCCACACCTGCTTCCTGCCCCTGTTGCCCCACACCTGCTGCCCACACCTGCTTCCTGCCCCTGCTGCCCCACACCTGCTGCCCCGCACCTGCCACCCCGCACCTGCTGCCCGCACGTGCTGCCCGCACCTGCCGCCCCGCACCCGCTGCCCGCACCCGCTGCCCCGCACCTGCTGGCCCACAGGGCCGTGTCCCTCTCCTGCAACAGCAGGGCTGGGGCCTAGGGGCTTGGAAGACATCAGTCAGAATTGCTGCTGCCCACTTCCTGTGGCATTTTGAGAGGACAATGTCCCCCTGCTCTCCGCCCAGTTATATGAGTGGAAAAGGGGCAGTTGGCCTGGAAGCCATGGCTGCCCCAGACCCTGCTGTGCCCTGTGCACAGGCTCCGAGCCCACTACCCTGTCCCAGGCTCTGTCCTCCTCCACTGGGCTGGCAGGTGCAGGAGGGCAGAAGGCCACCGAGGCTCCCCGCCAGGCCTTGAGAGCAGGGCAGCAGCCCCTGGCCAGGAAGGCTGACCAGGAGACTGGGGCCAGGGAGGGCAGGGCCACCTCGCTGGGATCAAGTGCCCAGAGACGTGAGGAAAGCGCAGGAGCAGCCCAGGAGAGGGCAGGCTGAAGAGGGCAGAGGGACGCCTGGGTCCTGCCACGGCTCCGGCTGCAGGGCCCCGGGTGCCCAGGCCTCCTGGTGCCCCGTGTTGCAGCCACCCCAGCAAAGAGGAAGGATCGCTGGCCGGGGGAGCTGACCCCGGGGCACCCCTGCCAGCTCCCGAGCCTCCTAATGTGTCGGGTCCTGGACCAGGGACACAGCTCCCTCCCGCCACCACCCAGGTCCCAGGAACCCACCAGGCCGGGCAGGATGGGGGCCAGCCACATGTGCCTGCCGTCGCTGGTGTTGTTCACTTGGTCCACCAACTTGTCGGGCGTGCGGACGTCCCCGCACACGCCCTCCAGTGAGTTCACGCTGTCCGGGAAGGCCGCGATATCTAGGCTGCGGCTAAGTGACCATAACGTAGGATGTTGCGCCCGGCACAGCTGCCACTCCGAGGGCAGTCGGCCGCCATCGCCATGGGACTCGGGATGCTTGGGCTGGCGGCCTGTGCTCTGCTGACAGCTAAGTGACACCCTGGGAAGCGTCTGCGTGGATGGACCGGGTGCAGGACCTGAGCGGGGCCCAGGGGCTGCTGGGAAGGGGCCGCAGGGCGCCAGGTGCAGGAGCAGCCACTGGGGACAGTGGGACCCCCTGCCGGGTCTCATGTGAGGGCCACTGGGCTCCTGGGCCACAGCAGGATGGGGCCGCCTGGCCGCCTGCTGGTGCTGTGGGGCTGCAGAACCCGCTTCCAGCCCTGCTCTGCTGTGAGGCCGCGGGCTGGCGGGTCACGGCTCGGGGCCTTGGAGTTCCCGCTCTGGGTAGGCAGGGCAGGGTACGTTCATGAGGCAGGTCACATAGAGCAGCAGCAGCCTGGGGGTTAGACGCTGGGCTCTAGAGCCAGGCTCACTCGCTGTGTGACCTTAGGCAAGTTACTCAAGCAGCCTCTCTGTCTCGGGATTCTCCTCTGTAAAGAGGGGACAGCAACGTGCTTTCTTCACAAGATTTCTGTGGGGGCCAATGAGGTCCCCTGTGACAAGCCCTCAGTAGACATTAATAATGTGTCTGGGGGGCCTAGCAGATGACACAGGAAGGAGTGGGGCTTGAGGGACCCTGGAAGGAGATGCCTGGGGACAAAGGGCAGCAGCCGTGTTGGCTCAGCCGTCCTCGCTCTGCTTGACCTCGGCCTGGCACTACCAGTTTCTCAAGAGCAGCCACAGACTGGGCGTTTCCTCTAAAAATATCGGCAACTAATTCAAAACAGCTGCGGACTCCCGGGCTGGCAGCTCTGAGGTCCCAGCCTCCCGAGGGTGGCTGCTTCCTGCAGGCCTTGTCAGAGCCTTTAGCACTCACTCCCAGGGCCAGTGGCTGGACTGGGATGCGGCGGGGTCTGCCCCGTCCACCTGACCACAGGCTCTGGTCTGCGGATCCCTTGGCGGGTGGGGCTGGGGCTGCTCTTCTGCCCCAGGGTCAGATCTGCCGTCAGAAAGCAGAGCAGGGGCTGGTCTCCGCCCTCCGCGGTGGCCGCTGCGCCCTGGAAGGATACTGTTCTCTGACAGGGGGATCTTCTCGCCCCGCTCGTCATACAGCTCCAGCCCGGTGAGCCCGATGTAGTAGGGGTCCCCCCAGCTGGTCAGCAGCTGGAACTGGAAGATGACTGGGCACCGTGTTAAGGAAGAGGCTTCATCTGGAGAGTGGAGGACAGGGCGGTGTGTGTGGATGAAGGTGAGGACGAGCGCTTTCCTCCTGCTGAAATGCCACCGAAGTCTCTGTGGCACCTGACCTTCCTACACCGTGACCGTGTGGCCTCCAGAGACTGGAGGGGGCCCTCCAGGGAGCAGACTCGGGGAGGCTGAGCACCCGCTGGTCCCGTCCCGCCTGGTCGGAGAAGCTGAGCACGGAGTGCTGTCCCCTGCTCTGTCCTGCTCCGGTGTGGGGGGTGCAGGCTGCACGGCACCAGGCGGGATGGGCCCTGGCGGCTGACCTGCCACCGCTAGTCTCCTGCACAAGTGGACATGGAGCCCTCCCCAGCCCTGTTGCCCACGGGCTCCCGGCACCCCGGGGCACAGCAGGGCGACTCCCAGGTGATGGCACAGCCCTTCCAGGAGAAGAGGGGAGCTACCAACAGGGCTTCAGAGCCGGGCTGCCTGGGCTCGCCAGTCAGGTGCTCCCTCTCCCAGCTGTGCAGCCCCGGGCAAGTTACATGGCCTCTCTGTGCCTCTGTTTTCTTAGTTGGGCTAAGAGCTGTAGCGGGGACTGTGTAATTCAGGCAATGCACTGAGATCAGCACGGGGTGGGGGGCAGGAAAGAGGAGGGGAAGGGGGGAGGGAGAGGAGGGGGAGGGGAGGATACAGCCGCAGGGCATCAGCGGGGCCTCGTAGTCCATGCTGGCGCGCTCCGAGCTTCTCGTGCTGAGCCTGGACAGACAAAGCCGCACCATGAAGAAGACCCCAAGGGCCAGCACCCCTGGTCAGTCACCGTCCAGGCCACAGCCCCTGCATGCCCTGTGCTCCCATCTCCCAGGGGCGACGGAGCCCATCTCGAGATGGCCTGTGGCAGGTCACCCCCGTCCCCGTGCCCCCCTCCCTCTGTCCCTTGGACACGGCACCCAGGTCACGCATGGGGACGTCACCAAGGCCAGTGTGGGGCTGGCCGCGAGTCCCGCTCCAGGAGCTTCTCGTAACAGACTCCAGAGCCCCGCGAGGCAGGTCCCCTAGCCTGGGGTCGAGGACCCTGGAACTCAGAGGTGACCTCTCAGGGCCCCACGGCTGGTGGCAGTGGAAACAGGAAGTGCCCAAGGTCGTCTGGGGCCACTGCCCACTCTCAGCCACCCTCTCCGTCTCCCCTGGACAGGCCGAGTGCCCGGAGGGATGGGCAGAGGGAAGGGAGCGGAGGCAGGTCCGCCGGGGCCCAGTTCCCACGTCTGAGCCGGGCCTAAGCCGCCCTCGAGGCTGCGGGCAGGGCCCCAGGGCCCTAGCACAGGACCCGGGTCGCACCAGGGGCCGGGGGCTCCTCTCTGCCCTCTGCAGGGCCACCCTGGCCTGGCCTGGCCTGGCCTCAGGGCTGGGCCGCAGGCTGGAGGAGCCGACCTAAGGTGGCGTTCACCCCCTGCCATGAGCGCCGCAGCGCCAGGAAGCTGGGTCCTCCTGAACCTAAACAGGAGCCAGACCAGAGCGGGGAGCCGCCGCCTGGCCGCGGCCTCTCTTCCCAGCAGGAAGCGCAGCGAAGCGTCTAGTCTTCAGACTGGAGACCCAACCCTCCCAGACAGGGCGGGCGCCCAGGCTTCCGAGCTCGGCTGAGCTTTAGAAACCCAGGTTGAAAAGCTCCCTGAAAAGCGTCGCGTTTGATCAGCTTTCAAAGCCCCACGGGACGCGCTTCAGAGCCGGCTGGCCCCTCACCTCCTGGCCGGCTGGGGCCTGGGCTGAGCTTGCAGATGGTCCACGAAGAGGATTTCTTGAGCAAAATCGAAGTGGCAGTTGCCAGGTCCCTTCCGGATGAGGAAGCCTTCGGGGGGTGACACGCACAAGCCGTCCAGAGACACGTGGGCGATTTTGGCCTGGTGGACAGACACACCTGCTGAGCCAGGAGCCAGCAGGGCCGGCAGTGCGCTGGGCCCCTCAGGGCTGGGGGGCGGCATGGCGTGGCCCTTCCCCACACCAGGCCCCCGGCTGGGCCCCCAGCCTCCCTCAGCCCACTCCACGTCAGGCGCGGCGCTGGGCACTGCAGAGTGGGGGCCAGACCGTGAGGCCCTACTGCGGTGGACAGCGACATGTGTCCTCTGGTCCCCAAGCTTCAGAGGTGGCATGTAACTTGGCCAAGCCCCATCCATGGCACCTGTTGCAGTGGCCTGTGGTGGCATGGGCGCAGGCGGGGAACGGCCACCACGTGGCCGTGCTGGTGGCTGAGACTCCCCAGCCTCGCTCCTCTCGGCCGCCAGGTGGGCACTGCGGGGAGTTCACGGTGCAGTGCCCCCAGTGCCCGGAAGGGTGCCCATCCTCACGGCCCCCTGCAGGCTGCCCGGTCAGGAGGGCACTTCCTGAGCTCATCCTCCTGGGCACTCGCTGCTGGCAGTGCCCAGCTGCTTCTGGTCCCTCCCGATGGCAGAGGCCCAGCTGGACCCACTCCATCTGCCTCCGGGCCCAGTAGACAGTGGGTGCATACTAAGAGCTCTCTGTGCCGTGTGGGCCTGGCCAGCGTACCCCTCCTTGGACCAGGAGCCACCAGCCACGCTCCCGGCCCTGGCCGAGCGGGAGGCCAGGGTGGGGGCAGAGGGCTTTGGGAGCGGTTCTCCTCCACGTGTCAGCGATGTGGGGGGTGCCGAGAGGGGGACGAGGGGAGTCCCGCCCCGGGTCGCAGGGTGATGCGCGTGTCCCCTTGTCTGTCAGGCAGGGTGCAGGCAGAGGGCCCGGCCTCCCTGTCGCCTGTCCCAGCGGGCCTCGGAGCTGGGCCTGGGACCTGGGGGAATGGCCCAGCCTGCAGGCTTTGCTGGCCCCTTGAAGGCGCTTGCCTTCCCTGGACTTGGAGCTAGCAGGATGGAGGCCCCGGGTCGCCAAAAACGCAAATCCAGAAGCAGAGGGGGCTGAGCCGACTCCCCCAGCCCCGCTTCTGTCCCCCTCCTCTGCCGCCTCTGCGGTGCAGCTAAGGGCCCCAGTGTGGGGGCGCAGGGCAACGCGCCCCTGCCCACTGAAGGATGTGAAGCCCATCACCTGCAGGAGCCCAGGGCCCGGCCTGCGACCCACAATTGGGGTGTCCTGGGGTCTTTGGGAATACGGGGGACTTGAGTCAGGGGTCTGTGTGCTGCCGCTGGGATCTGCCTCTCATGCCAAGTGTCCACCCCCGTCTCCCACATGGTGCCAGAGCCACCTGTCACAGGCACCATGGTGGCCAGACCTGTGGGGCAGCGACTCGGTGCCCTGAGTCCCATAGGTGACCCAGGCCTCGAAGCTCAGTGAAGGCTGGGATCCGCCCAGGAGATTCGAAGCTCGAGGTGCACGTGAGGAAAAAGCCTTTGTTTTTTCTTAACTGGGGACTGACCCGAGGTGCCTGACCACTGAGCCACGTCCCCAGCACTGTTCTGAATTTCATTTAGAGACAAGGTCTCACTGGGCTGCTGAGGCTGGCTCTGAACTCGAGATCCTCCGGCCTCGGCCTCTGGCGCTGCACGGGCCTGGTGAGAAGACTGGTTTTTAATGCTGATGCGTCTGACTTTCTCAACATGCCGAACCCGAGGCACTCCCACAGAAATGGGGTCCCGTTGGCGGGTTTGTAAACTACCTGCCTGGAGGCGCCCTGGCCCCAGAGGGGGCCACCCCTGCCTAGCCAAAGTGACCCAGTTCCTCAGGCCCTGCGGGTTCCGTGGAAGGAGTTCTGTGGCACAGCCCAGATCTGGGGACCACTGGACCCGAGGTCCAGTCCTGGCCTTGTTAGCTGGAGAGCAGTGAAGGGTCTCCCGCCCAAGGCCCATGGCTGCTCCTTCCCTGTTTACAGCCGACCGGAAACAGGACACGCAGCTCTCAGGCAGGGCCGAGGTTCAGCCTCAGGCCCTTGGACATCAGGGCCTCTGCGCTGCTGCCTTTCTGGGGACCTGGCCAGCTTCATGCAGTGGGAGGGGACAAAGGCCACGTTCAGCCACCTCAGGCTGGACAGGCTGTGCAAAGGGCGCTTCCTTCGCTCTTTCCTCCTCCAGCAGAGGCCGTCTTAGAACCGCGGAGGCCCCCACACAGCATGAGAACCGTGAGGAAATCAGAGCCTGTGGGCTCCTAGACTGACAGACGTGGACAGGGAGCCCCGCTGTGTGACCTGGGGCAGGAGAGGAACCTCTCTGAACCTTGGTTTAACACGCTGGGAGACAGAGCAGTAACACCTGCCCCGGAGCCTGGGGCAAGGATCTAGCAGGTCGGCAGGAGCACGGGAAGCCCCAGCACAGGTCTGGTCCCTGGGGCTCAGTGGACACCAGGGCCATAACTGTCCACTATGATTGGGGGGCCAGGCCAGCCCCCCGCCCCAGCCCCAGAAGAAAAGAGGCCCCGCAGCGTCCTGAGGCTGTGCCGGGCTCGCTCCCTGGCCTGCATTTGCTGTCTGCAGAAGGACACAGCAGTGGCTCTCCCTGGATGGCACCGGCTCCACTTGGAAAGTTCTGGAGGATTTATGCCGCCCTGGCAGGCACCCAGCCATTCATCAAGTGCGGCTCCCTGTCAGGGGCTGCGCGGCCGCGGCTCCGGCTTACCCCTCGGTAGGTGTCCTCGGGAGATTTATTGTAGTTCCAGAAGCGCAGGCCAGCGATGCTCTCAGCTCTGTCGAAGCGGATGGTGACCACGTGGTCCAGCCCCGGCGAGAAGGGGACCAGCCACATGTGCTCGTCCTCCATGGTGATGTTGACTCCATCAATCAACCTGCAGGCAACGGGTAGACTGGTCAGGTGGGGCGGCCAGCAGGCGTGGGACCCTGGCGGGACCAAGCCACGCCTCCTCCATACCCCAGCTGGACCAGGCTCTGGGCGGAGGCCTGGCGGAGGGGCCCATCAGTGAGGGGCCATTGCTCATCTGTGGGATCAGATAAAAGTTTAAAAACAGAAAAACAGAACCGCCTGTGCTGTTAAAGGCACCCTCAAGCAATCACTGAGGTTAAAAAGGGCGGGTGGGGGTGCCGGGAGGTAGCTCAGTGGGTAGAGCGCTGGCCTCTCAAGGCCAAGGCCCTGGGTTCAATCCCCAGCACCACAGAAAAAAAGAAAGAAAAGGTAAAACGTGTCAGTGTCCTGAATCCTTTACCAGCAATCCCATTCCTGGGATTTTTTTTTTTTCCTTATGAGGAAATATAACTGATCCCCATGCTGGAAAGCTGTCTGCGCAAAGATGCTCAGTGCAGAAGCATTTAGACTGGAAAAACAAAACAGAAAACCCAAAAGATAAACTAAAATCTATCAAAATAGAGGAATGGGTAAGTAGATTCACACACTGGCGCAACAGGAGCAGACGTGCGGGGCAGCGTGGGACGGCCGGTCACAGCGTGGAGGGGCGATCAGAAGGTGGGGGAGTGAGGACCAGGACCGGCCATCGGGAGAGCGTGGGAACATCGGGGTCAGAGGGCAGGGAGGGCGTGGCTCTGTTCCAGACTCCCTGCACCCAGGAAGCCGGAGTGCACTTCCAAAGAAGCAGAGCCCCTGCTCAGGCACCAGGCCACTTGGCGGCTCTTGCCTGGGCACAAGTGTGGGAGGGGGCAGTGGCCCTGGGAGTGGGCTGGCCAGACCCTGCTGGTACACAGGCTCCCGGGGAGCCCCAGGCAGCAGAAGGGAGCCCGGCACGCCTCACCCATGCATGGCCGTCCTGCCCCGCCCTCCTGGGCTCTGCCAGGGTTTGTTCCAAGGAGATGACGTGTCCTGACTGCCTGGACCGTCCAGCATGCTCAGCCAGACTGGACCCCTGTCCCACGGCCCAGGCATTCCTCGGACACCTGGCTTGGAGGCAGAGCCAGTTGGCCGCTCCTGACCTCCCTGCACCCCGAGATTCCTGTGATCTTGGGGCTGCTCATTGGGACTGGCTCAAGCTGCTGCTGTGTTTTCTGGATTTGAAAATAAACTTATTTTTTCTTTTACATTTTAAAGTTTGGGGTTTGGAATAAATCTCACACTCTAAGTGTTCATCCAAGGAGGTAATTTTTTTTTTTCTCTAAAAGGCTGTTATTAAATTGATGGATGGTGTGTCTCACAATTGCTGGCATTTTAAAATGGAGGAAATTCAGCAACAACACTGGGTGTTTGTGGAACTAAGCTGACTGAGGACGGCCACCAGAGAACCTTCTCTTTCCTTCCAAAAGCAATTACTTTTCTGTCCTAGAGATGGAAAACTGCTGGCCAAGTCTGAGGGCCGAGAACATCGCTGAAGCATCGGCCGAGGGAGAAGGGAGTCTCCCAGAGCCCCTCCAGGGCTCCAAAAAGCTCCGTCCTCCAAAAAGGTGGGGGAGTGGGGATGGGGGGCAACCTGGGAGCACAGAGCATCCTGGTGGCTAAGCTGAGGCCTCTAAGTACCACATTCCACTAAAAGGAACCAGGGCCTCTTGGAGAAATGGCTGAGTATGGATCCAGGACAAGACACACACAATGAGCTGGGAACATCCTGTCTCGTCAGCAAGTGAGGGGGCTCTCGCGGTGACTGTCTGAACAGCATTCAGGTGGGCGGGGGGCAGCTCAGTGGGGGAGTGCTTGCCTGGCATGAGCAGGCCCTGGGTTCCGTCCCAGCACCACAGAAATAAGTAAATAAAAATATAAACGAATAAATAGACTCAGGAATTCTCAGTGTCCCAGAGGGAAAAATTTGAGCAAGAATAAGGATAAAAACTGGTGGACTGAGGCCCTTCACAGTACGCTTAAATGCGTGTTTACAATGACACTCAGAAACACTGAACGCTGTGGAGAGAGTCTGTTATCTTGAAAACTAAAAAATAACACGGGAATCAATCATATAGACTTTTTCTGTTTGACTCGGGCCACAGAGTCACCAAATGAATGAGGGAAAAAGGGCAGAATCCACCGACTCCACACCCCTAACAGATGAAGGGCCCAGGCACCGAGCCAGACGGGCCACCATCGTCACAGCAGGCTTGACGAGCGGGCAGGGCAGACGTCCCGGTGGCCACACCCAGCAGCTCCCCTCTGGTCCTCTTGACCCTGTGGTCCAACCTCCACCTGGATCTAATTAACAATCTGCCAGCAACACAGGGGATCGAGGAATGGGCCAAACGACACCATCGAGACGCACAGGGATCCAGGCTCTGCACGGTGAGAAACCTGGTTCCTTCAACAGGTAGCTTGCAAGAAAAAACGGAAGAGGCAGAAGGGACCCTGGTGGTCACAGAAAGCTGGAGAGGCCAGTCACGGATGTGGACATTATCTGGATCTGAATTCAAGCAAACAAACCGTTAAGAAGAGGAGCAGGTGGTCAGGGCATGTGCCCCCTGGACTCGTGCTGATCTGGGGAAGGTGATTTGTTGGCACGCTTAGTGTAACAAAGGTCCTGAGATTGTCACATGAGGGGTATGGGGCCAGGACTTGCTGCCCGGTGGTCTGGGTGTGGGGTGCTGAGCAGGGGGGCTGAATGAACTAGGGGGCCGGGTGGGGGTCATTTTTGCAGCCGCCAGGAGCCAGGTCACAGGCCCCAGGCCTAAGTACTCCGGAGGGTGACTCGCTGGGATATGGAGGTCGTGTGGCCCAGGAGCAGTCAATGCCAGCAGAGGAGGAGGACCCCGAATACTGTCCACCTTAAAGAGAAGCAAGCCGGGCGCAGTGGCACACGCCTATAATCCCAGCAGCTCAGGAGGTTGAAGCAGGAGGATCGAGAGTTCAAAGCCAGCCTCAGCAAATGTGAGGCGCTGAGCAGCTCAGTGAGACCCTGCCTCTAATAAAATACAGAATAGGGCTGGGGCTCAATGGTGAGTGCCCGAGCTCGATCCCCAGTTCCCCATCTCCCCCTCCAGAACAAAAGAGAAGCAGGAGGAGCCTGCCAACGGCCAGCTCGCTTGCTCTGGGCCCGGCCTGGGTGCAGCTGCAGCAGTCACAGTCCCCTCCTGGGCCCCCGCTGTGGAGGACCCTGCCCGTCCTACGACAAGGAGGCCGAGACAGGCAGCCTCACTCAGCAGTCCAGGGCTTGGAGCCTGGACCCCAGGGGCCAGCCTTCAAGTCGTGACTGCCTTAGCGAATCTGGCCACCTCTGGTCACCAAACGAACCCTGGGCATCTCAGTTTCCCAGCTGTGAAGGTAGCAGGGACAATAACAGTGTGTATCCTTTACGTTAGAGGCTTAAACGGATGAGTGTGTGTGACCTCGTAGCTCATCCAGCGCTAGCCCTCGCTAAGTACCAAGGGCGGCAGTTACAACGTCAGTCACTGTGATCGCCATTACTGGAGAGGTGGCAGGGGGCAGAGGTGGGATCTCAACTGTCCCCTGGGCTCCCCTTGTTCACACCCCCGGGTGCTAAGCGCAGGCCTGTGGGGTCAGGTCCCTGTGGGGGGCACTGTATGAGGTGGCTCCTCCTGGATGCCATCTGACCCTGGCTCATGCAATTTGACATGTGTCAGGGAGGGGGGGGCTGTGGCTGCCCATGGTGTCTTCCTCAGCCACTCAGCCAGCACCCCAGTCCCCTGGAGAGAGGCCACCAGCCCCCCAGGCCTGGGGCAGGACACACTAGGCACAGACCACGGCCTGGCGGGGGCACATCCCCTTCCAGCTGTGTGGCCCTGGAGGGTCCCCTCCCTTTCCTGAGCCTCGGTTTCCTGGGAGCACGGGACCCCACAGGCAGGCGGCTCTGGGGAGGTGCCACGGGGACGCCAGTCAACGTCCGAAAGCTGGCGTGCAGAAGGAGTCGCGGGCGCCTGCTGCCCGGGGCACTTACTTGTCCAGGGTGCGGGAGTCCTCCGTGTACTCCGGGAGCTCATTCAGGTCCCGGGGGGAGGCGGAGATCTGGTGCAGGTGGACGGGTAGCGCCTGGCCATCCCTGCCCACCACCTCCAGGCCGGTGAGCCCCAGGTAGTGCAGGTCCCCCCAGGAGGCTGTGAAGTTCAGCCGAAGGCCTGCAACAGGGGGGAGGCATCAGCCGGGGCCCAGGGAGGAGTGGATAGTGGAGGGGAGGAGGGGCATCAGCCAGGCCCGGGGAGGGGTGGAGAGTGGAGGGGGAGGAGGGGCATCGGAGCCTCCGCAGTGGCTGCACTTGAGCCCAGAGGTGCTCCGCCCTTTCCCTGGCCCAGGACGGGCGTGCGGGCTGCCTACACCCTCAGCCCACACTCGGCACCCCCGCCCGGGAGGCCTCCCCTGCCGCCTGCCCACAAGGCATTGCCCACCGGTCTCCCACTGCCTTCCCGCCTGCTCCTGGGCCAGGGGCCCTCGCAGCTGCCACTGGCCTCCCAGGGGCCCAGGCTTCCTTTCCTCACGCTGCTCCTGGCCCCTGGAGCTCGCGTGGCCTCGCTACCTTGTGCCCACCCTTCAGGTCCCAGCCTGTGTCCTCCTGGCTGCTTGGTCAGGCCAGGCCTCCCCGGCCTGCCTGCCCCACTGTGCACTCCTCTTCCGAGCCCTGGTGGGCCAATGGGATCGCGAGGCCCCTTGGTGCACATCTGTCTGCCCTTCTGGACCACGTGTCCCCAGGTCTTGGCCCCGTGCTGGGCCGAGGGCAGGGGCTCAGCACCGATGGAACCCTGAGCAAGGGACGGCAGAGGCACGTTGGGAAACTGACATTTTAAGCAAATCGGCTACGATGCTCAGGATCCGCGTGGATACAGGGTAAAGGAGGTGGCCACTGGTGACATGGCCAGCCTCTTGCCCCTGGTCTCACCCCTACTGCCTCAGAGACCATTAGACGTGACCCGCTCTGGCCCTGGGCAGAACAGAGCAGGTGACTCACTCGCTTGCCCAGAAAGCTCCCTGGAGGACCCTCTCCTGGCAGCCTTAGCTGGAGCTCTGCCCGGGACGCTCCCGCAGAGCCACGGCGCCTTCTGGGCCTCTCCTACCCTCCGCAGCACTGTCGCGCTGGAAGGAAGCCATGCCTCACCCAGTCTTGCCGTCTCTGCTCAGAGGTCACGGGCACCCTCCAGCCAGGCTGTCCCCAGCCGCCCTGGGCCTTGTGTCCTCTCCCAGGCCCTTGGATGCTTCTGCCTTCGTGGTGCACCAGCACTCTGATCCCCTGGGGCCTGCCTGCTCCAGCACGCGTTCCTCGCCGTGTGGCGGAGCTGAGGTGGCCGTCCTGCCCCTGCAGTGCCACTGCGGTCTCTCCCGAGCGGCAGGGCCTGTTTCCCACCCCTGCGTGCGGGCACGTGACTCGCTGCGGCCAACAGGACAGACGCCAGAGGCTGGCAGGTGCTGGGGCTGGGCTTGGTCCTCCAGTCTGCCCTATGCAGGGCCGGGCCAGTCCGGCCACTGTCTCTCTGGCAATGGCTGGGCCTGTGGGTGAAGCCTGCCTGGCTGGCCCAGCTGTGGTCCACTGCTGGGTGGGCAGGTGAGGAGGATAGCCCAGGAAGGCCATGGCACTAGGAGCAGCCACGGACAGACAGTGGGGTGTTAAGCTTTTGTTCCATGGCAAAAGCTGACCGACACACTCTTCTCCTGGGTCTGTCTGAATGCCATCTTCCGAGAGGCCTTTCCTAAGGACCTGGCTCCAACAGTGTCCCAGGTCTCTACACCCTCGCCTGCAGGGGTTTGGTAAGCAGCACTTAACTTGACCGGATGGCATATGCTACAGCCTCCCATCATTCATTTCCATTAGTCTCCCCTGTGGCCGGGACTCTGGTGGTTTTACTCGTGGCTGTCGGGAGCAGCGAGGTCTCTGAGTGCAAGGGCTTTTGTTCTGGCAAGGTTGAAAAACACCTAAAAGTGAGTAAGTGCCACACTGTCTCCCACTGGTCGGTGGCAGGGAGAAAATGACCGTGGCAAGTGGGGTTACCAGAGGGAGACCATGTTGGGCCAGTGGCCAGGGAGGGCCTCCCTGAGGAGGAGGCGTCCAGGCTGAGGCCTGGGTGTGAAGAGGGAGATCTGCTATGCGTTTGCACTTCTGGAACATTCTAGGCTGAGAGGAGAACAGAGGAGCAGCGGGGGTCCCCTGACCTTGCCATGGGAAGCTCCTGGCGGGTTACACTCTTAAGCGAGGGCCGGCTGGTCTGACTGGCGCCTGGGGAAGCTCTCCTCGTGGGGCTGCAGGAGACCAGCAGGGTGGAGGCTGGTCTGGGCATGGCCGAGCGGGGGGCCCTGTGCTGCTGACAGTGTTGCCAGCCCTCCCAGTGGCCTGGTGTGGGAGGGCGGGAAGGAGGCCCTCTGGGCCTGGTGAGGGTGGCTGTGGGTCCCGCTCCTTGTGGAGAAGGCCTGGGGGAGGCCTGGGAGGAGGGCTGGCTTTGGACGAGAGGGACCAATCTGGGGAGGAATGTCGCCTCCCACTGCCACTGCTGTCTGGCCAGGACGCAGCGAGTCCTCTGGTCTGGGGCTGCTCTGGCGACCACTCTTTCCAAGCTCGTGAGCGCATTCCATATTCATTTCCTCGGAGTATCAATTAGTATTTATACAAATGGAAATTAATTTTGCTATTTCTTGTTGTGTTTCAACCCGCTCCGCTCCTCTCCTATTCATCACGGCTGATGTTTGCAAAACGTCCAAAATCAGTGTCGTTTGCAAATTAGCAAGTCATATATTCCCTTTCAAAACATTAATAGGATCTGGCCATATTTACCAACCCGACAGTCGCCCGGGTCCCTTTATTAAAGCTCCCGCCATTTGCACAGACCGGCAAAGTTGGCCGAGGATTGAGGCTAGGGCGCCGGAAACCAGCGCTTCAGAGAAAGTTCAGAAATCCCAGGCCTCAGAAGGCTGCTGGCCAGAGGCCCTCCCCGAGGAGAGCAGAGCAGTGCCACTTTCTGGCTGCGGAAAGGTCTCTGGCTCCACTCGGGCACAGTTCCCCAGGGTTCTGCTCTGCCGTCCCTGGTAAAGGTCAGGAGCTGGTTCAGTGGGAAGAACATTCACAGACATGTTCAGAGACATCAGCAGATGAAGGGACAGGGGCTGCTGGGGTTTGGCCAGCATCCCCGCCTGCCTGCCTCCTCTGGTGTCCTCCGGGGTGGCCAAGCCCTGTTCCCGTCACCCACCTCTCCCTCCCTCCCCACCATGGTCCCCACCGTGCCCGGTCCCTGGACGGGCACCTGGCCAAGCCAGACCCAGAGGCTTAGCTCTGAGAGGCTGATGGTGGGAAACCACAGTCCCCGCACCTGGGCCTGCCAGGTGGAAGGCGGCCATGAGCCCGGCTCCAGGAGTCCCCAGGGGGACAGCCTGAACTGGGAGGGGGAGGAGAGAGGCCAGGAGAGGGCGAGCACCCGGTCTTGATGGCGTCATCCTCGAGTCTAGATCCACTGTGCGGGAAACCAGTGGCCCCTGACTCTTTCGTTGCACAAGCCAGTAAATCCCCGTTTTTGCTCAACTCAGCTTGAATTCAGTTTCCACAGTCCATCAAAAGAAAAAAATAAGAGTCGTGACCAATCCAGGGAGACCAAACTGAGTAAGAAATGGCTGCTGTCTTGTGGGACTTCCCTGCGTCGTGGGGGACACATACTCGTGGGGACCTCTGACGTGAGGTGGCCTGACAGCCCGTGAGGTAACGTGGCAGTGTGGTGGGGACATTCCATTCTAGCTTTGTGACCTTAGGTGGGTTACTCAAGCTCTCTGTGCCTTGGTTGTCTAACCCAATCTGGAAAATGGAGATGGACAGGAAAGCTGGGGGGCCTAGAGAGGCAACACTGGGGACATTAACAGTGTCTCAAGCCACACTCCGGTGTGACATTAGGCTGGCTTGTCAAATTGGTCTATTACTCTGAAGTCCTCGAGAGTGGCTTAGAGCGTAGGCTGGGGGCTTTTGTCATCTCAGCACAGTGGCCTGCACGTCTCCTGCTGCATCCGTTCCTTCCTAGTTTCTTTTGGATGACGTTGTAAACGGTACTGTCTTCAGTGTCGTGTTCCATGTGGATCAGTGGTGGGTAAAAGACAACCAGTTTTGCACTTTGACCTTCTATCCCGTGAACTGGCTACGTCAGTTCATTAAGTCTAGCAGTATTTTTGGAGATGCCCTAGCGTCTTCCACCTGTCCTCTTAAGAAGAAAGAGTTTCATTTCTTTAACGACAGCAGCAACGGAATGTGATGGTGGGGAAGGCCAAGACGCGCCTTCCTCTTCCAGGAGACCCTCTGCCTTGGCGTGTGGGGGTGGCCTCCTCCCAGAACGAGGGGAAGGCTTGGGGGCAGGGGACAGAGCCGCAGCAGGTGTTTAAGGAACCCAGGACCCAAGTGCAGGGAGGGACAGGGCTGCCAGCCCGCTGCCAGAACCCCGTGACGGTCTCGGCTCCTGAGAGTCCCTCCCCAGGAAGGCCCCCATCAGGGACATAAGGTGCATGTGAGCCCCTGGCCCCCACCCTCCGCCAACTCGGGGCAGCTCCAGAGGGTGACTCCAGCTTCTGAGCCGCCTGGACGGACCTGCCCACTCCCTCTGCCAGCCCAGCCTCCACCCCTCCCCGGGTGTGGTCCAGGGGCAGCCCTGGACCGTGCCTCGTACGACCCCGCAGGACAGCAGGGCTGCAGCTGGCAGGGCAGAGGGAAGGCCTCAGGCTGAGGGCTGGTGGTGAGGGCCCGGTGGGCGCAGGAGACGGGAAGGGGCAGAGGGAGGGCTAAGGCCAGGACCTGGGGCTGGGCTGCGTCCTGAGGTCCAGGTGGGAGGTGGGACACCACAGCGACCTTTAGGAGAGAGACTGGAAGCACACAACGCGCACGGGGCCAAGGAAGAGAGGGGCCAGGAGCGGGGCCAGGCCTGGCAATAGCGGGGAGGGGCCATCACAGCCACTGGGACCTCAGCCTGAGATTCTCTGGGGACCGAGGGACCGACGTGGATCAAGAGAGGAACTGGCTGGAAGGGGAGAGGAGATGATCTGGAAACCAGATGGGACTTGCGCAGAGGTCACCAGATGACGGCTGGCCGGCCTCCTACAGCAGTTTTAAACATGAAGAGTCTGGACTTCTGCCTTCTGAAGCAGAGGACCCCGCCCGAGCCTGCTGCTGCCGCCTGCCTGCTCTGCACCTGTGCCTGCTCTGCACAGAGGAGGCCTGACCACAGCACTGACAGGTAGGGTCCCCTGGCTCCCTGGTCCTGCCCTCGCCTTGCTGGGCTCCGCTGCAGCCTCAGGGTCAGACCGCTGCCAACACAAAGGGCATCCAGGTGCAAAGTGCACAACACCTTCAACTTCAGAGACTGTGGACGGCTGGCCAGCGCTGCAGGGGCCGAGGGTGGGCTTCGCCCTGACTCACTGGGCAGGGTGTGACCTGCCTGCAGTCGTAGGGAGCTTGGTCCCAAGTGGCCACCCCCGGCCCCCACAGGTACTCACAGAGGCCGTGGTAGATGCCCGGCTCTGGCGTGCTGACTTCCACATCCGGGGCAGCCGGGGGACTGGGTGGTAGCTCTGGCCCTGGGACCTGCACAGAGGGAAAGGGGGCGATCTTAGTGTCCGCCACACAGCTGGGCGGCTTTCCCAGAGAGCATGCGCACCCTGGGCATAGGCGCTGGCTAGTGGCACGGTGACCGGGAGCTCCAGGGTCCCCGTCCTGGCTAGCAGCTCTGACAGGCACCAGAGAAGCAGGTGTATAGCGCTTAACCTGCCGGAGCAGAGGATGACTTGATCAACGTCCATCCAGCGAGAGGAAGGAAGGGGCAGCAAGGAGAATCCCGACCCTGGCTGCTCCCTCCCAGGCACCGCATCCCCAGAGGCCCCAGCTGACCCGAGGCAGCCAGGAGAGGCCACCAGGGCTGCAGTAACGCTGCCATCGAGGCCTCGGCGGCCCCGTCAAAACAGCCGGGAGCAACCAAAACCCAGCAAGGCCAAGTCCCCTGACACTGCCCACTCTAAACGCCCGCCTGACAGCCTGCTTCTCCTGGCTTTGATGGGAATTCGAACACTTCCTCCACTTCAGTTCAAGAAAATGAAAAACAGTAATTGAGGAACGAAAGGCGACAGGAAGGACGGAAAGTGACGCAGAACCACGGGCTGCAGAGCCGCAGCCCGTGTGGATCCCTCTGCTGGGCTTGGTCAGAGGGGGTCCCCTGGGTGCCCACCCTGCTCCAATCCCACCTGGCCATCTGCGCAGGAGCCGGCCTGGGTGAAGGGACGCTCGTGGCCCTCGCCGTCGGCCGTGCTGGGCCTCCGCAGCGCCTCCTCCAGCTGCAGGCTGCCCAGG
Source organism: Sciurus vulgaris (assembly GCF_902686455.1). Lineage (NCBI taxonomy): Eukaryota > Metazoa > Chordata > Mammalia > Rodentia > Sciuridae > Sciurus > Sciurus vulgaris. Next base: position 20,787,173 of record NC_136479.1, on the reverse strand, counting down.
GCCTCTGCGTCCACATCGAAGGTCTCGTCGGCACAGAATATGGCCTCCAGGATGTCCTCGTCCGTGGTGAACAGGATGGTGTCTCCGAAGTGCTCAGGGGCTGGGCGCGTGGTCAGAGACGGGTCAGCTCGCCCCGCACGCCAGCCCCTCACCCAGACCCTGCAGCCTCGCCTCGCTTCTGCCACCAGACACTAGCAGCCGCTGCGTTGGGCCCCCAGTGTGCTCGGCCCTGCGTGTGCTCAGCCCCGCGTGTGCTTGGGCCTCGTGTGTGCTCGGGTCCCACGTGTGCTCGGCCCCGCGTGTGCTTGGCCCCGTGTGTGCTCGGCCCCGCGTTTGCTCAGGTCCCACGTGTGCTCGGCCCCGCATGTGCTCGGGGCCTCGTGTGCTTGGGTCCCATGTGTGCTCGGGCCCACGTGTGCTCAGCCCCGCGTGTGCTTGGGCCTCGTGTGTTCACAAGAGAAGCTCAGGAAGCCTCGGGACCACTGATCTAAGGGACCCAGAGTCGCTGTGAGCTGTCGGCAGACACCTGGCCCTCGGGTGTGGACGAGCCACCGCGGCCCATGCTGTGGGCCACCCAGCCCCTCCCACCGGGCACCCTGACCAGCACGGTGTCCCCGGACCTGGGAGTCTGGCTCCAGCCCTGCTCCTTGGTCCTGCGAGGGAAGAGCCTGCCGCTGGGCGGACGGGGGTCGCTCTCCCCGCAGCTTCAGGAGCGTTCTCCCGGACGTGCCTACCTCCCGTCAGGGTGCCCGAGGCCTTGGCGATTTCCCCATCGAAGATGCAGCGGGCGTCCAGCCACATGACAACGTCCTTGACGCCGCGAAAGGAGTGAATCCGCGACTTGTTGTAATTCCAGATCCGGATGAGCGCCACCTGGCAAGGGCGTGCGAAGTCCACGGAGATGGAGTGGGACCTGCCCGGCGTGAAGGGGGCCAGCCACACGTGCATGTCGTCCTGCGTCCTGTTCACCCCGTCGATGAGGTTGGCCACCACGCGGGGGTCCTGACCGTAGGCTGGCAGCACGTTGATGTCGGGGGGCTCTGCGGCGATGCGCAGGATGTGCACGGGCGCCCCCTCGGCGCTGAAAATCTCGATCCCGTTGAGGCCCACGTAGTGCCTGTCCCCCCAGGTGGACTTGATGTCGATGACCAGGTGCTGTCCGTAAGGCAAGACGGGGATTTTGAAGTCACTGCCGCCACCGGGGTCGACGGAGCCGTCGCCCTGCCCTATCGGAGGCTGCGGCTGGTCCTCCCCGCAGGGGGTCGGCTGGTGGCCGGGGCGGCTGCCCCTCTGCTGCTGCAGGAACTCGTCCAAGACGTCGCCCTGGAAGTCCAGGCTGGAGAGGCGGCCGCGGTGCGAGCGGTCGAAGGCGCCGAGGGGGTCCCAGGACTCGCGCAGCGTGCGCCCCTGCAACCCGGAGGCCTGCGAGTCTTCTGCAAGAGAGGACACGGGAGGGTGACACGCTGCTGGTGAGGACCTCTCAAGGCTGACGCGGCCGGCAGCCGCCTCCCCTTGACCAGTAGGGCTGCCGCCGGCCCACCCGGGAGGCCCTCCTGGCCCTGGAGGGATGGCTCCAGGTGTCGCCGTCCTGCACTCCGGTCCATGGCCCCGGCGCGGGGCACAGCCCCCTGTGCACAGAGCGTGTGACCTGCCAGACGTCGGCACTGGAAAAACACCGTTCATGCTCACCCACGTCTAGAACCCTTTTTAAAAAGATCAATAAAAAAGTGTTTTTAATAGGCTTTAAATTTTCTAAGAATGCAACTGTCACACAAATTGAGGGAAGGCCATGCACCAGAGGCTTGGTCCCCAACCCGTGGTGCCTGTGGGAGGTGGAGGGACCTCCAGGAGGCGGAGCCTTGTGGAGGGAAGGCAGGCCATTGGACGAGCCCTACAGAGTATGTGAGGACCTCAGCCCTTCTCTTCCTCCCTCTCTGCTCCCGGGCCAGCAGGAGGTGAGCAGCTGCCTGCACCACGCAGGCCCACCATGACGTGCTGCCACACCGCAGGCCCAAAGCAACAGTGCCAAGCAACCACAGATGAAGCCTCCAGACCTGTGAGCCATGATAAACCTTTCCTCCTTATAAGTTGTTTACCTCAGGTATTTTGTCACAGTGACAGAAAGCTGACACAGGAAGACTGGTCACGTTAGAAACTTTGCCAGAAGTGGTTCCCCACTGAGAAACTCAGAAGGCTGGGGCAATGCTGCTGTCCACTGGCCTGAGTTGGCCCTCAGGAGGGGCCGTATTTGAGGCTGGTGCAGCCATGTGATTCCAACAGTGTTCTCAAAGACTATGCAATGGCAGAGGGAAGGCTCATAAAAAAATATTAAATGGGAAAAATCCAGACAAGCAGTTTTTTAGATGTAACTTAGTAAGGGTGAAGTATACCAGCGTGTTAGTAGTGAGCGTTTCTGGGGAATGAGTAGGAAAGACTTTTATTTTCTTCTTTGTACCTTCATCTTCTAAGCCCCTTACTAGTATTACTTTTATAATCAGGAAAAATGCTAATTAAAAAAGAAGACAAAGACTCACATCGTAATCCCAGCGACTCGGGAGGCTGAGGCAGGAGGATCACTAGTTCAAAGTCAGCCTCAGCAACTTAGTTGAGACCCCATCTTAAAATCCAAAATAACAAAAGGCTGGGATGTGGTTCAGTGGTTAAGCGCCCCTGGGTTTACTGCCTGGTCCAAAACAATAAGCAGACAAGCATGTGCATCGCAAGATAAGGGCTCTGCTTCCACATGTGGCCAACGCCTGGGTCCTGAGCCCATGGAGGATGCAGACCAGCCCTCGAGGGCGAGCTGAGAGGTCCAAAGCCCTGGCACCAGCCTCAAGCGGTCTCAGGGTGGCTCTGGAGAAACAGCAGCCCAGGACGCGGACACCACTCCTTTCCCCTCCCACGACGGGGCCTGCGCTCTGCCTGCTGCCTATCTCCTGGGGGCTGGCGCACCAGCGACCTCCTCTCTAGGCTATCCGGTCACTCCTGTCCCTTGGGCGCTGCTGCAGACAAGCACACACCTCTCCTACCTAAGAGAAGCGGGAGGACAGGGAAGCCGCCTCACTGCCTGACGGCTCCAACCACCAGCCCACTTTCTCTGCCACACAGACCTTCCGCCTCCACGCTCCAGCCTCTCCATGACTGCCGCCTGGCTTCTCCTTCCAGTGCTGTTGTTCTGCCCGCCCCAGCTCAGCTTCCTCTCTTCTGGAAACAAGCCTCTGATTTTCCTTCGGAGATTCCCCACCTTCAGGCTATCCCGACTGGGTGAATCCTGATTGCATCCCCTTTCAAGTTGGGCTCCCTTTGCACTGGCCATGAGAGGCTGGTAGGGGAGGAGTGGCCAGGGACCACGGTGCTACGCTGTGGGGAGAACCTGCCTGAGGATGAAATGAACATGAGGAACGTGAGCCGAGAGATGGAGAGAAAGGCATGATGACACTGAGCTCCTGGATCCAGCCATGCCTGAACCCAAACCTCTGGTGGCTTTCTACCCTTTGTATTAATAAGAATTCTACAATTTCCAGAACACTCCACTGAAACAGCTTTCAGGGGAACAATGACTCCCCAGTCTTTCCTCAGACCTCATTTCATGCCTAACATCCTAGGCAAACCTCTTCCATGTGATATTCCCTCCTCCTCTGGTAGAGGAGACACATAACGGGCAGCTCCTCTGTGGCACCAGGGCCACCCTGCCACGTGCTGCTGGGACTGTCCCAAGGCCAGGCCCTGGCTCCACCTGGTCCCCCCTGATGCTGTGTCCTCTCCAGCCCTGGCTCCCAAGCGGGCACGGCTCCACCTCACACATCTAGCCCTGGCTTCCCCTCCCCAGCCACATCGTCCAGTTCTGGTGGCCACTGGAAGGTCCAGCCCTGTCCATGCGGTCTCTTCACCTTCCATGGAGTTAGCCACCCACCCCTCCGACAGGCACTGTCTCTCCTGCACCAAGAAGGACGACGATCTACCCCTCATAGGACCCCCACCGCCCTGCCCGCCCGCCGTCCTCTGCAGCCAGGCGGACCCTCTGTCCCCGCAAGTCTCCTCCTGCCTCAGGGCCTTCACCCTGTGGTGCCCTGGCCAGGGCATGCTTCCTCCAGAGGTCCCCGGCTGGCCTTCCTTGTCCCCTCCTGGGAGAGGCCCTTGTTCCCACCAAGCGCTGGGGCTTAGCTGGGCAGGTGCTGGAAGGCAGCAGGGGTTTGCTCAGGAGGGCGGCACAGGGCGGGAGCAGGCCTGGAGCCAGTGAGCCCTCCCCTCCCTCCCCCACCTGCCGGGACGGCCCGGCTCCTCCCGCCCCCCTCCGGCGAGGCAGCCCCTTGGCAGAGGAGCCCCGCATGACTGAGACTTGGGTTGTGCGATTCAATGTCCACCAGCCGGGATGAACAGCCAGTGCACCGGGGAGACAGTGCCGGACGGCAAGTCCGGGGCTTCGGCGGCGTCTCTCTGCCCGGGTGCCAGCCAGGCAGGGACTTGGGACTCGTCCTCCTGCCTCTGCCTACTGCCCTACCTCCCTGGGTTGAGGCTGGGTCTGAATCCAGAGAAGTGGGGACTCCCCTGGAGTGCGCGGCTGCGGCGCGGCCAGTGCCCCCATGGCCTGGCGTCCCTCGCCTGCAGGTGGCGCGGCTCCGGCTACACTGGGGCGAGTCTACTGCGCCTGTGAAGCTCTGGATCCAGGCCGCGAACCCCGGCAGCACCGCCGATCACTACTGAGGCGGGAGATGGAAAGGTACGCAGGGGACAGGACGGGGCCACTCTATTCTGGTGAACTGCTCTTCAGCCACAAGGAGTGGACGCCTGACCCTGGGGGCCAGTCAGCTGCCCCGAGACTCTGGGGGGATTGGCTAATGGAACCAGAGCTAGGACACGGCCACTCAGAGTGGCAAGGCCACTTGTCACCCTGTGGCAGAGCAGAGGAGGTGGGTCTCAGGGGAAGGGGCAGTGGGTGGGCCCACAGAGGTGGCCAGTGGCCCTGGAGGGACAGGGAGAAGGTGCCTCGGTTCCTGCTGCCTTTCTGGTTCCCTCACCCAGTCCCAGTGATGAGTGGCCTGGGGTGAGGCATCCCCGTAGCATCCGCTCCTGCTGGCCCTGGGTGGGAGACTCGTGCACCTTTGGCCACTGGCCCTTGCGGATGCTCCGGAAGGGCCGGTGTCTTACACCTGGAGCTCTGGGACGCTGGGGGACCACGGCTTCCCAGCCTCTCGCACAGTGGCCACACCACAGCAGCCCCGGGGCACCGGCTGCCTGTCCCCCATCCCACGGGCAGGGCTCGGCCGCATTTCCTGAAGGGCGCGTGTGGGACTTGGCCCTGGGTAACGGGTAGGCTGAACCTTCTAAGCGACTTCCTTTTAACATGACCAGCTTAACAAGGCTTGGACCTCAAGGGCTCGATTCCTAACGTGTCACTGAGCCGAGCGGCAAAGCGCCTGGGAAGAAATTAAAGCGAGACGGAGCCTCTGAACTTGGCCGAGTTAAAGGAACGCCTGCCACCTCGGAGCTCCCAGGGGCCCCGTGCATCTGTTGACCATGAAGGCTGGGGACTGCCTGGCTCTCCCAGGGCGGTGGCAGATGGTGGCTGTGGCCACAGGGCAGTGGCTTCAAGTGTGGACGCCAGGGCTGGTCTACCTGGGTTCAATTCCCACTCTAGACGTCAGGGGCCATGTGACCCAGGAATGCGCCTTAAACCTCACTTTTCTATAAGGTGGGGCTCATGTGTGGCTTCAAGTTCACCTGGTAAGGTGCTTGGGCAAGAGGCTGGCCAGCTGCAGGAGTCCACAGATCCAGCCCTCTCCACTGTCTGGCCCTCCCTCACTGCATGAGCCAGGGACCTGCCTCAAAGAGCTTCCTTCTCTCCCTTTTGATACTGGGAATTTAACTCGGGGTTGCTCAGACCTTTTTATTTTTTATTTTGAGACAGGGCCTCACTAATTTGCTGAGCCTGGCCTTGAATATGCGATCCTCCTGCCTCAGCCTCCCAGGGGCTGAGATTACGGGCATGTGCCACTGTGCCCAGCTCAAAGAGCTTCTCCATGCCTTTCCTCCACGCTGCTCCCTGATACCCAGTCTCAGCAGGGGTGGGCAGGGGAAGTCCAAGGAGCCAGAGAGAAACTGCAGGAGCCGCTCTACTCAGGAAGGCACTCAGAGTCTGAGGGACTTGCTCTGCTATCTTAAGTGACAGATCAGGGGTCTATAGAGGAGATGCCAATTTTTTTTCTTTTTCTTTTCTTTTTTTCTTTCTTTCTTTTTTCTTTTCTTTGCACTGAGGATTGAACTCAGTGGCACTTGACCACTGAACCATATCCCCAGGCCTATTTTGTATTTTATTTAGAGACAGGGTCTCACTGAGTTGCTTAGCACCTCGCCATTGCTGAAGTTGGCTTTGAACTGGCAATCCTCCTGCCTCAGCCTCCAGAGTCGCTGGGATTACGGGCGTGTGCCAACGTGCCTGGTGAGGAGATGCCAATTTGATTCATTAAAAAGTAAAAGTGGGGCCGGGGATGTGGCTCAGTGGTACAGCAACCCAGAGTTAAATCCCCAGCATCAAAAGAGAGAGAGAAGGAAGCTCTTTCAGGCAAGACTCTGGCACGGGGCTCAATCCTCAACGCCACATAAACACAAATAAATGAAAGTATTTTTTAAGACAGTGGAAGTGTTGGCTGGGCATACAGAGAAACGCACCACCGGGGCAGACTGGGCGCGTGCGCTGATCGGGGGCCAAGGGAGCAGGAGCGCAGCTGGCAGGGTCTGCTGGGTGCCCTGTGTGCCCAGCTCCGGGCCGAGCACTGCACACAGGGGCACTGGGTCCTGCTGGGGTGTGTGGGTTGGGCTGCGCGTCCTGTTACAGATGAGGAAACCGAGGTTGCCCAGGGTGTGGTGGCCGGGCAGGAGCAGGCCGCAGGAGCAGACCACACGAGCTCCCGCGTGGTGTGGAGGAAGGGCCTGGGGAGCGCCAGCATGGCAGACGTGAGCCCTGAGGACCAGAGGGACACATGAGCCAGTCCAAACAGGCTGCGGTCCTGGGCCTGGGCGCCTGGCGGCTCTGAAGCCACTGCTCCTCTCGCTGGCTTCCTGCAGCCCTGAGCAGCGGGAGGCAGCCCATTTTAGAGGTGGAGACACTGAGGCCCAGAAGGCGGAGAGCTGGCTGGGGCCCAGGCGGAGCAGGGCGAGGACTGGTGCCACCTGACGCCAGGGCCCTGCGCAAAGCCGGCAGCTCCCGAGCCCTGCCCGCGAGGCTCTGCCTGCTGGGCGCACAGGGCTTCAAGCCGCCGCTGCCAACCTGCGACACGAGACCCTTCCTCTTCCCGCTTCTCCCGAGAGAAAGGAAAGGCAGAGAGGGCGCCCGGCCTTGCATTCCAGCCAGGGAGCCGGGTCCTGCGGGGCCTCGTGGACCCCTGGGGTGGCTGCTTCCCCTCCATGGCCACAGTCCCAGCGTCCTTCCCACATGCTGGCCAGCGCTGACCCTGTGCGGCGCCCGTGGTGCTGCTGGCAGTACGCTCAAGGGCAAGGTGAGCGGCTGGAGGCCAGTGTGGCCATCCCAGGTGGAACTAACCGGGGCGACGCTGGAGAGGGACCTGCCGCGAGAAAAAGGCCAGGGGACGGTCCTGGGGACAGTGACAGCGTGGACGACTTCACCATGCAAAGACCGGCCCCTGCTTCATCCTCAGCACCACCTCTCTGGGCCCTGGATGGCAGGACTGTGCCCTCTGGCTGCCACCAGCCCCTGGGCAGCCAGAGAACGGAGGCCCAGGGAGCAAGGTGGCTTCTTGCCTGCATGGCCCAACTGCCCAGCTTACCTCTGCCGGCTGGCCTGGCGTCCCCGTGCCCACTGCCCAGGGCGTCCTTCCTCGTGCCCCTCCGCCCGCTGGCCAGGCGCTCCCTGTTGGGGGGCTGGCCAAGGAAGTCCAGGTCGTCGCCGCAGGCCTTGGGCGTGCCCTTCGGGGGTTTTTCCCTGGCAAGGACATTCCGGCTGCTGGCCTGCCCTTGTTCGCTGTCCTCGGCCCTAGGCTCTCCAGGAGCCTCCCCTGTGGTGTCCTCGGAGGGTCTGCTGTCCCCGTCCAGCGGCTTCCCGGGGCTGAGCCAGAGGGGCCGCGGCTTCCCGCCTGCCTTCCGCCTGCCCTTCCCGGTGGGGGAGGGCTGCAGCCAGCAGGGCGCCTTCCCCGGCGCCTCGGAGAGCCTTCTGCCTGTGAGGCTTTCCAGCTGCCGGAGCAGGGAGGGCTCCTGGCACAGGGGTGGGGCAGGCAGAGGGGCACCAGGGGCTGCCGCCACGCTGAGCTCTCCCTCCGGCTTGGAGGGACGGTCCTCGGTGCGCTCAGGAGAGCTCGCCCTGTCTCCAGACGGACTTCCTGGTGAGGGAAGCCTGACGGCCATCAAGGCCTCGGAGGGCTCCGAGCCGTCGGGGCTGAGCTCCTTGTGCCCATCCCCACCAGCCGTCTGGGGGGCATCTTGGCTTTCTGCCCAGCGAGCGCCCAGGTCCACGGGGATAGTGTGGCTGGCCGGTGCCTCCCCGTCTCCCTTCTCCAACGCGCCCTCGAAGAGGAGGTTTCCGTTGACGTACAGCTTCACATCCTTGGCGCCGACGTCAAGGTCCTGAAGCACAAGGTTGAACAAAAGGAAGTGTGGGTCAGGCAGGTGTGTCGGACTTTGAGGAAAAAAGATACCAAAATAAATAAATGAGTGAGTAAAGGAGAAGGTGGCCCAGGAGAGCCTCACGTGTCGTCCCTGTGTCACGGGGTCCTCTGAAGCAGGCCGCCTAAGCCCCCAGGAAACCCAACGTGCACGTGAAATGCAGACTCCTGGGGCTTCACGAGCGTCCTGTCTGGGGGGTCCTGAAAGCAACGCCCCAGCCAAGGACCGAATGCATATCTGGTGGAAGACCCCAAGAGGACGTGAGGAGAGTCAGACAGATGAGACCCCCTGAGAGGGTTGAGCGGGTCCCTGCTGTGGGTGGCTGGGAATCGCGCCTGCTGGGCGCTGCGAGGAACGCACCTCAGAAATGTCCGTCTAAAGACTGGCGGGTGGGGCATCCACGTGTGGCTGTTGAAGTCTGTGCCTCCCTGTCACAGCCCTGTCACCACGCAGGGACTGTCCTGCTTCAGGGGGTTGAGGGGATGTGTACTGGGCTCCAAGGCCCCTGCCTCGATGGTGGTTTCTGCTCTCCTACCAAGTTTTCCAGATGGTTCCTTTGCACAAGGAGGTGGGGAACACGGGCGGGTGGGATGAATTCCCAGCACACAGCCTGCAGTGTGGCGACCTCACTCCAGGCCCCTGTTCGGCCTTCCCGCTCCACCTGTTCCTGCTTCCAAAAAAATCACGCCTCCCTTGCCTCCGCGGCACCCGTCTCTCTTTACAGCAAGACTCCTCCCCCGCGAATCCAGGAGCAGCGCGCATCCTGTGCAAGCTGGACGTGTTTACAGCGAACGAGGTGAGGAGTCTCGTCTCCAGCGCCCACGAAACCGTCTCCAGGCTCAGGATAACGAACCTGCGAGTCACCCCAGGCTCCCTCCTCCCCTCGGCGCCCCTCCTCCCCGGCGCCCGCCACCCTTGAGCGTGCTTTGTACTTCTGGAAGTGTGACAGAAAAGGAGTCAGGCGGCCCGGGCCCCCTTCTGCTGGGCTTCTTTATGCCACACGGTCACTTTGAGATCCACCCAGGTCACATGTGTCACAGCCTCTCCCTCCTCGCTGAGGAGCGCTCTACTCCACGGGGGCGCCTGGGACGGCCATCACCCCTCCTGTCTCTGCGCCACCGCCGCTGCCTCCTCCTCCTCCTGACCTCCCTCCTGCTGGGCTTCTCCTCCATCTCTGCACAAACGCCACCTGGCCAAGGGCCGGGCCCTGGACAGTCCCTGTTTGTGGGCCGAACCTGATTGACACCTGTGGTCTGGCGGATCACTAACTGGGCCCTCCTCGCTCTCGGAAGTCTCCTGGCTGGGACCATAAATCAGGGAGTCTGGGGGTGCAGCCCTCTGGGATCTGGGCAGCTGGCCCTGCTCCTCCTCCAGGGCTCTCCCTCCTGGCTCCCAGCTCTGCGCCTGCCTGATCTGCCCTGCCCTGCTGGCTGCTCAAGGTCCTGGCCAGGTGGCCTCACAGCCCCAAGGCCCTGAGCACCCCACCCTGCAGCACGATTCCTGCTAATGGAACCTTCCACCCTGAGACCTGCCAAGCCCCACGTGGCCCCCGACCTCCTCGGGTCCCTAGTGGCATCTCAGCCAGGGGGCGCCCCAACCAGATCTTCTTTCCCATACCTGATCTTGCGCCTTGGAAACATTCAGCGTCAGTTCCAGCAACCTGGGGTCCCCTCCACGCGCCTGGCTCTTACTTATGTCCAGCTGTCCGTGGGTCCCTCGGCTCTCCCCAGACATGCCCTGAATCTGACCTCTCCTGAAACAGCGCTGTCACCTCCTCGCTGGCCTCCACTTCCGCTCGGCACAGCACCCTGCCGCCTGTGCACGCACTTCACCCTCCACCCAGCAGCCAGATCAAGGTGAGCTCCTGCCAAGCTGCCCGGTGACTCTGCCAGGCAGGGGACAGTCCTGCCTCCCGCCAGGGCCCGAGGCCTGTGTGCCCGGCCCTGGCCCATCACTCCTAACACACGGGTCTGGTCCCTGCTCCAGGGGCCCCGCCCTCCTTGGGCCCTGCACGCCTGCCCGGTACCTTCTGCCTGGACACCGGTCTTCGGGGCCGTCCCTGAGCCGTGTCCTCTGCGCCCTGTCCCCCGCCCTCCTGGCCTTCTCGCCAGCCTAGCTCCTCCTGTCCCGCTCACAGCGAGCTCCAGACAGCAGAAGTCCTGCCATCATGTCCCAGGCCAGGCAGCCCCTCGAGTCAGTAAGTGACTGAAGGGGGCCTTCCCCAGGGCAGCGCTGCTCTCCAGAGTTCTACGAACAGGGTGGTCAGAAGACATGGCCTGCTGGGTTCCCCACCAGGGCGCTTCCATCTTGCTGTGGCTTCTGATCTGCTGCTGGCCTGTGGGATCCAAAACCCCTGAGATGCCCCCTTCCACACAGCGCTCGGAAGGGGAGTGCGTGCTAGCTGGATCTCTGACCGCTGGGTTGTACAGGTTCCGAGCCCTGGAGGACCCGACCCACAGAGCCCACGCACACCGCCGACCCGGCTCCCATCATCCAATTGCAGGACGACAGGCTGCTATTTGCTGCTGTCAGAAAAGTCCACATTCACAGCGCCCCCTCCCCCGTCCAGGGTGTGCTTCTGTGCACGAGGCAGGCGCCTGCGCATGCTGAGAATTAAGCAGCAGACGGCCTTCCTGAAGGACAGCGCGGGCAGCTTTCAATGACTAGTTCCGCAAAATTACCACCGCAGAAACATCTGGCGAGACAGAAACACTCATTTGAGGCGGCAGTGGGGTGGCCTTTCTGTCCAGCGCACACACGAGGTGGGCCTCCTAGCTTTCCTCCTGGAACGTCTGCTACCAAAACACGTCACCTCCCTTCCATGGGCAGTCGACAGCCCATCTGGCATCTGCTGCCCAGGTTCACCAGCAAGTCTAGCAGGGAGGGACCAGGGGAAGAGGGCAGGGCAGGGCGGGCAGGAATGAGAAGCACAGGCTCGGAGACACTGCGGGCAGCGGGGCTGGTGGAAGGAGGGGGCTGCGGGCACCCTGGCCTGAGCATCACCAGGTGGGGTCCCCAGCAGGGAACAGACATCAGTCACTTCTCTGGATGTTCCCAGCTCACGACTCGAAGAGTGCCCTGTCCTGCACGGACCTCGGCACAGCTCTGCAAGGTAGGCGGCGGGGCCCCGGCTTAAAGGAAGACGCCCAGGCTCACGCCACCCAACGTCACAGGCCAGCTGCGGGGAGCCACCCTGGCTGCCGTGCCCGAGTTGCCATGTGCCATCTCCCTTTGGGTCAAGGTGGTCCTCAGCCTTAGCCCGTGCCAGCCTGGCCTTGGGCGGGATCACTTGTGGGGTGGAACTCTGAGTCCCAGGTTGGAAACGAGGTCCCAGGGACCCACACGCATCCCAGCCTCTCCCCCCAGGACCACTGGGAAACTCTGTGGGGGATGTGGGTGTGCACGCCTCCTTCCTGACGTTGTCCCACCCACTGTCACCTCTCAGGACCTGTGTGGACTTATTCCAGGACCCCTGTGGATCCAACCTCAGAGCCCATGTCCCTCACTTCAATGGCATGAATTTGGATAAAACCTGCACACGTCTCCCTGCATACGGCGCGTCACCTCTAGATCCACACGACACCCAACACACTGTAAATGCTCTGTAAATCATTGTCATGCCGTATCGTTTAGGGATTGATGGTCAGAAAAAGGCGTATTTGGTACAAATGGAATTTTTTTCCCTGAGTATTTTCCATCCATAGTTGGGTGGATTCTAGATGTGGAACCTGCAGGAACAGAAGGCCACTGTCTTACGTAGACGTCCCCACAGCCACCTCCAGGGCTGTGCTAGGAAGCCACTTGTGCCGACGAGAAACGGGAGGGGGACCTTGGGTCTGCACCCTCGCCTCTTCTCAGCGACGCTCTGAGCCATGTGTCTCAGGGTGGACATGGGGACGTCTCCATTCCTCAGGAACCAGCCGCTTGCTCCTCTGCTGTCACCAGGCTGCAGCTGCAGGCTCCTTCCTCCTTGGCCCTAGCATCCAGGAAGCCCAGGGCACGCCGACTTGCCCGCCTTTGGGGCCATTTGTGTGCGCGTGCGCGCCCTCTGCTGTCCCTGCCCGGGGCATTTCCCTCCCGCTAACCAGGGAGCCTCGCGCCTTCTGGTGAGGGGCCTCAAGCCCCCTCTGCAGTGGCTTTCAGAAGGACAGTGCAGCTCCGTGGCTGGCCTGCCTCACGGGAGCCCGTTCCCACGCCCGGTCTGCCTTTATCCTCCGCTGCAGCTCCAAGGACCGTGCTGAGACTAAGCACTCGAATACTGCGATATAGATGTCACCTCTACCTAAGGGACTTCCCTAACTCCACAGGCCCCTCCCTCCCTGGCCCTGGTGTGGCCGCGTCGCTTCCCATGAATGGGCCACCTGCTCAGCCTGGACGGATGGTCAAGCTGCTTTGCCGGGACAAGGCCCAATGCGGGCTGGGGCTGTGACTCTTGAGGCGCGTTCCCAGGAGCGACACCTGCCTCAGCGCCACAGCCCAACTGCTCTAGAGCGACAGCGTCCTGAGTGCAGAGCCGTCCAGCTGAGCACCAGCTGCCCATCACGCATGCCCAGCCCGGGCCACCCTGGAGGCGCCCCACACGGGCCCATGACAGGGATCACGAGCCGCTCTCCTCCTCCCGCTCTGCCAGAAGCGCCGCCCCAGAACCAGAGAGGCTGGGTTAGGGCTTCCCTCCTAGGTCCCGGCTTCCACCTGACCTGGGCTTCGGGATGGAGCCGCTGCCGCACAAACAGCCACACTTTGGGACCGGCCCCTGGCCCGCCCTGGCCCGCCCTGGCCCTCAGAGCCTGGCGGGCAGCCTGGTCCCTGGGCCTGCTGCCTGAGCCACAGAGCTCGCCGTGCCCGCTGCCCGTCTTACAGACCCGAGCGCAGGGGCTGAGCCTGCCCTCCGCGCAGCTCTGGCTCTGCCGGGAGGACCCGGGTCTCCTGCAGCACGTGGGGGAGACCAAGGCACACTTCCTTGTGACGTGGACGGCTCCTTTCCTTGAAGGGGAGAAGAGCGGGGACATTCTGACATCGAACAAGCACAACCTGCCAGGCTCCGGGCAGATCATTCTGCACCCGGCCCAACAGTATGGCCCCCAGGACGATGTCCACGGAAGGGACCTGACAAATGAGTCACAGACTGGTGGCCCTGTGGCTGACCCAGGCTGGTCTGGCCCTCAGAGCAATGACGCGCTTCAGAACCAGCTGTGGGCATCGGAGCACTGGGACTGCCCACCACGCTCCGCGTCCCCGGATCTCTTGAAATCTTGGGCCGTCTGGTAACAGAGGCCAGAGCTGAAGTGCTGACTCGCCGCTGCCCTCGGGCACTGACGGAGCTCCTTCTCTCTCTCTCTCTCTCCCTGTGGTGGGCGTCAGACTGCTGGTCACTGTGTGACCACCAGCAAGTCGTTCTGCTTTCTGTGCTCAGTTTCCCCATCTGTAAAAGGAGCTGGTGGCGGCAGTACCCACCCCTAGGGTTTCTGTGCAGAATAGCAGGCTGATACACGCAGCGTGCTTCCAATGCTACCTCCAGGGAACCAGCTGCCGTCACGTCTGGTACCCATCACGGCCTGGCTGCGTGCGCCTGCCCTGGCCGGTGTGGGGGTCAGCGTGGCTCACCGCTCTTCCGAGGCCCAGGGCAGCACTCCCCGATTCCCGGTAGAGGCTGGCACAGGACGGAGCCCGTCTGCCCTGCGGGTGACTAGTGCTCTTATTTTTTTGTTGTTTGGTACCAGGGACTGAACCCAAGGAGACTTAACCACTGAGCCGCATCCCCAGCCCTTTTTATTTTTTATTTTCCGACAGGGTCTCACCAGGTTGCTTAGGGCCTCGCTAAGTTGCTGAATCTGGCCTCCAACCTGTGATCCTCCTGCCTCAGTCTCTCAAGCCACTGGGATCATAGGCATGTGCCACCACTACGGGATAGAATTCTCCTTGCTACCTCAACTCTGCCAGGCGTGGCCGAGGCCCTGGCGTGCAGTTCTGCAACGCCATTCAATTAATCCAACGCTGCGGGGGGGCCCCGTCAGGGCGCTGGCCTGAGCAGGACTTAGTGGCGGCCAGCGGGGCGGTCACGACTGGCTGTGCGTAAGGGTCCCAGACTCAGCGCTTGGAGTCTGGCAGCCGGAGAGCGCACGCCCACAAGGTCCAGGGAGGGATGTGGCCAGCTCTTGCAGAGCCAATTTCCAAATGTTGTCAAATAATCCATAAGCTGTAGAACACCCAGGGCCAAACAGAAGGAGCCTGCCAGGAGGCACTGGCCTGTGACATCTGAGGCTCGGGACATCAAGGAACACCCTAGGGAGGCCTGGAGGGTGTGCTGGAGACTGACAGGGGCCCAGGGCAGGCTGGGGTGGGGCCCAGGCAGAGCCCAGTAGGTGAGAGGCTGGCCTGTCCCGAGGCAGGCGGGCGTTCCAGGCACGGGGCTGGTGGCAGCGAGGGCCTGAGCAGAGGACAGCGTGGAGGGACCGAGGGAGAAAGGAGTCACCTGGGCTGGGACAGCTGGAAGACAGATGCCGGGGTCCGGGAGGGGTGGAGGTCACCAAGGCAATGCAGCCAAGGCCCAGCAAACTCGCAGGTGACAAGCACGTGGTGCCACCACGACGGGGACATGGCGGGGCAGCGGCACTAGGCTTCACCAGCCTGGTGCGTGACCTGATCACCCAGTTCCCAGGACAAGTCCAAGATCCTCGTTTCATGCAAAACCTTACAAGTCCCGATTGTTGGTTATCAACTCAAAGACCCCCGAAGGCACGTGTGGACAGCAGAGCCTGGGCTGCTGGCCTGGCCTCGCCTGGTGGCCTGGGTGGCATGGCAGTAGGGGGTCTCTCTGCTCTGAGGTATCCCCGTCTTCCCAGCCCCTGGGAGGCCCCTGGCTTGCCCCATCGCCATGCTGGCCCTGCGGAACTGTGGCTGAGACCCCTGGCCTCCCCTGCCTGGGTGAGAGCTGGCAGGGCTGGGCGCCTGCACGGTGCTGGGCCAGGGCCATCAGGAGCCTCTGCTGATCAGACCAAGTCCATGAGTGCGTGCAGGGAGGATGGGCATGAGGTCCTGGGCCCTCGGGCGGACGGGGAAGGACGAGCCGGACAGGGAAGGAGGCAGCTCCAGAGAGAACTGGCAGGGCTCTGAGATGGCCACGGGGTGGGGGGGGCGCGGATGGAGGCAGGCATTGGTGAGGAGGCCAGGCCGGCGTAGGACGGGCCGCGGTACCACACGCTCCGGGGAGAAACGCAGGAAGTGACGGGGCTGACTCTGGGTAAGGAGTTAAGTCCCGAGAAGGGTCAGGGTCAGGAACGAATGTGCAGACTAAACAGCGTGCCAGCCGCGGGCACTGACAGGGGAAAGGGCTGGCACAGTGGCAGCTCGGGAGGCTGAGGAGGAGCATCCAAGCTCAAGACCAGCCTCGGCGACTTGGCAAGGTCCTGAGCAACCGAATGAGACCCTCTCTCAAAATGAAACAGACGGGGCTGAGGACGTGGCTCAGTGCTAAGACCCTCGGTTCAGTCCCTGGTCAAAAAAAAGAAAGCGCAGCACTGAAAGCGTGCAAGCGCCCCTTCCCTGGTGACGCCCCTGTGCGGACAGCACCTGGGTTCTCCACTGGGAACCATCCAGCTTCCCCCGACCGCCCTTCCCACAGGAAACAGGCCAGCCAGACAGCGACCGGGCTGCCGCGGGTGCTGCTCTGGCTCTCTGCGGGCAGTCTGGGATGGGCAACGGTGTGAGGTCACCAGGGGCCGAGGCCTGGGACCCGAGGACGAAGCCAGCCCCGAGCATGGCAGAGACCCGAGATGGCGGGAGCGAGACTCCCGGGTCAGCTGCCTCAGACGGCACTGCCGTGGGAGTCGGAGGATTCTCTGCCCAGCCGGACCCAGTTTTTTTTTTTTGTTTTTTTTTTTTTTTTTTTTTTTTTGCTGGGGACTGAACCGGGGCCCTGGGCACGCGAGGCGGGCACCCTACCTACGAGCTACGTCCCCAGCCCCTTAACCCAGCTTTAACTGGGCTCCGATTCTTTGCTACCAAGAGCATCCTGGCTGATTCTCCGGCTCTGTTACTGAGAACTGTGATCAGCAGACTCAGCGACTAACCCAGGTCCCAGGGTGACCGCCGAGGCCAGCATCAGTGAGTGGCCTGCTCTGCCAGCACCCGGCCCCGTTTCCACCTGGGTCTGCGGTCACACCGCCTTCCTTGGGGTGGAGTCCGGCTCTGAAGGCAGCCTGCTGGAGGAGCCTGGGACCTGGGCCCCTCTGCAACGGCAGTCCTCTGCTGGCCCCAACCCAGCTCTGGCCCCTGATTCAGCCGCTCCCCTCCCCTTCCCTGCTGGCAGAGGCCTGCTTCTCACCTGAGCCCCGAGACCCTCATGGCTGCCCAAGCGGCACAGATTCTGGCTGCCCATCCTGCCCCGCGGACAGCGCCTGCTGGCTAGACCAGGCCTCCAACCGGGGGCAGCATCCCAGCCTCCGGGCCAGGGATTCGCCCCCTTCCCACCAGCCACCCGGTTTCGATGGCGTCAGGCCACCTGACTCGGCCGACAACAGGAAGGTCCCCCCTGGACTTCAGCGCTGTCGCCTGGTGGGTCGGGGTGAGTGTGCTGCTCCAGACCGACCAGGGCTCAGGAACGGTTCTGAGACGGCCAGGCGGAGTCAGATGCAGAGGGTATGGAGGAGCCCAGTCACCACCAGGCGTCAGGGTGGCCGCGGGCTGTGGCTTATCCGCGGGAGAGGCGCGGCGTTTGCGAGAGACGTGAGGCCACAGCTCCCCCTCGAGTGTTGGGGCGCAGGGGAAGGAGTGGCCGAGACTTGGGCACACTGGAGCCGTGGCGGACCAGGCCACTGCCACGTGTCTTCTGCCTGCATTTGAAGTGCAGACGTACACGGCCCCAACAGGCTCCCCGACGGCCCCCTTCCTCCGCGAGGTGCGACCTGGGGCCTCCTCTCTGGGCTCCCTCCCTCTGCCCCACTCAAACGTCCACCAGCATGGCCCTTTAACTCCCAGTCAGGTCTCGTCCCCGATGCCCAAAGCCCTCCAGCAAGGGCGCCAATCGCAGGTACAGGCCGGCGCTCTGCACGTATTCAAAGAACAGCACTTGCCCACGCAACAGATGGAGCTCAGGCACGGCAACATCAAGCAATGTGACGGAGGCCACATGAACGTGTGCGTGGGGCGAGAGATCACACTGCAGGGACAGAAGCCAGAGGCCAGCACCCCTGTGACCCCAGCAGCTCCACCTCCTAGGGCCCAGCCCCCAGCACTGCTCACTACACCAGGGCCCACGCCCTGCACGGGGTCCTGGGGTCAAGCCACAGCACACAGACCGCAGCAGATGGGCGACGGCCTCCTACAGAGGGAGGCCACTGTCCCCTCCGTCCCCAGGTGTCCCCTGCAGGGGAGACGAGCCCAGGAAAACCAACAGCGCTCACACCACCTCCCGCTCCACCCCTGGTGCCCTCTAGCTGGGCAAGCCACATCCGGGGGACGTGGAAAGATGTGACAACCACTTGTCACACCCGCCCTGAGCCGAAGGTGGACGGTGCAGGTCAGTCGCAGCTTTCCCTCCTCCAGGAGCCGAGGGAAGGTTCTGGATCCTCTCAGGGCAGCACCCGGCAGCCCTTTCCCATCAGGGTTGGTGAGTGAGACACAGTCCACCCACCACGTGGTCCTGCTGCCCGGCCCAGCTTGCTCCTCCACAGACAGGGACGGCCACCTGCCCTCGGGGCCTGCGGAGGCTCGAGGAGAGGACTCCCTGCTCAGCTGTCACCTGCAGCCTTCCACAAATGGCTGCTGTCAGGGCGGAGGTGGCTGTGCAGCCTCCAGAGTGCACTGTGGATGGAGGCCAGCCTCCTGCCTCTGCCTCCCTCCCCAGTGCCTCTCCTCCGTGCCAGCTCACACCACTGGGCCACCTACCGAGGGAGAAAGGAGACCAATCGGCGGCTCATTTCCTAGTAGTGAAGACTGCCCTTTTTCTAGTGTCTTCTCTCACGTCCTCCATCAGCCTGGGCTGGATCAGCTCTGCCTTTAACTTTCCGTGCCCAGATTCCCACACAAAACACTGTTATAACAAGCCGCATCTGCGACCTTGGTGCTCTGGCCCATGAACTCATTCTGTGTCCTCCCAAACGCAGGAATGGCGTTCTCTGAGAATACTAAACCAAGCCCACCTGCAGTGCGGCTGCTGCGCCTTTCTGCCCCCGTAGATTCTGGCAACAGATGGCCGCGGGTTACATAAGCGGTGCCCAGCAGGCGGCCCTCCATGCTCCACCCGGGGTGGCAGACCCTGTGGTCACTGGTCCCCATGCGCTGCAGGGACATGGGTGCACCTGGGGCTCTGCAGATCTGCTCTCCTGTTTCGCATTCGCTACACACAAGAAGGCTGAGCGCAGGTTAAAGAAAGGCTGTCCTCGGCCGAGAGGGTGCGGCTTATCGGCACTGTAATCCAGCACATGAAACCTGCTGCTCCTGGCAGGACACACGGTCAGCGACGGGGCTGAACTACAGGCAGGCTCGGGGCCAGCGTGGCTTCACTGCCCATTCCAGGAGGCGCTGGGCATCCCCTGCCAGGAAGGCCTGAGCAGGCCCAGGGACGAGGGGCACAGGGCCTAGGTGCCTGCAGCGGCTGCGGCTGCATCCGGGGCCTGCAGGTCACCCTCGAGCACACAAGGGGCCAGGCCGGCGAGGAAGGAGGTGGTTCAGGCCTGTGGAAGCTTCCTCAGCTCTTCCAGTAGCTTAGACTTCTTTTTCTCAAATTTAAACTCTAGGTGTTTGTTTAAAAAAAAAACAACAACCTCAAAAAGCAGAAATCAGAGCTTTCTCTGGGCTGGGCTGTGCACGCAGAGCTGGCCGGGGTTGTGTCTGCCTCGCTGGTCTGCACATCTGCAGACAGCAACAGTTGACGGGTGCTCAGGACCAGCTCACTAGGTAGGTGCCTGGCTGGGGTGCGGTGGGGTGGGGAGGGAGCAGGAGGAGGGGAGGGAAGGAGGACGCACTGCAGAGGAACGGGTTCCCAGCAGGGCCTCTAACTTGCTGTGCAGTCTTGTCCAAATCACCTAACCTCTCTGATTCTCATGTTCTCATCTGGATATCAAAAAAGGTAGCACAACCTCTTAAGGTTAATGGAACAGGGGCTCATTCATTCAATCGGGGACTGTTCTCTGAACCTAGTGGTCACAGGGACAACTCAGGCCCTGCTCCCCAGGTGCCCACAGCACGGCAGGGAAGGCAGGGGAGAACTTTGGTACGGGGGGGACGGGTCTAGTGCAAAGGGCAGGGCAGGGCTGGCTTCCCGGAGAAGGAGATGCCTGGTTTCCAGGACTGAGACAGAGACGGGCATTTAGAGACCTGGGGACGGGGGACTGGGGATTTGAGGTATGGCTGCCGGGGGGCTGGCAGCACCAAGACTTGGCACCCAGGAGGTGGGTGTGTGAAAGGGGGCAGGGGCAGGGCCTGGCCAGGGGGCCAGGAGGCTCTGCTGTCACCCTCAGGGTCTGACGTGACCGTGGCGAACGGGAGCCTCGAGAGTCTGACAGCAGAGAAGGGCGAGGCCTCTCGGGCGGCCGCTGGACACAGACCAGAAGGCGGGGCCCGGAGTCAAGCAGGCGGCACACCTTGCCCCGTAGGAGCAGCCCCTCCACTGGGACCCACGGACTCCTCTTCTGCCTCGTTCAAGGGTGCTGTCTCTCTGCGCCCCAGCTCAGGTGTGTGTTCCTTCCAGAACCTTCCCTGATCATTCCCAGCTTCCCCATGCTGGATCCTTCCCCCATGCTCCGTGCAATCTGGGACAGGCCAGTTCCAGCCCAAAGATGAGTTTTATTTGACCTGCATAGTAGTTTAAAAACACTTAAAACTCACTCTGGACATTTACAAACCAGGAAGGTCCAGATAAAAATCAGGTTTCCTGGCTCCTTGGGCATGGTTGGAGGATCCAGAAGCACTGGCCATATTCCTACACAGTGACCATTGCTTGAAGCTGAACAGGAGTCCTCCCACACCTGGCCACGGGCTTCCAGACTGCTGCAGTCCCCACCGCTCCCTAGTGCCCCTCTGATAGGACTGAGGCTGAGCGTCGATTCCTGGTCATCTCACTTCAACCTCCCTTACAGAAGGTCTGAAGGGCAGGAATAGTGATTCTTGTCCCTCTGACCCTCTGTCTATCAGGCGAGGGAAAAAAGACAGGCAGATGGAGTCCCTGTCCTGTCTTGCTCGGTTCCCCCTGAATCCCACGGCCTCTGAGTCTGGAACCGGGGCGCCCCAGGTCCCCTGGGGCCCTCGGCCCCTCTGTGGCATCCCTGGCTCACCGTCTGGTGGCCCCTGGAGGAGGAGGACCTCCAGGCACGGCCTGTCTTCCACATCCTCAGACCACAGAGCCTGATGTCCCTGGCGGTGACACATGCGGCAGGAGGGAGCATGTGCCCGTCATTCAGGACAGAGTCTGCGGAGGAGGGCGAGGGTCAGGGCGCAGGCGGGCAGTGTGAGGGTCGGAAGCAAGGAGGATTCTGAGAGCAGAGGACCCGGCTGTTCAGAGTGGGGTCCACACACCTGGGCGCTGGCTGGACACTCAGATCTCGGGCCTCGCCCCACATCTGCTGAATCTGAGCCAGTGTGGGTGGACTTTGGGAAGTGACAGCTTAGAGAACGGGCCTGGAGTCTGAATGCACGGGTTCAGAGTCACAATCTGATGCTGACTGGCTGTGTGACTCAGGCAGGTTACATAACCTCTCTGTTTCCTTAACTGTAAAACTGAATCCCAGTTCCCCAAGGTGGCAGGGGAGGGGGATAATGACGTCACTTCCCACGGGGGCCTTGCTCCTGGCTCTGAAGAAGCAGGAGTGGAGCCCCCAGCAGGCTTACGTGCCCCCATGAGGAAGCGCAGGAGGGCCCCTAGTCCCCACTTAGAAATCAGAATCAGCCGCTGGCAAACCACGAGCGCCTCCCATAAACCCAGCGCCCGCGAACAGGCCACCCGGTACTTACGCCATCCATGGTCCAGTAATTCCAAACCTTGATCTCGCCCAGACGGAAGTCACGCAGCTGTCTTGTGTTCCGGATAACGAAGCAGAGCTGGAGCGGCGGGCAGAAGGGGCAGGTCCACACGGAGGGGTCCCCCTCGCTCTGAAAGGCCAGCCAGAGAGGGCACCCGTTAGGCAGGGCTCCGCCTCGCTCCGCGGAGCCACTGGGGGCCTCTGGGATGGCGAAGCCCAGGGGAGGCTGGCGGCAGGCCGGCCACCTCTGCAGACCTGCGCCAGCCTGGACTGCGCTACGGAGCAGGCCCAGCCGTCCCTCCTCAGAGGGCCACGGCCCTGTCGTCTGCCCACCAGATGGAATTTAAAATGCAGCGGGCTTTAGTCTAAGCAGCTTAATCGGCTCTGAGGAGGGCGCCGGAGGAGGGGGCAGGAGGGGCGGCGGAGCTGCCACCTGCACCCTGGAGTCACCTGGCCCGCGCCTCGGGTCTGCTTCTGTCAAGCCCTGTCCAAGTCTTAAAATTTGAAGAACAGAAGAGAAAGAAACTGGCTCCGCATCTGCTGGGTGGGGACACGGCACCAGGCCTGGGGTGTGTCCTGCCGCTTCGGGGCTGCCAAGCGCAGAGGCCTCGGCCTGCAGTGTCTGCAGCGGGCGCAGAGGGCTGCTTGGGCCTCTCCATTCACACCAGCAAGACCTCCTGCCCTGCCCTGGTGGTCGATGGAAAAACCCATCAGGGACTCTGCACCGCAGCCTCCGCCGCTGATCTCCCTGGACCCCACAGCTGCACACGCTTCCCTGCCCCCCTGACACTGGCTTTCCTCGGGCACCTGGGCTCCTGTAGCACCTGGGCCGCACGTCTCCAGGGGACCCGTCCTCCTGTCCGGTCAGGTTCCTGCTTGGCCTGCCGGACTCATTCCAGAACCCTCAGCCTTTAGCACAGTTCCCTGGCCCACAGCAAACGCCAAAAACTCTGGAAGATGAAGACGTGACTAAACGAGGAAGAATAGAATGTGCCTCTGAATACATATCTGTCCTCTCCTTCCAACTTTAAAGAAGAGACTGTAAGCTGGAGTTGGCTCGCAGAGGTATTTGGTTTGGTTCATGAAATGTTATAAAACAAAACTCATTGCCAATTCTTAAAAATGTGGAGATTTGGGGAGGCTGAGGCAGGGGGCTCTCAAGTTCAAGGCCAGCCTCAGCAATTTAGCGAGGCCCTAAGCAACTCAAAATAAAAAATTTACAAAGGGACTGGGGATGTGGCTCGGTGGGCAAGCACCCCTGGGTTCCATTCCTGGTAGCAAAAAAATAACAAAATTTAAAAGGGAGCTTTTCCCTGAGGCCACGTTCCTGGCTTCTCTGCAGAAGGGGACTGTGCGCTAGCTCAGGCCATCGCTGGGACCTGAGTGCCGCCTGAAGCCAGGACTCCTTTGCCCGAGTCCCACCACCCCCTACAGTCTCACTTCCCTCCTGTGTCCTGCTGGGCCCTGCGGGCACCTGGGTTTGGGGTCCTTGTTCAGAGGCTGAGCGTTTCCAGTGGGTCCTGTCTGCCACAGAGCCCACGGTGTGTCCCACACTGCCTGGGGTCCCTTTTTACTAAAAGGAGCATCCCCTGCGTTTGGGATCATCGCCGGGGATGTGCCTGTCGCTGGACAGGGCCAGGGAAGGAGGATGGCTGGCTTGGGGCCTTGCTGTGGGGACAGAACAGAGGGACTTGTTCTGGTGACAAGGTGACTTTCAGGAGGGAGCGGGTGACCTCTGTTGAGGGGAGAGGTGACTTCAAGGGCTTCTGACTTATTCTGGCAGCTTCCTCGAGCTGGGCACAACTCTCACTCTCTGGCAGCTGCAGGGGGACAGGAAGCACCATCTGCAAGGCCTGGGGTGCCCCTCGGCCTTCCCTGGGCCGGTGCCTGCATGGGCCACTGGGCCACCTGACAGAGGAGGAGCCGCAGGCTGGCCCTGGACACGGGTGGGGGCCTGACCGGCTTCCCCCACTCCTGTCGGGCAGGGCTGGAGGCCTCGGGGAGCCTGCAGTTCACCCTCAGAGGGCGTTTGCCTGCGACAGCCGGAGCCTCCGATGGCTCCGTCCACGGGCTGAGTCCCCAGGAGAGGGCGGGGAGCCCGGCACACCCCCGATGCCAGGCCAGCGGGCACGGTGCCTTTGCCATCCCCCCCACCACCACAAAGGGTAAGAAAGGGGGCAGCGTAAGAATCAGGGCACTTCGCGAAACCCTCGGGCGGGGCAGGGTGGACACTGCAGAGGACACTGCAGCCCCCGGGTCCGCAACACCCACCTTCCAGGCTTAGGCCAAAACTGAACCTGAGGAGGGCACCCCCATGCGGGCAGGGCAGGCAGGTCGTGGGCACCAGCACCTGCTATGCACCTGCCACCCACGGCCAGGCCCCTCCTGGGTCAGGGATGTGAGGGAGTGGACCGGCTAGGTTTCGGTGGCTTGGGCCAGCACAGGCGCCAAATAAACCCCCTCCCAGGGGAACGGGGCAGGATGAGCGCTCCCAGAGAGGAAGGGATGATGAAAGTGGTCAGCGACAGACAGCGTTTCAGAGTGGACGGTGATGGAAGGCCTCGGGGAGGAGGGACTCTCCAACTCCAAAGCCAACACCGTTGACCAGCCTCAAACTAACACCTGCTTAATTAAGAATCACATCAAAAGGAAAGTCCTCCTGATACGCACAGCATTTGGAAGGATGCCAGGGACATTATGCTGAGCGAAACAAGCCAATCTCAGAAAGGTTACATGCTACACGAAGCTTCAATTTTATTTAGCTTTTCCCCCACTACTAGGGATTGAACCCAGGGCCTTACACAGCTAGGCAAATGCTCTACCTGAGCTACCCCCCAAGCCCTCTTTATTTTGAGACAGGGTCTAGATAAGCTTTTGAGGCTGGCCTCAAAATTGTGATCCTCCTGTCTCAGACTCCCAAACTGCTGTGATTACAGGCACACGCTATTCAGCTAAAATTCACAATTTAAAAGTGTACGATTTGGCTTTTTTCTTGGCTTATGCACAAGGTTACGCAACTGTCGTCATCACCATCTTTTTCCAGCACATTCTCACCCCTCCAAAAAGAAAATCTGTCCCCACTAGGAATCACTCCTCATTCTGGCCTCTCTAGCTCCTGAAAATTGCTCATCTGCTTTCTGTCTTTATGAATTTGCCTATTCTGGCCATTTTGTACAAGTGGAAACATACATGGCCTCAGTGACCGGTTTCTTTTGCTTGGCAAGCTTTATGAGGCTCATCGATGTCACAGCCTGTGTCAATACTCCACTCCTTTTTATGGCTGCATAATATTCCACTGTAGTGATATACCATGTTTTCATCATCTGTCCATCAGTCTATGTGGACTTGTTTCTATATTTTGGTTATTATGAACAATTCCACTCATTAACATTCATATACAAGTTTTTAAAATGAACATATGCTCATTTAAAACATTTCTCACTGGGCCTGGTGGCACATACCTGTAATCCCAGCAGCTCAGGAGGCTGAGGCAGGAGGATCGCAAGTTCAAAGCCAGCCTTGGAAACTTAGCAAGGCCCTAAGCAACTTAGAGAGGCCCTGCCTCTAAATAAAACATAAAAAAGGCTGGGGATGTGGCTCAGTGGTTAAGTGACCCTGGGTCTAATTCCTGGTGTAAAAAAAAAAAAAAAAAAATACCTTCTTTATTTGGAAATAAATAGAGACTCACAGGAAATGTACAATTCTGAAGGCTCTAAGTGGCGGGCCTGGGGATGCTGAGTGGACAGTGACTCCATTTACTGAGCAAAGTAACAGTGGGAGGGGGACAAGACATGCAGAGGCATCGGGACTTAGGTCTAGATCTCGAAGTCTAAGGTCTAACAGCTACCCCAGAAGAGGAGCCGAGCAGGGGTGGCGCTCAGGTCAGGGACTGAGAGCTGGGTCAGGGTGTGGCCAGGTGAGCGATGGTGGGCACAGAGGGTGGGGGCTCGCACGGGGCCTGGGCGCCGGCACCTGGGCACCCCCCCACACCTCTCTTTGAACCCCGTCCCCTCCTACAAACCTCTGCTCAGCTGTCAGCAGGGCCCCCAGCCACGGCTGCTGCTGGGCACGTCGCCGTCCCCACTGGGGCTTGGCTTTTCACTGCCACGTGGGGCACTGCCAGGCTTGGTGGCTCACGCCAGGGGGGCTGAAGCACTCTGGGGGCAGCGCCCCTGATGGCCTGGGCCTGGCACAGCCCAGCTCCCAGGGAAAGCAGGAAGGTCCAGAGACCCGGCAGCCCAGGGCGGCACAGCTGCCTCATGTCCCAGCCTCAGTGCCCCAACCGAATCCCCCAAGTCCATCAAAGCCATGGACCAGCGTCTGGGCTCCCACCCGGCCAAACTCATCTGCCTCTGGGAACAGACAGAAAGGGAGAGCGATCGCCAGAACCAGCCCCTGTCAAATCCAGCGGTGCACTTCATCGCCCCCCGTGTGCTCCGGGCCCAGGAGCAGGCTGCCAAAGCCACCGCTTGCTGCGCGGCAGCTGGCGCCGGAGCCCAGAGACTGAAGACAGGAGGAGGGGCAGGCACAGGCCAGGGCCTCTGGGCAGCTGCTGTTCTAGAAGGGGGCTCAGACTCCAGCCCAACGCTGCGCCCAGCTGTGCTCAGCCATCGCACGTCTGTCCACCTGGATTTCTCTGGGCAGGATCCCTCCCTGCCCTGCGGGCATCTTGGTGGAACTGGTGTCCAAGCACCCTGCCCTCCTGGCCTGGCTGCTTCATCGGTGTTCCCTTCTGGGGACTGGACACCTGCAGCAGAGCAACGTGGGGACAGACTGGCCAGGCCAGCCACCTGCCCTCCCCAAGTAGCCCATGAGAGTCGTCTGAACTGGGAGCTTTCTCTCTTCCCTCTCTCCCTCCCTTTCCTCCCCTTGTGACAGTATCCCCAGCCATGAGCCACGACCCAGGCCTAGGACCTAAGCGGGTCTGAATTCTGCTGCTGGGCATATGACCACTCTACCCGGAGGCCGAGGCAGCAGGGTCTCGGGGGTGCCGTGGCTTCCCAGCTATGCCTCAAGTCCAGGCATCTTTCTAGCGGAAGCTCCTGCTCCTGCTCACCCGTAAAGAAGAGCAGGCTTCGAGCTCGAGTCTCAGATTCGGCACACGGCCCGACACAACCAGGAGGGCTTTGGCCTGGGGACTCGCAAGACTTGAAACGGCACTTGCTTTTGAAGATGCTCTAGAGTGAGCCAGACGCGACTTCCGTCGTGGCCATCCTGACAGATCCTCCACCCCACCTTTCGTTCTGCATGTGCAGAACTGCTGACTCCCAGAGAGAGCAGGTAAGCTGCCCATGGTCAGAGTAAGGCCAGGAGCGGGGTCCCTGGAGCTGGGGATTTCTCACTTCCTCTTCTTTCCAATGGGAAGCGCATCACCTATTTCTTTACGGAATCCAGTCTGTTGATAACGGCAGTGAAGCCGGCATCGCTGACGCTCTCTGGGGCCCGCGGAGGAGCCAGGCTTGGTGCTGAGCTCCCCCGGGTACGTCTGACCCTCCTGGCACTGCGCGGAGGACGCGCTCTTACGAGCCCCATTTTACAGATGAGGAGACTAAAGCAGAGGCTAGGCCAGCGCTGTGGTCACGGAGTTGCTGGCAGTAAACTGTGAAGCCAGGTCTTTCTCTCCTCGAGGCTGCGGGCTTAGGGATGAGTAGGAGCATGTGTATGAAGCCATGGACCTCGCCGGCCCGCGCAAGGACAGAGCACAAGGCAACGGCCTTCGGTGTTGATACTTAAAATACTAATAATCAGAGGCAGAGAGCAAACGCATGTGCTCAGAGGGAATTTAAAACGTGTCAAAGAGCACCTGTCCCCTCCTCGTCCAGTCTCCCGCCTGCGGGGATCTCTGCTCAGTTTCTCAGGACTCTCCGGGGGGCCACCACAGAAGGAGCTGAAGGGCCGCGGAGGGGGTGAGGTGGCCGCTGTCCTGCTCCTGTTCCGTCCCTCCCTCTCTGTATCTGTCTGTGGACGGGTCCCACTCTGTTGCCCAGGCTGGCCTCAACTTCCTGGGCTCAAGCCACCCTGCTGCCTCGGCCTCCGGAGGAGCTGGGACCTCTGGCGGCCACTGCGCTTGGCCCTCAGTCTCTCGTGCCCAGCTTGAAAGTGACAGGAAAGGAAACACCAGTGCTTTTAGTCAGGGCAGGAAAGGAACTTGGGTGTTAGTTGTGCGGGCAGCCCAGGCGGGGGGCGGGACCCTGAGGGGCGTGGGCGTGGCCTGGGCCTGTCTGCCAGAAGTGGACTGGGCTGCACCACCTTCTGCCATGTGACCTGGGCCACGTCGAGGCCCCTCTCCAAGCCTCAGTTGCTTCATCTACAAAATCAGGGCACCTTAGTGACCCGTGAGGTCCCTGAATCTGGTGGCGACTGCAGTAAGCTGCAATGTGGGTTAAAAGGGTCAATGCCTCCCCCAGGAAACCCTCCAGCAGCGGTGGGAGGAGTCAGAGCCCCGCCCCGCCCCAGGCCACGCCCTCCAGCTCCCCCTCCCCGCCAGGTGACCTCCGCGGCGCTGAGCGCGCCCCAGGCTGCCCTGCACTCACCGCTAAGTCCCTGTTGACCAGGCTGCCCGCCTGCCCCAGCTCCCCGGCGCTCCGGACTTCCACGTCGTGAGGCGACACGTACAGCTTCATGCTGCTCAGGTCGAAGAACTCGACCTCGGTGAGACCCACCCGCGAGGCGCTGCCCCAGGTGGACAGGATCTCCATGGTCACGTGGACCGCCTCTCCGACCTCGGCTGGCGCCATTTTCCATTTGTCCTTAAGGAAGAGAAAACAGCATCCAAGGATCGCACACCGCAGGCTCGGGCTCAGCCCTGCCCCTCTGCTGGGTATCTGACCTCTGGCTTCTCGTGTCCCCATCTTTAGGTGGGGTTTAGGAACAGGCTCTGCGGCCCGGGTTGTGGCTCCCTGGTGAAGCGCTTGCCTCCCTCGTGTGAGGCACTGGGTTCCATCCTCACTACCGCATTAAAAAAATAAATGTACTGTGTCCATGTAAAACTAAAAAAAAAAAAAAATGAATAGCACCTTCTTGCTAACCTGGCTGTTATGCAGACGACATGAACTTGACTGTAAAGCATTTACAATACAGTGACTGGGCCGGGGCTGTAGTTGAGTGGTCCAGCCTTGTCTAGCATATGTGAGCCCCTGGGTTCCATTACCAGCAGCTCCCCAGACCGAAACACAGCAAAGTAAAAGATAAAGACCATGTTCCCCGTGCTTAGTAAGTATTGTGCTTTAAGTTTTGCCAGTAAGTATAAATGTAAAACCATCACTGTCAGCTGGACACAGTGGTACGGGCCTGTAATTCCAGCAACTCAGGAGGCTGAGGCAGGAGGACTGCAGGTTAGAGGCCAGCCTCAGCCAGTTAGTGAGGTCCTCAGCCACTTGACGAGACCCCGTCTCATGAACAAAAATAGAAAGAACTGGGAATGAAGCTCGGTGGCAGAGCCCCCCTCCCGATTTGTTCCTCAGTACCCACAAAATAAAACAAAGCCCATCACGTCTGCCTGGGCACTCACGTCCCTCCCTCCCTAGGCAGGCCTGCATCCCAGAGCCATCCCTGGCATCTGAAGTGGGCAGGTGTGATGGGCCGTGCGGTCCCTGCCCAGCTCATCTGGTGAAGCCCCAACCCCAGAATCTCAGAAGGCGACTATTTGCAGATGGGGAGGTAATTAAACTAAATGAGGCTGTTGGGGTGGGCCCTCATCCCATGTGACTGGTGTCCTCCTAAGGGGGGAACTGGACACACAGAGACACATCAGGGGTGTGCGGGCACAGAACAGACTGTAAGGACATGGGGAGAGGCCATCTGCACCTGGGAGCAGAGCCTCAGAGACACCAGCCCTGCCAACACCTTCGTCTTGGACTTGTGGTCTCTGGAGACGTGAGACACCAACTGTGGTCTAAGCCACGGAGTCTGGTGTTTTGCTCTGGCAGCCTGAGCGGACGAGTTCAGTAAATAAAAAAGGCCCCACCACCCGGGACCAGTCACTGGACGTCCCAGGTGGTGGGGAGAATGGGCATCGCAGGAAGTCTGGGCCCAGCATCAACCCACAAGGCCCCATGGAGCCCAGCCTGCGGTCCCTGCCCGCGGGGCTCAGATTCTCTCCGTCGTTGATTTTAAGGCTTCCTCCTCCCAGGCAGGCTATTTGGTCTGAGCATCTGCGTGAACACCATCAATAAATGGCAGCCCTGCGGAATGGCCTCCTCCAGGCCCTCGGGGCCCGACTGCAGCGCTGGTTGCCTCGGATCAGTCACTCATAAAATGGCACATTCCCCGCGTGCACACGCCCTCTGTTAATTAGCACTGGTGATCTGCAACGGTCCTGTGAGCAGGAGCTCAGCAAATGAGCAGCAACTGTTCCCCACTTATTTTTTTAATTAATAGCCAGCGAGACGTGCTATCGCTCCCAGCGTGGACTTGGCTGGGCCCTGATGGGAATGAAAAAGGAGATGGGGACGGGAAGGAGGTCAGCCCCAGCTCCCAGCCCGGCTGTCAGGGCCCGCACTCCCTCCTCCGGCCTCCTTGGCCACACGCAGGGCCCTGGGCCTCAGCCCCAGGCCTGCAGGATGGCGATAAACCTGCCAGTGGGCTGACTGGGGGACTGGAAGGACTGAGCTTGTGTGTGCCATGAGCCTTCCAGGGCCCAGTGAGCGGTCTGGGAGGTGCTGGTGGCAGGGAGAGGCGCCAGATGGAAGGACGGCTGTCCGCAGAGGGGCTGCTGGACCTCCCGCCCAGAGCAATCTAAAATGTGCAAACTCCTGAGCTGAGTTTCTAAATGAAGCAGCCGGAGGGCCTGTTAATTAAGGTAGTGTCACAACTTGTCAGCCTTGCACCTGGGCCGCTCCTCTCTTCCTGTGTCTGATGTCGGATCCCTCCTGGGGGTCTGCAGGGACAGCCTTCGGGAAGTGCCTGGGCCCCACCATTCACTGCCCTTCTCTCACTGAGACCACCTGATTCTTCTCTGGCAAAGTCATCCCTTCTCTTTGCTTATCCATGAAGCATATGGGGACTGACCCTTTCTGACCCCTGCGGGGGCCCAGAGAATCAGTGAGTGCTGTCCCCTGGGCCACCCAGGAGGAAGCGGCTCAGGGCTGGGCACCTGCCCAGTGTCATGCCACCGTGCCAGGCTCAGCTTTGGTGGGGGGCGTGATAGTGGGTCTGAGAGGGTGGGGTCACTGTCCCAGCTATTTAGGGACCACAGGAAACAGCAGAGCTGGGACTGGCTCGGCGGGGGCAGAGCTCAGAGGTGCAGAGGACATGTGGGGACCCACGTCCAGCCCTACCCGGCCCTGCCCCCACGTTTTCAGTGGCAAGGGTCTGCACAGAGTCTGTCTCGGCCCCTTTGGCCGAGGCTTCGGTGACAACGCTTCCTGTGAGCCCAGCTCCTCCTCGCCCTGTCCACAGGAGGGGTCACTCGCTCTACCTCACAGACAGGCTCCCGGGGCCAGGGAGCCCGAGAGGCTTGTGGAAGGCCACACACGACCTCAAAGTGACGTGCCAGGTTCAGAGCGGCCTCCAGTCCCGGCCAGCTGGGCCCTTTCTCTATTGCGAGAGTTCTGCCTGAAGCTGGGGGACGTGTCTGTGAAGTCCTCATGGCCAATAAGACTGGTGCCCACCGCGTGGCTTTATCATAAGCGTTAGGTGGAGAAGGGGCGGAAGGACGTGCTGGTAACACCTCTGGCACCAAGAGAAGGAATCCCCTGCACCCTGCTGCCCGGCGCCTCAGGGCGTCCTGTAGGCGCGGCCGGCTGCATGCTCATGCTCTCGCAGCCCCCGGCCCGGTCAGAGGATGACCATCGCGTCCTGCGGTCACGCTTACCGGCTTTGTGTTTTCTAGCTGGGGCTCCTGACCGCAGCTTCCGTCCCTGGACTGGCACCGTGTGGGCCCCCGTGCCTTCCTGGTGAACTCCAACCTCAGGAGACGGGTTCCTGCGCCCCCTCACCCTGTGCCAGCGGCTCTCTGCGGAGCTGTGGGCCAGGCCCTTTACTCCTGCCGGGGGGTCTCCTCAGGCGAGGAGCTTGCTGGGCCGGGAGACCTAAGCTGCCCAAGGCTCCTCCTAAGCCTGGTCACTCAGCTTTTTCAGAGAGTGTCTTTTGTGCACCCAGCAGCCAGCAAGGCATGGCAGCCGTGGCTCACCGTCACCCGGGGGCCCTGGAGGTCACCTGTCATCAACACTAATTTGCCAGCACAGCTAGTGGATAGGTTATGACGGTGGCTCTGACTTGCATGTCTTGATTATTGGCGTGTTGGACATTTCCTCTGGGCTTACATGCCATTTATATTTCCTCTTGCATGGACACGCCTCTTTCCAGAAACTTCTGGCCCACACCTTTCTTTCTGTGCTTCCACTGCTCAGTCATGAAAGACTGCGCTGGGGAGGAGGGAGAGGGAGACTCAGAGACACCAGGCTGGCCACCAGCAGAGGAATCCTGCGGACCAGGAAGGAGTGCGCCTGGCCTTCTACCTCTGCCTTCGGGGGACGGTGAACACCTCTGCTCTCCCGGAAGCCCAGACTCACCTCTGGGTCCAGGTCCTGCTCCTTGCTGGAAACGACCATCCCGCTGAAGTGGGCGGAGTCACTCTCAATGGCCTGCAGGGCTTTCAGAAGCTTCTGCTGTCGTCTGAAATGGGGTTTGGTTTTGGCAAACAGGCAGTAACAAAGAGACACAAAGGAGAACACCCCGTCAAAGGGACCTCACTGACTTGTCCACCTCGGGGAAGAGCAGGGCTTTGAAAAGCGGGTCTGCGCCCTGCATCCAGCTCCAAGGCCCACACAGGCAGGCCGCGTCTCTCCCTTTGTAAACAGCTGCACAATCAGTGAGGAACTCAGAGCCCAGCTGCAGAGACGCTGCTTGGAGCCACACGGCCAGCCAGCCTCCTGAGCTGACGGGGGACTTGCCTAGAGTCAAGAGCAGGGTTCAGTGGAACTCAGGTCTGCGGGCCGAACCCAGCCCCAGGCCTGTTTTGTCTGACCCAGTGGCTGCGGGAGGCTCTGAGGCTTTTAAAGTGTTGTTAAAGCAAAGAAGCAACACAGAGCCAGAACCCCTGCCGGCTCCACAGATTTCCTGTCCAGCCCTTTACAGAGACCGTCTCTGGTCTTGGGGGACAAAGGTGTTCCAGACCCAGCAGAGGAGGCCGTGGCCACTCCCCACCTGCGCTGTAGAAGGCTGACCACCCCCAACCCCAGGAAGCAAGGAGGGTCTTGGGACGTGTGTGCAGCCGTCCATAAAACTGTCAGGGGTGCGCTAGCCTCGCGGTCCGGGCCTTATTTATGACCTCCACAGAGCACAGCCAGGGTTTCCATCTGGGGTCTGCAGATCTTGGATGAAGGGACAGCTCTGCCTTAAGCCTATTCAGTTTTTTGACAAGTTATAAATAGGAGCTCCCTCTGGGTGTACGCAGTCCTGGAGGGCACACAGCTTTGCTAATAAATTCCACCTTTGTCCCTTTCTGATGCAGTCTCAGGTCAGGGCTGCGTAGTGACCAGCATGCAGGAAGGATTTCGGCACCCTCTCACCCCTCAGCCAGGTATTTGTACAGTCTGCAACATGCACAACCCTACAAGGCAGCCCTGGAGGCGTGCCCATGTGCAAGGCATGTGTGAAATGATGGGCCCCAGCTGGTGCATCTTCCTGAAGAGCCCTTTTCCCTGAAGACTAGAGGGAAGTCTTTGTTTTGAGAACAAAACATGACAATTTCAGAATCTGATGCTACAAGATAAGGGGCAAATGCTATGTCTGAACAAACTGGAACAGGAAAAAGGAGTTTCAGAGGTCATTCTTTGGGCCACCTTTGCCCCCAGGTCAGCGGAAACCTTGAGAAGGCTGTTTTACACAGGTGGGGACCAGACTGAACCAGCCCGAGTCACTTGCCTGAGAAATCAAGCCAGCGTTGGGCTTTGGGCTGGACAGGCGAGGGAGGAGGGTACAGTCTAAAGTGGCACTTTAACAGCCTGGCGTGATGCAGGGCTGGCAAGGAAGCTGGGTCATGAGTCCTGTGGCTCCCTGCCGTGGGCCCTCTGGTTGGGTTCGGGGCTGCCTCTGTACCTGCACCCCCAGAGGCCGATCCTGTCGATGGCTTGGCTGACGGCTCTGGCTCCCCCTGCTGTCCTGGGCGGCTCAGGGCTGGTGGTCACCAGGGCCTTGGGAGGCAGCTGAGGAGGGAAACGCTCAGGTAAGAGGCCCAAGCCACACTCCTGGCCAAGATGCCACGGGCCCACCTTCAAAGGCACATGCCTCTCAGGCCATCTGCCTGCCTGGGGGGACAGGACAGGCCAGCAAGAGTGACAGGCAGGCCTGGGGCTGGCCAGATCCAGAAGCCTCCCACACGAGCCTGGCGCCGTCTGACGAGGGTTCCTGGGGCCCCCGCTTCAGTGAGCTGCTGAAAACCTCCTTGCATCAGGAACTTTCTGTCTCAGCAGAACCCCTCCCAGTCCGGCTCCCAGAGAGGCCAGGGGGTCACGGGCCCTTTCCCTGGAGCCCCAAGTGTCTGCTCTTCTTTTTATTGATCACCTAGCTGGAAATGAGCCTGCTATCTGTCTGCAGGTGACTCTGCGGGTCAGGTGTCAGTCATCTAGAAACCCTGGACCCGGGTGGGCAGGTCACAGCCCTGTCAGGACACCTGCTGGTGACAGTTCAAGATGACCAGTATCTATCTGGACAAGTAGGAACAAGGAAGTCCCCTCTGGTGCTCAGGGTGCTGCCAGCCCCTGGCGCCCTCTCCCCTGGCTCCTCTGTTCCTCCTTCCTGTTCCCTGGTGAGAGGGGCTCCTCCCACCCAGAGCTGTCCCTCCTCCTCCCGGGGTGCAGTTCCTGATGCAGGCTCCTTCCCACAGGCTCAAATGGCACCATCTTCTAAGGGGCCTCCTGGGGACCACCTGTCAGAGGCGGCCACCCACGTTAGCAGCTTGGACTGCCATCTCTCTGAAGCACCCTGTTGGCCTGGAGCTGCACCTGCTGTGCCCGAAGCTGAGGAGGCCCGGGCTTCCCTGGCAGCCTCCCCTGCTCTGAGCACACCCACGGAGCTGTGCTCGCGCAGAGGTCTCTGGCGCTTTGCTACCCAGGCCTCATTGACCTAGGTGCCTACCCCTCTCTACACAGACATAACGTGTTTATTCCTACTACCAAGATCCACTTTCGTGTTGTCCCACAGGAAGTGGAAGTACACGAGGGACTCCGAGCCAGCAGGCTGGGAATTCTGGCTTCCACTTGGAACCCTGGATCTATCCCTCCAGCCCCAGACCCCCAACTGTGAAATGGGCAGAGAGTAGAGGCCCTCCCTACAGGCCCCGGGGCGCACGCACGCACAGGGGGTTCAGCTCAGCCCTCTGCTGACCTCAGAGGCCTCGTCCTTGGCTGGCAGCAGACTGCTCCATGGTTTGGCTGGTGGCCCCTCAGCATCCTGGAAAGATGGTGAGGACAGTCATCACCAGGCACGCCTCCCTCACAGAAGAGGGCAGGGGGCAGAGGCCTCCAGATCCCACAGGCGCAGTGTGGGGCCAGAGCCCCGGGAAGAGACAACAGGTGTCACCTAAAGGCCCAGGAGCAGCCCTGGGGCAGCCCAGGGAGCAAGTGGTGATGGGAAAGCCAGGCAGGCCTGGGTCACTGCAAAGACAGGAGCTGAGCAGGCCGCCTTGCTTCTGCAGGCCAGTGGCCACATCTGCAGACCAGGGCCCTGACTGTCTGGGGTTACCGTGGGCATCAAGTGGGACATGCTAAGGAAAGGGACTCGATGGGGGAGACAGAGACCAGGCTTGGGGCGAGGATGGGCACCTGAGAACCGCGGAGGCCTCCGCAGCCCGAGGCCCCACCCTGTCCCACCGGCCTTCCTGTTAGCTGCCCAGAGCCAGGGGCAGCAGGTGCAGAGTCAATGCCTGCAGGCCAGAGAGGCTCACGGGCAAGGGGCCAGGCCCAGGAGGACCTCAGGGAGCCACGGGGCTCGCGCTCTGGGGACCAAGGTCTTCAGAGAGCCAGAGTTTGCTGCGGATGACATTCTTCTACTGACCCGGCTGTTTGCAACCCTGATCCCAGGGAGCCAGAGTTGGCAAGGGAATCAGCCACACCGGGAGGCAGATCTGCACCTGCCAGGGCTTTCAGAGGTGGACAGCAGAGCTGCTGTAAGTAGGCAGGGCAGTGAGTGCCCGTCCATGGACAGGGGAAGTCCGGGTGCAGCCGAGGGCAGGGACACCCACACGCCTCCCCTCTCCACGGGCTCATCCAGCTGCGGCCCCGCCCGTCTGGTCCCTGCACCCCCGTGTCCTCCTGCCCTTCTCTGGCCTCCTCGCGCACCTGCAGTGGGCTGGCCCGGGGCTCAGCCTTTCTGCTGAGGATGGCCCTCTGCAGGGCAGCGTTCTCCACCTGGATGGCTCGCAGCACTGCCCAGGCGTCTTCCTCTGGGTCCTCAGCCGTGCACACGGGTTTGCGGGTTGCTGAAAGGGGTCTCTCTCGCCTGCTTCCAGGCCCTGGAGAAAGAAAACAGAGGATGCTCCTTTGGATTGTGTTCTCAGAGTGCAGGTCGAAATCTATTAGACCCAGTTGAGGAAGATTCTATGAAATTGACTGGCTGGTCCTCTCCAGAAATGTCAAGGTCGAGAGAGACAAAGCCAGCCAGGAGAACGTTGCTCATGAAAGGAGCCCAGGCAGACAAGCAAGCAGGTGAGGCCGTGGCCCTGGGTCTGGGTCTGGGTGGGAAGGAAAATTGCTGTGAAGAATGTTCTTGTGGCAGGTGGAGAAATCCAGTGGGTGGCACAGGTAACAGTGTTATGTGAATGCTAACTATCCTGCATTTCCTAAGCAGACCATGGCAATGCAACATGGACGCCCTTGTTCTCAGCAGATACACCCTGCAGTGTTCAGGGGCAAAGGGGAATGATGTGCACTGGCAACCCAAATGGTTAAAAAAATAAATTCATAACCAAGCAAATTTGAAAAAATGTCCATATATATGAACATCTGAGAATGTGCAAGTTCATTGCAGAAAAGGATGTGGTATGTGCATATAACTCTACACACCCTCCTGTGTACTTTAAATCACCTCTAGATGATGTACAAGGCTTAACGTGATGGGGACATGTCCTGAGATCAGCCACTGGACACCAGGGATGACCGTGTGTATTTGACCTGGTACAAAGCATGCTAAGAAACACCATCTCAGTGCCCCGATTTAGCATGCTGGCTGCTGCTGAGTAAAGCTCCCATTGAAGCACTTGACCCCCTGCTAGGCCCTCCTTCGGATGCTGATCTGAGGGAGGGTCCAAGTAGCAAGGTCAAGACCGGTGTTGGCGCTGTGCTGAGGCCCAGTGGTTGGAGCACATGCTTTACACCTGTGAGGCACTGGGTTCGATCCTCAGCACCACATAAAAATAAATGAATAAAACAAAGGTATCGTGTCCATCTGCAACTAAAGAAATTTAAAAAAAAGAAAGAGTGACACTGGACGCTCACTGGATTAAAGAATTAGCACTGCTGAGACAGCCGTATTGCCCCAATATTCAGACTCGTGCAGGCCCTACTGAACTACCAATGGCAGCTGGGCCCAGTGGCGCATGTCTGTAATCCCAGTGGCTTGGGAGGCTGGGGTAGGAGGGCAACAAGTTCAAAGCCACTTAGCAACTTAGCAAGGCCCTGAGGAATTTAGTGAGACCCTGTCTTAAACCAAAAATAAAAAGGGCGGGATGTGGTCAGTGGTTTAGTGCCCCTGGTACAAAAAAAAAAAAAAAAAAAAAGGCATTCTTCAAGAAGTAGGAAAAAAAATTC
Source organism: Sciurus vulgaris (assembly GCF_902686455.1). NCBI lineage: Eukaryota > Metazoa > Chordata > Mammalia > Rodentia > Sciuridae > Sciurus > Sciurus vulgaris. The sequence continues at coordinate 20,749,852 of NC_136479.1, read as the reverse complement.
ATATAGAACAACAAAAGACCCCAAATAGCCAAAGCAATCCTGTGAGGCTGGAAGCCCCACCACACCCGACTCCTGAGCATCACGCAAAGGCCACGGAAGCAGCGTGGAACCAGCATAAGAACCCACCGCAGACCAACGGAGCAGAGTAGGAAGTCCAGAAGTTACCCGTGTTCTTACAGCCCAGCCACCTTTGTCAAAGGTGCCAAGAACGTATACTGGAGGAAGCACGTCTCTTCAGTAAATCATGCTGGGAAAACCGCATGCGCTTAGGCAGAAAAAGAAACTAGACTCTACCTCTCACCAGATAAAAAAATCACCTCCAAGTGGATCAGGATCTCATGAAAGACCTGAAACTGTGAAACCACTGGAAGAAAACAGGGGAAACACTTTAAGACACTGGTATAGGGGGAAGACATTTTGGATAAGACCCCAAAGGCCCAGGCAATCCAAGCAAAACTCAACAAGGGGCTCATATCAACCAAGAAGCTTCCACACAGAAAAGGAAACCATCAACTGTTGGGAGACGACCTGAAGAACAGGAGGAAATATTTGCAAACTATCCATCCAGCCTGGGATTCATATCCAGGATATATAAAGCAACTCGAACCACAGGGAAAATAATCTGATTAAAAAACAGTAAAAGATGTTATCAATGTCTCTAAAAAGAAAACATACCAACTGCCAAAAAATGCATGAAAAAATGTTCAACATCACTGATCATCAAGGAAAGGCAGATCAAAAGCACAATGAAGCGGGCGCGGTGGCGCACACCCATAATCCCAGTGGCCCAGGAGGCTGAGGCAGGAGGTTCTCGAGTTCAAAGCCAGCCTCTGCAGAAGTGAGGCCCTAAACAACTCAGTGAGACCCTGTCTCTAAATAAAATACAAAATAGGGTTGGAGATGTGGCTCAGTGGTTGAGGGCCCCTGAGTTCAATCCCTGGTACCAAAATAACAAAAACAAAAACACCCACAATGATCTCTCCCATCACCCCTGTGAATGGCTATTATCAAAAGTGACACAGATACCCAAAGGACTTAAAATCAGCATACTACAGAGATGCAGCCACATCAATGTTCATAGCTGCTTAATTCACAATAGCCAGATTGTGGAGCCAACCTAGATGTCCTTCAATTGATGAGTGGATAAAGAAACTGTGGTGTATATATATATATATATATATATATATATATATATATATACACACACAATGGAATATTATTCAGCTATAAAGAATAATAAAATTATGGCATTTGCAGGTAAATGGATGAAATTGGAGAATATCATGCTAAGTGAGATAAGCCAATCTCAAAAATCCAAAGGACGAATGATCTCGCTGATAAGCGCATGATGACGCATAATGGGGGGTGGGAGGGGGGCAAGAATGGAGGAAGGAGGGACTGTATAGAGGGAAAAGAGGGGTGGGAGGAGTGGGGGGAAGGAAAAAATAACAGAATGAATCAAACACCATTACCCTATGTGAATGTATGATTACACAAATGGCATGCTGTTACTCCATGTACAAACAAACAACATGTATCCCATTTGTTTACAATAAAAATTTAAAAAAATGTGACAAGGAAAGAGGAAATTCCAGCAGACTGGGGAAGGGGGTCCACACACGCCGTGGGTGGGATGTAAGCTAGCAGGGCCCTCGGGGAGAACGGCGTGGAGGTTCCTTAGAAACCTGGAACTACAACTAGCACATGACCCACCGGCCACTCCTGGGTACACCCAGAGGCCATGAGATCACCACGTCAAAGGGACCCCTGCACACTGTTTACTGCAGCACTGGTCACACCAGCCAGGACACTGAATTGCCTCCGGTGTCCACTGACGGATGGACAGATTGAAAACAATGTGTGTCTACACAGCAGACTATCATTCAGCAATAAAAAGGACAAAATCCTGTCATTTGTGGCAACGTGGATGGAACTGGAGGACATTGTGTCAAGTGACATAGGCCAGGCGCATAAAGAAAGGCCACCTGTCCTTACTCACTTGTGGAGACTAAAAGGTTGGTCCCGTAGAAGTAGCGACTGGACTAGAGGTCACTAGAGGTCACTAGAGGTCACTAGAGGCTAGGAATGGGCTAGGGATGGGGCAGAGAGGTCAGGTAATGGGGACCAAAACACAGCGGGGGGAGCCAGCGCGGTGTCCCTAGCGCAGCCGGGAGCTCCAGCCGACAACACCCTATTACACGTTCCAGCAGCAGAGGAGACCCTGAGGATCCCCAGCACACAGAGGGCGAACGCAGAGGCGTGCTGCTAAGTACAGACAGAGCAATGCTCATCGCCCTGACTGGACGCTGATGCCTTCCGCACCGCACCGAGTGGTCACGCTGCACCCCGTAATAAGCGCAAACGCTGTACGTCGAGCATAAAAACCGCGTGGCGTTGGCCAAGGCACCGACGGTTTCTGTTCCCAGGGCAGGACACACAGGCATGTCCAGGGCTGGCTTCCAGGACAGCGAGGCACCAGCGTCACGGGGGCGGGGGCTCTTCTGGAGAGCTGAGCGGCCGGGGCCCCTCCCAGCACCCAGGGTGTGAGGCACAATCGGGCCAGGGACCTGAAGCAGGCGCCGCAGGCCCTGAACACAGCGCCACCTCCACTCCAGCCACCAACAGGCAGCCCTGCGCTCCTCCCGTGGGCAAATGCTTCCCGTTTTCCTGAGAAAAGATAGACTTTCAAATCTGTGTGGGAGCTTCACTGTGAGGGACGCCTGGATGGGTGGTCAGGGCGGCGAGGACCACACGGGACCTTCCGCCCTCTGTGGGGAAGGGATCAGGTCCCTGGAAGAGCTGGGAGGGCGGGACAAGAGGTGGGAAAGCAGTCGAGGCCCTGACGCGTCCTGAAGTACAGACTCATCTTGGCCCGAGAGCGGCTCAGACAGAAGCAGGTCCCGGAAAGGCAAAGGCAGGTAATGCCCAGGCTCTCCATCTGCACCCCACCGTGCACTTCCTGGATGAGGGAGCGCTGCCCTGGGTGTAGGTGACAGAAGTGGCCCAGGTACACTGACTTCACAGTCAGGGAGCAAAGGCAGAGAGAGTCCGTCAGGGTCAAGGGCTAGAGATGATGGGCGGGGCGGCATCCCTCATGGGAGCTGTGTGGTCAGGGAGGAGGACACCCGAGTGGAGACCAGGCGGCAGCCGGCCCATGAAGCCACCCGTGGGGCGGCTGTTCCATGCCAAGAGGACAGCGGGTGCCAAGGCCCTGCGGCTGCGGAGCTCGGCATGCGGGGAATGGGGAAGCGGGGCAAGAATGGCTGGCAGCCAGGGTGGGGGTTTGTGGCTCAGTTCTCATGGGGCCATGAAGCCCACCAGGCCTGCAGGCCAGAGCACTTTATGACGTCTCACCCACTGTGCTTACGGTCACATCCCTGGCATCTGGCATTACAACTTTGCCAAATGCAGGGCTGGGAAATGACTTCAGTCCCAGATGTTGTAAATCTGAGGATCTGCGGCCATCACTGAAAAGCGTTCCTAACGTCTGCAGCGAAGCCAGCGGGAGTGCCCCAGCCGCCCGCAGGCGCTGCAGAGGTTGCTGTATGGCAGGGGGCAGTGCGTGTGGGAAGCTCGGCGAGGCCAGCACCGGCCTTCCCTGTGCAGAGGCCTGGCCGGCGCTGGGACAGGCAGGACCGAGGGGCTCCTGTCCATCTCCCACCCAGAATGCAGACAGAAGTGGTCCCAGGAGAGCTGTGTGGCCACGCCCAGCTTTCTACTGCCAGCTCGGCCAAGGCACTTCCCCTGGTGGTCAGCCGTCTGCGCTGGCTGGAACTGTGTGTCCCACTGTGGGCTGGGAGGCGCTTCCTTCCAGGGGACCAGCTGTGTCTGCACAAACCCGTGCACCCCGGGCGCCTTCCACGTGGGGGACACCTCTCCAGTGACACGATCATCGGTACTGCCCGTGCCCTTGAGTCCCGTGATGCTCAGACGACATGTTTAAAAACTAGACCATCCTTTCTCCAAGTGAGGGTGTACCCTGAGGCCCGTCCCAGCGCCTCCCGCTGCTGGCTGCCCAGAAGCCTTGGCCTGGGTGCTGAGCTCCAGCCACACTCTGCCAGGCGGCTGGCGCTTCCCGCACACCCTCCCACGGCGCCCGGGTGACCGCCTTCTAACTCTTTTTGACGGTCTCATCGCTCACTGGGGTGAACGCTGGCCTGAACGCCACGTGGCGGGGATTGATTCTCACCATAGATCCAGAGAATGGAGGATTTATTCACACAGTAAATTTGAGCCTCCAGCAGAAGCCAAATTGCACATTTTAATTTATCCCAAACTGCTCTCTTCTGGTCGAGAACTTTCCCTCTTCCCATAACTCCACCTCCTCGCCTCCCTGGCGCCTGCCTCTCTTCTCTCTTGCAGAGAAACAAAAGCCGTCACTCTGTCACTCGGGGAGATTTGAGATTTACCAGGAACTCGAAGAGGGGAGGCCACAGGCAGCCTGCCAGTTCTCAAGACAGGCGACCTGCTCCCTGGGCCAGCTGTGACTCAAAGCTCAAATTCAGTCTCCACAATATCATCTTTTACCGTATGCAAGGGACCCTGGAGGTCATGGGGGAGCCCCTGAAATAGCAAATGTTAAATCTGAGAAGGAAGCTCTTCTGGAGGGATCACAAACAAGGGGCCCTGGCAGAAACCCGCCTTCAGACACACTGGGCGACTCGTTTTGTTTACTTATTTACTGGTATCGGGATCCAGAGGTGCCACCCCTGAGCTACTTCCCCGGCCCTTTCATTTTGGAACAGGGTCTCCCTGAGCTGTCCAGGCTGCCTCTGTTGTGATCCTCCTGCCTCAGTCTCCCAAGCTGCTGGGATTACAGGGGTGCACCATCAGGCCTGGCCTTTTATTGTTTTTTTTTTTTTTTTTTTAATTGGAAATGGAGCCAGGTGTGGTGGTGCACACCTGTAATCCCAGAGCTGGGAGCCTGAGACAGGAGGATGGTGAGTTCAAAGACAGCCTCAGCAACTTAGGGAGGCCCTAAGCAACTCTGTGAGGCCCTGGGGACGTGGCTCAGTGGTTAGGTGCCCCTGAGTTCAATGCCCAGGACCAAAAAGGAAATAGATGCCAAGTTTGTTTGTTTGCTTGTTTTTTAAAAAGAAACAAATCCACCTGAAAATCAAGACCCCTGCCTCTCTTGGAAAGCCGCATGCCTGGCCCGGCTGGACCAGCATCCCACAATAGCAACGTCAGCCAGGGAGGGTGGAGGTGCCTGCCGTAGACACTCACTCCCTGCCGTCCAGTGCTGGTCGGCTAAGAAGCCAGCATTCTGCGTGGCAGGAAGTCCAGGGCGACAGCTGTGGGCCTTGTGGTGTCTTGTGATGTCGCGCTCACCTCGGGGATCCACAGGGAAGGTGGGCAGGGAGGCTGCACCTTGGGACTGTGACCTGACCCACCGGTGGGCGCCCCACTCCTCACAGTGGAGTCGGCGCTGGGCAACAAATGGCCTCCTTCTCCTTCCACCCCTGTTCGCTGGCCACGCTGCAATGGGACTTTTCAGCACTTCCTATCAAGACAAGGACACTATTCCTCGGGCTGGGTTCGGCCTGCTGACTCTTTGGCTAACAGGACATTAGTGATCAGGACCAAGCAGAGGATAAAAGCACTCACCCCTGGGGCTTGTCCTCCATTACTGCCCTGGGACTGTCGACACAGAGCAGAGATGAGCTGTCCCTGCCGAGGTCCTCAGGCCAAACGAGCTGCCAGACCCGCAGGCGAGAGGAGGCTGTGCGGGTTCACCCAGCCCGGCACCCGCTGGCGCACTACGGACGCCTGCCCCACTGCAGGCACTTCACGGTCATAAAAGGGTCACGGCTTGAAGCCGGTACATTTCAGGGTGATGGCCAGTGGACATCCCTGGCCCGTCAAAGCTCTTTTCTTGTTGTCTCTAGATCTTGTTCTAGGCCCTCTCCATGGCAGGGGCTGTCTGTGACCCTAACACCTGTCCTCTGACTGCTTTTATCTACCTATCTGTCTATCTATTTATTATTTAACAGTGCTGGGATGTCACCCAGGGCCTCCTGCATGCTAGCTGAACTATGCCCCAGTGCTGTCTCTTCTGGAGCCCAGGAATACATATGATTTTCAAGGAAGACAACCGAGGCCCCCAGACTAAGTAACTCCTCATTCCTGTTGGATATGAGGGTCCTTTGGCTCTCCAGCCTGGCTCTAAAAGTTGAGGATTCCACTACCTTGAACACTGTCCTCCTTTAAAGTATTGACAGCACATCTGCTCTAAGAACCAAATGCCAGGCACGGCTGATGTCTAGTCTGACTTTTACCAGGTGGATCCAGTGATTTCTTTGCCATGGTGGCCAGGAAGCTCACAGTCCCAACTGAGACCACCTTAGAAAAACACCCCAGGGTTGATTCTGACAGGAAATGAAGCTACTGCTTTTGTCTTCCTGGCTCAGGAACCTTCACGGCACCTGGGTTCTCTGCGGGGAAGCAGGTCTTGCCCACTCTGCCTAGTCTTTGGGGTGGATCTGACCTGACCTCACCTCCGGCCCAGCCTGGGTCATGAGAGGTACATCTCTCATATGGTTGGAAGTGAGGTGTCCCCCAAAAGCTCACATGTGGGACAATGCAAGAGGGTTCAGAGGAGAAATGATTGGGCTGTGAATCAATCCCGACAGGGATTAACTGAGAGGTAACTGAAGGCAGGTGGGGCGTGGCTTTGGGGGATATAGTTGTATCTGGTGAGTGCAGACCCCTCTCTCTGCTTCCTAATCACTATGTGAGCTGCTTCTCTCTGCCACATTCTTCCTCCGTGACGTTCAACCTCACTTGGGCCCTAGGAATGGAGCCTGCTATCTATGAACTGAGACCTCTGAAACTATGAGCCCCTAAATAAACTTTTCCTCCTCTACAGTTATTCTGGTTGGGTAATTCAGTCACAGCGAAAAAGGCGATTAAAACAGTCCCCTTGACCACAGGGGCTGGAGACTGGTTCAGGCCAGAGCTGGCTCCTGGACTCACCTTGGGATTATTAGGAGAGGGGCAGTCTCGTCCCCCCAGGGTGGCAAAGTAAGTCAAAGGAAGCCTGAACCTCGGGGCCACAAGTGAAGTGCCTGCCAACGATGACCCAGGATGTGGTTCCTGAACATCAGGGTCACCTGGGATCTTGCTAAAAATTAAAATGCTTAGTCTTTACCTCAGACCCACTGAGTCAGAACCTGGAACTTGGGCCCAAGGATCCATGTTTTAACTGACTTTTTCAAGTGATTCTGATGAAAGTTCAAATTTGAGAACCTCTGCACTAGAGGAAAATGGTTTAGTGATGAAGAAACAGTTTCCTGGTGATATTTTCTGAGCACCTGGATCCCACCGTGCCTGAGGCCACACCTGTAGTCCTGGACTTTCCAGGTCTGTGAGCAATGGATTTTTCTTTGTAACTTAAGCCAGTCTGTCACTTTCTGTTAATGAACACTGACCAACGTGAGTCCCTGGATCTGACACAAGGGTCTTTCTTGTCTTTCTGTGGCAGATTTCCAACTGAACGCCAACTACAGGTTGCCTGCTCTGTCTGAATCACTCACACTCAGGGTGTCCTTCATTTTGGTGGCTGGCAGCTGCTCTGGGAAAGGGGTTCAGATCCGTCCCTTCCCTGGAACACTCTGACAACTGGGACAGTCAACTTTCTGCATGAAAGGCTCATCCACCCTCCAGAAGCCACCGGGTCTCTGGAAGGAGACCACACTTGTTTCTTGGAAGGTTTGTGGATGGACTGGAACGATGCAGGACAGGAGGCCCTTTCATTAGAATTAAACAATCACACTGAACGAGAGGAAGGCCACCATGGACTTGCAGCACGTGCACATTTCACTGACACAGACTCAATTGTGTGGGGCAGGCCAGAGAGGAGGCACTGGGAGAAATAACTCTTTAAAGAGGACGGGCAACAAGCTATACTTCTGGAACAGGAGGAGAGCTAATGTGAACAAATCCTTTGTACCACTAGAAAACCCAGACCAGCAGGTTCTAGTGGAGCACCTGTAATCCCAGTGACTTGGGAGGCTGAGGCAGGAGGGTTGCAAGTTGGAGGCCAGCCTCAGCAATTTAGTGAGGCCCTAAGCAACTAAGTGAGATCCTGTCTCAGAACTAAAAGTAAAAAGGCTGGGGGTATGGCTCAGTGTTAAAGCATCCGAGTTCAGTCCCCAGTGCCAAACAAACAAACAAAATGACAAAAAAGAAAGAAAGAAAACTTGGACTAAATGATTTAGAAATGTGTTGGATAAGAAAGAAATCTGATGACACAGGAGCGAAGGGGGCTGTGAAGAATGGCAGGGTCAAGAGCGGGCGGGAGAGAGAAACCAGAGAGCTGAACGGACATCTGGGCGGCCTTCCCTACAGGTGCTAAGTTGGAGCAGAACTGCCAGGAGGCTGGGAAGCTGGGAAGGGTTTGCGACAGACTCGGAGCAGCGGACAGAGCGTGAGGGTGACCTGCAGTGAATGGTGCAGGAAGACCACCATGTGGGCAAACCCAAATGACTTCCGACTGCATAAAATAATAACAGTGACGATAATAATGTCTAGTGGCTTTAAAACCTAGGTTGAATTATAATGCACAACAATACCACATACAGTGGAGGAGAGTGAATGAGCTGCAGCTCTTAGGTCCTTTCTCTGAGTGGGAAGCGGTAAACTCGCTAATTTAGAACAGATTCTAATAACTCAAGAACGTGCACTGTAATCTCTGGTAATGACTGAAAAGATAATAAAAGGATGTATAACTAACAAGCTAATGAGAGGAAAAAAGAGGAATAACACTAGGCAATCAGTTCAAAAGAAGGTGAGAAAGGAGAAAAAGACATAAAACAAGTGGAACAAATAAAAAGTAAACAATAAGAGTAGATTTAAACTCAAATAGATCAGCAATTACATTAAATGTAAATGGACTAAATACTCTCATTAAAACACACAGATTGTTAGAGGATAAAAATAAAAACCAATTTCATGCTGCTTACAAGAGACAAAACTTAATATAAAGATGCAGAAAGTTGGAAAGTGAAGGAATGGAAAAAAGATCTATCACATAAACAGTAACCGGAAGAAAGTTGGGGTAGCTCTGTGTCTGACAAAGATGATTTTAAGGCAAAAAGCATTACTAGAGTGAAGAGAGAGAACATGTTATGCTAAAATGTTTTATTCACTAGGAAGATATAAAAAAGTCTAACTTTGCATGCCACAAAAAGACAGCTGGATGGGTGTAATGGTGCATATGTATAATCTCAGTGACTGGGAAGGCTGAGGCAGGAGGATCATAAATTTGAGGCCAGCCTCAGTAACTAAGAGAGACCCTGCTCAAAATAAAAACTAAAAAGAACCAGGGATGCAGCTTACTGGTTAAAGCCTTCCTGGTTTCAACCCCCAATACTCCCTCCAAAAGACTTTTCCAGAAAGGATGGCTCCACCCAAGTACACAGTAAGGCAGCTGCTGCCCCTCCAGATTCTGCCTGCAGAAGCGTGAGTCTGTTTGCAGTTCTCTGCAGGTGCCTCAGGTTCCTTGTGCCTCCAGTGGTGTGAACATCCCAGGAATCTCAGCACGATGCCAGCATTTAAAAACTCACTTTCCACACAACCCAGACCCTAACCAAAGCCAAATGCTTCATCTGGGGCTTGGCCAGGGAGCCACAATCCTTCCCACGCCGGAGGAGAGGCGGCTTCCTGGGGCTGCTGAGAGGCGATCTCTCTGCAAGGAGTGGCCATCTACGCTGCCCCTGATCCTCAGTCTGAGGGGCCCGAGGGGCTCTGGGCCCTGCACGTTTTGCTGCCTTTGGAACCTACTGTCCGTAATCCCATTTCCAGGGAGAGCAGGGACAAAGCCAGGGATTTCAGCTTCCCTCTCAGTTACCGAGCCCTTCAAATCTGGCTGAGTATATTTAAGAGATAAAGGCTGAGCTCCAATTCTGCTCAAAATGAGGATTCCACGGCCTCCCCCAGCATCCTCTAAGGAGTATAGATCAGACAAACCGCCTCAGAACCAAGTGCCAGGAGGTAATCGGATGTCTATCAGAGGCGCCCAGCGACATGCAGTTTCTTATCCCAGTGGGGCCAGGAAGTTCCTGGCCACAACTGGGACTACCCTGGACATGCACTTGTCCAGCCCGGGCTTCGTCTCCTTTTCCTACTCTTGTCTTCTTATCACCCTATTTCTTCACCTATTTTTATGTATTTATTTGACTGATTTTTTTTGGTGTGTGCTGTGGTTATACACAACAGTGGGTTCATTCTGACGTATCCGTAGAAGCATAGAACGTGGTTTTCTCCATTTCAATCCCCAGTACTATCCACTTCCCTTCCTCCTCCCTCCCCGGCCCCTTTCTCTACACTGTTGGTCTTCCTTTAATTCATTCATTCATTCAGGGAACTGAACCCAGGGGTGCCTAACCACTGAGCCACATCCCCAGTCTCTCTCTCTCTCTCTTTTTGTTTTTTATTTTGAGACAGTGTCTTGCCAAGTTGCTTAGGGTCCTGCCTAATTGCTGAGGCTGGCCTCAAACTTGGAATCCTTCTGCCTCAGCCTCCTGAGTCACTGGGATCACAGTTGTGCACCACCATCCCCACCTATTTATTTTTTAACTAGTGCATTATAGTCATATATAAAGCTGGAATGCATTGTCCTCACACATTTTGAAAGTTTTACATTTAACACTTCATGTAATTTGTTAGACTATTTGAGAGTGTTTTGGAGAAAGGAATATTATTAATTAATTAAGCTCTATTTCTCAAAGTGCTGTACAAGAAGGTAGATACTACAGGTTGGATTGTGTCTCCTAAAAAGACGTTAAATTCTCTTTCCTGGGAATGTGGCCTTATTTGGAAATAGGGTCTTTGCACATGATCAAGTTAAGATGAGGTCATCAGGGCCACGTGGGGTGGTGCATGCCTGTAATCCCAGTGACTTGGGAGGCTAAGGTAGGAAGGCCACAAGTTCATGGTCAGCCTCAGCAACTTAGGAAGACCCTACCTCAAAATAAAAATAAAAAGGGCTGGGGGCTGGGGTTGTGGCTCAGTGGTGGAGCGCTTGCCTTGCACATGTCAGGCACTGGGTTCGAGCCTCAGCACCACATAAAAATAAATAAATAAATAAAATAAAGGTATTGTGCCCATTTACAACTACAAAAAAAAAAAAAAAAAAAAACTAAAAACTTTTTTTAAAAAAAGGGCTGGGATGTTGCTCCTGGGTTCACTAGAGAGGGTCCTGATTCTGTATGATGGATGTCATCGTCACACTGGTGAAGCTGGACACAGACACACATGCGTTCAGAGAGAAGGCCACGGACGACAGGAACTGAGTGCCACAGACTGAGAACCGCGGGGAGTTGGGGGCGGGGCCCAGGACAGACCTCTCCCTCGCACCTTCTGCAGATGGCCCTGTCAATCACTGCCTGGATTGACTTTTAGCTTCAGGAAGAAGCATGGGATATTTAAGTCGCTGGTACTGTGGTACTTTGTTAATGCAGTCCTGGAAACTAATCCAGTATGTAAGATGAGTTCAGCTGACATGTGGCTTATCTTTTAAAATTATTAATAGTAATATGCTTATGTCCGTGAGCAATAAGAAAAAAAGATAGCAAGTGACTCAAACCTGGATTTTCTTTTTTTTTTTACCCCATCTCTTGGAATCTTTTTTCAAACCTGAATTTCAGGCATGTTACTGCTTAGGACTAGACTAATGTGGGTGTTATTCAAAAACTAGGTAAGTCACATACAGGGCACGTGCAGAAGAGTAGTCAAGAGCACGAATTCTGTTGCTTAGGTCCTCAGATACTGGCTTACCAGCCATGGGCTACGTGACCTTGGAAGACTCCTGAACCTCTCTGTGCCTGTTCCCTCTGAACCACGATCTTGGTAACTGAGGCACCTATTGCATGGGTCAGCTGGATGATCAAAGCAAGACGATGTAAATGGCAATGGACACAGCCTGTGGGAGGTGGGTGCTGTGGAACTGCTGACTTCATTCTGTTTCCGGACATGGAAACAAGCCACGATGGTGCGTTGCCTCAGAGGACGTCCCGCTAGCCCAGGGGGAAGCTGGGAAGGGCCCTGGCCATGGCGCAGTGCTCCACTCCAGGTGGAGTGGCTGGAGGCACTGACCGCCTTTTGCAGAGATGGCGCAGCAGAGTGGGCTCAGGGGCCTCTGGAGCAGCAGTCTCTGGTCCCGTGGCACTGTGCCTGTTCCCCAGAGGGCCCCAGCTTGTCCCGCGGGTCCTCCTCTTTCCTGCCCGGCCTCGCCCAGCCACGCTGGTCTCTTACATGGCCTCCTCTTCCCACCGCCTGCCTCGCTTGGGACCCCATGGACTGTTTCACCGTGAACGACTTCCTGATGTGACCCCTCTGTGACCCTGTCAGGTGTGGAACTGGACTTGCTGACCGTGGTCGCCGCCCACCTCTCCCTTCCTCAGGCTGGGGACAGGCCTCTTCAGGCGCTGGGCCTTTCCCAGAAGGCCAGGAGTGGGTCTAGAGCCACCTCTGGTCCCCACAGTGGAATGCAGCGTCCACCTGTGGGTCATCCCCACAGAAGCGGAACACAGAGCAGAGTCCTTAGACCCCTCTGGGGCTGAGACCTGTGTGGCTTGTCCACACACAGACTCCAGCTCTCGGGGCCTGGACTGCCTGAGTCTGCTTTACAGGCGGTGCAGACCTGCCCCATCCACGTAAGAAGCCAGGCCCCAGGGTGCTGCCGAGTCCTGGCTTTCCCATCTCACCCTGCAGACTCTGGCCTCCCGAATCTCCTTTCTTCTTCAGGCCTTGCATTCTCAGACAGGGACTGAGTGAGGGAGAGAGGAAGATGGCCGATCTACTTTAACTGCCTGGATCCAGCTGTGCCTGAAGGCCACCCTATCTTTGGACTTCTCAGTTACATGGGCTGACATAGTCTTTCACATAGAGTCACTTGTCCTTGTCACTGTTATCTACAATGTCTTGTCTTATATTGGTAGTCTTTCCACGTAGTTGGGTTTGGGTTTTGGTAGGGGTTAACCAGCAGAGCCTGGATACCATCCTGCCTACAGACCCTCAGCCAGACCTCCTCTTGGCTCTCCAGCCTGCCAGGCCACCCTGAAGATTGGACTTACCAGTCTCTTAAATTGCAAGAGAAAATTCCTTATCATACCCCCTACCCACTCCGTTTCTTTCTCTCTCTCCGACTCTGGGGAGTTTCTCTGGAAAACCCAACTGCCAGGTCAGCTCCGCCCTGGCAGGGAGGGTGAGGGAGCCAGGTCTCCCCTGTGGCACCCCACTGAGCGTGCCAGCCCCAGCCGCTCCCACTTGGGCCCCAGCTCTTACTGGAGCAGGCCCTCTCGGGGTCCTGGAATGCTGCGGGCGGCGGGGGGTTCACGATCAGGTCCGGTTTGCTGGGAATGAAGACCTCGGCGTTGTCCTTCCGCTTGGCAGACAGGTTCCTCTCCCTCTGGTGACCTGCGGGAGGAGACAGTCAGACCCCGTGCCTCCTGGAGATCCCGCCCTGGCGCTCTGTTGGTGCGGGAGGACGAGGGAGCCCTCGCTGCGCCCTGCGCCCTGCACACCTGGTAATCAGTGAAGAGCGCTGGACGCGCAGGCTCCAAATTCTGACTTTTCTCTCTTTATCTTTCTATCTTTCATATGTGAGCAGTGAATGGCTGCTGAGCTCCATCCCCAGCCCTTTTATTTTATTTCGAGACAGGCCCCTGCGTTGACCGGAGTGTGCACTGTCCCCTCGGATCTTACCTTTGTTGAGTGGAGCCCGGCCTTGCATTTGGGGGTGGGGGTGGAGCTGGGGTGTGGCCAAGGCCACCTCAGAGGGATTCACGTCTGCTGCCCTCCAGGGTCACAGCTGGAGGGGAGGCAGCGGAAGGGATGAGAGCGGGCGTGGGCAGGGGGCTGGCCAGTCAGGAGGCAGGTGAGGGACAAGGTTTCAGCTTGGGATGTGGGAAACACTGGAGGTGGACGGTGACGGACGCTGAAGCCTAATGACCCTGAGTGGACCGTGACAACGGTTAGAGCAGTACATTCCACCTCACGGGTGCATCGCCAAATCAGCTGCACATGTGCACACACACACACACACACACGCACGCACACACACGCGCGCGCACACACACGTGAGAGGGAAGTGGGAGGGGCATGGGCGCTACTGGAAGCAGCCCAGGTGGTGCGAGGTTGGCACCTGGCTGTGAAGACAGGGCCTGCAGAGCTGAGGAGCTGTGTGGCCTGGGAGCTGGAAGAGGCCTGGACACGGGGTCCCTGGAGGCCCCGCTCTTGCCCCAGTGAGACCACGTCACACTATGGACCGGCAGCACTGTAGGATACTAAACTGTGCTGTTTGCATTCGCTGAGTTTGTGGTGGCTTGTTACAGCAGCAGGTGGAAACTGATACACCCTGTTATAGGCAGGACTCTGAGGTCCAGGTCACTGGACCAGGTCCCAGGGCTGTGCAATGGAATCAGGATTTGACCAGGCCTGCTTGGCTCCAGGTCCAGCCCTTAGCCACTGTACTCACTGGCTACCAGCTCCCTCCTCTCCACAAGGTGGACATCCAGAAGCTGTGGCCTGTAGGTCTACCTGGGCCATCACCTGAGCCAAAGCACCGAGACTTTGTTACTCAACCCCAGACCCCTCGGTTCTTCAGGGAACATAGCCTGGAACCTCCACAGGCCTCCTCTGTTCAGCTCTCCTATCTTCGGGCACACCAAGCTCAGCGTCCCCCAGCCCCGTGCTTCCTGGGTGCTGTACCAGGAGAGCTGGGTCTACCTCATCAATCTGTCCCAGCTTCAATACCATCTCCTCTGAGAAGTGTCTCTGACCACTCCAGCTGTGGTGGCCCCAAGCCCATCCCCCACCAGCATCTTTTTATAATCTTCATGACTTTTGAGACCAAGGGGTCTTGGTCTCTCCTCCCTGACTTCCTAACTTGACCCTTGAACCTGGCCCTCCCCTTTCTAGGTCCTAGAAAAACCACTCTGCCTTCCAGAGTCCCACACTCACCTCTCATTTGTTTCCCATCATTGGAGGTGAGATAAAGAGTTAGTAGTTGGCTCCCCAAAGCCAACTCTTGCTTTATGACTTTATTTGGTCTGTTTGTTTAGCCTAGTAGTTAAAAACTCAGGCTCTAGTCTCAGATTGTTGGAATTTTGATTCCAGCTCTGCTTCTTACTGTGTGACCTCAGGCAAGTTACTTGACTGCTCTCTGCCTCAGTTTCCCCTCCTGTGAAACAAGTATGATGACAGTATTTTCCTTGGGGTTGAGGTGGGGATTAAAGAAGGGACTGTAGGTAAGACTCTCAGAATATCGTTTGGCTCATGCTAACAGGAACTCAGTAAGCGTTGGCAGGTGTTATTGTTTGTTTGCGTGCCTATCTTCTGTCCTCCCTGCTAGGGTGTGAGTGCCACAGGAGAGGGCCAGGCCAGTCCTGCCCTGCACGGGGGTGTGATGGGAATGAACGAACGATGGGCAGCCAGGACCAGCGCCCTTCTTAGGTCATTGCTGACTGCTCTCAGGCAAATGCTTAGGATGAGTCTGAACACCCAGGCCCACGCTGGGGTCTCAGGAGATCCTACGAGAGGCCCCGGGCCTCCTGCCGGCTCCTTCTGTGGGTGCGAGGGCTAAAGCCAGCCAAAGGCTGCAGATGAAAGGGGACAGAGGAGGGTGGCAGCGGGGACAGCAGCCCCTGTGTGCACTCACGGCCCCTGTGCAGGGACACTGTCGGCACCACAGCCAACGTGGGGACGGCCCGACAGTCCAGGGCTCAGACCTAGAATGTCAAGGAACCGCAGCTCCCTCCTTTCACTCCGTCCCCGAGACACTCTCAAACTGCCTGCGTCCACTGCTCTGTGGCCTGGTCCTTCACTCCCTGGCCCCATGTCCAGGGCAGGACTTGGGGACCTCCTCTCAGCCGTCCCCTCCCTCCCTGCTCCCGGCACAGAAGCACACTAATGTTGCTGGCCCCTTGCTGCTGTGGTAGGTGAGCACACACCTTTGTGACCTTGACCGTGCGCTCCCACACGCTGGCAGGGGCCAGGTGTGTGCCGCGATGGAGGCCAGCACGGGCCTGGGCCCTGGTGGAGCATCACAGGCTGGGGGACAGAGACAACTCAGGTTGGTGAGACAAAGCACCCTGGTGACAGTTTGGGTGCACAGAGGGGCCTGGCCAGCCAGGCCTGGTGAAGCTCACAGGTGGCTTGGCAGAGGAGGCTGAGCAGAGCCGGAGGGAGGAGAGGGCTGGGTGCGGAGGAGAGGGGTGGCGGGAAGCTGGTGGGGAGTGGCTGGGCGAGGCGGGGAGGGGAGAGCACGGGGGAGCAGGTTTGATGGACAAGTGTCCTCTCTGGGGACATCAGTCAATGGGTGTGGCTTTTCCAGACTGCCTGCTCTGGGCTCATTCATGACCCCCAAATTCTCACACTAAAGTCCTAACCCCAGTTTACCCCGAATGTGACCACATTTAGAGACGGGATAATTCAGTTAAAATGAGGCCATTAGTGCGGGGAAAATCCAAGATCTGTCCTTAGAGAGAGGAGGATGCAGACACACACAGAGGGAAGCCCATGGAGAGACTCGGAGAGAAGACGACCTTCTACAAGCTAAGGAGAGGGACTCGGAAGACACCGACCCGACCTTGGGCTTCTGGCTTCCAGAACTATGAGACTACACTCTTCCATTGTCGAAACCCACCAAACTGCGGCCCCCCAGCACACTAAGGGACTGCCTGACTTCAAAAAGTCTCTCACGTCTCCTCCCTGACACTGTAGGGACGGTGGTCTTCTCCAAGCTGGTGCACGTGGCTCTGAGGATGCACTAGGAATGGAAGAGGAGCAGGCAGAGGGGAGGCCGCGGCAGCCCGAGTCAAAGCCCACGGTCCAGAGCGCTGGGCGGGGTGGCTGCACCCTCTTGACCAGACCTGGCCCGTCAGAGCCACTGAGATTAGTTTAGAGATGGCGCCTGACCCAAGATGAGTTCCCTAATGTGGTTTGGAGAGACAGATCTGGGACTTTTTTTTTGTATGCGGATTGAACCCAGGGGTGCTTAACCACCAGCCACAGCCCCAGCCCTTTTTTGTATTTTTTTAGACAGGGTCTCACTGAGTTGCTGAGGCTGGCTTTGAACTCGAGATCCTCCTGCCTCAGCCTCCCCAGCAGCTGGGATCACAGACATGCGCCAGTGCATCTAGCTAGATCTGGGACTTTTGCTAGGGCTTTTAGGAAAGAAAAATTCACTTTTCTGAGGAATTGCATAGCCAGCATCTCACAGGAAGGCACAGGTGTGCCTTTGTACTTTGGAGAGCCTGCTAAGGATGGCCTGGGACAATGCGAATGAGAGCAAATGAGAGGGGAGGGGAGAGGAAATAGATCTGCGTCCTATACTCTCGATTTTCAGCTCCCTGGGCCCACGAACAGCCCCTTTTGCAAAAGCCACCCTGCGTTAGTTAGATGCTGTTAAACTTCCTCCAACGTGCGGGACAGACCCCACAACTATCTGCCAGCATCTATCACCTGGAACTCCCGGATCATCTGACACCTTCACCAGCCTTTGCCTCTTGCAAACAACAGAGCCCTGATGGACAGACCCCCCCCCCCGGCCTGCGAGACTTTCTACTCAAAGCTGAACTCAAAGTGCCACCTGGGGCTGGGGTCGAGGCTCAGTGGCAGAGCGCCCGCCTAGCACGTGTAAGGCACGGGGTTCGATCCTCAGCACCACATAAAAATAAATAAAATAAAATAAAGGTAATGTGTTCATCTACAGCTAAAACAATTTACAAAAAATAAATAAAGTGCTGCGCAAGTTCAAGTCCTACGATTAGGTCCAGAGATATCAAAAGCAGAGAAATGCCACATAAAACAGAGCTCACTTTTGGAAGCCGGGTTAAATTCCAGCACCACGAGGGTGTCTGGGCCCTGGGCAGGCCGTCCTGCCTCCTGGTCCTCGGACACGTCCTTCTGGACTGAGCGCCCTCTGCAAGGAGCGGGGTTGTCTCTGGGGCTTCCCCCGGGCGCCTGGTCCCCGGGCTCGGGCTCGGAGGGCACGTCTTCCTCCACAGAATCGTACTCGTCGCTGGAACTGTCCGTCTGCCTCTGTCGATTCACACTGGCTTCCAGGCTTTTCCTCAGTTCCTGCCAAAAGCCGAGGAGAGATGGAAAGCGAGATACAGCACTTGGAGAAAACTCCTTTGAAAACCAGATCGTTCCATCCCAAGAACTGTCCCCACCGAACGAACAGCTGATAACATCTCAACACCTGTGCTGTCCCCGCTCTGACGAGGAGACGCTAAGGGCAGGGGGCGAGCCACGTTCTGGACGGAGCAGTATCTACAGTGGTCACTGCGGTGTGTGTATTCCTGAGATGCCACTAAAATGGGGGTGGGTAGGAGAGAGGATGCGGATTCTGGCTTCTTAAAACAGATCGTGGGGCCGAACCCCCAGGTTTTCTGATTCAGTGGGTCTGGGATGGGGCCTGGGGATTAGCATGTCTAATCAGGCCATCCAGATGCTGAACGGAAAATCATGTTGAATGTGAAATCCCAAGGGCCTCCAGACAACCCGGAGAGCCCAGCCACAAGGACGTGTGGCAGAGAGCACCTTCCCGCACGCTGCCCCAGGGTTAGCAGCGCCAGATGTCCTCGCGCTGAGCACTTAACTACCACGGCGGGTCGTTCCTCCACGCTTCTGTTGTCTCCGTTAGGTAGGGCAAGCATTAAGATCTACACTGTAGCACTTAACTACGACGGCCTGATAATTTTTACACGTTTCTTTTGTCTCCATGAGACAGTAGGCTGAACATTAAATTCTATATTTAGCGTGACCGGAAAACCTATCAGCCAGACCCAGACACTTCTGAAAGGGAAGAGGGCACTTTGACATTTCATGCTGGGACCAAAAAGGATATGCTAGACCTGCTGGCCAAACCAGTCTATTGGGTCAACCTGGTTCCGCCACCCGGGGGTCCTCCCAGCCTCCAACGCAGTCCTGAGAAAATGAGAAGCAGGCAAAATGAAGGTTTGATGATTGGCTGATAAACCTAGTGGCTGTGGTAGACTGAATAACGGCTCCCCAAAGATGTCACAGCCTAACCCTGGGTACCTGGGTACAAGTGAGGCTGAGGGAAGGGGGAACACGGTTCAGGCATCTTTTATCACCTGGGAGAAAATACCTAAGCGGACAGACGATGGAAACACGGACCTTAAACGTGCTGCTGTTGAGAACTCTGGAAATGAGGTACGTGTATTGGAAACTGGAGGAGAGGGACCTGGTTATGCGATGGCAGCATCTTAGCTGACCTGTGTCCGAGGTTTACGGGGCAGGCAGAACTGGTACTTGACGAACTTGGACAGTTAGCTCAGGGGGTTCCCAAGTGAAGTGCTGAAGATGTGGTCTGCTTTCTTTTTGTTGTTTAGAGTAAACGCAAGAGGACACAGACCAAGAGAACGGCTGTTAGGTCAAAAGGAACCAGGGCTGAGGGACAGTCTCAGCCAGAGGGCAGAAGATGCCAAGAGCAGGAGATCTGGGGAGGGAAGCGAGGGTGTGGCTGGCTGGCCTTCTGCTGGAACCCCGAGGGATGCGAGGCTCAGGCTGCTGGAGTGAGCAGAGGGCTCCCTGAGATCAGACACGTGACTCGTGGATTCCCTTAGACATCCCAGCAGAAAACACGGGCTGTCCAGCAGAGATCTGCAGAGGCGCCTCTTGCCTCCTGGGGCGCAGGAGTCTCACGTGGTTTCTGGGGACGTCCAACCCCTCATCCCCTTTCGATGGGAGCACGTATGACTGTCATTCCAAGTGTGGCCCATCACTCTGAGAGCAGAGAACGTGTTTTCCAGGGCCACAGGCCCACAGATGGAGAGGAATTTGATCCAAGACGGAGTCCACTCAGCTTCACTCATTTCCAATTTAACCGAGTTAGATAAAATTGGGAGTTTTGAGCTAATAAGACTTGACGACATTTTGGACTTGAGTTGGTACTATAACTGGCTGAGACTTTGGGGAACTTTAGGATGGGATAAATGGGTTTTACATGTGGGATTAACATGAATCTTTGTAAGCCACAAACTGGACTGTGGTAGACTAAATAAATGACCCCCAAAGATGTCCACATCCGAATCCCTGGGACCTGTGAATATGTTACCTTACATGGCAAAGGGTCTCTGCAAAAGAGATTTAAAAAAACTGAGATGAGGGATTATCCCGGATTACACAGGTGAGCCTGCGGGCATGACAAGGGTCATTCCATAAGGCAAATGGGAAGAGCAGCATTAGAAACAGCAGATCTAAGGATGGAAGCAGAGGTCAGAGAAGGGGGAAGATGCCACAGTGCTGGTCTGAAGAAGAAAGAAGGAACCATACATAGCAGGTGGCCTCTAGAAGTCAGAAAAGGGAAGGAAATGGAGTCTCTCTCTCTCTCTCTCTCTCTCTTTTTTTTTTTTTTTTTTTTTTTTTTTTTACTGAGGATTGAATTCAGAGGCACTTTACCACTTAGTCACATACCCTGCTCATTTTGGTTGGGTCTCACTAAGTTGCTTAGAGCCTTGCTAAGTTTCTGAGGCTGGCCTCCAATTTGCAATCCTCCTGCCTCAGCTTCCCAAGCCACTGGTATTACAGGTGTGTGTCACCATGCCCAGCAGAAAATGGATTCTCTTCTAGAGCCTGTGGAAGGAACACAGGCCTGCAGCACCCTGATTTTAGACCAGCGAAACTAATTTTGATTTGGGACTTCCAGAACTATAAGATAAGCCACTAATTTTATGGTAAGTTGTTACAGCATCAGTAGGAAACTAACACAATTGTCTTATCTTTTACAGCTTTCTCTCTCCTACCCCACTACCACAAACCAAGTATCAGTGATATTTATTGAGCAGCTAGAATATTGCTTGACACACAGAAGGTGCTTTATAAATATGTGCTGAACGAGTAAATTATGTCAATCACTGGATGGTGGTCACAAGCAGGAGTGGAGGTAACATCAGAGATATGACCCTTAGCAAGTTACTAAACTCCTCTGAGCCACATTTTGATATACATCAAAATGGGTTAACAGGGGCTGGGGTTGGGGCTCAGTGTCAGAACACTTGCCTAGCAAGCATGAGGCACTGGGTTTGATCCTTGACACCACATAAAAAAATAATAAAATAAAATAAAAGCATTCTTTAAAAAAAGAAAAAATGGGTCAGCAGATCCCTGCCTCACACCACTGTGCTGAGAGCGATGTGGTGACCCGGGACGGTGTGAGCGTCCCACAGGGCACGGGGGAAATGACTGGAGGCGTTCTAACCACAACTCGGGGAGGAAGTGCTATCGGCCTCTGGTAGGTGGAAGCTGGGGTGCTGGTAGACATTCTAGAATGTGCAGGACAGCCCCTGCAACTAAGAATGGCCTGGTCACCAGGTCACACGTGCGGAGCCGAGAAGCCCTTTACAAACGCACGCACACATTCACCACTGGCCTGAGAGAGAACCGCGAGGTCTTCCAGCTGAACGTGCGGAGGTGGTCTAGGCAGCCTCTGGGGAACCCGGCTGAGCGCATGCGCACGACTCTGAAGCCTGCCTGTGGCGAGCAGGAAGTAGGAGGCCCACGGGTCTGCTGCGGAACAGCAGCTTCAGTGCTAGTGAGTCTCGCGGCAGAACAATGGCCTGTGGGCCACAAAACGTCCCCAACGCCCTCTCCTCTGATCCTCGCAATAACCCCACAGGACAGGTGCAGCCTTGCAATGGCATGAACTTGCTAAAACAGGACAGGCTGCTGGCTCCTGCTCTGGGGTCGACCCCCACTCACGCGGCTCGGCTCATGCTCCGCATGGAAGGGGCAAGCCCGGGAGACAAGAGTGGGCAAGCCCTCTCTGCACCCCAGCATTGCCTGGTCACTGAACAAACATGATACGACGGGTGCCAGCCAGCAGAGAGTCCATGGGAGACTGCTGTCACCGCCCAGGAAATCTGGGTCTCAGGAGCCAGAATCATCCCCCAAAACGTCTCAGCAGAGTGCACAGTAACCGTGCCATTTCCAGGAAGGACTCGATGGGGCACCAGGACCTGGGGTCCACGGTCAGATGAGCAGCCTTCCTCTGGTCACTTCCCTGCCTTTACAGTGCCGCAACTCCACACTTTAATGACTTGAGTTTTGGGGTCCCCAAAATTTGAGGACCACCAGCCTTTGAGTTGGTCCAACTTGGCACAGCAATTAAGCGGCAGACCTGTAGCTGCTGCCCCCGCCACTGGTTCTTGCTCGTTCTAGATTATTCTGTACTCTGACGCTCCTGACGCTCCTGCACTGTCATGGTCCAACCAAGGCGGGGACAGAGCGGCACCGCCCTTTGCCAGTGTCTGCCTGCGCATGTGTGCGCTAGGCTTGTTGGGCTAACAGTTGGTGACAGCAGGGAGAGAGATGGAATGACCTCTGCCCTTATGGAGTGGACGGTAGTGGGGGGCAGGCGGAGCCCCTGTGAGGAGAAATAATAGGCAAATCCAACCTCTTCATGTTATTTCATAATTTATCAAACCTAGGAATATCTTAAGAAATAATATTTCATTGTGTGCAGAGGGGCACGCCTGTATCTCAGAGGCTCAGGAGGCTGAGGCAGGAGGATCACAGATTCAAGGCCAGTCTCAGCAACTTAGCGAGGCCCTAAGCGATTTAAGAAAACGCTGCTTCAACACAAACAGGCCTGGGGATGTGGATCGGTGGTGATACCCCCTGGGCTTAGTCCCTGGTACCGAAAAAAAAAAAAAAAAAACTCTTGATGAATTTTAATTCCAATAATTTCTCCTTTTCAATTTAGTTTCTTTTTCTCCTATTCAATTAATGCAAATTTGAAGATCATAAATGTATTTACAAAATATACATAAAAACAAAGCCTGGATTCTGTGTGCTCTCACTTAAAGGAAATGAACCCGTTTGCTCCGGCAGGCGAGGTGAGCAAGCCTCGGGAAGCAGGCCCTGGTGGTGCTCACGTGACCAAAACCATCCGCTCAGAGGGCAAAGGGGAGAGGAGCAAAGGGGCAGCACTCCATCAGAACCCGTCCATCTGCAAAGAGGAGGGCCTGGGCTTGGTCCCCTTGAAGGCCAATGTGCCCGGCCTTCCAAGGGGTGCCACGCTATGGGATCCCCCATGCTCGGAAGTCATCACCCAGAAATCTCTCTGTGCAAACTGAGTTTATAGCTTTGCTTTAAAACCTAGTTAGAGTCAATTTCAGGGTTCAGTGTTTAAAATGTTAAGTTCAAGCCCCTGACAGAAAGCCCGCTGCAGGAGGCCACTCCAGGCCAGTTGCACAGGGTGCAGGTGCACAGCAGACAGCGCTCTGTGTGCAAAGCCGCCCACTTGATAGAGGCAGGAGGAGGTGAGCAGACGGACCCCAAAGATGAAACAACTGCTACTAAAACGCAGCGCGAGTCTGGGGGTCCATGGGTCAGGACTGCATGCGCCTGAGCTTCCTCTTCCCGCTGTGTGACGGGAGGGGCAAAGCGGGTGACCACTGACCGCCAACGAGTTGCAGGAACAGTAACAGCAGCTATGGCGCCTGTAAAACCAGAGCGGCCACGAGTGCTGAGCTGTTGCTACAGGTCCTAGTGCATCAGAGCCCTGAAGGACAAGCCCAAGGTCGCAGGGAGTAATGGCAGGGCCAGGGTTTAGATGATCAACGGACTCCAAAGGCCAGGCTCTCACCATGTGACCACAATGTTCTCTGTCCGGAAGCAACGTGGAGCTGGGGGACTCCAGAGGGAATGAAGTCTGGTGTCTGCGGGAAGGCGGGAACGGGCGAAGCCTGCCTGGGAGGACGCTGGTTACAGAGCTGCCTCGAGGCCACTAAGCATATTAAAATATGTGTTAATTAAGCCCTTAAACCTCTAGCCATATATACTCAGGAAGGGGGATGACCTGATCTAAGTTCTGGGCCTGGACCTGGTTCCAGCCACCCTGTGTCCCCAGATGAGCTGCTGAGCTTCAAGACCCCAGTACTAGTACTTCTTCCTCTTTTTCCTCCTCCTCCTCCGTTTCGTCTTGTTTTCTTGTTCACTGATTTTTAAATTCC
This sequence comes from Sciurus vulgaris, assembly GCF_902686455.1. Classification (NCBI taxonomy): domain Eukaryota; kingdom Metazoa; phylum Chordata; class Mammalia; order Rodentia; family Sciuridae; genus Sciurus; species Sciurus vulgaris. The sequence goes on along the minus strand of NC_136479.1, from coordinate 20,725,865 downwards.
TTTATTTCTCCAGACTCCACTTCTAATGTGGGCCAATGTGCCCTGGCTACCTGACGAGGTTACTGAACGGGACAGGAGAACGGTTATGAGCTAGTGTTCCCCGGTTATGAGCTAGTGTTCCCCGATTGCTTTAACAGAGTTCTGGTTTTCACGGACACTTTTTAAATCGAGAAGACAGCATAGGCTGGGCACGGTGGCGCACACTTGTAATCCCAGCAGCTCAGGAGGCTGAGGCAGGAGGATCCTGAGTTCAGAGCCAGCCTCAGCAACTAAGTGAGACCCTGTCTCAAAATAGAATACAGAAAATGAATTGGGGATGCGGCTCAGTGGTTAAGCTAGGTTCAATCTCCAGTACCCCCCCCCCAAAAAAAAAAAAAAAAAAAAGACAGCATATTCATCTTTATTTCTCAGATCCTACTGAGTCTGCCAACCAGAAGCTTGTGTGTTTAGACCACAAGGTCACAGTGGAGAGTTTAAAACGGTCCTAAGAGGAAGCAGCAGTATGGGGGTAGAGGACACTGACCTCCAACATCCCCACCTCCAGGATGTCTCTGGTGTGGCAGCGCCTGGTCTCGGTAGCTCTGGCCCGGCATGCCCTGCGGCTGCAGCAATGCCCTCCAATCCCGCTGCCTCGTGTGAGGCATTTTACACGTTCTATTACTCTGCCTGGCTCATAAGGCCTTTTATTCTGCACTGAAGGCTGAGTTGATTAATTTGTTCTTCTTCTCATTTATTCAACATTATTTTGTTGAAAAAATCCATCCCCTGTAAGTCGGCATGAAGCTAGGTGTGAGAGAGAAGGGGACAGACGAAACAGAGGGCTCCTATTCCCCTGGAACTGACAATCTGGCGACAACGCTGCTTCAGAAGGGGTTCCAGTGAAATGCGTGCTGCACCTCAGGCGCAGCGCTGCAGAGACAAAGCATGCAGCACGCGGTCCGGGTCCTAATGTCAGGGGCCTCTCCACACGTTTGAAATCACATTCTTCTACGTCGATTTCCATAGAACTATGGCTAAGAAAATTCGAGTTATCCATGTGCTTCAAATATTACAAATCTTTCCAGGGTTTGATGCCTTTCTTCAGTACCCATTCAACATTAGATTTTTTCCAACTAATTTACCTTCAAAGATAAATTACGAAATAGCCCTAAAGTCCATCCCTGAATTAGAAACTAGCCTGTGTCTTAGGGAGTGGATTGACACAGACAAGGAGCAGGGACTCAGGAAGCACAGGCATCGGGCCACAGCCTGGCCGTGAGCTCCTGGGCGACAGCTCAGCATCCCAGGGTCTTAGTTTCTTCAGCTGAGCCAGCGGGTGGCTGGCTGAAGGGCGGAGAGATAGGAAACCAGGTGTGGATGGTGGGACGGAGCCAAGCCACAAAGAATGGCGCCACCTGACAGCAGCAGCGAGCAGCTCTGGAGAGAGCAGAGGCCCCATTTACGAGGGACTAAAGGCAGAGGGAAATACGGACCAAGGCACGGCAGTAAAATTTTAATGGAAGGATGTGTGTGTACGTGGCTGAATTCAGAGTCAAGATCAAGTGGGAGGGTGGTGATTGTGGCCAGTGCAGTGCACTTGCCTAGCGTGAGGCCCTGGGTTCGATCCTCAGCACCACACAATAAAATAAAGGTATTGTGCCCATCTACAACATATATGTATAAGATCAAGTGCGAGGAAGCCCTAGGCATTGATGGGGGCTGCTGGGAGGGCTGTAGCCCCTCCCCAGCTCTATGGAGCAAGAGGCAGCAATGAGTCTGTCCACAGCAGGGCCACGTGTGGGCATGCAGGCAGAGCCAAGCCCCAGGTCAGCTGGGGGCTCCCACACCTGGTAGAGAAGCGGAGGCCCACAGCTTCCAGAAGCATGCAGTAGCCCCATTCTCAGGGGGGTGCCAAATAAAATAGGAGAGGCAGAGGCTATGGATTCTCCAAGGCAAGGACAGGCAGACAACTGGGGGACATAACACCCTGAAAGGCAGGTACCAAGGACGAGCACACAACCGACAGATGAGAAGGTGACTTCAGAATGCAGAAAACTAATATCCCTAGGGAGAACGGATCAGATATTTCGGGGCTAGGGATAGCGCTCAGTGGCAGGACGCTTGCCTCGCATATATGAGGTCTTGGGTTTGATCCTCAGGACTGAAAACCGAATTTTTTCACCCATGAAAAAGAAACAGCTAGACATTTAAAAACTTTTTATTTTATCATTAACATTTTTAGAAAGATGCTAAGTAGCAGAGCTCCAAAGGGTGACTCAGTATGTTAGAAAATTAAGCCAAGTGTTTTTTACAAAAAAAAAAGACAGAAAGAAAACTTTGAAAGAAAAATTAAGAGACTTGAAGGATAGATTTGGTCCAACATTTGTCCAGTTGAAGCTTCAGAGGATGAAACCAAAACAATGGAAGAGATTAACAGGGACAATAAAAATAAATGAAAAGTTTCCAGTGCTCGAGGACAGAGACCTCAGACTGAAAAGGCCCACATGGTCTTTAAGTGGACGAAGACGCTGATGCAACATAGTCACTGGATGGAGCACAACCCACCCAAAAGCATCTTGACTCCACCACACAAAGGGACAGAGATTTGAAACGTATAAAGCAAAAATAGAGAAACACAAGGGAAAACTGACAACTTCATAGGAATCAACCTGATCAAATTTACAAACGATAAGCAGCGATCTGTTCCAGTGGTTTGCTAATGAGCGTTTCTAGGGAGGCTTCTACAAAGGCAGAGCCTCCACCTCCTCTCTAGACCCAGTTCTGCAGCTTTGGGTGTAACAGGAGTTTACTAAGCAATTCTGCTGTAAGTGATGTGACCACATTTAAAGAATCCCCAAGTTAAATAATACTATCCAAACCTTGATTTACTATATATGACAGTTTTACACCAAAAAGAGAGACTATTATTCTTTTGAAATACCAAAGAGCATTCACAAAAACAGTCTGGTAGGTCACAAACAAGACTTCAGTAACTTTCAAAAAACAGAAATTAAATCAGTCTTTCTTTAATTACAACATAGTAAAGTTAGAAATTAACACAAAGGGGTAGCAAAACACCAAAAATAGACAAACAGAAAATAGTTTACTTAGAACATTTGAAATAAAGAAATAAAGACAACAACAACAACAAAACCCTAAAAATCATAAACTAAGTAGAAATAAATGACAAGAAGAGCACCATCCAGTAAAATTTGTGGGATGAAGACAATGCTATATTCAGAGGAAAATTTATAGCCTCAAAGTTGACATATTAGAAAGCACGAGGGGCCGGGGCTGGGACTCGGTGGTAGAGCACTCGCCTAGCATGTGTGAGTCACTGGGCTCCATTCCCACACCACATTAAAAAATAAATAAAATAGATTGTGTCTATCTGCAGCAAAAAAGACTGAAAATAAACAAATGAAACATTTAACTTAAGCTGAGATACAGGGCTGAGGGTGGGGGAGAACCAAAAACAGTAAAATAAATCAAAAAGTTTAGAAAAGGAATAAGATAAAAGCAGAAATGAAGTGAAATAGAAAATAGTGAATAAATGAATGGACAACTAAGTAAAGTATATAGACTCATAAAACTAAAAACTGGGGATGCACCGGCTGGAGAGGTGGAGAGAGCTTTCCATGTTTTATTCAATATACTTCTAAATTGTTTGGATCTTTTTTAAATGAGAAAGCACTTATGTATCAGGTATTACATAGGATGATACAAAATATAATGTGAAAATACTGAAGAAATTTTAAGGCGGCACAGATGTGAGACCTAAATGGTTGTCTACTCTAATGGTGATCTGGAGGTCATTTTTTATTTTTCATTAGGATTGCAAAAGATGCTTTAGCCAGTGAGATTCTGGGAGCACCTTCATCAGCAGAAACTCTGGGGGTGCGGCCAGCCCACGCCTCTCCCCCTTTCCCTGCTCCCGGGAATTCCCTGGCGCTGCTTGCTCAGCATGATCTGGTGAGTCACTCATGCCCTGGCGAATTCCTCCAGCTCCACGGCCTCCTGCTGTCTGACCCGCCGGCCCAGGGCCCTGTCTGATGCCATCAGCCAGGATGTCCTTTGGTCCGAGCTGTCTAACCAGGCATCCCTTGGTGCCCCTGTAGGTTCTGGGTAACAGAGGGGCTAACTCAAGTGCCCCTGGCGGGGAGAAAGTCCTCTTCCTCTGTCAGAAGCTGACAAGGCTCTCAGAGTCTGAACCAGAAGTGGCAAGATGGTGCGTGCCCCAAGGGCCAAATCTGACCTGCAGGTTTATTTTGCTCGGTCTACAGAAAATTGTGAATTAATTATTAACATAAAAAAATGGGGCGAAATAGAACACAAAGAAACCCAGATACCCGGCTTTTCTTTAAACTAGAAAGCCTGACAACACTGCTTGATTTCCACATGGCCGTGTTGGCTATGATTGTCCTCTAGAGTCCCCACCGCTCCCTACCAGGGCAAGTGCTGTGGCTGGGGACATCCCTGCCTCACTTGCAATTTAAATATCCTTTGAAATAAACACCACAGGCCAGAGACCCTGGTATTTCAGGTTCCGACCTACATTTCCCACACTGAGACTTCAACCCAAACTGCACAAAAATTTTTTGTCAGATTGTGTGTCCTGATTCAGAGTTTGGAAAACACTGTCACCGTGATTATCACTACGGATGTGATGGCTGACCTCGGCCTGTGTGGCTGGCCAGGAGCCTCATCAACAGCTGCTCCCCGACCCTGACTCAATCCCTCGATTATTCCACTCACTTGTTTCGCAAAGATTTATTTGCGAACTAACTCTATACCAGGCCCTTTTCTAGGGACCACAGACACAGTAAGAACAGGACAGCGTGCCTCTGCTGTCCTGAAGCCTTGATGTGGAAGGGGGAAGCTCCAAACATCTGACGTGGAAGAGAGCCGAGGCAGTCCTTGGACAAGAGAGGCCCCCTGCTCGGATGGATGGGAACGGGGTTTGCCTTTAAACTTGACCTAGGGTTCATGATCTCAGTGCTCAGGAGATGGCAAACCCACCCATTTGGAGGAAATGGGGGCTCCCAAGGAGTGGGACTTAGCCAGAGCCCCTCAAGGGGAAGCACAGTGTCACTCAATAGGGCCTGGGGTGAGTGCGACCGAGAGGCGCATGCTCAGAATACGTTTTGTATTTCAAAATAAGAGTGGCAATGGTGAGCACAGCTGGGAAGCCATCCAGACACTGGGAGCCGAGCTGCCTCCTGGCCGTGGGTTCCAGCCTCCCCTGTGGACAAGCCCTCCCACTCAGCAGGTCCTTCTGTCCTGACCCTGAACTTCAGCATGTTTGTGGGGCTCACAGCCGATCAGGAGGACGTCCTACGTATTCCTATCTTTTCTCGTTGTCTTCCTCAGGTCTGGGCCACATGTACATACACATATGTGCCCCACTCTGTACTGAGGTTGAACTCAGGGGTGCTCTGCCACTGAGCTACATCGCCAGCCCTTCTTATTTTCAGACAGGGTCTTGCTAAATTGCCAAGACTGGCCTTGAACTTGTGATCCTCCTGCCTCAGCCTCCAGAGCCTTTGGGATTACAGGTGTGCGCCACTGGGCCCTGTTCACATCCTGCCTCCCCTCCCTCCCTGCTTTACAACCACTTAGAACCCGCGAGACTGCGGGTGCACGTTCGATCTGCTTGAACTTGTGTCTTCTCAGTCGCCACCGATCACTCCGAATAACTCCTGTTTCTTCATCAACTGCACCTCAGTCTCTCTGGGGTCAATGGTTTTGCATGACGCACGAGAGCCTTTAAACTTGATTGCTTAAACTCTTCTCTTTTCTAGTCCCCAGATTCAAACCACAAAGTACAAAGCATCTCAAAAAACAAAGGAGGAAAAGCAAAACTCCTCTCTCTCCCACTTGAGGTCCCGGTGACCTTCAGGCCTGGGCTCGGAACACTGAGAGTTCTTCTGTTGAAAACGTGCCAGGGCCTATGTACAAATCCTGTGGATTTCAAAATCAGCTCTGCACATTCAACAGATACCCTAAATGCTCTGTGTGCACCAAATTCCGAGGACCGCCATCTCTCTTCCTTATAACTGTGGTTTTCAAACATTGCTACACATCACAGTCACCTGGGAAATGTCACGGAGCCCAGGCTGAGCCCAAACTCAGGATCCCCATCGGAAGCTCAGTGGTCGGAGCAGCACACTGGTGGGTTATTTTTTACCTCATCTTGAGCTAATTGTAGATTCCACATGAGATCTGTGGGAGCAGTACGGGGAGATCCCATGTTCCCGCCACCAGCCGGGCCCCGTGGTGACATCCTGCAGAACAGGATGTGGCCCTGGACGTGATCTTGCTTTTCAGCCCGGCCTCTCTGGACCTCTCCTCTTGCTGAGGCTCAGTCCTCTGGCAGTGGCTCTTCGCCTCTTTAATCTATCAGCTTTTTTTTTTTTGAACTTTTTATTTTGAAAAAATGTAAAACCTGTAGACAACATGTCAGGGTGGAATGATGGACACGCTGTGGCCTCCCGACGCTGGCCGGCTGCTGTCATCTCGTGCCCCTCTCTCCTCGACGCCTTCCTCCCCCACGCGTCTATGCGCGTCTTCTTTCTGACTGCTGACCACTAGTTTTTGACACTGTGACCTTGTGCTCTACCCTTGGCACGGGTCTCCTGAGGACAAGGATGCTGTCTCACGTGACCAAGAGGTCAGCGTTGAACTCAGGAGGCTGAACGTGGACATGACACCGTCACTGGCAGCCCCCCTGCCCCACGCCACCCTGAGCTCAGCAGCCCCTCCCCCAGATCTCGCGGTGCAGAATGGCCACGCCTCTTTACCACCCGAATCTAGAACAGTCCCTGGCCTTTCTTCGTCTCTCTTGCCACTGATGTTTTAGGCCAGGTGTTTGGTGCACTGTCCCTCAATTGGGGCTTGTCTGGTTATTTCCTCATTTGATTTTGTGTCTGCCAAACATTCCTCACTGAGGTGCTCAGCCGTGGGCTCTCCGGGGAGACGCCTGGCTAAGGAGCGCGCCTCTCTATCATTGTTTAAACGCAGTTAAGCATGGCTGATGGATGGCCACCTCGGAACACCTTGCTCCCAGGCACAGCATCTATGGCGTCCACTGCAGACCATGCCACATTCTGAAGCAGAAGCAGGCCTGTGACCGTCAGCTCCAAAGAGCCAGGAGTCACGGAGCCTGGGCTTCCGGTGTGCCCCCTCACACCAGGGCAAGGAACATCATGTCTCTGTCCCTCCGCTTCCTCAGCCACAACACGGGAAGGGAAGCCCCTAGCACTGAATGACCCACGAAGTAACCTGGCAGTAGACGTGCTGTGCCGCACGGTGCTCGGCCATCAGTAAGTGCTCATTTAACCTGAGCCACGTGTCGGGCTGCTCGGGCTTGGTTTTGAATCTCCCCGTGTGGGCCGGAGGCTTTTCTGTTGCGGCCAAAGCCTTTTGTGAACCTGCCCGGTTTTCACAGACTCGCTCCCGGGTCTGTCCCATGACGCCCTGCTGCCCCCTGGCTGGACGCCGAGGCCGACCTTACCATCACATCCTGGATGGTCAGGAGGATCCTTTCCTTGTCCCTGCTGCTCGCAGGCTCAGGATGCTTGCGCGCGCTCAGAAGGGAGAGGCTGAAGTCACAGGGCGTGGTGCTGCGGGGGGACTTGCAATCCTGGGGACAAGCAGAGAGAACCGGGCACGTTAAAAGCAGCGTGCTGTCCCTGGAGACACGCTGGCGCCTGTGTCCCCTGCGGGTTCCCCTGCTCCGCCTCTGTCCTCACTAGTCCCCTCTGCTCCTGCTCCCCAGGCTGGCTCCGCCGTGCCCCCTGCTGTGTCAGCACCACTGCAGACGCAGTTGAGAAGGGACCGGGAGCCACACTGGGGACACCAATGCGTGTGGCTGCGCTCTCCACCCGGGCTCACGGAGGCGGGGCGTGCTGGCGCGCTATCAGATTAAGAGCGGGCGTGTCAACAGGAGGACGCCATCATCCCTTTTATGTTAAAATACCCATGAAAACACAAAGGAAAGGCTGCTCACAGGGTGGCCCAAACCTCAGCAGTCCCAAGCGCCGAGAAGCGACCCTGTCTGTAGCTTTAAGTTCCACGTTGAAATGAGCCAAGGGCCACTTAAGGGACAGGCTGAGGGCCCTGCCGGGTCCAGGTGGGGGATGCCTTCCACACCTGGATGGGCCTGTGGTAACATGGGCCTTGGGGTGGTGGATGTCGCCGTGGGAAGTCCCATGTCACCCCTCCAGAAGGCCTTGAGGATGGCATCAGGGTGGGCAAGCCTTCCCGTCGGCCCCCGTTCCTGGGGTCTGCACTAGGCAAGCCTGGGAAAGTCTCCCACAGGAAGGGCAGGGCCAGCCCTCTCCTGGGAGGAAAGGGAGAGGCCTCTTTGGTCTGGATGGCTAGAGGCCCGCCTGTCACCTCGCTGGCAGTGGGCTTGTGAAAGGACTTTATTTTCCTTTTATCGCACAGAATTTTTATATCGATCGTGCATTATCCAGAAAATAAGATATTTTAATAGGAAAAAAAAAGTGCCCTTGGTCTCATTCCTGACATGTAAATGGAGCTGCTCCTATAAGTGGAGATGATGTCACCCACGGCAGGGCGGAGGAAAGGGACAGAAGACCTGGCACTTGGGTGGAACTCTCTGGAAAGAGGAACCTTCCCTGCGCCAGTTGTAAAGCTGCTCCAGTCCCGCTCATGGCTTCCTTATGTCAATAAGGAAGCGGCGCTGACATCTCACTCTTCCCCTAGCAGGAGAGCAGCTCCAGGGGAAGTGACTGTGTAGCCGTGGGAGAGCCCCTGCCGATGGCAGGGACAGCAAGGAAGAATAGCCAGCACTCAGTGCAGAGAACAAGAGGCGGCGGGGCAGCGGCCACCAGTCCCCAGCGTGCACCCGGAGTGCGAAGGGGCCAGGGCTGGCCAGGGACACTGCTGCCTGGTGGGCAGGCGCTCGCGGGGGGCGGAGGGGGACCGCACGCCCATTTACCACGAGGCCCCAGTGTGGACCTGCAAACCGCCTGGCTACTGGCCTGGAGGGCACCAGGCACTCAGCTGGGGGTGGGCTGCGTCCAGACTGAACCTGGCCAAGAGCCAGCTGCCACGCAGACAAGGAGCCGCGGACGGACCAGGCGGCGTGTGGTGGGCTGGTCAGAGGCAGCCCCCAGCCCACGCCTGACGCCATGCGGTGACTGGGCCAGGAGAGGAGGTCGCTGGACAGAAGCTTCTTTTTTCCTGTTGACCCTCAGGTCCCTCGCTCCTCTCCTGTCCCTCTCTTAGGAGGAACAAGGAAATCTAAACGCACGTGCCAAGATCAGGGGAATGTTCCCGGGACTCATCCCCACCTCCTCCATGGCTCACTCTCATCTCAGAGCAGCAGAAGCAAGACTGTGCCCTAGGGTGGGCTGTGGCGTCTGCAGCCAGGATCCATGCTGACAAAGCTGCTCTGGCAAACGTGGCAGGGTCCCACTTGGCAATGTGACTCTGACAGGCCACCTCCAGATAATTCTGCTTATGTATGACCATGGAGATGATTTACTCACTCCTTTTGTTACAAAAGCAACACCCTTAGAATAAATCCCAACTATCCATCCCCACTTCCATGTTCCAGCCCAGGCCTGCCACACCATGCCTGGTCTGCCCCCTGCCCCTCCGCCCTCACTCAGTCTATGTTCCCCTTGATCAAGCCATGCCTGCACACTGATCTCTGAACAGCCCAGCCTTGTGGCATCTGTGCTAGCTGATTCCTCTGCCTGACATGCTTTTCCCACCACTCCCTGCCCGTATGTTCCTTCTTATCCATCAGGTGCCAACTGAAATGCCATACCTGAGAGACTTCCTTCCCTCTCTACCATGTCTGATGCTACTCTCTCCCCACCTCACCTTGCTGTCCTGGCTCCCTCTTTGATTGTCCTCAGAGAACTTACTGGTACCTGAGACTATCTATTTATTTCTTGCTTTTTCCTTTCTTGTCTGTCCTCTCTTTGGCACTAAGGTGCTTACATACAGGGACCGCAGCAGCTTGGCCTGTTTTTGTATCTCTGGTACCGAGGATAACGGGCATTTGACAGACGCTGTGGAAGGAAAGCCATCTCAGGAGGGGAGTAAAACGTCCCCATCGCCAACCTCCGACAAGGCTCTGAGCCGCAGTGGCACAGTCCTTCCCGCGTGCGGTGTATGCTGCCCCAGGGCCGCAGTGAAGTTCAAAGTGCTTGACGGCCTAGGCACACATGTGCGTGGGCACAGCTGAGCGCCAGCCCTGCTGCCTGCCTGCATCTCCTTGCCCTGAGACTCTCCCCACTGTTAGGTCCAGGGTAGGCACCAGGCTTCTGGGAACCTTCCTGGATGCCCGCCCAGCCCTGCCAGGCCCGGCCTCAGCCCTCGGCTCCCCTCGCTGCACAGGGATTGGATGCCCTTGACTCCGTCCACACCAGCCTTCCTGACCTCTGACCCCAGACGCCTCTGGACACTGACCTCTAGATGCCAGGGGTCCAGCTCCTGCTCTCTGCATAGATGAATATCCCAGGGAAAGATTGCCAGTCCCTACCTGTGCATGATCCCCAGAAGCATCCTTTGTCTTGACAGTCACATCCTCCAGTGGCTCAAAATCTTCCGAGTAGTCCAGAGGCGGTTCAATGTGGAGCCGCGGGCCAGCTTCTGTTCGGATCTGCACCGATTTCTACACAAAGCGCAGACCGTTTAGACATGGGGGAAGGTATTCCTTTATCTGCTCAGGGGCAAGGGCTGGTGTTGGGGGACTGATCAGAGGAATCAGGCTCAAGTGGGGCGAGCCCAGGTGCCCCGGCCATCGTGTTACCAGCTCTGAACTCCGGCTCAGCTGGACCTTGCACAGGCGAGCACAGATGGGCGGGGTCACCTCTGCTACAAAGTCCCTATCTCTGGCCAAGCATGGGGGTGCACATCAGTGATCTTAGCTACTCAGGAGGCGGAGGCAGGAGGATAGCAAGTCTGAGGCCAGCCTGGACAATCTGTGAGACCCTGTTGCGAAATAAAATACAAAGTACCAGAGGTGCGGCTCAGAGGTGTGGCAGCCCCGGGGTTCGATCCCCAGTACTGGAAAAAACAAAAAAATTCTTTACTGTTTTCTATTTGAACTCCCAAAGTGTGTCTAGCCGAACTTTAAAAATAACTTTTATAGGGTGCCAGGGTTTGAACTCAGGGGCACTCAACCACTGAGCCACATTCCCAGCCCTATTTTGTACTTCATTTAAAGACAGGGTCTCACTGAGTTGCTTAGGGCCTACCTTTTGCTCAGGCTGGCTCTGAACTTGTGATCCTCCTGCCTCAGCCTCCAGAGTCGCTGGGATTACAGGTGTGTGCAGCTGCGCCCGGCTCAATGACTTATTGATCTGAGTTTATCAGGAGAATTTTAGCAGGCAGTAAGCTTCTCAAAGAAGGCTTTGTGCTGATCTGAGCCCAGGGCTAGGGAGGCCGGGCCCTCAGAGATACGGCCTGTGATGACACACAGTGACATCCGGGTGGCACACTCCCAGACTTCTCAGGACTACGGGAGCTTCATGGGGGGACCTGTCTTCCTTCTGGCATTCCGTGGATCATTCTTTGGGAAACAACTCCTGGGCCTGGCCGGCAGGCTGTGAAGGCTATGAACTGCACCCTGTGCCCATTTCCCTTTCCTGTAGCCAGTTTCCAGTGTGCAGGTCGCATTTCGAGCCTCCTGCACTGGGAGGACCATGCGAATGCAGGACAGTGGGCAGTGAGGTGGCTGGCAGGCAGGACGAGCGTCCTCGGGCTGTGCCTGAAGGGCAGGGGCCTCGGCTCACCTGCTGGAGTGTGGGTGGGTGAGCTCTGGGGGCGTGGCCAGGAAGGGGGCCCCTGGAGGAAGGGGCAGCAGACAGCAGCCCTCCCCACGTTCTGGTCTCCGTCACTTAGGTCTCTGACGAAAGCAGCCCAACCCAGACCTCAGCCACCCTGCTGGCCTGCAGAGTTCGCTATGCGCAGACCGCGGCCGCTATCACACTAAGATTCTTGCACGTCCGCTCGCCCACCTGAGGTCCAGGCCACAGAGAAGTGCGGGCAGGGCCAGAACCTACGTCTGCCCATCGGCTGCCCAGCACATCTACCGCTGCCCTCCAGGAAACCACGCCCTTCGCTTTTCTCCGGGACCCATTTCCCTGTGTGCTCTCCGTCCTGTGGCTCAAGGATGGAATGTCCTTAGGCCTGGCCAGTGGGCCCGTCTGCCCCTTCAAACATGCCCTGGCCCGCCGGCTGGCTCAGGGAGAGGGATGATCTCAGGCTGCCCAGGCAGGCCCGTGAGGGACGGTGCGTCCCACCTGCTCTGTGTGGCCTCTGGAGAGGAAAGTGGCCTTGAGGGTTTCCTGCACCTTGCGCACACCCCAGGGCGCCCGGCCTCGGGCTCTGGGCAGTCCAGGCAAAGATGTGAGGGGCCTCCCTCCAGAGCAGGAGTGGCCGCCTGCGGCACCCGCCAGGCCCGAGAGCCCTGTGACGGCCTAGAACACGCTCCCCCTCTTGCTCTCACTGCCCTCTGGGGCCATCTACCCCAGGCCCTGTCACTTTGCTGTCATGGTGCCAGCTGTGGTCCCTGGAGGGAAGACGCGCCCGGCAGAGGTGTCCAGGCCGGGCACTCCTGGAGGACTTCCCACCTTGGCTGGAAAAGCTGTGAGCCCTCGGTGTCACCGAGACGGGTCTTCCTTGATCGTGGGGAGGAGGCACCCCCTGCTGGGTGTGGCCCACTCCTGTGAACCCAGCGGCTCTGGAGGCTGAGGCAGGAGGATCTCAAATTCAAAGCCAGCCTCAGCAACTCAGCGAGGCCCTATGCAACTCAGCAAGACCCTGTCTCAAAAGTAAAATAAAAAAATGGGTGGGATGTGGCCCAGTGGGTGAGCACCCCTGGGTTCAATCCCCAGTACAAAAAAAAGCATACCCCTCGCTGCTCCCCAGGAACCACTCAGTAGCATCCAAATGTCAGGGGCTCCTAGCCAGGAAGAAAAGGGAGTCTGGATGGCTGGGTGCAGGCCAGAGAAGGAGCCCAGTGCCACCAGCGCCTCCACAGGTTTCTGGTCCCTACCCAGAAGGAGAGGATCCTGGATGGGGTTTTGCTAATCCATGGGTGCCCTGGGCCAGCAGCACTGGTCTCTCCTGCGAATCTGAGAGTGCAGAATCTCGGGTCCCACCTCTGCCCCAAGAATCAGGACATGACTCTGACAGCGCTGGACGCCGCTCTTTCTTCCTGTACCCCTGGCCTTCTGGTTAGGAGCACCCTGGTTTTCTTTTGGGAAATCCTCCCCAAAGTCTGCCCCCAATCCTAGTGTTTCACCCAGACCGGGGTCCCTACCAGGGGTAGAAGTGCATGTGACCCAGGCCTGGCCAATCAGAGCGTGGGATCCCCTGGCCCACCATGACTGGGTGTTCATTCTGGGGAGTGGAAGAGGGGCAAAGGCAGGGTGACTGTCCTAAGCAGGTCTGCTGGTGGCTGCGCTGGGATCCCAGGGGCCCAAGGGAAAAGCACAGCTGAGAGATGGAAAAGGAATCCTGTCCATGGCCTGAGCTCCTGGACCAAGCTGTACCTGAATGTGTGCTAGCAAGGAAGACAGTCACACAGCTCTGCGGCCTCGGACTGGATCCAAAACCCCGAGAGGGCACTCGCAGAGCGCAGGAGAGCCGGTCCTCCTCCGCAGTTCCCAGCCTCCCTTCCCAGCAGCTCAGCACAACCGCTCATTTCCAGAGCTCCAAGATACAAACACAGGTTTGCAGCCGGCCTAAGGCACTTAGTCAGCAAGTCCTTTGCAAGCACTTACTGCCTACGAGGTTCTGGAAATGTGGCAAGATATAACAAATAAGCCAAACACTCAAAAAGCAGCGCCCAGCCTCCAGCAGTCCACACAGCACCCACAGCAGAAGACTGCTGACGAAGCAACACGGGACAGAGGAACAAGGTCCAGAGTTTCTGATACCAAGTGATGATGGGAGGGGAAGACACAGACCCTCCCTCCGCCTGGGCTTCGACCTGGAGCCTCCTCTGCCCTCCCAGTGGGAGGAGCCTGGAGCAGCCCCGCCCACACCAAGGCCCAGGCTTCCACCCCACCCTGTGGGGGCACGCATGCTCCCTGCCTCCCACCTGCCCACCCTGGCTACAGATGACGCCTGTGCTCTGGGCTGGCTCCCTGTTTGGCATGCGGCTTACCAGGAGTGGGGGGCCCTAAGCGGCTGCTCTTTCTTGCCCACTTGCATGCCCAGGTCTGGGCAGACCTTGGCAGTGTATACCCCAGGGGAGGCTGGAAAACCTTGACGCCCCAAACCCTGTTCTCCTTTGCCGGCCCAAAGCCTCTGGTTTCAGCCCCAGCCCACTTAGCCCGCTTCATGCCCCAAGTTATCTGCGTGTATCTGCCGAGCCTCTTCGCAGGGGGCAGAGGTGTGCGTTCAAGCCCGTTATCAAGTGCAAAAAAGGGTGAGCGTCGGGCTGCCCCACGGCTGCGCAGGCTGTGCGGGAGCACTGCCCCCCCAGAGGAGCTCTGCCCACGTGGGCAAAGGCAGGTCAGGGGCGGGAGCAGGACTGCCTTCCTGGATCTCCTCTTCTCGCATGTGTCTGATCTCTGGAAAACCATGCTTGACCCTGGACAGTGGGGGCCGTGAGGGCTGCTGGAGCTGAAAGGCTGAGGCTTTGTGGGTGGTTTCCTCTCCTGTCCTCACATAGGGGTCCAGAACTCAGAGAGGGGACCAAGGGAAGGGGCCCGCTTCAAGTGTTGCCTGCCAAGCTTTCCCAAAGGTGCTCAGCCGCCTGGGCCAGCGGGAAAACGGATATGGCCGCTGAGAGGGCTAGGCCTGTTTCAGCCTGCAGTGAACCTGCGGTCTAGACCTTTAAGGAAAGCCCACCCCACAGTGAACTGCTGGAAGGCCAATCCCTTCACTACCAATTTAATGCTAAGGGCCTCTGACGTTCATCAAATCTGACAGCGTTTTGGTAAACGACGGCTCTGTTGATTAGGCCGCTGTCCACCCAAGTATTACAAGGCTGAGGAAGCCATAAATCTTAATCCACTGATGGCGGCAGAAAGATCTAGGGCCCAGGAGCAGTGGGGGAAAGGACAGTAGGAACAAGAGCCTGTATATCACCACCAGCCCTTCACAGCAAGGCAGCTCGGAATCCAGTCCACCCGTCGCCACGGGCTCCAGGGCACCCAGAGCTGGAGTCTCGGGACGGGTCTTGCCGTGAGCTCTCAAGGCTATCAGCTGGCGTGGGAGGACTCTGACCTCTGGCCAGGGCCACTCAGTGCTGTGCGCCTGAGGCGGCCCCTCCTTGGGGGGTTGCTTTACCCAAGGGTGCGTCCTGATTGCTGGGTAAGACCAGGGGAAGAGGCGGGTGTCCTGGCTGGGTCGGTGGACGGAGGATGGGAGGTCAGGAGGGCTTTGTGAAGATGCTGAGGAGATGGAGCAGCAGGGGGCACAGGGGGTGAGGTGGGGAGCAAACCAGGCAGTCACCAAACCTGGGGTGGCACTAGGACGACACAGGGTCCCTACTGACCAGCAGTGGCCAGCGATGCTGTGGCCCCACCAGCCCCTCCTGGCAGGCCCTGCTGTACAGAGCAACCCAGGACTGGCACAGGGCTGCGGTCCCTCCCCACGGGATGGCTTCTGAGCACTGGCCCCTGAGCATGGGGGGCCTCTGCTGCCCGACCACTGCATATCCAGAGTGGACATGGAGCCCATCTGGAAGCATCGGGACAGAGACTGCCTGCCCCAGGCCCTGTGGGGCTGAGACTCTCCAGGACTTTCTGCCATGGACACCCCACTGAACTCCACAGGCACCACCCCATCCTCCTCCGTGTCCGGGAGCGGAGGCGCTCCAGGCCGGGTACCGCCCACCCCAGTCTCCTCCGTGAGCAGCCGCGGGGCCCACAGGCCTGCTTCGGGCCGCTCCAGGGCAGGACCGCAGTGGACAGCCAGCCCTGAGTCCCCGTGGGCGCCCCGTGCAGGCTGTCCAGCCCCCGCCCAGGGACAGCCCCAGCAGCAGGTGAGCCGAGGGCTCCCAGGGCTCCCGAAAATCCCGACCACTCCAAGGGAGGGAAGCGCTGACACAGCCGGTGACCGCAGGTGACTGCTCAGCTGCTGAGTCAGGGGACCAGGGGACAGGGCTGGGGCCTGTGGGGCCGGCAAAGAGAAGGAGCTGCTTCTAAGCCTCCCACGGGCTCTCTGCTGCCACCTGTCCCCGCTGCGTCCACCTCCTGGGATTCCTTACATTTAGACTCACAGCTACACCTCTTCCCTGGGCTTCGAGGTCTGGGCTGAGTCTGACGCCCCCTGTCCCCGGCCATGACCCTCTGGCTACCCTGCTTTGTCACCCAGTGCTGGTGTCCCTGGCTGCACCCTTCACCAGGGACACCCTCCCCAGATCCTCCTGGGCTCCCTCTGGCGAGTGCCTGGGCCTCCGTGGCCTGCCCACGTGCACGTGGTCTCCCCTGGTCGCCGTCTCCTCCTGCACCGCCCCTCTCCTCCCAGCGCTGACCTGCTCCTTGCTGTGGACTCTGCCCCGTGCCTCCCACGCACTCCTGCCTGCTCGCGGCTCTGGCTCTGGCCCCGAGGCCCAGACTTCATAGGTGCTCCATCCACAGTCCGGAATGCGCGAGGACTGGGGGACTACGGGAACGCACCAGAGGAAGTGCCCGCGGTCCCCAGGCTGTCGCCTGGTCCTCTGCCCCTTGCCCACTGCAGCAGTGCTCGGTGTTGCCCACTGCCCACTGCTTGAACCTCTACAGACCCTGGCTCGGCTGATCCACAAACTAGCCTGTGAGGCAGGCACTGGTACCAATCCCACCTCCCAGATAAGGAAGCGGGCACCACGGGGCCAGCACCCCACCAAGGAGGCACCACCAGTAA
Source organism: Sciurus vulgaris (assembly GCF_902686455.1). Classification (NCBI taxonomy): domain Eukaryota; kingdom Metazoa; phylum Chordata; class Mammalia; order Rodentia; family Sciuridae; genus Sciurus; species Sciurus vulgaris. Next base: position 20,709,038 of record NC_136479.1, on the reverse strand, counting down.
GAAGCGGAGCCACGGCTTCAGCCTGGCCTCTGGGGTGTGCTCTTCCCATTCCTCTGGATCCATCTGTCACCTGTCACCAGGTGTTCCCAGCTGAAGAAGCCGAATCCCTGCCATGGGACCCCCGTGATACCCACTGCACACACATTCCCAGCGGCCGCGGGAGACTCATGGGTGATAAGGCCAGGGCTCAGGGACATGGCGGGGAGCGGCCGTGGGGTCCCAAGCTCGGTGGTAAACTGCGGCTACCGCTCGGCCTCGGTTCTGGGGCCAGGTGTCCTGGCTGAAGTGGCAGCTGCCACTCGGCTCCTGTGGGCGGCAGCCTAACAGGAGGAGAGAGGCCCGGAGCCGGGGCCAGGTCTCCCTGTTCTTCAGGGCAATAGGAGTCTAGATATTTTATATATAAAAGCTCTTGAATTAAAAAAAATGGCAAGGAACTAAAAGTATTTTAAAAACTGTGGGTGCTCAGATATGATCTGGGGGCAGGCTCAGGCTGGACCCAGACTTCAGCATGTTCACTCCTGGGCTCCGGTGGCCCAGTCCTCCTGGGGTCTGAGGACAGCTGTCTCCACACCCAGCGACAGGCAACAGAAACTTCAAGGCAGGCACTGAGCTGTGCTGGCTTCATTAAACCCCAGGACCCTGCACAGTGCCAGGCCCTGGCACCTGCCAACGCCTGTCATTAGGTCACGGGCGATTCTGACAGCACGTGCCTTCGTTCACTCTGCCTCTTCTGAATGTGCCTTGGTCTCCAGGTCTGGGGGGTGGGCCTCTTGGGACCACAGGTGGGCAGGCAGAGTCTGCTGGGCAGGGTTGGCACCTGCCCCCACTCCTGTCTGGTGGAGGCCAAACCCACAGTTCCCTTTTGGATCTGATTCTGGGTACAACTTAGGTTCAGCCAATCAGAGCCACCCAGGAGACAGGGAAGCAGGAGAGGAGAGGGTCAGACGCGGGCTGCTTCTCTGCTGAGCTCAGCTGTGCAGGTGACGGGTTTTTCACCAATGTCCCACACTGGACAGGCCACAGGGCAGGGTCTGTCTCAGCAGGTGCCAGGGCCCTCTGAGGTCAATGGTGGTCAGTGGCTTCCTGATCCCAGGCCAGGGATGCACTGCTACGGCAGATCCCCTCCTTCCTGCCTATGCCTGGGCCTGGCTCTCCTGGCAGGCCAGAGCTGAGCAGCTGCCCTCTGGGCCTTGCTGCCGGAGGCGCACCTCACAGGCCCTGCCCACAGAGCCCAGCACTGCATTCCACTCTGCTTAAAATGGAAATTAGCTATGATTAGGCCTCACGAAGTGGGGAGCCACTGGGGAGACTGGGGAGGGATGCTAACGGACCTTAGGCCAAGTCTTTTAAATTGCACAGACTCTGGGGCCAGCCGTTAAGTCACAGTCTACAACACAAATATGGCTCCTGATAATAGAAGGCCCTCAAAACAACCACAGAGAAGTCTTGAATGAGGAGAGGAGAAAGGCCTCATTAAGAAGAAATTAACATTCACTGCTGGGGACAAAAGGAAGCCTCCAGGCTGCTGCCCGCAGGCCTGCTCATCAGCACTGAGCTGAGGCAGGAACCCCCTCCCACAGGGCCCCGAGGGGCAGGGTGCAGTCCCAGTGGGTTCACATCCGACCCGTCCTCTCCCCTTAGCAGCCAAGCAAACTGCCTTACGTCTCTGGGTCTAGATTTCTGCAGTGACGGTGAAGACCAGCACTGGGCTGATGGAGCCCAGAGAGCCCTTGACACTGGCCCGTGCGTTTGGTCCAGTGTCAAGTGTGACTGCCAGTCTTGGTGAGCATGGGATTAGCTCCCTCTAAGCCAGGCCAGGGCAGCATTGTGGGGGGAAAGCCTAACCGTCTGTATTTTTTGGGGGGGTGGGGATTCCTGGGATTGAACTCAGGGTCACTCAACCACAGAGCCACATCCCCAGCCCTATTTTGTATTTTATTTAGAGACAGGGTCTCACTGAGTTGCTCAGCGCCTCGTCCTTGCTGAGGCTGCCTTTGAACTCGAGATCCTCCTGCCTCAGCCTCCTGAGTTGCTGGGATTACAGGCATGCACCACACGCCAGGCTGAACATTTGTATTTTAAAACCTCCCAGGCAATTTGGATATGCACATGTGTACCTGGGACTGAGAAAGGGGGTCCTGGTCCCAGGTAAGTGTACATGATCTCCAAGGAGGGAGGGTATCAAGGGCGACATGGCAAGGACACTGAACTTGGAGGAAAGCTGCGGTTTGTATCTCAGTTCTGCAGCTTCTCATCTGTGGTGCTTGGAAAGCTCAGTGGACTTTTCTGAGCTTCTGTTTCCTTCACTCCCTAAGAAGAGGGACGACACAGGAACCCACCCTCCAGGTCTGCTGTGAGGGCAAAGGAGAGGAGTCACGTAGGCCCTGAGGCGGTGCCTGGACCCTGGGGTAGTTGCTCAGGAATGCAGAGTACTGTCCTGAGGAGAGGCATCAGCAGCACCCCACAATGGCACTCACTTCCAGGGGGCAGGGGCTTTGACTCATTCGCGGACTGTATTCCTGGCATCTGAGAACATGCACGGCACATAGTAGGTGCTCAATTTTTAAGAAAGGAGGACGGATGAGTCATCATGAAGGGGCTGTGCCTATCCTTCCAGTCCTCCCAGTGGGGCCCAGTCCAGAAAGAAGGAGGACATGCAGCAGAGGGGGACCTAGAAGCAACACCTGGGGAGGGCACCACACCTGGGCAGGGCACAGCAGTGCCCGCACGCCCGCCCTCTGCCCTGGGGTTTTAAACACTTGACTGTGTTCTGTCCCCACTAGAATCCTCCAGATTCTAAGGCATGAGCTGGGGCCAAAGTTTGGACCCTGCCCTGAGTTCCCAGACCTGGTGCCATCCTCGGCGCTGGACTTTGCTGGGGGCCGTCCGCGAGCTGCGTCTTAAGAGGTCTTCAGTTTCTCGAAAAGGAATTCTTCGTCCATGATCTGCACCAGAGAGAGGGGAAGAAGGCTGGTGAGACGGGTGAGGAGCATCTGAGTTCTTACACGTGGGGACAGTCACAGTGGCTGTCTGCGGCACGAGACCTCAGACGGCAACCAAAGGCCCAGCCATCAGAGCAGGGAAGTCAGTCTCAGTACACCTGAGCCACAGGGTCACACGTACAACGTCCACCCAGTCCGGCCGCGCAACGTGCGCGAAGAACCAGGGCCAAGACAGAAGTGAGGTGCGGAGCAGGGCGTGGACCAGGTGCCAAGTGTGCAGGGGAGAGCGCGGGCACGTGCCGAGAGCAGGGGTCCTGGGCCTGTGCCTCCTGACTCTGCAGCCAGCGGCCTGTCCTCCCTGCAACCTAGGCAAGTCCTCGGCTCCCCTCTTTGCCCAGGAAAATGAGCTCCTGCTGGAGGCTCAAGTTCAGCTACAGCGGCTCTCCCCGGGGAGCGCTCGGGGACCTGGCTCCCTGTGGTGGCTGGAGAGCTGGCCGGATCCATAGGCAATGAATTAGAATGACGCAAATCAAGGAGACTGTATGCCAGAGACTTCACATTTCTTAAAATGCCATCTGATCTTTCTGGCAAGCCTTCAAAGTGGGCATAATTAATTCCCATTGTAAAGAAGAAGAAACTGAGGATCAGAGAGGTTGCAAATTGCCTGAGATCTCAAAGCTAAAAAGTAGCAGAACAGGCTTCACTCAAATCCAGCTCTGTCTTGTCCCAAATTCTCTTCTTGAAACTCAGTAATGTACTGGCCTCTCCAAGTGGTCTTGTGTTTTTAAATGGAATTTTTTTTTTTTTTTTTGGTACCGGGGATTGAAGCCAGGGGCACTCTACCTCTGAGCTACATCCTCAGTTCTTTTTATACTTTATTTTGAGACAGGGTCTTGCTAAGTTGCTTAGGGTCTCACTAAATTACTGAGGCTGGTCTTGAACTTGTGATCCTCTTGCCTCAGCCTGTTGAGTGGCTGGGATTACAGGTGTGCACCACCAGCCTGCTCAGCAAGTGGCCTGGCTTGAAGGGTACTTTGGCACCTGGGGATAGACACCTGTGTCACTGTGGGCCCTGCCATTCCATTCGCTCAACACCAGGTCACCTTGGGTGCCAGGCCAGACACTGGACAGGGGGCTTTTTTTGGCTTTTTAAAATAGGGCACACAAACCCATTGAAAGTGTGTGGGGGGTATGGATGAATTAAATGCAGAAATGGAATCAAGTATTACACAGGGGTCAGGTACTACAGCTGAGAAATATTAAGTAAAAACCAGGAACGATCAAAATCACCCCAGACATCCAGACATGTCCTTAATTTCTGACACTTGTGTGCCAGGTAATGTAATCAGGAATGAATTGCTCTGGCTGTCTCTGCTGGGGGCAGGAGGCCCCTTGGGCTGGGGGCGGAGCTCAGCAGGGAGCAGGTCATGGCACCTCTGAGGCCCACCTCACACCACTGGGGAAAAAGGAAAGAAGAGAAAAAAGGGATTTCTCCTCCTTGCTCTGATAAGCTTTCTGGACAAGTCTTTCCGATCAAGTGGGTTTAGTTAACTTGTTGGGTTAACTAGTTACGCGGTTCCACACTCCCTGATTTTCCTTTTCCTCCCTTCCTCTCTCTCCTGTTCTCTCTTTGGCGGTGCTGGGTGGAACCCAGGGTCCCATGTGTGCTAAGCAAGCGCTCTGCCCTGAGCGCCCTTCCAGGCCCCGATCTCAATGGACAGGCCGCTGCCTGGCCCGGGAGGGCCTGTGCTCACCGTGTGCGCCCTCGGCGTGCGTGGCCTTGCGCGGCGACGTCTTCAGCTCGGAGTTGGCCCCATTGACGTAGACGGAGAAGCCCTGCTCCAGATGCTCCAGCCTCAGCTGCACGGGGTCCTTGGCTCTCAGATGTCTCAATATTCTGGAGGAGAAATGGTCACAGAAGCACCTGAGCTGCCACTGCTGCCCCGGCCAGAAGGGAGCTGCTTTAGGAATGGCCTCCTCTCTTGGAGGCTGTGTGCAGCTGCTCATCTACCGATGGCTTCTAGAGGCCCATTTCACACTCGGGGAAGCGGTATGGGGAGACAGTGTGGGGCCCCGCAGGGACTTGCTGCCCTTGTTCTGGGGCTCAAATGCATGTGAGCAAAAAGGAACACACGCAGCCCCCACCCCACGTGGCTGACACAGAACAGAGGCACCTGGTCACGGCCACCACAGCCTGGTTCTCAGGCCATCCTGAGCGTATGCAAGTTCACTTCCTGTGAAGACCAATAGTCTATATGCTGAGTGACAGAAAATGGCTTAGGTGGAACCCTTCTGAGCAGTGAGTTCACTTAACAGGATACATCAGGAAAGGCTCTTGCTGGGCTGGGCAGACTCGCTTTTTTTATTCTCGAGTGAGTGAAGACATGTGCTGTCAGTCCCCTGATATCTCACATGCCACCATTTCATATTCCAATGAGGTTAAAAAATCCATGGAGGCAGGCATTGGTTCAGGATGGGTGACATGACTGTGCACAGCTTTTGGCGTGGGCGCGGCCAGGCCTCCTGGTGAGCTCCCCACCCCGACCTCACATTCCACTCTCCTGACATTGAACTGCCACAAACCTCGTGGTGCCCTGTCAGCCCTGCAGAACTGCCACCGTGGGACGCCAGGCTCTCCAGGGCCTTCACAGATACCTCCTCCCCTGCCGGTGGCAAGACTGACACGGAAAACCAACCTGCAGGGCACTCAGCATAAACAAGTACCCACCAGTCAGCAAAAACGCGCCTTTTCAAAAAAAAAAATAGTCATCAGACGGGTGCAGTGGCACACGCCTGTCATCCCAGAGGCTAGGGAGGCTGAGGCGGGAGGATCGTGAGTTCAAAGCCAGCTTCAGCAACTTAGTGAGGCCCCAAGCAACTCAGCAAGACCCCTTCTCAAAATAAAAGACAAACAGGGCTGGAGATGTGGCTCGGTGGTTAAGTGCCCCTGGGTTCAATCCCAAAATAATAAACAAAATAACAAGAGCAATCACATAAAAGATGTGACTGTGTGCCAGGCCAGCCCTAAACGTGTACACAGCTGATCCTTGTCATTTGAGGTCATGACGTGCCAGGTCACTGGGATGGAGGAATTAGTGAACACTGATGCTTTGCTCCTAGGGGAACAGGGTGAGGCTCCTGTGGGCCCCTGATCACACCACTTTCACCCACGCCAACACGTAACCTGCTTCTCGGGTTTTGCTTAAAGGGACCTCAGCACCTTGGGGATGCACTCGGGCAGTGCCCAGCGCCAGAACGCGAAGGGCCCGCCACAGGCACCGGAGGCGCGAGATCGCCTCCCTGGGTTTAGGAAAGCGGAAGGCCCGTCAGCACCGTGTCTGGGCCTATTTAAACGGATGCTGCCAGCCAAGAGCACAAAACTGAAAATGCTGCCCCAGTACGAGGCAACGAGGACACTTGGTGACAGCGGGGGGCTAAAAGAGGAGGGCCAGGGGCTGCCGCTCTGCGCTCGTGGGTGGCTGCAAACATGCAGCCATTGCTCGCCGCCGGTGGGGTTCCACGTAAGTGCTGGTGAGATCCAGAATCCGCAGATCCAGAATCGGCGGACAGCGAGGAGCCACTGTGTGGAGACGGTCATCGTGGGTGATTCCTTCACTGAGAGGGCCAGAGACTCGCCCAGGGTCACCCAGCTGATTGGCGGCAGGGTCAGGATACAAATCTAGGCGATCTGGCTCCAGAGTTATTACCAAAACAAAGACCTCTTCTAAAGCAAGTGAGATGATGCTGAAATGGGCAACAGCCATTGCTGGAAACTCACGGAACCTCCTCGTAAAAAAGAGAAAACGTCACAGACCTGGTGTTGCCCAGCAAGCACGTGCCAGCGAGTCACTCCTAAGCATCGACCCCAAGCAGGAAGACGGTTCAGACAAAGCCCTACCCTAAAAGCTGCCCCAACTTCCAACTCCAGGGAGGGAGAAGTGGGGTGTGGTGGAGAGGTGGTAACTACCAAGACCCGGGGGGGCCCGAGGGGCTGTCTGGGACCTCTGGGGGGGGGGGCGGGGCGGGGTGAACACAGCACCATAAAAAAGGGGCATATGTGCCAATGCACATTTGGGGAGGAAAAAAGCGTGTTTGGGACCCAGAGAGGGAAGGTGACAGACATGAGCACAAAGTGGCTGCGGAGGTACGGTGTGGCCTTTATGGGTGATTTCTTTGTTTACTGTTAATGTTCCCTTGGCGGCTAATACATCCATCTTTCCAACCACGGTGGCAGCAGCATTTATTACCCGCGGCTTATCTCCTGCCAGCCCTGGAAGCCTGGAGATGCCTGATTGTTAGGCAACAAGACAGAGAAGGAAAACACAAGTCGCTAAGAGACCATTTCCAACGCGCCAGAGCTGTGCTCCTGGGAGCCAGTGACCAGGGGATGCTGGGTCCCGCGGTCGCAGGGAAGGGGTGGAGGTCCGCTGGGAGCCTGCCTCCACTTCCCTCCTGGTGCCGGGATCCGGGGCTGGCACTGCGCCTGTGCCTCCACTCAAGCAGAATGCTTTATGAACACGTGGACTTGCGCTGGGGATATAGCTCAGCTGGTTGAGTGCTTGTCTCGCAAGCAAAAGGCCCTGGGTTCAAATCCCCAGTACCAAAAAAAAAAAAAAAAAAAAAAAAAAAGAAAATGTGGACTTATGAAACTGTAAGTTAGGAGATCATGATTCCGACTGGAAGGAAGTGCTGAAGGAACCCCCCACGCTGAGCGCCGGAAACGTTCAGGTGCATCGGGAAGGAGGCTTTTCAAAAACTGAGAGGCCACCCTGCACGAAAAGCTGTCCAAGGTGGGGTTCGGGTGCAGCGGACCCGGTTCTGCCCCTTCTCGGGCTGAGCCCTGCCCTCGGGCTGCCCGCGGCCCTGGAGGCGCTCCATGACACACCTGTCGCTGTTTCCCCGGCTCAGTCTGCCTGCTCGCTGCTTGTCCCTCCTGTCTCACCACCAAGGCTGGGCATCGTCCCACAGCCGGTGTGCCCACCGTGTGAGAAACATGGGATGCTCTCCATGACTCCTTCTAGAACCAGGTGCCCCAGGAACTGCAGGCCCAGCAGGGCTCTGGACGGGCAACCCGATGCTCACGGCTGCTGCTTCCTGTGCGCATGCCACAGCCAAGGGGCCCACTCCAGCTCACACTGGCCTCTGGGTCGCCAGCTTCAGGGCTCTGGTGTGCAATGAGGAAGAAGCACAGACCCCCCAAGTCTGGAGTGCAGGGGTCACTGGGGACTGAGGCTGGGCCCTGGCACTGCTGGAGGTGGGGGCTTGGCCAGCAGAGCAGGGACACAGAAGCAAAGGGCAGCTAGCTACACTGCTGCTCCTGGGCCCTGGCATGGGGGTGGGGCTCACAACTGACCCGTGGTCCCTGGGCCATGTGATGGCCAAGGGCTGTGGTCCAGCCACATTGGCTCTCTGGACCTTCCTTCTCTCAAGGGTCAACTTGAGGGGCTCTCCAAGGGTCAGCAGGTGCTCTCTGTAGTCTGAGATGAGGAGCGGGAGAAGGGCAACAGGACGTGGGTGTGGGCAGCCTGGGCCTCCCCGGCATCCCTCAGCTGAAGGACGAAGGGTGGGCTCTGCCTTCAGCCTGTTGTACAGGCTGACCTGCCGAGACCCGAGCGCTCGGGAGGCGCTGCCCTGCGCTCGCCCACCGGTTCCACCTCTGCCTCCATCACAGGCGGCTGAGCAGGGCTCTGGGGAAAGACAAGGCTCCCAGGGGGATCTGGGAGGGTGGCACTGGGCCAGGCTCTGAGGAACCAAGAGGGGTGGGGCACGGGCACAAGCCTGGCAGCTGCCCGGGGTCCTCCGGGATGTCGCCCCCAGGAGTCTGTGGAGGCTGGAAGCTCTGCCGTACTCCCGGCTCCTGCCCCTCCTCACCGCCTCTGCCAGGGCCCGGATCCTCCTCCGCTGAGCAAGAGTAGGACTGCCGACACCTCCCGCTGTCTCAGGACAGGGTGGGAGCCAGGGGAGGCTGTGCCCAGGCTGGCCCGGAGGCCCCAGGTGCTGCTTCCCTCCCTCCCTTCTGCCTGGACCTCCTCTTGGGGCCGCGGGGTCACCTCCTCTGTGGGTGCGCTTTCCTGTAAGCTTCCTCTGACGACCCTCTCTAAGGACAGACGACACCACCGCTGTCCCTGTGGTCCGGTGAACACGGCTGTGCCCAGCCCTGATCTACGGCACCCCTGCCGTCACTTCTCCAGATACAAGCGCCTAACCTTTCCAGCCAGCCAAGACTCAGCCCCTGGGTCACTCTGGTGGCTCTTCATGAGCCCTGTTGGGTGTGACTACATCGTGCACGCGGCCGAGTGATCAGGTCACTAAGAGGCTGCGGGGAGGAGGCTGCCGCTCTCCAAGCCTCTCCGCTCCTCCCACCCGTGCCCTCCTGGAGCGCAGGACGACATTCTGCTGCTTCTGGTATGGTGACAGGCGCTCATCGGTCCCTCCCTCCCCAGGGAGTTCTCCCGGGGCAGGGGCTGTGGGGACATGTCTTCCGACACAGATCCTGGGATTTCCTTTGGGAAAAGCACCACTCCTCCCTCCCCAAACGGGGAGCGGGGGGTTTGGCTCTAATTCGGACTGGAATCCAACACAGGCCAACGGGAGCCCTTGGCACTTTTGCTAAAAGTGTTGGGGAAGAAATGCTCTCTTTCTTTTGAGCTGGGATGTCAACAGAGGCTTCCACTGGCTGCCTTAGCCATGGTTAGGAAAGTTCCCACCTGAGAATGACTCTCACCTGGGGAAAGAGAGGTAAGAGATGGAGAATGATTGATTTTGGTGACATAATCAATGTCACCTGGTGACATAATCAATGTTAGGCACCTGGATCCAGCTATACCTGAAACCTCAATTTCACAAGCTACCAAGTTTCCTAGTTGCTTAAGTCCACTTAACCTTGGGTTTCTGTCCTTTACAACCACAGGACACTGCACTCCTAGAGTCTGTGTCTTTCTCCTCACAGTGTCTTCCCTCCTACTCTGGGTAATGCCAGGCCTTGAGAGGGCACTCGTGAACACCGTGCTGAGTGAATATGATAATGCCACCCTGGTGACTGCGCACTCTCTTCTGAGGTTGCAGGCAGCCCAGCTGAACAGCTGGGGTTTCATCTCCCTCCAGGCCCAGTGTAACTCAGAAACTGGTTTTCTGCCTGTTTGTAAGTAAATCAGCTTAATCCCACCAAACCTGCTTAGTAAACTTGGGGTGACTGGCAACTCTGGCGGGGTTTTCTCTCTTCAATCATTCATGACAATATTGAACAAAATGCAAATAGAGTGCAGCCCAGCCCACCACCTCCTGGCTTGCGAGAGACCATGGGTCTCCCCACCCTGGTGCTCACTTCCTCATCTGTGAAATGGGCGCAGTCAGCCCGTCTGCCTGGCAAGTTAGCGCTCAGATAAAAGGAAATGTTGGGCTGAGTGCCGGCACGCGGTTGGACCCGCACACTGCATGGTGCGGTGGCCGGGGCTCCCACTCTTGACAGGCATCGCGGGCCAGCCTTTCCCTCCGGCTCTACCTTCCAATTTCCTGTCATCGTGACAGCTCCCTCCCTGTACCGGCGTCCCCCTCAGTGTCTTGGCAACTCAGTTTTGATCTGTTCTAATTGCCTCTGGGCATCAACCTTGTTTCTGGAAATCCTTGTGTGCTCTGGGTCGGCCGCTCCTTGCTGGCACACTTATTGATCCCGGTTAATGAGAAACAATCTGCTCATAAGGCACCAAGACTCTGTCCCAGACGAGTGGCACCGAGATGATTAGACCAGCGCCCCGTGTTGGGTGGCCCCTCTCGCCTGCCGGAACCCAAGTACGACAAGAACCCAGGGCGGCCTCAGGGGCACAGGCTCTGCTGTTCCAGTGTGAGGTCGCCCTGGGACGGAGCGGGAGGAGGGCACAGAGGACACCGCCTGGCACTGCAGGCTGGTCCTGGAGGCCACTCAGAAGCTCTCCGCAGTCGTGCTGCCTCACAAAGGGGCATCTGGACGTGTGGGTGAGTATTGCCATGGAAACAGGGGCTCTTAATGGATGCTGAACCACAACACATGGGACTATCCGGTGCCACCCAAGCTTGTTGCACACAGCATGTCACCAGGGGCCTAGAGACGCACACCTGGAGTCCAGCCGGTCAGACCAGACACAGACCCACTTGCAGGAGAACTCCCTCCCAGACTGTCCTGCCGGGAAGGCCCAAGGCCGCTCGCTCCCATGACACAGGGGCCCCCAGGGTCCCCTCGGCCCGACCCCCAGCCGTCTTGCAGGCCTGGGTCTTCTCGGGCTTTGGTCTGAACACGCCATCAACATGTTAGCCCTCAGGAGATTTCACAGCAGGTTCCTGGCTTCTCTGGCATACCTGGAGGACCTGGGCCGTGTTTCCACAAAGGACAACTGGCTCGAGCGGAGCAGTGTGGGTAGGAGAGTTCCCGGTGCCCACTGTCCCCTCCGAGTCTCGGAGTTTGGGAGTTGGCTTTACCACAAGGCTCAGGCCGCAGAGGACAGGTGAACTGGAAATGAACCCGCTCGGTCTGCAGGGCTGAGGCCACCCCAGCTCTTTCAACCACACCTCGCTGCTCTGACCTTGACTGTGAAACACGGCACACACTGTGAGCGTGCCAAGAACCAGAAGCGCGGAGACAAAATCAGCCCCGACTCAACCTTACACGACACCCTGGTCGCCTCCAAACGCAAACCAGAACCGACTCCAGTCTCACGACACGGCACAATCACAGGCTGTCAGGGGCCTGTCGACACCTGTGAGGTGGCAGACCGGCTGCCGAGGTGGCCGGCACGGGCCGGCCCCACTCCTTTCCCTGGCACTCCCGCTTCTCCTCGGTGACCCAGCAGTTCGCCACGGCTCAGTCAAAAGATGCAATTACCCAGCAAAGGGAGGGACGGGAGGCGGGCCTGCAGAACACCCCCAGCCCTGAGGGAAGGGACTCTGCACCCCATTCCCGGGTGAGACAGGCCCGCGTGCGCCTCATAAATCTACACAGGCTTTAACTTGGCGAATAACAAGGGCTGCCGGCGAGCGGCTTCGTCTTACCGGTTCCTTTGCTGAAGCAATATTAAATACTCATCATGTTTCTCATCAAAGTCTGTCACCATGTCCTTAGTGTAACCCTGAAATGAAGAAACAGAGCGGTGTGATAGCAGAATGCAGGGACACCGTCACGGAGACAGCACTGGCTGTGTGCAGCGCCCCGGAGGCCGAGAGGCAGAGGCCAGCCTTGACGAAGCCCGGGCTCCCTGGGCGCATCGCTCAGGCGACCCAGAGCCCCAGAGACCAACTGAGGGCCCGAGGGCCTTAGACATGCACAATGTCAGCAGGCAACCAGAGAGGCTGGTTCCCCAGGCTGGCCCCTCGTGCGACCTCTAAGATAAAGGGCGCGGACATGTCCGGGCCTTCGAGGTCCATCTTTTCAACGCTTATCATGTGGTTCTCTGGACTGTCACATCCAGATGCAACCCAGATGGCTGTTTAAAGGGGATCGTGTGTCCTCTTCACCACTGCAAGAGGAACGTGTGCTTGTCACAAACGACGCAGCCTTACAGGAACAGACGACCCTGAGAGTGAAGGCCGTGGATGGCCAGTGGTGACTTGCTCTCCCACTTCTGGTGACAGGGCTCTCTGCGGAGCCATTCAGTTCACTGGCTTCCTTACATGCCCTTGAAGGTTTTTTGTGCTCCTCTTGGGTTACACGATCTCAACTCAGAAGACTAATGAATAGGGTGCTTCCCTTGGCCACAGCTGAATCCCTGCTTTAGGGGTGAAAAGGACCAAAGTCAGTCCGGGGACTTTGCTGAGCCTCTGAGGAAGGAGCTGCTCTCTTTCCTCTGGGATGCTGGGCAGATGAGATGCAGGCCTGGAACTCTCTGAGAACAAAGCCAATTAAAAAGACAGCAGATCCAAGAGACGGAGAGAGATTTCCAATGACATCGTTTGAGTCCCTGGATCCACCCATGCCTGAAGAAGTATCTGGACAATTCATTTGTGGCTTTAAAATTTCAGTTGAGGTCCTGCCCTCTGCAGCCAGACAGATTTTAAGTAACAAAATATACCATAATCTGACCATTAGAGACAACCCCTATTACAACTTATTGCTTTATGGAAGGACAATTAGTGTATAATATGGCTGGATGTATTTCAAAAGACATAAGCCTATACTAGTCAAACCTCTATCATAATTTGATGATACTCCTCTGGATATTTTTCTTTGCTCATAGTATACACATAGTATACACATGTTCTTGCAAATAAAAAGATCAAATTATAAACAGCTTTGTGATTTGCTGATCCTTAAATAACTTTTTGACAAGAAATGGATTAAAGATACAGTGTCAACTTGGCATGGGTCACAAGTTGCAGAGACCAAGGTTTTAATTGGCAAATATGACATTCGTAACAGAAATGCAATTTGTGTAGGAATCCTTATGATCATCGGAGGAAGAAGAGAAAGAAAAGAGTCTCCACCATTCTATTTTTATTGTCCCCAAATCTGGTTTTAACCCTATTCGTCTACCGGAACTCTCCCTCTGGTGACCCAGGGCCACCTCAGATGGTCCCCACCTTGAGATGGTTCAGTTTAACCATGTGAGAATGGACACAGACCCACACAACTGTTCTTTCAGTTCAGAAATTCCTTGAGATATTCAACACTTGGTGTTAGATGGTTTCACACAAATAAAGGCTAATGTTCAATGTTCCCGGCATGTTTAGGATAAGCTATGATGATTGGTAGGTTAAGCATATTAAATGCATTTTCTTTTTCTTTCTCTCTCTTTTTTTTTTTTGGTACTAGGGATTGAGCCCAGGGGCGCTAACCACTGAGAAGCATCCCCAGCCCTTTTTAATATTTTATTTGGAGACGGGATCTCACGGAGTTGTTTAGGGCCTGGCTAAGATGCTGAGGTTGGCTTTGAACTTTCGATCCTCCTGCCTCGGACTCCAGAGCCGCTGGGATTGCAGGCGTGTGCCACCGTGCCCAGCCTAAAAGCATTTTCAATTACGATGTTTCCTCGTCGATGGGCTTGCTGGGTGCAGCCCATGGCAGGGGAGGGCCCCCTGTGTGCTGCTCTTCCCTTCACCCTTCTCGGTTGCTCTGGGCCCTGGGACTTATTGCCGACCTCCCCGCGCCCCCAATTCTCCTCGGCAGTGCTGATTTCTGCTGGACCTTCTCTGGTGGCCCTTCCTCCTCTGTGGATGGCCAGTGTCTGTCTGTTGGTCTCCCTCTGTCTTCGCTTCTCCCTCCAACCACAAGAAGTGGGCCCTCTGCTGGGGATCCCAGGCAGCAGCGCCTAAGCCAGGGCTGATGGCAGGCGCCCCTCCTCCTCCCTGTCCTGCAGGACCGGGTGCTGCCATCTGCTCACCTCCCCTGACCCTTGCTTTCCTGACCGCGCCCTCTGCAGACCCACGTGGGCGCAGGATGTGGTACCGTCATCTTTGCTCCTATCCTGATGTCTTCAAGCCTCTGAGTTCTCCTGGGCCCCTGCAAGCTAATCTGGCCGACCAGGAGCGAGCAGCAATAAGAAAGGTGATCTTGGAAAATTGTGAGAATGTTTTAAAAACAACCTGGCACTAGCCATCTCTGCTCTGATCCCCCTGGCTCCCTGAGATGCCCACACAGCTTACTCTGTCCTCCTCTGGCACCGGGAACCTGCCTCGTCCTGGGTGTGGGAAAAGCACAGGAGGCCTCGGCCCTCAGGAGCGGAGGTGGCAGCTCCTGGCTCTGGGGAGGACTCTCGGACGCGTGCCATGCGAACAGTTTAGGTGGCATTTCCGTATACGTTTTTCTCCTTTGATCTTCACAGCAACTCGTGGAGTGGTTATCATTACCCCACTTAGGTACAAGGAAAGGCAGCCGTGCATCTTCCCGGAACACAGATTCCACTCCACGGCGATTTACATAACCATTTTGAAATACTGAAATGACCGCTGATACATAATGGCACACAATGAAACATTTGATGGCGTCTTTAGAAGAAGTAGGGACTTCAAAGAGCCTGAGCTTGTGCTGGGCTGGCCTGGCCTGCCTCCCACCCGACCCTCTAGGGTATGCGTCTAATTCTTCTGCGCCAGGAGGGAGATGTCATTACAGAGACCGAGGAACAAGGTCACCCAGCCAGCCTCGCTGCTCACGGGCCCTGATCCTGAAGGCCGATGTGTGCAGAACAGGGGGCTGGGGGATTCCGACTCAGGAGGACTCGCAGGGGCCCAGGCGCAGTTCAGACACGCTCCCAGGCCCGGCCTGGACACCGTCACTCCTGCTGTCCTCCTTACCGCCACCTCGGTCAGCCTCTCTGAACAGGAGCCGGAAGAACGGGAGCCGACGCCCGGCCAAGTCACAGCACTGCCACTTGGTCTCCTGACCTGCCCGGGGGTGGCACGGGCACCGTCTGCCTGGACCAGGCTCGTGCTGACGTCTGGTCCCCAGGCGGTGGGACCTCTTGGAGGGGTGTGGGTCACAAGAGCGCAGCCCGCAGCAGGGCTGGACGCTGGTAGGGGTGCGTGAGCTCTCGCTCTCCAGGGACTGGATCAGCTTTGGTGAAGGCGGTTGTCACAGAGACAGGCTGTGCCTGGTGGCTTTCCCCCAGGGGCTTGCTTGCCTGTCTGCTTTCCACAACGTTCCACTCTCTTCCTCCTGGCTCCTGGGGCTGAGGTCAACCCCACGGCCTGTGTCTGTGAGGCAAGAGGTCCACCGCAGAGCTACACCCCAGCCCCCCACTTTCCACCATGTTTTGGTGCTCCTTGCCAGGAGTTGCACCCAAGCCCTTTGGGCTTCCCACCCTCCAGAACTGGAAGCCAAATAAACTTCTTTTCTCTATAAATTACCCAGACTTGGGTATTGCATGATAGCAGCAGAAGACAGACTGAGTCAGGGTTATATGTAGAGTGGAGGTAGTAACAGCGGAAAGGACTTAGCCAAGTACCCCTCACTTAGAGAATTCTCAATGATCATTAGTTACATCAACATTTATGGAACTGTGACTGAAACAGTCCTAATCCCAGCCCCTGCCCACCCCACCTCGTGCTCACTCCTATCCTGCTTCCTGGACTGCCTTTTCCAGAAACCCACTCCATCCCCCTCCAGCCTCCACTCAAAGACTCTCTGAGGCCCAGCTCAGTTCCAAAGTCTCCGTGAACCTCCCTTGCCATCCTCACCCCCACTCATTTAAGTTCATTCTGAAACCCTGCAATTAGTGTTTAATTATATACAATACACTGGGAAATAGTATGTAATTAAGTGAAAATTGTTAGCATTTAACTACATATGCTGCTCACTAATTATTTGGGGATTTGGAGACTGGGGGGGAGGGACTCTGAATTCTCTTTTCCTCCCCTGAGCCTCAGTTTCCTTATCTGTAAAAAGGGGATATTAACAAGGTCTACCTCAACAGGGCTGCTATAGAATCAACTAGAATAAAAGTGGCAGTAGTTTAGGATCCTTTTTCTTCTTGTTCTTTTCCCTTTTGAAAATTAAATTTTATTTATTTTTAATTTCTTGATATTGGGGATTGAATCCAGGGGTGCCCAACCACTGAGCTGCATCCGCAGCCCTTTTTATTTCTGTTTTTAATTTTGAAATAGGATCACGCTCTATTGCTTAGGGCCTCACCAAGTGGCTGAGGCTGGCCTCAAACTTGTGATCCTCCTGCCTCAGCCTCGGGAATTGCGGGGATTACAGCTGTGCACCACTGCAGCCGGCTCCTCTTCTCCTTAATTCCCCACTTGGATTACAGGTTTCTGGAGGGAGCATGACGCGCAGGGAAGGAGAGGGGATAGTACAAGGGGAGCCTGGGTCCTGGGCCTCAGGCCCAGCTTCACTGTGGTTCAACTCTCGGATGACAGTGGCTGAAGGTGACTGAGCACTTCCCATGGGCCAGGCCAGCTCAGGCGCTATTCTAGCCCTTTCCATGTCTCACTCAGTTAACCATCGCCTTGAGCCTGGTGGGACTCCAGACAGCGTGTCCCCAACATGACACCCTGCATTCTGCTGAGACTTTAGTTCCTTGCTTATAGAATGAAGGTATGAAAACTCAAGCGACCAGCAAAGGTTTACCACCCTGTGGAGGACTGAGTTTATCGTCACTGTCTTCCTTGAACATTGATCAGGAGCCTACTGTGTACACATGTATCCAGTTACCCTACCCGCCCTGCCCTATCCTTGCCTAGCCTACTGAACAGGGCCCCATGCTCACGAGGCCAGGACTCTGCCAAGGAGCTGCATTCCCAGCCTGCAAACAGAGTTTAACAAAAGCTCTGACCTAGTGGACGTTCAGATACCAGCTTGCCCGTGCAGCAGCCACACTGCACGGCTACTGTTCACGGCTTACTGTTCAGGTGTGTCCAGTGAACAGTAACCGCCAGAGGTGGGTGACACAGTACTGAACCCTATGCAGACAGGACTTTTACATCTTTTCTTGGTTAGCTTCACTGCTCTTGCACCTTGGGACCGTTATTAAATAAAATAGGACTATATGGAGACAAGTATACAATGCTGATAGTCCATCAGATAACCAAGATGACCTCTAAGTTACCAATGGGCAGGTAGCGCATACAGTGTGGATACACTGGACAGAGGAAAAGACGGAAGCTCCAAGCAGGAAGGAGCGAGAGGCATGAGATGCCATCCTGCTACTCAGAATGACATGTGATTTAAAACTGATAGTTTATTTCTGGAATTTTCCATTTAATATTTTTAGACTGTAGTTGACTGCAGATAACTGAAACCACAGGAAGAAAACTCCAGATAATGGGGAACTACAGGAACCCAAGCTGGACTGCCTCTTCCCCATCTCCTCTCGCAGGCGGTGCAGGCCCCCCGCTGGCCTCCTGAGTCTGCCTTCACCCTGCAACCCTGCAGGCTGCTCTCCCTGCGAGGAGGACCTGATGAAAGGTAAGTGGAATGATCTGCCCTTTGCTCTACCTCACGTGGGCTCTTCACAAGGCCAGGCCTGCCCAGCAGCCTCACTGAGCCTCTGCTCCCATCTCTGACCCACTCTCCCTCCTTGCTCTAGGGTCCTAAACACCCACACTCGTCCCACCTCAAGGCTTTTGACTCCTCATTACTTCTCCCTGGAATGCGCTTCTCCCAGGAAAACGCCCAGATTCCGCGCCTCCTTCAAGTCTCGGCCCAGACCTTTCCTTCTCAGCGAGGGCTTCCGTGACCAGCTGTTTAAACCTGCGAGCCAGTCAGGCACACGCTGTGACCACTGAGTCTCAATGCCCCGCTACCTCAAGGCTAAGTGACCTTATCTACTATGCCTTTTATTTACTGGGATGACCTGGCACTAGGATGGAAATTCTACGAAGGCAGAGAGCTGTCCAAGGCACAGAACAGCGCCCGGCAGACAGTGGTGCCCTCGAAAGTCTTGGTTGAGTGAAGGACACACGAGGAGACCTCGGAGCTGGAATCTGGAGGCTGGAAACGCTACCTGGGCAGAAGGGAAAGGGAAAGGCAATCCGGGAGCAGCACAGCGTGTGCACAGCTTTCGGGGCTGGCAGTGCACGCGATGTGCAGGGAGTGGCCCAGACCGTGTGCCTCACGTGGCAGGTGCTGGGCGTGGGAGGCACACTCGGCAAAGGGGCTGCGGATTCAGAGGTGGGGTGCCTGGGTATTGTTGTCCCTGTCATCTTTACCCCAGTGCCGGCCCTGAAGAAGGTGCAGAATTTTCTCAAAGACCATATTATTAATCTCCCTGGGGGAAAAACTGGAATTGGAAAAAATGCTAAGAATTAGTTATCATTAAAGACACTCGACAGAGTCCCTATTTCAAGGACTATGTATTCCTCTGAGGCCAGAATATTGGGATTCTCCTCAATGGGGCTAATCGAGTAAGAGCCAAAGCCTGCGGTGCATCCGTGAGAGCCTGGGAGCCAGCAGCTGGGAGTGCAGTCACCTTCCGGGGCCCCTTACAGGGGTCAGGGCCCAGCAGAGAAGAACGATAACTCAGACTGGGCTAGGATGAGGCTATGCAGACGCCCTGCCGGGGTTCAGAACCCTGTGCCTCCACAGATCTACACGGTAACCAAGGGACAATTCAGGAATGACACAAATGCTCGGGGTCCTGGCCCGGTTCTTTTATGATGGCATCGTTTATGATGCCCTCGGTAGGTGCTTATTTAATTCCACTGCAGGCTCTAGGGACATTATTCCCATTCACAGTGGAAGAAACCGAGGCTTTAGCGGATGCAGACTAAGGGCCACAAGGCCCCAAAGTGGACAATGCTGATTTTTTCAGCTCAACATGTTCCCTTTTCTTCTGGTGACATCCTGTCCACTTTCCTTTGGGAACACCTCTCCTGCCCTCTCCACCCATCTGCATAGGTAGAAATAACACTCCTACAACCGGCGTCCACCATCTTCCTGGCCAGGTGACCATGCAGAGCTGGGACTGCTTCCCAAGCTGGACCAACAGACTCAATTCAAGGGCTGGGAGAATCTCCAGGAAAAGTCCCTCTCTCTCTCCTCCTGGAAGTATATGAGCTAATCTGAGCTGAGAGCTACTAGGGAAGAAAGGAAGAAGCCACTTTCATTTACCACCTTCATGGGCTCACCATTATGAGCACACTTATACATTCCAACAAGTCACCTGCCCAAGAGTGACACCAACCTAGGGGCAGTGGAGTTGAGGACAGTGAGAGATAAGACCGGATGGAAGCCAGATCCTCTTAACTGTGGTCAGCCCCACATCTAACCACGCCTGAGCCCACACTGGGCGGGACTTCCCCGTCACGTGAGCTAGCACACTTCTCTCTTTTCTCAAGCTAATTTGAATTCACACCCGAGTTGGGGTAGTAAAGAGGAAGAGCTGTATATGAATCCAAAGTCTGAGCTGTGCCCACGGCCCAGGGAAGCATCCGAAAGAGGACTGAATGTCACTCTAACAAAGGGCTGTGCCCACGGCCCAGGGAAGCATCCGGAAGAGGACTGAATGTCACTCTATCAAAGGTTCTTTCGGGGCAGCGCTGGGGATCAAACCAAGGGCCTCACACATTCTAGGCAAGTGCTGTACCACTGAGCCACACCTCCAATCTCACAATTATTATTATTATTTTTGGACTGGGGATTAACCCAGGGATGTTTAACCACTGAGCCACATCCCCAGTCCCTTTTCTTAAAAAAATACAATTTTAGTTGTAGATAGACACATACCTTTTTTTCATTTATTTTGACACGGTGCTGAGGATCAAACCCAGTGCCTCCCACAAGTTAGGGAAGCTCGTTACCACTGAGCCACAACCCCAGCCCCTCCCCAGTCCTTTTTACTTTATAATTTGAGACAGGGTCTCACTAAGTTGCTTAGGGCCTCACTAAGTTGCTGAGGCTGGCCTTGAACTTGCAATCCTCCTGCCTTGGCCAAGTCACTGGGATTACATGTATGAGCAACAGTGGCTGGCTCACAATAAATGTTTTGTTTTGTTTGTTTTCGGTACCAGAGCTTGAACCGAGGGGTGCTTAACCACTAGGCCACATCCCAGTCCATTTTTTATTTTTAATTTTGAGACAGGGTTTCACTAAGTTGCTGAGGTTGGTTTCGAACTAGTGATCCTCCTGCCTCAGCCTCCCAAGTGACTGGGATGACAGGTGTGCGCTAGTGCACCTGGCACAACAGATGTTCTTAATGGCCCTATACCCACAATAGAAGACGACTCAAATGTATCTTATAGTATAAAGCTCCTACTCTTTCTTCAAAACCCACCCAAGTGCAACTGCTTTCCCAGTGACTCTGTTGTGTCCCAGGGCTGTGGGCTTAAGTCCCTTGTGTATCTTGGTTGAATGCAAAAAGATTTTTGCATTTGTTAACCTATCAGACTTGCTTCCATCCACAAAGAAGGAACAATAAATACTCTGCATTCAATATGCCTATGTCCCAAACAGAAGCCCCATAACGAAGCCCTAAACCGGTGGCTGAGACTGCCCCCTAGAGGTGGAACAAAACAAAACACCTCGCAGCCTTGAGTGGGCGTCCAAAGAAAATATTCCAGGGTATGTTCATGCCAGATGGCTAACCAAGGGCAGAGGCTGGGTTATTTCTGGAAAATCTTAGGCTTACATTCATTATCACCGCTCTTGCTATGTACCACTATTTACTGCTACCAATACAGTACATCCCAGGAGATTTTATACTTAGTTTGGGGTTTGGAGATTACCCATGCAGATCTAGAATTTCCTCCTGGACTCCAGGTCAGTGTGCTATATTTTTAAAAAACGTTTTCTCCCTCAGAGCTCTCTTAGAAATTATTTTTAATACATAACTGATAGAAAATAATTAGCATTTCTTTTTCTTCTCAGAAAAGTTTTCTAATAAAATTGCAATGTGTGTTATAAATTATCTTCTTGGCTGGCAAATAGATTTGTAAAATCTTGAATAAGCTTACTCTAAAAAGGAAACTTTATACTAATGCTATAAATGGAAATCATTAGTGCTTGCCATAAACAAAAGGTAACTGCAGATATAAATATGGTCCTACTAAAATAGGAGATGTTTATGGAGCCACCTCCAAGGCGCGGGGGGTTTGCAAACCAACGCTGGCACCCGGCACTCACACACCCTCCGAGGTCTGTGCTGCGTCCAGGGGCTCAGAGCCCCAGCGAGGGGAGGATTCCACACCTACCGAATACCTCCCCTGCATGGGCTCTGATCTGAGGTGCTGGAGACACGGCCGCGGGCACGGGGAGTTCACGTCCTAGTCAAGTAACCAGGTGACTTTACACAGGGAGCCAGCTGGTGACCGGCGCCATGGAGACAGGGCGTCAGGAGATGGCGTGTGGCAGGGGAAGGGACAGGCTTGCCAGTGGCTCAAGAAGGCCTCCTTGGCAAGGGAGCGTTCAAGGGGAGACCTGAAGCCAGGAGGAGGTGACCTCTCTCTTTCGAGGGCGTCTGGACAAAGCGGAGGTCCGGGTGGCAGGAATGACAGGTGCCCGGGCCAGGGTGGGAGCCTGCTCAGCACGGCTGAGGAAGGGTGCAGAGGCCAGGGCGGCTGCACAGAGCTCTGGGGCAGGGTGTGTTGGGCTGGGGCCAGTGGCCGACCTGGCTGGCCTCTGGCACCCCTACAGCTCGGGGGGAGGCCTTCGCCTTACACTGAGGCCACCAGGAAGCTCCTGGCGAGTTCTGGCAGAATGGTACCATCTCACCCAGGTTTTAAGCGAGTCCTGAGTCAGGAAGGGCTCAGAAGTAAAGGGCCTGGCTAGGAGGCTGAGGCAGCTGGTCCCCGAGGAAAGCTCTGGGGGGAGGGGGCCTCGGGCCTGCCACACACACAGCCTCTGAGTGTTAAGGACTGGGGGGTGCTACTCCCACACCCCTGGGCTGCTGGCTCACGGCAGCCTTTACCTGGTAGAGCCTCTGAGTCCTGCAGCACTGGCCCCTCGGCCTGCTAGGAAAAGGTCACCGAGGTGGAACTTTCCCTTTCCAGCCTTTTCCATCTGCCAATTCACACCAGAGACCCCCTTCTACGGGAGAGGCCTCCCGCCCAGCCCATGGATCCCAGGACAGCACCTGTACTACCCACCATTCTGGCAGGCCCGGCCACCCCCAGGAGCCACCACAACCCTAAGAGGGAAGAAATGAGGGGCTGCCTCCTGTCCACCCTGCAGATGTCCCCGGTGCTTCTGCAGAGCAGGCACTGGGCAGGGGGCTGCAGGCAGAGGTGAAAGAAAGGCGCCCCACCTCGCCACCCCGACGCCCCTCGTTGCCTTCCATCCTCTCCTACGCTTCCCAAGGGCCACACGGTCCCAAGGGCCACAAGGGTCTGTTCCTCCTAGACCCAATGTCCCTCCTCTTGAGTGCTGCTGCCCTTGCCCAGAATGTCCCCTCAGCAAGGCTGACCTTGTTTGTCCCCTCCCCTGTGCAGAGGCCTCTCCTGACTGCGGCACTCCATGACCCCGTCCTTGGCCCTCCCCGTGTGTCTCTGGAAGCCCCTCTGTCGTTCATTCCTGGTTCCCCGCCAGGATGCCGGCCCACGGGCAGGGGCGGCGCGCAGCCCCAACTCCTAGCACAGGTCAGTTCCTGGCGCACAGGGACCCCACGAAGTAGTTGTGGGGAGAAAGAATGGAAAGAGGGACACAAAGTCCTGTCCTCAAAGAACTTAGCAAAGTGGAAATCAACTCAGCTGCCCTGATGCAATGCAGCCCGCACTATGGAGGTGACACCTGTGCCATGCAGGCGGTGGCTGGCGCTGGTGGGGCCTGGCACTGCTGTGCGGGGGCTGAACGGCTGCTCAGGTTGCTCAGGCTGCTCAGGCTGCATCGTAAAGAGCTCAGCAGGAGGACTGGGGGGAAGGGCCTGCAGGAGGGAAGAGAACAGGTGGAGGAGGACCAGCCTGCCTTGGGCTGGGCGGAGAGGCTGGTTGACAGGAGAACCTGGCTGCTGACCGGTTGCTGACAGGCTGGGGTCTGCCTCAAGCCCAGTGAGGGCCAGCCCTGCCGGTATCAGGATGGACGGGGACTGTCACTCCTAGGTCAAGGGCAGTGTGGTGGGGTTCTGGGGTCCCAAATTGGCTTTAGGCTCAAAAATGAGTCCTGGGGGCTGGGGATCTAGCTCACTTGGTAGAGGGCTTGCCTTGCGAGCATAAGGCCCTGGGTTCAATCCCCAGCACCGCAAAAATAAATAAATAAAATAAAAAGTATAAAAATCTGTCTTAGTGTTTTCCACACGGGACAATGTTGATCTGAGAATTCAGAAGCACCAGGGAGTGTAGCCCCTCACACCACCCCTCCCTGACTGCCAGGACTTCCTCGTCCTTCCCTCACCTTCCTGCAGGCTCACAGAGCTGCTCTGTTCCAGCCAGGGCACGTCCCCGACCCCAGAGCCTTGTAAGGAGGGCAGAACTGAGACAATCCCGCCGCGCACACCGTGGATGCTGTGGTGGTGGAGGGTGGACCCGCAGTGGACTGGAAAGGGATGTGACCCGGCCAGGGACTTGGGGAACTTCACTGCTGAAGACACAGAAGTGAAATCTGAGGGAAGAGCAGGCGTGTGTGTGTGTGTGTGTGTGTGTGTGTGTGTAGGGGGGACAGCGCCTGCTGAGGCCACGGGCCAGCACGGAGGAGCGACAGGAGCCCAAGCGGCTCAGCCAGGGAACAGGGAGCAGGGTGTGGTGTGGGCCAAGCGGGGCCAGACAGGAGAGCTGCACGGCAGGCAGGGGTGCTGCCCCAACCCCAGAATGGCCGCTGTGGAGTCGGGGCAGGGCTGCTCTGAGGGTCGAGGTGGCCCAGGGCCGCGGGGAGAGGGTGCAAGGTTGCCACAGGTCGGGGGGGCATCGGGGCCTGGTGCAGGGCTGGATAGGGGAGCCAGTGGGCTTCCCGTCTATGCGCCTGCTGGGCCAAGGGCGGCCCGCGTGGAGAGGGAGGGTGGGCGAGTGCAGGCCTGTGCACTAGAATCTGAGGGACAGGAGAAACCGAGTGGGCTGGCAGCTGGCTCTGCTCTGTCAGGACGCGTTCCTCGGGCTGGGGCAGCGGCCTCGCTGTGCTCCCACAGGCCGCGATCTGCGGGAGCACCTACCCGCAGCACGCGGAGATGCCCGGGCTGTGCTCCATGGGCGCTTGGTTGGGCCCAGCTGCTGGGAACGCTGCGGCTGGTGGCTTGCACTTGGGTCCCTCTCCAGGAAGAGACCACCTTGTCCAAGGTCGTGCCCCCTCTGCTACCGGCTGAGGTCAAGGGTGGAAAGACAGGCTCCTCGCCTCCACAGGGATATCTCTGAAGTGCCGCCCACCCACTCAGGATCGTGGGACCCTTGAGGCATCAGGCCTGGCCAACTCCTCCATGGCCAGCACGGCTGCCCTTGCCTGACGGGTGTCATCCCAAGACCCATCCCTCACACACCTTTTGCACACGTCTCTTCCTTGACCAGAGTTCCTAGGGCAGGGCTGAGACCTGTCACAGCAAAGGCCGAGCTCAAGGGCACTCTGAACTTCCTGGACAAGCCGACTCAGCCAGGGTTCGCCACGGTGGCCCTGAATCAAGCAGGACAGACCTGGGTCCCCAAACACGAGAGCCTCAGCACCCGCTTTTCCTCTGCAATGGGGTCACCATGGAGGTGTGCGACACAGGTCCCCAAGGACTGGGTCTTCCGTGACAGCCGAGGAGGCGAGTGGGGCATCAGGACTCTGGGCTGTGGAGGTCCTTTAGGAACAGTGACCGCAGTGAGGGGCTGGTGCAGACCCAGGCTTGGGGGCTGTTTCCACCCCCCAGCAGCATGTGTCCTCTCCGGTGCGGTGCGTGCTCCTCACAGTGGAAGGACAAAAGCCAGGTGCGGTGGCACACGCCTGCCATCCCTGCCGCTCAGCCTCAGCAACTAGCGAGGCTCTCGGCAACTTAGCTCGAAGCTCACTATCTAAATAGAACAGGAAGGGCTGGGTGTGGCTCAATCGCTGGCTCGATCCCTGGTACCAGGAAAAAAGTAGAAGGACAGCCATGTCTTCATGGTCTCTCGGCCCAAGAGTCTCCAGTGGGCAGCGGAAACGGAACTCACGCCCTCAAAACTAGGGCAGTGTCACAGCAAAAAACAGCCCCCAGATGGAAGCAACCCACGTGTCTGTGAGCGGATGGAGAAGCAGGCAGGATGTGGCGCACTCTCACAACGCTGCCAGGTTTGGTCTGGAACGTCCTCCGAAGTCAGGTGCTCAGAGGCGGGGCTTGCGGAGGTGACTGGGTCACGAGGGCTCTGACTCAGCAGTGGGTTAATCCACCGATAGCTGAATAGAGCCCAGGGAGGAGCGACAAGGAGCAGAATCCTGCCTTCAAGCTGTAGGCAGGTTGGGCATGGCTGGAGGGAGCAGGTCACTGAGGGTCACTTGGGGACTGTATCTTGTCCCTGGTCCTTTTCTAACTCTCTCTCCCTCTTTCTCTGCTTCTTGGCTGCCATAGCTGAGTTTACCTCTGCCATGCCCTTCTGCCATGATGTCCTGCCTCACCTCAGGCCCAGAGGAATGGAGTTGACTGACCATGGACTCGACCTCTGAACCTGTGGGCCAAAATAAGACTCCTCTAAGTTGCTCTTGTTAGATATTTTGGTCACAGCAATGAAAAGCTGACTAACTCAAATGGAGTATTTTTGGGGTATCATCTGAAATCATTTTCTGTTGCTACAACAAAATAAGAAATTTATTCTGGCTCATGAGTCCAGAGATCCACGGGAATGACCCCGGCACCTGCTCAGCTTCTGGTGAGGGTCTCATGGTGAAGAGCAGAAAAGCAAGTGAGCTTGTGTAGAAGAGTGACCACATAGAGAGGGGACGCAAGGCAAAGCTGAGGAAGCCACACTTTGCTTTGTGACAACCTACTCTAGGGCCTCGAAACTACTCTCAAGGGGATTATAGTGATCCCTTCACAAGCGTGGATCCTGCACATCCCGCGCTTCACAGTGCTACTCCACTGGAGGTCGCGCCTCAGTGGGGCCAGCCACACCCTGACCTAGGAGTCCTCGGAAGGAATGAAGCACCGATACAGGGCCCAACGTGGACGAACCTGATGACGTTATATGAAGTGACAGAAGCCAGCCACAGAAGGCCATACTATATGACTCCATTTATATAAAACATCTCAAAGAGGAAATCCACAGAGACAGAAAGGGGAGTACGGGTTACCAGGGACGGGAAGGAAGGAAGGGGAGGGACGTACCTGCTCAGGGATCAGCTGGTTGCTACGGCAGCAGAGCATGCAGCACCAAACACACTGACTTGGACATTTTAGAATGGGGCATTTTGTTGTGTGAATTATGAATCAACAAAAAATATGAAAAAACGAGATGGTTAAAAGCATCCACCATATAAATATAAATCGCTCCCAATGCTGTCACAGGATACATGTTCCCTAAATGTTAGCGCCTGAGATGATGCAGATTAGAAACATTTAATTGTTTCTAAATACCATGCAATTTGAATCGAATTGACCCCAGCTCCCTGAGCTAACCCGGGAACCATTTAACCTCACAGAGTTAACGCCCACCTGAAATCCAGGCAAAGGAAAAGTGACATCACTTTACTTTTGAAGGATAGTAACTTTCCTCTCCCATGTGGGAAGCGGCTGAGCCAACTGTCTGGGGAGCGGCTGGGTGTGGGACTGAGTCTGCTCGAGGAGAGGGAACGCTCCCATACCCTCGAACAGGCAGCTGGGCTGCGAGGATCACACCTCGGTGGCACACCAGCCCTTCACAGCGTCACCACGGGTGGCAGACAAGGAGTGGCATCAGGAGGGAGGCAGAAGGCAGGATCCAGAACGTCGGCAGGGAACTAGGGCCAGTGACAGAGGAGCTGGTCTACGCGAATCGAAATCACGTTTTAGAATGCCACTGAGGGCTCGTGTCGGGAGCTGTGAAGCTCGAGGCCTCAGGACAGCAACAGCTGGCGGGAGAAGCCAGGCGTGCAGAGCGGGGAGGGCCCGTCGTCTGTGCTGCTGTTTCAGGAGGGAGGGGGCTGGCAGGGTCTCCCCAGCCAGGGGGCTGTGTCCTCCCAAGGCGTGTTCTTAAGAGACCAGCAGCCCCTTGCCTCCCGCCTGCGCCCTCCAGCCCGCAGCCTGCCACAGGGCCTGACTCTAAGCCGCAGGCCTCTGTGGCTTCTTCCTTCTGAGGCCTGCATGGCTGGGCCAGCGAGCTGATGGGGCACCTGGGGAGCATGAGGCCAAAGACACTAAAACAGCTTGTGCGGCCTCCGTCTACTGGGCACTGGCCACGGCACCCCGAGGTCCAACCCAGAGAAAGCGCCATGCGGTGCCCGAAGGGAAGGGCACAAGACGCCAGGTGGAAGCCCCAGCCAGTGAGCTGTCCTGAGCCCTGTCCACACCACTGGAGGCTGCAGCAGGCTACCCACGAGAGCCGGCTCTGCTTCCAGGCCACAGGGAGCTGACAGCCTTCCTCCACCTTGCCTTCTGCCAGGAGGCTCTGCCTACCTCAGGCGCAGAGCAATGGGGCGGGCCGGCCACGGACTGAGACCTCTGGAACCATGGGCCCTCCTTCAAACAAACAAAAACCAAAAGAGCCGGATAACCCCAGGCGCGGGCCTCCAGACTCAGGACGTGTAGCCCAAGGGACGGGCAAGTTAGAGCGCACCACAAAACAACGCATCCAATACGACACCAACGATGGTAAGACAATCCGACGAGCCCCCCTAAAATGCCACTTTTATTTTTTGCAGCTCTGGGAACTGAACCCATGGGTGTTCTGCCTCTGAGCCACACTCCCAGCCCTTTCCATCTTTTATTTTAAGACAGAGTCTCCCTGTGTTGCTTAGGGCCTTGCTAAATTGCTGAGGCTGGGCTGGAACCTGTGATTCTCCTGCCTCAGCCTCCAGAATTGCTGGGTGCATAGGTGAGCACCATGGCAGCTGGCTCCATGCGTATTCTGAGGGTGTACTCAGGAATGTGCACATGCAGGCAGAGAGGTCTGGAAGGAGGCATGCCAAGCTGCTCCAACGGCAACAGCTCCTCGAGGCCGGGGGTCGGGGAGAGAAGGTGGACCAGTGTCCCCTTTATGCTCTGAATATAACCCTGGCTGCTCAGCCACAGCAATTTATTTTTAAAATGGACATGTTTCTCCTCCTCTCTCTCTGCTCCTCCCTAATCTTGAGGGAAACAGGGTTCTTTCTTCCCCATCCTAGAGAGAGTTACCTGTCCCTGAGTGCGCACCCACCACAGGAACGAAGTAACCCAGACTTTGGGGATGGCACCAGAAGATCTCAGAAGTGACCGTCTCCCACGCTAGCAAGCAAATCAACTCCAGCAGAGAACATGAGGAATGGAGTTGAGGAATTGAGTTGGAGGAATTGAGTCGCCTCTTTAGAAGCCCCTGTTCCTGCTGATGGGCAGAGTCACAGCCTCTGGGACAGGAGTCCCTGTGTTTCTCCTTTGCTAGCAAAGCAATAACCTTCTTCCTTTTTCAGCAAACTGGGTCCTTGTTATTGGATCGGCACTGCTGACAAGCACTGAGCTTTCAGTAACACCAGTGCCAAAAAGAAAAAGGATCATCAGGGTTCCACGCTGCAGGCAGGCTCGGCCTCCAGCACCCCCCTCAACCCCAGACTCCCACAGCCCTGCTCCGAGGTCCTGCGAGCTGTGCACCACTCCTGGTCATCCCCCAAGCCTGCTCCCGCTCTGCCCTACTCTGGATATGCGACAGTCATCTTTCTGTCACTCAGGCCCAAACTGCAAGTCCTTCTGGGCTCCTGGCTTCCTCTCCTGGCCACACCCACCTGCCACAAAGCCGCATGGCCTGACTTTGGAGGACCCCTCTCAGCACCTCTGCGGCTGTCCCTGGGCCACGCCACCAGGGCCCCGGAGGCCTATTTTCCACACTGGGAGCACAGCGTGTAACAAGCGGTCAGGCTTTACTTTCAAGGTGGCTCCCACCTCACCCTAGCAAAAGCCCATGCCCCTACCGATGGCTGCGGGCCTTGACCTGACCTTGACTCGTCCCAGTCCCTCAACCCTGTCCAGGTCCCTCTGCTTCGCCCCTCAAGGTCCTGCCCCCAGGCGCCACACCGCCTGTCCCCGGCTGGGAGGGCTCCCCCCACTTCCTCTCTGCTCACCTCCCAGGGGCCTTCCCCAGGGCCCCAGCACCCTGCCTGGGCCGACCCTGCCTCATGTTTTCTCGGACCCGCTTTGTATTTTACTTCTTTGCCGAGTCTGCCTCCAACCACGAGGACACAGTTCGTAACGGGGTGGCTTTGCTCTGTCCACCAGGCATCTCCAGCCCAGGCCAGCACGGTGCACTGCAGGTACTTGAAAATGCCCGAGTTCCTGAACGAAGGAGCCGAGCCACGTGCCTATTCCATGAAGTCCTGGCCACGCCCTGAGACCTTCGGCCATGCCCTCTCCTGTCGCGGCCGCTCTGTGCCTCAGGCTTCTCCTGGGTTCATTTCTG
Organism: Sciurus vulgaris; assembly: GCF_902686455.1. NCBI lineage: Eukaryota > Metazoa > Chordata > Mammalia > Rodentia > Sciuridae > Sciurus > Sciurus vulgaris. Next base: position 20,679,264 of record NC_136479.1, on the reverse strand, counting down.
GGCTCCACCCAGGCCTCCCACCGAGATTCAAAGTCACGCCCGAAACCTCGGCCTACCCCCTCCTGCTCCTGTCCTGTTGGCTGAGCTGAAGGCCTTCTCCTCTGGACTCCTGGCCATTTTCCACTGCTACCCCCTCGAGAATCTGCTACGGGATCAATTGCGCTGAGGTGGTGTGCACATATTATCTCATTAAATCATTCCAGCGGCTGGCAGGGTAGCCACTGTCACTGCCTCATTTTACAGTTAAGGAAGTCGAGGTGCAGGGGGTCATCCAATGGGAAGTGGCAGAGCCAGAACTTGAAACCAGCTTCACAGGAATCCAGGGTCTATCCCTGTGGAGGGTCAGGTCCCTCCATGAAGTGGCGAGTCTGACATAGGACGTCAACTGAGTCATCAAAGAAATAAACAACCCACCAAGGACCTCTGTGCCTTGGCCAGGGACTGAACCATGGTGATGACACACGGTAGGTCCCTGGCCTGTCAGTGGCCAGTCCTCACTGACACCACAATCAGAGCCAGTCTGGGACAGTGTGGCCCAGCGCAAGGAGCAGACCATTAAGACCACGAGCTTCAGAAGCAGACAGAATGGGATCAAGTCCTGGCTCCTCTCTTATTGGCTGTGTGGCCATGAGCCTCACTTTCATTTGTAAAGTGTGCAGCTAGCCTCTCATGTCACCCTGTCCTATTAGCCAGCAGGTCACAGCACTGAGATTCCTGGTCACTGGGTTGGGACAGAGTGACCTTGCCACTTAGTCACGGCTAGCTGAACCAGGTCCTGGAGAACTCAGATTAAGAGATTTACAGAGGATCTGGCTACTCTCTTGAAAGGGGGGTAAGTGAATTTAGGGGTCACTGGCGGGGACTCTTCTCTGCCGGGTGAACTGAGAAAAAGAGAAAGCAGGGCTGGGCATGGAGGCACAAGCTTGTACTGCCAGTGACCCAGGAGGCCGAGGCAGTAGGATCCCAAGTTTGAAACCAGCCTCAGTAAGTCAATGAGACCCAGTCTCAAAAATAAAAAATAAAAATGAAATAAAATAAAAAGGGCTAGAGATATAGCTCAGGGGTAGAGTGTCCCTTGGTTCAGTCCTAGTACAGACAGACAGAGAGAGAGAGAGAGGGAGAGATTGATTAAAAGAGAGAAAGCTGGTTTGTACCAAGGAAGAAGACTGACAGAGAAGCAGACAGCTATAAAGATAAGAGCCGAAAGAGGCTTTCTGGGACCTGGGGGGCTGCCTCTGCTCCTGACACCAGGATGTGTCCCTGCCCTTGGCTCCTTGGAAGCAGCTCCTCCCTCTCAGTGCCTCATGATGGAGTAACACTGTTCCCCTCTGCTGCTGCTAGGTCGAGTTTGTTTTTTTAACCAAGTCCTAAGTAATACAAATACCTTGCAGAGCTGCTGTAAGGAATAAAAGTAATACATAAAAAATGGTTACCTCGGTGCCTGGGCCCTGGTAAACAACACCCAATATGTGGTTGCTAATATTATTATTATAATCAAGCCACAAGGACATGCTATTACAGGAACTCAGCAAATTAATCATCTTACCCAGTCATCTAAATGACTCTTGCTGGGAAGGGTGGCATGTCATGGGGTTTTGTCCTTGGTCCTATCCCAGGCCATAATTTTATCAATGGCTGTTAAAGGCTATTCATTAAGTGTGCGGATGACATTCAGATGGAGAAACACGGAAAAACTGGATGATGGAATCTGAGTTCAGATCAATTTCCATGGGCTAAAGATAAACCAAGTAAAGGCTGATAAAGTGCATCCTGGTCGAGGTGAAGGTTAGACAAGGAGAGGCCTTGTAGGAAGTGTGGCTTGAGGAACGTTCACAAGACACAGCTGTCGGCTGTGGCTGACAGCATGGTGGCTGCCCAAACCCACCCACAGCACACGGATGGTGGGTTAGCCGTGCACACCTGGACCAGGAGAGGAGGGCACCAACGAGCGTCAGCACCGCTGTGGGCTGGCGCCCCCACCGTTTCAGCTGACCCTCTCATCTACCCAGCAAGGTGGCGCTATTGTCCTCATCCCACTGGACAGGGGAGGATACCAAGGCTTAGAGGTGCAGGGACGACCATGGTAGCACAGAGCAAAGGAGATTCCGAACCCCGTTTTCATTAGGCAGTACACCCCACCCCGCGGTCGGATCAGTGCATAACTGGAATGTTCCGTTTGGTTCTCAGTCTCACTTTAGAGAGAAACGAACTCTTCCAGATGCAGGTGGTGAGGAAGGTGAAAACCCTACAAGAAGCCACCTTGAGGAGGGATCGAGCTGGGCAAGCCAAGAGCAATACGCGTGTCGGTCTCCCACCAGGTCCTCAGGAATGACAGCCGAGAAGACGAGGAGGGGCCGCTGGCAGATTAAAGATGTTGAGAACCCCCGAGAACGAGCAGGCAGGCAGAACTGGATTAACAGAAAGAACACTGGCCAACGCACAAGCCAGGAAGGGGCCAGAGCGGGGCCTGGGGGCTCCAAGCTGGGCGGCACGTGCTGGGGGTGGGGGGAGGCCCAGGCAGAGGGTGGGAGACTGCCTGTCTACAAGAGGAGGCCAGAGTGACCCTTGATCCGCCAGCCTCTGGCAGCCATGACGGTGGCCACTGGGATGGAAAGACAGGTCACGGAAGGAAAAGGGAGTCCTCGTGTTCAGAAGACAGGCCACCACATGCTCTGACAGTGAGTCCTGCCCCTCTGCCCACAATCGCCAGTGGCAAACTAGGTGAAGAAGAAGTGTACCCCAGGGAGTCCCACCACCTCGTTCACCCACCAGAAGGGGGGCCCGACCAGAATAAGAGACACTCCATACCATATATCTATATCGAAATGGAGTCGACTGCCATGCCTGACTAAAAAGAACCAACAGGAGGAAAGAAGAGGAGGAAAGCAGGCCATCTCAGGACCTAGGACACCTTCCACAGACCACCACGGCTCCAGGAAAGCCCACCCGAGGAGAGAGGGGCGAATTTAAAAAGAAACAACAGCCCAGGACTGGGATGTGGCTCAGTGGTAGAGGGTCTGCCTGACCTGTACAAGGCCCAGCTTTGACCCCCAGCACAACAAAACACCAGACAAAGCAAACAAAGACCACCAAAGAATGGAGAGCGAGGCGAGCAGAGGCATTTACAATGTACTTGGTAGTGTCAGAGGGATATGACAGGGCTCCGCATCCACCGAGAGAACAGTCTGCGATGGAAGAGAATCGACTAGAAATCACAAGGAAAAGTCCTGATCATCAACATGAGAAAAATCAGAAGATGCTGAAGGAAAGACTGAAGAGACAGATAGAAAACTGGTGATGTGAAAGATCAGGCGGAGGCATTGACCCACAACACAGGAATTGGGACAGCGAGGAATGAAATGCGAAAGGCCATTCGTACAATTGGCAAAGTTTTGGCTTTCCCAAATATTTTTGGTAGAGGTACAAATTAAGATTTTCTCATAAGGTTATTCACAGATTTCTTGCCACATAAACCAAACAAATCCCTATTATTTATGTGAAGGGTCAACAAGTCACAATCCTAGGCCAAATGTGGCCAGACATTTTTTAAATAAAGTTTTATTGGAACACAGCCACGCTCACTCATTTACACATCAACTCTGGCTGCTTCACATTCAATGGCAGAAGTGAGCGGCCGTGACAGACTGTACAGCCTGCAAGACGACAGTGTTTACTATCTGCCCTTCACAGAAAAACACTGCTGCTCCTGACCGCACGTGGTGTTTGCTGTTATTTGAAGCCAATGCACTCCGAACTAAAATGATAAATAGAGGTGCATAAATAGAGAAAGCTCTAGAAAAATGAATATCCAATTAATAGTGGCTATTTCTGGGGTGGGGAATGAGAGTGAGGGAGAATTTGATGGGCATTTTAATTTATTGTACAAATTTATTATAAAATGATGACAATGAACTCAAATTGTTTTATAATTTGATTTTTCTAAGAATAACTGAAGATCTACACAATGACAGAGAAGGGACCAGTGTACTGAACTGTCTTAAAATACCCTGTTTCAAGCAGCTACATTACTTGATTAAAACAATGTTAAAATTAAACAACAACAACAAAAAAGAATGAATCTCATGGATACTTTTAGCAGGGAAAAAAGACATAAAAAGTACTTACACTGTAATTCCACTTGCATGAAGTTCTAGTATAGGCAGAATGTATGCTGTTAGAGTCAAGATCATGGTTACTTTTGAGAGGCATGCTCCCCGGGAGGGGCTGTGCTGGAGTCTCCCAAGGCACCAGGAACGCTCCGCGTTCCTCACGTGGGGGAGGATTAGCACAGGTGGGTTCCTGCATAAAAGTTCATGAAACTATACACATGAGATTGTCTAACTTCATTATATATGTTATACCTCAGTAAATAAAGAGAATAATGGAAAGTATTAATGGTCCCTAATTAAATGATGATTCTAATTCTGAAATATATGTAATTATATAGGGAAAAGGTGAGAAGGCAATAAACAAGTAGCAGTGATGTTCTAGAACAAGGGGGCATTTGTGTACCTTCTGTATCTTCTGATTTCACCATGACTGGCATGCACTGCCTCCGAAATCAGAAAGAGATCATGAACATCTAATGAACCCACTGGGGTGGGTGCTGTGGGTGTCAAGTACACCTCTGCGGCCTCTCTGCCTGACCCAGCCACCCCAGCTGATGGAGTGGGAAGGATCTGGCGGACAGATGGAATAACAGCAAGCCCCCACCACCTGCAGGTGTGGTTCTGAGTATTTACATGTATCATTCCTTGGACTCCCTCAACAACCCCAAAAGGAGAGATTGTTTTCAGTTCCGTTTTGCAGATGAGGAAACTGAGGCACAGAAGTTTTATGATTTTCCTTTAAACCCAAGGACTTATAATCAGTGTATGATTATTATTATTAGTTTTTGGTGGTGCTGGGGATTGAACTCAGGGCCTTCTGTTTGCAAGGCAAGCACTCTACCAACTGAGCTACATCCCCACCTCCAAAATCAGTGTATTATTACAGTGACACAGCTACATCAACATTATAGCAGCTCAACTCACAGTAGCTAAACTATGGAACCAACCTAGGTGCCCTTCAACAGAGGAATGGATAAAGAAAATGTGGTACATATACACTATGGAATATTACTCAACCTTAAAGAAGAATGAAATTATGGCATTTGCAGGTAAATGGATGGAACTAGAGAATATCATACTAAGTGAAATAAGCCAATCCCCATAAACCACAGGTTGAATGTTCTCTCTGATAAGTGGATGCTGATCCATGATGGGGGGTGGGTAGGGAAGAAGGAAGAAACTTTGGATTAAGCAGAGGGGAGTGAGGGGAGGGGTGGGGCAGTGGGGATGGAAAGGACAGTAGATTGAGACAGACATTATTACCCTGTATACAAGTATAAAAATAATTTTTTAAATAAGTGAATATATAATAAATGTGGAGAAAAAAGTTTTATAATTTTCCAGAAGCCACACTATCCTTAAGTGGTACAGGCAGGATGTGAACTGGGGCAGTCTAACCCAGACCCGGGCCCTGGACCACCCTGCTGTTCTATCTCTTCAGGAACAAGCCATCTCCCAGGTCATCAATCAAATACAAGTGACCCAGAGAACATTTTTTGAAAGAATTTAAGTTTTTACATTTTTTTTTCCCTTTTTTGATACTGAGGATTTAACCCAGAGGTGCTTTACCACTGAGCCACATCCCAAGCCGTTTTTATTTATTTATTTTGAGAAGAGTCTCACTAAGTTGCTTAGAACCTCACTAAATTGCTGAGGCTGCCTTGAACTTGCCATCCTCCTGCCTCAGCCTCCCAAGTTGCTGGGATTATAGGTGAGCACCGCCACGCCCGGCTCTGCATGTGTTTTTTACACGTGCCAAGGTAGCCACCCTGAGGAAAGGGTGCAGAACTTAGCTGGACCCTCCTGTGCCCATTTCATGGCTCTGTTCTGGATCAAAGTCAGATCTCCAACCTGCGACTTCTGCATCTATAGATCCACCTGTGCTGAATTCTGTACAGACTGTCTTGTCATTATTCCCTAAACGGTGCAGTAGGAGTGACTGGCACGGCATCAACGCTGCCTCAAGCAGCAGACGCAACCCAGAGGGGATCCAGGTATCCTAGAGGATGAACGTGAGCTGGGTCAGCCCAGCACCATTTCACAGAAGGAACCAGGGCGTCGGGGGACTCTGAGATTCATGAGGGTCCTGGAACCAACCCCGAGGATCCCAGGGAGACCTTACGTAGTGAGGACATGGAGGGAGCCAACAGACTCCGTGACCTCTACCCAGAAGCCAGCCACTGCCACTTAGCTGGGAAGCTGAGAACTGCACTTGTCCCATGGAGAAACGAGGCTTCCTTATCTGGCCACCGTCACCTCTTCCTTCCTGTTCACGCGCCCAGCCCTGTGGTCAGAGGAGGACCCTTCCTAGCAGGGTCCTGGAGAGGAGTGGCTGAGGAGAGCCGCTGCGTCCAAGGAGAGGCTGGGCGTGGTGCGTGTCCCCCTTCCACCTGGCTGAGCTCTCCCAGTAGCAGGGAGCAAGGGCTGCTAAGCTGCCTTTTACTGAGGAAGAACTGGGCATCCAGGCACAGTGGCGCAGGCCTGCACTCCCTGCTACTTGGGAGGCTGAGGCAGGAGGAGTACAAATTAGAGGCCAGCTTGGGCAACTTAGTGAGACCTTGTCTCAAAATAAAGAAAAAGGGCTGGAGGTATAGCTCAGAGGAAGCGTGGCCCTGGGTTCATTCCAAGGCACTGGGGTGGGGGTGAGTGAGCGTTAGAATGGTGCAGGAGCCGCCTGGGTCCCCCAGCTGCCCCTCAAGCTGATCCGTGCTCTCACCTCTTTGTACATGCTGGGTTACTCAGTGCTCTGAGCCTAAAATAAGACGATACACATGAAAGCTACTTATTTTTTTTTTTTGTTTTATTTTTTTAGGTACTGGGGATTGAACCCAGGGGTGCTTAACTACTAAGCCACATCCCCAGCACTTTTTATGTTTTATTTTTACACAGGGTCTCACTAAGATGCTTAGGGCCTTGCTAAGTTGCTGAGGCTGGCCTTGAACTTGTGATCCTCCAGCCTCAGCCTCCTGAGTCGCTGGGATCACAGGTGAAAGGCACTTTGAATAACGGTGCTGTCTAGGCTTTCCGATCCCCACCACGGTGGCCATGGAGTGGACCTGGTTTTGCCTGCCCACCACCCTTTCCCCCTTCTCTGCCTCCACATTCTCCTTTGGTAAGATGCCCCCTTCTGACCGTGGTAACGTCCCCAGGACGGTGTCGAGCTAGGGGACAGTGTCCCCTCTCATCTGGGGACTTGACTGAGCTGCTCCCCTTGGAGAGACAGATGTTCTCCTTTGCAGAAGTCTCTGCATCATGGTAACGTCGGGCGGAGGAGGGAAAGGAGAGGGAGGAAAAGCACCTCTGGCTTATTCTGGGCTACCATGTGACAGGTGCTCTTCTAACCGCCCGCCCATGACAGATGAGCTAGGTGCTTTTGTTGTCCCCACCATACCTATACAGAAACTGAGGCTCAGAGGTTACCATCCTGGGTAAGTGACGGGCTGGGATCATCCCCAGGCTGCCTGGCTCCAGCACCTGTGCTTCCTCCCGATGCTATCTGACCTCCAGGCAGTAAGCCCGGGGAGCTGGCAGCCATCTTGCCACTGAAAGTCTGCTGGAGAATGGACCCATGGTACAGGACAGCCAAGTCCAGAGGGGCTGGACCAGAACACCTGGATACAGCCATGCCTGCTGCTGTCCACCCTAGGCAACAAACCCTCTTGCACTGAAGCTGGCTTCAGGAGGGCTTCTATCATTCGAGCAGAGTCTGGGAGACCTGGCCCATGGACCCCAGTGGAGTTGAAGTCAGAACCGCAGGTTCTTGCCAGGCCTGAGGAACCACAGGAAACAGAGGCCCTTAGAGGAGAGAGTAGGGTCCTCACACTCAGCGACAGCAGCAGCACTGGGGTCTCCGTGGCCTGGCACGCTCGAGGCCCCTGCCCTGCTCCTCAGAGGCATCCCGAGACAGGGACGGCCCTCCCAGGGCTGCTTGCAAGCTGGAGCCGCACCGTCCAGGGTCACTGGCAGGTACCTCCTTCCTCACATCGTACCATTCTCTCTTCTGATCAAATTCCATGTTCCATAAACTGATTTCCCCGAGGGTAGGGAGGAGGTGACGGGAGACACTTTCAAGGCAATTTCATGCCTGTGATCTGAGGACAGCGCCAGCTCAGGCTGCTCTGTTGAAGGGCACGTTGCTCTCAGCGCAGGCTGGGAAAGGGGAGCTGTCGACATTATCTCCTTCTGGTCAAACTGCAGCTCTCTGATGGGCTTTTCCTAGAGTTTAATCTTGTGCTGGAAGCTAAGCTGATGCCAGGAAGGCTTTAGACGTGTCAATCTCCTTCCTGGCACTTTATCAGAAATTGATTCTCTTTGCTTGTCCAGGTTCAAGCCTTGGACTTGCTGTTGTTAAACTGGGGTTCGGGTGCTGTGTTTGCGTGCGTGTCTCCGGCAGCTCCTGCCCTGCTTGCGAGGGTCTGGGGCAGGTGGCTGATTCAGACACAAGGTCATTCCCAAGGGGACTGATTACATGCCATTCTTTTCTCTCTTTCTTTTCCTTTTTGGTATCAGGGATTGAACCCAGGGGTGCTTACCTACTGAGCCACATCCCCAGCTCTTTTTATATTTTATTTAGAGACAGGGTCTCACTGAGTTGCTTAGGGCCTTGCTGAGTTGCTGAGGCTGGCTTTGAACTCGAAATCCTCCTGCCTCAGCCTCCCAAGCTGCTGGGTTTGCAGGTATGCGTCACTGTGCCTGGCACATGCCATGCTCAGATGGTACTAAGTGAGTGAGGAACGCTGGCCCGAACTGGGTTCTGCTCTTTCCTGGCAAGACTTTTCCTCTTGTCTACGAAGGGATTAGCTTTTCCAACAAAGCCACTGCTCCTGCCAGTCCTAAATTATAATCCCCAACATTTACTGAGTTGCGTGTAACAGTGTCCACTTTATACTTTGAGTACAGCCCTTGTTGCTCTGCCACTGTGACTTATTTTTTAAAACGGACATGTTTCTTTCTCTTCCTCTCTCCCTGCTTCTCCCCCATCTCTCCCCTCCCTAATCTCAGGGGAAAAGGGATGACCTTTCTTCCCCATGCTAGGCAGAGTTCTGTCCCTGAGCACACGCCCACCACAGGAAGGAAGTAATCCAGGCTTTGGGGATGGCACCAGAAGGTCTCAGAAATGACTGTCTCCCACATTAACAAGCAAATTACAACTCCAGACAGAGAACACGTGGAATGGAGTCTTTGAGTCGCCTCTTTAAAAGCCCCCTGTTCCTTCTGATGGGCAGAATCACAGCCTCTGGGACAGGAGTCCCTGTGTTTATCCTTTGCTAGCAAAGCAATAAACTTTTTCCTTTTTCTCAAAACCGTGTCCTTGTTATTGGATTGGCATCGGGGACAAGGACCGAGCTTTCGGCAACACTAACATGTGCCTGGCCGTGTTCTAGGCACTTGGCCCACAGGAACTCACTGACTCCTCACCTCAGTGCCGTGCCACAGTTCTCTGTCATCCCTACACTCGAGAAGGGGAAGTTGAGTCACGGAGAGGTTACGTCACTTGCCTGTGTGACTGTTTGGTTCCAGGGCCCACAGGCTCAGCTGTACTGTCCTGCTTCTAACCTGCTGGGTGAGTGACCTGCCCTGCATGGATCGCAATGGTCAGTGTTGCAGGGGCCCCGCTCTGAGTTCTCAAAGCCACAGAGACCAAGACCTCAAGGAGCAGGAAGGCTGACAGACAACTGGGAATGCACCTGCAGTCGACCCTAAACGGTCTTGGTTCTTGTCTGCCCAGAAATATGAACTAGAGGGTTTTGTTCCGGTAAAAGTGCAGATCTGGAATGTCAGCTGCCCTCCCAGGTTCTTGTAATGCAGCATCAACAGCTTGCATCTCCTATGTTTCTTTCTTCCTTCTTTTAGGAACTTTTTTGCAGGAGGTCGTGCTGGGGACAGAGCCCAAGGCCTTGTGTGTGCCCTGTCACTGAAGCACCCCCAGCCTACACAATCTCTTTAAAAAGGCAGTTGAGATCGTGGGAGGGACAGCTCCCGGTTGCCCAGAGGCTAAGGTTGCAAGGCCACTGAGACCTGGAGTGAGGAAGGGGAAGCCGCGCCCGCTGTCTGCTCGTAGTCACAGGAAGGGTCGCCAGTCCCCGGCCCCCTGCAGGCAGCCATGGTGGGTGCGCCATGCTAAGGGCCCTAGGAGATGGCTTTCAGAAATCGAGGTGCTGGACATGCCCCCAGGTGCTTCCCAAGTGAACGGCCCCAAGGTTCCATTGTGTGTCCTGCTGCCAACGACAGCCACACTTGAACTTGACCAGCACTCTACAAGGTGGCCTGGAACAAAAAGCTCTGCCCCTCTTGTGCACTATCAGGAGATGAATTGCACATGTTGATTTCAATAAAGCACCTACCCTTTGATCCGTTAATTCTACTTTTAAAAAATTTAACCTTTGGCTATTTCTGCATGTGTGCACAAAGATGTCTGCTCTGGGATACTCTATTTTTAGGTAGCAAGACTATAAATGGCCTCGATATTCATTAACCAGGACCTTCTGGTGCATTATGCAATTATTTAGCAGCAAACCCCCATCTGAACTGACATGAAATGTATAACCTTTATACATCTCACTCTATGAATATTCATATTTTTCTGCACATATATTAATGTCTTTGATAGGAGGACACTTTTCTAGGCCCTACTGGGATGGTTTACTTCCTTTTTTTCTTTTTCTTTGGTATTGGGAATTACTGAACCCAGGGACATTCGACCACTGAACCACATCTGTGGAACTTTTTATTTATTTATTTTTTTGAGATGGGATCTCATTAAGTTGCCAAGGCTGGTCTCTAACTTGGGATCCTCCTGCCTCAGCCTGAGTGCTGGTATTACAGGCGTGCATTTCCACACACAACTGGTTTTAATTAAGGACTGTGTTCTGGTATATCCACAACGAAATGCTATAGAGTCGTAAAAAGAATGACGTCTGCCCATGCAACCTGCTAGGGAATGTTCTCCAAGATATACTAAGTGTTAAAAAATAATAATAATCCAGGAACAAAACGTGTCACTGCACAGTTGGACGAAGAGGGGCAAGGCTGGGTGGTCCAGGAGATAGCATACATGCTCTGCAAAGTTGGACAGCTGTGGAGTATTTCTGGAAGGGCACAAGAGGGGATTACAGCGGTGGCCTAGGAGGGGAACTGAGGGCTGGTGTCAGAAGTACTGAATCCCTCAATCACCCTCCACACCTTTTTTTCTTTTGTGGTGCTGGGGATGGGACCCTAGTCTCATGCAGTGAGGCAAGCTCTCCATCCCTGAGCTCACTACACCCTTGGTCCCACCCACCTTGACAAATATTCTTGAGGGTTGATTAGCCAGGTGATCAGACTCTCCCTCTCGCCTCTGGACTCCTAGATAAAGACCACAATAGAGAGGAGTATCAAACAGCAGCAAGGTGCCACGACCAGAGCGGGCGTGGAGGCACGCTTGTAGCGGCTCTCAGGTGATTGTCCAAATAACCTTGTGCCTGGAAGCACTGTCTTTCCTTTGCTGTGTTCCCCTGAGACCTCGGTCTCCTCCTCTGCTTGGGAAAAATGAAGGGAGCCTCTAGCCTTGCAACAAAGCCTCTGCTAGTAACAGGAAGTGGCGTATGTGTGTGCACGTGCACGCAAAGGGAAGGCCTGAGGTTTTCTCGGTGATGAGTTAAATGACTTCTGTGATTCTTTACAAAGCCAGCTCAGCAGGTGAGTGCACTGTCAAAAGCATTTTTTGGCATCTCCAATCAACTGCAAAAGATGGCAGTCCATTATGACAAGCAGCTCTCGGAGTGGTTAGGAATGGGCATTGGGGGCTAGCCTGCCCGGGGCCCACTTGCCTGGGGACACCCAGCAGAAAGGCTGGAGGAGTCCACCTGAAGTCCAGTGGGAGCCAGGCGGGCCCTGCAGGAAGAAGCACCCTGTGCCCCTGCTCCTTGCCACTCTCTGCAGACTGCCGACACGTACATGAGGTAGCTCTGACATTTACGGACAGCTTAGGGTGGGCGAGCACTGTGCTGGGCACTGCAACACACTGCGGCCTTCAGCGTCTACGCCAGCCCACCACAGAGGGCATCGCACATGAGGTCACAGGGGTCGAGGGACATGTCCAAGGTCGTACCACGGGATTTGCAGCTGATCTCCTTGACCCAGGAACCTGCACAACAGCCCTCCAGGCACATGGAGGGTACTAACCAACAGAGTGGCAGGGGCCTCCATGGCTCTGAGGCACAGTGCCCTGGGCACCAGCATGGACCCTGGGGAATGGGACTGAATAAAGATTTGAACCTCCTCTGTGATTTTCACTCTTCCTTTTTTTTTTTTTTAAAGTGCTGTATGATAAATTGGCTTCCTAATGATTTTTGAGTAAACTACAATGACCACAATTTCAAAAGCATTAATAATTCATGACCAAGGGCCATAAACACTATATAATCTCTACAGGCAGGAACCATGAATACTTGTTACAGACGAGGCAGAGAATATTTTTACCAGCTGAACTCAGAGTATTTACTGACTTCAAGCCAACCATCAACGCTGTTCTCAGAAGTGACTGTGACCCTTTCCACGCCGCGGTTCGGGCCGCCTCTTCCAGGAAGTCTTCGTTCCCTCCTCTGGCACTGCCCGCAGCCTCTTTGATTTGAGTGTTTTGGTACCTGTGAGGGGGTGGGGCAGGAGGGCTCTGGGGGCAGGCAGGCAGCCAATGGAGTACAGAAGCCCCTGGTCAAGAGCCAGGGGCCACTTAATGCACGAGAAGCACTGGTTCACATCCATGCCGGCACCTGGGCACCTCTCGGGGATTAAAAAACTCTGACACCAAGGCCTCACCCCCAGAGGTTCTGCCCTGAGGAGTTTGGAAAGAGCCGAGGCATCGGGTTGTTCAAAAGCTCCAGGTGATTCTGAGTAGCAGTTGTGAACCACTGACATGAAGCCCTGGGCCCAGGGGTGGTGACGTGGGTGCTGTGAACCTGCTTAATATCAAGTGACGGGGCAGGGACAGCAAACTGGGGACCCTATCTAAAGGGGCAGCCATAGTGACCATGGCCATTGCCCACTGACACTTTTTAGGAATAAGGACTTAGTGTTTTCTTATTTTTCCAAAGAAACCAGAAGACAGACAGCCTGTCACGTAAAACCTACCCACGTTTAAACATGGACACTTCATTTTTTAAAGCTGTAACAGGGAGTGGGCCAGACAGACTCATGTTTGGCCTGGGTTTGGCCTGGCAAGCTCACTGAGGGCAGCCTCCCACCTCCCTCACCAGGTCCCACCACGACCACAGGGTGGAAACCCCAGGTGCCCGCCTGCCAGGGAGCGAGCTGGCCACGCAAGTTCCGCCCCAGGACATGAGGAGGTTCCCAGCGGCTTGTTCCAACCAGCTCTGGAAGGAGACGGGCTGTCTCTTGCTTGCCTGTCATGGTGACATGGCTTGATCTGCACCTGGTGCCCTGCGTGACAGAGAGGGCCAGGGTCCACATTTCACAGGTGAGGGAGGACGTGGAGGGGAGGCCTGCTACGACAGACCAGAGGGACAGCCTGCTCAGCGTTTTGCCTTTTGTTTCTCTAACCAAATGAAAACCCGCTAAGGAAGTCGGCACCCTCTTTTTCTAAAGGCCAGACGCCATCTCAAACTGCTCAGGGTTAAGCCGGGGTACTGAGACAGGCAGCCTCACTCTGTTTCCTCTCCAGCACTTTTTAGAAGAGGAATGATCTGAACGGTCGCAGGCAACCTTCGCAAGGGGCGCTCTGCTGCAAGGAGAGGGAGGAGCACCCGTGCCCCCCTGCGGCATGGCTTCCCAGCTAATTTCTCAAGGTGGAGGAGTGGGAGGGGGCGCCATGCGCTGTGACTCCAGGCCTGGGTGAGGCTGGCACTTCAGGGAGGGCGGCTGCGGGCCTGTGCTCATCCGTGGTCCCACCTCAAAGTCTCCAGCGGGCTTTGCAGGAGCAGCGATAGCTGTTCCTTGCCAGAGGGCGTGGAAACGCCAGCCTCGCTCAGGTCCTAGATGCCCACAGGGTCACAGTGAGAGCTCAGCAACAGCAAAACACTTGTGCAGCTTCCCAGCCCTAATCCGGGGTGGGCTGAATAAGGAGAGCTGCTGAGACAGCAGAGGGGGACAGTCCCAGCAAAGCACCGAGGCCTCTGCAGCCCAACCCCGGCACACCTCCTGGGGGCTGCCCGAGAGCAACGGGGGAAAGCAAGAGACAGAAAGAGAAAGAGCAAGTCTTTTGGTCATTTTTGAACCCTGGGACCCCGCTGACCCTGACGAATGCCCTTTGACCCTGGAATGACATCACTGCGCAACCAAGTGTCAGGGTAAGTGGCGAGGGTTTCAGGATCGGGGGGCATTTATGAAGATGTCACACACCTGCATCCCCTGCACCCAGGCACCCGGGTACCACTGAGTGAAGACTAACCGGATGAGCCTGGGCCTTGATCGGGGGCCTGTGGTGACCTCTGGGTTCTTGCCATGGCCTCCCGCCGGCTGAGGCTCAGTGAACTTGTGACTCTGTGTTCATGTCTGACTTTGACCGTGTTGTTTCCTTGGCCTAGAAAAGTCCTAGTCATCCTTCGAGAGGCAGCCTGCACATGCCCTTTTCTGCATAGACCCTCCTTGACACTGCTGGCAGTTAGGGGACCCAGTGCCTGGTGACCGTCCTGCTTTCTCTGTCCTCCACGGGGGTGCTCTCCACGTCCTACTGTGACAACCCTGTTCCACCCCTCTTCCAACCACACAGTGCACACAGCGTCTGAGTCCTAGATCCCCTGATGCCTGGCTCAGAGCAGACAGGCTCGGGGTGGGGGTAGGTTTCCAGACAGTCACAATATTCCATAGCTCTTTCCACCAAGAGAGAGGCCTATCCTCTGTCTGTTCCCTCTTTTCTTGTTTTCCCCCACTTCTTGAACCTGGGCTGAACTTGTGCATTGCTTCAAAGCTCCTGGGCCCAGTTGAGCCTTACAGATGTCTTTTCACTTTAGAAAATGGCCTAAGTGACACAGTGCCAGGTGGGCCTAGGACCCGAGAGGTCCTACAGCTGCCACTCTCCTGCCCCCAAACCCAGAAGCACCATGTAGAGATGAGAACCTGTGGAAGAGAATGGAGACACCCTGCCAGACCCCCGGCTGCCCCCAGGAGAAACAGCAGCAAGAGCAGATGCAGTAGGGGTCCCCAAGGCCAGCAGAGCCAGGCCACCGGTGCAACCACCCAGGAGGCCCAAATGGCCAACTCAGAACTGGGAACCAAATGCATGTTTTAATCCACTGAAATCTGGAGTGGTTAGTTACACAAAGCCAACCGATGTGCTCCTGAAGACATTAGAGCTGTGAGGGACACGGGTTGACCAGTCTAGCTGCCAACACTAATTTGGTCCAGGACCCAAGTTTGGAACTTGGCAAGAAAAGAGGAGGACAACCCAGTGTGATTATTAACCACCCCACTCCCCAGGTCCCTTCAAACACGGTGGCCTCCCCCTGGCCCTCATGGGTGACACATTTACCTCCTTTTTCTCCCGAGAGCAGGACCGACTTCTCTGAGCCTTTCGCAGAGTCTGACCTGTGTCGGTTCAAAAGCAGAAGCAGAGATTGAGGCTGTTTTGGAACAGCTAGTTTATCACCGCAGAAGCTTTTTATTTGCAAACTGAATAGACAGGACCAATCATAATCAAATGATTTTAAGAAAATGTAGCCTATTATTATAATGGGAAAATGGCATACTTCTAAAAGAGACCAACGGCAAGAAAAACGGCAATTCACACGCTCACGTTATTTGTCGGTAATGAACAAAGCTCCAGCCCTTTAATCTGGAACATTATCTGCACTCTGAAAGGGCCGACAGACTGTCGTTTTCCCAGTCGAATTACATTTCTATTAAATTGTTTGGAATTATATAAGATGCCTGCCACAAAAACGCCTTCCGCTGTGCACATCACATAAACCTGGACGAGGCCCGCCAACGTGCTGCACCCAAGGCCGGTCCCCCCACACAGGCGCCACTGCCCGTGTGAATCAGCAGTAATCACCTGCATTTCACATAATGGGCAATTTCAGAGAGAATTGTTGCTTTTCTCGGAAAACTTGAAGACTAACATTTGAAAGCATGCATAAATTCAACAGAGAGACATCATAATGTTTAAACATGCCATTCCAGGTGCGGTTTCCACAACTTTTATGGAAGGGTCCACTATAAAGGATGCCTTGATGGAAGATTAATGAATTACCTTGGTTTTCAAATACAAAAGAGGAGTCACTGTGCGTTCTCAGTGCATCTCCTGAACTGCCCAACTTCGCTCCCAGGTGGCCATTTGTTAGAATGTCACAACCACAGGGCCCATTAGACAGGAGCACTCGGAAAGCAGGAGTAAAATGGCTTCCTGGCAGCCTACGCAGAGGCGGGAGGTGGGGACCGAGTCTCAGAGGAGAGGCATTTGCCCCTGCACGTGGTTACTTCCAGTGGGTCTACACACACGTGAGGGGCAGGGGCGAGGTCGCAGCTGGTGGTAAAGCCCAGGGAAGATGATCTTCCCAAGAAAGTGGGAACGCGAGGAGAGCAGAGCCCCAGGGATGAACTTCAGGCAGCAAACTCTGAGGCTGATGGAGAAAAGGATTCAGGGAATTTGTGGGATAGGATTGCAACATATCGCAGTATAACTTCTGAGTTACGTGTTGCTATAGTTTGGATCTGGAATGTTCCCCAAAGGCCCATGAGTTGAAGGCCTGGTCCCCAGTCCATGGTGCTGTTGGGACTCCTAAAGGCCAGGGACTTTAGGAGATGGAGCTAGAGAAAGGAAGTTCAGTCACTGACATGCCCTTAAAGGGGCTGCTGGGACCCCAGCTCTTCTTCTTCCTCTCTTCTTATTTCCTGGTTGCCTGGAGTGAGCAGCTTCCTCCAGCACATGCTCCCACCCTACCTCACCACAGACCCAAAAGCAACAGTCAACAGACCACGTACTGAAAGCTTCAAAACTGTGATCCAGAATAAACCTTTTCTCTTTTAAAGTTGATTGTTTCAGGCATTTGTTACAGTAGCAGAACGCTGACGACACATCTGCTCAGCGCATAATGATCTCTAAACTGCCCTTTTCTGTTTTCCTTTCCTTCCTGTCCACTGAGTGAGGACCCAGGGAAGCCATGACCCTATGTGACTTCTTGCCCCAAATCTCAGTATGCAGTACCACTGAACCCCTTATCCAGCCATAGCCAATCAGAATCCCAGCCCCAGGAACTTGGAATTGGTTCTGAGACAGAGAGGGACAGGGCAGAGCCATCCCCATAGGTGAGCTTTGATGCTCTGAGCAGCCACCAGCCACAGGGCAGAGTAAGAAATGCCAGGATTTCAAGACAGAAGGACTGATCTGAAACTGACCGAGTGCCTGCTTTGCGATCCGGAGACACCTGCTTATGACCGCCTTCTGAGTGTGTGTGGCTGCTTTTTCACCTTATGATGAAGAACCTAGAATTCAGGATGACGAAGGGCCCAGGATAATGTGCAGTGGATAACATGGGTGCTGATAGTGGGGGAGGTTGTACGTGGGGGCTAGGGGAGTAAGGGAACTCTGTGCTTTCTGCTTAATTCTTCTGTGAACCTAAAACTGCTCCCAAAAAATCAAGTTTATTAGCCAGGAGTGGTGCCACATGCCTGTAATCCCAGTGACTCAGGAGGCTGAGGCAAGGGGATCCCCAAATTCCAGGCCAGCCTCAGCAACTCAGCTGGATCCCGTCTCAAAATAAAAAATAAGGAAGGGCTGGGGATGTTGCTTAAGGAAGGTGCATCCCTAGGTTCAACTCCCAGTACCTCAATAATCAAGAAAACAGCAACAAAAAATAAAGTTTATTAAACACATGCACAGAACAACTAAAAAGGGCCCACTTCAGGGATCACAAGATCTGGCTGGGCTGATTTGATCCTGACCCGAGGCTGCATGCTCTGGAGCAGGAGCCAGACAGAACAGCTCCCGCAATCCTTGGGCACACCTGTTCTGGCTGTCCATCTGAGGATTTCTAGTGGGCCCCAAGGCTGGCCAGAGACCATGAAGCACCAGGTGGTCAGCCCACACAATGCAGAAGCAGGAACCAGGAGAGAGGCCTGTGCTGGAAGGGACAGAGTGGCTTGGAGGCCAGCTTGCTGACAGACCTGGGGGTTTTCACGGTGGAACAGTGCCAAGGCATGTGAGTCCAGCAGGACCCAGCAGGGCCACAGAAAGGGTAAGGAGCGGAGGGACGCAGAGCCAGGCCAGGGTGAGCCTGGCAGCCCCAGCGGCTGGCCAAGTCCCTTCCTTTGCTGGTCACACGGACTTCTGGGGATCCATTCTGGGGACGGCAGACCAGCTATGGGACCTTGGATAAGTCACAGGATCTCTCTGGGCCAGAGCTGCCTCCTATTTTTTTGTTTGCTTTAAATGAGAGGCTGAATCATCTCTGGGTTTGCTTTTCATCTCCAAAAATTCCCATACACCAATAAAGCACAGTTAAAAAAAAAAAAAAAGAAAAAAGAAAACATTTGAGTGAACTATAAAAACAAAATATTAATACAAAGGATACAGCGCTTAACTACTGAAATTTGAAAGCAAATCTCTCTACTGGAGTTAATTAGAAGCGTCTTTATTCATTAAACTGGGAAATAATTTGCTTATTTTCCAACGAAGATAATTCGCTCTAATTATGAGCATTTGTTACATAACCTGTCTAGAAGACTGGTTGGCCCCGCCTGCACCCCTGGGCTCTCGCTCCTCCAGGTAGTGAAGATGTGAAGACAGTTGCTTCTTGCCAAGGACAGAAGTGCTGTAACCAGATTCCACTGCGCCTGTCTACTGCACTTAGCATCTCTGAGCATCTTCCTACCTGTATCTCATTTATTCCAACAACTCTGGGAGGGAAGCTGAAGAAGGTGACATTAATATCAATATATGCCGCTTGCAAAATTAAAGGGGTATTCCTCTGCATTTTGCAAGGTGACCTGCCTGCCTCAGCTCCAGAGCAATAAATAAGGCCAAATGTAAATGATACGCATGTACTTCAGTTTATGGAACAGATGTGTGCCTGGGGAAAACAAAGGAAGAAGTGAATGCATTGAATTTTTGTAAATATAATACTATTCTTCTACTTAGGATTTCAGAAAGGCTTTATCTGCACTTAGGATTTATTTTCAATGGGTAGAAGGTTCTGATACTTCAGTTTTACTTTGCTCTAGAGGCAGATGATATTCACGGCCACCAGTTAGAGGAAGTCACATCTTCCTTTCTGATGTCATCAGGCAAAAGAAAATCAATGTCAAAATTATCCTTGGAGCTGGGCGCAGAGGCACATGCCTATAATCCCAGTGGCTCAGGAGGCTGAGACAGGAGAAATGCGAGTTCAAAGTCAGTCTCAACAAGTCAGTGAGGCCCTAAGCAACACAGTGAGACCCTGTCTCTAAATAAAATACAAAAAAGGGCTGAGGATGCAGCTCAGTGATAAAGTGCCCTTGGGTTCAATCCCTGGTACAGGGAAAAAAAAAAAAATTACCCTTGGAAAAAAGCCTTAAGCCATCTGTAAAGAACAATCTACAGGGCGCAGATTTTTGTATATATTGAAGACTCGTGCATGCATAAATTTGGTGCATATGGAAATGTATAGAACCTGACAGAAATACATATGCAAACTATAGTTTTATGGTATTTCTAATTCAAACCCTGCTCCATTCTTTATCTGGTACGAGTGGCAGGCGTAGAGGCCAGAGCTGAGTGCTGAGCTCATCAAAGTTCAGGGTCTGGCTGATGCAGCTCCATCCTACTGGACACCCACAGGCAGCCAGCTTCTCTGCAGAGCATCGTCTCGGTATTTCCTCAACCACTCTTTTAGACCAGGGGTCAGCAAACTTTTTGTGTAAAAGGCCAGAGAGTAAATATTTTTGACTATGTCAGCCATAAGGTCATAAGACTATGAGGGCTCTGGTGCAACTACTCCACTCTGCCATTGTAGCACAAAAGTGGCCACATACATATGTAAACAAGTGGTTATGGCTGTGTGCCAATAAAACTTTATTTATAAAAGCAGGCAGTGGCTCAGAAGTGGCCCCCAGGCTATATTTTGCTAACTCTCACTTCAGATGACAGGTACTATTCCTACTGGTACAAACCAGTAGAGAAAAGAGAATTAAGTAAGCTGATGGTGAGAAATTAAGTTGCTAGCTGGAGCTCACAAAACTGTGACTTGTAAGTGTCAGGGCTCCATGTGCTCCTAAATGCCAGCATCATTACCATGATCTTCATCAGCCATCATTTCCATGACTGCCTTTATGTTGGGGGCTCACCCTTGGTCAGGGTTAATCCTGAGCCAGGCACTGGGCTCTGGGCAAAGCACTTACCTCAACTCATTTCTAGGGTGGCTGTGAGAAGCCATCCTAGAAAAGGTACTGTTGTTATCTCACGGGTCAGATGAGGGCACCGAGACCCAAAGAGGTTAAGAAACTTGCCCAGTATCACGTAGCTAGTGATTATGAGGTAGGGATTTGGGGATATGGAAAAAGAAAATACACTGAGTTACATGCCCGCAATCCCAGGAGCATGGGAGGCTGAGGCAGGAGGATCACAAGTTCAAAGCCAGCCTCAGCAACTTGGCGAGGTCCAAAGCAACTCAGCGAGACCCTGTCTCTAAATAAAAGTACAAAAAAGGGCTGGGATGTGGCTCAGAGGTTAAGTGCCCCTGGAATCAATTCCCAGTAGAAAGAGGTGGGGGGGGGGCGGCTCTCGCCTGCAACAGCCATGAATATCTGAAATGCAAAACAAGCAACACACAGCAGCTCAGCCCCATTCCTCAGCCCATCCTCTGCCTATGCCCTGACCCCATGCTGGCTACAGAGTGACATGATGTGGGTGATATGCAGGCATGGGGAAACTGGCATGGACTGTCCAACTGCCCTGACTCCACCATTAGCCCAGCCCTAGCTCAGCCCCTAGTACTGTCCCTCTGTAAATATCAACTCAACGTCCCACTCCCAGGGGTTGCTGTCCTCCCTCTGGAGAGGCCCATGTGTCCCCCAAATGAGTATTCCTCGCTTTACCCCACAGCTTCTCACTGTCAAGGTGGTCACTCTCCCATGAACATGCATTTCTTAATGTACCCCAATGCCTCTCCCTTGAATGTGTATCTTCTTCCTGAAATAAATTTGTCTGTCTCTGACTAAATTTCAGTGCAGGCGAAACTCTTTTCTGTCCTGTATGCCAAGGACCCCCTTCATCCTGAGTCGAGGTCCCGGGAACTCTTCAGGTGACAGGCAGGGAGCTTTGACTGGAATCTGGGCAACGTGCTCCAGAGGGCTGTTGTCCCAAGCACACGGCAACAGTCGTGGTCCCTCAGTCAGGTCGTAAGGCCCAGTAGAAGAATGTGTGCGGAGAGAGTCTGGGTTAAGGGATTTTTTTTTGTGACTCAGCTTTTAAGTGCCTTGGGCTCCCTAGGCAATTAGTAAGGAGCTTAGAAGAAAATAATTTCCCAAAGAAGATGGAGCTCCTGATCTGGAATATGGCAAGGGCGCACAGAGGGAGAGGCGGTCCTGAGACTGGACTCACTTCCATCTGGGTAAAGGTGACTTTCTGGGAATCCTGCAGGCAAAGAAAGCCTGTGCAGAGGCCCCCATCCCAAGGAGCTTTGAATAAGGAATTTATTCATCCCTGGGGCGGGGGTGGGGGGCAGGCGGAGGAGATTGATGGTGCTTCCCATCAACCTCCCATCAACCTCCCATAAGAGGGGGACCTTCTGCTGTCCAGTTGCGTAGGGCTCACACTGGACTTGTTTTCTTGTCTACGCAATTTAATCACAGGATGAATGTCCTACTGAGACACTGCTTTCTCCCACCTGTCAGACAAGCTAAAATCCCAGAGATTTGGCAATACAACTTGGCAAGGTCTGGGAAACGGCATTGCTGGGCAGAGCACAAAACAGCACAGCTCCCTTGGAGAACTTGTTGCCAACATCTAATGAGCTAGAAGGTCACTACTAGGAATGTGTGGTGAAGAAATGACTCCACAAACTGGAAACAAATGTATTTGTTATGGTTTGGATATAAAGTGTCCCCCAAAACTCATGTTTTAAGGGCCTGCTCCCCGATGCTAGAAAGTTCTGAAGTGGGGTTTTGGCGAGTGATTTGATCATGAGGGCCCTGACCTCATCAGGGAGCAATCCTTGGAGAGAAACAAACAGAATACAGTGGAAAAGAACCTTCCAACTGGAGGCAGCTGGGGTCGACTAGAGGAAGCAGGCCACTGGGGGCATGCCCCTGGCGGCCACATCCTATGTTTGGCCCCTCCCCCTCTCCTCCCCCTCCCCCCTCCCTCCCTCCCTCCCTCCCTCCTTCCCTCTCTCTCTCTCTCTCTCTCTCTCTCTCTCTCTCTCTCTCTCTCTCTCTCTCTCTCTCTCTCTCTCTCTGTCTCTCTCAGAAGCCGAGCAGCTTTCTGGGCCATGCCCTTCCACCACGATGCTGTGCTTAACCTTGGACCCAAAGCAATGGAACCAGCCGACCATGGACAGAAACCTCTGAAACTGTGAGCCAAAATAAATCTTTCCTAGTATTCAAGGTACCACAATTTGCAATAGCAAATATTAGGGACAATTGGCAAGTCCACAAGCGGGAGCCTCTGCATCAGCAAGGCGCATCCACATGCTGGACTGAGAACAGGGTCAGAGGCTGGGGGAGGGGGAGGCTCCGTACAGCATTGTTGTTATAAAGGCTTAAAAGATGGACGTATTTTAAGTGAAAAAAAAAAAAAAAAAAAAAAAAAAAAACAAGGGGCAGAAAGTATAAGTAGTATGTAACCTTTTCTGTAAGACAGTGAGAGAATATATACTCCTATCCGTTCTATTTGTACAGTCAGAAGCCCACCTGACTTTGTAATGTGTAAACTCTTCTATATTGTTTCCACTTTTAAATGATACAATTGGGTATGTTTCCTTTAGAGTTAAATAATATTTTAAGTGTCCAAAAGCTGATTTCATTTTTTTTTTAAACATCGGAGGCCTGGGGTCGGGGCGGGGAGTCTGTCAGATGGAGATGGAGTAGCCGCCATGAACCTCAGGACCCCGAGCTTGCTGGAAAGAAGGCGATATTGTCAGAGGGCAAACTGCCTTCTCTTAAGAGATCAGTCTCTAGTGGGTGAGAGAGAAGAATGAAACGATGACAAAAAATCCTTTCTGGAAACTGGAACAACAGTTCCTCAGCTACGCCAGTGGCCGACAGGTGACCTGCTCACTTACTTGAGGCCAGGGTCTGATGAAATGGCTAGTGAAGCAGAGAAGGAAGAGGAAGAGAAAAAAGGATGAAGGAAGGCAAGTGAAGGCCTGTCCTCTGGGCTGCCAGGAGCCATGGCGTCCCCCAGGGTGCGTTCACTAGTGCCCACTGAGCCTGTGGTCAGGCTCTTCCTGGTGACAGCTTTTGGGATTTGCTACCTTCAGCCACAAGCTGCAGAATGCATGGAGGTCCAGCCACTCGCTCAGGTCACAGAGCAAGGAAGGGAGGCCGCGGGTGAGAGACCCGTCAGTCTGGTGCTAGCCCAGTGCTCACCACACCCACCATCTCGGTCTGCCGTCTGTCACCCGGGTACGCTCAGGACTGGGAGAGCGCCCCAGGCCACCGTCATTTTCACCGCGCCCCATTCTAACTTCCTGCATGTTCCCGAAACTTCCATCCTGGCTTCCACCTTTGGCATCTGCCAACATGCACACGGGCCAGGGCCAGGCAGATAAAAGCGGCAGAGGAATGCAGCAGGGCGGGTCAGGGCAGGCTGCACAGCAGCTGCCCAGCCTAGCGGGACTGTTTCTGGGTTCCGCTCTAGCGGCTGGTTTCCGTGTGGGAAGGGAGATCCTGTTCATTGGTTTTGATTTTTCCAGAGAAGCAGTAAATCCAGTCTTATGAGAAAGTGTCTAGTTTTTAAATGTTGACAAATCATTTTTAAAATATTCAAAGCTCAACAAAAGAGGCCTCTAGTTTCCAACCTAATAGGTAACTAGGCAGAGGACTGGGAAATCTCTGGTCTTTCCCGTTACAGACAGTCCTCTGTATCTTTGGTTTCCGTGTCTGCAGACTAAACCAAGTGCAGATGGAAAATATCTGGAAAAATCTCACATCTGTACTGGACATGGACAGACTTTTTCCCTTGTTATTCCTAAATAACACAATATAACAACTAATCATGTAGCATTCACATCGTATCAGGTACTGTAAGTGATTTAGAGATGGCTTAAGGTACAGAAGGATGTGCCTGGGTCATAAGCACACACTGTGCTGCCTTACACAAGGGACTTCAGCATCCCCAGGTTTCCGTACCCACAGGGGTGCTGGCACCACCTCCTGCAGACACTGGAGACCATGAAGGCAGAGACTGCAATCCGCATGCTCCCCTCCTGGCCCACGTGTGCCTCCAGGCTGGTTCTGGGTCTTAAGTTCCACTCCGCCTTCTGAAAGCCTGAAACAATGTCCCTGTCACTCTTCCTTTGCATTTTCTGTGTAACTCAAATTCCCAGAGCCCAGTTTACTGCCAAATTACCTGAGATAAACAAGTCACGCTAAGAACCTCTTTTCCTTTCCAAACCCAAACAGCAGCTGGCAGCTTGAAATGGTTCTTTATAACCTGCACCCTGTTCCACGCACTCACTTTGTTGAGCACTGCTTAGCCACTCGTTCTGGGGTTGCCTTCGTCATCAGGTGAGCGCCTGGGGACGATGCTGTGCTGTGGCTAAGAGGCAGGCGCTGGGCCCAGCCTGCCTGGCTCGGCCACCATGACCATTTGGGAGTCCTGCGGTTCCAGCCCAGGTCTGCTGCAGGATGGAGGAGGTCCATGCCAAGCACTTGGCCCCAGCCGGTCCTGGGAGTTACTAATTCTCTCCTTCAACAGCTCCTATTTGGGGACCTCAGTGAATTCTAATGAACTCTGACTCCCAAAGAGACCCCAAGTCTGCCTGTCCAGTCCTCTCCATCGTCCCTCCACTAGCCCTGGGCCTCTCCCTGACTTTTCCAACAGTGACTATCTACTCCAACAGCAGCAGGTCTCCTGGCCTCCATTCTTGCCCAGATTCCCCCTCAGGCAGTCAAAGAAAAACAAGACCGTACTGCTGACCTCCATGCCTCCCTGTGTGTGCTAGAATCTAAACCCTGTGCCCTTACTGAAGAGGCTCTGTGGGCCAGTCCCTGTGACATCTCAGTTCCCCTGCCCCGTCCCCCCAGGTCACACTCTGGGGGCTCTCACGAGCTTTCTTCTCCTTGGACCCAGGACTCTCTGCTCAGGGTCCTCCCCTCCCCCTCTTGCTGGAGCACCCACCCCTGGTCTTGGGTAGGCTCTTCCTTGTTGACCAACGCTTAGCCTCAAGTCACCTGTGTTCTGCGTGAACTTGACCCTAGTCTCTCTTATTTAACCTGCAAAGCACCCATCTGACCTTTCATACTAATGTGTTCATGGTCTGTCGCTCCCACCAAATAGCAGCTCCACAATCAGAGGCGCTGTGCCGCTTTATTACCACTGAACTCCCCACGCCCGAGGCTTCGCCTGGAATGGAGGAGGAGGCGTCAGTAGGCATTTCTAGAATCAAAGACCAAGTGAATGGCTGAATTTCTGAATGGACAATGCCGGGAGGGACAGGAAGCATGACTGCGAGTGGCAGTAAAGACTTCATTTCTCTCACGACCTGATTTCCTGAGCCCTTCCCCTGCTCTTTCTGGGATGTTCAAACAAAATATGAAATACAGTTTGATACTCCATTGAAGATAATTGGAAAATATTGATTTCTTTCCATTTGAAATAGTGAAGATAAGTAAATGCCACACTTGTGTAATTGAATCAGTGGCTTATATGACAACAGCTTCTCAGGCTGGAGTGGGTCTGGTTTATCTCTGCATCCATCACACAGGCTCCCCCGCCATTCCCACTTTCACCTGCCCAGCTCCCCACTGGAGACAGCGAGGACTTGGCGTTTGTGTGTGTGCATCCGAGTTAAAGTGCCTTTCTCCATTTAAATCCCCAAAATGACCTGCCAAATTGCCTTGAAAAATATGGAAAACAGTGCATGGGATCCTTCCGAATTCTAAGGAAAAAGATGCGCTCCTTCCCCAGACAGTTAAGTTTACTGAGAGCCTACTAAGTGCCAGGCACTCCTCCAAGGGTTTCAGATGGACAAATTCATTTGATTCAGGAAGGTCCTGTTATTAATCTCTAAAATCTTCATCTCAAAGGAGACAAGAGGCAGAGCTTCGAACTGCGTAGCTCATGACAGGGAGGCCTGGTGAGCATACTAAGGGGTGCTGGACTGAAACAGAGCTGGACAGGAGGTCCCACTTCCTCAGCTGCACATGAGCAGGCACTTGGGGAAGAAGGCCCTGGGCCTCAGCCTACAGTTAATAAAGGAGGGTGATCAGGCTAGATCCAAAGTCACTCACTGGCTGTATCAAGCCCACAGATGTTTTTCTAGACTCCATAATGTTAAAAAATGTTTTTTTCAGCCATCAGTTAAAGTTTGGGAGATTTCACATTTTAAAATCCTAAGTTCTGGATTCTTGTGAGAAACCTAACGATGTGGCACCGCAGAGCCCAGATTCCTGCCTGGCAATGCTGTCGGGAGCTGAGGGCAGCCACCTGCCAGAGGCATGGTGCCCTCTGATTCCCACGCCACCTTTCCCAGTTGTCTCCTTGCCACTGAGGCCACGTCCAAAGTGCCATTTATCAGCAGTTCTGGGAGGTTTTCCCTGGAGCGAAAATGAAAGGGAAGGTTGCTTTTCCAGCATCAGGGGAATTACCATTGTCCTTGTCACCACCATCCTCATCGAGGTACACTGCAAAAGAACTTGCTGCGAGCCAGGCCCTGACCTAAGGGCTGTGCATCTATAAAGCACGTGACCTCACAACTCTGGGAGGTAGACACCATCAAAACCTCTTTTTTAATAGACAATGTAGAGGGGGAGGAGGCATCAAGAAATTAGCAGATAACAGATTTCCATAGAAAATTAAAGAAAATTCCTGAGTGTGCACATTGCAGTCAGGTGTGGACAGAAATGACAAACAGCAGAATGAAATAAACGTCAGCCACCACACGTTTATATTGCTTGGCCCAGCAGGACTAACTTTGTGACCCCCACATGGGATCCTCAGGGTCCCGGACTGGATCTCTCAGGTCCCTTCCAGCTCTAATCTTCTTTAGGCGGTTCTTGGATGTATCTAAGGAGTCTGAGACCCTTTGTTTTGGGGAGAACACACACACCCTCAAGCTCACTTCAGATTCAGAAAAGAGGTGGACCCTGCAGGGGGCCAGAGATCTGTGATTTCCAACCTGCTGCCAGGTGATGCATCCGCCAGTAAATCCGCTATCCCTGAAGGACATGTAAAGTTAGAGAATCCATCAGTTGCGGGGGGGGGGTCGTCAAGGTAGCACTGGCCTCCACGGCAAGGCAGGGGCTAGAAGTGAAAGTGACATCCCTGGAATAGGAAACAGGGAAAGATAGATGCTAAGAGCAAAGTGGGAGAAGGGGATGAGTGGGGTGAGTGATAAAGGTAGCTAGAGAAGGGTATGTTATTACGACTGCACTTGGCTATTCCAAAGGACAGCGTCTGGGGGACCCATACTCGTCCACTAGGGGAAAAGGAACCGGCAAAGGTCCCTGGAGGCTTGGCCATGAGGGTCTTTTCTCTATATGCTTAATGAAGACTGGCCAGCAATTCAGGAGGGAACAAACTGGTTGATCTCTTTCCTGGTTACAAGGTCAACCCAGCAATCAAAGGAACAAGACTGGGTCTCCAGCTTCCACGGGGAGAAAGGCTCGAGCCCCACACCAGAGCTGCAGCGTGGTGCAGGGGATCTGCCCCAGGCAGGGGTTACCTAGGCAGGCAGTGCCTGTAGCTGCATTTACAGGATGGAAGTGCCTGGAAAGGGCACTGCTGGCAGGGCGCACTGCATGGGCAAGGCGGGGCAGTGGGAAGGAATATGGGGTGCTCAGGGGATGGCCAGCTTCCCAGGAAAGCTTGGGCAGGGCTTATCTCAGATGCGAACAGGGAGACCAAAATGCTCAAGGCAATGTGTGGGCAACGCTGACTGGCACCACCAACCTGAAGGAAAAGATCCACGGCACACGTCCAAGGTCAAGGTTGGCCAGTGTTCAGTGCTGGAGGAATGGGCTCGTGGGACAGGGCAGACCCAGTGGGGCCAAAGCACCTCCTTTATCAGGAGACCGGAAAGTCCAGGGTGTGATGTGAAATCACTGTTCTGAATATGGGAAACACACCTCTAGAGCCAGTCAGTACAGCCTCCGGGCATGAGAGCGGTGAGCAGGTGTCTCAGATGGCTGACTGCTTCCCCGGGGAAATCCTCCAATTAAAGGTGATGTATCTGTGGGCAACTGTTAAGGGGCGGGCCAGGGCCAGGCTGTTTAAAACCCCAGGGGACATCAGGAGTCACACTTTCTTACTCCTGTGTAAACAGCTTAGCTTCAAATGCCTCCCAAGCCCCGCCCACCAGGAAAGAAGCTCATCACAGGGGCAGACCCTAAGGGCCCAAGAGGTAGCACTGGACAGTGGGACCTTTTTGAACTTTCTTCTACCAGCTCAAAGGGCAGGCTGTGCCCATGGGCCCACTCTCCGGATGTGAGAACCCAGTAAACCGCTGGCAGGGACAGGGACATCATGAGTCTCTGAAGACACACTACAGAGTACTTTTCTGTGTGTGTGTGTGTGTGTTTTTTTTTTCCTATGGCAGTAAAGGGATTGAACTCATGCTAAGCACATGCTAAGCAGTGAGCAACATCCCAGGCCCAGAAAAGTTTTGAGTACAACACAACAAATTCCCCTCTGCTCTTCACCTGGATTCAATCCTACTTATTTTGGTATCTCAGGATCCCAATGCAGAGAATGCACTGAAATGTCACTGAGTCACTACAGGAATACGGTAAGAGAAACTAAGCAAACACAGGATGCCACATTCCTGTAGCTGAAGTGACAGGGTGGAATGAGCGCTGAAAACAATGGAGAGAAGAGCAAAGAATCAGATGGAAGGAAGGAAGCAGAGAAAACAATGCACAGAGACTACCCAGTGCGCTGCTCATTGCCTGCTGGGTGCTTTGTTACTTTTTGCTTAATATTTATTTATACCAGAAATTGAACCCAGAGTCACTTAACCAACTGAGCCACATCCCCAGCCCTTTTTATTTTTTTATTTAGAAACTGGGTCTTGCTAAGTTGCTTAGGGCCCTCACTAAATTGCTGAGGCTGGCCTTGAACTTGTGATCCTCTTGCCTCAGCCTCCTGTGCCTGGCTTGGTTTATTTTAAGTAGGAAGAGAAACAAATTACCAGAAGCCCAGATAAATATAACACAGGGACAGAAGAGACCAAACACGCTGTGTACTTCGGGCAAAACCTTGCTAATTCAACTGTCACCTGCTTTGCAGTTTGGGATTATTTGAACAAGCTAGGCTAAATTTCATCTTGCCATTATTAATTCTTTGAGGAAGTTTGCTGAGCAAATGAACAGTATAAACAGGAGAAATGTTGACTATTTGTTCTGGGGGAGCACAAAAACAAAGGATCAACTTTCAAGTCCTTTCTAATTACATTGACAAGATGAACTTTTGTCTAATTATTATGTTCTCCACAAACCAAGTTGAAGTTTTCTTTCCTAAACCATCTCACTGGAGAGAATTTGACTTTAATACAAAGGTGAACATTTTTATAGGCTGAAGACTCACACACTGCCAATTACTTTTATGCAAATAAGAAATGTCAAACATTGAGTTTTCTCCTAAACAAAGAATGAGCTCACTACAAAGATGATTATTTGCTCAAGAACTTCATCAGAAGCACCTCCCTCTTCTGTCCGCAGTTTGCAAGTACTAACTTTTGCAGACAATGATACCATCAGCTCCCTCTAGGAATGTTTTCTGGATGCCATATTGTTTCGTAACAGCCCTAGCTTTTTGGTAGCTAGTGCATTATTTCACTGAATCCACAAAACGAGGAAGACTACAGCATCATCTATTTCCAGAAAGGAAAACTGAGGCTCAGAAAGGTCAAAGTACAGAGCCCCAGAGTCAAAGGGGAAATGTAAAAAGCTATGGTAAAAAAACAAAGAAACAAAAAAATCAGCTATGGTGACTTGCAGAATAAACCCAACCACAGTCCAATTTGGGGATACTTGTTACACATTTAAGTTTATGTGAGTTTAGGAAATAAGCATCTTTCTGATAAGGAAACATTTGGTTTATCTAAATGGTTAGAATCACAATTCACTAAGGCACATAGCAGTACAACCAATAGATATGTGCCTATAAAAAGAATGTGTAAACCAATGTTTCAAAGATTAGAATGGAGCCGGGCGTGGTGGTGCACACCTGTAATCCCAGTGGCTCTGGAGGCTGAGGCAGGAGGATCTTGAGTTCAAAGTCAGCCTCAGCAAAAGTGAGGCTGTAAACAACTCAGTGAGACCCTCTCTAAATAAAATACAAAATAGAGCTGGAGATGTGGCTCAGTAGTCAAGTACCCCTGAGTTCAATCCCCAGTACATGCCCCCCCCCCCCAAATTAGAATGGAAGTTAGATTCTTTGAAGGTTAAATTTATTTTAAGGTAATTTTTTTTGAGGGAGTATTGGGGATTGAACCCAGGGGTACCCTTTTTATTTTTTATTTTGAGATGGGTTCTCACTAAGTTTCTTAGGACTTCACTAAATTACTGAGGCTGACTTTGAACTTGGGATCCTCCTGCCTCAATCTCCTGAGCCACTAGAATTACAGGTGTGAGCCCCTAGGATTACAGGCGTGTGTCACTATGCCCACCTAGGATAAATTCTTTCTTCGAATAAATGATTCTTTTTGGTAGCTAATCAGAAAGTGCACAGATTCCTCCATGGGGCTAAAATAATGTTCTAGGAGTGCAGAGATGGTGACAAGTGAAGCAATAAAACGGATTTCTTACAGATGGTCTGTAGCCATGTTTCCCGGTGTGTGTTCCACATGTCTTGGGACGAGGAGTCCATATAGACAAAATTTTTCTTGTCATAATTTGAAGACTTTTCTCTCTGTTGACATCTGTACTCATAAGGGGGCTAAAACTGCTTATGGCCTGAACCAATTCAGTGGTGCCCAACTACATTAGTAGCTTTATATTCTTCCCTGCTGCATGCTCACCATTAAACAAGCAAACAAAAAATCATTTCATTTCAGAATGTCCTGATGATAAAGTTAATAATAATTTTATTAAATCTCAAAACATGAGTACACATCTTTTCAATATTCTGTGTGAAAAATGCAAATGCACACAAACCACTTCTGCTAGAAGCCAAGAACAATGGTTGGTTCCAGAAAACACCTGTTAAATTTTCTGAGTTGCCAGATGAACTAACCACATTTTGTATGGTATGTCTCATTTCTACTCAAATGAACAACAGAGAACTTATAGTAATCCAGACCTGGATATTTTGCAGTCTTTTGCTCAAATACAAGTGGAACAAGGCTGTCACTTTAAGGAAACAAGTGACAATATATGTTTCCAATGGTAAAAATCAAGCTTGCAAGTGAAAACAAGTGGAAAACTTGTTTCTGTTAGCTTTAGTTTAATAGCTCCCCAACACTTACACTTATTTTAAAATGAGATAGGTGGTGATATTAATGAATGTGATTTTTTCATAACGGCGTATTGGAAATTACCAATGTCAACACCTGGAAGATTTGATTAACTTATTAACATTTTCCAAATGACCAATGTCTCATGTTATAAAAATCCTACATGGGTATAACAACCAGTCAATGCTCAAGATAGACCAATGGATTTTAATGCAACCAAGTACAAAAGTTCACTAACATAGTTTCAGATACCACTCTGTGACTGACCTTTAACAAACTGCCATTTGCTGAGTTTTGGCATAGAACCAAAAGAATATCTAATATCCAAAATGGAAATTAAAATATTCTTCCCTATTCCAGTTATATAGCTGTATGAAACCAGATCTTGATAAACATTAGTCAAAACAGCATAATTGTTATTAGAAAACAGTTCAGATCCCGAAGCAGAAATGAGTCTAGCTGTTTTCTATTAAGTCAGACACAGAAGACATTTGAGGAAATGTAAAATAAGGCCACACTATTTTATGGGCCAATATAGCTGTTTTTCATTAAAAACATTACATATGCTTGGATGTAATGGGATTATTGTTTTCTTTCTTTTTGGTGCTGGAAATTGAACCCATGGTGTTTAACCACTGAGCCTCATTCCCAGCACCCCCCCCCCCTTTTTTTTTTTAAATTTTGAGGCAGGGTCTTGCTAACTTGCCGAGGCTGACTTTCAATTTGCAATCCCCCTGCCTCAGCCTCCCAAGCTGCTGGGATTACAGGCATATGCTACTGCACCTGGCTGTTGTTATTTGCAAATGAATTGATAAATGTTTTAAGATTTTTCCAGCTTTAACTTCTGATATGGTAAATATTGTAGATATAATAGACACAAACAAAGCTCTTTTCAGAGAAGAGCATAAAACTATCCTGAGACCTAAAAGGTTTGCGAATTGTTGTCCTTTGAGCAACACTGCACTGACCTTTCCACAGGATAAGCCGGTTAGTCATTTTTATAGTATCACTGAAGCAAAAAGGGCAAAGATATCTATTAACCACAGGACAGAATGCTTAATCAAAAACATTTTTCCATACTGTATTCAGTGGATATCAAAGGAATGCAAATCCCCCAAAATCAGACAATGGTGTAATAAGAAAAATGATCTTGGTTCTAGCAGATCCTGCCATTCTCCCTAGATATTAGTCTCCCTATCTGGAAAATGAGAAATTCGAGTAACCTACTTCCAGATTGTTTCTGATTGTCAGAACCACGATTCCAATCAGGGTGCTACTGGCCTTCAGACTTACTGGTTGTCATGATATTTTTGAGAAGCGCCCCAAGAAGACAACAGTCTATAGTTGAGTGAGTAGCTCCCCTTTTAGATGGGGAAATCGCTTTTCAGTCACGGTCCCATTTCAGCCCAACTAAATTTGCCTCTGCAGACATCTGCATCAGCAATCTCTGGATAAAGGATTCCAAAAATCCTGTATAAATCTCAAAACCCGTAACTCAGCTAAAAAGACAGTGTCTCACTGTTTCTCTCAGTTGTGTGTTTGCCTTTGGGCAAGTTACTTAACTTTTCTTAGTCTCAGTTTTCTTACCTGTGAACGGAATAACACTGATCTCAAAGGACTGTTAAGAAGCTTGGCCAAGTACGCCAAATATTGCTTTTACAGAGTTCCTAGCACCAAGCAGTACTCTGTTAATGTATAATCAACGCCAAAGCACAAAGGAGGAGTACTCCCCAATCCCCCCAAACTCACAAGACCAGTGCCCTTCTCAGGAGTTCACGAATGCACCTCGCAAGATTACCCCTCCCTCCATGCCAACTCCCAGATCCCACAATTCCACACACAAGATTCTTCTCAGGCCCCTACCTCCACTTTCCCACCGCAAATTCCTGCACTGAGGCCCCGGCCAGTATCGGGTTCCTACAGGACCGCAGCTTGGCACTGGGGCCTGACCACTGACCACGCCCCCAGTCTTCCCTCCCCATCCCGGACCGCCAAGCCTTCCATTCCCTCAGGCAGGAGAACATTTCGGGTCAGGAAGTGGTGGTCCAGGGGGTTTATGGCCTATATTCGACGCAAGGAAGACTTGGGAGGCACGAGAGAACAACCGCCTGACCTCCCGGAGGGGCCCACGAACACTCACCGTCCATCCCTAGCGGCGGCGGTTCCGGGTGTTCGAACCGGAAGCGGCCCCTACACTGTTTGCAGTTCCCCTGGTTACTGCGGGGTTCCGGACCAATGGTGTTGGAGCGCCACTCACTGAGCCCGCCCTCACGTAGAGTGACGTCACGCCGGCGCGCTGGAGCTCCTCCTCCAATCTCCGGGTCCGACCCGCCGATCGCTGTGCGCAGGCGCGCTGGACCAGGGTCCTCGGCGGCTGGGTGCGCAGGCGCTCTGGGCGCCGCCGATTCAAGCAACCATGGACGCTTTGGAGTCCTTGTTGGACGAAGTGGCCCTCGAGGGGCTCGATGGCTTGTGTCTGCCCGCACTGTGGAGCCGTCTGGAGTCCCGAGTGCCTCCCTTCCCGCTGCCGTTGGAGCCCTACACGCAGGAGTTCCTGTGGCGGGCCCTTGCCACGCACCCGGGCATCAGCTTCTACGAGGAGCCTCGGGAGCGACCCGACCTCCAGCTCCAGGACCGGTCAGCGGCCGGGCCCGCGGGCGCGCGCGGAGCAGGGGTCTGCGGAGCTGGGAGCGGGGCGGGAAAGCGGTGGAGCCAGGGGAGGGCCGGGCGTCCGACTGCGGGAGGGGAAGGAGGCGGCGGTCAGGCTGATTCGGGTCCGCAGGTCTGGCAGGGCCCAGGACTCTGAAGAAGTTAGGGAGTCGTCTGACGGTGGCCATTATCTCTTTGTGTGTTTGCGGGTGCGGGTGAGCAGGGCTGGGGAGGCGGTGATGTTCTTATGTTCGGGCCTAGAATATTTCCTTGGTATTGGATGCGAGGTTTGGAGCACGAAGGCGGTTCAGAGCAGGACCGAAGACAGCGGGGGTCCACGGACCTTTGTGGAGACTTCACTCCGTGGCAGCCCAGAGAGCTAAGGCGACCAGAGACCTCCAGTAGCAGCAAGCTCAGCAGTAATGCTAATAACTGCCGTGTTTCGGGTGCTTGTTTTAAGTACCATTCTAAGAGCTTCAGGAAATTAAGCTCATTGATCCTCACAGCGATCCTGTGAACAGGTGCTGCTATCTTCCTCGTTTTACAGAAGAGGAAACTAAGTCACAGAGGTTAAGTAACCTGTCCAAGATTCTGGAGGGTACTGGGCTTGGGCCACCAGTTGGCAAAGAGTTTTCCTGACTGAGAACAGCAAATGTGAAAACCTGATAAAAGAGAAATAAGCAAAGTTTGGTTTAAGTGTAGAATTAGAAGTAGAGAACAACATCCATGCTTATTATGAGCTGGGACTGTTCTAAGATGTTTACATAAAGCAAGTTGTTCAATTTTCACAAAAATGCAAGGTGAACATTATTATCCCCATTTGCTGAAGAGAACGTTGAGGCACAGAGCATTTAAATGAATTGCTCCAAGTCATATCAACTTGTGAGAACAGATTCTAGAATTTGAACCAGAAAATCTGGGTCCAGAACTCACTCTCCTAACCACGTTCAACTGAAAGGTAATCGGTAATCCCCCCCGCCCCAATTGGGGATTGAATTCAGTGGCACTCAACTACTGAACCACATCCCCAGCCCTATTTTGTATTTTATTTACAGACAGGGTCTCACCGAGTTGCTTAGCACCTCACTTTTGCTGAGGCTGGATTTGAACTCCAGATCCCCCTGCCTCAGTGTCCCGAGCCACTGGGATTACAGGCGTGTGCCACCAAGCCCAGCATCAGTAATCTTTTAATCCACTTCAGGAGTTTATCTTTTATCAAAAACACAAAAGGAAACCACTGAAGGGAGGGTCAGACCAGACCAGAGGCAAAGAGTGAATCTGATTTGTAGTGATCTAGACATATTGGGCTGATAATATTATAGTGTGGGATGGAGAGGAGAAGGTGGATTGGAGACAACTAGGCAAAAGAATTGAGATGATTTGGTGACTGGGTGTGGAGTGTAAGCAAAGATAAGAGCCAGGACAGTGACCCTGGTGCCTGCTGTTTGGGTACCTGAGTGAATACTGATCCCCTTCCCTGAGAGCACAGAAGAGCAGTAGTTGGCAGAGTCTGGTGGAGGTGAGGAAGGTGCTGAGCATACTTAGAGATGCGCCAAGTGTGAGCTTCCTCTGGGTGTCCAAGTGGAGATTCTGTTTAATAAACATCTGGCTTCCTGAAGCAGGCCAGAGGGAGGTCTGCATGAGGCATCTGTGAGTCATCCTGTGTAGTTAGTAATTAAAACTGTTGGCCAAGATCGTCTTTAGGAGAGGGTGTTGGGGAGGTTCAGACAAGCCCTGAGGTGCGCCTGCCTTTCAATCCTGGATGCAGAACTTTGAAAGAAGGCTTAAGTGTGGCTAAAGAGATAGAGGACAGGCCAGAGCGGCATCCTGGAGGCTGATAGAAGATGGACATGATTTGAGAAGGAAGGGTTAAACAGTGCAGAAGTCACAGAAATGACAAGGAAGAAACAAGTTGAAAATATGCATGGGATTCTGCCTCCATTAGGCTAGTGTAGAGTGTGCGTGGGGCTCCGAAGAAAACTTGACGAGCTCGCTGACAGCACAGAGGGAAAACAGGTGGCTCCCTGGAGTTGATGAGGGGCAGGGGGAGCAGGTAACAGTAGGGAGGGGCTCGCCTGGGTGGGTGAGGCCACCACTGGCTTTCTGATCTCATTGAGTTTCAGATGTTTCTTAGACGTCGAAGACATTGAAATGGTGTTTAGGGGGATATCAGACGAGCCTGAGGATTCAAGGATGAGAATTGCTAACAGGCAGGTGATAATCAGAACCATAGTCACAGATAAGAATACTAGAGAGATAATTAAAGAGGGATGAAAAGATGACAGAGGAGAGAACCTGGAATCATTCAGGCCAAACTTGGTGGTCTGGAGACTAAGCCCTGGATTTGGAGGGAAAGCAGAAGGCCATGACTCCAGTCAGTAAGGTGGTTTGGGTCCTGGCAACCCCCTTTTGGGGTGGTTGGGGGATCCTGGAGAGGTCTGTGTTCTCTAGGATAGACAGGGAGGAACCTGCTTGTCAAGACTCTCTGCATTTGTGGGCAGGAAGGCTGAGCCATCTCCTCTTCTCTCTGATCTCTGCTAGGGGTTGGCAGAAGAGCACACTAGTTGTACATTATTTCTGAGGTTAAGTCGGGTTCTGATGTTGTGCTTTATCCTCAGGTATGAAGAAATTGATTTGGAAACTGGAATTTTGGAGTCCAGGAGGGATCCGGTCCCTTTGGAGGATGTCTACCCCATTCATATGATCTTGGAGAATAAAGATGGCATCCAGGGTTCATGCCGGTACTTTAAGGAGAGGAAAAACATTACCAATAACATCAGAACCAAGTCTCTGCAGCCTCGTTGTACGATGGTGGAAGCCTTTGACAGGTAACTGATTGATACCTCTGCAGTTCCTGGGAATCTTGAGTTCTCTGAGGTCGCTTGGCTCTGGGCATCAGCCTCCAAGTCTCATGGAGTTGCCAGCCCCATACTCAGGGAGTCCTCACCCTTCTCTGCTCCATGGGATGATCGAGGTCGGGTCCTGTCTTCCCTTTCCTCTTGTCCACAGTCCTGGCATGGTTGGGGATGGCGGGCAGCCAGCATTTGGATGACACTTTTGTTCTTGCATCCCAGCTGGACCCTATGCTGCCCAGCTGGCCTTTTGTGACTTTCTAATCAATGTCCCATTTTCCCAGAGTAGGCAATCCAAATTGTCACTTTTCAAAAGTGCCCAACCCTCTTCCCCTCTCTTCCTACTTTCCAGGATGGGAAGGAGCTGCTGGTGTGGACCCTCCTCACTCTCCCCTTCCTGCTCCACTTGGGAACTTTTCCACACTTCCTCCCCTCTCCTCGTCTCAGGAGAGTAGTGGTGGTGGCCCTGTCTGAGGCTGTGGTCTGGACGCTCCTCTTCTTCCCTCCCCGTCCCCTGAGCACAGCTCCTGTGCCCCATGCTCTTTCCCCCTCTGTCTCTTCGCTCCTCCTTCTGGGTTTCTCCTCAGCACATTGACATGGCTCACCCTGCTCTTGGCTTGGTTCCTTTGTAACTGGCCATCCCTCAGTCCTGCAGCCTGGCTTCCTGGAGGAGACAGCTTCATTCACTGCTTCTACTTCTTTTTTTGGAACTGGGGATTGAACCCAGGGGCACTTAAACACTGAGCCACATCCCCAGCCCTTTTTTGTATTTTATTTAGAGACAGGGTCTCACAGAGTTGCTTAGGGCCTCACTTAAATCACTGAGGCTGGTTTTGAACTCGGATCCTCCTGCCTCAGCCTCCTGAGCCACTGGGATTACAGGCATGGGCCACGGAGACCAGCTGCTTCTACCTCTTCACCTCTACCTTGTCCTCTGCCCACTGCAGACCTGTTCCTGCCTTTGTCCCTTCACCACAGTCGTGTCCCCTAGCAGTTAGCAAGCCCTTGATGTGAGAACAGGATCCTGAAACACTGGAGGCTCCTGAGCTTTGCCCCGTGGTGTCCTGCCTTATTGCGTCTTCCCACTTTCTTTGGCTTCTCACCAGCCTCTCTGTGAACTTGCGGCCTCCTTCCCCTCTGCAAATGTCCACTGCTCCAGGCTCCGTCTCCTCCCAGGCCTCCCAAGTGCCCTGTGTGTCCATAACCAGTGCCTCCTACTCCAAGTGGCCATCAGCCTTGTGCACCCCAAACCTGCTTCTCTTCCTTTTATCTTTATTCTGGTTGGAGGTGTTCCCCTGGACCAGAAAGGGACCCTCCGAGACACTTTCTCTCCTGATGCCTGCATTCAGTTGCCACCACGTCCTCCTGACTTGACCTCCTATAGTTTTTTCAAACTCCCTTTGGCCTTGAACTAATACAGTGGTCTCCCCTCTCCCTGTGGCCACCTCTCTTCTTTTCCTAAGATGGAGATGTGATGGCCGCTTCTCTCATCGCTGCAGGCAGAGGTTGCAGCTGGCCACATCTGCCCGCAGGCAAGCCTTGTTTGGCCTGTGTGGCATTGTGTTTGTTTTCAATTTTATTTGATAGTTCATATTTAAAAACATGCATTTCCAGCTTTTCTTAAAATCACAAGAAGCTTTTCTTTGTATGGCACCGTAGGCCAGAGTTCTCTTCAGATGAGCCAGTGCTGCCAGCTCCGCGTGTCTGAGGTTTGGTTCGTGTCTTCGGCCTGTCCACCTGGCCTGACCCTGCCCGCGCTGTTCTCTGACCTCAGCTCCCTCAGCTTCCTCTTCCATCACTGCTTCAGCCCGACTGTGTCGCACTCCTTCCTGTCTCAGAGCAGCGGCTCATGCGGTTCCTTCATCGTAGACCGTTCTGCTGTCAGAGCTCCACGTTAGCACCTCCCCCTCGTCCTTCCAGCTGCAGCTGACTCCACAGAAGTGTCGTTGGTCACCCAGGCACCGTCAGATTACTCTGTTACGGTCTGGTGAGGAAAGAGAGCATAAATAAGCACATAAAGCCATTTTCATACTAGAAATATGATACCTGTGTGGTGACTAGTCCGCAAATTGGAACTAGCCAGAGTCATCGCATGGCACCCAGAGGGCTGAAGGGGTTATTATGGCACTCTTTCCTCACCAGACTGCACCCTCCTCGAGGGCAGGGCTCTGTCCGTCTTGATCACCTCGGTGTCTCTCGAGTCTAGAATATGCCTGGCTCAGTCAGCTCCTCGTTGGTTCCTTGTTGGCTTCGAGGCTAAAACCCCTGATTAATGTCAGGGAATCCAAACTCCTCAGCAGGGCCATTCAGAATGCAGACAGCTGCTGACCTCTGGAGCTGTCCTTCCTTTTGCCTGTAGCTCACTGCTACACACCCAGCTCTGCCACCGCCCTGGCCACTGGAGTATGTGTGTGCCTTTTGGCAGGCTCAGCAACCAGGGCTGCTCTCTGTGGAAGACCTTACCGCCTCCTGGCGGGACTTCCTTTTCTTCCCAGCAGACTGGCCTCCTTGAAGGGAGATGGTGTCTTTATTTTTCTTGGTGTTCTGGCTCTTTGCACAGGGCTTCATGAGTGTCTGGTAACCTGAACACAACCACAGTCAGCAGACTAGCAGGTGCCGTTGAACCTGCTGACTGGCAGTAATTAACAGAGGCATCGGAATCCTGCTCGCACAGGGCAGTGGCCTAGCTGAGTGATGAAGTCTAGTAAGCAGCGAACCAGTTCTTCATTCCCACTCAGCCTTTTGTGAGTCAGCGAGCCTGTTTTGAGAGATGAGCCTCCATCCTATTTGTGATACTCGGACACTTAAAGCGGATTCTCTTCACAACCTAGCATTCCTTTGTTTATTTATTGAGATAGACTCTCACTAAGGTACCCAGGATAGCCTCAGACCTATGACCCTCCTGCCTCCGCCTCCTGAGTGTGGTACCACAGGCATGTGTCACCGTGCCTGACTTCACAACCTGACTTCTGTTTTGAAGACAGGCAATATGATTTCTGTGCCTTGTGCAGAAAACTAATTATTGATCATAACAATGCAAAGGAAGCGGTGGTCAACACACAGGCAGTCTCTGTTCTCTTCCTGCCCACTTGGAAGTAGAAGTAATGTCACCTAAGGCGGGCACAGTGGCATGCCTGTGATCCCAGTGACTCCCGAGGCCAAGGCAGGAGGATCGCAGGTTCAGAACCAGCTGTGGCAACTGAGCGGCACTGAGCACCTAGAGATACCCTGTCTCAAAATAAAAAATTAGCTGGGGATGTGGCTCAGTGGTTAAGCACCCGAGTTCAATCCCAGTACCAAAAAAAAAAATTATGTGGCGTGAGGAAGCCGGGAAGCCGGCAGGCTGAGCTGAGTGGTGCACCTGGAGGCAGACCTCGTGACCAGGTGTCTGGAAGCAGCAGGGCTGGGAGGGGTGCAGGTGACTTCAGGGAGAAGGGTAGAGCATGCTCTCT
This sequence comes from Sciurus vulgaris, assembly GCF_902686455.1. Classification (NCBI taxonomy): domain Eukaryota; kingdom Metazoa; phylum Chordata; class Mammalia; order Rodentia; family Sciuridae; genus Sciurus; species Sciurus vulgaris. The sequence goes on along the minus strand of NC_136479.1, from coordinate 20,638,678 downwards.
TCTGTGTAGGCCCTTGGTGACTCCCTCACCCAGGAAAGGGACATCCTCCAGGTGCGTAACTCGAAGCCCAGCAGTGAGTGAGGGACAGGTTCTCTGCGCAGGGCCAGGGTTGGGACCCAAGAGCGAACAGAGTGGGTGGGTCTGCATGAGACATGGTTGAGTGTGGCAGACGAGGCAGCAGGGGAGTCGGCTGTCAGCAGTGCACAGTGAGCACGGCAGGCCCCGGTAAGGACAGAGCTCACGTGCAGCGGCGTCAGGTGCCTTTCTGGGATGTGTTCTTGGTTTCTTTGGCACGTTATTTTTCACAGATCAAATCAGGGAAAATTGACGGTGTGTTCAAGGTCTGGTCTTCGACAGTGAAGTCACTGTTAGACTTCAGGTCCACTAAAGTTGATCAGTCCACTTCACTAGGTCATTCATTTAACAAGTAGACACTGAGCGTCTACTATGCACAACTTGTTCTAGGCACCAGGGATGCCTGGTGATTGTTCACAGTGTGTCACTCCTGTGGCAGGAGACAAGAATGTTGGCCAAAAAAAACAGCAATATGGCTCTTTCCAAGAGCACCAAGTGCCAAATCAGAATGTGACTATGTCTTTTATTTTATTTTTAAATATATCTTTAGTTGTAGATGGACACAGTGTCTTTATTTACAGGGATGGTGGGGCGGGACCAGAACTCCAGTTAGCATTTCCTGGAAGGCCTGAGAAGTTGCCAGCTGAGCTATGGCCTGAATGATAAGGAATCGTTTATCTCCAGATCCAAGAGGAAAGCAGTGGGCAGAGTGGCCAGCCAGGGCAGCAGCCCTGAGGTTTTGTTTTAGGAAGAAGCCATGTGGTGAGGGGCAGTCTTGCAAGATGCAACAAGAGGGACAGCGAGAATTGGCCCTGGAGGGTCTCCCAGGCCACCAGGGGGCGTGTTGACTTGTTCCAGGTGCCCTGGCGAGCCCCAGCACACTGCGCAGTCCTGATTCTCTAAAACGTTGCTTAAGTAAACTTGGAAGTATTGCACACTTCTCAGAAGAAGCAGGTGACAGTTCTGAAAAGTTCTACTTTCCAGATTTCTTACAGTCAGACTTACTTCTGCCTGTGGTCTTGCCGACTTGCAGGTGGGGCAAGAAGCTGATCATCGTTGCCTCCCAGGCCATGCGCTACAGGGCCTTGATCGGTGCAGAGGGTGACCCTGACCTGAAGCTCCCTGACTTCTCCTACTGCATCCTGGAGCGATTAGGCCGGTCCCGATGGCAAGGGGAGCTGCAGCGAGACCTTCACAGCACCGCGTTCAAGTACGGGCGGGTCTGCTTCCCTGCTTTAAATTATGGGACAAGGAGTGGGATTTTGTCCCAAGGCCATTGTCACACAGTGACCGTTCTCTTAGGTTGGTTCCATGGGAGGTGTGTGTCCAGGTGAGAGGCCCTGTACATTATCAGGGTGAAGCTACCAACAAAGCAAAATGACAGGCCCACACTCTTGTTCTCTTGCAGGGTTGATGCTGGGAAGCTTCATTATCATAGGAAGATTTTGAATAAAAATGGGCTCATTACGATGCAGTCCCATGTGATCCGATTACCCACGGGAGCCCAGCAACACTCAATCCTCCTCCTCCTGAACCGGTTTCATGTGGACAGGTACAGTATAGAAACAAAACATTTGGTGACTCATATTGCAGCCATGTGTATTATGCTTCTAAAACCCTTAAAGACCAAATCAGAATGTGACTATGTCTTTTATTTTATTCTTCAATATATTTTCACTTGTAGATGGACACAATATCTTTATTTATTTGTTTTTATGTGGTGTTGAGGATCGAACCCAGTGCCTCACATGTATTTATTTATTTATTTATTTACTTTTAGTACTTGGGTTTGAATCCAGGGCCATGACTATATTTTGTTATCTATTTCTGATGAAAGTATGTCCTGATCATTTAGAAAATCTGAAATTTAGACAGAAAAAAAAAAAATACCTAAAACCCCCCAGCCCATTTTGTTGAAACAGTGGGGCGGGGGGGCATGTAAAAACAAAAGTAATAATTCAACTTTGGTTTGTCATGGCAATAAAGGTGAATCACGTTGATTTCAGACCAGGTGTTTTTGAAGCCTGGGGCCACAGTGAGGCATCATATGATAGTGCAAACTAGATGGATGGGGGTTCTGCTGAATGATTATAATAGGCAATGTTGCTATTCTAGCTGGGTATCATAGTTCAGATGGTACATCAGGCTGGTAAAATATGTGCATTCCCTTCTGAGCACCCCAGGGTCTCCGGAAGTGAGTAGGTTGTCCCTGACTCTAATCCTTGCAGTTGGGGTGACTGATTACCTTACATGAGAATGGGGAAAAGAAGTATTCTACCCTGCAGAGGTTTCATAGTGCACCCCACAACCCCATGCTGTCCTTTGGGGGAGGAACAGAAGCCAGAGCGGGGAAGAGCTAAGCTGGTGCAGGGCCTAAGAACAACCTGGGGTGAGTCAGCTCTGGGCCACTAGCACTCCATGGTGGAGACAGACATGCAGAGGGATACTTGGGAGGTGGGTAGGCAGACCCTGCCCTGGACCGTGGGGAATTAATTTCTGGTCTCTCCTGGCTGGTTGACAGAGTCTTTGCAAGGTGCATCCTCCAAAAGGGAAGGGACACTCAGGATTAGGCATGAGTTTTAATGGGTACAGTAATCTGCTGCATAACCCATGGCTTGGCCCAAAGAGCGTACCAATACCCGAGTGTAGACAGTTGACTGTGGATTCCAGGTGTGGAAACCCTGTCTGTACCTGTCAGTTGTCTTGTAATCCAGATTGGCCTTCATACCTATGTACTCAAAACGTGGTGAATGCCTCACCCGTCTTCTGACCTGTGCTTGGGAAATGCTGCATTGGAGAGAATTGTGCTTTGTGAATTCAGACTTTTTTTAGTCACACTATCCAGTAGTTAAATAACTACCACCAAACTCCTAACTGGTGTATACCCTGTCATCTATCAAGAACATAGACTGGCAGCCATGGAGGAGAATGCTGGGTTGGGTCAAGATCTGTGTCTTGCTCTTAGCCCCTTCACTGGGCAAAGTCCCTGGTACTCTGACCTGTTTTCTCTTTTATTTATTTATTTTTTTAAATTAAAAACATTTTTTTTTAATTTTTACAGACTGCATTTTGATTCATTGTACACCAATGGGGTACAACTTTTCATTTCTATGGCTGTACACAGTGTAGATTCATACCATTCATGTAATCATATATATATACATACAGTAATATAGTTTCATTCTACTGTCTTTCCATCCCCCCCCACCCCATTTTCCTCTATACCATCCAAAGTTCTTTTATTCTCTCCTCTGCCCCCACCACCACCCCTCATTATATATTGTCATCCACTTATCAGAGAAAACATTCAGCCTTTGGTTTTTTGGGCTTGGCCTATTTCGCTTAGCGTGATATTTTCCAGCTGCATCCATTTACCAGCAAATACCATAATTATATTCTTCTTTATGACTGAGTAATATTCCATTGTGTATATATACCACAGTTTCTTTATCCATTCATCAGTTGAAGGACATCTCAGTTGGTTCCACAATCTAGCTATTTTGAATTGAGCTGCTATGAACATTGATGTGGCTGCATCACTGTAGTATGCTGACTTTACGTCCTTTGGGTATAATCTGAGGAGTGGGATAGCTGGGTCAAGTGGTGGGTCCATTCCAAATTTTCTGAGGAATCTCCATACTGCTTTCCAGAGTGGCTGCACCAATTTGCATTCCCACCAGCAATGTATGAGTGTGCCTTTTTCCCCACATTCACGCTAACACTTATTATTGCTTGTGTTCCTGATAGTAGCCATTCTAATTGGAGTTAGATGAAATCTTAGGGTGGTTTTAATTTGCATTTCTCTAAATACTAGGGATGATGAGCACTTTTTCATATATTTGTTGATCACCTGTTTATCTTCTTCTGTGAAATGTCTGCCCATTTCCTTAGCCCATTTATTGATTGGGTTCTTTGTATTTTTAGTGTAAAGTTTTTTAAGTTCTTTATAAACTTTGGAGATTAATGCTCTGTCTGAAGGTTATGTGGAAAAGATTTTCTCCTACTCTGTCAACTCTCTTTTCACATTATTGATGGTTTCCTTTGCTGAGAAAAAGCTTTTCAGTTTGAATCTATCCCATTTATTGATTCTTGCTTTTGTTTCTTGCACTATGGGGGTCTCATTAAGGAAGTCTATTCCTAAGCCAACGTGATGGAGATTTGGGCCTACTTTTTCTTCTATTTGGTGAAGAGTCTCAGGTTTAATTCCTAGATCTTTGATCCATTTTGAGTTGAGTTTCTTAGATGGTGAGCGATAGTGGTTTAATTTCATTTTACTGCTTATGGATTTCCAGTTTTGCCAGCACCATTTGTTGAAGAGGCTCTCTTTTCTCCATTGTAAGTTTTTGGCACTTTAGTCTAGTATGAGATAACTGTACTTATGTGGGTATGTCTCCAGGTCTTCTATCCTGTCCCCTTGGTCTACCTATTTTGGGGCCAATACCATGCCATTTTTGTTACTATTGCTCTATAGTAGAGTTTAAGGTCTGGTATTGTGATACCTCCTGTATCACTCTTCCTGCCCAGGATTGCTTTGTTCTTCCAGATGAATTTCATGATTGCTTTCTCTACTTCTATGAGAAATATCATTGGGATTTTAATTGGAATTGCATTAAATCTATATAGCACCTTTGGAAGTATGTCCATTTTGATTATATTAATTCTGCCTATCTAAGAACATGGAAAATCTTTCCATCTTCCAAGGTCTTCTTCAATTTCTTTAATGTTTTGTAGTTGTGATTGTAGAGATCTTTCACCTCTTTGGTTAGATTGATTCCCAAGTTTTTTCTTTGTTTGTTTGTTTGTTTGTTTTTGAGGCGATTGCGAACGGAGTTTTTTTTTTTCATTTCCCTATCAGGTGTTTCATTGCTTATGAATAAAAATGCTTTAGATTTATGCATGCTGATTTCATATCCTGCTATTTTGCTGAATTCATTTATGAGGCCTAAAAGTTTTCTGGAGGAGTTTTGGATCTTCTAAATATAGAATCATGTCATCAGCAAATAGTGACAGCTTGAGTTCTTCTTTTCCTATTTGTATCCCTTTAATACTTTGGTCTGTCTAATTGCTCTGGCTAGTATTTCAAGGATGATGTTGAATAAAAGTGGTGAAAGAGGGCATCCCTGTCTTGTTCCAGTTTTTAAAGGTAATAGTTTCAGTTTTTCTCCATTAAAAATGATGTTGGCCGTGGGCTTAGCATAAATAGCCTTTACAATGTTCAGATATGTTCTTACTATCCCTATTTCTTCTAGTGTTTTCAGCATGAAGGGGTGTTATATTTTGTCAGACACTTTGCGTCAATTGAAATAACCATATGATTCTTAACCTTAAATCTATTGATGTGATGAATTACATTTATTGATTTCTGAATGTTGAACCAACCTTGCATTCCTGGGATGAACCCCCACTTGATCATGGTGCACTATCTTCTTAATATGTTTTTGTATGTGATTTGCCAGAATTTTGTTAAGGATTTTGTGTCTATATTCATCAGAGATACAAATCTAAAATTTTCTTTCCTTGATGTGTCTATGTCTGGCTTGCGTATGAGGATGATACTAGCTTCATAGAATGAGTTTGGAAAGGTTCCCTCCTTTTCTGTTTCCTGGAATACTTTGAGAAGTATTGGAATGAGTTCTTCTTTGAAGGTCCTGCTAGAACTCGGCTGAGAATCCATCTGGTCCTGGTTTTTCTTGGTTGGCAGACTTTGGATGGCTTCTTCTATTTCATTGCTTGAAATTGATCTGTTTAAATTGTGTATCCTCCTGATTAAGTTTAGGAGGATCATATGTCTCTAGAAATTTGTTGATGTCTTTGATATTTTCTATTTTGTTGAAGTATAGATTTTCAAAGTAGCAATGGTACCTGTTGTGATATTTCCTTTTTCATCACAAATTTTAGTAATTTGAGTTTTCTCTCTCCTTCTCTTTGTTAGTGCGGCCAAGGATTTATGTATTTTGTTTACTCTTTCAAAGAACCAACTTTTTGTTTTGTCAATTTTTTGAATTGTTTCTTTTGTTTCAATTTCATTGATTTCAGCTCTGATTTTAATTATTTCCTATCTTCTACTTCTTTTGGTGTTGTTCTGTTCTTTTTCTAGGGCTTTGAAATGTAATGTTAGGTCATTTAATTGTTGACTTTTTATTCTTTTCTTGAATACGCTCCATGCAATGAATCTTCCTCTTAGTACTGCTTTCGTAGTGTCCCAGAGAATTTGATGTTGTATCATCATTCTTATTTACCTCTAAAAATTTTTTTATTTCCTCCCTGATGTTTTCTGTCATCCATGCTTCATTCAATAGCATATTATTTAGTCTCCAGGTGTTGGAGTAGTTTCTGTTTTTTATTTTGTCATTGATTTTTAATTTTATTCCATTTGATAGAACACAAGGTAGTATCTCTGTTTTTTTGCATTTCCTAAGGGCTGCTTTATGGCATAACATATGGTCTATTTTCGAGAAGAATCCCTGTGCTGCTTAGTAGAAGAAAGTGTATTTGCTCGTTGATGGATGGAATATTCTATATGTGTCCGTTACATCTAGGTTATTGATTGTGTTATTGAGTTCTGTGGTTTCTTTGTTTAGTTTTAGTTTGGAAGATCTGTCTAGTGGTGACAGCGGTGTGTTAAAGTCACCCAGAATTATTGTGTTGTGGTCTATTTCATTCCTGAAATTGAGAAGGATTTGTTTGATGTACATGGATGCACCGTTGTTTGGGGCATAAATATTTACAATTGTTATGTCTTCCTGATTTAAGGTTCCCTTAAGCAGTATGAATTGTCCTTCTTTATCCCTTGTGACTAACTTTGTCTTGAAGTTCACTTTGATGTAAGGATGAAAACCCCTGCTTTCTTACTGAGTTTTTGTGTGTGGTATATTTTTTCCCATCCTTTCACCTTTAGTCTGTGAATGTCTTTTTCTGTGAGGTGAGTTTCCTGAAGGCAACATATTATTGGATCTTTCTTTTTAATCCAATCTGCCAGTCTATGTCTTTTGATTGATGAGTTTAGACCATTAACATTCAGGTTTATTATTGAGATATTATTTGTATTCCCAGTCATTTGGGCTTATTTTTGGTTTTTACCTTGACTTGGTTTCTCCTTTGATTGACTTTTCATGGAAGGATTTTATTTCATCTTCAAATCTGAAGGTTAGTTTTGCTGGGTATAGGATTCTTGGTTGGCAACCATGTTCTTTCAGGGCTTGAAATATGTTGTTTCAGGCCCTTCTAGCTTTTAGGGTGTGGGCTGAGAAATCTGCTGATATTCGTATTGGTCTCCCCCTATATGTAATATGATGCTTTTCTCTCGCAGCCTTCAAAATCCCATCTTTATTTTGTATGTTAGGCATTTTCATTATAATGTGCCTTGGTGTGGATCTGTTGTGATTTTGTACACTTGGTGTTCTGTAAGCCTCTTGTAATTGATTTTCCATTTCATTCTTCAGGTTTGGGAAATTTTATGATATTATTTTATTGAATAGGTTGTTCATTCCTTTGGTTTGTATCTCTGTGCCTTCCCCAATTCCTATAATTCTTAAATTTGGTCTTTTCATGATGTCCCATAGTTCTTGGAGGTTTCGTTCATGATTTCTTACCATCTTCTCTGTTTGGTCAACTTTATTTTCAAGATTAAATATCTTGTCTTCATTGTCTGAAGTTCTGTCTTCCAAGTGACCTAGTCTTTTGGTGATGCTTTCTATTTGGTTTATTGTTTCCTTCATTTCAAGGATTTCCATTTTTGTTTTTTTGGTTTTGTTTTTTTTTTAGACTCTATCTCTTTGTTGAAATGATCTTTTGCTTCCTGCAGGTGCTCTTTCAACTGCTTATTGGTGTGATCTTTCATTGCCTACCTTTGCTCTTTATCCTTTGCTTCATGAATCATTTTAATTATGTATATTCTGAACTCCTTTTCTGACATTTCTTCTACCACACTGCCACTGGATTCTATTAATATAGAATCTAGGTTTGTTTGGATCATATTCTTCCCTTGTGTTTTCATGTTGTTCACGTTATCTTCCCCTCTAGCAGTATTGCAGTTTCCCCCTATAGGTTTCTTTAAGGAGGAGATAAATATTAGCAGTGCCCAGTACAGACAATATGCAGCCCTAAACCAAATAGCCCCTCTGAAGACATTAACAGTATTGTCATAATAAATGGAGTTCAATTATTATCTACTGTATAACAGATAGATTTGCAATAAAGTCTGCAGTTTCTAATGGAGGACAAAGAGGATGCAGAGAGGTGTAGGATGTAGCTGTTGGTGGAATAGGAAAAGAGTATATAGAAGTTCTAGATCGTAGAGTGGAAGTGTAATCAAAAGAAATTGGTTGTTAGCATGAGAAAAGGGAGAAAGAGACCTGAGGGAACAGGTAAACAATAGGAAAATTGAGCGAGAAAAGTAAAGAAATAAAAATTTAAAATTTTTCAAAAAGGAGGGGGAAGAAAAAAAGAAAAAAAATCTGCACTATAACAGTTATAGTATTCAAACCTCCTAGTCTTCAGTAGCCTGATGCATGAGAGGTACCTGACAATGAGCTTCAAGCCTCCAGCAGGCGTCTCAGGATGGGATTTGCCCCACCTAAAGATCGGAGCTACAGCTTCCAGGATTATCTAGGATGGCCACTCTGGCTTCAAAATGTGTTGGCAAATGGGGAGCTGCAGGTTGGGGTGTGGGCGTGGTTGGCTGGGAGTCTTGGAGGCAGGTTGCAGTTGGCCAGGCAGAGGTCCTGCAGCAGGCTGTGGTTAGTCGGGCTGAGGGCTGAGGGGTCCTGAAGCTGGGGCTCTGTCAGTCTGGCTAGGTCCTGCTGGTCCTGGCTGTTGTCTCAAAATGGCAGCAGCCACGAGTAACCAAACCTGCAGGTTCTGTGACAGTGGACTTTCAGGCAGCAGGCAGTTGGCGCCGCACTGGTGGTCTGCGGTTGGTCTCTGGCTACTGGTGGATGATTGGCAGGTAGACCTCGGACAGTGGGGTGGTGGGTAGGTGAAAGGCAGGCGATAGGTAGGCAGGAGACAGGCAAATGGCAGATGCTAGGCACCAGGCAGTGAGCAATCTGCACTCAAAAAGTAGTTGATATGCTGGCAGACTGCAGGCAATCACAGTGGAAAAGTAGGGTAAACAGCAGGAGATCAATAGGCAGCAAAGGCTGCCTCACTGAGAAACAGATATCCTCTGCTTGAAACCCGAGTCACGGAGCGACAAGGCACGCACCTGCCTCTAGTCCGCCGTCTTGGATCCCCAGTGTCCCAGCTTCCTCCTGTGGAATGGCAGCCCCAGCGCTCCGTGTGTGTGTCTGTCCTTGGTGGATGTTGTCATTCACCCAGAGCCAGTGCAGACGGAGAAGCGGTGCAGCCTCTGGATCCCACACCGCCGTCCCTTCCCTTGAGACGCTGAGTCACGCCCAGCTGTCCTTGTCCAGCTGAATGGGCAGAAAGGCTCTCCCAGCCTCTGCTCTCTTTAGGAACTTCTTTGACGGCTGTTTGTTTGAAAAAGCTTTCATCGTGACACGGATTCCAAAGCAGGCGTGAGGTGGCAGGTGGACCAGTCTCATCGGTGGAGTCTGAGGTAGAAAGCAGGGCTTAGCCGCACGATGCAGGGAGGGAGCCGGGTCTAGAGGAAGGTCTAGGTTGTGTCAAGGGTCTGGATTTTAGAAAAGCACAATGACTTCTTTACAACATAATCCCCACTCTTCTTCACCAAGTGATTTATAAGGGAAACACGAGTTGCTTCCTAAACATTCAAGTATTATAAAAATGTGAGACATTTTAGAGAATTATTTCATTGGCCTTTTAGTCCTGGAGTCTGGTCTGTGCCCTCTCGCTAGCAGGATGACCTTAGACAGGAGACTGAACAGTTCCCAGGCAGTCTCTCTAGACATAAAACGAGGATGATCATTGGGATCTAAAACGAGGTTCTGGCCAGGCATGGTGGCACAGCCTGTAATCCCCACAACTCAGGAGGCCAAGACTGGAGAATCATAAGTTTGAGGCCAGCCCCAGCAACTCAGCAAGGCCCTGAGCAACTTAGTGAGACCCTGTCTCAAAATAAAAAATAAAAAAGGTCTGGGGATGTGCTCAGTGGCTAAGTGCCCTGGCTTCAATCCCTGGTACCAAAAAAAAAAAAAACAAAGGTTCTGTAGTGTGCTGTGTTGTGCTTTGAGTCTTGCTTTGTCATTTTAAAAACAGGTGAAGAGGCCTGAACAAGTGACCTGGTTGGTGTTTCTTACAGGAGGAGCAAATACGACATCCTCATGGAGAAGCTGTCAATGATGCTGAGCACGCGGAGCAAGCAGATAGAGACGCTGGGCAAGCTGCGGGAGGAGCTGGTGAGCTGCCGGGGGCGGGGCGGGGGTGGACCCAGGGCACGCGGTGCCGGGTCTTGGTCGGGGCGTGTTAATGGAGCCTGCCCAGAGCCCGTGGTGGGCTTGATACAAGTGGGCTTGTCCTTTACTCTGCACAAGAAGAAAGCGCTGAGTCCTTCCTTAGCCCCTGTCCCGGGTGGTCTCCACCTGCTGTCGCGGCTCACGTGGGTCGGGAGGCTTCCTCCCATAACGACGATTGCCATTTCATCCCCGTGGCTTTACAATGAGAGGACAGAGTGACTGTGCCGTGATGGAAGTGAGTGACATGGGGAGAAGCCCTGGCTGGCCTGCTTCGTCCTGGGCCCACTAGTGGAAGCAGCGTGGTGAAGGGTGGTGTGGGGACCCTGTGGCCACCTGAGAGGGACAGAGTTAGGGGAAGTTAGCAAAGAGCCCACGTCAGAAGTGGAGAAAGGTGAGATTGCGCTGCAGGCTGAACTGCAGGGCTTCAGTTTTTTTTTTTTTTTGCGGTGCTGGAACTGAACTCAGGTCCTGTGCATGCGAGGCAGGCACCGTACCAGTGAACTAGATCCAACTCCAGGGCTTAACATTTGAAGTCACATTTTGGGCACTAGTAGTGTCCAAAGGAACATGGTCTGCAGTCTGATCATGGACACCAGGATGTCCTTCCTGCCTGTGACCCTGTGCTGTGTCCTCGAAGCTAGTCCCTAGTGTCACCGTTTGCAGGAAGAGTGTCTCCCTGCTATCACATCCATCGCGTGCCGGGGGCTCTTTGAAGCAGGCCTTATGAACCAAAGACTGGTGAGTCCGACTTGGCCTGTTAAAAATAAAACTGACCTGGCTCTCTTCTCTTTTTCTGTTTACCTTGAGATTTTCCATAGGAATCTAGGTTTCCAGCTTTCCCTGGAAAGCCAGAAGCCCTGGCAAGCCTAGGCCTGTGGTTGCTCCTGTCAACAGCTAGCTGACAACGGCCGCCTTGGCCAGTCCCCCAAAGTCCCCCACATCCTGTCACCTTTTGGACACAGAGGCACAGTCAGTGCCATTTGTCATCCATGCACCCTAAGCTCGAGCGGTTCTCTGTACTGAGTCTCCATCAAAAGTGGGAAATAGGGCTGGGGGTGTGGCTCAGTGGTAGAGCGCTCACCGAGCATGTGCGAGGACCTAGGTTTGACCCTCAGCACTGCAAAAAAGAAAAAAGTAGAAAATAAAAGGTGTATTGTGAAGGCCTCCCTCAGAGACTGTAGTGGAAACACAGAAAATTCCTCCATGTTTAAAAAGCAGACCTCTGACGCCTTGGTTACTGCGTTCCTCGTCTGCCCTTGCAGACTTTGGGGGTTGAGGTCCTCTGTTCTACCCAGTCCCTTGGGGGCTGGTTGGTGTCAGGGCGGCACTGTGCCTTTGTATGCAAGGAGACTTCACTGCTAGGGACGTGCTTTTGTTTATTGATTGGACACATGGCTCGGAGAGTATCTGCTTTGAGGAGTAGCTGGGTGCCGCTCGGGGGCACAGTGAACGGGGCTGGCAGACCCACGTGTGCAGAGCTGTCTAACTGGAAGGCCTGGCACGTGAATGTGTGGTGGCGGCACAGGTCACTTAGAGAGCCAGGGGCTCTTCAGAGTACAAGGCACAGTCGAGTGGCTTTCCCCACAGACAGAGGGAGCAGCACGTAGGACAGAGGAGACTCAGTCGAGCAGAGGCGTGGAGTTGTGGGGTCGCGGGGCGTTTTCAGAGGTCCTCAGTGATGGGGGTGCTGGAGATGTGGCTGCGGAGGAGAGCAGGGGCCAGGCCGGAGGGGCTCGGGTGGTGCGGGCGGGGAGGAGAGCAGGGGCATGCAGGAAGAGAAGAGGAAGCACAAGGAAGGGGAGCTGCGGAGGGACGAGGTCAGAAGTGACTGGGAGGGTGGGCGTGGTTACCTGGCCAGCCGGTAAGGGGACCCTGAGGGTGTCAGGAAGTGGACTAACAGGACTCAGAACAGACTGAGCCAGGACACGCAGGGGAGTGAAGGCGGAGGACCTTAAGATGAGCGTGCGTTTTGGCCTTGGCGGTGACCTCCCTGAAGCTCCAGGAGCACAGGAGCCGAGTGTTCCTCTGCTCACACGCGACCCCACCGCACAGACGGTAGCAAGTGAAGCTGAGCACAGTGCGAGTGCGGAAGGCGGAACCAGTGTGGCGGGGAGCAGGACATGACAACTCTGCTCCGAAGGCGTGTCGAGCCTGACGGTCTCAGGATGCGCCCCTGGTGAGCCGAATGGTGAGCCTTATTGCAGGCCTGCCGTCGTGGATGGGGGCTGTCCTGCGGGCTGCAGAGACTCCTGCTCTTGGCCTTTTGCTGTCAGATTGATGCCCTTGGTGGCACCCCGGGAGGCAGGCTCCATCTCCTCCCTCACTCAGGTCGGTCCGGGGCTCGTACCATATGTCGAGGGCCTCGGTTGATGGACGAGCTTCTGCAGGGCCTTCCCCCGATGCTGGGGGCACAACTAGATTAACGATAGATGCCATTACAAGCCAGTGTGTTCGAATGAGCCATCTGGGTTCGTGGGTAGTTTTGGTTAGCCATCTGTTCTGCTGCCCAGTGGCGTGAGTGCTGGCCGGTTGAGAGCTGATGGCACGTGTGTGGCCCAGGGTCTTTTGCTCCATCTCCCGCGAGGATAAGAGGAGCCCCGGAGACCCAGCGTGCGGCACGCAGTCCCGAGTGCCTGCCAGTGTCCAGTCTGTGACCGGAGCTGTGGGAACCTTGGCTTGCTCTTCCCAGGTCGCAAAATTAACAGCACCCCAGTCAGGAGAGGGATGTAACGAGCCAGAATGCCAGGCTGGCCAAGCGATAGCAGGAGAGGTTTGGGGAATCCACTTTCCTCCTAAGAACCAGTAGAGAAAAGCCTCACAGAAATGGTGGTATGTAGCCACTGACCTCCCATCTCAGCGTCCAAGGGCGGGGCAGGGAGCACAGGGCCACGGCACACTGGGGTCCCCCTGCCCTGCTGCAGGGGGCACCTAGCTTGGCTGCCACATCTTAGGTTTTCAAGAGAAGCCAGAATCTGGTTTTGGTTTCTTTCTTTTTCCTTGGTGCACTAATCGTACGTCGCAGTGGGGTTCACTGGCCACATTTGCTCATGCCCATGACTCAGGTCCATCCGTCTCATCCCTGGTGCCTTTTCTTCTCTCCCCATCCCTTCCCGGTCCACTTGCTCTGCTTTGCTGATCTTCCTGATGTGATTATTGTCAGCATCCTGCATTTTATATACGTCCCAGGCTTGGTATTCTGTTTCCCAGGACCCCCCCAACTCCCTCTGTTAGACATACCAAGGTGTGCAAGAACAAACACATGCTCGGAAGTGGCAGAATTGTACTTCTGCAGAAAGGCATGTTCCCAGAGGCCCCACCAGCGGGCAACTGGGTGGACTGCTCCATCCCTGCGCAGCGCTGTTGCTTGCTCTGACGGGTTTGGGGTCACCGTCTATGTGGTCAGCTAGCGTAAGCTTGGGGAGGCCGTGGGAAAGGGCTGCAGCTGTGACGGGGTGTCTGCGTGCTGACCACACACCTCATCGCACATTGCAAGACCTAAGTTACGGTAACCATGTTTGGGTGCCATGTTTCAGGGTTCACTCTGATAGAAAGGGAAACATTCGTCTTACCCGTCCCCCTCCCTCTTGGTAACCTTCCTCTACACTGTTCATCTTTCTTATGTTTGCATAAGAACCCCTTCTTTTTTTCTCTTTCTCTAGCTTCTGCTTATGAAAGCAAACATTTGACTCTTGACTTTCTGAATTTGGCTTATTTCACTTGCGTGGTATTCTCCAGTTCCACCATTTGCCAGCAAATGACATGATTTCATTCTCCTTTACTGCTGAGTGTTCATATGTGTACATACCACATTTTCTTTATCCATTTATCTGTTACCAGGCACCTCCTCGGTCAGTTCTATTCTTGGCTGTTATTCATGTATCACTGTAGTATGTTGACTTAAAATCTTTGGGATAAATACTAAGGAGTATGTTAGCTAGGTCATATGGTGGTTCCATGCCTAGTCTTTTGCGGAATCTCCATACTGCTTTCCAGAGTGTGTGGACTGATTTTCAGTCCAACCAAACCTATGAGTATACCTTTGCCCCCATGTCCTCGCCAACATTTAGTGTTGTTTGTAATCTTGGTAATTGCATTCAGATTGGAGCAAGATGAAATCCCAGTGTAGTTTTGATTTGCATTTCCCTTTTTGCTAAGGATATTAAACATTTTTCATGTAGTTTTTGGCCATTTGTTTCATTTGTTTTTCTTTTGAGAAATATGTTTAGTTCATTTACCCATTTTTGATAGGATTATTTGGGTTTACTGGTGTTAAGTTTTTTGAGTTCTTTATGTATTGTGGATATTAATCCCCTGTTGGAAGAGTAGCCGCAAAGATTTTTCTCCCAATCTGTGGGTTCTCTCTTCATGTTCCTTATTGGTTTTTGTTTTGTTTTTTGGTACTGGGGATTGAACCCAGGGATGCTTTCCCACCAGCTACATCTCCAGCGCCTTTTTAAACTCATTTTTATTTTGAGATAGGTCCTTACTAAGTTGCTTATGGCTTTCACTAACTTGCTGAGGCTGGCCTTGAACTTGCATTGCAGTCCTACTGCCTCAGACTCCCGAATTGCTTGCATTACGAGCTTATGCCACCATACCCAGCCTTAATTGTTTTCTTTATTGGGCAGAAGCTCTTACATTTAATGTTATCCTACACATTGATTCTTGGTTTTATTTCTTGAGCTCTAGGAATCGTATTAAGGAAGTTGGTGTCTGTGCCAGTATGTTGGAGGGCTGCCCCTGTTTTCTTGTAGCAGGTGCAGGGTTTCTGGTCTGATTCCCAGGTCTTTGACCCACTTTAGTTGATTTCTGTTCAGGGTGAGACAGGGATTGAGTCCAGTCTCCTCCTTATGGATTCCCAGCACCATTTGTTAAAAGCCTTACTTTTTTCCAACGTGTATTTTTGGCTCCTTTGTCAAGGATCAGACGACCATCTGTGTGGATTGTGTGTCTTCTGTTCCGTTGGTTTTCCTGTCTGTTTTATGCCCGTGCTGTGTTTGTTACTGTAGTTCTTCAGTGCTGTTTGAGATCAGGTGCTGGGATACCTCCAGCATCACTCTCGTTTTAAAAATTTTTTGTGTGTCTATTTGTTTCCAACATCACTCCTTTTGCTCAGCATTGGAAAGCTCTTACTTCCAGCGTCAGCAGGTAAATTGCTTTTTGCAAAAGAAACCGTGCAGATGAAAAGGCTTGGCCTGCACTGGTGGCCATCCTCTGGTGGCCCTGGCACCAGGGAAACAGCTCAGAGTGCTAGTTGCGTCAACCTTGGACCTTTTGGACCACATTTTAAGTAATTCTGTAAGATCTTTTTTAAACCGAATTTGTTTTCTTGTTTGCTCCCCTGCTTGTGTGTGTGTGTGTTACTCTCCTGTGGTTAAAATCAGTGTGGTACATACCTGACTGCGTGGGCATGTGATCCTGTAATATGTACAGTCAGAAAATGAGAAATCACACTCCATTTATGTATGATTCATCAAGATGCGTAAATGCACTCTACTGTCATGTACAACTATTTAGAACAAATAAAACATTTTTTTAAACACCGTGCAGCATGAGAAGGTGCAGGGCAGTCCCCTGCCCAATTGCAGCCTGTGCACATTTCAGGATCTCCTTAGCAGCTCCTGTCCCCCTTGTAGAGTCAGAAGTCTCTGCAGTGCTGCCCTGGGCCTGTTTGGCTCCCTTGACGACGTGGCTTGGCAGTCGTTCCTCGGGAGTGGCGGGCATTTCCTCGTGGAGGACAGTCACTTCACTCGAGTCAGCCCACCTTTGCACGCCTGCCTGACAGCGGCTTTTGATCGTGTCTCTGCAGGGGCTGTGCGAGCGGACCTTCAAGCGCCTCTACCAGTACATGCTGAACGCCGGGCTGGCCAAGGTGGTGTCTCTCCCCTTACAAGAGATTCACCCTGAGTGTGGACCCTGCAAGACCAAGAAAGGTAAAGGGCGCTCTCCCCGTGTCCTGGGCTGGCTGCCCAGCTCCTTTCCCTCCTCTCTTCTGAACTCCAGCCTTTCTCTTGGGTTACCTTCTGCCTTGTAACAGCACGATTTCATGTCCTTGTTCAGTCTGCTACCCTGTGCCTGGCTCAGGACCTTCTATGTAAAAAGTGCCCCCAAGGCAGGCTTGGTGGCTCATACCTATAATCCCAGTGACCCAGGAGGCTGAGGCAGGAGGATTGTAAGTTCAAGGCCAGCCTCAGGAACTTAGTGAGGCCCTGTCTCAAAATAAAAAATTTAAAAAGGGGACTGGGGGGCATAGCTCAGTGGTGTGGTAAAGTGCCCCTGGGTTCAATCCCAGTACCAAAAAAAGTGTCCCCGAAATGTTTGCTGAACAGAAGCATTTCTAGTGTCCAGCAATATCCCAGTGTCCCCAGTCATGGTGTCCAAAATCCAGTTCCTCTTTTCCTCCTTACACCAAGCCACGCCTTCTCTAGAGAGCCTTTTTGATGTGTTCACGTGTCACTTAACGGCAGATCCACTCTGAGAAATGCACTGTGGGTCATCTTGCTTCATTGTTTGAACAGCACAGCACGGACGTGGGTAAACCTGAGGGTGCCGGGCAGTCGCACGCTGTGACCGCCCCTCACCAGCAGCCCAGCTGATGAAGTGGGAGCGTGAATTCGTAGTGAAAGCCGGAAACCCAACAGGGCGAGCAGGGGCAGGTTCCAGCCGTGTCAGGGACCCGGCCACAGAGTTCCTGAGCTGGGTCGGCAAGGGCATCCTGGACGCAGAAGACAGGAGTCAGTGTGGCCTGTTAGAACCACAGAGACGCGAAGTCCGAAGCAGCGGGACCTCCTGAGCAGGATGTGTGGGCTGCTGCGCAGGGCGCGGGCCAATTATTCATGTGAGTAGAAGGACCGTCGCTGAACCCCAGGGCGTGCAGTGAGGTCCGCCATGCTCCCCACGTCAGCGCTCGGAGCTGTGCCTGGCATGTGCTCTGCCTTCAGGTGGCTGGCAGCCGTCCGTCTGTCTCCACCAGCAGTTGCCCAGGTGGGGAAGTGCCTTGCAGGGCCACTGCCACTGGGTCTTTCAGCCTCCGCTGTGGCCCAGGGGGACCCTCATTCACGGGTGGTCACACATGATCACGTGGGCACAGCTGCGCTGCTCTGGGCTGCACAACCTCACATGCAGCTCCCGGGGCAGGTGGCTGCCTCTGCTGCTCCTGTAAGAAAATGCAAGTCAAGAGATGCCAAGTAAAGTCGAGAGATGCACAGCTTCCGAAGTGAGCAGCCGGAGGTGGAGAGCTTGGTTTGTGTGTTTTTATTCGGAGCTGGGTAGCGCTGGGGATCGAACCCAGCACCTGTGCATGCTAGACAAGCGCTCTGCCACTGAGCTACACCCTTGGCCCCTCTCAAGGCTCCCTAACAGGAACTTGACTTCTAAAACTGATTTCTAGAACACTGGCAGCCAGCCCTACAGTGCCCCAGGCCAGGGGCTGGAGGCCTCTTTTCTGAAGAATCTGACAAAGTCTAAGAGCAAAGTTCTACAGATAGTGAAACTTGGGGTTTCCCAACAAAATAGCGCCCCTTGCTCCATCACCCTTCATGGAGCCCACCTCTGTGCCACCTCTGAGGGTCAAGGTTGGACAGTCTTCAATGCTTCAGCATGTAACTGAGGAGAGCGAATGTTAGTAGAAACAGTTTAACTTGTCGGTAGACAACAGAAACAAAGCAGGGGCAGAAGAAAACTAAAAAAATAATCCTCAGGAAGGAGAAGATGTTATGTCTGTGAAACCGGAGCAAGAGGCTATGAAGAAACGTGCAGAAAATACAAGAACAGCTCTGGGAGGTGAAAGAAATATGACTGTTGCCATTAACAGTTTGGTGGAGGGCAATAGGATAAGGGAAAGTTGAGAACATCCCCCAGAAGAACAAAATCTCCAGAAATGGAAAATGGGAGAGCCAAGTTGAAAGTAAGAGACCAAGCTTAAAACACCCACATAATAGAGGGTCCACAGTATGTTAGTGAGCTTTCTGTGACTGTAACAAAATACTTGAGATAATGAGTTTAAAAACAGGAAAGATTTATGTGACTCAGTTTGGAGGTTGCAGTGCAGAGTGACTTGGCTTGTGGAGAGGTAGCACAGCATGGTGGGAGCACAGGGCAGAAGCCCCTCAGGGGCGTGCCCCTGGCGACTTTCCTTCCTCCAGCGAGTCCCCACTCCTTACAGTTTCTGTCACCTCCCAGTAGCACCACAGGCCTTAAGAGCTGGGCCTTTGGGAGAAACTTCTCTCAACCTAACACAGAAGAGGAAAGGGGAAAGGGAGAGAGACCCTCGAGAGCAGGCTCAGAAGATCGCAGGGAGGAGGATGTTGGCAGTGAAGGGATGCGAGGACGTGTCCCTGGTCCAGATCAAAAGCCTGTCGGGTGTCCACCTCTGACCTCCATCCACAGCAGATCCAGCATCCTCACCCTTCGGAATCCGGGGACAAAGGGAAGACGCAGGCCTGCTCGTGGTGCTGAGGGGGGTCTCGGAGCAGGGCCGTCAGGATTGGAAGGAAGTAGAGCTCGCATCTGCAGGCGTGGTTCAGCGTTGCCCGTGAGGAGTGGCCGTGAGGACAGCCCTGCCGTGCCGTCCTCGGCCCTCTCCCTCCTCCCTGTAGGAAGCTGCCACCAAGCGACAGGATAAACTGAGAGTCGGAAAGGGGTCAGACAGCTGGCACAGGTGAAGGAGAGCCGAGGGGAGCTGGTGGAGGGACGGGGCTGGCCAGGGGAGGAGGGGCAGGGAGGAGGCGCAGGTGGGCAGGCCCTGGATCGGCGGCTGCTCTGCACAGAGCAGATCTGCGCTCACGCGCACGTCTGGCAGTCAGCTTCAGTCAGTGACAGGCACGTTGAAATCCAAGTAAACGGGAAAAATGAACTCGCTCCCAGGGAGACGATATGAGCGCCAAAACAGTGCCTGGAGCTGGGTGTGGCAGAGGTGCTCGCCTGTGATCCCAGTGACTCAGGAGGCTGAGGCAGGAGGAGCGTGCGTTCGAGGCCAGCCTCGCAACTTAGCGAGGCCCTGTCTCAAGAAATAAATAAATAGGTGGATGGACAGACAGACTTGGGTTATAGCTCTGGTAAAGTACCCTGAACAGAGAGAGAGGAAGAGAAAGGGAGACTGACCTAGGTCCTCTGTGCTTGACTGTGGGCATAGCAGGTACCTGAGGAGGCTGGGTTCATTTAGCACACCTCACTAGAACGGGTGCTGGAGGGGCAGAGCCAGCACCCGATGCGGACCAAGTACGGCTGCCTGCTGCGCTTGCTCTGCCCTTCAGGAGGCGCCAGGGAATGCAGACACAGGCATCTCTCCCTCTCCCTCCCTCCCTCCCTTTGTCTCCTCTCTTATTTTGTGGTCCCTGAATCTGTGAAGTCAGGTGGAGGAGCTGGCGACACAAGCGTGCAGACAGGGACGGAGCAGCCGCAAGGGACGGGAGCCCTCCTAGCACGGGACCTCAGCTTCCAGTCCTCGCTCTGACCAAGGCTTCCGCGCTGAGCGTGGCTGACAGGGAGAGTGGCGGCGTCAGCCTTTGAGTAGAGGGGAAGCGAGAAGGCAGCAGAACCCTGGACAGGGAAGCGAGGGTCTGGGGACCGAGAGGCATCTGGGAGCTGAGCTGGTAGGGGATTGCTCGGTATTTGCCTGGAGTCTGATGATCTGAATACATGAAGTGCTCCTGACTTGTAGATCTATTTCCTGACCCCTTTGTGCAGAGGTGTTTTTGTTTGTTTTGGTACCAGGGGTGCTGAACCACTGAGCCACATCCCCAGCCCTTTTTAAAAATATTTTATTTAGAGACAGGGTCTCAGAGTTCCTTAGGGCCTTGCTAAGTTGCTGAGGCTGGCTTTGAACTCACGATCCTCCTGCCTCAGCCTCTTGAGTCGCTGGGAGTCCAGGCGTGTGCCACCATCCCTGGCTTATTTCCTGATCCCTGGAAGAAAGGCATTAAAAATAAACACACTTGAGTGATTTTGTCTTTAAAGTAGAGAGCAAATAAGGAGGAACCTTAGGTTTTTAAAGAACCTTTTTTTGCTGGGCAGGCAACCATGGAAAAAAGCATCTCCCAGGCCAGAGGCCTCTGGAAATTCCACTGACCGCATGCAGTGAACAGATGCCTGAGTGGACTTTGAAGAGAGACGGGCCTGGTTCCGTTGCTTGCTTTTAGGGTGGCTTCAGCCAGTTACTTGACCTCTGTACGCCTGAGTTCCCGCACCTGGATCATCCGGGGTATTGCACCCACTTTCCAGGGTTGCTGAGGCTCACAGGCAGTGGTGCACATGGAGCAGGGGTCACACCCTGGCGGTGTGTTGTGTGCGGCCCACAGTGTTCTCATTGAGTTCGTTGCCAGCATTTAAAAATCAGGGATTTTTACCTAAGAAGTCTGACTTTCGACTTCAAGTAAAAATAAAATTGAGCAACACTGAAGTGTACCCGCCCCAGTGCTATGGATCAAACCAGGAGCGCTCCACCACGGGACTTCCCGGAAGAAGGGTCAGCCTAACTCTGACAGATAGTGATGGCTTTGGCCCCTGGTGCAGGACTGAGGTGGGAGTCCAAGATGGTGGCAGCCAGAGCGTTGAGGTTGGCCCACGCGCTCTGACCGCTGAGCCTCTTTTGATTGCAAGAGGCTCGTCTTGTTCCCTGTGGTCTCTCTACCCTGCTCTCTGCTGCTCTGCCCGGAAACCTGGCTCATCGCCAGCACCTCCCTCGCTTCCGTGGCCCATGGCGTCTGGGTATTTACCTGTGTGGCTTTCTGGTAGGCCCTGAGCTCCTGGAGGGTGCATGCTTTATACTTGTAGTGCCTGCGCAGTCTGCTTGGTAGAGTTGGTGCTAAAAAATGTTCAGCAAATTTAATTCAATTAAGTGCCACTTCATTTACTTTCCCTATGCAGGAGACAAGGGGTGCCGGGTGTAGGGTTTTCTGTTGTGGTTTTTGGTTTTGGGGTTTTTGCCTTGAGCTTTGTTGTTCTTTGGCGAAATTAACATAGACCCTTACCTCTAAGGCATTATGGAATAGAGAAGACTTAACTAATAAATAAAGATGATGCATGGCTTCATGTAAATTCATAGGTGTGCCAGGGTTTGTATGAATTGTTTCTAGAGTCCCTTACAAAGATTTTGGATTTAGCACATTTCACATGCATATTTTTCTGCCCCTGAGGCTGCAGTGATCTGTCTTGCAAAAAGCAAAAATAACCTTGGTAATGAAAACAGTCACCCTGAATTGCTCTGTTTTGCAAATTTGAGCTATTTTTCAAGTGTTTACCAGTCGCCCTGTGTTTATTAAATTGTAGTGAGAAAAAGAGGAAGAGAAACAAGTTAATTGGCCGTCCCTCCTGCACGCTCCCAGTTGGAAGCTCCTGGCTGGTGTGCTTCTGGGGACAAAGACTGAGGTGGTCGTTTGAGGGGCTTCCCAGGTTCAGTGTCAAGGCGACTTCGGTGTTGGGGGTGGGGACGCGTCCGTACTTAAACCTACTGATGCTGTGGACGCCCCAGGCTGCTGCCCTGTGGCTCTTAAAAAATAATCACCGAGCGCCAGGCATGGTGGTGCAGACCTGTAATCCCAGAGGCTCGGGAGACTGAGGCAGGAGGATAGCAAGTTCAAAGCCAGCCTCAGACATAGCAAGGCCCTAAGCAACTCCGGAAGACCCTGTCTCTAAATGACATATAAAAAAGGGCTGGGGATGTGGCTCAGTGGTTAAGTGCCTCTGATTCAATCCCTGGTTCCAAAAAAAAAAAAAAAAAAAAAATAGTATTTAAAAAAAAAAAAAAAGAAAACACTAAGCAAGACTTTAGGACACAAACTCAATATAGGAAAACCCTCTGTGTTTCTGTATACTTTTAATGAACAAGCTAAAAATCAAATTGAGAAAGCAATTCTGTTCACACTAATTTAGGAATAAATTCAACAAAAAAAGTACAAAATGCATACTCTGAAAACTTTAAACACCATGGAAATGTAAGATCTGAGTAAATAGGAAGACAGAAGGACTTAACATCATTAAGGCGATTATAACCCCAGGCTGACCTGATTCAACACAGTCCATATCTGAGTCCCCGCTGAGTTCTTTTGGACATTGACAGGCTGGTCCTAAAATTACTAAGGAATCACAGGAGACCCAAGAAGAAGCTAAAACAGCCCTGACAGAGGGTTCTCCTGTTCCTGCCGGAGAACTCCCACTTCCCACTTTCTAAACTTACTGCACAGCAGTCATAATCAGGACAGAGAATGTGAAACAAGAACAGATCAGTGGACTTACGAGAGTCCAGAAGTCACGCACCTGTCCGTGGACCACCGATCTTCCACAGGGGGCCGAGACTACAATGGAGGAAAAGGCCATCACAGTAGGATTCTGTCTGTGGTGAAGTCCAGAACGAGGGTCCAGAGGCGTGTTTGTCAGTGCCGAGCACAGGCGGGCTGAGGGGGAGAACTGGTAGCTCAAGGGTTGGAGGTGCTGAGAGGGTTCTACGCAGCCTGCTGCAGGTGCAAACCTGTAGCTGTTGTAAGAACCACTGTTGTTGAATTGAATCTCAATAAACCTGTTAAAATTCTAAATAAAAAATAAACCAAGAAACGTAACAGGTTACAGCAAACTCAGTTGTGATCATTAAAATGGCAAAAGGTGACATTTAAAGGTGATAGGAGTAAAGTATACAACCTAAGAAAAAAGAGAATTTAGTCATATTAAGAATGACTAAGTGCAATAAAGTAAATTAAAAGGATTAAAAGAGCTTCAAAATAAAAACAACTGGAATTTTTAAAAGAGGATCAAAAAAACAAAGATAAAGGGTCAGCATAACATAGATTAGAAAAAGATTGTCAGAAGGTTTAAAAACCTAGAGAATTCACGGTGGGAGCAAAAGGTGAAAGCAGTTACGCTTAACCAATAAAAAAGTAAGCAAGGTCTCTTCAAATGTGACAAAAGGAAAAGACACTACTTAAAAGATGAGAAGTATTAACAATTAAGATAAAGAAGCAAGAACATTTTAATGTGGCAAAACTATTAAAATCAAGAACTTGGGAGGGAAGTGAAATTTACAAGGGCCTGAATTCCTGGCCTTGAACTTCTGCAGGGCGGGGCAGCTCTCCAAGGGGCACCTGGGGGCGGCCTTGGTCACTCCCTCCTGCCCACAGTGGGACCCCGGGCCTCCCTCAGCCAGGAAGCAAGCAGGGTCCACCCAAGCTGTTAGGACAAGAGCGATCCGGGAGCGAGGGCCAGGCGGGGTCCACGACAGGGCAGACACAGAGACCTCTGATGACTGACCCCTGAAAGGGGCTAGTGAGACTTTCCTCCTGGCTCTTTCCAGGGTGTGGCCAGCTGGTGGCCCAGGATCCGGGGGAACTGAAGGGTCTGCTTCCTGAGCTGGGCAGGACTGAAGGCAAGGGCAGGAGCTCGTGAGCGGACGGATGTCCTAGGGTGACCAGCCCGGCAACAGGCATGCAAGGAGGCCAGGAAGGTGACTGCAGTGTCCCCTTCTTGACCCCTGGCGCAGGAGATCATGGGAGTTAGCGCTGCACAGTACACACACAGCCCTTCCCGTCTACGGGTCCCACTTGGAGAACTTGGGAGCCTAATTGTGCCAGTCACTAGCTCGGCCCAAGGATTTGGGAGGCGACGCCTGCGGTGGGTGTTCTGTGACGACCTTGAGACTCTAGGCCAGGAGCGCTCACCTGACTCCCTAGACCTCACAGGCCGCGTGTGCCTTCCTGTTGCTGCCCTGGCTTCCTGTGTAGTTCAGAGCCCCTGTGCTGCCCTGGGGGTGCGCAGAGGTGGGAAGTGGGCAGTAACGCCCGCTGTGAGCCCGCTTGGTGGCCAGGTGGGAAGCCAGGTGACTCGCCAGATGCCCTGCCAATGGACTTGTTTCATTCTGCTCTGACCTCGCCAGGCCACCATCCCATGCCTGAGGTCACAGCCAGGTCAGTGCTCATGTGGGGATTTGGACCCAGACGGTGACTCTTGAGGCTGTACCACACTCAGTCCCCTCCAGCAGCTCCCACGAGAGGCCGAGCTGGACTCCCGAGAAAGGGAGGTTGGTAGGTGAGGCCCGGGGCCTGAGCACAGGGACAGGGCTATAGGAGGCTGGCGAGGACACTCCAAGGCCCCAGGTGTGCAGGTCTGGCCTCCTTTGCAGGTCTCCTCGCTCCCTGTGGTCACCACAGGAAGAGCTTCAGCTGGTCCAGACAACTACAAAACAAAGATGGCGGCTCGGACCTTCTGTAGGCCCTGCTGCCCAGCCTGGCCCCCGGCCTGCCCTCCTTCCCTCTCCAGCGGGCCCGTCCCTTGGCCCAACCTGCCCCTCTGCCTGCAGTGCCTGTCATCCTCTGCCCAGGCAGACACCTTTAGTAAACCCCAGTGTCACTCCCTGTCTGGCCCCTGCTGGTGACATCCTGCCATTTCTCAAGTCCATGTCTGTGTGCTTGAAGCAGAGCCGGGAGGGCAGGGTGGCCTGTTCGGTGGGCACAGCCCCTCACGCGGCCGTCCAGCCAGGGAGGGTGTGCTGGGCCTCGGGCTCTCCTCGCTGCGTCCTGCCACCCGCTCCCCCGGCGTGTTGGAATCAGCCTGCTTTCTCGAGGCTCCGAGAGGTGGAGCCAAGGCTTCTGAGATGCCAGGCCCAGCGCCCTCCACGCGCTGCTGGCCACTCCCGGGAGCCCTGTGCGGGTACAGGGAACCTCTCTTCTGTGCCTGTCTGGACCCAGTGCTGTGTAAATGTTTGTGGAAGCAAATTGAATTAAAGGCCCCAGGCAGTCTTGTGACATTTTCAGTCCAGGTGACTAGGTGTGACATTTGATCCTCAAATGCTGTTTTACAGTAATGATAGTGGGAACAGAAGCAGTGACCAGCGTTGAGCTGTTGAGCACTGCTTCTGTGCCACATGGTGTCCTAAGATACTATGTGTGTCCCCATTTCACAGCCTAGGAAACTGAGGTGCAGAGGACACGTTCCCTAGGCGAGGTGGTACAGCTGGCAGAGGCAGGTCCCCAGCACACGGGCTGAGTCTGCAGCCCACGCTTCCGCCCCGCCAGTGCCCTCCACCATTGTTGCTGGCTGCCCTGAGTCTGGGCTTCCAGCTCTGTTAGGTCCCTGCATCCCTCCCGGGTGGCCTTGCATGGTGGTGCCCCAGACCACCTCAGCAGTCAGCCTGGCTCCACGCAGCGGGGCGTGGGGTGGGCGCCGAGTGGTGACTGAATTCATGCCACCCTCGTAGGCAGCTCCCAGCAGCCCTCCCTGCCTGTGGCCCTTGAGGGGGACGTCCGCCCGGCGCTCCTTTGGCGCTCCTTGGGCGCTCCTTGGGCGCTCCTTGGGCGCTCCTTTGGCGCTTCTTTGGTGCTCCTTGGGCGCTCCTTGGGCGCTCCTTGGGCGCTTCTTTGGCGCTCCTTTGGCGCTCCTTTGCTCGGTCTCGCCCTGATTTCTTTCCGAGGTTCCTCAGTCACAGGCGTCCAGATGAGAGTTCTCACCGAGAACGGACGTGCGGGCTCTGGTGCCCATCTCACGCCGCCCTGGTCTTCTCTTCCAGGGAACGGTGCTGTCTGATGGGATTTGAAATTCTAGGCGAGCCAAGTGGCCCAAGGGGGAGATCCTTTAGGTCTCATGATCCCACTAAGCCTCAGTTTCCTTTTTCTTAAAGCAACAGTGACTTGTGGGGTACCAACCTGCTTGGTGCTGGTCTTACAGGGTGAGGAGTCCCCTGCCGCCTCCTCTGGGTCCTTCAGCTGCCCTGGGTCTCCAGCACTG
Source organism: Sciurus vulgaris (assembly GCF_902686455.1). Taxonomy (NCBI): domain Eukaryota; kingdom Metazoa; phylum Chordata; class Mammalia; order Rodentia; family Sciuridae; genus Sciurus; species Sciurus vulgaris. The sequence continues at coordinate 20,612,519 of NC_136479.1, read as the reverse complement.
AAGACCCGCAGGATTCCTTTGTGCTGAACTGCTGACCTTGGGGCGCTGTGTCTTTAGGAGATTCCTCAGGCATGGTCGTTTGGTTGGCTCTGTTTCTCCAGCCCTGTGTTCCTGGAGAGCCAGCCCTGCACGGGGTCCAATGGTGCGGCTCAGGTGGAGGGGGAGTAGCTGCCCTGGGGTGCATGTGCTAACCAGTGGCTCACTGGGACCTTTTGACTTTTGGCTTTAGCGGACTTATATTCTAGAACAGGTTCCTCAGAAATGGCACATAAGATCTGAGGGGATTTCAGTAATAGAAATTGAGGGTTTTGTTTTGTCTTGTTTTTTTGTTTTGGCGGTGCTGGGAACGGAGCCCGGGCCTCACACATGCTAGGCAGGCACTCTGCCCCTGAGCTGCATCCCTAGCCCCCCAGAATTGAAATGCTCAGGCTGGTCAAACTCCAGAGCTGTGAGAGGTGTGGTGTGAGGGCTGGCGAAGGTGGGTCCACGGTCCCCTGGAAGCAGGGAGCAGACCTGCCCTCCCTTGCCTGTTATTTCTTCGGATGCCCCCACGCCCCCAGGAGGCCCAGTACAGTCTCTAGCAAGATGGTTAAGGCTGAGGAAGGTCAACCGGCCTGTCGCCTGGGCCCACAGGGTCAGGGCTCACCCAGCTCTGGAGCAGGAGTCGGGTACCAACCCCTGGGCCAGGCTGCTCCGACACGAGGTTCTCCAGAGTGGAGGTGTGCTTGACGTAACTGGGGAAAGGGAACGTTCCCGGGATTGGTGTTGAGAAAGTGCAGAGACAGTTTGGGTCAATGAAATGGGACTGACTTGTCTGATGGATACGAAGAAAGTGTGGCTGGAACCGATGGTAGAGGAACTGGCGGTGCCTGGGGACAGGCCGAGCGGCACACCCCGGGCCCGTCCGCGGAGTCGCTCTGCTCCTTGGAGGGCATTGGGCCCACACGAGGCTCAGCGGTGACGGGGAGGCCAGCCACAGCGCCTCTTCTGGCTCCTGATGCCCAGTGACAACCTGCGGTCCCCGTGCCGCCTCCTCAGCCTCCCTGCCCAGCCCGACTTTCCAGGCTGCAGGCCATGCTCAGGACCAGAGCAGGGCAGGTCCCCACAAGTCTTCAGGAGGCAGGCCACGTGACCTGAGGCCAGCGGTGGGGCGTATCTTAGAGCAGGAGCAGACGACAGTCCTCGACCCACTGATGTTGGTGACGCCTCCCCGTGGTCCTGTCCTGGGTGCTGGGAAGAGAAGGGCAGGGACGGGCACGTGTCCTCCCCCAGAGCTGCCATCCAGCAGGAGAGGCTGCTGTCCGCTGGACCAGCAGGGTACTTCATGGTTCCTTTCACCTGCTTCTCCTTGTCCCCTAATTAATTGTAATAACAGCCGAAAGTCGTTTGGTGGAGTCCATTTTCAGATCTCGGGTCGGCCAAGCTGCGAACCCACAGGCACGGAAGGGTGACCGTCTCTCTGCGGAGTCTGTGGTGACATCTCAGGCCCAGTGTCCTCACGGCTGTGAACCCTGTGCTCCTGTTCCCAGGCACCGATGTCATGGTTCGCTGCCTCAAACTGCTGAAGGAGTTCAAGCGCAAGGTGGAGGATGACCACGATGACGACGACGACGAGGAGGTCCTCTCCAAGGGGCTGCCTCCGGTGGACATCGTGTTCGAGCGGGACATGCTCACGCAGACCTACGAGCTCAGTGAGTCCGTTGCCTCGCAGCTCAGATGCCGCTCCTGAGCATTGGCGTCGCGGATGCACCCCACGTGGGTGCCAGCTCTGGCGGGAGGGTGTGGATCCATGGGAAGCACCGCGGTTCCCTTGGGGGCTTCGGCTTCAGGGCCAGTTTCCTGCTTGACGCCTTGGTGGCCTTTTGCTGGGTACCGTTAGCTAGGTCTCTGAGCCTCGTTCCCCCATCTGTAAAGTGGGATGCATTGGGGTTCCCTGGAGAGGCAGACCAGTCGGCCGTATGTAGAGCGAGATTCAGGGGAGTCGGCTCCGTGATCATGGAGGCTGGGAAGGCCTACCGCAGACCTGCCCCATGCAGCTGGAGCCTGTAGCCCAAAGGCCAGAGCCTGGAGCTCTCACGTCCCACCACCCCAGCTTCAGAAGAGGGACAGGGTGAATTCACCTGTCCTCTGCCTTTTTGTTCTCCCTGGGCCCCCAGCGGATTAATTGGTGCCCACCGCTTTAGGGCAGATCTTCCCCAGGCAGCCTACCACCTCACAGACCAGTCCCCTCCAGAAATATGCTTGCAGGCACAGCCAGAAATGGTGCTTTACTAGGTATCCCTGCATCCAGCCAAGTCAGTGTCTAAAATTAACCAGCACGTGGGAGTACCACCTGTAGTAGCACATTATGAGGATAAGTGACAAAGGACTGAAATATCTAGAACTGTGCTGGTACATAGAAAGCATTAAAAAAAAATTGCTGTTTATCTCCGTCCATTTTCTGGTATTATAGCAAAGCACCTGAGACTGGATAGTTTATAAAGAAAAGATTTTTTTCTGCCTTATAGTAGTGGAGGGCAAGGAGTTCAGGCTGAGAGCTGGCATCCGCTCAGTTTCTGGTGAGGGCCTTGGGCCACTCCATGCCTAGACACAAAGCCAGAGGGAAGTAGATTTGTGGGGAGGAGAGAAGCACAGAGTAGCCTTGCTGTGAGAGGGATAGCCTGCACTCGTGGGGACTAATCCAGGCCCAGAGTGGAGACTCCTTGGCGTTCATCCATCACAGGGGCTCTGCCCCCGGTCCCGGCACCTCCCTCTTGTCCCACCTCCCAGCACCCCATGGAGGTGGGGTGGGTTTTGGTGGGGGTGAACTAAGTCCAGACCCCAGCACTCATGTCCATGGGCTCAAGAGCCACTGCTGGCTCCAAGACTGGCCTGGAGTGGCCACAGCTGGGAGTCCTAGTGACCAAGGGGCAAAAACCCTCCGTTCCACACCCTTCCTCTGGGCCCCCAGTCTGTGTAGGTCACCAGGGACCCAGTGCCCTGGGTGGTGTAGCCTCGGGGCCCCGGGCAGGGGGACAAGTGGCAGCTGTGGCCCAGCCAGCGGGTCAGAAGCCGCACTGCCACAAAGCCTGGCCCCTGGGAGGGCTGCTGGCCAGGTGGCAGGACGGGCTCCTCAGAACCTGTTCAGGAGCAGCGTCCCTTAGCCTTCTGTCCCCACCTGTAGCATGTGGCTGTTAGGAAGGAACCCGCCAACCCTTGGCCTGCTGGTGCCCCTGCAGGAGGCAGGCCTCGCGTCCTGGTGGTTTTTCCTGGCAGCCTCCAGTGACTCTGAGCTGTCAGGAGCCTGTTGCCACGTCTGCGAGAAGGAAACATGAAAAAAGCCCATTAAGAAGTCTGTTCACAGTTACTTTGTGAAGCTTTTAGTAGCGCATCGTAGGCCTGCGTCACCACAGGGTTCATTTTGACGTGATCATACACCCATCCGATGGTTTGCTCAAGATGGTCAGTTTCCTTTATTTGAAAAGGTTCAGTGAAAGGACTGATTTCCTGCTGCTGAGTAAAGATGACGCTCCTGGCGCTGATAGACAGCTGCCGATCGCTTCCCGTGTCCCTTTAACGTGGTGGAGTCCACTGGCAAGCTCTCGGAAACAAGAGCTGCTTTCGTTCTTCCCCGAGTAGTACGTGTTATTCAGAGCCGGGGAGCGGGCAGAGGGAAGGCCTGTTCCTACTCCGCTGGCCTTTCTGCACTCGGGCGCCTTCCCCAGGAAGGGAGGTGAGGTGACTGCACAGCTGCCCCTTGGCCGCGCTGGGGTTCACGGTGTTGTTCCTCACAGTCGAGCGCAGAGGCACGAAAGGAATCTCCCAAGCTGAGATCCGAGTGGCCATGAACGTGGGAAAGCTGGAGGCGAGGATGCTGTGCCGGCTTCTTCAGAGGTTCAAGGTTGTCAAGGTAACACCATTTGGCTGTGCCTAGTGCATGCTTGCAAAGCCACATCTCAGACAGTCAGAGAGGCAGACCACCTGCCATCTGTGACCAGGAGGCAAAGGCTCCCTGGGGGCTGCAGGAGCCTACGGGCAAGTTACATCTCCCTCACTTACTACTGAGGCTTTTGTTTGTTTCCACTTTTTAAAAATTGGAAGAGTTGTCGGCATTGAAAAGTCGGTGCCTGGAGCTCACTCCCATGTGGGGACAGGCAGCTGGAGCTGGCGAGTGCCTGCTCATCTGCCCTCCTCATTTATGTGACTTCTGGAACCCGAGGGCATCAAGCAGGCTAACCGCATGTCTGTTGCTCCCTTTCTGTAATTCAAACCTGCCATCTCAGCCTCGATGCTTGTGTTAGTCAGCTTCTGTAACTATAATGAAATACATAAGGCAATTAACTTATAAAGAGAAAAGGTTTATTTGGGCTCATGGTTCTATAGGTTTCTAGTCTGTTGCTTTGGGCAGAACATCATTGCGGAAACATATGCAGAAGCAAACTGCTTACCTCATGAGCCAGAAAGGAGAGCGGGTGGCTGGGTCCCATGATCTCTGAGAGCGCACCCCCTGACCTGAGCGCCTCCCTCTAGGTCCGGTCCTGAGAGGCCTCTCACCCTCAGTAGCACCACCCTGGGAATCGGACTCTAACACGTCACCCTCTTGAATACTTCACCCGCTTCTTGCCCACGTTTCAGCTATTTTGCCTCAAGGCAAAATGAGCTGGTGGTGGCAGAACCGCAGCGCCTGTCCTGGCGAGCGGCATGTGTACAGATGTCACTCTTGATCCCAGGGAGAGTCCTGGGAAAGCCCCTTTCCCCTCTTCAGAAGGTACATTGAGCCCGGGTCAGTGATGACCGGGCCATCAGCCCCTGTGGCTGTGGCTGAGGGAGCAGGTGTCCTGCACTGCCTGGCAGCTACTGAATTCTGTGCAGCGAGCCCTCCATTCACTGACCGTGGTGCCTGTGAGCCAGGCCTGTGTCAGGCCCAGAGGCTGTGGGAAGACGAAGCTAGGGCCCTGCTCCAGGAGCTCGCAGGCTTGGCGCAAGCAGGTCGGGACCGCGGTCCAGGAGGCCGCCCCAGCAGATCAGGGAAGCAGGGCCGAGAGACCACGGGGCGGGAGGGACCCGGGAGAGCGGGGTTGGGCCACCCGCGTACTGCGGGCACAGCTTGCTCTTCTCAGCACGGCAAGCACACCTGTGGTCCTCTGCAGGGATTCATGGAAGACGAGGGCCGGCAGCGGACGACCAAGTACATCTCCTGCGTGTTTGCGGAGGAGAGTGACCTCAGCCGGCAGTATGCTCGGGAGAAGGCCCGCAGCGAGCTCCTGACCACCGTGAGCCTGGCCTCGGTGCCGGAGGAGGCGCTTCTGCCCGAGGGCGAGGACACCTTCCTCTCCGAGTCAGACAGTGAGGAGGAGAGCAGCCGCCGCAGCAAGCGCAGGGGCAGAGGCTCCCAGGGCCACCTGAGGTCCGCTGTGGATGCGGGGCCCGGCAGCCAGCCCCGCCACTCCACGCCAACCAAGGGTAGGGGGCTGGGGCGGAGCAGGCGGGGCCTGCAGGAAGCAGCCGTTCAGCAAGCACAGGGAGCTCCTCAGGACCCCCGGGTGCTGCCCTGGTCTGGGGCTCAGAGGTGTCACTTGCATCTCACACTTGTGGGCCTGGTGGGGACAGGCATGTGCTTGCACAGCAGTCTCCTTGGCAAATGTGTTTTCAGATTTTTACTGTTAAAGGGATGGAATTCCTGAAGTTTCCTCTGTCACTGTCCCTCTAACCTCTGTTCAAAACTCCCTGGGTGTTTAGTTTGATCCTAGATCAGCGTTTTAAGATCGCGGGAGCTGGGGTGGGGCAGTTCGCAGTTCTGTCTTCAGCCTCTGAGAGGGGCGCTGGTTCCTGCTGTGCTCACCTGTCTTTGGTGACTCTCGGCAGGGGTGGCCTGATGGTCCTGCGTGGCGTGGGCACAGAAGCCCCTCCTCCCTTCCCTCTTGATCGTTCCACTCTGCCCTCGTCACAGGTGGGTGGAAAGTCCTAAACCTGCACCCGTTGAAGAAGCAGCCGTCTTCCTCCGCAGGAGCAGCCGAGGAGAGGGCCTGCCGGGGCTCCGTGGGCAGGGATGGCCTCCTGGACACCAGCAGCAACTCGGACTTGAACGTGTCCTTCGGCTCCCACTGTGTGGAGAGTAACAGTGGGGACATTGCCGTGATCGAGGAGGTCCGGCTGGACAACCCCAAGGTCAGTGGTTGCCAAGGGAGGGCATTGTCCCTGAGGGAGCCTGGCCGCTGGGCGCCGGTGTGCTCACGTCTGCTTGAAAGTCACTGAGACAGCAGCAGGGTCGGGCGGGGTGTGCCAGGCACCGAGTGCCAGCTCTGTGCTCACAGGAGGACGGTCCTCCTGCCCGTGCCCTGCACAGAGATCTCCTGCACTGTTCCGTCTCCAACAGCTGCTGTTTTTTACTCACGTTTATTTTGCAGGGAAATTCTGAGTGGCCAGTGTAGATGGTCCGGGCTGGTGTTGCCCCCCAGAGGACGTTTTTGATTGTCATGACTTAGGGAGGGGATTCTCTCAGCAGCCAGGTGGCGAGGCGGGGGTGCTGGCCGTGCTGCTGTTGATTTGAGACAGGTCCTGGTGTGTTGCCCGGCCAGCCCTGAACCAGGCTCCAGCAATCCTCGCGCCTCAGCCTCCGGCTAGCCCCAGCGCTCCTGGCTGTGGCTGCGTGTTTTCTTTCTTCCTTCTCTTCGCAGCTCTGGGGGTGAGGCCCAGGACCTGGCGCGTGCCTGTAGCCCCACCCCGTCCTCCAGCAGGTCGTCATTCGCCCGACGCTGCATGGCCACATTGAGAGGCCTGCTTTACATGCAGGGCCAGTAACGTTTGCCATAAAAAAAGAAGGTGACCATAAAGTAGATTTTTAGAAACACGTTAGTCCTGGCCAGACCCTGCTGCACGCCACGGTGTTAAAGACACAGCAGGGTCAGACGAAGCTTTCGCCTCAGCGTGACCACAAGGATTAAAAGATGAGAGGCACAGGAATGCCCCTCTCTCTCTGGGGTCCAAATCAGCTGTGTCCTCTGTCACCTAAAGGTGCCTCAGATACTGCCAGGCCTTGGGAAGCGGAGCAGAGGGAGGCCCCCAGCGGGGGGTGGTTCACGGTCGCAGCTGCACGGTCAATGCCCAGCTCAGGGCTGTGGGAATCGCAGGGCCCCCAGGAGGTCACCGCTTCTGAGTGGAGACCAGGGAGGACAGCACTGGCGCGGGCCTCACCCCACCTGCTCCTCCTCTGTGCCTTGGTCCTGTCCCCGCAGACGTGCTGGGGCACGGGCGGGCGCTTCCAGACCCTCGGCGCCCGCTCCTCCTCGGGTGACTGCTCCTGTTGCTGGCCGAGGCACCTGCGCCTGCTGCTGTGGCTCCCCTGCCCTGCTCTCCTGCCTCGTCCCTTCTCCCCGGCATGCGCTCTCTGGGCCAAGAGCTCCGTGGCCTCTGCCCACTCAGCCCTTCTCTCGGATGGAATGTCACTCTCCCGAGTGATGCAGCGCTGCCTCCACCTCTTGCGTCTTTCTGGGGACAGTGGCGTCCTCTGTGCCCTGGTGGCTCTTGGCAGAGCGTGTCTCCACTGCCCAGCAGCCCCACGGCCGGCAGCCTGCCGTCTGCTCACTGACACTCGGGGGAGCCCTCTTGGGTCCCCACAGCTCGTCCACCTTGGTGGAGGAGTGCTGCCTGGCCCAGTGCCCACGGTGGCAGTGTGCCTGCGCGGCTCTTCTGAACCGTCCCCAGCCCAAGCGCCTCGCTCCTGAAAGCGCTACCCCAAGCCAGGAGCGAGGAGTCGGCCAGCGAGCCGGGCACCAGCAGCTGTGCCCACCCCAGGCTAGCTTGTGCCCAGCAGCCCACAGGCGTGTGCTGGCTCAGGGTTTCCGCTCAGGGCTCACGTGACCTGGGGAGCATGGTGTGGGCTCCTGCTGAGTTCAGGGGAGCCAGCAAAGGGACTCAGGGAAGTGGCCTTGGGCAGCGGGGCGCTGGTGGCAGTGCAGACCCCTCTCCTCCTGTCGCACTACCAGTCCTCTTAACGCACCCCAGGAACCTGGGCTGGACTCCAGAGATGCCTCTGCCTCCTGTCCCGAGGTCCCCAAGGGAGGCTCAGAGGCCGCGTCCCAGCATGTGTGCCCGTTCTGGGCGGCCCGGACACTGCTGGGCCTCGCTGTCCTGGCTTCTTCCTCTGAGGTGGGGACAGCACTGAGAAGACCACTGAGAGTTCTGGTGACGGGCGCACGGGGAGCCCTCATCTCCCTGTGGAAGGACAGCCCCGGCGTGGGCCCTGGTCCTGCGGTGGTTGGCTGAGGCCTGTTCTGAGACCACTGGTCACAGGGCCCAGGATCCTCTGCCGGCAGGTGGCTCTGCCGCTTCAGAACACGGAGGGCGGGGCGGGACCCGGGCAGGGACCCTCCCCCTGACTTCCTCCCAAAAGCTGGGAGTAGCTGTTCCTGGAGGGGCGCGTGCCCCTTGGTGCGTCCGGCCCCAGTGAGTCCCCTGTGCCTTGTCCTCCAGGAGAGCAGCGGTTCCCAGAGGGCCGGCAAGCACGGCCCAAGCCAGGACAAGCCGCACAAGACCTACCGGCTCCTGAAGCGCAGGAACCTGATCATAGAGGCCGTCACCAACCTCCGGCTCATTGAGAGCCTGTTCACGTAAGCACGCTGGCGTCAGCTGAGGCCCGTGGACCTCTGTTCTGCTCTGTGTTCTTGTGGTGTCCCTTTGTGGTCGAGAGGACACCTCGAGTGTGCTCCTGCCTTCTAGAAGCTAGCCCCGGAGGAATCCAGACGCTAGGCGGGGCGAGACCAGCAGGAGGGGGCCAGGAGCATGTGGCGCCTCTGCTCACCTAAGGCTGCCGTGGGAGGCGGGGGACCGTGGAGGCTCGGGCCTCCCTGTGGGACCTGTGTGCAGAGGGACTTCTGTGGAAGAAGAAGCGGCACCAGCAGTGCTGGGCTGGGCTTGGCCCCGCGCCTCCTCTTGGGCCGGCGGTGAGAGCCACCTCAGCAGGAGCCTCACTCTCGTCAAGGACGTGGCTTCTTCATGCTCTGTCCCTGATGAGGGCTGAACTCAGGGACAGGGACCATCTGCAGATACACTGTCCTTTTGGGCCCCTCTTCTGTGCAGTGGGGATTTGGTGAGATGTTCCTAACGTGCCTTTTAGACCTGGAGTTCTGAGACCAGTGACCTAGGAATGTCACTGTAGCAACTCAGACCTAGAGTGAGATGTGTTGTGCGAGGAACAAGGAGCAGCTCAGGTCTGGGGGATGGTGGTGATGTAGACTTGGTGAGGACGATAGCTGCCTGGCCCGCTTCCCTCCCCTCGCTGTCCCAGATCCCGTGATGCCTTGGGTCACAGCAAGGCTTGGCGTGTGGGCACTGCGGACGGGGCCGCCTGTGGCTGTCTCACTCGCCATGGGAGGTGTCTTCGTGTCCAGGAAGCCCCCTTCCTGGGGCGAAACCCCCATAACGCCTTTGTTTGTGTTGGGTGCCACAAGGCGGGTCCACTGGCGTGCAGAGGGGCCTGCCTTGTCCAGCTGGGGACGTCAACTGCTGTCTGGTGTGGCAGGATACAGAAGATGATCATGGATCAGGAGAAGCAGGAGGGCGTGCCCACCAAGTGCTGCAAGAAGTCCATCGTGCGCTTGGTGCGGAACCTGTCGGAGGAGGGCCTCCTGCGGCTGTACCGCACCACCGTCGTCCAGGACGGCATCAAGAAGAAGGTAGCTCGTACTCCTCGGCCCTGCTCGGTCCTTGGCCCTCAGTGACTCAATGCCCCAGCATGCCCCCTGATTTGGGGAGCAGGGGTTTCCAGCTCTGTGGACGCTGGACACGGAAGAGGGCAACACCCCGGTTGGTCTAAGGTGCCGCCTGCAGCTGGCCTTGAGCAAGGGAAGGAAAGGCGGCCGACAGGCAGTGTCGGAGGCGCTGCGTGGCATTCAGAAAGGGAGTGTGAGAGCAGGAGCAGGAGCACCTTCCTAGAGAGAGGAGGAAAGCCAGTGGCGGCCCGGCGAGGGTGCCCCGCCGTCGCCTCTGTCTCACTCTGTTTCTATGAAATGTAAAGTTCGGGCCGTTCCCACGGTGGCTGTGGCTCAGCAGCTTTGCATATTTGAAGGACATAAATTCTTCAGGGTCAGAGTAACTTACAGTGGCGCAGCCGGGCACTGGGGAGACGGTCACTTCCAATTTCCTGACCTTTTTTCCTGACTATTTCCGCCTCCGCCTTAAGAAAGCCCTGCTTTGATGTTGCTCTGTTTTCTTGGTAGACGGGCAAGGTCGTTTCTACTCTCTCGTGTCCCCAGTACTGGGCGCTGGAACCTGAGCCATGTCCCCAGCCCTTTTGATTTTATTTTTATTTTGAGACAGGGTCTGACTGAATTGCCCAGGCTGACCTTGGGCTCCTCCCGCCTCAGCCCCCAGCTAGCTGGGATCGCAGGCCTGCGCCCCCGGGCCTGCTCGCTTTATCTTAAGAAATTTGAAAAAGACAAAGCCGTGCACAAAATGACTTAAGAAGCAGTGTCTGCTGCTGCCCATAAGTCTTTTAAAATGAAACCATCCATCCGTTGACCCCTCCCCCACAGCCCACACGCTCCCCTGCGGCCACAGCAGGCCCTGCGCTCACCCCTCACTGAAGGACAGACCAGCCGGTCAGCCGCACCCGGTTTCTGATGTCTTCGAGGGCTGGCCCTCCAGATGGCAGCCTGGGGGATGGAGGGCAGGGAACCCTCCCGAGCTGGGCACTGGGCAGAGGCCAGCCGGCTTCGGTGTCGGCTGTGGTAGCTCCTCTGTGCAGAGGCACCGGTGAGCAGTGGTGGGAAGGGACAGGGCGGCAGTTCAGCCCTGGGGTCACACGACCTCATAAACAGAAGTGTGCAGCGTGGGCCACGAGTGGCACCGCAGTGGCTGCAGCTCTGTCCAGTGGGCTTGGAGCTCAGAGCTCAGGTTGGTTGCTGGCGGTCTGTGCTGGCACCGGAGCACGTGCTGCTGGCTGCAGTTCTTGCCCCTTCCCAGCCTATGCTCCCGCATCCTGTCCTCACCATGGGGCCTTCTGGAAGCTTGCTGGGCGTGGGCAGTGGAACAGTGAAAGCTGCGTGCGTGCTGTGCTTGTAGACGTTCTGAGCTGTCGCCTGACTGTCTCGGTTGAGTCTCGTGACACTACAAAGAGGTCCTGGTCAGAGGTGGGGTGCGGTCTGCACCCACGAGCGGGAGCATCTGAGCAGAGCGGCCTGTCGGGCCTTGTGTCTGTCCCCTGCCCCTCCCCTGTCTGAGCCCGTTTCTGGAGCAGAGCTGCTGGCCCCAGGTGATGCTCAGAAAGTCCCGGTCAGTCAGAGCCCAGCTCCCAGTGCCAGGCCGTAGCCTCGTCACTCACGACCCAGCGGCCACGCTCACCTGCTCTGCCCAACCCCCTCTGCCAGGCGCTGAGGGCACGTGCTCCTGGCAGGAGCCGCGGCAGCCCCCGAGCCTGCGGAAGGCTGCCTACCTTTCCAGATGGACGCGCTCGGGATTCACTGGCAGATAACAGCGGGCGTGGGGATGTGCCCCAGGAAGCAGCAGAGACCATGGGCTGTGACGGCCCAGCCGGCGCGCTGCGGGGCGGGCGGCTCTCCCCAGGCCTGGTCGCCCGAGGGTTCAGAGCCAGCAGCTGTGAGGGCAGACTGCTCAGCAGCACGCCTTCCTCCCTCTCCCCGTTGTCTTCTGAAATGTCAGAGAGAACAGCCAGCGTCCCACTGGGGCCTCGGCTCTTCCCTGCTCACAGGGACGCTGACTCTGCAGGTGGACCTGGTCGTGCACCCGTCCATGGACCAGAACGACCCTCTTGTGAGAAGTGCCATCGAGCAGGTTCGCTTCCGGATTTCCAATTCAAGCACCGCCAACAGGCAAGTGGCAGTGCCCAGAAGGGTCCCCAGCGAGGCGCCTGGGCCTGCGTGTCCAGGAGCATCCTTACAAAAGCCCTTCGTCCTTACTTGCATGGGATCAGTGCGTTCCCTGGTTTGGAGTTTGTGGTTCGTAACCTGCCACTCAGCAAGGATCCATCCCTGGACTTCTAGAAAAACCCAAATCTGTCTGACGGCGCATCTTCAGGGCACGCCCGTCATGGGCCTCTGACCCTGGTGTATCTGATGGCGCGTCTTCAGGGCACACCCGTCACGGGCCTCTGACCCTGGAGCTCAGGCTCACGGTGCTGCCTGGCAATCTTCCTCTCGCTCACGACCCACTTAGACTGGAAGAAAGTGCACAGCAGGAGAAGGTTCTTAGCCGGTTGTCAGCTAACACTGGCCGCAGGTGGGCAGAGGCTGACCTGCTGAGGTGCTGACTGGGGTGGTCTGCCAGGTATGGCCAGGCAGACTGGATCAGCCATGAGCTGACTTCCTGTGACCCTCCTGATCGTGGCCACGCTGGATGGTTGGAAGACCACAGAGCTCCCTTCTCAAAGGGAAGCAGCAACCCAGTTGGGAACGCCCCCAGCCCCACGTCCTAGGAACTGACACACTGTTCACTTGCATCCTCTGCCTGGCCTCTGCAGACGATGGCTTGGCACCCCGCCCTAGGCCGGATGCCTTCGTTCAGTTCATGCAGACGGACCTCTTTGCTCCTGGCCTTGGGTCTCTAAATGTGTTCTTTCACCTCGTGTTTGGACTGCAGGGTTAGAGTCCCCCAGCCTCCAGCACCTCCAGAGGAGGCAGAAGAAGAGAGTCAAGGGAAGGAGGGCCCAAGTGAATCTGGAGACTCTGACCTGAACATTTCCTCTAAGCCGGACAACACACGGGTGAAAAAGACCGAAGAGAAAATGGGCATAACGCCACTGAAAAATTACCACCCAGTCGTAGGTAAAGAGCAGCCTCTTGTCCGAGTTGGGCTACATCTCACTGTCACTTAGGAGCTGCTGTGTGTACTTGGTGCTCTGAACTTGGGCTCTGGGCTACAGGCAGTTGAGTTGGGTTTGAATTACGGGCTGGTCACATGACTTACGCCGGCCTCCTGGTATAGTCAGCTTTTTCACTGCTGCGACTAAAAGAGATGACCAGCACAATTATGCAGGAGGAAAGGTTTATTTGAGGGCTCACAGTTTCAGAGGTCTTAGTCCATAGAAGGCCAGCTCTGTTCCTTGGGGCTCCGTCACGGTGGGAGAGCGTGGCAGAGGGAAGCAGCTCACATGGAGATCAGGAAGCAGAGAGAAACTCCACTCAGCAGATACACACATGTACCCAAGCCATGCCCCAACACCCACCTCCTCCAGCCTCTTGCATTGTCTCACATGAGCTTTTGGGGGACACCTTACTTCCAAACCATAACACCTCCTTTTCCTCGTCTGCAAAATGGAGACGATTCTTGCACAGTGTGCCTCCCAAGGCTGTTGACAGACTCATGAGATTGGTAGATCCCAGCGTGAGGTAGTACTTACAAAGGTGAACATTCCATAAGCTGCAGAGAAATCTCCCCCGTCCTGACCTCACATTCAGCTCCCCTTTCCTTGGACTCGATCTCCACAGGACTGCCCTCTGCTCGCCCCCCCCCACACTGCTCACGGTGACCTGAGGGCACAGGGCGCCTGGGCGCGGATCCCCGGGGCCAGCCTCCACCAGGCAGTGTCGGCGTGACTCCATGTCACGGGCAGTCTGGGCCTCCTGTCTGAGATGTGGCCACGCAGCGTGGCCTTCACCCGAGGTTCTAGGCAGACAGCAGAGAAGCAGGAGCCGCCCGTGGCCGAGCAGCCCGTGCCCAGGAGTGGGCTGAAGGCAACGAGTGTTTGATCCCTGCTGTGTCCTCCTTGTCCCACCCTGTCCTCGTCACCAGGGAAAGTCAGGGGCAGCTTATTGGTATCAACACAGAAATAAGCTACTTTGAAAAAACCAAAATTTTGTTTTGGTCCCCATGAAGCCCTCCTCAGTGACAGCTGTCACCCCATCTGTCCTCTCCCACTTGCTCGCCTCACCTGCCCTCTGCTCCTGACCCCCATCCTGGGCGCCTGTGCCTGTCCCGGGTGCACTGCTCCCCCTGCCCCCGCGCCGCCCCTCACTGCTGCACAGCTCCTTCCATCTCATGAGCCACTGTGGTGTCACTTTGTGTCATTTCCCACGAGGTGAGCACCCCGGGAATGCTGGTACCTGTGTCTCCCTAGACCTGGCCGTGGGGCCCTGGGGAGCGGCTGGGGGACCGAGTGGGCCTCGCGGGGCTTTCTCAAGCACGCTGCCCCCTTCTTGCTTCAGTTCCCGGACTTGGGCGCTCCCTGGGGTTCCTGCCCAAAATGCCCCGCCTGCGGGTGGTCCACATGTTTCTGTGGTACCTGATCTACGGCCACCCGGCCAGCAACACGGTGGAGAAGCCGGGTGTCAGTGGTGAGAGGAGAAAGCCGGAGCCTGGCAGGGCAGGCGCCCGGCATCCCTCGGGAAGTGACCTGGAGGCCTCCGAAGGCCCAGCCAAGGACAGCCACGATGGCGTTGCCTGGGAGGCTGAAGTGGAGCTGTCCACAGAGTCAGGTGAGGCGCCAGGCCACAGTGGGGCCAGGAGTGACAGAAGGGGCTTGGGCCTTGGGCGGGGTGCCGTCTGCTGGCGGTGACACCGCCCTCCTCCTAGTGTATGTGGACGAGGCCTCCTGGATGCGCTACATCCCCCCCATCCCCATCCACCGCGACTTCGGCTTCGGCTGGGCTCTGGTCAGCGACATCCTCCTCTGCCTGCCTCTCTCCCTCTTCGTCCAGATTGTGCAAGTCAGCTACAAGGTACCGGGCGCTGGGCTCCGCTCACCTGGCCGGGGGCGAGTGCTGGCAGGAGGGACGGTGAAGACTGTCCTTCCCGTGGGGTTGTCGCTGGCAACGAGGAGGGGAGGGAGACAGGTCATTGTGGCTCAGCAGGAACACATGTCGTCTTTAGAAATTGGACAGGTATAAAAAAGGGGGGAAAAAAAGAAATTACCTGTATCCTTATCATCCAGAGAGATAGTCACTGGCTTTTGGTAGTTTTCTTCTTGTCCTTGTTATTTTTATTTTTTTATTTTGAGACAAATTCTCACTGAGGCTGGCTTCAAACTTGGAATCCTCCTGCCTCAGCCTCCCCAGATAACTGGGGTCACTTGCACGACTCATCTTTTTTATGGTGGGAGGTGGTGTGGTGTGTGTGTTTTAACCCCCCTTTTAAAACAAAAAAAAACCCAATTGAGATTCCGTTTCCTTTTTTATTACCTATTCTTTCCACTGAACAATTTATTGTATTTCCCACATCATTGAATTTAACTTGGTAGATTCATAATATTCCTTCTTAAGCATGTACTGTGTTTAACCAATATTTTCTAGTTAAATGCCAATTTCTCCTTCTGAATGTCGTGTTGAATGTCGTGTTGTGCCTTTAGAGCATACATAGGTGGGCAGCTCCAAACTTTTTTCTTCAGGGTAATGATAGACGTAGACTCTCTGGCTCGAGGGACAGCGTGTTCTTAGTGTTTTATGTACTTCTGTCCCCCGTTGCCTCCTGGAAGGGTCTTGGCAGTCTGCCCACCAGCAGCACCAGGGCACCTGCCAGCTGCCCCCAGAGGTTGGGTGGAGGGCAGTGTGGAGACCCAGCAGAGGCTGGGAGGTGGAGGGGCATTTTCTCGGTCTCGGGTGCGCCCTGGCCTTCTGGCGGAGCTGAGCCTGCAGACGCCTCCCTAGGTGGACAACCTCGAGGAGTTTCTCAGCGACCCTCTGAAGAAGCACACGCTGATCCGCTTCCTCCCCAGGCCCATCCGCCAGCAGCTCCTGTACAAGAGGTGAGGGCCTTGAGCCTGCCCGCTACCCAGCGGCCTTGGTTCCAGAACACTCCCAGCAGGCAGGCCTCGCGTAGCCCCCCGGGTGGGGAGAGGAGCAGGGTCTGCCCCCCAGGAGGAGGAGCTGGTGCGTTTGGTTACTGCTTAAGCAGCAAGTCAAGCAGCGCCTGCTCAGGCCAGCCGTGTTTAGGGTGCTGTTTGATCTCGTTTTGGTTTCCCTTCTGTTACGCTGACTTTCCAGATCAGACCCGAGTGTGGCATCAGCCTCCGTTGCCCTGGTTGGGTTTGGGAAGTGGGTGGCCAGGGCAGGACAGGCCAGAGACCGGTTCTCCAGGTGCCCGGGTAGAAGAGAGTCGCCATCCCTCACCCCAAACCAGACTCCCGCTGCCTGCTGGAGCGCAGGCGGGAGCAGGCGGCTCTGTTGCAGGCGCTACATTTTCTCGGTGATCGAGAACCTCCAGCGACTGTGCTACATGGGGCTGCTGCAGTTTGGTCCTACGGAAAAGTTTCAGGATAAAGACCAGGTAAGGTCTCCAGGCCCAAGCCAGGCGCCCCAGGCAGGCAGCCCCAGTGCTGACCCGCGGGGTGCCCTCTCCCCTCGGGTCTCCTGCAGGTCTTCATCTTCTTGAAGAGGAACGCAGTCATCATTGACACAACTATCTGCGACCCCCACTACAACCTGGCCCACAGCACCCGGCCCTTCGAAAGGCGGCTGTACGTCCTGAACTCCATGCAGGACGTGGAGAACTACTGGTTTGACCTGCAGTGCGTCTGCCTCAACACCCCGCTAGGTACCGCTCGCCACTCCTGCCCCTGCTCTCCACCCTCCGCGGGATTCAGAGCTAGAGAGGCTGGGCGTCACTCCCGGCCCAGTGGCTTCTCAACTGCTCCCAAGGCCAGGATGTCCCTGGGGCTCCCTTAGGAAGAGGGAGAGTGGGCCCATGCAGCTCCTCGGGCCTCCCCATCTCCTGGCTTCCTCCTCTGGCCTCCACCCTTCCTCCCCTTGGCTCTTCCTCTGCCCTCCGGCTCCCTCTCTGTGCTGTGTTGCATGGAGGGCCGGCCAGTGGGGACCCCTTCCTTCCTGGCCAGCAGTCCCGCACCTCCCCCCGCAGCGGTCAGCCACGGCCAGAAGCTCTGCTCAGCTGGGCTTGCGTTTGGTTTTCAGGCGTGGTGCGCTGCCCGTGCGTCCAGAAGAGCAGCCCAGACCAGGGCGGCAGCAAGGAGGGCAGCCTGCAGAAGGAGCAGGAGAGCGCCATCGACAAGCACAACCTGGAGCGCAAGTGTGCCATGCTGGAGTACACCACGTGCGTATCTGTCCCGCTGTCCCCAGCCGGCGGGCCCAGGGCTGCCCAGCTCCAGCTCTCCCCCGCTTAGGCCACAGACAAAAGGGCTAGGTCCCTGCAGAGGCCGGAGCCTGGTGGCCTAGGACGAGGCTGACTCTAGGTGGGCTTTTCCTGGCCCTCAGGATGTTGAGGTGCCACCAGTTGTAAACATCCGAAAGCTGGGGATTCCACCTAAAATTCCAGGGGTCTTGACTTAGGGACAAAGCAGCCACCCACCACCCCTGGGGCTGCAGAGCCTTCAGTCCTGCCAATTGGCTGCTTCCCTGGGAAGGGAGCGTGGGTCAGAGATGAGTCCACACGCGTGCACCCCACGGGCCGCTCGTCTCCAAGGAGCACGTCTCCTCTGCCACCTCAGGGGGAGCCGGGAGGTGGTGGACGAAGGCCTGATTCCTGGAGACGGGCTGGGGGCGGCCGGGCTGGACTCCAGCTTCTACGCACACCTGAAGCGCAACTGGATCTGGACCAGCTACATCATCAACAAGGCCAGAAAGGTGGGCTTCAGGAGCAGGAGCCGTGCTGCCCCACACCCCGGCTGCCCCACCCGCCTCCCCTGGGAAAGCGAGTCGGCCAGGGACAGACATGCTGGCGCTGAGGTGCGTCAGGCCCCTGACGCCGGGGCACTTACGTCCCAGTGGCCTCTGACTTTTAAAGAAAGAACCAGCTGACAGAGGTTGGGGTGCACGGCCAAGGGGGGCCTGTGCAGGAGGAGGGCTGCACGGGCTGGCTCCTGCGGTCGCCACATGGCCACCTGGCCCCCGCAGGTGGGCCCCAGAGTCTGCCGCCCTGGCCTCCCGGGCCTGCAGAGGCTCGCGTCCCATCCCAGCGCCTGCCTGTCTTTCAGGAGAACGCCAACGCGGAGAACGGGCTCACAGTGAGGCTGCAGACGTTTCTGTCCAAGCGCCCGTTGCCACTCAGTGCTGCAGGTACATGTGCAGAGTCCACGCGGACAGCCTTGGCGCCAGTGCCCGGCCCAGGAGACGGCGGGCTTCCCGTTTGGCCTGCCTTGGCCCCTGCACTCTCATCCTGCCGCTCTTCTCTGACCTCTCTAGGTGGTGGGCGGTTGGCTCTCTGGGGAGAAGCAAAGGCAGGCGCCGAGCTGTGTGCTGACCGGGAGGAGCAGTTCGAGGTGGACCGCGAGCCCACACTGGGCAGGAGCCGCAGGGTCAGGGGCGGCAGAAGCCAGAAGCGGAAACGGCTGAAGAAGGAGCCTGGAAAGAAGATCAAGAGGAGGAAGAAAGGTTCCGTGTGGGTTGTTGGGGCCTCTCTGCGCAGTCAGGTGTGCCAGCCTCCCGCGGGCCGGAGTTCCGCCCTGAGCCGCCAGTGTCCACATCCGGCTCGCAGCGCCCACTGCCGAGGTTGGATCCTGAGGTTGGATCCTGCGCCGTCTGGCAGGAAGTGCCTGGGCTCCCGAGCCTCCCCAAGGGCGGGGGACCCTGGAGAGCCTCTGAACCCAGGCCTGCCCCCGACGATGCCGCGCGGCTCGGCGCGGCTCGGCACGGCAGACCGCAGGGGTCGCTGCGCCCCTTGGAGGTCGCTGCCGAGTGTTGCTCTGCAGACTGCTTGCTTGGCACATAGCGAATGTTCTAGAATGCTGCCACTGCTCTGCGCTAGGTTCTGTATGCGCTCTCGTCCTCTTGTCCCCAAGACAGCAGTGAGGTGGTCTTGTCCCCGGGTGCGCCAGAGATGACACCCCGAGGGAGTGTCGGGGACCCAGTGGCTGCTCAATCGCTGTTCTGCGAGTGTCCTGTGAGGCTCCTTCAGAGGACAGTCACAGGCAGCCACTGGAGACCGGCAGAGGGCCAGGTGCAGGCCTTGCCCGGGGCCCTGCTGCCGTGGCAAAGCTTAACCAGAGAGGTGGGGAAGGCGTGAGGACGCCCTGGGGGCCGAGTCAGGGGTTCATTTGATACCAGAGGGTGAGCCTGTGACGGTCTGTGTGATGGGCTCATAGCAGCCGAGGGCCCCGCCCTGAGCAGCGGCTCCTGGCCGGCTGTCGGAGGCCCTCTTCTCCCCGTATCCAGGAGGCCCCTCTTCTCCCCGTGTCCAGGAGAGGCCACAGGAGAAGGGAGCAGGCGGCCGCGCTACCACGACGAGGCCGACCGGAGTGCCCTGCGGCGGATGACACGGCTGCGTGTGTCCTGGTCCCTGCAGGAGGACGGGCTGCTCATGCTCTGCCGCATCGCCAGCAACGTCCTCAACGCCAAGGTGCCTGCGCGGGCCCAGGTTGTGGGTCTGCCTGCCCTGCTTGGCCACCGGGAGGAGCGGCTCCCGGCACTGCCGGTGCATGGCTGTTCCCTGTGCCCTGCCTCCGGCTGCGGTCCCGACCCTGCCCTCCCTGCTGAAGCCCTGCGCTTCCCTGTCCTCCCTGGGAAGTCACTGACCTGCCCGCTGGAGGCCCTGGGGCTCACTCCCCCTCCCAGCCAATGTCACTAAACCCCGCAGGTGGCCCGCTCTGTGCTCTGACGTCACTGGAGGCCCGGCAGCCTGGGCCAGAGTTCCTCCCTGGCTGTGTCCCCTCGACCCCTGGCCTGTGGTCTTACTGCGTGATGCTGTCCTGGTCCTCTCAGTTTGCAGCAGGGTTCGGGCAGGTGTCCACCAGGCTTGTTGGCAGGAGAGAGCTCTGTGTCGCCACCCTGACCAGGGTCCCTTCCAGGGAGAGCAGGCAGGCAGCTCTGCAGAGCTGCTGTGTGCAGGACTCCTGTTGACCAGCACAGGGAGCTGGCAGGGGTCGCAGGCCTGCGGCTCACAGGCCCCCTTCCCAGACCTCCACTCCTGAGGCCCTGGGCCTCCTGAGGCCTTCCAGCCTTTTCTCCAAGGGGCCTGGGAGATGCCCCACTGCAGTCTCACAGTGATGTCCCTCCCTGCCCCCGCTTGGTGCAGCCCAGAACTCGGGGTCCTCCAAGGCCCCTGCTCTGCTCTCTAGAGCTCACACTGCCCTCCGGGTCCTCTCGGGCCTCTGCCGTCCAGCCCTCCCTGTGTGTTGTCTGCTGAGGTGTCCTGAGTGCCCACTCAGTGCCTCTGTGGCCCCAGCTCCTGGAACCCTTGATATGGCCTGGCCCAAGTGCCTGCCGCCTGGCCACCACGGCCCCCGCCAGGGCACGTGCTGCCTCCCAGCCTCCCCAGATGCTGGCCGCCACGTCAGGGCCCAGCCATGGTGGCTGCTAGATGTGAGGTGGCAGCCTCGACTGCCCAGGAGGGAGGCGGCTTGCGAGCACAGGCCCACCCCTCACCGCCGATCCCCGCCACCTGCGCTGTGGAGACACCACCTCTGTTTGATCCAGGTGAAGGGCCCGTTTGTGCCCTGGCAGGTCGTGCGGGATATTTTACACGCCACCTTCGAGGAATCTCTGGATAAGACGTCGCACTCGGTGGGACGCAGAGCTCGCTACATCGTCAAGAACCCCCAGGCCCACCTGAACTACAAGTGAGCGTGCTCGCGGGCGGACCCCTGGCTGCCGGGTTCTGGGGCCCCTGTTCCCGCGCTCCTCGCCCCGTCTGCTCAGGGCCGTGGTGTGAGGCCCCGTCGGTGCTGGAGTTGGTGTTGTCCAGGGCCGTGCGTGGCTCTGGTCACCGGCACCGCTCAGCTTTGCTGGACTCTAGAGTGCTCTTCAGAGCAGGTGGGGAGCAGGCGTCCAGGCCGCTGCCCCCAGCACGTGGCCGGCCGTGGCAAGGCCGAGGCTGGGAGCCACTTCAGCCGTGCAGGGAGGCAGCCCAGGGGGTGCGAGCTGTCAGGGCCACAGTGGGGTCTGAGACTGGGCTCCCTGGCCCTTGGCTGGCGCCCTTGTCCTTCCCTGGTGGCTGTAGAGGATATGGGGCGGGGGCTTCCAGAGTTCGCAGGGCTCTGTCCTTGCTCTCGGTCTCTGGGGCTGCGGTGCTAGAGACCAGACATCCATTCCTCACTCACCTGGGAGGTAGGACAATGGCCCGAGAATCGCCATGCTGGCCTGCCTGCCCCCACCCTGGGAGTGCGACTGGCATGCGGGGTCCCTTTGGTCACCAAGCCGTGCGGTGGACGATAGTCTGGCGAGCTCCGGGACGAGGTGGTCTTCTCTGCTTCCACGTGGGCGAGGGGCCAGGCTCATGGGGCAGAGCACTCAGGAGAGTGGGCTGGAGTAGTGGCCACCAGGCCTCTGTGCTGTCTTCAGACACCCACCATCATGTGACCCTGGCCGAGGACGGAGACCGAGACCAGGGTGTGAGTGGGGAGCGGTGGCCACAGGCTCAGGCCACGTTTGCTTCACCCAGGTCACTCATTTCCAAGAGCCACGGGCCCCCTGCGGTGCACAAGCTGGTCATGCTCCAGCTGGCCAGGCCAGAGCCGCGGTGGAGATGCCCATTGTGGCGGGCGTGGGGCGTCTCCTAGGCCTCACCAGTCTTGTCTCCCTGCAGGGTCTGCCTGGCCGAGGTGTACCAGGACAAAGCACTTGTCGGGGACTTCATGAATCGAAAGCGTGACTACGAAGACCCTAAGGTAGGCCGTGGCAGCAGGGCCCAGCCTGGCCTGGAGGAGGTGTCTGGGTGGCTTGCTCCCCGGCCCACGGTGCCCTTGCCAGTCCCAGACGTGGGTCTTTTTCTGCTCGTTTGGGAAATCTACTTGTCCGTCCTTTGGCTTCAGACCTCTTTTGATTTAACTCCAAGCTTCATTTTTAAAGATGGTTGGAATTTAACTTGCCACTGGGTTTTCTGGGGAGGGTAGGACAGCCCTTTAGAAGTCGCCCACCGCCAGACTTCTGGAGTGCTTCTGTGGGAGTGTGCCCACAGGGGGGGCTGGGAGGTGGCTCACAAGGAAGGAGCTGCGATTCTGGCCCCGGCGTCTCTCCGTGGCTGAGCTAGCCCGGTGCTGCTGCGTGGGCGTCAGGCCTGGTGCCAGGGAGGCCCAGGTGGAGGATGCTCCCTTCCCTGCAGGAGCCGCAGACAGTGGGACAGGCAGAGAAACAGTGGCCCTGATGCACAGTGCCACCGGCTCCCAGAGGGAAGCAGGCCCAGGAGCCCTGAGGCCTGGGTGGCTGAGACATCCCAACTGCGCCTGCCTGCACACACCTGAGCCGGCAGGCTCCACGGGGGAAAGTGGGCACAGGGAACTGGCCACCAGAGCGTCTGCCGCTGCGGGCTCTTCAAGTGCCAAGCTCTGGATGGAGCCTGGGAAGTGGTGGGGCCAGCTGAGGCCGAGGCCATGAGGGAGGCTGAGGCCCAGGGCAAGGGCCTCCACCAGTGTGCTGTCGGGGCCCATCCGGACCCCCTAGGCATGGGCTGGAGGAGCAGCCACGTGCCATCGGGCTGCGCCAGCCTGGCTCCCTTGCTCCCTCGGCTCCGACCCAGAGGTGCTGTGTCGGGCTGTGCAGGGCCTGGGCCGAGAGCAGCAGCCACGGCCCACAGGAGGGCAAGGGCAGCACAGCCTGCTACCGGGGTGCTGCTGCTCTCTGGGGCCTCGGGGGACATGTCCGAGTCTTCCCTGGGGTGGGGGCTGTGCATCCCCTGGGAGGCAGGTCTGGGGGCCATCACTGTGTTAGTTGGCACCAGGGTCTTGGCTTCTTGATGCAGAGATGAGTGTCCGCTGCCTCCTCTGTACTGGCCTTCTCAGGTGACAGGTGACCCATGGACTCGGGGACATGGAAAGTCAGGGAAGGCAGTGTGGTCAGTGTTTCTTGGGCGTAGCTGCTGCGAAAGTTGTCACAAGATGTTCCCAGGTGCCTCTTCCTGAAACCCCCTTCACAGAAGGAGAGGGTTGACATCTCGCTCTCCATGTCAAAGGTTTGTGCCCAGGAGTTTAAGGAATTTGTGGAGAAGCTCAAAGAGAAGTTCAGCTCGGCCCTCAGGAATCCTAACCTGGAAATTCCGGACACGCTGCAGGAGCTGTTTGCCAGGTACGCGTCTCCTGGGCTGGGTCCGCCTCGTCCTTGCAGGCCAGAGCAGGAGGTCAGCAGGACTGGGAACCCACAGCGCCTGCCTGGGTGCGTGTGGCCTTGCCCCGACCCTCCAGGGGCCTCCTGATCTCCTCTCGCGGGGAACTTGGAAACAGGGAGGAGTGTGTGTTCTGGTTGCGGGCACCTACACCCCTTTCCCATCGAGCTCACCCAGCCTCCTTGCTTGGTGGATGGACATTTTGCTGAGTTTTCTCACTTTGTATGAGGAAACTCCGAGATGAAAGTAAGGAAGAGGGGTGGTTACCTTGGGGCGTCTTGGGCCATGTGTGGTCCAGAGCCTCCTCTTCAGCTCAGCCACGTGGGGCTGGAAGAACGTACTTGGTGTCGACACGGACCTGCGAGGTTTTAAACGCGGGGTTCTGTGAACTGGGCCGTGTCCTCAGTGTCCGGCAGGTGTGGCTCCCTCTCCCCATCATCCTCATGCAGAAGTCCGCCCAGCCCTGCGTTTGGGAACTTCTTCCTGTGGAGAAGTGACGCTCGCCAGCAGGTTCCTGGCCGCGAGCCACACGGTGGGGCCTTGGCCCTCTGCGTCCAGTTGGAAATCCTGTTTTTTCTTTCGCTCAGCAGCGTAGCATGATGTAGTGTCCGCTGCGAACCCGGCCTAAGAAGTGATGCGTAGTCATTTTGAGTTGACGTGTGTTAGCCATTTTCTGGATTTCGTTTGGTTTTTGCGGTAGCCTGCTCCCTAGAATTCCCGGTGGCACGGTTTACGCTCGGTCTTAACGGTCTTTCAGTGGCCTGTTTACCTGTGTGTGACCAATGCCCCACATACTTTCAGTGAAGTTATGGGCGACTCTTAGTCCTAAACGAAGACAGTTAAAGATGGCAAAAGGAGAACTTGGGGGCGTTTGGAGGGAAGTGCAGGTTGCAGCTGGAACAGCTGAACACTCATTTGAATCCTGAGCATTCTGACAGCCAAAGCAGATTTGAAAAGGGGTCCATATTTTTCCTGTTTGACTAAAAATAGTTCATATTTTTTTCTGAAGAGGTGCTTTTTCTTGACAATAGATGTTAGGAGGAATTTGCTGTTGCAAAAATGAAATTTTTTAAAAATATTTTTTATTTTTATGTGGTGCTGAGACTCGAACCCAGTACCTCACATGTGCTAGGCAAGTGCTCCACCACTGAGCCCCAGCCCCAGCCCGCAAAGATGAACTTTGACCTGAGCTTTCTAGAACCAAAGGAGGGTCTTGCTGTTCCTGCAGTCACCTCTGTGGCTCACTTGCTTGGTGTGCAGCCAGGTGATACTACGTGAAGCTCGGGGAGCAAAGGGGCACCCTGCCTTCTACCGGCTCATTGCTACCCTCTTTGGAACATTTTTATTTAATTTTTAATTGACAAATGAGAATTGCGTCTTTACAGTGTTCGGTGTGATGCTTTGCCATGTGTACATGATGTGAAAAGATCACGTCAAGCCAAGCACCACCCCATCACCGTGTGCGTGTGTGTGCGCGCACGTTTCAGCCATTTGGAGATGCGCAGCTCAGTTGTTAACCGAGGTCCCCCGCCTGCTCTGGCACTGAACTTCACGTCCGCAGTCTGCCTGAAGTCTGGTGCCCTGGTCTCCTCTGTGCCTCTCCTTCCCGGCGGCTCTGTTCCTCTGAGATGGGCCTTTCTGGACCACTGCAGGGCGTGCTCTTTGCCTCCTTCCTTGTGCTTCTTTTTCATCGCCGCGATCCCAAAGCTTATAGCCTGGGCCATCAGCAGTGCCCTGTCCGCGACCGTCAGTGAGGGAACATTTATTTCTCGATCTCTCAGCCCTCGCTCTTAAATCGGGTTCATTGGAGGGGCGGCACGTGGTGTCTTCTCATTTTAATTTGCGTGACCCACGTTTGGCTCATGCTGTGTGGCCTTTTCCCGTGTCCCAGGCAGCATGTGGCCATCAGGAGCCGTGGCAGCTCGGCCACAGGGCCTGCCTGGGCCTGTCATCATGCGCTTCTGTTTCTGTGCAGATACCGAGTCTTGGCGATTGGCGATGAGAGAGATCAGGTCACCAGAGAAGACGAGCTTAACAGGTGAGTGCCGGCGCCAGGCGTCCGGCTGGCCTGCGCCTGCTTCTGCGCCGGCCGTGCTGCGTACCTGCAAGTCGAGGCGTCCAGCAGAGTCCCTGCAGCCCACAAGGACGTCCTGACCTCAGGCCCGCTGGCCTGGCCCTGGGCCTAGACCCTGAGCTGTCCAGCAGAGCTCAGCGGAGAGCTCAGCTCCCGCCCGCGTGGTGTGCTGTGTTCAGAGTTCAGCGCCAGCCCCGGGACTCAGTGAGAAACGTTCCCTGGGAGAAAACTCCGCAGAATCAGAGGACGGAATACGTACGCACTGAGTCCCTCTCACTTCTAGACGCTGGCCCCAGGTTACGTCACCCCGGACCCGCCAGAAAAAAGCTCCCTTTGGAACTGGACTGTTGCTAAGGCCCCAAACGTGCTGCCGGTCTTGCCTCGTGGTGCGAATGGTCAGCGTTCGCGTCCCTCTCACGCGACGAGGCGCTTACTTCTCACTGCGAGCCGCAGCCCATGGCCAACCGCCTCACGCACCCTGTTGCCTCTTTCAGCGTGGACGACATCCACTTCCTGGTGCTTCAGAACCTGATCCAGAGCACGCTGTCCCTCTCCAACAGCCAGATGAAGTCCTGTCAGTCCTTCCAGGTAGGCACCTGCTGTCCCCGCACAGGGACAGGCGGGTGGGGCTTCTGCCCTGCTCCCCACCTGCACCTGTCGTGTGTTTTCATCACTGTGCATTTGCATGTCTGAGGCCTGGGGCCGATGATCTGATCACATACACGTTGTGAACTGTGGCCACCGTCAGGCCAGTCGGCACAGCCGCCTGTCACAGCTGACAACACACAGGACCTACCGTCCACATGCTTCAGCACCGCAGTGCTGTGCTGCGTGGCAATCTCAGCTGATCCACCCCGCGTGACGGTGACGAAGCTCTTCACCTTTCATCAACCTCTCCCCGCTTCCTCCTTCCATCTGTGAAGTGTGGGGACAGCCCCCTCACGGCTGAGGTTGTAAGTCTGATATTTAAAATGAAATTAGGCAGGAGAGGAAATAAGGTGTGGCCACGAACTGGGAAGGTCACTGCGCCCCACGGCCCCTTCCAGATCACCACTGTACCTGTGCAGACAGGTGGTTGGGAGGTGTCTGTGAGGGCCAGCTGCCCTTTGGCAGCGATGAATGGTGGTCCTCTGAGGCCTCTGCTTCCTTGTGGCAAAAGAGCCGGAGTGAGGAGGGCCAATCCCATTTAACCGCATGGAGCCTGGGAAGCGCGGTCTTAGAACTCTTCTTTGAGTATGGAGACTTGAGGTTCAGAGAAGTCAACACACAGGCCCGAGGTCACACGGCTCGGTCATCACATCAAGATGCTGCCTGAACTGCCGGGTCTGTTCCCTGGGCCAGCGCTGCCCAGGGTGTGATCTTCCCTCTGTTGTAATGATCACATAAGCAGTTTCCCAGTGGAGCCTCTTTGCTTTTGCATTTGATCTGCAGACCTAAAGCTGCTTCTCCGGCTGACCTTAGCAAACCAACCCAGAGCGCCTTGGAGGGGGAAGGGAGAAAACAGTGTTACCTCCCAACCCGCTGGTGAGGTTAGATGGGTGCCTCCCAAGCCCTAGGGCACCTCGGAGTCAACCAGAGAACCGTGGGGCCCCCCAGGCCCCTCCCACGAGTCCTTAAGGAGTGGAGGGGTGGGGCCTGAAAGTGTAGCGCCAGGGCACGCGGGCCCTTGAGGAGACTCCATGGGGTCTCCACACGCAGCTCCAGGCTGTGCTGGCTACTCTGGCCCCAGGGGCTCAGGGAGGCCAGGCCTGGCCATCACTGCCGGCCCCAGCCTCTGCACTCCCCGCAGTGAGTGTCCCCTGGTCTCTGCTGCCACTCGCTCAGCCCTGGGTTCCTTCTGGTGCTGGCTTCACACCCAGTTCGCTTCAGAACGAGAGTCTGGCATCGGTGCCGCGTGCCCTTGGCCACCCAGCCTTTTGCAGCTGAAGAAAGAGAGGCCCTGTCTGAGCTGAGAAGAATGAACAGCCACAGGCTACCTCTGGCCCCTGGATTTCTTTTGTTGCACTCATTTGTCTGAAAAGAAAACAAACGGCTTGTGTTCTAACTGCTGCCAACACTGCACATAAGAATTCCAGGTTCCAGCGTGGCTGGGCACTGGGCAGGGGCCTCCTGCCCAACAGAGAGCCAGGTAGCCCAGGGAGAAGGAAGAGCTGGGCTCCGTCGCCCTGGTGCCAGGCCTCCCCTTCCCAGGGAAGCTAGGCTCCCAGAATCTAGTGGTGGGGACTGGAGGCCATAAGCAAGGACGCCAGAGGTCCCCAGAGACGCCCACGGGGTGCCCCCGCCACCCAAGGTCTCGGGACTCGCAGTGCAAGGAGGTGGGGCATGGGACCTGGGTCTCTGGGCTGGCCCATCCCTCCACCTCCCCAGGCGTGGGTGGCCACACACCCAGCCACAGCGGGGTTTGAAGAGTGCGCCTGGGAGACAGGCCACAGAGGCGGCCACCATGCTGGATCTGGCTGTACCAAGGTCTTCTCAGGAGGGAAGGATGGCAGCAGCCCCTGTGGCTCCTGGCCCTGCAGAGTGGCAGGCCTCCCGTGCGCGGCGCCATCTGCAGAAGCCAGGGCCACGCAGACCTCCGCTGCCTGACCAGCTCCAGAAAACCGCCGTGTTGTCCACAGCCCTGACTGGCCCTGCCTCACAACCTCAGCGGGAAGGCCACTTCTGCCACCAGTCGCACCCCTGTCTGGCAGTGTGGCCGTGGAATGCCACTCAGCGTGTGCTGTCACTCGGGGGTCCTGGGGCCAGTGCGCTCACCAGCCTCTGAGCCTAGAACCCTTAGACCTGTGCAGTGGTGGCTGTTGGCCTGTGCTTTGAACTCATCCAGGCCTAGTTCACAGAACCCCGCGTTTAAAACCTCACAGGTCCGTGTTGACACCAAAGTACATTCTTCCAGCCCCAAGTGGCTGAGCTGGAAGAGTAGGCTCTGGACCACACATGGCCCAAGATTCAGGCTTAAGGACGAAGGCACGCTGCTCCCAGGCACTGGCTGGGCGCACACGGCCTGACAGGCCCTGAGGTCGCCATCCCTTTTCCTTACCTACGTCTTGGGGTTTCCTCATTCAAAGTGAGAAAACTCAGCAAAATGTCCATCCACCAGTCACTGAAAGGCCCTGCAGCCCTGCAGCTCTTTCCAGTAGGTGCAGGCCCCCAGGATCCAGGCTTGGCCGCAGAGTCACAGCTATGAGGCCTCTGTCTGAGGTGGGGAGCCAGGGGTGGGGTCATAGGAGGCGAGTCCACAGGTGGGCACGGTCCCACTCCGAGGGTCCTTGAGGCACTGCATGTTGTGCCTTCTGGACAGAGGCCACCAGGCTTCCCCAGGCAGGGAAGGAGCACAAGGTCTGCTTTCATCGGAAAAGGATTGGTGGTGGCTGTGGAAAAAGGTCAGGGCCCTGGGGACGGGTGACATGGAGAAGCAGGACAGCCAGATAACCAGAGGCCCTGTGAGAAACCGTGGTGGCCGGGGCCATGTGGTGTCAGCACAGGTGCACTTGGGAACAGGGCAGAGGCTAGGGGATGGTGATGTCAGACCTGCTGCCACTTGGACTCTGGAGCAACCCCCTGGTCTCTGGGGTGAGGGGCAGAGGCAGGGGCTGTGAGGCTGGGCCGCAGCCGCCTGCAGGCCCTCCTGGACACACACTCCAGCCTCCCGGCCTCTTCTGGGCCGCTCACCGGCGCTGTCTTGCAGACCTTCCGCCTCTACCGCGAGTACAGGGAGCACGTGCTCGTGCGGGCCTTCGTGGAGTGCCAGAAGCGCAGCCTGGTCAACCGGCGCCGGGTCAACCACACGCTGGGCCCCAAGAAGAACCGCGCTCTGCCCTTCGTGCCCATGTCCTACCAGTTGTCCCAGTCCTACTATAGGTGCGTGCACCCTCGGGACAGTGAGCCCTGGCTCTGCTCTCTGCCCTCGTGTGGACAGGCCAGCACTCCGGGGTGTCAGGGTCGGGGCCACGCAGCAGGTCCTTTGTCTCCCATCCCCATCAGGTGGGGCAGGTCAGTTTCTAATTTAATGACTGGTTCAGTTAGAAGTCCACTGTCCCAGCTGGGCACAGACCTCAGTCCTCACCCTCGGGACTCAGAACCCCCGGCCGACTGCTCTGCGCACCTCGCGGCCCCCTGGCAGCATGCGCCCTGGGAAGCCCTTTGGAGGGCACCTCGGCCGCCCACCAGTCAGCCCTCAACCGTGCCACACAAGTCCCGTAGGCCATCCAAAGCCACCTCCACGACTTCCTGTGCCAGCCCGTCCTCTGCCCAGGCACTGTGCGCAGAAGGTGGAGCTGAGCTCCGCATCCTGTGCAGGCGCTGCCTTCCAGCTCAGCTCCCCCTCCCCACAGGCTCTTTACCTGGCGCTTCCCCAGCACCGTCTGCACGGAGTCCTTCCAGTACTACAGCAGGATTCGGGCTGCCGGCAAGCTGGACCGGCCCAATCGCTTTTCCTTCAAAGACCAGGACGGTAGCGATCCCCCAAGCGACCTGGTGGCGTTTTCTCTAGACGGCCCTGGGGGACACTGCGTGACTGCCCTGACCCTCTTCTCCCTGGGTCTGGTGTCCGTGGACGTCAGGATCCCGGAGCAGATCGTGGTGGTGGACAGCTCCGTGGTGGAGAGCGAGGTCATGAAGAGGTGAGGGCCGGGTCTGCAGCAGCCTGGCCACACACCGCTCTGGCCGTAGGGGTCAAGCCTGTTCTTGGGACGGGTCGTCACCCCTCCCATCGCCCTGGGTTGGCAGCTTCATCTCTTGTCACCTGGTCCTTTTCTTGGCCCAGCGTGTGCTGGGCTTTGCTGCTGCGGGTCTGGCCCTACACCCAGCACTTGCTGGACAATGCAAGAGGAAGTCGCGGGGGCTTCCTGAGCTCCTGGGGACACGGCCTCTATCCGTGATGAGGACTTGCAGAACAGATGTCCAGGGAGGGGTCTCTTGCTGGGCCTTCCAGGGGCTCTGGTGCCTCCAGAGGAGGGCGTAGGAAGCATGCCAGGGAGGATGCTGGCCCTGGGCCCTGGGGCTGCCAGAGTGAGCTGGGCCTTCAGGGGAGGTAGATAGTGGTCAGGAGCAGCACCGTGCTGGCCTCTGGGCACCAACGCCAGCCACAGGGGCCCCAGGGAGGGAGGCCAGGCAGCAGGCAGCTGGGCTGGGTCCGGCTCTCAGGTCTCATATGCTCCCAGCCTAGGGAAGGACGGAGGCTTGGATGACGACGAGGACGAGGAGGAAGACCTGGACGAAGGCTCAGGAGGCAAGCGCCAGGGTGTGGAGGTGAAGGCCCACCAGGCCTCCCACGCCAAGTACCTGCTCATGCGGGGCTACTGCGCGCCCA
This sequence comes from Sciurus vulgaris, assembly GCF_902686455.1. Taxonomy (NCBI): domain Eukaryota; kingdom Metazoa; phylum Chordata; class Mammalia; order Rodentia; family Sciuridae; genus Sciurus; species Sciurus vulgaris. Next base: position 20,582,226 of record NC_136479.1, on the reverse strand, counting down.
GCAGCATCAGCACCCGCAACCTCAACCCCAACGACAGCGTGGTGGTCAACTCCTGCCAGGTCAGGTTCCGGCTCCGCTGCACCCCTGAGGCCACCCGGCTGGGGCCTGTTGGTGAGTGTCCTGCCTCGGCTGGGGAGGGCGGCCCTGAGGGCAGGTGCAGCCAGCACTACCAGGAAGACCGGTCCTCGGGGCTGCCCGGGCCGTGCTATGCGCCCTGGGGGGTTGCTGCTCAGCCTTGTCCTTCGCCCCTGCTGTGGGAGCCGAGGGACTCGGCCTCCTGCCACCCCTCGGGTTCAGGGCCTCTCCTGGGCTGCATGAGACAAGAGGAGGGTGCTCCCCTCCCCCTCCACGCCCTCGGCTGACCCCTGTATGTGGCCGTGGTTGAGGTTGATGGCTTCGGCGCCCAGTAGGATGCCACGCTGGGTCTGGAGCTGGACTGTGCCTGAGCATAGTGGTGACCTGTAGGCCGCGGTCTTGGCAGAGATGCCCCTCGTAGGAAGCAGAGAAGCCCACCTGGCTGGTGGGAGCCCAAGCGGGAATGTCCTCAAAGGCCTGGGCTGTCCCCAGGTCTGAGGGGCGCTGAGCAGCCACCGGGAGGGCTGGGCCCCGGCTGCTGGCGTCGCGGCTCCGTCAGAGCACAGGCACTGTGCTCCCGGCCTGGCGTCTGCCCTGCACTATCTCCAGCAGGAGAGGCACGATGCTGGGGTGGTCAGTGCAGGGAGCCCAGGGTCCTGTATCAGGAATCCCACAGCCAGGGCTCAGTGTGTCCCCCAGAAGGTGACCCCATGGCCACCTGGGGAGCAGCAGGTGGTGCTGGGGCAGGTCCCAGCTGGGCATCCCACCACGTTGGTCTAGAGGGGCCTTTGCCCGTGGGCTGACCGTGACCCTCCTGGTCCTCGCAGCCACCCCCCTGGAAGAGCTCTCGGTGGGACTCTCCTGCCTCCCTGCGACCTTCACCAGGCTGATCCAGCCCCCTGGGGACACTGGCGGCCTGGAGGCCTTCGTCCGCCAGGCAGAGCTGTCTGGCTACAGCCCTGAAGACGTGGCCGCTGCTCTGGAGGTGCAGCAGGCCGTCGCCGCCTCAGGCTGCTTCGGGGTGGACAGGGAGAGGCTGGGCAGGCAGTTCTCGGCCTTGGCGCAGACCACGGGGTCACGCACCAGGACCTTTGCAGACTACGTCCAGGTGAGCTGTGCAGCAGGCCAGGCGCCACCCAGGGCCACACCTGCAGGTGTTCGATGCCGGCCTCTGATAGCATGGTGGTTTTGGGTTTTGTTTTTAATTGAAATTAATCATCAGCATTTAAAAATCAGGGCACAGTCCCCCAAACGCAGCTTCTCCTGAGTGTGAGCTGGCTGAGCCTGGCCGCCCTGCCCTCCCAGGAGACGTGTCCCCCGGCCTGTGTCACTCCCTGCCTGCTGGACTTGCCACCTCACCTGCCTGGTCCCTCGGACTCAGTGACCATTGAGCCCAAAGAAAGTTGTGACAGGGGCCCTTGGGACCAGCATGTCCTCTGCATGGTCAGCTGCAGGCAGAGGCTAGTGACACTGTGAAGGCACCCACCTATCCTTTGTGTGGGACTCGGGCCTCCCTCGGGCCTTGTGGCCTCCAGGGGTGGGAGACCTGGAGGACAGATGGGGTCGCTTCAGAAACCCAGCCACCGCCAACGTCCCCAGAGGCCAAGTGCAGGCAGCTTGTGGCCACAGACGAGCCGACGCCGGCGGTGCTGTGCGGGTGTTTGAGTGTTCAGAACTCTTGGCACCTCCAAGTGCTTTCCCAAGGCCATGGTGGCAGATCCCACCGGCTGTGGGCAAGGGCCCCAGGTGCCCTGCCCATCGTCCCAGAGGGCGACTGCTGCAGCACCCGTCATGGACCTGCTGGTCAGACATGAGGCCCGAGTGATGTAAAAGAAGGGCGTCGTCACGCACCTCCTGGGCGGAGTGGGCAGGTGCAGCCTGTAGAGGGGCTCTCGCCACCTCGTGGGAAAGGCGGCTGCTTCTGTGGAAGGACTTGGGGAGCTTGGGCGCCAAGTCCCGCGGGAGGCTCGCCAGGCAGGGGTCCAGGAGGCCACCCGGCGTTTATGCCTCTGACCTTCAGGAGGAGCCACTGCCCTGGGTCCCGTGGTGGGTGGCAGCTTCTGGGTTGGGAGCCCGGATGGCCTTGCTGCCTGCCCAGGGCAGTGGGCACTCGGCCAGGGCCAGCACAGCCTGGTCACCCGTCAGAAGCCCCCCTGCCATGCAGACCACGTGTCTCCACCCCAGGACCTCCTGGCGCAGCAGCAGCTGCTGGAAGTGGGCGGCACACTGTCCGCCTGGTGACCATGGCCTCTGCCCGGCCCTGGCTCCTGCACTCGGTGCGGCTGAAAGACCCGGAGGAGGCTGAGGCCCCAGAGGCCATGCGGGCCGGGCCCCCGGAGGGCGCCAGCCAGGACGGCAGCCCCCAGGGCACCAAGCGGCGTGCCTGCTGGGCCAGTCAGAGCAGCGACGCTGAGGCCGAGGGCGCCCAGAAGCCCCCTGCAAAGAGGCCCACACTCCAGGACGTGCGCGAGGCCCCAGCGCCTGAAGACACGGGTGCAGGGGAACCTGGACAGGAGGACCAAGAAGGTGTCGGTGGCCCCAGCGTCCCCCGCCGAGAGCAGCTGAGCTGTCAGGCCCCGCTCACAGGGGGCTCCGAAGACCCCAGAGGTACCAGTTGGCCCCCACCCTGTCCTGTGTCCTCCAACCTGGGGGCGGGTCCTGCTGCGGGGTGTCCCCACTAGAGGGTGGGCCCCGCGGGGCAGCAGGGGGAGCCCAGAGTGGCAGGCGGTGCTGGAGCTGCTGCTGGGCAGGCAGGGCTCCCGGGAGGGAGTGCGGTGTTGGCTGGCCCTGGGGCCGGGCTGGGGCCTGGGTCTGCAGGCCCCGTGCCTGCTGGGGCGCACCAGTGCCTCAACAGGACCTCGTGGAGTGGGGGAGGCAGCCACAGCCTGCCCGCTCTGACGTCCCCCACGGTCTCCTCCCGCCAGGGCTCACGGAGAGCTCCACGGCGGGCATCCTCTCCCAGGCGGCACAGGAAAGGTGAGCGGGTGGTCTGCTTCAGGGCCCTGGGGGGAGGGTCAGCATGGCAGGGGTTTGTCCTGGGGGCCATGCGGGCGACCCGCTATCAGTGAGGAGCACGGTCTGCGGTGTGTGCTCAGCACAGGGCTCTCAGCCATGGTGACCTGGACAGCATGGTGGCAAGGACCTGCCAGGTGCCAGTGGAGCCCAGGTCCATCTGGAGCAGGAGCGCCCTTCCAGACGCCCACAGTGCTCTTGGAGAAGGGCCAGCCAGGCACTTCCACGTGACAGTCCCTGGGGCCTCAGGGCCACAGGTGTCCTCGTCACTACTTAACAAATAGAAAATAGGCCCAGAGAGGTGCTGCCCTTGCCTTAGGTCACACAGCCCGTACATGACCAGATGACCCCAGAGCTCAAACCGCCAGCCCAGGGCACCCTGTCTTCAGGGGTTTGCACCTTGTGTCCCGGGACCACTGTGCCCTGAGCCGAGAGCTAGGCCCAGGTAAGGACCCTCACATCAGGAAGGCTGCACCTGTCAGGCCTGAGAGCCGCCTCCCAGGGCCACACCCAGGTTCCCAAAGCCCTGCCTGGGAAGGCACCTTGCCCCAGGTGGCAGGGCCATGTTCCCTGTGTCCCGGCTCCCAGAGCTCAGGGCCCACCCTGGCTCCAGGGCAGGTGCCAGCTGTCCCACACTTGGGCCCGTGATGCTGGTTAGGTCCTGGGTGGTAGCAGAGACCTTGCCCTGTGGCTGGGCAGAGCTCCTGGGGAGGACATCTAAAGAGCCCAGCCAGAGGACAGCAGCCCCCAGCCCCGCTGCCTGGTGAGGCTGGGCAGCCGAATCCTGCGTCAGGTGCCCCTCCTGCCAGCGTGGAGTGACACGGGCCATTGGCTCATCACAGCCTTGGTGGCTGCAGCTGAGCAGGGCCCCACACAGCCAGTGCTGGGCTCCTCTCTGGACAGGAGGGAAGGGGAAGGTCAGAGAGCAGAGGTGGACAGGCCAGCCCGTGACCTGGGCAGGTGCCTTCTTCTTGCCCTCAGGGACCTCGGTGACCAGGCTGTCCCCCCACACAGGGACTGTGAGAACATCTGCTTCGTGGGCCGCCCGTGGCGCGGCGTGGACGGCCACCTGAACGTGCCCGTGTGCAAGGGCATGCTGGAGGCCGTGCTCTACCACATCATGAGCCGGCCCGGCGTGCCCGAGCGCTGCCTGCTGCAGCACTACCAGGGCGTCCTGCAGCCCGTGGCTGTGCGGGAGCTGCTCCAGGTAGGACGCCTCGGGGTGGGCAGGGCCCAGGGCCAGCGCGCAGCCAGGGTGGGGAGCTGGTGCCTGCACCAGCGGAACAGCTAGGGCCACCTCTGACCCTCTGTGCCCGGCCCCGAGCCCTCAGGACCCTGCGGGGAGATGAGGGCCAACCCTCAGCCACCACCTCCAAGGGGCGCCCGCAGCCCGCGTGCCTGGGCTCCCAAGTTCAGTTTGAAAGTCCTTGAACTGTCCAGCAGACAGGCGTGGCGGAAGGAGGCCCGTGCTGTGGGCGTGGCTATGCAGACAGCGCATGTGCTGGGCGGGGCTGCTGGTCCCTGGGGCCGTGTTCAGGTGTCCCCCACTCTGGGAAGGGGCCCCTGTGCAGGAGGGTACGCCCCACACAGGCTTCAAGGCCTAGTGCCCCGTGGTGGGGGCAGGCCCGTGACCTGGTCTGCTGCGTCCCCAGGGCTTGGAGTTCCTCGGCTGCATCCGACGGCGCCTGCTGAGGAAGCCCGCGGCCACCTCGCTCTTCTCTAGGCCGGTGGTGGAAGAGGTGGAGGCGCCCAGCGAGCACACCACGGCCTTCTACGAGCCCACGCTGGACTGCACCATCCGGCTGGGCCGCGTGTTCCCGCACGAGGTCAACTGGAACAAGTGGATCCACCTGTAGCGCGCCCTGCCCCTGTCTCGGGGCCCGGGAGACCCCGTGGTGCTCAGCTCGTGGCCACCCTGGAGCTGGGGAGAGGGACCCGCTGCCCGCTCTGTCCGGGCGTCCCTCCCCAGCCGCCCCGGAGTGTGCTTCCTCACACTGCGGCCGTGGTCTGGGACGCGGGGGAGCAGCTCCAGGCCACTTGGGCCCCTCTGCTCCCTGCCACCCCGTGTTTCCCGCTGCTGCCGGCTGTGCAGGTGGTGAGATCGGAGGCCCGCAAAGACTGGGCCCCTCCCAGGCCGGAGCTGGTAAGGCCAGCCTGGGAGCTGGGCTGCTGCAGCGCTCCCTGCCGTGCCCAGCGCCGACTCCGCGGCTCCGCGGTGCCACCCGAGATGAGGGACCTCTCCAGACAGGACACCCAGCACGGGACACTGCCAGCTGCAGGCTGGACGGGAGGCGTCCTTGTAGGACTTGGCTTTGTTTTTTCTTTCAACCTCTTTTCTCATTTAAAAACAAGTCCCCTGGCATGTATTTATTTTTTTTTTTAAATTAAAGTGAAATCAAATGCACCTGGTTTTGTGTGTTTCTAAACGATTGTCAAACCCCGAGGGGCTCCTGCTCTCCGCTGAGGAAACGGAGTGACTTCCGGGCCGGTGAGGATGGCCCCTCCGAGGCCCGGCTCCCTCGGCTGCCCAGGCCAGCGCCTGCCAGGCATGTGGGAGGAAGGGATTCCGTCTCTTAAGTTCTCTCTCTGGTACCGAGGATTGAACCCAGGGGCACTTAACCACTGAGCCACATCCCAGCCCTTTTTATTTTGTATTTGAGACAGCGTTCGCTGAGTTGCTTAACGCCTCACTAAGTTGCTGAGGCTGGCTTTGAACCCGTGACCCTCTTGCCTCTGCCTCCTGGGCTGCTGGGATGACAGGCGTATGTCTTGCTTGAAGATCTCTTATCCTGACAACGTTCAAATTATTAGTTGCCACTGTTAAGCAAATTCAGATTTTGCAATTAAACAATTTTAGATTTGTCTTCTCTTGAAAGTGGAACGTTCTTGCTACTCTGCGTAAGGCGGCCTGAAGTGAGCAGAGGCCACTCCCTGTGCCGGGACGGTGCCTCCAGTGTTCCAGGGCCCCACCCTGTCCACAAGGCCAGCCCCGGTCATGCAGCCATGCTTCAGAGAGGGGGACAAGGACACATGAGGCCTGGGCTCCTGGTGAGCCCAGCACACCAGCCCTTTGGTCTCCATTTTGCTCTAGTATAAAAAGAATGTTCTATGGGAGGTTTTAAGGAGGCCAGGTAGGGTAATGAATGTCCTCCACTCCAAAAGCAGGGGATACATGTGTGGACGCTCACTGTTTGGGCGCAGTGTGAGGAAAGGTGTGTGGAGCCCCGCAGCCCTGTTGTGAACCCGAGTCGACATTCGGGCCCAGGGCTGAAAGACGGGATGGAGTACTTCCCTCAGAAGAGGGTCAGGGATACTGAGAGCACCCAGGACGCCTGCATGGCAAGCCTGCGCACAGGGGTTCCTTCCCCTCGTGCGTCCTGGACAAGGGCCACTGGGCATATGTCTGGGGGGCACCATAGAGATTCAGGGAGCTGCTCTCAAGCACAGATGGCTTGGTGGAGCACGCGCGGCCCCCACCCCTGGTCCCTCTATCCACGGCGGTCTGTTCACTCCCTCCTCCCTTCTCCTCCACACCTACCCACCTGCTCATTCATCCCATGTGTCCATCCACCTGTCACCCACCATCCATTCAGTCACCACTCACCCACTCCCCCATCCAACCATCCAGCTACACACCCACCTACCCGTCCATCCACCCACCCAACACACATCCATCATCCATCCACCCACCCACCCATCCATCCATCCATCCATCACCCACCCGTCCACCACCATCACCCATCCCACCCCCATCCATCCACCCCTCACCCTATCCATGCCACTCCCCCACTCCCCCATCCAACCATCCAGCTACACACCCACCTACCCGTCCATCCACCCACCCAACACACATCCATCCATCCATCCACCCACCCGTCCACCCACCCTCCCATCCATCCATCCATCCATCCTCCCATCCATCCATCCATTCATTCTAGATGGCACTCTGTCTTCCCAAAATATGCACAATGTCTCCAGAAACCACAGTGCAGGTGGCTGTGAGCTGAGCTGCCGGGGCAGCCAGGCAGCATATGTGAAGCAGGGGCCTCGGCTAAACCCTGGGGCTAGAGGTGCACATACAGACGAAAAGAGCTCCGAGCACTAACTGCCAGACACAGCTCACGAAGGGCCACCGCGGGCCTGCTGCCCATCTGCAGCCCCCAGAGCAGGCCTAGGTGGCATTCCACTGTCACCTCCCTGCCACTTCTCACACAGGGAGGCCTTCCTCCTCCTTTTAGTTATTTTCCCTTAAATAAGCAGTACGTGAATTCGTTCTCTTTTGCAAACCTAAAGCCTTCCAAGAGCTCCAGCCTCGGGGCGTCCCTAGGGCCCTCCCAGGCCTCTGCATTCACATGGAGAACACGCTCCTGTGATGCCCTTTGACATCTAACTTGCCATCCACCAGCTCGCCGTGTGCCCACGACGTCCCTTGCATGTCTGTACCCACGCATGCAGCGCGGCCTGCAGAGTCCATTCCCCGTGGTGAGCACTGGCCTGCCCGCCCGGCCACCCCGTCCTGGCGCACCCTGCAGGCTGCCTGCTTGGGCTCCGCTCCCTCCCGCCGGTCTGCTCAGACCTTGTCCAGTCTGTTGCTGCCGGAGGACCCCCAACCCCCACGCCTCCAGCCTCGCTCCACCGAGGCCTGGGTGCCACCTTTGCTGAGTGGCCTCCTGTTCTCTGACCTCCCCTGACCACCCATCCTTCCCCTGGACCCTCGACTCACTGCTACCAGGGAATTTTCAGATGTGTATATGTGAGTGATTGTGTGTGTGTGTGTGTACATGTGCACAAAAGTGTCCCTGTAATTGATCTGCTTAGAGCGCCACCCCACCTCCTGGTATCCAAGACACCCTGCAGGTCACCTTCGCCCTCACTGCTGACTCTTCCCACGCAGGCCTCTGTAGGGTCCCCTGTACCTACAGGCAGCACAGAGCAGGTGCTGCCTCCTGCGGGTCCTGCCAGTTCCAGCTCTGGGCAGCAGGGGGCAGCAGCGGCCTAGGCTGCTCCTTCCCTGATGGGAGCGGTGCCTGATGCGCTTTGTCCCTTCACCAAGGCCCAGACCCCCCGAAACCGCCCCGAGTCGGGGTGACGTGCCCATAAAAGTGACGATGACGTAACAACAGCAGCACTTTCTGAGCTGCAAGGCACTGGACTGTCCTTGGCTCTTTACACCATGAGTCCCTGATCTCAGCAGCCAGGAGAGTAGGTGTGACCCTGGCCTTGCCCGGCAGGTCCCCTGGGCCATCCACTCCACCCTCCCACCTCCCAGGAGGCGCAGTGGGTTAAGGCTGCAGTTCTCCTCCGGGGCTACAGTTCACGCGTGGCATTCCTTCACCAGCCAGAGGAGTCTGGGGCTGAGGGAGGGAGGCGCAGGGCCTGCCGCCCACACCCCAGGGCCCACGCCACTCCTGCTCTGGGGTTCTGAGGGCGCACCTGGGGCTTGGCTAGCCGCGAAGGCCGCGCTGCCTTGTGGGTGAAGCCAGCAGGGGTGCAGCAGCCCAGAGGGGAGGTGAGGAGGCTTCCCCTCCAACCAGAGGCCAAGAGGAGCACAGTGGGGCAAGGGCAGGTCACTGCTTCCCTCTGCCTCCGTTCCCTGGGGCAGGGCACAGGTAAAGGGCTGGGTCTGACCTCAACCCACTGCCTCCTGTCCACACAAGAGGACCAGGACACCCAGAGCAACCAGGCTGCGGCCTTGCAGAGAGGTCGGGTCAGGGCTGGTCCCAGCAGGTGATTAAGGGGCAGCTCTTGGGTCCACTCCCTGGGGAAGCGAGAGGGGAAGGGCTGGGGAGGGGGCCCGCCAGGGCCAGGACAGAAAGAAACAAAGCAAGACAAAAGCTTCTGAGAAGGGTCAGAGTGTGTCCCTTCCTGTCCCTCCCTCTCTTCCCATCCCCAAAGAAAACTGAGAGGCTCATTCCTGGCCCCAGTTCATAAATGAGGAAACGGAGGCACCTCACCCTGGTCATTTATGAGAGGTGTCACAACCTGATTCCTTTGAATTTTTTTTTCCTGCTGTGCTGGAGATCAGACCCAGGGCCACAGACATGCTAGTCAAGCATGCTAGTCTACCAGTGAGCTACTGAGCTACACCCGGACAGCTTGGGTCCCTTTAAATATGGTCCTTCCTTGGGGTGGAAAGTGAGTTCTCCTTGCAGGGATGATGTGAAGATAATGCTAGAACACTTTCTGCTGCAGGCAACAGGAAGCCACCTCAAACCAGCTCAAGTGCAGAAAGGAAACATATCATTGCCTCAGTCAGGAGAGTCTGGGTCGTGCTGCGTAACAAACAGCTCCCGGGTCTTAGCAGCTTCAGAAAACAAAGGATGGATTTCTGCCTCACAAAACACGTTCGTCACAGGTACACAGGGAACCCTGGGCCTCACCCCCTCATGCAAGGACCCAGACTGATGGAGCAGTCACCATCTCAGTCACCACCAATCACTGTGACAGAGGAAAAGCACTCTAGGGGCATTTTGACTATAGTGAAATGCTCTATCCAGGAGTGAGATTTGCCACTGCTGCTCAGAGCTTATTGGCCAGCCCTAGTCGTGTGGCCTCGTGGGACCACAAAGGGCCAGGAGGTGGGATCCTGGCAAGTGCCCAGGAGGCCGAAGCCGGAGATGTTTGGTAAAGAGCATAATGACTTCCAAACTCATGGACCTCAAAGTCCCGGAGGTGTGTGGTTTCAGGTCTGACGGGATCCAGGAACTCAGAGGTATTACCAGGGGCTCGTTCTACATCTCAGTCCTGTATGTGGCCTTCATCTCGGGCTAGCTGTCTGCTCCTGGTCCCCTGGCAGCTCCCAGGCTCGGTCCCTCCCTACAGCTCAGCAGTCCCAGCAGAGAGAACATGATGCAGACTGGGTCACACGTCTGTCCCCAGGCTATACCGTGGCCAGGGGATGGAACGCACCTGTGGCTTTGCTGGGGCCACAGGTGCTCCCTAGACTGGGATCAGTCACGCCTACAGGGTGCAAAAGCAGCCGGCATTTGCTGGGAGTGTTTACCTCTAGCCCGGATCCCTTCCAGCAGAGCCAGGTGAGGAAGAGCTGGACCAGGATCCGGCCTCCGCAGATCAGTTCTGGCTCTCTGAAGGATTTGGCCATGGCCTTGGGCAGGTTACTGTCCTGCCCCCTCAGAGCCTGCAGGTGGGCACGGAGGTGCAGCTGTGGATCCTCCTCCTTTTCTAAGGGGTCATTAGCGATCTGGCCTGGACTGTGGGGAGCAAGGAGTCACCTGCTCCACTGGCCCCCGGTCCTCGTTCACACTCTCCAGCCTTTGCCAGAAGAGCTGGGGCCCCTGACCACTGTTCCACAGCCCCCTCCCCCTCCTCTTTCAGTCCCTGCCCCGCGCTCCACTCTGGGGTCACTTCAGCTGTGGGCCTATCTGCCTCCTCACTACCAGGAAGGCCTACTGTGTGCATCTGCCCCCAAGTCTGTTTCCAGGGGTCAAGTTTGCAGCTTGAAATTGGCTATGGTGGAAGAATTTATACCAGGGAAAGAAGCAGAGCTACAAATCAGGCTTTATTGAGTGTCTACTATGTGTCAGGCTGGGGATAAAGCAGTGAAGGAGACAGACCTCAGGAGCTTGCTCTTGACCTGTCCCCTGCACCCAGCTCCGTCTCTCCATCCATCTGTTCTTTCTTCCAGCCTTTTGCCGTCCCCCCCCACTGGTCCGTCCAGCCACCCACTTACTAGGCCATCCTTCCAGGTGGGCTGCTCTCACCCAACCTCTGGCACCCTGTTCATGAGCTGCATCTCCTTCACAGATGGAGGCAGGGAGGGGCCCGTCTGCCCCAGTCCTGGCCTCTGTCTCCACAGCCCTGACGTGAGCTCCGTGTGGAGAGCTGAGCCAGGTCCCCAGGGAGCCTGCGGCTCAGGTGGTGCCTGCAGGTGGCACCTGCAAACGGCTGCTCTGTTGAGGTGTGAAAACCACAGCCGCCCAGGTCGAGTGTCCCGGTGCCGGTGGGGGCCTGGGGTGCTCACATGAACACGAGCTATGGTCAGAGTCACACACACCCTGATCCCAGGTCCATAGTCCCCAGCATTCTAGAACTTTCCAGTCTCCGACCGAGGACTCTCCAAGGTTCTCTCAGCAACTTCTCCTAACTACCCTGCTTTACAGAGTCCTGGGGAGACTTCCAACAGAACTACCTGCTGCTGACTCCTGGCCCTGTTCCCAAGGCAGAGACCGGCCTTTGGGGGGATGGTAGGGCCCGGGGGGCTCCGGGGGTGGGTGGGGAATCCCCTGGGGCTCCCGAGCTGACTCAGACTCAGACTCTGCCGCCACTTCTACGGCGGGCACCCTGCGAGGGAAAGCAATCGATTTGCTTAAAAAAATAATAATGATGAGAGTTTTAAGCATTGCCTGGCACGGAGAGCTAGCTCGTACACCAAACCTACGTCCAGCCACGCTCCCACACGGCCGAGAAGCCTTCTCCAGGTTTCTTCATTCACATTTCAACAGGCTTTCTGAGAAATCAGCAGCAAGAAAACCAGCGGCCCCTAAGTCCCCGGGATGAATAAATAAGACCTCAGATGGAAGTGGGGCTGGGGCCGGGAGGACGCGGGTTCCTCTGTGTCCCCCATGCCTGTGAATGCCAGGGGAGGGTCACGTGGGCATCCTCTGCACCCTGGACCCCAGCACTTGGCACAGTGCCCGGCTCCTCCTTGGTGCTTGATACTTTGGGGGCGGGGGTGCAAAAGGGGAATTTTTAAAAATGGGCAGCAGAAATCAGAAAAAGAAATCTTGGTGGCGGGGCTGTTTCTAAGAGACAAGGCTGAGTGGTTCGCAGCCCGGAAACCCAGGTGCCCTCTTTGGGAGGGCCGACCCTGGCTGTCCGTGTCGCCTGGGTTTCTCGCCCCACCCAGCTCTGCAGGGGCAGGAAGCTGGCGCTGGCGGAGGGGCTGCTCAGGCTGTGGCCAGCCTGGTCTCCGAGCCCAGAGAGGGGGAGTCACTCTCCTGGGAAGCACAGCAGGAGGCACCAGAGCCTGCAGCTTCCTACCCCCAGGGTCACTGAGGGCTCGCTACACCCCCAAGCCCTTCCCAGGAAGCCGCAGGCACAGCCTGGCCTCCTATGGCTCCTGGAAGTGGGACCCTGGAGTCTGGACTTGGCACCAGTCACAGGCCATGCCTGAGCTCGGAGGCTCTGTGGGCCCAGAGACACCCATGTGCCCCGGGGAGCAGGCCCTTCCAGTGCGGTGGGAGTCCCGGCTGCTCCCGCGAGGGCAGCAGGCATGTCACAGCCAGGTCGGCGCTCACACCCGTGGACACGCCGCTGCCCGCCGGCCACGCACACGCACACACGCTGTAAACCAAAGGCTCAAGGCCTCCTCCTGCCAGTGCCCAGGTGACCGTGTCTCTGCTGTTGGCTCAGTGACGTGGCCAGTGCCGACGGCTGGGCAGCCTGGCTAGCTGGCCTGGGGCCCTGCAGGTGGAGGGGACAGGACCACCCACTGCCGGAGGTAGCTCCTGGGGGGCCCCTCGTCGCCGGGGCTGGTGAAGTCACACTCGACGGGGCTGCCGCAGTCAGAGCCCGCGAAGCCACTGTCGAAGGTGTCCATGTCCAGGCCAGCGCTGGGTGAGCCCGCCTCGCTCCCCGAGCCTCCTCCTGGAGGCCCACCGTCCCAGGGCGGCTCCGAGGCCCAGTCCTCATCCGCCAGGGTCAGCGTCAGCCTGTCCAGGAGGCCGCCCAGCCCGGGGCCACCAGACGAGACGCAGCCGCAGGAGAGGACGGGGCTCCCTGTGCACAACAGCAGGTCCTCTGGGCCCGGGCCGGGCTCCAGGCTGGCGTCCAGGTCCAGGGCTGGGTAGCCGTCGTCCCTGCAGTGGCACGGCCAGGCGCACGGCCCCTCTGCATCCACCACGGTCACCGTGTCGATGGACACCAGGCCGTAGGGCCGGTCCCTCTCCTCGCCATCAGCTGAGCCCTCCGAGCAGCCAGCGCTGGGCTCGGCCACCCCGTCGGCCTCCAGCAGGTCTGCGGGCCCCGCCAGCCCCGGGGGCTCGGGCCCCTTGGTCGGCCCCCGGGAGGGGCTGTGGTCAGGCAGCTCCAGCGGGGAGAGCGCCACCGGGCTCCAGGGCCCCAGCTCCAGGCGGGAGGAGGACAAGGGCGAGCCCACCCATTTCTGTGAAGAGACACCGCTCGTCATGGGGGCGGACAGACAGACAGACGCGAGAGGAGGGAGAGGGAGGGATCGGGACCTCACGGTGGCCCCTGTTCCGCGGGTCCCCACTGCGGTCCCTTCCCTACTCTGAGCCTGTGCCCCCACTACAGTGGGCAGCCACTGCCCTCAGTGGCCTGCCTGCTCAGACAACGGGTGGCCAGTTGCCTGGGGTCTGCCGGATGCAGGGACAAAATTCCCGAGTCCCCAAGTCCCCGTGACAGGGTTGGGGGGCCTGGGGGTCTGGGTGACGGAACCCCTGCTGGGTCCCCCGTCTCACTTCCTCCTTGATGCTCCACAGGCTCTGTGTCCCCTGCTTAGGTGTCCCCATCAGAGGGGGCCCTCGGCCAGCACAGAAGCCCGCCTCCTCTCTTCATGGACACAGCAGGCGCACAATAAACGAGCCGAGTGACTCAGGTGACAGGCCATGCGGGACAGAGGGGCAGCCCTTCAGCTTTGAGGACACCCTCCCTCAGCTGCCAGGGACCCTCTCGGGACGTGGGAGTCTCCTCCAACCCGCAGAGAGGATCCCCAACAACAGGAGTCCCCCAGCTGGGAGCAGATCCCCTGGGAAGGGCTGTCTCAGCACCGGCTGATCTGAAGTGACCTCTGTGTGGCTGCGACCTAGTTCTCTACCCTCCCTGGACCTCAGTTTCCCCACCTATAAAATGGACCCGCCATGGGTGTCGGAGGCTTGGGTCAATGTGCACGAAGCCCCTGACCGAGGACCCAGGGTCGCTGGTGCCACACCAGGGCCTGAGATAAGGCACGGTAAATGTGACGTGAGCTTCAGGCAAGAGGGACTGTGGGTCCCGTGGCTGGGCCTGCAGGCTCCTCCCCTGCCCGACAGGGCGGCCACCCTCTCTGGGCCTCCGTCTCCCCCTGGAGCCCCGGGGGCTGCTGGGAGAATGGGAGCAGAAAGGAAGCACCAGGTAGACAGCAGGCGCTCAATCAATGCCCCAGGTTGTCCGAGGGCCAGGTCACTTGGAGCCTGCAGGTTGCCCTACCCGCCCTGTCGCACATCCTCCCTGGGCCCCTCCTGGGGGTGCCAGCGGGGGGCAGGGAGGGGTGTGAGTGGCCGCAGGCCTCGTCTTGCCGGGACCCCGTCCCTGCGTCCCCAGGTCCAGGACGGGGGGGTGGGGGGGCTTCACCCAGGGGCTGGGAGGCGCCGCGCCCGGCACTGCCCGGGAGCCCAGGCCCGGCTCCGGACCGGCCGAGGCCAAGCGGCTCTGGGCCTGGGGGCTGGGGGCCTGGGTGAGGGGCTCCTCGCAGGGCTGCTCACCTTGAAGTCCCCGCTGTGGCCCTCGTACAGGGGCTGGAAGAACCTCTTGGGGCTAGGCACCGGCGCCCACACCGTCTTGCACAGCCTGAGGGGAGAGATCAACGGGCGGTGACGGCGGCCAGGGGCAGCCTGGCCTCCCTCTCAGGCGCCCCCACTTTGTCCTGCAGGAGACTCCACACCTCCGAGACCCAGCCCGGCACCTCCCTCCCTCCGGAGCCTCCGTTGCCCATCTGTGAAGTGGGAGCAGCCGTCTCTGCAGACAGGAGGAGTTTACGGGTTTGCAGCCTCTTGTTGGCCAACGCTGCTGCCCCTCCTGAGCTCGCCCTCCAGGGACGGCCAGCAGGGCCAGCTGCACAGGGCGGGGAGGACCGGCCACTGGTCCACGGATGAGCTCTCCTGGGGTCCTTATCGCCCCCTCCAGATCCTCTGTCCCCATCTTTGCTCAGTGTCTGGTTGCAGACCCAGAGCCCCGCGCCTGATGCCTGTCACTTGGCAAAGCTTCTGCCACCACTGCCGTCCCCGGCTCAGCGGGCGGCACCCGCTCCGCCAGGGTGGGTGGGTTTACTTTCAATCAGCAGCATCCTGTCTCGTAGCCACGCTCAGCGAACCCCTTATAAAACAGACGAAGCCGGGCGCGGTGGCCCAGGCCCATAATTCCAGGGGCTCGGGAGGCTGAGGCAGGAGGATCGCGAGTTCAAAGCCAGCCTCAGCAACTTAGCGAGGCCCTAAGCGACTGTCTCTAGATAAAATACAAAGAAGTGCTGGGGATGTGGCTCTGTGGTTAAGCGCCCCAGGGTTCAATCCCTGGTGCCAAAAAAAGAAAAACAAAAACAGATCAAAGCAAGCCCTCAGCTGAAGCAGGCTGGAGGCAGGAGTGGAGGGGTGGGGACAAGCATATCACACCACCTGGCAGCCCCTGGTGCTGCTCAGGCCTCAAAGCTTAAAACTCAGCAAACAAGATCACAGCTGAGGTCCCCACCAAGAGCACAAGGTTTCCATCCTGCCCGCTCTGCTTAATGCTGTGTGGCTTTGGGCAAGTTCCTTGACGGCTCTGTGCCTTGGCCTCTCCATTTGTCAAGCAGGGGTACCTGTGGTGTGTAGGCTCGTGGGCTGCTGTGGGTGAAGCGGGAGCTCTGCAGGGGCCCGGTGCATGGTCAATGTGAGCTGGCCCTTAGCATCACCATCAAGGTGACAGACCTGTCCCCCAGCCCCGGGAGGGTCTTGCTTGGAGGGGCCGTGCCTCATCCCCCTTCCCTGCTTAGGACCCCAGCCTCACCTCCAAGGCAGGTGGATCTTCAGGCCCAGGAAGACAAGGACAGGGCCCAAGATGACCAGGAGGAGGAGCAGTAGCAGCAAGTGACCGTCCCAGCCTTTCCTGGACTCTGAGGAAGCCAATGCCGGGTTAGCCTCTCTCGGAAGTTGCACGGGGTGGGGGTGAGGGGAGTGGGGTGAAGGGCTGGAGGCTGCAGGTGCCTCACACCGACAGGGAGCCGAGTTCAGGTCCTGTTCCAACCCTGCTGTGGTTTGGGTCTGGAATGTGCCCCCAAGGCCACGTGCAGAAGGTGTGGTTCCCAGCCCGGGGCACTGTAGGGAGCTGGGGAGGACCTTTAAGAGGCCAGGTCTCTAGGAGGAACCTGGGTCCCTGGAAGCATGCCTGGAGGGGACACTGGAACCTGGCTCCTCTTCCTCTTCATATTTGACCTCCATGATGTAAGGGACCTCCTTTGTCCTATACTCCTGCCGTGGTGGACTCTGCTGCCACTGGCCCAAAGCCAAGAGGCCGCTCGACCACAGACTGAAACCTCTGAAACCTTTTTGTTTATGAAGTTGATTATCTCAGGTATTTCGTCACAGTGAGGGAAAGCTGACTAAAACCAACCCTACCACTCCAGGCAACTGACTTCATCTCTGCCTACTGTAAGCCCAGCAGCTTGGGAGGCTGAGGCGGGAGGATTGCAAGTTCAAAGCCAGCCTCAGCAACTTAGTGAGGCCCTGAGCAACTTAGGGAAGGCTTGTCTCAAAATAAAATTTAAAAAGGGCTGGGCATGTGGCTCAGGGGTTAAGCACCTCTGGGTTCCATCCCTGGTACCCACCCCCCAAAAAAAGACTTCATCTCTCTGAGCCTTAGTTTCCTAATTTGCTAAATGGGGATAACAATCCTCACTTCAGAGTCAAATGTCCCCCCAGAAGCAGCAGCTGCACCCACCGGGACTATCTGGAGATGGACGAGGGAATGGACACCTCCCAGGGCTCAGGGAGGCTGGACGAGGACCAGGCACCAGAGTCGGTCCGAGGGGTGGGATGTCCCCTCCAGCTTCACACCTACCCTCAGGTGGGGTCTGGAAGATGACAGGGTCGCTCCACTCGCTCCAGGTCCCCCGGAAGGAGGAGCCCGGCTGGGGCCCCGCCCGCACCCGCAGCTCGTAGCTGGAGTCTTTGCGGAACTCCTGGGGCAGGAGGGAGACGCTCCTCGTGTCCACTGAGACCAGCTTTGTCACCGGGCTCTGCCGGACAGAGAGGACGCAGCGGTCAGAGTTCCTCTGAGCCAGCCCCTGCCCCTCACGGAACTGCCTCTCAGCAGCCCCCACGGAAGGGGCCGGGGTCCCTTCTCCTGTGACAGGAATCAGGCTCTGGCCCAAGCTGTGGCCGTTCTCTGCAGGGCCTGGGCCTTGGCTGGCTAATTCAGCCGTTCTAAACAGAAGGCCGCTCCAGCAGCCGGGCCTCTGAGCACAGGACACCTCTGAGGCCTTCACATTTGAAACAATGGCCTCTCTAACCCTGGCTCCTCCGATATGGCTGGAATTCTCCAACTATGGCCATCCTAAGCAGGTGGAAGGTTCCAGAAGGTTTGAGAAGTTTCTGAAACCTCTTCTATTATGGTTGCATGGGGCGGGGGCTGGGGAGGAAACAAGGTCAGGGAGGTCGGGGGTCTCCGGCCCAGGGTGGTGCTGCGTGGGCGCCATGCTTGGTGTGTCCGGAGAGCGGAGCTCACCTGTCACTCACCCCGGCTGCCTGCGCTCTCCCCCCGCCCTCGCGAAGCCGGCCGCCCCCGGCTTCCTCACCAGAGCCCAGGGGTCCCCGCGGTTCCTGTACTGCAGCTCGTACTGCATCTTGCCCCTGAGCGCGTAGAAGTCAGGGTCTTCGTAGTCGGAGCACCAGGAGATGTTGTAGTGTCCCGAGAAGGTCACGGTCACGTTGAAAGGAGGAGCCGGCTTGACTTGGAGGGAAACCCAGAAGGATAAAGCAGGGTGAGAAAGATCTGGGACCAGGCGTGGGGTACGAACTCGGTCTGCGGGCAGGACTCAGATTGGGGGCGCAGGCGAGAGGCGATGGGAGAGAAAGGGCCGTCCCCAGGCTTAAAGGGAAAACAAGATGCAGGAAGCGTGTTTTCTGTTTGTTTTTGTTTGTTTGGGGGACTGAACCCAGGGGCGCCCTACCACGGACCCATCCCCACCCCAGCCCTTTTCAAGTTTTGACCCAGGGCCTCCCTAAGTGGCTTAGGGCCTCACTGAGTTGCTGGGGCTGGCCTTGAACTTGTGATCCTCCTGCCTCAGCCTCCCGAGCCGCTGGGCTCACAGGCTGAGTGACCTCTCCTGGCCTGTCACTCAAGTCTTATCTGTCTAACGCAAAAACCTTCTAAAGAACGTGCGTCCTGAGCCATTCATTTTCAATTTTGGTCCTAAAGGATGGAGCCTTGTGTCTTTCACCCAGCTTCCCCAAGAAGAGGAAGACCCCGCGTCCACAGTGACTGCTGCCCTGCTGCTCTGTGGTGGGCAGACTGACCCTTTCGGGGACCCCTGAGCTTGGCCAGATGCCCTCTGCCTCAGACCCCGCTGACCAGGCCCCAGCTGGCTCTGGGCCAGCACCCTGCCTCACTGATGTCCCCGGATGAGGGTCAGAGTCGCTCCAGGTCTGCTCCACCCCAAACTCCCTCGATGAACTTGAGCAGGACACAGCCTGACCTCCCGCTCCTGGATCAGGGAACCAGTTTCCACCTCTTGGGGCCTTGAAGTCCAGGGGCCCAGCTAAACAGCAGGAGGCGGTGACCACCGGGAACCAGTGACCAGCGCCTGCCGGCGAGAACGGCCCTGCCTATGCCCGCGCTGCACCTCCCATCCCGCTTGTGCTGGGTTCCCGGGACGAGGCCCTGTCTGCCGCTGGCTCCTGGACCCCGCCTGGGGCACAGAGGCCTGGACAGATGCTTGCCGAGTGAGCACGCGGCCCTCTGGGGGCTTCCAAGAGGGACCTGGCTGCTGGGGCGACGACCTGCTGGAGGGGAGGCGGCGCAGGCTCACGGACGCCCGAGGCGCTTCCTCCAACCTGCTGCTATCCAGGCCCTTTGGCACCCGTATGGTTCCTGATCGCTCTTCCGCTTCCCCAGGGCCGCCGGGGACTGACCCTGGGCTTCTCCCATGACCTGCGCTGAGTGCTGGGATCCGTTCAGAGAGAGACCAGGTGGTGGAACCGCTCTGCACACGCCCAGGGCTGCTTGTGAGTCTGGGGTCCTGCAGGGCAGCTCAGCGCAGGGAGGCCCAGGCCCCAGGAGGAGGAAGGAGGCCCGGAGGGGAGGCTCCTGCTGGCCTCAGACCCTGACAGAAAGGTGACTAGGAGCACCCAGCAGGGGGGAGTGGCCGCCCTGTCCCCTCCCACCCTGGCCTCTCCTCTGCTCCTGAGGCGGGTGGACAGGTGTAGGGCAGGCAGAGGGGCAGTGTGTGTGCCGGAGCCTCGCCCCTCACTGTGAGTGTGCGCAAGTGTGTGAGCATGTGTGCGATAGTGTGAGCATGTGTGTGCACACCAACGTGTGAGTGTGTGCACACGGGTGCGTGCTTGTGCGAGGTGTGTGCATGTGAGTGAGTGTATGTGAGTGTGCGTGTGTGTGTGTGGTTCAGGCCTCGGCGCCCATGCCTCGCAGGCTGGGGCTTGGGGAACCCGCAGTGGGCGTGTTAAGGCTGCGTTCAGGTCCGTGTGGTGCGAGCTGAACCTGAGTGTGAGCGTGTGGGTGTGTCTAGGCGTGTGAAGCCTGGAGGTGCCACTCCATCTCCCTCAGCAACCTGACCCCAGACATGAGCATGGACCCCAGACACACCTGCCACGAGGGACGAGGGACGGGGCTCCCAGACTAGGGCTGTGGCTGCAGGGCAGGAGGAGCGTGCACACACACACACACACACACACACACACGGGGACACACACACAATGGGGACACACACACAGAGACACACATGGGGACACACACGGGGACACACACACACACACGGGGGCACACACACGGGGACACACACACAGGGACACACACGGGGACACAGACACATAGAACACAGACACACCGACACACACACACAGACACACACAGATGTACAGTCACATGCACACACACACACACACGGGGACACACACACACACAGGGACACACACGGGGACACAGACACACACGGGGACACACACGGGGACACAGACACACACACAGGGACACACACACGGGGACACACACACACACAGACACACACTCAAGCCAAAGTCCCCTCCAGACCCTCCCTGGCCAGCCCTGGCTCTGGCTCACGGACACGGGATCCCTTGGCCCTCCTGCTCCCGGGACCCCACCTCCAGGCCAGGGGACCCTCCAGCCTCACTAGGCCCAGGAGGGGGTCGCAGGCCCTTGGTGTGACCAGGTGGCTCCTCCGGCATCCCAGAGGGCCGGTGTGGGAAGGGCCTCCTCTCCGCACACGGGAAGCAGCCCCAGGCGCGACACACACCTTGTCCAAAGCCACGCCGACCGGCAGGGCCCAGCCAGGACCAAAGCCCGGAGTCCTGGCCCCAGCCCGGCTCTCTCCAGACCTCCACTGCTTCTCTCAGGGGTCGAGGCCCAACCTCATACAACCCATCACACCCTAGTATAAAGAAGAGCGCCCAAGGGCAGGCTCCTAAGGGGTGGCAAGGGCCGCGACACCCTTTCTGATGGAGCGGGGAGCGGCCGGAGGGCAGGGAGCTGGGCCCAGCCCCGCCGGGGTCCCCCACCAGGGCCCGAGGGTACTCACTGCTGTCAGCCAGGACAAAGCTGCCGCACTCGCGGGAGTCGTTGCTGGACTGGTCTGTCACGCTGACGCTGAAGACGTCGTCGGGCATGAAGACCGACACCTCCATGTGGCACGTGTACTTGGCGTGCGTGGCGTTGTGGCTGGACCTGTGGAGGCTGCAGGAGGTGACCTGGTCCTCCAGCTCTCCATACTGGTCTTGCCTTGGAGGAGACAGAGGCCGGTCACCGCTGGAGGCCGGTCACCGCCGGAGGCCAGGCCCCGTGCTTGGGCCAGATGCCCGGCGCTCAGGCTGGGAGGGGCCTTGGAGGTGGGCCCGGGTCTGGTCCAGCAGCCCCTCCAGGGAGGCTCCCTCCGCTGCAGCAGCCCTGAGGGGTGGTCCGGGCGGGGCGCACGCCCTGGCCGGGACTCTCCCCTCCTCGTGTGGGTCTTGGGAATCCGGGCCTCGCTCATTTGGATCAGGACTTGCTCGGTTCCACCACCGGATGGCAGCCCTACAGAAAGGGGCTGAGCACTTGGGGTGTCCGTGCTTCCTTTCTGTCCAGTCATGGCACCCGCTGAAGACCCAAGCGAGCCTCAGCCCTGCCCAGGAGAGCGAGGGAAGCCTGTGGGATGCGGCTGCGAGAGATGCTCTGGTTTTTTAACTCCCGCTGGGCAGAGGGATGGGTTTTGCAGTATGTGTAGGAGTTCACCGGCTAGTTACATCCTTACCTACGTGTCCAGGGTCTGAACACCAATCTGGATGGGCGGGCTCCTACAGCAGCCAGGGGGGCCTTTAAAAGCCCCCGTCCCCCTCCCTAAAGCCTCTGGGGGCCCCTGTTCACTCCCACCCAGCACGTTGGCCCTGGGGCACCTCTCCCCGGGCTGACCTGGCTCCTACCCTGTGGTCCTCTTCCTACTCCTCGGACTCGCTGGCTCTTGCCCTATTCCTGGAATAGCTTTCCCAGCCTCTGGTGGCCTCTTCTCATGCGGGACGTTTGCCCCTCTGCCCTATGTCAGCTCCAAACCTTGCAGGTGACCTTGACTGTGACCTTTGCAGTCTTGAGCCCCGCTGCATCCCCTGTACCCACAATGCCTCTGGCAGGACCTTAATTAATATGCTTTGAGTGAATGAGTGGATCAGGTGACAGAATGAAAGGCAGCTGTTTTGTGTCCCGAGTGGCACATGGATGAATAAGGACCCCGGAATTTTAAGTTATCTTAGTAACTTTAGGTGGATTTGAATCCCACCTCTACCACTCACTGGCTGTGTGACCTTGGGCCAGTTGCTTAACCTCTCTGACCTTCATCGTCCTCACCTGGGAAACGAGTGTGATCACTGTGAGGGAAGGACGTGATCCATAGCTCAGGGGAAGCATGTGGCAGGGGACCTGAGACCTACTCAGGGCCTGGACAGTCTTGTGGGAGACTGGCTGTCCCAGGGCCTCAAGACCAGTCGGGCCTGCGTGGGCATGAGAGTGTGGCCCCTGGCCCAGCCCCGGGCAGTCCTGTAGGCCGGAGTGGTCATCAGCAAGGTGGGCACAGTGGCGCCCGCTCGCGGGGTCTTTCTTGGAGTGAAAGGGCTGAGGGGCCCTGCGCAGCCCCTGCTCTGCTGACCGCTGACCCGCCTGCCGCGCAGAGGGCCGCTCCAGCCTGGCCGTGGTCTCCGGGCCCAGCCCCACCCAGCCCCATAGGAGCCCAGAGGAGCGTCCCCAGGGCCACTTACCAGGTGAGAGCGAGGGAGCCGGGGCGGGGGCTCCAGGTCTGCAGGACGCAGGTGACCGTCTGGAGGTAGTCAGAGTGACACACCAGGTCCGAGCAGCCCCAGCCTGCAGGGTGGGGAGCGGGGGCTGTGGGGCCGGCTGGCGGCCGGAGGGTGCATCGGGCGGCCCCGGGGCCCCGCGAATAGGCCCAGGACACAGGGACCCCGTCACCTGGGGACGCTCGAGCGAGTCCCAGTGTTTCGAGACCGGCCGTGGTGGCACGTCACCCCCGATGTGACGTGGTTTAAACCACGCTGTCCCCATCTGAGCCCCTGTCCCTCCTCAGGACAGCCCACTCAGGTCCTGAGCCCCAGACGCAGGGTGGGCTGCGGCAGCGGAGATGCCCTCCTCCCACGGGAGGGCCAGGACCTCGGGAAGCCACCAGAGCTCTGCAGCTGACGCCTCAAAGCCTGGCCAAGAGGCGTTCAGGGCGCCATCTTGGAAGTCGAGGCCTTGACCTTGGACTTCCCAGTCTCCAGGACTGTGAGAAATCAACCTCCACCCTTTATCTTTTGTTCAGCAGCACAAACGGGCCCAGACAGCCCAGGAGAGCCAGGCGCCCCTCTCCGCTCTGCCGCCGTCCAGCTGCGTGGCCGTGACCCCTGACCCTGTTCACCCAGCCTCAGTTGCCTTAACTGAGAACAGGGCGCTGTTGCGACACGGGTCTCCGGCCGGCAGGAGAACGGAAGGAGGTGAAGTTCAAGGCTTGTTCCTTGCTCCCCTGGGTGTGGCACATGCCGGGGACCCAGAGGCTTCCCAGAGCCGGGCCGGGTGCTGCCCCTCAGAACGGAGAATAGCAAGCTCCACATCTGTTTCCTGAGGAGCTATTTGCGGCGCTGGGCTTCGGGTAAAACCCAGAGCAGAGCTTCTGAGTCAGCGGAGCCGGGCAGAGTTCCCCTCCGCCTCCGCCGGCCTCCAGCTTGCCCGGGCCTGGGCCTCCTCACCAGGAAGGCCTCCTGGGCTCCGCCCTGGGCAGCCTCCTCAGGAGGACTCCTGCCTGCTGCTCCCTGTGGCCTCAGGTCCACCTCTGGACCTCCGGAGTGGACTCCAGCCCTTGGGCTCCCTTTGATTTGAGGGAGAAGCCCCAGGGCCCACGGAGGGTCCAGAGACTGCCCGAGAGCATCTCTGAGCAAAGTCCTTACACGGGAGGGACAGAGGTTGGACGGAAGGCAGGACTTCCCCCTTGGGGGTCGGGAGCCAGCCGAGGCCGCCGGCAGAGGAATGAAGGACGACACAGCGCACCCCGGGGAGACTGAAGCCCCACACCCCTGCGCGGGCCACTCCAGCCTCAGGCGGCCGCTTCTGGTTAATGGAGCGCTTTGGTCAGCTGGGTTCTGGTTAATGGAGGGCCAACCACTGAAGCTGTATCGGCCTCAAGTGGACAGATGCCGTCGATGCTGGGTCCCAACCGCCCAGGATCCGTGCTGGGCTTTGTGGGGGGGAGGAGGGGACCCTGGCCACGTGCAGATCGGGGGCAGCTACTTACCACCCTGGAACAGCAGCAGGAGAAAGGGCAGCGCCCAGCCACACGGCATGCTGAGTCCTGGGGCCTGCAAGACACGCGGGCGGTGAGCTGGGGGCAGCGGGCACAGCCTCCAACCCTGGGCCCTCCCTGGGCCGGCTTCCTGCAGAATCCCACGGGTCTCTGAGGGATCCGCGGGGTGAGGGCAGCCCGGCCTCCTGCCCTCCGCCAAGGCGAGGTCCTCCCCCAGAGTCCTGCCCCCAGCAGGAGAACTTGAGGAGGGGCTGCCCTTCTCCGCCTCTGCCCAGCCCGGGGGAGCATGGTGCAATGACAAGGATGCGCCTCGGCCCGCCGTAGACAGGAGGGGAGGGTGGGCACCCACTCGGCAAAGGGGCTTCGCCGATGGCAGTCTGGCCTTTCCCGTGTTGGCGTTGGCCCAAGAATTGGCTTCACCCTAAGTGGGAATCCAGGGCAGCGCGGAGGAGACGACGCGGCGCACAGGATGAGGCTAGCCCCCGGGTGAGGCTTCTTACTCCATCACCCAGCCCAGGTTAGCCCCCTGGGGAGCGCACCAGGAGACCCAGGCCCAACCGAGAAAGGGCGGCCTGGGCTCCCTGGTCCTGACCGAGATGGAGAAGGGCCCTCTCTGGAGACCAGATGAGCTTGTCTGGGAAGAGTAGCCTTTGAGGCCCGGGGCAGAGGAACGGCCCGCCAGGCTGGGCACGCCAGGCGCTTCTGGAACTGGGCTTATTAAAGGGGCCAGTTCTGGGTCTGTTAGGGGAGGGGTCACCAGCGGCCAGTGGGGCCACCTGCCCAGGCTCTGGAGCCCCACCCAGATCAGCCCCTCCAGGAGGGTTGCCACGGGCGCTGGGCCCAGAGGGATGACCAGGGGTCCAGTCCCACACACAGCTCTCCTCAGTTTCTATCCCCGACTCCTCGATAGCAGTTCCTTGATGGGGGTCCCCAGACCTGACTCTGGCCCCATCGACAGTTCTGTGTGACCTTTTAACAAAGTCCCCAAGGAAGCAGTGGTGAAGGGCACAGACGTGCAGCAGGGCCTTTCCCAGTACTGCTGTGTGGCGGCAGCCCAGTCGCTGGCCCTCTCTGGGCCTCATAAAGTGGAGACCTCCAGGGCTCCATGAGAATTGACAGAGGTGATCTGCAGGACACCCTTGACAGTGCCCTCTGACCATAAGCCCTGAGCTGTGCTCGCGACAGAACGTGGAACCTCAGAAAAGCAAGCTCCCGGGCCCAGCTAGCCGAGTTTCCAAGCCTTCTCACTTTCAAAATCCTGGCGGCAGGCACGCAGGCACGTGCGGTTCGTGGCTCGTTCGCTCTGTTTTCTTTAAGCAGACTCACCCAGAAATTCAAGACCAGCCTCATCCTAATAAATCACACATGTCCCACTACTTTTTTTGTTTTTCTCTGACGCACTTTAAAATGAACTGCATCGCCATTCAAATAAAAGAAGCTTAGAACAAACGCCCCCCGGCCACCTTCAGGAGCCTTGTGCTGTGATGTGGAACGTGTCCCCCAAAGTTCATGTGCTGGGAGCTTATCCCCAAAGTCACCTGTGGATGGACGGTACTGGGGGCCTGAAGGGGCACTTAGGGTGAGACGGCATCAGTGGCTTCGGAAAAGGAAGAGCTGGCGCACTCGCTCTGTCCCACCTGTGACCCGTCCGCCACAGGGGTGCAGCATGAGGCCCTCCCCGGAGGCTGAGCAGATGCCAGAACCTCGCTCTTGGTCTCCCTGCCTCCAGCACCTGAGCCATATTGACTTTTAAAATGGACCAGATTGACCAGGCACAAAAGTGCAGGTCTGTAATCCCAGCAGCTAGGGAGGCTGAGGCAGGAGGATCACAAGTTGGAGGCCAGCCTCAGCAACCTAGTGAGGCCCTGACTCTAAATAAAATAGAAAAAGGACTGGGGATGTGGCTCAGTGGTTAAGCACCTTGGGGTTCAATCCCCAGTACAAAACAAAACAAAACCCCAGACCTCAGGTGTTTTGTTATAAGCAGCAGAATGTGGACTCAGACGCCTGTTTGCTCTGCCTTGAACTGGTGGGTCCACAGCTCGGATCCGACCCCAGACAGGCACAGCTCCGTCCATGTCCCTGCCCAGTGCTCCATCTCCGCCACAGGAACAAGCCTCCTTAGCCCGGGACCAAGGCTCCTCCGCCTCCATTCCTTACCAGCTCTGCGCGCACCCAACTCCCGGGCCTGCAGGAGGCTGGCTTGCCTGCCCGGGGCTTCTCCTCGCTACCAGGTGCTCCGCACCCTGGAGCCCACGACGTAGTTTGTGGCACCTGACTCCACCCTCTGCCCCACAGAGAGGGCACCTGACCCAGGCCCGGCCCATCCCAGGACCCCACTTGTCATGAAGGCCCTGCCACAGAGATTGGATCAGGATGGACATGAAGCCAGCCAAGGCCAATGTCAGGGGTCCTGGGACTTTTTTCCTCTGGAACTTTAGCAGAGGGACTTTTTGGGGTACCTGCTAGAAGCTTGTAGCCAGGTCGGTCACCTCTTAAAGCCTGGCTGGAAAGGATGAAAATACAGTGAAGCACCGACCCAGAGTCCCCACAGCAGCCCTTGAGGACCTGGATCCAGCCATACCTGATGTCCGCATTTGGACCTTTCATTGACACGAGCCGGAAAGGCCCTCTTTTGCTCAGCTGTGTCAAACCGTATTTCTGTTGTGTGAACCAAGGATATCTGATGCAGAGGAGGAGAAAGGTGCGCTGGAACTTGAGGATCGGGGAGCAAAATCCTCCCACAGGTCCTCCCGCTCTCTGGCCTCAGGCGCCATCTCTGAAATGGGCGCAATCACAGGCGCTGCACCTGCGGCTGTGACTGGACAGCGTGGAAGCAGAGGTGGCGGCGGCGAGCCATGAGGTGCTCGGCCAGGGTGCCGGACTCCCGCTGCAGACAGCCGGTGTCCCGCTAACCCTGCACTGACGCCGAGGGGCTGCGGCCTGGCAGGGCACTTAAGCTCTGTGGGCAGTGACAGCCGAGGACCCTGGGGACTCCATTAGCCCCTCCTGCAAAGCACCTGGAAGAGAGCCCGGCCTGTGGCAGCCTCACCTGAGGGGTGAGCAAGACCATCAGCGTCCCAGACGCGAGCCACAGGGCGTGGGAAGGGGAGACCCAGGAAGACCCGGGACCTGCGACCTGCCTGCCACTCACAGGAGCTGCAGATCCAGCTGGTCCTGGTTTGAAAGGGGGAGAGGGAGGAGCAACCAGAACCAGGTCCAAATGGAGGCTCTTGCTCCGTGCGCGACGCGGCCAGTAAAGAAGGCCCAGAAGGTCCCACGCCCCCGCTCCCTCCGCAGGATCCGGTCAACGAGGCCGCCGCATCTGGGGAGCACTAGCCTTGCACACAGAGCTTCTCCACCCCTCCTCCAGATCCCAGGGCTCCGCCTGGGGACCCCCGGCCGCCTCCCTCTCTGCCCTGAATCCGCCCTCCGAGTCTCCCACTCAAGCCGGCTCCAGAGGGCCACGCAACCTCCTCCACAGATGTAACCAGGCCACACCTGCTGCGCTTCCCAGAGGAAGCACAGAAGTGTCCTGCGTCTTCCCTCCTGGGATCCCTGCAGCAGCCCCTCCACAGTCTCTTCCAGAACAGATCAGAGTCCCTGTCTTGGAGCCGACTGCATCCCCGCTGTGTGTCCTTGGGCAAGTTACCTGACCCTTCTGATTCTGTTTTCTCATGTATAAAATGGGGGTCGTGGATCTTTGCTGGGGGTCTGTTGGGAGCGCAGAAAGCATCCTGCATGAGGAGCCTGGTGCAAGCATCTGTCCTCCAGGCCCCAGTGCTGAGACATGATTTCTGGGGTTGTAGTCATTCAGATTCAAATTTGGCCAAATTTCGGGACATTCTAGGGGAAGCTGAGAGGCTTGGGGGTAGGAAATCAGGCTGAAGTAGGAGCTATGGAGAACCGAAGTGCAGAGAAATGCAAATAAAAACCACAATGACAGACCATTTAAATGTCATCAGATCGGCAGAGAACTAGAAGCTCAGCCTGCGATGCACGCTGCTGGGGATGCTGGAATCCCATTCACACCAGTGGAAACGTAAATCAGTGCTGCCGCCAATATCCATGCCCCTTCCATACAGAGTCGCCTGTCAGGAGCCAAGGAAGCAGGCCAGCGCCTTCCCGAGGCCTGGCAATGTCACCCTCTATACCCTCCAAAACACTCTTCACCTGCAAGGGTGTCTACAGCAGCGTTGCTTCTTTGAAAGTGAAAAGTTAGGAGCAACCTAAATGCTCATCATCAGGAGGATGGAAAACAATAAATAGTGACCCAGTGGCTCGGTGTGTAAGTGAGTCATTAGCTGCACACGGCGCGGCTGGTGACTCACAAAGAAAACATGGAGTGAGACAGAACGGCACGTGCATGACACCATCGTGACCGCTTCAGACCACAGGAAGCGGTAGTGTAAGCAAACAGACCCACGTCACAAAGGCACGAGGAATCCACGGAGGGGAGAAGTGGGAAAAGGGGTCTCATGAGAAAAAGGGTCCCCAGGGGTCTCAACAGTTGGGTGAAACCTCGCTGGGTGTTGATTACATTTCTATTTAAACCCTTTTGTATATCCAGACTCTCACAGGCTGCGTGCCATGGCGCATGCCTGTCATCTCAGCGGCTGGGGAGGCTGAGGCAGGAGGATTGCAAGTCTGAGGCCAGCCTCAGCAACTTATGGAGCCCTAAGCAACTCAGTGAGACCCTGTCTCTAAATAAAATATAAAAAGGGCTGGGACGTGGCTCAGTGGTCAAGTGCTCCTGGGTTCAATCCCTGGTACCAAAATAATTTTTTTAAAAAAGAGTAGGAATCCTAGAAATGAAAGATAGAATAAGTGCTGAAGAAATGGACTAGTGAGCTGAAGACTCCTCAACAGAAAACACCTGCACTGAATTTTTCAGAGGAAAAAGTTTAAAAAGACAGAAAGTAGCAAAAGAAACATATGAGAGAGCATGTAAGGTCGAGCACGTGTGTGACTGGTTAAGAAGGAGAGGAGAGAGAACGAGCGGATCCTGGGTAAGCTCCTTCCCCAGCTAACAAGACATTAACCCCGAGGTTCCAAAAGCTCTGTGGACCCCCAAAAAGATCAATACCAAGAAAACACTTCTAGGCCCACCGCAGAAAAACTTTAAAAATTAAAAACAAGACATACTAAAAGTACTACAGAGAAAAAAGACATTTTGCCTTCAAAGGAGAAATAAGACTATCAGCTGAATTCTCAAGGGACATTATAAGAGGAGACAATGGGACAAGATCTTTAAAAGCTGAAAAAAATTTAAAAATCAGTTTAGAGTTTTATGTCCAGCACAAACATCCTTTAAAAGGTGAAGGTGAGGTCGATATGGTAAAGGATTCTATGAAACTCCCACCATTAATAGCATACATAATCATGAAAACTTGAAAACTTTATTCCTAAGATTATAAACAAGACAAGGTTTCCAGCCCCGTGAAGTCTGTGAAACATTTTACTAGAACTTTTTAGCCAAGGCAATTAAGCAAGAAGAAGAAATGAAAGACATCCAGATTGAAAAGGAAGAGGTAAACCATTTCTATTTTTGGATAATATGATTTTGGGGGGGGGGGGGAATACCAAAGTTGCTGAGGCTGGCCTCCATCTTGCAATCCTCCTGCCTCAGCCTCCTCAGTCTGATTACAGACATGCATCTTTGCAATTGGTCTTTGACAAGGGCGCCAAGACAATGGTTAAAAGAATAGTCTATAAAGCACAGGGTACTGTTGAAACTGGACATGTAATATAATAAAACATAAAACATTAACTCAAAGTGGATAAAAGATCTAGATGCAAAAGGTAAAGTTATTACTAAAATCTTCAAATAAAACTCAGGTGTAAATCTCTGTGACCTTGTAGCAGGCAATGGTTTCTGAAATGTGACACCAAAAGCACAAATAAAGAAAAATAGATATACTGGACTACATCAAAATTTAAAATGTTTGTGCTTCAAAAACGCTATTAAGAAAGCGAGGGGCTGGGGGTGGGGCTCAGTGGCAGAGCGCTTGCCTAGCACGTGTGAGGCACTGGGTTTGATTCTCAGCACCACATAGAAATAAATAAACAAATAAAGGTTAAAAAAGAAAGAAAGTGAGCCAGGTGCAGTGGGCCACGCCTGTGATCCCAGCAGCTCGGGAGGCTGAGGCAGGAGGATCAGGAGTCCAGAGTCAGCCTCAGAAAAGTGAGGCGCTAAGCAATTCAGTCTCTAAATAAAATACAAAATAGGGCTGGGGACGCGGCTCCGTGGTCGAGGGCCCCTGGGTTCAATTCCAAGTTTAAAAAAAAATATGTATATATAGTGAAAAGACAAGCTTCGGAATGGTCAAAAGTCTCCGCAGAGCACGCGCATGGGAAAGGCCTAGCGTTCTCGGGATCAGTGCACACGCAGAACTCTGGCAACTACACATCTAAAACTCTAAGGTCCAATTTGAAAAAGGGCCAGAGATTTGAACAGACGTTTTTCCACAGAAGAAGCACAAATGAACGCAAGAAAAGTCACCCTGGTCGTCAGGGAGACGCAAACAGAGACACAGCGATGAAGTCCACTCCCTGCTTCTAGGATAGCGAAGCCACCGTCGCCCGCAAGAAGCAGCATCGAGTGGGGGGTGAGACCCGAGGGCGCGTGGAGAATGGAAACCGTTGCAGTTTCTCAAAAAGTCACAGAGCCACCAGGGACCAAGCTCCCGGCTCCCAGGCAGGCTGTGAGAAGAACGGAGACAGGCCCGAGCCGCGTGCTGCCCAAGAGCCCCAGGGGAGCCGCCCAGAGCCTGCCACTCTGGAAAGCAGTGTGGCCGTCCCGCAGAACACCTGGAATGGACCCACCATCTGACCCAGCTGTCCCACTCCTCGGTTTACACCCAAAGGACTTCAGATCAGCAGACCACAGTGACCAGCCACGTCAATGTTCATAGCAGCTCAGTTCACAATAGCTAAGCTCTGGAGCCACCTAGGTGTCCCTCAACAGATGGATGGATGAAGCCACCGTGGTGTGTGTCTCTGTATATGTGATGGGATAAACACAAGGTAGGCTATCTGCTCATGGAATACCATTTAGCCACCAATAGGAATGGGGTGACGGGTCTGCTTCAAATGACCACTGTGAAAATCGGTGCTGAAGAAGTCAGACACAAAGGTCCCAGAGGGTAAGGTACGCTTCCTCTGTAGGAAACGTCACCAAGCGGCAAATCCGCAGAGACAGGAGTAGGTTCCCAGGACGGAGGCTGTGGAGGAATGATGGGGTGGACAGGGTTGAATTCTGGAGTGACAGCTGTTTTGGAGTCCAGACGGTCACGCAGCTTGGGAGAGCCACCAAGTCCATGGAGTGCTGTGCCTGAAAGAGGGGAAGTACCTGGAATGTGTCAGGACCACGAGGTTTTGAAAATGAAGAGAGAAAAAAGGTTTATTCAGTCAGAACGAGTGAAGAACAACAGAACAGTTTGTCGCTGGCCGACCTGAGCGGAAGAAAGAGTAGCGTGAGTTGTTTTAGATAAAAGAAAATAATTCCTGATGGGAATCAGTGTACTAAGGACACGATGATGAACCACGGAGAGTGTTCTAAGTAAAGATCAATTTTAATTGTAAATGTACTAAGGCAACATATTAAGGAGTTTATGTGTAGGATACAGCCACAAGTATGGGGATAATACCAAGAATGGAATAATACCTATTCCATACTTGTACAATTATATCAAAATGGATTCTACTGTCTCATGTAACTACAAAGGATCAATTTTAAAAATACACGATCATGATATCCCCAAGGTAAGAAGAGGTGAACAAAGTTAAAGACTATTGTAGTATCTAGGAAAAGATAAAATACTGATTTAAGGTAGAGCTTTTAAAAAATTAACTATGCTTGTTCTACTCCTTAAGATAATCACAAAAAGAATTATCAAAGAAGTAAAAAACTAAAAAGGTCATAGAGTAATAATTTTTAAAAGTTGGTTATTCTAAAAAATGGGCAAAGGAGAAAAAAGTGATAAAGAACAGATAGGATAAAAAATAAATAGCAAGATGCTGGGCTTAATCCCAAACATAGTACATTCCTTAAGGGTAAATGAACTAAATGTTGGAATTAAAAACAAGCTGGGTAGCAAAAGTTGACATTAAAAGAAAGTAAAGTTGTAGGTCAATCTTTATCATAAATAAAATGCAAAACTCCTACACAAAATACTAACGAATCTAATGATATATACAAAGACAATGTATCATTATCCCCTTTGCTTATTTTAGGAATTTATGATTAGTTTGACATTAGAAAACCAGTGATCTATTTTACAACATTAACAGAATGAAGAAATTTTATAAGATCATTTGATGTATTCAGAAACTATTTAATGAATTGCAAAATCCATTTGTGATTTCTAAAACCTGTCAGAAAATGATTCCCCTGAATAGGACTATGGCCCTTTAATCCAAAAAAGGTCACACGCACACATACGAACAATCTACATAGCTGACATTATCCTCAACTGGGAAATATTGAACATTTTCTCCCTGAGGGTAGAAAAACGAAATCAAGAATGTCTTGTATCAGAGGCCCAAATCAACACAATAGACAAGAACAAGAAATAAATTGATAAATAGAGGAAAAGACAAGTATTTGGAATGTCATAAGGATTGGGCACCTAGAAATAGCCAAGATACCCGACAAATGAACTATTAGAATAATAATTTATAAGCAAGGAAACTGAAGATGAGATCAATATAAAAATTTTATTGTATTTCTATAGATCAGCAAAATTGACAAACTCTTAGTTACACAAAAAGAGAAGACTCAAGTCCCTAAACGTGGAAATGAAAGAGGAGACATTTCAACCAACGCCACAGAAATAAAAAAGGTGTAAGAGAATACTATGAATGATCATAGGACAACAGACTGGATAACCTTCAAGAAATCAGCAAATCCCTAGAAACATACGACCTACCAAGACAGATTCACAAAAAACCATAATATCTGAATAGACCTATAAATGGTAAGGAAACTAATCAGTAATCAAAAAAGTGTCAATAAGAAAAAATGCAAAATCCAATGGCTACCAAATATTTTTTAAAAGGATTAACACCAATCCCTCTCTCTTCCCAAAAATTGAAAAAGAGGAAATCCTTCCAAATTCATTTTATGAGGTTTTAATACCAAAGCCAGAAAAAGAGGCTAAAAAACTCCAGACCAATATCCCTGATGAATATTTGTACAAGAATCCTCAACAAAACACTAGCAAACCAAATTCAACAATACATTAAAAGAATTAACCACTATAATGAAGAGGGTGTATCCCTGGAATTCAAGGATGGTTCAAATTATGAGAATCAATAAATATCACATACCACATTAATAGAATAAGGGACAAAAATCATATGATCACGTCAATTGATGCAGAAAAGTATTTGACAAGATTCAATGTCATTTGATAATAATTTTTAAAACTCAACAACCTAGAAATGTTTAACATATTCAATGGTGAAAAACTGAAATCTTTTCCTCTAAGATCAGGACCAAGGCAAGAATGCCTGCTTTTGCCATTTCTCTTCAACACACTGGAAGTTCTAGCCACTGGTATTAGGCACGAAAGAGGTATTTAGGCATCTAAATTGGAAAGGAAGAAGTAAAATTTTCTCTGTTTGCAGATGACATGATCTTATTTGTTGAAAAACTCTAAAAATTGCACAGAAAACTTAAGAACTAATAAATGAATTCGGCAAAGTTGAGGTATACACAACACTCAAATATTAGTTGCATTTCTATATGCAAATAATAAATAGTCCAAAAAGGAAATTCAGAAAACAATTCCATTTACAATAGCATCAAAAAAGAAAAAAATGCTTAGGACTAAATTTAACCGAGGAGGAGAAAGAGTAGTACACAACATTGTTAAAAGAAATTAGACACAAATAAATAGAAAGACAGCCCATCTTCATGGATTGAAGACTTAATATTCTTAACACGTCAATATTACCCAAAGCAAATTATGGATTTAAAACAATCCCTACAAAATCCCACAGTTTTTCTTGTTTATCTTTTTATTTTTTTTTCCAGAAATAGAAAAATCCACAAGATATAGTGGTACATGCCTATAATCCAAGTGACTCAGGAGGCTGAGACAGGAGGATCAAAAGTTCGAGGCCAGCCTCAGTGACTTAGCAAGGCTCTAAGCAACTTAGTGAGATTCTGTCTCTAATTAAAAATATAAAAAAAGGGCTGGGGATGTGGCTCAGTGGTTAAGTGCCCCTGGGTTCAATTTCCAGTATGAAAAAGAAGGAAAAAAAAAAAAAAGAAAAAGAAAAAAATTGATAAAGAACCCAAATAGACATTTTTCCAAAGAAATAAACAAATGTGAAAAGATGCTCAATGTGAAAAGATGCTCAATCTCACTAGTCATCAGAGAAAGGCAGCTCAAAACCACAATGAGTTATCACTTCACACTTGTTGGGATGGCATTAGAAGAAAAAAAGGAAATGACACGTATTGGTAAGAATGTGGAGAAATTAGGACAATTCTGTACTTTTCTGTTAATAGTTTGGAAAATTGAAAGTAGAAATGCCAGGTACATAACAAAAGAAGGAAAAGTGGCATCTCAAAGAAGCATTTACAATTACCTTTACAAGCCAAGACGTGTAAGTAATCTAGATTCATTGACAGACAAATGGATAAAGAAAATGTTCTCTATTCAAACCATGGAATAGTATTCAGCTTTCAAAAAGAGGGCAATCCTGTCTATGTTACACATGGATGAAACCCGAGGACTGTATGTTAAGTGAAACAAGCCAATTACAAGACACATGTTGCCTGATTCCACTTATAGGGATGTATTTAAAGCCATCAAACTCATCAAAACAGAAGGTAGGCTGGTAGGTGCAGGCACTAGAGGGAGGAAGACATGGGGAGTTGTTTCTTGATGGGTTTAGACTGTCACTCATGCAAGATGAAGAGCTGTTGTTCAATGATGTGTGCATAGTTAACCCTCATGAACTGTGTACCTAAAAGTAGCTGAGGGTAAAAAAATCTTACTGGTTAATGAAATCCAAGCCTGAGACACTCTGCTGTGGACCAGAGGACCTTCTCTCATATGGTTAGCAGAGGAAGATGAGTGAAAACATTACAAAAGTAAAGGCAAGAGCCCTCTCATATAAGTCGGATGCCCTGCTATCCACCAGCTGCTCAGAAGGCTGAGGCAGGAGGATCACTTGATCCCAGGAGTTTGAGGCCAGATTGGGCAAGAGTGAGAATCAATTAAAAAAAAAAAAAAATATATATATATATACAGATATATATAAACAAAACAAAGCAAAACAATCCAACAACACAATAGCAACAATAACAAAATCCACTCATCTGGTGGTCAGATCAAGTAAGCCATGTTAGGGGTTTATTAGTTATTTTTTCCTACATCTGGAACTCCAGCTTGAAAGGTGTGTCAATAAGTTATATAATGTGAAAAGAAAACATATATTTGTACACTGAGAACAAATGAAATTTTAAAGTTATGCAACGTACATTAACAGTAAATACTAAATACCCAGGAATGACTCTAATTAGAGATATGCAAGACTTTTGCACAGAAACTTACAAGACACTACTAAGATAAATTGAAGGAAATAGAAATAAACAAAGGTGCATACTATGTTCATGGATTGGAAGATTTAAAGATATCTGTTCTCCCTGAGTTGAACCAGTTTCAATAAAATCTCAACGTCCAAAACAATCTCCAGCAGGATTTTCTTTGGTAAAAATTGACAAGATTATTCTAAAATTTGTATAGAAATGCAAAGAGTTAAAAATAGTTCAGACAGCTTTTAAAGAAGAATGTCAAGATTTAGAAAGTAATTAAGAAAATACAGCATTGTTTCAAGGAAAAACAAATTGCTCAACAGAAGAGAGGCTCCAGAAACAGGTTTACACATGAACACTTGATTCTCAGTAAAGGCACCATTGAAAAGCAGGGGAAGCCAGGTTCATGCCTGTAATCCCAGCGGCCTGGGAGGCTGAGGCAGGAGGATCACTGAGTAAGGCTATACGCAGCTTAGCAAGACTCTATCTCAAAATAAAAAATAAAATAGGCTGGGGATATGGCTCGGTGGTTAAGTGCCCCTGGGTTTAGTCCCTGGTGAGAAAGATAGAAAGAAAGAGAGAGAGAGAGAGAAAGAGAGAGAGAGAGAGCGAGAGAGAGAGAGAGAGAGAGAGAGAGAGGAAGAAAGAAGAAAGGAAAGAAAGGAAGAAAAGAAAAGCAATGGAGAAAAAAAATCAAAAAATGATGGCATATTATTTGAATATTCATATGGAAAAAAGAAACCTTGACTCCCTACCTCACACCATATGTAAAAATAAATCCCAGATACATTACAGACCTAAAAGTGAAAGTAAAACAAAACAAAACAAAAATCACCTAGAAGATAACATGTTTTAAAGAACTCAGTGCAGCCAACACTTCTTATACGACACATAGAAAGTTCTAGGAATAAAGGAAAAGACGGAGAAGTTTAGTTAAAATGAAGTTTTGTTCATCAAACAATAAGAAAATGTAAACGGAACCAAGATTGGGACGGGGAGGTATATATGCCCGTATATTACATATATGCACGTTTATAATATCTTCTTGGATTCATAGACATGCCGACATATATGGAAATATATATCGACTATATACATATTGAAAAAGAGAATCTCAAGCGCTGACAACGATCTGGAGTGAGTACCCGCTTCGCTGTCGCTCAGGGTCGCATCATTTCACCTCCTACACGAGCGCGGGCCGATGGAACCACGGGGAACCGAACCCTCGGCTGCAGGAGACCCGCGCTTCCCTACGGCGCCTGCGCAGTCAGGCCGCCCTGCAGCCTCCGGGCACAGCCTCTCCAGCCAGGAAGAGCCCGCTCCCGCTCCCTGATCTCCCTGCGCTCCCGAGCCAGCCAATGGGAGCTGCAGTTCCTCAGGCCAATCCGTGTGGCCCAGATCGGGCCCCAGGGTTGAAAGTGAAAGGTGTGTGGGGTCAGAGTAAAGTGGCCATTTCCCATGGGAACCAAGAAGAAATGAGGTGGGGGGAGGGACTCCCCAGAAAGGCCATAAATAGGCGCGGAGGGGTCGCTGGAAGGAGAAGTGTCAAGACTCGGGACTTTCCAAGAGGGAACACAGAAGCGAGGGCTGCCAGGTCCCGGGTCCTCCAGGACGCCTCTGACCTGCGCTGGGGCTGCTCCTGCCCCTGCCCCTGCCTCCCCCAGTCCTCACCCCCAAGGTGGCCTGCGTGGCCCTTCAAGGAAACCCCCAGTTCCTCAGCAGGGCTTTCAACAGTTTTGTCCCTTCGGCTCCTGTGCACCAGGTGGCCAGCCAGCTTGGCCAGCATGCCCTTCACCTGGTACTGACACCCTTGGGGTCCCAGCCACAGAGCTCTCTCCTGGGCTTGGCATGTCAGCCTCCCAAATTCAGTTCAAATATCACCTCCTGTGTCCATCTCTGGCCTCTCCAGGGAGTGAGAGGCCCTCCTCCTCTGGAGTCCACCCCTCTTCCAAAACATATTCTAAGTATTGACAGGGCAGGGATGGTGTGTTCTTGGTCACTTCTGAGTCCTTGTGTGACCAGCCAGTGCCTCACATGGAGTAGGTGCCCAAAATCTTTGTTACCTGAAAACCTGGAGGAGAGAGAGGGCTTTCTCTAGTAATGTGGGGACGATTTCCCTCCACGTTAAGATCCACAGAGGCCGTGTCCTCCAAGGGTAAATCACATTCTTTTTGACACCTCTGTCTTAAATTCTGTCCATGGTGGATCTTATGTACTTGAGGAGGATAAAATCCATGCTCCACCTTTCTCCTCACCTCAGGACCTTTGCGCATGCCACTCCCTCTGCTGAGAACACTTTTGCTCCAGCTTCTTTGCATTTCCAGCCTCAGAATTCAACTTCAGTGTTGCCTCTTCAGAGGTCATCGACTCTGTCTGAAGAGGCTCTCCTCTGCAGCCCCGTGTCCCGCACAGCCATAGTAATCCTGGCATCAGTTTAGTGAACGTCTCTGTCCCGAAGCACAAGCTCCCAGAGGTTGGATCATTACCTGTCTTGCTCCCCACAGGATTCCCAGGGCATAGAGCGGGGTCTGGATCGGAGCAGAGGCTCAACAAGTAGCTGAAGGAAAACGGAGAATGGAAGGATGGACGGGTGGAAGGGTGGACGGGTGGAAGGGTGGACGGATGGGTGGATGGATGGACGGGTGGAAGGATGGACGGGTGGACAGATGGACAGACGGATGGGTGGATGGGTGGACAAGTGGAAGGGTGGACGGATGGGTGGATGGACGGGTGGATGGATGGACAGATGGATGGACAGACGGGTAGATGGGTGGGTAGACGGATGGATGGGTGGGTGGATGGAAGAGTGGACAGGTGGATAGGTGGACGGATGGACAGGTGGATGGACAGACGGGTGGATGGGTGGATAGACAGATGGACAAACAGGTGGACGGGTGGATGGACGAGTGGACAGATGGAAGAGTGAACAGATGGACAGGTGGATGGGTGGAAGGATGGACCGGTGGACGGGTGGACGAGGCAGGTAAGAATCGCTGTGCAGACTCGTGAAAGGAGCGGCCCTGTGCGGTCTCAGGTTCCACATCAGCTCTGTCACTGTCCCCAGGAGCTACCCTCTCCCTCCTCAGCTCCAGAGTCCGTGTGCTGGTGACTGCTGTCATCAGAACAGTGACCAGCAGCCTCTGAGGGCAGCGGGAGGCCCAGGCCACCTGCACGTTCCCACCGGAGAGGGCTCTCTGGCGGCCCTGGCGGGGAGGCACCTCTGCTGCTGGCGCACAGCAGGCCTGGCCGCCTGCCCGTCTGATGGAAGCAGGGCCCATGGGTGTGCGCTCGGTGGCGGGCGGCTGCCCGTTTGGTTCATGAGGGGCAGGGCTGGGCTACGCTCGCTGGGGACCTGTGCCTGGGGCCCTGCCTTGGAGCTTGCAGGTGGGAGCTGAGCGTGGGGATGGGCCTGGCCTGCCCAGCCTGCAGACTCCCAGCCTGGCCTCCCGGCCCAGCCTCTCCCCTGGAACGCCCCTCCACTCTGCGCTCCCCTGGCCAGGAGCTCTGCACCCAGGTAGCACCCTGTCCTGCACGGTGACTTCTGCCTCCCGGAAGCCTCTGTGCCCCGGGCAGCCCAGCCCAGGCTGGTCCACTCCTGGCTTTGGCTCCTGCGGCTGCACCTGGCTCCACTTCCTGCAGACTCGGTGGCGGGCGCCTCAACCACAGCTGCGGAGGCCGGGGCAGGAGGCGGCCCCCAGCTAGCACCCTGCCCCTGGGACCGCGGGCCCCCAGCCTGCCCTGGTGCTGGCCCGGGTGGACTGGGTGTCACCAGTTCACCCAGAGAGGCGGCAGCAGTGTGGTCCTGCTGGACGCCGTCAAGCCCTCCTGGCACGTGAGGAAACTGAAGCCCAGAGAGGCCCAGAGTCTCGCCTGTGGTCACACAGCAAGGAAGGCCTGGGGGCCAAGCAGGGAGCCAGGCTGGCACACTCGCCTCATTTCCCGGGGAGGTCCTGGGGCCTGCAGGGAGCAGCAGACTGGGTCCCTCCTGCAAGTGCCCCGGGCAGCGGGCCTCAGTGGGGAATATTCTCAGGCCGTCTCAGAAGTCCCAGGTTTACTCAGCGCTCTCATTTGAGCTGTCATGAAAAGTCCCTTTGGCCTGGGGCCAGGGCCGAGCGGGGGCAGCACCTATGAGCCAGGGGGGAGGGTGCTCCTCCCACTCCTGCCCCTCCCCCTCGGGGTGAGGACCGGGTGGGAAGCAGAAAGACCCTCTTCCTCAGGAAAGTGTGAGTCCCCTGTCTCTGCGACTTTGTCCTCACGGTTTCAAAGCGTCTCCCTGGGTGACTCTAGGAAACCCCCTCCCTCTCTGAGCCTCAGTTTCCCGCCCTGTCCGGGGCAGGCAGACCCACCATAAGGACTATCACTTGTTGAACTCAGCCCAGGGCAGACTCTGCAGGTAGTAGTTGCAGGTATGATTACCAGTAGTATTTAAAGTAGAACCACCTAGTGACTCAGGAGGCTGAGGCAGGAGGATCACAACTTCGAGGCCAGCCTCAGCAAATAAGCAAGGCCCTAAGTAATTTAGGGAGACCCTGCCTAAAACTTTAAAAAATAATTTTTTTTTTTGAAGGGCTGGGGATGTGGCTCAGTGGTAAAGCACCTCTGGGCTCAATCCCCAGTGCCCCCACCCCACAAAAAGAGAAAGCTTCAGCTGCTCTTCCTGATCGGCATTGGCCCTCTGAGT
Source organism: Sciurus vulgaris (assembly GCF_902686455.1). Lineage (NCBI taxonomy): Eukaryota > Metazoa > Chordata > Mammalia > Rodentia > Sciuridae > Sciurus > Sciurus vulgaris. Next base: position 20,542,197 of record NC_136479.1, on the reverse strand, counting down.
CGCCAAGCCCAGGACCTAGGGAGGGGCCGGACCCCATAGCATGTGCTATGTGCAGGTCTCCCCAGCACAGCCCCGGCCTCCCTCCCTCCACTCTTTGGGCTCAGCCGACCTTGCTGGGCAGCTGGGAGCTGCAGAGCCCAGGGCTCAGGGCTGAGCCCTGGTCCTGCTTTCCCGAGCCTCCTCCGTGGGCCCTGCAGAGACCCAGCCACCAGCCAGGGCGGGCCAGCCAGGCCTCTGCTGCCCCGCCGCAGCCCACACCCCTGGCCGCCCTGACCGCTTGGCCCTTCCCAGAAGGTGCCTGTGACCGTGGATCATATTTTCACGCTATCCTGTCCCCCAGGGGGCGACCTTGCCGTCATGGAGACTGAGCTGGGCGTTTGCTGGGACAAGGATGTCCCACAAAGCCTCAGTCTTGCCATCAGGAAATGGGTTGCCGGAGGCCAGCAGCCCCCACCGGGTCCTCTGTAGGTGTGGGAGGTCCAGGGCTGGGACATGGTGAGCGCTGGGGCCAGGGGACCGGGCAGGCAGGGCTGCTGCTCCCCGGGAGTGTCCCCACACCCTCTTCCAGTCCTGGGCCCTGGCCCTGCCCACGACTCAAGGTTCCCCAGGGTACGAGCTCCCTCCCTGAGGGGAGAGGACCCAGGACTGCTCTGCCCATGTTATGACCTGAGTCCTTACAGACCTTTGTCCCCATTTTACAGATGAGAAAACCAAGGATCCGCAGGGCTACACAAGGCGGAGATTCGCCTGAGTTCACCCGGCCTGTGAAGGCGCATGGCCAGGCTCCGACCCGCCGGATTTCCCCGCTCCACCACGTGTCTGAATCCCCCAAGGGAAGCGCAGACCCAGGAGCAGCCTGCTGTCTCCTAATGCCCCTGCCCTGGGTCCTGGGCTCCTGCTGGGCAGTAACCAGCATCCCTTCCGAGAGTCCTCAGTTCTTTCCCACATGTGTGCTCCCCGCCAGGGTTCTCCATTCCCTCTCCTCCACACACCAGACGACTGTCCTCTTATTATCTGACCCTCACCCTGCGCTTCATGATAAGGATGAGGAGATGGCCATCAAGTCATCTGGTTTCACTGCCCACCCTGCTACATCCTAGTTGAGTCGCCAAAGGAAATCGTTCTTCCTCTGCCAGCTTCACTTCCTTATCTGTGAAATGGGCTCGCCAGTCCCATTTTGAAGGATTAGATAAAATAAAGGTGATAAAACACGGAAGCCAGGGACAAGTTGACAGCCCTCCTCACCAAATTGGCCAGGGGAAGTGTCAGCCCCTGCCCCTTTGTCCCCTCAGCCTGGCATAGATGCCCAGGACCCAGGCGATGGCGCCCCTGCTTCTTGGAGCCTGGTTTCTACAGATGGGGTCATCTCAGCCATGCCCCTGTCTCCGAGCCCTGAGTTTCCTGCAGACCCGCAGCAAAGAAGCCCCGTGGTTCCGGGCTGGGCCGGGCTAAGCGGGACTCCACCCCAGCTCTGCACGAACCTCCCTGACTCGGCGTCCCCAGCCCGGACCTGGCTCAGCGCTGCTCAGAGTCCTCCCGCGGGCACCGGATGCCACGCAAGGGGCAGGTCCGCCCGGCAGACGGGCGTGGGGACCGCGAGGGGACCGTTACCTGCTCCTCCGGTGTCTTCCTCAGAAATCCATTCTGGGCTCGGCGATCTGGTGGCCTTGGGGACCTGGTGGCCTCTGGGGTGGTGGCCGCCGGCCTCCGCGGAGGCACGGGAAACGAGGGGAGAGGACGCGGGCAGGGGCCCTGCCTGGGGTGACGGTCCACAGCCTGCCCCAGGTCACCCAGGCTGGGGGACGCGGGGCTTCTGGGCAGGTGGGAGCCACCAGGGAGCCGGCGGGAGCGCAGGGCCGACGGGTGGAGAGGGGCAGACCGACGGCGGGCGGCCTCAGGCGCGGCCCGGGAGCAGCAGGCGGGCGCCCGGGCGCGGGGCCCACGGCCACCCGGCGGAGCGACGCCGCTGGGTCTGCGCGAGGCGGCGGCGGGCGGCTGCCATCCCTGTCGCCAGGAGGATGTGGCCCGGCCGCCCCGCCCACGCCGCCCCGCCCGCCGCCGCGCGAGGTGGGGCCGCTCTGCCCGCGAAGGTCACCCCAGCGGGACGTCGGGCGGCCGGGGCCACGTCTGCCTCTGGGGGACGGGTGACATGATCTGCCCCTGCGGGACAGGTGACATCATCCCCAGGTCCGCAGGAGTGACCCGCGAGGCAGGCGAGGCGGCGGGGAGCCGGTTCCACAGACGAGCCACCAGGCTCCCGGGCCGCAGCGACACCAGGGACCACTCGGCGAGGAGGCCGAGGCCCGGCCAGAGCCCCGCGGAGGGCCGCAGGGGTCCTCCGCCCCGAGCGCCAAGCGGCCTGTTGGCCTGTCCACGGGCTGAGCTGCGCGGGGCCACCGGGACTCCTCTCCACCCGTTTCCCTGGCACCCAGCCTCCTGAAGACAGAACCCCGGGGCCGGTCCCATGGCCTCGATTTGCCCTTCTCTCAATGGAGCCACCCAGACACGGGGAGGGGGGCGGGGGAGAGAGGCCATTGGCAGGTGGGAACGCAAAAAGAGAATAGAGAAAAGAAATTCTCAAGAGAGGTTTGGTCTTGTTACAAGGCAGGGGCGCATGACAGGTTCAAATGTCTCTGGTTGACATTTAAGAAGCCAGGGGACAAAACCAGCATACGCCCAGCAGCCTCAGAAGAGGAACAGCCAGAAAAATGCCTCTGACACCGTCACCATGACCACCACCCGCTCCACCTGGTGTCATCTCGTCTCATCCCGCAGACCCTGCGAGGTAGGCCAGACTGGTCCCTTTGTACAGATGAAGAGACCGAGGTTCAGAGAGTCAATGTCCCACAGGCCGAGTGCCGGAGCTGCGGTTTGAACCTGGTGTTTTGGAACCCAAAGGTTGCACCCCGAGCTGTGGAAAGGGGTCCAGTGCAGGAGGACGTGTGCCCTGGGAGGGAGGGACGATCCGGGTCCTCGTGGAGGCACATGCATCCCCCACAGATGCATTTGTGGGAAACAACTTCCAGCTGACCCACAGGACCGCTGTGGAGAAAAGAGAACGCATCTTGCTCTTTATTTCTTGATTTTTTTTTCTTTTTTCTTTTTTTTTTCCCTAACCATGTTTTGAGGAACTTGGTACAAATTCCCCTGTGGTCGATTTGCAGGATGTTGGTCCTGTACGCAGCCCTGCAGTCTTGTCCCTGACCACCAGAATATCTCCCGAGCTCCAGAGAGCACACTTCGGGAGGGAAGCCAGCTCTTCTGTTTTGTTCTCTTGATCTTCAAAGCACATCTTCTGATACAATGGCCTGGAATTTGCAGCGATTGAAAGATCAGAAGGAGGAGCAGGAGTTACTGATTTGTAAAGGGCTTGCTCTGTACCAGTGGGTTAAGAACTCTAAAGGTGCATGGTTCACTTAAACTTCAAAATCACTGGAGAAGACAGTGTCCTTTTCTCTGTGCTACAGAGGAGGAAACAGAGGCTCAGAGAGGTGAATGATTTGTCTAAGGTCACACAGCTGGTGAGCTGGGATTTGAACTCAGTCATTTGGTCTACAGAGCCCACACTAGTTAACTCACTTTGGTGATTCTGTTGCACAGGGTTGCTTGATGCCTCTTCTCCAGGTTGAACCTTAGGGTGTGCTAGATAAGAAAGGGGAGCAGCCACAAGGGCAAGGTGTTAGGCAGAACACCTGCAAGTTCAAAAGTCCTGAGGTGGAACCCAGGTGGCTTGCTCCAGGAGCGTGGGTACAGAGCGGCTGCACAGACTGACAACAGGAGGGGAGGTAGCACTCGACGCGTGACCCCAGGACCTTGAGAGGAGACTCAGGAAGGCAGGTTTTGTTCCAGTGGAAATGGGGAGTCATCTGTGGCTTTTGAGGGGTGGCTTAGCCTAATTTGCATTTTGAAGAGTGCTCAGGACTAGCTGCAGGTGGTGGGGGGGACCATCAGGGGCCACTTAGTCCCTTGGTACCTAAAAAGATGGTTTGGGGACTGGAAATTTAACAGCTGCCAGAGTCACATCCCCCCCAAAAGGACATGAATTCAGAGAAGTGACCTCTGAGGGGGTCCCTCTGGGTCTGACCATGTCTCAAGAGTGTGGCCTTGGAAGGGAGGTGTGGGGGCACCTCCTGGGGCCCTCGCAACCCCACAACCCCAGAGGACTCAGAGCCGGGCACCGAGAGGAAGTGGTCTCTGCATTTCAGCCAAGTGGTCTCCAGGGGAAAAATCATTGTGACTACCCCTCCCCCAGCCCATTTCCTCTTTTTTATTTTTATTTCAACAGCTCTATTGAGGCATTATTTATATAACAGAATATACAGCTGCGTGCTTCCATTAGTTCTAGAAAATGTGTTGAATCGTGCAACTCACCATGATCTCATGATGAAAAATTTCCATCTCCTTAAAATCAAAACAAAACAAAAATCAAAACAAAACAAAAATCAAAACAAAACAAAAAACACCAAAAAAACCATCCCTCAGGCCTGTTTGCTGTCAGTCTGGTCTTCCATATGCTTGGTCATCACTTGGGTTTTCTTTGGACAACAGTTTATTCAAGTTCATTGCCAATTTTTAAATTGTGCTGTTTATCATTGTTGGATTGTAAGAGCTCTTTACATACTGGATACTTGACCCTTATCAGATAGATGGCTTGAAAATATTCTTTCCCAGTTTTCTGGATTGTCTTGTTACTTTCTTAGTAGTGTGCCTTCATGTAAAAGAGTTTTATTTTGGGGGATTTTTTTTTTCTTGGTATCAGGGATTGCACCCAGGGGTGTTTACCCACTGAGCCACATCCCCACCCCTTTTTTATATTTTATTTAGCAACTCCTGCTGAGTTGCTAAATGCCTCTCCAATCTGCTGAGGCTGGCTTTGAACTCATGATCCTCCAGCCTTAGCCTCCAGAGTTGCTGGGATTATAGGCATGTGCCACTGAACCTGGCAGTAAAAGTTTCAAATTTCTTTCTTTCTTTTTTATTTTGTATTGGGCATTGAAACCAGAGGCACTTAACCTCTGAACCACATCCCCAGACCTTTTCTTATGTTTTCAGACAGGGACTCGCTAAATTGCTTAGAGCCTCACTAAATTGCTGAGGCTGGCCTCAGACTTGTGATCCTCTTGCCTCAGCCTCCCAAGCTGTACGGCTGCACCCGGCAGGAGTTTTTAATTGTTATGAAGCACAATTTCTCTCTTTCCTTTGCTTGTGCTTTTGTGTCACATCTAAGAAGAATCCTTTGCCAAATCAAAGGTCATGGAGATTTCTTCCAGTGTTCTTTTTTTTTTTCTCAGAGTTTTATTGTTCTGTTAGTTCTTCTATGTAGATCTCTGATCCACTTTATATTTATTTCTGTGTATGGTGTGAGGTAAGGGTCAAACTTTGGTGCTTTACATATAGATATATCCAGTTGCCCCAGGACCATTAAATAAATAAATAAATGAATGAATAAACAAATGAAACAAACAAGTAATATTTCTTTGTGAAATATAAATATTAAATTAATTAAGAGACTGGTCTTTCCCCATTGAGTTGCCTTGGCATCCCTACTGAAAGTCAACTGACCCTGCTGTTTATTTCTAGACTACTGCCCTGTATGTGGATAGACCTAGACCATTGATCAAATGCATATCCCTGTGCCAATAGAACACTCTTCTGAACACTGTAGCTCCATAGTATTTTTAAAAATAAGTATGGCATTTTAAAAAATATGTTTTGTTGTTGATGGGCATCTATTTATTTACTTATGTTTTAAATTACTTCTTAGTTTTCAATGGATTTTTAAAAAAATTTTACTTATTTATACGTGGTGCTGAGAATCAAACCCAGGGCTTCACACATGCCAGGCAAGTGCTCTACCACTGAGCCACAACCCCAACCCCTGTAGTTAAGTCTTGAAATTGGGAATTGTTGTTCTCCTAACAACTGTTTTGGCTATTCTCTTGCAATTCCACATGAGTTTTGGGATCAACTTCATCCTTAAAAAGAAAAAGACACCAGTCCAAATGTTGCATGCCTATAATCCCAGGATCTCCGGAGGCTGAGGAAGGAGGATCAAAAGTTTGAGGCCAGTCTGGGCAACTAAGGGAAACTTTGTCTCAAAAAAAAAAAGTTGAAAGGACTGGGGGATGGGGAGGTAGCTCAGTGGTAAATCACCCATGGATATAACCCAGTATCAAAAAGAAAAAAGAAAATAAGGAAAAAGGACATTGGGATTTTGATAGGGATTGCACTGAATCTATAGATTGCTTTAAATCTTAAGATGCCATCTCAGCGATGTCACGCCTTCCACTTCACAAACATGGGATGTTTTTAAATTTACTTAGGTCGTTTTGATTTTTTCAGTAATGTCTCTGCAGCTCCTTGGTTCGCTCTCTTCCTCGGTGCTTTATTCTTGAGGCGGCTGTGGATGGAACGTCCTCCTTTCCTCCCTGGGTTGCGCCTGCGCATTTCCGCAGGTTGATTTCCTATCCTCCCACTTGGCCCAAGTCGGGTGTTGACTCCGATCTCTTCTTCGCAGATTCTTTCAGATTTTCTCTATTTAGGAGCTCGTCATCTGTCCATAAAGGTAGTTTGGCTTCTTCCTTTCCAGTTGGGGTGCGTTTGACTTCTGCCTCTTGCTGACTGGGTCTGGTCTGGACTTCGGGGGAGCGCTGAAGAGCGCTGGCCACCCTTGCTCCCGATCTAAGGGCACCGTCTTCCGTTTTTCATCCCCTGACTGTGACGTTAGCGGCGGGTTTCCATGTCCGGCCCTTGTCGAGTTGAGGGTGTTCCCTGGGATTCCTGTCTTGCTGAGGGTTTTAATCCTGCAAGGGTACTGAATTTTGTCAGATGCTTTTCTGCATCAGGATAAATGATCGTGCGGTGATTTGTCCCCTTTCTTTATATGAATACGGTGCACTACGTTGCTTGACTCTATATTGAACCACCCTTGCCTTCCTGGGATAACTCCTGTCTGGTTGTGTTATACAAGTTCTTCAAGGTGCTGTTGGTAACTCAGTTTGCTGGTATTTTGTTGAGGATTCTTTGCATCTATGCTCACAAGGAATGCTCATCTGCTCTTTCTGTCTCTTGCGATGTCCTCATCTGGACATCATTGGTATCCTTGAATGACTTAGGTAATATCTCCTCCTCTTCTGTTTTGTGGAAGGCACTGAAAAGGACTGAGCTTAATTCTTGAAAGACGCCATAGAATTCATCAATGGACTTTCCTTGGCTGGGAGGTCTCTGATGATTAATTCAACTCTTGTTTTGTTATATGTCTATTAAAGTTTTCTGTTTCTTCATGAGTCAGTTTTGGTGATTGGTCTCAGTGACACTTTTGACGTCTCCAACGATTACTTATGGTTTCTAGAAGTTTGTCCATTTCGTCTGGTGTCTGAATTTGTTGGCATACAATCGTTCACCATATCCTTGTATGATCCTTTTTCTTCTGCATTGTTGGTGTAATGTCCCCACTCTGTCTGATTACATGAAAAAGAAATCTCGATGGTGTATAGGCCACTATCAATTTGTATTTCTGCTACCTGTGGCTGAGCCTGTATCTGACTGATCAGTCACAGATTCAGATTTAGGTATGACGAGGATGCAGACATAGATATAAATATATTCCTGACCCAGAAATAGAAAGTGACTAGGGACTTTCCTAAGAGGGAAGAACAAGCTGGGCAGACAAGTAACAATCTCTGTCGAATCCCAGAAAAGAAAATATAACATATTTTATTGCTTAGGGACTTTAAAAAAATTTTTTTTTATTTTGTAATGGGGATTGCACCCAGGGTCACTTTCCAAGCCCTTTTTATTTTTTTATTTAGAGACAGGGTCTGGCTCAGTTGCTGAGGACCTCCTTAAGTTTTTGAACCTGGCCTTGAGCTGACAGTCCTCCTGCCTCAGTCTCCCAAACTGCTGGAATTACAGGCGTAGGCCACTCAGGGACTTTTAGTAACATTATTATTATTTAGTTGCAAATGTTAAAACCAAATCAAACAAGCTTGGCCCAGACAGCCATGTACTGCATCAGGTGGGCAGAGTCTGGCAGTTGGTTAGTTGCCCCAAGAGTAGCATTTGGCTGAGATCGCTGAGCAAACTCTTTCCACGCTGGTCCGCAGCTGCCTCTGCACCTGCCGGACTCTCTCCTCCAGCAGCTGGGAGGAAAGCTGAGCCCACACCACACGGGCTCCACAGTCAGAGAAGAAAGAAATGGCTGGCCATGAATTTTCCAGAAAAAAAAATAAATTGAAATCCCAGGGAATTATGTAGACGGGCTTAGACTGAATCACAAGCCACCGTGTCCACCAGCCTGAGCAACCTGGGAATCCCTGGACAAGTAAGTTACCGAGGCCAGAGGGAGGGGCACCTCTGATCGGCTGACTGCCAATCATCTTGTGGTTATTATAGCAAGAAGGGGAACAGAGTCACGCTCCACAGAGACAAGGACCCTTCAATATGCTGGGATCATGGCTACGGATGGAATTGTGTCCCTCCCACCAAATTCACATGCTGAAACCCTAAACCCCAAAGTGAAGACATCTGGAGGGAAGGCCAAGGTGGGCGGGGTGGGCGGGACTATCCAGTGGGACTGGGCTGGCCCTGAAGAGGGAGCCAGGGAACCTCGCCCGGCCATTTGAGCACGCAAGACGAAGGTGGCTGTCTGCCAGCCAAGAAGAGAGCCCTCGGAGGAACCTGCCCGCCGCACCTTGACCTTGGACTCCCAGCCTCCAGAACCCTGAGGAAGTACATTTGTGTTGTTTAAGCCGCCCGACCTGTGGCATTTTGTTACAGCAGCCACACCCACCAAGATGCCTCTCTGTCAGCTCATGTTCTCTGGAGAAGCTTGACTCTGACACGCACCATTATCCACAGCAAAAGTGCCAAGTTTTTACACGTGCTGGGACCCTGACCGGGAGCAGGCACCGGGCAGACCCATCAAGAGCACCTTTGAGACCCGGGACTGGGTGCGGAGGCCTCGGCCACACAGCTGGAAAGAGGCAGGACCAGGATCTGAACCCGGCTGTTGTGGCTGCAAGTGTTCAAGGGGCTATTTCTGGGTGGTGGGCATGTTTATTTTCAATTTTTTAAAATGTGTTGTCTGGCTTTTAAATGATACATTATTTCTATAGTCTGGGGAAATTAGTAAAGCTGCTTCTATTTTAGAAAAATAGAAAGGTCACAAAATGTCAGTTTTCTGGAGAAAAGGTACGGCAAGAAGGAGAGGCATTAAAAATCCATAAAGACATGAGTCACGGTCCCTTCAGAAGACACTGACCAATGACATGCATTACCCTTTACTTCAGGCCAAATGTCAATCATATATGTATCAGGATGAGAACCACCAAAGCAATATGTCAGATGGAAAATGTTCAGGGGCTTTTCCAAAGTCAACCGCATGTGTAATGGCCAAGAGAAACTTGAAGAACCCTGAGGATGCATTAATAGAGGTATAGTGTCCAGACAAGGGAGGTGTCCAGTCCTGGGCCTTCGTTTGTGAGGACATTGGCCAACTGGAGTACATTTCAAGGCAACCAAGAGGGCAGAGGGGCCAGCACAGGAAGCGCAGAATTATTTAGCTTGAAGAGAGAAGAAGGTTTAGATTGGGGCCTGTGAGATTCATCTGCAGGCCCAGACCAGTGACGTCTCAGTGACCAAATTGGAATGGACAGTGTTATAGTTTGGATCTAAAATGTCCTCAAAGGCCCATGTGTCAATGGCTTGGTCCCTGGCCTGTCCTGCTATTGTAAGGTAGAACTTTTGAGAGGTGGGGCTTAATGGGAGGAAGTTAGGTCATTGGGGGCATATTCTTGAGGGAATATTGGGACCTCTAGCCTCTTCCTTTCCCTATTCTTGCTTCCCAGCTGCCATGAGGTAAGCAGCTTGCTCTACTCCATCCCCCACCACCATCATGTGCTGCCTTTGCCCAGGCCCAACTGCAAAGAGGCCAAGCAGTCTTCAAAATTGTGACCCAAACCTTTCCTCTTTTAAGTTGATTATCTCAGGTATTTTGTTACAGTAATAGAAAGCTGACATGGATTGTGAGCTCCCTATCCCCGGTAGTACACAGGCCCTCAATGTGAGCATCTGATGGGTTGGCTGGGACCACAGGACCCTGGAGGCTCTTTCCAAGTTGAGTGTTTGTGTGTCTGAGTCTTAGAAACTTGTAGGAAAATGTACCCTGGCAGCAGCGGGTTATAAACTGAATGTCTGTGTCCCCATCTCCCAAATTTGTGTATTAAGGCCCTGACCTCTGAGTGTGGCTGTATTTGGAGATACGGTCTCTGAGGAAGTACTTAAGGTTAAATGAATTCATAAGGGTGGAGCCTGGGTTGGACAGGGTTAGCACCCTTAGAAGAAGAGACCAGGGACTTTGCTCTCAGTCTCTCACAAGGAGAAGGTGGCCCACGGCCAGCGGGGTAAGCAGCCCCACAGACCTGGAGTCAGCTGGCACCCCGAAGGTGGACTTGCAGGCCTCACAGCTGTGAGAGGTGAGCGTCTGTGTTTGAAGCCACCCGGTCTGTGGCCTTGTGTTCCAGGAACCTGAGCAGATGAAGACAGAGTCACTGCACAGCTGTGCCGACTGACCCTTCTGCCAGGCTTCCTCCTGGGGTCCTGGGGCTGAGCCAGCTTGGGCGCCCGTCTCCAGGGGTGTGGGAGCAGTGAGGACGTGGCTTGAGAACGAATTGCTCGTCTTCTCCCCACCCCGCTTACCAATGTCTCAGCCGACAGACAGACCTCCTCCCCATCAAGACGCTCAAGTTGGGCGGGAGGGGAGACTCAGGGAGCGCGAGCTAGTGGCTGTGGGGAGAGACAGTGGTGCCGTTTCTGGTGTTGGGATTAACGGCAGTGCTTCGGGGTGTTACGGCTGAGCAATGAGGTGTCTCCCTGAAGCCCACGGGTGAGACCATGAAGGAAGGTTTGGAGGTGAGGTGACTGGGTTTTGACGGCCCTGACCTAACCAGTGGGTTAGTCCCCTGATGGGGACCTGGGTGGTAGCTGCAGGCAGAGGGTGTGGCTGGAGGAGGTGGGTCGCTGGGGTGTGCCTTTGGGGTAGACATTTTGCCCTTGGTGAGAGGAGCTGCCTCTCTCTCTGCTTCCTGGTGGCCATGTCTGAAGCTAGTTTCCTCCACCACGATGTTCTGCCACACCTTGGACCCAGAGCAGTGGAGCCAGCCAGCTGTGCGCTGAGACTTCTGAAACCGTGAGCCCCAAACACACTTTTCCTCCTCTAAGATTGTTCTTGTCGGTTCTTTTGGTCACAGCAGCAAAACAAGCTGATTAAAACAAAATGAGCGACCCAGCTATCCCACTCCTTGGCCTATACCCAAAGAACTTAAAATCAGCATACTACAGAGATACAGCCACATCAATGTTCATAGCTGCTCAATTCACAATAGCCAGACTGTGGAACCAACCTAGATGTCCTTCAATTGATGAGTGGATAAAGAAACTGTGGTATATATATACAATGGAATATTACTCAGCCATAAAGAATGATAAAATTATGGCATTTGCAGGCAAATGGATGAAATTGGAGAATATCATGCTAAGTGAGATAAGCCAATCTCAAAAAGCCAAAGGACGAATGATATCGTTAATAAGTGGAGGATGACACATAATGGGGGGGAGGGAAGGGTTAGTGTTAGGGTTAGAGTTAGGGTTAGGGAGGGGGGCAAGTATGGAGGAAGGAAGTACTGTATAGAGGGTAAAGAGGGGTGGGAGGGGTGGGGGGAAGGGAAAAAAATAACAGAATGAATCAAACAACATTACTCTATGTAAATTTATGATTACACAAATGGTATGCCTTTACGCCATGTACAAACAGAGAAACAACATGTATCCCATTTGTTTACAATAAAAAAATTAAAAAAAAAAAAAAGAGCATCCTTAATCCAAGAATCCAAAATAGGAAATGCTTCCGACTGGGGAACTTCATGAGCACCAACGTGATGTCCACAAAAGGAACATTTCACGCTGGACTTCATAGGGCGGGTCACCGTCCAAGCATAGGTGCACTGAAACTACTGTATACAATTACCCGCTGGCCAATATAAAATATAAACTCGCTCTGCGTCTAAAGTCGGGTCCCATCCCCCAAATGTCTCATTTGCAAATATTCCACAATCCCAGCCACTTGCCCAAATCTGAAATTCGAAACACTCCTGGTCTCAAGGTAATGAGAGAATAAGTTTCTGTTTGGCTTTAGCCAGTTTGAACCAGGTTGCGTTCACTTACAATTGAAAGGATCTTGACAGATGCGTGACAATGTGACCTGAACGTGCCTTAAGGGTGGCCTGTCCATTCAGCAATGGAAGCAGGAGAGAGGCAACCACTCTCTCAGCCTGCAGGAGTGTGGAAGAGCATCCAGGGGAGGCTGAGGGGTCACTTGGAAGGACAAAGAGCAACTCACTCCAAAAAATGTGGGTGGGAGACCAGGAAACACACTTCTAAATCACTCCAGGGACCCTGAGAAAAATCACAAAGGCAAACTCAGAAAACCGTGCTGAAGGGCAGAAAAAGCATACATTCGGCAGTGGGCGGCAGGTATGGCAGCGTTTAGGGGGAAATGCGCAGCCTCGGAATCCACGCACTAGCAAAGAAGAAAAGCGAGGAAAATGCACGTTCAGACCTCACGCTTAAGTTAGAAAAGGGCAGCAAAATAAATCCGGGCAGAGAAAGAGAAGGGAAATAATAAAGATCAGAGCCACGAGAAAGAGGAAGGAAGCAGACCGCAGAGTCGCTCCACCAAGCCCCAAGGCGGTTCTTTGGTGAGCCAGGGCGGCGGGCGGTGGCGCCGCCCCTTCGCGGAATGAGGAGGCACCGCGTGGGCGGCTGGGACCAGGCGGGCATGAGACCCCGGGGGAGGTGGTGAGGCCAGAGCCCCGAGGGCAAGGCGGGCCCAGCGCAGGGAGCAGGACCAAGAGCCTCCCGCGGCTGCGGGGAGCCACGGAAGGTTCCCAGGCGGCGAAGGGACACACCATCGGGCTGGGCCAGGGACGCACAGGGTCGCCCTCTGAAGAGCCCGTGAGGGGAGGCACGTCCACGGGGACCAGAGCGCAGTGGGTGGGATCGTTCCGGGATGGGCAGCCATCTGTGCATGAGGTGGCTGCAGCGTCCCTGGCCTCTACCCCAGATGCCTCCTCCAGCAGGTGACACTCAAAAGCCTCTCCCAAGATTGCCTCGTGCCCCCTGGGGGGCAAAACCACGCCAGGCTAGGGACCTCTGAGGCAGAGGCAGAGCGGACGTCTGCGGTGCTGCCCCTGCCCCTGGGGGCTGGGGACCCAGGCGAGGCCCTTCCTACGTTTGAGCCTCTGCGCCCCAACCTGCCGCGTGGGCTGAGGGGACCACCCCCAGGGTGAGCCTGCAGATGCAAGGAGGTCATGGTGTCTGGACGGCAGGGGCTGCTGGGACCTACACCTGGTGTCAGTCATTCCCCCGTGACGTGCACAGGGCCCAGGACCGCGCGGCCCAGACCCTTGCGCGCCTGGCTTTCTCACCACCTGGACCCACCATCCGGGGCTCTGGCTGCCGCTACCTTCAAGCCCCGCCCAGAACTACAGACCCCCTGCTCTGAGCCGCCAGCGCCCTGGACAGGTGGTTCCGTCACCGCTTCTCTTGCTGCGGCCTTCGGGGCCCCCCACGTGGCCAGAGTGACCAGCGTAGCCAGAGGGGGTGACGGACCTCCGAAGCCTGCCCTAGACTAGGACTTCACCTCTCCCGGGGCAGGGCCTCCTGACCTCCCACGCTGTCCCCTCCCCTCCTGCTTCTGCTCCAGGCTCCGTCACCTGGCGGCTCCTTCACCGTGCAGCCCCTCAGGGCCTTGGCACGGCTGCTCCCTCCAGCGAGGACACTCCCGTCTGTGAAGCTCGTCCCCTTGCTTCCCTTGGCCTGGGGTCGGAATCAACCCTCCCCGCATGGCCCGCCGGCCCGTGTGTTCCCAGGCACTCCTGGCTGGCTGTCCCCTGCACCCAGGGGCCCTGGGTGAGAGCTAGGGCTTCCATCTGGAGCCCCACCCCCGGAGCAGGGTCTGCACCCACCAGGTGCTCCCTAGACACTCCCGTCCTTCTCTCTGGCCGGCCCTGCTCCTCCTCTGCCTGGTCACCCCAGGACACACACTGGCTCTGGCCATCCCTGAGTCAGGGTCTTCGAGTGACCAGCCCCAGGGTGGCTCCACGCTCTGCTGGAGCGGCAGTCCCTCTCTGGCCTTCCCAGCTCTTTAGTTTATGGGCATTTGTGGAAGGATCTAGCCCACAGACCTCCAGGGGCACAGCCAGCAAGGGACCACGCGGGACCCCCTCCTACCTCGGAGGCAGCTCTTCACCCTCTTCTCATCTCTGCCTCGCCAAAGCCCTGCCAGCTGGCCTGGCAGAGTCCGGCCTGTCCAGGCTGCAGGGTGGGGTAGGTGACCAAGGAGAGACCAAGCTCTGTCTGACCAGGAGGAGGGAGGCCGGCCAGGTGGGGTGCTGAGGCTGAGAGCAGGGAGTTCCCTGAGGGCCTCCTGAGCCCGCCCCCTCCGACCAGGAGCCCGCAGCTGCCCTGGAACCCACACGCCCCCTTGGTTCCCATGAGACCACCCCCATCTCTCTAAGACTTGGGTGGTTGGTCATATTGGGAGGCACGCATGGGCAGGTACAGGCGTGTTCAACCCACAAACAAAAACAGCAAGAGTGAGCACACATTGAGCGCTTCCTGTATGCCAGATGTCAGTATCTTATTTACTCCCTCCAGAAAACTCTAGGAGGTGGCGTTATCACTGGCCCAGATCACAGACGAAGAAACAGAAAACTAGGGAAATAAAGGAACACAGAAAAGCAGACATGAAACGGGATCTGAAGGTGGCTGGCCAGGTTCCAGCGCCCGAGCTGTCAATCAGTGCACTGTGATCCTGCTCACACGCCCCCGCGAGCCCCTCCTGTACTTAGAACTTAGCTCACCTACATGCATGTGCAAATTGGCACGTGAAATCCCAGCCTTGCTCACACCGGTGTGCACATACAACCCGAGTGCAGGGACATAGGTTCCCGGGTGGCAGTACACCAGAGCCCTGCGCGCCCAAGGCAGATGCACATCTGCACATGTGTCACAGCGTGCAGACCCACCACCCGCCCAAGTTCAGTCACACTCGTGCAAAGAAGCAAGGCACGTGTGAGCACACCGTGCACTCTTGCATGTGAACCAAGATGTGCAGGTCACTGTGTGCCAGGTGCCCGGCTGGCGCAAGGAGGGAGTGCGTAGCAGGCACACGTTCAGGAGCCAAGTCAGAGACACCCAGTTTCCGGGTGCTTTCTCTGCATCAGACACAGAGCCAAGCTGCCGCCTGCACCAGGTGGCCAGGTGAAGAGGGTCACCACACCCTCCTGCTTCCCTGCTCCTTAGGGCCACACAGTCCAGCCTGAACCAGGAGCTGGGAGGATGCAGGGGCCGGAGACGGGTGTCCTGTCCAAGCATTCCAGGTTGCCTGGTGCCCCTGAGCTTCCATCAATCCCCTGAGACCACGGTCCAAAGGACAAAAGGCCCATACACTGGCAGCCACGCTTCAGCACGCCACTCACGCCCCCCCCCCCCCAGGGCCTCGCGCCCCACCAAGAAGCCCTTTCCTAAGTCACCCACCTCCTCTTGCCTCCGCCAGGCAGCTGTGGCCGAGACAGCCGGCTCTTCCAAGAGGCCGCGCGGCACAGGGCGAACGGGCCACAATGACTCGGCTTCCAGGCAGCTCGGGTAAGTTTCGGCACAGACTCCCTTCCTCAAAGAGCCTCTGCTTTACTGAAAGTTCAAGCTGCCGTGGTTTCCCCACACTCACATGGGAAAAGGTCAAACTCTCACAAAAATATTTACCAAGAACTGTCTGTCAGTCAATCAACAAGCATTGGCTGAGGGCTGGGGCTGAGCACAGAGCTGGTTCCCCAAGAGGTGGTGGGCTGAGAGGGAGCTGTGGTCAGCCAGGAGGGGAGAGTGGCCTAGGATGAGGGCGGTGTTCACACCAAGGCTGGGGACAGGCAGCTGGCCCTGGTCAGCCAAAGCAACCATTCATGTGGCCCCACAGTGTGATTACGGTGAGCCCACAAGCCCACAGTCACCAGGCAGGAGACAAGCCAGAGCCTGATCCCACGCCTGCTGCTTCCTGTGGTGTAAATACCGCCTCCTGGTCAATGCCAAACTGGCAGGATGGTGGCAGGGAGCACGGCCAGCTCTGGGGAGCTGGTGCAAGCCTGACTCTGCACACCTGTCCTCCCACGGACACCAGGAGGATGGAGCCAGAGCTTGGGCCTGGGCCAGGACGGTCTCAGAAGGGCCAGGGACAAGAACAAAAACTCTTGTTTACCCTCTGATGCATGTTCTTGTATGTTCTTTTTCCTTTTTCTTTTTTGGCATTGGGGATTGAACCCAGGGTGCTCTGCCTCTGACCTACACCCCCACCCTTTGTATGTTTTGTGTTGAGACCGAGCCTTACTTGGTTACCGAGGCTGGCCTCGAACTTGTGATCTTCCAGCCTCAGCCTCCCCAGTCCCTGGGATTACAGGCTTGCCCCACTGTGTGTGACTGAACCATTCATTCATTTACTTGGCATCTGCCCTGTGCCAGGCACAGGGCACCTGGAGGTATCTGAGACTGTCCCTGCTGGTGCTGATGGGGTCACATGGGCACCAAGAAGCCCAGAAGAGCAGCACCTACCCAAGGTCTGGGAAGCCAGAGGACTTCCTGGAGAAGGCGGCACCTAGCCTGAGATACAGTGGAGTGAGGGGCAAATGAGTTGCATGTGCTCAGTGACCTGGTGCAGCTCCAGGTGAACCCAGCAGAGCCGCCTGGTTAGCAGACTTCCTCAGCCACCAGCCCTGTTCTGAGGGCTTGCCAGAGTCACCCACTGAATGTCCCCATGATCCTACAGGGTATTTTATCTCATCAGCCCCACGGTACAGATGGGACAACTGAGAGAGAGAAGCCAGTGTGCCCGGTCCCTGATCCACTCAGCCTCCCCACTATGCTACCTCTCAGCCTCTGAGGTAGGGAAATTTTGGGGGGTACCCAGTTATGGTAAACAACTGTCTGTTCAGTTCTGGGTTTAATTAAATGTCAGAGTGTGGGAAGTGATCGGCTCAGATAAAGTCCCTCCCACCCAGCCCCACCACGGCCGGCACACACAGGCAGGAGGAGAGTCCTCATGTTTGATAAGGAGGTCGATCAGCCAATCAACAAACATTTATCAGAATCTTTATGCTCTGGTCCAGCCTCGCCTGGGCCGAGACGTCAGGAGCAGCCCTGCCTGGTGTTTTGTTTTGTTTTGTTTTACTGAACACCTTCTCTGGTGGAGGCCCCACCCTGGGGACTGGGGGACAGGAGAAGAAATCAAGCCCCAGTTCCTGGCATTGAAATTCTCCTAGGAGACCCACAAGGGGAGTGATTTTCCATATGTTTGAAATATTTCATTTTTAAAAATACGTAAGATTAAGAAATCACAGCCAGTGTGCAAAAGGAGAGGACAACCCTGCCCTGTATTGAGGGGATGCTCACAGAAACACCCACTGCAAATGGCCCTGGGAGATATTTCATGTGGTGACAGGGACTGGGGGGAGGGGAAGTGGAGGGCGTGTGAATAGGTCATGGTTTTTATTTAGTTTTGTTTTTGGAGATGGGGGTTATAACGTGATGTTCTGGTCACGCAGTGGTGACAGGGGTACAACACTGCCTGTCACACTAAAACCCAAAGGATTATGCATTTTTAAATGGCTGGAAGGGTGAGTTGTACGCTTTGTGAATTTCATCTCAATGAAAGATAAATTCATGCTTCAACCAGGAGTCTCGTGGTTATAAATGATTTAAAATAAAAGTTAGAGTACAGTTTCAGGCATGGATGGATCAAGGTGCTCACATTTTTTTCTTCAGGTTGGAAGGCTCCACCTCTGGAATCTGCTAGCTTCTTGTCCTCAAGCAGGATAGGTGAGCCTCAGTGGTGGCAAAAAAAAGCGTGTGCGGTGGGGCAGGGAAACTGAATCCCAGAAACCGAATCTTGCCACTTATCAGCCTTCAAGACACGAAGAGTCTGACCATTCAGGGGTGGATCAGGGAAAGGCTCTCATTGGTCAGTTTCAATCACATGACAGTCTGTGAGCCAATCATTATACAGATGGGGGAAGAAGCACTCTGATTGGCCACGTGCGAGCCCCACGCCCTGTTGGAGCAGGAGCTTGCGATCAGGTCAATGGAGGCCACTTGGGCCGGGAGACAGGAGGCTGATCCCTAGGGAGGGCCGAGCGGGCGACAGAGGCCCCGAGTGCTCAGGAGGAGCGCGGAGCAGGGGTGGGTCCCACAGAGGGAGCGCGCGAGTCAAGACCTAGGGGTCGGAATTGCAGATGTGGCCTGGGAGCCAAGCCAGGGCCGGTGTCCCAGCAGCACTGCCTGCAAGGTTGCCAAGAGCTCCAGACACCTGCCTGTCACGGTGTCTCCCGGGCCCGTCCCGGGCGCGCCGCCCCGAGTTATTTGAGTTATTTCGGCCGCACTTACGTTTTTTCCCTCCATCATGACTGACTGAACCCTTTCTTCGTCTCGGTTCACTTTCTTTTCAAAAGAGACACTGTCCCCATCACAACTGGGGCACCTTTACCCTAACCAGACGGGAACTGTAAAACAAACAACGAAACCAAAACCCAGTTATCTCGATTCTGGCGGGTGGCTGGCAGCCTGCGGGGGGCAGAGGAAGAGAAAGAGACCGAAAAGGGAACCAGTTTCCTGGACGGATGCCACTGCCGTCTACCATCCCCAGGACCCGAGGACACCGAGGTGCGTCCCCAGTGGAGAGACACGGCGGCCACCTGGTCCTGCTGGGGACTTTGAGAAAGACTCGAGGCCTCAGCCTGCAAATAGGAGATGGTGTGGCGCCGGGGCAGGGAGGGCTCACAGGGACAGACAGACGGCGCCAGAATCTTGGGCTGGGGAAGGAGGGACTCAGCCTGGGTGATGCCAGCTCTGTAGCTTTAGCAATCGAGACAGGAACCAAAAGGAGGATGTACCCAGAGGACGACGAGGAGCTATTTTGGATACCCTGAATCAGAGACGGGGGTTCGTCCAGGCTGAGATCCGCTCACTGGTTTGGGAAGTATTTACTGAGCACCTACTATGTATCAGGCCCCGTTCTGGGCCCTGGAATACAACACGGCGGTGAAGCCAACGGAAATCTCTGCTCACCTGGCGCCTTTCTTCCGGGGTAAAGCCTAAGCGTTAGTAACGCACACCAGCTGTGAGAACGCACCTCACGTCAGATGGGGCTGTGCACCAGCAGGGCATGCGCCGTGTCCAGGTGGAAGAGGGGTCACTGAGCTCTGCCGGCAGTGGCTGGGCCCGTGGCTCTGCAGTTCAGGCGAGGGGTCTGGGCAGGACTGGTGTGTGACAGAGCACACACCTTTCACTCACTCACTCGTTCATCCGTGCGACAGATGCTTCCTTGGTCCTGGCGATTGAACCCAGGGTGCCCCAGCCCTGAGCTCCACCCCAGCCCTTTGGATGTTGAATCAGAGTCTCACTAAGTTGCTGAGGCTGGCCTCAAATTTGCAATCCTCCTGCCTCAGCCTCCTGAGCCGCTGGGATTACAGACTGCTGGGTCCTGGGCTACACAGTCTCTGCCCCGTGAAACTCCTGTCTAGATTTAGCAAAGGCTGTAGTGAACTCCACCGAGAGGAGAGGGGAGGAGCAGGTGCCCTCTTGCAAGTGGAGAAGGAGAGAGAGAGAGCCAGGTGTATTCCTGGCTGCACCAGGGAGAGGGGGAGGGGGAGGGTAAGGGGGAGGGGGAGGGAGAGGGAGAGGTGGGGGGAGGAGAGGAGGGGGAAGAGGACGTGGGGGAGGGGAGGGGCAGGGGGAGGGAGGCGGCGGGTGGCCTGGGCCTGCCTAGGACTGGCGCAGACCTGCAGGGGACTGAAGAGACCACTGGAGGGAAGCTTGGAACCGGGCGAGCCATGGTGCTCCAGGGTGGGTCGAGGTGGGGAGGAGGCCCAGGCTTCGGAGAGGAGGAGCGAGCGGCCCACAGCAGGAACAGCCGCCTCACCTGGGGGTGTGTTTCAGGATGACGCGCAGGCCTTCTTGTTAGGAAAGGGTCAAGAATTCAGGATGGCCACTCTTGGTACCGGGATCCGGCGCAGGCAAGAAGCTGGTCTTGCCGGGCATGAGGATGCACGCCTGGAATCTCAGTGGCTCCGGAGGCTGAGGCAGGAGGATCGCAAGTTTGAGGCCAGCCTCAGCAACTCAGTGAGGCCCTAAGCACTTAGCAAGACCCTGCCTCAGAATGAAACGTCGGAAGGGCGGGGACGCGGCCCAGTGGTGAAGCACCCTGGGTTCAACACCCCAAAAGGAAAGCCTGTCTTGTCTGGCAGATGCGCCGGACGGAAGGCAGTCGCCTGGCTCCACCCCAGGGTGCCAAAGCGAGGGAGCGACACACCGGCGCCCGCCCTGGCGGCACCGGGCCCTGCAGAGGCAGCAGCAGCAGCAGCAGCAGCAGCGCACGAGGGGTCGAAGGTCGTGGGTGGGGCCTGGAGGGCTGGGGGCAGCCGCGGGTGAGGCCGGAGCCCTCTGTGCCCGCCGCCTGCGACTTTGACGACAGAATCATTAAGGATTTCGAGGGGGGGCTTCCCAGCCTCACATTCCAGGGTGGGCCTGTGAGCACGGCCACCTGGGACCCTACGGGACGTGGCCGTGGACCGGCCCTGCCCACAGCCCCCGACCCAGGCTCCACAGTGGATCTGGGGAAGGGGCAGGGACCCGTGTCCTCTGGAGGGGGTGGTCGGGCAGCCCTGCAGAGGACCGCCGGGTGGGGGCGCTGGGCGGGGTGGGAGCCGGCTTGGCACAGAACCCAGGGTCTCACCTCTGAGGTCAGACGTTCGCTCCTGTCGCCAGGGTCATGACCCTTCCGGGCACCCTAGGGAGAGTCGATCCGTGGCCTTCCGCACCTAGTGGCCATCTGCTCGCTCAGCGGCTCGTGGCCTCTGCCTCCGTCTTCAAGGCCGGCAGCGCAGGATCTTCAGGTTTCTCTCCGACTGATTCCCCTGCGCCCTCTTTCTCCCCGGAGGACCTCACACAATCACGTGAATGGTCCAGGTAGCCTGCTGCCCATCTCAAGGCCAGGCGAGGAGCTGATTCGTCTGCAACCCGAGGTCGCACAGCACGTTCGGGGTCTGGGCATCGGACATGAGCGTCTTTGTCCATCCGTGGCTCTACCTTCTACGATCATTATAGCTGCCACCCCAGGGTGGTTTTTTTTTTTTTTAAAGGCATGCTTACGGTTTATTTAAGAATCCAAAGGCTGCTTTGATCGTTTTCTGGTGTGTCCAAGGACACAGGCCCTCTTCTTCCCCCTGCTGTCTTCAGAACACGATCTTTCATCCCCAAGCATGTCCTCTCATGATCACAAGATGGCTGCCGGAGCACCAGGCATCACACACAAAGCAGAAGAAAAGTGGCAAAGGGGCCTCCTTATGCTGCTCTGATTAGACAGCAGAACTGTGAGCTTGCCCTGTGGTCTCACCGAAGAGAGGGAGGACAGATAGATCAGCCGTCCTGAATTTGCCAGCAGGAATTCAGGAAATGGCAGTTCCTGGGTGGAGTCCTGCTGAAACAGGCGTCAGAATACAGGGGTAGGGGAAGAGCGGCCAGGATCTGAAGTCCTTCTATGGCTGGGGTCAGCGGCTTGTCTGCGGCCAGGCTCGGGGACCAGCATGTGGCTGGGGTCATGAACAGGTCAAGAGCTTGGGTCAGAAACCAGTCTCGCTGGCGTCAGGGGACAGGGGCGGGGGACAAGAGAGGGACTGCGGCCAGGATCAGAGCGTCGTCTGTGGCTGAGTCGGAGGTCACCTTGGGGTCGGGTCGGAGGTCCTGACGGAGCTGGTCGGGCCAGCGTTCCTGTCTCTGCAAACCTCTGCGTCTCCTCCGTGTGGGCACCTGCTGGACCTCAGCTCCTCGGTCCCCAGGGAGGAGGGAAGGGGCCCACCGAGCGTGGAGCCGGCGGGTGGAAGGCTATTTGTGAAGAATGGCCTCTGGCCGGGGCTGGGGCTCCCCGTAGGGCCCAGCCGGCACGTGGCAGGCACGGTCCGCCCTCCGCACCGCGTGGAAATGAATCAAAGTAAAGACCTGTGTCCACTGACAACCGAGAAAGATCTGAAAAGCTGCGTCTGTACAGATCGTGTGCCGACCGCTCCTCGTCATCGTTCCCATTTGCAGCGGGAGCGACCTCCTACTGTCCTTAGTGATCTGGAGAGGATCCAAAGTGACAGGAGCATGTGCCCCATGGGACACACCGAGCCCTTTCATACAAGGAGCTTGAGCATCTGTGGGCTCTGGTGTCCATGGGGGGCCCTGGAGCCAGACCCCCAAGGATACTGAGGGGTGACTGAGAAATGCACGGTCCCAAACGGCAAATAGGCGCCAGGCGCTGGTGGCCCATGTCTGTCATCCCAGTGGCTTGGGAGGCTGAGGCAGGAGGATCACGAGTTGGAGGCCAGCCTCACTGGTACTCAAACAAGCAAATAAACAAACAGCACCAACTGCATACAGGCGACACACAGAAGAGGCGTGGACGGACCCAAGCACAGGTTGATGGGACGATGGCATTGGGACACTTTTTTCTCTTGGATTTCTGTCGTTCTGTCCTTTTTTATAGGACAGAAACGTTAATTCAAGAACGTTACTGTTTCTTTACGGGTGATTTGTACCCTCACCTCCAGACGCCCCCTGGCCCCCATGCAATCCAGGACGGCCTCAGAGACACTTTGAACCCTCCGCCGCGCAGCCTGCTCCCGAGGGCCCGCCTGCACCAGCGTGTGCAGTTCCCCCCACCCGCCTTCATAGAGATGCTATTATTTTTTCCCGTTTTAGACATGAAGCAAGCACAGAGAGGTTCCACACTGGCCCGGTGCCACACAGCTGGTCCTTGGAGCTCTCCTGGGAGGGGCTGGAGGGGTAATGGGACAAGTGAGGAGCGGGGAGGGTGGGACCAGGCGGGCGGGGTCTCCCAGGCGAGTTTTCTGGGCGCCCCCTTGTTCTCCCGGCAGGACGTGGAGCCGCCGAGGGCAGGCGCTGCGGCCAGCGTGGGCCGCCAGGGGGCAGCAGGAACCCAGGGGCCAAGCTGTACCGGTGGAAGCGGTGAGATTGAGGGAAGAGCGGGTGACCTGCTGCCGCCACCAGGGCTAGTTAATCGAGAGCCCCTGCGCGCGGCCTGGGGTCGCAATCTGTCACGTGCTCCCCACGCCCTGCCGCGGGCCGCCTCTTTTATCTGGGAGGAAACCGAAGCCCAGAGAGGTTAAGCACCTTGCACATTGTCACACAGCCCGGCCCGAGGCAGCGGGAGGCACGGCCCGTACACAGGGGAGGAGGAGATGGTGCCTGGTGTGCCGGGCGGTAGGGAGCCAAGTGCGGGTGGCAGCCTTACATCACTGGCAAGTCCCACGCGGGCCCTGAGGGCGTCCAATGAGGTCATGCCGCCCCTGCAGCGCGGGCTCGGAAACTCGCTGGGGCTTTTTCTTTCTTTCTTCTCTTTCCTTTTTGGTTTTTAATGAATAACCTCCGTGGGAAAACAGCGCCCGAGGGTTTCTGAACAGGATGTCACGGGAGGGTCGCCTTCACAAACCAGCCTGGGCTCGGCCGCCCACGGGGCCAGGAGCCCAGGGTGCCAGGTGCGGCGGGCACGTGCTCTCCGGTGGCTTCCTCTGCTCTCGAGAGCGGTAGGTTTTTCTCTGAATTGCAGGCTGGCACCTGCCCTTTGCTGGTAGAGACAGCAGGAAGCCGCCCGCACGCTGGGAGCAAGTCTGGTGCACCGCCGCCCGGCTGGGACCCCGGCTGGGACCCCGGCTGGGACCCCGGCTTTCCAACGGGGGACGGGGTGTGGCACTGGGGGAGCTCCGGAGCCTCCCAGCGGCCGCTGGGTCCTTCCAGAGGGGACCAGCCATTCCCAGGCCGCTCCTCGCTCCTCGGTGCCGCCCTCCTGCCTCCTGCGCAGCGGGGTCGCTGGGGCGGCCTGGGTTGAGCCGAGTGACCCCGGCTCTGGCCACCCCACCCAGGCTCCGGAGGAACTTGGGTGCAGCCTGCGCCCACCTCTTCTCTCCTTCCTTTCCAGGTCTTTCCCTTCTCCCTCCTAGGCCGAGGCTCAGGAATAAATGTTGGGTAGGAATAAAGTGTTAACGTTAGTAAATAATTCACAGATCAATGCTAACCGATCGTGACTAAGTAAGAACCAGCTCACTAGCCAGGGCCAGAGGCCATCTCGCAGAACACGCGCCGTGACATCTTTCTGCTGGGCTTACGGAAGGCGGGTCCCTCTGTCCCCAGTCTCTGGTGAGAGGGAGGGGGATGGGCTTTGGTAGGAGGTCAGGACTGGATAAGGCCATGGGGTGGAGGTCAGAGGACACACGTGCTTCCTGTCTGTCACCACCCCATACCCCGAACCACCTGGGGACTTTGCCAGCAAGGAGGCCCTGACCAGGCGTAGCGCCCTGAACTGTGGGCCCAAACAAACCCCCTCTCTTTCTGCCTTACTGAATGTGTGGCATTGTGTCCTTGGAACAGAAAATGGACGGGTCATTTCCATCCTAGCCAGAAGTTCTGCTGGATGGAGCTGCTGCAGATGCTCACCTGTCTGACTCTGAAATCCCTTCCCAAGAGCCTCCTCTCTTCTCTCTCTTTTCAGACTCCCTTTCCTGCACATTTGAAATGACATTTTGATCGTGATCTGAGCTTTATTTTTTGGGGGGGGGGGGGTTTCACGAATTGGACTCAGGGGCCCTCGACCACTGAGCCACACCCCCCGCCCGGATTTGTGTTTTATTTAGAGACAGGGTCTCACTGAGTTGCTTAGGGCCTCGCCATTGCTGAGGCTGGCTTTGAGCTGCGATCCTCCTGCCTCAGCCTCCCGAGCTGCTGGGATGATGGGTGTTCGGCTGATCTGAGCTCTTTTGGTTTGTTGGCTTGCTTTGCTTTAACAGTCGCCTGTCAGGGAGAGCTTGGTCGCAAGTACTTGCAGAAGGCCCCAGCCACCAGGCTACGGCCAGGGAGCACCCACACAGGGGTAGGCAGGAGCCAGGGAGTCATGGGGGCCAGGGGAGGCACAGGCCGGGGAGCCTGTGTCAGCAGGAGCCGGTGGAGGCCCGCCAGGGCGGCCTGGAGGAGCAGAGCAGCGGCCAGGACCGGGAAGCCCTGATTTCCAAGCCACCTCCCCTCTGGTCCTCATCACCGGTACAGCCTGGCTGGGGACCCAGAAGACAGAGCTGGTGCCGATGGAGACCACCCTCCGGTGCAGGCTCTGCCTCACAAATGGGAACGCAGGGCTCGGGTGGGGTAAGGGCTGCAGAGAACCCCGGAGTCGCGGCCCCGCCTGAGGCCCCGGGGCTTCCTTGACTCTCAGAGTGCGGGCAGGGCGGGGCTGGGTTTTAAGGAGAGTTTAAGGAGGCCCTTTATCAGGGGCAGCAGCCCCCTGACCTGAGCCAGCTGCTCCTGGTGGACTCTCCGCCCTGAGGAGTTAGAGCACCCGGCCAGTGCCGTCGGGAGGAGCCGAGCTCTCTGCCTCCAAGGTGGAAGGAGGAACACTGGAGGAACACTGGGGTGCTTCTGTTTCCTCTCATTGGCTCCAGTTTCTGGGGTGCCTTCAGTTTGTTCTGGGACTGGGGAAATGGACAGGAGCCTGCTTTCTATTGGACCAGGTTTCTCAGCGCGTAGGGCTCACGTGCATTTATGCCAATAAGCGAACTCCTCACTCTGACCCCATTGCGCCCTGACCATGGTCCCTGGCTCACCTCTCCACAGCTCATCTCTCTGTACCAAGAATGTCCCAAGCTTCATGCACCGCAGGGCCTTTGCACATGCTCGACCCTCTGCCCAGTGTTCTCCCCCCAGTGCATTCTGGCTTCTTCTGGCCCCCGAGGCTCCTCTTCAGCCTTCCTGAGCACCCGCAGCTCCTCTCGGGCTGCTGGCGTGTGCGACATGGTAGCTCAAGCTTCCCTGGGACCCACCCCCACACATGGTGCCCTTGGACGTTGAGCGAAGATCACCTACGGGGTGCTGGGTGATGGACATCCAGCCACAGGCCACCAGGAGCCCTCTCTGTGGCCTTGGCAAAGTGAACCCACCAGCCCTGCCATCTGCCGTGGGCACCTCAGTGTGGCCAACGCTGTCTGAGTTCCACTGCCCGCTCTGGGCAACAGGCACTGCTGGAGAATTGGTGCCTGGAAACAGCTCTCCAGTGACCAGGGCCCTCCCTCCAGTGACCAGGGCCCTCCCTCCAGTGACCAGGGCCCTCCCTCCACAGTGGCCAAAGCCCTCCCTCCAGTGACCAGGGCCCTCCCTCCACAGTGACCGGGGCCCTCCCTCCACAGTGACAGATGGTCCTCCCTCCACAGTGACCAGGGCCCTCCCTCCAGTGACCGCCAGTGTGCTGGGCACGTGCCGGTCGTGGTCCTCAGGGTCCGAGGCGGGGTGGGGCCCGTATTGCCCTCACTGGGACTCCGGGGGTCCCGGGTGGGGTTTCGGGGCTGCCTCTTAAGCCCACTCTCTACGCGGGGTGACCGGGGACCCGCAGGCCTGGAGGCCCTCCTGGGGCCCGGTTCCTGCGGCTGAGTTCTTGTTGTGGCCCACGCGCCCGCAGGGTTGGTGGATACGCAGCCCAGGGAGGTGAAGAGCTTTATTCACACAGACCCCGCCCTGTCCTGTCGCCCGGTGTCCAGCCAGCAGCCCAGGGGGCAGGCGGCCTTGGAGACAGGTGCAGATCAGCCCTGCTCCACCCGCAAGCTCGGCGCGCCCTGTCCTGTGTCCGCCGGCGCGGGGCAGATCTGGGCGCCAGCCCTCCGGTGTCTCTGTGGCCGGGGACCAGTCTGTGGCGGGCTTGTTCTTCCTCGTGCTGCCCGGCCCGGCTTACCGCTGTGCACGGCGGCTGGTGGCAACCGTCACCACAGGTGATAGGCATTTCCTGGCCTTGCCTGGTGCTGCTCGCCCTGACTGAGCTGCTGTAGCGGGACTCGGCCTCCACGTCCACCCAAGGCAGGGGCGTCCAGGGGCAGGCGACCGCCCGCCCAAAGCCCCATTTCCCGCCCATTCCCAGGCCTCCCAAGCCATTCCCACAGTGGTACTGGCCTCTGGGCTCGGCTTCCAGTTCAGTGACCCGGGCAGCAAAGGGTGTGGTGGACGAGACAGGCTTGGGCAGGCCTGAGGGGGCCTCTGCTGGGGACGCTGGGGACCGGCGGGCACTGGTCCAGAAGCCCAGCACCTGGGGCCTCACCATCCCTGTGAGGGCTGCGGGGACAACTGTCCAGAGCCTTTGGTCCATTCAGGTGGGGAGCCCAGCCCAGCTCGGGGAGTGTCCGGCCTCGGCAGCCCCTGGGGGCCACCTTCAGACCTTCACGCGCCCAGCTCTCCGAGGCTCTGGGAAGTCTGCCAGCTGGGCGGCCTCCCAGGCTGGGCAGGCCAGAGGCCACCCACAGGCTCGGCGTCAGGAGGGCAGGCGCGCCCAGGACGCCTCAGGGTGAGGGCCCCGTGGAGACCAGACCCAGCACTCTGGGGGCCTGGCTGGGGCTCTGCGCACTGCAGGAGGCTGGGCGTGGAGGCTGGAAGGACAGTGAGGACTTGCTCTCGTCCGAGGCACCCAAGGGTCCCCAGGATGCCGGAGCAAGGCTGGCCTCCCGTGGAAGCCCACCTGGCCCGGGGTTCAAGGACCCCCCCGGGCTCTCGGGGGGTGAGGATCTGTCTCCACAATGGCAGCCGCAGCAGGGGCTGGCCACCACCTGGGCCTGGCCACCCCGCTCCTGGCTGTGACACTGCCTCAGGTGGCCACACAGGTGGCAGGTGAGGGCCGAGTAGACAATGCCGCTGCCCAGGTCATCCCTGAGGGCATCCGTGTCCTGCTGTGGGGGCAGCGGGGGCTTCCGCCCGTCCTCTCCCTTGACCACCGGCTGGAGACGGAGGTGCCCCGAGGGGGTGCTCGGGAGGAGCGAGTTTGGGGGGCTGCGGGGTGGCTCCGTGTCCAGCCCAAAGGTGAACAGGGGCCCGGGAGGTGGGGCTGGGTCCCCTGGGAGGCCGGAAATGAGGCTCTGGAAGGGCTTGTAGCCCCCGTCCCCACCGCCAGCCCCAAGTCCTGCTGTCCCTGTGCAGAGGGCGCTGGCAGCCAGCAGGCTGGAGAAGGCCTTGTACCCGGCCACCCCGCCGTCCTGGGCACCGCCCTGCTCGGCCGCCGTCGAGAACTCCCGGTAGCCGCTGGCGGGGGCGGCGGGGACCGAGGCCGCCCCGTGCTGGAGGACGCTCTGGCGGAGGATCTGCTCCCAGGTTTCTGGCTCGGGCTGGAGCTGGGCGGGTGGCTCTGAAGCCTGGGGGACACAGGGCTCCTGGGGGTCCAGGCGGCCATCCAGCCCTCCGGCACCTGGAGGCTGGCTCTGGAGGCTGCCGAGGCTGCGGTAGGCAGGGTTGTCCGCGACGGCCAGCGGTCCCTCGGAGCAGCCGGGGCCGGCCAGGCCCTGCGCGGTGCTGGCCAGAGGAGCTGGCTCTGGGTGGAGGGGCGGCTCCTTGTCCTCTGACGCTGCCCCCTCGGGCCCCACGCCGGGGAGCCAGGCCCAGGACGTCTGATGGCTCCCACCTCCTGAAGGCGGGAGAAGGCGCGCGTCCCCCAGGCCCTGCTGGTGGGAGCCGCCGTCCTCAGCTCCCAGAAGGTCCAGAAGCAGGTTCTCGGTCAGCCTGGCCATGATGCCCTCCCGGCCCTCCTGGAGGCCCTCGCTGTCCGCGGGAGGCGCGCAGTCGGCTTTGTCCTCCTCCACCGCCGCCTCGCTCTCCACGGGGACCTCAAACAGCTCCACGCACCGCGCCACGCGGATGCTCTCCGGCCGGAGGACCATCTTGCTGACCCCCACGGGGCACCACGCTGGCCTCCCAGGGCCCTGCAGAGGCCCGCCTCCCGCAGCCTTGGCGGGGCCCTCGCCCCTCTTCACATCGTGCTCTAGCACACAGGGCAGGAGCTTGGCCAGGCACGTCTTCCAGTGTCTGCAAAAGAACGGGCAGGTCAGGGGTCAGTGTGGCTGCCTGGCAAACTCCTATTCATCCTCCGGAGCCCCACGGGAATATCCTCTCCCAGTCTCCATGTGTGGCAAGGACGCCTCCTGGCTTATCGCCAGGAACCCAGCGAGTCTGGCGTCACGGCTGGGCTGGGGAGTCCCCGAGGGCCGGTCTATCTTGCTCTGGGATCTCTGGAGCCCAGTCTGTGGCCCGGTTCCTACCACAGGCTTGTCTACTGCACGAGGAGATGTTCTTATCTGGGATGGTGACATCTAGAAGCCCAAGCCACGCCAATGACAATGGACGTGGGTCCCTGGGCTGGAGCCGGGTCCAGCTCTTTAGTTACTGGATCCTGGGCAGGTCCAGCAGGCCCCGAGGGGACAGCTAAGGAGGACAGAGTGGCGTGGCATATTTGAAGGCTCAAGACAGTGGCGATTTGCAAAGAAGCAACAGTGAGGTGGGTCATCTCTGCCACGTGCCCTGGCCGCCAAGCGTCTGGCCGGGCGTCCATCACGCCTGACCTGCCTGTGACACCCAGGGGTCCCAGCGAGCACGCAGCCCACCTACCCAGACACCCCTCCGCCCCCACCCTCCATGTCAGGAAGAGAAAGCAGACGTGAGGTGGGCACGTGCCCCTGCTGCAGCCCCAAATCGGACACCTTCCAGCCACGCAGGCTGCCACCCACGGTCAGATACGTACGGGCACTTGGTGGGCTCCTGGGCTCCGGTCCGCCTCTCCCACAGCGACACCTACGACACGGAGACAGACCTGAGACAGCACCCGTGGCCTTCCAGAGCGCCTGCGCGCCCGTCGAGCCCGCGAGGTGTCTGCCGGGGGCGGGGCTGGAGGCCGTGCGGGTCTGAGGGGCAGTGGACACGAGGGTCACCTGCGCTCTCTCAGGAGTGTCCTGGGGACCCGTGAGATCGTCCTGATGACAGTGGTCACCGCGGCCCATGGCAGAGATGGCCACAGGGCTTGGCAGCCACCCCTCCCTGAGTCCAGCCTGCCTGCGGGACTTGCTCTGACCACCAGGGTGGAGCGGGAGGGACTCGGTCAGTTCCAGGCATAAGCCTCCAGAGGCCTGTGACGTCCCACCGGGAGGACTGGGCCACTCTGCTGGCGGGTGAGTGGCACACGGCGCCGTCACCTCCACTCCCCAGGTGACAGTCACCGGCCACTGGCCCCCAAGATGAGGCCCAGTCCAGCTCCAACTGCCAACCTGCAGAGGCAGGAGCTGCCTAAATGGTGGCCATTGTGACCTCTGGACCTGGGGCGATTTGTTATGCAGCAGCGGCTGACCGATGCGCGGCTGCCATTGGTGACGTGCACCTCGTGTGTGCCAGCATCAGCCTGACGCGTGGACACGTCACGGCCCGCGGGAGCCTGAGGCTGCGGACCAGCAGCCTGCTGATCCACACCGCAGGTGAGCGGCAGGGCCAGGAGCCAAGCCAGCACCCCTGGACTCCAGAGTCCACTAGGGTCCCCGGAGAGTCTAGGCAGGGCCTGCCACTCCTCCTGTGTCCTAGAGAACCCGATAGTGCTCAGCCAAAGCCCCCGCCAGGGAAGCTGCCCTCGCCCTGCCCTGCTGGTCTCAAGCGCCTCCACTGCTTCCTGGGCTGGGTGGAGAGGGCGGGCTGCTCAGGCCAGTGAGAACTGAGATGTGCTGATGCTTTGGGCCGCTTCCTGGTCTTCAGAGGAAGACACGGAAAGTCTGTCACTTTCTGTTCCCTTTTTTTTTTTTTTTTTTTGTACCAGGGATTGAACCCAGGGGTGCTGAACCACTGAGCCACATCCCCAGCCCTTTTTATTTTATTTTGAGACAGGGTCTCACTAAGTTGCTGAGGCTGGCCTCCAACTTGCGATCCTCCTGCCTCAGCCTCCCGAGTGGCTGGATTACAGGTACACCACTGCGCCGGGCTCTGCGCTCTCCTGCTTTGCACCTCCTGCTCTGGTACAGGCACAGGCCTGGGCAGTGATACAGAAATGACCCAAGCTAAGAGACCAACCCCAGAGGGGCCACCCGGACTGGAACAGTGGCCACGGAAGCCAAGGGAGGGGACAGGAAGTCTTGGTCTTTGCGACCTGCCCCATCTTCCTGCCTTGCAGCCGGCCTGCTGATCCATTCCCTGGCCTTTCCCAAAGCCCAGGAATGTCCCTAGCTGCCCAGACGACTGGAACCTGCTTCCCAGCCACACAGGGTCCAAGCACCCGCCCTCGGTTACCTGAGAGTCCTGGATGACGATGGCCATGAGCGGACTGTGGGCCGGGTTGGGGACCTGGTCCCACCACTCCTTCTTGATCCTGAAAGGCACAGGGAAAGGAGTGTGAGGCTCAGCCTGTGCGGACAGCTCCTGGGATCCTCCTGGGCCCCGGAACCCATTCTCCAGACCAGGGGATGAGGCCAAAGCAGCAAGTGACAACGGGAGGTGTGGCAGTCCCTCCCAGCCATCAGTGCCCGAGCGTCCCCAGTGGGAATGAGGCCCGAGAGAGGCGGCGTCCACTCAAGCTGCAGAGAGGATCTGGGTCTCCTGCCCGAGGAGCTGGGGCCCAGGAAGCACAGCGCCTCCCGCTTCCTGCGTCTGCCTGGAGCCCCGGGGCACTGTCGCCGGGAGGGAAGGTCCTGGGACGGCTCCTGGTTTGAGCCAGGGCATTTATTGAGCACCTCCTGTGTACCCTCACTGAGCCAGGAATGAGGGACAAAGGCCTCCGGCAGAGCCGCCTGCTGAGAGGGCCACGGGGTCTAGAGACTGGGGAGTGGGGGACGAGGGCATGACATTCATCCCTACAGCTAAGTGACGCCAGTAAGGACCAACGAGGGGTGGAAGGAACGGGGAGGGGAGCCCTGGGGACCGTGGGGCACGAGGGCGTAAAGGCTCAGCCGGAAAACACGCCCGGTGCCTTCAGAGAACTGCCCCGGGGGCTGGAGGGGGACAGCGCGTGGGGACCGGGAGAGAGATGGGCCACAGGGACGCCAGCCCGGGGCCACTCGGAGGCATCAGCGTGGAGACACGGAGCGGGACATGCGTGTCCCGCACACCTAGCGTGTGCCCACGAGGTGGCCCTCCGTCCTGGAATCCGATGGTGGGGACGGCCTGCTAGCTCTGTCTCCGGGGACCGAGATCCGGCCGGCGAGGATTCCAAGGCGCCTCCTCCCTCCTCCCAGCCCCCGGGCGAGGCCGGGCCTCCCCCAGGGATACGGCCCCTCTCAGACCTACTCCCACCCTGCAAAGGGGAGCCAGCCTGCCCCTCCCGGACACCAGCGCCCAGGCCAGGCTGCCAACCTGAGTCCCCAACTCCCCCAGGGTCCTGGCTCCCGCCACATGCCCCAGTGCCCGGACCAGAGCCCAGGCGCCAGGGTGATGGGGGGCAGGCGACCACTGCATCTCCCTGGGGCCAAGGAAGGCCCCTCCCCTGCTGCCCGAGCCACCTCCCTGACCCCGGGCAGGTCCAGCTCCTTCCAAGGAGCACCTCTCCCTTCACCTGGTCTACTTCTTTCAGGGCCCGTGTCACTGTGGACCTGTGTAGGGGGGACGCAGGTGTTGGGAACACAGTGGCCTCTTTCCCAAGCCTGGGCTCAGGGGCCGGTACCTACTAGCTGCTCAATAAATACACGTGGCTGAATGAAAGGGCCAGGCGGATGTAGCAGAAGGGCAAGCCCCTCCCCGCTGGCTGGCTGGGTGGCGTGTGTGCCGAAGCTGGGAACTCACTTGGTGATGCTGAAGTAGCAGGACAGGCAGATGGCCACAATGACCATGCAGGAGATGCCGATGCCCAGCTCCAGGTGATGCTCCAAGGGCAGCTTATAGTCTGCAAGTGGGAAGGACAGCCGTGAGCCCGTGTCACGCCAGGGCACAGCCCGGCTCCGCTTCCCAGAGCTGGGGACGGAACCTCCAGACCCTCCTCTGAGACCCTTTACGATCTGGCTGCTGAAATTCCCTCCTGCCTCACCGCCGGCCCCTCCCCCTCCTGCACACCAAGCCCAGGATCACACTCGAATCCTGGTCACACTCAGATCCTCACTGTCCCCGCTCCTCCAAAGCTCAGTGCCAACTGGTGACCTTGAACTTGCCACTCTCTGGAAGTAGAGTCGGGTGCTCTAACTGGAGCCGGGAAGCCTGAGTTCAAAGCCTGACTCTGTCACGCCCCTGCTGAGTGACCCAGGACACGTCCCTCACCCTCTCTGTGCCCTGGTGTTCTCATGTGTGCAGCGGGTCAGTAACAGTCACAGGCCGCTGTGAGGACGGTGCGATCTAATCTAGAACCCGCTCGGCACGTGAGCACCATGCCCACCTCCTGGCCCTCCCTGTCCGCCCCTGGCCTCCCCCCACCTTTCTCTGCTTTATTTCTTCCCAGGACTCGCTGTCAGCTGGCTCTACCTGATTTATTTCTGTGTTTACTTTTTGCCTCCACCTCCAAAGTATCCACTCCTCCCGAGCAGGACTTTCTGCCTGCTTTGTTTACTATACCCCCACCTGTAGCTCGGGGCTGGCCACTTAGCAGGAGCTCAGTAAATATTTGCTGAAATAATGAAAGAGTGTCCAGCACTTTGTCTAATTGCTCTGTAGGACTCTTTCCCTTTCCTTCCCCAGGCCAATGGCAGGATCAAATCAACTCAGCACAACCCTCCCACGCCCCAGCTGTGTGGCTGGCCCTGTGAGCTAACCTCTCACAACCAGCAACTTTTGCACTTGTCTGAAATGTGAGTGAGAAGGGTCTTGCTGGGGTGTCACGCTACGGAAACCGGGCCTCTTTGTTCCTGCAGCTTGGCCTACCCATCCTGACTAACGCACTGTTTGTGCTGTTTCATGACGTGAGAGGCGTCCCGAGATACAACACGCCAGAGGTTCAGCCAGGGGAAGGCTCTGGCCGCAGAGTAGAAGGGGGTGTGGAGACTCCAGCTGCTGGGACCCCCAGACTCACAGTTGTGCCACCGGGCGCTGGGGCTCCACTCGCTCCAGGTGCCGCTGTACTTGTGGGTCCACGCTCTTACCCTCACCTCGTAGGAGACCCCCGACCTCAGGGTGCTGGCCGCCAGGCGGAGGGAGGATTCCAGGTAGGTCACGTTGTAGACCACGAACTGGAGGAGGAAGGGGGACGTCAGGGGCCGGCCAGGGCGGAGGGCGCTGCTGCTTCCCTGCTGACCCGAGCCCATCCTACCGCGGGAGAGCCGCGGCCTGGGTGCATGGCTGTGGGCCCCCCTGGGTGCCAGCGGCTTGCCACCTCCACAGCAGTCACCGCGGCGGCAGGGTGAGATGGGGGCGAGGGCCCCCTGTGGATTAACCGTATCTCGTTAACTGGGCAAGTTGATTAAGCTAACTTTTCACTTCCTCATCTGTACAACAAGGGTGAGGGTCTCCATTATCACTGTGTGACCTCAAGTGACACACCCCTCTGGACCTTGGTGTCCTCTTCTGCAAAATGGGTTGAAAGTAAAGGCGCCGACCCCCAGGCTGCTGGGATTCTGTGGCTGACGGAGGTGAGCACACGGCACTTCTGAAGCGTGGGGAGGATGGTGCAGCCCCCACCCCGGCCCAGCCCAGAACCCAAGGCCCTGGCAGGCGGGCCCTGCTGGGAAGCGACCCCAGGCCCTACTGCCGAGGAGCAAGGTGCCTGTTCTTTTCTTTCAACAGAGAGGAGACCCAGGGACCATGGCGGCCGGGTCCTGAGATGCCCCCCAGGGACCTGGAAGCCATTGTCACGTGTGACCTGTGACATGAATCTGGCAAAGGGGACTGGATGTGTCAGGGCTCACATAGGTGACAGCATTTCATAGGACAGCAACGCCCGGCTACCTAGGAACTCTCTCCACCTCGATGGCTTTGGACAGGACACCAGGGCAGGAACTCAGGGTTCCTCCAAACCACGGCCAGCAGGACACCAGGCCTCTCTGGCCCACGGCCCGCAAGGAGCTGGATGCCACCGATGTCACAGGTGCTTGGAAGCCGTCCTTCCCCAGTCGAGCGTCGGCTGAAACCACAGCCCCAGCTAAGACCCCAAAGCAGAGAGCCCCCGAGCTGTGCCCTACTCCTGCCCCATTAAATCACCATCCCAGACGTGGGGCACAGAGAGAACCTGGACTGAGGGCTGGGATGTAGCTCAGTGGCACAGCACTGCTGACCATACCCGGGTTCGATCCCCAACGCCACCAAAAAAACCCCAAACCAAAAACAAACTTGGAATAAATATTACCTTTTTAGAGTTTTGATCTTTTGAGCAACACTTTTCCCAAATAACAGGTGAACAATTAGAGCATTTGAAAATACATATGTATTTCACAGGCAGACAAAGATATAGATGAAGGCTGTGTAAGTTCTAGATTTTGATTTTCAGTCTTTCTTATTTATGTACTTGTGTTCCTACAGATTAGACCCAGGGGTGCTCCACCACTGAACTACACCCCCAGCCCTTTTTACGTTTCATTTTGGGACAGGGTCTTGTTAAGTTGCTGAGGCTGGCCTTGAACTTGTGATCCTCCTATCTCAGCTTCCAAATCCCTGGGATCACAACCTATTCTAACGCACCTGTGTCGATTCCATTAAAATATCTGCAGAATTGAAAACTTGGGACCTCATGTGGGAAACGTGCTAACGTGGTGGGGATACGGTAATGCAGCATAGAAAGAGTAAGACGCACACAAGCGATGTCACCTGGGCGGCATCAACTCCTAGGAGGACGCAGAGCTTCCGAGCCTCCTGCCTGCCCAGCCTCGCCTTCCCCTCCCTCCCAGCCCAGGCACAGTGGCCAGGCGGCTGGGGACAGGGGACCCATCTGTCCACTCTGAGTCTTCATGCCGGGTGAATTTTTACTTTATGTAAATATTACTTTTACCCCTCCCCCCAAAAAAGCTTCAAAAGTGAAGAGCAAATTAAGAGTTGTGTTCACGATCTGTTCTGAAGGAAGGGAGCTGGCCCCGAACCCACTGCCCAACTCGCCCGCTGCGGGACCCTGCCTCCCTCCACGCTGGGGTCCTGGCAGCTGCCCCAGCTCCTGCAGGCTCCGCCTCTGTGTGGCTCGGAGGTGAGTTTGGGGAGATGGCCGGGGCCAGAGTGAGCCAAGGTGGGATTTCACAGGAGCCAGGCTCAGAGGGTGCTGGGGGGCTGGGGGAGCAGGGGGGCGTGGGGCGGAGCGGGGGAGGGGAGGGTGCGCTCTCCTTTCGGCCCTTCTCCGCCTTTCTGTGCGTGAGTCAGCAAGAAGCCGCCGCCAGGTTATGCCACCAAAGGAATCCCAGGGCCCGGAAAGGAACAGCGCTGCTCCTTGGGAATGTTTTACCAAGAAACTAAGCAGACGGCAGAGCTTCCAAAGAACTACTTGCAGTTTGTTTATGTTTGAACTAAATGTTCAGGTGGTCGGGGACGTGGCGGAGAGAGGCATCCAGGGCAGGAGACACGGCCGGCTCGCGGGTCCACATCCCCGCTCTGCCCTGGCCAGCGGCGGGACCCCAGGGGAGGTGCTAACCCCGCACCCAGCCTCGGTTTCCTCATCTGGAAAAGGGAGCGAGGGCTCCACCTTCCCACCCACAGGGCGCTGGCCACGTGGTGGGCACAGAGCAGATGCGACCACTGCTCCCACGAGCCTGGTTTTCTCAGCTCTAAACAGACTCGAGGCCTAATCTGCTGGTTCACCGCATATCCCGACACCCCACGCGGCTCTGCAGCCCCTGATCCCACAGACGCCCTGATTCCTAACTCTCTGCCGTTCCCTCTGCCTGGCCTGCGCGTCTCCTTCCTTCTCAGAGAACTCTGATGCATCTTCCAGCGCCCAGGCCCCGAATCCCTCTCCGTTATCCAGTCTTGGCTGGAAATCATCTAGGGGACTGAGCAGCTCCCCCACATTCCAGTGCAAATTTCTAGCATCTCGGAATTTATCCCACCTACTCTGAGCCACAGCTGGACACCTGCCTTTGGGGTTAGGCACCCACTGATCAGGGAAGGTCAACTGTCCCCAGCTCCAGGGTTCATCCCCTCCCATAAACCAGTGGCAGCAATCCCAGTCGATGGCCTGTAATTGATTAGAGGGGAGCACGTGACCAGAACTGGCAAGCGACTGGAGGAAGAGGGATGGGGATGGAGAGTCTCGGCAGCTTCTGGCTGGCCAACAGGAGCGGCGGGACATGGCTTTCTCGCCCTGGCCAATCAGAGCACTCCGCCGGCACCTCCCTCCTCTCGCTCCCTCTGATTGGTTCAGAGGCTGTACGTGATTCAAGCCGGGCCAGTGAACATCATCCCTAGGATTTTACTGGCTCTGCTGGAGGGGGGTAACCCAGAAGCCCCTTTCCCACTGTGGCTTTGGGAAACAGGCCTTGGGACTGCTGGTGGGTGTTATTTGTCACTACACAATGGAAGAGCCTGCCTGAAGACGAAGTCAACACAGAATACAGAAGGGTCAAGAAATGGACAGCCTCCTGGAACCTGGATCCAGCTATGCCTGAAGGTAGGTTTATATAAGCCAATACAGAGCCTTTCTTTGTATTCCATAGGTCAAACCTCCCTGCCCGGCAGCCCGTCCAGCCCATTCCCTGGACTCTCAGTACACCCCGCACAGGTCCAGGGCAGGGGAGGAGACTTCACTGACAAAACCCGATCTGTCCACTCTACAGCATCTGCACATCCCCCGCTCTCTGAGCCCTGCCTATGTGTCCAGCTGTCCTCCTGCTCCTTCCCCCATCCTGGCCCAGTGCCAAGTGCCCAGACCTGAGAGGGAGAAATCAACCTCAGCAACCACCCTGACGTGGCCAGAAAGAGGAGCGAGTCAGTGACTGGAGCCAGCCTGGGGGCTGAGGATGGCGGGTGCCTGCTCCCTGCCTGCCAAGACCAGGCCAGCCTGGGACCCCAGACGCAGGCATGTTGTAGAACAACCCTGGAGAATCCTGACATCAAATTATAAAGCAGCGTGTGGGCGGCCAGGCAGCTGGGCCGTCCAGACCTGGGGCACCCAGGACAACGGAGAGCGGCCTTAAGGTCGACACACTGTGTGCCAGGCAGGGGGCTCCTTGGCATCTCACCCTCGCTGTGGTTCTTTTGTCAGCCCCACATTACAGATGAGGAAACCGAGGCACCAAGAGGGCATGCAATGTGCCCAGGCCCGCACAGCTGGCAAGAGGCAGAGCAGATCATGGACCCAGCTCTATGAGATGCAGGGCCACCCTGTCCAGGTGTCCCTCCAGCGGGAATGTGAGGAAGGTGGCTGGGGGGATGGTGGCAGGAAATGACCCCCTAACTGGAACTAGAATAGAGGAGACAACCACCCACTGTGCACGGCTTTGATTTGTTTGATGGTTTCCTGCTTTATTTGCTAGTTTCCTATATTTCAACTGTCCCTTTTAAAGAGATCAATACCTGTATTGTTTCATTTATTTTATCTTGTGTTTTGCAGGGCTGGGGATCAAGTCCCGGGGCCTGCGCAAGCCAGACAGGTGCTCTACCAGTGAGCTATGTGTGTTGTAAAAGGAACTCCTTCTCCACTGCTGGGACCTGAGGCCAGGATCACCCACCACAAGCAGCACACGAGGGCCCAGTAAGGGCACTGACCCTGGCCGAGCTTGTCCTCCCGGGACAGATTCTAAGCCTGCAGCCTCTTCTCTTTGGTAAAAGAGAAACTGATAAAAAACCAGCCCCGCTGAGACTCCTTCCTCCCCATGACATGAGCCATGGTCATGGAGTGACCATCTCACTTAGGGACTTGACGAGTGTGGCCGATGAGCCCCTGAAGTCTCCTGCATCCCCCTGCTACTGGGAAACACAGATGTGGCCCTTCTGTGACAACTGAGGGACACAGAGCAGCAATAAGATCCCTTCTCTGCCCCTTCAGGGCCCAGGAAGGGGAGGAACTTGCCCAGGGCAGAGCTGGGTCTCTAGGTCCTGGGGTTGCTGTTCAGTCCCAGGGCCACCTCCCAAGCTCCCAGCTCCTGAGCCCGCGTCTCTGTAGCCCCGAGGGCTCCCAAGGGGTTGCTACAGCCCCACAGCGAGCTCACTTACATCCGTGGGGTCGTCTTCACTTGAGATGTTGACCAGGTAGGTGAGCTCCGTGTGCAGGTAGCTGTCCGGAGGGTACGGGTTGCTCCACGTCAGCAGCCTCCAGCCGTGGTCACTGGTGTGAACCGTGAGGTTCTCGGGCGCCCTGGGTTTCACTGCGGGAGAAGCGGTACCTGCATGAGGGGCGGTGTCCCGGGATGCAAGGCCCGCCCCCGCCCAGCCGCCGGCCAATGAGAGCTTTCGGCGGCTGCATCTCTGCAGCTAGATGACAGGGTACCTCGCAGACTGAGAGCCAGAACGGAGAAAGGTCATCGTAAGAGCAGCGACAAGGTTGCTAACCCTCTACGGCTCTTTAGGGATCATTAACTACCTTTTCACAGAGAAGGCGAACGTGTGAGCCGCAGGGACCCGGGCGGCTTTTCCACTCTGACCCTGCACCGTGCGGCCACCTAGGTGAACTGTACTAGGCTTTACTGAGTACTTCATTCTGAGTCGCCTGTTTGAAAACAGTCTCCTCCTGAGTAATTCCATCCATGAGATCACAGGCATAGAATAGGCATTAAGACCAACAATCGAATCTAAAAATTCTCATTATGCCAGGTGCAGTGGCACACGCCTGTGATCCCATTGGCTCAGGAGGCTGAGGCAGGAGGATCGAGAATTCAAAGTCAGCCTCCACAATGGTGAGGCGCTAGGCAACTCAGTGAGAACCTGTCTCTAAATAAAATACAAAATAGGGCTGGGGATGTGGCTCAGTGGTTGGCTGCCCCTGAGTTCAATCCCCAGTAACCCCAAAAATAAAAAATAAAAATAAAAATCCTCATTATTATTCTCATGACAATGATTATTTGGGGGTTCCAAGGATGAACCACGGTCTTGCGCTACCCTGAGCCACACCCCCAATTTCTTTCTTTTTTTTCATTTGTTTCTTTTCCTGTTTTTATTGGTGCGTTACAGTAGTACATCAAGGTGAGATTCGTTGCTAGGCATTCCTACATAAACACAATATGGCAGCATAATCTGGCCAATGTCTTCCCCAGAGCCTCCCCTCCCCCCCTGCCTCCATCCTTTCCTCTAGTCTACTGATCACCCCTCTATCGCCACGAGATTCCCCCATCCTTCTTTTCCTTTTTCCTCTCTAGAGGAAGCACACAACCTTGACTTTCTGAATTTGGCTTCTTTCCCTCAATGCTCTCAAATTCCATCTATTTTCCTGGCAAGTCCATGATCTCAAGTTTCTTTATGGCTGAATGAAGCCCCACCGTGGATCCACTCCACGGGTTCTTTATGCCTCACCCACTGTGGACGCCCTGGCTGGTGCCACGGTTTGGCTCTTGTGAACTCTGCTGCTATAAACGCGGGTGTGCATGTGTCTCCGTAGTATGCGGACTTCAATTCTTTAGGAAAAACACCAAGGAGTGCTATAGCTGGCTCGTATGTACACCCGTGGGCCACCAGCTGTGGTGAGCAGGACTTCGAGAAGCACTAACAGGCAATGGATGCCACTATTATGTATAATTATAATGCACCAAGAAAAAATAAAGTATACGATTAAGAAACCTACAGATCAGAAAAAATAAGCTTTTAAATTATGAATTAATTAAAAAAAAAAAAAAAACTAAGAATTACTGATGGAAAAGATCAAGTCCTTCGTGAGATCCAGCCTTGAGTACTATCTCTGCTGCTGAGAAGCTGTGTGACCTAAGGAGAGTTGTTTGCCTTCTCTGAACTATAACTTATTCAACTGCAAAAAGGGGATAATGAATCTTTTTTTTGGAAACTGAGCCTCAGAGAGGTAATGTGACTTGCCCCAGGTTGCACAGCAATAACTTCCTGCTTTAAATTCCTGTTTTAAATGACGCAGGAGCAAACTCATGGGAAAATCGCTGTGGGGACTCTGGGTGCCAGGATGATTGGCTTTCCGTGGTCAAGAGCATCTGACCAAGCAGCAAATGAACAATCTACAGCGAGGGGAAGCACTGCTCCCAGCTCAATTTGTGGTCTGCAGCGAGCATATGCTCGGGTGGCTGTGCCTGGTATCAGCATGGCTTCCTGGACACTTAAATTCAGGGGGTTGGAATAGCTGAGCTCAACAGGACGGGCCTGTTTCCAAGACGGGAGAACTGAGGCCCAGGAAGGAGCAGGAATCCCACCAGGGTCGGAGAAGCGCAGGATCATCTCGGCCACCTTGGTACCCGGGCGCCCGGCCGGCTGCGGCACCCACCCCTCCGGGCCCTCACCGTGGTCGCTGGGCTTGAAGAGGCCGTGCCAGAGCCACCGGCTCCCCGCCCACAGGTCCAGCTGGTAGGTGTCGGCTTTGACAATGTGGTCGGTGAGCATGGAGCACAGGCAGGTCGTGTCCGCACTGTTCTCGGGGATGCATGTTTGGTTTCTGCGGAACCAGAAGCTGAGTCAGGCTGGCCGCTGCCCCAGGACGCCAAGGAGCCTGTGCTGCTCCAGTTTCCTGCCCACCCCACCCTGATGGGAAGGCCAGATCTGGGGCTTGAGAAAGGCCCGAGTGTGTGGGGACAGGGGACCAGAGTCGCCTTCCTTGCTGGCTCCAGCCCTCCCCTCCCCACCACGGACACTCCTCCTGCCCGGCTGGCCGAGGCTGTCACGAGCACATCCCTGACCGCTGACGAAGGAGAGCCTGTGGCATTAAGTAGTGATGGTGTGCGCCGGCGGCCACAGGCCAGTGTGCCTCTGGGTAGCCCGGGCCTTGGCGGGCTCCCCACAGGTGCAGGAGAACAGTCCCCCAGCACCACTGGACACGGCCGCCCTCAGGGCCCACGGGCCACAGGGCCCAGCGACCTCGCTCTGTAAAAGGCCAGTGGGAAGTGTGTCGATCGTTGAGGGCCTACAGCCTCTGTCGCAGCTACTGGACTCTGCTTACGCAGCCCCCCGTGGGCCAGGGAAGTCTTGGGTCGCGGCTAATATGAAGTGCACAGAAGGCTCCCGAGACCACAGAGCCCAAGGGCAGCGGTGAGGCCCCGGGTTGCAGCCAGACCCAGGCCCCGCCCCTCCTGCCATCCTCTGGGTCCCGCCAAGTGCTGGGCTGTGTCTCAGCCACGTCCTCGGAGTGACCTCTGACCTCACAGTGCACAAGCCACAGCCAGCACCGTGAGCGCCTCACGCACCAACGTGCCACCTGCACCCCGCTGACCCCTGGACCAGCCTTTTGGGTCCCTCCTCCCCAGCCCCAGCCCCAGCCCCAGCTCAGCCAGGCTTACTCGGACAATTCGGGGTCCCTCCCATAGGACAGGTGGAGCTCGGCGCTGCAGTTGAGGGGACCGTCCAGCTGCCACTCGCAGGTGGAGGCGCTGAGGTAATCCGAGAAGCAGGTGGGCTCATGCAGGACCTTCACGCTCCCTGTGGGGACACAGCGTGGCCTGAGATGCCCGGAGCCCAAGGGCCAGGGGGCTCGCATTCCCCCAGCAGGAGGGAACCAGCCACAGCACAGGGGCGTGGCAAGTCCCACAGAGGTGGGCCAGGACCGGGGCACCTGGGGCTTCCAGGTGGGTGTGGGGCCGGTGGAGGAGAAGGAACCTAATGCCCTTTTATCCTGTGCCAACCGCTCACCCTTGATTGAATGAAAGGAAAAAAGAAATGAAAGGTTGGGCGCCGGGTGCACGCCTGTGACCTCAGCAGCTCCGGAGGCTGAGGCAGGAGGATGGAGAGTTCAAGGCCGGCCCAGCAACTTAGCAAGGTTCTGACTCTAAGTAAAAAGAGCTGAGGATGTGGTTCCGTGTTTAAGCACCCCTGGGTTCGATCCCTGATGGATGGAAGGAAGGAAGGAAGGAAGGAAGGAAGGAAGGAAGGAAGGAGAAAAGAGACCAAAAAACCCAGTCTACCCCAACAAGCTCCTGCCCCACCTGCCCCTCCCCGTTCCCACCCCCTCTGCCTGCTCTGTGCTCAGGAGGCTGCTTGACCCACAGGCTCGCCTCACCCAGGTCCCTTGTCCTTTGGCTTCTACTAGAGCAATGCGAGGGTGGGGCCGAGGCTGGAGTGCCGCGCTCAACCCTCTCGCGTTAACCCGAGGGCCCACGGGCGGTGCCATCGGGCAGGGCAGTGCGCAGGGGATCTGCTAAGTTGTCCTAGAGCTCCGGACCGCCCGGCCCCGCCCCCCGGCAGCTTGCTTCCGGCTCAGCACGGTCCCACCCCAGTCGCCACCCAGGCGCTCTAGTCCCGCGGAGGTGGCTCGCGGCGTTAGAGAGCGGGTTGCGATGGGGACTAAACCCCGCAGCTCCCGAGTCCCGCCCCTCCCAGGCCCCGCCCACATGCCCCGCCCCTCCCGCGGTCCTCGGCATCCTGGAAAGGCCACTTCCCTGAGGCTTGGGTTGGAAGTCTTGGAGGCTCCTTGGCTCCTCTCTCTCCTGTACCCCAATTCCAATCTGTCCCCAAATCTACCTGCCAGTTGGAACCAGAAACCCGCGTCTCCTTCTGACCTGCTCCCTCCAGGCGCCCTCCCTGGTTCTTTCTAGGCCCAGGATCCTCGTTAGACTAACAGATCCGGCTGCCCCTCTGCTCAGACCTGCAAGCTCTGACTTGCAGGCCCCTCGCTTCCTGCTCCTGTCCCATGTCCCCTCTCCGCAGGGGCCTCTGCTGAGTGCTCCCCCAGGTATCTGCGCGGTTCCCGACCTCCACCCCAGCTGACAGGGCATCTCCCTCCACCCTTGCCCCACCTCCTGACTCTGCCACATCATGTTTTCCTCCTCTGATGATCTTCAGAATTGACCTTGAATTTGCACTTTCAGGATAACCTTGAATTTCCACCTTAAATTAATAGCAATGAAAATAACTGCATGCAGGACCATTTGTCACTGGCTGTACCCTGTCCCTACCACATAATTTCTGCAAGGTCGAGGAGCTTGCTGATGTGCCCCAGGACCTTGGCAAGTCGTTAAGAGTCAATATGCGGAAGATAGAGAGGTGGTGACTTACCAGCGCCTGCCACCCACACCAGGATCAGGCAGCTCACGGGGAGCAGGGGGTGGGAGCAAAGCCACCCCATGGGGAGATGTCAGGACGCCTGCAGAGAGAAAGCCGGGTTAGTGATGACCGGGGTTTGGACGTGCTCGCTGCACACAAGACCCAGCTTCCCAGTCCTGGGCACTGGGTCTCTGCCCTCAGATCCCCAAGTTCCCTGCACTCTCTGCAACCATGAGACACCACCCAGATTCACGGGGCCAGAGGCTAGGCCACCAGTCCCTGTCCCAGGGGTGTTTCTCACATGCACACCCATGGACAGCCGCCCCCGCACATGCATGGTGACTTCAAGTTTAAGCCCCGGCTCCGCCACTCACTGGCTGGCACGCTTAGGCCCTTGGTGTCCCAGGGCCTCAGTTTCCTTCCCTGCCAAGCAGCTCTCTAGGAAAGCCCCACCTCGCTGGGGCGTGGCAGGTGTCACGTGTGGAAATGTGTGGAGCCATTCGGCGGTGACCAGGACGCAGCACAGGCTGCAGAGGTGACCCTAGCATCTCAGTCCATTCCTGCTGCCCCAGTGCAGTTTATAAAGAAGGAAAATGTGCTGCTCGCAGCTTGGAGACTGGAAAGTCAAGACCACCGTGCCAGGCGACCTGGTGGCAGGGGAGGGCCCCCTCTTGCCTGTCTGTCCCCAGTTGCTGTGCCCCAATGCGGCAGAGGAGCAGGCAGGCTCCCCAGGCGTCTTCCACTGAGGCCCTCGTCGCTATGTCACTTAGTCACTGCCCAGAGCCCTCCTCGGG
This sequence comes from Sciurus vulgaris, assembly GCF_902686455.1. Taxonomy (NCBI): domain Eukaryota; kingdom Metazoa; phylum Chordata; class Mammalia; order Rodentia; family Sciuridae; genus Sciurus; species Sciurus vulgaris. The sequence goes on along the minus strand of NC_136479.1, from coordinate 20,497,516 downwards.
TTACGGTGAGGATGGACTTCCTCACCTTCAGACCATGGCCCGTTATGGTCACTAAGAAAACTGCTCAGAAGCAGAATCCCGGGAGCAGAGATGCTGACGCTAATTCCCTGCAGACTGCGACCTGCTGGGTGACCACCCGGCCATGCCCTGGAGGCCCAATGTCCCCCTCTGCACTCGGGTGTCCAGGTTGGGGTCTTATTCAAACGCGCAGCTCCCAGGCTGCTTCTGCTAGTTACAAGTCTGCGTCTGGAAGGGTCTTTGGGAACTGTGGGTTCTCCTGCGGCCCGGGTACCAGCCTCACCGGTGGGTCATGCAGGATCTGAGTTTCTGCTCTGCAGCGCCGAGCGCAGCGTGGCGGGCACGGGGAGCGCTCCGTGGCCCTCCTGGTCCCCAGCCCCTGCCGGAAGCCCCCAGTGACCCCTGCCCAGTGCGTCGAGGCTCCACCGCAGCCCTGCCATCTGGGTGGTGCCTGGCCCATGGCCGCTATCACCTCCATGAATGATCTGAATGCCTCGAACGTGGCACTCAGGGCTCCTGGTCACCAGGCCACTCTGCCTCCTGTTGTCCCTCCTCCTGCTCTTGCCTTCCTCGGTCTGAGAGACAGCCGTGCACACACCTCCATCAGGAGCAGGCAGCTGCCTGAGGCTTCCACGTGCATCGTGGAAAAACAAGGCCAAGTCCACAACACGGGGCCACCATGGGGACCAGGAAGCGAAGGCGGCCACCCACAACAGCCAGGTCCTCAGGGCCAAAGCTGCTTCCCTACTGGGCCCTTTAGCTCTTTATTTATTGGTGCTAGGGATTGAACCCTGGGGTGCTCACCGCTGGGCCACATGGGTGACCCCCAGCCCTTCTTATTTTTCATTTAGAGACAGGGTCTCACTAAGTTGCTGAGGCTGGCCTTGAACTTGCCATTCTCCTGCCTCAGCCTCCAGAGCTGCTGGGATTACAGGTGCCTGGCTGAACGTTTCCTTTATAAATCTCAAATTCAGCCCAGTATGATTCATTGCATTTGATGGTCACGCAGTCCCCAGGCCCAGGGCCACCTCCTAAATACAGTCAATGGCGTTTGACGCCAGGCCACGTCCTGAGGAAGCCACCGTGTGAACATCTCAGCGAGTCTGCACCCAAACCCAGGCAGCATAGGTCCGACCACGTGGCCTCTTGATGCCACCGAGAGATGTGGTGGACCCAAGTGTCTGAGACGGCTGCTGATGCCACGTGACAAACCGTTTGAACAGTCATTTAAAAAAAATAAGTCGCAGGAGCGCACCCTAAACTAATGGTAAAAAAGCAGCATGGCAAACACAGAAACGCGCTCCCCGCCGCTCAGCTGTCGCTGTGTTGGTACCAGCGTCGCCGCGAGGGAGGGGCGCGTCCTGCGCCCGGGGCGGGACCAGCAATGAACGCGTGGAAAGACGCGCCCCACCTGTGGCCCGAGCGGCCACCGGAAAGGCCCACGCCAGCGTCACCATCCTTCTGAGACACCGCCTGAAACGAGCGCCAGCACCGCTCTGCGGCCCCTGCCAAAGGCGCCACCCACAGGCCCAGGCACCGGACAGCGGAGGAAGGAGCAGGCGCACAGGCTTCAAGAGTGCGCGACCCCAGGGACAAGGAAACCCAGCTCCTTCTGCAGCTCATCCCCAGAGCCAGGCGCACTGGTGAGTCCTGGGCCCGCAGCAGCGCCTGGCCCGAAGCACACCCGCCAGCGGACCGCAGCATTCTATTTTTATTTTTTGGTACCAGGGATTGAACCCAGAGATGCTGTACCACTGAGCCATGTCCCCAGCCCTTTGATTGATTTGTTTGTTTGCTTGCTTTGAGATAGGATCTTGCTAACTTGCTGAGGCTGGCCTCCAATTTGCAATCCTCCTGTCTCAGCCTCCCAGGTTGCTGGGATGACAGACATGCACCACTGTGCCCAGCTCTGTAACTGTTTATGGAACAAATTCATGTCGGATGTGATGTGGGTCAGCCCAGGGGTGGGAGGCTCCTCCGAGGAGGAGGTATGACATCTGCCCAGAGCTCCAACTTGCCCTCCTTGCTGGAAGTCACACTGAAGATCAAGGAAAGAGGGGCGTGAGCAGGGTGTGTGCCAGGGGTTCCTGATGCCTGTTTCTTTCACGTGATCCCAGTAACTTTCATTCTCACAAGTTCACTGATGCTCACAGTATCCTCTGGCAGAAGAAGCAGAGATGTGGCTTTAGCCCTGATTTTGAATGACAAGAAACAGAGAGGTTGTGTTGCCAGATCAAGGTCACACAGCAAGACTGTCACAGTAAAGTCTATCAAAGAGGGGTTGGGTAGTCAAGTGACCCAAACTAGGTTGATGAAACATCACACCTGTGGCGGTCGGGTCTTTACCTTTGATCTGTTGTGGAGAACACACCCAAACACTCAAGCGCACGTGCACACATACGTAGGCGGGCTAGCCTCCGCGGGACGGGCGGTTGCTGCGTTTTAGAAGAAGCCAGTGCAAGATGAGGTCTCTCTGAACCTCAGCAAACAGAGGACAAAGGTGCAGATGATTCAAGGAATTCAAAAAAATAACTGCCGGGGTCAGGGTCAAGCCTGCCGCAAGAGGAGTTCATTTCAAGTTCACGGTCTGCACGGTGGACTCCCGGCGGATGGGGTCAGATGGAATCCGTGGGCCTCCTGTCCAGGCCTCCAGCCTGCGAGGAGCCCACCTGTCTGCCACAATCCAGCGTCTCCTGCACCTTCCGCAGCCAGGAAGCTCAGGCCAAGGTGGAGCCGAGCGGAGGCTGCTGGGAACAGCTTCCTTAAGCTGAGCCAGGTCCTTGTGCAAACGTTTCCTGCTTGTTCAGCGATTCTGCGGACACTTGGCTCAGGGCTTCCCAAGTATGTCTGTGTGGGGTTCGCCCAAGGACCTGCCAGGGGATTGTCACCCCACTTCCTGGACAAAGAAACGGAGGCCGGAGAGGCCAAGTACCTTGCCGACCGGGTCCCACAGCTGGTGTGAGGGCAGGGCTAGAATCAGAACCCAGGTCTGTATGCTTCTGACCTGGGTGCATTTCAATAGGTCGGCTCCTTCCACTGAGTTCTCCTGGAACTGTAGGCGGGACCCAAGGAGTTGAAATGCTGGAAGAAGCATCCTCTCATCTGTTTCAAACACTAGCTGCTCATACGTAAGACCAGAAAGCAGCAGAAAAGGACTGGTGATTTTATTTTAATGGTGTTGCAACAGCTTAAGGAAAAAAAAAAAAGTCACCTGAGGTCATATTAATAGAGGTCTGAGCTCTGGCATGAGGGAGGTAAGAGTGCCTATCACACCTGGAAATGAACACAGCTGAGACCACTACCAACATCCAGAGGGCCCGGTACCCCAGACTCCACCTCCAGAGCTCTGACGCCTTGTCCTTCGCCCCATCGCGCCCCTGACACGCAGTATTCACCACATGCCACGTTTTCTTCTAGTCAGTCAACACGCATTAACTCACTTCTCAAAAACAGCCGGAGAAAGCGGGTCCTATGGCTTTCCCCATTTCCTGATGAGGGACCCAGGACAGGCTAAGTGACCTGCCTGAGGTGGCACGGCTGTGACAGGGTGAGGATGGGCGTTGGGGGGTCACTGGCCCGCCGGCACCTCCCGCGCAGCGTGAGCGCTCTTTGTAGCCAGGCGCCCGGTTCACTCGCACCGCGATGCAGGGGTTCGCGCGGGGGCTCTGAGTCGGGGTCCCCGCCGCTGCGCAGGGGCAGCCCTGGGGGTCCCGGCGGGAGAGCGGCAGGCCTTTCAGAACCGGGAGGGGCGGCGGCTCCGCGCACGGGCGCGCCCCTCTCCCCGCGCTGGCCAGCCAGGGGCCGAGGTCCCTGCCGGGCTTCTGCACCGGGTGGCCTCGGTCTCCAGGGTCCAAGGCTCAGGCATGAGGGCGCCGCGGACCCAGAATCGCGGACCCAGAATCGCGGACCCAGAATCGCGGACTCAGAATCGCGTCCAGGCCCGGGAGAGAAGGCGGCGCTCTCGGCGCTGCTGGGGGGGGGGGGGGGGGGGCGCTCTGGAAATCACCGCCCCTGGGGTCAGAAAGGGGGCAGGTGGCTCCAGAGGGACCTGACGGCCACCCTGGGGTGGCAGAGCTGGTCTGCAGCCCGCGTGTGGTGGAACTGCAGGCGCCGCTGGACCCGAGGACGGTACCAGCCTGTGTCCGCGGGCGCCTGGCACAGACTGGGGACCACGGGGACCGCCTGCATGGACTGCCTGTGACCCTATAGTCATCTGAAAGTCAAGTTTGACTCGAGAAAAGGAAATCGAGGGCACATCCAAGCCCCCTGGTGACCCGGCCCCTGCCACCCTGAAGCCTCCCACCCGCTCTCCCTGCCCCCAAGCCTCCGAGGCCCTCAGAGCTCGGACACACCCCAGCTCCGTCCTCCCTGGAGGACTGGACACCCGAGCATTTCCACACCTGACCTCCCTCGGCCTCCCTGACCCCAGGCCACTGTCCAGGGATCCCCTTGAAGTTGATCACGCTGTTTATTTCTGTCACACAGCTTGTCACCATCTCTGGTCACATTCGTGAGGCTATGCGTGTGAATGCTGATCTGATTTCAGGATGTGGATGGCAAAGGTAGAAAGATAAGAAAGAAAAAGGGCTGGGGACGCAGCTCAGGGTGGAGCAGGTGCCTGGCACGTGGAGGACCTGGGCTCCTCTGCTGCCCCGGGAAAAATCAGCAAGCAAAAGACGGGAGAAGGTCGCCATGCACCGTATGTAATAGCCTTAATATATAAAGAGGCCTTACGAATCAACGAGAAAAACACTCCTTTAAGAAAAATAGGCAAAGGACATAAATGATTCACTGAAGGAATCGATGGCTAGAAGCTGTGAAATAGCCACTCTCAGGAGGCTGCTAGTTTGTGAAATTTAGGGTGTAAAAGACTGCTCGGAATATAAATTAGGTATTTGTCTACACACATGTTGTTGGTCTCTCATGGGACAATGCTAGCCCATGAGAGCAGAGATGTCTTCCCTGGTCATTGCTTTGTCCCCCGTGTCTGCAGCCGCACACGACACATATAGAGTATGTGCTCCATCAACACATCGAGTGAGTGGTAAGAATTCTGGAACAACACATTCAGTCGTGTATTTTAAACCCAGCTTCCAAGCTTTTACCCATGATAATTGCAATATGTGGTGCTTATTATGTGTTCTAAGCGCTTACAATTTATTCATCAGTTAGTTCTTACAATCCTGTGAGGTAGGTGCCATTGACACCCCATTGACAGATGGGCAGACTGAGGCACAGAGAGGTTAGAACATCTGCCTGGGTCACGGAGCTGGGATGAACCCAGGCAGCCTCGCTCCAGAATCCAGGTGCCTCCCAAGCCCCTGGGAGGTGGCGTGTTTATCTCCACTGGTCAAGGAGAAAACTTGAGGCCCCGAGAGGACCAGTGACGAGGCCAAGGTCACGGAGCTAGGAAGCAGCAGGGTCCACAGACACCCAGCCAGGAAGCAAGCAGACGGATCCGAGACGGGAGGCGGGAGAAGCGGCTGCGGGCAGGACCAAGCGACTGGCTTTCCCACTGTGGCAGGGAGGCGAGTCTTGAGGGGCAGCGCTCCCAGCTGGCCGGGTCCAGGCCCCGCTTCTCCCACCGGCTGGAAGCCTGCCCGGGCACAGGCTGGTCCTCGGACAGGAAGCAGCCAGCCGTGGCAGGTGGCACGTGCAGAGAAGGGGACAGCCAGGAGCCGCTGGCCTGGCACTTCCTCTGCCTGCAGGACGGCTGGGCCAGGCTGGCCAGAGGCCAAGGACACACTGATCCCGGGCTGCAGTCTGACTGGGGTTCCCAGAAGCAGCCGCCACGCGGGCAGCCCCACCCCGGATGCTGAGGCAGGCCGGGCCAGGGCCCCACATGCCGGGCTCTGCCCGCCCGCCCCTGCCTGGCCCGGCCATGGCTGGTCCTGCTGCCACCAGGAGCCAGAACCCGCAGGCCTGGCCGACAGAGGTCAGCACCCTCCCGGGCGCCTGGGGTTCCCCGCGCTCACGCCCTCTGGAGCTCTTGTTGCGGGTGCTTCCCCAGACACCTACTGTGTGCCCGCTGACACCACGCGTCCCTTTCTTTCAATAGATTCCTGGGCCAGATGGATGGAAGGTCCCGGTGCGTTCTGAGCAGTGACGCAGAGCAAGATTTTTAAGGGCGCCTCTGGCTGGGTGCTGCAGAGACCCACGGGGCCGAGGGCAGACTCAGGACGAGTGAGGAGGCTACTGCACCGGTCCAAGCAAGAGGCAGCGGGGCTCACGCAGGGGCTTTGGGGAAGAGATGGTCAGAGGGACGGGACTTCAGATTCGAGGCGGAGGTGGCGTCCAGCGACTGGAGCACATTGGCTGTGGAGAGTGGAGAGGTGGAAGGATGGCTAGGAGGGCAGGGTGGCGGGAGAGCCCGGCCTCGGGGAGTCCAGGAGGCTGCGGTCTGGGTGGGTCGAGTTTCCCTGGGGGGTTCGCGGGAGGGCTTCGGACCTCTCTGCAGGGTCAGCTCATCATCAAACCTGCTTTGCAGATTCGAAGGCTCCTTGGAGAGGGGAGGTGGGGGGAAGAGGCCGATGGGGAGTCCGGGGTGGCCGGGCACAGGAGGGCACTGTCCTGCCTGGTGACAGGGCTGGATGGCTGGCTGGAGAGGGTGGGGAGTGGCCGCGGGCCGGTGGGTGCTGTCTGGACACCCTGGAGAGAGTCCTGCTCCGGCCTCCGCGGGCGAGGCTGGTGGGGGTGCGGGCTCCAGGGGAGGACGGAGGCGGGTCAGGACGCGCAGGGAGGGTGGGGACTGTGTGGCCGAGGGGCTGGAGGAGCGGCAGGTTTGCTGGGATGACCATGGGCTGCAGCCGCCTGCAGCCGGAGGCCCCGGGGTAGAGACAGGCTCCGGGTCACCGGTCACGGCCCCGGCCGGGCAGTGCTGTGCACAGGGATGGGGACAGCCCGGGCCAGATGTCCCTGGAGGGGGCAGATGGTCACCACATGCCAGGGGCCATTCTGCCAGCCCTCAGGCTCCCGTGTTGGCCCCTGGGGAAGCCCCAGCGACCCACCCCGGGTCCCAGAAGTCAGAAGAGTCCAGAAGCCCGGGGAGCGGGGTCCTGCGCCAGCCGCCCCCCAGCCCTGGGGTCCTCGATTACTGTCTGGACCGCCCATGGCCACAGGCGGGGGCCACCTGCTCCTGCTGCCCCCAGCTCCTAGCTCAGTGCTGGCCGCGCAGCAGGGACCCCAGAGACCCCGCAGCGAGGAGGCACCGCGCCCGGCACCGCCGTCCCGGGGAACGCAGCCCCAGGCGTGACCTCTCCACCGCCCGGCCAAGGACGCGCTGCCGAGCAATGGCTGGGTGTCCCCTCCAGGCGCCCAACCCTGTCCCTCTGGCCAGCAGAGGCCATGCCCCAGCCCTTCCGAACGAGGGTCCCTCCCTCCCCGACGAGCTCAGGCTGCGCAGGAGCCCTCGACCCCCACCGACGCCCTCAGAGCCCTAACACCAGCCAGGGGAGCATCGTGTGTGCGGTTAACAGCGTCCTCATTCTAAAGATGGGAAATGGAGGCCCAGAGAGGTCCAGGAACCTGCCTAAGGAGGCACAGCCGGTCAATGGTGGGCTGGGATTTGAACCCAAACTTTTAAAATTTGGGATCCTTGGTACTGTGTCCAGCACAGAGGAAGTATTTGCAAACTCCTCCTCTTCTACACCTCTGTTTGCTCCTCTCAGCAGCCCAGTGTGGAAGACGTGGCCCGACATCCCCCCCTGCACAGAAGAAGAAACTGAGGGTCAGGGGGGTCAGAAATGCCGGATGATGAAGCAGGAAACGGTCAGTCAGGACTGGAGTTCTGTCGCTGTTCGCCCAGCCCTCACCCTGTAGTCCGTGAGCCAGACTTTGCCCCTGGCAAGCCCAGATCCAGGGACGCGTGGGCACAGATAAGAGTTCCCTATTTGTGTGCCGTCTGGTGAGGGGGAGGTGCTGTCTCTCATGTTCTTCCTGTTATCTCACCCCACATTGTTCCTTGCCTGGGAGGGGACACACAGCTGCGGAAGGCCTCCATGTGGGCAGGGGCCCCAGAGCATCTGGGACGAGGCACAAGCTCCACTCTGACCGGCTGGGAGACCTTGCAAGCTGGGGTCCTCTCAGAGCCTCCATCTCCTCATCTGCCATGGGAACAGGGCCATTTGCTTCACTGGGTGGTTTCGAGGAGGCAGAGACCACAGCGTGGTGGAAGAGGCCTAGGGCAGTGTGGAGGCAGTGGGTGGCAGAGGCTCATCCCTGAGCACCCAGAAGACTCTCTAGCTAATGGAGTTGCCACAACAGCACAGGCAGATGGGGCTCCTGGGCATGAGCTGTCTTCCTGGGAAGCAGGCCAGGCTCAAAAGGGCATCTGGTTCCATTACAAGCAGCTTAAAAGGAGAGAGACCTTTCTCGGGGTTAGAAGTCAGGTGGGTGTCCCCGGGAGGAGGGTGCAGCTGCAGGTGGCAGCAGGGGACATTTCCAGGGGCCCTTAAGCTCTGTGTCTTGATCGGGTTGCTCTCGTGTGCTCGTTTGTGCAGACGTACAGACGTCTACCCCGTCCCTGCCCCGTGCACACAGGTTACAAGAGAAAGGAAAAGAGGTAGGCAGAGGCCAGGCACATGGTGCAGGCCGACAAGCCCCACTGCTCGGCAGGCTGAGGCAGGAGGATTGCAGGTTTGAGGTCATCCTCCGCAACTTAGTGAGGTCCTGTCTCAAATTTGGAAATTTTTTAAAAAGGGCTGGGGAGGTAGTTCAGTGGTAAAGTGCCCCTGGGTTAGAGCCCCAGGGCCAAAAATAAATAAATAAAGCCAGGCAGAGGCTCTGCTTGTGGTCTCAGCTACTTGGGAGGCTGAGGTGGGAGGCTGAGGCAGGAGGCTGAGGCAGGAGGACAGCTCGAGCCCAGCAGTTCTCGGACAGCCTGGGCCACGCTGCCAGATCTATCGCTTAAGAAAAAAAGGCAAAAAAACAAAGATAAAGGAAAACAGATCAGCAGGAAGGAAGCGAGCAGGGTCCCCTCCGTCCTGGGGCCTCCTGCCCTCCACTCACCCGTCCCCACAGCAGGCGGTGGCTCCCCTGGGGCAGCCCCATGGAGCACCACCCCTGGAGGACCCCAGTGCGAGGCTGAAAGGGGGGAGAGGGGACAGGCTGCGAGCATCCAGCCCGCAGGACGGCGGCCTCTCTCCCCGGTGCTCCTGCCCCAGGCTGCAGCCCAGGGGTGCCGGTGGCCTGGGTTTTGATAAGCAGCTGGAGCCCCACCGGCTCACATGCGCCATCTTTTTTTTTTATAATTTTTAAAATCTCTTTGGTGCCACGGATGGACCCCGGGCGCTGACCACCGGACCACACCCAGCCCTGTCCAGCATCTTATTAGAGACAGGGTCTCCCCGAGTGGCTCAGGGCCTCGCTAGGTTGCTGAGGCTGGCCTTGAACTTGCGATCCTCCTGCCTCAGCCTCTCGGCCCCGGGAGGACAGGTGTGCCCCGCCTCGCCCCTTTATGTGCGTTATCTTGATGGTCCTGAAGTCCCACCTGTGTGCCCCCGCGTGGCTACAGGCACCCGCCGCTGCCCTCTTGGGTGGGAGCCAATGTCCCGAGATGCCGGAGACCCTAACAAGGGGGAAAGGGCGGCCGCGGGACCCCCACATCAGCCCAGGCACCGGCACCTCCAAATCGCCCAGGCTGCCCCCTCTGTTCCGCTCAGGCTGGTGACTAGAGGGTGCTGGGGAGAGGCCCGGTCCCCTGCTGTGTCCCAGGTCCCCTGCTGTGTCCCCGAGCTGCATCCTGGTGTCCAAGAGTACTCCAGAACTTCTGGAAGTCCCTGCCCTCTACTGGGGGGCCAGCGGGGAGCCGCTCTAGAGACCCCGCCCCTGCCTGGCCGGCTGTGGTCCCCCACGCTGGCCCCTCCAGCCCCTCGGGGGGCGTCCTCTTCTCCAGAATGAAAACCCAGGGCGGAGCTGGATCTTGCTGGTGTCTCATGGTCAGAAGCAGAGGCACCAGCCTACGGTGGCCACACTGAGGTCACCCACAGCCTGTGACGTGCTCACCCAAACTGGTGCTTTCCCACCCCAGGGACTTTGCACAGACCATGCTGGCTGACTCACTAACACCTGTGACTAATCTGCATCAGGGCTGTTGGACATTTTCATATTTATCTATATTTTAATTTTACTTGGCAGCTCTGGGGATCAAAGCCAGAAGAAACCTGTGAACATTCAAGCTGACAAGCCCACTGTGAACCCCCAGTGAGATGTGGTTGCTACCAAGTATGAGTGCAGGTTGCATCATCAGAGGTCTATACTCCAGCTCCAAGGAGGCCAGCACTCTATCACCGAGCTACATCTCCAGTTCCATGTATCAAATTTATTTTCAGGAATAGCTGGATAAAAAGGTAGGACAGGTTACACCCCCTGTTTCATGGATGAGGAAATGAACAGCCCACCAGGGAAGATGATCTGTCCAAGATCACGATCGCAGAACAGAGACTAAAATGCACTCCTTGTTTTTATAAAACTACTCTGACCCCGGGCCCTGCGGCGCACGCCTGTCATCCCAGCAGCGCAGGAGGCTGAGGCAGGAGGGTCGCAAGTTCAAGGCCAGCCTCAGCAACTTAGCAAGGCCCTAAGCCACTTAGGGAGACCCTGTCTCAAAATAAAATATTAAGAAGGGCTGAGGATGTGGCTCAGTGGGTAAGCGCCCCAGGTTCAGTCCCTGGCATCAAAAAAAAATCTAACCCGACCAACTGGGGTCTAAGCAGAGTCCTGCCACGTTAGGGTTAAACAAAAGAATGTGCAGAACTGAGAAATCAATCAAGAAAAATGCAGAAGAAGCTCATACGTGCAGCAGCGACACTGGTGTCAAATAAGATGGAATCAAGACAGGCAGGGAGCAGAGGAGAACGTGGATCAGGTCTCCGCGGAGGCGCGAAAATCCTGATCCCTGTCCTACCCCAGGCTAGGTACCCGGGGAGGCCGCTCCACAGATAAAGGGGAGAGTCAGAGGAAGCATGAGGAGAAGTGGACCGATCCCCGGGGGCGATCCAGGGACAGAAAGGCGCAGACGGACACAGAAGACAGAACAACGTGATCGGCACGCTCGCTCTGACCGAGATGGTTCTAGAACTTTACGCACAACAGAAAACACATCCTTTTCGAATACAAGAGGAACGTGCCTTAAAAAAAGGACCAGAAAATCCCACAAAGACCTCCGTGAATCCTCTGTCGTGGCGGGGGACGTCACGTTTATTGATCTCAATGACCATGGTGACCAAATTTCAAAAGCAACAAAATTCCAAAAGATTTTAAAAGCACATAACACTTTCCAATAACTCTTCGAAGGGAAATCATGAACTATTTGCGTGGTGGAAGGCTGGCAACGAGACTTACAGAACAAAACCAAAGCAACATTGCAAGTCAAAGTGACAGTCATTTAGCCTGAAATGGACCTACTGGAAAACAAGAGATTCTGACAGCAATTGTTAGCCTCAAACAAGAGATTTCAGCATAGAAGGAACTCTGACAGACAGAGACCCATGGAGAAGAAAAAGATGAAGGTTTTAGCTGACAAGCCCAATATAAGCCCCAATTGGGACATAGCTGCTACAAAGTATGACCGTGGGTTGCATCAACAAAGGTATATGCTCCAGGTCCAAGGAGGTCTTTATCTCTTCTTGTCTGACTGGGAAGGCTTTGGGAGAGGCAATGTCTGGACTGAATAATGTCCCAAGCCCAACTGAACTCCTCATGATCTCATCAGGAAGGACAGATCTGAACTAACCATGGTCGTGTACACTGGAAGACAGAAATCCTGGGCTGGAGAAGAAAAAGAGTCACTCTCTCTAAGGCACAAGCTCCTGAAAGCTCGATTGGCTCAATTTCAGGAAAGATGCTGCCCCAGCGGCAGCTGCCCAGCCGTGATACCAGCGGCCTCTGGAAGCACAAGGCTCCGTCTCTGAGGCCGGCGGCCAGGAGGCTGGGCTCTGCGGGCTGGGAGGGAGGCCCAGCCCCGGGATCTGGCCTCCCTCCTCCCCACGGAGTTTCACTTCCTCTTTTGAGGAGGCAGAACCCTTCCCTGGTGGCTCCAGGAAAACCTCGGGGCTCCCCAAGTTCTCTAAAGCAGGACAACGCACCCCCTTCTTTCTAACCAAGAAACTGGGTCCTCTTCAAGGCTGCTCCAGGGCGGGGCTGACAGATCTGGAACGCGCGGCCCGGGCCTGAGGCCAGACTCTGCAGCGGTGACTGTGGAGGCCAGCAAGTGTCCACCCAAGCCCGCCCTTAGGGAAATGGGGGAGACCCCTGCTCACACCCTGCCTCCTCCCCACCCTGTCCCTGACGGGTAGCCCGACCTCCACCCTCCCGGGTGTCCTCTGCCCGGTGCTTCCAGGCTTTCTTACTGCCTGCGACTCCGCTCAGTCGCCACCTGTAAAATCACTGGCTCTGTCAAAGGGGGCTCAGTGCCACGGATCAGCAGAGCAACTGCTACCCCCACTTATCTACCCCTGTCCTGCTCACTCGCTTCCACCCCACCCACCCACTTCCTTGCCGTGGAACAAACCCACCAAGCCTGTTCCACCTCAGGACCTTTGCACATGCCGTTCCCGCTCCATGGTTCCCTCCCTGCCCGCAGAGCCACATGTCTTGTGACTTCAGGTCTCAAACCAAAAGCTCCCTCCTTGGTGTCGCCTTCCCCACTAGACTGTCATTTCCACGAGGGTCCTTGCTTCTGGGTACCTCAGGGCTGTGTCCCCAGCCCTGGTCTGTCTTGGGAGCGAGCGCCAGCCCCTAGCTTGGTGTTTTCGCTTTGTCAACCGGCACTGCAGGCTCTTAGAGCCAGTCCCTCCCACAAACCTTGGCCAGGTCCCCGAGCGACTCTCAAGACCCACTTCCTCCCTCTCCAGATGCCGGCCAGCTGGAGGTGGCCTTGGCGGGAGGTCACGGTCCCTGGCTGGCTCTGGATTTCTGAAGCAGCCCTGAGGAGGTCAGGAGGCCCAGGGGCCCCGGGCGGAGAGTGAGTCAGTGTGAGCCCAACCGAAACCTCAGTGCATCCTCAGCTCTTCCTGGAAAGGCGAGGACGGCACAGAGGCGAGCCGCAGCCGGGCGCGCAGGCCGGCCGGAAGTGGGCACGCGGGGCTCCCGGCCCTTCTTCCCCGGGCCTCCCTTGTCTCTCCTTTGCCACCTCCTTTGAGTCTCCCCAGAGCGCCCCCCCCCCCACCCCCGTCTCCAGGCTCTGGAGCAGCGCCCTCCACCCGTCCCCGGACACCTGCAGCAGAACACGGGCATCCCGCAGGGGACAAGGAAGGGCCCGTGCTTCCAAGTGAGTTAGGACAAAACCCGGCTCTCAGACCCGGGCTGCGGGGCGGGCTGCGGGCCTCACCAGAGTCTGCGGACAGTCTAACGCGCCCTCACCAGCACCCCGCACGCGCAGCTGCTCAACAGATCCTGGAAGAAGCAATGCTAAGGGCATCCGGGCGCCGGCCTGGAGACGCGACTGTCCTATGAGCCAGAGAGAGCAGGGCAGTCGCAGAGCCCCTTCCAGGGCCGGGCGTCTCTGAAACTGCTTCATGAACTCTCCTTCCAAAGACCCGTGACGAAGGACAGGCTCAGAGAGTTTGAGCAGCTTCCTCAGGACGGCACAGCTAGGAAGCAGCAAGTTCAGATCTACAGCTGGGGCCCCTGCCTCCGAGCCTGTGCCCTTCTTTCTGCCTCAGACAGAAACACGAAGCCATTTGCTGGAAGATATCCAGCCAGTCATGAGGGTCGTGGCTGGTCCGAGGCCTCTGCTCGAGCCCAGCCCTAAAGTCTGGCCAAGGTGCCTGGGCAGGTCTCCCCGGGCCTTCCACGAGGAACACTCAGAGCATCCTCGGTCACACGAGCCAACTGGCCCAGCCGGGACAGAGAGCTCCCTCTGTCCTCTGGGACGTGGGACGTCAGAGAAGGCACTGCGTGCATCTTCGCATCTCAGTTTCCTCGTGCGCCACGCGGGTAGCCTCAGCCCCAACCAGCGGGGCTCCCGGAGGCTGCGGACAACACAGACGTGCTTACCTAACAACTACCTAGCGCTGCGCTGCACCAGGCTCCCTTTTGTGCACTGGCCACGTTGAGCTCACGTGATGCCTGTACGTGACTGGCATCAGCCAGGTCTGTCTCCACTGCACCAGGCGACACTCGGGTCCCAGAAGCGAGCTGCCTGGGGAGTAGCAGAGCCAGCCTCCACCCCGGGGGCCACCAGGCTCCCAGCCCCCGCTCCGAACCTCTGAGCTCTCCTTCCTGAGCGGTAGCAGCAGGCAGAGACGTTCCTGTGGACCTACTCTGTGATGGGCATTGCACTGAGCATGGAGTATCTGTTGGAATTTTTTTTTTTTTTTTTTTTTTTTTGCAGTACTGGGGGCGGAGCCCGGCCGGGCGCATGCTGAGTGCGCGCTCTACCACCCAGCGCCAACCCCGCCCCGTGTTAGGAAACGGGGTGCCCTGCGCCCTCATGAAGATCCTATTCCTCCTTGTGTGAGGAGGCTCTGCCCTGCCCGGTCCCAGAGGCAGTCAGTAGGGGGTGGCAGGCGGCTGACCCCAAAACCATCAGGTCCCCATCCTCCAGCAGTGGCGAGGACAGGGGAGGACGGGCTTAGGAAAGCTGCTCCCGCCTCCCTGGACGCTTAATTTCCTCTCCCGGTCAAACAGGAGACTGTGCGCCTTAGCAACTGGCCTGCCTGGCTGCGCCTGGGCTTTCTGCGACCTGGCCGCTGTTGTGTGAGGCATCTCAGCCACTGAGACACTGCCCAGACCCTGGAAAGCCCTGGCTGGCCCCAACCTGCCTGGGCGTGTTGGAACTGGGAGACGGGAGCAGGGCAGGGCCCAGGAATCTGCACCCACTCTCCTGGCTGGCACACAGGTAAAGGGCACTGGCCTAACCCCTCGGCTGGCGCCCACCTTCTCTGTCTTGGTCTCCCCTCTCCAGCCTCCTGTGCCCCCAGAGCCAAACTGATCCACTCCCCTCCCAGAGCAGGCTGAGGAGTCTCCAGCTGCAGGAAGCCTGTCCCCCTGCCTGGGAAGAGTTGGGCACACATGTATGGTCCCTTCGCCCCAGGACCACGTCCACATCTATCTTCCTGCAGGCTGGGAGCTGCTGGACAGCCAGAACCGGTGCCCAGGACTGGGAGCCAGGCAGGAGGTCGGGAGCACGCTGTGCGGGGCCTCGAGCCCTCTTCTGTATCATGGGGTGGGCTGTCTGGAAACCCCTGACTGGGAAGGACACCCCGGCCAGACCTGTGCCTGAGCCTCGGGGTTTCCCCATCCGCTTTAGGATAGGACTGCCGTCCCTGCAAATGCCCAGGCTCCTAAGTAGGCCACGGGTGTGGGGGAAGCCAAACAGCCACAGGTCCCAGAGGGCTGCAGAAGGGCAGAGGAGGGTCTGGGAGGGTCGGCGCTGGCCTGGGGGCATTCTCTGAATCCGTCTGGCCGGGTTCTAAGAAGCGCCGGTCTTACTAAAAGAGAAAGACCGAAGCGGGGGCGAGGGAGAACCCGATTCCCGGGCTCACCGAATCTGAATGCAGGGAAGGGACCTGGGAATCTCCATTTTACAAAATTCCCCTGGAGGAGCCGGTCATCTGGGTGGTTTCGTGAGCACGGCGGGGAGCCGGGGCTCCCAGGCTGCTGGCCTTGGGCCGCGGGGTCCGATCCGGCTCCCCCACTGGGCGGTGGGCGTCACCTGGGGCAATCGCTCAGGCGCCTGAGCCTGCGCGTGCTCCTCTGTTCAGCGACCGTGGCAGATCGCTCCGACCGCAGAAGCCCGCCGGGGTTCGCTGCACACGTTCGCGCTCCGGACAGACCCTGAACAAAGTCCCCCGAGACGACCACTGCGGCGGGTCCGTGCGCCGTCCGAAGCGGGAGACCCGGAGCAGGACCGGCCTGGGCTCCCGACCCCTTGACCCGCGCCGGACCCTGCGGTTCTCCGAGCTGTCCCCACCCTTTGCCGACTTCCCGGGCGCAGAGCAGGGGTCCCAGACCGCTCTCACCCCACGCTCGCGACTCGCCAAGCCCCCGACTCGGGCTGTGCGTTTCGGGGCGCGCGGGGTGCCGGAGCACCAGGGTCAGCTTACCCCGCTCCTGGCCCTGGGCGAAGTGGACAGACCCTAGCGGCGCCCCGCAGGCGGGGAAGAACGGGCTCGGGGTCCCGCAGGGGCCCCAGCGGGCAGGCATTCCCCATGCGCGGTCCGGACGGTCTCCGAGGTCCCCTCCGCCTGGGGCCCTAGCCCTGTCCGGACACCCGACGCGCGTCCCCAGCGATCGCCCGGCGCTCGGATCCGCGCGGTCCCCGGGTCCTACCTGCGCGCCCCTGCGCCATTCGCTGTTCCGGCGCCCGAGCGGGAAGAGGCGACACTGGGCCGCCGGCCCTGGCCCGCGCCGCGCGGGGCTTTCCTAGGCTGGGGACCCGCCCGCCCCGGCTTCCTGCGCCCCGCCCCGCCCCGCCCCATACATTTGCATGCGCCTCCCCGCCCCGTGCATTTGCATGCGCCGCCCCGCCCGGCCTCGCACCCGGGCTGCCTCCGGGTGGAGGAAACCAATCAGTGCCCTTGTCTCTGTGGATGAGAGCCGCCGTCCCCCACGCAGCAGCCGAGGTCGCCCTCCGTAGACCCAGAGCCCCGCAGTGGTCCCTTTGCTCTAGGGACACAGTGCCAGCCGCAGCCAGGCCTCCCAGATTCTGCTAGGGCCTGTCCCCTGCCCGTCCCCCTCCCTGCAGGTCCCCGGCCGCACCTCTGCGGAGGCGCCCTTGCGTCTCGATCCTTCTCCCTCTCCCAGCAGCCCGGCTTCCAAGGGCCAATGTTTGTTCATTTCCTGCGAATGTTTACGCAGCGCCGACGCGAGACAAATTTAAATAGCAAAACAACCTTCGGTCAAAAGTCAGGACAGCCGTCAGGCCCTGGCCAGGCACCGCCGCGTCCATGAGCACACTTCCTCCTCCGGATGACCTTATGAGGGGGGTTGCCGCTGTCATCTGTTTACAGTAGGGAAACAGGCACGGGGCTGTTAGGACACTTGCTCAGTGGAGCTGGGATCGGAATTCAGACTTCACAGACCACCAGATCACATAAAAGCCCCGATGGAGCCAGATGGTAGGAAACAGCAAACAAACCTCAAATATTTCAAGCTCTCAGAAGAAAAATTAAAACGAAGAAGGATCTATTAGGATGATAAGGCAGGATAGGGAAGGCCTTTCTGAGGAAGGCCTCTCCAGCAGGAAACCCAAAGAGGACCTGGAGGGAGAACACCTTAGGAAGTGGGAAGAGCAAGTGCAAAGGCCCTGGGGTGGGAACCAACCGAGCATGTTGGAGCTTCATTGAAGGCAGGGTAGCAGTGGAGCCTTGAGAGAGACGAGAGTGAAAGAGGTAAGAGGTGAGAGATGGGTAGACTCAGTCTGGGCAGGAAAGGACAGGACATCCAGAGAGTAATTTGACCCCATCCTGTCTTCAAGGAGCTTCAACCCTGAGGGTGGAGGCAACCCTCTCAGAGCCAAGGAGAGCCCAGTGGGATCAAGCTACGTGGAGGAGGGTGAGCCTGGAAAGCAGCAAAGCCCTGGGTGGGTGAGGGTTGGCTTCCGAGGGGACAGGTCACACTACTTGGATTATTCTTTCATGCCCTCACTCCGTCTTGGCCCTACCATGTGCCTCCCTGTGACAGATGCAGATGAGAAGACATGACACGGACCAAGGCTTATGACCACGTGTGCAAGACCCGAAGTGACAGTAGAGTGGACTCTGTAGTGGGAGTCAGGGTTGGCTTCCTGGAGGGGGTGGTCTTTCCCTGGGGACCCCAAGAATCAGTGGGGACGAGGACGGGGAAAGAGTGCAGGTGGCGTGGGCAGCAAGGAGTAACTGGGGTGGAGACATGGCGTGGGCGCGTGGGGGACCCCCATCCTCCAGCCTCTGTGTATGGACCCCTCCGTGCGCCAGGTCCTCTGGGATCGGGGAGAGAAGAAAGTCCCAGCTCTGTTTCCTAGGCCTGGGCATCCGGCTGGGCGGCCACAGGGGACAGAGTGTAATGCACCCAGGCTGACCGGAGAGGGCTGGGAGGAGGCCCTGGGAGAGGAGCACGACTGTCCAGTACCAGAGTGACCCCCACTCCCGGCCACACCCTCCCACCCAGGCCAGGCACATCTGCTCACACTCGCTACACATCACACGCTTCTCCACGGTGGATCTTGGGACCCAGGCAGTATAGACTCCAACCCTGGAAGCTTCCTCTCGTCCAGCTGGGGACTTCCTTGGGCTCTCTGAGTCTGAGCCCAATGTCATTTGGAAGACGCAGCAAGTCCCCCTTTGCCGTCCCTGGGGAATGCGCCTCGGGGCTCCCGGTCTGTCTCCTGCGTCTGTAACCCACCCTTTGTTATTTCTCACCTGCCACCTGGGTCTGAGTGCCAGCCCTGCTCCCTGTCAGACGTCCTGTTAGACTGTGTGGCTTGGGGCCGAGGGGCTCCCCCTTCGCTGGGCCCCAGCATCCTGGTCCTGAAGGTGGAGAAAGTAGGGAGCCATCCGCTGGGGCTCCGTGAAGGGGGATGGCGAGGTACCCGAGAACGTGCTTGGAGCAGCGCCCGCGCGCATTCCGCACTGGGCAAATGTTTATCAGACCCGTGCTTAATCAGAGCCTCTCCTTAAGCTTGTGGCTGGGTTGGGAAATGCGATTCCAAACAGTGCTGACGAGCCCGACCGGAAAGGCTTGCACAGACGTGGTCAGACGTGAAGACGCGTGGGAAGTCTGGGGGGAAGCATCATGGGAATTCTGTGGGCTCTCCTTGAGACTTTTCTGTAACTCCGAGGTTGCGTCAAAATGCGGAGTCAGAGAACATAGGCCCATGTTCTGAGGCCTGTGGTTTATCTTCCCCTAAACAGGTCCAGTCATCAGCCAGCCAAGCTTTGTCGGCTGTTGTTCTCTCAGGCTTTGGAGTGGGCCTGGGGCCCTCGAGTAATAAAAATTGTCTCCCAATCCAGGGAGTCCCCAAGTTCTTGCCTCATCCCAAGTTCAGCCCACATTATATCACAATGCAGTTAACTGTGTTTGAGCCTATCTTTCTGTTTTTAAAGAATTCATAGACTCTCCGGGCCTGGTGGTGTACTCCTGTAATCCCAGCAGCTTGGGAGGCTGAGGCAGGAGGATTGCAAGTTTGAGGCCAACCCCAGCAACTTAGTGAGGCCCTAAGCAACTTAGCAAGACCCTGTCTCAAAATAAAAAATAAAAAGGGCTGGGGATGTGGCTCAGTGGTTAAGCATCTCTAGGTTCAATCCCTGGTACCAAAAATAAATAAATAAATAAAGACTTTCTTTTTGGAGAGTTCAGTTTTTTCAGTCCAATTGTAGCTTGATAGTTGTACCTGAGCAGACAGTTGAGAGTTCCCATAGGTCCCTCTCCCTGTGCACAATTTCATTTGTTGTTAACATCTTGTATCAGTGAGGTGCATTTGTTAAAATTGATGAACCAATGGTGGCATGTTATTGTTAAAGTCTGGAGTTTAAGTTTCGGTCTCTCTCTTGTACAGTTCTACATTGACAATTGCATTATGTCACGCATTTACTGACATAGTGACATAAAGACCTTCTTTAAAATTCCTTATGCCAGGGTTTGGGATGCCACTTGATTATCATGTGCTTGGAGCACTTGATTATCATGCATGAGACCCTGGGTTCCAGCCCCAGCACTGGGAATAAAGAAAATATCCCTCATGTTCCAAGATGCACCTTGAGTCCTGGAAACTGGCAATCTTTTTCCTGTCTCCATTTATTCGAAAGGACAGGGGACTGGAATCAGAAAGTATGTAGCCTCTGAAAACTGGCTTCTTTCACTGAGCTTTTAAGTTTCCTCCATGTCTTTTCCTGGACTTTGTCACCAACCATGCTGTCTTGAATCCTGTGGTTTTGCAGTAAAGTTTAATGTTGGGAGATGTCTGTCCTTCAACTTTGCTTTTGTTCTTCCTCCCATGGTTATTCCAGGTCTTTTTGCTTTTCCATCTGATCTTTAGAATCAATCTGTTGACACAAAATAACTTTCCCAAATAACTTCCTGGGTTTTTGATCCAGGTTGCCATGATCAAGTTGGAAAGAAATGACATCTTAATAGCAAGTCTTTGTATCCATGAACATGGAATCCCTTTCCATTTATTTAGCTCTTTGTTTTCTTTCATCAGAGTTTTTATACTTTGCCTCCCACATATGCTATACACATTTGTTAGATTTATACCTATGTGTTTTTTCCCTGTCCTTTTGTTTTTTTTCTGTACGTATGTTTATGTGACTGGCATTAAGTTTTAATTTCAAATTCCAATTTTTCATCACTGGTATATAGGAAAGCAATGGACTTTTGTATATTAATCTTGTATCTTGAATCTGTACTACAATGATTAATACTAGGAGATTGTTTGTTGACTCTGTGATTTTATCACACAGGCAATAATGTCATCTACAAAGTGTGTTAGTCAGCTTTCTCTCACTGTGACAAAACGCCTGAGAAAAACCAACATAAAAGAGGAAAGATTTATTTTGGCTCCTTTTTCAAAGGTCCATGGTCACTTGGTCTGTCGCTTTTGGGCCTGTGGCAAGGCAGTATGTCCTGATGGAATTGTGCAGGGGAGGAAGACTGCTCACTCCAGGACAGCTGGAAGCAAAGAGAGAAAGAGGAAGGGGCCCCTAGCGGCCGCCCTTCTCTTCACGAGGCCCCACCTTCCAAGATTTCCACTACTTCCCAACAGCACCTGTGGCTGGGAGCAAGCCTGCATCCTGGGAGCTTTCGAAGGCCATTCGACTTTTCTTCTGTCATACTGCCATTGGATTCTATTACTATAGAATCTAGATTTGTTTGGATCATTTTCTTCCCTTGTTTTTTCATGTTGTTCATGTATCTTCCCCTCTAGCAGTGCAGATCTGGGGTATTGCAGATTTCCCCCTATAGGCTTATAGTGGTCCTATAGGTTTCCAAAACCCTTTCTTTAAGGGGAGATCAATATTAGCAGTGCCCAATTCAGACACTATGCAATCCTAGACAAAATAGCCCCTATGAGGACAATAACAAAATTGTCATAATAAACAAAATGAGTTCAAATATTATCTTTGGTAAAACAAACAGGTTTGCAATAAGGTCTGCAGTTTCTAATGGAGGACAAAGAGGATGCAGAGGGATGTAGAATGTGGCTGTTAATGGGATAAGAAAAGGATATACAGAAGTTCTAGAAAATAGAAAGGTGAGAGTGTAATCAAAAGAAATTGGATGTTAGCATGCCAAAAAGGGAGAAAGAGACTCTGAGGGAACATGTAAACAAAAGGAAAAGAGAGCAAGAAAAGTAAAGAAATAAAAACTTAAATTTTCTTAAAAAGGAGAAAAAAGAAAATCTACTGTATAACAGTCATATACTAATGAAACCTCCCCGTGTTCAGTAGCCTGATGCATGAGAGGTACCTGACAATGAGCTTCAAGCCTCCAGCAGGCATCTCAGGATGGGATTTGCCCCACCCGAAGATCGGAGCTTCGGCTTCCAGGATTATCCAGGATGGCCGCTCTGGCTTCGAAATATGTTGGCAAATGGGGAGCTGCAGCTCAGGGGTGGATGTGGTCAGCTGGAGGTCCTGGAGACGGGATGCAGTTGGTTCGGCAGGGGTCCTGGGGGTCCAGCGTGTTTGGTGTGATTGTGGGATCCTGGAGGCCAGGTGCAATCAGTCGGTCTGGGGTCCCGGTGATAGGGCACAGTCAGTTGGTCTGGGGGTCCTGGCGGCAGGGAGCAGTCAATTGATGTGAGGGCCCCAGAGGCAGGGAGTGATCGGTTGGGCTGAGGGATCCTGGAGATGGGGCTCAGTCAGTCCAGCCAGGGGTCCTACGGGGCCTGGCTGTTGTCTCAAAATGGCCTCGAGGGCCATTCGAGATCCAAACATGACATGGAGACAGTTTTGCTTCTTCCATCTCAATCTGAATACCTATTATTTTTTTCTATGTCTTGCATTAGGTAGGACTTCCGGGTTGATGCTGAAGTGCTGGGAGGAGCAAAGGCTGCCTTGGCCTTAACATTGAGGGAACAGCCATCTGGCTTCTCCCCACCAAGCAGTGTGTTCGGGTTTCAGGTTCTTTGTCAAGGTAGATCAATCCCGCTCCACGTCTAGCTTCTTTCCCCACACCCTCCTCCTCCACTGTGCTCCTGGTTCACTGAGCGTCCTTGTCATGGTGGGTGCTGGATTTCATCAAAGGCCTTTTCTGTATTGTGTGACTTGTTTCTTCTTCAGCCAGTCAAGGCGATGAGTTGTATTAACTGACTCTGGAAGGTCGAATCAGGCTGACATACCTGGAATAAACCCTGCTTGTTTGGAAGTCAATTGTATACATTATTGGATATGATTTACGAACATTTTTGAGAACTTTCACATCTATGTTCATGAGAGATATTGGTCTGTAATTTTCCTTTCTTGTAATTACTTGTTTGGGGTTTTGGTATTAAAGTAATGGTGGTCTCATGGAATTAGGGCTTATTCTTTCTGCTTCTATTTTCTGGAAGGGATTGTTAAAAAAAATTATTGGTATTTTTCTTTCTTAAATGTTTGGCAGACTGCACTGGTTGTGCACAGTGTAGATTCATACCATTCCTGTAATCATACATGTATGTAGGGTACTGTTACTTTTTGATTCACTTTGTTTAGTAAGACATAAGTGAATGAAGATAATGATTTCTCCATTTTGAGTTTTGTTAGTTTGTGTGTTCCAAAGAATTGATCTATTATATCTCTTATTAAATTTGTGAACATAGCATTGTTTGTAATCTTCTTTTATTATCCTCCTTCTGTCCACAGGATCAGTAGTAGTAAGACTGATTTCATTTCCAATGTTAATAACTTGTGCCTTCTCTCATTCTCTTGATTATCCTAGGTAGAAATGTTTTTCCAAGGACTGTTTGTTACCCAACCCAGGTGAGGAAGCTCATCCCTTGGGGGAAATTGATGTCCAAAAGATGAGTACTCAGGAGGAAAAGGGCTTTATTCAGTGGCCAGAGGATGGAAAGGAGGGAGGTTTGCTCACAGATCAGCTCCTGAACTCCAGGGGACTAAGGGCGGTCAGTTACAGGACAGGAATAATGGGGGAGGGGAACGGGCTAAAAAAGGAGGGGAATATTCTTGTCTTTTCTGGGAACAGGGGGAGCTCTGCTAGGAAGCTGGGAGTCATCTCTTTCCACGGTCTGGCGTTTCTGGTCATGGTGGCAGGTGGGTGCCTTCAGCGGGGGGTGTGGGCAGAGAGGAGGGAGGTCCCAGTTAAGTCAGTGCTGTGTTATATTTTGAACAAGGCATTTCTCAGAGGATCAACCTGTCTACAGGTAGTACGGAGTAGAATCCCACTCAAAGGTTAAAGCAACAGAATAAATAGACACCGCATGAAGACAGGGATGCCAGGTGCTTTCAGCCGGTTCCTGTCACCCCTGACATCTGGGGCCTGGTGAAGAGGCAGCGTTTCCCCAGAAGCAGCCTGAGAGTCCCTGAAGAGTACCAGAGACAACCATCATCCTCAAAATCCGCACATCAGAGGCGTGATGTCTGCTCCTGGGACGCTAATGACGAGGCCCAGTGGCCTGACCTCCAAAATTGGTGATTTTTAAGTCAACCAAGAGCAAGTGAAGCTAGAGGGTTTATTTGGGATTTTCCCTGGTGATAGAACTATTCTTTGGTTTCATCGATTTTTCTCAACTGACTTTTTGTTTCTGATTTCGTTGATTTCTGCTCAAATTTTTTTTAGCTCTTCTTTTTCTAGTCTCCTAGATGAAAATTTAGATCATCACTTTTAGAACTTTCTAGTTTCTCTCTCTCTCTCTCTCTCTCTCTCTTTTTTGCGCTGCTGGGGATTGAACCCAGAACCTTGTGCTTGCGAGGACAAGCACGCTACCCACTGAGCTGTATCCCCAGCCCTCTACTTTTATAATACACACATTCAATGCTACAACTTTCATCTATGTACTGCTTTTGCATAGGCTATATTTTCATTTAGTTAAAATGTTTTAAAATTTTCTCTTTTGATTTCTTCCTTGATTCATGTGTTATTCCTTAGAATTGTGTCTTTAATCTCCAAATATTTAGGGATTTTCCAGCTATCTTTCTGTAATTGCTTTGTAGTTTAATATCATTGCAGCCTGAGCACATACTTCGTATGGGTTCATATCTTTTAAATTTGTTAAGGTTTACTTTATTTTATTTTATTTTTTTACCAGAGCATGGTCTAGCTTGTCGCATGCTCTGTGAGATCTTGAGAAGAATGCATGCACTGTGATCCTTGGATGAAGTGTCTATAAATGTCAGTTACAGCCTGTTGATTGACAGACTATTCAGCTCCACTACATCCTTACTGGTCTTCTGCCTTCTGGATCTGTCACTTAAAGAGAGGTGTCAAAGTCTCCAACTTCCAGTGTTATTATTATTCAGTAATATTCTTATCCAAATAATCATGGATTCTATTTCTATTTCTATTTAAAGTCCATCCATTTTTGCTGCATGTATTTTGACTCTGTTTTAGTCAGCTTTTTCGCTGCTGGAAAGACAATTTTAGAAAGAAGAGTTTATTTGGGGGCTTATGGTTTCAGAGGTCCTAGTCCATTAGAAGGCCAACTCCATTCCTGGGTCTTGAGCTGAAGCTGAACATCATGGCGCAAGAGTGTGGTGGGGGGAAGCTGCTCACGTGGTGATCAGTAAAGAGAGAGAGAGAGTCCACTTGCCAGATACAAAGGCACGTCCTCCCAATGCCCTCCTTCTCCAGCCACACCCTCCCTGCCTTCAGTCACCACTGAGTCAATCCCATCAGGGGATTAATTCACTGATTGGATTAAGGCCCTGACAACCCAGTCATTTCACCTTTCAATGTTCTTGCATTGTCTCACACATGAGCTATTTGGGGACACCTCCCATCCAAACCAGGACAATTCTCTGAATTTTAGGTGCATATACATTGAAGACTGTAATCTATGTCTTGGAGAATTGACCTTTTGTTGTTAGGTAATGCCTCTTTTTATCCTTGCTAACATACCTTATTCTGAAGATTCCTTTGTATGAAATTAACATAGGAGTTCCAGCTTTTTAATAAATTACTGTTAGTTTGGTAGATCCATCCTGTTAAAAGTAACAACTTTTATTGTTCTAAATACACCATCTGTGCCTTTATATTTAGTTTCTTATAAACTACATAGAGTTGGGTCTTTTTTTTTTTAAATCTAACAGTCTCTGTCTTTTAGTTGGTGTAGTTAGACCATTTACATTTAAAGGGATTATTAATATAACTGAGTTAATATCTACCATGTTGGTGATTGTTTTCTATCCATTGCACTTGGTTTTTTTGGTTTTAAAAAACAATCTTCTCTCTTTCTGTCTTTCTACTTTTAATTGAACATTTTATGTGATTCAATGTTCTCTCAGCATTTCAGTTTTACTTTATAAAATTTTTGCTTCCTGATCATTCTGTTAATGTGGCATTACAGAAAGACAAGAAGCCTAAGAGATCATTCTGGAAGTTTAATTTGAACCTTAGTCATCCAGGAGAATTTTTTTTTTTTCAGTGCTGGAAATTGAACTCAGGGCCTGGCACATGCTAGGTAAGTGCTCTACTAAAAATGGAATTTTTGATTCTGAAAATTTTGTAACCTTCCCTAGTGAATAGCTAAGGCTTTATTTCCTAGTTTTGTATTTTTTAAATTTTTTAAAATTAAAAAAATTTTAAAATCTATTCCTAGTTAAAATTTATATGGGAGAAATTTAAAGTCAATGGAACACCTGGAAATCTCAGAACTACTGTTGTTCACATTGAATGCTCCTAGAATAAAATCACAGTTGTTTCTGAGAAACAGTTCTCTTAAAGGTGTTGCAATATCTCACCAAGAAATACTTTAAGAAGAATAATCTTTTCGATTGGCTTCATGCGAGGGCACCTGATAAGGAGACTTATGAATTTTGTTACTTCCTCAGTAGTCAAGATGAAGGTGAATCAGAGTCTGAGGGCTAGGTGAAGTCTCCCGTTATAGGGCTTTGTTTTTTAATAAAAATAATGAAGTATACACAAGAAAGAAACATCTAAAATGGATTTTTAGCTTATTGGTGAATAAAAAACATTGTACCAACAATTTTTAGTGGTTGTTGAAGAGTTTGCAATACATGTTAACAACCTAGTCTAAAATCACTTTTCAGGTAACCCCATAAGGTCACGGAGTGTACAAGTACCTTATAACCAATGATTTTCCATTTCTTGTTTCGATCCCTATACCATTGCTGCCATTCATTTCATTCATCCATATGCTATAACCCCCAATATATTGCTGTTATTATTATTTTGAATTAAAAGTCATTACATCAAATTATTAATTTTTTAGAATTTTTGTTATTCTACCTTAATTTGTTCATTCTCAGATAGTGTTCTTATGTAGACTGAGGTTTCTGCCCCAGGTCCTTTTCCTTTTCTCTAGAGAGTTTCTTTTAACATTTCCTAGAAGGCAGACCTCTTGCCAACAAATTCCCTAGGTTTTTATTTGTCTGGGGAAATCTATTTGTTCTTCACTTTCAAAGGATAATTTAGTTGGATATAAAAATCTTAGGTTTGTGGGGTTTCTTTCAACACTTTCAATGATTCACTCAGGTCTCTCTTGTTTACCTAGACAAGTCTTTCCTCTTTAAGAAAGATGTTTTTTGGTGTGGCTCCCTTACCCCTTCAAGTTGGGTTTGCCTTTGTTTTAGTTTTCTGTAGTTTTAAATATAATATTCCAGGCTGTAGACATTTCAGTACATTTTCCTGCATGGTATTCTTGGAGTTTCCTGGATCTATCGATTGATGTTTGTCATTAATTTGGAAAATTCTCAGCTATTAATATTTCAGCTACTTCTGTTCTTTTCTCATTTTCTTCTCCTTCTGGTATTTTCATGACACATATATAACACTTTATGTAGGTAATGTATGTGATTGACCCATGGATACTTTGACCTGTTTGTTTATTCTTTTTCTCTTTGCATTTCAGTTTAGGAAGTGTCTAATGACATTGCTTCAAGCTCAAATGGATGTATCCATCAAAGAGATTCTTCATTTCTCCTATTTTTTTTTTTCAATTTCTAGCATTTCCTCTGACACTTTCTTAGTTTCTATATATATTTTTTTGTTTGTTTGCACATTCAGCTTCCATTTGACCTTTTCACTGCACATTAATGGGAGTTGTTTTGAAATCCATACCTGGTCATTCCAGAAATCGGTGTCATTAATGAGTCTGGACCTGGTTGTGGTTTCCTCCACAGACTGTGTCTTTCTTGCCTTCAGCAGATTTTGTAATTTTTTTGCTGGAAGCCAGATGTGATGAGCAATAGGAACTGAGTCGATTAGGACTCTCGAGTGAGGTTTTATGTTACTCTGGCTAGGAACTGGGCTGTGAGTGATGTTTGGTATGGCCAGAGTTGCCAGGGGCTTCAGCTTGCTCCTTGTTTACCTTCCCCTTCTCTTTCTGTGTGAGTTTCCAGAAGGACTCCTTCTTAAATAAAGTCTGTCTGTGGCTCTCCCCATCTCCACCTGCTGTCATTATTCTGGAGCCTGTTGACGAGGTGGTCGGGGTTTGGAGAGGGAAGTCCTCTGTGATATTAGGGCTCAGCTTCTCAGTGCCAGAGTCCCAGACCTACGACCTTCAAGATCATTATCTTAGATCATTTTTTCTTGCCTTCCTTGAGACAGGAAGGCGACAGAGGGCCGGCTTTAACCTCATTTCCCTCCAATGGTCAGATAAGGCTCTCGAAGTAGTTTCCTTTGGTGGGAAGGCCTTTGTGATGTAGTTCCTAATCTTTATTTCCCCCTGGGCATGCTTAAAAATGGTCATTTCCTCCCTTTTATTTCCTGAAGTGTGAGGATATTTTTCTTTGATCTTTGAGAATGTGCTGGGCTCCTAGAAGTGAAAGGTCCTGCAAGTTCCTCCTGAGACTCAGATTCCCTGCAGTTTTCGACATCCCCAGCTGGTTCACACTCAGCCTCAGGCGATTTATCAAGATCACCATTCAAGTGCTCCTCCCAGTGACTGGCTCCTGGTGACTTGGCCGTGATACCCTATGTTGTCTGCTTATCCACACTTTGTGCTGACAGTTTGCTGGCCCTCCATTCTCTGATGGGTCTAAGAAAAGTGCCAGGCTTCCCAGGTCCACCTTCCTCTTGTGAGTGGGGCCGTGGCCACGTCCACCCTCCGCGTGGCATGGCGGAACGCTAACTGGAAGCCCTACCTTCCAGCTGTAAGCTTGGTGGTCTGGGTTTGGTTTACACTGGGAGCAGACTGGGATTCTAACACAAGCAGTGATCCTAGGGGAAGGAAGCCGGGGAGGTGAGGAGTTAGCACAGGTTGAATTATGGATCAGGGAATCCCTGTAGTCAACTGGGACTCAACTCTGCCAGGGAACTGTGGGAAACAGCGGAGAATGTGCATCTCAGACTTATTCCACCAAGCTGGGGGAGGCTGGGGCACCTCGACACCCCTGGCTCAGTCATCGATCATGTGCGCAAAGCTGCTGGTGGGCGGTAGTTCTTTGCCCAGACTTTCCAGAAAGATTACAGAGGACCAGGACCAGGAGCAGAGCAGGATCCAGCAGCCAGGAGAAAGTCCTCAGGCAACGAGGCCCCAAGTCAGGCCTGTGTAGGGAAACGGCAAAGCTGGAGGAATCTGGGCGAGGAAGCCACCACAGCGGCTTGCTCTGTCTCTCAAGTGAGGAAGGACATTTTCTGAGTGTCAGTCACTTAGAGAATGAGAGGTGGACAGACCAGAGAGGAGGAGAGGGAGAGAAATAAGTTTCAGGACCTGAAGAAAGAAGTATTTCAAAGCATAAAACCCACCCCCTCATCCTCCGTCCAACAGGATGCTGTACCGCGCGGTATGTTCCCAGATGTCCATCAAGGGGAGAAGTGGCAGACACCGTTAGCTGCTAAAATATGACAGATTCTTTATCATTTTTTCCATGACTTCTGTGACTGTCCCCTAATGAGGATGCAGTGGCAATGATGTGACTTCCAAGGCTATAAAGAAGTTTCCACCTGCACTGCTTCCTCCCCTCCCCCTCCCCCTCCTCCTCCTCCTGCTCCTCCTCCTGCTCCTGCTCCTCCTCCTCCTGCTCCTGCTTCTCCTTCTCCTGCTCCTCCTCCTCCTCCTGCTCCTCCTCCTCTTCTTCTTCTTCTCTCTCCCTGTTAGCATGTGAGACCTCCAGCTACCCTGAGGTCACTGTGCTGGACCACACACATGGGAGGTCACGTAGAATTGCACAGGGAAGCTAGAGGAGGCCCAGCTGCTCGGGATGCCCAGCCCAGGCCCCGAGACGCTTCGGATGCTTCCAGCTCCCAACTCTGGAGTCATCCAGCTGCCACCAAGGGAAATAGAGATGAGTGGGGCCCTTTGAACTCTGACCAAATTGCAGAATCATGAGTAAAATAAATGTTGCTGACAGACACCAAGCGCTGCCCAGACAAGCTGTCTCCACTTACCCCCGCCAGGCTGCGCATTCAGAAGCAAATTAAATGCTGCTGGGCTTGGGGTAGTTTGTCACGCATCTGCAGAATCTGGGTCTGCTGGGACCATCAGCGCTGGCGCTCCTCGGTCTCCTCGCCAACAGACCCGGGGCCTGATGGAGGAAGCCATGTGTCCCACCGAGGCAGCGCATCAGGACTCTGCTCCAGCTTCGCAGCCTCTCTGCTGGGGATGGCTGAGCGACCTCGTTCTGCAGAGGAAACACAAATGGAGGTCTATGGGGAGGGAGTTCTTTGGGGGCAATGTTGGCTTTCCTAACAGGAAGGGTCCTCAGACAATGAAGCATCTCATCACTGAGAGGGAAGGCCCAGACACCTGCAGAGTCCCCACTATGCCCGGCCCCACACCTGTCGACCCAACCGCTTGGGAGGCTGAGGCAGGAGGACGGCGAGTTCAAAGCCAGCCTCAGCAGCTTAGCAAGACCTTGCCTCAAAATAAAATAAAAAATGAAAAAGGCTGGAGACACGGCTCAGTGGTTAAGTGTCCCTGGGTTCAATCCCTGGTGCCAAAAACAATCAAACAAATAAAACCCCTGAAGTGCAGAAGCCCTGACATCTGCAAACACCTGAGCCAACTACAGTAAAATCAAGAATTCTTGTGAGATGGAACCACACCAGTGATGACTGTCCTGTGGCCTCCATGTGACAGGAGAAAGCATGAGCCTGTCTATGCTTCTGTTTACAGAGCTTAACAGAGCAGACCCAGGGGAGTCTTCTGACCCATGGAGCATCTGGGATCCGTCAGCTGGCCTGGTTCACCGGGGATTGCTGGTGAAGATAGAGGGACTTGCCAAGAACCCTGAGTCAGGCTATGTGGACGTAGCCAGGAGACTGTGTCAAAGGGGCTGCAGGTGGTCCCTTTTGCTGCTCTCCTAGGGGCAGAATGACAGTCAGTCATATTTTTATTATGTTAGGTAAGGGAGGTTCAGCAAACAGGCTTTCTCTAAAGGAAACTAATGATGTTGATAATGCTGGTGATGGTGATGGTGATGGTGGTGATGGTGGTGATGGTGGTGATGGTGGTGGTGGTGGTGATGGTGGTGGTAATGGTGATGGTGGTGGTGATGGTGGTGGTGGTGATGATGATGGTGATGGTGGTGGTGGTGGTGATGATGATGGTGGTGATGGTGGTGGTGATGGTGGTGATGGTGGTGGTGGTGATGGTGGTGGTGATGGTGATGGTGGTGATGGTGATGGTGGTGATGGTGATGGTGATGGTGGTGGTGGTGATGGTGGTGATCGTGGTGATCGTGGTGGTGGTGGTGATGGTGGTGATCGTGGTGATCGTGGTGGTGGTGGTGATGGTGGTGATGGTGGTGATGGTGATGTGACAATGATGTGACAAGGGGTGGTGAGACCTGATGTCATACAGCACTGCCCCATGCCTGGTCTCTTGCAGTTCATCTTCATAAAGCCTCCAGGAAGTCAGCGCTATTATCAGCTCCCTTTGCAGATATGAACACAGGGTAGCTTGCTCAAGCTCCCACAGCTGGGGAGTGTCCGGTGAGCAGTGTCTCCTGGAAGCTGAGGACTGTGCGTCCCTTTGGCTTGCTGGAGCATCCCGATGCGCCCTAGGGAGGCACTCTGAGCTTAGTGGTTCTGGCTGAGGAGCAGCCGACGTCTGCCTGCTTACCTCACTGATTTCCAGGAGAGGACCGAGGACACGTGTCTCCTGTCCTGCCTTCCTCGAGGCCACCTCCAGCTTCGCTGGCAGAGTTCCAAAAGAGGAGTCTGTCCATCTCGTCTGAGAATGCCCCCGTGCTGCCCACGGCCGAAGGCGGCCCGGGTTCTCAGCCTCAGCACTGTGGACTCTTCTGTGCACTGCAGGCTCCTTAGCGGGAGCCTTGGCCTCTGCCCACCACATTTCAGTAGCATTCCCTGCTGTTATGACAACCAAAGTCACAAGACATGGCCAATTGTCCCTGGAGAGCAAAACCACGTGATCATAACTGCTGTAGGCCACAGACTTCAGATGCACATACTGTAATTGACCTCAGGTCTCTTGGAAGACTCTCCTTCCGGGCCACGGGTCCCCAGGGGTGGAGATCTCCTGACTTGTCTCAATTCTCATCCCTGGGGTTGGTTTACAGCTCCTAACAATGAGGGGGTCCAGAAATAGTGGTGAAACTAAACAGAAGACTGTGATGGGGGACCAAGCTACAGGAAGCCCGGGGCGTGCTGAGGAGGGACCCTGAATTGGGTTCCATTATGATGGCGGCAGAAGGGAGGTGGGCCCCCTGGGTTGACAGAGCAGCCTGAGCAAGGGTTGGGGTGCACAAGAACATCTCAGGGAGGGCCCAGGGCGGGCAGGGCGAGCCAAGCAGCTCAGGGCCTTATTACAAAAGGTCTTTGTTATAGTTTGGACACGAGGTATCCCTGGAGAAAGCTCTCTGCTCTGCAGGAATGTTCAGAGCGGAAATGATTAGATGAGGAGATCTGTGACCTAATCAGCAGATTAAACCCTTGAATGGATTAATAATTTGTGCTGGGGTAACTGTAGGCAGGGGTGTGGCTGGAGGAAGTAGGTCACTGGGGGCAAGCCCTTAGGGAATAGGCATTTTGTCCCTGGCTTCTTATGCCCTCTCTGTTTCCCGGCTCCCACGAATGGACAGCTGGTCTGCACCAGCCTCTTCCGCCATGATGTTCTGCCTCTGGCCCGGAACAATGTGGCCCACCACGGGCCGAGCCGCTCAAACCATGACCCCCCCAAACGAACCTTTCCTCCTCTAACTTGTTCTTGCCAGGTATTTTAGTCACCGTGATGCAAAGTTGACTGACACAGTCTCCAATATAGCCTTTGGAAGATGTGAAGTCTTTGAAGGATTTCAAGCCAAGAGTGGAAGGGTTTGACTTGGACTGTAGAACAATTCCTCTGGTCACGGAGGGTGCGGTTGGTAAACCATAGGGGGATAGCTGTTGACCAACCGCAGGTGTCGCAGTAATCTAAAGGAGAACTGAGGCCCCGGGGAAGGAGGAGCAGGAGACGGAAGGATTCTAGGCATAGCCGGGGATGGTGGCGCATGCCTGTCATCCCAGAGACGCAGGAGGATCACAAGTTCAAGGCCAACCTGGACGACTTAGTGAGAGCCTGTCTCAAAATAAAATAAGAGACGCTGGTGGTGTAGCTCTGTGGCAGAGCCCTTGCTGGCATGCACAAGGCCTGGGTCCGATCCCCAGTGCCACATTATAAAAAGGAAAAGAGTAGCATCCTCCTGTGTACTTGTAGATAAATGATAATTCTTTCCAAAAATGTAAAGGCAAATGTGACATTTCTGGGCTGATTTAAGCGATGAATAAAACGAGTCTCCTCTCCTCTGGCTCTGTGACGCTGTGCTGCTCCCCAGGCTGGCCTTCCCTCAGCCTGCAGGTCCCAGGATGGGTGCTCTGCATATTGTCATTCTAAGCGCCTGTTTTCTCTGTTAAACAGTGAGCTCTTTGAGGTCAGTGACTTTGTCTTCATTTATTCCTTGAGCCAATATTTACTGAGCACCTACTAAGTGCTGAGCTAGACACAGAGAGAGCTGGGAGCCCTTGTCTTCCATCCTCAGCATCTACAGAGGGTCTGGCGCACATAAGAATTTATAAATGTTTAGGGAATGAATGAACGAATGGACACTGAGATCACTGAGGTGGCTGAGATCAGAGACATCCAGTGAGTCACCTGTGACTGCCCAGCAGGAAGTGACAGAGGAGGAGCCGAAGCCCCAGATCAGGAGGAAACATTTACTATTGCATGTCACTGAGAGCTTGTGGGCAGTGGGCACCTGATACACCCCTCAATTAGAAAGTGTGAGCCAAACAGAGAAGTATTTTAAAAAAATGAACATTTTCTGAAATCTCACGGGTCCCCACTGGGGCAGTTTTAATGACTATCTCTCTATATGTCACGCTCCCATGCACATGCACACACCACGCACTTAAAGAGACTCACCCTGTGCAAGTTAAGTGCTCAGTGTTGAGTAACATCCCAACGCTGCTCATCCTTCCCTGTCCACTGATACAGACCAGCAATCCTCGAGCCCAGGGGACACATTGAGTCCACCGCTTGTTTTTGCACAGCCCACAAGAAAAACTTGTTTTTGTTTTTTTAAGTGGTTCTAAAAAACAATTATAAATAAAGTTTTATTGGAACACAACCATGCTCATTCATTCTCAAATCTTCTGTGGCTTTCCTAGCACTACACAGCAGGGCTGAGTGGCTGCTGTGGAGACCATGTTACCCACAAAACTTAACTGCTGCATTCTCCAGTCCTTAGAGACTAGCTTTCCGAACCCCTGATATGGATGACCACCAACCATCTTCTGGCAGCATACAATTTCTCTGTGCAGACTGTATCTGGAATGTTCCCCAAAGATCCATGTGTGGAAGGTCTAATCTGCAGCATGGTGTTATTGGAAAGCAATGGAGCCTTTAAGAGGCGGAGCCTAGCGGGAGGCTATAGGCCACTGGGGGCGTGGCTTCCAGGGAGATTGGAGACCTCAGTCTATCCTTTGTTCTTCTTTCCCTTTCCAGCCATGCGTGCTCTGCCACCTGCTTCTGCCATGCTGTGTTGCCACAGGTCCAAAGCAATGGGGCCATCAGTGAAGGGCCGGGACTTTTGTCTTCATAAGTCGGATGTCTGTGACACCCACAGGAAGCTCACTGACTCAGGTATTTAACCAACCTCTTACCGACAGAGAACTCGGTCGTTTCTCGTGTTCCCTATTCTGCAGAATGCTCACTGGGCGCTGGTTCATCTTCTCAGATGACGTGAAGGAATGTGGTCGCTGAATCGAGGGACACGACATTGAGACTGCTAACACCTTAGCCTCTTCCTTCCCCTTGCCCTGCCATCTGTCCCTCAAAGCCCACGTGCTTTCTGGTGAGAGCTGCTTTGTTGCAAATTTACTGTAGTAATTGCAATGGTTGTCAAAACATGTGAGTCTGCAAAAAAGAGGATACAGGGCCTGAAGGAACTGCTAACGGAGAACTTAAGTTTTTTTGGGGGAGGATTGAACCCAGGGTGCTTAACCTCTGAGCCCCAGCCCCAGCTCCCCTTTTTAAAAAAATATATATATTTTAGTTAGAGACAGGGTCTTGCTTAGGGCCTCGCTAAGTTGCTGAGGCTGGCTTTGAACTGGCGATCCTCCTGCCTTAGTCTCTGGACCTGCTGGGATGACAGGTGTGGGCCACTGTGCCCAGCAGAACCTAAAATTCCATTCTGCTCTCTTCGATGTTCAAAATGCTGATCAGGCGTGAGGCAAGCAGGCCACAGGAGAGGCGATGCCTGGATTTCACTGGGTGAAATTCCACCGCGGGCGAAACTTGTCTGGAGCCATAGGCAGGAGGTTGGTGGCGGCCTGGGCTGTGGGCGGGCTGACTGCAGAGGAGGGAGAGAAGTTTCTCCGGAAATGTTCTCTATCTTGATTCGGGTCGTGGTTACAGCACACGTGTGTTCGTCAAAAATAAATACATAAAAATAATTGCCCCCCAGGAAGCTCGGGGTGTTCTACACCGCAAGAGGGCTTTGCATCGCTCGGGCGGACGCCTCGGGTCCAAACTCACCACATGGGAGGCTTGAGATGTGTGCAGGGTGCTGGATGCAAATTTTACACCAAAAAAGGAAAGACGGTGCACAAACATTAAAGTCCGGTTGATGGTAGACAGGCTGAAACATTAGGAAGAAGTGTCTGCGTCCTTGACTGACGTTTTGAAGGGTGTTAAAGAACATGCTAGATCGTCGGATGGAGAAAGGATTGGAAAGATCGGTAGATGGCGTGATAAAGCTAATAGAAGACGTTCCTGTGTGTCAAGACGATTCACCAAGAAAAGAAGTCTTTTTTTAAAAAAATTTATTTGTCCTTTTTAGTAATTCATGACAGTAGAATGTATTTTGACACATCATACATACATGGAATGTAACTTCCCATTCTTGTGGTTGTGCATGATGTGGATTTTCACTGGCTTGTATTCATCTATGAACACGGGAAAGTGTGTCTGATTCATTCACTGACTTTCCCATTCCCATCCCCCACTCCACCTTTCCCCCTGTCCAATCCAGTGAGCCTCCACTCCTCCCTTCCCCTGCACCCCCACCTATTGTGAGTCAGCATCCACATATTAGAGAGAACACTGAACCTTTGGTTCTTTGGACCTGACTTATTTCATTTAGCATGACAGTCTCCAGTTCCATTCATTTACCTGCAAATGCCATTGTTTCATTCTTTTTCACTGCTGAGTAGTATTCCATTGTGTATATATGTACCACAGTTTAAAAGAAGTCTTTTTGATAAATGGTGCAGGGCTCTCCATATTCAGAAGAATAAAATTGGATCCTTGCCTCATTCATTCTGAATATCGGGGACTTAAATGTAAGAACTGAAGTATTAAAACTCTTAGGAAAAATACAAATATAGATCTCCCTGATCTTGGGTTAGGCAAGGGTGTCTTAACACACCCTTTACTTTTGATACAAAAGTAAAAGCTACAAAAGAAAATATAGATAAACCAGAAGCTGTCGAGTTTAAAGGCTTTTGTGTCTTACAGGACTCTGCTGTGGTGGTGTGTGATTTTTCCTCAAGGTTCATGTGTTGGAGGCTGGACTCACTGTGTCGTGGTGCTAAGTAGTACCTTTATTTTGTTTTATTGTCAAGGATTGAATCCAGGGGCACTTAACCACTGAGCTATATCCCCAGCCCTTTTTATACTTTATTTTGAGACAGAGTCTAAGTGGCTTAGGACCTTGCTATGTTGCTGAGTTTGGCCTCCAACTTGTGATCCTCCTGCTTCAGCCTCCTGAGTTACTGGAATTATGGGCATGTGTCTCCATGCCTGGTCAGTGGTGGAACTTTCAAAAGACAGGGTCTCATGGAAGGTTCATAGGTCATGGGGGCATGCCCTTTTAAAGAACTAAGGCAGTTCTTCTGGGGCCCTGAGTTAGTTCTTCCCAGAGTGAGTTGTTATATAAGAGTTCCTCCTCACCCTGACTTCCTGTCCCACCTCATGGTCACTTCCTACCATGATATCATCTACCATGAGATTTGAGGAGAAGCTGGCACATGCCCTTGAATGTCCAGAACAATGAGCTCAATACGCTTCTTTTCTTTGTAAGTTACCCAACCTCAGGTATTTTGTGGTAGTAACAGAAAATGGACAGATACAGATATCCATCAAAGTGAAAAGAAAATCCACAGAATGGGAGAAACTTTTTTTTTTTTTATAAATCACATATGGAATAAAGGACTTATATCTAGAATACATAAACTGCTATCATTCAATAATAACAAATTCAAATAATAACAAATGCAAATCACTGATTTTAAAATGGGCAAAGAACTTGAATAGACAGTTCTCCAGAGAAGATATAAATGTGGCCCAAAAAAAAAAAAAAAAAGTGAAAAATGCTTAACATAATCAGGAAAATGCAAAGAAAAGCTGACAGGGCACATCCCTACAATGACTAAAAACAACAACAACAACAAAAAGATAGGTACTAACAAGTGCTGGTGAGGATGTGGAGAAGTGACCCCTGGGTCTGAAAGAGTCCAGCAAGTCCTCTAGTGGTGAAGCCTGCTGTTGTCAAGTCCCAGCAGTTCCACTCCTAGGTCTCTAACCAGGAGAATGGAAAACATACGCCCACACAAACACCTGAATACAAACGTCCAGCAGCTTAACAGTGGACAAAGGAGGAAAGAACCCAGATGTTCGTCAGCAGTAAATAAAAGTGATATATCCACAGCAGGGATAGTAGTTGATGATAAAAAGACAGTGTCTTTTTATTCTGGGTGAATGAAGCAGGGAAAAGGGTCACAAGTTGTATGATTTTATTTTTGTCAAATGTCCAGAACCGGCAAATCTATAGGAACAGTGAGTAAGTTTGTGGTTGCCTGGGCCTGGGAGAGTAGGAGACCAAGGCCCAGAGGTCCCGGCTTCTTCTTGGGCTATGAAGATGTTCTAAAATTGGTGGTGGCAATGTGAACACACTAAGGCCATTCTGCTGTACAATTTTAAAGGGTGACTTATATGGTTTATGAATTACATATCAATCAAAGTGTTTAAAAGTGCTAATTTGGATATGCCACCAAGAGCATGATCCATAAAAGAAAAAAAAATGATAAATGGGACTTTACCAAAATTAAACTCTTCTGGATCTTCAAATGACACTATTAAGGAGATAAAAAGTAAGCCACAGGTGGTGAAGAGATACCTGCAAACCACATGTCTAGTAAGGGAATTGTTCCAGAATACGTAAACGACTTTCAAAGATCTCAGTAGAAGAGCCGGGTGTGGTGGCCCACGCCTGTGATCCCTGCCATTCTGGAGGCTGAGGCAGGAGGATTGCAAGTTCAAGGCCAGCCTCAGCAACTTAGTGAGAGTCTATCTCTAAAATCAATCAATCAATCCATCAATAAACAAAAAGGGCCGGGGATGTGGCTCAGTGATTAAGGGCCCCTAGTTCAATTCTTGGTACACAGAATATCCATCTTTATTTCTCTGACCCTACCGAATCTGCCAACAAGAAGCTTGTGTGTCTAGACCACGAGGCCACAGTGGAGAGTTTAAAACATCCTCTCGAAAGAAGCAGCAGTCTCAGGGGTAGAGGACACTGACCTCCAGCCAGAAAGACCGAACCTCCAATAGCGGCATCTCTTGGTGGCATCAAGAGGCCACCTGGAGTGACCTGCAACATCTAGGTTTGTGTGCAAACATGCTGGGATGTTCACACAGTGAGTTCCTCGGGACGTGGCCGTCACTGAATGCCATTAACTGTATTTAGCAGGTGGCCTTGGGAGAGCGTGACCATCACATGCAAGGAAAGATACTGAATTGGTCTGGGTTTTATAGAGGGACCATTCGGCAGGGCTGAGGGGTGCACAGCTGTAATCCCAGCGACTCAGGAGGCTGAGGCGGGAGGATGGCGAGCTCAAAGCCAGCCTCGGCAAAAGTGAGGCACTAAGTAACTTAGTGAGACTTTGTCTCCAAATAAAAACCAAAAAGGGCTCAGTGGTTAAGTGCCCCTGGGCTCCATCCTGGGTACCAAAACAAACAAACAAATTTTAAAAATCCCTTAAAACTCAGTGAACAGAAAACAAAAAACTCACTTTTCAAAGTGGGTGAAACTTGTAAGTACAGACATCTAAACATCGACACACAGCAAATACACACACGAGGAGATGCTCAATATCATGACCCACTAAGGAAATTAAAAACACAATAAGATATCATCGCACGAATATTAGGATGGCTGGGAAATTTTAAAATAGGAGCGCGCGGAATTCTCACACATCGCTGATGGGGATGCGAAATGAGAAGGTCGTTTGGAAAAGTTTCTTGTGTTGTAAAATAGGAGCCACTTTCCTACCCCTAGGTATTTACCCGAGAGGAATGAAAACTTATGTCCATACAAAAACCCTGTCTGCAAACGTGCATGGCGACTTTATCCATGATTGCCAAGAAATGGAAACAATTCCGATGTCCCTTAGCTAGCAAGGGGACAAAGAAACAACCGGCACACACCAGAGCGAGAGACTCAGTGTTGCTAGGATCTTGTGGTGCGAGACACCATGCGCGCACGGACCTCAAATGCTTCTTGCATTATGCATCACCAAAGAAGCCAGCCTCACGTGCCACATACCATCTGGTTCTATTTATATGACAAAGTATAGGGACAGAAAATAGACCAGCAGCCGAGGGGTCAGGGGTGGGGAGAAGGGTCAGCAGCGCAGGGCATGGGAGAACTTTCTGGACTGAGTCTTATAGTGGCAACTACTCAATTTTTTCCCTCAAAACCCATAGAATGGTACATTAAAAAGGATAAATCTGCCTATAAATCCTACTTTAATCTAAAAAAAATGCCTCCGAATAGCAGAATCTAGATGTCGGGAACATAGGTCCTCACTGGACGATTGGTGTGTCCACACACGTTCAGGCTCAGATGTTGGTGGGAAAACATCAGAAAGGTGTTGGGTAACTGACAGAAATAGACGCGTGGATGACCAGACGGGACAGCGAGCCGGTTCACCCTCCAGTCTTACCGGTGCCTGCGCCGCGCCAGCTCCTCGAGTCTCCAGTTGGGGTCCAGTGGGTGGACTTCATGCGCTGTGGGGGGGCCACGGCCCTTACTCTGACAAACACCGCGCTGGGCCTCCGGCTCGGCTCGGCTCCTTGGATGGACTAAGCTGGGCGGAGGACACGCTCCAGGCCCAGGGATGGTGGGAGGTCCTGTGGGGAGCTGGGCCCCAGGCCTGGCTCCTTCCTGTCATTTGCAGGGGACCTTAGAGGGAAAAGGCTGCCTGCGTTCCTGGGAGAGGAGCTCCCTGCTCACGTCGGCCTGGGCGGAGTGCAGAGGCCACCGACGTCCTGGGAGCCACCAGCGGGGACCGGCCGGGTCAGACCTGGGTTTCCACTCTACTCCCTGGGCGGGCAGAGGCTTCCCGACAGGGACAGAGGGTCACTTTCCCACCAGCCTTCTCTCAGGGGACACGTGCTTAATTTATTGCTTTGACAGAATCAATCCCCAGATCTGCCATACCATTGGAAGGGCGGGTGATTTCGACTTCTGAACAGGGACGTGAACGAGGCCGGGTCTGCTGCTTGGAAGGCTCGCGCTGGGTCCAGGTCTGCCTCGGCTTTGTTACTGGGGTTGGGGTGCTGGGGATGGAACCCAGGGCTCCCACGTGCCAGGCCAGTGTTCTGCCCCCGACTTACAGCTTCAGCCCTTCCTGTTTTAAAAGGTGGTCTTCCTGGCCAAGGTAAACCTGCCTTCCTCACCTGCCTCGTCCCGACCTCTGCGCCCTCCCGCCTGCTCTGCAGACTCACTGCTCTGAGGAGGAGCCCTGTCTTCCCTACAGCCCTTTCTCCCTCCCCACACCCCTGGCGAACTCCTATGCATCCTTCAGTGCCCTGCTCGGAGGGCGCCTCACCTGTGGGATCTCCCGGGACTCCTCCTTGGGACAGCTGCAGTCATCCTCTTTTCCGCATTTACACCAACCTGCACTTGAAGCTCCGTAGTTGGTCTGGGTTTCTCTCTAAATGCACGAAATGCCATAGGAATTTGTTATTCCAGATAAAATTAAGTCTGATGCCAAGCCTGGAGCCTCAGGGTATAATAAATCACTCTCAGTGTCTGGCTGGACGCACCGGGGCCACTGGGGTGAAGCAGGGGGGACGGGGTGTCGTATTCAGTGAGGCCCTCGGGGGTCCCTCTGGCCACTGATCTGCCAAGGACGCCACCGCTGGTATTCTTTGCAGTTTGGGGACTGCTCCCCCACGCCAGACCCTGCGAGGTTTTCTTTTCCCCCTGTCCCTTCCTGCTGGGAGGCTTCACTAGAAACACGACTTTGGCCGGGCTTGGCGAGGGGAGGGGGCCAGGGATGCTGAGGCCAGATGATTTCTGCCAACACCCTTTTTCTTGTGGATTAGCGCTGACCTCACCACATTTGGGGCCTTCTTTCCTCGCCCAACCTTCTTCTGAACTATTAGTCTTTTGAGGTCAAGGACGACTCATTGATCTTGGTCTCCAAAAACCCAAGACTGGGCTTTCTAACTGCGGGACAAGGACGAGTTTCGGAACCCTGTCTGAATGTCAGTTTCCTTGCCGTTCGATTGGTAGAACAATCACGCTGCTCCTGTGATGTCGTAGGGGTGAGCCCAGCGAGCGGACCAGTGTTGACAGCACAATTCATGTTCGTTTCTGCTATTGCTCTTTATTTCTGTGACTGTGACTTGCAGGGACGTTTCGATCCCACAAAGTGGTCATTCCCTCTCTCTCTTTTCCAGTCTAGAGGCTAAAAATGCAGGGTGCTCACCTTCCCAGCCTCCCTTGGAGCGGGGGCACTAGCATGTGATCCAGTCTCCAGCCAATGGGACTCGAATGAGATTGTCAGAGGCTTCTGGGGAAAATTTTCGTTGAACATTGTTATGGAGGAAGGAAAAGCTTGGAGCTGCAGCATCCATTTTGTGACCACGAGGGCAGAACTAAAGGTAAAAGCGAACATATTGAAGGCATCAAGCAGAGATCCTTGTGACACTGAATTCTGCCCCAACCCTGGAACTTCCTTAGAACACTTGTTTAAAATGATCTGAAATGTTTTTATTATGGAGGGCAAAAGTATTCTGTTGAGCACGTTATTACAGAAATGTACACTCAGAAACAGCTAGAAGGAAGTGGCAGCACCAGGAGGGAAATCTTGGACTCCCGAGGCCCAGGTGCGTGGGTCACTGAGTGCCCTGCCCCAGCCCCTCTCTCCAATTCAGGTTCAAGGCAGCACGGAGCTGGCTGCCAAGGACTTGAGGATGGCTGACACTTCTTGGTCGCTGTGTGCTGCTGGGATTCCTGGGAAGCTGTGCAGCTTCTTCGTGGAAAAGAGGGAGAAAGCATGGCCCAAGAGAGAGTGGGGCTGGGGACGCGGCTCAGTGGCAGGGCACTTGCCTAGCAGGCTGGAGGCCCCGGGCACCAGGACCCCTGCTTCAGAAGAAGAAAGGAAGAGGAAGGAAGGAGACAGAGACAGACACCCTGAGTGGCTGAGCTCCTCCGCGGCGGTTCCGCCCAGTTTCACCTCCCGGCCTGTTGGCTCGGCCGGGCGGCCTGGAAGCTCCACGGCTGCTCTAGGCCCACAGGGAAGCCACGGCTGGCGTGCAGCCTTGCTCCCTCAGCGTTTCTGCCTTGTTCCTTTGTGTCGGAGGCCCTGTCTCCTGTGCGGCTGGGGAAGGGGCGGATGAGCTCTGCTTCTTTCTCTGGTTTCTGGTTAATTCTGTGGCTAGAAAGCACTTCATGGGAAAGACACCTGCACAGCATATTTTCACCACAGTGACTGCCGGTCCCCTGTGACGCAGGGTGTTCCAGGAACAGCCAGGTGCTCCTTGCACAGGTGGACGCGGGGCCGTGCTGGAGCTTAGTCCTCCGGGTGGCGATGCTGGAGTGGGGGACCTTGAGGAGGTGGAGCTGGTGGACACTGATAGAGATCTGTGGGGCCCTGGTTGATTTCCACTAGAGCAGGTTATAAAAGAGCGAGGGCCTGGGAGGGTAGCTCAGTGGTAGAGCCTTTGCCTACGCCAAAAACCAAAACAAGACCCTGACCCCTGAGTCCCTCTAGCTTCTCCTTCTCGCACACCCTTCTGCCGTGATGCCACCTGCCATATTTTGATGCAACCAAGAGGGCCCTCACCAGAGGCTGAACAGATGGAGCTGCTCAGTCTTGGACTTGCAGCCTCCAAAATTGAAACCAACCTCTTTTCTTTAGAAAGTCCTCAGTCTCAGGTATTTTGTTATAGCAACAGAAAACAGACTAAGACAAATAGTGTCATGCTATATTTAGAGGATCTGATGGGTCTCCTGGAATATCATTTCTCTGTCCCCAAATTCTCTGTGCCTGTGTCTCTCTTCCTTTATGTCATCCCACTTCTGTCTGATGTGACCACAGTTCACCTCCCACACTGATGTGATGTGTGCCTTCCTGTCTGCTCTCCTCCTGGACCACTCAACTCCAGCTGTGCTTTCTGTAGTCAGTGATGATGGCCTCACCAGATTCGTTCTCAGATTCTCATCTGAACTCCTTCCCTCAATACCCATTCATTTTTCAAGAAATAGTCTCTTCTGCTAATTCACACCGTGAGGCATGGACTCCCCTGGTCACTCCTGACCTCTCTGATGGACTTTTCCTCCACTTCTAGATCCGCCACATCCTGTCTTTTTCCTCTAGCATTCTCCCTCTTGTTCTGCTCATTTGTAGACGTACATTTCCCTCCCTGGATACACAGCCGCTATCAGAACTACAGTGATGCACAAGGAGATGGAGTCAGAGAATGTGCCACCCCCGCCCCCTCCACCCGTCCCAGCTCCTCTTCCCAGAAGGAACCTCTGCGTGCTTGGAGGTACCCTCTCCCAGACCCTGCTCGTGCAGGGGTGTGGTCTTTATCGCAGCCTGTGCTGGTTCCCAATCTCTAGCTCCAGTTCTGTGCTTTCTTTCCGCAGTCTAGTGTTCCCTGATCTGCGCCTCATGGGTGTTTTCCCTTGATATCTCTCCAGCCCCCCAACCTCAAAAATGCCTCAGACCAGAGCCACTGTCTCATCCCAGCCTTGCTTTCCTTGTACTCGGCTTCAGTGTGGTGTCACCATCCCGTTGAGCAAGCTAGCGACCATGTTGTCATCTCTGACTTCCTTCCCTTTCTCTTCCCCATTCTCGCTCATGGAAGGCAGTCATGGTCTGTCATGACCTGTCCACTCTTCTTCTTCTGTATTCATTTTCACGCTGGCCTTGTTTCCCCACCCTGCTGCCTTGTCCTGGCCTGGTCCCTCACCATCTCTTACCTGCACTCGAGTGAAGTCCTCCCATCTGGTTTCCCTGCTTTCCATTGTTTATGGCAGCCTCTGTATGTATCTTACACGGGCACCATGACTTCGACATAATGACTTGGGGGATGTTTGTTAGAGCAGCATTACCTAGCCTATTCTGACTAATACCCAATACATTGCAATAAACTCTTTTGGCTAAAATTATCCGTAGTCAGTTTCTTATACTTAAAACAGCTAACCAGTGAACTCTATCAGCACTTAGTGGTTTCCCCCTTGATCACACTCATTGTTTCTCTCCTTCCCTTGCACTTGATTCAGGCTGCAGAGGTGCCTGGGTATCTAGAGAGTGAGTCATGGTGGACTGAAGACAGCGAGAGTGATCTCAATCCCTTTAACAGATTCTCAC
Source organism: Sciurus vulgaris (assembly GCF_902686455.1). Lineage (NCBI taxonomy): Eukaryota > Metazoa > Chordata > Mammalia > Rodentia > Sciuridae > Sciurus > Sciurus vulgaris. Next base: position 20,453,350 of record NC_136479.1, on the reverse strand, counting down.
TCTGTTAGGAATCTCCAGAGAGACAGAGCCAATAGGGTATGTATGGATGCATGGAGATACAGGCGAGGGGATTGATTGGGGGAACTGGCTCACATGATCATGGAGGCCGAGAAGACCCCGGGAGATCTCCACAGGCTGGAGACCCCAGGAGGCTGGTAGCATGACTCAGTCCAAGTATGAACCAAGGACTCTGAAGGTATAATTCACAATCCAAGAACAAAGACTTGAGAAACCAGGGGCTGCTGGTATAAGTTCTGTGGCTGGAGAGAGCCAGGAGTTTTGATTTTTAGGTCAGAAGGAGGAGTGTACCCCACCTCCAGGAGAGTCTTTTCTGGTTTTGTTCTCTTCTGACCCACACTAAGAGCAGATCCTCCCCGGAAGCCCGCTCAGACTCCTCACCTCTCTCCTCCAGAAACAGGTCCACAGATGCACTATAAAGACAATGCTTTGGGCTGGGGAGATAGCTCAGTTGGTAGAGAACTTGCCTTGCAAGCACAAGGCCCTGGGTTCGATCCCCGGCACTGCAAAAAAAAAAAAAAAAAGTTAATGCTTTACCAGGCTTCCAGCTACTCCTTAGTCTAGTCGACTCGATACCTGAAATTCACCCTCACACTTTACCAGATTGCCTTGCAGCAAGGGCTGTTGACAGGATTCAATTCCGGCCAAGAAGACATCAGAGGGAAATCTGGGGAACGGCCCCCGAGGAGCAAGACCTTCTCCCCTACTTGCCTAGTCCCATCGGGTTCATGTGGCTTCACAAGTTCAACACCAGTAAATCCACCTCCTCACCCTCACTCACGCTGGGGCCAGGCAGGTGCCTGGGAGCCAAGCACAGCCACCTCCTTCACAGTAGCTGGCCTGCACAGATGGCCCCAGGAGAGCTGCCAGCCGGGACTCCCGCTCCTGGCGGCGTCCTCGCACTGGGAACCTGTCCTGATCCTCTGAACGACTGAGACTCGTAGGAAGCAAAGTACACGTTGCTGTTCCAGTCTGGACCGAAGCCTGCTAGGATCCGATTTTATATTCTCAGGGACCCTCGGCCACCGGCACGCCCTGCGTTGACCGCGCTGTGAGGAACTCAAGCTAGCCACACGGAGAGGCCTCGTGAAGAACCGAGAGTCTCCGCCAGTACAGGGATCCGAGGCTCCAAATTCAGGATGTAATTTGAGCCGTCCTTATCAGGGACCACCCCCTGTGTTCCCTTGAGCTGGTGAGTCGGGGTGAAAAAATAACTAACTGCAGGTCACTTCCTCTGGTCAAGTTCAAGAGCCTGTCTCCCTTGTGGATGAGGGCCACTCTCCTGCAGCCGCGCTTGGTTTATACTGTCCTCAGCCGCGATCAGCTTTCCTCCTCAACAAACAGAGACTCACCTTGAAGGCCACTCCTATAAAACGGTCTGGGGCACGTCCACTCTGAATCCTGGCGATTGTGACCCTTCTGGGGATCGTGGGTGTTATTACCCACCACGTACTACATTGCCTTTCTTATTGTAAAAGCTCACCGATTTTGTTTGGGTGAACATCTCCTTTTTAAAAAAATTTTTTTAGTGGAACTGTCAATCAAGCTGTCCATTTACTTGCCTTGGGGTGGGACCTGAAGCCTGACTGGACCAATCGGCTGCTTTCTCTCTCTCCCCCCAAGCAAATCCTAAGAAGATGGAACAGAGGACTGGAATGGATGACTGGTCTGCGCAGACCTCCCTCTGCTGCTGCTGGCAGGTCCCCCAGGCTTCTGCGATCCGTGGTCTTGTCCTGCGAGTCCCTGAGGCGCTCTGGAATGGATAAGGGCTGCTCACCAAGCACCCAGGTCGTTCCTGTGCATTTCCCAGACCCTGGTGGTCAGTGTAGACCATGTGACCAGTTCTCACCAACCATGTTGGCGTAAAAAAACAACACATGTAACTTTCAGGCTGCGGCGGTAAAAAACACCCGTGCAAACCTGCCGTTTTCCTGGCCCCTGCTGTGGCCGCAGACTGTGTGTCTGCGGTGGCATGACTGCAAGGCGGTGGGACCTCCGTGAGTCCGAATCAGAGCCTCCTCGCTGTAGTTTGGATCTGGAATATTCCCCAAAGGTCTGTGTGTTACAGGCCTGTCTCCAGCTGGGTGCTCTCAGGAGGTGAGGGGAACTTTCAGCTGTGAGCCTCATGGGGGGGTCATTAGGTCATTAGGGGTGTGCCCTTGAGGGCAGCGGTGGGACCCCACTCTCTTCCTCTTCCTCTCTTTTGCAGTCTGGACATCACTTTCATGGTTTGCTTCACTGTAGGCTTCTGCCATGATGTGCTGCCTCACCATAGGCCCAAAAGCAATGGGGTCCAGCAATCATAGGTGAACATCCAAAAATCAACTTTATAGGTTGCTTATCTCAGGTATTTGCTACAGTAATGGTAAGCTGACCCACTTGGGATGTGTACCATGACTTAGTTATAATGATTTAGGGGATGTTTGTTAGGGCAGCATTACCTAGCCTATCCTGACTAATAGATACCCAAGAAACTCTTCTGGCTAAACTATCTGAAGTCAATTTCTTGTACCTAAAATAGCTTAACTAATAAACTCTACCAGCACTTAGCAGTTTCCTTCTTGATCACACTTACTAATGTGCATTTATCTCATTTTTCCTTATCAGCTGAAAGGGACTTGAACCACAGGAACTATTAAAATTCATTCTCACGGGGCTGTGGATGTTGCTCAGTGGTAGAGCATCCGCCTAGCATGTGGGAGGCCCTGTGTTCATTCCCACGTATCGTAATTAAGTTCTTCTTTGCATCTAACCACACGGCTGTGGTTACTAGGCTCTTGATAAATATTTATTGTGATGAATACAAAAACTGAATGAAAATGAAAAGTTTGGTGTGTCAAGTAGATACTTTCTTTTCAACTGTGGTTTCTTGGTCTCTTTTCAAGTGAGTTTTAATTAAATGAGATTTAAAAACATGATTGTATTTCTACTTTTGTTATGATAAATGGTATGCGTAATAAATATTTTTAATTGTTTTATAATTTCAATGATTTTGTAAGAGATCACACCTCTACTATTATGAGTGGTGTGTGACATATATATGTGTGTGTGTGATATGTGGAAATCAGAAGCAGAAAACCCGTCTGGTGATGATGGACACCAGTCCAAGAGCTCGGCAAGGCCAGACTCGGGGTCTTGGTGAGCTTGCCCCAATGCAGCCTTCCGTCCGCTCTCTTTAGGTCGGTTAGGAAATCACTGATACCTTGTGTCTTATCTGCAGATTTCTTCTCTGGTGACTTCACTATCCTTTTAGCTAAAGTCGAGGTCTGAGAGGCCAAAGCAGGCTTAATGAGTTCTCCCTACTACAATGTGTGCACTTGCCTGGTATTTAGCTTTCTTTCTTTATTTATTTTTGGCCACTTTCCCAAAGAGACCTGCCATGGATTTGTTTGGTCCATGCGGCATCAAAAGCAGGCTGCACCCTGCAGTCCAGTCGCTTCAGAGGCTGAGGCAGGAGGCAGGAATATCACTGGAGCCCAGAAGTTGAGGGCTGGCCTGGGCAACATAGTGAGACCCCACTTAATAATAATAACAAAAAGTTGGCGATCATGAGGAGAAATCAGGGCTGCTGCTAGCCCGACAGAAGGAAGGAGGTGGAAAGATTACCAGGAGCTGACCCCAGAATTAAAAAGTCAGGTAATTGGGTATTCCCAGTGCCCTGTGCTACAGTTTGGATCTGGAATGTCCCTCAAAGACCCAAGCATTAAAGACTTGTCCCTCAGAGTGGTGCTACTGGGGGGATGGTGGGAACTTTAAGAGGTGGCCCTCCTGGAAGATCTTCTGGTCACTGCGATCATGACCCTGGAGATGATAAGCAGGCCCGTTTCTTCCTCTTTTTCTTTTGCTGCCTGTGAAAGAGGTGAACAGCCATGTGCTCTCTCTCACCAGGATGGGCTGCACCCCTACCTCCACCAGCAGAGGCATAAAAGCAGTAAGTCCGTCCAGTCACAGACTTCAAAACTGTGAGACAAAGCAAACCTTTTATCTTCATAAGTCGATTTTCTCAGGTATTTGTTATAGTAATGGAAAGTTGACTAGCCCACCCTGTAAAAGCAAAATACCCTAGGTGTTTGTTCTCATCATGAAAAGATGTTGTGTATTGACTACACATTTTAGAATTATTAACACAATTTTGAAAAAGCTTTCTAAAATGTTGGTGCTTATAAGCATTTTGGTGCTTATAAGAATTTTATGGAAAATTTGCTTATATATGATGCCACAAACAGGATGCTAGGAAAATATGGCTGTAACATTATCCCAAATATGTCTGTATCTATTTGTATTCATCTACCTCCCTCCCTACCTGTGTTTATATGTATATGTACATATACAGCATCAATTTCTTGAAATTAAAATCTTTACGATCACTGACTCAGTTATTTTTTAAAAAATCATATTTCTTTTGATAATAAAATAAGATGTGTTCTTGGAGAAAAGTTAGAAAATATAAAAAGATAATAAAATATTTTGACCTAAGTTACTCTCAGTTAATTGGCCTGTATTTTCTAATTTTCTTTCTCTCTTTAAATGCTCGCCATCGTGTTGCTTTTCTCTCACATCCAGTGTTCTTGGGAAACACAACTTTTAGCCCACCTGGTGTTCCACAGACTTACTCACCCTGACCCCCCCTCCTTCACAGATGTTCTCCTGCGGGGACGCAGCGTGACTTCCGTTTTTGCCTGATATAGCTAAGGCAGTGATGCGCTTCCTCATACACTAATCTCCCAGGGCATGTCCGGTTACTCAGACAAATTCCCAGAAGTGGAATTATGGGGTGGAAGAACACAGGTGCATCCAGGCTCTTGATGATCACGGCTAAACTGCCCACAGAAAGATGGACAGTGTAGGCTGCCTCTCGCAGCGAGCTCAGCTCTGGGCTCGGGGGTCTTCACTGACTTTCGACTTAGGACCTTGCTAACAGTTGACCTTTGGTCCCTGTCGCCATCCTTCTGAGATGTTCCGTTAGGTTTAAATCTGAGGGAGTCATTGTGCCGGAGTCCTTCTGTAGCAAACTGCAACCTGGCTTGGTACCTAGCTTGGAAGAACATTCTGGAAGCAAACCACTGAGTCTAGCAACTGAGTGAGCTCTGGCAACCGGCAGGAGCCTAGCAGATTCAGACCAGCCCATCACCCAGTCCTAAACCCTGGGCCGTCTCTGGACCTGATTTTCATCTTCTGTCCACCATGGGTCTGACCACCTTGCCACCTTGGGGTTCTTTGGCCCTGTTCTGGTTCCTGGGCCTGCCCAGTTTTAGAACTTTTCAGATCTTCGAATGTGCTAAAATGGTGTGTTTTGAAAAACGTGGCCATGAGGACGGTGGATCGTTTTTTTCCCTTCTCGTCTTCAATTTGAATCCGTCACTTCCGCTGGATCAAGTTTAAAATGCCCTGAATGCAAAGATGAGGTGCACTATGTCGCTGAGCAGGACGGTGGCGGAGGCTCTGGCCCTGGCCGTTGCAGGGGCTGCTCTCCAGTCCTTCCCGTTCCATTTTCTTCTCTATTGCTGGGTGCTTAAAAAATAAAACTTTATTCATGTTTTCAGTCTTCCTATTAGAAATTCACAACAAATGACAGCGCAGAAGAAGTGAAGAAAAAAAACAAAACAGAAAAAACTGAGTCCTGCATTTTCTACGCCAGCGCCAGTCACGGCTGACATTTCAGCATGTCTGCTTACATCCTCTTCCTAAAGGCACTTTTTGAAAAATTACGCCAACACCGAATAGTTTTATTGCTTTAATTTAAAAGTAGAATTTATAGATAAGATGCAAGTTGTTTTATTCTCTATTCCTATTGCAATTCCCCTAAGTGCCTTTTAGTTAGAATTCTATAACAGTCTTTTCAATCCTTGAAAATAATTTTATACGTGTGTATTTATCAACTGAAAATATGCAATATTACTATTTTGCATTTTGCCCAATTTGCATAAACCGTAACATTGCTTTATCATTTCTCTATGCTTTCAAGATTCGCTTGGGTAGATATTTGTGAGTTGATTCACTCCGTTGTGTGTGGACATTTTGCTTTTTCATTTCCTTATTAACGGGATGTAGGAGGCCCCATCCCCCACCCTCCTACTGCTGACACCATTGCAGCAAACCCGGATGCATGAGGGATTTCTCTCCCATTAGAGTCCTAGAAACGGAATTGCTTGATGAGCTTTTTCATTTTCAATAACCATGAATTGCAATTCAGAGCAGTTCCAACAACACTTACGGCCCCACCAGGTACATACGAGAATATTGGTCCCACGTCACTGTTAGTGACATATAGCCACTCTTGCCAGGGAAACGTTGGTATCTTTTTTTTTTTCCCCCTTGTTTTTATCTCTAACTAATAGGAAGGCTTAGAATCCTTTCACATATATACATATTTTAGCCATTTGAATCTCCTCTTCTGGAAGAGATACTTTTTAAAAAAAAATTTGTGGTGCTGGGGATTGAACCCAGGGCCTTGTGCATGTGAGGCAGGCACTTGACCAACTGAGCTACATCCCCAGCCTGGGATGCCCTTTCGATACACTAGTGGGCTCAATTTTTGCATATGTGTTTATCGTATAAATGGGCCTGCCTTTCCCCCTCATTTTGCTGTTCTCTTTTTGTATCAGGATTAGACGATCCTCACAGAAAGGGCCAGAGAGCTTCTCTTGCCATTCCAGCAGAGTCTGCATCTGCGTGGTGAAGTCTTGTCTTTTCTTTGTGGATCGCTGGTGTGAAACCTGGCCTGGGCCTTTTGAGAGTTGGAGTAGGTCCTAGACTATCATTTCAATTTCATGGAAGATTCTTAAGTCTACTTTTCTTCAAGGTTTATAGTTGGTATTTTTGTCAAAAATGACCTCTTCAGTCTAATTTGTCAAATGTACTGGCGTAAAGTTGCTCGTAGTATACGCTGATGTTTTCTAAAATTTTTACTCTGTCTGGAATGTTCTCTTTGTCCTCTATACTATTGTTGGTGTTATTTTCTTGATCACTCTTACAAGAGGTTTTTATTAATTTTATTAGTCTCTAACAATACAAGTTTTCAGTTTCTATAATCAACTTCAGGGTTTTTTTTAACTTATTTCTGCTTTGTTATTATTTCCTTTCTTCTGCTTTCCCTGGGTTTATTTAGTTGTTATTTTCCTGACTCTTTACATTTGTGTTTTGTACTGAGTACATTAAGGCTCTGAATTCCCCTTTCATTATCGTTTTAGTTGGATCCTATAAGGTTGTTAAGCCAGACTTTCCTTGTCCTTCATTTCTGAATATTTTGAAATTTCCATATTGGTTTTCTTTTTCATCTGTATTTTTCAGCTGCAAGATTATTCTTTTTATTTTAAAAATGTTTGGCGAGACCTTTCAACTTTCAGAAAAGTATAAAATAAACTGAACACATGTACACATGCCTGCACTTATCACCTGGTTTAAGAAGGAGAACTCAAATGTATATTGACAGGTTTTAGCCTTATTTTTCATAAGTTATAGATGTGCATAAAAAAAATGTCATCCTGACTTCCTGGCCCCTTCTTCGGAAGCAACTGCAGTTGCTAATTTAAGGTGTGTTCTATGTGTGGTGTGGGTTTCTTTTTGGATCTCTTTTTGTTGTTGATTTTTAACTTGACTGTGTTGTGGTTCATGAGTGTTATCTATAGATTCTTTGGAATTTACTGAAGCTTCTTCTGTGGCCCAGCACACAGTCCATTTCTGTGCATGTTCCAAGTGTTGTTTTTTTTTTTTTTTTTTTTGGGGGGGGGGGGACTGGAGATTGAACTCAGGGGCACTCAACCACTGAGTCACATCCCCAGCCAGATTTCATATTTTATTTAGAGACAGGGTCTCACTAAGTTGCTTAGGGCCTCACTTTCGCAGAGGCTGGCTTTGAACTCATGATCCTCCTGCCTCAGCCTCCTGACCCACTGGGATTACAGGCGTGTACCACTGTGCCTGGCCCAAGCATGTTTGAAAAGAATAGATATACCAAGTTCTTTCTCTAAAGCAAAACTTGATTTCATTATTTCCTCTCTGAGAGGATAGTTTCTATGGTCTCAGGTGAAAGAAGAACACTCTTTGCATATTATATGACCCTGACCTTCCTCTATGGCCAGAATCTCGGCCACTTCCCTAATGTACAGCAAATTTATATGCACGTGTTTCTTATATATTTTAGGGCCAACTTCCAGAAGAACATTTGAATTATCTAGAGTTGTCTAGGAGCCAGGTGGGGTAGTGCACACCTGTAATCCCAGCAGCTTGGGAGGCTGACACAGGAGGATTGCAAGTTTGAGGCCAGCCTCAGCAATTTAGTGGCTTTGAGCAACTTAGTGAAACCCTGTCTCAAAATAAAAAATAACAAAAGGGATGTGGCTGGGTGGTTAAGTGCCCCTGGGTTCAATCCGTGGTACAAACAAACAAACAAACAAAAAAGAGATGTCCAGGAGCAGGTGGACAATCTCAAGCCTGGCATGTCAAAGGTCCTCCACATATTCACAGGGCCCACAAGAGGATGTGCTGTTTTCTGAGTCACAGGGAGGCAGGACTGTCACCTTGCCGGAGCCGCCTGCATCATGAACTCCAGTTCTTTCTCACTACTGGGGTGTTAAGTGCAAAGTAAGACTTGTTGAGCCGTCCTCAATGAGATAGCTCCTGCACTTAGTACTAATCCGTGATTAGTCATCTGGATCCCCCGCTAGGCTGCATTCCCAGTTCTCAGACTAGGGTCTGGAATACATTTGTGAAACCGATGCCTTGGAAACTCAAAGGAGTTCATTCTCTTCCGTTAATAATCTTGTTTACTTATTGCAACAACCCCTGGATTAGGTAATCGCTGATGCTTAATCAGCACTTCCAGACAACCCTTTCCAAGTGCTGCGCTGACCACTTGCCACGCTGTAACTCACTCTTAAATCTCAGGGGCACTCTTCAATAGGGACTGTTATTCCATTCGACAGAAGAAGAAACTGAGGTTCAGAGTCGCTCAGTGACTGGGCAAACGGTAAGCGGCAGAGTTAGGGTTCATAACACCCTAATCAGCCCTGGGCTTGAGTAGTCTGCCCTGGAGCTCAGAGATTTTGAGTTCAAGGACCAGGATTCATTCAGGCTGTACGACAATAGAGTCCTCAAGCTTGACCTCGAGGCCACAGTTAGTTCCCAGACGCGGAAACCGAGGTCTGGGACCCACCCTACGTTCAGCTGCGGAATCGCGGCCCTTGAGGGGAAGCACAGGCAGCAAGAGGGCTCTTCCCGGCTTTCGGTCGGGCATGCCTCTCCAGTGCCGGCGGGCAATAAGCGGAAGCCGATTCCTGTAAGTACAGAGAGCCGCGCGGGAAACCGCGTAACTCCGGAACCGACCCACAGACCTCCAAAGCCATGGCAACGGCGCGGGCGCGAATCCGGAAGTGCGTCACCGAACGGGCGGGGCGCGTTTGCCGGAGTCCACCAATGAGAGCGCGGCGTTCGCGTTGGCCCCGCCTCGTAGGCGTTCCCGAGCCCGCCTTCCGGCCAGAGTCGCGGGCAGAGTCTGGGCTGCCTTGGGTGCTGTGGCGGGTAATTCGGGGCGCGCGAGCGGGCGGCCCGCGGGGAAGGAAGAGGGGAGGACGGAAGGTGGGGCTGGGCGAGTCAGGCAGCTGGGTCAGCCCCGGCTTGCCGGGACGGAGCGCGGGGCTGCGGGGCGTGGGGCTTCGGTCCGGCTGAGGAACAGCCCAGAGGGGCCGCAGACGCGGGGAGGCCGCACCTGGCCCCGCGACGCGCTGCCCGCGCTAAATCGCAGTGACAGGTGGAGGAAGTCCTCCTGCTGTCGCCGCTGGGCGGACGCCGCGGAGCCCGCAGCCCGTCCGGCCGACCCACCTGTGGAAAGCCCGCCCCAGGGCCCCGCGCCGGGGGGCTCTGGCAGCGTGCAATGGCGCCTGTGTGTTCCCACGTCGTGTCACGCCCTCGGCGGGGCCGAAGCAGCATCCCAGAGCCCGGGGTGCGCCCGCCTGCCTGCGGGGAGACAGTCGCAAATAGCCCCTCGGGTCAGCCCAGATTTCAGAAGTTAGAAAGTTCAAGAAAGTTCGGTTGCTGAGGTTAGAGACTTGCAGATAAGGGACCTAGCCGAGGGGTCACGATTTCATTGTTAACTAATGGAACCTGCAGATAAGGGATCATGATTTTGTTGCTCACTAGTTCATTTTAACTTCGCCTGGACTTGGAGTGCGCTGAAAACAGAGCTGTGGTTCTGTATGTCCTCCTCCACTCCGTCACCGCTCTGTCACCTGTGCGTGCTTAGCCTCAGTGTCCTACCTGTCAGAGGGGGTCAGTAACGCTTTCCTCGTAAGCTTCTGGTGAGAAGCAAATAAGGCTAGTCTGGCACAAATGGTGTGACCGATCTACCTATGACACCGGCATTTCTATTTTTACATTTTTTTTGGTCCTTAATATATGTCCATGGTTAATCCCCCTGTCACAGCCCTTCGTAGAGGCGACTGACATGCATAAACAAGCTTGTCAAGAGTAGGTGTCTCTTCCACTCCCACTTTCCCACCCCCTCCCCCAAATTAATAGCATTCGATCCCGTTCTTTGCTTCATTCCTCTCATTAACATTTATGTTGGCTGTTAACATATTCACCTCTTTTTATTAGTATATGTAACATACCCATAAAAGCACGTGGAAATGTAAGCTTGAAGAACAAAAATGAAATGAACACTCATATACCAAATTAAGAAGTATGATATCATATCCCCCAAAACCCAGTGCCATCCTTTTCTCCCCGCCCCCAGAGAAAGCCACTGCCCTAAATACTTTGTTACTCATTCTTTTGTTTTTCTTTTTTTTTCATTTCTTTATTTTTATTTTTATTTTTTTATTGTAAACAAATGGGATACATGTTATTTCTCTGTTTGTACATGGCGTAAAGGCATCCCATTTGTGTAATCATAAATTTACATAGGGTAATGTTTGATTCATTCTGTTTTTTTTTCCCTTCCCCCCACCCCTCCCACCCCTCTTTTCCCTCTATACAGTCCTTCCTTCCTTCATTCTTGCCCCCCTCCCTAACCCTAACTCTAACCCTAACGCTAACCCCTCCCACCCCCCATTATGTGTCATCATCCGCTTATCAGCGATATCATTCGTCCTTTGGATTTTTTAGATTGGCTTATCTCACTTAGCATGATATTCTCCAATTTCATCCATTTGCCTGCAAATGCCATAATTTTATCATTCTTTATGGCTGAATAATATTCCATTGTATATATATACCACAGTTTCTTTTGTTTTTCTTGTCCTTAACTGCTTGTGTTTCTCTAATGAATGCAATATCTGGTTGTGCTGGTCTGGGGATTTTATATAAAATGGGGTTCTAACATTTTGTGTGATTTTGTGTTTGCTTGTGTCTTGAGATGGGTCCATATTGGTGTGGGAGGTCCTCCTCCTTCACCTTCAGTGCCCGTTTTGCTTTCCTGGTGTCATCATGATTACTTTATGTGCCATTCTGCAGTTGATAGCGTCCGTACTGTTGTCAGTCTTCTGTTACTACATAGTGCTTCTGTGACCGAATTTCCTGGGGCACATGTGGGAGTTTCTTTAAGGTGTGTACCTAATAGTGGATTTCTGGAGATATGCAAATGTGCTAGTAACATTCTTATTTGAAGTGGTTATAAGAATTTGTACTCAACCAGTAATGGATGAAAGTTTCAGCCTTAACCATTTAAAATGTTTACCCGCTTGGTGGTGGGTGAGATGTTATTCTACTCTGGTTTTAGTGCTCATTGGCACGATACAAGGAGAAGGGGCATCTTTTAATGTGCTTATGTATCACTTGTGCGTCCTGCTTCTGTAAAATTTTTGTTGCTCATTTTTCTCTTATGATTTTCCCATTCTGATTTGTGGGAGTCCTTTATACATGCTGCATATAAGTCTTTTGTGGATTATATGTATTTTTTATATCTTCTAGTTTGTGACCTTCCCCTGCCCCTTCCCTTCCTCCCTCTCCTACCCTTTGGTTATTTTGGTGAACAGAGGTTCTTAATTTTAACAAAATCAAAAAAATTTTGTTTTTAGATACATATGACAGTAGGGTGTATTTTGACTTTTTTTTTTTTTTTTTTTTTTTTTTTGCGGTGCTGGGGATTGAACCCAGGGCCTTGTGCTTGCAAGGCAAGCACTCTGCCAACTGAGCTACATCCCCAGCCCTACATTTTATACACACATGGAGTGCAACCCATTACAGTTTTGATCCCATTCTTGTGGTTGAACATGAGGTGGCGTCACACTGGTTGTGTATTCATGCATGAGCATAGGAAAGTCATGTCCAGTTCATTCTACTGACTTTCCTAGCCGCATGCCCCTCCCGTCCCTTGGTTCCCCTTTGTCTAATCCAACGAACTTACTTCCGTACTTCCCCTCCCCACCCTCCCTTGTTACGGGTTAGCACCTACACATCAGAGGAAACATCCAGAGCTATCACCCTATTTGTTCGTGGTTCTCCTTTTCAAAGAAAATTTTTAAAGAAATTCTTTTCTACTCTTGAGGCATAAAAGGTATTCTCCTATATTGTCAGCTAAGAAATTTTATAGCTTTTCCTTAATCCTCCGGAATTGATTTTTTTTTATATAGTGTGAGATCATATTTAATTTCTTTTCACATGTGGATGATCAGTTGTCCTGCCATCTTTTATTGAGAAGTGTACCTTGATCTGCATTTCCTTTCTCCAGCGCATCGAGTGTCCATACACGTGCACTACACACTGTGTGAATCCTCTGTTCTGGTCCCTTGGTCTTGTCAGTCCTTGTACCAGGGCCACACCTGTTCATTACTCCAGCTTTACAAGAAGTCTTGATATCTATTAAGATATGTCCTCCCACCTTTTCTTCCCCAAGAATGTCTGCTGTTTTGCCTTTAGGTGTTCTGTGTACACTGTGGAATCTTCTTGTCAAATCATATACTGACATACACAAAGCCTGCTGGGATTCTGATTGAAATTGCTTTGATTGTATTGCATCAGATTAGTTTGGATTTTAAAGTGTCGACAACGTTTTATCTTTATGTTTACTCTAGGTTTTTTGTAGATATCATTTGGTAAATAAGAGAAGTTTCCTTCTATTCCAAATTAGTTGTTTTTAGTATGAATAAATGTTGAAATTTGTCAGTTATTTCTGCATCTGTTAAGATAATTGTATGCTTTGCCCCTTGTAATGTGGTGACTCAGTGATTGGTTTCCAAATGATAATCATTGCTGGGATAAACCCAAATAAATAACGTTTCACTTTCATATTGAAATTTGGGTTACTATTGGAAATTGTCTTCAGATTCTTTCCAGTTTTTTGATTTGTATTTTTATTTTTTTTTTAGTAATGGTTATTTTCCTTCCTAGTGGTTCATTTGGATGAGAACTAGACCCCGTTTTAATATTGAAACTACATCCAGTCTGTGGTTTAGCTCTCTGGTCATGTAGTCGTGTAATGGGTTACGGATCACTTATCACACACCTTGCTGCCTCTGAGCCTGTTTTGTTTTTCTCTCTTGTGTTCTAAAGTGAAACTCTCTTGCCTTTCCCTTTGGTGTGGGATAAATTTATCCTAAAGTGATCTTTGATGAAAAGAAGTGGGAGAGGAAAACCAAAATATTTTTCTAAATTATTTTCAAATTGGTCCCAAAGGGTTGGGGTGGGTGGATAGTTGATCATCATTTGTTTTCAGAATGAGATGGGAGCATCTTTCCTCTGCTTTGTGTTTGATACCATCGTGCTTGGTTAAAACAAGACACTTCAGCACAAAGCCTTGAGTATAAATTGTTGGAATCAAAACATCTCATTCTGATCACTGGTTTTTGTTTTGTTTTGTTTTGTTTCGTTTTTGTTTAAATGTGGGTGGGAGGGGAGGGTACTGTGTCCCAAAGGGGAGGGTGTCTGCACTAAGGATTTAGAAACACTTTGGAAGCTCATAACCTCATCAGAAACTGCCTTTAGCCGCACTCCTGACCTTCTAGGTGAGTAACAAAAAGATGAAATAAGTTCTTGGGAATTAAGCCATGTTATTTTAATTTGCTGCATCTTCCAGTGTTCTGTGTATCTTTACAGTTGTCATGGTGGAATCATTTTCTTGCCAAATATCTGTCAGGCAAAATTATTGGCCTTGTGGAAGCTGAAGTTAAGTCAGCTTTTTGCTGAACTTAATGTGGACTTTGGTGAGCTTGTGTAGTTCTGCTTTATATTCATAAAGATAGGGTTTTTTTGTTTTTGTTTTTCTTAACTCCCAAAGAAAAGCTGTTCTCTCTGATCTAAAAACTCATCTTTGGGGTAAAGAAGTGTCCAAAGGTTTTAACTGTTCATGAGGTCAGAGGGAGCTAGCCTGGCACCTGGACTCTGCCCCTCCACAGCTGACAGATTCCAACAGAAGTGTATTTAAATTCTCCAGTAGACAATGCTGGGCAGGGCAAGGGAGCGGGTAGGGCTGGTTATTAAGATACAGGCTGCTGTATTTTAACCAGTGATTGTTGGGGAGGGGTGCCTGGACAAAACAAAGTCACTTCCCCTTTTTTTTGGAAACAAAACAAACTTGAAAAAATAATTTTTGTTTGGTAAAAACAGGAGAAAATTTCAATGTCCCTAGCCACAAGGGACCAGTTCCACTGAGAAGGAAACAGTGGAAACTCAAATTTGAAAACATTTGGGGAAAGGGAAAATTGACTTTCTGTTAATTGGCAAGTGTGTTCCAGTGGGACTCTGTTTTTGATGGGATGTATGTTGTATGTACACGTATATAGACCAGAGTCTTAATTGAGTTTATAAGGTTCAGAAAAGATGGTTGGTAAAATCTTGATTTTTGTTAATTTATCTCAATAAAAGCCCACTGGAACTCCAAAAAAAAAAAAAAAAGAAATTTGGATTTGGCTTAACATTTTGCTTAGGACTATAGCAGCTGTGGTCCTGAAAAATATTGGTCTATTTATGTTTTCAAATATTTTTTTCATCACTTTTGAATGAGTTTCCTATGACTTTTTGCTTATTTAAAATTTTCAGGTTGTTTTAAATCTTTTTTCTTTTAAAATCTTTGGGTCATCTGCAATCAGTTTTTCTTTTTTCATTCCAAGTGCTATTTATTCTCTTGGAAAATCTCATCAGAGTTGATTCACTTTTGTTGTTTTAAAGAATATTTTTGGTTTTGTTCTCTTAAGGTATAGATTTATTTTCTCTATTTTATTAATTTTTGCTCTGCATTATTTTCCTTTTTGCTGTTGTTTTTATATCTTCTTCAGATGGATTCCTAAGTCATAAGTTTTCAGCCCCCTTTTTGATTAGTGTATTATACACAGTAGTGGTGTTCATGGTGACATTTGTGTATGCACAAACGTAATTTGCTTTATTTCATATCCTCTTTTTAAAAATAACAAATGCTTGAGGCTGTTTATTTTCTACTACTTGATTTGTTTCCCCCCACTTTTTATTGGGTTGTTTTGTGATTGTTCAGTTCAAAATATTTTCTGATTTCCACTAATAATTCCTCTTTGGTGAGGGATCATTTAGAGTGTGTTTCTTAAATTCCAAACATGGGGATTTTTGTAGTTCCATCTCTGGTTTTGGGTTTCAGCTTCCTTGCCTTGTAGTCAGAGCCGCTGGTCAGTATGAGGCCCATTTAAGTTTGGTGAGGACCTGCTTTCTGGCCTCGTATTTAGCAGTTGGCATAATTATTTTGAGTGTGCCTGAAGAGTGTATTCTGTAGCTGCTCGGGATGGTGTTCTATGCATGCCCATGAGATTTAGCTTCACTTGTGTTGTACAGATCTTCTCTCACTATACTTGTTGTTTTGTTCACTTTAACCAGAGGGCTGTCTTGAAATCTCCCACTGTGGTTGTGCATTTCTGTGTTTAGCTTTGTAGTTCAACAATTTTATCTTAAATGTTTTTAGGCTGTTATTAACTGCCTAAACATTTTCGATTGTCATATCTTTTTGAGTGTTGAAACTTTTTATCGTTTTGCGATGACCTTTATCTCTATCATTCGGTATCTTTATCCTTTTTTACCTTTAAAGTCGATTTTGTTTCACCTTAAAAACCACACCAGCTCTCCGTTAGTTTGCAGAGTACAAACTAACTTTCTAACTAACTAAGATCTTTCTCTTCCATTTTGCTTTTGGTTTTTCAATGTTCTTATGTTTTAGAAGTAACTTGTATATAGGTAGATTTTGTGTATTACTGACTTGAAAAATTTCAAAATCTGGTTTGATGTTCCTTTTCTCGAAATTGGAATATGTAGTTGATTTTTGTTCATTGTGATTGCTAATCTAGTAAGATTTATTTTTTCTATTTTTTATGTTGTTATGCATACCTAGTCTCTTTTACTCCTTTGTTGTATTCTTTAGGATTAATTATATTTTTCTCCTATTATTTGCCTTACTAATTTGGAAAATCAATGCTACTTCTGTTTTTTAAAAGTAGTTATGTTAGAAATTGTAAAATGCAAGTGTACAATTCATAAGTGTTTTGATTTTTCTCACAACTATTGTATGGAAGTTAGAACAGTAATTCTAGTGGCTACTCACCTTCCAATTGATATGATACTATTTTCATTTATCTTAATTTAAAAAGATCTCAAATATTCTTTTTACTGTTTTATACACTTATAACTCAGTTTGAACTTAACCAAGGGTTTACCACTTTGATTCTGTCCTGCATTTAAACCTTACAGCTGGTATCCTTCCTTCTTCCTGGAATTTGTACTTTGGAATTTTCTTCAGCGAGGGTCTGTTGGTCACTTACTCTTTCCTTTTTTTGTAATTTGGAGATGTTTTTATTTCACCCTCAATCTTTACCTGGGTATCAGATAATCTGTTAAAGGACACACCCTTCCAGCACATTGAAGCTGTTTTCCCACTGTGACACACTTCCACTGTTACTGTTGTGAAGTCAGCTGTCACGTCTCCTTGCTGCTCTTTTGGAAGTAACCTTGCCTGTTCTTTGGTTGTTTTTGGTCTTTGTTGTTCTGTACTTATGATGTGTCTAGCTAGATATTTAAAAATTCATCTGTTTGGATTTGTTGGTTATTGTCAAGGTCGAGATCATGATTCCTCTCCTTTGTCCCCACTGTCAAACTTCTTTAATACACTCATCCCCATTTGCTGGATACGTGTTCAGTAGATTGCTCATACACCCTGTGTCTTCTGTGTGTTTTCTCTGCTAGTTCACGTCCACAGTGCCAAAGCAGTTTTAGTTTCTAAAACACAGTGTGGCTCTGTCATCTTCCTGCTTTAAGACCCTTAGTTTGGAAAACCTTCGTTCCACAGTTTCTAGGGCAAAAGCCCAAGTTCCCTAGCCTGGCACATTGTATCCCTATGTACCCTGGCAAACAGGGAGGTACTGAGTTCATAAAACAGAACGGATGGATGATGGTTCCTGGCCCTGTTGACAGGTAATAAACTCCATGACTAGAGGGACTGGAGTTTGATTTCAGGTCATGGTTCATAGGACTGTGTGGCTGGGACCACCCAGATCAAAATATTTGCAAAGAAAAGCACTCCAGGGAAGAGAAGGGTGAGGGGGCTGCGAGGAGAGGCCAAGTCCAGTTCAGGATGTGAGGAGGCGGAGATGCTGGTAAGATACCCTGGAAGGTGTCCAGCAGTCAGTCAGGACACTGGCCTTGGGATGTGCATCTTCACAGTGTGGAGGTCCAGCTGATGATACAGCATTCGTGTGTTTCCACTATGTGTCAGATTCTTGGCAAGGCTTTGCTAGTCATCTCCCTGTTGAACTTCATGTTGTGCCTCGAAGGTGCTTACTGTTCTTTCAGCTTTGTAGCTGACCAGACTGAGCCTTAGGGACGCTGGGCACATTAGCTGAAAATGTCTTCGTGCTGTCACTTGCCTCAAGTAACAGTGGATCTCTTGTGAGATCATGGTATCACTCAAAGTGAGTGTTAGCATCTCAGAATTTTGAGTTCAGCTGCCGTTACACCTTCCAGGAAAGGGGCCCTGGAATCTGCTTTCCAGTACACAAGTTAGACGATCCTTGAGGTCAGGCAGGCCTGGCAGACGCTGGTCCCTGTCCCGCTTGTCTGGTTTCAAGTCCTTGCTCTTGGTCTCTGCACTGTGGTGGGAGCAGGTGTTTGGATCAGGCCTTGTGTCGTTTGTTCTTTGTGGTTTGTGGAAAGCACCATTTTATTGGAGAGCAGGGGATGTTAAGAATAGCCCACGGTCCTACCGTGACAGTTGATTTATTGGAGGTCTGCGGAGAAGAGAAGGAAACTTAACATTTATTAAGTGTTTACTAGCAGTTTTCTAAGCAATGAATGTTATTATAATTTTATAGAAAGAAAACAAGGCCTCAGCTAAGTTTTTCCAAGGCTATAAATCTGGTAAGTGGCTGAGCCAAGGTTCAGATTCAGAATTATCTAATAGTAAAAATAGCCAGCACTGATTTAGTGCTTACCGGACTGTTATGTATATTAACTCATTTAATCCTTGTAGCAGTTCTTTAGCGACTGTTTCTTTCATGATTCCCACTTTATAGATTGGAAACTGAAGCATGGGAGACTTAAGTTGCCTAATTTCACACACCTACTGAGAGATGGAGCTGGCTGTGAATCTAGGCCTTCTGGCCCAGGATCCGTACTTCCCACCCTGCACATTAGTACCCAGCCCCCGACTTGTGTTCTTTTCACTTGTGTAGTTGTTGGCGTGTGAAACTTAATTTTTAAAATCATAGTTAATATATATGATCACAAATTAATACAAATCCTGGGACATTGCTTTTGGTGAGCTCAGAGATGACTGAATTTCATTTATTTATTTTCCAGCTTGTCCACACATGCAGGGAAGCACAAAAAGAATGGGCATCATGACCGATGTCCATCGACGGTTCCTCCAATTGCTTATGACTCATGGCGTGCTAGAGGAATGGGATGTTAAGCGCTTGCAGAAGCACTGCTACAAGGTCCATGACAGTAAGTGTCATTTCCCTGTCCCAGCGTGTTCTGGTGTTGATCGGGGTATGATACCACGTGACAGATTGTCAGTAATTCTGACCCGAGCATTCAGGTCTCTTTACAGTCTCACATCAGCTCTCTTTCTAATTTCATCTTCCACTTCTCCCCAGCCCCCCAAGTAAATCTGACATTTAGCCCAACAGAGGAGAACTTGTGGACTCTGAAGCCCCCCAAGTAAATCTGACATTTAGCCCAACAGAGAAGAACTTGTGGACTCTGAAGCTGTAAGGTCGTGGTTCACACCCGGGCTCCAGCATGTGCTCTGGCCTCGTTTCCTGGACTCATGTAATACACAGTGTTCAGGGTGTCAGGCGAGGTGATGCACACAGGACATCCGGCACAGGACAGATGTCAGCGCTCTCGAGTAAAAGGGCAGCTTAGCACAGGTGTCAGGCCCAGCCTGGACACAGCGAGACCTGCAGGGAGTGCAGCCTTGCCCTGCCCGCTGGCGGCAGACTTCTCAGCGGGCCGCCGGGTGGGGTCAGTGGGTAACGTGGACCACTTGGAGACAGGACTTGGTGCCTGCTCTCAGTAACTGGAGAGAGCTATCGGCGGTAGAATCCATCCTGATGGGTCAGTAGAATCAGTATTGGCGAATCTCAGCCAGATGCGGTGGTCCACACCTGTAATCTCAGCTATTTGGAAGGCTGAGACAGGAGGGTCACAAGTTCAAGGCCAGCCTTGGCAACTTAGTGAGACCCTAAGCACCTTAGTGAGATCCTGTCTTGAACAGTTAAAAACAAAGGGCTGGGCTGTAGCTCAGTGGGAAAAGGCGCCTGGGTTCAGTCCCCAGGACCAAAGCAAAACAGAAGAGTAACAGCATCGACGTGGAAAAGCTCGTTGAGTGTCTGTGGGTGGACCTTGTTGAAGAGGAAGTTGGTAAGTTACACTGGTCGTATGCTGTCAGCTTGTCACTTTTTTTGTTGCTTAGGAACAAACACATCTGCAGGTGAAAGTGTGACAGTGGCTTGGAGGGTCTGCAGGGCTCGGGAGCTGCTCGCTGTTGGGGAGGAAT
This sequence comes from Sciurus vulgaris, assembly GCF_902686455.1. NCBI lineage: Eukaryota > Metazoa > Chordata > Mammalia > Rodentia > Sciuridae > Sciurus > Sciurus vulgaris. Next base: position 20,433,387 of record NC_136479.1, on the reverse strand, counting down.
GGCAGTGAGTGGGCAGTGGAAGTGGAAGGCCCCTCCGTCCTCGTTCTCTTGTGTCTTATTAATAAGGACACTTGTGGAAGACACAGCTAGTCTCATGCTGCTGCCTCTGGTTCATAAGAATTTAAGTGTTCTTTGTTCTGCATTTTTGTCTTTCTGTATCTTTACTTTTCAAGAGAAAAATGGAAAAAATAGCGTAGAGGTGAGTCAAGGCAAGAGGAGTGAGAGAGAGAGGGGCTGGGGTGGGAGGCGCATGGCCTACTGGCGCCTGGACCTGGGGACAGGAGCCACGCTGGAGAGCAGGGTGGAGTTAGCAGGGGATCCCAGATTGCTGGTCAGTGAGTGGGCGTGAGAGGGAGAGGGTGGGCGGCGGGATGGCCTGCAAGTGTGCCAGAGGAGGAGGGATCTAAGAAGGTGGCGAGAAACGTACCCCGGAGCACTGTCAGCCGGGCCATGCTGGACTCCTGGAACGTGGTGGGCACAGGAACAGGTGAGAGACCTGGAGGGGCCCTGCAGTGAGGAACCCTGCTTACTTGTGTCTACTTGTGTGGCCCCAACGCCATTGACCCACTAACCACAGGCCCTGGCACCTACACAGCGATGGTGACGAGTGGGGCGGGACTGCCTTCTTCTGCCGCGGAGGTTACGGACCTGAAGAGCCCGGAGCCGAGGCCGTGGGCTTTGCTTAATCCCTTGGGATTAAAGGAGGAAGGAGGAAGGTGGTTTAATTTGTGCTGGTTTGAGAAGGTCCCAGTGCGAGTCTGCATGCTGTATTTTGCCTGAACTAGTGGATAGGGATTTTTAGGGAGAGACTTCTTTACTGAAAGGAAATATGATATTTGTCAATCTAGCTTTACTTGTTCTTTAAAAGCACAATAGGACTTTAAAGTTGCCTCTCAGGGTCCTCCAGAGGTGTCGTAAGACTGACTCAACAGTTCATTCCTCTCCCTTTTAGTTTCTTATACAAGCCCGATTGTGAGCTTTAATGTCAACGGGGAAGTTTCACATTTCAGTGCAAGGAGACACACGATGCCTGAGCACTCAGAATGAAAGTGTTTTTGCCTTTACGTGACCTTTAAAATAGTTATGATCTAATTTTGGAAAGTCCAATAGACTGTGTCTAGGAATTGATTTATGATTTTTCTCCCCCTTATCCATAGGGGATAGATGTGTTCCATGATCCCCAGTGGATGCCTGAAACTGTGCATCGTATTGAACCGTGTGTGTGTGTGTGTGTGTGTGTGTGTGTGTGTGTGTGTGTGATGGTTTTTCCTGTACTGACATGCATATATACCTGTGATGAAATTTAATTTATAAATTAATAAGAGCTTGACAGTAACTGATGGTAAGTAGAAAAACTTTGACAATACATACCAATAAAGTTATGTCACTGTGGTGTCTCTCTGTCATGTATCTGTTGCATTTTCCTGACCCTCACTGGTAAGCCGTCTGGTTTACCTCAGATGACTGAAATTGTGGAACGTGAAACCATGGATTGGAGGTGAGGCCTGGGCTGCTGTATTTTTCCCACTTTATGTACCGTTTCTTCGCCCCGAGGTATAGTTATGGCTGGAGTGAACAGGACATAACAATAGACTGTTTCCTCCTGTCCATCATTTAAAAAAAAAAAAAGAAAACTTTATTCCCATGTGTTTTTGTTGCTTAGAGTTTAAAACAAGTAATGACGACCAGAAGTTATTTGAAGTTAAGTCAGTATTTGACTTAATACTATTACAAGACTCTCCTGTATTTTGAAGAAATGCCCAGGACAATCCCCTTGTGCCAATTGGGAAATATTTCACTTCTCAGAGAGCCGTGAGACAAAGGAGTGATTGAAATTGCAGGCATCTGATGGCCCTTTCCCAGCGTTTGCCCACTATCAAAGCACTTCTTATCCTGGGCTTTTGTTTGGGCTCTCTTCTTCCTGGCCTTTGGGGAAAACATTTCCAGATTCTTCTGGCCAGAGAAGAGTTTTGTTTTTTTTCTTAAGTCCCAATGCAAAACTTGGCTTTTTAGAATGGTGTTGGGGACCCATGTTCTTAGAGACTTGATCGGCCCAGAGCCAGCATTGTGCACGTGTTCGCTCCTCCGGCAGAGCTTCTGGAGAGCCTCCTAGATCTGCTAGTTCTTGCTTCGTCTTGGGTCCCAGGGTCTTGCAGACAAGGAGTCAGAGGATTCCAGCAGAAGCCCTTGGTGGTGGTAGGCACAGGAAGTGGAGAGCAGTGTTGAGGATGACTCAGCTTGAGAATTTCCACTTTGGGCTGAGGTGGAATAACGGCCCAGTATCTTACCTTCCTGAAACAATCCAAAATGGCACTACTGAAATTCCAGACGTTAGTCAGCAAAGGGCAGTGTTCTCTTAGGGGCAGCTGTTTTTCTCTCTTGACACTAAATACATGAGACCTTTTTTAACACCGCTTCTCCTGTTCTCCAGATACTAACTGAGTGTCCACCAGTTCATTTGCTGTCGACCTAGAGTCAGCACCAGACTCCCCAGGTTAAGGGCTCAGTCCTGTAGACTGCCGCAGCTGCAGATTCAAGTGACTGACGGGCTGTGGGGCTCGAGTTTCCATCAGCCCCACCCCTTGTGTTGGATAATTTGCTAGAATGACTCAGAACTCAGGAAGACAGTTAATGTCTATTTATTGGTTTATTATAAAGGATATGATTCAGACATAGCCAAATAGAAGACAAGTGTAGGGCAGGTTGGGAGGTGGGAGCTCCCGGAAGTTCTGGCCATCACTCAGGGGTGTTGCCGAGGGTCTTTATGTAGGCGTCACTCATCAAACCTTTGGCCATCAACCCCAGTCAATGCTGGGCAGCTTTTTAGAAGATGGCGCACTGATTCTGAAATTCACACACAAATGTAGAGAACCTCAAAGAGCCAATGGTACTTTGAAAAAGATGGTCAAGCTTGGAGGACCAGCACTACTGAGTTCAGGACACGCAGCCACTGTGGGAACCCGGGATACGGACAGACCGGCCACAGGGCGGCAGATCAAGTCTCACAGGCGGATGCTAACTTTTTATAGAAGGGCAAAGGCAATTCAGGGGAAGTAGTCTTTTCCACAGATGGTGCTGGAGTATTGGGATCTCCATATTAAAAAAATGAATTGAGCCATACTTAACCCCACAAAAATTAACTCAAAAGGAATTATAAGCCTAAAGTAAAACCTAAAACTAAAACTTCTAGAAAAAAGCATAGGAGAAAACCTTTGGGACATGCAGTTAGGCAGAGATTTCTTGGACTTGGCACCAGAGTAAGACCCATAAAGAATAAATTGGATTTTGATGTTAAAAACCCCAAAACCTATGCTCTTTAAAATATACTGTGTAGCAAATGAAAAGAGAAGCAAAATACTGGGAGAAAATCTTTACAAATCATGTATTTGATAAATGATTTTTATGCAGAATATACGGAGAACTCTCAAAACTCAAGAAGAAAACATGCAACCCAGTGAAAAACGGGCAGGAGAGTTGAAGAGACACTTGCAGTAAGTTGTCCAGGTGGCGCGTGAGCACAGGAGAAGGTGCTGCACGTTGGGCATTGGCGATGCAGACCCACCCGGAGACGGCACTGCACCCGGAGACGGGCCGAATTGAAGATGTGCTCCTACCAAGCCTTGCAAGGCATGGAAGGACTGGGACTTGTCGCATTCCACTGTTAGGAAGGGAACGCTTGGCAGCCACTCAGGGAAGCTGACTGTCCTGGGCACCAGCCAATCTTCTCTGAGGAATCTACTCAAAGAGAAAGGGAAGATTTGTGTCCACGCAAAGTCCTTTTTATTTTTTTGGTATCGGGATTGAACCCAAGGGCGTTTAACCACTGTGCCACATTCCCAGCCCCTTTTAATATTTTATTTAGAAACAGTTCTGCTGAGTTCTTCGGACCTTGTTGTCTCAGCCTCCCGAGCTGCTGGGATTACAGGTGTGTGCCACCATGTCCAACCCATGGAAAACCTTATACGGAAATATTCAGAATAGGTTTACTTGTAATGGCCCCAAAGAAGCACTATATGTACCGTATGAAACCATTACATAAAATTCTAGGCAATGCATAATTGGCTACAGAACAAAACATAGTTCCGTGGTTGCCTGGGGTGGTGTAAGGGAGGGTGGAGGGAGGTGGGGGAGGGATTGTAGAGGCCCACGGAAACTTGGGTGGTGATAGCTATGTTCATTTTCTTGAACGTGGTATGGTTTCATGTTTGTATGTCAAACTTTATTAATATTGTACATTTTAAATATGGACAGTTTATTAAGTGTCAGTCATACCTCGACAAAGCTGAAAAATCTGAGCTTAAACCCACTCTGCTACTCGGTGTCTGTATAATCTTGATCAAGCCCCCAAACCTGGATATTTCAGCTCCCCAACTATAAAGCAGGCAGGGATGTCTGCCACTCAGGTTATCTGTAAAGATGACAAATGTAATATGTGGCACATGCTTAGTGGCTTGTAAGTACCCCCAAATGGTGACACACGGAGATCATTCGGCTTACGAGGCACAGTGTTTTCTTGGTTAGGTAAAGCCCCGTGCTGTCCGCGTGGGGCTCCAGGAGGCCAGGAGTGTCATCAGGGAAGGCTTCCTGGCCCTGCCCAGGCCGCCTGCAGAAGCGCCTTCCTTGAAGTCTGCTCACAAGAGCCAGTGAATACAGCAGTTCCGGGAAGTGCCTTCTGTTCTGTTTTCTAGGAATAACCGGCTTGGAAGCCGGACTCGGCAGCTCTCCCCCGGGCCGAAGCCCCTCGGGGAGCAGGTGCTCACGCCTGCCCTTCTGGTGTGGAATGTGGTCGCTGTCGTGAGTTGTGGGTGCGCCTGCATGGGTTTGAGCATGCCCGCAGCCTGAGCCCCACTCTTGATTGGAGTCTCTCTCATTTATCATGTGTTTAGACAGGGTTCTTTGGGTTTGAGAAGCCCTGTAAGCACCAGTGAGGGGCTGGTGTCCCCATGTCCCCTTTGAGGGACCACTGGACTTCCTTCCTTCTACCAGGCCCCACCTCATACATGTTCTGCCACCTCCCCCATTCTGGGGACTGAGCCTCACGCATCCCAACCTTTGGGGGACGTTGGAGATCCAAGCCACAGCACATGGTCATGAGCAGGCCCAGCAGGTCAGCCCTCTCCTGGCCGTTCTTAAAGTCGGGGTGAACACGGCCGCGTCCCAGCCTCTGGGAGCCTTCGTGAGTTGAGTGAGAGGGAGACGAAGGCTTGCGGGGAACGGCGAGGTGGAGTGGGCGCCCAGGGCTGTGGAGAGGGCGCAGAGTCGCGTGGTGCGCTGCGCTGGCCGTGGCCTCTGCCCGACCATCTGTGGAGCTGCCACGGGGTGTGCTGGGGGAGCCAGTGTCCCGCAGGTCCAGGGAAGACCCTGAGTCCTGGAAGGAGACGTGAAGGGGCTGAGGATGGGGAGGAACTCTGGGCGGTGGTGACAAAGGTCAGTGACTGGTGAGTGGGAGAGGGAAGGTGAGGGGGGCCGTTGGGCTGGCCAAAGTGTGGCCAGGTTGATGGAGCCCTGAGGCCTGCAGGCGGGTGCTGGCCTCTGTCTCTGCTTGGGCTGCGTGTGGAGGACAGATGGAGGGAGCTGGCGCGCACGCCCAGAACCCAGGAGGCTGTTGCACACTTTGGGCACAGGGTGGGGACTCAGAAGGGGACTGGGGACAGAGGCTGGCATGAGGTGGCAGGCTGGAGGCCTTGCTCCTCTGGATCACTCATCTGCACTAGCTCAGCGCCCTCCTGGGAACGGGCTGGATCAGGGTCCTGCAGGTGGACAGTGAGTGAAGACCCACTGAGGAGATGCAGAGGCCACCCCTTCTGAGCAGTCCCAGCAGGGCAGCCAGCATGGCCAGGCAGCAGAGGGAGGCCCCGACAAGGCTGCTGGCCCGGGAAGCTGGAGGCAGATGGGTGACAAGTGGCTGTCCCCTGGCACTGGTTAGCGTGGGTAATTGCCTTTGGTGGTCTGGAGTTGGGAACAGGGAAGCTGTCAGTTATTCATCAGCTGTCAGGGCTCTTGGCTTCCTGGACTGGTTGCTGGAGATGGCGGTCTGACTTCTGTAAGCCTGGCTTAGAGGTGGTCAGCTGGCTTCCCAGCAGGCCCTGCAGCCATGGTGGTTCCTAGGCTGGTTGCTGTGGGTGGTGGGTCAGAGTTCTGTTTATAGAGGACCTGACCATACGTCATCTGCCTGTGTGTCCGACCTCTCCGAAGAATGCGTGTGGTACCGTCTGTCCTTTTGAGTTGCTTACTGTCCAGCCTGATGGAGAAGCAGCACTGCTTATCTGGGGCCAGGGACCAGAGTGACTTCTTCAAACTCCTCATCTTGGAGCAGGGTTCCACCCGCATCAGAACTGGGAAACCAGTGGAGGGCGGGAGTCACTGGTGTCTAGCTTGTGGGCGTGGCTTGTTTGCCCTAGGCTGTTTCTAATTTTTAAAAAACTAATTGCCGTGTTAAAAACAGCAGTCATCAGGTGTTCATTAAAGCCCCCCGGAGAACTTAGCGGGCAGAGCGACCCTGCCTTTTTGCTGGGATCTATGCTGCGTGCGCTGTGCTTCCTGCCTGGTGCCACGGCAGGGGGTTCGTCAGTTTGAGCAGGTTGGCTCCCCTGGAGTCTGAGGTGGAGGGAGCTCACACCACAGTAAGCCACGCTGCTCTGCGCACAGCTGACTGGGCAGCCGGAAGCTTCTGTCCTTCACCTGTGAGGTCCCCTCGTGGGCTCCCTGAAGGCTCAGGTGGGTGGGGATGGGACAGAGCCTCACAGAAGGTGTCAAAGTTGCTACTCATCTCAAGGATATTGGCCCTGCTGCCCTCAGAGTGTGTGAGTCAAGCGAAATGCGTATTAGCAATGTCAACAGTAAAATTCTGCTGACAGTGATTGACGTTTTCTGTACTGATTCATGTTGTAATTTGGAACTACACCACGACAAGCGAGTGTTGGTTTGAGAACCAGTCAGCGGTACTGGACCACAGACCTCTCAGGGGAAGGCCCCCAGGTGGGCAGGGGACAGCAGTATGTCCCTGTCACCAAGCCAGTGGTGTCCCATAGGTTTAGGGCACTTGAAGTAGGCAGCCAGGACACAGGAACTCTTGAATGTGGCACAGAGTAAGCTTTCCACTGAAGTGATCGCGTCGTTTTTCAAACGATGGCTGTGAGCTTGGATGGAACCCAGCACACCAGCTCTGCCAGCAGAGCCGCCTGCGCTGCCCTCCCTCCCGAGCGGCGGCCCACGTGAGTCCCCTGGGGCCGCGTGCTCGGTGGCTTTTCTCTCCTTTGACTCAGATTCCTGAGGGCTTGGGAGTCAAGTTATATGACTGGCGAGCACCGGGATTTTTTAAAAAGTCGTACTATGGAAGAGTCAACCGGAGAAGAGCAGAGAACAGTGCGACGGCGCCCCGCACCTCCGTCACCCAGCCTGCGTGGTGGCAGGCTCGTGGCTGGCCTCATTTTCTCTGCTCCTGCGTGCGCCTGGGAAGTGATTCACCGTTCTGAAATAATTCAGACTTCAATGCACATCTAAGTAAGAATATTTTTCCTTTTTTTCTTTTTTAATGGGTGCTCAAGTCTCTTTGTCATTACATTAGACCAGTGGCCAGGCGTCTGGTCTAGACCCTGTTACTTTGTGGCCTTGTGATCTTGGGTAAGTCCTTCACCTCTCTGACTCGTCTTCTTGAAAAAGAGGCCGATCCTCCCGACTTGCTCTGGGGGTTTGCTGAGAGAAGAGGGGTGGTGGTCGCACGTGGTGAGTTGGTGTGCCTCGTTGAGAGTGGTCTAATGCACGGACGGCTCGCCACCTAGGAAACGGCCCTCCTTCCAGCCCTGCCGTCACCATGCACTAGCGGTGCTCTGACGTGCCCGTGGGCAGGACCCTTGCTCGCTCCACTGGCTCGGAGGCCCCCTGCCAGGCTTGCTTTCTTCACAGCCCAGGGGCTGCTCTCGTGGGGCCAGTGCTGCCCAGCACCGTGTCTGATGTAGGATCCGGCTTGCTCCATCCTTAGCTTGGAACTCAGCAGGGCCACCTGCCTGTCCCATCAGATGAGAGGGCTGTCCCAGTGCCAAGTTGGCCGGCGAGTGATTTGGGCCCCTGGGGCTTATTCTTTGCTCTTATTTTCTCTGCCTAAAAATAGCATTTTCTATTTATAGCGCCTGGTTTAGAACAGAACTATGTGTTGGTCAGAGGTTAGGGCAGCAGACTTCCTGCTTGCCTGTTCAAGTGAGCCTTAGGCTGCAGTAGCCTCTGGGCAGCAGGGACCTGATGTAACAAGAGGGTCACTGGTAAAGTTAAAGTCAAACAATTAAAAAAAAAAAAAAAAAAAAAGGAGAAAATACGTTTCTAGCCAGAAGAAGCAGCCTGTCAGAGGCAGCCCTCCTGGAGCAGAAGGGTGCTGTGGGTTCGAGGCCCCAGTCAGCTGCCTGTTGTCCACGTTTGACTGCCCCAGTGTTGCGTTTCCCAGCACAGCGAGCAATGCTGTCCGCCTGGGTCCTGGCCTGTCCTCAGCTCCTCCTTTGGTGGCGTGTGCTGACTACCTGGGGATCTGGCCCAGTGGTCCAGGCTGGCCCCAGGGATGAGGATGTCACTGAGCCTGGTTTCTGCAAGTCTCTGGCTCCTCCAGCAGCACCTTTGCCGTCTTTACCTCTGTGCTGCCCACGTGCTTTCCGTCTGCCCCGCTGCAGTTACTGTAACTGGCTGATGAAGTGCACCAGGCTGGTAATGCCTGGTAACGCCTGGCACGCAGCGGGCGAGTCACGGTCACGTACTTGTGGGCCTGCGGTTGCCAGCCTGGCGTTGCTGCTGCTGTCCCACAGCTACCAGCAGGGGAGACGTGGGCGGCACCCAAGCCCCACAGATACCCTTGCTTGGTTCAGACATGGTGCCGATTGTCCTAGTCGGTATCTGCTCCTGAGAAGAGACGGCGAGTGGTGAAGGGCCAGGCCTGTCCCTCTCCTCAGCTGGACACTCCAGATGCTGCCTGAAGCTGGCGGGTTGCAGGGAACCAGCCTGCAGTCTACCTCTACCTGTACAGCACTAGGTGCCTTGGTACTTCCTGAAGTCTGGGTGTGTGTGTGTGCACGTGTGCACATGTTTTGATTTGGAATTCTGAAGAGAGAAGCCGTGTTACTAATTCTCTTAAATCCCTCAAAGTGGCATTTCTACACCTGGGAACAGTTGGCCTCCAGATCGCTGACCGTCTTTGTCTCGTGCACTTGACATGCCGTGGACTCAGCATGTTGGGGCCAGATGCCTTTAGTCCTGCGTGTCCTTGCAGGTTCGCACCCTGTAGCTTCTCCACCATGGCCTCCAGGAACAGGGAAGGAGTGGGGGCCGAGCAGGGAACATTCACTGGTCTAGAGACTGGAGTTTGGGCATTGCTGACCTGGTGTGACCCTGACACCTTGTGAGCATGTCAGGGATCTTGGTCACAAGCAAGAGGCCCCAGTTCTGGCCAACTTAGGATTTTGCTGGGGACAAAGGACATAGGGCTGATTGGCACCTCGGTGAGAGGCTTGGGAATGGGTAGGAAGCACAATGACACCTCTTTCCTCTGCAGCTTTGGGACTGGAAGCCGCTCCAGGCTGTGCTTTGTCCCTGGCTCGGGGCGATGTGGTTCCGGGTCTGCTCCTGGCTGATGTTGGCTCTGGACTGCCCAGTCCCAGCTTTTTGGTTCTCTGGGTGTAGGTACCAGGAATTGTCCTCCCAAACCACATGTAGAGGAGAGAGAACTAAAAACATGTAAGTAAATAAAAGAAAAACAGCTGGCGTTTTGGTAGGGAGGGAGCTGGTTGTCGGACACCTGGACCTCACCACATGACCTCTGTGGGGGAACTAGCCTGCCTGTGATGGAGTGCTGCGCCCGGGGCGGCAGGGCTGGGATCTCAGCTGGTCTGGCCGGGAAGGCCCTGGACAGGAGGGTGCCAGGGTCGGGAGGTCGTGTGGGACCCAGGTGGTTTAGAGAAGGCTGAGGGAGGAGTGTTTTAGGCACAGGTGAGGCTGGAGGTCAGTGAGCTTGTGGCCTTCAGAGATGACGGGGAGGGACTTACCCAGGGCCCACAGAGGTGAGGGAAAACCAGGCTGCGCCCAGGGCCTGGTGCAGCCCGCAGCTGACGGGGCTGGGTGGGCTGCTGAGTGGCAGAGTTCAGACCCAGGCAGGACGGAAGGCAGTGCTGCGTGTCGCTGGGGCGTCTGTGAAAAGCATCCACAGGGTCACCCTTGAGCAGGACCCAGGTGGAAGGAGAGGGCTGAGTTGAAAGAAGGAAGCCTCTGCGCTGGCACTTGCTTTCTGCAGAGTCCAGCAGCAGGACACGGCCTTTCCTTCTCTCTCAAGTGGAAATGCAGTAAGGACAGCCGTGTCCTTGAAACCCGGGGCTGCCGAGAGCCGGGGTGGAGGGCAGGGCAGCGAGGCCGTTGGCTCTTCTGCCACAGACTCGGGGTTCGGAAAGTGCAGTGTGTGAGACGCCTTCCATCTGCCCACAGAGCACGGTTCTCTGAGTGACACCAGGAGGGGCCTCGGAGGGAAAATGTGATTGCCCCTCAGGTAGGGTTCCACCGTCACACCGGACGGACGGGTGCTTCCTGCCCACGAGGGACCCTGTCGCGTGCCCAGTAGAGGTGGTTCTTGAGCGCCTGATGGCCTTGCACAGGAGCATCCCAGTTGGGAGCTTTGTGGGGTCAGGAAGGGTTCTGCAGAGCGGAGGTTGGAGGCCACGTTGAACCCTGCCCCGCTTGGTACCAGGCAGAAGAGACACTTCCGGAAGAGGCCATCCGCGTGGACTCTGTGGTGAAGAGGCAGGAGTGGGAGCGGGAAGGCATGAGGGGAGGCAGGAGGCCGAGCCCGGGCGCTGCGTTCCCGCGTTCCCGTCAGTTTTCCAGCTGCTGGGCAGATCGCACCCTCGCGCTTCCTGCTCAGTTTTGCCACCTCCACGTCCCACCTGTTTATGACTACCCGGTGGCTTTACAAAAAAACAAACCAAGGCCTGTACTTAGCAGGGAGGGCGAGACTCCTGTGACGAGTTGCCTAGTCCCACTGCTGCCGCCATCTTTGTGATGAGCCCACAGTCTGCCCCTTGGCTGGACCCCACGTCTGGGCTGTTACCACCTCCTTTACATGGCCGTGTCCTTTGCCACCAACATGGTCTTTTCTAAACTTAATTCACTTTGGGTATACAGGTAGCTTGGAAACACCTCTGTGTGAGAGACCCAGTGCAGATGCAGCCCAGGGTCCCTGTGACCACCCCCTCTCTTAGGCCCTTCCCGGGGGCCTTAGTCGTCAGCCGGGCTGGGGCCGCCTCCCGGGCGTTTCCCCTGCAGTGTTGTCTTGTTGGTTTGTTACAGTTTTAACGTAAACAGGAGCATAATGTCTGTTTTTTCCTGCAGTTTTTTTCAGGGTGATTTTTTTTTTTTTTTGCTCACAAATCTTCTCAAATGATTTTAATACATGAGCACAGTAGTACCTGCTTTCAGTTTAAAAGGTAGGTACTGTGCCAAAGGGTAATCTCGAGACATTGTCACGGAGCCTTCCGCCTGCAGGAGAAAGGCCCCTGTCCTGTTTCCCAGTGCAGCCTTGCCGCCCGTCCTCCTCCAGCTAGTGGGTGTCCATTCCCCTCGTACTGGACACTGGAAGCCCCTTCTCTGTGGCCCCCGACTCCAGCTGGCGGCTGGTGGGCAGGTCAGTGCTGGAGCCAGGCTCTGCCTGACCCGGGGGTGTGACTGGACGTGTGTCTGCATATCAGCCTCAGCACCTGTACTCAGGAGGGTGCCCAGACCTACCTGGAAGGGCTGGGGGAGCCCGATCCGTCACTGCAGGAAGGTGCTCGGAGCAGGGGCTCCAACGAGCCTCCTCAGCTGGCGGTTGAGCTTTACTGTTGCACCCCCAGCACCCATTCAGGGCCTGGCCTCAGGCGCCCAGTACACCTTTGGATGTTGAGTGAGGGGAGGAAGCACAGTGTCCGCCTGCCCACCTGTGAGAATGTGTAGGGACAGAGGCTTTGTGAGGGGACATGGTGGGGATCTGCCCCTGAGGCTGCCTGCCGTGGGAGCTCACGGGGCCCGGAGCCCACCGGCAGTGGCTTGAAGGTGCGCGCTGGGGGATAGTAATTGGCATCAGGGGACTATGAAGGGGACACAGCTGTGGGCTGTGAGCAGTCGCCTCGTTCTCAGGTACCACCCTCCATCCAGCCTCTGCGTTTCTTTATCACTCCAGGAAGAGAGAGACCGCGCAGGGTGGCATTGACCCAGCAGGCGGGGCCTCGGCTGGCTTCTGGTGGGCTGCCCTTGTGCGCTCAGGTGCCATGGAATGACGGAAACTAGCCACACATTTTGATGAAGCCCTCCTCCTCTTGCCCATTAATTTCCAGGCAGTGCTACCGTAGAGAAGTTGGAGGACTTCATCAACAACATTAACAGCGTCTTGGAGTCCTTGTACATTGAGATCAAGAAAGGAGTCACGGAAGATGACGGGCGGCCCATTTATGCGCTGGTAAGTGCGCGGCAGCGCCCTCTAGTGGGGCTGCGGGAGCCCAACAGACGACTCACCAGCCTCTAGTGAAGAGCTCCCTGCCTGACAGCTGGAGGGAGGCACAGCCTGATCGTTGTGCTGCCTTATCTTTTAGGTCAATCTTGCTACAACTTCGATTTCGAAAATGGCCACAGATTTTGCGGAGAATGAACTAGATCTGTTTAGAAAGGCCGTAAGTAGAGTAACTGCACTGACTGCTTCTTGTGGGTCACTCTCTCCACCATGAGACCCGGAGACTGCAGTCTGAGGGGCGCGGGGCATGTTACAGCTGCTGGGGAAGAAGCGCTGGTCCAGGGCTGAGCCGCCCGGATGCTCAGGGCCTCGTGGGAGTGACAGGTGCCACCATCTGAGCGCTGTCCAGGGATGGTGGCGGCAGCACTGCGACCAGGGGCTTGGTAGAGAGCTAGGCCCCCTGCCCGCCACGCTGCTGAATCTGAATTTGCCTGGAAACCAGGTGCCCACCGAGCGGTCCGCACGCCCACACTCGGGAGGCACTGCTTTCCAGGCTGCGCGGCCCTTGTCTCAGCCCTCTTGTCACATTGGCTGGGCACCTGCTGAGCCTGGGAGGTGAAGAGAGTGCACATGTCCGCCCGCCGGCCCCAGCTCTGCAAGTCCCAGTCTCTGAGAGTCTCCCTCTAAAGACGCCAGGGTTTGCCCGCAGCCAGGGTGTGGGCTGAGCTCTAGGACCAGTGGCCCACGGCTGCATGCCCGTGCCGGGAATCCCCTTCCTGGTGGCCTCTGCCCTGCCCCGTGCAGGAGTTCCAGGGCGCTTACCTGGCCTGAGTCCGCCTGGCCTCTGGGCTCCTGCAGGCCCCCCCCCTTTCCTGCCCGCCCCTTGAGTGCCACCTCATTGGCTGGCTCCTTCCTCCTCACCTTTTCACTTCCAGGAGGGGGGGGTGGGGGTGTGGAGGGGAGGCGGCCCACCTGGGTTTCTGGACATTGAGATGGTGGACCCGGGATGGTGTTACAGGAGTGACCAGAGGCTGCGGGACTGAGCCTGCTTCTGGCTTTTGACGCTCGTTATGAAATTTCTTTCCTGGAGGGCGGTGTACAAGTTTGCCAGGGCCACGGGTGGTTACCACGTCCCTGCCAGGTTTGGGCTGGTGGTTAAAAGTTGTTTTTGCCAGTTTAATAGGTGACTGTGGTACTGGCGTCTCTTCCAGTTGGAACTGATTATTGACTCGGAAACTGGATTTGCATCTTCCACAAACATTTTGAACCTGGTTGATCAACTGAAAGGCAAGAAGATGCGGAAGAAGGAAGCCGAGCATGTGCTGCAGAAGTTTGTTCAGAGCAAGTGGCTGATCGAGGTACGGCCTGAGGGCCTCCCCGGCCTCGCTCACTTCTGAGACTAAATGACAGTTTTTTCTTCAAAACCATATTTGTGTCCAACTGATGTCAGTTGAGCCAGGCCCTTGGGTCCCTTGTCTGCTCTAAAGCCCTCAGTGGCCTGGTGAGGAGGGCGTGGACCCCGTTTTCTCATCTCTCCAGGGCGCCTGGGTTTGGGGCCCCCTGGCTCACGCGAGCCTCTGAGTGAAGGGGGTCGGTCAGCAGCTATGAGCACAGTCGTAGTGCCTGGCCTGCTCTGACCTCTGGGCCAGGGGACTGACTTCCCACCTGAGACCGGGGAGCGGAACCCCTCCTGGGGAGGGAGAAGCAGAGCGAGGCCGGGAGCGAAGTGCTGGGGTTGGGAGCGGCCCGTGGCCGTCCTCGCCCCTGTGCGTGTGAGCTGCGTGTCACTCTCATCAGACAGCGGACCTGAAGGAGCAGAGGTGGTGGGCACGCTTTTGGAGGTGGGTGTGACTGGGCCTGCCAACGAGAGCCGAACAGACGGACAGAGGTCTCCGTTCTTTTTCTCTGAAAGGCAGCACCGTTTCTAAGAAGCGCAGCCGATGAGCTTAGCGTGGCCCGGTTGCCGCAGCTCTGCCCCACGAGGCCTGTCCTGTGTCTGGGCAGGACGAGCTCCTGCAGCCCCGGCGTCCTCTCGGTGCGGCTGGAGGCTGCTGCCGGCCTCTGCAGTCCTTCACTTCCTTCCGGGGGCCTGCTCCAGGTTCTGAGTGACTCGCTCCTCCATGGGGGCAGCGCCCCTTTACAGTCTGATCGGATTCCATTTCTGGGGTGCCTGCTGGAGGAAAGGGCAGGAGAGGTCACAGGGAGTGAGGGCAGGGCCGAGGGTTGCTGGACTGAAGACCTACTGGGCATGTCCCAGGCGTAGCATCCAGGAGTCCTGCTGCCCGACCACAGCCGTGTGGGCTCAGTGTCAGCTGACTGCAGCTCTGGGCTGGTGGCGCTTGCACCCTGCAGACAGCAGAGCCCTCGTTCAGGCCCTGGCTTGGCATCTGCAGTGCCCGCAGTTGCTTCATCACAGTCTTCCTTCCACTGTGTGGCGTTGGCAATCTGGAATGTTCTCAGGCGGCTTGGGTTATGACGCTTTGTCTTGTGGTCTGCTTTCTTTTCAGTCGAGAATTTCAGGGGCAGGGTTATGGCTTCATTGTTCCTACCCTGCAGAGAGCACCTGTAGGTGCTCAATAAATGCTTGTGGAACGGGTGATGGGACAGGGGGTAAAGTTCCAGAGAACAGGGCTTATTTGAACCTGACAAAACCTGGTGGACAGATCCTCGCGCATTATGGGCAGGTCTGCCTTGGGCCTCTGCTGCACAGGCTGACTGGCGGCAGAGAGGAGAGACGCTCTGGGCCTGAGCTTTGGATCAGGCGCCTGTCCTTTCTGTGCCTTCCTCAGTTAAATGGAGAGGCTGGTGCTGCCTTTTTGGGGGTGGCCCTGGGCTGGGAGAGGGCAGGCGGGGAGTTTCCTGAGCTTCCCCGGAGGGAGCACTGCAGAAATCGGCACTCCGGCTGCCACCCGTGGCCCCACGTCCCCTCAGCCCTGGCAGTGCCTCAGCCCTCGTGCCTTCCCAGCGGTGGCACTGGACAGTCCTTGTAGGACTCCGTGTGTTCACTGCCTGGCTGTGAAAAAGGTGCACACCCCAGGGATGGGGCTGTGCCCGGGAGAGACACCTCCAGGTCCCTCTGCCACCTCTGGCAAGGGCCTGCTGCCTTGGACGGCCTGGTCAGAGATGCTGGGGTTCAGTGGAGGGTGGCTGAGGGGCGGGTGGTGGGGTGCTGGCTGGTCCCTGAGGAGCCCTCCTGGGGCCGTGTGGATCAGATTCTGGTTCTCAGCCTCTCAAATGGGACTTCCCACAGAGGTGGCCTGGCACCCACTGACTGAAGTCTCCCTCCAAGGGCACTTTATCCTTGTGAGGGGAGGCTCCGTCCAGTGGGAGGGGGCTGCTTCTGTGCAGGCTGTGCAGGGGGAGGCCCCAGAGGAGGCCTGGGTGGTGAGCTGGGCACACTCCCCAGCTGCGTCTCTGAGGGTCTGGAGCCCGGCCTCGAGGCATCCTGAGGCCTGGCGGTCACCTGGGTTTGGTCTTCTCCGGAGGGCTAGGGTGACCCACTTCCCTCCCCGACTGGCCCCTGAGGACGGTGTGGAGTCGTGAACAGTAAGCGCTGGGTGGCTAATAAGTGCTCCTGAGCTTCACGATGCGCTCCGCTCATTTCCCGGGGCCTGGGCGCTGCTCCTGGGGTCTGGGCAAGGTTCACTTAACTTTCTGCAGCTGTTCCTCACGGGATGCCCAGCGCTGGCCCAGCCAGGTGCCAGACACCAGGAGGGAGCAGAACCAGACCTGGCTGCACTCTCAGGCTGTCTGATGAGGACGCCAGAGAGCGTTGCCGGGCATCTCACTGAGGCAGCTGAGGTGGAAGGGAAGTGGGGTTCCAGCCCTTGACTGCGGAGGTGACACCAGGGTGGAGGCTGTGAGCTCCCTGGAGTTGGGGGGGCAGCCTGAGCAGCCAGGCCTGAGCCCAAAGACCGGGAAGCTGACGAGGTGAGCCGGGGAGGTGGGCGCAGGAGGGACGGGCTGTCCAGCCTGGGAGTGGGGGGCAGCCCTGGAAGGCTCAGGTGTGCTGGGGGCAGCGGGCCCATGCCAGGCCATCCTCAGCCACTTGTGCTCCCCTTCCCAAACACCCACCTGCACGGCCACCACCCTCTGCGGCCCCTCCTGCCGTCTGCAGCAGCCTGCCTCTGTGGCACCGTCCTGCCTGAAGCTCTGCCCACACCTGGGGCTGCCCTCCATTCTCAGGCTGAAGCGCCAGGTCCCTGCAGTGCCCATCTCCCCAGCTCGGCTGTGACATTGGCACTTGCGGGGCTCCCTCAGCCCTGTCTCTTCCTGGTGCTGGGGTGGGGGCTGAGGCTGAACGGCCACGCGCTTCTGGCCTTCCCGGGGTCTCAGGCTGTGGCATGTGCCCCATGCCCAGTGTGGGAACCAGGCACCTGCCTTGGGAGGTGCTGCCACCCATGCTTTGACTGGGGGCCCGGATTCCTTCCAGCTTCATTGTAGAGTGACAGGGCTGGGAGGGAGCCCAGACGGTCTCTGTAGCGGTGCTGTGTTCCCCGAGCGAGGCGGGGCTCTGGGGGGAGGGTGGGCGCAGCAGGGCCGTGGCAGGTGTGGTCTGGGTCCACCCTTGGGAGACCGCTTCCGCCTGCCCAGCTCCTGTCCAGAGGCCCCCGAGCATCTTGTCAGGGGCAGCTGTGCGGACGGAGCTTTGTGTCTGTGAGGGCCAAGATGGCTGCTGAGAAAATTGGAGGGACCGGGGCACAGCAGGGGCTCCTCACTCCCGCTGTCCTTAGTGCCCTTCCTGTCCCGGGAGACACCTCTGACACTGGTGGGGTGGTGACAACCTGCAGCGGCGGGAGCCTCTGACCTTTGTGTCTTCCTGGGCTGTAGGTGGTGGGACTGCAGAGGGACAGAGGCACTGAGCCACACAGCCCTGGCTGAGGATGGCCGCCACCCGTTCTGTCCCTGCAGAAAGAAGGGGAGTTCACTCTGCACGGCCGGGCCATCCTGGAGATGGAGCAGTACATCCGGGAGACCTACCCCGATGCCGTGAAGGTCTGCAACATCTGCCACGGCCTCCTCATCCAGGTACCTCCCAGGCTCCAGGGCGGCCCGGGGCGCTGCAGGCCACCTCCTGGGCGGGGCGCGTGGCTCTGGCTGGTGCCCCTGTGAGGGCTCCTTGCTCTCCTGCTCCTCTGTTCTAGTCCAGGGGCTCTCACGAGTGTTACGTCCTCAGAAAGGCTCTCATGATTCTTGTGTGACAGGTGCTGTCTCGGCAGGTTTTTGACGAATGTCTTCCTGCCTCAGCGTCACTTCCACGTGACGCTGCGTGCTTGCAGGCTTTGCAGCCATCAAGCCGGTGCTGCACATTGGCGCCCCCCCCCTTTCCTTCAGTATCGTGCCCGTTACGGTCCCTGTGACGGATCTCTGCACACCTGTCCCTGGCACCTGGGGGTTACTTTCGGAGTTCTGATTCCTGGGACTGTCATTTCTGGGACAGAGCACTTTTTTTTAAGCTGTGGATGCACAGTGCCATTTGCAGAGCTGAGGGGGACACGTCGCCCCCCCGTGGGACCTGCGCAGAAAGCCTGAGCGCTGTGTGGCGGCCCCCAGAGCCCAGCTCCTTCTGCCTGTGATCATCCGTCCAGAACAAGACCCCTGCGCTGAGGGCTTTGGGGTGATTTGCAGCGTTAATTTGGGGCCTGGATGCTCAGGCTGGGCTGCCTGGGCCCTTTGCGCAGCTTCCCTGGAGGGTGGGGAGACGGGGAGGCGTGTGGGCTCAGGTGGTGGCCTTTCCTGTTCCAGGGTCAGAGCTGTGAGACCTGTGGCATCAGGATGCACTTGCCTTGCGTGGCTAAGTACTTCCAGTCCAGCCCTGAGCCGCGCTGTCCCCACTGTAATGACTACTGGCCCCATGAGATACCAGGTTCGTGGCTGCTGCGGTGCCCAGGGGAGGCTGGGCAGGCAGGACTGGCTGGCCCTGTGGACCTGGCACCAAGGGAGCCCTGGGAGCTGGGTGTGCTCGGGAGGTTGGGGGCTATGCAGGCCTGGCTGGGGAGTGGGTGGAGGCTGCCCTGCCTGCCCAGGAGCCCCAGGGTACTTGAGCATGGCTGGACCAGGCTTGCTCTCTGCAGCCACCTCGGGCGCGTGAAAATGGCGTCCGCAGCTCCCTGAGTCGTTGCCCTGTGAACCGGGCCAGTGCCAGCCTGCACCTGGGCAGGGGTGGAGGTCAGCAAGAAGTGCTGCACAGACAGGACGGTGTCCTTGGCACAGGCCAGCTGGTGCTAACCGCGACCAGCCCTGCCGCTCACTGTGCCTTCTGGTCTTCTCTGTCTAGAGGTCTTCAACCCTGAGAAGGAGAGGGAAGCTGGCGTCTCCAAATCCAGCAAAAAGTCCTTGCGGTCCAGGCAGCATTAGCAGGCGTGCCCGCTGGAGGTCCCTTGCCTACGTGGCCTGAGCGTCAAGGCCTCGTTCCAAGGAGGCCCCGGTGTTTCCCGCCACACGCAGACCAGCTCCTCTGTTTTCTATGTTCGTTGTTTACTGGTTTGGAATAAAAGTGTTCTAAGGAGTTGCTGCCGCCTTGCCTGCGGCCTCAGTGTCCTGGCCTGTCCCCTCTCACAACTGAGCCCTTGGTTTGTGTTCCAGACAGTGAAGCCAGCTGGGCTCCCCTACCTGGTGGTGCACTCTTCCACGGCCGCCCCCGCCGGGCAGCTCTGTCCTTGCTCAGGGGGACTTTGCCTTCAGCCCTCAGGACTGGGCCAGCCCCTGGGCTGAACTTGAGCCTTGACGTCCCTGCTCCCCACATTCTGGACCCCTGTCCGGCTGGGTGTGAGGCCCGTGGGCTGTGCTGGACTCGCTCGTCCCTCTTAGTGGCTGGAAGGCTGCCCATTCTGGCACTCCTGGGAGTGGCCCACATGCCTCTGCCTCCCTGGCTCTCCTGCATCTGGCCCTTCCCAGCCCCTGGCCCCTCGCCCCACCTGCTCTCCCCGCCCCCAGCTCCACGGTGGCCTCTGCTCCGGTCTCTTGCACCAGACCAGCGTGGTCATCCTGCATGACAGCTGTGCAGGCGGACACCCTGACGTGGCCCAGCACACTCGGCTCCGCCTCTTCCTTGCCCGCCGTTCGGGTGTGGCGTTCTCACAGAGCCTGGCAGCCTTTCTGCTTCCGGAGGGCTCTCCTCTGCTCTCCGTGCCCGCCACGCCTGCCTCCCTGTGGGTCTCAGGGCTTCTCACCACTGTGGTGCCCTGTCCCCTTCCCTGCCCTTCCTTGGTCCCCACACTCGCCGTGCTGCTGTGACTTCCTGTCTACCTGCCTGTTTTTTGGCCCAGCAGGTCAGGACCCTTTAGTGTTGACCGAGAAGTCATCTCAGACTGGCTCTAACAGGGAAGGACTTGGCCGCAGCGTCCTTCAGGAGGCTTGCTCTGGTGGCCCAGTGCCATCACCAGGCTCCCACATGTCTACCTCCGCTCTCCGTGTGCCGGCCTCGTGCCGAGGGCCTACGAGGGGCTTTCCCAGAAGACCCGGCCACTTCCTGGTAGCAAAGTGGAGCCACACTGGACCTCACACCCTGGTGCCCCAGTGCCAGCAGGAGGGCGGGTCTCACGCAGTGGCTCTCCACCGCACGTGTCTCCTGGCTCAGCTCCAGTGTGGATGCTGCTGAGTGGGAAGCAGATCCAGCAGACTGGCATCGGAAAACCCAGGTTCACCCTGGAGCCACGGGTGGCACAGTCCCCTGGGGGCGAGGGGTGGGGCTTTGCCAGCACAGGGCTGTGGACGGTGGCCACAGCTTACGGGCGCCTCCCCCAGGCAGGCAGGGGGCTCCGCCTTATTCCCTCTGCCAGCCCCTGGACGTGGTGGGCAAAGGACACGTGGTGTGGGAAGCCCAGGTCCTGCCTCCTGAGCCCTGGGCCTTCCATCAGGAGGAAGCTACTCGGTGCCTTCAGGCAGCCTGGCAGGTGGGCACGGGAACCGTCCTGGCCACTTAACTAGCAGAGGGGTCTCCTGGAAGGGCACGAGGGAGAGCAGGAGGAAGAGCCAGTCTAGCAAGGGCCTTGGCCTGGGGTCCCGGGTGGGGAGCCCTGCCTGTCCCTGAGCTGCTCCTGCGTGGTGCCGGGGAGGCCCGGGGCCTTGGAGGACGGGAACACCGTGGCAAGGGCAGCGTGAGGCAGCCAGCTCCCTGCCAGCCTCTTGCGTGGTCACGTTCCTGCAGGCCAAGGTCCTCTGAGCACCTCAGCCTGGGTGCACTGGCTCTCCAGCCGGTCCCTGCCTCCCCAGGAAGCGCGTCCCCAGCAGGACCTTGTTGACTTCAGCTCCTGTCTGGCATCCCAGGCCCTGACCTGGCCCGCCCCGCCGGTCTCCACTGCCCTCTGCACCCCACAGTGCCCCCACTCACTCCGGGAACTCCTGACTGGACCACGGTGACCCACACGTCCCGGTTCCCAGCCTCCCTTCCGGGCTGTGCTGGAGGTGCCGCAGCGCCCAGCTAGCACTGGTGCTTCCCTGCCGGGCCCTCCGCCCCTCCCTGCCCGCCGTCTCGCCCTTTCATGGGCTGCCGCCTGCGGCCTGGCTCTCCTCCCCGCCCCGCCCGCCTGGCTCTCCTCCCTGCCCAGGGCTGTACACATGTAAACATCACCAGCTAAAAATTAAGAACACTGCACTTCACTTAACAGGACAGCATTTCTTGTGACCTTAGAAATTCTCAGTACCCGGGGCCGGGCTGGACTCAGTGGCAGAGCACCTGCCGAGCCACCTGAGGCCCCGGGTTTCCTCCTCAGCACCACCTAAAATCAGTAAAGGTGTTGTGTCACCTACAACTAAAAATGTGTATAAAAAATTCTAAATGTTCAGAAAATGCAACAAGACAAAAAGACCAAAGCAACAGTATTAAAGAGGAGAACCATATGCCAGGTGTCCAGGGCTGGCTGCCCCTCACTGCACGGGGGCCACTCCCACCCCCACCACGTGGGTGTTGCTCATGCCATTACAACAGCTGCCACGGATCTTCATTGCAGGATGCACGTCCTCCTCCTCCTGCCACCTCAAGGAGGGTTTCCAGCGTGGGGTGGGCACACAGGTGGGCATGAGCGAGGGCATGGCTTTCTGCTGAGCCGCTAAGCCCACCGGCGGGTGCTGTCCCCTCCTGACACTGAGGCAGGAGGAGCCTGCACAGCTGAGTGTTAGTAAGTTGGGTTTATTTACCATAAACACCCATGTATTCCACCAAGAACTGAATACAGTTACTGTTTCGGCATAATACTTGGAAGTTTCTTAATTAAAGAAATGAGACATTTTACGTAAAGGTTCATTAGCTTTTAAGTTTCCTCTTGTGGTTGATTTGGAGCGGATGCTCTTTGCCTCACGGTCACTTGGCGGAGAATGCTGTGCGGACCCAGACGCGCCTGCGGGAACATGACCCACGTGCCGTTCTCCCCGTCTGCGCACACTGGCTGAAGGCTGCTCTGCGGACCGGAGGGCCTCCCTGGAGAGCAGGTCTCCCGAGGCGCCTCCGGTGCTGGGATGGTCCTGGTCCTTCCGGGGAGCCTGTTTCCCCGGCGTGTGCTCAGTGGAAAACTTGTCCACCTGGCACTGTGCCTCAGTAAGGAGGGCGAGTCTCCCACTGGGTTTAGGGCCTCCCCTGTAACCAGGGCCTTGCCCGCCTCTCCAGAGTCTGCAGGCTGTGGTGCCCCCAGGCCTGGCCGTGATGAAGTCCACCGTGATCCCGGGAGCCGACTGTGGGTGACGGTAGGCCCCGCCCTGTTTCCTGGACGAGGTTCAGCGGTGGGGCCAGCCCGGGGGCCAGCAGCCCTCTCGGAGCCCAAGCTCTCACTAGGCATGCCGCCGGACCCAAAACGTGTCAGGAGCTGCGTGTGGGTGGTCTGCCTGGGGTGTCCCCAGGCTCCTCTGCCAGCTGGGCCTGGGGCGGCCCGGAGCCGGGCCTCCCCTGCAGTTCAGGCCCCAGCTCAGAGCCCGGGGCCTGGAGCCAGGGCAGGAGCGAGCGGGGCAGTGAGCACTGTCTGCGCCCAGGCCCTTCCACGCGTCCTCCCGCTACGACCACAGAAGCTGACAGAGAAGCTCAGATCCAGCGCCCGCACGTAGTGCCAGTACTGGGCCGAGATGAACAGCGTCTCCCCAGGAGACAGGACGCAGGACAGGAAGGGCGCCTCGGTGAACATGGGAACTTCTCTAGGTCGGGCTGCTCCACGTCAACACCTGGAAAGAGCAAAGGTGATCTTGCTGGAGTCTGGGGACAGCAGGAGGGGACGAGCCACATCATCCCGCGTTCCTGCGTGCCCCACGTGGCTGGTGTTGTGAAGAAGGTTGCGTCTGGTGCGGGTACAGAGCCTCTGAGTCCCCGTGGGGAGTAGAGCCGGATGTACTTCCTCCACATCACCTGGAAGAGACCACTCGCTGCTTGGTGGGCTGCCCCTCCCCCCCACGTGCGCCTAGATGCTCAGAGTCCAAGTGCGCCTTGTCCCCAAGCACGTGCCGGAGCGGCAGCCTCGTCGCTGTGGCTAACAACCTGCCTGCTGAGCGCCAGGCCTCACCTGGGCTAGGTCCTCACAAGCCTCGGGGAGCTCTCTGCACCCCGTTTTCCAGGTGAGGAAAATGAAGCACTGAGAGTTACATGAACAGCCCAAGTTCATAAAGCTGCCCGGGACGGAGCTGGTGGCCGTGCCGGAGGGCCTGCTGAGCCGGCTGGCTCTCCACCTCTCACTGACCCGCCTCTCGGCCCCAAGGCGACAAGTGTGCCTCGCTTACCAGGCCGTCAGAGACAAGGGTCCTCTTGAGGGGCGCCTGTGTCGCCTCCCCTCGCAAGAAACCCGTTCCTCTGCCCGGGTCTCAACGGTGACGACGAAAACCAGAAACAAAACCAGCCGGGGACGGGAACCTCCGCCCCACTCGCCCCGGCCTCACTTAGAAGCTGGCCTGGTGTGCAAGGCAGATGGGGCAGCCGGAGGGCAGAGTGGAGGCCGGGGACCCCCAGGATGAGCCCCCTCCAGAGAACCCCGGAAGCAAGCCTCACTGGGGAGCAGGCCCTCGCAGGCTGGCGGCTGTGGCTGCTTCACGGCCCACAGCCCTCCCGGGGGTTCGTGCTTCTGGCAGAGCCGGGGTTTGAGGGTGGACTCCTGAGGTCAGCCCCGGGAGTCGCTGGTGTGGTGGCAGCTCCTACCTGGACCAGGAAGTTCTGCTGCGGGTCCTGGTGGAGTGGGGAGACGGTTCCCTGGGGACCAAACCAGGCGTTGACGGTGATCTCGTCCTCCTCCCCGTCACCCAGGCAGCAGTAATCGGGGATGCCGATGTCCCGCTTCAGCTCTGGGATCTGCGGGTGTTGCAACCAGTCACCGAGTCGCTCGTAAAGCAGGAACAGAGCCACTCCATTCCCCAGCTGGCGGGCGGAGGGGCAGGCTGCAGTCTGCACCCTCGACCCCGGGCCAGCTCCGTGCTGTCCCTGCAATTCACAGCCATGAACGCCTGAGATCTAGTCACAAGCAGAGGGGAAGTGGGGCAAAGGGACCCTCGCTGCGCACCATTTAAAGAATGGCTGCTAACCTTCCCTGTGGTTAGGGTCCCCTGCCCAAGAGCAAAGGAAACCAGAGGGGAAAGTCCACGCTGTGTAAGACTGGCCCAACGTGCCGCGCCAAGCCACCGGGGTGCAGAGGCGGGTGTTCCCGTGGAGCGTGGAACCTCAGGGCCAGCCCCTGCAGCCTGGCCCCAGCAGTGTGCCAGCAGAGACGGGGGACCCAGCTGCCCGGAGGTGGCCGAGTGAGTAACAGCAAGCGCCCACCACTGGGGCCCAATTGTAATGGAAGAGAATTTGAAGACAATAAAAACAAATATACAATTAGCAGGTAACGGTTGTAATCTCGTTTTCATGTCTTTTGCCACGTCATGGATTTCTTATTTATTTCCTTTTTAAAAACCTGATATTAATGCTTTATACTAAAAAAACCCAGCTCGTTATAGTCTAGCATTAAAATTTTTAAGCAAATGAAAGGAAAACAAAAAGAAAATGGTATTGGATATCTGTCAAATCTCCAGTTGGGAGGATTTTTCCAAAATTCATTAATGGTAAAGAAATCACCGTTGGCCAGGTGCAGCGGTATATGCCTGTAATCTCAGCTACTCAGGAGGCCGAGGTAAGAGGATCACAATTTTGAGGCTAGCCTCAGCAATTTAGTGAGACCCTGTCTCAAAATAAAAATAATAAAAAGGGCTGGAGATGTAGCTCATTGGTAAAGCACCCCTAGGTTCAATTCCAGTACAAAAAGAGAAATCACAATTGTCACAGTTTAAATAAATTAGCCACTCTGAAGATGAAAACACTAGAAAACCTCCTTTGCTAACTATGAAGAGGTTAATGCAGACTCCGTTTCACACCGATCAGTGCGGAAAGCACTAAGATCTCAATAGGTAAACAACACAAATCGCCAAAGGACAGAACCAGACAGACACCAAAATGAATCAGAAGGGTTTCAGTCTCAGCAAATAAGTCCAGATTAGACCCAGAATGAGTCATCGTTTCCCATTAATCAAATAAGAAAGATTAAGACTATGATCATCCAGCCGTGGCAGGGATGTGGCCTACGGGCCATCAGGCAGGACGCAGGCACTGAGGGGCCAACCAGCCAGACACCCACAGGCTCCTGACCAGGGTTCCAGATTGTCTGTGCCTGACCAGTGGGACTCTGAGGGGCCTGGGGGTCCTGGAGGAGGCTGTGGTGGCCACCCTCAAGGAGGGACAGCGATCCTGGAAAGGGCCGCCACACTGTCCCTATGGTGTTTCCTCGTGACCTCCTTCCGTCCCAGCCTCTGCGCCCTCTTGGACAGTGAGGCCCCACAGGACGTCGCCAGCACAGGGGCCAGCTTGCAGGCCCGGGGGGCAGGGCCTTGGCATGGAAAAGCCACTCCTCCGAGGAAAGCGCACCCTGACCCCCTGCAGCAGGGGCCAGCGCCAGGGCTGAGCCAGCCCGGGCGGCTCGGCTCCCCAGCCTTTCCGACTTGAGAGGAACCGAGGGTACAGCTGGGCCTCAGGCCTCTCCGGAGAGCAAGGCTTCCACCTGCCGCCTCTTCCCTGGCACCCGTCACTGCCGGCCACTGCTCGGAACACCAAAGGCCACCTGGGAAGGTGGGAATGTCCCCCTGCCGCTGTCCTGCAAGAGCCACGCATGGCCAGCATGGAAACGTCCAACAGTGACGTCCCATGCTGTGGGCTAAGGCACAGGGTCCCAGGTGGAGGCCCCAGTGCCACAGGGGGTCTCCGGCCATTCGCAAGATTCCAGAAGGCCTTCTGGGACCTCGGGCTCCTGTCACCTCACACTGGCTTCTGGCTGGGGTGGCACCAGGCCTGGCCCTGTGGGATGCTCGGCAGAACTCTGACTGTTCCCGATGACATCGTCGTGAAAGGCGACTGGCTGAACAGATCCTGCGATCAGAATCACTGACGTCCCAGGAGAAGAGCTTTCATGAGGTGATAAGCAACGAGGACGGCCTGCGGTGGTGGCCGATGCTTAGAAGGCTGTCCGGGAGGAAACCAGCAAGAGGTTCTGGGGCGGGAAGCTGTGGGGAGCCGCTGAGCCCCTGGAGGCGGAGGTTCCAGAACAGTGCGCCACGCTGCCCGCCCCAGGACCCTGCTGCTGCGCTGCTGCTGGCGCTCTGCCCGCTGCCTCGTGCGTGGGGCGCCTGCCCTGGAAGGTCCCACCCCTCTAGGCTTCAGCAAGTCTGTGCTCAGGGTCTATGGGGCCCGCCGGGCTGGACCCAGAAGCAGCAGGCCAGGTGTGGGCAGGCCAGTCAGACACCCAAGGTGGGGACGGGGGCATCAGGACCTGCCAGGGCACTCGGGTCAGAGGGCGGCGCCTGGCCCTCTGGGGTCCCCTCCTCGGCTCTGACCACACTGGCAGTGTCCCCACCCTGGGGGCTGCAAGCTGGAGCCCTGCCCATCAGGGGTCCCTGGACTCAGGCCTGTGGCCTCACCTGCCTGTGGCTGGCCCTGGGGAGGAGGGCGGGGCAGGAGGCGAAGGGCGGGCACGCGGCCTTACTCACCTGGTCGAAGAGCTGGTGCTGAGCAAGGTACCCCACGCCGCTCGCCTGGGCCACGGGGAGGGCGAGAGCGCCGTGAGCACACCACAGGGCTCCTCCCCACCGACCCGCCCGCGAGCCCCGCCTCCCTGGAGGGATCGCACCTGGAGCAGGGGGACCTGGCTCCTCCGCCTCCCGCGGCTGGGAGCACCACCCGACGGCCCCTCCTGGGAAGCCTGGCAGAGCCGCGGCCGCACCTGGCTCACGATGTGCCTGCTGATGAAGTCGTCCACCGTCATGAGCGTCTGCGACCACGCCTCGTCTGTGTACCGGGAACCAACCTCCACGGGGACGGTCCGGCAGCCGGCGACCTCCTGGATGTACTCCAAACTGTCAGAAACACACGCATTGTCCTCGTCACCATCACCACCGCCTGCTGGGCACGGTGCCCAGTGAGCTCTGCCTGTGGTTTCCTTTAGTTCCCACAAAACCTCCGGAGGTAGACTACTCGGGCACAGAGAGGTGAGTTACTTGCCCAAGGTCACACAGCCAATGCACAGCGCTGTGCAGAGACCCCACCAATCCGGTTTGCTGGGCTGCTGTTTCCTTCTGAGTC
Source organism: Sciurus vulgaris (assembly GCF_902686455.1). NCBI lineage: Eukaryota > Metazoa > Chordata > Mammalia > Rodentia > Sciuridae > Sciurus > Sciurus vulgaris. The sequence goes on along the minus strand of NC_136479.1, from coordinate 20,406,367 downwards.
CCTGATCCCTGTGTAAAGTGGAGGTGACCACAGTGCCTGTCCCGCGCAGACGAGGCGGGTGAAACGCGCCTGTGCCTTCCCGACATGGGCACAGGGCTGCGTTCTGGGGCTTGCTGTGACCATGCTCCTGCAGCCCGGACACCACCACGCCTCGCGGGACCCTCCCCTCGGGACTCCCCCAGTACCGGCCCTTCTGGCTTGGATCTCAAAGCTCACGGTGCTGGAGGCCTGGCCCCCAAGGCAGCCCAGGCAGCTGGACCAGGGTGACCCCATGGTGGAGGCACAGCTTTGGTGGGTGCCCAGAGGTGGAGGTGGTGGACACCAGGGGGGAGGCCCGGTCGGAGGAAGCAGGGCACCGGGGCGTGAAGTGCACTTTGTCCGCAGCCCTGCCCTGTCTGCTTCCGGCTCCACCACGTGCTCCCTGCACGATGTCCTGCCCCCCAACAGTCCAGGAGCAACGGAGCCGAGTGATTTGGGCCCCTGGGCTTATTCTTTGCTCTTATTTTCTCTGCCTAAAAATAGCATTTTCTATTTATAGCGCCTGGTTTAGAACAGAACTATGTGTTGGTCAGAGGTTAGGGCAGCAGACTTCCTGCTTGCCTGTTCAAGTGAGCCTTAGGCTGCAGTAGCCTCTGGGCAGCAGGGACCTGATGTAACAAGAGGGTCACTGGTAAAGTTAAAGTCAAACAATTAAAAAAAAAAAAAAAAAAAGGAGAAAATACGTTTCTAGCCAGAAGAAGCAGCCTGTCAGAGGCAGCCCTCCTGGAGCAGAAGGGTGCTGTGGGTTCGAGGCCCCAGTCAGCTGCCTGTTGTCCACGTTTGACTGCCCCAGTGTTGCGTTTCCCAGCACAGCGAGCATGCTGTCCGCCTGGGTCCTGGCCCTGTCCTCAGCTCCTCCTTTGGTGGCGTGTGCTGACTACCTGGGGATCTGGCCCAGTGGTCCAGGCTGGCCCCAGGGATGAGGATGTCACTGAGCCTGGTTTCTGCAAGTCTCTGGCTCCTCCAGCAGCACCTTTGCCGTCTTTACCTCTGTGCTGCCCACGTGCTTTCCGTCTGCCCCGCTGCAGTTACTGTAACTGGCTGATGAAGTGCACCAGGCTGGTAATGCCTGGTAACGCCTGGCACGCAGCGGGCGAGTCACGGTCACGTACTTGTGGGCCTGCGGTTGCCAGCCTGGCGTTGCTGCTGCTGTCCCACAGCTACCAGCAGGGGAGACGTGGGCGGCACCCAAGCCCCACAGATACCCTTGCTTGGTTCAGACATGGTGCCGATTGTCCTAGTCGGTATCTGCTCCTGAGAAGAGACGGCGAGTGGTGAAGGGCCAGGCCTGTCCCTCTCCTCAGCTGGACACTCCAGATGCTGCCTGAAGCTGGCGGGTTGCAGGGAACCAGCCTGCAGTCTACCTCTACCTGTACAGCACTAGGTGCCTTGGTACTTCCTGAAGTCTGGGTGTGTGTGTGTGCACGTGTGCACATGTTTTGATTTGGAATTCTGAAGAGAGAAGCCGTGTTACTAATTCTCTTAAATCCCTCAAAGTGGCATTTCTACACCTGGGAACAGTTGGCCTCCAGATCGCTGACCGTCTTTGTCTCGTGCACTTGACATGCCGTGGACTCAGCATGTTGGGGCCAGATGCCTTTAGTCCTGCGTGTCCTTGCAGGTTCGCACCCTGTAGCTTCTCCACCATGGCCTCCAGGAACAGGGAAGGAGTGGGGGCCGAGCAGGGAACATTCACTGGTCTAGAGACTGGAGTTTGGGCATTGCTGACCTGGTGTGACCCTGACACCTTGTGAGCATGTCAGGGATCTTGGTCACAAGCAAGAGGCCCCAGTTCTGGCCAACTTAGGATTTTGCTGGGGACAAAGGACATAGGGCTGATTGGCACCTCGGTGAGAGGCTTGGGAATGGGTAGGAAGCACAATGACACCTCTTTCCTCTAGCTTTGGGACTGGAAGCCGCTCCAGGCTGTGCTTTGTCCCTGGCTCGGGGCGATGTGGTTCCGGGTCTGCTCCTGGCTGATGTTGGCTCTGGACTGCCCAGTCCCAGCTTTTTGGTTCTCTGGGTGTAGGTACCAGGAATTGTCCTCCAAACCACATGTAGAGGAGAGAGAACTAAAAACATGTAAGTAAATAAAGAAAAACAGCTGGCGTTTTGGTAGGGAGGGAGCTGGTTGTCGGACACCTGGACCTCACCACATGACCTCTGTGGGGGAAACTAGCCTGCCTGTGATGGAGTGCTGCGCCCGGGGCGGCAGGGCTGGGATCTCAGCTGGTTCTGGCCGGGAAGGCCCTGGACAGGAGGGTGCCAGGGTCGGGAGGTCGTGTGGGACCCAGGTGGTTTAGAGAAGGCTGAGGGAGGAGTGTTTTAGGCACAGGTGAGGCTGGAGGTCAGTGAGCTTGTGGCCTTCAGAGATGACGGGGAGGGACTTACCCAGGGCCCACAGAGGTGAGGGAAAACCAGGCTGCGCCCAGGGCCTGGTGCAGCCCGCAGCTGACGGGGCTGGGTGGGCTGCTGAGTGGCAGAGTTCAGACCCAGGCAGGACGGAAGGCAGTGCTGCGTGTCGCTGGGGCGTCTTGTGAAAAGCATCCACAGGGTCACCCTTGAGCAGGACCCAGGTGGAAGGAGAGGGCTGAGTTGAAAGAAGGAAGCCTCTGCGGCTGGCACTTGCTTTCTGCAGAGTCCAGCAGCAGGACACGGCCTTTCCTTCTCTCTCAAGTGGAAATGCAGTAAGGACAGCCGTTGTCCTTGAAACCCGGGGGCTGCCGAGAGCCGGGGTGGAGGGCAGGGCAGCGAGGCCGTTGGCTCTTCTGCCACAGACTCGGGGTTCGGAAAGTGCAGTGTGTGAGACGCCTTCCATCTGCCCACAGAGCACGGTTCTCTGAGTGACACCAGGAGGGGCCTCGGAGGGAAAATGTGATTGCCCCTCAGGTAGGGTTCCACCGTCACACCGGACGGACGGGTGCTTCCTGCCCACGAGGGACCCTGTCGCGTGCCCAGTAGAGGTGGTTCTTGAGCGCCTGATGGCCTTGCACAGGAGCATCCCAGTTGGGAGCTTTGTGGGGTCAGGAAGGGTTCTGCAGAGCGGAGGTTGGAGGCCACGTTGAACCCTGCCCCGCTTGGTACCAGGCAGAAGAGACACTTCCGGAAGAGGCCATCCGCGTGGACTCTGTGGTGAAGAGGCAGGAGTGGGAGCGGGAAGGCATGAGGGGAGGCAGGAGGCCGAGCCCGGGCGCTGCGTTCCCGCGTTCCCGTCAGTTTTCCAGCTGCTGGGCAGATCGCACCCTCGCGCTTCCTGCTCAGTTTTGCCACCTCCACGTCCCACCTGTTTATGACTACCCGGTGGCTTTACAAAAAAACAAACCAAGGCCTGTACTTAGCAGGGAGGGCGAGACTCCTGTGACGAGTTGCCTAGTCCCACTGCTGCCGCCATCTTTGTGATGAGCCCACAGTCTGCCCCTTGGCTGGACCCCACGTCTGGGCTGTTACCACCTCCTTTACATGGCCGTGTCCTTTGCCACCAACATGGTCTTTTCTAAACTTAATCACTTTGGGTATACAGGTAGCTTGGAAACACCTCTGTGTGAGAGACCCAGTGCAGATGCAGCCCAGGGTCCCTGTGACCACCCCCTCTCTTAGGCCCTTCCCGGGGGCCTTAGTCGTCAGCCGGGCTGGGGCCGCCTCCCGGGCGTTTCCCCTGCAGTGTTGTCTTGTTGGTTTGTTACAGTTTTAACGTAAACAGGAGCATAATGTCTGTTTTTTTCCTGCAGTTTTTTTCAGGGTGATTTTTTTTTTTTTTTGCTCACAAATCTTCTTCAAATGATTTTAATACATGAGCACAGTAGTACCTGCTTTCAGTTTAAAAGGTATGTACTGTGCCAAAGGGTAATCTCGAGACATTGTCACGGAGCCTTCCGCCTGCAGGAGAAAGGCCCCTGTCCTGTTTCCCAGTGCAGCCTTGCCGCCCGTTCCTCCTCCAGCTAGTGGGTGTCCATTCCCCTCGTACTGGACACTGGAAGCCCTTCTCTGTGGCCCCCGACTCCAGCTGGCGGCTGGTGGGCAGGTCAGTGCTGGAGCCAGGCTCTGCCTGACCCGGGGGTGTGACTGGACGTGTGTCTGCATATCAGCCTCAGCACCTGTACTCAGGAGGGTGCCCAGACCTACCTGGAAGGGCTGGGGGGAGCCCGATCCGTCACTGCAGGAAGGTGCTCGGAGCAGGGGCTCCAACGAGCCTCCTCAGCTGGCGGTTGAGCTTTACTGTTGCACCCCCAGCACCCATTCAGGGCCTGGCCTCAGGCGCCCAGCACACCTTGGATGTTGAGTGAGGGGAGGAAGCACAGTGTCCGCCTGCCCACCTGTGAGAATGTGTAGGGACAGAGGCTTTGTGAGGGGACATGGTGGGGATCTGCCCCTGAGGCTGCCTGCCGTGGGAGCTCACGGGCCCGGAGCCCACCGGCAGTGGCTTGAAGGTGCGCGCTGGGGGATAGTAATTGGCATCAGGGGACTATGAAGGGGACACAGCTGTGGGCTGTGAGCAGTCGCCTCGTTCTCAGGTACCACCCTCCATCCAGCCTCTGCGTTTCTTTATCACTCCAGGAAGGAGAGAGACCGCGCAGGGTGGCATTGACCCAGCAGGCGGGGCCTCGGCTGGCTTCTGGTGGGCTGCCCTTGTGCGCTCAGGTGCCATGGAATGACGGAAACTAGCCACACATTTTGATGAAGCCCTCCTCCTCTTGCCCATTAATTTCCAGGCAGTGCTACCGTAGAGAAGTTGGAGGACTTCATCAACAACATTAACAGCGTCTTGGAGTCCTTGTACATTGAGATCAAGAAAGGAGTCACGGAAGATGACGGGCGGCCCATTTATGCGCTGGTAAGTGCGCGGCAGCGCCCTCTAGTGGGGCTGCGGGAGCCCAACAGACGACTCACCAGCCTCTAGTGAAGAGCTCCCTGCCTGACAGCTGGAGGGAGGCACAGCCTGATCGTTGTGCTGCCTTATCTTTTAGGTCAATCTTGCTACAACTTCGATTTCGAAAATGGCCACAGATTTTGCGGAGAATGAACTAGATCTGTTTAGAAAGGCCGTAAGTAGAGTAACTGCACTGACTGCTTCTTGTGGGTCACTCTCTCCACCATGAGACCCGGAGACTGCAGTCTGAGGGGCGCGGGGCATGTTACAGCTGCTGGGGAAGAAGCGCTGGTCCAGGGCTGAGCCGCCCGGATGCTCAGGGCCTCGTGGGAGTGACAGGTGCCACCATCTGAGCGCTGTCCAGGGATGGTGGCGGCAGCACTGCGACCAGGGGCTTGGTAGAGAGCTAGGCCCCCTGCCCGCCACGCTGCTGAATCTGAATTTGCCTGGAAACCAGGTGCCCACCGAGCGGTCCGCACGCCCACACTCGGGAGGCACTGCTTTCCAGGCTGCGCGGCCCTTGTCTCAGCCCTCTTGTCACATTGGCTGGGCACCTGCTGAGCCTGGGAGGTGAAGAGAGTGCACATGTCCGCCCGCCGGCCCCAGCTCTGCAAGTCCCAGTCTCTGAGAGTCTCCCTCTAAAGACGCCAGGGTTTGCCCGCAGCCAGGGTGTGGGCTGAGCTCTAGGACCAGTGGCCCACGGCTGCATGCCCGTGCCGGGAATCCCCTTCCTGGTGGCCTCTGCCCTGCCCCGTGCAGGAGTTCCAGGGCGCTTACCTGGCCTGAGTCCGCCTGGCCTCTGGGCTCCTGCAGGCCCCCGCCTTTCCTGCCCGCCCCTTGAGTGCCACCTCATTGGCTGGCTCCTTCCTCCTCACCTTTTCACTTCCAGGAGGGGGGGGGTGGGGGTGTGGAGGGGAGGCGGCCCACCTGGGTTTCTGGACATTGAGATGGTGGACCCGGGATGGTGTTACAGGAGTGACCAGAGGCTGCGGGACTGAGCCTGCTTCTGGCTTTTGACGCTCGTTATGAAATTTCTTTCCTGGAGGGCGGTGTACAAGTTGCCCAGGGCCACGGGTGGTTACCACGTCCCTGCCAGGTTTGGGCTGGTGGTTAAAAGTTGTTTTTGCCAGTTTAATAGGTGACTGTGGTACTGGCGTCTCTTCCAGTTGGAACTGATTATTGACTCGGAAACTGGATTTGCATCTTCCACAAACATTTTGAACCTGGTTGATCAACTGAAAGGCAAGAAGATGCGGAAGAAGGAAGCCGAGCATGTGCTGCAGAAGTTTGTTCAGAGCAAGTGGCTGATCGAGGTACGGCCTGAGGGCCTCCCCGGCCTCGCTCACTTCTGAGACTAAATGACAGTTTTTTCTTCAAAACCATATTTGTGTCCAACTGATGTCAGTTGAGCCAGGCCCTTGGGTCCCTTGTCTGCTCTAAAGCCCTCAGTGGCCTGGTGAGGAGGGCGTGGACCCCGTTTTCTCATCTCTCCAGGGCGCCTGGGTTTGGGGCCCCCTGGCTCACGCGAGCCTCTGAGTGAAGGGGGTCGGTCAGCAGCTATGAGCACAGTCGTAGTGCCTGGCCTGCTCTGACCTCTGGGCCAGGGGACTGACTTCCCACCTGAGACCGGGGAGCGGAACCCCTCCTGGGGAGGGAGAAGCAGAGCGAGGCCGGGAGCGAAGTGCTGGGGTTGGGAGCGGCCCGTGGCCGTCCTCGCCCCTGTGCGTGTGAGCTGCGTGTCACTCTCATCAGACAGCGGACCTGAAGGAGCAGAGGTGGTGGGCACGCTTTTGGAGGTGGGTGTGACTGGGCCTGCCAACGAGAGCCGAACAGACGGACAGAGGTCTCCGTTCTTTTTCTCTGAAAGGCAGCACCGTTTCTAAGAAGCGCAGCCGATGAGCTTAGCGTGGCCCGGTTGCCGCAGCTCTGCCCCACGAGGCCTGTCCTGTGTCTGGGCAGGACGAGCTCCTGCAGCCCCGGCGTCCTCTCGGTGCGGCTGGAGGCTGCTGCCGGCCTCTGCAGTCCTTCACTTCCTTCCGGGGGCCTGCTCCAGGTTCTGAGTGACTCGCTCCTCCATGGGGGCAGCGCCCCTTACAGTCTGATCGGATTCCATTTCTGGGGTGCCTGCTGGAGGAAAGGGCAGGAGAGGTCACAGGGAGTGAGGGCAGGGCCGAGGGTTGCTGGACTGAAGACCTACTGGGCATGTCCCAGGCGTAGCATCCAGGGAGTCCTGCTGCCCGACCACAGCCGTGTGGGCTCAGTGTCAGCTGACTGCAGCTCTGGGCTGGTGGCGCTTGCACCCTGCAGACAGCAGAGCCCTCGTTCAGGCCCTGGCTTGGCATCTGCAGTGCCCGCAGTTGCTTCATCACAGTCTTCCTTCCATCTGTGTGGCGTTGGCAATCTGGAATGTTCTCAGGCGGCTTGGGTTATGACGCTTTGTCTTGTGGTCTGCTTTCTTTTCAGTCGAGAATTTCAGGGGCAGGGTTATGGCTTCATTGTTCCTACCCTGCAGAGAGCACCTGTAGGTGCTCAATAAATGCTTGTGGAACGGGTGATGGGACAGGGGGGTAAAGTTCCAGAGAACAGGGCTTATTTGAACCTGACAAAACCTGGTGGACAGATCCTCGCGCATTATGGGCAGGTCTGCCTTGGGCCTCTGCTGCACAGGCTGACTGGCGGCAGAGAGGAGAGACGCTCTGGGCCTGAGCTTTGGATCAGGCGCCTGTCCTTTCTGTGCCTTCCTCAGTTAAATGGAGAGGCTGGTGCTGCCTTTTTGGGGGTGGCCCTGGGCTGGGAGAGGGCAGGCGGGGAGTTTCCTGAGCTTCCCCGGAGGGAGCACTGCAGAAATCGGCACTCCGGCTGCCACCGTGGCCCCACGTCCCCTCAGCCCTGGCAGTGCCTCAGCCCTCGTGCCTTCCCAGCGGTGGCACTGGACAGTCCTTGTAGGACTCCGTGTGTTCACTGCCTGGCTGTGAAAAAGGTGCACACCCCAGGGATGGGGCTGTGCCCGGGGAGAGACACCTCCAGGTCCCTCTGCCACCTCTGGCAAGGGCCTGCTGCCTTGGACGGCCTGGTCAGAGATGCTGGGGTTCAGTGGAGGGTGGCTGAGGGGCGGGTGGTGGGGTGCTGGCTGGTCCCTGAGGAGCCCTCCTGGGGCCGTGTGGATCAGATTCTGGTTCTCAGCCTCTCAAATGGGACTTCCCACAGAGGTGGCCTGGCACCCACTGACTGAAGTCTCCCTCCAAGGGCACTTTATCCTTGTGAGGGGAGGCTCCGTCCAGTGGGAGGGGGCTGCTTCTGTGCAGGCTGTGCAGGGGGAGGCCCCAGAGGAGGCCTGGGTGGTGAGCTGGGCACACTCCCCAGCTGCGTCTCTGAGGGTCTGGAGCCCGGCCTCGAGGCATCCTGAGGCCTGGCGGTCACCTGGGTTTGGTCTTCTCCGGAGGGCTAGGGTGACCCACTTCCCTCCCCGACTGGCCCCCGAGGACGGTGTGGAGTCGTGAACAGTAAGCGCTGGGTGGCTAATAAGTGCTCCTGAGCTTCACGATGCGCTCTGCTCATTTCCCGGGGCCTGGGCGCTGCTCCTGGGGTCTGGGCAAGGTTCACTTAACTTTCTGCAGCTGTTCCTCACGGGATGCCCAGCGCTGGCCCAGCCAGGTGCCAGACACCAGGAGGGAGCAGAACCAGACCTGGCTGCACTCTCAGGCTGTCTGATGAGGACGCCAGAGAGTGTTGCCGGGCATCTCACTGAGGCAGCTGAGGTGGAAGGGAAGTGGGGTTCCAGCCCTTGACTGCGGAGGTGACACCAGGGTGGAGGCTGTGAGCTCCCTGGAGTTGGGGGGGCAGCCTGAGCAGCCAGGCCTGAGCCCAAAGACCGGGAAGCTGACGAGGTGAGCCGGGGAGGTGGGCGCAGGAGGGACGGGCTGTCCAGCCTGGGAGTGGGGGGCAGCCCTGGAAGGCTCAGGTGTGCTGGGGGCAGCGGGCCCATGCCAGGCCATCCTCAGCCACTTGTGCTCCCCTTCCCAAACACCCACCTGCACGGCCACCACCCTCTGCGGCCCCTCCTGCCGTCTGCAGCAGCCTGCCTCTGTGGCACCGTCCTGCCTGAAGCTCTGCCCACACCTGGGGCTGCCCTCCATTCTCAGGCTGAAGTGCCAGGTCCCTGCAGTGCCCATCTCCCCAGCTCGGCTGTGACATTGGCACCTGCGGGGCTCCCTCAGCCCTGCCTCTTCCTGGTGCTGGGGTGGGGGCTGAGGTTGAACGGCCACGCGCTTCTGGCCTTCCCGGGGTCTCAGGCTGTGGCATGTGCCCCATGCCCAGGTGGGAACCAGGCACCTGCCTTGGGAGGTGCTGCCACCCATGCTTTGACTGGGGGCCCGGATTCCTTCCAGCTTCATTGTAGAGTGACAGGGCTGGGAGGGAGCCCAGACGGTCTCTGTAGCTGGTGCTGTGTTCCCCGAGCGAGGCGGGGCTCTGGGGGGAGGGTGGGCGCAGCAGGGCCGTGGCAGGTGTGGTCTGGGTCCACCCTTGGGAGACCGCTTCCGCCTGCCCAGCTCCTGTCCAGAGGCCCCCGAGCATCTTGTCAGGGGCAGCTGTGCGGACGGAGCTTTGTGTCTGTGAGGGCCAAGATGGCTGCTGAGAAAATTGGAGGGACCGGGGCACAGCAGGGGCTCCTCACTCCCGCTGTCCTTAGTGCCCTTCCTGTCCCGGGAGACACCTCTGACACTGGTGGGGTGGTGACAACCTGCAGCGGCGGGAGCCTCTGACCTTTGTGTCTTCCTGGGCTGTAGGTGGTGGGACTGCAGAGGGACAGAGGCACTGAGCCACACAGCCCTGGCTGAGGATGGCCGCCACCCGTTCTGTCCCTGCAGAAAGAAGGGGAGTTCACTCTGCACGGCCGGGCCATCCTGGAGATGGAGCAGTACATCCGGGAGACCTACCCCGATGCCGTGAAGGTCTGCAACATCTGCCACGGCCTCCTCATCCAGGTACCTCCCAGGCTCCAGGGCGGCCCGGGGCGCTGCAGGCCACCTCCTGGGCGGGGCGCGTGGCTCTGGCTGGTGCCCCTGTGAGGGCTCCTTGCTCTCCTGCTCCTCTGTTCTAGTCCAGGGGCTCTCACGAGTGTTACGTCCTCAGAAAGGCTCTCATGATTCTTGTGTGACAGGTGCTGTCTCGGCAGGTTTTTGACGAATGTCTTCCTGCCTCAGCGTCACTTCCACGTGACGCTGCGTGCTTGCAGGCTTTGCAGCCATCAAGCCGGTGCTGCACATTGGCGCCCCCCCCTTTCCTTCAGTATCGTGCCCGTTACGGTCCCTGTGACGGATCTCTGCACACCTGTCCCTGGCACCTGGGGGTTACTTTCGGAGTTCTGATTCCTGGGACTGTCATTTCTGGGACAGAGCACTTTTTTTTAAGCTGTGGATGCACAGTGCCATTTGCAGAGCTGAGGGGGACACGTCGCCCCCCCGTGGGACCTGCGCAGAAAGCCTGAGCGCTGTGTGGCGGCCCCCAGAGCCCAGCTCCTTCTGCCTGTGATCATCCGTCCAGAACAAGACCCCTGCGCTGAGGGCTTTGGGGTGATTTGCAGCGTTAATTTGGGGCCTGGATGCTCAGGCTGGGCTGCCTGGGCCCTTTGCGCAGCTTCCCTGGAGGGTGGGGAGACGGGGAGGCGTGTGGGCTCAGGTGGTGGCCTTTCCTGTTCCAGGGTCAGAGCTGTGAGACCTGTGGCATCAGGATGCACTTGCCTTGCGTGGCTAAGTACTTCCAGTCCAGCCCTGAGCCGCGCTGTCCCCACTGTAATGACTACTGGCCCCATGAGATACCAGGTTCGTGGCTGCTGCGGTGCCCAGGGGAGGCTGGGCAGGCAGGACTGGCTGGCCCTGTGGACCTGGCACCAAGGGAGCCCTGGGAGCTGGGTGTGCTCGGGAGGTTGGGGGCTATGCAGGCCTGGCTGGGGAGTGGGTGGAGGCTGCCCTGCCTGCCCAGGAGCCCCAGGGTACTTGAGCATGGCTGGACCAGGCTTGCTCTCTGCAGCCACCTCGGGCGCGTGAAAATGGCGTCCGCAGCTCCCTGAGTCGTTGCCCTGTGAACCGGGCCAGTGCCAGCCTGCACCTGGGCAGGGGTGGAGGTCAGCAAGAAGTGCTGCACAGACAGGACGGTGTCCTTGGCACAGGCCAGCTGGTGCTAACCGCGACCAGCCCTGCCGCTCACTGTGCCTTCTGGTCTTCTCTGTCTAGAGGTCTTCAACCCTGAGAAGGAGAGGGAAGCTGGCGTCTCCAAATCCAGCAAAAAGTCCTTGCGGTCCAGGCAGCATTAGCAGGCGTGCCCGCTGGAGGTCCCTTGCCTACGTGGCCTGAGCGTCAAGGCCTCGTTCCAAGGAGGCCCCGGTGTTTCCCGCCACACGCAGACCAGCTCCTCTGTTTTCTATGTTCGTTGTTTACTGGTTTGGAATAAAAGTGTTCTAAGGAGTTGCTGCCGCCTTGCCTGCGGCCTCAGTGTCTGGCCTGTCCCCTCTCACAACTGAGCCCTTGGTTTGTGTTCCAGACAGTGAAGCCAGCTGGGCTCCCCTACCTGGTGGTGCACTCTTCCACGGCCGCCCCCGCCGGGCAGCTCTGTCCTTGCTCAGGGGGACTTTGCCTTCAGCCCTCAGGACTGGGCCAGCCCCTGGGCTGAACTTGAGCCTTGACGTCCCTGCTCCCCACATTCTGGACCCCTGTCCGGCTGGGTGTGAGGCCCGTGGGCTGTGCTGGACTCGCTCGTCCCTCTTAGTGGCTGGAAGGCTGCCCATTCTGGCACTCCTGGGAGTGGCCCACATGCCTCTGCCTCCCTGGCTCTCCTGCATCTGGCCCTTCCCAGCCCCTGGCCCCTTGCCCCACCTGCTCTCCCCGCCCCCAGCTCCACGGTGGCCTCTGCTCCGGTCTCTTGCACCAGACCAGCGTGGTCATCCTGCATGACAGCTGTGCAGGCGGACACCCTGACGTGGCCCAGCACACTCGGCTCCGCCTCTTCCTTGCCCGCCGTTCGGGTGTGGCGTTCTCACAGAGCCTGGCAGCCTTTCTGCTTCCGGAGGGCTCTCCTCTGCTCTCCGTGCCCGCCACGCCTGCCTCCCTGTGGGTCTCAGGGCTTCTCACCACTGTGGTGCCCTGTCCCCTTCCCTGCCCTTCCTTGGTCCCCACACTCGCCGTGCTGCTGTGACTTCCTGTCTACCTGCCTGTTTTTTGGCCCAGCAGGTCAGGACCCTTTAGTGTTGACCGAGAAGTCATCTCAGACTGGCTCTAACAGGGAAGGACTTGGCCGCAGCGTCCTTCAGGAGGCTTGCTCTGGTGGCCCAGTGCCATCACCAGGCTCCCACATGTCTACCTCCGCTCTCCGTGTGCCGGCCTCGTGCCGAGGGCCTACGAGGGGCTTTCCCAGAAGACCCGGCCACTTCCTGGTAGCAAAGTGGAGCCACACTGGACCTCACACCCTGGTGCCCCAGTGCCAGCAGGAGGGCGGGTCTCACGCAGTGGCTCTCCACCGGCACGTGTCTCCTGGCTCAGCTCCAGTGTGGATGCTGCTGAGTGGGAAGCAGATCCAGCAGACTGGCATCGGAAAACCCAGGTTCACCCTGGAGCCACGGGTGGCACAGTCCCCTGGGGGCGAGGGGGTGGGGCTTTGCCAGCACAGGGCTGTGGACGGTGGCCACAGCTTACGGGCGCCTCCCCCAGGCAGGCAGGGGGCTCCGCCTTATTCCCTCTGCCAGCCCCTGGACGTGGTGGGCAAAGGACACGTGGTGTGGGAAGCCCAGGTCCTGCCTCCTGAGCCCTGGGCCTTCCATCAGGAGGAAGCTACTCGGTGCCTTCAGGCAGCCTGGCAGGTGGGCACGGGACCGTCCTGGCCACTTAACTAGCAGAGGGGTCTCCTGGAAGGGCACGAGGGAGAGCAGGAGGAAGAGCCAGTCTAGCAAGGGCCTTGGCCTGGGGTCCCGGGTGGGGAGCCCTGCCTGTCCCTGAGCTGCTCCTGCGTGGTGCCGGGGAGGCCCGGGGCCTTGGAGGACGGGAACACCGTGGCAAGGGCAGCGTGAGGCAGCCAGCTCCCTGCCAGCCTCTTGCGTGGTCACGTTCCTGCAGGCCAAGGTCCTCTGAGCACCTCAGCCTGGGTGCACTGGCTCTCCAGCCGGTCCCTGCCTCCCCAGGAAGCGCGTCCCCAGCAGGACCTTGTTGACTTCAGCTCCTGTCTGGCATCCCAGGCCCTGACCTGGCCCGCCCCGCCGGTCTCCACTGCCCTCTGCACCCCACAGTGCCCCCACTCACTCCGGGAACTCCTGACTGGACCACGGTGACCCACACGTCCCGGTTCCCAGCCTCCCTTCCGGGCTGTGCTGGAGGTGCCGCAGCGCCCAGCTAGCACTGGTGCTTCCCTGCCGGGCCCTCCCGCCCCTCCCCTGCCCGCCGTCTCGCCCTTTCATGGGCTGCCGCCTGCGGCCTGGCTCTCCTCCCCGCCCGCCTGGCTCTCCTCCCTGCCCAGGGCTGTACACATGTAAACATCACCAGCTAAAAATTAAGAACACTGCACTTCACTTAACAGGACAGCATTTCTTGTGACCTTAGAAATTCTCAGTACTCGGGGCCGGGCTGGGACTCAGTGGCAGAGCACCTGCCGAGCCACCTGAGGCCCCGGGTTTCCTCCTCAGCACCACCTAAAAATCAGTAAAGGTGTTGTGTCACCTACAACTAAAAATGTGTATAAAAAATTCTAAATGTTCAGAAAAATGCAACAAGACAAAAAGACCAAAGCAACAGTATTAAAGAGGAGAACCATATGCCAGGTGTCCAGGGCTGGCTGCCCTCACTGCACGGGGGCCACTCCCACCCCCACCACGTGGGTGTTGCTCATGCCATTACAACAGCTGCCACGATCTCATTGCAGGATGCACGTCCTCCTCCTCCTGCCACCTCAAGGAGGGTTTCCAGCGTGGGGTGGGCACACAGGTGGGCATGAGCGAGGTGCATGGCTTTCTGCTGAGCCGCTAAGCCCACCGGCGGGTGCTGTCCCCTCCTGACACTGAGCAGGAGGAGCCTGCACAGCTGAGTGTTAGTAAGTTGGGTTTATTTACCATAAACACCCATGTATTCCACCAAGAACTGAATACAGTTACTGTTTCGGCATAATACTTGGAAGTTTCTTAATTAAAGAAATGAGACATTTTACGTAAAGGTTCATTAGCTTTTAAGTTTCCTCTTGTGGTTGATTTGGAGCGGATGCTCTTTGCCTCACGGTCACTTGGCGGAGAATGCTGTGCGGACCCAGACGCGCCTGCGGGAACATGACCCACGTGCCGTTCTCCCCGTCTGCGCACACTGGCTGAAGGCTGCTCTGCGGACCGGAGGGCCTCCCTGGAGAGCAGGTCTCCCGAGGCGCCTCCGGTGCTGGGATGGTCCTGGTCCTTCCGGGGAGCCTGTTTCCCGGCGTGTGCTCAGTGGAAAACTTGTCCACCTGGCACTGTGCCTCAGTAAGGAGGGCGAGTCTCCCACTGGGTTTAGGGCCTCCCCTGTAACCAGGGCCTTGCCCGCCTCTCCAGAGTCTGCAGGCTGTGGTGCCCCCAGGCCTGGCCGTGATGAAGTCCACCGTGATCCCGGGAGCCGACGTGGGTGACGGTAGGCCCCGCCCTGTTTCCTGGACGAGGTTCAGCGGTGGGGCCAGCCCGGGGGCCAGCAGCCCTCTCGGAGCCCAAGCTCTCACTAGGCATGCCGCCGGACCCCAAAACGTGTCAGGAGCTGCGTGTGGGTGGTCTGCCTGGGGTGTCCCCAGGCTCCTCTGCCAGCTGGGCCTGGGCGCCCGGAGCCGGGCCTCCCCTGCAGTTCAGGCCCCAGCTCAGAGCCCGGGGCCTGGAGCCAGGGCAGGAGCGAGCGGGGCAGTGAGCACTGTCTGCGCCCAGGCCCTTCCACGCGTCCTCCCGCTACGACCACCAGAAGCTGACAGAGAAGCTCAGATCCAGCGCCCGCACGTAGTGCCAGTACTTGGCCGGAATGAACAGCGTCTCCCCAGGAGACAGGACGCAGGACAGGAAGGGCGCCTCGGTGAACATGGGGAACTTCTCTAGGTCGGGCTGCTCCACGTCAACCTGGAAAGAGCAAAGGTGATCTTGCTGGAGTCTGGGGACAGCAGGAGGGGACGAGCCACATCATCCCGCGTTCCTGCGTGCCCACCTGGCTGGTGTTGTGAAGAAGGTGCGTCTGGTGCGGGTACAGAGCCTCTGAGTCCCGTGGGGAGTAGAGCCGGATGTACTTCCTCCCCATCACCTGGAAGAGACCACTCGCTGCTTGGTGGGCTGCCCCTCCCCCCCACGTGCGCCTAGATGCTCAGAGTCCAAGTGCGCCTTGTCCGCCAAGCACGTGCCGGAGCGGCAGCCTCGTCGCTGTGGCTAACAACCTGCCTGCTGAGCGCCAGGCCTCACCTGGGCTAGTCCTCACAAGCCTCGGGGAGCTCTCTGCACCCCGTTTTCCAGGTGAGGAAAATGAAGCACTGAGAGTTACATGAACAGCCCAAGTTCATAAAGCTGCCCGGGACGGAGCTGGTGGCCGTGCCGGAGGGCCTGCTGAGCCGGCTGGCTCTCCACCTCTCACTGACCCGCCTCTCGGCCCCAAGGCGACAAGTGTGCCTCGCTTACCAGGCCGTCAGAGACAAGGGTCTCTTGAGGGGCGCCTGTGTCGCCTCCCCTCGCAAGAAACCCGTTCCTCTGCCCGGGTCTCAACGGTGACGACGAAAACCAGAAACAAAACCCAGCCGGGGACGGGAACCTCCGCCCCACTCGCCCCGGCCTCACTTAGAAGCTGGCCTGGTGTGCAAGGCAGATGGGGCAGCCGGAGGGCAGAGTGGAGGCCGGGGACCCCCAGGATGAGCCCCTCCAGAGAACCCCGGAAGCAAGCCTCACTGGGGAGCAGGCCCTCGCAGGCTGGCGGCTGTGGCTGCTTCACGGCCCACAGCCCTCCCGGGGGTTCGTGCTTCTGGCAGAGCCGGGGTTTGAGGGTGGACTCTGAGGTCAGCCCCGGGGAGTCGCTGGTGTGGTGGCAGCTCCTACCTGGACCAGGAAGTTCTGCTGCGGGTCCTGGTGGAGTGGGGAGACGGTTCCCTGGGGACCAAACCAGGCGTTGACGGTGATCTCGTCCTCCTCCCCGTCACCCAGGCAGCAGTAATCGGGGATGCCGATGTCCCGCTTCAGCTCTGGGATCTGCGGGTGTTGCAACCAGTCACCGAGTCGCTCGTAAAGCAGGAACAGAGCCACTCCATTCCCCAGCTGGCGGGCGGAGGGGCAGGCTGCAGTCTGCACCCTCGACCCCGGGCCAGCTCCGTGCTGTCCCTGCAATTCACAGCCATGAACGCCTGAGATCTAGTCACAAGCAGAGGGGAAGTGGGGCAAAGGGACCCTCGCTGCGCACCATTTAAAGAATGGCTGCTAACCTTCCCTGTGGTTAGGGTCCCCTGCCCAAGAGCAAAGGAAACCAGAGGGGAAAGTCCACGCTGTGTAAGACTGGCCCAACGTGCCGCGCCAAGCCACCGGGGTGCAGAGGCGGGTGTTCCCGTGGAGCGTGGAACCTCAGGGCCAGCCCCTGCAGCCTGGCCCCAGCAGTGTGCCAGCAGAGACGGGGGACCCAGCTGCCCGGAGGTGGCCGAGTGAGTAACAGCAAGCGCCCACCACTGGGGCCCAATTGTAATGGAAGAGAATTTGAAGACAATAAAAACAAATATACAATTAGCAGGTAACGGTTGTAATCTCGTTTTCATGTCTTTTGCCACGTCATGGATTTCTTATTTATTTCCTTTTTAAAAACCTGATATTAATGCTTTATACTAAAAAAACCCAGCTCGTTATAGTCTAGCATTAAAATTTTTTAAGCAAATGAAAGGAAAACAAAAAGAAAATGGTATTGGATATCTGTCAAATCTCCAGTTGGGAGGATTTTTCCAAAATTCATTAATGGTAAAGAAATCACCGTTGGCCAGGTGCAGCGGTATATGCCTGTAATCTCAGCTACTCAGGAGGCCGAGGTAAGAGGATCACAATTTTGAGGCTAGCCTCAGCAATTTAGTGAGACCCTGTCTCAAAATAAAAATAATAAAAAGGGCTGGAGATGTAGCTCATTGGTAAAGCACCCCTAGGTTCAATTCCAGTACAAAAAGAGAAATCACAATTGTCACAGTTTAAATAAATTAGCCACTCTGAAGATGAAAACACTAGAAAACCTCCTTTGCTAACTATGAAGAGGTTAATGCAGACTCCGTTTCACACCGATCAGTGCGGAAAGCACTAAGATCTCAATAGGTAAACAACACAAATCGCCAAAGGACAGAACCAGACAGACACCAAAATGAATCAGAAGGGTTTCAGTCTCAGCAAATAAGTCCAGATTAGACCCAGAATGAGTCATCGTTTCCCATTAATCAAATAAGAAAGATTAAGACTATGATCATCCAGCCGTGGCAGGGATGTGGCCTACGGGCCATCAGGCAGGATGCAGGCACTGAGGGGCCAACCAGCCAGACACCCACAGGCTCCTGACCAGGGCTCCAGATTGTCTGTGCCTGACCAGTGGGACTCTGAGGGGCCTGGGGGTCCTGGAGGAGGCTGTGGTGGCCACCCTCAAGGAGGGACAGCGATCCTGGAAAGGGCCGCCACACTGTCCCTATGGTGTTTCCTCGTGACCCTCCTTCCGTCCCAGCCTCTGCGCCCTCTTGGACAGTGAGGCCCCACAGGACGTCGCCAGCACAGGGGCCAGCTTGCAGGCCCGGGGGGCAGGGCCTTGGCATGGAAAAGCCACTCCTCCGAGGAAAGCGCACCCTGACCCCCTGCAGCAGGGGCCAGCGCCAGGGCTGAGCCAGCCCGGGCGGCTCGGCTCCCCAGCCTTTCCGACTTGAGAGGAACCGAGGGTACAGCTGGGCCTCAGGCCTCTCCGGAGAGCAAGGCTTCCACCTGCCGCCTCTTCCCTGGCACCCGTCACTGCCGGCCACTGCTCGGAACACCAAAGGCCACCTGGGAAGGTGGGAATGTCCCCCTGCCGCTGTCCTGCAAGAGCCACGCATGGCCAGCATGGAAACGTCCAACAGTGACGTCCCATGCTGTGGGCTAAGGCACAGGGTCCCAGGTGGAGGCCCCAGTGCCACAGGGGGTCTCCGGCCATTCGCAAGATTCCAGAAGGCCTTCTGGGACCTCGGGCTCCTGTCACCTCACACTGGCTTCTGGCTGGGGTGGCACCAGGCCTGGCCCTGTGGGATGCTCGGCAGAACTCTGACTGTTCCCGATGACATCGTTGTGAAAGGCGACTGGCTGAACAGATCCTGCGATCAGAATCACTGACGTCCCAGGAGAAGAGCTTTCATGAGGTGATAAGCAACGAGGACGGCCTGCGGTGGTGGCCGATGCTTAGAAGGCAGTCCGGGAGGAAACCAGCAAGAGGTTCTGGGGCGGGAAGCTGTGGGGAGCCGCTGAGCCCCTGGAGGCGGAGATTCCAGAACAGTGCGCCACGCTGCCCGCCCCAGGACCCTGCTGCTGCGCTGCTGCTGGCGCTCTGCCCGCTGCCTCGTGCGTGGGGCGCCTGCCCTGGAAGGTCCCACCCCTCTAGGCTTCAGCAAGTCTGTGCTCAGGGTCTATGGGGCCCGCCGGGCTGGACCCAGAAGCAGCAGGCCAGGTGTGGGCAAGGCCAGTCAGACACCCAAGGTGGGGACGGGGGCATCAGGACCTGCCCAGGGCACTCGGGTCAGAGGGCGGCGCCTGGCCCTCTGGGGTCCCCTCCTCGGCTCTGACCACACTGGCAGTGTCCCCACCCCTGGGGGCTGCAAGCTGGAGCCCTGCCCATCAGGGGTCCCTGGACTCAGGCCTGTGGCCTCACCTGCCTGTGGCTGGCCCTGGGGAGGAGGGCGGGGCAGGAGGCGAAGGGCGGGCACGCGGCCTTACTCACCTGGTCGAAGAGCTGGTGCTGAGCAAGGTACCCCACGCCGCTCGCCTGGGCCACGGGGAGGGCGAGAGCGCCGTGAGCACACCACAGGGCTCCTCCCCACCGACCCGCCCGCGAGCCCCGCCTCCCTGGAGGGATCAGCACCCTGGAGCAGGGGGACCTGGCTCCTCCGCCTCCCGCGGCTGGGAGCACCACCCGACGGCCCACCTCCTGGGAAGCCTGGCAGAGCCGCGGCCGCACCTGGCTCACGATGTGCCTGCTGATGAAGTCGTCCACCGTCATGAGCGTCTGCGACCACGCCTCGTCTGTGTACCGGGAACCAACCTCCACGGGGACGGTCCGGCAGCCGGCGACCTCCTGGATGTACTCCAAACTGTCAGAAACACACGCATTGTCCTCGTCACCATCACCACCGCCTGCTGGGCACGGTGCCCAGTGAGCTCTGCCTGTGGTTTCCTTTAGTTCCCACAAAACCTCCGGAGGTAGACTACTCGGGCACAGAGAGGTGAGTTACTTGCCCAAGGTCACACAGCCAATGCACAGCGCTGTGCAGAGACCCCACCAATCCGGTTTGCTGGGCTGCTGTTTCCTTCTGAGTCCCTGATCCCTGTGTAAAGTGGAGGTGACCACAGTGCCTGTCCCGCGCAGACGAGGCGAGGTGAAACGCGCCTGTGCCTTCCCGACATGGGCACAGGGCTGCGTTCTGGGGCTTGCTGTGACCATGCTCCTGCAGCCCGGACACCACCACGCCTCGCGGGACCCTCCCCTCGGGACTCCCCCAGTACCGGCCCTTCTGGCTTGGATCTCAAAGCTCACGGTGCTGGAGGCCTGGCCCCCAAGGCAGCCCAGGCAGCTGGACCAGGGTGACCCCATGGTGGAGGCACAGCTTTGGTGGGTGCCCAGAGGTGGAGGTGGTGGACACCAGGGGGGAGGCCCGGTCGGAGGAAGCAGGGCACCGGGGCGTGAAGTGCACTTTGTCCGCAGCCCTGCCCTGTCTGCTTCCGGCTCCACCACGTGCTCCCTGCACGATGTCCTGCCCCCCAACAGTCCAGGAGCAACGGAGCCAAGGGACCACAGACTGGAACCCTAAAAAACGTAATAACTTTTTTCTCCTTTAAGTTGATTTTCTCGGCTATTCTGTCACAGTGACGGAACGCTAAGGCACTGGCAGGCCCAATCCAATCCCCTTGAGTCCACAGGGGATTTGTTCCAGGTCCCCCGCAGGTGCCAACATCCAAGGATGCTCAAGTTCCCTATTTAAAACAAAACCGGCACAGACTTGGCACCGGAAGTCATTTCCTCGCAACTCCAAACGCTTCCTGCAGAGTTGCTGCTGTGGCGATAGCTGTCACACGGCGCGGCTTAGGGAACAGAGACAAGAAAAGAGTCTGTACGCATCGGCACAGACGCGACCGGCAGCCCTGCTTCCGTTTCTGACCTTGACTGGTGGATTCTGGGGCCGGGAACCCAGGCCACCGAGGGGCCGCTGTGGCCACTGTCCAGCTGCCTGCTCCTCCGCCTCCCCCGAATCTGGTGGGGCTGTGTCCTGCATTATTTCTGGGCTTGGCCTCAGGTCCCTGAGAAGGTGCTCAGGACTCCTAGGAGCCCCAGGAGTGCACGTGGCCAGCTCCGGGCAGGGACGGTGGCTCAGCAGCGCGCTTGCCTTGCACGTGGGAGCCTGGACTCGATCCTCAGCACCACATAAAAATACGTAAATACATAAGAAGATGTTGTGTCCACTGACAACTGAAAACCATCTAAACAGGATCTGCCTTGGGCCAAGCCAGCGTGCGGGAGGGACGTCGCAGCCTCCGGCGTCACTGGAGAGCACCCTGCTCCCCCAGCCTCCTGGCCCTCCGTCCTAGTGGAGCGTCTGCGGGGACTCCAGGGAGGCCTGGGGCCAGCGGGGTGGGAGGGTGTCCTCAGGGTGCCGCAGTGACCACCCACCTCCACTTCTTCATGCACGGCCAGTGGTCAGCCACACCCTCCAAGACCACCGGCCTCTCCGGAACCAGAAACTGCTCCCTGAAGTGCTGGAGGGACGGGCGGTGCAGCCGGGGCACTGCCCTCTCCTGCTCCACATCCGGGACGGAAGCGTGCTCGCGCCTGGCTCTCTGGAAAACCAAGACAAAATGCAGCAGTCCACGCAGTTCCCGGCTCTGGTCCTGCGTCTGCAGCTGCCGCCTGCCTGGTGACCCGACTGACTCGCACGTGGCCGGGGGTCCCTCTCCCCCGGCGGGACTCCCTGTTAGTGGGCCGTGTGCCTGTTGCTGACGACACCCTGTGCCCTTAAGTCACGCTCACTGTGGGAAGCCGAGCCCAGGACAGTGCGGAGAGGCACATCCCATGATCCACCCCAGTGTCCCAGGCTGGCAGCCTTTCCTTTTGGGGCTGGGACTCTAACTGCCATTTTACAGAGAAGGAGACTGAAGCTCAAGCAGTCCTGGTCCCCTGGGCTCCCCAGCCTTCCATGTAATCTGTGCTCCGGGCCTGGGGGACGCTCTCTGTGCCTGGGGGATGCTCTCTGTGCCTGGGGGACACTCTCTGGGCCTGGGGGACACTCTCTGGGCCTGGGGGACGAACTCTGTGCCTGGGGGACGCTCTCTGGGCCCGGGGGACGCTCTCTGGGCCCCGGGGGATGCTCTCTGGGCCCCGGAGACACTCTCTGGGCCCAGGGGACGCTCTCTGGGCCCCGGAGATGCTCTCTGGGCCCCGGGGACGCTCTCTGTGCCGGGGGGACGCTCTCTGGGCCCGGGGACACACTCTGGGCCTGGGGGACGCACTCTGGGCCTGGGGGACATGGGCGCAGTGCCGCCCACTGCATCCCGTCAGTCGTTTGTCTCCAGCTGCCAGGTTTCCACCCTCCTCTCTAAAAGGCGCTGCTTTTGCAGAAACAGGAAAAGGGGTTGTTTGGACAGCACAGACCTGGCAGCTCGGTCCTCACAGCTGGAGGTGCCGTCTCAGCCAGAGGCCGTGGCCAGGAGGCCCCGGGGAGCCGACTCAGTGCCTCCAGAAAGCGGGACAGCAGAGAGCGGGGCGGGGAAGGGGACACGTCCTGGTACCTTTGGGCTGGGCGGCTGCTGGCTGGGGTCCCGGGCGGGCCTCTGTGCGGAGGGAAGGTGAGCCTGGAGCACCGCAGCGGCCTGAGCAAGGATGTCCCCGAGGATGGCCGCGCCCATCAGCAGGCCCAGGTCACACACCCGTAGGGCCTTGGCAGCTGCGCTGGCCTCGCAGGGCGCCCGGCACAGGCACAGGGCTTTCAGGAGGCAGCCGAAGGTGTAGACCCGCCGCCAGTCCTTGTCCACGTCCTGCCAGGGCCCGGTGTTGAGCCGCTCCCAGGCGTAGTCCAGGATGGCCTCGCTGGCCTGCAGACACTCGCTCAGCCTGTCCCCGTAGAATAGCTCGGTGGCCTGCCGCAGCAGCAGCCGCACGGCCCCCTGCACCCCGGACCCCAGCTCCAGCTCCAGCTCCTCCTTGGTGCGCGGCAGGAGCGCCCTGAGGGCGTCCCAGAGGGCGCCGGCTCCAGCCCCGGGGTCCCCAGGACACTCGGCACCTTCTGTCATCTGGGCCTGCCACGGAGTCGGACCAGCGCCTGGCGGGACGAAACGGGAGTCAGGGACACGAGAGGCCTGATCCACGCTCACCCCAACACTCGGCAAAGCACCTTCTCTGGCTTGCCAGACCCGCCCTCTGGGGCCACCACTATCTCCAGGGCCCGGCACCAGGCCTGGTACTCAGTCAGCACTGCATAAATGCACGCTCAGGGAGGGACCGTCCATGACCCCGTGTGAAGCTGCGAGGCGCTCCAGGGCCAGCGTCCCCTCTGCCCTGGGCGCCACGACTCCCAGCACCTGCTTGCACGCCACCTCTCTAGGCGCCTGGCCGCGAGCCAGCGCGTGTCTCCCTGTCCCCTGGAAGCTCAGAGCTCCTGAGAGAGGCAGGCCCCTCAGCACCTCAGGAAGAAACTGCAGATACCTAAACCCACAGGAGGGGACGCCTGGTGCTGCTGGTGCTCGGCTGGGCGCTGACGCGGACCCGCCCCCACGACATCGTGGCCGTCTCTCGGGCCGCATGCGGCCTCACCCAACAGCAGCCTCATCTGCGTGGTCTGCACGTGGTTCCCTGCTGGAAGCTGGGTGGCGAGGCTCCGTGGGAGGTGATAAGGTCACTGGGGCCCCTGTGGCAGGGTGGGCCTGTCACCACGGGGCAGGTTGTTAAGGGAGGCCGCCCTGCGTTTGCTCTGGCGACTGCTTCCCTTTCACTTCTCCACCATGCTGTGATGCAGCCAGGGGACCCTCACCAGATGCTGGCGCCATGCTGTTTGTGTTTTATGGCCACCAGAACTGTGAGCCAAATAAAACTCCTTTTCTTTTTTTTATTTTTTAAGATTTTTTTATTAGAGCATTAAAATTATGCATAGTATTTGGGTACATTTTGAGAAAATCACATATACAAGAAATTTGATTTTGGTCACCACCCCTCCCCCCTTTTCCTCCCTCCTCCCTCCCCCTATTTTCCCTCCTCTACTCTATTAAACTTCCTTTCTTCTATATATACATAAAGGTGAAATGCCCTTTGGTGTCTTTATATTTGAATAAAACATGATTTTGCCTCCTCTTCTTCATACATTCCCTGGTGTCGGGCACTCTGTTACAGCCACATGAAACAGAACGAGACGCAGTCCTCATCTCACTGAGGCTGAGTGACAGGGACCATGAGGCTTTTTGTGGAGACTGTTTTAGGCTAGGGGTCAGCAAGCGTTTTTGACGTGAACTATTTTAGACTTTGGGGGCCACATGCTGTTGCTACTCCTCTGCCACTGCAGCATGTAAGTGGCCATATGCCATGTTCAGACTAACAGGTATGGCTGTGTTGCAATAAAACTTCGTGTGCAAAAGCAGATGGTGGGCCAGATGAGGCCTGTCAACCCCTCCTGCATGGACAGCAAAGTCCTTCACAGTTAAACAGTCTCCCAGGTTCACCTGCAATGAGTTGTCACCTGCTGGTCCAGTGACTGTGGATGCGGTGATGTGCCACTCCCAGGCGGGGCCCAGGAACAGCTCCTGCCGGACCCTCCACACTCACCCACCCTCTGGCTGCAAGTGAAGGCCTCAGAGAGCCACAGGATGGCAGGGAGCTGCCACTTTGAGGCCTGGGAAGGCCACCAACCAGGAGCAGACACCTGGAACAGTTCTTGAGCAAAAAATCAACGTGTTTAGGCCCTAAGGTGCTGGTGACACTTGTGACGACAGCTAGCCTGCACTAATACAGGAACTTCTATTCCTATTACTTCTGAAACGGCCCCTCCAGATGCCCACATCCTACTCCCCAGAACCCATGACGTCACATAGTGTGGACCCTGTAGGTGAGTAAGAAAAAGAACCTTGAGATGCAGCGATTATTCTGGATTATTCGGATGAGGCCATCCCAACACACGAGGCCTTAAAGAATTGTTTGTCACAGAGGCCCTAACAGCGCTAGCTTTGAAGACAAAGGAAGAGGGTCACGTACCTCGGGAATGTGAGCAATTTTAGATGCTGAGAAAATCAAGAAATGGATTCTCCCGTGGGGTCTGCGTGCTCGGCCCAGCGAGGCTCACGTCCACGTCTAACCTGCAGGGCTGAAGGGTGATACGTGTGTGCTGCTGACAGCCACCAGGCGGTGGCGATTTGTTCAGCGGTAACAGAGTCTGACTCCTTTTAACCAACAGGGTGGGTGATGGTGGGGACACCACTTCTGTGATCAGGTGACATGAGGCCGACTGGCATCTGTCACCAGACTCTCCTGCCTACTGGGCTTGCACACGATGGCACCAGAGGCCACGTTGGAAGGGCCCGCGGGGCACAGAGATCGGGAGACCTGCAGCCCACGGTGGCCCTGAGGCCCTCTGCCCGGGAGCCGTCAGGGAACTGAATGGATCGGGGAGCTTGGACCAGAGCTGCTGATGCAGAGGACCTTGTGACCACGCCACAGTCCTGACCCAGAGAAACTAGGGACACGATGGGCACTGACCCAGGCCATTACGTTTACGGCCTGCTGTGCGAGAACAGAGCCTCTCCGGGCTTCTGGCGGCGAGTCCAGCAGCTCGGCCCAGCACTGCCGAGGGCTTTCCTACACAGCCCGGGGCAGGCAAGGCCATCAGCACAGCCAGCTGGCTTTACAACAGCGAAGCCACCTGGAGAGAACTGCCTCTCCCTCTATGGCGCCACCCTGCATCCACCAGTGCAGCGCCTTCGAGAGCCAGTCCCGCCAGAGGCCCACCGCTCCACAAGGCTGCACTGGGACCACGTTTCCGGCGCGGGGACTTTCAGAGACACGGCTTTTAATTTTTTCCTGGTGGTGCCGGGGTTTGAACCCAGGGCCCTGCACATGCTAGGCAAGCGCTCCACCCACTGAGCTAGAGCCCCCGCCCCCAGACACACACGAAACCGCAGCACCCTGGGACTGGTGACCGACACAGCTCGGGAGAAAGCAGGGCTTCCTGGGCGCCGTGGGTGTGGCGGGGCCAGCGGCAGGCCCGGGAGCGAGGCGGGGAGGGCGCTGCCCCGGTCCGCGAGGGTGGGCCGCACGCCCCAGCCCTACCTCTGGGCTCCGCTTCGGCTCATGACCTGCCCCGGGCTCAGGAGGAGCAGCCGCAGCAGGCAGGCTACTGAATGTGCGCAGACGTCCTCATTCAGCCCTCACCGGGACCCCAAGCTGATGACATGTCACCAAGCGTTTCCGCGAGGCCAGGAACTCTCTGAGCACTTTAAATCTGCCGAAGCTCTGAGGAGTATCATGGACCCCTGTGCAGGCAACCTGAGGCAGAGCAGCGCAACCCAGGCGGTTCAGCTGGCTGCAGGGCGCGCAGACTTCACGCTCCGGCAGCCTGTCCCCAGGACCCACGCCTTCTAGACGAGGGGACTGAGCCACGGGAGTCAAGGCAGCTGTGTGAGGGAGCCGGGAACGCCCCCGGCTTCGCCTCAAGGACTGCTTGCTCTGCATCCCACTTCCGGGCCTGTCCAGGGGTAACCATGGATCCCTGGCCAGCCTTTCCCTCTCATCTAGCTCCGTGTGATGCTGGGAGACCGATGGGGATGTGGTCACTTCCGTCCCCTCACTTTGCCAAGGAGGAAACCAGAGCCAGCAAGACATGAAGTGCCTTGCCCAAGGCCCATGGTCAACGGTGTGCTGAAACAGGGCCTGACCGCGGGTCCAGGTCAGGCCTCCTGTGCGCCGTATCAGCACTGTGGCCTTTGTGGTCATGGTCATGGTCTGACCGGCCCTCACAGCCCTGAGGTGAGGATTCCCTGAGCAAGGCGAGGCCTGAGCGGTCCAAGACGAGGAAGCGCAGTGCCGGCCCAGAACACCCTTCGGCCTCCGAGGTGATGCTTTGTCAGCCTTTGGGACCTGCTACGGTGGCCTCTCGCCACTGGGCTCCCAGTGCATGTGCTTCCAGTTTGCTTGGCTGGTGAGGAACTCGGAGAGCCCCGCTGGCCTGGCCACCCTGCCGGGACGGGTCTCATTTCCAGTCCCCTAGAGCGTTCCCAAGGGTCCAGCACTGGCCTCCTTTGGCTTCTTGGGGAGTGTCAGAGCCCAATCCTCCGATGTGGTCTCTCCTGGCGTGAACAGGGGACCCACCAGCTGGCCTCCCAGATGGCCTCGAGGCTCTCACAAGTCTTGGCACCCAAAAGATTTGAGGGGGGCGGCTGACTTCTCACCCATGTCTGAAAGGTCCCCGGGAGACCACCTGTCTTACTGCAGAAAAGGCTTCCCCTGGGACTTTGTAAACTGGTCTCCCAGAGGGTTTCAAATGGGCTGGGAGCTAGTCCCCTGGGTGCAGACTGGGCTTTATAGAGAGTCACAGGGGAATGACTGTGGAATGGCCCGACAGGGTCACATGGGCCTTACAAAGCCAGCTTCCCAGGGGCCACGTGTGTTGTCCTCTGTCCTCCCAAGGTAGCCTCCGTGTTCCTCTGCAATCAGCCTCTGGGACACAGGGTCCCGGGCTGGCTGGACAGGTCTTCTCTGGACCACATGAGATAGTCTCAGTGTCCTCTTTTTCTACGTGGACTCTGCAGTTGATGCCACCAACAGTTGACACTGTTAGGCATTCCGGAGGCGGGAGCTTCAGGCCAGGTGAGCTCGTGTCCAAAATGGCTTTCAGACTGCCTTTGTGGCCACCTGACATGGTCTCCCGACGGGCTTCATGACAGGATTCCGTAAGAGCCTTACGCTGGCAGCATAGGACAGTCCACAGTGAAGGGACATCTGCTCTTACTGGCCTGACAGCCTGCGTCCACGGCACTCCCAGAACCTCTCACAGCTGAAGAGTCAGATCCTAGTCGATGGAAGTCTTCCAAAGTGGCTTGGTGACCTGTTTTTAAACTAGACCCCTGTGGACGAAGGCTTGAGGGTCAGGTGAAATTGGATTTTGTCTAAGCTTTGCAAATCAATCTTTCATGGTTTCTTCGTAAGCAAGCACCAGAAATATTCCATTTGATTTACCCATCGACTCTCCAGGAAGCGGCCTCACATCGGGAGGAGGAGGTTAGACTGCAGGGTGCTGCACTTTCTGGCTGGCTCTGGGAGTCTCCGGAGGACCTGGCCCATGTGGGCCGGAAGCAGCAAACTTCACACAGGCAGCTGCTTGGGCTGGCCCTGTGGGCAGGGCAGGCCACGTCCAGGCTCTGCGGGGCCTCCTTTCTGAGTGGCCTCATGCCTAGGCATGTCTGGCAGTCCCCACATGTGGGACTGATCAAAAGGGCACCAGCCTGAACAGCCGAGATATGGCCTTGTGGCCTGACTCCCAGGACCTTTTCAGTGAGCTCCTTTTAGAAAAGGTCACATTAACCAAACAGCCTCCCCAGGAGGGAACAAGATGTGGAAAGTATTTTTTTGGGGCAGAGGCATAAACTGACCTTTTAATTGGCTTCCCAGAGTCCCACATATAAGGATTTATTGTGAGTTGTATAAAGTGCCTTCTCATAGCCAGGTACACACGTTCACTATACAATTTATCACCTACATCAGAACGCTATTAATTTAAGTGACTGAACAAGGAGAAGTTGGGGTTACTCCAGGCAAACTGATAGCTCCATCATCCGAGACCAGGTTATACAAAATAGCCTGAATGATCCCATGTCCTCACTGGACAAGTTGCTCTCCCAGAATCCAATAGGTAAGTGGCCTTAATACCTCTTCCTTTTTTTTTTTTTAAGCAGTGGTGGTGTCTGATATAGAAATAACCGGTGTGGCCTTGTGTCCTGGCTTTGCAAACTGGCCTTCAGGTGCCACATAAATACAGAAAGGTCAGGCATAAACAATTTTTCTCAGTAGACTTAATTGAGTCCCTAAAAGTGCCTTAAATAAAGGCTTGTTGACATACAAAATGAATCTTTTTACAAAGATTGCATGCACTAGCCTTTGAGTGGTTTTACCTGGCTTTATAAACCAGCCTGCACCTTACAGAGGGACTTCCTGTTGGTGTATAAACCACGGAGCCACGTGCAGGGCTGGGCTTCCTAGATCCACCGTCCAGAGTGTAAGAACCCAGAAACCACTCCGGACACGGGAACTGACATGAGGGTTTATTAAGCAAATAGGCAGAGTGTCTCCCTGCTGGGTAAGAGAGAAAATGAGAGGAAAAGAGAGAGAGTGAAAGCGAGGAGGAGAGAGCATGAAAGTGAGGAGAGGCGAGAGAGAAAATGGCGGGGATCTACCCTTAAGCAGTTGAATTCCGGGGATTAACGGACCAATAACGGAAGATACTTGCAAGCTGACTGCTGAACCAATAGCTAGCTAGGCTGTTCACAGACTGACAGGTAGTTGGGAGGTGGGGCAATGACTACAGCGTAAAGGGCGGGGGTGCAGCTTTATATTATATTACATTCCCCCGTTTCTGGTTTTATAAGATCGTTTAGTCTCCAGTTCTCTTCCTGCTTGTCTCTCCTTCCTGCCTACTGACTAGGCCTGGTTTTGCAGGTGAGATGTAAAGAGTCCATTCTCCAAGGGGCAGTCTCCAACGTGCGGATGTCCAGAGGCAGATGGCTTTCATGGACTTCATTTCCTTGATTTGACTGACGCCCTATTTCTACACTAACTGCCTGCCCCCAATTCTGGCTTCACAGAGTTCACCCTGCAAAGTGGCCTTTGGTGTGCTGCTGAACACCTGAAAGCAAGTTTCTGCTGGTTGTAGGGTGCAGCCTTCTAGGAAGCCACGGGGCCACTCTCTTATTTTTAAAATCCGCTCCTCTAGCGCACCCCCAGAGCAGCCTGGAAGCAGGCTGGCCAGACAGCCTCGGGGAGCAGCCCAAGATTCCAGGGGGCCTCAGCGGCCTTATGAAAAGGCGGCACCACGCAGGTCAGGAGGAAGCCTCCCAAAGGGGACCTCCCGATATCGCAGCCTCCGTCAGGCTTTCCAGGCACAGGCTGCCGGTCAGGGTGGTGACTTCCGTCCATCCGGCAGCATCGCTCCCGACACTTGCTGGGAGGTCTGAACCGCACGGGCACCTCGGGCTCTCCAAGGGCCGCACAGACGTCTGGCTTTGGGAGGTCGCTGTGGCCCTAACTCCGGCCTTGCCCTTGCCACCGGCACTCGAGGACGGGGACCTCCCTCGGCTGGACATTGGGTGAGTCCGCTGAGTTACCCCAACCGAGCAGCAGACACCGCCTTTCCTCCCGGGGCTGCGCGTCGCTCGGGTCGCGTTACCCGCCGGGCTCTACGGACCCCACACCGACCGTCCGCCTCCCCCTCCCCTTCCCCGGGGCTGCGCTGCTCAAGGGTCCTTTTCGGGGCCCAGCGCAGGCGTTTTCAGCGGGTCTATCTGCACGCGAACAACAGTCGCCCAGTACCGGAAGAACCGTTGCTATAGATACCGCGTTAACAAGCAGTCGCGCAGGCGCACTGGCGTTCCACCGACGCGATCCCCTCCCCCGACCCAAGAAGAGCGCAGGCGCACAACTCACTCGCGAGACCGGACTGGCGCATGCGCAAGACGACGCACACTGCGCACGCCCGGCTTTCCCCCAATCCTACCGCGCAGCGAGGGAAAGCTGAAGCGTTCAGCAAGCTAAACTGCGTTCTCAGGGCGCATGCGTTGGGTCCAGCATTTGGGGATTGTCGAGGCGCATGCGCGATACCGCACCTCCCCTTCCCCCCCATTTTCGGTTCCTTATCAGGACGCCTGCGCAGTCTTTCCCGTCCAGCGTGACCTCCGCATTTCTAAGAAGACAGAGCTGCTGTCGCTTTCGAATTGCTCAAACTAACCTGTCCCGCGTGTGGACGATGTCCAGTCGCCCCAAGGTTGGCCACGGCTTGTTCCGGTAGGCCCGGGCACTACGGCCCCTCTCCCAGTCGTCAGATTGGCCTACGGACCATCGATGACTCGCGGCTCCTCTGGCCACGACCGAGTGCCTGGGGAGCGCCGAGCGACGGATGCGGCGGCCCCGCCCCTCCCTGCAGAGGCGGGAGCGCGGAGGTGCCGGGCGGGGCTTTTCCCTCGGCCTCGGTCTGCAAGGTTCGAGCTTCGTACGGGGCAGTTTCACACCCACCGCTTCCTCTAACGCCTGCAGTTAGTAGTATTCTCAACTTTACAGAAAATAAACTGAGGTTGGGTGAAATAAAGTGGCCACGCACTTCTGGAAAAATATCACTGCCCCAGAATTTGAGCGGTCAGCGAAAGCTGCAGCCGCGGCGGTTCCGGGACCAGGAGCTGGTGCCCGTGCGGCGCGCCAGGCCGATGGCCACGGGCGCGCCGGCCCCCGGCCTTGGTGCTCACGGTCCTGGGAGTTTCGTGTCTTGAGCGCCCTCCCTGCGGGCTCCCCAGGAGCGCGGCGCTGGCAGCGTGGAACAGGCGGTTCGGAGCCGCGCACCCCGGGTGGAAGACGAGTCACCAGGGTGCGCCAGGCGTCGTCTGGGCCCCTCTAACTACTCAGCCTTGCTTACTCCTTCCCACAACCTGGTGAGATGCGTGTCTTATTTACAAATGGGGAAACCGAGGCTTCCTCAAGGCCAGTGCAACCAGTGTATTCTGGGTCCTGTGCTAGCACCAAAGCAACAACAAAAACACTTGAAAAACATTAAAATCAGCCTCGCGTGGTAGTGCAGGCCTGTAATCCCAGCGGCTCAGGAGGCTGAGGCAGGAGGATTCCAAGTTCAAGGCCAGCCTCAGCAACTTAGCAAGACCCTGTCTCAAAAAATAAAAAAAAATGGGCTGGGAAGTGGTTAAGTGGTATATATACACACATGGATTCATATTTATGTTTATATGTCGAGCTGGTTATCATAATGATCATCACCCCGTAGGGAGGAAGTAAGGCTCAGAAAGTAAGTTCTCATAACCTGCCAGGCTCACTAGGAGCTATGGACTGATCCCAGTGGTCATGCATCCAGAGCCCACTTGCCGATGATACCTCATTGAGTGGTGACGATGTGGAATTTACTCGAGCGCTGTGCTCCTGGAAAACAGTGAAGGCAAAAAGGATGTGCCCTCATTCTTTTGTGTTCCAGAAAACAGCTTAGTGAAAACACAACGTTCTTACAGGATTTTGATGGTACTCAGGAAAGCCCCCTTTCTAGGCTTACCTGCCTGTGTCAAGAGCAGACACACACCCTTCAAATTGCCATGCTTTGTTTTTAGTTAGCTTTGTTGTCACTGTGAGCAAAAGAACAAGACAAGAAGAGTGTGGAGGAGGAAAAGTTCATCTTGGCTCATGGGTTTTCAGAAGTGGGGGCCAGAGCTGGGGATATAGCTCAGCTGGTAGAGTGCTTGCCTTGCAAGCACAAGGCCCTGGGTTCAATCCCCAGCACCGAAAAAAAAAAAAAAAGAAAAAAAAAAGAAAGAAAGAAGTGGGGTCCATAGTTGGCCAACTCCATAGCTCTCGGCCCAAAGTGGGCCAGAACATTTTGGCGGAAGGGTGTGATGTTGGGAAGCAGCTCAGGACATGACAGCCAGAGAGCAGAGAGAGCTCAGCTTGCCAGGGACAATATATTTAAGCAGGTGCCCCGTGACCTACTTCCTCCAGCCACACCCTACCGGCCTACAGTTACCACCCAGTTAATCCATATGGGTGGATTAACCCAGTGATTAGGTTACAGCTCCCATAACCCAATCATTTCTCCTCTGAACCTTTTGGCATGGTCTCACACATGAGCTTTTGGCCCTTTATCTCACAAGTGATGAACAGAACTACCTGTCCCCACGGATCAGAACAAAGTGCTTATGACCCAAACTCTGGTTAAGCTCCTCCTTGCTCCAGGCCCCTGGATGTCGGCCTCCCTCAGCCTGAGCCTGCGCACAGCCCAGGTGTGTTAGCCCTCAGGATAAAATAGTAACGGCCTGCTGCTGCCCATTCTGCTCTCCTTCCATCCCTAGTCCTGTTGGTTTTTTTCTCAATCCCACTAGCCTTATTTTTTTTCTCCCTATAAAAGAAAAGTTCCTTCTGCCTAATGCTCAGGGCGCTTGCAGGTCCAATGGCCATAATAGTGTCACTATTACAAGTTCCCCCCAAAGCATGGCCTTCCTCCTTGTAATAATCCTCCCAAATAAAAGTCTTACTAAGTAGGACTTTGAAAGTTCATGGGCATTCACTATATGGAGACTACCCAGTAGGGTGCACACCGACCCCCATGTTGCCCAGACAGGCCCCACAACAGGGGCCAAGGGAACCGGGACCCCTGCTTCCCGCAGCCTTCTTCCATAGAGGTCGGGAACGGAATTCTGGCTGTTCACTGGCCCTGGACAGCTCCAGCCCCCCCCCCCCCCCCCCCTCTTCCCGTGCTGATTTCTTTGTCTTTTTGTTTTTGTTTTTCTGGTGCCCGGGATTGAACCTAGGACCTCAGGCAGGCTAAACCTGTGCTACCATCGAGCTACACCCCAGCCTTGTTTATCTTTTCAGGAGTGGCTTGGTGAGATGAGTTATGGGCACAAACAAAATGTTCTCTTAATAGACAAGAACAGCAGTTTTTCACTGTGGGGTTTCACTTCCCGTAATCTCATCGCCACCCCCGCCCGCCCCTTCCCCTCATTCGCAGTAGCTTTGGAATTGGCCATTACGCTGACAGACCCATTGGAGGGCCTGAAAGTCACCGAACACAGAGCCATTGCTTTGGCCCATGTTTGTGATTTTTCTCCATTAGATCAGAAGCCTGTAATTTAAATATATCCAAGTGTGCTGGGAGTGCGTGCAGCTTAATTATCAAATTTATTTAAAATATACACATACAAACAAAGCTCCAAACTCGAAAACAACATCTAGCTTGCCACGGGAGAGACATTGAGTTTATTCCAATTGCTGAAGGAGGAGAGTGACCACCCACGTCCCAGCCCCTCCACCAAGGCCACCCACCTTCCACTGCACAAGTAGGGTGGTCACTCACCTATTCTGTGCCTTAATTTCTCTGTGGCACATGACCATCCCGGCCTGAGAAAGGACCTGGTGATCTAAAATGATCTTTGTCATTAACAGTACAAGGTGTCGCATTGGGTGGATTCTTCTAGGGTGCGAGCAAGACGTGCCGGCTGGGACCCTTGCTATGTCTCTGGGGCTCAGTGTCCTCCTCCATGAAATGGGTATGGCCACCTGCCTTCCAAGGACATCATGAGGATTAGATAAGACACCTAACCATCTAATAAGCTATCCTCCTGTCCTGCCTGTCCAGAACCCACACCTGGTCCAACCCGTTCACCTGCTGATAGGGGCAGTCCACCCTGTTTTGAGTTCAAGGATCCCCCAGGGAAGTGCGGAACTTCCTAACATGCAGGTTCGTGGGTGCCTCCTCTGGAGATTTTGAGTCAGGAGCTCTAAAGTTGGGGCTGGGATTCTAAATTTTCACTAACTTCCTGGAAAGCTCAGAGATGGATGGCAGCCATGATTGAGACACAGGGTCCAGGGGCTCAGGGCTGTCCAGAGAGGTGGAGTCAGAGGTGCTAGCGGGTTCTGGCAACTGCATCAAACTGACCTGAGGTTCAGGCCTGGAGCCTCGTGGCCAGGGCTGGCTTCTAGCTCTGGCTGTTTCAAGACCTTCTCAGGTAGTATTTGTGTTTGCACACAGAGCTGCTACGCAGGCCACAGCCCGCCTGAAGCTCCTGCTCAAGACGAGCATTCGCTCCCTGATAGGTGAAGGATGCTGCTTCCCATCAGATACTATTTTAAGCCCTCCAAAGGCAAAGGGTCTCTTTTGCTCTCTCTCCTCCCCATCGCACCCTGCAGCAGAACCCCATAATCACTCTCCACTCATCCATTCAACAGATATTTATCAAAGACTGCGTGTGGCGTTGGAGTAATAATGACCAGTAAGGTGAGTGTATTCCTTTCCTCACTCACTGATTCATCTGTGTTGCAGATTTTTGTTGAGCTTGATTCTATACCAGGCACCGGGCTGTGTTTGTATGAGTTATCTAGGACCATGAAAAATGCTGCATAACAAACCATCCCCAGACTCAACGCCTTTAAACATGAATCTACAGATCGCCTTGGTGGCCAGGCTTGGCTGATCTTGGTGGGGCTTGCTCACATGAGTGGCCTTGCTCGCATGTCTGGTGGCCAGCAAGTTGTTGGCTAAGGCAATGAGACAACTGGGCCATGAGTCTGTTATCACTCAACAGGCGTGTTCACCTGAAAGTGCAGGATTTCAAAGAAGGAACAGGTGCTGCAGGCCTCTTAACTCGTCAGAGACTTGAGCTACTTCTGTTGGCTAAACGGAATCCCATTCTATGGGAAAAGCAAGTCACAAGGTGTGTTAGCCAGCTTTCCATCCCTGTAACAAATTCCTGAAAGGAATCACTTTCTAGAGAGAAAAGGCTTATTCTGGTTTCTAGTTTCAGTGGCTCAAGTCCAAGGTCAGCTCACCCTGTTGCTTTGGGGCCTGTGGTGAGACAGCACGTTATGGTGGGGAGCACTTGGTGAGGCGACAATGCTGGCGCCATGGCAGCCAGGAAGAAAGAGAAGGAGCTGGGGTTCCAACGTCCCCTCTTGTGGGGAGCCACCCGTGTCTAGCAGAGTCAGGCTTGGCTGAGCTGTGGACAGAGGTCTGGTCCCAGGAACTGACGGGCATGGTCCTGTAGGGCGTGGCTCATCCGCTGAGGAAGTGCTAATTCCCTAAGCAAATGGTTCCCCTAGCTCCACCCCACCCTGTCCCTCCTGGTCCAGGCCCCTTTACCTGTGTGACTCTAAGTAAAGGTCAGGTGGGTTCCTCCAGGTTATTGGAGGCCAGATCTGATATGGCCGGACCCGCCACGCCCCCTTCCAATCGAAAAGTTGATTGGCTCTTGTGTTCACGATTAGATAAGTTTATTAGTAATTATCTGATCTATTGCTGGCACCGTCGTCCTCCGAGAGAGACTCTGCCCCTCGTCCACGTGGGACCTGGAAAGCCCCCATTCCCTCTGAGGACGAGCCCCCGGTGACTCAAGGATGTCCCTCTAGGCCCCACCTCTTACAGGTTCCACCACCTCTCAGTGGCCCAACCTGGGGACTAAGCCTTTAACACATGGGCCACTTTGGAATATTCAAGATCCAAACTCTAGCCCAATATTAAAGAGAATTCACTGCTCAACAGCAGAGACTCTAAGTCACAGTGCAGGAACCTTAGCTCCGGAGAAGTTGAAGCGTTGTGACTAATTTTGGGATCATTGCAGTGAGCCAGCAACACATCCCCGCCCACGTTCTGGTAATGGGGAAAAAAAAATTTAAAAAATACTTTTTAGTTGTCGATGGACCTTTATTTTATTTATTTATTCACAGGTGTTGCTGAGCTTGGAACCCAGTGCCTCACACAAGCTAGGCAAGTGCTCCACCACTGAGCCACAACAGAAAAAGAGATTTTTAAAGTTATAATTATATGTATAATTATCTACACAGTCATCCCTGGGTTACTGCTGGAGATTGGATCCAGGAACCCTTCCCCCAGATACCAAAATCCATGTTGCCCAAGGTCTTTCTATAAAATGGTGTAGGGTTTGCATGCAACTTATACACACCCTCCAGCATACTTTAAATCATTTCTAGATTACTTAAAATACCCAAGACGGTGTAAATGCTATGCAAATAGTATTATTCTGCATTGCTTAGGGAATAACAACAAGAAAAACATTTGTACATGTTCGTTATAGATGCAGTTTTTTTCCCCCGGAAAACCCCCTTAGGTCTTCCACTGGAGGTTGGTTGACTCTGTGGATGCAGAACCGGTATGTAGGGGGCTGGGCGCGGTGGCCCACGCCTGTAATCCCAGTGGTTTGGGAGGCTGAGGCAGGAGGATCGTGAGTTCAAAGCCAACCTCAGCCAAAGCGAGGTGCTAAGCAACTCAGTGAGACCCTGTCTCTAAATAAAATACTAAAAAGGGCTGGGGATGTGGCTCAGTGGTCGAGTGCCCCAGAGTTTAATCCCCGGTACCAAAACAATACAAAAACCCAGACCCGGTAGATAAGGGAGGCAGCTGTATTGTGAATGAAGTGGGGAGGGAGGCCAATCGTGCCAGGTGTGTGGGGGGCTAACAGGAGGCTGAAAACCTCCCTGATAAGGTGACACCTGGGCAGAGACTGAGACAGGGGGACGTTAAGAAGGTGGTCATCTGTGGGAACGGAGATTCAGGCAGAGGGAACAGAAGGACAGTCACTGGGCATGGAAGGCACAGTAGGGAGGCCGCCAAGGTTGGAGCAGGGGCCCTGGATGAGGGCGTGGGAGCAGCAAGGTTGGAGAGAGCCCTGGGTGGCATGATGAAGACGCAGTCCTGGGGGGCGGTTTGGGAGAGAAGAGTGACATCATCTCAGGTGTGCGAGTTCGCAGTGAGGTGGAGCCAGGTGAGGAAGACTTAATGAGAGTAATGCAGAGCAGCTCCTGGGAGCGGCCGTCACGGGGGCGATCCGGGGCTGCCTGAAGGCAAATCAGGACACGTGTCGTGTTGTTTAGGGATGTTCATCGGCTTCACCTGCCCGTCTGGAATCGTCCACGGTTCCTTAAGGCGGAACAGGTGACCCCAGGAGCAGTCTGCTTACAGACAGAGAACGGCTGGAAACAGCAGAAGCCATGAGCAAGAGCGAGGGTCCTTTCAGCTCAAAGGCGCTCTCCGGCCAGGTGGGAGGGGAGGCCGGGGAA
Source organism: Sciurus vulgaris (assembly GCF_902686455.1). NCBI lineage: Eukaryota > Metazoa > Chordata > Mammalia > Rodentia > Sciuridae > Sciurus > Sciurus vulgaris. Next base: position 20,369,458 of record NC_136479.1, on the reverse strand, counting down.
CGGCGGCCCAGGGGGACCCCGGGCACTCCTTTTCTAGGGATTGAAGCCAAGGGGACTTCATGTTCATGCCCGTGACACGGGGGCTGTTGGGAAACGTGGCTGTCACCTCTCTAGTCTCGATTTCTCATGAGATCAGATCCGCAGCTTAGTTTGGGCCTGGAGAGGTGGGATCTGAGCGTGAGCGACTCCATTCTGACGTCCAGCCTGGTCAGCGGCTGCCTGGGGAAGCCCTCAGTCTGGAGCCGTGGCCTCCTGTGATTTTCATGTAGCAGGAACCAAATGTAGCGGGATCCCGTCATCGGATCAGAGCCGAGGCTGGGGGGAGTGAGGCAGTTTTAAAAAAATGTCCAGGAACCATTGCCGTCCCTCCCGGGAGAGGAGCCGTCTGCTCCTCCCTGAGCTTGGCAGGTCAGTGGCGGCTTTGGCCAATAGAACCTGGCAGAGTGATGTGTGGGACCTTTGAAGCTGGATCGCGGGAGGACATTCAGCCTCTGCTTTGTCCCCAGGATCACAGCTAACAAACCGACGTGGACAGACATTTACACTAAAGGCCTTGCTTCATTCTTAGTTTTTTACCTGCTGTCCCTGTTCTGTTCCGGGATCCCCTGCTGCGTTTAGTCCTCCTGTCCCCTTCGTCCTCTTGGCTGGGACAATCTCTCAGTCACCCCTTGTTTTGTAGAATGTCCCTCAGTTGGGAATTTGTGGACGTCTGTCTCAAGATTAGGCTGGAACGATGGGCTTGGGGAGGAAGAGCACAGAGAGGGAAGCCCTCTTCCCACCGCAGCACAGCAAATCCACCCAAGGAGTCCACTCTTGACACATCTTTCATCCCCGTCTGGTTTCTGTTTTGCTGCAGAGACACTCTTTCCACGGTTTGGGTTTTCTTGAAGATAGTTTTCAGTTGATTCAGGGACACATTAAGTCACACTGAGTCACACTGTGAGAAAGTCATCTCCGTTTTGATTCTTTCCTAAATCCTTCCGTGGGGGTTGAGGAGAAAGTTTCAGCTTGGTGCTACGCATGTCTTGAACATATTTGTGTCACTTGCTTTTTCTTTTCTTTTTTAACGTTCTGGCCCGGAGTGTTCTCAGAACACAGCATTCTGGGTAGAATTTTGTCACGTTGTGTCATTGACTCTGGTGGTTGCGCCCCGCAGCAGACATTTGCTGGTGCACCCCACATCTCCGGGTCCTGGTGCAGTGAGGCAGAGTCATGTGACTCTTCTTGGCCACTGGATTCTGAGTGCGAGATTTAAAGGCAGGTGAGCCACCGTCATCTGCTGTTCAGTGACCAAGGAGGCCACCTGTCCTAAGATGGCCCCATCTCTCTCTACCCAAGGCTTTGTCTAGGTGGAGTCCTCTCGATGCACAGGAATATGAAACACTGATTTTATTAAACCTTTGAACTCTCGGGACTGATGGTTATTGCAGCATTGCTTAGCTTCTCCTGACTAACACATCTTCTAAATAGGTACTGGATGTTCATTTACGTAATGATGCAAAATTGGCCAAAAAATTGAAAAGTGAGTTGGTTCAAAGAAAAATACAAGGTGCACGCTTGGGTAGATGATATTCAGTCATGGTGAAATTTATAAGGTCACCCCCCACCTTAGGTGCCAACATGGTGCTGGCCAAGCTTCTCTTCCTGATTTTACTCCTCATAACTTCTTCCCACCACCGAGAACCGGTACCCAATTGGCACTCAACACCCGGCCCAGACCCCTAGCAACAAGGCTCACCCAATCAACCATCGCACCGCCCCCAGCAACAAGGCTCTCCCAATCAACCATCGCACCGCCCCCAGCAACAAGGCTCACCCAATCAACCATCGCCCCGCCCCCCAGCAACAAGGCTCTCCCAATCAACCATCGCCCCGCCCCCCAGCAACAAGGCTCTCCCAATCAACCATCGCACCGCCCCCCAGCAACAAGGCTCTCCCAATCAACCATCGCCCCGCCCCCCCAGCAACAAGGCTCTCCCAATCAACCATCGCCCCGCCCCCCAGCAACAAGGCTCTCCCAATCAACTCTCACCCAGTTTCATGCCCCAACCAATCAGCCTCTTCCCAGCCCTATATAAGTGTGTGCATTTTTAAAATAAAACGGGACTTCTCCAGTGATTTGCTTTGACTGTGGCTCCATGCGCTTCTTTCAAAAATACTGAGGGGGGAAAAAAAAAAAACCACAATGACCATTATTTTGGAAAATACCGGTTCTCATTTGCTCTCTGTTTAAGAACTCAGGACTTCATTGACATTGACCAGAAAATAAGTCTCTGTTCATTCCCATGTGGTCACTGTACATTCAGTGGCTTAAAGACAGTCGCTGAAATCTCTTCATTTATTAAAGCTGGTCAGTCAGTTTCCATTCAAAGATTCAGGTTTTCTCTTTGATTTTATTGCCCAACAACTTGCTGGTGTGCCCAGAGTGTTCCCCAGACACCACGCAAAGGGACAAACCTGGTGAGAAGGGCCTTTTCAGGTCTCTGTGGTCATGGGGTGCTCTTGAAAGGCAGCAGCAAATGACAAGTGACTCAGGGTGAAAGCCCACCCAACGCCCCAGCCAGGAGGGAGCGGCCGGGGCGTCCTTCCAGCCTGTCGCAGCAAAGCTGGGCATGTGCCCATTAGTGAGTAATTGGATCCTGGCGAGGTGATTTGCATGTTGGAAGCTGCTAAAATATTCATACACTTGACTGTCTCTTCCAATTAGATGTAATAAATGCAGATGTGGGTGACCATATGCTTTATTTTGATGGAATGGTTTTAACCTTTATGGCGTGTACGTGTGTGTGCGTGTGTGTGCGTGCGTGTGTGTGTGTGTGTGTGTGTGTGTGTGTGTTGTGTGTAGTTTTTGGGTTCTCTAAGGCGGGCCTGATTTGAAGATGAGCTGGTCTTTTAAGATGCAATGTGATCAGCTTCTCATTAGACTCCTTCCTGGGATTGAAAGAACAGGCAGTCCTAACATTCTAGTTTCTCAGCTCAATTTATTTATTATTTAGTATTTAGTAAGTTGATTTCTGTGCTACTAGGGATTGAACCCAGGGGTCATCTACCACTGAGCTACAGCCCTAACCCTTTTTTTTTTTTAAATTTGTTTTTGTACCAGGTGCAGTGGTAGCACACCAGGGGCTCAGGAGGCTGAGGCAGGAGGATGGAGAGTTCAAAGCCAGCCTCAGCAAAAGTGAGACGCTAAGCAACTCAGTGAGACCCTGTCTCTAAATAAAATACGAAATAGGGCTGGGGATGTGGCTCAGAGGTTGAGAACCCCTGAGTTCAATCTCCAGTACCCTACCCGCCCCCCCCCCCCAAAAAAAAAAAAGAAAAAAAATTTTTGAGACAGTGTCTCACTTAATGGCCAAGGCTGGCCTTGAACTTGTGATCCTCCTGCCTCAGCCTCCGGAGTCTCTGAGATGACAGGTGTGCACCAGGCACTCAGCTGGTAAGAGACACTTCTGTTCCCATTCTGTTGACCCCTCAGTGTGTCCCTGACCATGAGGAAGGAGGAAGAGGTGTCCAGCTGTGTGCTTGGGAGGCAGGGAGGCCCAGCTGCACCGTACCCTGGACCAAATTGTCTAGAAATCACAAAGGAGGCAACAGCACACCCAAGGGCTCACGCAACTGGGTGTCACAGTGAGTGGGTCTGGTTTGGTGTCGCCCTGGGGTGGAAGGGATGGGGAGGGATGGAAGGAGAGAGTGGCGCCCCGGGCTCTGGGGCCCTCTTTGTCCTTGTTGCTTTGCTCCGGTGGAATCCATTAGCCAGCTCTGCCACTGTTTTCTGATTTCATTAAAATGCCACCAAGACACATGCTCTGCAGCGTGCCACTTCAGTCCTAAGTGGGGCATTTCTGCTAGATGAGTCGAGGTTTTAAATGACAGCATCTGCTTGCTTGTACACAGTTATTTATAATTCTTCCCTTGGCAATTGCAGCCGGGGCGTCGGAGCGGGAACCAGCTGTTGGACTCAGCGGGGAAGCGGGCAGCGATGTGGTTGGTGAGGGAGCACCAAAGTCCTGGCCGGCAGCAGGTGACGTGGGGCAGAGGCCCCCAGATGCACAGTCCCCGGGAGAGATTTGTAAACCACAGGCATCGCCAGCCCAGAGAGATGGCAGAGGAGCCGGCTGCCCCCAAAGCCCAGGAGAGCAGTGGCCCAGGAGAGTGGGCCGTGGCGAGGTGGCCCTCTGATGAGTCCCTGCGTCACTCAGGCTGAAAGCCAGAGTCCTCAGCGTGGCGCACGGGCCTTCCCCAGGGCCATGCACTCCTCTGCGCCCTGCCTGCCCACTCTGTTCTGGGCCGCAGCGCCCGCGGCTCTGTGGGCAAGCCGGGCAGGGCCTCAGGGCCTTGGTGCCACCCCTGTCCCTTTCGTGTGTCCTCACTTCCCGTCCCCGTGCTGCTTCCTCTCACCCCCTTCGAAGCGATGCTCAAGTGCACGCGCCGCCTTTCTAATGATGGGCAGCTTTTTCATGCTGACTTCACGTCCCACGGAAGCTTCGTGGTGGGGGGATCCCATCTGTTTGGTTCGCTGCAGAACCTTCCTTGGCCTGCAGTAGGTGCTCCGCGACTTCCTGAATCAGTGCGTGGATTTTCTTTTTGGGGGGAACACACTGTCCCATTTTTGCTCCCCCCTCTGAAATTTGGGGATCGCAGAAAGCCCCGGTCCTTGAGGGTAGCTCCCTGGACACCAACCCCATCTCCTGATCCCTGTGGCTGCCCAGGAGTTATCCCAGGGCCTGGCACACAGCAGGTGTTTAATAGAGAGAGGACCGAATGACCAAGTTGACACTCGACAGTGTTCAAGGCTAAAAACTAGGAGTCCTCCCTGAATCCTTTAATCCCCATGCCCAGCACCAGCAGGTCCAACCAGCGGCACCCAAACTACATCTGGCATCCAACCACGGGTCTGCCTCCATCGCCTCCCTCCAGGGGACTAGTGCAGCTCCAGAGGGGTTCCCAGGTGCCCCTCTGGCACCCCCTGCAGTTTGTTCTCCACACAGCAGCCAGAGCGATCTCCAAACTATCAGTTGGATCAAGCCATTCACCTGCCCACCATCCTCCAAATGGCACTTAATACAAAAAGCCAAACTCAGCACCGCTGACACCTACCTCATCTGGCTGTCCTATCCTCTCACTTGCTGGCTCAGCTATGTGGCCTCCTTGCTTCCTCTGAGCATACCCCAGGACCTTTGCACATGCTGCTCCCTCTTCTTAGAATGCCTTTAGTCAGCAGTTCAGACTAAGTCCTTTATCCTTGAGGGTTTGGATCCAATGTGACCACCTCAGAAGCCTCCCCTGACCACTCCATTGAAACCAGTGACTCACTTCTCCCTCCAGCCCCAACTCCACAGAGAGGGATGGACTGGGGAACAATGGCTTGAATCCATTGCGTCCTGTGCCCGAACTTCCTCACCTCCTCCTTTCTGCTTTTCTATACAAAGCTGCAGAATATTTTGAGAAATTCCTTTACCTGTTGTCCTCTGGTTCTAGTTGTTCCTCCTCATCAAAGTGGGCAGCTGCTGCCTTGGGGGTGGAAGAAAGTGCCCGTGTACCCTCTGGGCCTCCCTTCTTCTCCAGGAGTGGAAGACTTCCCAGAAAAGCTAAGCGGGATCTGAGGCACCAGGAAGGTCTTGGGGCCACATCAAGGTGGACAGGACTCCCTTCCACAGATCACAAAGAGCGTTCCCTGGCTGGTGAGGGAGGAGAGGGCGCGACAGGGGCCTGGGCAGGGGCCCTGGGCTCTACTTCCTGCCACCTCCCAGGGCAGGCTCACTTTGGTCCATGCAATATTTTAATTTTTAAAAATTTGTTGCCATCAAAGATTGGATAATTCAAATAGCTCTTGAAAAGTCAGATCCCAATGCGCAGTTTGTCTGGAAAGAGAGATTTGATAGCACTGGGCTTGTCTGAGGGTCCTCTGGGGGCTTGGCATGAACTCGCTTCTCCACAGCTCCCACTTCCTGCTGCTGGGTCAGTCAGTCCGTGTCACTGCTGTCTGGTTAACCTGGTCCCTTGGGACATCGACATCCTTGGGATCTGGGGGTGGTGCCAGAGAACTTCGGTAAAGGTTTTGGGGTCCCCAGTGTGCTCTGTGAGCTGCAGGCCTCTGTTTCACAAGGCACCACCTGACCAGGAAGGGCGGGGATCTTGGTGGTCACCCGGGTGCACAATGGACCCATACCCTGCCCTATCCAAATGCCATCTCAGTACTGTGCACAACCCCAGAACCAAGGCCTGGGCTGGCCAAGGAGTGGAAAGGTCAAAAAAGATGGACCTTTATTTTTATACCAGCACAGCAGGAGGGAAGGTAAAGTCAGGGAGTTACGGAATTTTTGTTTTCAGTGCTGGGATTGAACCCCGGGCCATGCATGTGGCGCGCAAGTGCTGTACCAGTGAGCTGCACCCCAGCCCACAGGAAGCATTAAAGATGTGATTTATTTCCTGAGCACTTCCAGCTTGTGGATGAGGTGTGTTATGGTCTGGAGGCAAAGTGTCCCCCAAAAGCTCACGTGTGAGACCATGCAAGAAGGTTCAGAGGAGAAATGATCGGGTTGTGAGAGTCTTAACCCAGTTGGTGATTTAATCCCCTGATAGGGATTAACTGAGTAAATGAAGCGGTAGGGTGTGGCTGGAGGAGGTGGGTCCCCTGGGATGTGACTTTGGGATATATATTTTGTGTCTGACAAGTGCAGATCTGTCTGCTTTCTGATCACCATGTGAGCTGCTTCCCTCCACCAGCTCTCCCACCATGAAGTTCAGCCTCACCTCGAGCCCCGAGGAATGCAGCCGGCTGTCTATGGATTGAGACCTCTGAAACCGTGAGCCCCCAAGTAAAATCTCCTCTACAAGTTGTTCTGGTTGGGTCTTTCAGTCACAGGAGCATAAAAGCTGACCATGCCAATTATTACTCACTCATCAGGGTCAGTGTACCCGCCTCATAGTCAGAACATGCCCTTCCAGGAGGGCTTATCACATAACAGGCACACGGCCTGCACGGTGCTTCTCCCAGAAGGCCTTTCACCAGGGTGCAGATCGCAAGGCCCAACCCCAGGCCTGGATGCACCCAAGAATCTGCATTTCTCACAAGTTCCCAGAAGGCTGTTGCTGCTGACCTGCGGACCACACTTTGAGAAACACTCTTTTAGAGGATCCTCTTAGTTTTTCTACTCTTATTATGCAGAATTTTTTTTTTAGAAGAAAAAAAGCCAAAAAAAAAAAAAAAAAAAAAAAAAAAAAAAAAAAAGAAAGCCAAAGGGTGAACTTGCTCAGGGTCGCAGTGCCTGAGTGGCAGGGCTGGTTTGGACGTGGGTGTGTCCACCCCCGCTCCTAACCGCTGCCCGCTCCCTGTCCCTTTCTGGCGCGGTCCAGCCCAGCCGTGAGCCCATCCCTGACCTCACAGGTCTGAGTAGGGGCGACAGTGGTCACGTCTGGATTTAGTGGCCACGAGGTGGCAGGCACTGTTCTAGGTCCTCACTGGATGTGTGCCAGCCTCACACGACCGCCCTGTTTTACTGCTGGAAAAAACGGCACCATTCCCTCCAGATGGAAAGCAGGAGCAGCCTCACCGGGAGGCTTCAGTGGGCGGGGCCAGGAAGTGACGACATCACCTCTGCTCACGTTCACTGGCCAGGACTCAGTCACGTGCTCACAGCTCACCGCAAGGGATGCCGGGAGATGTACCATGGGAACCGGAAGTGGGGCTTGCGGCCTCTGCCTGGGCTGTTCTGGTGCGGCGAGGTCGAAGCTCCAGGAGGACTCGGCGCCCGGCCCCCGGCCCCAAAGCGCCGTGCTTCCCAGCCTCCCCGGGAAACGGGGCGGGGAGACAGGAGCAGGAAGGCGGATGCGCCGGCGGGGTGCGCAGCCCAGGTCTGCTTTAGAGGACAGCTGGCCCTGCAGCCCCCAGACGGGGTTCTGAGGCCCTGGCGGCCCCTTGTCTCGGAGCCTTGGTTTCTTCTGATACCAAGATGTGAGATCTGTCTTGCCAGGGTGGTTGTGGGACGAGGTTCCACCCCAGCCCGCCCGATATGGTGCTTGGTAGGTGCAAGTTCAGTCTGAATTAGCATCCGAGTCCCGGATCTTACCCCCAGTGCACATTGAAGTACCTAGAGCTTTAAAAATGATCGGTGGCCCGTCTCCGTTCTCAGAGGTGCTGATTCATTTGATTGAGGTGAAGTCAGGACACAGGTAGGTGCTTTATACAAACTGCTTAGGTCACTCTAACATGCTGGCAAGCTTGAGATCCACTGTCTATGACATCGGCTTTCAATCAGAATGGGGAGGCTGAGGCAGGAGGACTGGGAGTTCAAAGCCAGCCTCAGCAACCTCATGAGGCCCAAAGCAACTGAGTGAGGTCCTGTCTCAAAAGGAAAAAAAAAAAAAAATGCTGGGGAGTGGGCAAGCATCTGGGATTCAATCCCCAGTACCAAAAAAAAAAAAGGACAAATGAATAAATGAATAGCTTCTCCTTTACTTTGACAGAAGGGATCCAGGGTCTCTAACATGGGAGGAGGCTTGTAGGGTTGGGCCAGGACTGAGGTTGACCTTGAGCCCCTTCCTAGGTCACCTTTCTCTCCAATTTCAGCCCTCAGTAGCTGAGCCACACAAGAGGAGAGAACTTCCCCCTCCTTCAGGCCCCTTCTCAGCCAAGCCCTCCGTGGGTCAGTGGCAGGGAAGGCTTGCTGCATTTCGGGTGCATCTTGGGGAGAACTGCCTGTGTAACGGAGGCCAGCTCTTCATCAGCCTGCCGGGTCCTGGACTTTTGTCTCCACCATCTGCTCTGCCAAGAGTCATGGGGGCCAAAGCTGACAAATAGCCCTGGCCTGTACCTCCATGCAGAACCGGGAAGCATGGTGATTCCTGAGTGATTACCAGGGGGAACAACGTTCTTCCAGCGACGGTGACACATGGCAGCTGGCATTAGAACAGGTTGCTTTACAGGAACGGCAAGAGACCGTAACTGCCACCTGGGGCTATTACTTACGGAGAGAGAAGAAAAGATGCAAGCTCAGAACTTTGGTTATTCATGCGGTGTTTCTCTCGAGGGAGGGAGAGACTGGGCTTTGCAGCAGCAGGATGGGGCCGGGGGTTATCTATTTGTTTAGCAGGACATTTACTATGTGCCAGGCAGTTCTAAATGTTTTACAGATTTAAATTCAATTAAATCCCTGCCACAACTCTATAAGGTTGATACTAGTCTTATGTCCATTTCAAAGATGGGGAAACTGAGGCAGGTAGGTGACACCAAATACTCAAGGTCCCACAGTTGGTGTGTGGCAGAGCTGGATTCAGATCCAGGTGATCTATGCCTAGGGAGACCACCAGTCCCCTGTCTGCACTCTTGGCTGGTCCAGGGTGATGAGCAAAAATGGAGGTTCATAAATATGGTTTGGGGGTGAGGTGTTCCCCAAAAATTCACATGTGAGACAGTGCTAGAAGGTTCAGAGGAGAAGCGATTGGGTTGTGAGTCTTAAACCCAATCAGTGAATTAATCCCTGATGGCTTGAAGTGAGTGGTGACTGGAGGCAGGTGGGGTGTGGCTGGAGGAGGTGGGGTTGGGTGCGCGGCTTTGGGGTTTGCGTTTTTATCTGGCGAGTGGAGTCTCTCTCGGCTTCCTGATCACCATGGTGTGAGCTGCTTCCCTCCACCACCCTCTCCCGCCATGATGTCAGCCTGACCTCGAGCCCCGAGGAATGGAGCCGGCCTTCTGTGGACTGAGACCTTTGAACCTGTGAGCCTCAAATAAGCCTTTCCTCCTACAGGTGTTCTGCTCAGGTGCTTTAGCACAGCAGGGAAAAAGCTGCCTAAAACATACCAATACTGAGAAGTCATAGTTCAAGCTAGCGACGCTGCTAAAAGAAACACGTTCTGTCCTACCGACCTGGGAGCTCTCTCTTTGTGTGACCTGGAAGGCCAAGTTCGCATCGGGGCTTCCGTGCTGGGACGTGGTGGGCAGGGGGAACCGGGCAGCATCCTCTAAGGGGCAAGCCCCACTCGCCTGGGTCTAGGAGTGGCACTGGGCAGGAGATGGCTGCTAGGTTCAGCCTCTCCCTCTGCTGTTAGTGTGGCCTTGTTACTGGACTTGGCCAGTGGATTGTGGGCATGAGTGATTCCATAACTTCCTGTAAGTCACCAAGCAAGATTCTCCCTCTCATCCTGTCTGCTGGCTGCATGTGAGGATCCTGCATGAGGCTTTGATACCCTGGACGGGTGGGGAAACTGTGGCCCCTGAGCTGGACCCTGCCCACCACTTGTGTTTGTTAGTAAAGTCTCACTGGAACATACACACGCGGTCATTACGTATGGCCCTGCTGCTTCTGGGTTGTCAAACAACACAGAGTTAAACAACTGCAACAGAGAGCACAAGGGCAAAAGCATTCACTATCTGAATCTTCGTAGTGTAAGTGTGCAATGAAGGCAGGCGCTGGTTCTGAGTGACTTCCCAGAAGGCCATGCGGCAGCCAGGAGTCTCTACGAGCAGGAAGTACATGTTTTTCATGTAAATCTCTGATGTTTTATGATTTACTTACTAAGGCAACTGGTATTATTTATCCCAACAAATACAAAGCCTGGCATATTGTGAGTTAGCAGAGGATCACTTCCCCCAGTAGCTGTATTTTCACACTCATGGATTCCTCTTGTGGTATGAGTCAGCCTCCTGTTACTGTGACAGATACCTGAGGTGATAAGCTTATAAAGAGAAAAGTTTCCTTTGGGCTCATGGTTTTGGAAGTTTCTGTCCATTTTCAGTCGGCTCTTATGCCCTTGGGCCTGTGGTGAGGGAATGTGGGTGGAGGAAGCTTCGCCTCACGGCAGCCAGGAAGCAAAAAGAGAGACAGGAAGGGGGTGGCCCCCTTATCTCTCTGGAGGTTGCACCCCCCGTGGCCTCCTACCAGCTGCACCTCACGAACCGCCACCTTCCAGTTGTACTGAGCTGAGGACTAAGCGGTTTTGGTTTGGTTTTCTGTTTTGAGATGGGGTCTTGCTCAGTTGCCCAGGCTGACCTTGAGCTTGTGATCCTCCTGCCTTGGCTGCCGAGTGGCCGAGTGCAGGCCTGTGTGAGGACGCGTGGCCGAGGACCAAGCCTTTACCACGGGGGCCTTCAGGGGACGTTCCAGGTCCAAAGCACAGTCGTCACACTTGGAGTGGCTCAGGCAACGAGCACGTCCAAGCTTGCGCACAATCTCCTGCTTCTGCTGAGAACATTCTTTGGTTCACTGACTCCTATGACTCTTGGAGGTCTTGGGAGTAGCCAGCAGTGCTTCCCAGGAAACCTCCCTTCCTCCTCTGTCCTCAGCCCTGAGTGTTTCTGTTCTTTGTCCCCGAATAGCCTGAGGGTAGAGTGGGAGCCTGAGAGCTGAACTTGGGTTAGGCCATGTGGCTTCCAGGCCTGGCTGACTGACCACTTAGAAGTTGTTAGACTCCGGGCAAGTGGCTAACTCCTCTCTGCCTCAGTTTCCTCATCTGTAAAACGGGAATCACGGTATCCTCCATCTCTCGGAGGCGGTGTGGGATCAAGTGGGTCAGAATACCTAGAAGCCTGGGCCACGGCCGAGCTTGACAAGTGCACAGGACATGGTCAGCAGCGTCCTCTCCCCTGTTTGTTTTTTTCTTCTCTTTTTGAGATTTGGTGCCCGGGACCAACCCCGCGCCCTGTGAGTGCGAGTCCAGTGCTCAGCCACCGAGCCGCACGCGCCCTGTCCTCCCGGCCCGGGCGCTGCTCTGATCCCCATGTGCCCGAGGCCAGGGGGAGCGCTTCCCCAGGGGAGAGCGGGTCAGTCGCCGCGCAGGCCCCATGCTCCAGGTCTCAGCAGCTGGGCTCGCTCCCGGTCGGTGCCTGGGGCTGGTCGCGGGCTAAGGTGAAGCCCTGAGACCTGGTCAGGCCGGCGTCTGGTCGGAGGAGACAGCCAGGCAGCTGCAGAGCCCAGACACGTGGGCCCCGGGCCTCCACTGCAGACCTCGGCGCCGCCCGGCCATCCCTCCTGGAAGGGGAGTGACCCAGGCCTGGTGATTGCGGGGTCCCAGAGGGCGGCAGCAGACCCAGGCCCTGCAGGCAGGTGGCCGCCGAGATCGCCCTGTTCCGCCGCCCCGGCAGCCCAACCCAGCTCGCGCATGCGGTTTGCCATGGCTGTCTCACTGCTCCGCTGAAAGCAGGGCCCCTTGTCCTTGTGTCTGTCCCACAGTCAGGGTGCCAGGCGCGCCAGGCTCTCTGCTGCAGCTCCCTGACCCCGCAGATTCTGGAGTCTGGATCCTGTGCCGAGGCCGGGTCCTACCTGTCTAGCAGCAGTGGTGAATAATAACAACAGTAATGTCTGCTAGCACTGTTGAGTCCCCAAGGGGCACTGAGCGCAGGGCCACATGTACTGTTCCTCCGCATCCTCCTCATGATAATCCTGGGAGGTAGGGGCAATAATGAGCTTCATTTTACTTAAGAAAAATCCAGGCCTCAGAGAGGTTAATTTACTCATCCAGGATCACACAGCACAACCAAAAATTGAGATCCCCGTGGACTTTAGAGCCCAGACTCTTAACTGACACACCAGGCTGAGGTCTTCACTCCCGTGGGAACTTGCTTGTCACAGGCAGATGTCAAAGTTGTGCACTCTGCTGAAGTGGTGGCAGGGGAGATCACCGGCCTGGGGAATGAAGGGCCGTCCTCTGCCACTCCCTGCCGCTTCGCCATGGTGTTCTGCGTCACCCTGGACCCGGAAAGGAGGCAGCCCGCCGACCGTGGACGGGGAAACGGCCTTCCTGCCTCCAGCTGGTTTTCCTCAGGTGGTTGGTCCCAGCGACAGGAAGCTGGCAGACCCTCCGTCCCGGGCCCAGGGCCACCGTCGCGGCCCCGTCATCACCAAGCAACTCAGGACAAGTCCTGAAGACTTTGTCCCTCCTGCAGTTCGAGGCTGGTGCCCATGTCAGAGGTGTGAGCGGGGACGGTGACGCCACCGCGCCCATGGCCAGGGTCGGTGGCCCTCCCTGCTGGTGGCCTTGGTGGCACCGCAGCCCGTGAGGTGTCTGGGCTCCTGGGCACCCGCACACGCCCAGGGCCAGCTGCCGCCGCCTCCGCGACCCCCTTGGGGTGAAGCCTGCGCCCCTGGCTGTGCCCGGGTCAGCACAGTCCCCTGCCCGATCCTTCGTGCCCGTGTCGCTCCTGGGCTGGGCGTCTCAGCCCCGCACGGTGGCACACGCCGGGGGCTTACGAGCCTTAGTTCAGTGTCTCTTGGCTCAAAGCAGAAGGTGGGAAGAATGTGCTTCCGTGGCCTCTGGAAGGCCGCGGCCTTTGGGGCACTGGGTGGGATTCCGAGGAAGCCATCCAACCTCCCACCCAGGCTTCGGGGGGAGAGGCACCGAGCCTGCAGCCTGAGTCTGGCCCGGATGACGGGTCAGGAGGCGGTGGACTCGGGCCATTCCAAGAGCGCGTGCCTGGCTGGTGGGTCGGAGGAGTTGGAGGACTCTCCTTGGCCTTTTCGCCTCTCGTCCAGTCCCCTATACCTCCGTCCACTGCCGGGTGCTGATCTGCTCTCCCGCTTCCCAGCCGTGTGCACGAGGGTGACCTAATTGACGTTTGGTGCCTCAGTTTCCCCATCTGTAAAATGGAGCAACGTGCCATCTACGTCTGCTGGTGCTTGGGTCCCACAACAGCGTCCACTTCAAGCCAGCCAGAGCACTTGCTCCACGGCCACAGTCTCGGTCACCGTTACTGAACCAGCAGCAACACCGATGCTCATCAGGATAGTCATCGGCAGACGCAGGGGCTGAGGGTTCCGTAGCCCTATGGCCCTGCTAACATGTCTTCAGTGAGTCAATGACTGTCATTTCCACTATTCCCAGAGCTCTCTCAGCCAGGCCGCTGTGTCCTTGAAGGGTGTGACGGAGGCAGTGGGGAGATTGAGTTCCAAATCCTAATTGTGCTGCTTACTAGCTGTGTGACCTTGGGCAAGATGCACAACCTCTCTGTGCCTCAGAAGGTATAGAATGGGGGTGATCATAATGACATAGTTCTTGGCACATGGTCAACATGAAAGAAGCGTCTTCTGTTATTATTAATTCATCCGCCAATTAAACAGATGTGTCAGGGGCTCTGGCCCATCCTGGGTAGATTCGGACATGTTGGGATGTGCCAGAAAACCAGGGGGCTGCAGCAGGGAGCAGGCCCGGAGCAGGGAGGGCAACCGAGGCGGCCAGAGCATGAAGCAGAAAAGGGGACGGCGCTGCCGCCACCCTGAGGGCAGGGTCTCCTTACAGTTTGCATCCTGTGTGACTCCTGTGTGTCATCTGGGCTCCTCTCAGAAGCCGACTGTCTAGACTGCTCCAGGGGCCACATGCCGGGCAGTGTCATCACAAGACCCCTGTGACAGCCCCACAGGAAGGGGCAGACATTTATAGCGCCGTGCTGCTTTTTGTTTCTCGGGGGGCGGGGGGGGTGTTTGGTGCTGGGCACGGAACCCAGGGCCTGTCGCCTGGCAGGCACGAGCTGGGCCCCGAGCTACACCCCGGCTCAGGTCCTGTGAACACCTTCGGCTCCTTTCTCCTTGGAGTCCCTCTTCCTGCCCACCCTCGAAGCAGGAGGGCCACTGAGTGGTCCTCCTCCAGCCTGGGTGCAGCTCGTTCCCCAGGGTCAGGGTGAGGAAGCGCCTGGCGTGTGCTCAGGCCCTGGCCTGGCAGTGAGTGGTGCCGTGGTCTTGGTTGGAATCTTCCCCTTGCAGTGCAGTTTGGGGCCGAGTCTTGGCTTGCTCCATCCTTGGGCCCTTCTGGAGACTCTGGACGTCTCTGACGCCTGAATGTCTTTTTACCGAGACGAGCCATTGTGGATTCTGTTGCTGGCAACCAAGAGTCTGATAGGACAGAGATGTCCCTGAGCTTGGGAAAGGGCTGGAGCTGGTAAGCGGAGAACCACCAGCGAGCTCCTCCCTCGGACCTCTTCTATCTGCCTCCCCCACAGATGGGCCACCGTGGAAGTTCTGTCAGATACAGCCCCACAGTTACCATTCCAGGTAGCGCAGAGACGGAACCCAGGTCTCTTAACCCAGCACCACGATCTCGTGGAGAAGTCAACCTGGTGAGCCCAGCTCGGGACAAGTCAGGTCCCATCGCTGTGTCCAGGGAGGAGCATCACGTGGCACCAGCAGCCTTGGTGGGTCCCCTCTCTTTGGTGTTTCCAGGGAAGGGGTCATTGATTGCCAGCTGGGCGGATTTCCCCCAGAGTCTACCTTGAGCATTTCTATCCCTGAAGCCAAAGAGCCCACCCTGTGTCGTCCTGTCCAGCACTGGAAAGGGCCCAGAGTGACGACTAAGCTCTTTCACCAAGTCCTGTACCACGCTGGGCCCAAGAGACTCCAATGTGAGGCCATGGTGCATTACAAAGAAAATCCATTTTCCTTCTCCGTGTCCCCAGCATGACTGAACTGCACTCAGCAGGGACACTGGGAGGTCTGATGTGGGCCTGGGCCGGGGCCTGGCCAGGTCCCAGCTGCTCCCAGGGGCAAGTTTTCGAGTTGACGTGAACACCCAGAGAAATTCCCTGATGTTCCTGATGGAAAAAGAGAACTCTCCGGGCAAATCTGAGTCGCTGCTGCTGATCGGGGCTCCAGGTGACCGGCCATTTGCTCTGTATCCGGCCAGGTGTGGGTGGGAGAAGCCCCAGGCCATCCCCACGCCAGGGTCCCGGGCAGATGGCCACTTTTCCTGACCCTTAGTAGCGTCCTGGCTCAGGACGTGGAGAAGCCAGAGGGAGAAGGACTGGCCTTCAGTGGGAGCGAGGACGCTGGTGGCTCTGGAGTCCCTGAGCGGGAGTCTGTGCTCTGATGAAGAGGGGCGTGGCCGGCGGAGCTGAAGCCCCACTGTGCGGGGAGACCTCGCCTCTCCTGAGCGCACTCGCTCTGGCGGCTCCTGCGCGTGGGATCACACTCAGGTGCCAGCGCGCGAGGGAGGAGTCAAAGGGCGCGCACGGAGAGCCACGGCCTGTGCCCTTCCTTCCTCTGATGGGATGGGGAGCACCTGCGAGGGTCCCCAGAGAACTGCCCAGGACCCTGTCTTCCGGTCCTCCCTGCAGCCGGCCTGCAGCCTGCGGCCACCTCTTCTTCTCTCGCTCTCCAAAGGCGCCGGACGCCTCCTCCTGTTTCTCAGCACCCTTGGTCTTTTCCACGCCCTTGTTCATCTGGAACGTTCCAGCACATCCTTCCGGATTCCTCCTCCAGCTGCCCCTCCACTGTCCATTTCCCTTTCTAACGTAAGAGTGGGGCAGAGGAAGGGAATCGGCGGGATGCTCAGTGGAACTTTCCCCAGCTCCGGGGCAGGGAAGGTCACGTGATGCAGACCTGGCCAATGAGACGCGGCACGGCTGTCCTTTCCCAGAGCGGCGCACAGTCAGCTCCTTAGCGAGGCGCTTGCGGGGCAGAGGAGAGGGTTTGGGGGCAGGATCTGGGCTCCTCCTCACCAGGCAGATGGGGCCACTTTTAAACTTCGGACTCGGGCAACCTGGGTTCAAGCTGGGCTCTTGCACAACCTGCTGAAGGTGTGGCCTCAATCGTCACCTGGGAATAGGAACAGCAGAGCTCCTGGGTCCTCAGGCCATCAAGGCTACCAGAACATCATGTGAACTTGCTCGTCTTTCTCTCCCCAACCCCCCACCAACAGTGCCAGCACACAGTAGGTGCTTAGCAGATCTGTATGGAGTGAACAGTTGTACGGGTCTCAGCAGAGTGAGGAGTTCAGGAAACCTTAGCTTAACTAGAATGAACAGCCCAACAGTATTGAGAGTCGTTTCCCGTGGGACCTCTGGGGCAGCAGGGGACAGACAGGGCTAACCAGTGCCTCCTCCTCTCCCCACTGAGCAGATCAACTTCTATCAAATTTATGCAAGGGCGTCATTCCTGAAGCTATGCATTATTCAAGACTAAATTTCCCAGAGGGCTAAATGTAAAGCAAGATCTGTATTATTTCAAAATCTGAGCATACAGCGAGTCTTTATTAATATTTTTAAATCACCCCATTTCCAAATCACATAATGCAAGTTGGCTTAAAACGGGATGTGCCTCTTTTGCGGGGGTTCTAGAAAAGACGGGGTGGACAGGAAGGTTTCTGAGATTCATAGAAGTCCACAGCCTGGTGCTGGCCTCTCAAATCCGTGGTGAGGTTGGTCAGGGTCATTAGGTGTCAAAGGTGGTTGGTGTGACAACACTGAAGGATGATTTGCTTTCACCAAATTACAGCTAATTCAGCTATACCAGGGACCAGTGTGAATTATTGAAAGGTTAACTGGTGTCTTTTTTCCTTCTATCTCATCGCTTTGGGCACATTAGGGTGGCATCGAAGGTGTCTCTTTCCATTTCCCGGGGACCTGCTTCCATGTGCCTAGGAATTAGCAGAGCAGCTGGCTGCACACGTGGGCTCCTGTCCTGCCTCCAGATTCCCCAGCGGGCTCGGACTCTGCATTTAGAGAAGCTTCAGGAGACTCTGATGGGGGTGTTCGAGGCTCGTGGGGGGGCACTGAGCTGGCCGCTCGGGAGCTGGCTGAGGTGGAGGTGCTGGTGACGTGGGTGGGCTCCCTGGTAGAGGACTCTTCCCGGAGCAGTCCTGGGGCGTGGCTCCGTGAGATTGTGGGTGCTGGCCTCTCAGTTCTGAAACTTTGGGAATGTCATCATGGCTACATCAGAGCAGAGGACCCTTGAGGGTCACCTGTCACTCATTCCAAAGGGTATTCGCCGTCAGGGACATTGTGCATCATGGTGACCACTTTGGTAGAGACATATCATCAATTGCTCCCTTGAAACTGGTCTCACTTTTTAAAAACACTCAGTCATAGGTCTTGTTGTGGACCCTGTTTTACAGAAGAGGAAGTTGAAGCACAGAGAAGTTTAGCAACTTGTTCAAGGTCACACAGCCAGCGACAGGCAGAGGCAGGCTTTGGATTTAGGCAGTGGGCTATGGAGCCTGTTCTTGGCTCTGTGCCTCTGCAGCCTCAAGCAGAAACTGGAAGGATGCTGACCATGTAACTGGAGCCCGAGTCCTTCCTGGTTCATGCCTGTGAGCTCCCAGAGAGGAGAGGGCTCTGGAGCAGGCCATTCGGCCTTCGCCGTCTGCAGGAATGGGGGCGTGGCCGATGTGGAGAAATAAGAAAACGGGCTCCGGGAGTTCTAGACCATTCATCCCCGTGGCCCCGTGAGAGTGTCCATTTTGATATGCACTCTTTTTAATCTAGTTTTATTTGAATAGATGCTAGGCTGCATTTGCAGAGTTTGAAAATCAAAACATTATCAACAGGTGCTCATATAAAAGCACGGCTCCTTTCCTCCACCTCTCGTCTCTCCCTTTCCCCGGGCCTGTTTATTTTGTTTTATTCTTTTCTGTGCCAGGGATTGAACCCAGGGGCGCTTAACCACTGAGCCACATCCCCAGCCCTTTTAAGTTTTTATTTTGAGACAGGGTCTGGCCAAGTTGCTTAGGGCCTGGCTAAGTTGCTGAGGCTGGCCTTGAACTCGTGATCCTCCTGCCTCGGCCTCCTGAGAAGCTGGGATGACAGGCATAATGTGCTGGGAGCCCGGCTCACTTGTAATACTTCTGGTATCTTCTTCCAGGGGCTCTTTATGCAAATATGAGCAATAATGTGTATATGTGTGTGTGTGTCTGTGTGTGTCGGTGTGTCTGTGTCTGTGCGTCGGTGTGTCTGTGTCTGTGTGTGTGTGTCTGTGTGTGTGTCTGTATATGTGTGCGTCTGTGCTTGTGTCTGTGTATTTGTGTGTCTGTGTTTGTGTGTTTGTGTGTGTGTATGTGTACATGTGTGTGTCTGTGTGTCTGTGTGCCTGTGTATCTGCACGTGTCTCTGTGTGTGTGTGTGTGCGCGTGTGTGTTGGTGTCTGTGTGTGTCTGTGTGTATGTGTGTGTGTGTGTTCGTGTGTGCGTCTGTGTGCATGTGTCTGTGTGTGTATTTGTGTGTCCATGTGTGTCTGTGTGTGTGCGTGTATGTGTCTGTGTGTGTGTGCGTCCATCTGTGTGCATGTGTGTGTGTGTCTGTATATGTGTGTGTGCATGTGTGGTGTGTGTGTGTGGTGTGTGCGTGTGGTATGTGTGTGGTGTGTGTTGTGTCTGTGCTGTGTTGTGTGTGTGTTGGTGTTGATGTGTGTGTGTGTTGTGTGTTGTGTGTGCTGTGTGTCAGGTGTGTGTGTGGTGTGTGTTGTGTGTTGTGTGTGGTTTGTGTGTGTGGTGTGTGTGTGGTGTGGTTATGTGTTGGTGTCAGTGTGTGTTTGGTGTGTGTGGTGTCGTATGTGTGGTGTGGTTTGTGCTTTGTGTGTGTGTGTGATGTGTGTGTGGTGTGTGGTGCGTTTTTTGTGTGTGGTGTGTGGTATGTTTGGTGTGTGTGTGGTGTGGTGTGTGTGTGTTTTGTTTGTATGTGTGTTGTTTGTGTGTGTGTGTTGTTTGTGTTTGTGTGTGTGGTGTGGTGTGTGTGTGTTTGTGTGTGTTGTGTGTGTGGTGTGTGCGTGGTGTGGTGTGTGTGTGTGGTGTGTGGTTCGATGTGGTGTGTGTGTGTTGTGTGTGTGTGTGGTGTGGTGTGTGTGTGTGGTGTGGTGTGTGTGTTTGTGTGTGTTGTGTGTGTGTGGTGTGTGTGGTGTGGGTGTGTGTGTGTTTGTGTGTGTGTGTGGTGTGGTGTGTGGTATGGTGTGTGTGTGTGTGGTGTGTGGTATGGTGTGTGTGTGTGTGTGGTGTGGTATGGTGTGGTGATGTGTGTGTGTGTGTGGTGTGGTGTGTGGTATGGTGTGTGTGTGTGTGGTGTGTGGTATGGTGTGTGTGTGTGGTGTGGTGTGTGGTATGGTGTGTGTGTGTGGTGTGTGGTGTGGTGTGTGCGTGTGGTATGTGTGTGGTGTGTATTGTGTCTGTGTGCTGTGTTTGTGTGGTGTGGTGTGTGTGTGTTGGTGTTGATGTGTGTTGTGTTGTGTGTGCTGTGTGTCAGGTGTGTGTGTGTTGTGTGTTGTGTGTGGTTTGTGTGTGTGGTGTGGTATGGTGTGGTGTGTGTGTGTGGTGTGGTGTGTGGTATGGTGTGTGTGTGTGTGTGTGGTGTGGTGTGTGTGTGTTTGTGTGTGTTGTGTTGTGGTGTGTGTGGTGTGGTGTGTGTGTGTTTGTGTGTGTGTGTGGTGTGGTGTGTGGTATGGTGTGTGTGTGTGTGTGTGTGGTGTTGTGTGTGGTATGGTGTGTGTGTGTGTGTGCTGTGTGGTATGGTGTGTGTGTGGTGTGGTGTGTGGTATGGTGTGTGTGTGTGTGTGTGGTGTTGTGTGTGGTATGGTGTGTGTGTGTGTGTGTGTGTGTGGTGTTGTGTGTGGTATGGTGTGTGTGTGTGTGTGTGTGCTGTGTGGTATGGTGTGTGTGTGTGTGTGTGTGTGTGTGTGTGTGTGTGTGTGGTGTGGGTGGGCTGGGCATGTGGGGTGTTTATGGAAGGTGCAGCTTTGAACCCTTTTCTCTACCACACAGTCACCCATTGCGTTGTTGGGAGGGTGAGGCAGGGAGCAACCGGAGCCCCCTGGTGGCCATCCTGGGATGAGTGGAGAGGCACCGGGTTGCCGGGGTAACGGGAAATGAGGAAATCCCTGGAGGGGCGACAGGTCACGTGCATGCATACCCCGCCCAAGGACCACGTTTGTGCAGGAGCACACTTTGGTCGTCTGCAGGTGACTTGCCCGGTCTCCTCCATGGGGTCCCCTTCCAGTGCCCCTTTCCAACGCAGTTACGGTCCTTCTGGAGCTGAGAGAGCAGCAGCGTCCTTGCGGTGACCTGGACCCTCGGCGCGGCTGGACATCCGGGAGGAGCTTACCCTGATGATCCGGGCACTCTGTCGGGAGAATGCCCGACCCTGGACGGCAGTGGCTCGGGAATAGCTTCTCCCAGGGCCTCTTCCCTGGGGGAGAAGGCAGAGCTGCATCCAGGTTCTGCTGAACGGCACCCGAGTCCCCCGTGCTGGGAGTCCCCCCCCAGTAGTTAACACTTACGGAGCACTTACTGTATACCAGGTCCTGACCTCGCTCTCTCCCTCGTGTGATCCTCACGGCCCTCTGTGGGGTGGACAAGCCCTTTGATTTGGATCTTATTGTCGTCGTCCATAGTTGCCAGCAGGGGACCTCCCAAGACCCCAGCGCATGCCCGAAACAGTGGCACCAAACTCCGGCTGTACCATTAGGCCGCAGCATGCCATAGTGCTCGGGTTTCTCTGCCTGTTCTGTGCCTCCTTCGCATACCACCCTTTCACCTTGGGGTCATTATCACATACAACAAGGGTCATTAAACATAAGCCATGAGATGCCACGGCAGTCGATCTGATGGCTGAGCCGTTACTTAGCGACTAACAGGTGGGTACCCTACACGGCATGGATACACTGGACAAGGATGATGCTTGTCCTGGGCAGGATGGAGTGTCATGGAGTGTGATTTCTTCGTGCTACTCAGGAGGACCTGTGATTCCAGACTTGTGAATTATTCGGTCCTGGAATAATACTTTTTGTATTTTCAGACTGCAGTTGACCATGGGTAACTGGGACTGTGAAATGTGATCCACATATGTAAGGGCTGAGTACTATATTTCCCTGTTAGCCTTCTGCCTTCATTTCCTTCTAGTCTCCCAGATCTCTGTGTTCTAGGCCTTGCTGCTTCTGATCAGTCCAGGCTCTCTCCTGCCTCAGGGCCTTTGCACATTCCCTTTACCTAAACACTCTTAACCGAGATACTCCTGTGAATTACTGCCTCCCTTCCTTCAGGCCTCTCCTCAACCTGCCTGCTCAGTGAGGCCTTCCCTGAACACCTTATTTAAAATCCTAACATGCCTCCTTCCCTATTCCCCTTCCCTACTGTATTTCCCCACAGCACTAATTATCTTCTCCTGTTCTGTACTCATTACTTCCTGATCTTGTTCATTGTTCATTTCTCCTACCGTATACACTCCTCCCTGCAGGAGTTCCCGTTTGGAGTTCACTTCTGCCTCCCAGGCCTGTGAGCTTGGCCCAGAGCAGGTGCTTGGTAAATACGAATTGAATGTGGGAAAGAATGAGCGAGTTTCCTTTTCACCTAGAAGGAAACTGAGGTTCAGAGAGATGAGCCAATCACTTGTCTAAGGTCGTCTAGCAGATAATGCCTGACGTGGGGTAAACTCCAGGCTGACTCCAAAGTTTGGAGGGTAGGGTTGCCCGGTGGAAGGGCTAGGATGACTTTTTACGTGATCACAGAGCACACTGATTTTGAGGCAAAAGTTGACCTTTGCATCTCTACAAGCAAGTGCCAAGAAGCTCCTGCCACCTGCGACCCTGCCATGGAGGTGGCTCCAGGTAGCCACGGGCCGCTGGGAAGAATCACCGGCTCGGAGCCTTTGTTATTATCTTGCTTTGAGGGACGGGAGTTTTCTCTCTGAGCCTTTCCGTGGGACATCTGCATCCAAGTCTGTCCAGCACCCCCCTTCCAACTGGCCCCCCAGGCCTGGGCAGCCGAACCCCACGAGGGAGCTCAGGGCTTTGTCTGCGGCAGGGTGATTATGTGGTTAATCGCGCCACCGCGTCCATTCGCTGACAGAATCAGGATCCACTTCGGCTTTTCTGGCTGTATTTTAAAGGCATTTTAAAATGCCTCTTTTCTTCTTTCTGAGCCTATGCACTCTTCAGAAATTAAATTTAGACTGTGATTTTATTACCCTTTTTATTTAATTTATCCTAACGGTTGCATTCAAGCTGTGAACCAGCTGTTGACTTTGAAAAAACATTGTTCAATTTGAAGGGAACATTTTAAAACTTAATGTAATGGCTGTAAGTAATCTGCGGCAATCACACCCTGGCACTGCGCGGGGCGTGGGGCAGGCTGGGGACCAGAGCCACGCGGGGGGCAGAGGGGCAGGTGACCGTTCACCACTGTGCTGGCATGGGGCTCCTCTCTGGTGTCCCTGGTAGGCCTTGGGGACAAGAGGCCACCACAGGTCCAGGTTCAACTGGGCACCTGGGTCTCCGATCTTCCAGCCTCTGCTGACTTCTTTCTGGTCACTTAATCTCATTTAAGGCCTTGTCCCTCCCCGCGGCCTCTAGCCACTGACAGAGGTCTTTTATTCTGGTTTGTTTTGTTTTTTGATGAGAGAGGTTCCGGGGCTGCGTGGTTCGCGGGCTCCACTGACCTTGCCTCTGCCTCTCCTCCAGCCGCTCTTGGCTCGTTGGCGGAGACGGCACAGATTCTTCCCCAGGCCTAGGTGCCCATCTCTCTGCACGTGTTCCCCCCATGAGGAAGTCAGCTCTGGTTGTCCGAATCATAAGCTTTGGCTTGGTGGCCAGCGGGATGTTGGCACACCCCACGGAAATGAAGGCAGTCGCAGCTTTCCTATCCGTACACCCCAGCCGCAGGACTGTCGTGGGAGCTGGAGACTGGACGAGCAAAGTCCTTCCTGGGGAGGCTGGAGAAGCATGTGACCGGGCACTGGTGCCCCCCCTTACTGCCCTGGGCCTCGGCGATAAGAAGCCTGGGCTAGCCTGCTGGGTGACGCTGGACCCGGGCTCCACTGATGGCCCAGCCCATGGCCCCTGGAGCCAGCCCAGCAAACCCGTGGACTCATGAGCCACATGCAGTGCCGTGGTTTGAAGCCACCTTATCCTGTCCTTACTTCAGGACCTTCCACGTAATAAACACCCATTCACTGTGACTTAGTTGCATCACTACAGGCTGTGTGATGTTGGGAAAATTACTTTACCTCTCTGTGTCTCAGCCTCTCCATCTTGGAAATGGGCAGACATTAGGCCACCTTGTGCTTACAACCACTTCAGGATGTGTCCAAGCACTGGACCTGGAAGGTGCCCTACAGATGCAGTCTGGATTTAGAGTGTCCATGCGTTAGAGGCTTGTTCCCCAGTCCAAGATGCTAAGGGGAGGTGGTGGGACCTTTAACTAGGTCACTGGGAGGCGTGCCCTTGAAGGACTAGCAGGACTCCGCCCCTTCCTCTTCCTCGCCTTTTCACTTCCTGTTCATGAAGTGAGGGACTGTGCTCCTCTATGTGCTCCCACCATGATGTGCTGCTGCAGGACCAAAGCAATGGTGTGAATGGTTCATGGATTGAAACCTCCAAACCTGTGAGTCACAGTAAACCTTTTCTCTTTATAAGTTGATTTTCTTCAGTATTTGTTATAGTAACAGGAAACTGACACGTCTATAAATGGCAAACGTCATTGCTTTCCGTTATTGATATTCTTACCAACCAATCAAGTGGGATGATGGGCTTCTGGGCTAAGGTCAGCTTTCCGCCTCTTCGCAGTGAGCACTCTGGGGTTTTAGGTCGATTTCCCTCTGTTCTGCCTACACATATGTCTTTACCACAAGGTCAGCTGTCTGGCCAAACTGACTTTGCAGTGGCCTATAGACTTTTCTTCCTTGGCCTCAGTTTCTCCATCTGTAGAATGAAGGGTTTCAGGATGGCAGAGAGTTTTGAAATCATGTGTCTCTGTTTGATAATGTCTGGAGCTGTGAATTGAGATTCTTTCCCCACCCACCCACTGACACACATCAGGAGAAAGTGTCATGATGTGTTAATGGTTTCTGCCACGTGTGTGAGATGAAGAGGTGGAGAGTGTTTGCTGACCCTGACAAATGGTCTTTAGGGGTCTCGTGTAGACGCTAAAACCCAGTAGGTTGGTGGATTTCTGACCCGAGCAATCTACACATCAGCTTTAGTGTTGGGAGAGCTTCAGAGCGAAACTCAGGGCGGGAAATGGACATTATTCCTCTTCATGTTCTCCAGGGCCTGGGCAGGAGTTCAGTCCTCAAACGGCCTGGAGGAAGAAGGATGGGGTGTGGTCAGAGAGACCTGGAGCTCCACCTCAGAACTGCCGTTCACCACCCCGTGACCGTGCGCGGGACCAGAGCGCCCTTCGCTGAGGGCACCGGCCCTTGCGTTGGGGGAACCAGGGAGGAGCTTTGGGTGGCTCGTGGGAGCAGAAGTCAGGCCTTCAGAGACCTCGCTTTCCTCCCCTTATGAAGTGTTCTAGATAGTGCTGCTTCATTAGCCAGGGGACCATCAGGACGTGCCCCAGGGTGGCCCCCTGGGAGGGAGACCCCAGACAGAGGTTGAGGTGTGTGAAGGACACGAGGCAGCGCCCCGGGCCCGCACTCAGGTGCAAGGGAAGGAAGCAGGGCTGGCAGATGGGGAGGAGGCTCTGGAGCTGGGGTCCTCCAGCCGCACCCCAGATGGGGCACTGGTCTGAGCTCTCCAAGCCCTACATCAGCCCCTCTTTGAATGTGACCTACTGTGGGCAGGTGGCTGTAGTGAGTGGCCGTAGCTCCTCAGTGGAGGTCGGCTCCAGGAGTGGGAGGGTCAGGGGGTCTGCAGCTGGCCGCTCTCAAGCCGGGGGAGCTGATTATGAAATGCTGAGGCGTCTGTGAGCCCGCCACTGATTCCGCCACCATTCAAAATGAGAATATGTGAAGCAAAGGAAAAAGCATACCCCAATCACATCACTTCCTGAGTGTTTGTATTACATTTCCCCCTGACGTGAGTCTCTGAGCTTATTTACGTCCACCGGATCTGTAAGGTAGATCACATCTCTCTCTAGCTCAGCATGCGGTTATCTTCAGAGCTTGACATTTGCCATCAGGAGCGTTTACACCATGGCAATTGGCAAGTGCTACCACAAAGGACTTTATCTGTTATTTGGATGGTTGTTTAGACCTGAGAAAGAGATGGAGAGAGAACAGAGAGTTAAACGGAGAAGTGCCATCCTGGTACCATACGGATATATTGCCATACTGATATATTGTGATAGGCAAAACATGATTCGTCAAGCCATAGTTGAACTGCATCTATGCCTGGACTAGGGATATAGGAGTTTACTGCAAACCAACAAAAATGTTTTGTAAAAACGCTTTGGCTGTATTGAATTTATGATAAAGACTATTGTATATTTTGCTACTTTCACTCTGTGCACTATGCATCCTTTAAATCAGTAACTTTTATAACACACACACACGCACACACACCATTATTCCCTAAAGAACTGTTATCACATTTTATCATCCATGGAGTAGATCAGATCATTCCATCTTTCAGGGATTTCCTCAGTGGTGGAGAACAGTGGCCACTGAAGAAGCTCAGTCACTGCCAGCCCCCCACAGAGCATGAATGAAAGTTAATCTTGGGATTGCTTGTTACTGCAGCCTCATCTAGCTTACACTGACCAACACATGTGGGCAAAGGCACTTAGTTCTCTGAGTTGTAGTTTCTTCACCATAAGATCTCCTTGTAGAGATTTGGAGAGACCCAGAAATGATGTCTGTTTTCTTTGGCATGCAGAAGTCATTCAACAGTGGAAGCTATTATTGTTGATAGCGATGTCTTAATACATGATTTATTTATTTGATAGTAAATGATCTTGAACCAATCCGTATGTATCCTCTTAAAATAGTTTGGATGTGGTTTGTCTCCCAAAGATTCGTATGCTGGAAACTTGATTCCCAGTGTGGCAAAGTCGAGATGGTGGAGCTGTTACAAGGTGGGACCTGGAGGGAGGTGATTAGGTCTTGGGGGCTTCACCCTCGTGAATGGATTACTGCTGTCTAATGGGAGCAGGTCAAGTCTCCTGTGTCTGGATTAGTTCTTGAAAGAGCAGATTGTTATAACACTATCCCTGCATGGGGCCTGTTCCTTTTCTGTTTCTTTGTCATGTTATGACACAGCCAGGGGCCCTTGCCAGGAAGACATGCAATGGTGTTTGGACCTCTAGCCACCAGGACTGTAAGCTGAATAAACCTCTTTACTTTATAAGTTACCTAGCCTGAGGTATTTTGTTATAGCAACACAAAACAGACTAGGACACTTGGGGATGAGGGCATAGCTCCCTTTTCTATTTCCTTCTCTCTAGTCCTCTCAGTATCCATCTCCATTCCCTCTATCCTTCATTTTCTGCATTTGTGACCTGCTCCAGATCACAGTCTTCGGGATGAACAAAAGCCACCAGTCCAGCTGGGAAGGGTAGCCCTTTGTGGACCCTGGAGAATTAATTGCCCAGTTACTCTTGCCGTAGCAGCTGCATCCCCAGGTCTGATGAGTGGAGTAAAACACAGTCCCAAGGGACAGTGGCAGATGAGGGCCATAAAGGTTAATGTCCTGAGAAATGGCCTGGAGGTAGTGGCAGCAGACAGCGATCGCGACTTTAATACAAATTAAGAATTCATGGTGGTGCCTTCCGAGGCTCTGAGCTGCTTCGACAGCAGCCGAGGCCCCTGAGAGGTGGAGAGGCTGTCTCCTGATGGCAGCCTCGGAGGGGCAGCTGGCTCCCCTGGCTCATTCTGGAGTTCAGGCAAGACTGAGGATCCCCACTCCCGATCTCATCACTGTGGGTGGCTCCATGGTCGGAGTGATAGGTGTGTCCCCGGGGCTGGCCCATCGTGAAGGAGGCCCATTGAATCCACGATGATTCACCCGTAATTATCAAAAACGACGAGACAGATTTACACACAGTGCTGGGGTTGAGCCCCTGATAAATATTAAGCGAGAACAGCAGGAGAGCCAGCCTTCATGGTGCCCCCATTGGCGGAGGGGAGGTGGGGGGACGTGGACGTGTATGCTTGTACAGATGCCCCTCCGTGGATCGCATTCCCATAAAACCATTCTAAATTGAAAATGTCATGAATTGAAAATGCATTCCTTACCCCACATCTACTGGGAATCAGAGCTTAGCCAGTCCACCTGAAGCAGGCCCAGAATGCTTACAGTTGAGGCAAATCATCTGGCTTGAAAAAACAATATTGAATATTTCATGGCATTCATTGAATATCGTCCTGAAATGGGAAAACAGAATGTTGGTCTGTGTACACTTTCACACCATCATCAAGTTAAAAAAAAAAGAAAAAGAAAAAAAATCACAGGTCGGACCACCATTAAGTCAGGGAACGTCTGTACCACATGACTCTCGGGAAGGGACCCCCTTAAAACTGTCATGGTGGGGACTGGATATGGGAAGGCGTAGCTGAATTAGGTGGAAGTCAGGTTTTGACTCTCTGCCCTCTGATGTTTTATTACTGTTTAATCTCTCCTGTATACTGTTCGTGTTAATAGCAGAAAATAAAAAAAGGTACCGCTGAGTGATTCGGGTGCCCCGTAGATGCGGGGACCATCAACACCCAGGACACCAGCTCAGGCAAGTCCAACCTCAGCACCGAGTTTGTGAAGATCCCGTTACCCACGGGCTAGGGGGCTGTTTCCGGAAGAGGACTCGGGAACCTGGGGGGATAGGAAGTGGCTGTGCGTCAGAGGGTCCCAAGGAGACGGGAGACGTGATTCTGAGACTCCCGGAGCTCTTCTGCGTGGAGAAGGTGACGGGGCCAGCGGTGTGGACCCAGAAGAGGCTGGGAGGTCCTCCTGCACCCGTTTGCCATGTTTCTTCCAATTCCAGGAACTGTGCGTCCTCCCCGTCTGCGACATGAAATCGTCAAAGCTCCTTTCTCCAGACCCCGGTGGTGGTCTGGAGGCCGTCCCGGTGGGTCCCCGGATCCTCAGGTTGCTGGCCCAGCCGGCTCTCTGTAGCCTTAGGTTCCACCCCCAGGCATCCCACCGACCACCGACAAAATGGTGGAAGATGTGCGCGCACTGGTGGCGTGCAGACTGGTGGCATTGTCTTTAGTTGTCACCGTATGACAACTATGTACGTAGCATTTGCATTGCGCTAGGTATTGTAAGCAATCTCAGGATGATTTAAAGTGTATGGGAGGAGGCGTGTAGGTTCTCTGCAAATACTCACGTGCTTCACGGAAGGAACTCGTGCATCCATGGATTTGGGTATCCAGGAGGGCTCCTGGAGCCGATTTCCCGTGGATATGAGAAAGGACTCCATTTGAGTGTCCTGATCTCACTACTTTTGGGTGGGAGCTGAGTTGAGCTGGTTGAGGGGGCCTGTTGAGGAACCCACTGGGCTATATCTCTCTGGGCACTTATGGCCTCAAATTTCACCTTCCCTGACTCTCTCCTGACTTCAGACCTCCATCTTTCTGTTTCCTCCTGATTCCAACAGCTCCCCCTTCATCCCAAGAGATGCATCTGAGAACTTCCATATTGTATTAGTGAAAAGAGCCCTCGTGGATCCCCGGGAGAAATGGCGCGGAGGAGTCTAGCAACCCAGCCCCAGGCACCATGGCCAAAGGCTCTCCTCAGGAATTAAGGAAGCATCTGGGGAGAGAGAAACTTTCTGGATCTTGTCTTGTTGTGTAGCTAGCTGTCCTCTGGGTGCGGTGTTTGGCCTGTGTCTTTATAAGCTAATGGCCTCAGTCATTTCATTATAGTCACTGAAAGCTGACTAACACAGAGACAGAGAAGGGCTGTCAAATCCAACTGGTGTGACTCCACACCCGCACTCTGTCCATTCTTCAAGGCACGTGATGTTGCTCGTGGGTTGTGGGTTAAGAGCACCATGCAGACCATGACGGTTGGGAACACTACACGAGAAGGACGACATATTGTGAGGTCTCAAAGGAGGACATTCTGCTTCCTGGGCTCCAGGGAATGACTGGGCCATCGAGGAGGCGTGGTTGCCTTGGAGGCTGGGGATGGTGCCCAAGAGTGGTGGAATCGTCTGGAGCATTCAGAAAATGGAAACGGGTTGATGACATCAGAGAGTGAGGAACTGGGGCTGAACATGGGGAGTGGTCCCTCATGAATAGCCTCAAATCCCAGGCTGAACATTGACAGGGTATTTAAAGTGGGAGAGATCATAAACAAAGGTTGTAGTTTTCTGTTTATGGGTGGAATAAATTCCCAGACAGTGAAACCATCCTCTCGACTTCTGTTCTGAATGGTGTGGACTTGACCTTGAAGGGTATATCTGGAAGTGCTCAGGGCGGGACCACATCTGAGTAGATCCTATAGTCCTATCTTTTTCAAAAGTTTGTGGGGCTGAGAACAGAATCAAGAAACTTCCCCCAGTTGTCTCCTCTGGCAGCAGGAGAGGAGTGCCGCCTCCGTCGCAGCCTGCAGGAGCCACCTCATTTGCATGCACCAGAAACAATTTTTGTGAATTTAATTAATCACAGTTTACATGCTAATAACCCTTGAAATATTTTTATGAGTAAATAATGGGTATTTCCTGCTGTGGGGTGGGCGAGTCCACTGATTTCAGCATTCTCTTATAATTTAGTTCCCGTCCAGTGGTTAGAGCGATAACTGGAGTCATGTTAGGAAGGAAGAGGTGTGCTGCGCATTTCCTGGACGAGGCCTGGGGACGTGCTTCATGTCAAGGTGGGGCAGCTGAAGGGGTCAGTCCTGTGTGGCTACCTTTATTTGTAGGCCTCCTGGCTAAAACGTGATGATGATGTGACTGTATTAATTACCCGATTGATTAATTAATTATCTGTATTAATTATCTGATTAATTGACTGATGATGATGATGACTGTATTAATTATCCTCATTAATTCCACCACCACCACCAGTATCTTTATCAATACTCGAGACAGTTTTATTGCCACCACATCATGGCCACTGCCACTGTCACGTCCACCATCACCACTTTCATTGTATCCATCACCAGCATTGTCATCACCACCATTAGCACCACTGTCACCATTACCACCATCACTACCACCATCATCACACCATTACCACTACTGCCATCACCATGATATATGCTTACATGACCCACATGACCACCATTATCATCACCACCACCATCACCACCACTACCACCACCATCATCACCACCATCATCATCACCATCACCACAACCATCACCATCACCACCACCATCATCATCACCACCACCATCACCATCACCATCATCATCACCACCATCACCACCACCATCACCATCACCATCATCATCACCACCATCACCACCACCATCACCATCACCACCATCACCACCACCATCACCACCATCACCATCACCATCATCACCACCACCACCACCACCATCATCACCATCATCACCATCATCATCACCACCATCACCACCACCACCACCATCACCACCATCACCACCACCATCACCATCACCACCATCACCACCACCACCACCATCACCACCATCACCACCACCATCACCATCACCACCATCACCACCATCACCACCACCATCATCATCACCATCATCACCACCACCACCACCACCATCATCACCATCATCATCACCACCACCATCACCACCATCACCACCATCACCACCACCATCATCATCACCACCATCATCATCACCATC
This sequence comes from Sciurus vulgaris, assembly GCF_902686455.1. Classification (NCBI taxonomy): domain Eukaryota; kingdom Metazoa; phylum Chordata; class Mammalia; order Rodentia; family Sciuridae; genus Sciurus; species Sciurus vulgaris. Next base: position 20,338,292 of record NC_136479.1, on the reverse strand, counting down.
ACCACCACCATCACCATCACCACCATTACTACCCCAACTATTATCACCACCATCACCACCATCACCACAGCCTTCAACACCTGTGTCATTACTATGATCCTCGTGGTCACACCACACCATCTCAGTCTTTGTTACCTTTTTTTGCCTTGAGGCTGCTGTTCCCTTCCATCTCTGTATTTCTGTAAGTACGTCCTCATTTTCCCAGGATTTTGTCCATTTAGATCATCCCAATTTGTCACTCAGTCTACTGTAAACTAGTCTCTGTTTCAGTCCAAAATAGTGCTCTAGGATCTCAGTGATAAGACATTCTGGCCGATGTCCCTCCTGTGATGAAACCTTCTCATTGCCTCACTATCATAGGGACCCTCCGACTGTAGTGGGACATACACAATCTGATGGAAAACATCCTGTGGACCGCCATATTGACTTAAACCTCTTCAATTTCAATGTCGCTTATTTACAAAAAAATAGCTATCAACTCATTTTGTGTATACTCTGCTTCTCCGAATCTGCAATGCCATTGATTGTAAGATGCATTATTATTTAGGTAGCATTAAGAGGGAGAAATGCTGTCAATTGTAATAGCAAGAGGCTGTAGATGTTAAGATGCCTGCCAACTGCAGGATCCACATGTGAAGAAAATTGTTGAGTATCAAGGATAAGAGTTCATAAACAACTCCAAGGCTAAAACCAATTATAAAGGAAACAAATATAAGTAATAAAATTCAAATGAGCATTCTTTTCTAATGTGGTAGATGATGTTGGTTTGCTAAACCTTAACTGCCACTTACTCCAAGTCAATTGATGTTCTAGCTCAGGTTGTTGGGGCTTGATTGCCTTTGTAACTGTGGGTGGTGTGGAGACTCAGTGTCCCTACCCCTGTAAGTGGCCTTGTTAGCCGTGAATCAACTGACTTTGGGTGGCACAAACACATCATTGTGTATTACACATACATACCATTACCACCATCACTACACCATCACAACGTCACCACTACCGCCATCTTGTTTTCTCCCTGTCCTGGGACAATTAACACATCATTACCCCAGTGTGATCACAGACATGAACATCACATGGATTCTAATGCTGGTTGTCAGAGAAATTAAACTAGAATGTGCTATTTACTTAGTGGACACACCAAAATTTAATAATTCCTTGCTAATTCATGGATTCCTAAGTGTAGTGCAGCAAATTCTCAGGGGTCTTTCAATGCCTTTAGACTGTGGTCTTCAACACAGAATCAAATCTCCAGCCCTGTCCGTTTCTGGTCCCATCCTATCTCTCACAGCAGCTCCAACCCAGCTCTGTGACACCCCTAAACCATGCCCTCTCTCTTAGGTTCCCAAGTCCTTGCATGAGCTGTTCCCACAGCTCTGGTCCCCCACCCCAGCTAGATGAAGACTTATCTGATGTCTAGGGGACATTGGTTCCTCCACATCAGAGCATTACTTCTGCCTCATTTCACAACTGTTCATTTACATGCTTGAGAGATCGTATTTCATGTTTGCAATGTTTGGTGCTGAGATGGGTACAGATTAGGGACTGAATATATTTAACAAGGCCATTTAACTTTTCCTTCTCTTGTAAGTTATATATGTCCACGCCCCAAATGCCTCCTTCCTTCTTCCTCCGCTCTCTGCTGCCTGTTTTCAGTTCCCTTTCCTCCTCTTCCTCGCGATTGCTTCCTGGCCCTTCCCTCTATCTTCCCTGTTCTGTCCAAGTCCTTCTTTTCTTCTGGGTTCTCTGAGTCCCCTCTTTCCCCTTCTCTTTGCTGCTGCAGGACCTGGGGTCACGATTTGAGCCCGTTCATCTCTGCTCTTGGATGGGAACCTCTTCGAGGGCCCTGGAGTGTGCACAGACTCTTTCCTGGGAAATGAAGGGCAGGCTCAGCCGTGTCTCAGGAGAGTTGGTGTGACAGAGAGACTCCTCCGTCCCTGCTGAGCGGGGGAGCTGTCTTCCTGGAGAATACCCAGGCTCCTCCTTATGCTGAGTCCCTTCAGAGAATCCAGCTGAAACTGTGACCTAGCATAAAGTACCTCTTTATGCTTTCCTTTCTCTTGTACAAAAATAGGGCAATAACACAGCAGACCCATAGAACTGAGGGGAAGATTGAATGAGTTGTTGTCTGTCCAAGTGCTGAGCACCATACCTGACCATGATAGGTGTTCAATAAACACAAGTTCCTATCTCTCTTTGACTATTGTTTTTGAGAGCAAAAAACCTTTGTGGTGAAAGCTGTAGGTGGGGAAGTGTGGGAAAGCAGAAAATCTGAGCTGTAAGTCCTTGTTCCACCATAACGTTACCTTGGGCATGTAATAGTCCATTTTTTTTTTTTGATGCTACGACAAAATACCTGAGACTGAATACTTTATAAAGAAAACATTTTTATTTAGTTCATAGTTTTGGAGGCTGAAAGTCCAAGATTGGGTGACATCATCTCTCTGGACTCTGATGAGTTGTCCCCCTCCCCTGGTTATATCATAACATTGTGGAGAGTGGGAGGGGAAAGGTCATGTGCAGAGGAAGCCACACATGTGGGGTGGGCTGGCTTTACAAGAAGCCACTCTCGTGAGAACTGACCGGGGTCTTGAGAGAACAGCATGGATCTCTTCCAAGGGCAGCCCCTGCAATGGCCTAATCATCTCCACTGAGCCCTAACTCCATACGTTGAGGACACACCCTGGGGACAGAGTCTCCTGCCAAGGAACACTTGGGGGACAAACCATAGCAAGCACATTAACTTTCTGAACCTTTTAAAAAATTTTTATAATGTGGGCGTGAATAACAATGCTCTCTATCTCACAGAATGTCTAAAGAACTGAATTCAATGCAAGTTTTCTTTGAGCAAAAGCTGAGCACACGCTACCCGGAAGGAAGCAACACGGTAGCGTTTACAGCCTGTCCGGAATGGTTCACGGGAACTTGCGAGCCTGGTCTCCCATCTCTTCCTCGCGTCAGGATCAAGAATGAGTCCACAAACCGGAAGGTGAATAAGGCTGGCGCGCTTCCACCTTCCTGATCGATCGCTATGGTGGCCCGGCCTTAGCAGCACATTCACTACCTTTGTCCCAAGGTTCTCCCCTTGCACTCTTTTTTAAAATTTATTTTGATTGTAAACAAATGGGAAACATGTTGTTTCTGTTTGTACATGAGCAACAGCATACCATTTGCATATTCATACATTTACATAGAGTAATGATGTTTGATTCATTCCGTTATTTTTTCCTTCCCCCCACCCATCCCACCTCTCTTTTCCCTCTATACAGTCCCTCCTTCCTCCATTCTTGTCCCCCTCCCACCCCCCATTACGTGTCATCATCCGCTTATCAGTGAGATCATTCCTCTTTTGGATTTTTGAGATTGGCTTATCTCACTTAACATGATATTCTCCAATTTCATCCATTTGCCTGCAAATGCCATAATTATATTATTCTTTATAGCTGAGTAATATTCCATTGTATATATATACCACAGTTTCTTCATCCATTCATCAATTGAAGGGCATCTAGGTTGGTTCCACAGTCTGGCTATTGTGAATTGAGCCGCTATGAACATTGATGTGGCTGTATCTCTGTAGTATGCTGATTTTAAGTCCTTTGGGTATAGGCCAAGGAGTGGGATAGCTGGGTCAAATGGTGGGTCCATTCCAAGTTTTCTAAGGAATCTCCACGCTGCTTTCCAGAGTGGCTGCACTAATTTGCAGCCCCACCAGCAATGTATGAGTGTACTTTTTTCCCACATCCTCGCCAACACCTATTGTTGCTTGTGTTCTTGATAATCGCCATTCTAATTGGGGTGAGATGGAATCTTAGTATAGTTTTGATTTGCATTTCTCTTATTACTAAAGATGGTGAACATTTTTTCATATGTTTGTTGATTGCTTGTACATCTTCTTCTGAGAAGTGTCTGTTCATTTCCTTAGCCCACTTGTTGATTGGATTATTTGTATTCTTGGTGTAGAGTTTTTTGAGTTCTTTATATATTCTGGAAATTAGTGCTCTATCTGAAGTATGAGAGGCAAAGATATTCTCCCACTCTGTAGGCTCTCTCTTCGCATTGCTGATAGTTTCCTTTGCTGAGAGAAAGCTATTTAGTTTGAATCTATCCCAGTTATTGATTCTTGCTTTTATTTCTTGTGCTATGGGAGTCCTGTTAAGGAAGTCTGATCCTAAGCCAATAAAGTGAAGATTTGGACCTACTTTTTCTTCTATAAGATGCAGGGTCTCTGGTCTGATTTCAAGGTCCTTGATCCATTGTGAGTTGAGTTTTGTGCAGGGTGAGAGATAGGGGTTTAGTTTCATTCTGTTGCATATGGATTTCCAGTTTTCCCAGCACCATTTGTTGAAGAGACTATCTTTTCTCCATTGCATATTTTTGGCACCTTTGTCTAGTATGAGAAAATTGTATTTATTTGGGTTTGTGTCCATGTCCTCTATTCTGTACCATTGATCTACCTGTCTATTTTGGTGCCAATACCATGCCGTTTTTGTTATTATTGCTTTGTAGTATAGTTGAAGTTCTGGTATTGCGATACCCCCTGTTTCATTCTTCCTGCTAAGGATTGCTTTAGTTATTCTGGGTTTCTTATTCTTCCAGATGAATTTCATGATTGCTTGCTCTATTTCTGTGAGGTACGTCATTGGGACTATAAAATCAACACGCATAAATCTACAGCATTTTTATATGCAAGCGATGAAACAGCTGAAAGGGAAATGAGGAAAACAACTCCATTTGCAATAGCCTCAAAAAACATAAAATACTTGGGTATCAGTCTAACCAAAGAGGTAAAAGATCTCTACAATGAAAACTACAAAACATTGAAGAAAGAAATTAAGGAAGACCTTAGAAGATGGAAAGATCTCCCATGTTCTTGGATAGGCGGAATTAATATCGTCAAAATGGCCATACTACCTAAAGTGCTATACAGAGTCAATGCAATTCCAGTTAAAATCCCAATGACGTACCTCCCCTTGCACTCTTGAATGGTCGTGGGCCTTCAATTGTCTATGAAGCTTTCTTGGTCAGAAGAGAGTCTGTCTGTCCCCTGAGAGCCTAGCTAGAGCTAAGAACAGGAGTCTGGTGAGTCTACCGCTGCAGTCGCTTCTTGTTGCCAAAGGGGTCGCTGTTGAAGCTCGGTTCTGCACGTCTTGTGAACGCTGGGTTCTGTGCTACTCCTGTTTCTGGCTCTCTGTTGAGAGAGGCCACACTGACTCCTTCAGGGCTGAGCTTGTGCAAGGGTGATGCATATTTGGTCTCCAATTTAAGTTTCTGCAATCAGCTCTGTCAGTTTACCTGCACAGTCGCTCCCTGGGTGTCAGCTGGACCCAGGAGCGCTGGTTTAGGGTCCGTTCCAAAGTCATGCCACATGACAGGCTTATAACTACTACTTCCTGCCTTCCCTGTGGCCTAATGGTTAGATGACGAGACACGTTATTCGAACATTCAAAACCGAAGGCTTCTGTGACTTCCATTATCCATCGTGAAGCAAATCCTGGGCCACTTGCTTCAGACCGGTCCTGAGGCAGGCTACCATCAGTGATTCCAAAGCGCCATCTCTTCCCAGTTATGCTATGCTGTGGTTGACAGGTTCTTATGGTAAAGTTGAGGGAGGAATCCACAAGTTTGATATTCCATAGGGCGATCGATGAGCCCATTACACTCCCAACAGTGGGGAACAGGGCACCTGGCTGTGCTCACGGGTCTGACACTGTGGGGAGGAGACAGGGTAAAGGGCCATTCTCATCTGTGGCGGGTGTCCGTCGTGTCTCACTGCTCATTCAATCTCAGAACCTAGATTTTCTTCTTTGGGGATCACCTCTCCCCACCTCTCAGTCTTTGGGTAGGGATTGTCCCATCTCTATTCTAAAGGGGAGGGATTCTGATCCAGGTCAAGTCAGTCAGTGAATCGAAACACCCAGCTAGAGTGATTGGATCAAGGATCAGCCCGTGGCCCAAGCGGGGCCACTGCAAGGCTGACCTGAGATTTTTGTTAGAGCTACGGCAGAAGAATCACTTCCTTTCTGTTGGGAATTACTTCTTTTCTGGTAGGATGTAAGCTTCTGGGATTCTATCTTAGACACTGGGTAGAGAGAGTCTTATTGGAAACAAAGTAAACTTTGTGGATAACAGAGTCAAGAGATAGAGATTCTACCTGATGTTGAGCACCTGGATGCAGCTGTGCCTGAAGCTGGCACTACTGATGGTCTTGAGCCAGAACAGACCTTTTTTATACTTATGTCAGTTTGAGAGGGGGTTGAGTTTTGGTCATAATATTGTCATAATATTAACTCATCCTCTGAGGACCAGGATAAGAGGTTCTCACTAGAGAAAGATGTCAAAGAGACGGATGCTCTCTGATAGTTAGGAGCTTTGTTGCACCTCTTCATGGGACAGAGCCACCCACCCCTCCTTGCCAGACGTGGTGCTTGTGTCTAACACAGCCAGGGTGGGGTGCCAGTAAAAGCAGGCTGTGAACATCAACAAACTGCATTGTCTGGGGAAAACAGCCTGGTTCCCGATTTATGATTTTGCTTTCCCTCCCGTCTCCTGCCTTTTCATTTTTATTTAAGGCTGTGTTCAACGTTGTAATTACTTTTTTAATCGGTAGCGTCTGTGTCTGGGGCATGCGGCTTCCCGCCGTGGCTGGGCCTGGCACTGTAAACAAACCCTGGCGCTTTAGCTGGGAGGCTACTGCTGAAATATTGCCCTAAATAAATAAAAGGCAAATTAGATATCGGAAAATAACTTTAAATTACATTTGAATTCTTGGGGAATTACATCTTACATCGGCGTTGGGGACAAATGAGTTTGCCGTGGATAATATATCTGGAGTGAGCGCCAAGAGACAATGGCGGAGTGGCTGGGAGGAGGGACAGGGCTAGGTCCCTCAAAGGGGAGCGTGCGACAGGGACTCTTGGAGGCAGAGCCAAGGGAATGGAGCGGGGCAGGGAGAGGCGGGAGTCCGGGGAGACCTTGGCTGCGTCTGCAGCATCCGCCAGATTGACCGGGACTCCTGGGAACAAAGGTCAATCAACGAGGCTCATTTGCCTGGGGACAAAGTGTGCCCTGCCATTACCGCGTCCCTACCAGGTGCCTGGAGGACACGGAGGCAGCGTCCTCCCCAGCTTTGGTGATGGGGACCTGGCTACGGATGCCGGTGCTGTCCCTCCCACGGTGGACCTGCGGGTGGTCACGGCACGTTGGGGGTCCTCGGCTGCTTCACTTCCGTCCTGAAGAACTTCTGAGTGGGGAGCTGTCTTCGTCCATTTCGGAGGCTGAGGCTGAATGTCAGGATCGGGGTGATTGGGAAGAAGAGAATCTCACTTCTTAGAGTTCTGGAGGTTGGGACGTCCAAGCTCAAGGGACTGCGTCTGGTGAGGGGTCTCTGTAGCAGGCCAGGGTGCCACAGGCCATCACAGGGTCAGACAGAGCAGGTGTGCTAATTTGGGTCTCTCTTCCCCTTCTTTCAAGGCACCAATGGCGGGCTGGGGAGATAGCTCAGTGGTAGAGGGCTTGCCTTGCAAGTATAAGGCGCTGGGTTCAATCCCCAGCATCAAAAAAAAAAAAAAAAAAAAAAAAAAAAAGGCACCAATGTCATTAGGGGGACCCTAACCTCATGGCTGCACCTAATCCTATTACCTCCTGAAGTCGTACCTCCAATTCCATTAACACATGACTTAGGGATTAAGTTCCCAATGCATGGGATTTGGGGAACACATTAAAGCCCAAGCAGGAGGGTTTATGAGTCCTCACAGTAGAGGCTTTGGCCCCAGCCCAGCTCAAGTTGAAGTCTTTGTTCTGCTGCTTGCTCACGTGTGCCTCTGGGCCAGCCTCATATCTCCCTGACCCTCGGTATCTTCATCTGTAACACGGGACTAATAACCAAACGGATTTGTCTCTAAGAGTCGCCGTGGAGATGGCATGGGATAATGAGTATTATTTTCCTAGCACAGTGTAACTCATGAGATGATAATTAATATGATTCAGTCTCATTATCGGCACAACAGTCTTGTGCAACAGGATGTTTAAATTGAAGTTTCGGTGAAGTGCCAAGATAAGAGATGTGAAATTTCAGAGTCGGATGCCACTTCGCTCCCCGGATGGGATGTTTAAATGAAGCACTTGGAAATGCGTACCACCTCGCTGGCTCCCCTCCACCTGCTTCAGAAATATCCAACATGAAGAATTAAGAGGGGGACCAAAGGTTTGTGAGGAAGTCACCTTAATAAAATACCATCCTGAGAACCTTGTCCTCTCTCTGTCCTGGGGAACAAGGGATGCCCGCTTTCTTCATCTCAAATCTAGAGATGGATGTGGAGCTGGACCTTGGGACTAGAGTGTGGAGTGTGTTAGTTAGGATAGGACAGTCTTTGCTACAGTAACAGATAAACCCAGAAACTTCGGTGGCTTAATCCAACTAAGATGGATTTCCCACTCATGTTGAAGTCTGGTGCAGTTCCATCTTAGAGTCATGCTTCTTGGGACACCTTACCTTCATGAGTGATGGAGTAGGGGACGGCGGTATCTGGTTCTTATCTGCCTCCGTCGGGAAAGAACACATGCCAATTCCATTTACCTCCTTGACTGGAACGTGACGCATGGCCTCATTCTAACTGCAAGGGAGCCTGGGAAACAGATGTTTGGTGAGCATGATGAACTCCTAGCAGCTCTTCCAGCTCTTTCAGTGGTTCCCTGTGTGCAGCTGGGAGACAGAACACCAACGCCTGACTCATGTCCTCCCTGACCAAGTCAAAACAGCCCGTGGCCCAGGAAAGAGCCACTGGGTTCGGTCTGCACGCCTGGAGTTCGTCAGGGCAGATGAGGTAGGCACGCTTCCCGGGGCCAGCAGGGGAGGGAGAGCTGCTGTGGGATCGATCACTGGGGCTCATCCCCGGGGCCTCCTGCGCATGGACGGGAGCACACGGTGTGCAGAAGGGCGGCCTGGACTCGAGCCGCGTGCACTGGGGTCTGGGGAAACTGTCAGGCGGAGAGGCTTCATTGAGGAACTCCCAAGCGCTAACAAGTCCCCATGAGAGAATCGGTATCCAGCACCTGCCCCCAGAGCAGGGCAAAGCCAGGGTGAACTCAAGTAACGCCTTCCCTGCCATTAAGCCCTCTCCTCTCCATGCCCTGACCCCAGAGGGGGGGTCTCAGTGTTTAAGCTGGAGCAGGCAGAGTCTGGAGGACATGCCAATCAAACCCGCCTCTCCCAGCGCCAACTTTTGGGTAGACACCGACTTAATCTGGGTAAACTGCAAGTTTTGATTCACACTTTGGTTAGGATGCTGAGAGGATTTATTGAATGGAAACAATTTTATTTAACACATATGTATCGAGGGGATGGGGATGCAGCTCAGTGGTAGTGGAGCTTGCCTAGCGTAGGCGAGGCCCTGGGTTCAGTCCCCAGTGCCACTAAAATAATTTGTTCTGAGCGTCACTGTTCCAGGTCCCTGGTGATGTCATCACACAAATCAGAAATGCCTTCTCTTCCGGGGCTGGCATTTCCGATGTTGGTGCCCTACGACCATCTGGGGCCAGAGAGTCTGGGGGGCCTAGGGGAAGTTTTCAACTAGGGCAGGGGAAGAGGACTTCCACGGAGGGAAGCTTAAGAGCGAGGACAAGAGAACGGAGGTCACAAAGCCAGAAAGTGGCAGAGCCAGGACTTCAGATTTTGGTCTGCCTGGCTCCGACTCCCTTGTTTTTCCCACAGCACCAGCTAACTACTAGCTTTAGCCTCTCTCCTTTCCCAGGAGTCTCACTCACCATCCCATAATAGTTTGGGGAGGACCCCAGGACTCCCACCCTGCCATCCTGCAGCCCCTTGAATCAGACAGAGGAGTGTAGAGGAACAAAGAAGCAGGTTTCAGGTGGCCTGTGATGGCGGCTGCCTTGGGGGTGCAGAGACCCTAAGCCACATTCTCCCCTGCAGGTCAGTTCCCAGGATGGCCTTGGACTGACCCACTTCTCTTGCCTCCTCCCTTGAAGTTCTCAAGAATAACTGTGGAGTGTGATCTCAGAATAATGAGATGGGGAGGGACTGGCCGGAACAGATGGGGCTCCGTTCTTGTCCCTTCTAGAATAGGAGGTCCATTCGTGCTTTGGTCCAGGCAGTTCTGGGAGAGCCAGGATATGAAGTCCAGGGTGGACAGCTTTCTAGGGCCCCTCAGCCGTGGCGTAGGTGGGGCCTGTGTGGACAGGGCTCCACCCACGTTCCTGGCAGCTTTCCTTGGGGGTCTGGCTCACCCTGAATCCTAGGCTTGCTGGGGACCTGTAAGTAGTAAACCCGCTTGTGTCATGTGCAGGGGCAGGAACTGGCACGGCCACGGCGCAGCGGGTGAGGACCTCAGCGTCCTCCGGGCGGCGCTGCTGCCGAGCACCTGTTTGGCGCTGCCCTTGTCGTAGAGTCTTAGAACCTGAGGACAGAAGACCAGGTGTGTCCACTGCTCCGACAGGCAGCTGGGCGACGTGCCCTGGGACATCCCTCCCCTTCGCCTCCTAGCTGGCAGGGGGTCCTGAGTGCTGCAGAGAGGCTGCCGTGGGGCAGGATCACGGCTGCTCCCCGCGACCTTTGTAGGCCCAGAGTCCTGAACCCCCACTGTCCGTTCACGCTCCATCTTTGTGAGTAGCACCGTGTCATCAGCCGGCATAGGCTAAGTTCTGCTGTTGTGACAAATGTCCCCCAAATCTCAGTGTCCACGAGAAGAAGGCTTGGCGTCTTATGTTTTGGGGCCGTTGTGGATTTCCCGTAGCTCTGCCGTGTCCTCCTCAGGCAGAAGGGACAGTCTATCTGAACAAGCTGGGAGAGAGGACAGGCAGTGGTGAACTGTGAGCCGGCCAGGTTGCCAGGAGCCGGTCCTGCCCCCAGCTTGTCATCAGTGGGCAGCACCGTGTACTTCACCCCCAGGGAGGGGCACAAGTGCTTCTAATGATGATAATGTCCACCACACTTCTTTGTGAAAAAGCGACTTTCACTTATAAATGGAAAGCCTGTATCTGCTGGCTGTGGACAGAGGGTGAAGTGACAGTAAATGAATACTACTGAGACACAAGCTTCACCTGTGGCTTACAGCAGCACGTGTCTTACCATGACATCCTGGGAGGGCATCATGATCAAAATCACCCTGCAGAAGAATCCGGCTTCCTCTCTTGTCTGCCTGTGTGGCGTTGGGCACGTTGACTAACATTTCTGAACTATTTCCTCAACTCTAAAATACTAATAATAGGCCCAGGGGTGGTGGCACATGCCTGTCATCCCAGCGACTCAGGAGACCGAGGCAGGAGTATAGCAAGTTTGAGGCCAGCCTCCGCAACTTAGTGAGACCCGAGCCACGTAGCGAGACCCTGACTTAAAGTAAAAAAATAAAAAGGGCTGGGGATGTGGCTCAGGGGTAGAGCACCCCTGGGTTCAATCCTCAGTACCCTATCGCCCCAAAATACTAATAAAAACTAACCTCCCGGGTTCTTGTAATACTTTTGTGCTATTTAAGAGAGAGAGAGAGAGAGAAAAATACTAATAAAAACTAACCTCCCGGGTTCTTGTAATACTTTTGTGCTATTTAAGAGAGAGAGAGAGAGAGAGAGAGAGAGAGAGAGAGAGATATGCAGCCCCAACGCAGAGTAGGGTAATGCCATTTTCTTTTCCCTTGAGGATTGAACCCAGGGTCCTGTGCAGGCCAGAGATGTGCTCCACCTCTGAGCCACACCCACAGTCCCCAGAGCAATGCTAGTGACACTTCACGTTTGCTGAGTTTCTCTACCTTCTGGTTTCCCTCTAAATGTTTATTTATCTTCAAAACAACTCAATGAAGTGTGTCTTATTTCTGGTCCTTATAGAGGAGGAAGCTGGGGTGCAGAGAGAGAGAGAGAGAGAGAGAGAGAGAGAGAGAGAGAGAGAGAAAGAATGGATTAATTGCTTGCTTGCTTGTCAGTCACTGGTCTAAAGCCACACAAGGCCCTAGGCAGGGAGGGACAGCGCTGGATTCTAAGCAGGTGGTCTCCATGCTCCTAAACAGCCTGTCCTCCTGTCTTCCCTCTGTAAGTGAGAGCGGCTGATGGACATAGACCAGGAAAAACGGATCTATGTGCCAAAGAATGAAACTGGCCCTGGATATAACACCAGATACACAACGAACTCAACTCCATGATGTATGATCTCTCAAAATGTGTGAGTGCATTCTACCGTCACGTACGGCAGATCAGAACAAATAAAACGAAAAATTAAGAAAAATGAACTCAAAAGGGGTTAAAGACTTAACATTAAGATCTGAAAGCAGGGGCTGGGGTGGTGGCTCAGTGGTGGAGCGCTTGCCCAGCATGTGTGAGGCCCTGGGTTCGATCCTCAGCACCACATATAAATAAGTAAGTTAAATAAAGGTCCATCAACAACCAATAAAAAATGTTTTTTTTTTTTTTTTAAAGAGATCTGAAAACGTAAAACTCCTAGAAGAGAAGAGTGGACAGCTCCTTGCCATTGGTCTTGGCAATGACTTTTGGATACGATACCCAGAGCCCAGACAACCAGAGTAAAAATAAACCAGGCAGGTGACAGAAAGCTCTGAAGCTTCTGCACAGCCCAGGAAACAGCCCAGGCAAAAGGAAAAGGGAGAAAGTGTCTGCAAACCAGCACCCGGCAGGGAGCTCACACCCCAATACGTCACCAGCGCACACAGCTTAAGGCAAAAAGCAAAGCAAAATTCAAAAACCCCATCAAAACCAAAGAACACTCTGAAAAATAGTCAAAGAATCCGAACAAACATTTCTTTTTCCCAAGGAAGAGACACAGTGGCTGGGAGGTGCATGAAAGGTGAAGCATCACTAACCCCACGCGGGGCTAATCAGGGCAGCGCCTCACACCTGCCAGGACGGCTGTTCCCCCAGAGACCCGGGTTGGTGAGGGCTGGGCAGGGGCATGGGGACAGGGGGCTCGTGCACTCTGCTGGCAGGACTGACCTCCTCACGGGGTCAACCCGCCAGTGTCCTATGATCCAGCGGTCCACTTTCGATCACATATTCAATGGAAATGGGACCCGTGTCCCATAAAGATGTCTGGACCTCCATGTCTGTTGCTGAATGATTCACAAGAGCCAAAATGTGGCGCCGACCTCGGTGTACATTGACGGAAGAAGAGAACGTGATAGGCGCATGTACCTGCACACACCTGCACGTATATGCACGTATTATGGGCTGTGCATATACACATCCACACAAGGAAAACTTTTTTTTTCTGTGATAGGGATGGAACCCAGGACCTTTGCACATGCTCGTCAAGTGCTTTACCGCTGAGCTACATCCTCAGGCCTTTTAATTTTTTTTTTAACTCAGTCTCCCTATGTTGCCTGGGCTGGTCCTGCGCTCCTGGGCTCAAGCCATCCTCCTGCCTGAGCCTCCCCAGTAGCTGGGGCGACAGGCCCATGTGGCTGCACCCGGCTCACGGGTGAGCTGGTATAAGGAAGACGCCAGCCACAAAGAGAAGGAAATCCTCCAGTCCTGATAACGTGGGTGAACCAGAGGACAGTGTGCCAAGTGAAATAAGCCACACCCAGGAAGACAAGTCCCCGAGGATGTGACTTGTGTGTGGCATCTAAACAGGTCTGCTACGTGCAGTAGAGAACAGGATGCTGGTGGCCAGAGGTGGTGGAGTGAGGGACACGGGAGATCTGGGTCCAAGGCTGCAAATGTCCAGTTATAAGATGGGCCAGTTCTGGAGAGCTGGGGTCCCCAGGGTGGGGGCAGAGGAGGCAATTAATTTGATTACAGCAACCATTACAAAATGTATATGTGTATTGAGTGATCACCTTGCATATTTTAGATGTATCTGATCTTTTTTGTCAATTGAATATTAGACAAACAAATAAACGATTCCAATACACGGGAGACAGTTTGGCTTGGAGCAGAATTTCCCAGTCTTCAGTCATTCACGCTCCATCCCCGACATTTTGTTATATGCATGTGTCGTCTGTACTATTATTAACTTACTAGTCTTCTTACAATAAACACCATTTAAATAAACGAATAGATGTATTTAAAAGGAAATTTTGCCACCCTGCCTAGAGAGCTGGTATTGTATGCCAGAAAATTAAATCCAAGTGCTGTGACCCATGCCTGTAAACCCAGAGACTTGGGAGGCTGAGGCAGGAAGATGCAAATTGGAGGCCGGCCTGGGTAACTTAGTGAAATCCTATCTCAAAAGAAAATGAAAGGGGGCTGGAGGTATAGCTCAGAGGTGGAGCACCCCTGGGCTCAATCCCTAGTACTACAAAGACAAAAAAGATTTTGATGGAAGCAAGTAGTTTTCTGTAGGCTGAGCAAGGTACTCTGTCCTCTGGAAAGTTCTGGACCGAAGGTGAGCTGTGCATCTCTTTATTCACGGATAACGGAGGTGAGTGATGTCAGAATGTTCGGTGTTAAAGACCTCACCAAGCTGAGATGTTCTCCTTGTTAGGAGGCTTTTGAGACAAGTGATCTGGGAACACTTTTCTCCTTACGCAATTCAAGGTGCAATTCATTTTCACCAAATTGATCCAGGACTCCGTCTAAAATAACTTCTGTGTCCCATTATTGGTCTGTGTCAGTGGTAGAAAAAAAAAAAAAAGACGAATTCTCTGCACACTTCTCTAGTTTCCCAGCTTCCTTCCCAGGCGGCTGGGGCTGTGGACCCAGGTCTGGGCAGGGCCCGTGAGCAGGAGTGTGGCTTTGGGCCGCGGCAGTCAGCGCTGGGGTCCTTCCTCCGTGCCCTTCTCCTTGGAGGCCATGCGTCCCCGCGCCACGGCTCCGGCGCCTCCAGGCTCTGCGGGAGTGGGAACTGAGCTGCTTGCCAAGCCACCGGGACTCCGGGTTCTTCTGTCACTGCAGCAGGGCTGGCCATTCTGACCGTGGCGGACATGGGCCCACACTGGGCAAGTACGCGGGCTGCGGGCTCGCCATGGCCGGGCTGACGGGTTCCGACGGCGCAAGGGCGCGCGAGGGTGGCGGTCAGTAGCGGCTGCGGGATGGGCTTCGACTCTCGGTCCTGGGCTCTCCCTGCGGGGCAGCCTCTCTAGCAGAGCCGCGGCTCCCACTCAGCGCCCAGGCCCCCCAGGCATCCCGGTGGCTTTGGGTTTTCCACCCGCCAGGTCTCCAGCCCCCTGCTCGTGCCCAGGGCACGTCATGAAGCGGGCTTCGTGTTGGGCGGTTTGCCCCTCTGAGCACTGATGGAGCCGTGTGAGCACGTTGCGGGCCGGTGCGCGAAGCGTTTCTGAGTTAAAATACGACAAGGCGTGGTTGGGACACGAGCCGTCACCAGCCAAGGAGCATCGCGCTGCCCGGAGGCTCCTCAGTGCTGGGCTTCCAGGGTCTCGCGCCTTCCCGCTCCTCCCTCCTTATTCCTCCTCTTCCTCCCCCTCCTCCCCCTCCTCTTCCTCTCCCTCCTCCCCCTCCTCCTCTTCCCCCTCTTCCTCCTCCTCCCCCTCTTCCTCCTGCTCTTCCTCCTCCCCTCCTCCTCCTTCTTCTGCTCCTCCTCCCCATCCTCCTCTTTCCCTCCTCTTCCCACCCCCCTCCTCTCCCTCCTCCTTCTTCTCCTGATCCTCCTCCTTCTCCTCCCCTCCTCCCCATCCTTCTCCTCCTCCTCCTCCCTCTCCTCCCCCTCTCCTCCCCTCCCCCTTCCCTCCTCCTCTCTTTCCCTCCTCTTCCTCTCCTCTTCCTCCTCCCTCTCCTCCTCCTCCCCCTTTACCTCCTCCCTGCTTCCTCCTTCTCCTTCTCCTCCTCCCCTCCCCTCCCCCTCCTCCTCTCCCTCCTCCTCCCCCTCCTCCCCCTCCCCTCTTCCCTCTCTTCCTCCTGATCTTCATCCTCGTCTCCTCCCTCTCCTCCCCCTCCCTCTCCTCCCTCCCCCACCCCCTCTGTACCCCTCTTCCCTCTCTTCCTCTTTCCTTACCTGACTCGTCCCCTGACTGATCACCACCATCACCTGGACTTTGCTTATGCACTCAGAGCCTATCAAGCTTCGAAGGGGCCTCTCTGTTACTCTATTCTTATTTGATTTTAGGGATTTTAAAACACTTCTCCTTTCATTTTTCCTATGACACATTCCTCATTTAAAAGGGTGTCGTTCAATCTCCACGTGTTTATGTGGTTTCTATCATTTTCCTTGCTGTCAATTTCTAATTTCATTCCATTACGACCTGATGAGACGCGAGGGGTTGTAGTGACTTTTTATTTGCTCAGGCTCGCTTTGTGACCTAAAAGACAGTCTCTTTTGGAAAAGGTTCCGTGAGCTGCTGAGAAGGAAGAAAGTCTTCCCTCTGCCGCTGTGTAAATTGAGACCATCTGCCCTGAACATTATTAGAGGGAGGTTATTATTTCCTGCCATTTCGGTTCGCTTCGTATATTTAATTTTGTCTCCATTTTCACTTGTTTGGTTGCTGTCCTAGGGAGCTTCATCCACTGTAAGGCTGTGGGGTCGTGTTTGGGGTCTTCTGTGTGTAGGCATTCTTCAGGTGTTTTCTGTAGTTTTGACTTCGCGGTCATGAATTCTTTTAGTTCATCCTTACTGTGGAAAGTTCTTCTTCTTCCTCTGATTCTGGATGATAACCTTGCTGAGTATAACAATTGGTTGGAAATTGTTTTCTTTCAAGCTTGGATTATTTCATGTCACCCCTCCTGGGTTTTAGAGCCTGAGCTGAAGTCAGGAGCCAGCCCGGTTGGTTTATATCTAAATGGAACCTGACATTTTTCTCTTGTGTTTTTCAATATTCCATCTGTATCCTCTATGTTGGGCATTTTGATTGTGATGTTTCTCAGAGAGCTTCTCTTTTGACCTTGTCTGTTTGGGGTTCTCTATGCTGCCTGTTTGTGGATGTTCGTTTTATCACTAATGTTTATAAAACTTAGCTCACGGAGGAGTTTCTTGCCCGTGGCCTGTGTCTCCAGGTCCTCCTCTCTCCCAATAACTCTTTTTTCTTTTTTTTGGTACCGGGGATTGAACCCAGGGGTGCTTAACACTGAGCACATCCCAGCCCTATTTAAATATTTTATTTAGAGACAGGGTCTTGTTGAGTTATCTAGGGCTTCACTAAGTTGCTGAGGCTGGCTTTGAACTTGCCATCCTCCTGCCTCAGCCTCCCCAGCAGCTGGGATCACGGGTATGTGCCACCCTGCCAGACTCTCCAGTAACTCTTAACTTTGATCTCTTTATTTTGTCTCAGAGTGTTGTATATTCTGATCATGGTTATTTTTTTTCTTTGCTGCCTACTGACCAAGTTCATGTATGGTGTCTTCAAGGTCTACAGATACTTTCCAGTACATCTTTCATTCAATTTCCTATCTTTCATTATCGGGAATTCTGTTTGGTTTCTTTTCAGAGTCTCTGTCTTCTGATGGAAACAGTCTTTCACCTCCTGCATTTTCTCCCCTAATTTGTTCTTTGAATCTTCTTTTAACTCATTAATCATTTTAATAATCAATTTTTGTCATCTTTCTTTGAAATGGTAACTCTTTCCTTTGTTGGGGGGTTATAGATTTGGGGGGTGACTTGTTTGCCTCACCACAGCATGAACAATATACAGCATTAAAACAAGTTTCCAGTACCTTCTATACCGCCTGCCACACTCACTACCCCAGACAGAGGCATGGCCTGGCCACATGGGCCATCAACATGGTGGCAGCAGACAGCTGTGAACCAGACCCAGCCTGGAGGTGGGCAGCAGGGCCAATCGTGCCACCGCGGTACTGGTAACCCCGGCCGGTGCGTAGTGGGGTGGGAATTCTACACACTAATAGTTCTGAAAGGGAAATGGAAATGGGGTAGGAAGGCCAAAGAGAGTCTAAGTTATTAAAATGGTAGACGGAGGGAAGGTAGAGGAGAGGCCCTGAGCGATGGCCATAATGAGGAGTAAAACAGTCACTAAAAGAAAGGAACTAAATACATAAAGAGGGCACAAAAGATAACTTTAGCTTTCCAAAGACAAAACAAGGCAAAATAACGTGTGGATGAAAAAACGATAAAATGAAGAAATGGATAGAGCCAGGCACAGTGGTGTGTGCACACCTGTAACCCCAGTGGCTCGGGAGGCTGAGGCAGGAGGATGGCGAGTTCAAAGCCAGCCTCAGCAAATGCGAGGCCCTAAGCAACTCAGAGAGACCCTGTCTCTAAATAAAACACAGAATAGGGTGGGGATGTGGCTCTGTGGCCGAGGGCCCCCGAGGTCAGTCCCCGGGCTTGGGCTGGCTCACTGGGCTGCCAGTCGGAGTGCCCTGGAAGGAAGTGGGTAAGAGCACCAGGATCAGGCAGGGCAGACTGGAGCGCTGGGCGTCCTGGACCCACGCATCCCAGCCGCCCCCTCTGGTCTGATGCAGAGCTCCAAATGGGAAGTTTCCGTGGCTGATCTTCTGTGCCCCCCGCCCAGGAACAACCAGGCCACACTATTTCAAATGGAAATGTGGATTCCCTCTGATTCAGAAGATCTGTGTGTATACAATCACAGGTGGACTCAAATAACTGTACAAAAGCGTCTACGCAAGGTTGTTCATTACAGCACCATCAGTTTTGTGAAAGACTGACAACAAACTATAAATTAGATAGATGACAGTAGGTCCCTATGACAAGCTCTCTGCCTGAAAACTGCAGTGGACAGTGGCTTACTTGAAGATTTTATCATAATGGGGAAATCACAGAATAGGATACAGTTTAAACATAACATTTCACCTAAACTATCTAAACGTAGGAGATCCAGCCATACTGCAGTGCTAGCGTAAGACTCTTCCTCCATGAGGGCTGCCCATGTGGGCTGGGCTCATCCTTCCAGAAGCCACACCCGCCCTCCCTGCCCACCTTCCCAACCTGCTCTGGGCTTTGCGCCTTGGTGACCCTGGTCCCTGCTGCTCCAGCTTAGTAAGCTCTTTCCCACCGCATGGTCTTCTCTCCTTCCCTTCTCAGCCTCATTGCGCAGTTGGCTCTTTTCTTGTGCTTTCCACGTCACTTCCTCAGAGACACCTGCCACAGATATCCCGTGCCACCACGTGAGGTTATCATGAACCAGTAAGTAGCTCTCACCCGATACCGAATCTGCTGGTGCCATGATCTTGGACTTTCCAGCCTCCAGAACTGTGAGAAATAAATTTCTGCTAGTTGTAAGACATCTAGTGTGTGACATTTTGTTGTAGCAAAGACGCTGAGCGGTTGCAAAATGTCAGGTCAATTCTAGCCTAAATCTGACCCATAAAGGGAGTGTGTTAGCCTGCCATCACTGTAACAAAATACCTGAGATAATAAACTTATAAAACAAAGGGGTAGCTGGGTGTGGTGGCGCACACCTACAATCCCAGCCGCTCTGGAGGCGGAAGCGGGAGGATCATTTGAGTCTACAAGTTAAAGATCAGACTGGGTGACACAGCAAGACCCCGCCCCAAGACAAACGTGGTCTTCAGTTTTGACTGGAAGTTCAGAACTTTGTCGGGGGGTATCTGCTGCAGACAGATCTGGATTGCCACGCTCCAGGGCGGGACAGATGCTGATCTCTGCTGGGTGTTCTCTCGGGACCTCCACTTATAGGAGGGGCAACTTGCCCTCACACACCGCCACCCACAAATGTGGTCTTGGCTAATCGGACCCTCAGCGCAACCACGCCTGCCTGACCAGCTGAGTCTGAGTCTCCCGGCTGGTCCCAGGAGCTCCACCCCTCGCATGTCCCCTGCCTGGATCCTCTCCGGGCCCGCTTCAGTCACACCCTGCCAGGGCCACTCCAGGCCCCGCGGCGGGTGCTGGCTGGGACCTCCGGGCACCTGCAGCAGAAAGCCACCGTGATGCTCCCACCTCGCTCGGCGCTCGCAGTCAAGCACACTTTCCAACACCAGGTTGCTGTGCAACCTCTGGTTCAGCTACGGTCAGGCTGCCTCTCTGTTCCGCAGGTTCTCCTGCGCCATGTTGGTTCACTGTGCTTCTCTTTCTGCCTCTGTGTCGCCCTTCCTCCGAGGCAGCCTGTGTCCCTGCTGCCACAGGCCTGGCTCTAGCTAGTCCTTCCTGTCCTGTGTTCGAAGAGCCCCGATTCCTGTGTCTCTATGATTCTCTTACTGTCTGATATTGCAAGGCAGTGAATCCCCTCTGGCATCCACCTCGATGGGAATCCACACTCCTGCTTCAGTCCTGAGCCATGCAGCGGCTGCAAGATGTCCCCTTCCTCTGTTCCGCCATCTTTCCTTCTCAGAGTGGGACTTTTATTTATTTATTTTTTAAACTGGGGATTGAATCCAAGGCCACTTAAACACTGAGCCACATCTCCAGCCCTTTTATTTTTAATTTTGAGACAGGGTCTCACTAAGTTGCTTAGGGTCTCACAATTTGCTGAGGTTGGTCTTAAACTTTCAATCCTCCTGCTTCAGCCTCCTGAATTACAGGTGTGCACCTGGCTTCACAGGGGAATCTTTAAGAGGTAGGACCTGGTGGGAGGAAGTGAGGTCACTGGGGGCATGGCCTTGAAGGTGATCTTGGAACCCTGGCCCCTCCTCTTCCTCTTTGCTTCCCAAGTGCCATGAGGTAAACAGGCAACCTTCCACCATACCTTCCTGCCATGTGCCACCAAAGACACAAAGCAACAGGACCAAGCGACCATTGACTGAAACCTCTGAAATCATGAGCCACAATAAACCTTTTTGTTTATTAAGCTGATCTTCTCAGGCATTTTGTCACAGTGACGGAAAACTGATCAACACTGGTGGGGAGGCCATGGCAGCATGGAAGCTGTTCAGATTGCTCTGGTGGGTGATGCTGGTAGCTCACACCAAGACAGAAGCAATGAGGGTGGAAAAGAGAGCAGGAGCTTGAGACTTATATTTCGAGGCAAGACAGGAAATTCTGGAGGATTGCATGTAGGGTTGGGCAAAGTCATGTGATAAAGGATATCACAATCTTGGCATCTCTTGACTTTCAGGAAGCTCAAAGCCATGAATGTGAGAAGACGTACCCCTCTGGTCTCTTTGCTTCACAGGGAAAGGTGATTGGGACCAGAACTTTAGGACATTCTTATCTGGCAAGTGTCTTTTTTTATTATTATTTTAAAAACATGATCCCTTTTTAAAGAAGCCAAGGATCAGACAGGTTAAGCGATCTGCTCCAGGTCACACAGCAAGTAAGTGGCAGTTGTTGTTGTTGGTGGTGGGGATTTGGACCTGGATCTGTGTGATTCAAGAACACCCTGTGCAGAAGGGCTCAGTGAGATCTCTTGCCTTAGATCTGAGCCACAGCTGGTGCTTATACTGCCTGATGAGCTCAGCTCTAGAGACAGGCTGCAAGGGTATCACTAACGTGTGCATGTGGTTTGGTCCTGGGGGTGGGGATGGTGACCGAGACAATGGTGACTGAGACATGCAGGGTATGGGCAGAGCTGGAGCCCAGCGGAAATTTTTATTTTTTCATCATTAGAGAATTAGAGGACAAGGAAGAGGATTACATTTTTTGGACTTTTATTTATTTACTCTTTAATTAAACACCCCATTCCTGAGTTCCAGGCTTCTTGCTGGGAGGACAAGGTACTTGCCTTATCTCATTTAATTCTCCCGGGAATAACTCAGCTACGATAGACGCCTGCCTCACCTGACTTCACACCCAAGGAAAGGGCGCCTCCGAGGGGCGTGGCCTGCTCAAGGTCACCACCCACCTCTTCTTCCCTGAGACATTTCCCCCAGGTGAGAGGTCCGCCTCGTGGCGGGCGGCAGAGGGCATGGCTTAGAAGCACCGGTGCTAAAATCAGACTGCTTGAGTCTTGGTCACGGTCGGACGGTGACTCCAGTTTGCAGCCCCGTCAAGTGCGTGAGTCGTGGTATCAAGACCTGTCGCCAAGACGGATGGAGAGAAGGCATTCCGACGGCTGAGCAGAGCGCGGGCTGAGAGTCACTGTGAGCCCCCTTCTCAACGGTGTCAAGTTCACAGGCCTGGTGGGACGCGCCTCAGCCATTGCTGGCCTCGCACACTCGGCAAGCCCCGGGTGAACTGTGCTTCCCTCCCTGAGACACCGGGGGACACCAGGTCCTAGGGGTCAAGGCACAAGGACAGGGGGAGGGCTCTATCTTTAAGCCTTCGCACCTGGGAGGCTGTTAAACACGCAGGAGGCAACAGGGCAATGGGTGATCCCCTGACCCCTGTGCCCTGCACATGCCAGGCCCTGGGGATGCTGGCAGGGACAGCAGCTTGGGCCACTTGGAGGCAGACTCCCAGCACTCCCTCCCCACGGCTGACATCTGTTTGAGGTCAGTTCCTGCAATTCAGGGGAGAGCTTGGGGTGTGAGCATGTCTGGCCTCGCACACTGGTCTGGGGACGCCCGTGTCTTTCTTTGGAAGACGAGGGAGGTGCATCACTACTGTTGGCAGTGGAACCCTGAGGTCTGCGCCTCTGGATGGACTTGAGTGGTTAAAGGCCACTGTCACTTTCCGGCGGGCTGTCCTTAGCTCTTCTGGGCCTCGGTTTCCTATCTGCGAAGTGGCGTCCGTGTCACCAACCTCAGGGCTCACTCTGAGGAGTGTCCGGCAAAGCGCACCCCCGGGCGGCTTTGGTCACGCTCTTCCCAGGGTCCCGGACGGTCCGGTTTCCCCCGGGTATCACCGGACCCAGGGTCCCCCTGGGCTGCTGCCTGGGACCTTCTCTGAGCAGCTTCTGGGTTCCAATTTCCAGGCTCCGTCAGCGGCCACTGGGCTGCAGCAAAGAGCTTCCCTGGACGCCTCCAATGTGACTCAAAGGGGGGGCGGGGGGAAGAGGAAGCCTTTCCTGGATTGCTGCCCGCGGCGGACAGAGTTTAAACGGACTTAAGCCATTTCCTTCCCCACCCCACCGGGGATCCCATTTCACGGAGAAGGAGAGACGCCCTTTCCAGGAAGAAGCTCCGGGAAGCGCTTCTCCTTCCCGTCCCCTCCAGCGGGCGCCAGCCCGGGAGATGCTGAAGTTTGCAGCGGGCGCGCCGCCGCCGCGCGAGCAAGGCGGGAGCCCCGGGGGTGGTTGCTAGGCAACGCGCGGCGGCGCGCCGGCCCCGGGGAGGGACCACGCGGGTCCTGCCGCGCCGCCGCTGCCGTGCTGCGCGCCGCCGCCAGGGGGCAGCCAGGCGCCGCGGCCGCCGCCCGCTCGCGCCCCTTAGGGGATTCAGGACACGTCCCGGGGCGGCTGGGAGGCCCGAAGGGGAGGCTCGTCGGCCTCGCGCTCCGCTGTGGCTGCCGCGGGACCCTCAGGTCGTCCAGAGTGGCAGATGGCGCTCCTCCCTCTTCCCCTTTCATGCCACCTGTAAGGGATCCACCCACTCACCCATCCCTTTTTCCTTCTTTCCATTCCGACATCCGTGAGAACCCGAGGCTCAGCCTCCCTGGCACTCCACTCCGGCTGCACCTTAGAATCACCGTGGACCTTTGAAAACAATGCCAAGTCTTGGCTGGGGTGTGGCTCCGCCATGGAACTAGGCCCGGGGCTCCGTCCTGCAAAACGATCATCCAGACTTGTCAAAATGGTTCTGATGGACAGCCAGGGGCGGACAGCCACTCTGGGTGGCGAGATTTTTCTTGATGAATGCCGTCGAGTGCCAGGGCGAGGGGCCGGTGGACAGGCAGGGGACTTAACTCTGCGCACGGCCTCGGATCTGGAGAGTCCTCCGCAGTGCAGCGGGGCCGGGGCGCACGTTCACGCCCAGGCCTCCTCCGCCCTGGTTCCCTCCAGGTGCGGCTGTCGGACGCCTGGAAGCACTTGCTCCGAGCGCCCGGGCCTCCGAGCTCCCGCAGGCGGTCAGCGGGCCTCCTGCAACCCCGGGCTCAGGGCTTGGATTGATTCTCCTCTGACTCTCCCAGGCCTGTTGTTTTCGCTATAGGACTGGCTTCAGATCAGACCCGCAGTGGGATCACGAGCCTTCCCTGCCGCCTGGGTCCTCCAGGATCTGCCCCTCCAGCTGCCCGCGGATCCTTCTGGGTGGAACTGTTTCTGGGTATGGCCTCTCCCCTCCTGAGAGGGAGCCAGTAAGGCCTTTGGGGCCAGGATCATAGTTACTAAAGGGGAAAATGTCCTAGGTCCTGCTTCTCGAAGACCCACGGTGTGGCCGGCTGGACCTTCCTCCTCAACATATTTTTGATTGGCGAGCATAGAATTACTTTTTTTCCCTCAGTAGTTGTCAACATTTTAAAAAAGTGGCAAATTTCACATAAAAATGGGGATTTTTCATCTTTTTTTTTTTTTTTTAAAACCAAGAGCTGTGGCAATAAGGATCTGGCACTAGAGGCTAGAGTAAGGAGTGGACTTCTTTTTAGGGGAGTGAGTCTTCTCCAGTTAGTCATGGACTTTCCTGGGCCAGTTCACTCACTGATTGTTCTCTTCTGGCCCAGGTAATTCAAGGTGGAGAGTTCTGCTGAAGCCCAGAGAGGGCTATGAGCTTGGCAAGGGTCACACAGCAAGTGTCTGGCACAGTTGGGATCAGAACTGAGGAGCATCAGAAACCAGAGACACAGAAAGGGAATATTAATTCCTGAGGATCTCTTCTGGGAAGAGAACCGGATGGCCAAAGGGAGGGGACTGAAAGACAGAAGAAGCAGATGGAGGAGTTGGGGCTGTTTTGTTGGCAAGAAGAGACACCTCAGGGGAGGGAGCAGCCATTTACAGGTGGGAAGGGGCAAGGGCTGTGAGACCCAGTCCACAGAGCTGCCTGTCGTCCCGCATGGGTGGTCAGTAAACAGGCAGCTTCAAACCCGTTCGTTACAAGGTCAAAGCCTCAGGTGGGAGGGTAGCAAGTTTCTTAAGGTCACTGTGTGGATTTTACTGTTGGCAGGACCCTTCTGTCCTTCCTGGTTACACAGGAAAGTACATTTTCCAGCCCTTTGCAGGTAGACAGGGCCATGTGCCTCAATCTGGCCAATGAAGTGTGGGTGGAGGGGATGGGCGTTCACTTCCAGGCGGAAGCAGGCACATTATCCAGTGTCCTCTCGCGCCTGGTGGTGGTCGGGGAGGCTTTGTGAAGCCGTGCAGACAGACTGCCCTGCGCAGCCGCAGATTCGCCTGAGACAGACTTTCGTGACAGCCGGCCACTGAGATCTGGGGACTGTGGTTACGGCCGCAGGTCTCAGCCCACCTTGCTGAGAGATCAGCCAGATCTCAGTCACCCGGCTAGGAAGAGGCGCGGCTGGGATCTGGACTCAGACCTGTCTGACCACAGCCTCTTCCCACTGCTTTGATGGAGAATCAGGAAAGCAGTGACGTTTCATGTGATTCAGGGACACACATTTCTCTCTCCATATGTTAACATTTCTGAGTCAGGTTTCCCCTGATAATCAATGGCCTCTCACAGTCATCGTTGACCTGTCCGCATCGGGACACAATGGCCATTACTTGATATCTTTTGGCAGGATTAAAAAATGCTGGCATCCATCATCAAGAATACAAGTAATAGTAAATGCGGCAAGGGACACCTCTGCACTCTTGGAGGGACTGAGTTAGTACCATCGGTGTGGAAATCCGTGTGGCGGTTCCTCAAAGACTCGGCTTGGAACCACCCTGTGACCCGGCTCTACTGCTCCTGGTATTTTTCTGAAAGAATTGAGGTCAGTGTACTGTAGTGACGCACGCGTACCCATTTTACAGCGAGGTCCCAGCCTAGGTACCTGCCCACATCCGCTAAAGGACACGGGTCTGTGTCCGCCATGGAGTTTATCTGGTCACAAAGAAGAATGGAATTTCGTCATGTGCAGGAAATGGATGGAACTGGAGATGGAGTTAAGTGAAACAAGGTCGTCGCAGGAGGTCAAGGGTCCGTTTGCTCTCAGGCGTGGAAACCAGAGAAGAGAGGGAAGGAGTGTGGGGGAGGGGATCTCAACGGACATCAAGGAAGCTCCTTGGAGCAGAAGGGACAGGGAGGGGGGGGGCAAGTCCCAGGGAACGGAAATCCACGGCATCCTGGGACGTGTGCGTGTGAAGAGTCACCATGAAGCCCCTCTTCACTGTAATCATAATGCAATAAAAATAAGTTAATTTAAAACATGAAAACGAAATTGCCAGCATCAAAACTTTGTGGCAGTCTGTTTGAAAGAAAGCCTGAAGCACAATGGCAGAGCATTCTTTTCGAGAAATGTTTCTTCATGTGCCATCTCTTCTTTCCTGTTTTGGTGGGGGGATTACTGGGCATTGACCCAGGAAGGTCGCTGAGCTACGTCTGCAGCCCTTTTTTATTTTGAGACAGGGTCTCACTAAATGGCAAACCTCTGGCCTCCAACTTGTGATCCTCCGCCTCAGCCCTCCTGAGTAGCTGGGATTACAGGCGTGTGCCACCAGGGCTCAGCTCTTCTGTCCCTCTTGATGCCCCAGAAGAGGCCACTGGTGTGAGAAACACAAACGTCAAGAACTGAGTTGAAAGGAGAGTTACCAGAATCTAATGATTGGGAGGATGTTTGAGGATAGCTTGAACAATGTATTTTGGCTGGTATTTTCCATTTTCTGTATGCACATAGTGCTACGTAATAAAAACATGTCTACACAGGTTGAAGAGAGCCCTTTCAGTACATCTGAAACAGAAACTCTGGGTAATAATAAAGCATCGTGTCTCAGTTTAATTGGCAGCATTTTCTCTTTCTTAGTGGTACATAAAGACGCCCCTTGCCGTCAATGGCGGCTTGGATTTACTGAAATACGATCCCCCTAAATTCTGAGACAGTTGCCACCCTCAGAGCCCCTGGCGCAGCTGTGGCGGGGGGCGGCGGGCGCCATCTGGGGGCTGCGCTCTCAGAGGCCCCTCCTGTGCCCGAGCACCTGGCTTTGACTTTCTCCTCTGCAGAGTCTCTTTCTGACAGCTCCTGGTTTACAGCTGCTCTGCGCGACTCACGGAGCTCAGGATAAACGCAGGCCCCACGGAGGGGATGAGGGCTCCTCAGAATGTAATAGAAAGAGGGAGAGAGCTCCCCAGGCCCTTCCAACCAGTCAGGCGAAATTTCTGGGATGAAGATGAAGACAGCTGCTGTGTTTTCCTGCCTGTCTTCCTCGGCGTCAGGAGCCTGGATGTGGCTGTGGCTCAGACAGCAGCTCTGTCTGCAGGGCCAGGGGTGAAATGGAAAGGGGAGGGGGCTGCTCAGTCCCAGTCCTTCTCCATCCCCATCAACACTGTCCCCGATCTCATCCCGTCATCCTCTCTTCCTCTGTCCTTTTCCTCCTCCCCTCCCCTCTTCCTCCTCCTCTGTCTTTTCTCTTTATCCTGGGCTGGATCAAACCCAGGTCCTCACACATGCTAACAAGTGCTGTACCTTCCTTTGTCCCCATGCCTGACTGTATCAGTCAGGGCAGATGGTGTTATGCTGCAGTAACAAGCAGCCCCACATCTGGGTCTCAGTGGATTGTAACTGCAATGGTGTCCTTCCCACATTCCTCAGGGGTCGGATGGGGCTCCACTCAAATCTTCCTCATTCAGGAACCCTGGTGGACAGAGCCTATACCGGCAGGTCCTGTGCTGTCCCCTCAGAAGTGACACATATCACTTCTGCTTACACATCATGGCTGACACAAGTCACATGACTGCATCTAATGTAGAAGACAGTGCAGCCCCACTGCATAACCAGAAGGAGGGGAAACAGTATTCCTGAGCAACCTATTGACCACATTCCATTTCCAGACACATTGTCCCTCGCCCCTGGCCAGGCCTCTTCCCCTGAGTCTCTGCCACCCCGATCCCATCCCCTGTGGCGAGGCCTGGCCTTTACTTCTGAAAATGTTGCCTGTGTCCATCCTTCTCCTCTGGCACTGACCACAGACCGTAACGCCGCCTCTGTCCATGGCATCTTTTCTTGTTGGGCTGAGAGTTCTCGCTCCTTGAGAAGGTGGTCATTCATTCTGGGTCCCCTGTACCCAGCACAGGGGACAAGTGCATTTGGAAGAAGAATGGGTAATTAAAGAGAAAAACGGAAAGAGCCTGCGGAAGAATTCTCCTTGTTCTGGAAACACGTGGTCTGATCTGGGGTCCCGGCCTCAATAGAATGGTACTGCCAGACATGCCCAGGTCGAGAGAGAGAGAGAGAGAGAGAGAGAGAGAGAGAGAGAGAGAGAGAGAGAGAGAGGGAGGGAGAGAGGGAGGGAGGGGGAGAGGGAGGGAGGGGGAGAGGAGGGAATGGGGCGTGTGGAGACCCAGTACTTCAGACACACCCTTAGCGGCCGGGCTGTGACCTGGGTGTCAGGAGGCAGATTCTTGAGAGGGTCCCCAGAGCCACACACTTGCCCAGCTGGTCAGTCAAGAGGACCGTGCCCCTCCTTGTGCCCCACTGTGACCCACACACCAATGAGTTCCACTTGGCCATCCTGTTGGGGACATAGTCAGCCACGATAAGAGTACAGACAGGACAGACTTGGGGTCGTGTGCCATTCCAGACGACTGGCTGTGCTCTCCTGCTTTCTTTTCCTGCAGGAGGAAATCCATCTGAGAACCAGCGAGTGAGGACAGCGTTTTCCTGTTCAAGGAGATGAATCTGCAGGGAAGTGAGAAGAATGTGCTAAAGGAGTTTTTGTCAGGATGCTTTGTGGTGCAAGAGTCATAGAACTAGTTAAAATAGGCATGAAAATAAAAGGGAGTTTATTTATTCCCAAAGTCCAGGGTAAACGACTTCAGGCATGGCTGCATCCAGGTGCTCAAAGGCTGTGGCCCTGTGTCTGTTGATGAGGGCTCTCTGTTCAGAAGAGCAAACTGACATTTATTGAGTATTTGCTTTGTTCTAGGCTCCGTGTTAAACTTTACATTGTGTCTCATTATGTTTAATCCTCACAACTCTACGGGGTAGGTTCTACTGTTAATTACATTTGCAGCTGAGGAAATGAAGGGTTAGAGAGGTTTAGTAATTTGCCCAAGGACACACAGCTATTAAATGGCAGATCATTGTTGGCTGTCTCTAAAAGCCTGCACTTTTAATTATTGTCTTGCTCATTTTTGTAACTTGAGATATGTCTTCTAAAAGACATTCATGCTGATCACCACATTGCTGACCCTCTGCTCTGATACTAGGAGCAGATTCCCTAGGAAGAACAAAGATGAAAGGTACAAAAGACTAGAGATACTAGTTATCGCCTGCCGTCCACACAACTCATGTGGGAAACTTCCCTCCTTACAGCCCTTGCCACCTTAAACCACTGTCATGAATGGCAGGAGACTCCATCCCTTCTCTTCCTGGCCCTGGCTGATTGGAGCAAAGTGGTCACGTGACTGGAAGGCAGCTCATCTATAGGCTGGCCCGCCACCTATCACGTGTGTGGTCTGGCTTGTGAAGCCGGCTTGGCCAATCAGACTCTGTCCTGGGACTTGAACTAAGGCTTAGAGAGAACCCACCCCCCACCCCTTGGTGGTGCTAGTTGAACTTGAATGTCAAGGAGACTGAGAGTGGGGCGGCCAGTCTGGAGACCTGGATCACAGAGAAGTGTGGTGGCAGAGAGAGGAAGTCGTGGGCAGGGAGGGATGTCACAGGGAGTGGCTTTATCGAAAGGTGAGCAGCTTCCAGGTGGGCCAGGGCGGCTCCTCAGCTCCGCTCTTCCATTTCATTCGGTGCTTTCCCCAATTCTGGAATGATTTCCGCATCCGTCTGAGGATTGAGTCATTTCCTTTTCTCTTTCTTTGGTTTAAACAAACAGGAAGTTCAGTTGTTTAAGAAAAAACTGGCAGGTTTTCTGACGCCGACAGGGGTCTACCAGGGAGATGGGATTCTTGCTTCCTTCCCACTTTTATCTTTATTGGGTCTTGGTTTCCTCATCTGGGAAGCAAGAAGGAGGGACTGAACATTTCTGAAGTCCTTTCTAGAGCCTCAGCCTGGGGAAGGCCATGAATGTCCTTCTTCACATGAAACACACAACGCTGAGGTTTCAGCAGAGAGACCAGGGCTGGTCTCTGTTCTCAGGGATTCCCCGGGGACTGTCCTATGCATGTTCCTGCTGCCGTCACCAGGCTGGATCTTGGGGTGTACAACTGTCCTGCAGGCTTTTCTATGTGGACCCAGACCTTTCGCCTCCTTGGGCTTCTTTAGGATACTCACTTAGCGATGGCTAAAAGGGTCTCCTCATTTCAGATTTGAACAGACACTGTCACATTGTCCTCCCCAAGGTGACCCTTGATCACCTTCAGTGATGGTACCTGAAAGCACCCCTTTCCCTACACTGTCAACAGCCCTGGACACTTCGGATCCACGCACTGCCCCTTGGGTAGGTCCAGAGGGGGTTCTCGTGTCTGCATTTCTGTCCCCGTGACCTCTCAGCACAGAAGCTGGCCCTTGGTCTTTGTTATATACCTTGAGCCCTTCACCATGGCTATTGAGTTGTTTTGCTTTCTCTTATTGATTGATAGATTATATTTTTCGAGAGTTGTATCTGTTGAAAGCATTTTTTCCACCGAGTGGAATTCCAGTCACGACCTTTCACCTAGTTTAGCTTCATCCCATCATTTCCCAAGGGCCTGCTTCCTAGACCAGACGTCTGCTGAGGCCGCATGCTGAGCCGTAGCTTTCAGAAGCTGCGGGCCCTGTTTCCTCAGTCTCTTCCCAAGGGAGCTGGCTAAGTGTCAGGTGCCTGGAGCCCAGTTACCTGGACAGCAAGCTGGTCTTGATAACCACCACTTACTTCGGGCCTGCTCCATCCAAGCTGTACACACGCCTCGCAGATCCACGAGGTATTAGCCGGCCTCACAGCCCTGTGAGGTAAGATCCCTCTCATATAGATGAGAAAACTAAGGCTTGGGGAAATGCATTTAAGGTGTTTTGCAGAGCAGTGTAGCAGGCCAGGACACAAGCCTGAGTCCATTGGTTTTCCAATCCCATGTTCTTACCACGGCAACATGGCGCCCCTGACAAGATGGTCAGCAGTAACAGAGCTGCTGATACCCCCAGCCCTATTGCTCCTGCTGCTACCCTTACATCTAATATTTACTGACAAGTGTCGCTCTTATTACTACTCTTGCTACTGTTGAGTACGGTTTGTCCTCTCTGGCCGCCATGTTGAAACTTCATCCTCATTATGAGATTCCAGGAGGTGGGACCTTTAAGAAGTGATTGAGGCTCCGCCCTCATGAGTGGATTAGTTCGTGCAATTAACAACTTAATGGGGCTCAAGAGGGCACCTGCCCAGGTTCAGATGCGCAAGGTCCTGCCTGGTAACTCCTTCTGCCTCCCTGATATGAGAGCTCACTGCTTGCTGCGCTTGTCTTAACCTCTCAGGGCTGGTGAGGATTTTGGAACATAAAGCCTGACATTTTGGCCGCTGGAAATTGTGGCCACACCCAGAAGCTGACTTTTGCAATGGGGGTGCCCTGGTGCCCTGCTGCTGCAGCAGACTCTAAATGACGCACTTGGCTTCAGTGCGTGAAATTTTCTGTTCTTCTGATGACCCATCCACGCCTAGAACATTCCTTCACCCCATTCCTACTTATTTCACCTGGAAAATACATCATCCGTGTTTGGGGATCTCAGCTTAACTGTTGCTCCTCTGGAGAAGCCTCCGGGCTCTCAGGTCAGGGCTGGGGATGTTCCCACGTGGTCCCGTGATCCCCTTCTTTCTCTGGGATGAGCTACACTCCAGGAGCGGGAAGTCCCTCTTGCTGGCACCGTAGCTGGGGCAGCCAGCTCAAAGCCTGGCACACGGGAGGTAGGATTGGCATCGGATGCCTCTGCCCTGCCCATGCCCACCCGGGGCCTGTCTGTGGGGTGCATCCTGCCAAGCAGAGGTGACCACAGTCCCTTTTGCTCTTCTGCTATTTCAACTGGTGGCCTCTCTGAGCCATTCGTCTTCAGTCTTTGTTACAGACTGAACTGTGTCCCTTCCCAGATCCACAGGATGACGTCCTAACCCCCGATGTGACTGCATTTGGAGACAGGGACCTTTAAGGAGGTGACTAAAATTAAATGAGGTCATAAGGATGGGTTCCCGATCTGGGCAAATTGGTGTCCTTGCAGGGAGAGGGAGAGATACTAGAAAGCTTTTTCTTTTTTCACTCACACACAGAGTCCTCACCAGAAATGGAATTTTCCAGAGCCTTGATCTTGGACTTTCAGTTTCCAGAACTTTAAGAAAATAAATTTCTGTTGCTGAAGCCAGCCAACCCGTAGGACTTAGCCATGGCAGCCGAGGCAGACCTCAAGATGGACGATCTCCCCTTGGGGGGAAGCCGAGGTAGTCCCTCGACTCCTTGCTCCAGCTCTGGCTTCTTGGTTCAGCTGGAGGCTCTTCCCCAGGGCTGGCTCGACTGGGACCAGTGGCTGTGGCCAAGAAGAGCCAAGCCACCAGCAGTTTTCAGCTTTGGAGCCCTTGGGGTCTGGGAGATGCATTTCCCATAAAAACTCATTAGGGCCAGATTCACAGCGGCCTGCCGTTCATATTCTTGGCTAACTCTTTAATTGGGCTATTGGCAACAGTTTCAAAGGAGTCAGGCTGAATAGCAACCGGGCACGTGTAGCTATCAAGAAAAAATGATAATGCGCCAGCATGTAGGCACCGCGTGGGTACTGCGTGTCTGTTAGCAATGGGGGTACCCATGTCGCTTTCCTAGGTGGGGACCCTGTTTACTTTTCTGGAAAAAAAAAGTGCTGCTTTCAGTAATGTTCCGCTGTGGAGCATGACGAGGTATCAGTGAGACTCAGAGTGCACCAGTATTTCTCCCCTAAACGCTCCTCCTCCACAATCCACTGCTCTGCCATTTGAAGGGGAGCTTGGTCTTGCTCGGAAGAGCAGTGTGGGGACCATTGGTGGCTTCTCTGCACCTTTTCTCAGAGTGGCCGTCAGGGGCCACGGTGTGTCCCATGGCACCTGTGAGCTCAGACTCTGCGTGACCATTGGCCATCTCTGTCACACGCTGTGCGGTGGATGGAATGTGTGCGTCCCCTTCCAGGATGCTCAGAGAAGCGTGATCAACCAGGATCAACTTCTCCATCAACTTCTGTATGGAGAAGTGGGGCTTTCAGGAGCTGAAGCTTGAGGGTGGAGTCCTTGAAAAACGGGATTAAACACTCTTCTGAAAGGGCTTGCCTGAAAGATTTCATCCTTTTTTCCCTTCAGCCTTCTGCCCTGTGGACAGGGTACTGGTCTCTCCCCTCTGAAGAAGCTGCAAAAGGGCGCCATCTTGGAACTGGAGAGCTGCCCTCACCAGGAGACTGAACCAGCTGAGCTTGGCCTTCCCGGCCACCCTATGAGAAAATACAGATCTGCTCTTTACAAGTTACCCTGCACATTTTTGTTATAGCAGCACAAAGTGGACTAAGACACACTACCTGGAGCCGTTCGTCCTCATATCCAATGAAATACCAAGGCTCGTGATGCCACGTCTCCCTGTGGCTGACAGACTGCTTCCCATCTCCTCGACCTGCTGGATCTGGCACAGCTGTGGAGGTAGACGGTCCCCTGCTCCTGCTAGCACCGCACAGCCTAAGCGCACGTGCCGTCTCTGCTTTGCTTCTCTGAAGCTGCACTGTGTTAGGTGGTGGCCGCTACCACCTACGACTATTTAAAATCGTCAGTTAAAATGGCACGAGGTGTAAAATCTCTTCTCCCAGTTGCCCTGGCCATGCGGCCAATGCTGTGTAGCCACAGGCAGCCAGTGGTGATTGTGGTGGATGACACACTTACAGGAAGAGTTCCATCATCACAGAAGGTTCTAGAAGACGGAGCTGCTGCAAAGCCTCCAAGGACTCAGCTGCATGCATATGGCAGCCGGCACCCCAGGGGC
This sequence comes from Sciurus vulgaris, assembly GCF_902686455.1. Lineage (NCBI taxonomy): Eukaryota > Metazoa > Chordata > Mammalia > Rodentia > Sciuridae > Sciurus > Sciurus vulgaris. The sequence continues at coordinate 20,304,644 of NC_136479.1, read as the reverse complement.
TCCCTGCAGCTGGATGGGGATGGGAGTCGGTGCAGGGACTCCTCAGGCTCCCTGTTCTCCCGTGTGCCTTCTACTGGGTCCTTAGATGGCCCCTGTGGGAGGGGCCCCAGGCCGCCACAAACTGCTCCTTGGCCCTTCCTTTGTCTCCCTTCCCCAATGTCCTGACTTCTGCTCCCCGAGACCACCTCCCACATAAGCTCCCTGAACCCAAGAGCTTGTCCTTGGTCTGTTTTGAAGGGGTCGCCACTGATGGGCCCTTGAAGTGGCCAACTGCTCTCCATTCTTGGTGCCTCTGCCTCAGCGTGGATGCCCGCCTTGTTTTTACAGGGAAAGTGTGACAGGCTCCTAACGGGTTCCCCTGCCTCCTCTCCTACCTCCCATCAGTGTCTACACTGACGTCAGAGGTCCACCGAACACCACCACAAAGGGAAACCCGCTCACGGACCCCAGGCTTCGACCCCGCCATACCTCCCCGTGGGGGCTCCATCGATTTATACTTCTGTGAGGTTCCCCCCCGAATCATGAATGGAGTGTTGGCTTTTCTCAAATGCTTTCATTTTGTGAATTAACGTGACTGCATGATTTTCCTTGCTAGCCTGAAAGTACAGCAGATGACGTTGGTTGATTTTCAAATGTCAGATCAGTCTCTCATCCCCGGAATAAACTACACCTGGCCGAGTTGTGTCCTTTCTTATACGTGGCTGCATTTTATTTGCTCATGCTTTATTAAGGATTTGTGCACCTGTATTCTTGGGGGCTGTGGATCTATGGTTTCCTTTGGCTGGACTGTCTTTGTCTGTTACTGGTAGCAGTGACATGCTGTCTTCATAAAACGAACTGGGAAGTGCCTTTTCTGTGTTCTGGAAGAGGTGATGTAGGATTGTTATTAACTTTTCTTTATACATTGGATAGAGTTCTACATCGAAACCCTCTAGGCCTAGAAACATCTTTTGGGGGGAGTTCTGACGTTGCATATTCCATTATCTTAACAGTTATAGGGCTATTTAAATGACCTATTTTATGGTGAGTTATGGTCACTTGGATAAGTGTCCAGGCAGTTGGTTCATTTGGTGCTCACGGTGTCCTTGTTATCCTTCGATGTCTGTAGGGTCTGGATTAATGCCCCGTTTTCACTCCTGATGTTAGTGAGCTGTGTCTTTTCTCGTTCAGTTATCGTGTGTCTTTGTAGAGGTTTGTCAAATCGAGTAAACTTTTTGAAGGCTCAGCATTTTCATTGCTCTTGGACTCCATCTGCTTTCTGTGGGCTTATTTTAATCCCTTTCTCTAGGTTCTTGAGATGGTGGCCTAGTTTATTATTTGGGAGTTTTGCTCTCTTCTCCTGTAAGCATTACTTAGTGCTGAAAATATCCTTTTCAACACTGCTGTAGCTGGGTCTATGAATTTCTGTTTTATTGTGTTTGGGTTTTTCATCGGGGTCACTGTATTTTAAAATTTTCTTTGAGGCTTCTTCTTTGACATGGATTTTTTTTTTTTTCTGAAGTGAGTTATTCAGTTTCTAAATATTTGTCAATCTTGCTGTTTTCTTTCTTGTTGCTTTCTAGCTTCATTCTACTGCAGTCTTTTGAACACACACTGTGTGATCTCATTTCATTTGGAGGTCTGCTTTTTGACTAAGGATATGGTCCGTTTGGATATGTGTTTCGTGTGCACTTGAAAACAACGTGTATTTTGCTGATGTTTGGCAGAGTGTCCTAGAAATGTCATTTGACTCCTGCTGGTTGATGGCATCATTGCATTCTTCGGCATCTTTTCAATTGTCCTGGCTTCTTGTTTTATCGATTGCTAAGAGGGAGTATTGATGCTTCTAGCTATATGTGTACTTATCTATTTCTCAAGTTCTACCAGTTTTTGTCTCTGATAGTGCATTTCACTCTGAAATCTACTTTCTCTGATTAATAAATCTTGCTTTTCGGTTTCATGTTGTCAGGATACATATTTCCAACTGCTTACTTTCAACCTACCTTCTATCTTTGTACCTTGACGGAAAGTTCTTGCAAAGAGGGTGTAACTGGGTCACTCTACCAGTCCTTGCCTTTTAACCCATGTAATTAAGCTACTTATATTTAACATAACTGCTTCTATCTTAGGGCTACGGTTTGCCTTTTTACTTTTTGTTTTATGTGTGCTGTCTCTGTTCTTTTTCTAGCCTTCCTGTGGGTTCCTCGAATGGTTTTTAGAATTCAACTCTGATTCATCTACAGTGTTTCTGGATGTTTCTCTGCTCTGCTTTGGCTCTCCAGTGTCCCCCTAAAGGCCCATGTGTAAAAAAAGCCTTATTCCCCAAAGTGGCTGTATTGAGAGCGGGTAGGACCTTTCAGAGGTGGGGCCTGGAAGGTGGTCTTCCAGTTGGGGGGATGTGCCCTTGAGGGGGACGGAGGGTCTCTGGCCTTCTCGTCTCAATTCTTTTGCTTCCTGGCCGTGATATGAGTGGCTTTTCTCCACCCCCACGCTCCCACCATGATGCACTGCTTTGCCACAGGTCCAAAGGCAGCGGGGCCAACTAAGCATGTACAGAAACTTCCAGAACTGGAGCCAGAACCCACCCTTTCTCGCTCTCAGGTATTTGTTATGGAACCGGAAAGCCGCCTGGTGCACCCTTTTGTCTGGTTTTAGTGGTTGGTTTGGACATTAGGCCAACGTAAGTTCTAGCTGCCTGCTGTTGTAAATATTCCACCAAAGCGAGCGGCGAAGTGCGGAAACCTTGCCTCTTTTTACATTCCTCCCCTGCTTCTTCTACAAGATCATTGTTTTAGCTCTGTTTCTACCTGTTAGAAATGCATTTAGAAATGCATCAGATGGTGGGATAATTTTTGAGTCAGCCACCAACAGTTTAGAAAACTCAAAAGAAGGAAAACATGACTTTCCTTTTTTTTTTTTTTTGACTATTTCTGTTTCTTTTTTTTTCCTTCTCACATTCCAAGTCCCCTCCTTTTACCCTTTCCTTTCTGTTTTGAGAATTTCCTTTAGCAGTTCTTCTCAAGTCGATCTGCTGGCGACAAATTCCCTCAGTCTCCTTCCACTGAAAACATCCCGATTTCCCTTCCTCCCTGAAGGCTATGTTTGCTCTAGATTTTTCAGCATAGACTTTGGGGTTGACAGTTGTTTTTTCCTTACGGCACTAGAAAAATGTGCTACTTCCTTCCAGCCTGCATGACTCCTGGTGAAGGGCCGTTCAAATAGTTTTTCCCCAGAGGTAAAGTGTTTCTCTGAGGCTTCCGGTATTTTTTCTCTTTCTTTAGTTTTCTGAAGTTGGCTTCAGGGCATCTTGGTGTAGATTTCTTTGGTTTCTTTCTGTTTGGGATTTGCTGCGGCTCTTGATTCTGCGGGAAGTCTTCTGCTCCTGTGTCTTCGAGGGGTTTATCAGCCCCACCCTCTTTATCCTCTGCTGAGACCCCCAACGTTTGATTTTGGGGTAGCACCCCCTTAGAGCTCTGGTCAACATTTTAAAGTCTATCTTCTCTTTGTTGTTTAGATAATTTCTGCCACGCTGTCTTTAAGTTCACTGATTCTCTCCTCTGTCCATCAGTTGGTTGAAGACAACCAATGCATTCTAAAATCACACTTATTTTATTCTTCAGCTCTAAGATTTCTGGTTGGTTCTCTTTTATATCTCCTATATCTTTGTTCAGACTATTTCTTTGCTGAGACTGTCTATTGATCCATTTGTTTCAAGTGTGTTTGTAGTTGCGTTTGGAAGCATATTTGTGAAGTCTGTCTTAAACTCTTTATCTGCTAAGTCTCATATCTCTTTCAGCTCAGGGTTGGCAGCTCTTGTCTTTTTTTTTATTCCATTCTAGTTGCCATCTTCCTAGTTCTTGGTGTGATGAGTGATTTTTTTTTTTTTTTTTTTTTGTAACCTGGACATTTTCTATTATGATATGAGCCTCTGCATCTTAAATCTTCCGTCTTAGCTGGCCTCCTCTGACACTATTCCAGCGGAGGATGAGAGGGTCCCTGCTCACCACTGCCGGGCAGCTCGGAAGTCTTGGTTCTCTTCCTTCCAGATTGTATGGCCCCCTGACCTTGATTGACACCTAAGTGGGGAGGGGTTTTTATGACCTTTGGGCAGGGCTGGGAGTCGGGCTCCTTCCTAGGCCTCCCCGGAGACCCTCCTGACTGGAGTGGGTAGCAATGCTTCAGGTTTGCTCCCCCGTCCGATGACCCTGACTGGGGTCACAGGGTGGGGTAGTAAAATTTCCGACTTGGGGGCGGTGATGAAGTCCAGGGTCTCCATGGGGTCTCCCTTGATTCTGTGGGTGATGGGGGCTGTTGACCACACCGTGGGGATAAAGCACCATCCCTATCCCTGTTCCTATGACTGTGGATGGAACTTTCACTGGATTCTTTTGGTCTCTGCCTCCTGATATTTCTGGACTGCAGACTCTTCAGCTCCAGGTGGAGTTACCTGGGCAGAGAAGCCCTAGGGAATTCACCACCGCAACCTTCATTGGGTTCAGTGTCTTCAGCTGGTCAGCCTTGGTTCCACCCTTCGGAATCTTTCGCTTATTTTATATATAACGACCAGGTTTTCCAATGTGCTTGGTGGGAGGAGTAGGGAAAAGCCTGCCTCCTGTATCTTCCTGGAAGTACAAGTCGATCAATATTTTAAAGCCATATTTTTAGAGGTCGAAATTCATGCAAAAAGGAAATTCAGGGTGAATGAAATACAAGCATTTAAAATAAAGCCGGGATCAGTGGTTTTGATGTTTCCTTTTGCCTCCTGCTCTGGGAGGGTTTGAGACAGCACGACCATTGATTCTGTCTCTACTGAGAATGTTATTTTATAAATTAGGGACCTTCTGCATTAACTTTGATTTTTAAAAAACACCGCATTTAAAATGTTGCTTATAATTTTTAAGGCTTTGGCTGTCTCCTAAAAAACTGCGGCCCTGCTTCACGTGGCCTCTGAAACGATCCAGAGGGGCATGACAGGGGCCCGCTGGCTGGAGGATCTTGTGTTTAGGATGAAACCAGCTGCTCGCAGGTGGGTCAGGAGGCCAGCCTCCCGCCGCCCTGCCCGAGGGTGAAGGCCGTCGCAGCAGCGCTGTGGAGGCTGGGGGTACCTCCTGCTGTGGGAGGGCAAAAGCCCAGCGCCGGGGACTGGTGCAGGGATACCCCCTCCCTCTGGCCACGTCGAGATCCAGACTAGAAACCCAAACAAGACATCAGACAAACCACCTCAGGGGCAGCCAGGACCATCTGGGGACACCGCGGCTGAAATGTCCGAAGTGGAATAGGAACAACTGTTTGGTGATTTGGTAGCTGGTGAGCTGGTCGCCAGGCAAACTGAGTTTCCTAAGTGTCTGTGGGTGTCCCTCCAGGGCACGTGGCCCGCCGCCTGAGACCCCTCCGGGGACTTCCCTCCCTCTAAGCTGAGCCTCCTTCGGCTCACCCTCACCTGAAGGCAGGCGGGAGGTGATTTCAGAACGTCCAGCGGGTTGTGAGGGTGGAAGCGGGTATGGAGGCAGTGCCTAGGAGGCAGGGAGGTCGGGGGGCCTCCCTGGGGCCGCTGGGCTGGAGAAGGAGCCAGCAGAACGGCCACGGGCGGGGACCTGACTAGTGCTCCCTGGGCTGCGGGCCCTCAGCGGAGTCCCCCAACCTCCGGGAGCCTTGGTTTTCTCATTTGTAAAACAAGAACAATAATACTCACCCCCAAGGGTATTCTAGTCACTAAGCAGGAGGCGACATCTCTGCCCTGTGAGGAGTTAGCGGGAAAGACAAACAAGGAATAAAATAGTGTGGAAAGTGAACATCCGCTGTGCCAGGTGTTAGTCATGGAGAGGGAGACTGAATCGGGGGAAGGGGCGAGGAGAGCTGGTGGGAGGCTGTGACTTACAGTGAGGGGTCAGGGGGAGCCTCCCAAGGAGGTGGTATTCGAGTGGAGATCTGAAGGGGGGGAAATATTGTTCCCAGGATGGAGGAACAGCAGGTGCAAGGGTCCTGGGGCAGGGTGTGCTGGGTGAATGTGCAGTAGGTGAATATGCTGGAAGCAGAACCGATACTGAGTCCTGCTGCCCAGAGCTCACAGAAGCCAATGCTGCAGCAAAACAAAAGAGCTCTACTGAGGACTCACGGACAAGGAGGCAGGAGGCCCACTCAACCTGCCTTCCGGATGGGTGGGTAGCAAGGGGATTTAGGTGGCCCGGGGTGAGGGGAAACAGGACTGCCACCAGAGGTTCGGTGGAGTATTTCATACTCCTTCCCGTGCAGGTGGAACTCGGGGAGACTTCGAAACGGGGGCTTCCCCTCTCTCCAGAGTTCTGCTCCATCCTCCCTCCTTCTGCTCCGGGCCTCCCAGGCTCTGGTTCCCACGGGCTCTCAACTCATTTTAGGTGAGGTCCTGCATCTGCTTCCTGAAACACAGCTTGGACAGATTCGAGGAGCAGGGAAGCTGCCCTTTCATGGCTTCGGTGTCAGAATGAGCAAACGAGAGGACGCAGAGGAGGCTCAGAGCGGCCACCGAGTGGACTTTTTCTCTGAGATGCTGGAGCCACGGCAGGATCTGAGCAGAGGAGGGAGGCTGGCTGACCTGGGCTTTGGCACCTCCGTCTGGCTGCGGTTCTGGGAAGACCCTGTAGGGGGCGAAGGTGGGGCAGGAGGGCAGGACTGGGTGGTGCAAAGGATGCGGGCGTGAGCCCCTCCCGCTGCCAGGAGTGGGAGGCACCCCTGACCCCAAACCTCCACAGTGGGTTTGTCCCCCCAGGCGGTGGCGATGACACCTGCCCCGGTGTTCCGGAGATCAGCTATTGAGCAGGAACTGTGGTTAACAGTGGCTACAGTTGCGTTGGGTGCTGGCATCACAGGAAAATCCAGGTCTTTTTATAAAAAATGCATTAGGAAGAGCTTCTCCGTGGGAGCCGTGGGCCACTGCAGAGGAGACCACTCAGCTGCCCTGCTGGACGCTGCCGGGTCCCATCTGCCCTACTGCCGAGTCACTGTCCAGTAACTGCCCTTGGTCACCGGCCCTACCTGCTCAAGGACAGGCTGAGGTGGGGACACCGAGTCTGGTCCCTTTGTTGCCCTGGGCAACCTGGGGGAGCCATCTAGCTCCTGGCGTAACATGGCGCTGGCGGCAGGGACAGGCCAGCTTCTTCCTGGGCCAGGTCCAGCCTCCTCATTTCCAAGGGTTTATCCATGGAGGACGCTCCCCACAAGCCCCTCCCGCACCCCGATCCATTTCCAGGGCCCCCAATCTCAGCAGCCAGGTTTCTGACCTCTCCACTGGGTGACCCACCCAGGAATGAGCCCGCTCTCCTCCCGCCCGCCCTCCGCCCTCTGCCAGCCTTCCTCACGGCAGGTGCAGGGGATCACCACCACCCAGCTGCCCAGGCCGGACTATGGGGGTTGCTCCCGGGACTCCCTCCTCCCTCACCTCATCCCTGAGTACGGCGCAGCCCTGCTGGCTCCTCCGATCCTCTGCTCCTCCATGTTCCTGCTCCTGGTCCAGCCACTGCCCGGGGTCTCGCTTGACAACCAGACCAGCCTGCTCACAGACCTGAGTTCCTTTCCAGACTGTCCCAGGCGGTGCTGCCTCCTTCATACTCTGAATAAAGTTCTTAGGTACAGTTCAGATTTTTTGTTCTATGACATCCATATTTATATCTGTATATGTGCACATGCAGAATCATCCTCCCATCAAGCTGTCCATCCGCCATCCAGCCATCCATCCACCCACCACCCACCTATCACACCTACCCATCCAGCCATCCATCCATCCATCCCATCCATCCATCCATCCCCACCGAGCCATCCATCCAGCCAGCCAGCCAGCCAGCCATCCATCCACCAGCCACCGATCCATCCAGCCAGCACTATCCATCCATCCATATCACATATCCACCCACCCACTATCCATCCACTACCCACCATCTCATCATCCAACCCTCCCACCTATCCATCCATCCATCCATCCATTCACCATATCCACCACCTATCCATCCACCTATCCATCCATCCATCCACCCACCTATCCACCCACCCACCTATCCATCCACCTATCCATCCACCTATCCATCCATCCATCCATCCATCCATCCATCATCCATCCATCCATCCACCTATTCATCCACCTAGCCATCCATCTATCCACCCACCTATCCATCCATCCATCCACCTGTCCACCCACCTATCCATCTATTCATTCCTCCATCCATCCATCTACTCACTCCATCCAAACCTCCCTCCCTCTGCCCCTCCACCTGTCCATCCCTCCATCTGTCTGTCCATGCACCACCCACCCACCCTCTATTTCACACAGAGGTGACTGTGTGGTTGATGGGTGGAGTGGCCATGTAATAGATTTCGTATTTCTCTGTTAGGGCAACCGATTTTTTTTTTTCTTTTCTGAGGAATTACTTATGTTCCTCACAAATGAAAGGGCACAAATCTTATGTGTTCAACTTGATTTTTTAAATATAACCACCACCAAGAAAAAAGATGCAAAACTTTTATAAGACCTGAGGAGGCCCCCTGTGTCCTTGCCCAGTTGATACTCTCCAAGGGAGCCCACGTTAGGTTCTCTACTACCACTGATGGAATTTTGTGGACATGGAATTCTGCAGCATAAACCCTTTTGCATATGGCTTCTTTTGCTAAACATTACATCAATGATTCGTCTCTACTGTGTATGTGTGGCAGTAGATCATTTTTTTCACTGTTGCATAATATTCTGTTGAATGAATACATCACAATATATTTACACAATTCTACTGTTGATTGAGAGTTGAGTTGTTTTCAGTTTGGGGCAGCTATGAACATTTTCATGTATTTCCTTTAGTGGACGTAAGCAATAATTTTTCATTATAGACCCAGGAGTCACATCTGAATTGCCAGGTCAAAGGGGAATTTCCCAAAGTTGCCTATTGTCCCACACTCACATTAGCAGTAGATGAGACTGGTCAGTGTCACAGTCTGGCTGTCATTTTCTGTTGTTGGTCCAGTCCTTTTTCTTGGAGGCTTTTTGGCAAGGGAGTAGAGGATTCTCACTGTGGTTTTAAATGCGTTGCCCAGTGATCCGCAGGGGGTTGAACCCAGGGCCTGATACAGGCTAGGTGAGTGCTCTGCGCCTGAGCCGCCAGGCGTTTCTAATAGTGCATTTCCCAGGGAAGAAAGACCCACCTCGTGAGCCTGAGGAACATGGCCAGCACATTCCTTCTTTCCCCCGGACTGGCCTCCACTGATTCCCACTGGGGTCTCCAAGTCAGAGTGACCAGGCAGAAGGCAGGGAGGCTGACCTTCGGCCGCAGAAAGCTTCTGGAAGGAAGGAGACACCTTTTCTGTGTTTTCCAAGCTTCAACCCCACTTCCCTAGGTGGTGGTCTTTGCGAACACACCACCCTCACGCTTGCGGGCTGACTCTCACGGTGTCTGTGAACCGCAATCTGGATGTGGCTTTGCTGGGTCCTCAGACTCAGGGTCTTTTCTGAGGCTGAAATCAGGCCAAGATCAAATCAAGACACAATCCCAGAAGGTCCCACTTCCAAGCTCCCTCCCTTGGCTCCTGGAAGACCTCAGGTCCTCGCCGGGGAAGCTCACAGGGCAGCTGCTTTCTGTCCAGGGAGAGCAAGAGGGACAGAGGGGACCAGCCAGACCAGAGGAATCCAGTCTCCGCTGAGCCCCTCCTGGAAGCCGAGGTCCAGCACTTTTGGGACGTTCTGCTGGTTAGAAGTGAGTCGCTGGGCCCGGCCCACATTCAAGGGGGAAGGGACCACATGAGGCCATGAATTCGCAGGCGGGAGAACTGGGGAACTCTGCAGCTGCCCGCCCCACCTGGGCAGCCAGCCATTCCTCAGAGGCCCGCCCCTGGCCCATCTGATTGGCCAAGAGGTCTTCCTGACAGTGGGAGCTGCCAATCAGAGCCCGAGGTCTCTCTCCACCGCCCTCCACAGAGCAGCCGGGAAAGCCGGCCTCGAGAACCAGGTCCGTTGCCCAGTGAGGTCTGGCCGCGCCGCCCTCATTTCTTTGTGTCATCTGTTTTGATTTCCCCTTTGGAACCAAAGTACCCGGAGGAAGAACTGCTTCTTTCCGTCCATCCTCTTACTCTTTTGGAACCGTCAGCCTCTCTCAGAAGAGAGGCCGGCTCTCTCCGCCCCGGGCTCCTCCTGGGCACTGTCTCAGATGCCTGGCCCCCTGGCCCCCGGGGAGGGTCTGGTGGGGGACCCTGTGGGACACATGCAAAGCCAGGCTCAGAGAGGCTAAGGGCCTGGCCCGGGTGGCCCAGCTTGTCCCCCCTTTCTGGCTGCTCAGACTCGCCCCGGCCTTGAACTCTGCTGCACTCGCTCACTCCCACCTCACCACTTGTCCCTGACTGAGGGGCCTTTGCTGCTTAGGGGATTGACATCCACCCATCCCCTCTCCCACCTGTCACCAAGGAGATTCAGGGTGTCTAGGTATTGTCATAGCAAAGGAGAACAGTCCTGCACAGGGACTGCAGATTCCCCTGGAGCTCCGCTGCCCTGTATCCAGAATTCATCTCATTCTCTCTCCAACGACCCTTGCTCCAAGTGCTCTTTGGGAATAATAAAATAGGCTTCCAGAAAGTTCTACCTGGTGTCTACCTCATATCCGTATGATGCAACCCAAATCCCAGGTGGCATCATGTCTCCACCATGGTGCCCTCTAGAGCTGAGTCCAAGGCCTGATGTCCCTGTGAGCTGTGTAACCCACGGCAACGACTGGCTGGCCTCTGCTGAGACATACTTCTGGGCTGTAAGGTGGGAGTGAGGAATCTGACCCCAGGAGCTTCCGTAGGAAGTAAGCATGGAACAGCCAGGCCTTTAACCTCTGCTTGACTTGCGGGAGCACCCTATTACAGCTTCTGTGTCCCTGGGAGTTCCGTGCTGGGACACCTCAGTCCCTGCTGCCACCTGGGGCTTAGTGCTCTGGGACCAGCTGCTGCCGCGGCAGCCCGGTGCCCGTGAGCCCTTGGAAACACCTCCTCAGCAAGCCCGGCTGTTCTCTGGGAGTCTGGGGCAGGATCACCCGCCGTGGGGTCTCTGCTCGTTGCTGGATGCAGAGAAAACAAATATCGTTTTAGAAACATTAATAATTGAGAAGCTCTCAGCAGAGAACCAGCCGGCATTAGGGGAATCGAAAATCAAGGCTACGATGCTGCCTCGCGCTGCTCTCCTGATGAATGATGCATGGGGACCGTGCCCGCGAGACCAGGAGGCGGTGGCCTGCCCTCCCCCTCGGCCACCGCCCGGTCACCTCGGCTTTTTCCCGACCCCGGGTGCTCAGGACGGGGCCATCTGCAGGAAGCCGCAGGGCGGAGGCCGAGCAGGCTTCTCGGCGGCCTCGTTGGCCTGCGGTAATGAGGTCTCTGATGAAGTCAGCCCTCTTGGCAGGAGTCCTGTCACCTGCGTTCGTGGGCTCTTCATCGCTGGGACCAGAAGACCCACGAGAACACCTTAGAGGAGGAGAAGTTTATTTTGGGCTCTTGGTTTCGGAGGTTCAGACTGTGTCAGCCAAGCCCAGTGCTCTGGCGGGAGCGTGGGCGAGGAGCTGTCCGCTCGTGGCCACCAGGAGGGGCGGGGCAAGGGAGGGGGTGGTAGGGAAAGAAGGGAAGGAGGGTGTTTTGTGTGGAGACAGCAGTGTAAAAAGCCAGAGAGAGAGAAAGATACTTCTGTGGTGACCGTATGGTGACAGGAACAGGGTTAGAGGCTGGCTCCTGGGAGTCCCTGGAGTCCTAACGCATTTGTGCTTGGACTTTGCCCTGAGGGCAGTGGGGAGCCATTGAAGGTTTAGGCAGGTGCTGGCAGGATGCCTGGATTTGGCCTGCTCTTTTCTGGTGTGGGTCTAAACCCTGTGCACCCTATTCAAACTGGCTGACTGTTGACCTCTTCAAACCATCCTTTCTTGTGTTCCTAAAGTCTGTCCAGTCTCAAGCTGCCTTCAAGATTCTGAAGGTCGGTGACTGGGCACGGGGGCCTGTAATCCCAGAGGCTCGGGAGGCTGAGGCAGGAGGACCGAGAGTTCAAAGCCAGCCTCAGTCACTTAGTGAGGCCCTAAGCAACTTGGCCAGACCCTGTCCTAAAATAAAATATAAAAAGGGCTGGAGATGCAGCTCAGTGGTCAAGCACCGCTGGGTTCAATCCTTAGTGCCAAAAGGAAAACAAAAGGTTCTGAAGATCATCCATGAATCTCTGGTTCTCCCCGGGGGCAGGATGGCGTAAGCGGGCCGCCCAGCACCTGCTGTACTGAGTTGTCATTTGGAACCTGATTCTTCCTGGAATTAGGAAGGCAGCTGATCTCCAGGAAAACCAGAGCCCCTGGACTAAATGTGGACATATTTTGTTGGAACAGTGTTTCAGTGTTTTGTTCAGAAGAAAATGGAAATAATCATTGCCATGGACTAAATTGAGCACCCCTCCATCCACAAGGGGAAGCCCTAACCCCCAAAATGGTTAGGTTTGGAGGTTGGGGTCTTTGTGAGGGGATGGGTACCCTTTTAAGAAGAGACACCAGAGAGTTTGTTTCACTGGGATAGAGAAAAGGTGGCCTCTGAAGCCAGAGAGGGGCTTCACCAGAACCAACCCGGCCAGCCCTCTGCCTTGGACTTCCAGCCTCCAGAACCGTGGGAAAGTAATTTCTGCTGGTTCAACCTTCACCCAGTTGCTAGTAGTTTGTTACGCGGTACAAGCTGACTGATACAATCATCAATACTTAAATATCTGGCAATTTCTCAGAAATGTTTGGGTTTCCGTTTTCTCAAAGTAGCAGCCAGGAGATGCTGGTGGCAGCCACTAACCATGCCGAGTGGTAGCTGCCCGGGACGGGGCTCACGCGTTCCAGCTCTCCACAGGCCGCACCAGGCCCTATCGCTTCTCCCCTGGAAGCTGTACCCTTCTGACCATCATTTTATCTTCTACAAAGAAAAGAGGAAAGCAAGGTCAAAAACAGAAAAACAAGAGACCACCCCCAGGGCCGCCTGTATCAGGACAGGTGGAAAGGCGCCTACTTTTTGATGGGAATAGGGGCAAGTGGTTTGATGGACCGGCTGCACATGTCCATGTTGAAAGACTGGAAGGTGGTTCCCTAGGTGCATCTGCTCCTGCTCTGTCGCTGTGTCACCTGCCTGGGCCTGGTGCCTCTGGACCCGCACTCCTGGGTCTCAGTCCCTGTTGGGAATATGAAATGTGGTTTCCGAATCCTGAGTGCCAGGCTGTTTCCTCTCTGGACCTCCGTGGGTCAGAGAGGTGGCCTGGGACTGCAGGTGGGGGTGGGCCTGGGGAGTGGGGGTGACTGTTGGCCCTGCCCCACCGCCCAGCCTGCCCCGCAGCCCTGCTTCTGTCTGTGTGCCTCTCGTCACCTGCAGTGGGGTGGGGGTGGGGTGGCTTCAGTTGCTCAGGTGACTCTGCAGAAAGGAAGTCCAGGGAAGGGGATCCATCCGTCCAGTGCCCCTGTGTGGGGATAGCTGCTCCGCCCTCCCCTGGGCCCCCGGCTGGGCGAGGGACTCTCCCTCTGTGCTCCGTTCTGCCCGGGGCTGCACCCTCCGTCTGGAGCCGGGAGCTGCACCCCCCTGTTCACCCACCTGCTTCTCTGACTCTGAGGCGCCCAGGCCAAGCAAGGAGGAGTCTGGGGCAGAGGGAATCGGGGTCCAGCTGCTTTTTGTTGGTCGGGCCTGGGGCCCACACTGGCCTGGCAGAAGCTCCTGGGCAGCCTGAGGGCCTGCGCGGTGGCGGGCTCGGATCGGCTCTCTGCCCTCTGGCACCGGCCGCGTTGCCAGGGTGTGCTGGTCAGGCCAGCCGAGGGGCTGCGTCCCTGCCTGCGCTCGGGCTACATTCGGCAGACCCTCGTGTCCTGGAGGACTGAGGGGATGTGGAAGGAGAGGGAGAGGAGCCGGTGACCGGCCGGGCGGGAGCGGCCGCGGGAGCTTGGCGCCGTCTGGGGCGCCCTGGGCCCTGGCTGCTGCTCACGGTGGGCCTGCCACGGCCCCCATCCTGGAGCCTTGCCATCTACGCCTCGACTTTGCGAGGCGCTACCACGTCACCCCGCTTACGGTCGAGGACCCCGAGGTGAGCTGAGCTGCGCAGGAGTGTGGCCAGGCGTGTCAGCGTCTGCCACTGTGACCGGAAGGCCTGCCCAGGCCCGAAGTCTCAGGGGCGGAGAGGGTGTCAGGGGCTCAGGGTTCAGAGGCCTCGGACCCCCGACGGCCGGCTCCCGTGCTCGGGCCTGGGGTGAGGCAGGGCATCGTGGCGGAAGCATGTGGCACAGGACGTGGAGAGAGGGACAGAGGCATGCAGGCCAGGGATGGACCTTTACCCCAAAGGCTCAGCCGGGGACCCCTCCTCCAGCACACCCCACCCACCCACAGCGCCATCCGTTAGTCCACATCAGAGGGTGAAGGGACGGATTAGCTCGGGGGTCTCACAACCCGATCCTTCCACTCTGAACTTTCTGGCCTCGTCCCCCACACGAGCTTCTGGGGGACACCTCACTTCTGCACCATAGCCGAGGCCACAGGCAGGGGACGCAGATCCGGGATTCTGCACCCAGCATCTGCTCTCTTGACCACTGTGACTTCCACGCCGAGAACCCAGACCCCCATGTCCACTTGGGTTGATGCGACATGTATGCAAAGGATTTTCATCGGCAGGAAAGGGGTGCCCCGCGAGTGTCCTCAAACCACATTTACAGTCCATCCAGGAGGACGGGTGGCCCTCGGGACTTGCGGCGAGCCCCAGAGAGCACGCTGCCGACAGCCCACTTGAGGACCTTGGAAACGGTCCCGGCCCAGCCTGGGCGGTGCGCGTCCATAATCCCCACCCCAGGGCTCTCTCCCCCCTCTGGTGTTTTAAGAATGAGCGTTACAACCAGGGTCACCTGCTTTCCCTTGGGCAGCCTTCGCTCGCTCACTCAGAAGCATCTACTGAGCACCAACTGTGTGCAAACAGTGGTTCCAGACGCCGGGGACATGACGATGTGCCCACCGGGGAAAGGCATCGTGGTGGGTTCTGGGGACACGTGTTCCCTGTCCTGTGGAGGTGACGTTCACAAGCAAGCAGATTTCAAGGGTGATTCTGTGAGACCCCTCAGCTGCTGTGGGGATTGGAGTGCATCTGCAGCTGATGCTGTCACTGCCTGCCAGCCTCGACGTCCATCCTTCCCTCTCTTCTAGTGACAATGCCAGGTTTTACACATTGCTTCCTGGAACAAACACCACAGTTTCCCACCTCCCTTTATAAGGATAGCTTTGTTGCATGGGGCATCTGGAAAATAGTATTAAAGGACAGGCAAGTCATTTTTCTGCCCCTTCCTCTCCATGCTTGCCTGGAGAGCAGCTGTGTTGTATGGAGCTTAGGCAGCCATCTTGGACCATGAGGGCGAGGTCTCATCCTAAGAGGGGTGGATGGAGAGCTGGAAGGAGCTGGGTTCCTGATCAGTTTGTGAAGTCTCAGTGCTATCCTGGCCCGTGGTACCAACCCAAGGCTACGAGTGGTTCATGCTGCTCTTTCTTTGGAAAATTTCCCTTGGCCGGATGGTTGCCATTTCACCCTGGAGGTTATGTCCCCCACAACCCCAGCCAGGATGCAGGCTCAGGAAAGGCTGGTCCCCTTTGAGGGAAGGAGAGATCCACGGGGACGCAGTCCACACTCGGAGCCCGCCTCCCCGTTCCTGGCTCCGCCCGCCGCCCTTCTCTTGGGACACTCCCTGAACAGCCCCATAAGCACCTGCACGTCAGGTTCGGCTCCTGGGAGGCTCCGCCTGGGATGCGGAGCCAGACTCCGGCTGCCTTACCAGCAAGGCCCCCGCCAGAGAGCACTGTCCCCTGCCGGCTCCCCGGCTCCCCTGGTTCTGGAGTGCGGCGGAGCGGGGGGCCTGGGTCCGACAGAATCCGCAGGACCCTGTGAAGGAAGCGCGAGAGGCGACCCTGGGGGCCGCGGGACGGAGGAGGGTCCCCGGGCAAGAGGGACTCGGGGTCCCTGGGCATCGGAGGCCGCCCCGCTCCTCCTGGTTGAAGCGCGGGGCTCCGTGGCCCACGGACCTGCGGTGTCCGTCAGCAGCTGTCCCCGGCCAGGGCCAGTTGGTGGTCCAGGAGCCCGCGCTGCAGCCGGCCCACCTCCCGACCCAATGCCCCGAACGCCGAGCCAGTGGACAGGACGGAGGAAGTCGCGGGCTGGCTGTGAAGAGTGGCCCTCAGCTCCAGCGCTTGCTGGGTCCCCGGGCCGGGGTGGGAGCGAGTGGGGCGGAGAAGCATCGGCCGCGGGGCGCTCGGGGAGGGAGCTTGGGCGTCCCGGGGGCGGGGGACACACGGAGCCTCGGATGACCTTTGGATCCTGAGCCACGTGTGGGCTGGGACTTGGAGGGCTGCGAGCTCTCCCTCTGACCGGCCCTTTGTCCTTCTGCTCCCGTCCACTCATTCAGCAGCACCGAGCTGTGGACGGCAGTGGGCACCGAGGACGCAGAGGGCACGAACCTGCCTCCCTGCAGGTGGCAGATGCACAGCCTCATGCAGGCAGGCAGAGGCCGGGAGGCCCTGAGCAGGGCTCTGTGAGCGGAGTGGCCTGCTGCCCAGGGTGCCGGAGGCCACCTGCGCCGAGGCAGGTAGAGAGGCCACGGTCCGAGTTCAAACCCCAGCTCTGCTGCCTACCCAGGCAGTTGGTCTCTCTCTGTGCCTCAATGTCCCTCAGTGCCCAGGGACACAGGAGGTCCTTGGGGGGAGGCATCCAGGGGCCTGTGGCCTCCGGAGTAGGGTAGGACAGGGTGGTATGTGGAGTGGAGTCAGTGACGGGAGACGGACACAAACCACCCTCTGCTGTGGTTGTAACGGAAGCCAAACCTCTGAAGGATACCAGGTGTGGGCAACTGTCCAGCTACGCCCAGGTGACCTGGCAGCTTCTTACAGTCACACTCGTTCACCACACACTCAAAAGCCCACCTCTAGCCGGGTGTGGTGGCACACGCTTGTAATGCCAGCAGCTTGGGAGGCTGAGGCAGGAGGATCACGGGTTCGAAGCCAGCCTCAACAATGGCGAAGTGCTAAGCAACTCAGTGAGACCCTGTCTCTAATAAAATACAAAATAGGGACGTGGCTCGGGGGTCCAGGGCCCCTGAGTTCAATCCCCGGTACTGCTCCCTCCAAAATAAAAATCCCACCTCTTGGGCTCCAGCAGAAGAACTGAAAATCTTATATGCACAGGAAATCCTGCATGTGGAAGTTTATGGGGCTCACGAACTTCCAAGTGCCTCTCAACCGGAGAACAAGGCCACGTGACCCCCCAGCCACGATCTCACAAATGTAGGTCAGTCACGTGTGCGCGAGGCTCAGTGTGAAGCCGAACTCTAGGGGCCGCTGCTAAACCAGAGGCCCATGATTCCGTGCACTGGACATTCTTGAGAACTCCAGGGACAGAAAACTGGCTGGCGGCTGCAGGGTGGGAGTCGGAACTGACTGTGAAGGGGCTTCAGGGAGTTCTGGGAGGGGGTGGAGCCATTGGGCTTCCTGACCGTGGTGGGGAGCACATGACTGTATGTATGTCTTGTCACAGTGAGAGAACTGTGCACTCAGAAGGGTGCATTTCACTGCATGTCAATCATGACAGGCAGAAGTGCAAAGGCCCTGAGGCTGGGATCACACTGGGATGTAAACCAGGTGTGAGCTGGAGGTGGCGGGAGGTGAGGGAGCCCTGGAGGCCATGTCGAATGCCTTGCACTTGGGAAAAGTCCTGGGTGGGTGTCGGCAGCTGAGGAAGACACGCAGACTTTGTTTCAGAAAGTTTGCTGTGTTCTCTGTTTAGAAGCAGAAGCCGTGCGAGCTTCAGGCCTGATCCTGACTTCTGAAATGTTTACGCACGCCCCCACCCTTTCTAAGACTTCGAACTTGTGACCAATCTTTAAAAACCAGGAGATTTTGCATAGAGTTCGGATCCCTGTCTTCTCCTTAGGGACACACATGCTCCATTCTGCCCAAGCCTTCTCCCCACTCCCTCACATGACCTTCCTTTTTGACCCCAGAGGTTGAAAATGCATTGTAGGAGGGCAGAGGTCAAGGGCAGTGGCATTTCCCAGTCCTGGCCTGAATGCTGTCATTGCCTGATGCTGTGGTTTGGATATCAAATGTCCCTGGAAGGGCCCCATGTGTTGGGGTTTAGTCACCAACCTGTGGTGCTATTGGGAGGAGGTGGGAACTTTAGGAGGCGGAGTCTAATGGGAGGAAGTTAGGTCATTGGGGCGTGGCCTTGAGGGATAATAGACCACACCCTTTCCTGTCTCTGTCAGCCACCAAGAGGCAAACAGTCCTCATTTGCCATGTGCTCCCATCCTGATGTACTGTGCCACCACGGGCCCAAAGCCACAGGACAAAGTGACCATGGACTGAAACCACTGAAAATATGATCCAGGAATAAACCTTTCCTCTTTAAAAGCTAATTATCTTGGGCATTTTGTCACAGTAACACAAAGCTGACTAATACATCCTAGGGCAGGAGAGGAAGAGTATGTCCTGAGGGGAAGGGGTGATGATGGGGAGGGAGATGTCTGAGTCTCCTCAGAGTCTTGCCTGCATGATCAGGGGCTCGCTTGTGCCATGGGGTGAATCCTTGTGACCCCTTTAGTTTGCATGTTGAAACTGGTTCCTCTAATGGAATGGGGGGCGCTTTGTGAGCGACTGGGTCCCCAGGTGGAACCCTCTTGAAGGGCATCAGAATCCTCCCTCCCTGCTCCCCCCATGGAAGGGTACAGGGCAAAGTCAGCCATCTACAATGGAGTGGGTCCTCACCAGGCACCTGATCTGCTGGTGCCTTGATCTTGGACTTATGTGAGAAAAAACTTGTCTTGTTTGTAAAGCATCCGGCCTATGGTGTTTTCTTACAGTAGCCCCACAGACGAAGACCCCTGGGTAGGTATGAGGGGCTCTGCCCCAGGCTGTGGGTGCCTGGCCTGCTGAGCAGCTGGAGCAAAGGGGGTGAGACTATTCCCCACAGGGGCACGCCTTTCTGAAGAGACTCGCCCATCCAGACGTGGGGTGCCCTCAACCCATTACGGCCTTCTGTCAAAACTCTGCTTCCTGGGAGGTGCTATGGTGCTGTCTTTTGGGGAGGGGAGCTGGGTGTGGTCAAGGACCTTAGGTGCTAGTGCATGAAGCGGGATGGGGACCCGGGCGCCCCTCTTACAGTGGGGAGGGAAGAGGTGGCTCTGTACCCTTCGCTGAGGCGCGGTGCCCACTTCATTTCCTCCGCCTGCCCATCCTGCATGTTAAGCAGGGGTTCTTGCCCCCTTTTCCCAGGAGAGTAAGTGGAGGCTCTGAAGATGTGTTCCGGCCAGCTGGGAGGTGGCCGGCTGGAAGGCCAGCCACACCTTCTCTGTGGTTCCGCGGTTCCACCCCCAACCCCGCACAGGCACAGAGACCCACGCACCTGTGACCTCTCCAGACACCGTGTATTGTCTCGGTGCCCCCTCAGCTTTCCTTCTGGAACCCAGCGGGTGTCCTCCTGACGTCCGGCCCCTTTCCCCTCTGTGGACCCGCCTGCCCCCAGGTCTGTGAGCTCAGCCCACGGAGGACGCGGACGCCAGCCTCACACCCACTTAGGTGACGTTTGCTCAGGGGCCAGAGTGCCCCACCTCAGTCATCCCCGGCGGGCGGGGCTGGTCTCTGTCACCGTTAAGTGACGATGGTGGCATTGTCCTGCCACAGGAAGCACTGTGTCCTCCGGTGGAACCAAGGATGTCTCCAGGCCTCTCGTCTCTGCTTCTCCGAGAAGAGACGTGAATGGGGCATCAGGGAGACCGGTTCCCGGGTGGCTGTCACCTGAACACGGTGCTTGGGAAGGAAGCGGAAGCTTCCGTGGACGGTACTCGAGGGTGGGTCCCCTCGGCGCAGCCTCTGAGGGTTCTGCCCAGATCCCGCTCCTCTGGGCTGGCGTGCAGGCGGCTGCGCCCCGTGCCGTCTGGAGGGTGCTGAGAGTCACGGCCCCGCCCTGGCGCTCGGGTGGGCAGCGCGAGCTGCAGATCTTGGTGGGGACAGAGTTTGCGCAGAGGCTCCCGCCCGCGGGGCTCTCTCCAGGTGGCTCTGCCCCCGCCGATGGCCCGCGGGGTCAGCGCTTTCCCCTGAGCTCACCGCGGTCGGCGTGGGTGGCGGACGGTGCTCATTTTCGATGGCTTCGTCATGGACGGTTCTCACTGCGGAGGGTTCTTAGAGGAGGCGACCGTGGCCACGGGTGAGCCTGGTACGCTGCCCGCCACCTCGGTGTTCGCTCGCCAGTTGGCTGGACGGTGCCCAGCTTCCGATGGATGGCACAGATCTGAGGCCGCCCTCCGTCCCCGCGTGCTCGCGCTGTGTCCCCGGGGGTCCTGACCCCAGCCGTGCCCGCTGATGGATCTGGCGACAGTTCTTCTCACCATCAGGAGGTCTGGGCACAGGGGGCCTCTCCACTGACCACCAATTCTCAGTCACGGCAGCGCCCGGCCTCAGGGTCCTGCTGGACGTGACCTGCCTCTGGATGGTGGCTGCCCGCAACGGGACCCCACGCCGATCCCGTGGGACACGGGGCGCCTAGTCCCGGCCGCTCCTGCTGGTGTTGCATTCCCTCCCTGGGTGAGTCTGGCAGGCGGCCGGGGGTGGCGGTCTGGGGGCCCCGGGCTGGGGACGCTCCTCACACCGGCAGGTTCCCCTGGGCCGGCTGCTCTGCCTGGGCCACCTGGCTGTTGCTTTTCGAGGTGGCCCCGGGCTTGGCCTCCTGCAAGTTGGTGCTGCTGCCCGGGGCACCCTGGCCGCTGCCACTGGCCGGGAGGTTCTGGCTGCTGCCGGCCTGGCTGGAGGGCTGGCTGCCGGGAGGGTCCAGCAGCCCACTGCTCACCTGGTAGGTCAGGAAGCTGCTCCCTGGGCTCAGGAAGCTGATGCTCCCCAGGCTGCTGAGGCTGGTGCCCCGCAGGCTGCCCTCACTCTTGCCCTCCAGCCTGCTCGGTGCTGTGGCCGCCGCCGCTTCGGCGGCTCTTCAGGGGGCTAGGGGCGTGTGTGGTGCTGCCCTGGACGCTGCCCGCCTGGGCGTGGGGCCTTCTGTTCGGCTGCAGGACCCGGCTGCCGGGCAAGCTGGCGCTGCTGGCCTCTGTGTCTCCCCTGTACCCGCTGCTCAGCAGGCTGGCGTTACTGCCTTCCTCCGGCCCAGGCTGTCGCATGCTCCGCTCGAGGCTGGTGCTGCTCCGGGGCTTCCCCAGCGTGCTGCCGGACCCTCTCAGGGGCTCCCAGGCCGCGCCTGCATGGCGGGGCTGCGGGTGTCCGGGCTCTAGGCTGCGGGACTGGAGGCCGGGCTCTGGCCTCTGGGCATTCCAGGCAGAGGGACCCCCTTCTTTTTCCTTGGGAAAAGCGGGGGGCAAGGGGATTGGTTTGTCCAGGAGGAGGGGACCCCGGGAGGTCTCTGAGTGTTGGTCGGGCCCCTCTGGGGAGAGAGGACTCAATTTATAGCACTGTCCTTTTAAAATAGAGGGTTCTGATTGGCTGGCTCCGTTCCCACGGTGATGGGGCCTGTGAGGCAGAGACAGGGCGGGAGGATGAACAATGCTGGCCTGACATCAGCAGCCAGGTCTGGAGGGGGGATGGGCAGAAGGGGCTCCTGGTCAGAGCTGGTGAGAACCCAGCTCCCGGGGACAGAGCTTTGGCAGCCTCTGCCTCCTGGCCAGGGTGATTCCAAGGACGGAGAGATTCCGTTAGGGTTCAGCCTCCGGCGCTCACTGATCCCCACCTCCACCCATGCCAGAGGTGGCTGCCTCCCACCCTGCACCATCTCCCCAGACACTTCCCATTCCAAGCCCTCACCTGCCGCAGGACCTTTGCACTGGCTGTTTTGCCACCCAGAGGCCCTTCTTTGGGCTCCTCCTCCTTCCTCAGCCTTCAGGCTTCAGCTCAAGCGGCCCTTTCCCAGGGAGCCTCCCTTGACCCCCAGGAAGAGCCCTCCAGCATTCTCTGTGCTACTTCCCGATTGAGTTCCACTCCTGTGACACCTGGTCCAACGGCCAGTCCCCTCCGCCAGAATGCAGAGGTGAGGTGAGGGCAGAGGCTCTGAATCCTCATCCTCTGCTCAGCCCCCACCCCACCCCGCCTGCAGCTTAGTAGATGCTCATTAAACGCGGCTTGAGTGAACACACAAACACGCTGTCCGGGTGGACCTCCACCACCTGGGGAGCGTAGGAAGTTGGGCTGGGATTCTCCAGGACAGTGGCTCTCCCCCGGCTGCCTGGGCCCCGGCCCCAGAGGGGCTGAGTTAGTTGCTCTGGGATGAGGCTTTAGAAGTAGGATTTCAGAAGCTCTCCAGGCAATTCCCACGTGCAGCCTGGGTTGAGTGTGTGCTGGAGGAGAGGCTCCGCCCCCCGCCCGGGATCCCGAGTCCCCGAGGTGGGCAGCCCCCAAGGAGCAGGACCCGCTGCCCAGCGCGCCCCAGTCACTAGTAGACACTTCACAGATGACTAATGGGCAGCTGATCCCATAAAGAGGCCACTGACCGAACGGAGATAGTCGACGGCCCTCGGGGGCTTCGCGGGTTGGATCTGTGCGCAGGACGGGGAAGGAGGCAGTCTTCATCCGGGTCTCCTGGGCGTTCCTGTTTCCCAAAGGTGGAGGAGCATCGAGATTCAGGGCAGCGCTTGCCTCTGCACGCGGTGACCCTGGAGCGTGGCGCCCCCCACGGGTCTGGACGCAGGCCTGGGGAGAAGGAAGGCACCCTGCAGAGTGCCACTCAGCCGGGTGACAGGAGAGCCCTGCGTTCCTCAGGGGTGGGGGGCAGGCAAGGAGCAGAAACAGGGTGGCCTGGGGAGATCTCGGAGCAGGAGACACGGTGGGGGTCACGGTGCCAGAAGCAGGACCAGGTCGGGCCCTTAGGGCGCTGGCTCTGGAGGGCGGGCTTGGGCACATGCAGGTGGGCTGGGTTGGGGACTTGCTTTGTCACTGCACAGATACAGAATAGGGCAGTGGCCCTGGTGCTGGGGACGGATGGTGACCAGCTGGACGTGTGTCCCCTCTCCTTCCCTGGTCCACCTGCCCTGGGAACAGTATGGGCCTGCAGTGACCCTCTGGGGCTTGT
Organism: Sciurus vulgaris; assembly: GCF_902686455.1. Taxonomy (NCBI): domain Eukaryota; kingdom Metazoa; phylum Chordata; class Mammalia; order Rodentia; family Sciuridae; genus Sciurus; species Sciurus vulgaris. The sequence continues at coordinate 20,281,612 of NC_136479.1, read as the reverse complement.
CCAGAAAAAATGGCAGAGACCATGCAGTGACCAGTGCCTTCCTCTGCCACACACAGGGCGCCACTCTGCACCTCCCAGAGAGCGTGGCTGGGTGTGCCACCCACCCTCAAAGCTGCCCGGTGGTTCTGGGGGTCTCAGGGAGGGCATCTCCTGTGAGCTTCTCCTTTTATGCGTTGGCTCCTTCCTGCCTGCCCCCTGAAAGGCCCCCTGGGGATGCTGCCCTTATGGCATCCCTGCCCCAGTTACCCAGGCCGTGCTAAAGGTCATAGCTGCCCTGCCCAGGAGCCTTTTCCTGGCACCCTCAGGAGCCCCAGATGCTGAAGACTCAGACAGTGTATTATATTTCTGTTACTGTGACAAAATACCTGAGATGAACAGTTTAAAAAGAGGAAAGGTTTATTTGGCTCAAAGCTTTAGAGGTTTCAGTTCGTGGCCCCTTGACCTGTTGCTTTAGGCTGGTGGCAACACCAGGCATCGTTCTTATTATTTGGTCTGTAAATGCGGGTGATTGTTCTTTCAGGTTGTGGTGAGGGTTATGTGGGGTCAGTTCTGGAGGATAGTAAACGCCATGTGTCAGGACCCTGCCCAGACCTGGGCTGGGCTGTCAGGACCTGGCTGAAGAAATGGAAGCATGGAAAGATGATGTCACATAGACCCTGGCCATGTGGGAGGCCATGATTTGGACATTTTGTCTGGGACCCCAGGACCCCAGGCCTGCTCAGAGAGCACTGCCTCATTCTTTGGGAAGCATCCCAGAGACTCTCAAACCTCCAGAGGTGGATGCAGGGTGGCCATTTGTACAAATGCCAAGCAGGTGGATCTCAGGGAAGGGACCAGAGGGAGACCAGCACCTCTGCCAGGTGGGGAGGCCTCCCTCGGGCCAGCAGAGGACACCGAGCACAGGACACGCAGGGCGGTAAACACCTAGAAGGGTGCTAACTTCTCAGTTCAGCAGATGACTGGGGGGCTTCTGGGACAGGAGACCCAGAAGCTCTTAAAGCCAGATGTTCTGAGCAAACCAGTGTGAAGTCACAATAGCCGCGGGGTGAGTGGTGAGCCGCGGCCTAGCCTGGAGACCCACCTTGACCTTCTGAGTCAAGTTTAGAAACCACTGGATTCAGCCAGGGCCGAGGGCGATCTCGGCTCAGATGCACTAGCATGCCAACCCTGGGCTCCAGAAGACTCTGGAGTTTTGGGGTGGATCCTGGGTGCAGAGCTAGGCTCGAGCGCCCCTGATCCCAGCAGGCTTTGCGGCATTTTCCACAGTACAGACTCTGGGGTCCAATCCAGGCTCTGCCTGTGCCCCCTGGTCCAGTTACCTAGACCCTCTGGGACTCAGCATCCTCCTCTGTAAAATGCGGCTGCTGAAGGTTGACCTTTGGTGGCCTGGAGACCAGGGAGGGTGTCTTGCCACGGCCACGTCCCCTGGGCCTAGAAAATTTTCTCTAAATGAATGAACATAAGGCACCCAGAGCAATGAGGTTTTCGTTTGGAAAGTTCTATAGGCTTGATTATTATTTATCAAGAATATAAAGCAAATCAGATTTGCTCGGGATGGATCAGACGAGACAGCAGAGCTGTATCTCACCCTGGTGCCCAGCCCTGAGCCTGAAGGGTGATACATGCATGATGGATGGATTCTGGTGCCCGCGTTGGGGCACTGGCAGCAGAGGGACCTTTGCCAAACAGCCCTTGCTTCTTCAGTCCCAGAGTACAGATGAGGAAACTGAGGCCGGGCAGGGGAGAGCTCCTGATGCTGCCCGAATGGCGTCCGGCAGAGCTGGGTGTCCACCCCGCTCTGGGTAGCCCCAGTCCAGTCTAACTCTGAGGGTACATCCCTGAGTTCGCTGTTGGGGTTCCTAGGAGGCGAGACCTGGTTGGGCCAAAAGCCAGAGAGCGCCACACTCGAGGGAGAAGCCACTTGTGGCATCGAACGGTGGCTGGCAGGCAGGAACGGGTGCCCAGAGACAATGCTTTGGGAGAGGGACCGGCTCTGTGGTGGGACTCAGAGTTCCCCTGTGTCCTCCAACCTGAGCTCCACAAGCTTCCCGGAGGTCCAGGCCTCTGTTTCCTCCCCTGTAACGGAATCAACTGTACCTCCACCTGGGGGCCTTTGGGGTGCAGCTGGGGCGCCCCTGGACCTCCCCAGACGCCGGGGATGCCCATCTGTTCCATGAGGACAGCGTGGGGCTGGCCGGGACCCTCAGCCAGCGTCCTGTTCAGTAAATTATTCCTCCACCTTTGCAGAGAGGAGGAATTACGGCGGAAAATGAGGATCTAAAACCCCGCCGGAGCCTGGCACCTTTTTGGGGCGCACGCTGAGCTCTTGGAAGCCTTCCAGCAGGCTGGTTCATTTGTAATGCTCTAGGACTACAGTTCATCTGTTTAATTCAAACGAGGTGACATAATATCTTTCATTTGGACTTATTACCGGCTCGGCGGCGCCTGGCCTCCCAGCACTCTGGGGGCAGGACATTCTGTCATGAATGCACATTTTCTCTCTCCGGCCAAATTGAAAGTCCGCGGGAAGGGCCGCAGCCTGGGGAAGGAGCGATCAGCGGAGAACAGGTCACAACGGGTATGAAGGAATGAAAACGAATTCATTCTTTTCTCCGTTGAATAAGCAGCTGTACTCGCGTCCCTGTGATCCATGAAATAGGCTGTCAGGAAACGGGAAATGGGCTGCATTTGAACTTCGCCCGCCGAGTCCGCCCTGGCTCCTTGGAGACGCGGCTGCTGCGCCCAGAGAGGGGCAGCGGGCGGAGCGCGCGCACGTTCCCCGGGCACCGACCCCGCGTGGGCCTCTGGGGTTCAAGACGGTCTCTGGGCCAGGAGCCACGCGGTCATCCCCATTTTGCAGATGGAGACAACAAAGCTCAGAAAAGATCCAGAGGCCTGAGCGAGTTCACTTTAGTGGGAGAACCTGGCTTCAGGTTAAGGTGCAGATGTTGGGCCTATGACTGGGATCCTGTGTCCCAAGACCTCAAAGCCGCCTCCTCCCCGTTGATGGCATGAGAGGTGGGGGGGAGGGGCAAACTGTTCCCAGCTCAACTTTTCCACGGTAGAGTCCCACCTCCCTGGGCATGCGCGGTGGTGCACAACTGTAATCCCAGCGGTTCCGGAGGCTGAGGCAGGAGGATTGCAAGTTCGAGGCCACCCTTAGCAACTCAGGGAAGCCCTAAGCAACTCATGGAGAACCTGTCTCAAAATAAAAAAAATAGAAAGGGCTGGAGGTGTGGCTCAGTGGTTAAGCACCCCTGGGTTCAATTCCCGATGCCAAATAAGTGAATAAAATAAAATACTCATCTTACTGAATTGCATGAGGCTTAACCAGAGAATGAGCACAATGAGCTTAGCACTTGCCTAGTGACACTGGTGAAAGTTATTTCACTCTTTGTGTATTAATACCTACCTATGTGCCATGCTGTGTGATCCTGTGCCACTTTTAATGTTTGCCTTTCCGTTCCCCAGATTATAGGAATAAGGTCAGACACAGCACGTGTGGGTAGCGGGCAGAGCTCTGTTTCCCAGGGACCAGGGTCCTTGTCCTCTCCACTACACCAGGAGGCAGGAAGTCAGGGTGGGGAAGGCGCTATGGAGACGCTGATATGGAATTTCCCCGCCTCCCAGGGTGTTCACCCCTCACACTCTTCGCCACCCCTCGGCATTTTACTCATTACTTCCCTGGTCATTTTTCTCCCCGGGGTCCTGGAAGTGATGTGAGGGGAGCCCCGTCCAGTTCCCTGCTGCCTCTCAGGTGCCTGGACCCCCCGTACCCCTGGGTGAGGCACAGCCGCAGGTCCCGCCAGCTCAGGATGCTCCTGTTGGGCGTTAGTGGAAAATTTTGATATTTTATTGATCATAGTTTTATTTTTATTTTAAATAATATTGTGTTATAATATTGATTTGCCAGCATTTTTCTTTCAATCCCTGGAAATGTGTCCCCAAGGCAGGTGCCTCCTCTGGCTCTCCCTAGTCCCTGCCGTGCGTAGACCACATCGCGTCATGTATGGACATTCAAAAGAGACTTGTAAGCCGGGAGCCGCGGCACACACCTGTAGTCCCAGGGAGGCTGAGGCAGGAGGATTGCAAGTTGAAGGTCAGCCTCAGCACCTTAGGCAGACCTTGTCTCAAATATTAAAAAGGGGGGGTGGGGCTGGTGTATGGCTTGGTAGTAGAGCGCCCCTGGGTTAAATCTCCAGTATAGCCAAATAAATACGTGAAAGGGGGTGGGAGCGGGAGAGGGAGATGTTTAGGGAGTGCGTGATGCCCTCTTGTACAGCGAGACTCATTTCCTGGGTCCCCAGCGAAGAGACTGTCCGCCCGTGGGCAGTCCAAGCTCCTTGTACCCGAAGGAAGCTGGAACCCCAAATCGAGCTGCTCTTACTTGTCTCCCTAATTTATGAGCCCCTGAGTGCTTCTGATAGGCAGGCCCGAGCTGAAGACTCAGGGCGTGTCCCTTCCAGGCTGGGACGGTGGAAACGATTACAGCTCCAACCTCCCCACTCCGGAGTAGAGTCCAAGAGCGCCAGGGACTCCGAATTTCCAGCCTCGGAGAAGGAGAAGGCGGCACCTCCCCTCTCCTGGATGGCGCTTGCCATTCAAAGCCAGGCGCTTGTTGGCGGCTCGTTAGTGTAATGAGATCCGGCTGTGCTGGCCACGCACCGGCCTCCCCCATGCTGGGCGCACCTGTGCGCAGCCAGCTGGATCTCCGCGGCACCAACTCTGATGCTTCATTTCAATGAAATATCTGATCTCGCCTCTACCTTTGGCTCTATTTCTCTCCGAAGCTGAGGCTTCATCGAGATGCATTCGTATAATTAAGGCGAGGGTGAGAAATAACCTCCTATATAATTTAAAATGGTAAAATTATCGATACCTTTTCTAGCCTCGGCTTTAAATCTTAGCCACCAACGACTCCCCTATTAACGGGCCTAATTAAAGCCATTTTTCAGGACGTCTTTGGCAAATTCCATTTTAGCAAAACTGTAGGAAGTTCAATCTGATTTCTCTCTTCTCCTGAGAGCTCGCCTGTGAAACTGAGGATGAGGTGGATAATCTGCTTTTGGGTCTTATTAATTCATCCAACAAATATTTATTGAGCACCTACTACATGCACTGACGTCCAGCTAGGGGAGGAACGGAGTTCTGGTCCTGCGGTAAGGACCAGAGGGGAATGAAGATCATTTATTCCGTCAGCAAACGTGTTGACTTGTCTGAAGAGGGCGCCACTGTGCGAGGCTCCTCAGGAATGTCACCCCAAGGCCGCCCCTAGGGTGGTGCAGTTAATACTCAGTGTGCTCAGTGCTCTGATCTGGGTGAGCCTCCCAGGTAATTCTGACCTGGTAGTTCATCCAGGTGGAGAGCTTCTGGGCTAAGGCAGGCCAGGTGGGAGAGGCCAGCCTGGACAGGGAGACGCGGTTAGGCGGTTAGGCGGCGAGGGAGCTGCTTCTTCCCCGAGGGTGTGAGGTCCTGGGGGGTGGGTGCTGCACCAGGGGAAGCATGGCAGGAATGGCTGCCGGCAGCACAGAGGAGGGATTGGAGTAGGGTCCCTGGAGGCAGAGAAACCTGCCAACAGGTGATTGTGGGACGCTGGTGGCCTAGTGAGGGACGCTGGTGGCCTAGGCCCAGGGTCCTGATCATGAGGCTGGAGAGGAGAGAGATATTCGGGGTCACAGAGACAAGACTGGGTGGCAGAAGTAGGGACAGAAGTTTAAGATGGCTCCCAGTGGCTTGGGTGACGGATGGATAGTTGTTACGGCCATCCAGGAGAAGCAAGGAAAGGCGCTAATTTGATGGGCAGCTGGAGTCAAGGGCTGCATTTGGGACCGTGCTCTGCTGGATAAAGCAACCGGAAGTCACCTGTGATGCCTAGTCGGATGATCCCATTCAAGGAGAGCTACAACGTCAGAGTGAGGGGAGGGGAGAGGCCGGCGTGGTGCAGCCCTGGGGGTCTCCACCGTTTTAAGGGTCATTGGAATTTTGAGGAGCTACTAAGGAATTTGAGGGGATGGTCAGGGAGGAGGAGAAGCAGAGAGAGTGAGGTCAGGAAACCCAGGGACAGCACTGTGGTAACAGGCTGACGGAGGCAGAGAGAGCAAACAAAAGACCGTTCCGTGCATTTAGGAAAAAGAAAGGGCTTTTGTTGGAGAGGGAAGGGAAGAGAGGTAAGGATCATAGACCCTTCATCCCCAAAAGGGAAGGAAAGGGCTGTACCCAGAGGGAATCATAAGCAGGTACTGAAGAAGGATTGAGAACAAGTAGTTTATTTTGGAGGTGATTCCAGGAAACCCCATTAGGGGAGAGAAGAGAAACCTAAAAGGGAAATCTATAAAGGGCTGGCCAGCCAGCACGGGATTCCTGTGGGGAAGTGCAGCTTCACCTCGCTGGCGTGACCCTGGAAGACAGCGCCGGGTTTGCAGGCCTGTTCTTCCCCAGGAAGGGCAAGAGCTGGGACTTGCTGCCCGTTCCACCAGCTGGCCGTTGGCCAAGGCTCTCTTCCTTGGAATCGGGGTGGGTTAATCCCCAGGTGGCCTTGTCTCCCATGTGCGAAGTCCTCGGGTGAAGGTTTGGGAGTGACGCGCACTCAGAGGTAAGGGACGTGGATGGGCTGTAGGAGGGACTTGGCTTTTTAACCAGACTGAAAACAGTGTGTCCTGATTGGTGAGTGTGAGGGAGAGGCTGAATATAAGAGGGAAGACGGGGTCACTGTAGTTCAGGAAGAGCTGCAGGGGGTGCGCCTGTCGCTGGGCGGCCTGGGGGTGGGGGAGGTGTGGTCGGCAGCGGGAGGCTGGGATTCCAGTTCAAGCACAAGTCCACGTGCCGTGATCGTGGGGTGGGTGGCGGAGGTAGGACAGTGAGGTCCACCAGAGGTGGGCAGATGGAGGACCCAAGAGGTGAAGATTGGGCTCACTCACACTGCAGGTCTTGAGTCCTTGGGGTGAGAGGGACTAAACCCGCTGCCACTTCTTAACAAGTCTGAACGTCAGCAGGGACCCCTTGGGTCCTGGGCCAAGGAATCACGGCGCTCACCCTCGAGAGGCATCATCTGATGAGGGAGTCTGGCTGGAAGTTTTGGAGGAAGATAGATGCTGAAAAATTTGTATCGAGAGTCAAGTCCATGGACAGGAACCGGCAAAGTCAAGAGCAGAGAGGAAGCCGACTTTGAGATGCGCGGAGGTCCACGGCTGAGGATGAAGGCTGTGGGTAGGGAGAGGAACTTTGGGCCTGTGCTTCTGGGGAGTCCACATATCCACAAAGAGTGGACAAAAACATCCAGAGCCTCACTGTGCTTAGTTTTTCCTTATTCCCTGAACTCCAGGACTTGTTGGAACCCAGTTTGATGACTGTTGAGGAAATGGAGTGAGATCAGTCTCGAGAGTTGGACTGACCTGGGTTCAGATCTCCACTTAGTCTTCTGCTCTAAGTCTTGGAAAGTTTTTCACCTCCGGGGGTAACTGAGCCTCTATTCCAGCACTGGTTAAAGGAACAAGTAAGTTCAGTACAGTGTCATATCTCGATTCTTCTTTCCCAAAGAATAAGACTCATTCCTTTAAGATGTCAACAATGATAGGTATTCATGAAGCAAAGTTCCATAGGGCTCTAAGAGTGTGTCCGAGGGGCATTCGACCTACTCAGGAGATCAAGGAGGGCTTCCCTGAGGAGGTGATTTTGGAGCTGAGATCTGTGGAATGCAAGGGACTTAGGAAGGTGAAGGTGGAAATGAGAGCAATCTAGGAAGAACATGTGCAAATGGCCTGTGGTGGAAGGAAGCATAACCCATTTTAGTAACTGGGGCAAGGGTGGTGTGGCTGCAGAGGAGGAAGTGAGGAGGAACGTTGAGTTGCTGTCAGCAGGAGTCAGTCCACGCAGGACCTTGATATTTATCACAGGAGTGATGGAGGTCAGAGTTTTAGCATGAGGATGTGGTCAGCTTGTGGCTTTGGCTGCTGGAAGAAGGGGGACGGTGGCCAGAGAAGGCAAGGTCATGGCAGGGGGACCCGTTGGGTGGTTGCTGCCGACATCCAGGGAAGGGAAGATGAGCTTAGCATAGGATGCTTGCATTGCAGCAAAAGCCAGGAGGTTGGCTTGAGAGGGGTTGGGAAGTAGATCTCGCCTCGGGATGTGGCGAGGGATTCGGTGCGGGGCACGGAGCGGGTTATAGGAGAGGTCACGGATGAGATCCTCACCTTTGGTGACCGTCATAGTCAGTTGCCCACCTAAGACCCATTCCTTCTCTTTCTCCAATGGAGGACCCCGTTTTTGGAGGATGGGTGTGTTCAGGATGGGTCTTTGCCCAGGCCCAAATCATGGACCAGGATTAAGTCACTTAAACCAAATATGAGACTCGTACTCCCAAGGATTCGCTCAGAGGAAATCACATCTGAATGTGGCCAGAGAAGCCGCGGGGACCAATGAAATAAGTCTGGGAGATTTACAGTAAGAGGAGACGAGGCTGAGGTTCAAGTCTGGAGGAGCCACACTGGAGAATGATTTTCAGAAGGAAGAGGGGAAGACACGGAGATCCAAGCGGAGAAACACGAAACCAGATGTAGGGTCCTAAAGGCCAAGGGAAGACAGGACTTCAGAAAAGGGGAGTGAGCAACCCGCTGAACACGGCGGGGGTCAGTCAAAGGAATGCATTTCCATACCAAGCGAATGTCTGTGTGAGAGTCACACAGCCCCCCGTAGCACAGCCTCTTGTATCAGTTAGCTATTGCTGTGTAAGGAAAGAATTCTAAGTAGAAGTGACTTGAAAGCACAGAGCTTTATGGTTTCTTATGAGTTGATGGTTTGGTTGGGTTGTTCTACTGACCTGGAGCAGGTTTGGCTGATCTTGCCTGGACTCACTGGTGGTCAGCTGGTAGATCTGGCCAGGACCTGGCTGGTCCGGGATGGGCTTGGCTGGGACAGTTTGTTTCTTCTCCACGTGGTCTCTCCTCCGGCAGGCCAGGGACCAGGGAACAGGAGGTGCAGAGGCTCTGAAGTCAGAGTCAGGCTTGGATGTTCCAGGAAGAGGAAGGAGGCCTGTGTGTCTGAAGCCACGTGCACGGGGGAAGAGCTGTGAGCTCAGAGGGGAGGCGGGTGGGGTGAAATCTCAGCAGTCCCAGGAAGGCGCTGTAAGGACTTTTGCTTTTCCTTTTATTATTGCTAGACGTATGTTCTGTTGTGCTACCCTTGGTGCCTCCAGGCTGCCTTCCACTCGTGGAAGAGATTTTGCATCTCGTCTGGCCCTGCTGATGAGCTCTGGCTTCTCCCTTGCCTGAGTTAACATTTCCTACATTTTGGTCCCATTGAGAAGCACAAGACAGGTCGGTGTCACTGGCTTGGAAAGCATTAAAATCCCCTCTTAAAGTCCCATCTCCAGCACAGGAGGATGTGGCCCACAGGCCTATTTTTATGAATAGAGCATTACTGGAATTCAGCTATGGCCACTTTCTTACCTGTAGTCCATGGTCACCTTTGTGTCACAATGGCAGAATTAAGTAGCATGACAGAGACTGTATGGCCTTAAATATTTATTATCGGCTCCTTCAGAGATAAAGTTAATCCTTCTGGAACTGAAGGGGAAATCCATTTGACCCTCTTCCTGCTTGGAGTGGGGAAGTCCAGGCCTGTGGAGCTGTCTGTGGGCAAAGGAGACGTAAGCCCTCAACGGTCCGGAACTCTCTGGACGCTCCCTCTCCCTCTAAGGGCACTAAGGCCATCAGGAGGGCTCAACCCTTGGGACTTTTTCCTAAAGAGCTCACAAATCTCAACCTCAATTCTGCAACTCTGGGCAATTCATCTAATGATAAGAAAAGAAGGAAAATTGATATTTTGATGCTTGAAACCCATAAAATACCATCTCACTGGGGGTCCGGGGTTTCAGCATATGAATTTTTGGAGACTGAACCTCTGGTCTGTAAGTCCCGACTCTGATCCTTCTACCTGTTCCCTTGCTGAGACTACCAGAGGGCAACAGGCAAGGGTAGGTCAAGGTGGCAGTCTCCAGGGTTAGGCCCCCGAGTTCAAGTTCCCCGTGACCTAAGGGAACTTTCAGGACAGCAGGGTCCCCCCTGAAAGCGCTCATGATAATTCCCACCTCTGGGCTTTGCTGTGGTTACTGGAGGCCCTTAGATGGCGAGAGAAGGTGCGCAGTGCTAAACTAACTGAAATGAATTTCGGGAAACCTTCACCTCTTGTCCTAGGAAAACCAAAACCCCCGCTGGCAAGTGGTGTGGGTGGCATCTGCAAGTCGGAATTCAGCCCCTGTCTCAATCATTTCTGCATCTCTGGGCGGTATGCCTGGTTTTTAGAAATGCAGGGACAGAAATCAATAGCTGGAAGCCTGCGACCAGTAGCATCTTGAAATGACAGTCCCGTCCCCACCGTGTCCGGCAACATCACGAACCTCGCTTTCAACACCAGTGCTGAGAGGCCTGGGTGAGAGAGCTCGTAAAAATGACCGATGCAGATATTAATGATTTCATCTGCTGACGTGGCGTGGCTGCCTCGGCGAATCCCATTCGTCAGCGTGCCAGGAACCCATTAGGAGGCCCCCGGGCCAGAGGCACCGGACAGCGCGGGGATGCGGCGTGAATGAAGATGAATCGCGGGGCGCAGTATTGATTTGCCTCGCCTGCAACGGCCGCTCTCTGTTTGGAAACAGGGAAAGCAAATTAATGAATAAATGAGCTGGCTCGGTGCACTGCGCCCCACCGGGAGCCCTGGTGCGTAAGCCACACGTGCCAAGCGGACCATGAGCAAGCCCCGGGAAGGACCGGGTGGCTTGCCCAGAGGGCAAAGTGGCTCTGTGCGCTCGCCTGAGAACCGCACCCCACCAGGCTTCGAAAACAGGGGCAGGTGTCCTCGGCTCCCGCAGATCCTTTATTTTTGGTACTGGGAATCTAACCTGGAGTGCTTAGCCACTGAGCCACATCCCCAGCCCTTTTTATTTTTATTTCTGCATTTGAAGACATTGTCTCTCTAAATTACTTAGGGCCTCACTAAATTGCTGAGGCTGGCCTCGAGCTTCCCAGCCTCCTGCCTCAGCCTCCCGAGTTGCTGGTATTACAGGTGTTTGGGATTGCATTTAGCTGGACAGATTCTCCACAGAACTTTGACTCTGGCTCCCTTAACTGTGGAAATTCATGCAATTGCTCTGAACTGGGGGTTCTTCATTAATAAAGAGGGGCCAGGTACCCATTCAAGTGATCAATGGGAGGACTTAATCAGATCAGGTGTGTCCTATATTGACACTGTTTCTTGTATGTTGTGAGACATTGGGTAAGTTACCTGACTTCTCTGGGCGTTGGATTTCCCTTCCATGGATGAGAATAATAACTTCCATTCCATTGAGTTATGAGTCAAACATTTAGAACCATACATGAGACACAATGCCAAAAACGGTAGGTTTAAAAAGAGCTATTCAACATTCAACAAATATTTACTGAGCATTTATTAAGTACAAATGACTAAGGGTCCAGGATAGAGTTGTGAACCAAATGGAACAAGATTCCCTGCATCAGCAACTTAATGAGACCTTGAGCAACTTAGCAAGACCCTGTCTCTAAATAAAATATAAAAAGGGCTGGGGATGGGGCTCAGTGGGTAAGCACCCCTGGATTCAATCCCCAGGACCAAAAACAAAACAAAACAAAACAAAACAAAACAACAAAACAAATCCCTTCTCTTCTAGTTTTGTTTGTTCACCTGCAGATGTCCAAACACTTCAGCATCGTTTGCTGAAGGTGCTGTCCTTCCTCCATAGATCTGTCTGCACCCTTGTGAAAATTCAGTTGGCCCTCTGGTCCCCTGACCCGTGTATCTGCCCCTCTGTTTGTACCAGGCTGTCCTGATTCACGCTACAGGAAGTCTTAAAAGCGAGGTGCATGATCTCCCCCATTTACCCCCGTTTGTTTTAGATGTCTGGTTCTTCTACCTTTCCATGTGCATTTCAGAGTAAGCTTGTCTACCTACAAAGGCCCTGCTTTTAGGTCTGCTGGGATTTTCGACAGAATTATCATGTTGTCTGCCAATAGGGAATGTTCTTTCTTCCTTTCTAATCTGTACAGATGATAGATATCTGGAATTTATGATTATCACATTAGAAATCTTATACCTAAATGCTCCAGTGGGATAGTTTGGGATTTTGATAGGGATTGTGTGTGACCTGTGTGTCACTCTGGGGAGGAATGACATCTTTCCTATGTTGGGTCTTCCAATCCATGAACATGGTATGTCACCTCCAGTCATTAAAGTCTTCTTTGATTTCTTTCATTGATGTTTTGTGGTTTTCAGAATATAAGCCCTGTGATCTTTGCTAGACTTATTTCTGAGTATTTCATTTTTCTGAATAGTTGAAGATGGTGAAGTTTTAAATTAGCTTATACTAACTCATTCCTAGAAAATAGAAATGCAGCTGATCTTTGCGTGTTGATCTCATGCCCTGTGGCCTTGTTGAGCCCACTTGTTAGTTCTAGAAAGGGTGTGTGGGGGTTTAGGTCTGTTGGGATTTTCTACATAATTATCATGTTGTCTGCCAATAGGGAATGTTCTTTCTTCCTTTCTAATCTGTACAGATGATGGATATCTGGAATTTATGATTATCACATTAAAATCTTATACCTAAATGCTCCAGTGGGATAGTTTGGCAGGCACCTTGGCAAATGGGAACCCCTGCCCATCTAAAGGGGCTGCAACCATCCGGCTATGTGAGGCTGTGTGTCTGGATCTTTAGATTGTTAAGGGATTCTCAGTAAGGCTTTCTCACATTTAAGTGTGGGTGAGTTGTTTAAATATTTAAACCACTTTCAGGCCAAATAAAACAGTCATGGGCTGGGCTGGTTTTGCACCAGCCTGTGATCTGGCCCACGGCAGGTGCCATGGGCAGAAGCAGCTGCGCCTGCTGCCTGCTGTCCCCGTGGGCAGTGCTCAGGGGATGTTCCAGATGCACAAGAAGGCCCCGGGAGGAAGGCTAAACTGCCACCCAAGGTGGTCTCCGGGATTTTCCTGGCTGCATGCTTTGCTGTCTACCTAGCAGCCAAGCAGCTGGGGTCAGGTAGGTGCTGGGGCGGGTGACTCAGAGTGATCCAGTGCAGGGGCTGATGAGTGGCTGAGGCCAGGGCTGGACAGGGGGACAAATCCTGGATATCCACAGGAAGTGGCTGGGTTTTCTTGGAAGATCTGACGGAAAGGAACGGATGAGTCAGTGTGGCATATTCACAGAGTGCGGAGTGCTGCGTGGGTCTCCCTCCCCACTCCTTCCCCCTCCTCCTCCCCCCTTCCTCCCTCCTCCTCCCTCCTCTTCCTCCCCCTCCCTCCTCCCTGCCTTCTCCCTTTCCTTCCTTTTAGGCCACACCTAGGCCCCCCGGGCCTTCTCTGTGCGGCGCTGGCCTCTCACTCATCCCTTACATATTCCCCTGAAATGGCCTCACATCCTCCACTCCAGAAATGAGGAACTGTCTCGGGGAGGCTGAGTGACCTGCTGGGGTCACGGGCCTGTCTGACTTCTGGGCTCTGCACCATCTGCACCTCAGCATGATACAAAGGGCACCACAACCCACCCAGGAGCTCGGATCTGGTGGGGCAGCGTCCAGATGGCTGCTAAGGTGTCTGTCGACAGCAGGCGGCATGGGCAGGATGACGGGGCCCACATCCATCTACAGAGGGGCAGGGAGGACGCTGGCGGTGCCCTGGGGGCTCCACCACAGCCTCAGTCCTGCTGCGCCCGAGGTGGAGGAGGCCTGGGGAAGGGTCGTGGGAGGCCCGCCCAGGCCTGGGTGGCACACTGAACTCCAGGACCGCCATCTGGGGGCGAAGCTGCGGCTCCTGTCCCTCCTCCATCAGGCTTGATTCAGAGAGGAAAGGATCGTGATGACTGACATCAGGGAGGGCCCCGGGGCTCAGGGACAGTCCCCTGCTCCAGCTCCTACCCCTCCTTCTTTCAATCTGCTTCCTCTTCAATGACAAAGTGACGAGTCGGAATAGAAGTGGGGGAAGATGACCTGAGGGAGAGTCTATTAATCAGGGCATTTGGATTACAAGTGACAGAAATTTCAGCTTTTAACATGTTTTTTTCTTTTTTCTTTCTTTCTTTTTTCTTTTTAAAAAAAGGACTTTATTGCTTTGCATAGCCCAATGCTCCAGAGGGTGCAGTATGTCTGCAGGCATAGCCAGATCCAGAAGCTCAAACAACGTCTTCAGAATATGTCTCCATCTGTCATAGCCGCTTCCTTCTGCTCCTTTCCTCAGGCTCTGCCGTGGCTTTCAGAACTCTAGGGTCACATCAGCTTTCACTTTGGCATTCCTGTGGAATGAGGTCTTTTTTTTTTTTTTTGGTACTGAGAACTGAATATCCACGGGCCTTTAACCACTGAGTCACATCCCCAGCCCTTTTTAATATTTGATTTAGAGACAGGTTCTCACTGAGGTGCTTAGCGCCTCGCTAAGTTGTAGAGGCTGGCTTTGAACTCGAGATCCTCCTCTCTCAGCCTCCGAGCTGCCGGGACGCCCAGCTGGAATGAGATCTTTGTACCAGAAGTTCCGCAGGTGGGAAAAGGGAGCCTTGACGGCTTTGCGCAGGGACCAGTCTCTGAGCCAATCGGGCAGGGAGGGCAGGAGATGTGCTGATTGGCTGGGCCTGGTCACATGCTCTCCACTGGATTTGCTGCAGAGGAGAGGGCTCGGCCTTGACTGAACCACATGGTGTCAGGGAGAGAAGGAGGTTCCCTACAGAGAAGTGGGGATGCTGCTCCCCACAGAGAGAACACATGCTGGCCACAGCGTCCGCCCTCCTGGAGTTAATGGGTATCGTCAAAATCTGACCCCACGGAGATAGGAAAGTGACAATATTTGGGTTGAGTCCCAGCTCTCAGGAAGTTGTGCAGAATGTCTGTTGGAATCGCGCAGGATTCCTTCACCCTTTTAGTAGCAGCTCCTTGATTTCCCTTTGGGGAGAGCGTCACGTGATGCCCTGCCCCTGGGTCTGTGCATTTGAGGCTTGAACCCCCACCCCCCCACACCCCAACACCTCTTGCTCCAGGAATGCTGCCATTCAGGCAGATGACCCAGCATATCTGGCCCCTGGCCCCTTGGTTTTTGGGGGGTGGAGGGGGGCAGAGTTGGTCACTTGAACTTGGTAAAGTCCTCACCTTGAAACTTTTACTGGAACTTTAGGGAGAAAGGCAGTCTCTGCGCTGAGTTGCAAAGATAGAAGTGTCGATGCAGATCTGCTGGAGGTCACACATGTGCTGAGGAATAAGGCCACCCTAGGGGAAGCAGAGGCAGGCAGAGTTACAGTGCCAATTTTTTCTGAGCACCTGGGTCCAGCTGTGCCTAAAGCTCTTCCGCTTCAGACTTTTCATTAATGAGAGCAGTTGCATCCGTGCTTAACTAAGCTGGCTTGAGTTGAGGTCCAACTTCTGCATTTGGGGGTCTGTATGAACATGGGAAGAGGACCGGGTGGCTTCACGCGTTCCAGCTCTCCACAGGCCGCACCAGGCCCTATCGCTTCTCCCCTGGAAGCTGTACCCTTCTGACCATCATTTTATCTTCTACAAGAAAAGAGGAAAGCAAGGTCAAAACAGAAAAACAAGAGACCACCCCCAGGGCCGCCTGTATCAGGACAGGTGGAAAGGCGCCTACTTTTTGATGGGAATAGGGGCAAGTGGTTTGATGGACCGGCTGCACATGTCCATGTTGAAAGACTGGAAGGTGGTTCCCTAGGTGCATCTGCTCCTGCTCTGTCGCTGTGTCACCTGCCTGGGCCTGGTGCCTCTGGACCCGCACTCCTGGGTCTCAGTCCCTGTTGGGAATATGAAATGTGGTTTCCGAATCCTGAGTGCCAGGCTGTTTCCTCTCTGGACCTCCGTGGGTCAGAGAGGTGGCCTGGGACTGCAGGTGGGGTGGGCCTGGGGAGTGGGGGTGACTGTTGGCCCTGCCCCACCGCCCCCTGCCCCGCAGCCCTGCTTCTGTCTGTGTGCCTCTCGTCACCTGCAGTGGGGTGGGGGTGGGGTGGCTTCAGTTGCTCAGGTGACTCTGCAGAAAGGAAGTCCAGGGAAGGGGATCCATCCGTCCAGTGCCCCTGTGTGGGGATAGCTGCTCCGCCCTCCCCTGGGCCCCCGGCTGGGCGAGGGACTCTCCCTCTGTGCTCCGTTCTGCCCGGGCTGCACCCTCCGTCTGGAGCCGGGAGCTGCACCCCCCTGTTCACCCACCTGCTTCTCTGACTCTGAGGCGCCCAGGCCAAGCAAGGAGGAGTCTGGGGCAGAGGGAATCGGGGTCCAGCTGCTTTTTGTTGGTCGGGCCTGGGGCCCACACTGGCCTGGGCAGAAGCTCCTGGGCAGCCTGAGGGCCTGCGCGGTGGCGGGCTCGGATCGGCTCTCTGCCCTCTGGCACCGGCCGCGTTGCCAGGGTGTGCTGGTCAGGCCAGCCGAGGGGCTGCGTCCCTGCCTGCGCTCCGGGCTACATTCGGCAGACCCTCGTGTCCTGGAGGACTGAGGGGATGTGGAAGGAGAGGGAGAGGAGCCGGTGACCGGCCGGGCGGGAGCGGCCGCGGGAGCTTGGCGCCGTCTGGGGCGCCCTGGGCCCTGGCTGCTGCTCACGGTGGGCCTGCCACGGCCCCCATCCTGGAGCCTTGCCATCTACGCCTCGACTTTGCGAGGCGCTACCACGTCACCCCGCTTACGGTCGAGGACCCCGAGGTGAGCTGAGCTGCGCAGGAGTGTGGCCAGGCGTGTCAGCGTCTGCCACTGTGACCGGAAGGCCTGCCCAGGCCCGAAGTCTCAGGGGCGGAGAGGGTGTCAGGGGCTCAGGGTTCAGAGGCCTCGGACCCCCGACGGCCGGCTCCCGTGCTCGGGCCTGGGGTGAGGCAGGGCATCGTGGCGGAAGCATGTGGCACAGGACGTGGGAGAGGGACAGAGGCATGCAGGCCAGGGATGGACCTTTACCCCAAAGGCTCAGCCGGGACCCCTCCTCCAGCACACCCCACCCACCCACAGCGCCATCCGTTAGTCCACATCAGAGGGTGAAGGGACGGATTAGCTCGGGGGTCTCACAACCCGATCCTTCCACTCTGAACTTTCTGGCCTCGTCCCCCACACGAGCTTCGGGGGACACCTCACTTCTGCACCATAGCCGAGGCCACAGGCAGGGGACGCAGATCCGGGATTCTGCACCCAGCATCTGCTCTCTTGACCACTGTGACTTCCACGCCGAGAACCCAGACCCCCATGTCCACTTGGGTTGATGCGACATGTATGCAAAGGATTTCATCGGCAGGAAAGGGTGCCCCGCGAGTGTCCTCAAACCACATTTACAGTCCATCCAGGAGGACGGGTGGCCCTCGGGACTTGCGGCGAGCCCCAGAGAGCACGCTGCCGACAGCCCACTTGAGGACCTTGGAAACGGTCCCGGCCCAGCCTGGGCGGTGCGCGTCCATAATCCCCACCCCAGGGCTCTCTCCCCCCTCTGGTGTTTTAAGAATGAGCGTTACAACCAGGGTCACCTGCTTTCCCTTGGGCAGCCTTCGCTCGCTCACTCAGAAGCATCTACTGAGCACCAACTGTGTGCAAACAGTGGTTCCAGACGCCGGGGACATGACGATGTGCCCACCGGGGAAAGGCATCGTGGTGGGTTCTGGGGACACGTGTTCCCTGTCCTGTGGAGGTGACGTTCACAAGCAAGCAGATTTCAAGGGTGATTCTGTGAGACCCCTCAGCTGCTGTGGGGATTGGAGTGCATCTGCAGCTGATGCTGTCACTGCCTGCCAGCCTCGACGTCCATCCTTCCCTCTCTTCTAGTGACAATGCCAGGTTTTACACATTGCTTCCTGGAACAAACACCACAGTTTCCCACCTCCCTTTATAAGGATAGCTTTGTTGCATGGGGCATCTGGAAAATAGTATTAAAGGACAGGCAAGTCATTTTTCTGCCCCTTCCTCTCCATGCTTGCCTGGAGAGCAGCTGTGTTGTATGGAGCTTAGGCAGCCATCTTGGACCATGAGGGCGAGGTCTCATCCTAAGAGGGGTGGATGGAGAGCTGGAAGGAGCTGGGTTCCTGATCAGTTTGTGAAGTCTCAGTGCTATCCTGGCCCGTGGTACCAACCCAAGGCTACGAGTGGTTCATGCTGCTCTTTCTTTGGAAAATTTCCCTTGGCCGGATGGTTGCCATTTCACCCTGGAGGTTATGTCCCCCACAACCCCAGCCAGGATGCAGGCTCAGGAAAGGCTGGTCCCCTTTGAGGGAAGGAGAGATCCACGGGGACGCAGTCCACACTCGGAGCCCGCCTCCCCGTTCCTGGCTCCGCCCGCCGCCCTTCTCTTGGGACACTCCCTGAACAGCCCCATAAGCACCTGCACGTCAGGTTCGGCTCCTGGGAGGCTCCGCCTGGGATGCGGAGCCAGACTCCGGCTGCCTTACCAGCAAGGCCCCCGCCAGAGAGCACTGTCCCCTGCCGGCTCCCCGGCTCCCCTGGTTCTGGAGTGCGGCGGAGCGGGGGGCCTGGGTCCGACAGAATCCGCAGGACCCTGTGAAGGAAGCGCGAGAGGCGACCCCCTGCGGGGCCGCGGGACGGAGGCGGAGGGTCCCCGGGCAAGAGGGACTCGGGGTCCCTGGGCATCGGAGGCCGCCCCGCTCCTCCTGGTTGAAGCGCGGGGCTCCGTGGCCCACGGACCTGCGGTGTCCGTCAGCAGCTGTCCCCGGCCAGGGCCAGTTGGTGGTCCAGGAGCCCGCGCTGCAGCCGGCCCACCTCCCGACCCAATGCCCCCGAACGCCGAGCCAGTGGACAGGACGGAGGAAGTCGCGGGCTGGCTGTGAAGAGTGGCCCTCAGCTCCAGCGCTTGCTGGGTCCCCGGGCCGGGGTGGGAGCGAGTGGGGCGGAGAAGCATCGGCCGCGGGGCGCTCGGGGAGGGAGCTTGGGCGTCCCGGGGGGCGGGGGACACACGGAGCCTCGGATGACCTTTGGATCCTGAGCCACGTGTGGGCTGGGACTTGGAGGGCTGCGAGCTCTCCCTCTGACCGGCCCTTTGTCCTTCTGCTCCCGTCCACTCATTCAGCAGCACCGAGCTGTGGACGGCAGTGGGCACCGAGGACGCAGAGGGCACGAACCTGCCTCCCTGCAGGTGGCAGATGCACAGCCTCATGCAGGCAGGCAGAGGCCGGGAGGCCCTGAGCAGGGCTCTGTGAGCGGAGTGGCCTGCTGCCCAGGGTGCCGGAGGCCACCTGCGCCGAGGCAGGTAGAGAGGCCACGGTCCGAGTTCAAACCCCAGCTCTGCTGCCTACCCAGGCAGTTGGTCTCTCTCTGTGCCTCAATGTCCCTCAGTGCCCAGGGACACAGGAGGTCCTTGGGGGGAGGCATCCAGGGCCTGTGGCCTCCGGAGTAGGGTAGGACAGGGTGGTATGTGGAGTGGAGTCAGTGACGGGAGACGGACACAAACCACCCTCTGCTGTGGTTGTAACGGAAGCCAAACCTCTGAAGGATACCAGTGTGGGCAACTGTCCAGCTACGCCCAGGTGACCTGGCAGCTTCTTACAGTCACACTCGTTCACCACACACTCAAAAGCCCACCTCTAGCCGGGTGTGTGGCACACGCTTGTAATGCCAGCAGCTTGGGAGGCTGAGGCAGGAGGATCACGGGTTCGAAGCCAGCCTCAACAATGGCGAAGTGCTAAGCAACTCAGTGAGACCCTGTCTCTAATAAAATACAAAATAGGGACGTGGCTCGGGGGTCCAGGGCCCCTGAGTTCAATCCCCGGTACTGCTCCCTCCAAAATAAAAATCCCACCTCTTGGGCTCCAGGCAGAAGAACTGAAAATCTTATATGCACAGGAAATCCTGCATGTGGAAGTTTATGGGGCTCACGAACTTCCAAGTGCCTCTCAACCGGAGAACAAGGCCACGTGACGCCCCCCAGCCACGATCTCACAAATGTAGGTCAGTCACGTGTGCGCGAGGCTCAGTGTGAAGCCGAACTCTAGGGGCCGCTGCTAAACCAGAGGCCCATGATTCCGTGCACTGGACATTCTTGAGAACTCCAGGGACAGAAAACTGGCTGGCGGCTGCAGGGTGGGAGTCGGAACTGACTGTGAAGGGGCTTCAGGGAGTTCTGGGAGGGGGTGGAGCCATTGGGCTTCCTGACCGTGGTGGGGAGCACATGACTGTATGTATGTCTTGTCACAGTGAGAGAACTGTGCACTCAGAAGGGTGCATTTCACTGCATGTCAATCATGACAGGCAGAAGTGCAAAGGCCCTGAGGCTGGGATCACACTGGGATGTAAACCAGGTGTGAGCTGGAGGTGGCGGGAGGTGAGGGAGCCCTGGAGGCCATGTCGAATGCCTTGCACTTGGGAAAAGTCCTGGGTGGGTGTCGGCAGCTGAGGAAGACACGCAGACTTTGTTTCAGAAAGTTTGCTGTGTTCTCTGTTTAGAAGCAGAAGCCGTGCGAGCTTCAGGCCTGATCCTGACTTCTGAAATGTTTACGCACGCCCCCACCCTTTCTAAGACTTCGAACTTGTGACCAATCTTTAAAAACCAGGAGATTTTGCATAGAGTTCGGATCCCTGTCTTCTCCTTAGGGACACACATGCTCCATTCTGCCCAAGCCTTCTCCCCACTCCCTCACATGACCTTCCTTTTTGACCCCAGAGGTTGAAAATGCATTGTAGGAGGGCAGAGGTCAAGGGCAGTGGCATTTCCCAGTCCTGGCCTGAATGCTGTCATTGCCTGATGCTGTGGTTTGGATATCAAATGTCCCTGGAAGGGCCCCATGTGTTGGGGTTTAGTCACCAACCTGTGGTGCTATTGGGAGGAGGTGGGAACTTTAGGAGGCGGAGTCTAATGGGAGGAAGTTAGGTCATTGGGGCGTGGCCTTGAGGGATAATAGACCACACCCTTTCCTGTCTCTGTCAGCCACCAAGAGGCAAACAGTCCTCATTTGCCATGTGCTCCCATCCTGATGTACTGTGCCACCACGGGCCCAAAGCCACAGGACAAAGTGACCATGGACTGAAACCACTGAAAATATGATCCAGGAATAAACCTTTCCTCTTTAAAAGCTAATTATCTTGGGCATTTTGTCACAGTAACACAAAGCTGACTAATACATCCTAGGGCAGGAGAGGAAGAGTATGTCCTGAGGGGAAGGGGTGATGATGGGGAGGGAGATGTCTGAGTCTCCTCAGAGTCTTGCCTGCATGATCAGGGGCTCGCTTGTGCCATGGGGTGAATCCTTGTGACCCCTTTAGTTTGCATGTTGAAACTGGTTCCTCTAATGGAATGGGGGGCGCTTTGTGAGCGACTGGGTCCCCAGGTGGAACCCTCTTGAAGGGCATCAGAATCCTCCCTCCCTGCTCCCCCCATGGAAGGGTACAGGGCAAAGTCAGCCATCTACAATGGAGTGGGTCCTCACCAGGCACCTGATCTGCTGGTGCCTTGATCTTGGACTTATGTGAGAAAAAACTTGTCTTGTTTGTAAAGCATCCGGCCTATGGTGTTTTCTTACAGTAGCCCCACAGACGAAGACCCCTGGGTAGGTATGAGGGGCTCTGCCCCAGGCTGTGGGTGCCTGGCCTGCTGAGCAGCTGGAGCAAAGGGGGTGAGACTATTCCCCACAGGGGCACGCCTTTCTGAAGAGACTCGCCCATCCAGACGTGGGGTGCCCTCAACCCATTACGGCCTTCTGTCAAAACTCTGCTTCCTGGGAGGTGCTATGGTGCTGTCTTTTGGGGAGGGGAGCTGGGTGTGGTCAAGGACCTTAGGTGCTAGTGCATGAAGCGGGATGGGGACCCGGGCGCCCCTCTTACAGTGGGGAGGGAAGAGGTGGCTCTGTACCCTTCGCTGAGGCGCGGTGCCCACTTCATTTCCTCCGCCTGCCCATCCTGCATGTTAAGCAGGGGTTCTTGCCCCCTTTTCCCAGGAGAGTAAGTGGAGGCTCTGAAGATGTGTTCCGGCCAGCTGGGAGGTGGCCGGCTGGAAGGCCAGCCACACCTTCTCTGTGGTTCCGCGGTTCCACCCCCAACCCCGCACAGGCACAGAGACCCACGCACCTGTGACCTCTCCAGACACCGTGTATTGTCTCGGTGCCCCCTCAGCTTTCCTTCTGGAACCCAGCGGGTGTCCTCCTGACGTCCGGCCCCTTTCCCCTCTGTGGACCCGCCTGCCCCCAGGTCTGTGAGCTCAGCCCACGGAGGACGCGGACGCCAGCCTCACACCCACTTAGGTGACGTTTGCTCAGGGGCCAGAGTGCCCCACCTCAGTCATCCCCGGCGGGCGGGGCTGGTCTCTGTCACCGTTAAGTGACGATGGTGGCATTGTCCTGCCACAGGAAGCACTGTGTCCTCCGGTGGAACCAAGGATGTCTCCAGGCCTCTCGTCTCTGCTTCTCCGAGAAGAGACGTGAATGGGGCATCAGGGAGACCGGTTCCCGGGTGGCTGTCACCTGAACACGGTGCTTGGGAAGGAAGCGGAAGCTTCCGTGGACGGTACTCGAGGGTGGGTCCCCTCGGCGCAGCCTCTGAGGGTTCTGCCCAGATCCCGCTCCTCTGGGCTGGCGTGCAGGCGGCTGCGCCCCGTGCCGTCTGGAGGGTGCTGAGAGTCACGGCCCCGCCCTGGCGCTCGGGTGGGCAGCGCGAGCTGCAGATCTTGGTGGGGACAGAGTTTGCGCAGAGGCTCCCGCCCGCGGGGCTCTCTCCAGGTGGCTCTGCCCCCGCCGATGGCCCGCGGGGTCAGCGCTTTCCCCTGAGCTCACCGCGGTCGGCGTGGGTGGCGGACGGTGCTCATTTTCGATGGCTTCGTCATGGACGGTTCTCACTGCGGAGGGTTCTTAGAGGAGGCGACCGTGGCCACGGGTGAGCCTGGTACGCTGCCCGCCACCTCGGTGTTCGCTCGCCAGTTGGCTGGACGGTGCCCAGCTTCCGATGGATGGCACAGATCTGAGGCCGCCCTCCGTCCCCGCGTGCTCGCGCTGTGTCCCCGGGGGTCCTGACCCCAGCCGTGCCCGCTGATGGATCTGGCGACAGTTCTTCTCACCATCAGGAGGTCTGGGCACAGGGGGCCTCTCCACTGACCACCAATTCTCAGTCACGGCAGCGCCCGGCCTCAGGGTCCTGCTGGACGTGACCTGCCTCTGGATGGTGGCTGCCCGCAACGGGACCCCACGCCGATCCCGTGGGACACGGGGCGCCTAGTCCCGGCCGCTCCTGCTGGTGTTGCATTCCCTCCCTGGGTGAGTCTGGCAGGCGGCCGGGGGTGGCGGTCTGGGGGCCCCGGGCTGGGGACGCTCCTCACACCGGCAGGTTCCCCTGGGCCGGCTGCTCTGCCTGGGCCACCTGGCTGTTGCTTTTCGAGGTGGCCCCGGGCTTGGCCTCCTGCAAGTTGGTGCTGCTGCCCGGGGCACCCTGGCCGCTGCCACTGGCCGGGAGGTTCTGGCTGCTGCCGGCCTGGCTGGAGGGCTGGCTGCCGGGAGGGTCCAGCAGCCCACTGCTCACCTGGTAGGTCAGGAAGCTGCTCCCTGGGCTCAGGAAGCTGATGCTCCCCAGGCTGCTGAGGCTGGTGCCCCGCAGGCTGCCCTCACTCTTGCCCTCCAGCCTGCTCGGTGCTGTGGCCGCCGCCGCTTCGGCGGCTCTTCAGGGGGCTAGGGGCGTGTGTGGTGCTGCCCTGGACGCTGCCCGCCTGGGCGTGGGGCCTTCTGTTCGGCTGCAGGACCCGGCTGCCGGGCAAGCTGGCGCTGCTGGCCTCTGTGTCTCCCCTGTACCCGCTGCTCAGCAGGCTGGCGTTACTGCCTTCCTCCGGCCCAGGCTGTCGCATGCTCCGCTCGAGGCTGGTGCTGCTCCGGGGCTTCCCCAGCGTGCTGCCGGACCCTCTCAGGGGCTCCCAGGCCGCGCCTGCATGGCGGGGCTGCGGGTGTCCGGGCTCTAGGCTGCGGGACTGGAGGCCGGGCTCTGGCCTCTGGGCATTCCAGGCAGAGGGACCCCCTTCTTTTTCCTTGGGAAAAGCGGGGGGCAAGGGGATTGGTTTGTCCAGGAGGAGGGGACCCCGGGAGGTCTCTGAGTGTTGGTCGGGCCCCTCTGGGGAGAGAGGACTCAATTTATAGCACTGTCCTTTTAAAATAGAGGGTTCTGATTGGCTGGCTCCGTTCCCACGGTGATGGGGCCTGTGAGGCAGAGACAGGGCGGGAGGATGAACAATGCTGGCCTGACATCAGCAGCCAGGTCTGGAGGGGGGATGGGCAGAAGGGGCTCCTGGTCAGAGCTGGTGAGAACCCAGCTCCCGGGGACAGAGCTTTGGCAGCCTCTGCCTCCTGGCCAGGGTGATTCCAAGGACGGAGAGATTCCGTTAGGGTTCAGCCTCCGGCGCTCACTGATCCCCACCTCCACCCATGCCAGAGGTGGCTGCCTCCCACCCTGCACCATCTCCCCAGACACTTCCCATTCCAAGCCCTCACCTGCCGCAGGACCTTTGCACTGGCTGTTTTGCCACCCAGAGGCCCTTCTTTGGGCTCCTCCTCCTTCCTCAGCCTTCAGGCTTCAGCTCAAGCGGCCCTTTCCCAGGGAGCCTCCCTTGACCCCCAGGAAGAGCCCTCCAGCATTCTCTGTGCTACTTCCCGATTGAGTTCCACTCCTGTGACACCTGGTCCAACGGCCAGTCCCCTCCGCCAGAATGCAGAGGTGAGGTGAGGGCAGAGGCTCTGAATCCTCATCCTCTGCTCAGCCCCCACCCCACCCCGCCTGCAGCTTAGTAGATGCTCATTAAACGCGGCTTGAGTGAACACACAAACACGCTGTCCGGGTGGACCTCCACCACCTGGGGAGCGTAGGAAGTTGGGCTGGGATTCTCCAGGACAGTGGCTCTCCCCCGGCTGCCTGGGCCCCGGCCCCAGAGGGGCTGAGTTAGTTGCTCTGGGATGAGGCTTTAGAAGTAGGATTTCAGAAGCTCTCCAGGCAATTCCCACGTGCAGCCTGGGTTGAGTGTGTGCTGGAGGAGAGGCTCCGCCCCCCGCCCGGGATCCCGAGTCCCCGAGGTGGGCAGCCCCCAAGGAGCAGGACCCGCTGCCCAGCGCGCCCGCCAGTCACTAGTAGACACTTCACAGATGACTAATGGGCAGCTGATCCCATAAAGAGGCCACTGACCGAACGGAGATAGTCGACGGCCCTCGGGGGCTTCGCGGGTTGGATCTGTGCGCAGGACGGGGAAGGAGGCGCAGTCTTCATCCGGGTCTCCTGGGCGTTCCTGTTTCCCAAAGGTGGAGGAGCATCGAGATTCAGGGCAGCGCTTGCCTCTGCACGCGGTGACCCTGGAGCGTGGCGCCCCCCACGGGTCTGGACGCAGGCCTGGGGAGAAGGAAGGCACCCTGCAGAGTGCCACTCAGCCGGGTGACAGGAGAGCCCTGCGTTCCTCAGGGGTGGGGGGCAGGCAAGGAGCAGAAACAGGGTGGCCTGGGGGAGATCTCGGAGCAGGAGACACGGTGGGGGTCACGGTGCCAGAAGCAGGACCAGGTCGGGCCCTTAGGGCGCTGGCTCTGGAGGGCGGGCTTGGGCACATGCAGGTGGGCTGGGTTGGGGACTTGCTTTGTCACTGCACAGATACAGAATAGGGCAGTGGCCCTGGTGCTGGGGACGGATGGTGACCAGCTGGACGTGTGTCCCCTCTCCTTCCCTGGTCCACCTGCCCTGGGAACAGTATGGGCCTGCAGTGACCCTCTGGGGCTTGTCCAGAAAAAATGGCAGAGACCATGCAGTGACCAGTGCCTTCCTCTGCCACACACAGGGCGCCACTCTGCACCTCCCAGAGAGCGTGGCTGGGTGTGCCACCCACCCTCAAAGCTGCCCGGTGGTTCTGGGGGTCTCAGGGAGGGCATCTCCTGTGAGCTTCTCCTTTTATGCGTTGGCTCCTTCCTGCCTGCCCCCTGAAAGGCCCCCTGGGGATGCTGCCCTTATGGCATCCCTGCCCCAGTTACCCAGGCCGTGCTAAAGGTCATAGCTGCCCTGCCCAGGAGCCTTTTCCTGGCACCCTCAGGAGCCCCAGATGCTGAAGACTCAGACAGTGTATTATATTTCTGTTACTGTGACAAAATACCTGAGATGAACAGTTTAAAAAGAGGAAAGGTTTATTTGGCTCAAAGCTTTAGAGGTTTCAGTTCGTGGCCCCTTGACCTGTTGCTTTAGGCTGGTGGCAACACCAGGCATCGTTCTTATTATTTGGTCTGTAAATGCGGGTGATTGTTCTTTCAGGTTGTGGTGAGGGTTATGTGGGGTCAGTTCTGGAGGATAGTAAACGCCATGTGTCAGGACCCTGCCCAGACCTGGGCTGGGCTGTCAGGACCTGGCTGAAGAAATGGAAGCATGGAAAGATGATGTCACATAGACCCTGGCCATGTGGGAGGCCATGATTTGGACATTTTGTCTGGGACCCCAGGACCCCAGGCCTGCTCAGAGAGCACTGCCTCATTCTTTGGGAAGCATCCCAGAGACTCTCAAACCTCCAGAGGTGGATGCAGGGTGGCCATTTGTACAAATGCCAAGCAGGTGGATCTCAGGGAAGGGACCAGAGGGAGACCAGCACCTCTGCCAGGTGGGGAGGCCTCCCTCGGGCCAGCAGAGGACACCGAGCACAGGACACGCAGGGCGGTAAACACCTAGAAGGGTGCTAACTTCTCAGTTCAGCAGATGACTGGGGGGCTTCTGGGACAGGAGACCCAGAAGCTCTTAAAGCCAGATGTTCTGAGCAAACCAGTGTGAAGTCACAATAGCCGCGGGGTGAGTGGTGAGCCGCGGCCTAGCCTGGAGACCCACCTTGACCTTCTGAGTCAAGTTTAGAAACCACTGGATTCAGCCAGGGCCGAGGGCGATCTCGGCTCAGATGCACTAGCATGCCAACCCTGGGCTCCAGAAGACTCTGGAGTTTTGGGGTGGATCCTGGGTGCAGAGCTAGGCTCGAGCGCCCCTGATCCCAGCAGGCTTTGCGGCATTTTCCACAGTACAGACTCTGGGGTCCAATCCAGGCTCTGCCTGTGCCCCCTGGTCCAGTTACCTAGACCCTCTGGGACTCAGCATCCTCCTCTGTAAAATGCGGCTGCTGAAGGTTGACCTTTGGTGGCCTGGAGACCAGGGAGGGTGTCTTGCCACGGCCACGTCCCCTGGGCCTAGAAAATTTTCTCTAAATGAATGAACATAAGGCACCCAGAGCAATGAGGTTTTCGTTTGGAAAGTTCTATAGGCTTGATTATTATTTATCAAGAATATAAAGCAAATCAGATTTGCTCGGGATGGATCAGACGAGACAGCAGAGCTGTATCTCACCCTGGTGCCCAGCCCTGAGCCTGAAGGGTGATACATGCATGATGGATGGATTCTGGTGCCCGCGTTGGGGCACTGGCAGCAGAGGGACCTTTGCCAAACAGCCCTTGCTTCTTCAGTCCCAGAGTACAGATGAGGAAACTGAGGCCGGGCAGGGGAGAGCTCCTGATGCTGCCCGAATGGCGTCCGGCAGAGCTGGGTGTCCACCCCGCTCTGGGTAGCCCCAGTCCAGTCTAACTCTGAGGGTACATCCCTGAGTTCGCTGTTGGGGTTCCTAGGAGGCGAGACCTGGTTGGGCCAAAAGCCAGAGAGCGCCACACTCGAGGGAGAAGCCACTTGTGGCATCGAACGGTGGCTGGCAGGCAGGAACGGGTGCCCAGAGACAATGCTTTGGGAGAGGGACCGGCTCTGTGGTGGGACTCAGAGTTCCCCTGTGTCCTCCAACCTGAGCTCCACAAGCTTCCCGGAGGTCCAGGCCTCTGTTTCCTCCCCTGTAACGGAATCAACTGTACCTCCACCTGGGGGCCTTTGGGGTGCAGCTGGGGCGCCCCTGGACCTCCCCAGACGCCGGGGATGCCCATCTGTTCCATGAGGACAGCGTGGGGCTGGCCGGGACCCTCAGCCAGCGTCCTGTTCAGTAAATTATTCCTCCACCTTTGCAGAGAGGAGGAATTACGGCGGAAAATGAGGATCTAAAACCCCGCCGGAGCCTGGCACCTTTTTGGGGCGCACGCTGAGCTCTTGGAAGCCTTCCAGCAGGCTGGTTCATTTGTAATGCTCTAGGACTACAGTTCATCTGTTTAATTCAAACGAGGTGACATAATATCTTTCATTTGGACTTATTACCGGCTCGGCGGCGCCTGGCCTCCCAGCACTCTGGGGGCAGGACATTCTGTCATGAATGCACATTTTCTCTCTCCGGCCAAATTGAAAGTCCGCGGGAAGGGCCGCAGCCTGGGGAAGGAGCGATCAGCGGAGAACAGGTCACAACGGGTATGAAGGAATGAAAACGAATTCATTCTTTTCTCCGTTGAATAAGCAGCTGTACTCGCGTCCCTGTGATCCATGAAATAGGCTGTCAGGAAACGGGAAATGGGCTGCATTTGAACTTCGCCCGCCGAGTCCGCCCTGGCTCCTTGGAGACGCGGCTGCTGCGCCCAGAGAGGGGCAGCGGGCGGAGCGCGCGCACGTTCCCCGGGCACCGACCCCGCGTGGGCCTCTGGGGTT
Organism: Sciurus vulgaris; assembly: GCF_902686455.1. Classification (NCBI taxonomy): domain Eukaryota; kingdom Metazoa; phylum Chordata; class Mammalia; order Rodentia; family Sciuridae; genus Sciurus; species Sciurus vulgaris. The sequence goes on along the minus strand of NC_136479.1, from coordinate 20,253,113 downwards.
CAAGACGGTCTCTGGGCCAGGAGCCACGCGGTCATCCCCATTTTGCAGATGGAGACAACAAAGCTCAGAAAAGATCCAGAGGCCTGAGCGAGTTCACTTTAGTGGGAGAACCTGGCTTCAGGTTAAGGTGCAGATGTTGGGCCTATGACTGGGATCCTGTGTCCCAAGACCTCAAAGCCGCCTCCTCCCCGTTGATGGCATGAGAGGTGGGGGGGAGGGGCAAACTGTTCCCAGCTCAACTTTTCCACGGTAGAGTCCCACCTCCCTGGGCATGCGCGGTGGTGCACAACTGTAATCCCAGCGGTTCCGGAGGCTGAGGCAGGAGGATTGCAAGTTCGAGGCCACCCTTAGCAACTCAGGGAAGCCCTAAGCAACTCATGGAGAACCTGTCTCAAAATAAAAAATAGAAAGGGCTGGCGGTGTGCGCAGTGGTTAAGCACCCCTGGGTTCAATTCCCGATGCCAAATAGTGAATAAAATAAAATACTCATCTTACTGAATGCATGAGGCTTAACCAGAGAATGAGCACAATGAGCTTAGCACTTGCCTAGTGACACTGGTGAAAGTTATTTCACTCTTTGTGTTTAATACCTACCTATGTGCCATGCTGTGTGATCCTGTGCCACTTTTAATGTTTGCCTTTCCGTTCCCCAGATTATAGGAATAAGGTCAGGACACAGCACGTGTGGGTAGCGGGCAGAGCTCTGTTTCCCAGGGACCAGGGTCCTTGTCCTCTCCACTACACCAGGAGGCAGAAGTCAGGGTGGGGAAGGCGCTATGGAGACGCTGATATGGAATTTCCCCGCCTCCCAGGGTGTTCACCCCTCACACTCTTCGCCACCCCTCGGCATTTTACTCATTACTTCCCTGGTCATTTTTCTCCCCGGGTCCTGGAAGTGATGTGAGGGGAGCCCCGTCCAGTTCCCTGCTGCCTCTCAGGTGCCTGGACCCGCCGGTACCCCTGGGTGAGGCACAGCCGCAGGTCCCGCCAGCTCAGGATGCTCCTGTTGGGCGTTAGTGGAAAATTTTGATATTTTATTTGATATAGTTTTATTTTTATTTTTAAATAATAGTGTGTTATAATATTGATTTGCCAGCATTTTTCTTTCAATCCCGGAAATGTGTCCCCAAGGCAGGTGCCCCTCCTCTGGCTCCTCCTAGTCCCTGCCGGCGTAGACCACATCGCGTCATGTATGGACATTCAAAGAGACTTGTAAGCCGGAGCCGCGGCACACACCTGTAGTCCCAGGGAGGCTGAGGCAGGAGGATTGCAAGTTGAAGGTCAGCCTCAGCACCTTAGGGCAGACCTTGTCTCAATATTAAAAAGGGGGGTGGGGCTGGGTGTATGGCTTGGTAGTAGAGCGCCCCTGGTTAAATCTCCAGTATAGCCAAATAAATAAGTGAAGGGTGGGAGCGGGAGAGGGGAGATGTTTAGTGGAGTGCGTGATGCCCTCTTGTACAGCGAGACTCATTTCCTGGGTCCCCAGCGAAGAGTACTGTCTCGCCCGTGGGCAGTCCAAGCTCCTTGTACCCGAAGGAAGCTGGAACCCCAAATCGAGCTGCTCTTACTTGTCTCCCTAATTTATGAGCCCCTGAGTGCTTCTGATAGGCAGGCCCGAGCTGAAGGACTCAGGGCGTGTCCCTTCCAGGCTGGGACGGTGGAAACGATTAAGCTCCAACCTCCCCACTCCGAGTAGAGTCCAAGAGCGCCAGGGACTCCGAATTTCCAGCCTCGGAGAAGAGAAGGCGGCACCGTCCCCTCTCCTGGATGGCGCTTGCCATTCAAAGCCAGGCGCTTGTTGGCGGCTCGTTAGTGTAATGAGATCCGGCTGTGCTGGCCACGCACCGGCCTCCCCATGCTGGGCGCACCTGTGCGCAGCCAGCTGGATCTCCGCGGCAACCAACTCTGGATGCTTCATTTCAATGAAATATCTGATCTCGCCTCTACCTTTGGCTCTATTTCTTCTCCGAAGCTGAGGCTTAACGAGATGCATTCGTATAATTAAGGCCGAGGGTGAGAAATAACCTCCTATATAATTTAAAATGGTAAAATTATCGATACCTTTTCTAGCCTCGGCTTTAAATCTTAGCCACCAAACGACTCCCCTATTAACGGGCCTAATTAAAGCCATTTTTCAGGACGTCTTTGGCAAATTCCATTTTAGCAAAACTGTAGGAAGTTCAATCTGATTTCTCTCTTCTCCTGAGAGCTCGCCTGTGAAACTGAGGATGAGGTGGGATAATCTGCTTTTGGGTCTTATTAATTCATCCAACAATATTTATTGAGCCACCTACTACATGCACTGACGTCCAGCTAGGGGAGGAACGGAGTTCTGGTCCTGCGGTAAGGACCAGAGGGGAATGAAGATCATTTATTCCGTCAGCAAACGTGTTGACTTGTCCTGAAGAGGGCGCCACTGTGCGAGGCTCCTCAGGAATGTCACCCCAAGGCCGCCCCTAGGGTGGTGCAGTTAATACTCAGTGTGCTCAGTGCTCTGATCTGGGTGAGCCTCCCCGGTAATTCTGACCTGGTAGTTCATCCAGGTGGAGAGCTTCTGGGCTAAGGCAGCCAGGTGGGAGAGGCCAGCCTGGACAGGGAGACGCGGTTAGGCGGTTAGGCGGCGAGGGAGTGCTTCTTCCCGAGGGTGTGAGGTCCTGGGGGGTGGGTGCTGCACCAGGGGAAGCATGGCAGGAATGGCTGCCGGCAGCACAGAGGAGGGATTGGAGTAGGGTCCCTGGAGGCAGAGAAACCTGCCAACAGGTGATTGTGGGACGCTGTGGCCTAGTGAGGGACGCTGGTGGCCTAGGCCCAGGGTCCTGATCATGAGGCTGGAGAGGAGAAGAGATATTCGGGGTCACAGAGACAAGACTGGGTGGCAGAAGTAGGGGACAGAAGTTTAAGATGGCTCCCAGGTGGCTTGGGTGACGGATGGATAGTTGTTACGGCCATCCAGGAGAAGCAAGGAAAGGCGCTAATTTGATGGGCAGCTGGAGTCAAGGGCTGCATTGGGACCGTGCTCTGCTGGATAAAGCAACCGGAAGTCACCTGTGATGCCTAGTCGGATGATCCCATTCAAGGAGAGCTACAACGTCAGAGTGAGGGGGAGGGGAGAGGGCCGGCGTGGTGCAGCCCTTGGGGGTCTCCACCGTTTTAAGGGTCATTGGAATTTTGAGGAGCTACTAAGGAATTTGAGGGGATGGTCAGGGAGGAGGAGAAGCAGAGAGAGTGAGGTCAGGAAACCCAGGGACAGCACTGTGGTAACAGGCTGACGGAGGCAGAGAGAGCAAACAAAAGACCGTTCGTGCATTTAGGAAAAAGAAAGGGCTTTTGTTGGAGAGGGAAGGAAGAGAGGTAAGGATCATAGACCCTTCATCCCCAAAAGGGAAGGAAAGGGCTGTACCCAGAGGGAATCATAAGCAGGTACTGAAGAAGGATTGAGAACAAGTAGTTATTTTGGAGGTGATTCCAGGAAACCCATTAGGGGAGAGAAGAGAAACCTAAAAGGGAAATCTATAAAGGGCTGGCCAGCCAGCACGGGATTCCTGTGGGGAAGTGCAGCTTCACCTCGCTGGCGTGACCCTGGAAGACAGCGCCGGGTTTGCAGCCTGTTCTTCCCCAGGAAGGGCAAGAGAGCTGGGACTTGCTGCCCGTTCCACCAGCTGGCCGTTGGCCAAGGCTCTCTTCCTTGGAATCGGGGTGGGTTAATCCCAGGTGGCCTTGTCTTCCCATGTGCGAAGTCCTCGGGTGAAGGTTTGGGAGTGACGCGCATCAGAGGTAAGGGACGTGGATGGGCTGTAGGAGGGACTTGGCTTTTTAACCAGACTGAAAACAGTGTGTCCTGATTGGTGAGTGTGAGGGAGAGGCTGAATATAAGAGGGAGACGGGGTCACTGTAGTTTCAGGAAGAGCTGCAGGGGTGCGCCTGTCGCTGGGCTGCCTGGGGGTGGGGGGAGTGTGGTCGGGCAGCGGGAGGCTGGGATTCCAGTTCAAGCACAAGTCCACGTGCCGTGATCGTGGGTGGGGTGGGGCGGAGGTAGGACAGTGAGGTCCACCAGAGGTGGGCAGATGGAGGACCCAAGAGGTGAAGATTGGGCTCACTCACACTGCAGGTCTTGAGTCCTTGGGGTGAGAGGAGGACTAAACCCGCTGCCACTTCTTAACAAGTCTGAACGTCAGCAGGGACCCCTTGGGTCCTGGGCCAAGGAATCACGGCGCTCACCCTCGAGAGGCATCATCTGATGAGGGAGTCTGGCTGGAAGTTTTGGAGGAAGATAGATGCTGAAAATTTGTATCGAGAGTCAAGGTCCATGGACAGGAACCGGCAAAGTCAAGAGCAGAGAGGAAGCCGACTTTGAGATGCGCGGAGGTCCACGGCTGAGGATGAAGGCTGTGGGTAGGGAGAGGAACTTTGGGCCTGTGCTTCTGGGGAGTCCACATATCCACAAAGAGTGGACAAAAACATCCAGAGCCTCACTGTGCTTAGTTTTTCCTTATTCCCTGAACTCCAGGACTTGTTGGAACCCAGTTTGATGACTGTTGAGGAAATGGAGTGAGATCAGTCTCGAGAGTTGGACTGACCTGGGTTCAGATCTCCACTTAGTCTTCTGCTCTAAGTCTTGGGAAAGTTTTTCACCTCCGGGGGTAACTGAGCCTCTATTCCAGCACTGGTTAAAGGAACAAGTAAGTTCAGTACAGTGTCATATCTCGATTCTTCTTTCCCAAAGAATAAGACTCATTCCTTTAAGATGTCAACAATGATAGGTTATTCATGAAGCAAAGTTCCATAGGGCTCTAAGAGTGTGTCCGAGGGGCATTCGACCTACTCAGGAGATCAAGGAGGGCTTCCCTGAGGAGGTGATTTTGGAGCTGAGATCTGTGGAATGCAAGGGACTTAGGAAGGTGAAGGTGGAAATGAGAGCAATCTAGGAAGAACATGTGCAAATGGCCTGTGGTGGAAGGAAGCATAACCCATTTTAGTAACTGGGGCAAGGGTGGTGTGGCTGCAGAGGAGGAAGTGAGGAGGAACGTTGAGTTGCTGTCAGCAGGAGTCAGTCCACGCAGGACCTTGATATTTATCACAGGAGTGATGGAGGTCAGAGTTTTAGCATGAGGATGATGTGGTCAGCTTGTGGCTTTGGCTGCTGGAAGAAGGGGGACGGTGGCCAGAGAAGGCAAGGTCATGGCAGGGGGACCCGTTGGGTGGTTGCTGCCGACATCCAGGGAAGGGGTAAGATGAGCTTAGCATAGGATGCTTGCATTGCAGCAAAAGCCAGGAGGTTGGCTTGAGAGGGGTTGGGAAGTAGATCTCGCCTCGGGATGTGGCGAGGGATTCGGTGCGGGGCACGGAGCGGGTTATAGGAGAGGTCACGGATGAGATCCTCACCTTTGGTGTGACCGTCATAGTCAGTTGCCCACCTAAGACCCATTCCTTCTCTTTCTCCAATGGAGGACCCCGTTTTTGGAGGATGGGTGTGTTCAGGATGGGTCTTTGCCCAGGCCCAAATCATGGACCAGGATTAAGTCACTTAAACCAAATATGAGACTCGTACTCCCAAGGATTCGCTCAGAGGAAATCACATCTGAATGTGGCCAGAGAAGCCGCGGGGACCAATGAAATAAGTCTGGGAGATTTACAGTAAGAGGAGACGAGGGCTGAGGTTCAAGTCTGGAGGAGCCACACACTGGAGAATGATTTTCAGAAGGAAGAGGGGGAAGACACGGAGATCCAAGCGGAGAAACACGAAACCAGATGTAGGGTCCTAAAGGCCAAGGGAAGACAGGACTTCAGAAAAGGGGAGTGAGCAACCCGCTGAACACGGCGGGGGGTCAGTCAAAGGAATGCATTTCCATACCAAGCGAATGTCTGTGTGAGAGTCACACAGCCCCCCGTAGCACAGCCTCTTGTATCAGTTAGCTATTGCTGTGTAAGGAAAGAATTCTAAGTAGAAGTGACTTGAAAGCACAGAGCTTTATGGTTTCTTATGAGTTGATGGTTTGGTTGGGTTGTTCTACTGACCTGGAGCAGGTTTGGCTGATCTTGCCTGGACTCACTGGTGGTCAGCTGGTAGATCTGGCCAGGACCTGGCTGGTCCGGGATGGGCTTGGCTGGGACAGTTTGTTTCTTCTCCACGTGGTCTCTCCTCCGGCAGGCCAGGGACCAGGGAACAGGAGGTGCAGAGGCTCTGAAGTCAGAGTCAGGCTTGGATGTTCCAGGAAGAGGAAGGAGGCCTGTGTGTCTGAAGCCACGTGCACGGGGGAAGAGCTGTGAGCTCAGAGGGGAGGCGGGTGGGGTGAGAATCTCAGCAGTCCCAGGAAGGCGCTGTAAGGACTTTTGCTTTTCCTTTTATTATTGCTAGACGTATGTTCTGTTGTGCTACCCTTGGTGCCTCCAGGCTGCCTTCCACTCGTGGAAGAGATTTTGCATCTCGTCTGGCCCTGCTGATGAGCTCTGGCTTCTCCCTTGCCTGAGTTAACATTTCCTACATTTTGGTCCCATTGAGAAGCACAAGACAGGTCGGTGTCACTGGCTTGGAAAGCATTAAAATCCCCTCTTAAAGTCCCATCTCCAGCACAGGAGGATGTGGCCCACAGGCCTATTTTTATGAATAGAGCATTACTGGAATTCAGCTATGGCCACTTTCTTACCTGTAGTCCATGGTCACCTTTGTGTCACAATGGCAGAATTAAGTAGCATGACAGAGACTGTATGGCCTTAAATATTTATTATCGGCTCCTTCAGAGATAAAGTTAATCCTTCTGGAACTGAAGGGGAAATCCATTTGACCCTCTTCCTGCTTGGAGTGGGGAAGTCCAGGCCTGTGGAGCTGTCTGTGGGCAAAGGAGACGTAAGCCCTCAACGGTCCGGAACTCTCTGGATGCTCCCTCTCCCTCTAAGGGCACTAAGGCCATCAGGAGGGCTCAACCCTTGGGACTTTTTCCTAAAGAGCTCACAAATCTCAACCTCAATTCTGCAACTCTGGGCAATTCATCTAATGATAAGAAAAGAAGGAAAAATTGATATTTTGATGCTTGAAACCCATAAAATACCATCTCACTGGGGGTCCGGGGTTTCAGCATATGAATTTTTGGAGACTGAACCTCTGGTCTGTAAGTCCCGACTCTGATCCTTCTACCTGTTCCCTTGCTGAGACTACCAGAGGGCAACAGGCAAGGGTAGGTCAAGGTGGCAGTCTCCAGGGTTAGGCCCCCGAGTTCAAGTTCCCCGTGACCTAAGGGAACTTTCAGGACAGCAGGGTCCCCCCTGAAAGCGCTCATGATAATTCCCACCTCTGGGCTTTGCTGTGGTTACTGGAGGCCCTTAGATGGCGAGAGAAGGTGCGCAGTGCTAAACTAACTGAAATGAATTTCGGGAAACCTTCACCTCTTGTCCTAGGAAAACCAAAACCCCCGCTGGCAAGTGGTGTGGGTGGCATCTGCAAGTCGGAATTCAGCCCCTGTCTCAATCATTTCTGCATCTCTGGGCGGTATGCCTGGTTTTTAGAAATGCAGGGACAGAAATCAATAGCTGGAAGCCTGCGACCAGTAGCATCTTGAAATGACAGTCCCGTCCCCACCGTGTCCGGCAACATCACGAACCTCGCTTTCAACACCAGGTGCTGAGAGGCCTGGGTGAGAGAGCTCGTAAAAATGACCGATGCAGATATTAATGATTTCATCTGCTGACGTGGCGTGGCTGCCTCGGCGAATCCCATTCGTCAGCGTGCCAGGAACCCATTAGGAGGCCCCCGGGCCAGAGGCACCGGACAGCGCGGGGATGCGGCGTGAATGAAGATGAATCGCGGGGCGCAGTATTGATTTGCCTCGCCTGCAACGGCCGCTCTCTGTTTGGAAACAGGGAAAGCAAATTAATGAATAAATGAGCTGGCTCGGTGCACTGCGCCCCACCGGGAGCCCTGGTGCGTAAGCCACACGTGCCAAGCGGACCATGAGCAAGCCCCGGGAAGGACCGGGTGGCTTGCCCAGAGGGCAAAGTGGCTCTGTGCGCTCGCCTGAGAACCGCACCCCACCAGGCTTCGAAAACAGGGGCAGGTGTCCTCGGCTCCCGCAGATCCTTTATTTTTGGTACTGGGAATCTAACCTGGAGTGCTTAGCCACTGAGCCACATCCCCAGCCCTTTTTATTTTTATTTCTGCATTTGAAGACATTGTCTCTCTAAATTACTTAGGGCCTCACTAAATTGCTGAGGCTGGCCTCGAGCTTCCCAGCCTCCTGCCTCAGCCTCCCGAGTTGCTGGTATTACAGGTGTTTGGGATTGCATTTAGCTGGACAGATTCTCCACAGAACTTTGACTCTGGCTCCCTTAACTGTGGAAATTCATGCAATTGCTCTGAACTGGGGGTTCTTCATTAATAAAGAGGGGGCCAGGTACCCATTCAAGTGATCAATGGGAGGACTTAATCAGATCAGGTGTGTCCTATATTGACACTGTTTCTTGTATGTTGTGAGACATTGGGTAAGTTACCTGACTTCTCTGGGCGTTGGATTTCCCTTCCATGGATGAGAATAATAACTTCCATTCCATTGAGTTATGAGTCAAACATTTAGAACCATACATGAGACACAATGCCAAAAACGGTAGGTTTAAAAAGAGCTATTCAACATTCAACAAATATTTACTGAGCATTTATTAAGTACAAATGACTAAGGGTCCAGGATAGAGTTGTGAACCAAATGGAACAAGATTCCCTGCATCAGCAACTTAATGAGACCTTGAGCAACTTAGCAAGACCCTGTCTCTAAATAAAATATAAAAAGGGCTGGGGATGGGGCTCAGTGGGTAAGCACCCCTGGATTCAATCCCCAGGACCAAAAACAAAACAAAACAAAACAAAACAAAACAAAACAAAACAAATCCCTTCTCTTCTAGTTTTGTTTGTTCACCTGCAGATGTCCAAACACTTCAGCATCGTTTGCTGAAGGTGCTGTCCTTCCTCCATAGATCTGCTCTGCACCCTTGTGAAAATTCAGTTGGCCCTCTGGTCCCCTGACCCGTGTATCTGCCCCTCTGTTTGTACCAGGCTGTCCTGATTCACGCTACAGGAAGTCTTAAAAGCGAGGTGCATGATCTCCCCCATTTACCCCCCGTGTTGTTTTAGATGTCTGGTTCTTCTACCTTTCCATGTGCATTTCAGAGTAAGCTTGTCTACCTACAAAGGCCCTGCTTTTAGGTCTGCTGGGATTTTCGACAGAATTATCATGTTGTCTGCCAATAGGGAATGTTCTTTCTTCCTTTCTAATCTGTACAGATGATAGATATCTGGAATTTATGATTATCACATTAGAAATCTTATACCTAAATGCTCCAGTGGGATAGTTTGGGATTTTGATAGGGATTGTGTGTGACCTGTGTGTCACTCTGGGGAGGAATGACATCTTTCCTATGTTGGGTCTTCCAATCCATGAACATGGTATGTCACCTCCAGTCATTAAAGTCTTCTTTGATTTCTTTCATTGATGTTTTGTGGTTTTCAGAATATAAGCCCTGTGATCTTTTGCTAGACTTATTTCTGAGTATTTCATTTTTCTGAATAGTTGAAGATGGTGTGAAGTTTTAAATTAGCTTATACTAACTCATTCCTAGAAAATAGAAATGCAGCTGATCTTTGCGTGTTGATCTCATGCCCTGTGGCCTTGTTGAGCCCACTTGTTAGTTCTAGAAAGGGTGTGTGTGGGGGTTTAGGTCTGTTGGGATTTTCTACATAATTATCATGTTGTCTGCCAATAGGGAATGTTCTTTCTTCCTTTCTAATCTGTACAGATGATGGATATCTGGAATTTATGATTATCACATTAAAATCTTATACCTAAATGCTCCAGTGGGATAGTTTGGCAGGCACCTTGGCAAATGGGAACCCCTGCCCATCTAAAGGGGCTGCAACCATCCGGCTATGTGAGGCTGTGTGTCTGGATCTTTAGATTGTTAAGGGATTCTCAGTAAGGCTTTCTCACATTTAAGTGTGGGTGAGTTGTTTAAATATTTAAACCACTTTCAGGCCAAATAAAACAGTCATGGGCTGGGCTGGTTTTGCACCAGCCTGTGATCTGGCCCACGGCAGGTGCCATGGGCAGAAGCAGCTGCGCCTGCTGCCTGCTGTCCCCGTGGGCAGTGCTCAGGGGATGTTCCAGATGCACAAGAAGGCCCCGGGAGGAAGGCTAAACTGCCACCCAAGGTGGTCTCCGGGATTTTCCTGGCTGCATGCTTTGCTGTCTACCTAGCAGCCAAGCAGCTGGGGTCAGGTAGGTGCTGGGGCGGGTGACTCAGAGTGATCCAGTGCAGGGGCTGATGAGTGGCTGAGGCCAGGGCTGGACAGGGGGACAAATCCTGGATATCCACAGGAAGTGGCTGGGTTTTCTTGGAAGATCTGACGGAAAGGAACGGATGAGTCAGTGTGGCATATTCACAGAGTGCGGAGTGCTGCGTGGGTCTCCCTCCCCCACTCCTTCCCCCTCCTCCTCCCCCCTTCCTCCCTCCTCCTCCCTCCTCTTCCTCCCACCTCCCTCCTCCCTGCCTTCTCCCTTTCCTTCCTTTTAGGCCACACCTAGGCCCCCCGGGCCTTCTCTGTGCGGCGCTGGCCTCTCACTCATCCCTTACATATTCCCCTGAAATGGCCTCACATCCTCCACTCCAGAAATGAGGAGACTGTCTCGGGGAGGCTGAGTGACCTGCTGGGGTCACGGGCCTGTCTGACTTCTGGGCTCTGCACCATCTGCACCTCAGCATGATACAAAGGGCACCACAACCCACCCAGGAGCTCGGATCTGGTGGGGCAGCGTCCAGATGGCTGCTAAGGTGTCTGTCGACAGCAGGCGGCATGGGCAGGATGACGGGGCCCACATCCATCTACAGAGGGGCAGGGAGGACGCTGGCGGTGCCCTGGGGGCTCCACCACAGCCTCAGTCCTGCTGCGCCCGAGGTGGAGGAGGCCTGGGGAAGGGTCGTGGGAGGCCCGGCCCAGGCCTGGGTGGCACACTGAACTCCAGGACCGCCATCTGGGGGCGAAGCTGCGGCTCCTGTCCCTCCTCCATCAGGCTTGATTCAGAGAGGAAAGGATCGTGATGACTGACATCAGGGAGGGCCCCGGGGCTCAGGGACAGTCCCCTGCTCCAGCTCCTACCCCTCCTTCTTTCAATCTGCTTCCTCTTCAATGACAAAGTGACGAGTCGGAATAGAAGTGGGGGAAGATGACCTGAGGGAGAGTCTATTAATCAGGGCATTTGGATTACAAGTGACAGAAATTTCAGCTTTAACATGTTTTTTTTTTCTTTTTTCTTTCTTTCTTTTCTTTTTAAAAAAAGGACTTTATTGCTTTGCATAGCCCAATGCTCCAGAGGGTGCAGTATGTCTGCAGGCATAGCCAGATCCAGAAGCTCAAACAACGTCTTCAGAATATGTCTCCATCTGTCATAGCCGCTTCCTTCTGCTCCTTTCCTCAGGCTCTGCCGTGGCTTTCAGAACTCTAGGGTCACATCAGCTTTCACTTTGGCATTCCTGTGGAATGAGGTCTTTTTTTTTTTTTTTTGGTACTGAGAACTGAATATCCACGGGCCTTTAACCACTGAGTCACATCCCCAGCCCTTTTTAATATTTGATTTAGAGACAGGTTCTCACTGAGGTGCTTAGCGCCTCGCTAAGTTGTAGAGGCTGGCTTTGAACTCGAGATCCTCCTCTCTCAGCCTCCGAGCTGCCGGGACGCCCAGCTGGAATGAGATCTTTGTACCAGAAGTTCCGCAGGTGGGAAAAGGGAGCCTTGACGGCTTTGCGCAGGGACCAGTCTCTGAGCCAATCATCGGGCAGGGAGGGCAGGAGATGTGCTGATTGGCTGGGCCTGGTCACATGCTCTCCACTGGATTTGCTGCAGAGGAGAGGGCTCGGCCTTGACTGAACCACATGGTGTCAGGGAGAGAAGGAGGTTCCCTACAGAGAAGTGGGGATGCTGCTCCCCACAGAGAGAACACATGCTGGCCACAGCGTCCGCCCTCCTGGAGTTAATGGGTATCGTCAAAATCTGACCCCACGGAGATAGGAAAGTGACAATATTTGGGTTGAGTCCCAGCTCTCAGGAAGTTGTGCAGAATGTCTGTTGGAATCGCGCAGGATTCCTTCACCCTTTTAGTAGCAGCTCCTTGATTTCCCTTTGGGGAGAGCGTCACGTGATGCCCTGCCCCTGGGTCTGTGCATTTGAGGCTTGAACCCCCACCCCCACCCACACCCCAACACCTCTTGCTCCAGGAATGCTGCCATTCAGGCAGATGACCCAGCATATCTGGCCCCTGGCCCCTTGGTTTTTGGGGGGTGGAGGGGGGCAGAGTTGGTCACTTGAACTTGGTAAAGTCCTCACCTTGAAACTTTTACTGGAACTTTAGGGAGAAAGGCAGTCTCTGCGCTGAGTTGCAAAGATAGAAGTGTCGATGCAGATCTGCTGGAGGTCACACATGTGCTGAGGAATAAGGCCACCCTAGGGGGAAGCAGAGGCAGGCAGAGTTACAGTGCCAATTTTTTCTGAGCACCTGGGTCCAGCTGTGCCTAAAGCTCTTCCGCTTCAGACTTTTCATTAATGAGAGCAGTTGCATCCGTGCTTAACTAAGCTGGCTTGAGTTGAGGTCCAACTTCTGCATTTGGGGGTCTGTATGAACATGGGAAGAGGACCGGGTGGCTTGCCACAGCCATCTCATATGCGATCTGTAACAAGCAGTAAGCAGGAGAGAGGAGACGCTGAGCCTGGGAGCTGAGGATCCGCCTCCAGACGAGGAGGCCCAGCAGCGGGAAGAACTGCGGTGCTTATTAGCAGGAAGCCGCATCCAGGCTGCGTGGCTGGCTCTCTGAAGCTGCACCTGGCAGGTCCAAACCCCTCCATTCCACCTCCTACCCCAGAGCTCCCAGCCTCTCGGGAACAGAGGAGAAATGCTCCCAGAGGGACTGGCGGACAGAATCGTGGTCCCCGTGATGTCCGCGTCTGCTCTCTGGACCTGTGAGTGTGTCACCGGATGTGGCAGAGGGTCTGGATCGTCCGTGTGGAGATGCCCTGGATGGTCCAGTGTAATGGGAGGGTTGGAAGCAGGGTGCGGAAGGGGGTGTGACGGCCAAACAGGCCACAGGGAGACTGGAAGCTTCCCAGCTGCTGTCTCTGGAGATGAAGGACAGGTCCAGGAGCCGAGGCCAGCAGAGGCTTTGAGGAGCTGGGAAGGGCATCTCTCTCCCGTCAGCGCCTCTAGAAAGAACTCAGGCTGTGGGCACCTTCTCAGCCCCCCTGACCTCTGGTCTCCAGAGCTCTTAAAACCACCTTGGTTTTACAGCCATTGCTTCAGCAGCAGGAGGAGCTGCTGTAGTATCACTAGACCCTCGTGGTAGGTGATGCAGGGAGGGCCGCTGGGCCTCCTGTATGTCCCTGGAGCAGTGACAGGAAGTCAGAGCTGACGTCATGGCCTAGTTCCTTGGTCTCCTTCCCTTTCCCAGCCATCGAAGGCGAGAGTGCCTCTGAGCATTCTGTCACCATTTAAGCAGAACCCTTCCTTGGCAATAACGTGATACTTGTTGTCTTTTGAACCATGACCCTTGCTGTCCTCACAGGTCAGATTTCAGTGACAGCCTATTCAAGGCCCTTTAGCCTTTCTCCAGCACGCCCCTGAGAGTCCCTTCTGCCTCCACCTCTTGCCTGGTCCCAAAGGCATATGCTCATTTTGATGTATTTGTTGTGGTGATTTTCAACCTTCAGGCGCTGTATCAGTTACCAGTTGCTGCGTAACAAATGACCCCCAAACATGGAGGCTTCAAACAACACACATTGGCTTAGTTTGTGGGTCAGGAGTTGGGTGCAGTTAGCCAAGGGTCTTTCTGGAGGCTGCCTTGTAGTTCCCACCAGGCTCCTTGGATGGCACGGGTGGGGGTCTTCTGTCACTCATGAGGCAGTTGGCAGGCCTCAGGTCCTTGCAGGCTGCTGTCTGGAGACATCAGTGTCTTCCACACGCTCTTCTCCAAAGGACAACCCAAAATGTGGTGTCTCTCTCCTCCCAGACGCTCCAGAGAGGCTGGAGTGGGTGCTGTGCCTGTCTGTGGTTCTGTTTTACAGATGAGGAAACCGAGGCCACTCCGTAACCAGCCCGAGCGGACCCACAACTGGACCAGGCTTTGCAGCGCCCGAGACCCCACTCTTAACCAGATCATGGGGGTTCTGCTGGGGAATCCCCTCTTTTCTTCCTCCACCTCCTCCTCCTTTTAAACATCTGCCACTTTCTTCCAATTTTTCCTCCTCACTTCCTGTTTGGCAGTGATGGCTGGTGTCTGGTCTGTCGTTCTGCCGGTCTGTGTTTCTCCATCTCCTCTGGCCACTGATGCCCCTCTGTCCTCTGTATCCACGTCGCAGAGTCTCTGGCTCTGCGTCTGCCGTGGGCTTTGCGTCTGGGCCTGTCTCTCACTCTCCTCATTTCCGCTCCTGTCCGTCTGTCCCATGTCTGTCCCTCCCTGCCTCCTTTCTGTCCTCTCTGAGCCTCTGTTTCTCTCTGTGTGTTCCTCTGCACTCTGTCCTCTCTCTTCCTCTCAGGCCACAATGAGCTGCTGCTGGCTTTATCCAGTCTGGGAGGCAGTTGTGATTATTTATGATGCCATCACTTATTCATCATTATCTTTATAATAACATAAAAACAACAGGCTTTGAGCCCTACCTGCCGGCAGATGGGGGCCCGGCACCTGGCCCTCCTGCCCCGGACGCCGCAGTCGGACTCCGGCTTCTATTCATCAGACTTCGATCCCCATCTCCTTCGGAGACTGTCAGCTCCGATGTTACAATCACAGCAATATTAGAATAACAACTTAAAACCAATCATTTTTATGGGGACACACACAGTATAAAAAGACCTGCCTATCTGAGTTCACATATAACATCAGCAGCTCCGGCTCCATAAAGCTGTCAGTTAGAGAAACATCTCGGGGAGTCCTTGAAAGCCACTGTCCAAGTTTAACGGGAGAGAGCGAAAGAGGGAGAGAGAGGGAGACGCCGGGAGATCCGGCTTGGCAGATCATTTTTCATGAAGTTCTGACAATAAAAAAAAGCGAGAGATCGATTCCAACGGATTGAGTTCAATGGCCCAGACTGGGCCCCGGGGGTCCCTGGCATGTGTCTTAGCAAAGGGGCGTGGGCAGCAGTCCTGGGCCCGCAGCACGGCCTGCGGGCTGACCTGCGGCTTCCCAGGCCGCTGGCCTCAGGGCTGGATGGAATGTGGTGCTGAGGATTTCAATAAGGAAGATTCCCTGGGGACAATCAGCAGGGGAGCCAAGAGGGTGGGGACAAGCAAGGGTGTTGCCACGCAAGGTCCCAGGGACAGAACCCACAGGAGCCCTGCAGGCAGTGTGGCGACAGTCTCGCTGCCCCACGCCTGGGAAAGGCAGCCAGTGTCCACTGCCTGCGCCTACTGGCCACAGGTGCACAGGCAAGAGTGCCAGCAGTCTGGGGCAAGTCCTGCAAGGGACTCAGGGACGGCTCTTGGGGATGAAGCCTTCTGGGGACCGGTGGGCTTGGAACTGGGTGCCCTGGGCGTGGGGACAGAGGAGATAGAGATGGAGGGCATCGGTGCCACAGCTGGCTCCCTGGGCAGCGCTTCTATTGCGTGTCCACCCTGAATCTTCTGCTCCGGTCCACTTAGGAGAGGGGACCCGGTGGATGGCTGGGTTCCCTTGGGAATGATGGACCCTTGACTCTATTCACTGGTATTCTTTGCCCCCCCTGAGGCTCCGGGGTGAACAAAGCAGAGTTCATCAGCCAGTACTCAACGAGAGGTGGGCTCCGTGGACCTGAAATGCAATAGGCACAAGTCCTGGGCTCAAATCTACACCGCTGCTCTCAACAGACCCCGGAGCCAAGAGGCAGTTCAGCTACAGCTCTTCTGAGAACCAACCAATCAACACAACCAAAGCCTTAGCTGGTAGGATGGGGTGGGAGTAGAACGCTTTTTACAGGGTATGGTTATTCAGTATGGCGCCTGTGCAAAGGAGAGCAAGTGCCCCCTGCTGGGTGGATGCAGTACTGCCAGCACAAAGCCTCTTTTATTATAGAATAATAATGTCTTTTGGGATGGGTAAAGACTCAGGGCCAGAGCATAGGATTTGACGAAGGAGGAAGCGGGTGGATCTCACCACACTCACCCCAACTGCTGGGGGCCACTGTGCAGTGTGAACACTGTGCAACTGTTCATGAGAGCACTGAGCGTTTAGCTGTGAGCTAAGCACAATTAGCTAGGAAATGCAGAGTGTGCATTTCATGAGGGCAAGGTGAGATCAGGATTGTTCACTACTGTGTCCCCGGGCACTATGTACAGTGCTTGTTAGGCATTCAAAAAGTACTTGTTGAAGAAGTGAATGGATGCATATTAAATGTCCTATAAGTTGTCTGACGTATCGTGGTCAATAAAGGCTCGTCAAGTGAATGAATGAATGCTGTCAGGGCTTTTGTGAACTTCCATGGTGCCATGGACAGAAAAGCAGGGTAGCATAGAATCCAGCCTGCCTGTATTCACATCCTAGTCTGCCACTGATTTGCTGTGTGATCTTGGACAAGTTACTAGTACTCTCTGTGCCCTCTGAGGATGATAATAGGATCTACTTTCTCGGGCTGTTATGAGGATTAGAAGACTTAATATGTGAGATGTCTAGCATAGTGTCTGGCAGATAGTGACTCCTAATCAATGTTAGCTGTTAGTCTCATTATTGGAGGTGACAGCTTCCAATGTTCTGTGGTGGCCAGACCTCCTTGGAGAGGTTTGTTACCTTCCGGCTGCCATCGTCTCTGAAAGTGATAGTGACAGTTGCTTTGGCTATGGGGAGCCCTGCAGGAGTGTCTCAAGAAATAGTCATGTGTCACTTACTGACATGTTCTGAGGGATGCATTGTTAGACAATGTCACCGTTGAGTGAACACAGCACAACGGAGATATCATAACGTGCTGCACAGCCCGGAGATGCTGTCTGTGCACAGTCGCAGGTGTGGCCCGCCAGTTGACTGAAAGGTCCTTGTGTGGCACATGACTACAAGTGTTGAATGAATGGTATCTCATAAACATTATTCAGAGAAGGGATGATTCAGTAGGACTAGACAACTTTTAGGAAGCGCTTCTTCTCTTTCCTCTCTGTTTACTGCAGATTAGATTTTATGTTTTGGATGCTCCTTAGTTAAAGAAGTCCCCTTTTACCCACAACTGTCCTTCGCGGCTAGGTGCGGAGACCACCGCAGCCCCAGGGAGGAGCCCTTATGGGATTTATCCCAGCTCATTCAGTGATTGGTTCAGAGATGGACATGTGACCTATTTGGAGCCAATGAAATGAGAGATGACAAGGACTGCCGGTTTCTGGGAGGAGCTATCCGAGACTCCGCCTCCTATTCACGAGGAAGTCCCTGGAAGGTCCTGCTGTCCCGCATCCATGAGGAGGTTACCCCATTGTTTGCAGAAGGCTCCCCTGAGGGCGGGAGGGCGCTGGTTGATGTTGTTGAGCATCTGGGTCAGACACCTGCCAGGCTGATCTTCACAGGCCCTGTCGGTGGATAAACTCTATTGTTTTAGCTAGTTCGATGTTGGTTTTCTGTTACCTAGAGGATGATTCCCAGCCCAAAATTCCAACTCTTCACCTGTTCTTTTTTTCCCCCCAAACTATTTCTTATAGTATGAACTTTATGAATTCAAATTCATCGGGGTTCAGAGGTTTTTTTCGGTACCCAGGATTGAACCCAGGGACCCTTAACCACTGAGCCACATCTGCAACCCTTTCTTTTTATATTTTATTTAGAGACAGGGTCTTGCTGAGTGGCTTAGGTCCTTGCTAAGTGGCTGAGGCTGGTTTTGAACTCACGATCCTCCTGCCTCAGCCTCTTGAGCCACCGTGCCTGACAGGGCTCAGAGTTTTGAAGCCTGGTTTCTTGGCTCTCATTTCTTCTTCTGAATCATCTGTCTTATGAATCAGAAAGAGCATGGCTTAGTGACACAGCTTGGGGATCAGGAGGTGTTATGGTTTAGATGGGAGGTGTCCCCCGAAAGCCCATGTCTGGGACAATGCAAGCAAGTTTAGAGGTGCAATGATTGGGTGAGGAGAGCTTTAATCTAATCCGTGCACTAATGCCCTAAGAGAGGTGTGGCGCCTGCAGGCAGGTCGGGTGTGGCTGGAGGAGGTGGTCTTGGGGTCCCTGGTGTGTCCTGGGGGTTTATACTTTGTGGTGGTGAGGACTCTGTCTCTGCTTCCTGGTGCCTGTCCTGAGCTGCTTTCCTCTGCCACACACTTCTGCCATGATGCTCTGCCTCGCTTTGGGCCCCAAAGAATGCAGGTGGCCATCTATGGACTGAGACCTCTGAAACTGTGAGCCCCACATAAACCTTTCCTCCTCTGATTGTCCTTGTCTGGTCTTTTGGTCACGGCAGCACAAAAGCCGACAACACAGGAGGGGAGAGAAAGGGTTCCAGGAAACTGAGGTGGCACAGCCTGGGCTAAGATCCCAACACACCCCGGGGAGGCTCCACATCAGCACTGGGAGCCTCCTGGGCAGGGCTTTGTTCTTGTGATGGGCTGACAGATCTGGCTCCATGAGAATGTCATAGGCCAGACTCTAAGGGAAATGACTAAACAGACTCCACTTCGCTCTGAGACTCCATGTTATGTAGGAAATAAGCTTCTCCCATAGGAACACCTCACCTCTGTGCCCATCATCAGTTACTTAGTGTGACATGTTTAATAATATACAATGGCAACTCCTATGTAGTAAAAATTGCTCTCCTTTGACCTCTATTGCTCTTAACCAATGTACCATGTAAACGGTGATTGTGTGGATGTTAGTAACCATTCTTTAGTTTGTACCTAGGTAAGGGTCAGTTTGACCCACTTCCCCCTCTGTCGATGATCTCATGATGTTAGTTTGTAATTTTGAATCATAGCAACAGACACTTATGATTGATGTGATTTTTGGTGTAAGAACCTCTACAACCCTGTGGTTGGGGCTGTTCTCCCAATAGCCATTTTTTTGGGGCATTGTGTGAGACAGTCAGCCAGCCGGCTTAATAAAGACTCTCAGATTTGGACTTCTCAGTGGTGATCGGTCTGTTCTTAATTTGCACCCCATAACATTCTCAATCTCCTGACAGATCACTCTGATCACACTCACGTATAGGCGAGGAAACCCAAGCCCACGTCACACATCTGGCAGGTAGCCTGGCTTCGTGGTGTCCCCAGCTGGCTCTGGAGTCTGTGACACCGCCTGAGTAGCCGTGTCACACTCTCGGGAGCACCTCGGCTGGAGGCAGGCAGCCTCAGGCACTGGAGAGCCCTGTGGGAATTGCACACGGACTAATTTTATAGTCAATTAAATCTGCAAAGATTGCCAAGATGCATGCTTAAAGCAGTGTGCAGAGGTAACGGCCAAGTTTCCTTTCATCTATTGAAGAGTTTTTAAGGAAAGGGAACAGTCTGCCAGACCCAGGGGCAAGGAAGAGTGGGGCTGCACCTGGAGCTGGCTTGCCCAGGGACTGGGTGTGTCCACCTGGCGACAGACCCTGTCTCAGAAGCCTGTGTAGGGTGGTGTGGTGGGTTCCTACTGACCTGCCCTGACCATTCCATGGATGCGGGTCTTGGAATTCGCCCCCTGATGTTCAAGGTTAAACCCCTGAGAAGCCCCGAGGTGAGCACAGAAAGCAAGTTTTATTTAGGAGAGAGACAGAGGTGGACTTCTCCAGGGAGAAGGGGACCAGAGCTGGGTGCCTGCTGTTTTAGAGACCCCAGAGTCCCTCCTTCCACTCTTCTCTGCAGGAGGGAGTGCAGGGGAGGGGCGGGGGCAGTAATTGCTTGTGCTCCAGGTTGACTGGGAGCGGCCATGCTTCAGCTCTGGTCTCCAGCCCTCATCTTCTCAGCCGCTTCCCTGACTGACAGGCCTTCTGTCCCCTTGTTGAGGAAGGAGACATCTCCTGTCCCCTCTGGCCAGGCGGGCTGCAGGCTGGTTGCTTTTGGGCAAAGAAAGCCTGTGGGGAGTCAGGACATTGGGGCTCCTTCTAGAGACTCATGGAACCCATCTGGGTCCTTCCACCGGGACTCCCCTCCCACTGTGGGCCTCCTGGCCTCAGTCTCCCATCTGTAAGTGCAGCTAAGACATCTCCCCCGACTGGCTGCCGGGATGAGGTGGGCTCACCACCTCCCGAGCACTTGCTGCCTATTTTCCCGACCAGTCAAACACCTGGGGGGATGGGAGGTTAAAAATTGGGGGAAGACCCCAGGACTGAGCTGAGCACTCCCAGAGCTGTTCGCCAGCCTGGGGCCCTGGGCTTGTCATGGGGCACAACTTCAGAACAGACCGATCACCCCTGAGAAGTCCAAATCTGAGAATCTTTATTAAGCCGGCCGCTGACTGTCTCACACAATCCCCCAAAAAATGGCTACTGGGAGAACAGCCCCCACCACAGGGTTGTAGGGGTTCTTATACCAAAAATCACATCAATCATAAGTGTCTGTTACTATGATTCAAAATCACAAACTAACATCATGAGATCATCAACAGAGGGGGAAGTGGGTCAAAACCACTCTTACCTAGGCACAAACTAAAGAATGGTTACTAACATCCACACAATGACCGTTCACATGGTACATTGTTTAGGAGCAATAGGAATCAAAAGAGAGCAATTTTTCATTACATAAGAATTGTCATTTTGTATTGCTAAACATGTCACGCTAAGCAACTGAGGATGGGTACAGAGGCGGGGTACTCCCATGGGAGAAGCTAAGCAATTATTGATGGGTACAGAGGTGGGGTGCTCCCTTGGGAGAAGTTAAGCAATTATTGATGGGTACAGAGGCGGGGTGCTCCCTTGGGAGAAGCTAAGCAATTATTGATGGGTACAGAGGCGGGGTGTTCCCATGGGAGAAGCTTATTTCCTACATAACATGGAGTCTCAGAGCAAAATGGAGTCTGTCCAGTCAATTCCCGCATAGTCTGGCCTGTAACGTTCTCCTGGAGCCAGATCTGTCCGCCCATCACAGGCTAACAGGCGCGGCTCTGTGGGTGACCTTTTTGAGTGCTGGGAAAGGAAGAATTACGTGGAGTCGTCTACTCACAGACCCCAGTCTCTTGGTTTCCTTCTGTTGTCCCCGATAGCAGCTTTGATTATCACAATATGGCGGAAGAGGTCACCCCAAAGTGATTGAGTTCCATAAGAATCATCCCTGACTAGTTGGGTATCGGTGGGTCGGGTGGGTTGGCTTTGCTGGTTGGGCCGGCGTGGTTGATGGATCTATCTGCTCGGCTGGCGGGTGCAGGGTGGCCTGGGCTAGCCTGGGCTTGTTCCTGTGGTGGAAGCGGCAGGAGAGAGATAGACAGCCAACGCCTTCTGAGAGCCTTTGCCTTCCGAGAGCCTTTGCCTGCACTGAGGTTGCCGCAGTGGCCTTGATAAAAGCTGGTCCCATCCTGAGGCTGGGTGGGAGGACATCGCCAAAGGGCAGAGATAGGGAGGCAGGAGTAACTGGGGTCCTGACAGCAATCAGCACCCCCAGCCTTTCCAAAAACCACAACCCCACTGCCTCCAAAGTACAGGGGGAGGAGCGGAGACCCCCAACGCTCTTAGGTGGGCACCCCTGCAAGGTCACCGGCTCCAATCCCAGTCACACCTCGTTGTTGCTGAGAAACCTCTCATCAGCTCTTTCCCCGGAAAGATGTCACTTCCACCTCCCAGTCCTGCCCCAGCCCGCCTCCCCTCCTCTCTCGTATTTAAGAGCTCATCTACCTTGCCTCCTACTTCTCAGAAACAATAGAAATCTCCAGAAGAAAGACCTCGAGACTCCCTGTCACCTTCCTTTCAGCCCTGTGGTCGATGCTGACCCTCCCGGTGGAGGGGACACACCAGATCCCGGGGTGGCATCTGAATGGAGCTGGCATGTGAACCGAGGGATCCGCAGGACACAAGGGAGCCGATTAACATGTGGATTCGGTTGATGACTCGAGAGCCCAGGAAGAGGATGCAGAGGGCTGGCGGGCTGGGCTGGCCGGCCTGGCTGCTCTGGTGACCCTGCAGGTGAGATGACCCCAGCAGCCAGCCCCGGGAGGGCTGGGAGACACAGGTGTGAGCAGCCTTGAGGGGCAGGGAGGAGGAAGACCTGAGCTGGACGGGGCCCAGGCGACAAGAGCCATCAGTGAGGGCAGAGGGGGTGGGGAAGGGGCCAGGGAGGGGCAGCAGCGGGTCATGCGGGGCCTCCAAGGCCTTGCTCAGGCCTCTGGGTTCTCCCAGAGTGCACTGGGAAGCCTCTGGAGGATTCTGGTCAGGGGAGTTCAATGACGTGGCCACACTTTGAAAGGCCACCCTGGTGGCCATGCCAGCACCCACCGTTCACCTTCCTTCTCTTCGCAGTAGGGGGTGCCCCTCGCCCTGTTCCAACCTCCCTGGCTCTGGACCGATCCCCGGTTTCCTGGATGATCTCCGGCCTTGGCGGTGTCTTCCTCCTCCTCTGCTCGTTCCCCTCCTTGATGTTAGAGTGGGTTGGCCTGCGTAGCAGCCACTTGCATTTGAATGATGTCATTTCAGACAGATAATGAATGCGTGGTGCACCTCGGCGTGTCTCATCATCGCCCGACTCCCCCTGCCTTCCGAGGTCGGGCATACCCTCTGCCTCGCGCCCTCGAGGTTCCTCCCGCTGGGGAGGGAATGTGCTTCTCTGCCCTTTTGACTCTGAGATTTGCTTCAGCCACTGGCCCCAGTGACAGCATGTCAGTTCTGAGCACAGGTCTCAAAGAGAATTGCATGTTCTGCTTGTTCTTTTTGCTCTTGGGTCATGACTGAGCCCCCTGGGAGCAAGGGACAGTGGCACATGGGGCAGATCCAGGACTCTAGCTGGGTGCAGCCTGCAGCCCAAACTCAGCCTGGGCGTTGTGGCCTTGGGTGTCACAGAGACAGCTGACTGATACAGTGATGCTGTTACAAGGCTGGGGGCTTCTGGGAAACTGAGGCAGTGCAAAGGATCCCCCAATTGGGGTCCCCTGCAGACCCCAATTCTTGCCATGAAGTTGAAAGATTTTAGGCATGTGGCTCAGAGTAACAGGCATGGGTCATTAGAGGGGATTCCTTTTATTACAAGGGAAAGGGGACACTCTCAAGGGAGAGGGTGGGTCCTCTCAGAGAGGAGAGGGATGGTATACCTCTCCTGCCCTCCAATTTTATTGGGGTCCTAGACAAGTTTCTGGAGAGTCCCATCCAGGTCCACCTCTTGACCTGACGGACAGCAGGGTGCCATCAGACTTTCAAGTCCCCCCTGCCATGACCACTCTAGGTTACTTTGGTTCTTGCCACCACTGGTTCCCTTTGGAATCTGTTCTTGCGGATTTCATGGTTAAGGGGAATTTCCTTGTTTCCCTGAGTTCTTGGATCTGGTCTGTGTAAGGGTCACTTGGGGTCTCATCATTGGCACTGGGGACCTGCAAATCTCCTGCAGTAAACAGGTAGTTGCTGCAGGGTGTGACATATCCTGTCCACTGAGGCCAGGCAGGCCTGCAGGTAAATTGCTCCTTGGAAATGGAAGCACGTGGACTAGCACAGCGGGTCCCTTAACCCTGAGTTCCCACCACTCACATCTGCCTGTCCCCATGAATATAATCGAACAATTCCTAAGCCGAAGCTTCTTCCCTCTGTCATTACTCTCCACTGCCCCTCCCCCGAGCCTCCCCAAACCCCTGCTGCTGTGTATGGCTGCAGGGACACCTCAGACAGGCCAGTGGCTCCCGACGTTTGCGGACAGATGGCGCCCTGTTCAGCATGTCACTCTTGGAGACGACTACATACCAACTCATGAAAATCTTTCTCCGGCCTTTTTGTGACTCAATGGCATCTGGATGGGTGGCTTTACCATGGCTTATTTAACTATCAGGGGCCATTTGGAGGCACCAAGGAAGCCACAGTGCAGATCTGGTGCACAGCCTCGTTTCTCCGGCAGGCAATTGCATCTGTCCATCAGTTCCCAGAGGCAGTGTGTTGGGTCACCTGCACATCTAGGCGCGGGCTGAAGCTGTCGGGGTCCTTACAGAGGAGGCCCCGCCCACTCCTGTCATGCACAAGCCCCGCCCCTCTTCAAACTCCAGGAAATCTGGCAGCAATAGCGGGAGCCCCCAGGCTGCGCAGCCTCACTGCTCCCTTAAACTTTGCCCGGTCACTTACACGTCTGGAAAAAGGTGTCCGGCTTCTCTCCAGGCTGCCTCCCCGCTGACCCCATCATCCTGCCTCGCTTACAACAGAAATTCTGAAGCCCTCCCTGGGAGAGTCCAAGGAGGCCACAGCAGATCAACCCAAGCCCTTGGAAAGGCAGGTTGGGTTTCTCTCTGGGTGGCGTCAGAAGCCTGGGTTGAGCTGGGGCTGAAGGCAGCCTTCGCCAGTGCAGATAGTCACTGGGGATCTTGTTTAAATTGCAGATTCTGCTCTGTATGTCTGGGGCAGGGCCTGAGAGTCTGCATTTCTAACCAGATCCCAGGACAATACTGGGATTATCAGTGTGGATGGTATTGCTGGGGGACAGTAGGTGTAGAAACAGTAAAGGTGACTTCTGTCTGTAATGTTGGCTGTCCCCTGGAATAGTTCACAGAGGCTGCTTTTGGGTTCCTCTCTCTCTTGGGGCTCTTCGCATTCAGATCTCCTGCACTTCTGGGACGCTCTGCTGGACCCTGCCCTTCCTGAAGCCTTCTTCCAAAACTTTGGTCTCTGTCTACTTGTTACTGTGCAGGGACAAGACGCTCGGCTTTACTGTCTATCCTGCTGCACAAACACCAAGGAGTCAAACTGTCAGGAAGAACAGGTTTATTGACAACCAGTTTTGAAGGAAGATGGAGGAAATTAGTATTATTATTTTTTCTCTGATCATCATCTTCTAAGATCTCAAGGGCCAGGAAAGCTTTTATTAAGAGGAAGCAAAGTAGGACACAGCAGGAATTATCCGCATGCAGATTTAATTAGCCCGAGAAGCCTGCCAGTCTCTCTGGGGGTGAGGACGCAGCTCTTCCTATGGACTCTCCGAATGAGGAAATTCAGAAAAGCAAGTTATGAGGAAGTCAGAAGTCAAAGCAGTTCAGAGTTTTAGTTCTGGCTGGGGAGGTTTTCTGCATTTTGCGGGGAGTCTGTTTCCACTCCTCCTTCCCCGTAGCCTGCCTTTGTTTTCTGGAAAAGACAGAGGGATCGCCTCTCATCCGTTTGTCCTCCAACCACCCCTGGGTACCAGCAGGACCTCCGCAGGGGACTGGGGCTCCCTGAGTCCCGAGGGTGTCCTCAGGAGGCAGGCAGGGAAACCTGGGAATTGGGCCAGAAAGGAGATGAAAGAAGGAAAACCAGGCAGGATGGAAAATGGGATTGGAAGGTGATTTTCTGGCCTTCTTCCACGTGGTACAGGTCCCCAGGAGGGCGTCTGCCTGGCCTGGCGCTGAGGCCCGTTTCCCTTCTTCCAGGGGTTTGATGATTGTGCACCTGCATGGCCAGGTGACCACAGCGGTCCTCAGGAGTGCCCGCCACCCTCCCTCCCTCATCCTGCACTGGGGACTTGGGGAGGGAAGGAAGGAGGAAAAGAAGAGGCACTTCCGCACTCCTGGAGCCAGAGAAGAGTGGAGCGGGTGGACAGACTGACTGTTGGACACAGACCAAGATGAGTGTGAAGTGGCAGGGTAACAGGGTCCCACAGCACTGGAGGGACAGGCATGGGGGCGGGCGACACTGCGGTCAGAGAGCAGCCCCCACGCGGGCATCTGCAGGGCAGCGCGGTGATCTCGGGAGCGGAGGGGAGGCGCTGGCGTTGTGGGTGCTTTTCCCTTTGCGTGTGGCTGCAGGCGCGCCGGGAGCGGACCGCCCTTCTCCGTGGGCAGCGCGGACGCGGGTGGCGCAGGCGGCCGGCGAGGCTTCCTTGGTCCCGGCTCTCCCCGCGCCCCCGCGCCCCCGGAGGCCGCTCTCGGACGCACTGGATGCGCTCCCGGGTGTGACGTCTCCTGGAGAAACGTGCAATGGCGATGCTGCGTGCTTGAGCACGAAGGTGGCAGTGGGGCCATCTGTCTCCGTCAGCTTTGGCTGCTGTGACTCGAGGACCTGCACAACTGCAGAGGAGGAAGAGCTCACCAGAAGGCTCAGGGATTCGGAGGTCGCAGGCGGTAGAAGGCCGGCTCCATTCCTCCGGGCTCCAGGTGAGGCTGAGCGTCATGGCGGGAGAGTGTGGCGGAGGGAAGCAGCTCCCGTCGTGGTGATCAGAAAGCAGAGAGAGTCTCCACTCTGCAGATACAAAATACATACCCCAAACCACGCCCTGAGCCCCACCTCCGCCAGCCACACCCCACCTGTTCCTCCCATCAGGGATTAACTCACTGATTGGATTAGGACTCCTACAACCCAGTCATTTCTCCTCTGCACCTTCCTACATGGCCTCACGTGAGCTTTTGGGGGGACTCCTCACCTCCAACCATAGCGCCATCGATGGCAGTCTCCCTGCCTCTGCTCTTTCTCCCCGCTGAGCATTAGGAATCTTTCCAGGCTGTTCCCCCCCATCTCACCCCTCCTGAGTGTCTGCTCCCCCCACGTTGGGCACCTAGGTTAGCTCCCATCTCGCGCTAGCTCTAGCAAAGCTGTGGTGAGCCGAGGGTCTTCGTGGAATGGTGGGCAGCATCTGAGATGTGGGAGCAGGGGCTTCATTTAAGAGGTGACTCCAGGAAGCACAGAGCGGGGATGGGGAGGCCAGGCAGGGAAGGGACACTTGTCAATAGAGTTGGCTTAGTGGACTGCTGACCTGAGGCCATCTGAGGCTTGATACCAGCGGAAACTTCGGAGCCAAAGGGGGCTGCCCAGAGGGTCCCCAGGGAGGGGGAAAGAAGGCCTCAGTGGACAGCAGTTCCTGCTGTGAGCTCTTGGCAGCTGCCCTCACTTGCTACCTTCCCACCTCCTGTCTTCCCTGTGCCCCGAGGACACAACAGATGGGGTCCTGGCTCTCATGGAGACTGTACAGCAGCAGGGAGAGACCCACAGTGAACAGGCAGATCTAGGATAACTGCAGGCTGTGAAGGTGCAAGACCTGACAACGGACCAGAGAGGGCCTGACGTAGGGGTCTGGGTGGACAGTACACACTTTGCAGCCAGTGACAGTTGCTCTGAGCAGGGGACCTCTGTGTTCCCATGAGCAGGAACCAGCCATGGAAAGGTCCAGGGAACAGCATTTCAGGCAGAAGGAACAGTAAGTGCAAAGGCCCTGAGGCAGGAATGTGCTTGTTCAGGGAATGAATTGGAGAAGAGGGATGTGAGGAGGCGAGGGCAGCAGCTGGGTCTGCAGGAGGATGCAGTCCACAATCAGGGGCTATCGGACAGACCCTTACCTGCCCAGGTGAAGCAGCTGGTCATCCTTTATCTTCCTGGGAAATGCTGGCACTCCCCCTGTGTAATAAACAGTCCTAAGACCACACCAGGAAATCTATTGTCCAGGCTGCTATTAGAGCCAGCGTCCCACTCAGGCACCCTCACAGGTGGTCATTCTGGCTGGGCTGACACACCTCTGGTGACAGTAGCCCATACACCAGCCCATTTCTGTCACTTAGGACGCCTGGTTGCGAGGGACAGAAAATAAATCACAGTGGCTTTACGTATAAAGGGAGTTGGCCAGCTCTTGTAAAAGACAAGAAGTAGCTTCAGGCACAGGTTGATCCAGATCCCAAAAGATGCCAGGGTCCTGTCTTTCTCTCCATCAGTGAGCTCTGCTTTCCTTGTGTTGGTTCCATTCTCAGACAGACTTTGTCAGAGCAGCACAGAAGGACTCTTTGGGGTGGTTCACACCTTTAGTCCCAGAGGCACGGGAGGCTGAGGCAGGAGGATTGCAAGTTAAAAGCCAGCCTTAGCGACTTGGTGAGGCCCTAAGCAACTCAGCGAGACCCTGTCTCTAAATAAAATATATACAAAAAATGGGGGGCTTTGGATGTGGCTCAGTGTTGAAAGCACCCCTGGATTCAATCTCCAGAACAAAACAAACAACAACAAGAAAAGAAAAAGGAGCTTTCTTTCTTTTTAAAAATTTGTTCTCGTTAGTTGTGTGTGACAGTAGAATGCATTTGTGCACTTTGATCTGTCATATGCAAATGGGGTACGGTTTCTCCTTTTTCTGATTGTACGTATTGCAGGGTCACGTGGGTCGCGCAGTCATACGTGTACCTGAGGTGATAATGTCTGCGCCGCTCTACTGTCCTTCCTTCCCTCTGCCCCCTCCCTTCCCTCCACTCCCCTCTACCTAATACACGTTAACTCTACTCTTCCCTGCCCCAACCCCTTATTGCGAATTAGCTTCCACATGTCAGAGAAAACAGTCGGCCTTTGGTTTTTGGGATTGGCTTATTCACTTAGCATGATATTCTCCCACTCCATCCATTTACCAGCAAATCTCATTCTTCTTTCAGGCTGTTGACGAGCGCTTTCACACTCTGAAAGGATCGTTCCTTGGGCAACCGGGCCGCACAGCGATCCGATTTCTCTCTTCAGATGCAGGTGGATGCATCTGGCGTAAGGTCACTGCTGTTCTAACGTAAGAACAAAGGCCGCGTTCGAGAAAGAGCATGATGGGCTTTTCGTGGTAACATTCCAGGGGCTGCGGGGTCAGCTTAGGTGTCCCCGAAGGAGCCAGGGCTGCACCCAGCTGACACTTGGGGATGCTTGTCTCTTGGGGATGCCTTCAGTGGGCTGGATACCGACCCGTCGTTGCCATGGTGACTGCTCACTGAGGGATTGTGTCCCCCCTGACGTCCTTCCTGGGGGCCTGCAGGTCCCATGTGATGTCCACACTGCATCATGGTTATCGTTGTTGATTTCATCTCGTCTGGGGCTGCGAGAAGTTGTGCTAACTCCCGATGACGGCTCCTCGTCTTTCCTCTCTGCTGGCCCCAGGGCGGGTTGTGTCACTCCCAAGCTTTCTTAACATTTTGTTTTGTTTCATCCACGTCTCGGGTGTCTGTGTTTGGATGTGCCATCCCACCATCCAGGTTCGGCTACCGTGGTTGTTTAAGCTGGATTTTAAATTTCGAGCTCACAGTAGATCCACAGGCAGTTGTCAGAAGTGACCCAGGGAGATGCTGAGTAGCTTTGCCTGGTTTCCTCAGGGGAAAGACTCTAGGTCCACGTAACCAGGATCTTGATGTTGACCGAGTCAAGTTACAGGATATTCCCATCCCTCGAGGATCCCTCGTTGTTACGGTTCAGATTCGAAGTGTCCCCAGAAGCTCTTGTGCAAGAAGGTTCAGAGGGGAAAGGATTGGGTTATGAGAGCCTTACCCTCAGGATTAACTGGAGGATTAATCCACTGATATGGATTAATTGGGCAGTAACTCTAGGCAGGTAGGGAGTGGCTGGAGGAAGCAGGTCACTGGGAGTGGCCGTTGGGGTTTGTATTTTGTCCCTGGGAGGCAGAGCCCTCTCTGCTTCCTGAGCTGCTTTCTTCTGCCATGCCTTCCACCGTGATGTCCTGCCTCACCTTGGGCCAACAGCGATAGAGTTTTCTGACCATGAACTGAACATCCGAAACCACGGGCCAGTTGCCCTGTTCCTCCTTTAGATGGTTCTTGTTGGGTCTTTTGGTCACAGCAACTGAAAAGTGAGTGAAGCAGGTTTCCCTTTTACAGCCACACCTTCTTCCCTCCACCTCACTGCACCCTTCACGCCTGGAGACACCCATCTGCTCTCCAATTGCATAGTCTAGTGACTTCGAGGACATGACATGAGCAGAGTGCGCCGCCTTCTGGGTAGACGCTTTACGCTGGGCACAGTGCTCTGGAGCTTCCCCAGCGTGGCTGTGTGTGGGACTAGGTCCCGTGGCTTGGTTGCCGAGCAGGTGTCCATGGTACCCATGTGCCATTGTTTGACCATCCACCAGTTTAAGGACAGCTGGATGATTTCCAGATCTGGGCTGCTGCAAGTACAGCTGTGTAGACATTCACGTGTGGACTTCTGCATGAATGTATGTATCTTCCTGGCTCTGCGGTGAAGGCCGAGGAGATCCTGGTCATCTGGCAGTTTCATGTTGACTTGTAAGAAACCCCCCAATGTTTTCCATAACAGCTGCCCATTCTGCCTTCCCACCCACAGTGTAGGAGCGGCGGAGGGTCTCTGTGTCCTGGCCAGCATTGCGTTGTCATTACTTAAAAATGTGGCTTGACAGTGTGGAGCTTCCTAAGAAAACTTGGAATGGACCCACCTTTTGACCCAGCTATCCCACTCCTTGGTTTATGCCCAAAGGACTTAAAATTAACACACTACAGTGACACAGCCACACTGATGTTTATAGCAACTCAACTCACAATAGCTAAACTATGGAACCAACCTAGGTGCCCTTCAACAGATGAATGGATAAAGAAGATGTGGTACATATACACAATGGAGTATTACTCAGCCTTAAAGAAGAATGAAATTATGGCATTTGCTGGTAAATGGATGGAGTTAGAGAATATCATGCTAAGTGAAATGAGCCAATCCCCAAAAAACAAAGGCCAAATGTTTTCTCTGATATGTGGAAGCAAATTCACAATAAGAGGAGGAGGATAAGGAAGAATAGAGTTACTTTATATTAGGTAGAGGGTAATGAAAGAAGGGGAAGGGGCATGGGGGAAGGAAGGATAGTAGAGTGAAACAGGCATTATTACTCATGTACATGTATGACTGCATGACTGATGTGATCCTGCAATATGTATAATCAGAAAAATGAGAGATTGTACTCCATTTATGTATGATCTATTAAAATGTATAAATGCATTCTACTGTCATGTACAACTAATTAGAACAAATAAAATTTAAAAAAATTTAAAAATTATGGCTTGAACTTGCATTTCCCCCCTGGCTGATAGTGCTGACTGTCTTTTGGCTTACTTATTTGCCATTTGTGTCTCTTCTTCAGTGAAATGTTTCTTTATGTCATCTGCCCCTGTTCTAATTAGTCTGCTTTTCTATCATTGCCTCTTGAGAGCTCTTGTGTATCCAGGTGCCAGTCCTTTGTCAGTTATGTGATTTGAAGATATTTTCCCCCATCTGTAACCTCCCATCCATTCTTCTGACAAACTCTGTAGAGCAAACATTTTAAATTTTATTGAAGTACAACTTATCATTTTTCCCTCTATGGCATATGCTTTTGGAACTGTATGCTTAACACTAGATCTTAAGATTTTCCTCTTGTTTTATCTGCCTTGAGGTTTTACATTTTATATTGAAGCCTGTGATCCGTTCTGAGTTAATTTTTGTATAAAGTGTCAGATTTAGGTCAAGATTCACTTTGTTTTCAGCTGATGAATGTCTAATTGCTCCAGAACTATTCGTTGAAAGACTGGCTTGCTTTTGTACCTTTGTCAAAAAAAGTTAGACATCTTTGTGTGGGCCTGTTTCTGGATTTTCTGTTCCATTTCATTGATCTATTTGTCTATCCATCCACCAATAACACGTGGTCTTGGTTACTGGAGTTACAGAATAAGTCTTGAAATCATGTCGACTACTTCTTCCAACTTTATTCCTTTCTCAAAATTGTTTTTGTTATTACAATCCCTTTGTCTTTTCATATAGCTTTTTGAATAGTCTTGTATGATTTCCAAAAAAAAAAAAAATCTTGGAAGGATTTTGATAGAAATTATATTAAATCAATAGATCAATTTTGGGAAGAATTGCATTTTTACATATTAAATCTTCCAGTCCATAAATATAATATATTATGTCTCTACATTAATTTAGATCTTTTATTTTTTCCATCAGTGTTTTGTAATTTTCAACATACAAGTTGTGTATGCTTTGTTAGATTTACACCTAAACATATCTTTAAAAATATGTTTGCCAATATGTTATAATTTAAACTTTGGCATCCATGGGCTCATTGTTGTTACATAGACATACAATTGATATTTAAATGTTTATATTGATTCCTGCAAATGTGCTGAACTCATTTTTAGGAGATGTTTTTGTGTAGATGATGATAGTTTTTATGTTGGCAATCATGTCACCTGCAAATAGGAACTGTCTACTTAAAAAAAAAATTCTGCCTTTTATTTCCTTTTCTTGTCTTATTGCACTAGTTAGAACTTCTACCCATATTTTGAATAAGATATTAAGCGAAGAGTTTCAAACTTTCACCATGAAATGTAATGTTAGTTGTAGATTATTTTTTGGTAGAAACTCTACAGACTGAGGAAGTTCCTTCTATTCCTAATTTTGTGAGAGTTTTTAAAATGAATGTGTTGCATGTTGTAAGATGCTTCCCCCCCAACCATTTGCAGTGATCATATAACATTTTATCTTTTATCTATTAATATGATGAATTATGTCGATTGAGTTTTGAATGTTGAACCAACCTTGTATTCTTGCTATAATCATCCCTTGATCATGGTCTGTCATTTAAAAAAATACATGTTGTTGATTTCTACTGATGTTTTGTTAAATATTTTTGTGTCTGTCCTCATGAAGATATTATTTTGAAGTTTTAATTTGTGCTGTCTGTCTGATTTGGTTTCAAGGTGATGTTAGCGTCCTTAAATGAATTGGAAAAGCTTTCCTTCTCTTTTGCTTTTCTGTAACAGATTGTGTAGAATTGATGTTAATTTTCTTGAAATACTTGGTAGGACTCTCCAGTGAAGCCATATGGTCTAGACTGTTCTTCTCCATCTTTTGTCTTACTTATTCCTTCTTGTCCTTCAAATTATGAATGTAATTTCTTTAGTATTTGTGCTGCTTTTGACAGTATCTCTTTGTGTAGCATTTTTACTTGTTGCTGTAGGTATTACTTTACATACACATGATTTATTATGGTCTGTTGGTGGAGTGACCATTTCACCAGTTTCCAAAAAGCATAGAAACATTTTCTCCCTTCACATCCTTGTATTCTCCCTATTTTTCACATAACTGTCTTAAGTACTTCAAATACATATGGAATCATATCAGATGATGTTACAATATTTGCTTGAAATATCGACCTCAATTTAGAGCACTCAAGAAGAGAAGAAAATCCTATCACATTTATCCATAATTTGCTTATTGTGCACTTTCTTCCTGATGTTCCAAGGTTTCTTTATCATTTCCTTCATATTTAGAGAAATTCCTTTAGCCATTCTTTGGAAATAGGCCTGCCATAGACAAATCCTTAGTTTTTCAATCAAATAAAGTCTTGGTTTTCTCATTCTTGAAAGGTATATTTTCTGGGTATTGGATTTCTTGGATGACATTTTCTTTTTACGTCAACTCTTGAAATCATTGTTCCACTTCTTTCAGGTCTTCATAGTTTCTGATAAGAAATCTCCTGTCATTCCCTTTTTTTATATAGGTAGTGTGTACTATTGTTGCTCTCAAGTTTTCCTTGTTTATTTTAGTTTTCAGAAATTTAACTTTGATGTGTCTTCACATAGATTTCTTTGAGTTTATCCTGCTTGGGGGTTCACTCAGTTCCTTGAATCCCTAACTCTCCCCCTCCTCTCCCCTGCCTTTTTTTTTTATTTTTACCAAATTTGGGAAGCTGTCAGTCATTATTTTCTTTCAGTATATGTTTTTAAATCCCTGTCTTCCTTCTCTTCTCTTTCTAGAATTCCAATGGCAATGTCAGAGCTTTGTAACAGTCCCCCAAGTCCCTCAGACTGTGTTCTTTTTTCTTAGTGATTTTCTCTTTTTTGCTCGGGTTGGTGATTTCTGTCATTCTGTCTTCCAGTTCACCGATTCTTTCTTCTGTTCCTTTCATTCTGCAGTTGCGTCCATCAGGTGAGCTTTTAATTTGGGTCATTGCATTTTTCATCTTAAAAATTCCACTGAACTCTCCTCTGTATCTTCTCTTTCTTTGTCGAGACTTTCTGTTTTTGTTTTTTTCCATACGTTTCTCGTGTGTTTGTGATTGCTCACTGAGGCATCTTTATTATGCTTACACATCTCTGTCAGGTCTATCATCTTTGTGCCTTTGGGGTCGGTGTCTATAGATTTTTTTTTTCTTCCATTCAGTTTGAGAGCTTCCTGGTGTTTGATCTGATGCATGATTTTCTACTGAATCCTGGACAGTTTTGTGCTGTGCTCTGGGAGACTCCGTATCTTATTTCAGCCTTCTGTCTTCGTGGGCTTTATCTGGCATTGCTCCAGCCTCGGCAGGGACAGGGAGGTTGCTGCCTCACCACTGCTGTGGGTTCCCCACTCAGCCTCTGTTGACGCCTGGGCGTGGCCCCTTGCCATTGCTGGGTAAGGGTGGAAACCTGTTTCATCAGGTGGTCCCAGTGACACGGCTCTGGGTGTGAACTGGTTCTTGCTGGGAATGGTGAGAGTCTTGCTTTTTCGTTCAGTTTCTACTGACCATGCCCATTAGGGAAGGGGAGAGAGGCCTGATTACTGCTCAGGGGTCCCCATGGGGCCTGACCACCCAGCAGGTCAAGTCCTGGCCAGGTGCCACACGTCTGTGGTGTGGCTGGCGTGCCCTGGTGCAGCCTCACGTGCATGAGTGGACGGGATCTCCACTTGGCATCTGCCAGCGTGGGTGGTGGTGGGTTTTCTTGGTTGTATTTGGCTGCCAAGGCACTGGCATGGTCATTGTTTAACAGTTTTCTATCTTACTAGGCTGCTCCATTTCTGGTTCTCTGAATAAAGAGAACAGGTTTTGGCTAATGCTTAGCTTCACCTGTGACTGTTGGTTTTTCCTCTTTAATGTCAAGTCCGAGGTGTATGGGGCAGGGTGGAAACCGGGGAACTAGCTGCTGTACTGTTGGGCGGGTCCGAAGTTTGCTTGCCAGCTGGTCTTCTTTCCGCTACCTTTCAGAGTCTTACGTTGGCTCTATCTGTGGTATCCAGGTTTTTTATTTATAACTAGCAGAAGGAAGAGTTCCCAGAAGCAGAAATCTGACTGCTACATCTTTTGAAATCTCTCCTTTTTGAACTGAAATCTGCCTTTACGTACAAGCGATCCATCGATCCCAGTCTGGCCTTGGGGATTGTCTCAAACTAATTCAACTCACATTGTCTGCTAGCGTTTGGCTCAGGATCTTCCCCAGGAGCTCCTGTGTGGAGGGCTTGGTCAGAGATGAGGTCAGGGAAGTGACGGAATCATGAGGACTCTGAACTCACGGTTGCTGAAAGCTCGGTCCTTGTCCCCGATGTCAATCCAATAATGGGGACCCAGTTTGGAGAAAAAGGAAACAGAAGGTGTATTGCTTTTGCTAGCAAAGGAGAAACACAGGGACTCCTGTCCTAGAGGCTGTGACTCTGCCCATCAGCAGGAACAGGGGCTTCTAAAGAGGCGACTCAAAGGCTCCATTCCTCACCTTCTCTGCTGGAGTTGATTCGCTTGCTAGTGTGGGAGACGTCACTTCTGAGATCTGATGCTGTCCCCAAAGTCTGGGTTACTTCGTTCCTGTGGTGGGTGCGCACTCAGGGACTGGTAACTCTGCCTAAGATGGGGAAGAAAGGTCATCCTGTTTCCCTTGAGATGAGGGAGGAGCAGGGAGAGAGGAAGAGAAAGAAACATGTCCACTTTAAAAATGAGTCCCAGTGTCTGAGCAGCCAGGCTGCATTCAAAGCACGAGGTGGACGTGGTTATATCAGCACTGGATTAATCCATCGGTGGTTGGATGAACTCGTGGAAGGTGGGAAACGCAGGCTGGCAGGCGTGACTGGAAGATGCAGGGTGTGCCCTTGGGGACTACGTCTTGTCCTTGGCCCCTCTTCCCTGCTCTGTGCTCCTAGTGACCAGCTTTCCTCCGCCATACTCTTCCTCCATGATGTCCTACCTTACCTCAGGCCCAGAATAGTGGAGTCAGCCGGCCAGGGACTGGAACTCCTGAAACCGTGAGCCCAAATGAATCCTTTCTCCTTGAAGTTGTTTATTTTAGGTATTTTGTTCACAGTGTTGAAAGGCTGACTAGCATTCTCCACGTTAGCCCTTAGACACCGGGGACCCGACGTTGGGAGACCGTGACTGTGCTACATCCCTCTTGTTCAGGCCAGAGCTGACCAGCGATTGAAAGTCCACCAACCCTGCACTTGGCAGGTCACTTGATGTCTGTCCATTCACATAATCATCCATGCGTTATCTGCCCCTTATCTTCCTTCTCACTTTCTCTCTTCCACCCCTTAAAACCGCATTAACCTTGAACATGCCAAATGCAAACTCCTGCCTCAGGCCCTTTGCACTTGCTGTTGCTTCTGCCTGAAAAGTCTTTCTGCAGATATTTTCATGACTGCTCCCCTCCATCTGCTTCATCAGCCATCTTGTGAACAGAGAATTTCTCCATTTAGGATAGTCCTGGACCCCCGCAGTCTCTGTCCCCTTCTTTATAGTTCTCCCACCACTTCCTAAATTTTGCTATGGGCTGAATATTTGTGTTTCCTGAAAGGCAGATGTTGAAATTCTCACCACCACTGTGATGGGGTTAGGAGATGAGGCTTTGGAAGTTACTTAGGTCACAAGAATGGAGACCTCATGAATGGGATTAGCATCCTCACCTGAGAGAGATGATTTCTCTTGGCCACGTGAGGATCCCACAAGAAAGTGGCCCTCTGCAAACCAGGAGGAGTGGTCTCACCAGGCAGTGGATCTGCTGGTGCTTCAAACTTGGACCTCAGCCTCAGGAACTGTTTAAGCCACTCTGTCCATGTGTGCCTGTTATAGCAACCTAAGGGACAAAGATACCAGCTGCCTACCCTGGGCTCGGCAGACACTCAGCAGGTGCTGGCAAAGGGCTGAATCCCTCATACCAGACATCCTGCTGGGTGCTGCTAGGAGGTGGGGTGTAATCTAGAGAGACCCATCTCTGCCCTCCTGAGACTTGCAGTGCTGGGTGGAAACTTCTCATGAAATAGCTAACTGTGTGTCTCACTAATTGCATTTAAATGCTATAAAGGAATAATGCGTGGTGTTACAAGAGCATCAAGTAGGGGGCAGCAATTTCTTTGGGGGTTCACTATAATCTGCTCAGGAGAAACGATAAATGGGAATTAGTCTTGACATATTGATAAGATCATCAATAAAACCTGTTCATACAAACTTTGCGCATAGATGGGATTCTAAATACACTCTTGCGAATTATACATCCAGCATTTACTGAGCATCTGCTACATGCCAAGCTCCCTGTGAAGCACTTTGCCTTCATCATCTTATTTATTTTGCAGAGCAACCATGCCTGAGGTCAGAATGTGGCTTTGCTGCTGCTGACTTGGGGACAGGTCCCCGAACGTCTCTGTGTCTTGCTTCTCTCATTTTAAAAAATGAGAAAAAAGAGTAGTGCTTACCTCTTAATTGAATGAGTTATTATTTTTTTCCACTTTATGGATGGAGGAGATTGGACCTCGGAGGGAATGAATCATTTCCCGAGATCCCGGGCACAGGATTCTGTCCCTCATCTACCTGAGCCACGGAGTCTCAACCTTCCAGCCAGAGCGTTGTGCTGCAGAAGCAGCTCGCCCCTAATCTATCGCTCTAATATTTATAACAACGCAGCTACAACTCATTTTTTCTTGCTGCTTCAATGAATCACCTCCTGATACATTTGATTTCCAAGAGCAAAATGCCACCTCGATTTCTATTATCTGCCTGAGCCCGAGGAGCCGTCCCAGGGATGTTTCCCCCTTGCCTTATGGCCCCTGCTGCCTGATATACAGCAAAATGGCTTTGTGATTTAGCGGCAGAAAAGGTTAACTCTAAATAATGATCAGAAAGTTAAAATATAGAGCCAGAATGTTGCTTTAGTTTTTATAGGTTTTAAATAATTTCGCCTCCTTCCCTGAAGGATTTAGCATAATTCAATGGGAAAATTGCATTCAGATCCTGTGGGCTGCTTGACGTGACTGAATTGCAATGAGCGGAAGAGATACAAAGTGTCTTTTTGGCAGTGAACTTGACTGAGCCATGAGCTCGGAGAGGAATGACCCTGTCCAGGGAATGTGCTGGCTTCCCTGGTCTCCTGGGTCTGGTCCAGGGGAACAGGCCAAGTGGCACAGCTGGGGTGAGACAGCAGGGGATGAGTGGGTGTGCCTGGCAGGGCCACAGGAGCTCAGCGCGTGCCCGCAGAAGAGTGTGGACCAGGGCCGCCCAGGGAATTCTGGTCCTTTCCCGCAGTTCAAAGATGCCTTGAAGGATCGTCCCGCTCTTCTTCCCTTGTGGGCGTGCTCAGCACACAGTGTCAGGTCATGGGTTTGTCATGAGGACTGAGTTGAGTTAAAATGTCTGAAGCCTTGTGTCGTTTTTGCCACATAGTAAAAGCTGCATAAATGCTTCCTTAATTGAGAAGCTTATTTCAGTCTGGGTTTGCTCTAAAGCTCGGTCAAGACCATCTCTCCCTGTCAACAAGCTGTGATGCCGATCTTCTTTTCTAATGGGTGCATAATGCTACGGGCTTAGCAGGATTGCCTCCCAGGTCCTCCATGGCTGGGCAGTTTCCAGTTTTCCATCACTATGGAGATCTTCACTCATGAGGTCTTGGACACCAATCCAGTGACATTCTGTGAATGAATTCTGAGCAGTGGAATTGCACTGGGTGTGTGAAGCATGGGCGTGCAGAGTGTGTGCATGTGTGCACCGTGCATGTGTGTGTGCACGGGCAGAGGCTGGGCAGGTGCACAGGATGCTCTTGGCGCTCTCTCCTGCTGGACCCACTGGCTCGGTGACAAGTTGGAGGTCTCAGGGGAGGTGGCCCTGCCCTGTCCACACACAAAGGCTGGTCCTGCTTCTCTGCAGCCAGGGATGGCGCTTCCCACTGCTGGGATCTCAGGATCCTCAGAAGGGGGTGCAGTCAACACCCCTGCTCCCTGGCCTTTCTCAAAATGAGTCTGCCCCTGCTTCCCAAAGCTGGATCCTTTAATGACTCCTGGACCGACGTGTCCCAAGGCTGGGTGATGTAAACAGGAGGCATGACCGATTTATGCAGGGAAGTCATACTAAAGTCAGCTAGTTGTCACCGAATGTTTCCACTGTGCCAGGCACTGTGCAATGGACAATCCCAACAGGCTTGGGAGGTGGGCGATGTTGTCATTCCAGTTTGTCAGATGAGGAAACCAAAGCCCAGCATGGTTAAGTAATGTGTTCACAGTCCGAGAGTGAATCAGAGGTAGAACTGGAAACCTAGAGCCTGGGTCCTTAACCCCAAAAGCTCATGTGTGAGACAATGCGGGAACGTTTAGAGGTGACATGGTTGTGCTATGAGAGCCTTAACTGAATCAGTGCATTAATCCCCCAATAGGGATTAGCTGGGTAGGGTGTGGCTGGAGGAGGTGGGTCCCTGGAGGTGTGCCTTTGGGGTTCGTATATTGTCCTGCTTGAGTAGAACTCTCTCTTCCTGACTGCCACATCCCGAGCTGCTTCCCTCCACCACACTCTTCCACCATGATGTTCTGCCTCACCTCTGGCCCAGAGCAATGGAGGTGGCCGTATTTGGGCTGAGATCTCTGAAACCATGAGCCCCCAAATCAACTTTTCCTCCTCTCAAGCTGTTCTTATCAGGTCTTTGGGTCACAGCAGTAAAAAGCTGGATAAAACACCCCCTGTGTCTACTGCTGCCATTTCCAGGTGACCCGCGGAAGTCCAGCCAGAGGCCTCAGTCCCTACCCCCTTTCCTGCCCAGAAGCCTCTGCGACACTGGTCGGATGCCATCACCGAGTGTGGGAAGACCTGGCTTCAGCCCCACGGTGTGGTCCGTGTCATCCGCACACTCAAGAGACACTTTTGATAGACTCTGCAAGTGGGAGAGTGAGATTGGGAGGTTCGACTTCTCTAAGCAACTGAAAGGGATATTTTGGACACTCACTTATGTCAAATCAAGCCCTCGTGTGCTGTGTATGCATAAATCCTTTGTGACCAGCTCCACTGCGGGAACTCTTTCCTGTGGACAAGCCTCAGGATCCAAGCACACAGTGCCCAAGGGTCTCCAGCCAGCTGGGTCTTGGCAATACCCTGCAGCAATGGCAGGCTACGTGGTGGCGAACACAGCGATCATCGCTGGGAAGCTGATCAGTGGGCGTGTTGGTACGTGGGGCTTCTGCAGAGCACAAATCCATTTAAAAGGCACTTTACCTCTGGCTGGTGACTAACAATAAAGTGACCAAATTATTATGCCATGGCAGAGACAGCTCACTACTTTTCAAAAGCTGTGTGCCCCCTTTGCATGGGTGGACTGTTGGAAGGAAACTGACGCTTCATTTCTCAATCTCCTCTGTACCCAGATCTGGTCATATGACTGGACTCATGAGCAGAATGTGATTGGACCTCAGAACAGTCACTTTGGGGTTGGGACCTCTAAGAAGCAGATTGAGTTGTCTGTTTCACCCT
The DNA here is from genome assembly GCF_902686455.1 of Sciurus vulgaris. Classification (NCBI taxonomy): domain Eukaryota; kingdom Metazoa; phylum Chordata; class Mammalia; order Rodentia; family Sciuridae; genus Sciurus; species Sciurus vulgaris. The sequence continues at coordinate 20,212,854 of NC_136479.1, read as the reverse complement.
TCTGCATGTTCTGTAGGACTCAGAGGTCCTGCGGGATGGTGGGGAGACACGGTGGGACCCAGATTGCTCATCTTTGAATGCAGTGTCAGTCACCAGTGACCAGGAACACCCACATCAGCCTGTTACATGTGGAAGAAAAGAAAGATCTTCTTTTATAGTAACCCATTGACGCTTTGGGGTTTATTTGTTACATCAGCTAGCCTTATCCTAATACATAAGCCCATAGAAAAATGTCTCTAATTGTGTGGATGTTTCAAGTGGCAAATGAAAAAAATTAAAAGTAACGACCTGGAAGAGAAAAGCCAGATCTACGGAGGCTGGTTTTTGGGGCCACAATTCTGTGGTCCTGAGTGGCTGCTGTTTCCTGGAAGCCCATCCCCCTGGGGTAGCAAGGTGCATCTGTAGAGGCGGGTTTCTGCGCATGTTCTGGGGAAATGATTTCCCATAGGGGTCAGGAAGTGACAGAAGGGCAGGTGCGTAATTCAGGGAAGGCCGAGGTCAAACATGGCCAATTCCAAGGATCCATCACGAGTCAGAAGTGGAGGACCAAGGCCAGAAGAGGTCGGAGAGGCACGGTCCCAGGGCGGAGCAGGTTGAAGCCAGAGCGTCCACCGTGATGAAGAGGAACCGGGCCATAAGCTCTGGGTCGACTTACGCTGGCCGTGTGACGGGTGGCGAGGGAGCTCGTCCCCAGGGCGCTGAGAAGGAGGGTGGATGGGACCCTCCATGTGGGGACCTGGTGTCATATGGACCTACAGAATGGAAGGCGGGCTGAGAGCCGTGGCGCTGAGACAGGGCCAGGCGAAGTCCTGCACTGCCTCTGGCCCGGGAGTGGCCTCTCCGTCTTCCAGAAGGGGTCTCTGATTTTTGCCGGGGGAAATCTTTTTCCCTCAGTCCTGTTAGTCCAAGTGAGGCTGAGCTCCCTTCTGGGCTCAAGGGCGACCCCTGCTGGACCAATGAGCGCCGGCCCCCATCCTGGCTGCAGTGTTGGTCCAGGGGCGGGCACGTGACCGGAGTCAGCCCAATAAAATCGAGCGGCGGCATCGCGGCACAGGGGCCTCCGGAGAAACTGAGGCAGTACGTAGGGCCGCCCTTCAAACCCCAATTGCTGCCAGCAAGTCAGAAAGACTTCAGACACGTCACTCAGAGTGACAGGCATGACTTATTGAAGGGATAGGTAAAGGGGAATGGGGACACTCTCAAGGGAAGGAGCAGGTCCTCCCAGAGAGGAGAGGGACCGTGTGCCTCTCTTGCCCTCCAGTTTTATTGCGGATCCCATAGAAGTTTCCAGAGTCCTGCCCAGGTTCCCCCTCTTGACTTTTGACTGACAGCAGGTTGACATCAGACGTTAGCGTACCTGCTGCTATGACAATTCTAGGTCCCCTTGGCCCGTGCTGACCAGATTCTTAATTAATTTTACAGGTTTTGTGGTTAGGAGGACTGATCCTTATCTTCTGGAATCTGGTCTGTGAAAAGTGTCACAAAAGTCTCTCCCTTCACCTGCCTCCGTTTCCTTGAAGACAACAGGTGGCCTTGCTAAGGAATGTGACTTATCCTGTCCACTGAGGCCAGGCAGGGCTGTAGGCAAATTGCTTTTGGCAAAGAAAGCATGCGGGGGTCAGCACAGTGGGCCCATTTTAGAGAATTATTCTCTTTACTTCATGTTCCTGCCATCCTCATCTCTGTGTCCCCTCACAGTGGGACTTTTGCTAAACCTACTGGAAAAGAGATTCTCCTTTAAGATTGCTGAGCTGACAAAAGATTAAGCCTGGAGATGCTGTAAGCCATATTGAGGAGCTACGTCTACAGACATGTAGCAACAGAGATGCAGGTTTCTGACATCACGTTTTTGGTAGCTGGTATACCTATGCTTGAAGCCAGACTGGAACGTTACATATGCCAATAAATTCTCCCTAGTAGATCAAACCAGCTGATTTCTGTCATGTACCAATGAAGGAATCCTGTCCCACGTCTGGGTTTCTCTTTCCAGCCCCTGCTCTCTTGGGGCTTTCTGATCTTCCCTCAAAAAATATTACAAATGGGTCTTTATGGGAAAGATCCCCAAGAAGGCAATTCCCCAGGTCCATTCGCTTTCCACTTGAGCATGCTTCCTTGAGGATTTCCTGAGTTCCCTCCTCTTTATTTCTCTCCTGGTGAGGATGTCTGCTTGCCATTGGAAACCACTGAATTCCTGCTTTGGATGTCAGCTATGAGTGACATGAGTAGCTACGATGAGGCAGGTACACCCCACACATCATGACTCATTTAGTTCCCTTTAAATGGCAGGGGGTTCTCTTATATGCCATTTGGCAGGAGAGGGAGTAGCCTATTCAAGGTTCCAGAGTAAGAAGGAAGCTGCAGTGGGTCCCAGGTCCCAGGGACCATCAGACAGACAGAGGAGGCACCACCTTAACAGGAGCCCCAAGTTCAATCCCCAGTCAATGTCAAGATAGCAGAGATGCCCCCGCAACCAGCTTCCTCCCCAGGGACTCCAGAGCCAGTCCTGGGGGACAGGGTACCGGGAGGCCCTTCCCAACCCCTCCAGAGCTGGCTTAAGCCCTTTGCTGGCTGCACTCAGGGAGTTCCCACAGTTGGGAAGAGAGCCAGGACTGGCCGTGCGTGATTCACTGCCATTCTCCCTGGTTTTCGGGATTGTCCTCTTTAAAAGAAGCCAATTTATTTTTTATTCAAAATCCATACGAAACAATTGAACAATAAAACTGTCAGCCTGGCTGTCTCTTTTAGTGGGGAAACATGATCAGCTCTGGAATGAAGCCTTCCTCCCTCCCTCGTGCCCTCCCTCCCTCCTCCTGCCTACCCTTCCTCCTAAAAATATCTTTTGAGCACCTACTATGCACCAAGACCTAGACTAAGTTCAGATTTCCCCTTCAGATGTAACTCTCTCCTGAGATTTATTTTAAAGCTGGCTTCTGATTTCCAGACGTGGCTCTGAACCATTAGAGGTTCTAAATCTGTCCAGCCTCTGAAGAAAAGACAGGGGACTGGGGGCAAAGACGTTGGATTGGAAGCCAACTCTGTGATGCATAAACCATGTGACTTGGGGCAGGGACCCTCTGTCTCTGCGCTTAAATTTGTGTATCTAAAATGCACGAAGACCCTCGTGCATGCACCCACCTCCGGAATGCTCTCTACGGGGAGGTCTTCGACTTGGTGGCCCAGAGCTGCTGCGGATAAGGTGCTCAACGCGCTTTTGGCGAATGAGGGAAGGAAGGAGGGTCTGGCTCAGGACCCTGTTTCTGAAAGGCAACGATCCCAGCCTTCCAAGGACCCCGTGCACCCCCAGACCAGGAGTCCCGAGGCTCAGAGTGCAGGGTGGCCAATCTCCCCTTGCAAGGGGAGCCGGCTTGCTAGTCGGCGTGCCCGGAGGCTCTCGGGAGATGCGTGTAACCTTTGCAGGTCACATCTTTATGCTGGCCCGAGGCAAGGCAGCGAGTGTCTTCAACGGAGCTGGGAACATAACCCCCCTGGCACTGCTGATGAGCGCTGCCCGCAGGGGTGGCGGGTGCGCTTTGTCTGGCGATGTCATGCATTATTGACACTGCCTCCCTGCCCGTTCCCCGCGGCTGAAGGGCACAGAGGGCTCTGGGGGCGGGTTGAGGCGGGTAGGTGTCTTTGTACGTCTGCAACTCTGAGGCGATTGTTTCCATGCTCGGCAGCGGGGTGGCCCCCAGGGCGCGGGCTGGGTTTGAAGGCCCGAGGCGCTCTTGCCCTGGTCAGCCCCGGGACTGCTGGGCCTCGTCACTGCAGGGAGATGGGTCCTGGTGCCTGGGATCATGGGGGAGGATTTGGAGACACGGGGCATGCCAAGAATTCAGGAGGTCCCTCGGCCTGCACCGGAGAAGCCCTCAACAGACAGCAGCTGTGTGTTCCCAAGAAATGCTTTGTGAAGACACACGCGGCATGCAGGTGACAGTTGGTATTTGGGAGGGTCCAGTTCTTAGGCAGAGGACTCAGCTCCGCCCCTTTCCAGCCCTGTTAGTTATGTTCCTTGGCTGCTTTGTACCTCAGTGTGCTTTTCTGTAAAATGGGGTAATCATAGTCCACAGTCCATGGAGTCGCTTTGACAGGTCAGGGAGGGAACGTGGGGCGTCTGGAGCCAGGCTGGGCTGTGGCGGGCTCTCTGTGAGGGTCTCTGGTGTCATTTAAGACTCCCTCTCTTGCCCGCACTCCTGGGCTTTATCTCACCTCTTTGGCGTGGTTGCTTCTTAACACTGTAGGACTGACATCGGTTGTCTTGTCCTACCACCCGCTCCCTGATGGGACGCAGGTGATGGTTGCTCCAAGTCACTGTGGTGGACAGACAATGGTCCTCCTGTTATGGGCACATCCTAGTCCTATGGGGGGCTGCAAATATGTGAGCTTATGTTGCAAAGAAGGCTTTGCAGACGTGATTAAGTTAAGGATCTTGGACAAGGAGACCATCCTGAATGATCTGGTGTCCTGACAGGATCACAAGTGTCCTTGTAAGAGGGAGGCAGGAGAGGGGAGAGATGTGAAGACATAGGAGGGGGAGAGGGACAGAAGGGAGGAGGGAGGGAGGAGGGAGGAGGGAAGGGGGAAGGAGGGGAGGAGGGAGGAGGGAGGAGGGAGGAAGGAGGGGAGGAAGGAGGAGGGGAGGAGGGAGGAGGTGAGGAGGGAGGGAGGAGGAGGGAGGAGGGAGGAGGAAGGAGAGGAGGCCTCCTTACTCTCCTCTTGCCGACGGAGGAAGCGGCCTGAGCTCAGGCAGGCAGCTGGCCTTCAGATGCTGCAGAAGGCAGGTGTCACGGTTTGGATATGAGTGTCCCCAGGATCTCACGTTAGACCCAGCAGGACTGTTGAGAGGGGCAGTGAGTAGAATGGATTACCAGAGCTGCAACCTGACCAGCAGATGAACCCATTTCAAGGGTCGCGTGGTAACTGCAGGCAGGTGGGGCATGGCGGGAGGGAGTAGGCCCCTGGGCGTGTGTCCTTGGGGACGTCTGGGCTCCTTGGCCCTCTCTCCCCTTCCTGTCTGTCTTGAGCTGAGCAGCCTGGCTCCCGATGCCCTTCCACCCTAATGTCCAGCCTCACTTGATCCTGTGACAATGGAGCCGACTGTGGCCTGCGACCTCTGGACCCGTTGCCCCCGGATAAGCTTCCTTCTCTGAGTTGTCCTTGTTGGCTGTTGTGGTCACAGCGACAAAGAGTGACTAACGCAACAAGGAGGTGAATGGATTCTCTCCCAGAACATCCTGCAGGGACACGGGCAGCTTGAATTCAGGACTGCCAACCTCAGAACTGTAAATTAATAGAACTCCATTTCCCCCTATTTTTATGGGTGCCTCATAATCATACAAAATAGCGGGGTTCGTTGCCGCCTCGTCATACATGCAGAGGATGCGACAGTGCAACTTGGCCAACGTCTTGCCCAGCATTGGCCTGGCCTCGCCCAGGTCCCGCTTCTGTTGATGCCACTTCCCTCTCCCTTTCCCTCTCCAGCTTCCTCACTTAGAGCCTTATGTTCAGAGGGAGAAGCTGCACTGTCCTAAGCCACCACGTCGGTGGCACTTTGTCACCGCTCGGATCAGCATGGGAGTCACAGTGCACGGTCTAAAGCCAGACACCCGAGCTCCAGCCCCAGCTCTGCTCTTCCATGGCTGTGTGACCTCCAAGTTCTTCAGCCCTTTCCCCTCTTGGCTTCCTTGTCTGGAGATTGTGGGTGAACGGTGCCTCTTCCTAAGGTTATTCTAAGAGAAAATGCAGTCCAGCCGGCGCGGGGACTCAGCCTGTCACCCCAGGCGCTCGGGAGGCTGAGGCAGGAGGATCGAGAGTTCAAGGCCAGCCTCAGCAACTTAGCGAGGCCCTAAGCAATTCAGTGAGACCTTGTCTCTAAATAAAATATAAAAAGGGCTGGGGATGTGGCTCAGTGGTAGAGGGCCCCTGGGTTCAATCCCTGGTACCAAAAAACAAACAAACAAAAATGGAAAAAATGCATTCCTATTTATAAAGCTCTGTTCTGTCTCTGTCTGGTACATAACTAATGCTGGTACACACACACACACACACATCCACACACACACACATACACAAGCACGTACACACACACGTACACACACACATACACAAGCATGTACACACACATACACACACAAACAAGTACACACACATGTACACACACACACACACACACACTCTTGAAATCCAATTCAAACTTCTGGTATCAGGTCCAAATAATATTTACACACTATTATTCTCAGAGATCCACTCACAGGTTTGAATGAAGTCATTTATCCCACAACTAAACCGACGACGTCCCGTTCCTGAACCGTCCTGCCCACAGGGGGCAGACCCCGCCTCAGAAGGCCGTCACTGTCTCTTGGAAAGCACGGTAGTCTCCTCTCTCCTCCTCTCTCCAGAGGAGCCCGACTCTTGGGCCAGGTTGGGCGTTCTTTTAATTCTTAACTATGTCGGGAGCCTCTAAGAAGGGCAGGGTCCCGGGCCTCTCCCAGCTCTTGGAGGCTGGGGTGGACGTGGAGGGGAGGAGGAGCTGCAGCCCTAGCCCATCCCAGTTCCCAGGAGGGGGCATGGGGCTCCCTCTCCTGCGCTTTCCAGTCTTAAACCGTCTCCCAGTGGCTCCTGCCACCCGCAGCGGGACAGGCACGCTGCAGCCGCCAGAATGCAGGTGGCAGAAGCAACTGCTGTTTCCTGTCACATTGTCATGGCCATGGGTCACCCCGCCTGTCCTCAGGGCCAGCACCCCACGAGTGGCCACCTGCAGCTTCTCTCCTCCCCTCCCCTCAAGCCCCTTCCACTTGGTGCCGGGAGCTTGGAGGAATGGGCACCGGCCTCCCAGTGCCCGGGCAGCCACCGGGGCACCCGCTCCACCTTGCCCAGCCTGTCCCGCTGCCCAGGCTGAGATCTTCCAGTCTCCCCGGAAACCAGACTAGCTCCAGTAGGGAAGATTCTAGAATTTGTATGGAAGCAGCTTGGATGTGGTTATTTATTTATTCACCGGCAATACTGGGGATCGAACCCAGGGGTGCTCTCCTACTCCCCAGTCCTTTGTATTTTTTATTTTGAGACAGGGTCTCACTAAGTTGCTGAGGCTGGCCTGAACTTGGGATGGTCCTCCTGCCTCAGCCTCCCGGGTTGCTGGGATTCCAAGCGTGGCCTGGGCTCTGGTTTTGAGTGCTTTTGTAAGAACTGCCCGAGGTGGAATGCAGAACAGCTGGCACGGCCCCTGGCATTTAGGACGGGTGGGTAGTTGTCATCCTGAGGAAGGGCTGGTGCCTGAGATGTGGCCTGGCCTGGAGTCCCGAGGGTCTGGGCGCCTGGCTGCACACCCTGGATTTCCATTCTCCCCGTCGCCGGACACCATCTCAGCATTTCTCCGGATTCCAGCCTTGACCTCAGCTGGCCATGTCCCATCCTCCTGGGGCACCAGACCCAGATCTGGGACTCCTAGGACCGACTTCCGTCATGGGAATGAGACCCTTGTGGAACCTCACTGGAGACCCAGGTCCCTGGACTCTCTGGGTGACGGGATGCAGTCATTGCAGCCGTTGGGGGACCCAGCGGCCCCAGCGGCCGCTGCTCCTGACCAGCCCCTCCCGCTTAGACTCAGCATGAGCATCGTCGCCCGACACTCAGAGGCACGGGTTCGCTGTGGCGGACCTGAGACTACTCTGCATAGCCACAGTGGCCACCGCCACCAGCAGCAGGGGCGAGGGTGAGGACAGCCCCCACCGGACCCCGCAGCCGCCTTGCCAAGCCGCTCTTGAGATCGTTCGAGAGAACTCAGAACTCTAAAGAGAGGAGCCATCAGAGGCGCAGGGAATCTGGCACCGGAGGCTGCACAGGGAGAGCTGGTGAGGACGGAGGCCAAGGGAGACGGGGAAAGGCTCGCGAAGGGCCTGCACGCGCCATGCCCCCAAAGTACAGAGGTGGTGTGGGGCTGGGATGGGGTCTGGAGCACCTGAGATCGGGAAGGCCAGGAGGTCTGGGCTGGGGACACCCTGGCTGCGGTGGGACAACTGGACAACTGGTTGCCAGCTATTACAGAAGTCTGCAGTGTTGCCCTGCAGAGCCAGTGCGGGGGACTCCACCACGGGCCTCCCTTCCTTGTCCTCTCCTGCCCCCTCCTGCTCTTCCCTTCCCTCTTCTCCGGAGGCCAGGCAGACAGGAGTGTTCCTCAGGAGTTGCATTAGCTGCAGCGCCGGAACACAGTCCCACATCAGGGTAGCCTCTGCGTCAGACACGAAGTTCCTTGCAGTTCTGGAGGCTAGATTCCAAGATCCAGGTATTGGCAGGGCGGGTTTCTCCCCGGACCTGTCTCCCTGGCTTGCAGCTGGCCACCTCTGCAGGGTAGGGTCGTCACATGGCCTCTCCTGGGTGCACATCCCTGTCTCTCTCTTTATGTCCTTTTCTCTTCTTGTAAGGACACAGATCCAATGGATCAGGAATCCACCTGGAACTTCAGTTGATTTAAGTAGCTCTTGAAGGCCCTAACTCTAATACAGATGCACGGATTAGGGCTCACTCAATAACCCTGCTTGGTCCTAATCAACTCTTTTTAAAAAAATTGTTCTAATTAGTTATTCGTGACAGTAGAATTGCCCTTTGACACATCATATGTAAATGGAGTGGACCTTCTCATTCTTCTGGTGGTACCTGATGTAGAACCACTGGTCCTACGTTATATATGTACATAGTACATAGGGTAATAATGGCTTTTTCATTCTACTATCCTTCCTACCCCCAGGTCCCCTCCCCCTCCCTTCACTCCCTTCTAATCCAAAGTACCTCTATTCTTCTCTAGAAACCCTCCTTATTGTGTATTAGTATCCGCATCTCAAAGAAAACATTCGGCCTTTGTTTTTTTGGGATTGACTTATTTCACTTAGCATCATATTCTCCAGTTCTATCCAATTACTGGCAAATGCCATACTTTCATTCTTCTTTAAGGCTGAGTAATATTCCACTGTATATATACACCACATTTTCTTTGTTCATTCATCTGTTGAAGGGCACCTAGGCTGGTTCCATAGTTTAGCTATGGCAAATTGAGCTGCTGTAAACATTGATGTGGCTGCATCACTGTAGTATGCTGATTTTAAGTCCCGAGGAGTGGGTTAACTGAGTCAAATGGTGGGTCCATTCCAAGTTTTCCAAGGACTCTCCATACTGCTTTCCAGCACGGCTGCACCATTTTGCATCCCCACCAGCACTGGATGAGTGTGCCTTTCCCCCCACATCCTCACCCACACTTATGATTGCTTGTATTCTCCATAATCGCCATTTTGACTCTTGATTAGGTCCTGTTTCCAAATGCAGTTAAGTTACTTAACTGGGGGTTACTTAACTGGGGGTTGGGATTTCAGTGTACGAGTTCGGGGGTCACGGGGCTCAGCCCACAATGGAGATCCACACTGGATCTTCTGCTCTTCCTCCAGTCGGTAATCCCGGGCCCCTGCATGGGCTTCCAGAATGCTCTGCAGGAGCGGAGCAGCCCCGGGAAACCCAGAGGTGGAGCGTGCTGCGGCACGCCGGCTAAATTCCCCCAAAGTTACATTTTCTGGCTTCCACAAACAGCTTCTCCTTCTCCTCCGGTGTGTCGTGGCAAGGGGACAGCTCTGTAGCCGAGCTCTGCAGGGGGCACCGGGCTGCTGCCTTGCAGGATCCCAGGAGCCTGTGCCAAGGGGTGGCCTGGAACTTGCTCCGTGCCATGCTTCTGATGAGAAATCAGACTGTCACAGAAGAGCTGCGCGGCAGCCCTCTCCCAGCTGCTCCCGACGTGGCGCCTCGCCTGACCTCTGCACGCTCTGCACGAGGACGTTCACTTCAGCGCTGAGCGGAAGCCTCCGTTCAGACCTCGCCGGTTCGCCCACTAGCGCTCCCTTCTCGGTCCCCAGGTCCAATGCGGGAGCCCCTTTGCCCTCAGCTTCCCGCCTGCGGGATTTCCAGACAGGCACAGCGGTGGCGACCTGGCGGGAGCTCTCCCTGCGCAGCAGTGAACCTGGAAAGCAGGAGCGCCGTTAGGAAATTCGGCGTCCTCTGGACTTGTAATTTGCTTGTTCCTTCACTGAAGCCACCGCCATCGGCGAGAAGCCACGGGACCCTGGAGGATGCCCCGCATGATGTCACTCACGCCCAAGTGCCATGACGCGGTTCCCCCTGCGTGGTGGGCGGGGACAGTTCAGGGATGTCCCCTCACCAGCCTGTGGGACCTTCCTCCTCCATGAACAGGAGGGACACTCGGCTCTCTCCAAACTTGGAGGTCCCACGAGTGATACATTTAAACTAACACAGAACAGCCCTCGCCACGCCCCTCTGCAGGTTGGAACACCTGGGGCACCTGCAATCGCTGCTGTTCGGTCCCATTTCCAGAGAGTCAGATGGTATGGATGTGGGCACGGCCTGGGCATGAGGGTTTCAAAAGCTCCCAGATTTTAAATGGACACCCCGGGTCGAGAACCACGGATTTAAGTCACTATTTCCTCCCAACCCACCTGCCAAGCTTCCTAATAAGCAGCTTCAGTGAAGAGGAGAGACCAAGAAGCAGGGAGGGGAGACTGTGACGGGTGGAATAAAGTCTCATCTTCCCTCCCAGACACGACGGGCAGCCACTAGCTCACGGCGTTGGCCCTTTATAAGCATTGTTCTCCCAGGGACCCATGACCCACGTCCTATTCTGATGGCCATGGCGCAGATGAGAAATCCGAGGCTCAGAGAGACCGAGTCACTGACTTAAGGTTGCACAGCTGTTCATCGTCAGGGCTGGGCTATCGCCCAGGTCAGCCTTATGCTGGAGCCTGTGTTCTTAACCCCAGAGGCATCCTGCTCAGGGTGGGGATGGCCTCGGGGTGCACGTCTGTGGGCGCAGAGGCTTCAGTTATGATAACGACGACAGACGGCATTCATGGCTCCCTACCACGTGTCGGGCATGCAGCTGGGTCTTACTCTCCAGATATCTGAGCCGCAGGTGCCCGTGCTGCCATTTCCAGGTGAGGCAAGTCCTGGGGGAGCTCAAGTGAGTCACTGAGGCCACCCAGCCCGCCAGAGCGGGAACTGGGGACTGAACTCCTCGGCCTGGCTCTCAGACAGGGGAGGCTGCCCTGGTGGGAGGTGAGTTCAGCCGCCAGCAGGAAGCCCAGGACGGGATTTGAGTGAGTTAATGACAGGCACCACTGACTCCCGTGTTGCTCACGTGCAGAAAATGATTGACAAATTGGCTTTATTTTTAAACACACTATTAACGATACCTGGGACTGGCTTATCTTAGTTGCTTTCCAGCTCAGGAATTTTTACATTTTGATTGTTTTCCAGGAGGAAGAGAGTGAGTGTCAGAACTGAGAGGACCTACTTATTCTCTCCTTTTCCAAATCACGGAAACCTATTCACACAGGCCTGGGATTAGTCTGTAGGGCTAAAAGGCCCTGAATCCAGAATCAGTCAAGACCAGACATGTATCAAAATGCATACATGCACTCTACTGTCATGTGTCACGAATGAGAACAAATTAAAAAATTAATATAAAAAAGAAAAGAATTATCCTTTATCACATCATCTTAAAAGTCTAGTTGGCAGCTGGGAAATCTTGATAAAAGACAGTTCAAGATTTCTCCGTGTTCGTAAGTGTGTTTGCATTATTTGTTTCATTTTTAATTAATAATTTAATTGTCCTGCTGTCTGTTACCTTTGCTCTTGTTTGTGTTACTTAAGCATCGAATAATAAGTTCTCTTCACTAAGAGAGAGGCAGAGAGAGAGAAACAGAGACACACACACAGAGAGGACAGTTCTACTCAAGCCCTGGATCCAGCTGAACCTGAAGGTGGTACGGTGCTGAATTTCTGGGTTCTACGCCCCCGCCCCAATATGCTCCCTGGTCCAGGGTCAGCTAGTCTGAATACCAAGGTGGAGATGCTCTCTGCTGCACGTGCTTCCTTTCCTACTTCTTTCCTTTTCCTATTTTCTGGATCAACTCCAGACCATCCTCAGGTCTGGAGCTGGGGGTGGTCTTCCAGGAATTCTTCTCTGGCTCCTGAGGGCGGGTCCTCCTCTGTGTCCCCCGGTGCCTGACCTGTACAGGGAGCTCGCTAAGGTCAAGGCCTGTCTGTTCTGTCTGCAGTACCAGGTGCATGATGGAGCTCAGGAGCACTGTAGGAAGTCCCCTGCAGTGTGGTTGTCCTGCCTTCTCGTGTGGCGAGTTCCCAGGTATCAGAGGCACTGCCCAGAGCCCTTGGACATCTTGCAGGAGGCCTGCTGTCCTGCAGGGACCGTTGAGAACAGTCTGCGGGAGGGACGTGTCCCAGGGCCTGGGCAGGATCCAGGGCAACCAGGAGACCTGGCCGTACTCTCCTGGACTAGCCAGGATGGCGTGCTCGTAGCAAAGAGCAGGGGAGGGAAGCTTTCCCAGAATCCCCAAGGAGGCGCAGTAAGGGAGGGTCCCAGAGGACTCTGGTTCCACTCCAGCTGTGGCCTAGAGGGAGAGCGGATCCTCCCACCCCTCTCCTCCCGCCCTCTGATGGCCCCTGGTCTCTCCCCTCAGCCAAACCCACCCGGAAGCTCAATGAAGCGAAGGGCTCAAGTTCACCTCCTGGGGGCGGGCACGCTGGGGAAGGGTGGGGCGGAGCTGGAGGGACCCGCAGGACACCGGCTCTTCCCCAGGGGGGTGTGCCCCCCGGGCTGCCCTGGGCACCGTCTCTGAAGGTGGCCCTTCATCAGCAGGGAGAGCAGAATGTCCCTGGGAGAAGCCTGTCACCAGCCAGGCGGGCAGCACGGCCACCCTCCTTGTGGCCTGCCCCGTGACCCGCCCCAGGCCCCGCCCCCCGGGGCGTGGGCAGCGGTCTGACAGGGGTTGTTGCTTGGCCCTAGTGTAACCCAGACATCCACTCCTCAGGGAGGAGGGAGCAGCGTTTATCACCCGTGGTTCATTATCCTTCAAACGAATCAAGGGTCAGAGGGCATCCTGGCTGAATAAGCCAAAGCAGGCCGAATGGAGATGAATGCCAGCTGAGCAAACAGCCTTCAAATTGCTGCTCAAAATATTTTTAAAGAGCCACAAAATGCCAGGCCTCTCTCCCTCCCATAGGGATTCTGTCCTTCTGAGAAGGGTTTCTCTTCCTGAGGTGCTAACTGCGCAGTGAGGCGGGCCGCTGGCACCGGCTGAGGCTCCCGGGACATAGACCACGCTCAGGGCATCTGGGTGAAAGCCTGTCCAGTAGGGGTACCCCGACACGCCCATTCCAGCATGCCAAGGGTACGTCATTCGTTGTTTACTGAGCACCTACTACGCGCCAGACGTTGTGTTCCGCATGGGGAAGGCTGCAGTGGCCCAAGTACACAGCATCTTTATTCTTAGAGCTTATTTTCTTAGAATGCGGTGCCGGGGGCAGGGGAGACACTACAGAATGGATGTCATGGCAGATGGCGAGAAATAAAAATAGAGCCAAGCAGAGTGGGGGAGGGGGTTGGAGCGAGGGAAGCCAAATGGGTGTTGAGGACGAGGGCCGCAGGGAGCGGGGACACTGTGTGCCAGGCCCTGAGTGTGGCTGAGCACTGTGTCTGCACAGCAGCAGGAGAGCAGGCGCGACCACAGGAGAATGCCGGAATGGGAAGGGGCCCGGCGATGAGGTCAGAGAGCTGCTGGCCACCCCCGTGCAGGAACGGACCCTGGGGCCGCCCAAGGACTTCAGACGGTCATTCGAGTGGGTCGCGGACTGTGGGAGGTCAAGGATGGAAACGGAAACACGGGGAGTTAGGAGCTGCGGGGTTCTTCAGGTGAGAGGGGACGGTGGCTTGGGCTGGATGGAGCGGGGCAGGGGCTGCTGGTGGGCTGCTGGTTGGATCCCGGACGCATTTTGCAGGCAGGGATTGAGAGAGGAGTGAAGGGTGGCTCCAAGCTTCTTGGTTTGAGGAAAGGCTAAAGGGGACGTGCCAGCTAACTTGGATGGGAAGACCAAGTTTGGGGAAGAAAATAATGAATTCAGTCTTGCACGTGGTAAAGTTCAGGGCACCCACCCGACAGCCAAGTGGTGATGGGTGTAAGCAGTTGGCTACTGGAGTGGCGTCCAGTGGCGAGGGGGGCTGTCTGATGCACAGACGGTGTCCGAGGTGTGGAAGCCACGTACTGGCCGAGATGGCCCAGGGAGGCAGAGGGGCTGCTCGGCCCCCTTTACTGAGGATTAGTCTACGCACGCCTTCATTCCATACGTGGGGACACCGAGCATGGTCAAGTGTGGAAGACAGACAGGTCGACCACTGGACAACATCAACCCAGGGATTTAAGGGTGGCCATGGAGGACCCACACATGGGAGCACACGGAAGGGGCGCAAGGTGGTCCTGGGGTCCGGGCAAGACGTCTTGGAAGGAAGGAGATACACAGCAATAAATAAAGCACATAAGTAGCCCACGTTCGCCTCGCACTTTCTAAGTGTCTCAAGCCCTGTTAGCAGCACCTGGGAAGAACTCCAAACCCCAGCGCCTGGGTCTGAGACCAAGCATCAGTGTTTTCAGGAAGCTTCCCGATGCTTCCGACACGCAGCCGGGTGGGGGTATGTGGGGATCACTGCTGCTCTTGGTGCAGCAGATTCTCTGGTCCTCGAACCCGCGGAGAAGGCGCCACTCTTGGTGTTATTACCCCCGTTTTATAGGTAGGGCCAGTGCCGTCGGACACTTGCTCGGGGTGATAGAGCTAACCAGTGACAACGGATGAGGAGCCCGGAAGCAGAGTCCACGTCATAACCAAGGTTCCATGAAATTTGCATGTGAGCCCCAAGGAGGAAATAGGGGTGTTGTAGGAAGGAGCGTGTTCCGGGTGGTGGCGTTAGTTGGACATTGGTGGAACTAAACATAGGTGAATGCAATGAGTGCAGAACAACAGAGAAAGAGTGTCTCACCCACTCATCCACTCACTCATCCATTAATTCACTCATCACTCACTCATCCATTAATTCACTCATCCACTCACTCATCCATTAATTCACTCATCCACTCACTCATTCATTAATTCACTCATCCACTCACTCATTCATTAATTCACTCATCCACTCATTCATTAATTCACTCACTCACTCATTCACTCACCATTCACTCACTCACTCATCCATTCATTCATTCATTTATTCACTCAGTCACTCACTCATTTGCTCACTCACTCACTCACTCATTCATTCACTCATTAATTCTCTCATCATTCACTCATTCACTCATTTGTTCACTCATTCATTGACTCACTCACTCATTCACTCACTCGCTCACTCATTCACTCACTTGCTCACTCATTCGTTCATGCACACATTCACTCAGTCACTCACTCATTCACTCACTCATTCACTCATTTATTCCCTCATCATTCACTCACTCATTCATTTGCTCACTCATTCATTCACTCACCCATTCACTGAGTCACTCACTCGCTCACTCGTTCGCTCAGTCACTCACTCACTCATTCCTCACTCACGCACGCACACATTCAACAAGTATCTGCCACGCACCTGTCATTGGCCAGGAACTCAGCTAGACCCCAGAGAGGCTCCCAGTGAGTACAGACTCAAAGAACTCAGTGGACTGGGGAGAGGGAGAGATGAACAGTCACATCAATGAATGTCAACTTGCAAGCATTTTGGGAAAGGGGTACCTGGCGACGTGAGAGACTTCATTTGTCATAGAGAAATCCAGAGAGGATGAGTGTCCAGGGTGTGGCTGTGATCCTCATGTACAGACAGGAGGCTGAGGCTCAGGAGGGTGAGCCATGTGCCCAGCCTCACAGCTGATCTCCAGACTCAGTTGTCAGACGAACCCAGGTGAGTTGAATTCCAGTGTGTGTGTGTTTGGCAACAATCCTTAAATTCTACCACATCTGAGAACCTCCCACAGAACTAGTTAAGAGCTCCCATTGTTGGCCCCACCCCCAATTTCCCGGAGGCCCAGGGTGGAGGCCAGGAACACGCCTTCTTCTCAGCTTCCCAGGTGGCGCTGGTGCTGATCCAGGTGGACCCTTTGGGAACCACCTCCTAAGCATGAGTGCTTGGTGACCCTTGTTCTGGGTCACAGGGTTGTGCACAGAAGTTCTGGTGACAATGAGGACAAAAGACACATTGGTTGAAGGATCTGCCAAAGCTGAGTTAGGAAGGGCCCTTCTGCTTGGAGACAGCTGTGGAAGGAAGCAGGATCCCTGGCAGCTTCCTGGGCTGCAGCGTCTGTTCCCACCCTCCACCGCAGCTGCTGCGAGGACCTGACTTTCACCCACTCAGAGTTGATCAGCCTACGGGAGTGAGAAGGTCTCCTTGGTTCCCAGATAGAGGTCACCAGAGCAGGCCTGGGCCACTCCCTGACTTCAAATCAGGACAAAGGAGCCCTGTTTCCTGTTGATCAACAAGAAGAATATTTGCTGACCATAAACAGGTGCTCTGGGATCTATCACATTACTTCTTCCACTAATAGCTTTTGAGAATCTGTTGTGTCCTTTGGGAGTGATAAGGAACAAGATCGAAGTGCCGGTGCCTTTGGAGAGCCTCTGTGTGGGCTCTGGGTGAGAGGAGAGGGAGGGAGACGGGTTCAGGTGGCCACGGGTGTCTGACACGCACTGGGTGCGGAGGCCTTGTACGGGCCCCGGGAAAGGGCCTCTGAGGAGGTGACAGGTGAGTTGGAACCAGCATTGTAAGCAGGGGTGGCCTGTGGGCAGAGTGTCCCCAGCCAAAGAAAAGGCAAGCCCCAAGTTTCTGAGCGCCATCCAGCTTAGCCTGTGTGTGAGTTATCACTGCTGTGTGACAAGTCACCCCGAAATGCAGTGCTTAAACAATGCCAATCTGTTATTCCTTATGATTCTGTGGGCCACCCATCTGGACAGGACTCTGCTCTCTGGGTTATTCTTACTCCATCTGGTTATCTGAGGAACTCGCTCAGCTGTGTCCTCCTGGTGGCCTGGCCAGGGCCACAATGCAGGCCTTTGGGCATTGGGACCACTCACACCTTTGCTCACTCACACCTCTTTTTCTCTCAAGGTGCTCAGTGACATGGTGTGTTAGTCAGCCTTCTGTTGCTCTAACAAATGCCTGAGCTAAGTTAACTTAAAAAGAGGAAAGGTTTATGTTGGCTCATAGTTTTAGAGTTTTCTGTCCATCGTGGGTTGGCTCCTAGCTTTTGGGTGTATGGGCAGGCAGTGCATTTGGGGGAGCATGTGGCAGAAGAGCCTAGTCACCTCATGGCAGCTGGGAAGCAAGGAGAGAGGAAGAGAAAGAGTCTGGGGTCCCAGGAGCCCCTTCTAGGGAACCTCCAGTGACCAACTTTCCTTCCACCAGGTCCCACCCCTAAAAGTCCCGCTAGCTTCTAAAAGTGCCACAGACTGGTGATCAAGCCTTTAGCACATGGGCCTTTGGGGGGCATTGATCCAAACCAGAGCACACAGTGAACAGAGTCCCAGGGGATGTTCCGTGACCTCAAGCCCAGGGTGCCAGCTGTCATCAGATTTTAGGTCACCGAAGTCGCCTTGTCCCATGAGCCAAAGCAAGTCATGTGGCCCAGTCCAGGACCAGTTTAAGGGGGACCAGCAAGGACGCAGGGCGTGTGCGTCCCTGGGAGCCACCAGTGTGGGAGCTTTCCACAGCCTGCCGAAGTCATGGCGATCAGTGCTGCTGGCGCTCCGAGAGCTGGTGGCACCGGGGCCAAGGTGCAGACGGAGGAGCAGACCAGGGCCGGCCTCTCCACGGTCTTGGAGTACCCAGTAAGAAGCGCAAATCTCCTTCTAATCAAGCCAAATTCCCCGCGGGGCTTTAAACACGGGAGTGACATGATCCATCTAAGGTCATTCAGAGTGTGGGGAGCCAACTGCAGGCAAAGAAGAGAGGAGCCAGGACACCATCCAGGAGACTACTCGATCGTCTGTTCCCACAAACGGAGGGCGGTCTCTGCTTTTGCTGATTGAACACGCTGCAGGATCACCCGGGTCATGCAGTCACACGTGCACATGGGTCATCATGTCTGTTTCACTCCACCACCTTCCTACCCCACACCCTTCCGCTCCCTTTGCTCCCCGCTCCCTGACATAAAGTCACTCTGTTCTTCCCTATCCCTCCTCCTCATTGTGAATTAGCTTCCGCATATCAGAGAAAACATCCTGCCTTGGATTTTTTGGGTTTGGCTTGATTTTTTTAAATCCTCACACCATCCTATGAGTGATTACCATTATTAACCCTCTTTTCAAATGAAAAAAACAACAACAAAAACATCGGAGAGGTGAAGTAATTTTTCCACCGCCACATTGCTCCTAACAAGTGCAGCCAGGATTCTAACCTAGAACTTTGGTTCCGGAGTCTGAACTCTACGCTGGCCAGAGAGCAGCTGGTTGTATGATGGATTCATGGTGACCCCCAGCTAGACCCCAGTCCCCCTGGCTCCCACTCCGTATCTTCCCTCTGGACTTGGCATCCCTCCCCCCTTGGGGCTGCAGCGCTGCGGAACGCCGCGGTCATCATGGGTTACAGATCGTGGTCGCGGGCGCTCGGGCGAAGCATGCACTCTGAGCTCAGACCTCATTTCTCCGACCCATTCCAAGCGTTATTGATCTTGCCTGACATTTCCTTCTCCAGGCCTTTCAGCCCCCTGCAGCTGGACAAATGGCTTCTGAACCTCTGAGTCGCGTACCCACAGCTGTTTAACTAGCTGAGACATCTGGGCTAATGCAGAGAGCATGGGGCAGGGGCTGGAGAAGGGACACTGGCCTCCTGGGGACCCCAGAACACTCTCCCCAGAGAGTCCTAAAAGGCATTGATTCAGCACTCTGTGTTTTAAAGGATGCTCCCCCCGAGGTCCGAGCAAACCCATGAAATGTCCTGCTGAATAACAGGGCTTCGGCAGAAGGGACCAGGATTGGACCTTCATACTGCTTGAGATGAAGCCAGGGGCAGCTTCCCGGGGGCCAGTAAGACTCAGATGTTTGTCTAGGTGATCCGGAGCTTGACATTTCTTGGCTGGCCTCTCGAGGTTTTCCCCTGTGCCCTCCGACGGCTGCGTGCCTGGTTGCCCAGTGCAAGGGACCTGTCAGAAGCTGAAGCCTTTTGGTGGCCTTGCGTGTGTCAGTGGCATCTCACAGCCAGACTGAAAAAAATGGCTGCTATCGTTTAGGTCTTCGGAAGTCAGATCTCTGATAAGCTTCCTGGTGGTGGGGGTCTAGGGACTGGCCTGGGTTTTTAAGAGGTATGGCTTGAAATAAAGATATGTGACGTGTCTCGCCTAAGACAGTCTCTCAGTGACAAGAGCAGACGTCATTTCTGCAGAATCTTGTGTTCCAGGTGAAACGTGAACTCACCTGCCAGGTGTGCCAGCTCCCCCAGGAAGCGCTGGTGTTTCCCCACGGGGAACCGGGGGGAGCGTTTCAGTCACTCACTCTGGCTGGGGCTCGCACTCAAGCATCCGGCCACCCAGGCCGTGGTTCTACCTGACACCCTCTGACTGCCATTCTGTTCTCGTGTTCGCCAGAGCTGCTGCCTGTCACTCATGTCTACCAGATTGCAGATTCTCGGAGTGAAGAGTCCCTAACTGAGACCAGAGTAGAGGTGCCAGAGCAGAGAGGCTGTTGCAGCAGCAGCCTGGGGGGCCAGCGGTGCCGTGGCTGGTGGGAGCCGCGGCCACACTAGGCTGGCTCAAGGTCAAGCTTCCGGAGGCGCAAGGGCAAATATGCCTTGAAGACGCCCGGCCTTATTTACCACCTTGACTTAGTCATGATCTTTTGCAGTATCCGCGGAGCATCTGTGACCTGCTTAGTTAATACGTCTCTTGACTCAGCCACTAAAAGTTACTCAATCACCAAGGGAGAGGAAGAAAGGCAGGGGCCAGCTGCACCCCAGACTCTGGTGTCCTGGCCGGAGCCCAACAGCCATTACTTTGCCCACAGCTGGGATGCCCGCGCTTGGTCTTTGGTGGGCCCTTCTGATCGGTGCTGTTATCTGAATCCTGGCGTTTCTCAAGCTCTGAAAGCTTACATTTATGCTCCACAGTTGGGCAGCTTGAGGACAAATGGGACAGTTCCTCCCACGGGTGGGGGTGGCCTGGGCTCCCGCTGCCCGTGTATCCGGGAGTCCGTTGGGCATCTTCGTGGTGCTCGGCCACGCGTGCTGGAGAGCTGGTTGTCCAAACCAACCAGCCAAACAGACGAGCAAACCAAAGGCAGCAACACTAGAGGCCGACCACCGTGTGACGAGGGCCATCCGGCCAGCACCTGGCTGGTCTGGGCTCCCACTGGCTTCTGACTCTGGGCAGCTGCTTCTCCACCCACAGACTGACGGGAGTGGGTGAGAGGTTCGCGGTGCTGAACCCCAGGTATTTTGGGGTCGTTGCTGCCATTGACAGTGTCCTTGTGATCAGTTCCTCAAGGTGGCGTGCTGGAGGTCGGGAAAACGCTGTGTCAGGGCAAGGGAGGGTGACTGGGCCTGGGGGCTCTGGGTGCCTGCTCCTTGGTGGCGTTCTTCTGCGGCCTGCTCTGTCTTGCTTACTCCTCGGGGCTGAAGGCTTTGGCTTTTCTGTTTTTCCCTCCTTAGCAGCAGTGAGTCCTCACCTGGGTCCAGGTCACCTGCAGGGCTGAGAGAGGTGGATCCAGACAGGGTGAGGCACGTGGAGGGTGGGTCTAAAGCCACCTCGCAGGGCCGCTGGGTCCGCACCCTAGGCCCTGCTTGCGAGGGTTAGGGTGGCTCTCTCCGGCCTCCACCTGCTGTCTGTCCTGCAGGCTCTGTGGAGGCTGGTGGGGAAGGGGCGACCGGTGAAGCCAAACTGTCCTTGTGCCTGGCTGGGACTCCTGGGGAGGCTCAGGGTAGCCAAGCCCACACTTGGCCTTTAGCTGCTTTTTAAATTACAGCTCTCTCTTCTTGCTGGGATGGTGGGAATCCCTGTCTCTTGGGCTAGGCTTCCAATCCTGACCTCCTGTCTGAACTTTCAGTCAGTTTCGACTTCCTGTCTGTATTTCCTACCCCAATTTCCTTCCTGTATTTCCTGTCCCAATATCCTGTCTGGATTTCCATTTCAACCTCCTGTCTGGATTTCCTGTTCTAATCTCCTGCCTGGATTTCCGGTCCCAACTTCCTGTTCCGAGTCTCCGTGATGCAGCCTCTTTTCACACATTTCAAGCAACTTGCCAGCCAGACCACCTCGGCGCTTGGAGAGCTTCAAGATTAATTAGGCTTTTGTAGATGTTTTGGAGTTGTTTCTCTCTCTCTCTCTCTCTCTCTCTCTTTTTAGGGTGAAAGTCAGCCTGTCTTAGCCCGACTACATTGAAGCAGAACCCTGCAGAGTACATTTTAATATAGAATTTAATAGTTTTAAAAGCTAGTGACTAATGAAAAAGACTCGAAAACTCTGTGCACGTGGAAACGAAGCCCATTCGTTGGTGGAATCTGACTTCTGGGCAAGGGGTGGTGACCTCCTCCTTTGGGACGAGTTGAGTTTCTGTCTTTTCTGGGTAGCTGGGGGCCCCTTCCGGGTCGGGCATTCATTTCCCCAGGTCTCCATGGTGCCTGGTGCGGAGCTGGGGAGAGAAGTTGCTTTAATTGAACTGGCACACTCGGGCAAAGCCTGGTCCCCGTGCACCCGGTGCACTGTCCTCCAGGACAGCGAAGGAGGGAGGCCACCACATGGTAGGAAGAAGGAGTGGCAGTTGTTTCAAGGTGGGGGAAGGGCAATTGGGAGGGTCCTAGAAGAGATAGGAACCCATGAGAAAGACAGGAAGTGGGTTTCAGATATGCAAATGGATGCTAATGAGTGTTTGGGACCCTGGAAACGCTGAGGGAAACCCAGGCAGTGGCTGAAGGGTTAATGAATGGCTGGAGTCCTTTGGGAGTCCACTGTCGGATCTGCATGTGATCTAGTGTCAGGGAACACTGTTCATTGGAAAATGGGCTGAGATGAACACAATTTGCGTGTGTGGGAGGGACCTGGAGAGGTAGGTCCCTGGGCCTGCATCCTGTCCCCAGTCCTCGGCCGCCTGCCTGCCAGATCTGTGCATGTGTATTTGCTGATTACAAGTGTTTTTACCATGTTTGATCCTTGTGGGCTGGAAACATTATTTTCCTTATGTGACAGATGGGGAAATCCAGGTGTCACATGGCCAGGAAGTCACCAAGCTGGGACTCACCTGGACTCACTTGCCTCTGGATCCTTTGCTTTCTCAGGCTTTAGAGACAGGAAGCAGGAACCAGGATGGAGCCAGATGGAGCCAGAGAAAGCCGGCCCAGAGGAAGCTGGCCCAGCGGAGAGGGGAGCTCCTGGGGCGAGTGAGCGCTTCTAAGCTGCCCATGATCACCTGCCATGTGGGAGGGAAAGTCGGAGGGCATTTTCTTGATGGGGGCAAGAGGACGGTGCCGACTTCTTCCGTGACTCCTGAAAACACTCCACTGCTCATTTTGGAAGCCAGGTCCTACCTGGTTCTAGAGCTAAGCTCCCAGCTGCTCCCAGCTGGGTGCTGACCAGCTGCTGCTCCCGTCAGGTCCTCTGGCTTGAGTCTCAGACTTCTGGCTTGATGGCACACCTGGCTTGCTGAGGGCACGATGCCTTTGCCCCTCACCCTTCATGGAGGCTGTGGGCACAGGCGATGGGGCAAGGGCCTCAGGTGGAAGCAGCAGCTTGAATGGACACATGAAAGGGGGTCTTCAATGACGGGTGCGTTCAGTTTGTGGTCCTGTCCCCTCAAACATCCAGTTTCTGAAAGAAGCCATCTGAGGGGTACTAGGAAGGGGTTTCTGCAGAGGTCCCAAAGGGGAAGTGAGGATCAGGTGTGGTGGCACATGACTGTAATCCCGGCGTCTGGGGAGGCTGAGGTAGGAGGATTGCAAGTTCAAGGCCAGCCTCCACAACTTGGCAAGGCCCTAAGCAACTTAGTGAGAACCTGTCTCAGGGTAAAAACTAAGAAGTGCTGGGATGTGGCTCAGTGGTTCAATCCCCAGTAAAAAAGGGTGAGTCCCTTTGGTGCTGTTTGTTACCTCACAAGCCCAGGGTCCCTATAAAGTATTCTTCCACCAAAGCTCAGATGAGAAATCTCCATCCTTCTGTTAATTACACAGATAAAAAGCTCTGTCTTCTGAGGACCTGGGGCTAACCTGGGCTCCTGGGCAATCCTTTACCCTGTCATGGGGAAGGCTTCCACCCGCCGGTCCCAGGCTCCATGCTGTAACAGGAGGTCCCAGGGTTGGAACAGACTGGGTGGGTTGTGTTCCAGAGCAGCCCAGCAGAGCAGGAGACCAGCAAGGCATCTGGGGGATAAAAGCACAAATCGGGTCTGAGGAGATGCGGCCATGCCTCCACCAGACAGTGTTTTCCCTGAGGGATGAAATGCAGCCGGTCTCAGCAAGAACTGTTACAGAGCCACTTACCAAGGACCAGGGTGGGCAGGGTGTGGCCCGGAGCACGAGATGCCCTGGGACGCAGCCCTGGATGGGATCCATGGAGGCAGCAGCTCTGTGGCTGAGGGGCTGTCCTCCCGTCTACCTGACTTTTGTTCTGGAACATTCTTTGCACTGGACTCCCTTCATCCTTGGAAGGTCACCTGGGCTGTGTGTTCAGCCGTTCACTCTGGGCCCCATCGATCATCTCAGTGGTGCCAGCCTCCTTCCCACTGCCCAGGTGGCTGACCCGGAGATAAGGGGGGAGGGTGGTCACATTTGAGTCAGGATGATGCCTGGGGCTGGTGCAGTGGGGGAGGGGTCCCCAACTCGGGCATTTCCAGCTCTCTGGAAAACTCTTTTTTTGGGGGGGTGGGTAACCAGGAATTGAACCCAGAGGCACTCGACCCCTGAGCCACGGCCCCAGCCCTATTTCATATTTTATTTAGAGACAGGGTCTCACTGATTTGCTTAGCATCTTCCCGTTGCTGAAGCTGGCTTTGAACTCGCCATCCTCCTGCCTCAGCCTCCTGAGCTCAGCGCTGGGATTACAGGCGTGCGCCACCCCAGTGGGCTGGAGGGAGGACAGCAGCCATGCTCACCATAGCTGCCTGGACAGTAGAGTGGAGGGTGGTGGTCCAGGGCACTGGGCTTTGAGCCTGGCCCGTGGCTTTGAATCGTGACAGTGCCCACCTGCTTCTCTACGTTCTCTGATTTGGAGGATCAAGGGAAGAGAGGTTCCAGGGTGTGGCTGGGTGGAGAGGGCGTGACTTGAGTGGCCTGGTCAAGCTGGTCTATTTCAGAAGCTCTGGCTGTGGTCACCTCTGCTCTGAGGACAGCCCTTGACCTCATCTTTTGGTAGCATCTCTGTTTGTGGCATTTTTGCAGTCTTTGAACAAAATCCTCAGGGCAGCTCTGAGCAGCGTGTCAGGTTGAAAATGTACCCATCGGCGCGGGGCGGGGGCCAGCTGCTCTTGAAATAGGCAGTCGATGGTCATGACAGCGGGAGAGGCTTGTCCCCTGAGGTCCTGCTGAGGGCGGCTCTGGAGAGCTGGGGTTGCCAGACTTTCGGAAATGTCAAGACAGGCTGCAAGTCCGGACTTTACGGCACTCTCCTGCGTTCAGTGCCAGCAACAAATATCCCAAAACATACTCAGCAGACTCAGCGATACTGCGACCCAAAGCAAACACATGTCTGCAGGAGGGCTGTTTCCCAAGGGCTGGGCCAATCTAGATCGGGGACCTGCTCCAGAGTTCGGTCCCTCTGCACCCAGGAGGGGCCTGGCTCTCACCACTGACACCCTTCTGGGTGAGCAGGAAAAACGCAGCCACATGTTAAATAAACACCCACTAATTACCCTGAGAATATTTATTGAGGTTTCCCCACGTTGTAATAAGAAATTATTGAAGCATACATCACCTACCAAGCTGTTCATCATTGGTAAATATATTTTAAATACAGCAGTCCATTAGTATTTTAATTTAGCCTGTCTCCTGGAGAATATGTGCTAGATCAGACAAATGTCCCAAGCATCAGAGCCAAGGGAAAAATGTCCTCACCTAGTTAATCTTTATGTCCTGCTCTCAGGGAGGAAAGTCTGGCTACACCGGCAAGAGAAATGTGCCCCTGGGGCCATTATTGATGGCCAGTGTCCTTGAGGAGCTTGGGGGCGAGGCAGGGAGGCCCCCTCTGGAGAGGAGTGGGGAGCTGGTGGAGGGACCAAAACAGGGCTGGAGTTAGGGTTACCGATGGGTCAATTTTTTTTTTTTTTTTTTTGTACCAGGGATTGAACCCAGGGGCACTTGACCCCTGAGCCACATCCCCACACCTATTTCATATTTTATTTAGAGACAGGGTCTCACTGAGTTGCTTAGTGCCTCTGCCCTGTTGAGGCCAGCTTTGAACTCACGATCCTCCTGCCTCAGCCTCCCGAGCTTCTGGGATCACCGGTGTGCGCCACCTCCCCGCAAAAGATGGGTCGATCTTTTCCCTGACAGTTTACTTACATGCAAAATCGTGCAGGAGCAAAAACCAACCAAACAAACAAATAACAACAACAAAAACAAAAACAAAGTGAATGACGTGCTGAACCTCAGTGATTACAAGAACAGAATGGTTTTCCTCTGATCCCTGCAGGTCTGGTGTGTAGGTTCCGGCCTGATGCTTCACCCATGGCGGGACCAGTCAGAAAGGGGCTGACACGGTGACCACCGATTGACAGGTTTCTCACTAGCTTCTGCCCCCATGACCACCCCATGACCTTCGTGGGAATTTCTCCCTGTTAGTTACCTGTTCATTCCACAGACACCTATTGAGCACCTACTATGTACTTGGTACTGTTCTAGGCGCTGGAGAGACAGGGGTGAACCAACAGGAAGTACCTACCTTTCAGGCGCAGGAGGCAGACAGCAAGCAGCTCAGCTCGGCTCGGTGCGCAAGCGTGTTTCAGAGCATGTGCAGGGAGTGCGGAGGGGTGGCAGGGGAGGGGCGGCTGCTGTAATGGGGGCGGGGGTGGCCAGGGGAAAACGTGTTTGAAGCCAGAGCCAGTTTTGACCTGAGAGGTGAGGAAGTGAGCGAAATGGTTGACCTCTTTGAAGTTTCAAAAATGGAGAGGCTGGTGGACCACTTTGCACGAGGAATTTGGGCCAAGAGGAGGAGAGGGAGTTTGAAGCACGTCGACTGGAGCTGAAGGTTGTCCATCTGGCGGCTCAGGACAAAGCCCTGTGCTGGGCGGACTTGTTTGTGTCTGTTTTTGCTACTTCTAGCAGACTTGTGCCACGCACTGAGCTGCGTCCCTTGGACATATCCGATTTCAGCACAGGGAGGTGGACAGCTCCTGGCCCAGGGCCAGAAGGAGCTGCTGTTTCTGGGCTTTGCTGCCTCAGTTCAGTGCTGGTGCGACAGGAAGTGGAGTTAACATCCAGGGAGATGGGAGTGGTGGATGAGGCTCCCCAGCCCCAGCTGTCCACTAGTCATCTGTTCATGGACGCACACTTCCTTCTTCACTCCCCCGTCACTCTCTCCTGCTTTCTCCAACATGCCTTTCAAATTCCCTGCACTGAGTCTTTATCTCGGCTCTCTTTTGGGGGACACTCAAGTTAGGACAGACTCTCTCTCTCTCTCTCTCTCTCTCTCTCTCTCTCTCTGTGTCTTGGTACTGGAGATCCAACCCAGGTGCACTCAACATTGAGTCACATCCCTGGCCCTTTTCTTATTTCTTATTTTGAGACAAAGTCTTGCTCAGTTGCTTAGGCCCTCACTCAGTTGCTGAGGCTGGCCTCAAACTCGCCATCCTCCTGCCTCAGCCTCCTGAGCCACTGGGATTACAGGCATGCACCACCATGCCCGATTAGGACGGATGCTTACCAGTTCCAGAGGGGACACATTAGTGAGAGCGCTGATCATGGCCCCTGGATCAGGACTGTGACAGATTTCCCAGAAAGAATGAGCAGCAGAGGGCAGAGGACCGCTGAGACCAGTGTCCTGAAGCCCCACACTGGTGCAGAGGAAGCAGAGCAAGTTCATCCAAAACCACACGAACAAGCACACCACCCGGGAGCCACCCAGAGCCCCGATCCTGAGGAAGACACCTCATCAGCTTCTTGCTGCTTTCTGTACCGCCCCGTGGGAGATCCTTGGCAGGCTTCGGGGCATTCTCCATCCCTGACTCAGCCCTCTGTGAGGCTTTCTGGGACCTGATGGTTTGCAATCCAGGAAGATCGCTTGGAGCAAGGTGTGGGGGCTGCCAGCCGCCTCAGCGCCCCCTCGGATAAGGAGGTGTCCCCGACAAATTCCCAAAGTCACCTCCTCTTCCTGGCTCTCCGCACAATGGTGCCGCGGAGCAAAGAGCTGCAAACCCCACGTTTGTTTCTTGCGTCTGCGTTTGCAGCGTGGCGCGGGCAGTCACGTGTTCCAGGCGCTCCCTTCTCAGTCTCAGGCTGGACGGGCCACGGCTAACTGAGCCATGCTCTCTGGAGCAAGACACTGGACTGCGGCAGGGGCTGAGCCGCAGGGGCTCTGTGTCTTAACGCCTTGAATTTGCGTTCTCCCGCGGTCCCTCCCACTCACGCCTCACTGGACAGAGCACGTCCTACGTCCAACCCTGGCTATCAGGGTGCCGGGGAAGTGCATGTCCGCCCGTGGACGACTCCTTGCTGAACCTCCGTCTCCTATCAGGCTCCAGAGCACGTGATCTGAGCTCTCCTCGTGGCATTGACAACTTGCTACCCTTCATTAGGTGCTTGTCGATTACCCGCCTGCTTTCTCATCTCCTGACTGCACTCTCAATTTCTTCGGGGCAGAATCCACGTACAGCCGCCGTCAGCGCCTCCCCACTGATTAACTCAGACAAGGGATGTTGCACGTGGTAATCCGCGGATTTATCTGACAGCTTGGGTATGGTCTACGTGAGAGCACGAGGGAAGTGGCCGTGGCGAATTTGACCCACACGGCTGAGAAAATGGACTTGCCCTCTCCGCGTCCCCGGGAAACCGCGGGAGGAACTGATGCTCAGAAAATTGAAGGTCATTAATATCTATTTTTTTTTTTTTTTTGCTTCCAGGAGTGTGGGATGCTCCATATTTACGAGGGGTAGAGGAGGTGTTCAGGAGGTACGTGGGCCCTAGAAGAGCTGAAGCTGAATCTGAGAGTTTGAAAGCTGTTTATCTTTCCATTCTTTATTGGCTCTTTTGATTAGTTAAAAGCAATCTTGGTTTGGTGCTTGTGTGTCTTGAAGCCCTTGCTGACTTCCCTTTTTAGAGAAGAGGGATTATTCTGGAGGCTTAAGGGATTGGGCTGGTAACAATATCTAGCTAGATTTCATCATAGAATTTTCTTTTTATTGTAGACCTTTTTCCTGGGTAACGTCTCTTTATGATGTGGGGTGTTGGTTCATTTATAGTTCATACACACACACACACACACACACACACACACACATACATTTCCCTTAGAAATGAATTATGTTAAGAAAGGAACTGAGTTTTTTTTTTTTTTTTTTTTGGTGGTGGGAGTTACCAGGGGCACTTGATCACTGAGCCACATCCCCAGCCTTAATTTGTATTTTTATTTAGAGATGGAGTCTCACTAAGATGCTGAGGCTTTGAACTTGCAATCCTCCTGCCTCAGCCTCCAGAGCCGCTGGGATCATAGCCGTGTGCCACTGCGTGCGGCCCAGACACTGTTTTTGATGCCGGGGAGTCAGTAGGGGAAGAAAAGTAGACAGACTTTCAGGGCTTCCTGGAGCTTGCGGTCCAGCGGGGAAGCAGACAGCAGACGGAACGACAGGAGAAAAGAGCCTTTTAGAGGGAGGCCAGCAGAAAAGCAGGGTGGGCAACGGGCTGGGGAGTGAGTTGCGAGGTAAGTAGAATGGCCAGGAAACCGTGGTGTGGAAGGCGGCATTTGGGGGAAAACCCCAAGGAAGTAGCCGCACTGGTAACCAAGGAAGAGTGTTCCCGGCTTAGGGAACAGCAGAAGGGAAGCTCCGAGGCCAGAGCATGCCGGGTACGCTGGGAAAAGACAAGGAGCTGGTGCATGTGGGAGGGAAGGGGCTGGGGACATCGGGGAGGTAACAAAGCAGGAGCCCAGGGAAGACCCTGTGGGACCCTGTTAGCAATGAGCTGCCCCTTAGGCGAGACTGTGAGCCTGTGGAGGACTCCAGGCCGGGGATGCTGTGATCACTGACTGTGTCCAGCACAGACTCAAGGGCGCAGGGACAGGAACAGGGGAGGCTGAGGCAGAAACCCAGGTGTGGGATGGTGGCGCCTTGGGCCTGGGAGACGCACGGTGGGGTCTGTCGGGTGTTGTGAAGGTAGGGCAGGCAGAGCTGCTGCACCTTGGATCCGAGCTCTGTGAGAGTGAGGGAGGGAGAGGGTGGCCTGGTGTGGACCTGAGCACCTGAGAGGACGGAGTGGCCACGGGCCGATGTGGGGGACTGAGTCCATTAGGTCCTGAGGACTTTGAGAGCCCACGAGACCTCGGCTCTCGGATGCTCAGGGCTGACGTTCAGGGAGGGTCCTCACCGGGCCCTTCAGCGTCACCGGCATGCAGATGGTGTCAGATGAGTGATGAGACGGTGGCTCTCCTTTCTCACCTGCCAGCAGCGGGTCCGGCATCAGCAGCTCTTTGGTGGGAGGAAGTCTGGTCCCCAGAGACAGCAGGAGTGCATGGCACAGGGGACTCTGGGGAACCCCCCTCCCAGTTTTGTGCGGCACCAGAAGGGCCAAGAAAACTTGCCTGAAAAACCGCTGTTTCCGCAGAACCACTGCGTGCCCAGCTTTACGCGTAAAAAATGGATCCGTCCTGCATGTTGACTTCTTAAACCGCGCCTTGGCCTTCGCGTGGTCTATCCCCCGGGGAAGCAGCTGTCTGAGCCTGAGCTGTCCCTGTCAAAACACCCTGCTAGAGTCCACCCAGCTCTCTGAGGCTGGACCCTTGGGGCGTTTGGTTTCCACATCAGAGGAGGGCATGATGTCATCGCTGCAGACCAGGTCTCTAGCACATCGGGTTTTGGGGCTGGAAACAGATGCCTGAGAACGCGTAGTGGTTTTGGCTACGGGATGTGAAACTGGCTCTGCCTGAATTGTAAGGGCAATTAAAAATAACAGCAATGACCACCAGGTGGACGCGTGTGTTTGCCAGGTTCTGTCTTGCAAGTGGATGCTCTTGGCGCAGGACAAGAATCCCTTCACTGGCAGCAGCAGCTGCTACGCTTGATGGCTTCTAACCACCCTCAGTTGTCCCCTGATTGAATAGGGGCCACGTCCTCTGGCTGAGCAGGACCCCCCTGGCTGAGCAGGACCCTCCCCTGGCTGAGCAGGACCCTCCCCTGGCTGAGCAGGACCCTCCCCTGGCTGAGCAGGACCCTCCCTGGCTGAGCAGGACCCTCCCCTCACTGAATAGGGACTACTTTACCTGCTCCTGCTACAGGGAGCACCTGTACCCAATGGCTCCCTGGCACAAGCTGGTCCCTGGGCCCGGTTTGGGACCAGCTATGTGGCTCAGTGTGTGGCCCAGAGCATCCTTCAGGGCCAGGCTGAAGCACGGTCTCACTTTTCTTTCTTCTTCTATCCTGTCCTCTTGCCTCCCTCGCCCCCTTCCTGAGGGCTCTTCCCGTCTTAGAATCCCATCCCGGGCTCCGCCTGCAGTGTCCCACAGACTCTCCTGTCACACAGCGCTCTTGGCAGCTCTCTGCCTTAGAATAACCACAAAGGCAATGCTAGCCCTGCTCTGCAGATGCAGACACAAAGGCGAGTGACTCGCTCAGGGTCACATACCTGGGCAGGTACAAGAGCCAGCAGCCCAATCCAGACTTTGCTCCAAAACTTGTGCTCCTAATAATATGGCATGTCGCCTGTCCATAGGAGTGATCTTGAAGATTTTGAACTTCAGACGTTTTATTCTCTTCTTTGGGACCAAATGTAAATTTTTTTTTAGAGCAGTGTCAACTGGAAGCTCAGACCTGCCACCTCTGGTGACCAGGGGTGGAGGGATAAAAGATTTCTGGACCTTGAGGAGGCAGAGAAAGTGAGTATTTAATAAGTGAGGTAGTGTTGTGCTTTTTCTGGTCAGCAATGGTAGGTGCTCTTGGGGGACAAAATGATTCCACTAGGTCTTGGAATATAACCAGACACTTGCAGTCACTCTCTCTCATACAGACCCACTTTTGCTGCTCCGGACTTGGCCTCAGATCCCCAGGCGAGGGCTGTAGAGCTCCCAGGTGCCCCTCTGTGCAGAGGTGTGCAGTGTGTCCAGAGACAATAGCCTCATGTTTGGGAGCTGTTTGTCTGGGTCCTATCACCAATTAGCAAGGTTTTTCTCGTGCAAGTTTTCAGTGCACGCTAAATGAAATAGCTTTTCATTTTGTAAAATGGGGAAAATGGCATCTCCCCCCGCCTTTATAAAAATCTTTGTAAGTGCTTGGAAAACTACAAGTTACTCTGGGAAAGAGAGGGATGGATTGTGGTTTTGTGTCCCAAAGTGCATATGAGGGTTTCTGCCACCTGGTGCTTCAGCTTGGGTTTCCAAACGATGCTAGACAGAAATGGACAAGATGCAATCTGACTCAGCCCTACAAATGTGAGGGCAAACCTTTAGATTCAGAACATTCCTGACACACCTACGGCATGGGAAAATGTTGGCGGAAGAACAGTCTGTGCTTCTAAAGGATTGAGGGTGTTTTGATTGACAGCAAAGTCAGTCTCAGCCAATGACGATAAAGCCATTTGGTTATAAGCACATAAATATGATTCTCACTGATCTTAAGAGGAGTGGCAAGTGCCCAGATCAGAGAGATTTCACTTGCAAATAACATAGTTACAATGGGAACTTCTGTTTATCGACCATGTACGTCACGTCCGACGTTGTGAGTTTTATAAGCATTTTCTTCTTGAATTCTCACAGCATCATATGCTACCTGAAAGAGTATCTTTCAAACCTGCAGATGACAAAATTGGAGCTTAGCTGAGTCACTTGCCACCTTCCCATGATGAGCGAGTTAACGTCCTCACCAAGGACAAAATGTTTTCCAGTCTGAGGGCGGTACTCCAATGTGGGTCTTGAAATCAAGTTTATGAGTCACAGTCAGACCTCAGAAAACAGAGAGCTTTCCAAAGAGCAAAGAGTCACTTTATAAACATTTTGTTCAGTCCTGCAGGTATTGTGGGGTGTGATGTGGCTGCATCTATGATACATTATAGTGTTTAGAACTTGAAGAAAACCCACCTGCTTACACTGGACCTCTCTATTTGGGTTTCTCACTCAAAGACAGATAAGAGGTCAGGAAGCACGTCCAGAGGACGTGACTAGGAAGATGGCGGACGGGAAAATATGGCTGATCAGAGGGATGGTTCCAGCCCTCCTCCCTACAGGACTGGACCTTCCTGTGGGTTTCCGCTCCCCAGGCCTGAAGGTCAGCTTGCAGCATGCGTCCCTGGAGTGCTGGGCAGGCAGTCTGGGGTATTGTCTGACAATTTTGCAATGGTCCATGTGGAAGTCTCCCTTGGGCATTGGTCAGAACCCATCAGGGTATTGTTCCAGTCAGGAGGAGGGGCAATCAGCGGGAAGGCTGAGGTCAGAGCTAGCTAGAGGCCAAGGATAACGGACTTGATTTGATGGTCAAGGGGTCATCCTTTTTCTGGGGTCAGAGGGATTTCATCTTTGCTGCTTTTGAACTCTACCGTTTATGAAACCTGGCTGACATTGAGACTTTCTTTTTATATTTGCCAGGACTTACTGTCAACTTTCCAAGACCCTTTGCCTCGGAAAGCTGTGTGATTTTTTTTTTTTTTTTTTTTTTTTTTGATCTGATATCTATAAGACCTGGTGCAGTTCTTCCTGGAACTATTTTGGAGGTAAGATGGAGCACATTTAGTGACTTGGGCTGATCTGTTCTCCTAGGAGAGCAGACCTTCTGCAACATAAAACCTAACCAAGCGAAGCTATGAGAAGGAGCTTCCACTTCAGAGTTAGGCAGAATGTGAGTTCGCCATGAACTGGGACCTAGCATTTTGGCTGCTCAGGCAAACCCTGTGCCTGGTGTGCTCAAGGACCTCAGTAAACATTTGGCAAGAGAACAGGTGTCAGTCTATACTCTCTTTTTTACTAATGAAATGCCTTTTGGCTGATTGCTCAGACTTTCTGGGTCTCAGTTTCCCCATCTGTAGAATGGGGCTATGACCTTGCATCTCCAGAGGGTTGTTGGAGGAAGCAGATATGATGGATTAAAAGGACCTAGGCACAAATCAGGCACCTAGCAGATCTTCACTGCTTTCCTTCTGGGGCTGTGATGTCCTCCTCTCTCCTGAGGCCCACTGCTTACTAGAACCCCTTCCTCAACTGGGGCCCGTGTTGCTGGGGAGTGTGGAACTCTATATTGGGGGACCTCATCTTCTGACCAGAGACTGGAAGCAAGGTCAGATGCAGGCTCATGACCCCTTCCACGGAGGCCCCGGTGGGAAGAACAAACTGCCTGCACTGCTGGGCTCTGGCAGACATCCTGGGCCTGCTGAGCACAGACCAGGGGAGCTTGCAAAGCACTCACTGTGTGCAGGCACCTCTTCCTGCAGAACTCACCCTCTGCGAGGTTTCTGACCTGGGCCACTTCCTGATTTCATTTTATTTTTTAAAAAACAAATATAGAAAATAAGGATATTCCTAATATAAAATCATCAAAGAATTCATTAAAGTAAGAATCACATCTGCCAATCCCACATGGAGGAAATTGACTCAATATTTTGGTACATATAATGGTAAATTAAACATTTTTATATGAGTACAATTGTGTTTAATACATATTTTATGGACATACTGTTAAGTGTGATCATGCTCCACAGATCTGGAACAGGCTTTTTTCTATTTAACATTTTCTCATGTCAGAATAAATGTTCTTTGTTACCATCTGTATAATATTCCTTTATATTTTATGACTTAAATTTGATTTGCCAGTTGCTCTCTTGGTGGTTGTTTCCACTTATTTTGCTAACAAACATCTTTGTCTACTTGGGATATAAATGCTTTGACTCTCCCATGCAAGATTAGGTTTCCAGCTCCTGAAACGTATTTGGATTTTGGAAACACTTGAGGTTGGATTTCACATTAGGTTTGTCATGAATCTTGTAAGAAACGTTGATTGAGCACAGAGTGTTCCAGATCCTGTGCTGGGTTCTGCGGATGCACAGGGGAGTTCAAGTTCATCAACCTACGATTGCAGTGTGGGTTTCCTGGGCAGATGGCCATAAGAGAGGGGAGAATAACCTTGCTCTGGGTGGCTGGAAAGGAATTAGGGAAGGCTTTACAGAGGACGCTGGGTCTGAGCTTTGAGTTAGTGGAACTCCCCACATGAACAGGGAAGAGAAGGGTGTTTCAAACACGAGGAACATCGCTTTCCAAGCCAGAGTGAGATGCCTGAGCCTCCATGTTTACTGTCTGGCAAGTCTTGGGTGGGAACCTGAGACTGGGGTTCTGTGCATGGAGCTGGGAGGACTCAGGCGGGAGGCAGCCAGGCCCAGACCGCAGGCTCATGCTGCCAAGCCTGAACTTGGCAGGAGGCAGGAGAGTGAAATGTCAGCTGAGGTCACGGGATTTGGAGTCAAGTGGGTGTCTGTCCTCACCCTGCCACCGGGGGGCGCTCCCTGTCATGCCCTTGGTCCTGGCAAAGGGGACTGCTGGGGTCCACTCTGGCCCTCCACTGTGTGGGATGAGGAATCAGTGGGATCACGGGGACAGGCCCACCCAGAACCCACGCTCTCCTCTCCCGGACGGTGCGACCTGTCCACCTTCCGAACCTGCGCAAACCCCTCTGTGAGCACGTGCCCCAGAGGATGCCGCGGTCTGCACCTTCCCATTCCTGAGCAGTGCCCCAGGGCCGGCCATTTTCAGGAGACACAGACACAGCTTCGATGTGCAGGCGGACGTGTCTGCACACCTGGGATGAGGCCCTCAGGAGGAGACAGGGCCAAGCTGGAAGGAGAAGGGCCTGGACTGTGGGCTCGGCCTTCCACTTGCCTGAGGGACATTTAAGCTCCTTGCTTCTCAGGTTTCTCTTCTTTAAGGTGGGACTCCAAATAGACCCTGTGGACTTGGTAAAGATTCAGTGAGAGATTCAATGGAAGGTGCTCAAAATGACACCTGCCTCGTACTGAGGAGGTGCTCGGTAAAGGCTTACCTAGGCCAGGGGCTCTCGGGGACTTTGCACTGGGGGCTGGCATGCTGGATGTGGGGACACAGGGTGGAACATGGACTGAGGGTGGAGGACCAAAGTCAGGAACAGCTAGAGTGTTGGCACAGGTAGTTGATGGTGGCTTGGGCTGTCTTGGGTCGTGGGGCCCAGGAGAGCCAATGGTGTCTCCAGGTCAAGTCTCCAGGTGTGACTTGGGGACACACTGGTCCTTCCCAAAGGAGCACTTCTTCATAGGACCCCTGACTCCCCCTGAACCTGAATTTGCCAGATGCAGGTTCCAGGCACCAGCTCGGACGTTGGTCAGACTCTCCCGGGGCTGGCACCCAGGAGTGCTTGGACGCCATATTGAATTGTGGACCCAGGACACAGAGTGAGGTGAGGTCCACTCTGATGACCAAAGATTGGGCTCGAAAATCTGGAGTGTCGTTGAAAGAAAAGGGTGTGTCACCTGACTGGAAGAAAGGAAGCATTGCTTAACACAGAGCGAACATGCGGCCAGAGGAGAAAAAGAGCAAGACAGTGTTGGTGACAAAGAGCTTGGAAGCCTTGGCTTTGAAGGAGGCCCTGCGTGTGTGCGTGTGTGTGTGTGTGTGTGTGTGTGAGTGCGTGTGTGTTTTCGAGATTGCAAATCGATATCCCATTTCCTTGGAGTTTATACAGCTGCCCACAGGGCGGTTCCTGACTCCAGGATGAATAGGGCCATATCGCTCGGCTAGAGCGCAATGAATTTTCCAGATGGGCCGCACATCCTTCCCTGGGCCTCTGGGAGCCGGTTCAAGGCCTCAGAGAAGTGCACTTACAGACCCAGTCCTCCCCGCCACCAGGATGTCCCCGGGTGCAGGGGCAGCGTGTGCGATCACGCGTGTGTGTGGGCGGGAGCTCAGAGGCTGGGCTAGATGCTCTGATGTCAGGCTGGGTGATTGACTTGCATGCTGGCTTTTCTATCCAGGGGACTGTGATTTTTTTTCTGGGACACCCACTGATCCACCAGGAGGGGCCAGGCTGTGCTGCAGTCACGAGTGACTTGCTCACACTGTGCGTCCTTCAAGGCACCAGGGGTCCTGGTAGGGCTGGGTCCCAGGTCCTCCTCCCTCCCGCACCCAGAATGACTGATGGAGCTTGTGGCTCCTTGGGGACAGAAAGGAGATGTGGTGGATTCCACACTTGGTCTTGAAGACTTCTGGCTGGGCGTCACAAATGGCTTTCCACATTTCACTGGACAAAGGAAATCACGTGACCCCACTTAAGTGGAAGGAGCTGGGAAGTTCAGTGAGCTCAGTCTTTTTTTTTTTTTTTTTTTTTTTTTTTTTAACCAGGGATTAAACCCAGGGTCACTTAACCTCTGAGCCACATCCCTGGCCTTTTTCAAAAATTTTTTTATTTAAAGACAGGGTCTCCCGAAGTTGCTCAGGGCCTTGCCAAGCTTCTGAGGCTGGCTTTGCACCTGTGATCCTCCTGCCTCAGCCTCCCAGGTTGCTGGGATTACAGACGTGTCCCCCTGCATCTGGCTGAGCTTCGTCTTTTGAAGGAGGAAACCAATGATATTTGCCAACAGCATGAATGTCTGCCACACTAGTGTGACAAATGAACTAGGACTTGGAACTGTCAGCAAATGAATGGAATGGGCTTGTCACAAATCCAGAACTGATCGTAATGGGGTGCACAGAAGGATGCGTGGGTCTAAGGGATCCAGAGTAAGCTGTTGTCTGGGTGTTGGGTTCCATATTTGAAAAATAGAACATCTTTGCCCTTCAGTGTTAGATTTTGCCTTTGTGAGCAAGGTGGGCATTTGCGGGGCGAGCTGGCATTTTGAGCTCATGCTCTGATGCTCTCCATGGGCTTCCGGGAAAAGCCTGGTACCAGCCTCTTGCAGCTCTGAGCCTGAAACTTGCCAGCAAAGGGCTAATGGAGATGGCAAGCAGGCATGGCTGGAAAAACTGAGTTCAGGCCTCCTATCCCAGCTCGATAGGGCTACCAAACCCTCAGTCCTTGTCCCCGATGTCAATTCCATCATGAAGACAAGGTTTGGAGAGAAAATGGCAAAGTTTTATTGCTTTGCTAGCAAAGGAGAAGCACAGGGGACTCCTGTCCCGGAGGCTGTGATTCTGCCCTTGAGGGCAGCAGGCATGTTTGAAGAGGTGACTCAAAGACCACATTCCGCAGCTTCCCCGCCTGGAGTTATAATGCCTTTGTTAACCTGGGCGGCAGTCATTCCTGAGTCTTCCGATCGTTAGTCTCTTTCTTGTAGCCGGGTAACTTCCTGCCGTGGGGGGTGGTAACGGTGCTTCTGGGTCTGAGCCTGAGATCTGGGGACACCAGAGTTTAGGGATAGGACGGCATCTTCCACTACTGGGCTTTTAAAAATGTTCTTTCTTAATGGGCGCATTATGATCATATGTAATAGTGAAATTCACACATATTCATGCGTGTGCGTCACATGAGGGGACCGATTTCACTTCCCAGGCTCTTCCCTCCCCACCCACCCGGCCCCTTCCTCTCCTCTGCTGGTTTCCCTTGTTTCCACAAGATCGCTGTCTAACTTTTCTCTCTCTGGCTCCCACCCGTGAGGTAGAACCTGCGACCGTTGTCTTTCTCAACTGGCGTGCGTCACTTAACGTGATGATCTCCAGACGCATCCATTTCCCTGCAAATGTTATAATTTTGTTCTTCTTTATGGCTGAATAAAACTCATATATCTATACAGTGATTTTATATATATATATATATATATTTTTTTTTTTTTTTTTTTTTTTTTTGGCAGTGCTGGGGATTGAACCCAGGGCCTTGTGCTTGCAAGGCAAGCCCTCTACCAACTGAGCTATCTCCCCAGCCCAGTAGTTTTATACTTTATGCATGCATATATCACGTAAAATGTCCTCGCGGTGCTGTGAGGGAGGTGGGAAGACAGGGACGGAACTGCGTTCGTGGAAGGACCTGGACACTGTGGCCAGCCAGGCTTCCTGTGGGTGGAGGAGACCAGGAGCCAGAGTGGGAAGAGGGTCCTTCTCTGCCGGGGTCACTGTGGGTAGTTCTGGGGCCCTCGGGGTCATGGGCGGAGGGAGGTAGCTGTGGCTGGGCTCGGGAGAGGCCTGGCAGGCTTGGGCTCTGATGGAGAAGGCCGTGGACATCCGGGAAACTTCAGGAGGGCACCTGGGCAGGTGAGACCCTTCCAAGAAATGAGCTGGTAGCGCGGCCATCAGCATCTCTCAGTAACGAGCCAGCTTTCAGAGGGGGCTGCTTGTTCATGGAGCCCTGGATGGCAGAGGCCGTCTTCACCTGCTGGTGGTGACCTCGCCCTGGGATTGTGATGCTGTGTGTGTGTGTGTGTGTGTGTGTGTGTGTGGACCAGTTGCCACGGGGCCCACCCCGACAGCATCTGTGCATCCTCTTCCTCACCGGGACGGATGTGCGTGACTCATGCCAGCGTCAGGACCTTCCAGGAGCCAGTTCCGTCTGGCTGCTTT
Organism: Sciurus vulgaris; assembly: GCF_902686455.1. Taxonomy (NCBI): domain Eukaryota; kingdom Metazoa; phylum Chordata; class Mammalia; order Rodentia; family Sciuridae; genus Sciurus; species Sciurus vulgaris. The sequence continues at coordinate 20,174,368 of NC_136479.1, read as the reverse complement.
AACCTGTGAGGTCTTGTCCCAGCTGGTGACGTCACTGGAGAAGTCGGCAGCGTTCTGTGTCCTGGTGGCAGGACGGGGGCTCTTGGGACATCGGTACCAGCCAGAGCCAGCAGAGGCTGTCAAGAGAGTCCGAAGTTGCAGAATGTGGATTCTGAGCCGAGGGCTCATCTGATTCTCACTCCATTTGCAGATGGACGTGGGGAGCTGGACTCAGGTGTGGACATGTCTCCAAGAATTAGATTTGGTGTTTTTGGTGCGGGGATTGAACCCGGGGGTCTTTAACCACGGAGTCACAGCCCCGGCTCTTTTTCTTTTTAAATTTTATTTATTTATTTATTTAATTTGAGACAGGTTCTCACTGAGTTGCTTAGGGCCTCGCTCAGTTGCTGAGGCTGGCCTTGAACTTGGGGTGACAGGCACGCGCCTCCACCCCCGGCAAGTATCAGGAATTTTGGCACATCTCACACACCTGTAAAGGAGAAAGCGGATGAAGGACCAAACTCACTGCTAGGCAGATAGGTAAGCATTCAGAGGACCGAGAGCTGGGGGGACTTAGGTTCCCTGGGTGGTCACACTGGTGACCCGGACGGATGAGGAAAAACCTCAGACAGGAGGCGTCTCACTCCTGAGCCGCGTCACTCTCCTGGAGCTGAGTCACTGTTACCGTGAGATCCACGATGGGCTTCTAGAGCGCAGGACAGGTCTGTGCCACAGTCTGAGGTCTAGAGACCCATTTCCTCTTTACTCCTTTACCTTAACTGGCTCAGAGGAGAGGATTTGATTGGTCCAGGGTGCCATCCTGTCCCATGAGATACCCTGATGGAGAGAATTCTCTCCACACCGTCCTCCCAGCCGGCCTGGGGACTGCGTGGCCTTGTGCTGAAGCCCTTGGTCCAGCTGCGAGGGCTGGTCTCGCTTGGAAGTGCATGGATCCCGGGAGGCTTCTGCAAGAGGAGACTTACCGGGACGCGGTTTTAAAGGAGGCTAGATAGGTGACAGGTGATGAGATCATTGTCTACCCGCCAGTCAATTTAGATTCTGATTTTGAATTCTGTATGTGGCTTCATGGTGGATTGGAACCAACCCGATCTCATCCTGTTATTGCTCCTCAAACTGATGACCAGTGTGACAGAAAGGTGACAGTAACCCCGTCCCCCAGGCTTGCACAATGAGGCTAGTCGCTGAACCTGTTGATGGCAGACACAGGGAAGGATCAAGGGAAACCCCGGCCAGACACTGGGCTCTGCTGCAGACGGCCAGAAACACTTCCTGCCCAGGCGCCAATCACCACGCAGCACAAGCACCAAGGTCGGGCAGGAAGGCGGAAGGGGTTTGGGATGTGGGTTGGCGGAGTAAGGTCATGGTGACAGGTCAATTCCTTCACGTCTCCAGACAATTCGACAGGCCCCTTGGGTCCCCTGTGCCACAGCCGAGTGGATTTTTCCTATTCTCTCCCCACCCCCAGCAGTTCAAAACCAACCTGTGTGATATGGACCATTCCGGACGTTGGGGGGCGGGGGGTTCTAAAATGTGGCAACGGAAATAAAAAGTAAAGACACGTTTTACTCACATATTTTTATTTTTAGGTTTTCAACTTGACTTGAGACTTTTTTTTATTCTGGTTGCCTGAAGTTCCAAAGTCTGTATACTCTGGGACAGACTCACCTTGGTCTTGTCTACACTGTGGAAGACAATGTGGGCCAACCAACATGGTCATGGCTGCTGCGGGGCGGTCTTGGTAGTAGTGGTCAACTCAGAGACCTGGGAAGCATCTGGGCACGTTCAAGTGCACAGAGTTACATGAACTGGTCCCTGCCATGCGGAAAGTGCACTTACCCTTTCTACCTCCAGGGGGCAGCACTCCTCAGCTTCTGCCTGCTGGGGCCACTTGGAGATGCCCGCAGAATCCTGACAGATCTTTGCTCTTTCAAGCGAAGCCAGATTTTGCAAGTGAAGTTCATCAATTCTTTTTTTTTTTTTTTTGGAGGGGGGGGGGCGCAGGGTACTGGGGGTTGAACTCAGGGGCACTGATCCCCAGCCCTATTTTGTATTTTCTTTAGAGACAGGGTCTTGCTGAGTTGCTTAGTTCCTCGCTTTTGCTGAGGCTGACTTTGAACTCTCCATCCTCCTGCCTCAGCCTCCCCAGCTGCTGGGATAATAGGCGTGCGCCATCGCACTCGGCCAAGTTCACCAGTTCTTATTTTCCCAAACCGCTGGGCATACCAAGCAGAATGTATCTGTGGGCCAAACGTGGCTTGAGATGAGGGGGTTTAGATATCAGATGTTTCTGATGCACTCAGCTTTGTTCCCGGCACCCAGTGAGCCTTCAGCCCCCATGAGCTCTCTGCCTCTCGCTCCTGGCCTGGAAGGCTTGGTCTCATCTGGAAGGAAAATAAGATGAAGCCCACAGGGGGTGGAGGTTGTCTGTTTGTTGTCTTAATGGGTTAAGTCTCATCATTAAATTTTCCTAAGCTGATGACTTTGTGTAGAAGAAATACCAGCCAGACCCGAATACCCTGAAAGCTCTATTAATCTTTCTGTAACCCCATTAACACTCACTGCATATTTCCTGTGAAAAAGGATTGCAAATGACCGCAGCCTGCAGCATGGAAATATCTGTCACGCAGTGGCGGGAAGTCAGTGTGGGTGCACCACGGGGAGAGGCCCGGAACACGCTTCCTCCGGCATCGCCCAAGGAGGGGGCGCCGAGAAGGAGAGAAAGAACCCCTTCACCCCAGGAATCTTATAACTTGGCAATCATTACAATACAGTCACCTGTACTTTCTACCTAGAAATATCTATTACCTTGAACCCGAGGTGAGAAGCCTGCTCCCCAGGGGGAACCTGGAAACAGAGATTTATTTGTGCGGCAATAATTGAGGAGTTCATTGGATTCCAGTGTGGATCTTTCCACCACAATCAATTTCACGCTCTGTCATAAATAATGGAGGTCGCCACGGCAGCCAGGCAGGCGGGGGATCTGGCTGGTGCTGTGGACAGTATTCAAGCAGCATCGACAGAGAGAGGGACCAGGCCCGCTCGCTGTGACAGCTTGCGTGGAGGGACGTCCTTCTCCTTTTTTTTTAATGAGATAGACATTCAGATAGCGCGGGTTAACAGCTTAGGGAGGGGTGAGATGTCCTCCGTGGACTTGATCTGCCCGCGGTTCCTGGAGAGCACGCCGCCTAACAGTGCAGCTTCGCGCTCGGTTCCCTGAGGCGCCCGGGCCTGCTTCTTCGAGAAACCTCGTCAGTGGAGAATGAATAAGTGGACCAGCATAATTGGCAGAGTTTCAGGGATGCTCCAGGTGAGGCGGCCTGAGGCAGCGTAGGAAATGGCTGTTTGAAGTCTGAATTATGTGAGAATAGGGAAGAAAGTGTAAGGGAAAAAAAAAAAAAGAGTCTTGGCTGCTTTATGGAGATTTTTCCATTTCTAATGAAATGAGATGTAGAATTTTTAAAAGTTTATATCTGGAAAAATACTGACTTAAATATACCTCCCGGCCTGTTCTTCTTCCCTTGGCTCTTGGGCTGAGGGACTTTGCCAACTTCTTTCTGGCCCCAGGGCCTTTGCGTGTGCTACTTCCTTCACCTCCGCTCTCTTTACCTGGTTGAGTCTTACTCCAACTTATGGCCCAGGGGCCCTCCAGAGCAAATTGCACGTTCTTATTGCAACCTATCCCATTCTTTTCTAGTACCAGTCATGGTTAAAATTTAAAAATATTATATATTTGAGAAACTAGTAAGTACTCACTTTGTTCCCTAGCCTGAAAATGTGGGGAACCAGGAAGGTGTTAGTCATGTTTGGTGTTGTGTTCTCGGCCCTTCACCCAGCACTTGGTCCGTGGGAAGCACTCAGACAGGTTTGGTGGTAGGGAAAGGATAAGGGAGAGGGTGTCCCTTTGGGTCTGGGCTTGGAAGTACTCCTGGACATTGCTGTAGTCTAGTGACCCAGCTGGTCAGCAGAAAGAGGCCTGAGGAGCCAGCCTTAACTGGGGACAGCGGAGTCTGCTTTGGGACTGGATTCCGGGTTGGTGGTCGCCATTCAGTAACCCCGGTGTGGAGGTCAAGTGCTGAGCACTGGGTGAATCTAGAGAGCCGGCTGATGGTGGCGCACTGGACCAGGGAGCCAGGCTGGGCCTTGTGAGCCGGGGTGGCAGGGAGTCGGGGCCTGGGACTCCTGGCTTGACGGGTGGGCCGGACGGAAGCTCCACAGGTGCTGTGTGGAGTTGGGTGCTGGGCTTGGGGTAAGACTGAGGGTTCTGGGAGCTCATCCACGGCTCTGCCTCCTGCAGGAGCAGCTGGTTCCCTCCAGAACCGCTGGTGGGGTGGGATTTCCGTGCCCCATGTCCTGGTCCTGTGGAGCTCAGGGTCCAGGGAGGGCGCAGAACTGTCCTCCTGCCATCAGACCCTGATTTCCCTTTGGGGAGTCACATCTTTCTCTCTTCCTCCATGGGGGTTGGGGGCCCTGTCCGCCACGTCTTGGAGCAGATCAAGTGACCCAGGGATGTGACGGTCTATCATAGGTCCCTGGCTTGATGATGGGTGCAGGGACAGATAGCAGAGCCAGATGAGGCCAGTCAGGGGCCCAAAAAGAGCCACGGGGGAGGTGGATTCACCATCACCAATGGATTCACACAAGGTCAGACACGAAGCTGGGACGTGGGCTTCCATCTTGCCCCAACAAAGAGAGACCCTTGCTAAGGATCTGAGCAGCCACCGAAGGTGAACTGAGAGATGGCGAGGCCAGGTCCTGGCCGTGTCTCTGAGCCCTGCACTGAGACCTGTCCGGAACCACCACCCTGGGAGCCTTGGACTTCGAGGTTATGGACATCGGTCACTCCTGGTTGTGCAAAGGTTGTGTCTGAGAGAGGTAAACGTGTGTGTTTGTCCTACTTATCCCATCCTGTTCCCACCCGACTCAGGAGATCAGCAAGATCTATTTTGACTGGGCGCGGTAGCGCCTGCAATCTCAGCAGCTCGGGAGGCTGAGGCAGGAGGATGGCGAGTTTAAAGCCAGCCTCAGCAACTTGGCCAGACTCTGTCTCTAAATAAAAACATAGGGCTGGGGATGTGGCTCGGTGGTCGAGGGCCCCTGAGTTCAATCCCTAGTGCCAAACAAAAACCAAACAAAACAAAAATCTGTTTTGAACCCCTGCCAGTGGCTCTGTGGACCAAATGCTACCTCACGGAGTTGGGAAATGTCAGACCTGTCATTATCTAGTCTGATTTCCTCATTTAGCAAGTGGGGATATTGAGGCACACACAGAGCTGTGATTTGGGTTGCTCATTTATTCATTCATCAAATGTGCACCAAGAGCCACCTGCTGATCACTGCGTGCAGGAAGGAGAAGGTTACCCTGCCCAGGCTCAGGAGACACCGTGGGGTGGCGGAGATGGTGGGTCAGCAAGCAATCGCCATGGACTCTGCTACGTGATAGGAGGATGGGGTCAGTGCCATGGAAACACCCAGGAGAGGCCCTTCATCTGTCCTGGGACATGGGTTGGTCTTGATTTTGAATTGATTTTTGGAAGATAGTTGGAATTCTTGGGATGGCCTTAGATGTAAGGGCATTCCAGGCAAAGGAGATAATAGCCACAGAGACTTAGAGGTGGGGAGCCAGGTCCGATAAATCTTTCTCTTAGAAGGTACTCAGTCTCAGAAGGTACTCAGTCTCAGAAGGTACTCAGTCATCTCAGAAGGTACTCAGTCTCAGAAGGTACTCAGTCATCTCAGAAGATACTCAGTCTTAGAAGGTACTCAGTCTCAGAAGGTACTTACTTTCAGAAGGTACTCAGTCTTAGAAGATACTCAGTCTCTGAAGTTCTCACAGCTGAACGAGGACAAAGACACTGGGTAATTCAACTTACATCATCGGCAAGGAGTTGGCAGAGTCAAGACTCAAACCATCCGTAAACCCCCGAGGGTGATCCAGTCTTGGGAGTTCCTGGAGAACTTCCCAGGCTGTTGGGGGGAGGGACCGTGGCTGGGTTTATGTCAGCTCTTCTTTTCTCTGTTGATTGAAGTTAATGCTGAAAGGCCACATCCCACTTGCTCTTTGAACTTGTCCTTGTCTGAATTCAAATTTAAGAAGTCGAAGGTAGGTGGTTCCTCAGGATGGGTGGCTGTGTGCCCTCCCTGAAGGGGAGAGGAAGCCAGGCAGGGTGCAGGAGCAGTTTTGAGTCCCCAAGGACAACACAGGGGATTCTGTGACCCCCTGCAGAGAACTCCACACAGAGTCTGGAAGGGGACAGCTCTGGGCTACCTCTGTCTTGTCCCCCTCTGGCTTCCCCTGAGTGCCTCTATCATCCTGTGTGATCTTGAAGAAGTTACCTGCCCTCTCTGGTTCCCTGTTTCTTTTTCTGTGTTTTGCTTCCATCTCAACAGAGCAGGCAGAGGGATTCTGGGGAAACCCAGGTCAGAAGTCACCCTTCCTCTGCTCAGTACCCTCCATGGCTCCCTGTTTCCCTCGGAGTAAGAGCTCAATCCTTAAGCAGCCTGCAGAGCCCTGCACAGTGGAGCCATGTCCCATGACCTGTCCCCCTCCCTTCCAGTGACCGCGGACATAGACTCCTCCCCGCTGGGCTTTGTCCTGGCTGACCCCTCTCCCTGGGATGCCTCCCTTCCAGGGACTCCGTGGCTTGCCTCTCCTGGTCTTTTAGGCCTCAGCCGCCCTGTTTAAGATGCAGCTCGGCCCTCAGGGGCTCCCCCACTTTGTCCTTTGTGTGTCGCTTGGTCTGGCCTCCATTTCTGCTTGGAAAATACAGAGGGTTCTCTGAGCGGTGGCCTTTGTCAGCAGCATCCCCACTGAACAGAGAGGAAGGGAGGGTCCTGCTTCTCCCGAGCAGGTCAGACCACGACGCCTAAGCCAGCTGGGTCCCAGGTCCCCGTCCCCCAGTGACGCTCCTCCTGGAAGCCAAGAGGAGAAGCTGGGTCCAGGGCAGAGCAACGTCCTCCGTGCAGTGGGTACCACGTCGCTGACCACCGTGCAGGTCACTGGGCCTGGCCGCGCACGCCCCCCTCACCCGCTGCCCCAGGGCCGGTCCCTTGGCAGGAGCAAGCGCAGGAGGGGCTTGGCGGAACCCGCTCCCGGGCATCGATTTCTCCAGTGATGAATCGCCTACCAGCCCCTGGCCTCGGCGGAAGTCTCCGGAATGTTTAAACCTGCCCGTCTTCTTCCCTCTTCATTCATCATTTCCCAACACGTCCAGGATCTTCCAAACCAATCCATCCTCGCGCACCTCCGATCTGCTGAGTATCAATTTTTCTACATTCTTACAAAAGGTAGGATTAAAAAAAAATCCTTGTGGCTATCGTTTCCCACTCATTTAAAATCTGTTTTTGAGAACCTCATTTTAATTTTTTTAAAATACCCAGGTGCATGCAAAAGCCCTCTGAGGGAGCTAGATTTTATAAATCACGTCCAAATAGATATAAAACCAAATTGACCATTCCAACCATTAAAAAAAATACCTTTATGTATTTATTTATGTATTTTCATGCGGTGCTGAGGATGGAGCCCAGTGCCTCACACGTGCCGGGTGAGCACTCCACCACTGAGCCACAACCCCAGCCCCCTAACCATTTTTTATGTGTATGCTTTTAAATTTTTAAACTTTGTTCTTTTTAGTTACGCATGACAGTAGGCTGCGTTTTGACATATCATACGTATGTGGAGGATAACGTCCCATTCTTGTGGTACATGATGTGAAGTTACACTGGTTGTATATTCATCGATGAACACAGGGAAGTTCTGTCTGATTCATTCCACTGTCTTTCCTATTTCATCTGCTCTTCCTTCCCCCAACACCACCCTGGCCAATCCAGTGAACCTCCCCTTCTCCCGCCCTCCGGTCTGTGTTGAGTTGGCATCCACATTTCAGAGAGAACATTTGACCTTTGGTTTTTTGGGATTGGCTTATTTCACTTATCATGATAGTCTATAGTTCCATCCATTTATCAGCAAATGCCATAATTTTATTCTTATTTATGACAGAGTAATATTCCATTGTATGTATACACACACACACACACACACCACCACCACCACCACCACATTTTCTTTATCCATTCATCTATTGAAGGGCACCTAGGTTGGTTCCATAGTTTGGTTCTTGTGAATTGAGATGCTTTAAACATTGACGTGGCTGTGTCACTGTAGTGTGCTGATTTAAAGTCCTTTGTGTATAAACTGAGGAGTGGGATAGCTGGGTCAGATGGTGGTTCCATTCCAAGATTTTTGAGGAATCTCCACACTGCTTTCCATAATGGTTGCACCAATCTGCAGCCCCACCAGCAATGTAAAAGTGTGCCTTTCCCCCACATCCTCGCCAAGGCTTATGATTGTATTCTTGATGGTCGTCATTCTGACTGGGGTGAGATGGAATCTCAATGTAGTTTTGATTTGCATTTCTCTAATTGCAAGAGATGTTGAACACTTTTTCATTATATTGTATTTCTTCTTCTGCAAAGTGTCTGTTCAGTTCCTTAGCCCATTTGTTGGTTGGGTTACTTGTTGCTTTGCTGTTAGGTTTCTTGAGTTCTTCGTATATATCCGGAGCTCAGTGTGCTATCTGAGGTGCAGGGGACGAGGCTTTCCCCCATTCCGTAGCTCTCTCTTCATGCTCTTGACTGGTTCCTTTGCTGTGAAGAAGCGTTTTAGTTTGATTCCATTCCATTAATTGATCTTGGTTTCACCCCTTGAGCTTTAGGAGTCCTGCCTTCCAGCTGTTTTTAAGTGTTAAAATGTTGGAGGTTTTGCGGCATCAGCTGCATTCAGTGTCATGCAGCCACGGGCGGCCACCATCCTTCTTCAGCACCTTCTCCATCTTCCCCACTTGAACTCTGCACCCATTGAGGACCGACACACCTTCCCTTCTCCCAGCTCTTTCTGTCCTAATCAACGTGGTTATTCCAGGAACCTTGTGTGGGATGAATCATACAGTATTTGTCCTTTCTAGGTGGACTTATTTCACTCAGTGCACATCTGCAAGGCCCATTCATCTTGGGACATGTGCCAAAATTCCCTCCTTTTTAAGGCTGTATAATGTTCCATTGTGTGTGCATGCCACATTGTGTTTACCTGCTTATCTGTTGATGGACACTAGGGTTGCTTCCAACTTCAGGCTTGTGAATGACGTTGCCAGGCAGATGGGTGGACACATACCTGTTCAAGTTCCTGCTTTCAGTTCTGGGTATGTGCCTGGAAGTAGAATTGCTGGGTCACAGTGTATTCTGATTTTTTCTAACTGAGGAGTTGGCAAGCTCTTCTCCTATGCAATAGCACCTTCTCCATTTCCACCAGCAAAGAACCAAGCCCCAACCTCTCCACATCCTCCAGCCTTGCCCTTTTCTTCTTAATGGAAGCCATGCTCACTGGGGGCGGGGTGGTAGCTCATAGGGTTTTGATTGACATTTCCCTAAAGACTAATGGTGAGCACATTTTTAGGTGCTTAGTCATTCATGTGTCTTCTTTAAAGAACATCAAATCCTTTGCCCATTTAAAATCATTGTTTATATTTTTGTTCTTGAATTGTAGGAGTTCTTTACATTCTAGAAATCAGTCTTGTACCAGATATATAATAAGAAAACATTTTCTTTTATTCTGTGATTTGCCTTTTAACTCTCTTATAGAGTCCTTTGTGCAAAAGTTTTTGACTTTAATAAAGTCTAATTTATCTATTTTTTTCTTTCATTGTCTGTGATCTTGATATCATATTAAAGAAATCATTGCCAAATCTAATATCTTGAAGATATTCTCTATATTTTCTCCCAAGCTTTGTCGTTTTAATTCTCATATTTAGGTCTTTAATTCATTTTGGCTTGGTTTTTGAATATGGGGTAAATAAGCACCCAACTTCCTTTGCTGGCACAAGGACATCTAATTTCCTTAACATTGTTGGAGAGACTGTCTTTTCCACATTGAATGCTTGCGACACCCTTTTGGAAAATCATTTGATCACATTATGCAAGGGTTTTCTCCTAAGTTCTCTACTCTGATCCATTACTCTACATAGCTGTTTTGATGCCAGTACTTCACTGGTTTGATTACTGTAGCTTGGGAGTAGTCTAGAAATCAGGAAGGTTAAGACCTCCAACTTTATTTTTTAAAGATTGCTTTGGCTATTAAGGGTTCTTTGAAAGTCCACAGGAAACTTAAGTTGGATTTTTCTATTTCTGTTGTTGAGATTTTGAGAGGGATTGCATTGAACCTGTAGATCGCTTATACATATTATTGACATCTTAACACAATTGTCTTCCAATCCATGAACATGGGATGTTTTCCTATTTATTCCTGTCTTTGAAAAGTTTCTTTCAGCCATATTTTGCAGTTTTCTGTACAATCTTTCACCTCCTTGGCTGGAAGACATCACCCACCATACATCAGGCTATGACATATATATCATATATATAGACACACACACACGTATATGTTGCCGTGTATGTGTGTGTGCGTGTGTGTGTGTATGTGTCTGTGTGTGTATCGTATTACTCCTTGATTTATGACGAACAAAACAACAAGGGATTAGATTAAGCCCAAGAGAAAAATGATACAATCCAGGTCTCTCGGAAACACAATTTGGATGAACTTGCTGACGGCTAACATGGAATACCATTTTACAGCACACCCTCTTTTCTAGATAGGCATACACCCTAAAATAATGATAAACGTGTTTCTAGTAAACATATAAATGTGTAACCGAGATGTTCATTATCATCACCACGTGGTATGTATTGCACACACTGAGTGTGGTATACTCTTGTGACTGCAGCAACTGTTAATACCAACATCACTACAGATGTGCGTGATGCATTGCGCCACAGCAGCGTGTCAACAACTGTGCCACTGAGATTGTTTTTTTGGCTGTTTTCTGACGGGACCTCCATTGGGCATGCAGTCCCTCGTTGGCTGAAACATTGCTACATGGCCTATAACTGTGTATCTTCCCACTGCCTTTGGTCCTGCAAGTTTTCTGCTGAGAAATCCATGGACAGCCTTTTTGAAGATCTCTTGTACACAGTGAGTCACTTTTTTCTTGTGTCACGATCCTCTCCTCGTCTTTAAATGGTTTAGCAATGGATTACACTGTGGTTCTCTTGTTTGTTTGTTTGATTTTTGTGGTTTTGGGGATTGAACCCAGGGCCCTGTGCATACAAGGCACACACTTTACTAACAGTTACACCCCCAGTCCGGTTCCTTTGGTTTTATTCTTTTAAACTTCTTTTATCTGTATATCCATTTCTTTCCTCGAATTGAGTAAATTTTCAGCCATTATTTCTTCAGATAAGTTCTCCTGCCTTTTCTCTCTTTTCTTCTGGAACTCTCATGGTGTGTGCATTGGTCCACTTGACGGTGTCCCACATGTCCTTTAGTCTCCGTTCCCTTTTCTTCATCTTCTTCTCATTTTGATTGTCAGATTTGATAAATTAAAGTGTGTTGTCTTCAAGTTCCCTGATTTTGCCTTTTTTCTGTGTGGGTCTGCTGTTGATCCCTCTAATATGGATACATTTTTCAATTCAGTTATTGTACTTTTTAGTTCTACTTGGTTCTACTTTATAATTTCTGTCATGTGGCAGGCATTTTCAATTTGTTTATATATTATTTTCCTCATTAGGTTTATTTTCATTGTTCATGTTTTCTTTAGGCTCTTTAAGCCTATTTAAGATAATTATTTGAGAGTCTTTATCTGGTATGTTTGATGCATGTGTTTCATCAGAGATTGTTTCTGAAGATTTAATTTGAGCCTTTGAATGGGCCACATTTCCCTGTTTCTTTGTATGCTTGTGGCCTTTTGTTGAAAATCAGCATCTGAAAAGAAAAAAGTTATCTCTCCCAATCTTTTCACACTAGCGTGTAAGACTTTTACTAATTTGTGATTCCCTGACCCTTGAGATCAGCCTATGGTGATGCCTGTAGGTCTTTTCGGGATTTTTTTTTTTTTTTCTGGATGTGTGCTCTGTCTGGATTTGTGTGTGTGCTTCTAACTTGATATCTACCACCAGCTTTTAGATGTTCAGTTTTCCAGAAAGTTCACCAAAACATTTTGTGGCCTTAGGTGTTATCCTGTATTCCTCTGCCTGTAATCTCTTGCCCCAGGTGTCCATGGATGGTCAATTCCTTTGCAGTTTTCACAGAACATGATGTCCACCACTGAATTTTTGCAGCTTCCAACCCGAGATCCAAATTAGCCCATCATTTCTGTTTAAACTCCAAGAACAGTGAGGCAGAAAGCAGTCTCTTGGGCAAGCCACAGACAGGCCAAGATGTTGCAAACACTCTCCTTTCTGTTATTATGCTCCAAATGAACAACTATGAAAGTTAGTTTGCTTCTCTAGACCGTGTCATTCTGTACTGGAGAGGGTACCAAATATGGTTGAATAAAAATGCAAAGTACAAAATATAATTAAAAAAATTTTTTTTTGAATCTGACTTTTTCTTGATGGGGGGTTTACTTGGTCACTGGATTGTTGGCTCCAGAGCTCCTACAAAGTTATTTTTGTGCATTGGTAATTATTTAGTCCATTCACAATGGTGTTTCCCTGGAGCCTTCTAATCTTTTATTTTCTTGAAGATCGCCTCTAGAGCTTGATTTGGGTGAAGGGAACTTTAGGCAATTAAGTGAGTTTGGCACTGAGTGACTTATTTCCACATTCTCTCCTTCTGTTCCTGCAGACCACTGAAGACCTTTCTGAGAGTACCTAGGAGTACCTAGGAATGCTAGCCAGGTGCAGTAGGGAGGTGAAAGGCCACAATTAAGGACATCCTCTCCAGAGGAAGGGCTTTACTTCCACAGCGACCGCTGAGGCATGGCACCTGGGACCACAGGAAGGCCTCTCCTTGGTCCTGCTGCCTGCTGACCATGACCTCGTCCAAGGCATGCAATCTCTTGGGGCTTCCATTGCCCCACAGGAGCAATGAGAGTCATAAGTGGGCAGGAGAAGGAGGCACGGCAGTCCGTCAACCAGAGAAGGCTGGTGGGGAATGGGAGTGAGGAGGATTGCTGGTCACCTCCCACTGCCCGCTGCTCTCTCGGAAGACGACGGCCTTCCCAGCTCTGGTGGAGGGGGTGAGTGGAAGGCATTGCCTGGGCTAGATGAGTATATCCAAGGGAACTCTCTGGGGTGATGAAATGCTCTGTGCTTTCCAATATGGTAGCCACTAGTCAGGGTAGTTATTGAGTCCTCAAAGTGTGGTGGTTCATCTGAGCCGTATTTGGAATGACATTGCCAATTATATTGAATTTTAATTTACTTAAATTTCAAAATGATAGGTGACATATTAACTCTAAAGAAAAAAGATGGACAAGTATTGTTAAATATATGGAGAAATTGATACCCTCACATGTTGGGGGTGGGGATGTATAATGGTGTGGTCACTTGATAAAGCAGTTGGGCAGGTTTTTTTTTTTTTTAATACAAAAGTTAAATATAGAAATACCACATGATCCAGCAATCCCACTCCTAGGTACATACCCAAGGGAATGGAAAACATGTTCACATTGCTCCATTTTAACCATTATTTATAATAATATAAATGATACAATATATATAATGGTTAAAATGGAACAACCTCAATGTCCATCAACCCATCCAGAGGTATATTCAAGAAGTGGTATAGCCATACAATGTAATATTATTTGGTCACAAAAATCAGTAAAGTCCTTGTACAAGTTTCAACTTGGTTGAAACTTGAAAACATTATGGTAAGTGAAAAAAGCTGCAGAAAAAGACTTAAAATCAACACACTACAGTGACACAGCCACATCACTGTTTATAGCAGCTCAATTCACAATAGCTAAGCATGGAACCAACCTAGGTGCCCTTCAACAGATGGATGGATAAAGAAAATGTGGTACATATACACAATGGAATATTACTCAGCCTTAAAGAAGAATGAAATTCTGGCATTTGCTGGTAAATGGATGGAGTTAGAGAATACCATGCTTAGTGAAATAAGCCAGACCCAAAAAACCAAAGGCTGAATGTTTTCTCTGATACGTGGATGCTAATTCACAATATAGGCAGGCGGGTAGGGAAGAATAGAGTTACTTTATATTAGGTAGAGGAGAGTGAAGGGAGGGGAAAGGGGATGGGGGATGGGGGTTGGGGGAAGGAATGATACCAGAGTGAAACAGACATTATTACCCCATGTACATGTATGACTGCATGACCACGTGATCCTGCAGTATGTACAATCAGAAAAATGGGAGATTATGCTCCATGTATGTATGATCTATCAAGATGTATAAATGCATTCTACTGCCATGTACAACTAATTGGAACACATAAAATTTTAAAAAATTACAAAAAAAATGAGAAAAAATTAAAAAAAGACCATCATGTGATTCCATTTATATGAAATGTCTGGAATAAACAAAGTCCTACAGACAGAGAACAGATTAGCAGTGGCCAGGGACTTGGAGGGGGGAAGAAGAAATGAATGCAGAGTTCCTTTTAGGAAATGATAAAAATGTTCCGAAATTAGATTGTGGTGATAGTGGCAGAACATTATAAATATTCAATGTATTCATACTTTTTAAAGGAGTGAGTTTGATGCTATGTGAACTGGATTTCGATTTCAAAAGCAATCACTTGCGATTACTGGCTACTGCACCGGGCCACACAGGTCCAGAGGGACCTTGGGAATCCTTGCTCTTGCCAGGAGGTGGTAGCTCCTGACACGTCCTCATGGGTACCTTTACATTCCCTCACCCCCGGTTCTCCAAGACCACGTTGCTCCTCCTCCTCCTCATCATATTTTCCAGCAGGGACGCGTACCCCGTTTCAAACAGGAGGAAAGTGGGGTTCGAGTGGAAGTGACTTGTCCCAGGGCACGTGGGGGGTCACGGAGAGGCAGACCCTTAGATCCAGATGGTTAGGATTCTATCTTCACGCCCCGAAGCACAAAGCCCCCTTTGGTGTGGACACCGGGTGGTGGTTTGGAGGTGAGGTGTCCCCTGAAAGCTCACGTGTGAGATGATGCAAGAGAGTTCAGAGGAGAAATGACTGGGTTGTTCTCACAACCCAGTCTTAGCCCAATCAGTGAGTTAGTCCCTGATGGGATCAGCTGCATGGTAACTGGAGTGGTGGGTGTGGCTGGAGGAGGTGGGCGTGGCTGGAGGGGTGGGCGTGGCTGGAGGGGTGGGCGTGGCTGGAGGAGATGGGCGTGTCTGAAGGAGGTGAGAATCGGGCGTGACTCTGGGTACATATTTGTATCTGCAGAGTGGAGGCTCTCTCTCTCTGCTTTCTGATCATCACGTGGACTGCTTCCTTCTGCCACCCTCTCCCGCCATGATGCTCAGCCTCATCTCGAGCTCCGAGGAATGGAGCCTGCTGTCTGTGGACTAAGACTTCTGAAACCATGAGCCCCGGAATAAGCCTTTCCCCCTCTGCAGTTGTTCTGGTCCCTGAGTCACAGCAGTGGGAAAGCTGCCTAAATGATGTTCATGCATTTCCCTGCTTCCTTGCAGCAGGAGGGACACAGTGGACTCTGTGGTCACGATACAGCAGCACTGGCTTCCCCACCCTAGCTTTGAACACTTCCGTTACCATAAGGACCTGCCCTGTGGCTCAGCCGGGTAGATCATCCCTGGACGTGCGCATGCCGGAGGGGAAACTTAGAGACCTGGACTTCATCCTCTTGGGTTGCATGCGCCTTGCTTCTGGACTCCCAGCTGGGACAGCGGGATGGCCGGGTAGATTTTGGTGCAGACATGCAGGTCAGAGAACTGGGTCACATCGGACTGGTGGAGGGTACCCACAGGGCCCCAGGGAAGTGATTGATTCCAGCCTGGTTTCCAAGGGGCTCTGCCTGTGAAATGAAAACAGGAAGGGAAGCCGCTGCCTGCTATTCTGCTGTCTCCACTCGACAGTCTTCAAGCCCCGTCGTTGCCACCAGATGCCCCCGCTTACCCACGATCACCTTCCACCAAAAAACACAAGAGGTCAGAAGCCAGGCATCTCCCGGGCTCAAGTCCTTCTCCAGAGAATATGGTGTGGGATGTCACTTCACTGTTACAGCCGCCGTTATCATCAGCTCCATCACCATCGCCACCAGCAGGCAAGTGACCAGAGCTGACATTCACCTGGCATCGGGCGCTGGCCGTGGTGCTGTGGCCTTGACGGAGTCCATATCGTTTGCTTCTACAACAGCCCTGTTCCGATATGATCCCTGGGTGGCAGAGGAGGAAGCTGACAGCGACGTTAAGTGGCCTGCTTAGAGTCACCTATTCATTGGTGCAGAAGTGGGAAATTGATCTCGCGCCTCTCTGGCCCTGAGCTCCAGTTTTATGGTGCTCTTCAGATGGAAGCAGAAGTATTCACGGATTGATCGGTTGATGAGTTGATCAATAGGATCGGATTTCGGCCCCTGTGCAATTACATCTCATATCCCTAATGCCCACGACCAGGAAACAAAACAAAACAAAACAAACACAAAAACTAAGAACAAAAACAACAACCAGAAAGAAGACTTTGTGTGTGTGTGTGTGTGTGTGTGTGTGTGTGTGTGTGTGTGTGTGTGACAGAATGGGAGACAGGGCGACTCCTGCCAACTCGAAAGTACTGTGATGAAGGTCGCATGAGACCCTCGGGAACCCAAGCAGGGCTGTCTGGAAGGCATGCTGGATAAGAGTTCCAAGGTCCAGGGTCCTCCTTTCTCAGAGGGAGGCG
This sequence comes from Sciurus vulgaris, assembly GCF_902686455.1. NCBI lineage: Eukaryota > Metazoa > Chordata > Mammalia > Rodentia > Sciuridae > Sciurus > Sciurus vulgaris. The sequence continues at coordinate 20,157,697 of NC_136479.1, read as the reverse complement.
GGGGAGTCAAGCGCACTTTCCCGCGGACTGCGTGGCTCGCGCCGCCCAGCAGGAGGCGCTGTGCGCAAACCCAACGTTCCTTCCCTGGCTCTGTCCTCGGAACGCCCAGGCCCGGCTGTGTTGCTGGCTGTCACGGCTGCTCTCACACTCCATCCTGAGAGCAGAGAGACTAATTGATGCAGCGGGTTCTCTCCCGCAAACAAACTCCCCGCAGAGCAGACCGCCGAGCACTCTGGCCTTGGCATGCCTCTCTCCGGGGAGGCTAACAGGGCACCCTGTTCTCCTTTGCTGATCAAAAAAGAAAAAGAAAAAAAAATGTCGTGCGATGCTTTGTAATTCATCAGGAGCTCTGGCACCGGGCAGATGGCAACCACAGAGACCCACCTACTGACAAGGATGTGGCTAATACTTTTTGGCTTAGTGCCGGGCACCGAGGGGGCCCTCATTGGGTGCCAATTATCAAGGCATCACTGAGATCACCATTGTCATCTCCGCTGGGCTCTCCACCACCACCTCCGCTCTCTGCCCAGCGTGGCACCTGCCCTTCCTTCTGCCCCTCTGCCTTCGGGATCCTGGCAGCTGAGAAAGGGACAGAGGCACTTTAAGAAATGGGCCTCTCGCTTCAGTACCGCATCAGAGAAATGTCAGAGGCTGAGGCGGCTCCAGAATGTAATGCGCCCTGTCAATCAGCTCTCAGGCCGTGGACCGGCTGGGCCCATTGACAGAGGCCAGGGAAGATTTATTTTGTCTCCTTTAATTGCCCTTTGTGCTTTGTAAACATAAAGGTTGCAGCTTATGGTCTGACAGCTAGAGTAGCCTTTTTCTTATCAGAAAAAAAAAGTGGCATTTTGATTCTTAAGAGCCGTTTCCCTTGCTCTCCTGTCCTCACCCACTGCACACCCCCGCTGGCCTGGTGCAAGGTCTCAGAGGGCTTGTCCAGGAAGACCCCAGCCCTGGAGTCAGACAAACTCTGGGGGCCTCAGGCAAGCAGCTGATCCTCTCTGGCCTCAGTTTCTTCTTCTATGAAATGGGGCTGGGAATAGGACTTACCTCAAGAGGTTGCTGGGGAAATTCACTGGGGCAGTGCAGCAGGGGTGTTGAGAGTTTCTGGGTTCAAGTCCCACTCTGCCACTTACTATGTGACTTAATCTCTCTAGCCTCAGTTTTCCTCTCTGTCAAATGGGCATGGCCATAATAGCTCACCCGGTTCTAGGAGGGTTCAATGAGTTCACAGGTGTGCCTACTTCCAACGGGACCTGGCAGAGTCAGGGCTGTACAAGGAGAGGGGTTTAAATGGCCACGTGCTGTGTGCACAGCTTCCGCCTGCACACAGTAGGTAGGCAGCTGTTGAACTTACAAAGGGGTTCCTCAGGAAGACTTTGCTTATCAGCATTGGACAGTTTGGGGATTTCACCTCAAATGCAGATGCTTGGCTTTCTGGAGAAGCTGGCCAACCCCGCAGGGCTGTGACTGGTCAGGGCTCCTGTCTGTACATTATGCCTATGGCCATTGCGTCTCCAGCCTCCAGCCTCAGAAGCCCGAGAGGGATTCCGACTCCCAGAAGCAACAGACACATGACTCCTTTTTCCCTCTGAAGATGCCTGTCCAGGTCGGAGCTCGGGAAACACATCCTCTCTGTGTAGAGTGGTATCAGCCTCGACCGAGAGATGCTCTCAGAATACACAGGGCCTGCTGGCTTCACCAAAAGACTTGTTATGGAACTGTGGAGTGAGAGTTGTAGAGTATTCCCACGTCGCTGCTTTCCAGAGACACCCAGGTAGTAGCCATTTTAACTTTGATTTAATTACTATGATCCAAGTCCTTAGACCACCTACATGGGGCATCATAATGTACTTTCATTTTGAATATAGGAATGGTTGTAAGCAAAAAATACATGTGTATATAAATATTTTCCCCTAAATTGCTCCATCTGCACCCCCATGGATTGTCCATCACTGCTCTGTCCTTTTGGTTTACAGACATTGGGGACATTAACCTGATATGTAAAAGCCTGCAAGTAAATGCCCCCAAATGACTCATTTCCTCCTGGGAGAGAGGGAGAGGGAGAGAGGGAGAGACAGCACTTACTTTGCAAAAAAAAAGAAAAAAATATGTAAGACTGGGTGTAGGACAATAGGGAGTGGTGAGGAGTGTGGCAAACGTGAGCACATGGACCCTCTAGAAAAGCAGCAGAAACCCAGTCCTGGCTAATGGTTCCTAAGCAGGGGTGGGAGCTCAGGGTCACCACCCAATCTCATTTTGAAATAGATCTTGAAACTCTTGATCTTTATCAGAAATTTGCCAACTTTTAAATATTGGCAACTACTCAAAAATTTTTTTAAAACCCTGATCCTAACAAAACACATCTACGCGATTGATTGGGGCTCAACTTGCAACTTCTGTGGTGCGGAAGGTCCGCACTCTGCTGGGGCTGTGGGGTCTGAAGAGTGCTTGACGTCTGGTGCTCTCACTTGGGAGCTGGTTGCCAGGGCCGTTTAAACGCTCTGGGCTTGGAGTTCGTCACTGATACGGAGACAGGACTATTTGCCGGCCAGAGTGGTTGTTGAGGATGAAATGAGAAAATTCTTGGGCAAGGCTTGGCACACTGTCAGCAAATGGTGACTGGCCAGGAAGCAAACTGTGTCACCGGAACCTTCTTGGGTGGGTGGGAGGCACAGGGTTTTGTTTGAAACTGGTGATTTGAAGAGCTTTTGGCCATGGCCAGAGCAACGCATGTGACTTATTCTTGGTCACTTGCAGGGGCTTGCTTCTTGTTTCCCTTCCTATATAGGTTTCTCCAGGGCTGAGTGCAGCCACCCCTGGGGCTGGGGCTCCAGACTCTTTCCCCAGCACCCACTCAGCAGAGAAGCCAATGCCACTGTCTGCCATCTTCTCTGCCTGATGCAAATTTATTCGGGGAACACAGAGTGGCAGGGGGCTGGGTGGCATTGCATACCGAGACAACCAGGCCCTGGGCAGGGGAGGCTGGTTGCCAAGTTCTTCCTTGGCATGAAATGAGCAGTCAGCAGAAGGCGTTTTATGCACTGCCCCGAATCCCTGTGAATTAGCCCGCCATTAGCATGAAAAATATTAAGCAATAAACAGTTGTGATATTTAACACTCTCCACAGAGGCCCGTTGCCACCGGCGTAACCAATGCAGACCATGCAAAGAACAGTGGGGAGCTAGGCAGCAGGAAGGGACAGGGCTGGCTCTGGTGTGAGTGGGCCCTGGGCCCTCGCAAACAAAATGTGCTCGGTTGAAGATGTCCACATGACAGGTGGACACTTGCACACACAGGCACAGGCACAGGCAGACCCTCATGTGGGCACACGCATGTGCAAACACGACGTGCGTGCATACGTGCACAAGTTCATGTGCAAACACGTTAAGCACTGGTCCCCAAGTGCACCCACATAGTGACAGATGAATGCATAAACGTGCACATTCCCAGGAGCGTGCACCCAGGTGGCATGCCTCACACCTGCAGGCGGTGTCAATTATGAGATTACACACATACATAAACCCACACGCATGCACACAAGTGCAAGCCTGCCCCACCTCCTGCCAGTGATAGATCCAGCAGCTGGGTCTCACCTGACAACGAAATCCATCTCCTGTCCACCTGGAATTGAGAATTGGCCAAATGGGACGTCACCTAGCAATCACGACCCTTTAGGATATGTCATAGATTTCCCGTTTGTGTTTGGTAGTGGGGCTTGAACCCAAGGGCGCTTTACCCCCAAGCCCCAGCCCAGTCCTTTGCATTTTGAGACAGGGTCTCACTAAGTTGCTGAGGCTGGCCTTGAACTTGCGGTCCTCCGGAGTCACTGGGATTACAGGTGTGTGCCACCATGCGCAGTCACAGCTATAGATTTTTTTATTTTGTTGGTGCTAAGGATTGCATTATATATTATTATTAAAAAAATTTTTTTTTAGTTGTAGGTGAACACAATGCCTTGATTTTACTTTTATGGGGTGCTGAGGATGGAACCCAGGGCCTCATGCATGCTAGGCAAGCACTCTACCACTGAGCCACAACCCCAGCCCTGTGTATTATTATTAATTATAGTCACCGCTGTATGCAAGGATGTTAACTGCAACATTATCCACAATAGTTAAGATATGGAAGCAACCCAAGTGCCCGTGGATGGGTGAAGAGATACAAAATGTGGTATTAATGGGATATTATTCAGCCTTAAAAAAGGAGGAGATTCTGTTATCTGTGACAGCAAGGATGACCTGGAGGACTGTATGCTAAGTGAAAGAAGCCAGGCACAGAAAGACAATACTGCAGGGTCTCACTTACATGTAGAAGCTTTTCAAATGGTGAACTCATAGAAGCAGAGAGCAGAGTGGTGGCAACCAGAGGCCCGGTGTGTTGGTCGATGAGCTTTTCATTGCTGTGATCAAATCCCTTCCAAGAAGACTTAGCGGAGGAATGATTTATCTCGGCTCATGGTTTCAGAGGTCTCGGTCCACAGTCAACTGGCTCCATTGCAGAAGCTTCATGGCAGAAGGACATGTGGAGGAAAGCTGCTCAGGGCAGCCGGCTGTATAGAGATGGGGAGAGAGAGGGGGAGGGGAGGGGAGGGACCAGGGACAGGTGGAGTCCTCAAGGCCACCCCCTAGTGCCCTAATTCCTCTAGCTGTGCCCTACCTGCCTGTCATTTTTACCACCTCTCAGTCAGCTTGTTCAAATCATGAATCCATCAAATGGATTAATCCAGTGGATTAATTCAGTGGATAAATCCATTATAAGGTCAAAACCCTCATAATCCAGACTTTTCACCTCTGAGCATTCTGCAGGACCTAATGCATGAGCCTTTGGAGAATATTCTAGGTTTAAACCATAACACTGGGGGAGGGGTGACAGAGAAAGGGGAGATGTTGGTCGTTGATGGTTTTAAACACCAGGGAGATATGGTTAGTATTTTTACCTTTTACCAGTCTTCTCTGCTGGCTGGAGGACTCACTGCATGGGAGGAAGAGTGGATACAGGAAGTCATACTAGGAGGCTGTTGCTGGTGACCTGGAAGCAGCTGCTGAGCTGAAGGGAAGCAGGTGGATCCAGAATACAGTTGCCTCTAGATACAACCGGACTCGCTATGGTACTGAATGTAAGGTGTGAATGAAGAGAGGAATCAAAGATGAATCTTAGCTTTTTTGCCTGAACAACAAGGTGAAGGGGCTTTTACTGAGCGAGCAAAATCTCTCAGAAGAAACAGGTTTGGGGAACCAAGTTGTAATGGTTAATTTGAGTTGTCAACTTGATTGGATTAAGAGATGCCTATGATTAAGAGTTTCTGGGTGTGTCCATGAGGGTGTGTCTGGGAATGATTGGCATGTGGGATAGCCAACTGAAGTGAAGCCCCTCCCTAATTGTGGGCAGTACCACCCAATAGAATGGTGGCTTGGATGGAATAAAAACTGAAAGAACAAGGAAGCACATGCAGATGCAAGCTCAGTTCTTCTTGAACAGGTTCTTGATCGCTGCTTCAATTGTCTAAGGATATCGGACTCTTGCTTCTTCACTCTTCCAAAGCGGACTTTGCCAGTGGTTCTCCAGGTGGTTTCCAGAAGCCTTGGTCTTGGACTCGGGTAGCACTCTTGATCCTCCTTGTTCTGGGGCTTCTGCCTTTTGGACTGTGCAGCTGCTGGTTCCTCCAGCTCTCCAGCTGCAGACGGTCATGTGGACTCTCCAGCTTCTGGTCCTGTAAATCAATCTAATAGATCCCTTTTATATAATCATACTTCCTGTTGATTCTGTTCCTTAGAAAACCCTGACTACTACATAAGTCAGGCTCCCTTTTGGTTATGCTAAGTGCGAACACTCCAGGCAGAGATAGGAGGCAGTGGTATCGCGAAGTCTGAACCTCAGAGAGGAGCTGAGAATCACTGGCTTGGAGACGATATTTAAAGACACAGGCTTGGTGAGCTCATTTGGGAAGTGAGCGTAGCTGGAGAAACAGGAGAGGTCTCAAGTTAACCTCGGGGCCCTCCAGTATGGAATATCAGGAATCAAGAGAGAAAGGAAACAAAGATGGAGAAGTTTTGGGCAGGAGGCTGGTGGCCCAGCAGCATCATGAAAGAAGTATTTTAAGCTGGGAATGATGTTGGCCAAATTATATTTTAATATTGTGTGCATGTATGAATATGTAACAACAAATCCCACTTATGCACAACTATAAGGCACCAATAAAATGATGGAATAAGAGGAAGTTTGCTGAGAAGGGGGAACATCCAGTTGAGTCAAATCTTGCTGAACAGTAGACTCAGGTGGCGTGGCAGAGGGGGAGTGGTGGGTGGTGGTGGGCAAAGCTCAAGACGATGGTGCAGAGGGTGAATTTGGAAGTGGAGGAAATGGGAGGATACCGTGCTTTCCAGGATTTTCCTATAAAGGGAGGCTTCGAACGCAAGAGCTATTTCGCCATGTTTTATGCTGATGGGAAGATCCTGCATGGAGATTCTGGAACTCAGACAGCAGATCGGGGACTGGAGAGAGAGAGAAATTTGAGAAGTATCAGTCAGCTATTTGCAGCTCCAGTAACAGGGGAAAAGGAGCCCAAGCTGGCATGAGTGATCAGGAGATTTCTCATTTCACAAAACGTGAATCCAGAGGTGAGGCGGCTCAATGACACCTTCGAAGATTCACACCCATACCATTCAATTTCCATTGTCCGGGCTTCATCCCAGGACTGCCAGTGCCACTGGGCCACACACCTTCCTACTCAAATCCAGCAAAGAGACAAAACATCTCTCCCAATTCTCACTGTGCCCATTCTCTTCCGTCTGAATGGCCGACTTGGATCGTGTGTCCACGGTCATTGGCTCCGTGTGTGCACTGGTTGGCCGAGAAACTAGACTCCAGTCCTGGAGCTGGGGATGAGGTTGGCTTTCCATGGATCTCATGGATTCAAGTGGAAAAGATGGGCTTTTGGACAAAATCTATTAGAAACGTGATGAGGCAGGGCGTGTTGTATGGGTGCTAAGACAGGTGTCTGTCTACAGGTCCCCTGAGAGCAGACGAGGTACCAGGACATCTAGGGGAGCTGGGAATTGGATTGGTAGATGAAGCTTTCTTGTATACATTGGCTCCATTTCTAGAGATCTTTGAAAGAGGGACCCTGGTAACTTCTTTGATGACATTAGAACACAAGATGAATGGATACAGGAAAGTTCCATCTGACATCCTCAGCTGAGAGACTTCGAGAAGGAAGTGTTAGGCCTCCCCAGGGATCGGGGCAAAGCTGAGTTCTGGGAGAACGATGTGGAAGTCTCTTTCTCCTTCACAGCATCTCTGTGGTGGGGTATCAGGAGCAGAAAACCCCTTCCATGGAAACCAAATCAGACTGATGTAGATAGACATAGGACCAGCTCAGCCGCGGTCCATGCTGCATGACTTAATTGGTTTTGAAAGATGTCCAGGTTATCTCGATTCCTTTGGGTAAGGCTAGCTCTCCTGATGACCCTTCTTACTTGGATATAAGGCAGAGCAGGCCCTAGTCATTCATGTGAAGGTTAGAACAGGGGATGCAAGAGAGACCCCAACCCTCTTCTGTGTGTAACAAGTACTTAGGAAGAGGACTGGAATCTAATATGGAATCCTCATTGCAAAGCTAGGGACAGACATGCCTGGAGAATCTGCAGCCAAACACCCCAGACAAATAAATGGTGAAATCCAACATGGCAAGGTGACAGATTCATGTTAGATAGAGGATTAATTCAAAAGAACTCAGACGGGGCCTCTTTAGAAACCTGGCGGTCATCCCCATTGACACCTGTCTCCTGGCCCTAACTCTGTGGCGAGTAGAATAATCTCCTCCCGGCCAGGGCTGAAGTCACAAGAGGAATTCTGTTTAGAGCCAGTGTAGTCCAGTGGAAAGAGCACACGATTTGAAGACAGACCTGGGATGGGATCCTGGATCCAGTCCACCATTTCCTAGCTGTGTGGCCGTGGATAGGCGATATGGTGTTTTACAGCCACGATTTCCCTATCTGTAAAATAGGCAGCCTGTCAAATGTTGTCATGGATATGCAGAGAGGATTAAATGAGATAATGCATGCAAAGCTGTTAGCATGTTCCCGGCGTGGAGTGAGCACCCACACCACCGGGAGGCCGGCGCAGTTCTGAAGCCTTAAACGCACCTGCCAGCCTCCCGGACGAGGCTCTGCAGGAACCTGTTGGATGTAAGGAGCAGGATGTCACCTCTGCCTCTCACTGGGGGTGATTCCTGATGAAGCTCCGTGGCCTGGAGGATGTTGAGGAGAATGGGAATGAGTGTCCTCTGAGTGCGAGGACACTCACTTATTTTATTCAAGGAAAGTCTGAGTTGATATCAACATCAACACCTTGGCCAAATCGCCACACCGCGGGGGCAGTGGAGACGGCAAGAGGTGGTCTGGGAAATCTGCCTCTTTGCTCACCTTCTTCCAGGCAATGAACAGCAGTGCATTCTGCCCGGTTCCTCCAATGTCACTGCCATTCCAGGCCCTTCCGTGACTCACCTTTGCACGTCTAAAACTCTGAATCGGACTTTCAAATTTCTCCATGACCTGGAGTCCCTTACTTTCCGGACTCCTCTTGGCATTAGTCTCTGTTCTCTCTGTTCTTGCTCTGATGTTCTTCTTTCAGTTAGTCTGTGGAGCCAGCCTCCATCCTGGGCTCTCGTGCTCAGCCCTTCAGCTCGAACACGCCTTGCCTGTAGCCCGCTCCTGACATGCCACCTATCCGCCAGTTCCAAGCTGCCCATCAGGTGTTGGACCTCTAACATACATGCTTGGGGAGGTCCTACCTGATCTCCCAGACCACTACCGCAGGGCAGCCCTTATCTGAAAATTTGAAATCAATGCCACTCCAAAATCTGAGATGTTTTGAGTAGTGACACAATGCTGCAAAAAACCCAGGTCCATATCTGACCTCATGTGATGCGTCACAGTTGAAATGCAGGTGCACTAAAATATTATAGAAATAGTACCTTCCTGTCATGTGTCCAAGGAGTCCACAAATGGATTTCATGTTTACGCTCAGGCCCTGTTCCCAAGGGACCTCACTGTGTCCATGCAAATGTTCCCAAACCTGAAAAAGATCAGAAATCTGAAATCATCCAGATTCTGAGTCTTTCAGAGGAGAGTTATTCAATCTGTATTATGTGTACTCCCTCCATGACTTCAGGTTTCCTGTAGTACCTATCCAGTTGAAATGAATGACTTATTGTGGGTAATCCTTTATTTAATTTCTCCCTTGTTGGTTTGTGAATTTCATGGGAATGGGGAGTATATTTTTTGAATGAAAAAAAAAAAGAAAACATATTCTATGCCAGAGAACAAAGGGTAAGCCAGTGGCCAAGGATTTGTTCATCCATCCATATACCACCCACCCATCCATCCTCCCACCCAATTGCTTATCCATCATCTGTCCACTCTGTCCATCCATCTATTCATCCACCCATCTATCCATTTATCCACTCCACCCATCCATCCATTCCATCCATCCACTCCATCCATCCACTTATCCACTCCATCCATTCACTCTATCCATCCATCCATCCATCCATCCATCCATCCATCCATCCATCCATCCATTTATCCATTCCATCCATCCATCCATTTATCCACTCCATCCATTCACTCTATCCATCCATCTACTCCATCCATCCATCCATCCATCCATCCATCCATCCATCCATCCATTTATCCACTCCATCCATTCACTCTATCCATCCATCTACTCCATCCATCCATCCATCCATCCATCCATCCATCCATCCATTTATCCATCCATCCATCCACCCATCCACCCATCCATCCATCCATTTATCCACTTCATCCATCCACCCATCCATCCATCCATTTATCCACTCCATCCATCCATTCATTCACTTCATCCATCCATCCATCCATCCATCCATCCATTCCATCCATCCATCCATCCATCCATCCATCCTCTCCATCCATCCATCCATCCACTCCATCCATCCATTCATTCACTTCATCCATCCATCCATCCACCCATCCTTCCTTCCACCCATCCATCCATTCATTCATCCTTCCTTCCTCTCTATCCAGTCCACCATTCAAGACAACAAATCCTCTGAAGAATTGCTATGAATTGGTGGTCTCTTGGTGGGTCCCATAGAGGCTCATTTATACATTCATTGATTCTGCCATTCTTTAAAAATTTGCTAGGAAGTGCACAGATTTGCCATCACATGCCTTAAAAGTGGGCAGATTTCTAAGCCCCATAGGAAGGAGAATGTTATAGCATGAAAACATGACTTTAAGTAGCGTTTTCAATCAAGAGACAAGGGGCAGGGTAAGACAGAAAGCCAAATGGTCTTTGGGGACAACCCACGGGGGTTTAAGGAAAAGCTGTTGGCAGGTGGTAGCTGGGTGTATCCAGGAGTTCTGTTGATATGCTGTGGTTGGAGGGGAGTTTAGTCCTTTTCCAGGGTGGGGTGAGGGTATCAGCATGTGACTTACCACGGTGATGTGCTGGCAGAGGTCAAGGCCACCAGGTGAGCCCCACCCCTGACTACACTCTGCCTGTGTCTTTAACAAGGATTTAAGCACTGGTCATTTTGGTGGAAGCCCTGATCTTTTTATAGCCTCACACTCTCTGTGGGGGTCCTGATCCTTCAGAAATACCACCTGTCTCTAACAGGGTTGTGAAACTCTGCTCACCTGAATTGCAGCATCGCCCCCAGGTCTCCGAGTTGCCCTGGTGACTCCTGGCCATCCTGGATTGAGCTTGAATCCACCTCTACCCTCTATCCCAGCTTGCCCTTGCGGAGGATGAACTCCAACGGCTGGAAATGTTCCCACAGGCCCTTGCTACCGCGAAGATCCCCTACCTTATGGAACAGTTCAGAGCGAACCTATGTGAAGTGCTGAGAGCCCCTGGGAATGATTTGGTCAGATCATATCGTCATGTTGGGGCATGTGTGGAAGTAACGACGAAACCCATCGCTTTGTATGATTATAATGCACCACTAAAAATATGTGGGGGAGAAGGAACGTCGGGTCTGTGGCTGCGGGTCTTCTTGTCACCGTTGTCGTTATTGATCTTTCGGGACATGGCTGGAAGACTGAGAGCCTTTGTCTTGAGTCCCAGATCTTTCTAGGCCCTGCAACTAACTTAAGTGTGATTTGGGATAAGCCTCTTAATGCCTCTGGATCTCAGTTTCCCCATCTGAAGCCATCTCAGAGGCCCTCTGAATCTAGAATTTGCCTTATTTTCGACGGCTCAATTCCCCAAGCGCTGGAGTGCTGTTATCAATTCTCTTACCTCTTTCTGCATTAAGTAAATAAAAGACATCAAATTGATGAAGGCGAAAAGAGGATTTTTTTACTGGCTCATCTAACATGTTACCTCCCTGTCCCTGTCTCCGCGAGTCTGTTCTTTCTCTTGGCTTCCGGCTCAGGCAGGCTCTCCCCAGGACCGGGTGTGTTCCGGGTGTTCTACCGCCAGCCTAGGAACCCCAGCTGACAGTGCCTGTTGTCCCGTCCTCTGTCAGCATCTCAGAATTCACAGCTCCAGCCCTGACCTGGGTGGACATGGGTCCCTCCACCCGCTGCAGTGACCTGGGTGCGGGCTGGTCCACCTTAGGCACTGAGGGTGGGAGCAGGTGCCTCAGTCCTCACAGGACAGGGAGATGCAAGCAGTACCTTCCCCCCGCCCGGCAAACTGGAGGGCAGTACTGGAAGACGGAGAGAGGGCTGCAGGGTCAGCAAAACAGCAGGTGTCCAACAACATGGCCGGTGGCGGAAGCCAGGTGAGCTGGCTCTCGCCTTCCTCTCTGGAATCTTCCCTCATCCCGTTCCTGATGTTCTTTGTCCCAGTTTCCCTTTCTTTTTCCGATCTTCTAGATGAGCACCTCTTCATCCTTCAGGACTTGAGGGGCTGGGGGATGACTCTTTGTCACTATTGGGAGCATCCACTGTCCCTCCTGTGTTCCCAGAATGCCGTTCTCTGATCTGCAGCTCAGAGCCTCCGATGATGTAATGCAATTGCTTATTTCTGTGCCTGTCTTTCCCAGTAAATGGTGAGCCCCAGAGGGCAGTGACTGTAAGATTTATCTTGGTAGCTCTAGTGCCTGGAGTCATTGTGGTACATAGTAGGCACTTAATAAATGTTTTTTGCATTAAAAAGATTCAATCAGGTTGCAATTTATCTAAGCTTTGCCAGTGTCCCCAACCGCACATCATTTCCCTGTGTCCTGGAGGATGCTGGGAAGATCAATGCAGCAATATTACAAAGGCCGGGGAGAGGAGGGCATCCCGTGAATACCAGGTTTTGTTATTAGTGGCATATTGCTTATTAAGAGACCTGGCACATTGCATCTGCCCAGGGCTGGACAAGAGAATTGGAAAGTCGTGACCAGATTGCCAAAGCAGGAAAAAGTTCAGTTGGCAAATGCTGAAAACATCAGCTAAAAAACCCATAATTTACATCGGATTAGCAGGTGAAAGATTAGGTGGCCACCACAACAATTCCTTCTTGGCGTATGAACATCTCATTTATAAAAATATCGATTCTGCTTCTTTGGACATAATTGATTAATTATATTTTGGGAGAGAAAAATCGTTTCCAGGCCTCTGCGGGGTTAGCCTTGCCTCATCTTGGAACGTCCTGTCCCCCCAACGGTAGAAAACTTTCTCCTTCAAGATCGCACTCCTCCATCTCTGTCACTGGGGGACAAGACCACGGAAAGACTGACCTGAGAACGTCTTAGGGGGAACAGTAAAAACAAAGAGTCTGAGCATGGAATATCAGAGGCAGAACCTTAGACATGGAAACTATCTTAGAATTGATCTAATTCAGAAGTCCTTGACTTCCAAATCTCACAAGCCATCAGTCATTGCACTTTAAGGGAAGGCGACCAGGAAAACACATTAAAATTCTACTTTTCCTGTCACTAATAATGCCCAGTAGGTGTTTTCTGTGGAAGAGTAGAATCATAGAGAACATATTAAAAATGATTTTTCTTTTACCCTCTCACTTTAAGAAAATCATGCTTAATATTTAAAGTCGATATTTTCGATACTATTTTGCACTAGAATTATTCTTTATGTATTGCTTTATAGCCTCCTCTCACTTAGTATGAACCTGGTGGTGATTTCTCTTGACTATTACCTTTTCAGCACATTTTCTAATGGCTGGGTAGCATTTTTGTTAAGTGTTTGTATAATAATGTCTTTAACTATTTCCCCATCACTGGGTAATTAGAGTATTTCTGTTTTTCTTATTTTGCTATTAAAATAATAGTGGAATTAACATCATGATAAATAAGCCTTTGCAAATATCTCTAGATACTGCCATAGGTTTATTTTCTAGAGGGGCAATTGCTGGGAATTGAAGACTGTCTGTACCTTCAAGATTTTCATACAGGCTCAAAACCATCTTGCAGAAAATAAGCATCAATTTACATTCTAGCTAGTACTGAGTTTCTGGCCAGGGTACCATTTCCACATTATTTGAAAAAAAAATAAGTTGTCATCTCAAAAGTCAAAGAAAAGTGTCATGTTATTTTTCTTTGCTTCTTTTTATAAACAGTTTAACTGAAATGTAATTCATCCCCTTAACAAGTACAACATAATGTTTTTAGTAGAATCACAGTGTATTTTCAAGATTGTGTAGCCACCATCTATTTTATTTTTTTTTTACTTTTGGTACTGGGGATTGAACCCAGGGGTCCTTAACCACTGATCAAAATCCCATGCCCTTCTAATTTTTAAATTTTGAGACAGGACCTCACTAAGTTGCTGAGGCTGGCCTCAAAGTTGTGATCCTCCTGCCTTGGCCTCCCGAGTCTCTGGGATTACAAGAGTGTGCTACTGTGCCGACCTAATATCTTTTAGAACACTTTCATTTTACCAGAAGAAACCCTGCACCTATGAGTCATTCCCATCTCTTTTTTCTCCCCAAGACAATCACTAATCTACTTTCTATAACTGTCTTTGCAAACTATTAACATTTTTAATAAATTTAAACATTTTTGAAAATTTCAAATAAAATGAAATAGGTGATCTTTTTCTCAAGGTTCATGCACATTGTATCAGATGCCAGAATTTTATTTTTACAGTTGAATAATATTCCATTGCATGGGAATGCCACATTTTGTTTATCCATTCATCCACGGATGGACACTGGGTGCTTCCGATTCCTTCGCAGTTGTGAACAGTGCTGCTATGGACGTTCACATAGGAGTTTCTCTGGGGATGTCTGCTTTCATTTCTTTTGAGTATACACCTTAGAGTGGAATTGCTATGTTGTGTGATAACTGTAGATTTAACTTTTGGTAAAACGGCTAGACTGTTTTCCAATGCGGCCGTACCATTTTCCATTCCCACAGCAAAGCCTGAGTGTTCTTCTTTGTCCACGCCCCCTCCTGAATTTATTGTCTGTTTTTCTAAAACTATAGTCAATCTCATGGGGTTGGTGCTGTGTCTCATGTGGCTTCAGTTTGTGCTTCCCTGTTGGCAAATGCTGTTGCTCATCATTTCATGGACTTGTTGGCGACTTAAATATCTTCATTAGAGAATGTGCATCCAGATCCTTTGCCCCTTCTGAATTGGAATTCCCTTTTTATTTTTGAGTTCAAGATTGCTTTATATGTTGTTTCATCAGATAGTGGACTTGGAAATATTTTCTCTCAAATTGTGAATTCTCTTTTCACTTCTTTCTGGATGGTGTCCTTTGTACAAGTTTTTTTTTGTTTTTGTTTTTGTTTTTTAATTTAAATTAAAAAAAATTTTGGTACCGGGGGTTGAACCCAGGTACACTTAACCACTGAGCCACATCCCCAGCCCTATTTTGTATTTTATTTAGAGACAGGGTCTCACTGAGTTGCTTAGGGCCTTGCTTAGTTGCTGAGGCTGGCTTTGAATTCGATCCTCCTACCTCAGCCTCCAGAGCTGCTGGGGTTATAGTCGTGTGCCGCTGTGCAGGGCAAGGTTTTTAATTTTGATGAAATCCAATATATCTATTTTCCCTCTTTTTTCCCCTCTCACGTTTGGTGTTGTATCTAAGTAACCATTGCCTTGTCCAAAGTCAAGGAGATCTACTCTTGTCTTCTTCTAATAATTTGGTATATTTAGCAGTTACATTTAATCTATACATTAAAAATGAGTACTAAGCTGGAACATTCAGATTCATAAATTTTATGCAGATCTGCTTTGTTTTCTTACTATTCTGCTTTTGTAAATAATTAATGTTTCTGAGCAATTGATATATTGAATGCTAACATTTAGTACTCTGTGCTGCAATTCTATCTGCCAATGTGTATTTTGTCTCGTAATTTTGCTTATTATTGCAAAATTATTTTTTTAAAACAACTATTATTTTCTAAGCAGGTAGTGGTCCTAAGCAGAAGAGGTCCATGTTCTGAGTACAGGCTGCATCACAGAACTGGGGCCCTGCCTACAATTTCCTGTAAGCAGATGTATTTTGGTCTCAGTGATGCAAACGCTGACTAAAACATCCACTGAGACCAAATTCTGACAAGAACAATTTAGAAGAGGAAGTTTATGTGGGGGCCATGGTTTCAAGTCTCAGTGTATAGACGGCCGAATTCACTGCTCTGGGCCCAAGGTGAGGCAGGCCACTGTGGCAGAGGCCGCTCATATCATGGCAATGTCAGGAAGGGGAGAGCGGGCAAGAGCCACGGGGAAGACGCACCCTTCCAGGACCCGCCCCAGTGCCCCACCTGCGCAGGCCACGCCCCACCTCCTCCAGCCACGCCCCACTTCCTCCAGCCACGCCCACCTCCTCCAGCCACGCCCCACCTCCTCCAGCCACGCCCCACCTCCTCCAGCCCCTTCCCACCTCCGCAGGCCACGCCCCACCTCTGCAGGCCGCGCCCCACCTGCCGACAGTCACCCCCCAGTCAGTCCATTCCAATTAGGATGGACCAATTAGGTTACAGCTCTCATAATGAAATCATTTGACCTCTGAATACTCCGGTCGGTCTGTAACAGTAGCTCTGGGGGCACAGCTCACATCCGAACCACAACAATGGGTGAGGAATGCATAAATCTGAATCAGAAGCAAATTCATGAAGGATGGAAGTTTGGAGTTGTGGCTAAGAATGTAGAACTCGACACCGGGCGTCTTTGGTTTCACATCCTGGTTCTGATGTTTATTAACTGGATGACTTTGGATAAAGTACTCAGTTTCTATCAGTTTCTATTTCTCATCTGTGCACGTAGGACATAATCTTTGTGTCACAAAGTTCCTGGAATCAGTCACTGAGGGAGAACTTGTGGCAGTTAGAATATGACTATCCTGGTCTGTTTTCTGTTGCTATAACAAAATGCCTGAGACCAAGTAATTTATTATGAATGGAAGTTTATTTGGCTTCTGGTTCTGGAGGCTGGGAAGTCCAAGAGGAGGGTGCCGGCACCTGCTTGGCTTTTGGTGAGGGTCTTCTTGCCGCATCGTTGCATGGCAGAGGACATCACGTGTTGGATGGAGCCAGTGCCCATTCAGATCTCTCTTCCCCCTATTATAAGTCCACTGATGCCATCATGGGGGCCAATGTTATGAAGCTGTACAGGGACGTTTTCTACCCAGAAATCAAGCAGAAGTTGATTTCCTGTTCTTCAGAAAAATTAATCTACTGCTTGTGGATGCTAATGGGTGCAGTTATACAGGAAACAGAAAAATTGTTCAGAAAGGCAATGGAATAATAAATACAAATGATGCATTTGATTTACCTGCAAGATGCTAATCTAAGAAAAAAATACAAGGAAATAGCAGAAAGATCAGTGGTGTGGAGGGAAGGGAAGACGGGGGCAAGGGAGTAGAAAGGGGACTGAGTTAGAGCAAATTATATTCCATGCTTTTATAATTATGTCAAAGTGAATTCTATCATCATGTCTAACTAAAAAGAACCAATTAAAAAAAAAAAAGAAGGGGAAAATTTTACTCTTTTTTTTTTTTTTTTTTTTTTTTTTTTTTTGTGGATACCAGGGATTGACCCCAGGGGCTGTTCGCCTCCTACCTCTGCCTCCTGAGCTGCTGGAATTACAGGCGTGTTCCACCATGCTGCAAGGGAGGGGAAGAGTTTGGCCAAACCTCCTGTAGACCTGCTAGTAGTGATTACCCTGCCAATCCCCTCAGTCCCCGGAAACAACCAAGGCACTTAATGACTGCATGAATTTGCCTATTCTGTACATTTCAAATCAATGAACAAAACAAAACAAAACAAAACAAAACAAAAACAAAAGAAATTGATACTGGGCATCCCAATACTGAGAAAAATCAAATGCTAGTCTTAGATTTTTCTTTCCTGGAAATTTTTACTGAGTATAGAAGAAGCCACATTCTCCTCTGATTCCATGAGACAGAACTTTGGTACCAGAGCTACTAAGAAGAGTGTAAGGAAGTAAGATTTCAGACAAACCTCATCGACGAACACAGGTGGATAAAACTCAAGCAAGTGGTTGCCAAGAACAAATTCATTACACAGGTAACTCATAATTCCAAGCCAGGTTTATTCCAGGGTTGCGCTTCTGGATCAAATTAGAAAATCAATTAGTGGAATTTGCTTCACTAAAAGATTAAAAGAGAAGAACTTGTAACCATTTCAAATGTGTAGCAAAGGCTGCTAAGATTTCTCAGCAAAAGAAGAATAGAAAGGAATTTCATTTAACTAGATACAAAGATCTTCTAAGAAATATCGCAGTTAATAAGACATTAAGGGAAAAAAACAAGAAAAGAGTGTCTATTGTTGCATTTTTGTTCAGAATCATGCTACCAGTCCTAGACAGCACAATAAAGTAAGAAAATAAAGTCTGTAATGTTGGAGAAGAAGGAAAAACTGCTAATATTTCCAGATGATATAATTATTTACATGGAAATCTCCAAAGAACTTACAGATAAATTATTAGAATTAATAACAGAATTCAGGATGGTGCTTTCACAAGTATTTAATACGCAAAATAAATTGTGTGTTGCAATCAGCCACCAATGGGTGGAAAGTGTAATAAAATATATACCATTAATAATAGTACACATAAAGAAATCTAAATCTAAAGGTAGAAGACCTTTAAGGAGAAAATTATAAAATGTTATTGGAGAATGTTAAAGGAGTTGTAAAAAATATTTTATGTTCGTGGATAAAAAAGACTCAATTTCATAAAGCTGTCACTTCTTTCCAAGTTGATCTAAAAACTCAATGCTATGCTCATTAAGATTTCAGCAGTTTTTTTCTTTTTTCTTTTTAGAGTTTGGTAGAGTACTGGCTTTGCTGGAAGAGTAAAGGCCACGAATACCTTAGAAAAATGGGGGGAAATGCCTCACCTCCTCTTCAGACCTGATACAAAGCTACATCAGATAAAATTCTGATAAGCATATGTTAATTAAGACAGTGTGACCTAAGGGTGGGCAATTAGCAGTACCCCGACCTCACACTATAGAGAAAAGTCAAACTCAGGCAGATTAAATATTTAAATGTGAAAAGAAAATTTCAAGGAAGTATTTGTGTCTCTGGATTGATGTAAAGTATTTTTTATATTGTACTTGATTCTTCTCTCACTGCCCCCCAACCCCATTTTATATATATATATATATATAATCATCCACTTATCAGGGAAAACATTCAAAACATTCAGTCTTTGGTCTTTGGGATTGGCTTATTTTGCTTAGCCTGATATTCTCCAACTCCAAGAGGGTAATGAGGGGGATGGGGTATGAAAGATGTTGGAATGAGACAGACATCATGACTCTATGTACATGTATGATTACATGAGTGGCGTGAATCTACATCGTGCACAAGCATAGAAATGAAATGATGTACCCCATTTGTGTACATTTGTGTACAATGAATCAAAATGCAGTCTGTAAAAATAAAAAAAAAAATACTACTTGAACAGGGACATGCATAAAAGGAAAAGATGAATAAAGGTGATTGCATTAAAATAAAAAACTCCTGGAAAGAGATAAGAAACAAAGTCTCAAATATCTTCTTGAGAGAAGATATTTGCAACCATAAAACTGGCAAAATAGTGATATCGAGCAAATAGAGAATTTCTACATACATGTCAAGAGGAACAAGACACATGAAATTGAAAAACGCAGAAAACGTGTCACAGAGGTAGAAATACAAATGCCATCAAACCCGAAAAGATAGCCAACTTTGTTAGCATTTTGAGAAATAAACATGAGAACCACCACGAGGTATCATTGTGGAGCCTTTAATAGGCTAACCAACCCCCACAGTGTCAATCATGGGTGAGCCTCGGGCACGGTGGCAGGTCTGATATATTGGTGGAAAAATAAATTTGTAACCACTTTGGAAAGCGACTTGGCTTTCCCTGGTAAGGGTGAAGATAATCACACCCTGCGGCCAGGCGGTTTGCCAATTCTGCAGATCCATATCCTGGATAAATATTTGCCCATGTGCAACCCGAGACACCTGTGGGGAAGTCCGCTGTCACACTGTGTAAAATGACGGAACTGGACGTGCTTAGCAGCTTAGGAAGGAAAATGCGTTTTGGTCCTCACAACCGAGTTCCAAAGAGCGGTGAGAATGAGCCAGAGCTACAGGCACCTGGATGAGTCTCAAAAGCATAATAAACTGAGAAAAGTAAATTGTCGATGAATAATACACTATGATTCTATTTGTTTAAAATCCTAAGCTCATGGAAAATTAAACAATATATTGTTTATGAAGACTAACAGGATGCAGTTGTAAAGGGAAACAATGGAACAGGAAGCACAAGTGACAGGGGTACTGGCTCTGAGGGAGAGGGACCAGGAGTGGCATGTGCACCTGCCAAGGTGCCAGGGTCCCCTGCTTTCTAAAGTGGTTGTTGGACACACAGGTGACCATAGCATTGCTTCCTGTCTCATCATGTGTTCTAAATATTCATTTGGATCCATTTGATATTGTATCCCTGTGCTCAAGAAGCTTTATTCTGTGAAGAACCACATAAATATTTTAAGGCTTTGCCAGCCATAAAGATTGTGCTGCGGCCGCTCTGCTGACACAGCTGAAAGCAGCCGGAGACAACATGTAAACGAATGAGCAGGGCCGTGTTCCAATAAAACTTTATTTACAAAAGCCGGTGGTGGCGTTTGGCCATCAGGCAGTGGATTGCTGACCCCTATTTTGTAACATCGATTAAAAATAAGGAAATATATACAGATACTGACCCAGAGAAATATTTTGTATTTATGTTAATGTAAAACAAAATATTTTTTAAAAGAAATTTATTTTTTTAGTGATAAAATGAGTTATTTCATGATGGTATTAGGAGCAACTCATCAGGAAGATCTACCACATCTGGACAAGTATCACTTAAGAAGATGGATTAAACATATATGATGCAGGTCTTGACAAAATTACAAGGGGAACATCTTCAAATCCAGCACAGGAACGTTTAACATACCTCTCTCAGTAATTGATAGTTGAAACAGACAAAAAACTTGTAAAGCTGGATAAAATTTGAATAACTGGTGAGTTTGGAGCTGAAGGTCATAATTCAGAATTTTGCAGACATTACTTAAAGAACATAAAAATTCTTTTCTAAAATGCATGGAATGTTTATGAAAGCCCACAATGGTTCAGCCACATAATAAATGATTGCCAGTCAATTTTATATCCATCCACCCCAAGGCCGTAAGATTAGAGACTAAGAAAGAAAATGTATTTCGGAATTTAACAATGAATACGCAGATAATGGAAATTAGAAAATATGTAGAACTGAATGACAAAGAAAACTCTTCAGATCAGAATTCGGGAAATAACTTCTAAAGGAGAGACAAAATTATGTCATAAATTCATCTCTTAGAAAAGGAGACCCCCCCCCAATATAGGTGCATTTTATCAACATTTAGGGAACAGATAATCTCTATCCAATGCAAAAAAAGGAAAAAGGGAATAGTCTCCATTAAGTTATATATATATATAGATAGATATATGTGTGTGTGTGTGTGTGTATCTTTTGCTTATATTGGTGCATTGTAGTTTTACTTACTAGTTGTTATAAGGCTCACAGAATCTCAAAACGAGAATCATTTGAGGATAGCACAGGAAAGAAAAAGAATATTCAAATTATACTTAAGAACACAAATTTTGAGTGAAACATCAGTAAAGAAAATCCTTCGTACGACTGTTCCCATACGAACAGTTCTGTTTGTATGCCTTACAGTCATGGGAAACAGAAGGATCAGGTGTTCACACACCATACTCCACTCTTTATAAGAAAGGAAGGCTGATGATTTTGTTAACATTCTCACCATGTCACTTTTACAGTAACTTAATGATGCGCAAGCATATTGTTTTGGTATTTTTTTTTGTTGTTGTTCATTTTTCGCATCTCTTTGGGATCGAAGAAATGGTTCCCTTTTTCCAAAAATTCTCTCAATAGCAGTTAAAATAGGGGTTTTTCTGTTTCAAGGTTAAAAGCTGAAAATTCCTTGTTTGCAGCAAGAGAAAGAAATAGACCGGCCTACTTAAAACATCAAGTTAGAATAAATGTGGAGCAGAAAGAATTTTAACACTATGAAGTCTAGTATTTTGCATCCCAAATCGAGCCTAATCCAGCAGCAACTACACAACTATGGTGAAATTTAAGCAGCACTTTCTTTTCTTCTTTTTTCTTTTCTTTTTGTTTTGAGAACAAGGAAAAAGAAGGTTCATCGCTTTGCTAGCAAAGGAGAAACACGGGGCGCCGGGAGCTTCTGTCCCAGAGGCTGTGATTGTGCCCATCTGCAGGAACAGGAGCTTTTAAAGAGACAACTCATAGGCTGCACTCCACCTGTTTTCTGTTGGAGTTGTGATTCGCTTGTTAATGTTGGAGGGTCATTTCTGAGATCTGGTGCCATCCCCAAAGTCTGGATTACTTCCTTCCCGTGGTGGGTGTGCGCTTAGGGACAGACGCCTAGGAGGGGGAAAAAAGGTCATCCTGTTTCCCCTGAGATTAGGGACGGGGAGAGATGAGGGAGGAGCAGGGAGAGAGGAAGAGAGACATGTCCATTTTAGAAATAAGTTACAGTGGCCGAGCAGCCGGGGCTGCATTCAAAGCATAAAGGGGACACTGTTACATTTCCCCACTGTTGATTTCCACATTCCATTTCTATGGAAAACTGGACGATGACATCTCCAAAGCCAGCAGCACTTTCTTTAGAGTTGATAACAACACACGCGTGTCTCCATTTCTGCCTCATCTTGTGATTTCTGCTATTTCTAAAAACAGCTTCTTTGAAGTACAGTTACTGTTTAATAAGTGGCACACATTTAATCTGTTAAGTTTTGCACGTGGACACCCATGAAACCACCTTCACCTTGAGATGGTTCTATTAGTCAGTTTTTTCATTGCCGTGACCAAAAGACATGACGAGAACAGTTTTGGAGGAGGAAAAGTTTACTTGGTGCTCATGGCTTAGAGGTCTCAGGCCGTAAATGGCTGACTCCGTGGCTCTGGGCCCGAGGTGAGGCAGAACGTCACGGTGGACGGGCTGGTGGAGGAGGAGAGCTGCTCAGGACGTGGCAGCTGGAAGCGGAGAGGAGTTCTGCTCACACTGACAAGTCTGAGGCACGCACCCAGGGACCCACCTCCTCCGGCCACACCCTGCCTGCCAACAGTTACCACCTGGTGAGTCCCTGTGGGTGGATTAACCGGTGGTTAGGTTGAGACTCTCACCTCTGATATTACGTCTCACCTCTGAATGCTCTTGCATTGTCTCACACGTGAGCTTCAGGGGACACCTTCTATCTAAGCCGCAGCAAGTGACCGTGACCGTGATTCCCAAGGTTTCCTCGGGGATCTAGTCCGCCCCCCCGGGGCTCCTTGCCTTTTCTTCCCAGGCCACCCCCAATCTCCTCTAGGTCACATAGATAGTATCCATATTTTTAGAATTTAATACCAGTGAAATGATACAATGTGTGCCCTTTGTCTCTGTTTTCTGTTACTCAAAATAACTACTTCAGGATTTCTTTATGGGGCATCGTGTATCAATATCTTCCTCCTCTTCTTTGTTGAGCATTATCCCATTGCATGGAGATCCCACATTTTATTTATCTGTTCCTGTATTTCATGAAACTGCGGTGAACATTGGCATATGAGCTCTGGTCTAGACATGCATTTCTCTTGCATGAATACTTAGGAGTGGGATGGAGGATCATGAAATGTGTGTGTGTTTAACTCTTCAGGAATTGCCAAACCATTTTCTGAAGTGTCTGTAGCCATTTCACATCCCCGCTAGCAATGGAGGAGATTTCCAGCTGAATCACATCCTTGCCAGCACGTAGTATGTTCAAATCTCTTGCTCAATATTGCTTTTATCCTTTTTCTTATTCTATATTCTGGAAGAAACTCTTAAAAAAAAATAAGATGTGATTTGAAAATATTTTCTCTGGACCTAGTCTTTTCATTCACCTTTTCTGATGCGCACACCTCAAACCAATTACATAGATATAATTCATATTTATGGAACAATATGCCCCCTTTCTGAGTAACCAATTGAATTATTTTGGGTACGTTCACAGAGTTGTGCAATAATCACCACAGTCCAATTTAAAAATATTCCAGCACAAGATAAAGTTTCCTGGAGTCGCTGCTTCTTCTTTCCTCTGGACCTAGGCGACCACCATCACTAATCTGCTCTGATTCTGTGGATCAGCCTTTTCTGAACACTTATTATCAATGGAGTCAGGCATTGTGTGGCCTCGTCATCCGGCAGAGTGTTTTGAAGGTCCATTCATGAGCTTACGTGTATCACTAGTTGATGGTTTTATTTCTGAATTCCTAGGATGGTGGACATAGGATTGTTAGCGTGTTTGGCTGTTATGCATAATGCTACTATGAACATTCATGTAAGGTCTTTGTCCTGATATAAATTTTTTTATTTCTCTTGGGCAAATACCTAGAAATATGGAGTCTTACCCTAAGTTTATGTTTAAATCCTTGAGGTCCTGCTACGCTCCCTTCTAAAGTGTGGCTGGATCATCTCGCAGTCCCACCAGCAATGTTAGAAGGTTCTAGTTACTTCCCACGCCTGCCAACGCTTGTTAAAATTTTGTTGTTGTTGTTATTTCCATCACAGTGCATCTCAGGCTGGTTTGAACTTGACTTCCTTGTTAGTGAGGCTGAACATCTTAACGTGTGTTTATCAGCCACTTGTTTATCTTCTTTGGCAAAATTTCTTCTATTAAAATACTTGCACATTTTAAAATTTCCATCATCATTTCTTCCACTGTTTTACCTTGTATCCTCAGGAACTCCAGTTTCGTTTGTGCCTGGGGCTGAACTTGCCTTGCAGATTAGCTGTGCTGTTCCTCTTTGGAATCTTCGTTTCACTCAGGCAATTTCTCCTGCCATGCCTTCCATTTCACTAATCTTTTCTTCTTTCCTGTTTTGTGGACTGTTAATCCATCCCATTGGGTACATTTTTCATTGGAGACAATTTAGTCTTCATCACTAGAAGCCATTTTTTTTTTACTTGTTCCACATCTCCAAGTAACAACTTCAAAGTTTTCCCTATCTTTAATTGACTGATTCTATCAACTGTGTCTATTCTGCAACATTTTTTTTCTGTAAACCAGAGATTTGAACCAGGGTATTTAATCACTGAACCACATTCCTGGTTCCTAATTTTTTATTTTGAGACAGGGTCTCACTAAGTTGCTGAGGCTGGCCTTGAACTTGTGATCCTCCTGCCTCAACCTCCCAAGTCACTGGAGATTACAACAGGAAGTCAGGGCAATTCTAGGGTCCCCGTGTTTGCTTCCTGTCCCTCAGTGATGGTTGGTCTGCTTTGCCTAATGTTCAATGTCCAATGAGAACCATTGTTTCATAAGTTTTTAAACAATTTGTAGGTATTTGAGGGAAGAGGGTAAATCCGGTACCTGTGTCTCCACCTTGGTCAGAAAAGAAAGTACTTCTGTACCTCATTGAGCTGAAGAGACAATGACAGGGTGATAAGACACACACGCACACACAGAGACAACAGGTATATCCACTGCAGGGGAAAGAGCAATGCAATCACCCTTCATGGTCACAATGATCATGAAGAAA
The DNA here is from genome assembly GCF_902686455.1 of Sciurus vulgaris. NCBI lineage: Eukaryota > Metazoa > Chordata > Mammalia > Rodentia > Sciuridae > Sciurus > Sciurus vulgaris. Next base: position 20,132,675 of record NC_136479.1, on the reverse strand, counting down.
AATCCTACAGAATCTACGGTCACACTAATAACAGGGAGTTCCTGAAGTTGGGGGATACATGAGCAATTTATAGAAAAAAAAAACTCAGTTGCGCTTTTAAACACCAGCCCAAAACAATTAAAAAAGGATAATTGCAAATATTCAGTGTACCATCACAACAAACACTGTAAATTAATTAGAAATATGCTACCAGGAGACGTACATAAACTTCATGAAGAAAAATAAAACATCCGAGTGGAAAATGTATGAGAAGTCCTAAAGAAACAGGAAAGTCAAGCCAGTGATGTAGATGAGAAAATGTTAAAGTGCCAATTTTCTACATATTTATTAATCTATGTGTTTGCTTGTATCCCCATGCTTGTATTATTATTATTATTATTATTATCATTGCATATTATAAACTCCACAAGAAAGTTTATGATATTCATGTGGAAGAGTAAAGACCAAGAGGATTTATGACAATTTTGAAGAAAAAAAAAATTAAAGAAGCGGAGTTTCTTTCTGAGGGGTGAAGGTTAGCTTTAAGGTTACTGTGTCAGTCAGGGCATGTCCCAATCGGCACGACCATTAATGCAGGAAAGCAGGAGAGGGGAGGTGGGGGATTAGAAAAAACACGCAGACACACAGATAGAGAGAAAGCTGGGACCCGCTGTGCGCCACACTCGGATGGAGTGCGGTGACCAGGAGTCGCTCGGCACTTTTGTCTGTAGGTTCATTAAAAGGATGGATTGAGAGAAAGCTTCTTCCAAACACTCAAGTGAAGGCCAAACTTCTGTGCAGCCTGATTATAATTATCAGCTCGTGCCCAGAACTTTCCACCCCAGGAAGCTGGTGTCTAACCCCAAGGTTAAGAGCTGATAAATTCTGGGGCTGGTACAGAGTCCCCATTCGAACAGGGCATCACCCTAGCAACCGGGCGACCTTCCATGGGCACCTCTGCACCGAGAAATTCCCCAGAGAGGTATGGCCTCTGCCTCTGGGCAGCTTAAGGACCTTAATTTATTCTCTGCTCCCAACAAGGGAACAGCCAGGAGACACAGCCATGTCATTTGTTTCAGCAGAGAGTTTAAAATAAGGAACTGTTGGCAGGGTATAAAATGATTGGGTAAGCAAATAAAGGGCTAAAAGGGACACAGGGTTGTTGCAGAGGCAGCGGCAGGAACTGTCTCCTAACTCTGAGACTCGCGGATGCCTGGCAGTGGTCTGATTACAAAGGGGGATCTGAGAGGAGACGCTCTCTGGCTGGAGCTCAGAGCCCCGAGCAGGGTGCCGGGAGCAGACTGGGTTCCGGGCCCTGCCCAGCTGGTGCTGGTGTCTCTGAGGGGGATATGGCTCTGCACCTGTCGGGACACCTGCCAGCGCGTTGAGCTATGGCTCTGTGGAAGGATGCTGCCCGCCAGCTGCAGAAGTGAGGGTGAGCGAGGTGGACTCTGGGGGACAGGAAGGAGTGAGGGACCCCCCTTACTCCTCTTCCAGCCTTTCAGCCTCTTTCTAGAGCCCACGCGGGGAAGCCCGCCAGGGTCCACTGGCCAAGTAGAAGTGGGGTTTGCTGACCCCCTGCCACAATGTCACCAAGCAGAGTCAACAGGAGCAGGTCTGGAGCTGAGACACCACTGAATACCTGGGAGGACCACCCACCGTTAAAGCCATGTGGCCTGGGTGTGGGAGCAGATGGAACAGTGACATTCCACATCCTCCCAGACACAGCCCTTCCTGCCCTCAGGGAGCTGGGCACTATGACATTATAGACCAGTGGACTGCAGAGAGGGGACAACTTGCTATCCACACGGAAAGTGATGAGAATCAGATGCTCAGTCTCACCCCTGTGAGGAAGCACATTCCTTCTGTATTCAAATTATGCATGTGCAAATCAAGGATGTAAATCTTTCAGAGGATCGCCTAGGAGGACCTGTTTTATAAGCTCCTGAGCAGGGAAAGGGAAGTTAAATATAACAAAGCAAACTAAAAGCCACAGAGGAGCACACGGATCTACACCACTAGATCAAATTAAAACCTCTGTATGACAAAATGCATCTTAACCCTTGGGAACGGCAAGTCGGAGGGAGGACACCTGCCGACTGGATCAGATCAGTAAGGGATTAATATCCAGAAGGCATTCATAACTCTCACGAAATCATTAAGAAGCAGAGAACCCAATAATGACAAAACTTACGAAAAAGTAATTAAAAGAAAATCCAGCCGCTGAAGGGCTGTAAAGCTATTCTCATGTCACTAGCAGGCCTATTCAAAATATAATAGGGAAAAGACCATTCTGTACTTCTCAGATCGACAGGATCGTTACAGCCGGTAATGCAAATGTCGGTGAGGATATGGGGAAACAGAAATGCACTTCTCTGGTAAGAGGAGGAGCTGGTGAAACCACTTTGGACAGCAATTTGGCATTGCTTAGTGAAGCTGAAGATGCCCGTGCTGATTACTTTCCAATTCCAATCATAGATGTTTGTGCTACAGAAAACTCTCCTATGTGCCCAAGGAGAACCATACAAGGACCCTTATTGTTGTAGTTTGTAATTGTAAGATTGTAAAAACAACCCCCATTCTCTCCAGTGGGGGCTGGCGAGTTGTGGCTTATCACTGCAGGATATGATACGGCACCGTTAGTGCACAAACACGGTCCAAGTGAATCACTGCTGATAAATTTAGAAAAATATGTGCAAAGAGCAAGTCTAAACAAAACGATGCATGCATGCGTGTGCGTATGCATGCACATGTAACGCCGTTGCTACAAAAATGAATGAACACAAACGTAATTGTGGTTCACTCGTACTCTTTCAATATTGGGATAACCTCTGGGGAAAGCAGGAAGTAGAGAAAAGAATAAGGGGTGTTGACAAGGGCAAGTTTATCCAAAGCGGCGGCGACGTTGTGTTTCTTCACAGAGAGTTTTAAGGCAGCATGGTGAAATGTGAACATCTGTTTAATTTTGGGTAAGAGTACACACGTGTCTGACACCTGATTTTCTGTATGTTGGAAATGTTGCATAACCAGGAGGAAGAAAAGAAAGGATCACATGAGAAAGTGTACCCCACGCACTGAGGCCACACTGGGTGATTGTCATTGTGATCATCAAATAGAGTTCCACAGATCACTGATGGACAAGCCCCAGGGTCCATCAGTGGGCGGGAATATTCCCTGGGCTTTCTGAAAGAGGTTCCCCCTGGATTGCTCTGCTGTCCGTCAACACCGCCAATTTAGGCCAACATTCTCATTTTATAAAGCGGCAGAAACTAAAACTCTGTAACCCAACCTGTGAAGCCAGAGCCCCTTTTAAATGAGATTCTCAGTCGTCGATCTGTCCCAGGAGAGTGTGCAAGATGGAGCCCTGCGGGCGGAACCAGCCAGCGTGAGTTTGATCGTGAGTTCGTGGGGCCTGGGTCAAGCCAGTGGCTGTCTTGGGGTGAGCCTCAGTTTTCCTTAACAAGGATGAAGGCTACTTCATGGGCTGCTGTGAAGCCTTTAGGTTAGCGTACGGTGTGGCTTCTGGACGGGAGACACTCCAAGGCGAGGGATCTTCATCTTGTTCTCTGCAGAGCTGACCACTCAATTGGTCATCTGCTCTCCTTCTTAACCAAACTCCAAACTTCTTACCCACTTTGTGCTATTCAGTGGAGCAGACCTCACTCTGGGTCCAGAGGTGACCCAGACCTGGCCAGCTGAGTCATGGGAGTTCAGGGTTGAACTTTTCTGGGAGCTATTAGGAAACAGAAACACTCAAAAGAGTCCACTGGGGTTGCTCAGCTGGTAAGGGTACGGACTGGAGATTTTACAGGACATCTTGCCACCTGAGAGTGGAGTCGGATACAGTGTAGAGGTGAGAACAAGAGAAGAAGATACAAGGGATGGGAGATGGTTGGCTGATGATTTTGTTCAATCTCCTGGATACAGCCACACCTGAAATACACGTGCCCCTTCAGTTAAATGCACTAATAGGTCCACCACCTCCCCTCTTCCCTTTTTCTTATTTTAGTGTGTTTTGGACATTTCGATTTGGGTTCCTCCAGCTTACATCTGAAGGAGTTAAAATCCCCAGTGTCTCGACGTCTCCTCCATATCATTAACTTTGGAATGACAGATGGGACATTAACGATCCTGCAACCTGGCTCGTTTCCTTTCTGGGGTAGCATCAGCACCTGCTCACCTGTTCCCTACAGAATAGCGTTCTAACTTCTTCAAGTTTTATCTCAAGGAAAGGCTGCCCGGGCCATCTGTTCTGGGGGTCAGCTGCTAACCCAGTTCCGCCCCGACATCAGTCTTTCAAACCTAGTGCCTGGGAAGAGATGGAGAGATGTGGCCCTACCCTTCTGTAGGCAGGTGAAGTCCAGGTGAGCGAGGCAGTCGTCACCACCCCTGGATGCCGGCGAACGCCTGGATAGTCTTCCACGGCGTCCATAAGGTGGCCTGCTGAGCTGGATCCAGGTGTCCGTGGAGACGTTTTGGTGGATGGACGCACAGGGGGAGGATCACTTGCTGCCACGGTTTGGATCTGGAATGTCCACCAAAATCTCATGGGTCCAGAGGTGGGGCTTTTGGGAACCAACTGGATCTTCAGCTCTCTGGCTTCTCCAGTGAATTCCCTGATGACCATGCCTCCTGGGAGGCTGGACCTCGTTGGAAGACGGAGGTCACTGGGGCGAGCTGAGGGAGAGTTGGTTGTTCCTCTGGTCCCTTTCCTGCTCTCTCTTTGCTTGCAGGCGGCCATGAGCTCCGCCATGATGTTCCACCTGGTCTCAGGTACAAAGCCATGGAGCCAGCTGACCGTGGGATGGAAACCTCTGAAATCAAGATCCAAAGTAAACTTTCCTCCTCTGAGTGGTTCTTGTCAGGTTTTCGTCACAGTGACATGCTTGCCAAATCCAGCTGCTCTCTGGTGGTGACAGAGGCGCAGATTCCTACCTTCTTCAGGACCAGCTGTCTCCATCCTAAGACTCGACCTGTGTGGTCATGAGGCAGCTTCTCAACCCTGGGCTGTAGAGTCATTCAGCTGTCACAAGCCAGGTGCTCGGGAGCTGAGCCCTCAGTGCTAGAAATGGCAGCCTTTCTATGTAATAAAGTTGTTAAGCTTATGGGCTTTCTAGTCAGAAACGACTGTGTCCCAATAATCTTATTTTTACCACAAGAGTCATGTGATCTTGCCTCTCTGAACCTCAGTCTCTTTATCTAGAAAACGTGGCCAAAAATGGTGCTTCCCTCCCACGGCCGTAGTGAAGGTTAAAGGAAAACCACACCTGGAAAAACTCCTTTGGAGGCAGGAGAAGAATAGGGGTCCCGCTGACGCCAAGCCCAGAGGGATCCCGAGAAGGGCAGTGCATCTTCCCAAGAAGAAGGTGAGGACCAGGCATCTATGGAAGAGGAGAAAGGACCTCAGGGACCCTTCCAGGACAGCAAGGTGACCTCTCAGGAAGGGCACCCAGCCCATCTCCATCCATGTCAGGCGCAGCCCATCTGCACCACATTTGTGACCTTGGGTAAGTTATGTGGTCACTTTCCACGTCTCATTTCCTTAAGAGGGACTTCGTTATAGGGTCCACTTCCTGGAGGGATGGAGAAAATTAAATGAGATACCACACATCAATGCTTCGATCTGTCTGCCACACAGTAAGTGCTCAGTGAATTCCAGTTTATCACTAACTAATAAGCAGATCATGCTTTTTGTTCACTGAGGACTTGGCATCAATAAGTTTTTTTTTTTTTTTTCCTTAAAATTTCTTACTCTGGTCAGGTGCAGTGGTGCATGGCTATAATTGCAGCAGTTAGGGAGGCTGAGGCAGGAGGATCACAAATTTGAGACCAGCCTCAGCTACTTAGTGAGATCAGCTTCTTAGCAAATCAGCGAGAACCTGTCTCTAAATAAAAATATAAGAAAGGGCTGGGTGTGTGGCTAACTGGTTAAGCACCCTGGGTTCAATCCCTGGTAGCTCCCCCCAGACAAAAAAATGATCACCCTGTAGATTAATTATATTGGATACTTTCTGGCCTTTGAGCCTCAGGCTGCTTTTGCTCTGCGTTTTTCCGGCCTAGTAGATGTACCACCACCCTTGGCCCTGGCCCCAGCCCTCTGCTCTGCGCCTGTGCCCTGAGTAACAGCTCCTGGCTGTGCTCCTGTGTCCCGCCCTGCTCCTAGTCTGCCGCCCCCTCTTGTGTGAGGCTGTTTCTTTCCTCAGGTGAGGCTGGCTGGGGAAGGGGTCGCATCTGAGCGTCCCTGTACAGCAGCTCTGGGTTCATTTCTTGGAGAAGGTCAAGCTTACCTGCTGGGAGTCCCCAGGCCTGGGCAGGTGACTCCACTCCACGTGCCTCTGACTGCCCTAACTCGTTTAAGGGAAACACCCTTCCATCTGTCCTCTTTGCTTAGACCTCGAGGCTGAGCCTGGCGGGCTCTTCACTCAGCCCCTCGCCTCTCCTTCCCGGGAACAGTTGGTTGCACTTCCCAGAGGCCCTTGCAAATGGTGCTGTGAATGGAGCCCTAAGTCATAGGACGTGAGCAGAGGTGAGAGGGGCCACTCCAGGACGCCTCCGGCCCCTCCTGCCTGCTCGCCCACGCTCTTCCCTCACGGCCAGCTTGTCACACATGAGCGCCGTGACGCTGGAAGGCAGGGACTGGAGATGGCAGAGTCACAGGCTGGAAGGAGCCCGGCTCCCACACTCGGGGATGGTGTCTGGCTGGGAGCAAAGGTAGTGGACTGAGCAAGGCAAGCACCGAGGAAGGTTCAGGGTTGCTTGGAAGACGGATTTCCATGATCTGAATATCCCGCCTGCATCCAGGGTGGAGCAGCAACCCCTGTGTCTGCAGGAGCCTCCGCCACGGTCCTCCTTCTCTTTGGCCCCTCCCACCTGGTTCCAAAGCAGTCGCCCTCCGCCTGTCCTTGCCGACTGCGGCCTGAAGCCCACGTGCTTGGCCTGGCCTTCCTGCCCTTTTACGCTCTGCCTCTTCCTGGCCTTCCACTTTGTCTCCTCTTTGTCTTCCCGTTGGCCCAGTGAAGTCTTCCGTGATCAGAGCCCACGGAAGCCCAGCTGCAGACAGAGCAGGCGGACGGAGGGGGCCAGACTCAGAAAGTCCAGGGGCGGAGGGGTCCTCTCCTCGGGGAAGCCACCAGCTAAGGGGAAAGCCGGGTGGGGGGCCAGAGAAGAGCAGGCAGAGCAGTGGAGCGGAGGAGGCCTGGAGGGCGACAGGGGCCGAGGTAGGCTCTGAACGTACTCGAGGACACCACAGTGACTGGCCCCGTCACGCTGACCTACGAAGCACCTATGACAGACTGCAACTGGACAGCAGGAAGACCCGTGGCGGAGGCTCTGGGGACCGAGGAGGAAGTTCTGGGGACCGAGGAGGAGGCTCTGGGGACCGAGGTGGAGGCTCTGGGGACCGAGGAGGAAGTTCTGGGGACCGAGGAGGAGGCTCTGGGGACCGAGGAGGAGGCTCTGGGGACAGAGGAGGAAGCTCCGGGGATGAGGAGGAAGCTCCGGGGACTGAGGTGGAGGCTCTGGGGACCGAGGGGGAAGCTCCGGGGACCGAGGAGGAAGATCTGGGGACTGAGGAGGAAGCTCTGGCGACCTAAGGGGAATCTCTAGGGACTGGAGCGGAGCAAAGGATCTCCCAGCCACGCAGGGCCACGTAAAATGAGCCCCATTACTAGGCGTGACTGTCATGCGCTCATAAAAAGGTCTTAAAAACCAGCTTTAGGCCAGAACAGCGTAGACATTACTGACTGTCAAGGAGACAGACAGTGATTCCAGCCTCGGGCGGGAGGGCTGCCCCTTCACGGGGGTTGGGGCACAGCGGGTGGGCAAGGTCAACCCGTCCATGCGCCCAGTCTGCTGCCTTTCCGCCTGCCTGTTTCCACTGTTTGCTAAGGTACATCAGACAGAGACGGCAGGGGCACACGCACGGCCAGCTGGCACAGGAAGCCATCAACAGGCGGGACAGGGAGCTTCCCCTGGAGTCAGGGTGCCTTGGAGGACAGCCTTTGGGTGTCTTCCGCTGCATTCCCAGGACATGCTCTCTGCGGTGGCCACCCATAGGGCCTTCCATCTTCAAACAGCCGACTCGCCTCTGCCTGGGACCCCTGCCCTGCCTTATTCTCCAGGACGGACCCGTCATCCCTTGGAGGTGGCTGGAGTCGATGTCCCAGCTGATCTCTCCTCCCAGTCCACTTCCTCCTCAGACGGGTGGGTGACGTCGTTCTGCAAGGTGAGCTCCAGTTAGGATGTTGGTCATGGATGTGTCACCCACCAGACCAGGGGCTCAGAGGACCAAGACATCAGTATGCACACAGCACACACTCTGCAAACATGGAAGGGCCAGAAGGAGCAGGAGGGCGGAGGAGAGCAGAGTCTGAACGCAGTCGGGCTGGAGGACCGGCCTCAGACGCTGCCAGCCGCCCTGCGGGTTCTCCCGCCTGGGAAGGCGGTGCGTGTGGTTGTGGGTGAGGTGAAGGTGGATCCCAGCCGGTCTGGTGAGGACCAGAGCTGGAACAAGAGCCCAGTGTCACTCAGCTGGAGACCAGGCTTCCCCATCCACCAACCACATCAGAAAATGAAGCCCTAACTCGGCCACGGAGAAGCCCGGGAAATAAGACAGCCTTCAACTGTGTACAAGATGCAACCATGTGGGCCGTTCACCTTACTTGCTCCGTGCTTTTTTGGTAAAATATTAAATATTTCATATTTAAATAATTTACTAGGCAACAAATTAAACAGTGTTAAAAGCTACTGTCCTGTGTCCCTTCTCAGGGGCAAGTTCTGCTCTGAGGTTACACCCCCGTCTCCAGGCATGGTTTTCTACTTTTACTGCTCATGATGTGTAGCATTGAAAAATCAGTATGTATGCATCTCCCATTGTGCATGTGTCGGCATCTTCCGGCCGATGACAGACCGTGCTTATGGTGGTGGGCTCCGAAGTTCCCCCTGCCCAGCTGTCGGGGTTTGTGTGAGCGGACTCTGTGGGGCCTGCAGAGGATGAAGCATTTTGCAGAATGTCTCCCCATCACTCAGCGCACAATTAAATATGCAATATATACAAAGGACTCTATGGGTGTGCAGTACCTATTTGGGTACAGTATCGTATTGTACATTCTACAGTATCATATTGTGTCTATCGGTATCACCCTTTGGGAGACATCTGTTTGGGAGCATGGAGATCTAATGAACTTATTGAATTGAGGAAAGCCACCCTCCCATAGGGACAAACCAGCCTATTACTCTTTTTCCTGCTTAGAGATATTTATTTCCATTTTTCACTGTTACACACCTGTTCCCCAAAGAACCTCTCTGGTTATATTTCACTGCATACACAGATTAACATGTTCTCATCATCAGGCCCCTCCCACCGCATGTCTGGGTGTTTCCAGAGTCTGGTCCCAGGAGCTGGTGATGGAGAGGTCACCGAGGAATGAAAGGGAGTGTCCTTCCCTGATCTCTAACTGGAAACAGAGCTCACTAAATTCCCTCCTGACCCTGCAGCTCCGAGTTTTCACGACTCTTAAGAAACAGCATGTTGAAGAAGCAAGTCCTGGGTGGACTCTGAGCTCTGGGGTCAGAGTGTACTGCGCAGCGCGGGTGGGTGGGCTCCGGGTCTCCCCAGCTTGAAGGATGAGATCCAGGGACAGGAGGGTGAGAGCAGAGCAAGGGGGCTTATCAGAGTCACAGAGAGGAGGCAGAGCCCCGGAGGGGCAAGGGGTCCCAGGAGAGGGTGGCCCGTGGCATCTGTGGCCTTGGGGTTGGGTCCCTGAACTCCGTCTGTCCTCAGGGGTGATGGGGGCGGGGCAGGGGATTGGGAAAGGGGCCAATCAGCTCTGGGTTCTGTCTTCTCCATCAAGTCTGTTATTCACATAAGGCTGGGTGAGGGTTCATTGGCCCACCAGGAAGGGCTTTGGAGAAGATGGTGGTGTGGCCGCTGCCAGGGGTCGGGCAGGGGTCCCTAGGCAGATCTGTGCGACGCAAGCTGTGGGGGGCAGTGCCCGGGAGTCCTCCAGGCCTGACATCTCCTTCCACGATGGCAGGGATGTTCTCCTCACCCCCCGCCTTCTCCAAGGCCCTCGTCCTGTCTGTCCTTCCTGCCTCATTCCCTCAACGGGGAAAAGGCGACAGAAGCTAAGTCCGGGCTTCGGGCTTCGAGGGCCTCCAGAGATGACCAGCTATAGTCCAGCTGTGGGTGGGCGACTTCACACCAGGACTAGGAAAATCCACAAGGGCTGTGATACCGAGCCCTGCTCGTTAACTGACTTGACGGATATTTATGGGGCGCCTCTTGGGTACCAGGCGTCCTCCGAATGGTGAGGTCCAGGGGACAAAGGAAACAGTCTCCGGAGCGCAGGGCTGCAGAGGAAGACACGGCTCGGGGCGAGGTGCTGCTGGGGGCGGAGTGCACCTGGAGAAAACCAGGGCGGAAGCTCCGACCCCGCGCGATGTGACTGCACCCGAAGACGCGTCCTCCAGAGTGACCGTTCAAACGAGGCCCTGGGGGGCTCCCGGTGGAATCGGTTGTTGTCCTCATCAGAAGAAGAAATCTGGACACAGGGACACCAGGGGTGCTCACCCCCGTGGAGACCCAGCAAGAAGATGGCCCTCCGCAGGCCAGAGAGAGACAGAACCCAGAGGACAGCTTCCTCGCTGGACCCTCCATCTCCACCTCAATCCCGCAGACCAGGAGCGCTACTTCTGTTGCTGAAGCTGCCCAGCATGCGGTCCCTTGCTCTGGAGCCCTGGCAGACCCAGGCAGGTGCTGTGGGAAGAGAGAGTGGGGAGATGGAGGTGGGGGAGCCGCCGTTTTGTTAGGGTGTCCAGGGGAAATACTGCCGTCTGGACCGTTCATTAGATACCATGGTGATGACCTCACTTTACAGGAATGGCAACTGAAGCTCAGAGAGGTTAAGTGACGGCCACCATACCACACAGCTGGAAGCATCAGAGAGTCCAACTTCAGCCTTTCGTTTCTGAATAACCCTTTTGTTCCAGGATGCGATGCTGCTTCTAACTTTGTTTCCAGGAAAGCTGGCAGAGAGGGATGGTTTGCAGTTTCCGAATTATTTTCCGAGGTGTTCTCAGGCTGGATGCCAACAGCGATCACACAGGGAGATGACCCCCTCCCCGCTGCCCGCCTCCGCAGCCCTCCTCCCGCTCCCTCCTCTTCCTCTCCCACTTGACCAACTTCCTTACTGGGGTTCAAAGAAATGCAATGGTTGGCCCGATCCCATAGCAGGATGGATGCAAAGCTGGGGTTGCTGGTTAGAACTGGAAGTCTACCCGTTGTTCTTTCTGTCCCACAGGAGAGAACGTTTCCTCTTCCAGCCAAGCCTTCGCTGGCTCCTGAAATTCACCAGGTGCAGAGCCTTACATTCACTCTCCGGGGGGAAACCCCTTTCTCCTCAGGGACCAGCTGGGTGGTCTCCTGCTTCCACTTCTCCCAGGCGCCTGCTCCTCCAGCACCCGCCCATCTGTCTCTGCCACCCCTGGGCCTCCGGGGATGAGACCCCACGGCCCATCAAGCCTCCTGCCGCTGGATAAATCAGCCTCACTGTGGAGAGTTAATTTGTCTGACTATAAAGTGCATTCAATAAGTGTAAAACAAAACTAATTGGTTCTCTTCCATACAAATTTAATCATACCATAAAATGTGATCAATGCAAATAAAAACCATTGAGTAGGTTAAGTGTCGAGGATCCATAAAGGGGAAAAATGGCCCAGGCCATAATTGCGGGTATCGAAATCCGGATGTGTGCGGGCTGGTACGTCATCCTCTCCCGTGCCAGCACCCACAATAGCTGGGCCGGGCTGGGGGCACGCCTGGCATTTCCTCTTTTCGCGCCTATTGTGTGGAGGAGATAGCTCCCTCATTGGTTTTGGGGTGCGTGTGCTATCTGCCAATATGTTCTGGGGAATATTGTCATGGGTGCCTCTGCACCCGCGTGTCACTAGCAGGAGGAGCTGCGCCTGGCGGTTCTCTGTATAGATAAAGGGGCCTCGTGCTGGTGGACTGGCCCCAGGTGCACCTCCCAAAGACTCAGAGAGTGCCCGGCAGTCATGGAGACCCCTTTTGTGTGCAGTTTATTTGGGAAATACAAAGACGAAGCCAGGTAGAATCTGGAGACTTTACAAACATCAGGCCTCTGGCCCTGTGTTTCATTGTCCCTCTGGCAGAGGGACAGAGGCAGGCATTTAAGCATCCCTTTGGTGCAGCCTTGGTGCTTGGCTCTTTCTTGGTCCCATCTGGAGTCACTGGTCCCCACCTGGAACCTTAACCTGGATCAGACTCTGAACAGGACCCACCAGGGCAGGGCCACAGACAGGACAGTCTTCTGCTCAGTCTTGTGCTGTAGATACGCGCTAGAGGGAACCTCGCCAAGTCCTGCCCAGGGGACACGACTGTGCTTCTACTTTGCACTATGGCCAAAGCCCTTGCCAAGCCACCTGTTTCACCTGTGAGTTCTGAGCATCACTGTGGTGTGGCACGGCTGAGGCTGCAGACCGCGTGCCTGGACTTCTCAGAGGGACCTTATGCTGGTTGTCACGTCTCTGCTGAAGTCAACGGCCTCTTTCTCTCTCTTCTACTTCCCCCTTCTCCTTCTCCCCACCACTACCTTAGCCCACCGACAACTGTTGACACCACTAAAATCATTTCACTGCTTCCACAAGAAGAATCTCAAAGGAACATGTAGATACCCAGCCAGGGTCTGCAATTCCAAGCCTCCCTTGAAAACAGCTGCGACTGCAGCTAAGCTCTTTCTAATGGAATTTGGGCAGAGGTCTTAGGAGGCACTTCCAGTCCTGGCCCCTAAAACTTCCAGTAGACATGCTTCCATGGTCCTCATTTCCTGTGGTAAAGAATGTGAATGATCAGAAAGACAAAGACCTCCAAAGCAATTCAGAAGGAAAAGTCACCATCAGCCTGAATCCCTGAATGTCAGCATGGAGTCGAGCCCACTGCCAATATGAAATACCTTCCTTAAACCAGCAGTGTTGTCTCTGTTGTGTTTGAGTCATTATTTTGTCAGGCTTATTTGTTATAGCATCTATCCCAAGCAATACATTCCAACATACCCCATCTCATAAGCATGTTTTATTTGCATCTTTTATGTACTATACAAAATAACTAGTCCTACTTCCCATTGAAATTCTAGTACTTTTATCTCACTCAGGTGCTCTGCATTTTCCAACTACCAATGGGAAGTTTGTAACTGCTTATGTAAGTAATGCCTACTTATTATAAAAACAGACAATGATGATTTTTATAAAGAATAAATTTTAAATCACTCTTAATTACATCATCCAGAGAAAAATCATGCTAAACCATTTTCTTTAAATACATACATTTGTAAAAATAATTTTTGCAATTGTATGTATTTAAGACATTGTTAATGGATAGTTTGGTGAATTTTCATAAGGTGAATACATCCTGGTGACCCAGAAGCATATAAGAAACAGGACATTTTTGTGCTCAGGAAACCCATTTCTTCCCTCATTCCAAACACTACTCCTTTGGGTAGATATGCTGTTCTTAATAAACTAAAAATTTGGATAAATATGCTTTGATAACTGATTTTTTAAAAATTATTAACAAACTATTTCCTCTTTAATAAGTATAGAAATCAGTCATGAAATTTAAAGATTAATAATACCCCATTGAATTAAATATGTAATAATTAATTTAATGTTATACATTTCAGGTAGTTTTTCATATTGGAAACAATGCTACAATAGAATTCTTATACATACATCATTCCACATGTTTCCCCTCTTAAACTGTGTTTAAAGGAGTTGGTTGTCTGAATCAAAGATCTAAAAAAAAACACTAGGGATTTAAAAGTGTATTATTTTAACCGCCTGTTTACATTAGGCGGGGCATCTATTGATTTTGGATTTTCAAAACTTTTCCCCTTCGTTTCCTGTCTTCTGGTCGTGGGTCCTGACTATTTGCAACAAGGATGGTCATGTGACCCAAATCTGACCAATCACAGTGCCCTTTGCAGTGGGCATGTGATCCAAGCCCAACCAATCAGAGTTCTTCCCTGGGACTTACAGAAGCAATGGAATAGATTCTTCTCTAATCTGTTAATTTTGGTATGCTGGGGGAGGGGATGTGATTGGGGGCTCTCCATCACCATCCTCTCCCCAATATGGAGAGTTTTGTTTGTGTGTTTGGTTGTTTTTCATTTGTTTTAGAGTAAAACTAGAACCAAGCAGAAATAAAGCAGAGGGTTTAAGGCAGCAGGAGAGGGTGTTGGGAGAGTTGAGCTTCCTAAAGCTCAGTTGTAGGTCTTTGATCTTAGGAGCTACCTGGGTATCCTTCCCAGTTTTATGGCAGTTAATTCTCTTTTGCTCAAGCCTACTTTAGATTCTTTTTCTTTTTTCTTTTTTACATGTAATTGAAAGAGTTGTGGCTATAACACACTTCTGTAGAAATATTAGACCCCAAACAGAAGTTTCTGACAAGAAGATCACACTTCCACACAGAAACCATTTGGAAAGATCCAGTCTCAGAAAAACAAGCAAAACAAAACCCCAAGGTTAGTCCTTAACTATCCTCCAACCGAGAGGGGGATCTCTGCCAAATCACCCTGGTGATGATGTTTGAAAGGCTCTTTGTAAATTGTTACCCAAATGTGAAGGCGTGTAAGGTATTCAGAACTTGGTCAGTGGGGGGGGTGGGGGTGTCAGAATGTTGCCAGTTTTTATAGAACACGATGTCTCTGCAGTGGTGCTGGCTTGTGGGTTTTGAGAATGGATAAATAAGAGTCCATGTAACGTCCGTGTTTCTCAAGCACAATATCTGTCATAGGCTCATCCCAAACCAGCGATGGCTCACATCAGGTTGTACCTTCTTCCCACCTGTGGAGGTGGACACGGCTGTAGAGGCTGATACCAGGGCTTCTGGAAGGAGAGGTGCACACCATCTCTTGGGGGCAGTGGAAACCTAGGTAAAAGGCAGCGTCTGTGGAGTGTGTGCGTAGCTGGACTTCAGGGGTGCATTAGAGAGGCTTCCTGTCACTGGTAATGAAGGCATGTGGGTCTCCAGGAGAGTTCTGGCCTCCAGATGAGAATGCAGCAGGACAGGGAAGCATCTTTCCCAGAAGCACTCTGAATAATTATGGAGGTTCCCTAGGCTGGGGCTGAGGAGCAAAGAGAGACAAAGATAGGTCTGGGTGTTTGGAGTAGATTCTACGATCCCCTAGGCCACAACCAGTCCATAACAGTTCTGTGACTCAGTGTCCTCATCTCTAAAATCGGTATCGGAAAACTTACTTTAGTAAATGGCAACTTATCAACGCAGATTTGGGAGTGAGGTACTCACTCTGTGGTGAGGTTCTAAGGGAAGGAGAGTTGCCATGCATTCAAGTCAGAAAGACCTCACCACAGGGCCTTTGCACCTGCTATGCCTGTCACCTGAAACACCCTCCCTTCACTCCTGTACCCCGTTGGAGCTCAGCTTAGGTGTGTTTTCTTCTGGGAATTTTTTCCCATCGCACACTTGTCCCAGAACAGGTCAAGTTCTATGGACTCCCCAAACTTCTGTATCCAAGCATGCACCTTTGTGTGTTTAATGCTTTCTTCCCACATCCATCCTGGCTAGATGAAAGCTTGTTGTTCTTTTTGGCACATAGTTGGCACCTAATGTTTGCTGAACCAGCGAATGAGTCTGTGAATGAGTGAAGAGTCTGGGTTAACCTCTTGAAGTCCATCAGGGATGGGGACTGCAGGTCAAGTTCATGGGATGGTGACCTAGAAAGACTTGAGTGCTTTCAGCTTCCTGAGGGCAACCGGTCAGGGTGGAGCTCATAAAGGGGGTGTGATACCTGGAGGCCTGGGCCTGCTCCGCACTGGGCGGTCAGACAACGGGGTGTATTTTATTCTCCCTGGACTCTCTTCCTTCTGGAATAGCTAAGAAAGGCCATCTGCTAAGCATGTAAGGTTGTCCCACGGAAAGCCCCCGGGTGCCTCCCGTGTCTTCCCGCTCAGTCCAGCGCTTGGGGCTCCAGTCCCTGCCTCCAGCCCCTACCTCCAGCCTCCACTCTGCCTCCCGGAATCCGCTTCCCCTGCGGCGCTGGCGCTCCGTCCTCTGGGCTGTGATTTATCACCACGCCATCTCTCCCGGTTCTTCGCTTCCGTTTGTCTGCTTTCAACAATTATTTAAGCTTTATTAGGTATTTGTCAAGTAAACTGTCGGCTGCTGAAGCTGGCCCCTTGTAACCAGGGGCTTAGGAGGGTCATTCGTATGCGCCTCAGGGCTTGCCTGGCAGGTCCTCTCTCTGGATGGAAATTATGATGTGCACATGATGTTTTATGAGATAATAGAACGAGGGTTCCAAATTGTAGGGTTGGGTCTATATGCATATATTTATTTTTATCCTTTTTTTCCCTTCTTTTTCTGAGCTTTCCCAAGGAAGAAATACGTGAGCCACTCGCGGGGCTGGGACTGAAGGAGGGTGTGGCGCTGCACCTGCCGGGGAGTCGGGGGGAGCCCGGGGAGAGTCCAGCTCAGGTGGCCTTGGCGTTCATGGGGTCCCGGGCCAGCCGGGCCAGCACCCTGGGCGCTGCGGGCCCCTGAACTCCGCTGCGGTGGAAGACGCATCCGCGGGGGCCACTGGAAGTGGAGCGGGCCGGGCGCCCCGCAGAGATGCAGCCTGCGCCATCACAGAGGCATGGGGATCCGAGGGCAGCGTCCCCCAGGGGGACATCGCGGCCCTACCAGGAGCTGCGCGTCCTTTCCGCTTGTTTCCGTGTGACTCCACCTTGAAGGGTAGGCGTCGCCCACGCCGGTGTTCACACGTAGAAGTCAAAGCTAAAAAAAAGACAAAAATCACGCTGTCGTGCCTGGGAGTCTGCTGCGTCCTGCGCCCCTTCCTCCACTTTTCTCATGACGACACCTGGGTTTTCTTTTGGGGAAGTGGCCTCTGCACCATTCTCAGCAGGTGAGGTTGGGTAGCGTTGATGTCACCCCCCGCCCCTGAGCTGACCCATGCCTGATGCTAGTAGGCGGGTTCAGGTCTCGGGACCCTCAGCCACTGTGCACAGGTGGCCCTCCTCCTGACGCAGGCTGGTGCGATTCCACTTCGTTCTTTTATTTATTTATTTTTTGGAACTGGGAATTGAACTCAGAGGTGCTTTACCCTAAGCCACATTCCCAGCCCCCCTCTTTTTTCTTTTTGTTTTAAATCTTTTTATATTTTATTTAGAGACAGGGTCTTGCTAAGTTTCTTAAGACCTCACTAAGTTGCTGAGTCTGGCTTGGAACCCACGATCCTCCTGCCTCAGCCTCCCGAGCCTCTGGGATTGAAGATGTAGGTGACTCTGCCTGGCTAATTCCACAGAGGCTTTTTTTTGGGGAGTGGGTGTACTGGGGATTGAACTCAGGGGCATGTGGCCACTGAACTACATCCCCAGTCCTATCTTGAATTTTATTTAGAGACAGGGTCTCATTGAATTGCTTAGCACCTCACTTTTGCTAAGGCTGGTTTTGAACTCAGGATCCTCCTGCCTCAGCCTCCCGAGCTGCTGGGATTACAGGCGAGCGCCATCTAGGGCTCTTTAAGGGTGATCAGGAGGGAAATCTAACGGGGCTTGACATGATGAGGCTGTGATGTGTGTGAATCTGGTGCCGCCAGGGGCTTCCACAAGAGGAGGGCCCTCCTGAAGCTGAATATGGTGGAGAGGACCAGAAAACGGAGCAGGAGGGGCGGAGATCCCTGCCCGATCCAGACCTGGTCCCAGCGGTTCCTGAGCAGCCAGTGCCAGGCTTCTGAGGTCCCGGCGGCAGGAAGCGCTTCCCCCATTGTTGGTATTATGGCCGCTGTTTTTGTTACTATCGTTATTAGTGTCGTCCATCATTTCGAGGAGGGCTTTCTCCCCCTAGAACCAGGAGACTCTCGACCCATACAGGCCTCCAGTTACAGTGGTGGCAATGGAGGTCACGGAGACAGTGAGGATTTCGGGAGCAGGATCTTTAGAACTGAAACTCTCCCCTTTTCCCACTGTGTATACCCTGGGGAAGAACCTGAAGATGTAGGTACCGAGAACTGGATGCCTTCCCCTGGAAGTCACCCGGACATCAGAGAGCCAGGCAAGAGGCCCAGGGCCCGGTCTAGTCTAGCGGTGTATTTCTGAGTGACCTTAGTCGTGTCCTCAGCCTCTCTGGGTCTCAGTCTTACTAACCTATGGCCTTTTTAATTTCTGTGTGTGTGAGAATCAGAAATGGCAAAAGAGCTTTGTAAATGAAAAGTCTGTACCTGTGTTGCTGTCATGATGACGCGTCCGTATGATTCCCCATCGCTGGGGAATCTCAGGGAGGCCAGCCGCTCACCTGTCCCAGGGGTCACTTAGGTTGGAATCTGCAGACCTTGTTCTTCCATGGAGTCATTTGTCTCAGGATTCAGGAAAGCAGTTCTGGGAGAAACTTAGGAAATTGAGAGAAAGCAGGAAAAATATCTGACATAACCGACTACCCTAAATCTGACCTTGAAGAGGGCATCTAAGCTATGGCAAGGTCAGGAGGGTAGGTCTGCTTTGACCACCTGCCTTGACCTCCTAGGACTCGCGACTTTGGTCAAGTCCACCCATTTATTCATTCATGGAACATTTACTGAACACCTACTATGTGCTAGACCTTGGACCAAGCTTGTGGAGATGAATTAGCCCAGTTATTTTTCCCTTTGAGAACTTTGACTCCTGGGATATATATTTCTACAAATCACTTGTTCTAGAACAATGTGGTGAGTCATAGACAGGGCTGTGATGGAGATGCCTGTAACAGGGACAGAGTAAGTAGGAGCCGCTCTTCCATGGGGAAATCTTAACCACCATGGAGGAGCTCCTCACAGGGGTGTGGGGGGCCCTGCTTACCTGGAACGGGTGGGAAAGGGGAGAAGCAAGATGGTGCATTTGGAGAATCGGCATCTGCTCGGTAGGGTGGGGAGGTGTAGGGCCCAGAAGGGAGCCCAGGGAGGTGAGGGGCTGGAGGACTGGTGACTGCTTGGAAGGGTTTGCTTATTATCCTTGATGTGCCCAGTCTGGGAAGGGATTTGATCTTGGGATTAAGAAGATCATGGCGGCCCATGTCAGTCCTGGAGAATGGACCAGAAGGTGCCGGGCGCAGGCAGAGAGGCCACAGAGGGGACCGGTTGCCGTCGGGGCTTGCTTGAGAAGCTGAAAACCCCAGACCTGATGTTGCCGGGACTTCCCCAGCAGTCCCCTCTGCTGCTGTACTTCTCAGGACGGGTCTTGCTCCTAATGGGATCTTCTGAGCCTTCCCCTGCTTCCCAGAGACCAGTCCTAAGGGAGCAGACAGCCCTGTGGGCTCTGGAGGTGGGGCATGAAGTACAATGTCCTGCTGAAGAGGCCGAGAGGGGACTTCAGCAAGAGCGGCTTCCTGCAAAAAGGCCGTGAGGAGGGGTGGCTTCATGGACCCCAGCTCCGGTGGGGATCCCCCAGAGACTGCATTACACTTGCCACTTAGAGCAGGTGGAGAGAAGAGACTAAAGACCCCATTCTCTCTGCCTTGGCATCCTCTTTGGAGTGTCCAGTGAATTTTGACTCATCCTTCAAAAGAAAGCATCCGGGTGGGAAAGGCCTTCAGGCCCTCTAGGCTGGGGGTCAGCTAAGCTTTCCTTACAGTCCAGAGAGTAAACATTTTAGGCTTTGTTGGCCATGCAGTCTCCATGTCAGGTGCTCAGCTCTGCTCTTGTAGTTGGAAAGCTGCCATGGATAAGGCCTAAATGAACCAGTGTAGCTGTGTCTCAATAAAACTTTATTCACAAAAGCACGGCGCAGCTCTGAGTTGCTGTTTGAGTCCCTGGAGGCTCTTCAATACACTCACACGAAGAAACTCAGCCTTTATTGTGAGTGAGAAACAAGGCAAGACAGAACAAATCCCTGATCAACGGCTGCCGGTCGGGAAATGCTCCATAAATATTTGTGAAGCTAAATCAAGTTGATGCCGTCCAATTGTCTTGCTCCTCAAAAAACAGGTTCTATTTTTTAGAACTTGTGTTCCTGGTCCGCAACCATAAAAGGTTGAATCATTTGACTTTCTCCATGAGATAGCAGTGACTTGAGCCTGCACGAGGAAAGATGCCCCAATGTCTCCCATTTCTTCCTCTGATTTCCCTGATTCTGGACCACAGGATTCATCTTGGTGGGGCTTTGGGGGTTTGGAGCCTGTAGCAGATTTTGCTAGTAGGTAAGATCAGAAGAACAGGCAAGATCGAGGCTGCCAGCTTTTGATGGTAACAGGAAATCTGTTTAGTTCTGCTTTAACCACTCCAGATGAAGCCGTCAACATGGAAATGGGACCCTTGATAAGGAGGTGACCCAGAACCAGAAGCAGCCGCTCTGCCGTAGCAGGCGTAGGATTCAGGGGATTCCTAGTCCCCCTGTTTTCCTGCCCTATCGGTTCACACAGGCGTCTTTGCTCCTCTGAACCTCCGTTTCCTCATTGCATTTAGAGAATTAGGTACGCTTAGGAAGCAGGCAGCCTCATGCGGCGCTGTGTGCACAGCAAGGCTGGCTTGTCAGGGTCGTCCCAGGCGAGGCCAGGAGGTTGCTGCTCGCCCGGGGCCCGGGGTGTGTTCTCCAGGATCGGGTCCCTCTTCCTGCTGATGGTGGTGAACGGGAACCGGGTGGATCTATTCACAGAAGGACTGCACGTGGCTGGGTACCTTCACGGTAGCAGGCATCTGCTCAGATTCTAAAACATCTGGGGAACGGAGGGCCAAGAGGTCAGCGGGAGCGGATCTGCTGGAGAGCAGCAGGCAGACAAGGTGCCCAGGAGTGCAGGGCGCCCTGACTCTACTTCCCACGCCCTGGACTTCAGTGACCGACCTGGGTCATTTTTCTGAGCTTTCCTTGGGGCCACCATAGGCGACTCCCGGAAAGTTCTGGAACCCACCTCCCCTCCCTTCCTTTCTTCTATTTTTGAAGACTCTTTTTTCCATTCTTCCTTACCTCCTTTTTTCTCTCCTTTTTCTCCTTCCCTTCCTTTTTTCTTTCTGTCTCTGTTCACATTTCCTCCCTCCCTCCCTCCCTCCCTCCCTCCCTCCCTCCCTCCCTCCCTCCTCTGCCTCTTTCCCTCCACACATCAGCCTTTGCTGCCTGCTGCTTGATCCTGGGGCCCAGCCCCAGATGGCATTGTTAAAGGCCCATGGAAGCCCCCTCCCCAGAGGGCATCAGCGACAGAGCGTTCCTGGAAGTCCTACTGGCCCTGGATCCCGGCCTGGGTCCTGTCTGCTCTGGCTTCCCCAGGTCCTCAGAGCTGGAGTCTCCCAGAGGTACAGGTGATCCCAGGTGCGCCCGTGATGGGGGAACTGAGGGAGCCTTTGTCTTGGTCTGCCTACAGCCTTAGGCCTGGCAGTGGCCACCATGCCCTGGGTGGGGCTGGGCCCCTGAGTCCCCTCGGGTTTCCCCAGCATGTCGGCACATTGGCTTAGGTTTCCTGGCTGCCCTGGTGGCGGCCCCACTCTGCTCTTCTCCACCTCCCAACATCCTCCTCAAGACTCTGCTCCGAGGGGCTGAGCTGGACTGGAATGGTGTCGGGGGTCCGGCCTCCTCCTGGCCTGGTCCTCCTGAAGTCCTGCCTCCTCTGAGCAGCTCCTCTGGAAGCATCATGAGCTTAGACTCCATGGGGCCCTGGTCCCTGTTTCTACGTCTCCAAGGCTGGGCCGCAGCCTGGCCCTGGTCCCTTTGCTCCTCCGGCTCCTCCTCAGGTCCCCAAGACCGGTGGGCTCCTCTGAGGTCTCTTCCTCCTGTTGGAGGCCAGGCCGCCAGACCTGGAGGTGCACTGGGGGTCCCTGGGTCTGGCAGGATGTTGGGACAGGGCAAAGGACAGATGGGAGGAGAAGCGGGAGGAGCGCCTGGACCAGCCGAGGCGTGTAAATCACCAGGCTGCTGTGAAGTCCTTTAAATGTTTTGACAATCCCGATCCATCAGAGCCTTTAATTGGGTTTTGACTGAGTTGTTCTATATGTAAATACCAGTTACTGGTGAGGTTGTTTATAGCCAAACTGTCTGTTTATTGCAAATTGTGTTCCAAGATCACAGCGTTTTCATTGCAGGATAAAACATTCCTTTTATTTAATGCCAAAATCGCTTCCCTCCTTGGGCTGGGGTTTTATTTTCCTCTTTGTCTTTTAAATACAACCAAGCAATTTGGTGAGCCAGCTGAGCGGCGGTTTCCTGCAGCAGAGGCCACGCGGCCTCCGGCACAGAGCGGCCACAAAGGGTCCTCGGCTCATCTTCCCTCCCCAGATAGAGCTCCCCTAAGTGACGGGGGCCTTGTCCTTCAGGCAGCCTGGCTTATAAAGAGCTCTCTCTTCCATGATGAGGAGTTTGGACCCTCCTCTCCAATCGGAGTGTCCTGGGGTGACCCTATCTCTTCCAATTACCCAAATGATTCTAGTAGCTCCTCTTTCTTTCCAAAACAATCTCACAGCCCAGAGCTAACTTTTGGGCCTGGTGTCCCCTCCTATCTCTCTCCTTTTGCCTTCAAGAGGTGCTGTGTGACCAGCACCCCATCTTTGAAGCCTTACCAGGTTACCCTGGAGCCCCAAGCCTGAACTCTACTGAATCGCTTCCCAGCATGCATCCCTCTCCTGCCAAATGGCACTGAGGAAAAAATAATGGCCCAGCATGTTGTCACAGGACACTGTCCATCTTGATATTGATCAAGGGCACAGAGTTAACCCCTGGTGGTGGAGCTGTGATTGACAGAGGGAAGTCCCGCCCCTGAGGAACTATCTTCCGGGGACATTTACACACAAACTCTTGGTCTCTGGTCTCAGTTGGGGATGCTTCCTCTGGAAGGTCCACAGTCAGCATGAGACCAGACCTTTCCTTTATTAAGCTCACTGCCACTGTCCCCTTCCTCTTGGCCGGTTGCCATAGTTCAGATGGCTCTGTGCTGCAAAGGCTCATGAGCTGGAGGCCTGGATCCCAGTGTGGAGCCGTTGAGAGGTGGTGGAGCCTTTAAGAGGCGGGTTCTAGCAGAAAGGAATTGTGATGGGCTGACAGATCTGGCTCCATGAGAATGTTACAGGCCAGACTATGAGGGAAATGACTAAACAGACTCCATTTTGCTCTGAGACTCCATGTTATGTAGGAAATAAGCTTCTCCCATGGGAACAACCTGTCTCTGTGCCCATCATCAGTTACTTAGTGTGACATGTTTAACAATACAGAAAGACAATTCCTATGTAAAGAAAAATTGCTCTCTTTTGATTCCTATTGCTCCTAAACAATGTACCATGTGAATGGTGATTGTGTGGATGTTAGTAGCCATTCTTTAGTTTGTACCTAGGTAAGGGTCGTTTTGACCCACTTCCCCCTCTGTCAATGATCTCATGATGTTAGTTTGTAATTTCGAGTCAGCAACAGACACTTATGATTGATGTGATTTTTGGTATAAGAATCCCTACAACCCTGTGGTTGGGGCTGTTCTCCCAAGTAGCCATTTTTTGGGGCATTGTGTGAGACAGTCAGCCCAGCCGGCTTAATAAAGACTCTCAAATTTGGACTTCTCAGTGGTGATTGGTCTGTTCTTAAGTTGCGCCCCATAACATTTGGAGGCCCCAGTGAGATCCTCGCTGCCTGGTGAGCAATCACTGCTCACCACTGACCTGGAAACTCCTGCGGAGGGGAGAGGCCACAGCGTTGCTCCTGGGGGAAGGACTCTGAGAGACAGTTCCTCATCCCCATGCTGCACGGTCCTGTGGAGCCCCGCCCCAGGACTGGACTAAATTCTCCGAGAGTCACCTGTTTCTGCACCCCTGGGGGACCGGTAAGTCTGTTTCTGGCGGATCTGCATCTGGGGACTCTGAGGAAGGCTGGATGCAGCATTACTTCCCGAGTCCGGGACTGGCAAGACGTTGCTCAGTCCTGTGGTCTGGAATCTGGAGTGGCCACTTGTCCGTGTCTTTGGTGTTTTACCTGTTCTGTTTGTTTGTCCTTTTCTGTTTTTTGTTGCCTTTAAGCGTAAGCCTGGGTCAGTCTCCCTCAAGTCAGTCAGGTACTCCCCTCCAGTGCATGTCAACTGATTTCCAGGAATTCCAGAAGGGAGCCAGAGGACTACGGAACCCGCTGGGATGTCTTTTCTCTCTCTAAATTCTGTGAGAGAGAATGACCAACTTTCGGAGGTCAGATGGCCCCCCTCAGGGGAACACCAAATTGTCTCTGGCATCCTGAACATCTTGATCAATTGTTTTTGTAGTCAAATTTGGAAAAAAAAAATGGTTAAAAAGATTTTGTAACCATGTTCGCTGAAGTTTACATTAAAATGTTAAACTGCTGCCAATAGGAACTTCCAACTATTGGAGTTGGTTCCACCAAAATGCCAGGCTAAAATTTTGATGGCTGCTATCCAAAGAGACCAGGAAAACCGGTTTAGAACAGGACCCCAACCTGAGGGGGCTCTCCCAGGAGACCAATGGAAGCAGCTCCCTTGCTGTCTCTTCGGGAAAACTCCTTCAGGGAGGGGACAGGGCATGACCTTGTGTCTATATTCTCTTAATTCCTTTTCATCTCTGATGAGAGGGACCACATCAGGATGAAGGCCAAAAAGATTTTAAAATTCTATCTTTTTTTAGTACATAATTTTGATCTGGTGTGGCCTAGGTTAATTTTTGATCAGACCTATTTTATCCAACTATAAAGTTTTCTTAATGCTGTTTCATTCAAAGGCCAATTACAAGGGTTAACTCTCAATCTAATGGGTTTAAAAAAATAAGCTATAAGGCCTTTGTCCATCTGTTATTTTATGTATATGTACAACCGGTGTATTGTCATGTCTACAAATATTTGGTACCAAATTAACATGTAAGCTCATAAATTAAAATTTTAAAAAATGGATCCAATATTTTTAACATTTATTTTTATTGTAAACAGATGGGATACCTGTTGTTTCAGTTTGTACATGGAGTAACAGCATACCATTTGCATATTCAGACATTTACTAGAGTATGGTATTTGATTCATTCCATTATTTTTCCTTCCCCCCGACCCCTCCCACCTCTCTTTTTCCCTCTATACAGTCTCTCCTTTCCTCCATTTTTGCCCCCTTCCAACCTCCCATTACGTGTCCATCATCTGCTTATCAGTGAGATCATTCGTCTTTTGGATTTGTGAGATTGGCTTATCTCACTTAACTATGATATTCTCCAATTTCATCCATTTGCCTGCAAATGCCATAATTTTATTATTCTTTATGGCTGAGTAATATTCCATTGTGTATATATACCACTTCTTTATCCATTCATCAATTGAAGGGCATCTAGGTTGTTTCCATAGTCTGGCTATTGGGAATTAAGCAGCTATGAACATTGATGTTGGCTGTATCTCTGTAGTGTGCTGATTTTAAGTCCTTTGGGTATAGGCCGAGGAGTGGGATAGCTGGGCCAAATATTTTTGTTTTATATGATTTAAAAGGTTTTAAATTGGGTAAGCAAAAATAGGGCTTTCAAGTTACTAACACAGTTTTGTTTCCAGGTGGGTCAAAAATAAATAAAAAATGTTAATTTTATAAAATGTCTAATATCCATTGTTTCTAGGTTTTTCTTCAACAGGAAAGAAATGACAGATATGGCTCAATACAATTCTCTGATATCTTAGTTTTTGAAAGAATAAATAAATTAGATTTAACATATATTGGATTGATCATGGATGTGTTTGTTAGAGACATCTGATTGGTTTAAAAGTTAAAATGCTAACTGTTAAATATAGCATCAGGTACTTTTAAGTCCTTAAATTCCGGAGGGTAACATACTTAAAAACATTTTTGGTGTTTTCATAAATTGGTAAGTAATAAGAGGATATAAATTTACTTTGTGACTGAAACATGGTTACTAAAATCTTAACAGGTCTTATCTATATAGTGTCCAAAAGTTTGAACTATATTTAAAATAGAGTTCTGTAAGTAACAAAGTATTTCATTGGATTAAAATGGAGTAAATTTTATCTAAATTCAGAAATTTATAAGGGTTGTTTCAGAATATACACTTTAAAAAAGGGGGATTAACCGATTAAAACATACAAGATTTTAGATATAAAAAATATTTAGTAAAAAAACATTCCTAGTAAAATGTATTTATGTGATAAAATAGGCAGTATACAACTAAATAAACAGTAAGAGGGGTCTAATTAAGGGATTAAAAAAAGTGTAAATTAAGGATATTTTTAAAAGGTTTATGTGTATATATAAGTAACACAACAGTTAAAACTATTCAATTTTTTTTCCCCTAAGGTCAAATTTAATGTACTGATATAACTAAATTTCAGTCTATATGCTAAATGCTAAAATGACCAATAATTCTTAAAACATTAATTTACTCTTAACATTGTTTCTGTTAAGTTTACTCTCTAGAACAACTAGTCTTAAAAATTGGGGGTTTATACAACTCTGGTTAAATAGCAACTGTTAGAGTGTTGTACTACATTACAAGTCTAAATTTTCTTTAAAAGTTAAACATGGCTAATATAAAAACATCAATGTACTTATGATTCTATTACTCTTATTTATATATTAATGTGTTCATATCTTCCAGGCATACAAAATCTTTAAAAGGTTTAAAAGAACATTTTATCAAGCTGGGTGTTCTCCAACCTAAAGGTTGTAATGGTAAATTTAAACTTCTCAAAATAAGAAATTTTATTGAGATTTATTTATATCACTTAGTGTTCTGTAACTGGACCTGATCCTTATGTTACCTTCTGCACTGGGGACAAAAATATAAGTGTATCTGTAAAAGATGAGAGTCTGATCTGTTTAAAGGTTAATATCATGAAACAGGAAAAACATTTTGCCACTTTACTACACAAAAAGAAAGCTAAATGCTCTCTCAGCTTTCTTTGATTCATACTTTAGGTGTAATTATTCATACTGTGTCAACTAACATTCATATAAACTTAGGAAACAATATATATAGAACTTTATAAATGATATTTAAAAAAAAATAAAGATCAGCTTCAGAACTAGACCACTTACCTAAGATTTATGAAGAGCCCTGCCTTACCTGAGATAAGGCTCTGCCTCCCACCTTACTTCATGTTACAGTGGCTCCAAAATAAGTCAGACTTCAGTTCACCATTAAAATTATATGCAAAAGATTGTTTTTTTGTTGTAAAATTACTGTAATCTCAAACAGGGGATATAATATATAGCTCAGTCAAAATTTAAGATAGCTATTACACAACTAAATATGTTTATACTGTTGTTAATTCCAATTTTGTATTTTCCTTGTAAACTCTGTAACTGTTGACTGATTAATGTTTTACAGAGGTACTGCTTCAAGAGTGATCTAAATTAATTTGAGATAATAAGCCATCACCCTATGGGACAGATAATATAGACCCCAGTTTAATAAAAGTTGGTAAATAAGTATAAAAGTCATAGACATTAAAGTTAAAATCCAGTACTCTTATTGTACAACTGGTGAAACTGACTTGCTGGATGTTCAAGATCAAAACTTAAAGATTGAGATTAAAATAAAGGGGTCAGGAGAATCAATATTTGGCTCTTGCCCTCAGAGTCAGCCTAAACCCAGGGAAGAAGAGAACTTCTCTAAGGAGCTTTGTAACTCTGGGCCACACAACCTTCCAATCAGGGAGATTGATGAGACCACTAGAGGATGAAAAGCCAATCAGTGCACCTGCTGCAGAGGAGTGTCCTTGGGAAAGGGAGACATCCCTAATGCTTCCAAAGGAAGCCACCTCATCAAGGAAGCCCTACAGGTGAATGGCACTAAAGGAGCTAAGAAGCTGCTCTCATGTTCCC
The DNA here is from genome assembly GCF_902686455.1 of Sciurus vulgaris. Classification (NCBI taxonomy): domain Eukaryota; kingdom Metazoa; phylum Chordata; class Mammalia; order Rodentia; family Sciuridae; genus Sciurus; species Sciurus vulgaris. Next base: position 20,104,915 of record NC_136479.1, on the reverse strand, counting down.
CAAGAGTGACCCCTGTGGGAACTCAGCTGACTCTTAACAGCAGGTAGGAACAAGGTCAATTTGACAAGCTTGCTCTTAAACACCTAGCAAAAACAGTTAAAACTAAAACACAGTCATCCCTGGACATTTTAAAAACTAAACAATAGTTATTTTAATGTAACTTGAGATGTACACTTGTGTTAGCCCCCCAAATAAGTAAAACTGAAGGTAACAAAAAGATTCTTAGACAAAAATGCCTGATAATCATCAAGAGAAACTGCCAGAGTTATAAGTTTGTAGTCAGTTTAAGGACTACGGTTCTCGCTTACCTCCAATACAGGTAGGCTTAATCAATGTTCTCTAGTATGACTCTCTAGCCCTAAGTAACAAAAATAAAGGGATATCTACTAAACAAAGAGATCATGCCGATAAAAAGATATTTTACAAAAATCAGATGACAGTATGTAACTTAACTAAATGTTGTGTTTACATTCCTGATAACTCCGACAGTGTTAAAGATTTACAATTGAGGCCTTATCCTCTTCGGCCTTGTTAGACTTTTTTAGGCCTTTTTATCTAAACAATGTCTCAGCTCTTCCACCTCCTGGTAAGAGATTATTAATTTCTATCAGCTTCATGATATTCATTGACATGTTCCAGATGCTATTTATTTTGTACTCATGGTTTTTTGTTTCTGTCATAAAACAAGACTTTTACCCCTAGAAAGACCCAATTTCTAAAAAGGAACTTTTTACTGCTTGCCCCACCCCACATTGCCCCCTCTCAGCTTGAAGCAGCAAGAATGGTCATCGCCCTTTTTCCTTACAGCAGTAAAAAGTCCCTAAAATTAGAGGGGTAATAATAAATATTTTAAAAGACAGTCAATATAAATAGGTAAATTGGGTTAAATCACAAAAATAAGGGCCAGTTTGGGTCCAGAAAGTTGGAGGCAAATGACCTTTGAGAGATTAAGATGTTAATGCTTCCAGAGCCCTTCCTCCACCCTTACCAAGAACCTGCTCCTGTTCTAACCTGGTGTTGAGTCTCTCCAATGGGTTCAACTTATGAGAGAACCAGCCCCAAGAGACCACTGATTTCCAACACCCACTTCAGTCAGAAGACTATGTCTACATCAAATTGTTCCAGAAAGGACTAACAGCCCGCTGAAATGAAAGGGACCTTACTCACAATAAGGGCTCATCACATCTGAATTAAGACAACAGAAAAATGGACAACCCTCAGAGACCCCAACCACTGTCTAAAGACTGAAAAAATGTTAATCGTGTTTTTTCTCTTACACTACTAATGAACCAATGATTTGATTATGTACAAAAACCAGTGGGGAATGTGATGGGCTGACAGATCTGTCTCCATGAGAATGTTCTAGGCCAGACTATGAGGGAAATGACTAAACAGACTCCATTTTGCTCTGAGACTCCATGTTATGTAGGACATAAGCTTCTCCCATGGGAACACCCCATCTCTGTGCCCATCATCAGTTACTTAGTGTGACATGAACAGTACAGAATGATAATTCCTATGTAAAGAAAAATTGCTCTCCTTTGATTCCTATTGCTCCTAAACAATGTACCATGTGAACGGTGGTTGTGTGAATGTTAGTAGCCATTCTTTAGTTTGTGCCTAGGTAAGGGTCATTCTGACCCACTTCCACCTCTGTTGATGATCTCATGAGGTTAATGTGTAAGTTCGAATCATAGCAACAGACACTTATGATTGATGTGATTTTGGTATAAGAATCCCTACAACCCTGTGGTTGGGGCTGTTCTCCCAATAGCCATTTTTTGGGGCATTGTGTGAGACAGTCAGTGGCTGGCTTAATAAAGACTCTCAGATTTGGACTTCTCAGTGGTGATGGGTCTGTTCTCAAGTTGCATCCCATGACAGGAATTAGAGCAGTGGACCTTGGCAGAGATCTATGCAGTTCTTGGAGGGTCAGGTTAGTTACCTTGAGAGAAGGTGGTTATAAAATAGCAAGCCTGGGCCCTCCCTTGCTTTCTGGGCTCTCCCTTGCTTCCTGTCTTGCCATGCGACCTCCCTCTTCTTCTCACAATACTCCTGCATGAAGCTGTCACTAGAGCCTAGCAGATACCAGGATCATGCTCATGGATCTCCAGAACAGTGAGCTTTTAAAAACCCGTTTTCTTTATAAATGGCCTAGCTTCTGGTATCTCGTTACAGCAGCACAGAGCAGACTGAGACACAAGATAACCAACCATCTTTCTGGCTAATGAAGGAAATTGTGATCAGTAGGAAAAGCTTCCTCAACTTCCTCTTCTTTCCTTCCAAATCCATGTCTTCGTCCTGCTGCCCTCCTTCCTTGTTCAGAGGAAATGCGTGTCAGTCGAGGTCACCTGGATCCTGGTCATGACTCCTGCTGTGCAGACAAGGTTCTTCTCCAGGGTCGGCTCTTCACTTCTCCTATGGAGCTGGATTTTTGGTTTATTTTTTTCTGCCTGTTGACTGTTCTTGCTGCCACCCCACCTGCTCAAGAACCTCTCCGGTTCTGGGACAGCGGCTGTCTAACATCAACGCCACATACTTTTCCTGCTCCGAGGTCCTCGAACCCCAGCAGCACATCAGCACCGCCTGGGGAGGTTTGCAGAGCAGAGGCCTGGGCCACGTCACAGGGAGATTTAACCAGAGCACAGCGGCCCGAAGGCCTGGAAACCCCCGCGTTCAGAGACTCCCCGGGTGACCCCGTCATCACCCAGTGGAGTGACAGTCACTGCTCTTGTCTCTTGGCTTCCCTTCCCACCTCTGAACACCTACTTAAGACCCCGTCAGGAGGATGTCCCTGCTTCCTCCTCGTCCCACCGCGTCCTCAGCCATGGCCGTCCAGCTTCAGTCTGTGGGTCCCTGGAGACAGTTTTGGAGATGTCACATTCAGCTTCCATGGCTAAGCCCAGTCGACGTCCCTGTCCCTGGCGTGAGCCCTGGGGCATCGGCTGGCATTGACCCGGGGCTTCTGATGGCGACTTCTCTGGCCTCATGGCCGGAGCCGGGACCTGGGCCGGGTCTCCTGCGCGGGTTCCTTCTCGGTCTGCGCTGGGGTCCCCTCCTACTGTCCCTCTTTGGGTGTCTCTCTCTCTCTTCTCCCTGGGGGAGCTGAACTGCTACTTGCACCTCCACAGTCCCTTTCTCAGTTGCAGGCCTGGCCTGAACTTTTTCAAGTTGTGGGTCCATCTTTCCCGCCAGCTCCTGGACCTTCTCTCCAAACCGGATCCCTCCCGTCACTCTTACCTTACCTGACGCCATCCTGAAGTCAAGGACAGGAGCCAGCAGAGCCTACATCTCTCCCTTTGCTTCACTGGCGATTATTCACGGGGTCCTAAAACATTCTCGAGCCTAATAGTAAAATGCAGCCCCCCGCGTCTCCCACCTTCCGCCGATCCTCTCGGCTCAGGTTGTCCTGGTGTCTTTCTCGGTCTCCCTCGTGGTCTCGCCTCTTTGAGGCTGGTCTCCACACCTTCCTCACCCACTGTCTCTCTCTAATGCAAATTGGACCAACTTTACTTCTAAAGTATGCTTTTCATTGACTGTTCAAAGCACAGATATTAAAAAAAGAAAAAGCAAATCTCCTTAAAATGCCTGCAGTTGTGACAACAAGGTAACGCTGTGACTTGCAGTAGAAAAGGACGCAGGATGAGACCCTTAGTGCAGACAAGATGAGTGGTCCACACGCAGGTGATTGACAGGAGAGCGGGCTCTGACCACCAGGAGGAGGGAGACTTCCCTGCCCTCCCAGCAGGGCCCCCGGGGGATCCCCTTTGCAGTTTGGGTTTGTTTTCAGTCCCTGTCTTCCTCCCGATTGGGAGAGGATGTGTCTCGGCCCCACTTGCTGCCGATCCCTACCTCACACCCTATCTCCAGTTGCTCTGCCGTTACGTGAGCCCGAGTCACCAGCTCTTTGGTGTCCTACCGCCAGCACACCTGGCTCCTGGCACCGGGGCCCGGCCGCCTCCTGCGCGGCCTCGAGAGTCATCAGGACCTGGTTGGCTAGCTGTGCGTCTTTGCTGCTCCTCAGATCAGATGGTCCTGTGAAGGTGGAACCCCCTGCCCATTTCTGGATCCCCAGGGCTCCGGAGAAGATGGGGGGAACCTCGGACTTCACTGTGTCCCGGTGGGACGGATACGTGAATAAAAAAAATAAGGAGACAGGTGAAGGTTTGAAGGAGCTCCTTTCAAGCACGCAGGTCAGCTTTGCAGTCAAGGTGAGCTGAAGGTCAAGCATTCTGCCGAAGGGTGCAGCGGGGGTACCCTACCTGAAATGACCACTCTTGCTCTGCTGGGGTCACGGGGTGGAATTTGCCGTGCTCTGATACTGTTGTGTTTATTTGTGTGTTTAGGCACCACGATCCCTTCTGGGACGTGAGTTCTACAAGGCCAGGGGTCCTGTCCCCAGCTGCATCCCAAAGGTCCAGTCACGGAGGCTGATGGAGGTCTGCTGGATGAGTTGAGGGCTTTGCTGCAGAGCGTCTTCAACAGGACCACACGATCGAGCTGTGGGCAAGGAGGCTGGTTTAGGGCAGAGTGGCCAGCCTGCTGGGAGAGGCCTGGGGCAAAGGAACACACGGGCCTCGGTGCAGGTGTGCCCGCGCCTTGTCTGAAATTTTGGAGGAGGGAGCTGGAAAGTTCATTGCGTAAAGTCTGGTGGGCAGGTTGGCATCTGGCAGGTGCCCACGATGCTTTGATGGTGGGGGAAGAAAGCAGCCTTAGCTGTGACACGGCCAACCCTTGTGGGTCCCACACTGCGCTCAGTGCGTATTTGGGGGGCCACCCATCTTGCTTGTTCAGGGGAAGAACCAGACACAGAAGCATGAAATACCTTACCAGAGTCGTTCAGAGGGGCAGACCTGGGCGCCAGCTCCTGTGCTTTCAGCCACCACAATCCATGGCCAGTGCCCCCTGCCTCTGCCTCCTGTGGCTGGCGACTCCCCCGACCCCTCTCCTGGCCTGGTTCCACCTCCCTGGGACGCTCATGTCCCAGCCACCCTGTCCTCCTGCTGCTTGTTGGACTCATCAAGCTCATACTTGCCTCAGGGTTTTTGAAAACGTTCTTCCATCTGGCCTGAAAATGTGTCCTGGTGTTTTTATTTTTTTAAGAATTTTACTAGTGCATCACAGTCATACACAATAGCGGGGTTATTTTGGCATGATCACATATGCACGGGATGTACTTTGCTCCAGTCCCCAGTACTTCCCCTCCCGCTCCCTCCCTGGTTCCCCTTCTGCACGACCAGCCTGCCTTCTGTTTACTTATAGCTTCTACTTAGCCAGGGCTCCAGGGCTCCAGCTGTAAAGGTGGGATTCGCTGTGGTATAGTCATCCATGCACATGGCACGGTTTGGTTGATTTCATTCCACCGTTTCTCTCTTTCCTGACCCTCCTCCCACCCCTCAATCCCCTTCCTCTGCTCTGGGGATCCCCTTCTATCTCATGGGATTCCAACCCCTGCCCCTGAACCAGTCTAGGTGCTCACCAACAGAATGGATAGAGACCACATGGTATATATACAATGGAGTATTACTCAGCCATAAAGAAGCATGAAAGTATGGCTTTGCTGATAAATGAATGAAACCGGAGAACATCACGCTAAGTGAAATAAACCAGACACTGAGAGTCAGGGGTCCTATGTTTTCTCTCATATGTGGAAGCTAAAGCAAAAAAGTGATTTTTAAAAATCATTTAGAGATTTCACCTAATGGCCTGAATATCCAAGTTAACTTTAAAAACAAATCACAAAATATGGCAACACTGACCCCACACCTCCATAGAGCAGCCATTGACTGAAGTTGGCTCGAGTCTGGGCTGCTCAGGATGAATCAGGGGCTGTGCTCCTGCCCTGGTCCCCACCCCTCCCTATTGTCCCTCCTTTGCTGGTTTTTGTTACCCGCCTGACCTCCGCAGCTGTGCGATGCTCTGAGTTCTACCTTACGTCTAGTTCATGCATGGCAGCCAGAACGGCCAGAGGTGCCAGTTTTACGAGGGGCCTTTAGGGGAATTTTTATGTCCCTGGGGAGCTCAGAGCAAGCCTATTACCTGGGGATCTTGTTAAAATTCCCGATTCTGCTCAAGGAGGGCTTGCCATGCTTCATTTATAACCAGGCGAAAATACTGTGCCATCGGCAACCATGAAAAGAAATATGACATTTCTTTCTTTTGTTAATCCAATTTTAAAAACTTTCTTTTTGTTGGTAAATCCTTGCTCTTTATTCATCCCTCTTTTACTGGGAAATATCTTAGTAAAATCACGTGATCGCGGACCCTCAGATGTCCCAGGGTGCTGCTGGGCCACCGTGCTTTTGTAGTGCAATCCTGAGGGCTGGGGGCCCAGAGAGGGAGCGTGGTGTTCTCCAGGCCACACAGGAGGTGGCTGCAGGCTCGGGCCTCAGCCCTGGCTCTGTGATTCTCTCCCACACATCTATACGCAGGCTGCAGGCGGCAGGATCGCCGAGAAGGCCGTGCCAGCCTGTGTCCAGAACCCTCAGGACGTCGTCATAAATACTGCCTGGCGATTCTGCGATGTCCACCCTCCGATTCATTGGGAACAGCCACAATTATGCTCCTTTTGGAGCTGGGGGCGAACTGTCCAGGCTGGCTGGTTGAGAAGTTATATTTCAAAGCTGGACTCGAGCTTTGGGCCGTTTATAATCTACTAAATATTTAAGAGCGTATGTCTCAAGGCATCTGAAAATTGCAGGGATATTTCATGGTCTCATTTGGGGGCATATATCTGGCTGGGCTAGACACGGTCCCAGCTCTGTTTTGCTTGGGCAAAGCCAGGTATAAATAAAAGGCTGGAAAATCCAATAATTCACATGCTGGGTGGTGAAGCGCAGTGTTGGTTGGGAAGGTACCAAGACGCACGCACCCTGGCCTCACAGAGGGAGCAGAGCAGAGGAAGGAGGTGGGACCTGGTCAGAGACAGATGACGGGCAGCACTCCAGGAAGGCGGAGGAGCACAGACACTAAGGGGTCTGGACCAGGCCACAGGGGAAGCGGATTTTAATTTTTATACCAGGGGTTAAATCTAATCACCACAGTCCAATTTAAAAATATTCCAGCACAAGATAAAGTTTCCTGGAGTCGCTGCTTCTTCTTTCCTCTGGACCTAGGCGACCACCATCACTAATCTGCTCTGATTCTGTGGATCAGCCTTTTCTGAACACTTATTATCAATGGAGTCAGACATTGTGTGGCCTCGTCATCCGGCAGAGTGTTTTGAAGGTCCATTCATGAGGTTACGTGTATCACTAGTTGATGGTTTTATTTCTGAATTCCTAGGATGGTGGACATAGGATTGTTAGCGTGTTTGGCTGTTATGCATAATGCTACTATGAACATTCATGTAAGGTCTTTGTCCTGATATAAATTTTTTTATTTCTCTTGGGCAAATACCTAGAAATATGGAGTCTTACCCTAAGTTTATGTTTAAATCCTTGAGGTCCTGCTACGCTCCCTTCTAAAGTGTGGCTGGATCATCTCGCAGTCCCACCAGCAATGTTAGAAGGTTCTAGTTACTTCCCACGCCTGCCAACGCTTGTTAAAATTTTGTTGTTGTTGTTATTTCCATCACAGTGCATCTCAGGCTGGTTTGAACTTGACTTCCTTGTTAGTGAGGCTGAACATCTTAACGTGTGTTTATCAGCCACTTGTTTATCTTCTTTGGCAAAATTTCTTCTATTAAAATACTTGCACATTTTAAAATTTCCATCATCATTTCTTCCACTGTTTTACCTTGTATCCTCAGGAACTCCAGTTTCGTTTGTGCCTGGGGTTGAACTTGCCTTGCAGATTAGCTGTGCTGTTCCTCTTTGGAATCTTCGTTTCACTCAGGCAATTTCTCCTGCCATGCCTTCCATTTCACTAATCTTTTCTTCTTTCCTTTTTGTGGACTGTTAATCCATCCCATTGGGTACATTTTTCATTGGAGACAATTTAGTCTTCATCACTAGAAGCCATTTTTTTTTTACTTGTTCCACATCTCCAAGTAACAACTTCAAAGTTTTCCCTATCTTTAATTGACTGATTCTATCAACTGTGTCTATTCTGCAACATTTTTTTTCTGTAAACCAGAGATTTGAACCAGGGTATTTAATCACTGAACCACATTCCTGGTTCCTAATTTTTTATTTTGAGACAGGGTCTACTAAGTTGCTGAGGCTGGCCTTGAACTTGTGATCCTCCTGCCTCAACCTCCCAAGTCACTGGAGATTACAACAGGAAGTCAGGGCAATTCTAGGATCCCCGTGTTTGCTTCCTCCCTCAGTGATGGTTGGTCTGCTTTGCCTAATGTTCAATGTCCAATGAGAACCATTGTTTCATAAGTTTTTAAACAATTTGTAGGTATTTGAGGGAAAGGGTAAATCCGGTACCTGTGTCTCCACCTTGGTCAGAAAAGAAAGTACTTCTGTACCTCATTGAGCTGAAGAGACAATGACAGGGTGATAAGACACACACGCACACACAGAGACAACAGGTATATCCACTGCAGGGGAAAGAGCAATGCAATCACCCTTCATGGTCACAATGATCATGAAGAAAAATCCTACAGAATCTACGGTCACACTAATAACAGGGAGTTCCTGAAGTTGGGGGATACATGAGCAATTTATAGAAAAAAAAAAACTCAGTTGCGCTTTTAAACACCAGCCCAAAACAATTAAAAAAGGATAATTGCAAATATTCAGTGTACCATCACAACAAACACTGTAAATTAATTAGAAATATGCTACCAGGAGACGTACATAAACTTCATGAAGAAAAATAAAACATCCGAGTGGAAAATGTATGAGAAGTCCTAAAGAAACAGGAAAGTCAAGTCAGCGATGTAGATGAGAAAATGTTAAAGTGCCAATTTTCTACATATTTATTAATCTATGTGTTTGCTTGTATCCCCATGCTTGTATTATTATTATTATCATTGCATATTATAAACTCCACAAGAAAGTTTATGATATTCATGTGGAAGAGTAAAGACCAAGAGGATTTATGACAATTTTGAAGAAAAAAAAAAATTAAAGAAGTGGAGTTTCTTTCTGAGGGGTGAAGGTTAGCTTTAAGGTTACTGTGTCAGTCAGGGCATGTCCCAATCGGCACGACCATTAATGCAGGAAAGCAGGAGAGGGGAGGTGGGGGATTAGAAAAAACACGCAGACACACAGATAGAGAGAAAGCTGGGACCCGCTGTGCGCCACACTCGGATGGAGTGCGGTGACCAGGAGTCGCTCGGCACGTTTGTCTGTAGGTTCATTAAAAGGATGGATTGAGAGAAAGCTTCTTCCAAACACTCAAGTGAAGGCCAAACTTCTGTGCAGCCTGATTATAATTATCAGCTCGTGCCCAGAACTTTCCACCCCAGGAAGCTGGTGTCTAACCCCAAGGTTAAGAGCTGATAAATTCTGGGGCTGGTACAGAGTCCCCATTCGAACAGGGCATCACCCTAGCAACCGGGCGACCTTCCATGGGCACCTCTGCACCGAGAAATTCCCCAGAGAGGTATGGCCTCTGCCTCTGGGCAGCTTAAGGACCTTAATTTATTCTCTGCTCCCAACAAGGGAACAGCCAGGAGACACAGCCATGTCATTTGTTTCAGCAGAGAGTTTAAAATAAGGAACTGTTGGCAGGGTATAAAATGATTGGGTAAGCAAATAAAGGGCTAAAAGGGACACAGGGTTGTTGCAGAGGCAGCGGCAGGAACTGTCTCCTAACTCTGAGACTCGCGGATGCCTGGCAGTGGTCTGATTACAAAGGGGGATCTGAGAGGAGACGCTCTCTGGCTGGAGCTCAGAGCCCCGAGCAGGGTGCCGGGAGCAGACTGGGTTCCGGGCCCTGCCCAGCTGGTGCTGGTGTCTCTGAGGGGGATATGGCTCTGCACCTGTCGGGACACCTGCCAGCGCGTTGAGCTATGGCTCTGTGGAAGGATGCTGCCCGCCAGCTGCAGAAGTGAGGGTGAGCGAGGTGGACTCTGGGGGACAGGAAGGAGTGAGGGACCCCCCTTACTCCTCTTCCAGCCTTTCAGCCTCTTTCTAGAGCCCACGCGGGGAAGCCCGCCAGGGTCCACTGGCCAAGTAGAAGTGGGGTTTGCTGACCCCCTGCCACAATGTCACCAAGCAGAGTCAACAGGAGCAGGTCTGGAGCTGAGACACCACTGAATACCTGGGAGGACCACCCACTGTTAAAGCCATGTGGCCTGGGTGTGGGAGCAGATGGAACAGTGACATTCCACATCCTCCCAGACACAGCCCTTCCTGCCCTCAGGGAGCTGGGCACTATGACATTATAGACCAGTGGACTGCAGAGAGGGGACAACTTGCTATCCACACGGAAAGTGATGAGAATCAGATGCTCAGTCTCACCCCTGTGAGGAAGCACATTCCTTCTGTATTCAAATTATGCATGTGCAAATCAAGGATGTAAATCTTTCAGAGGATCGCCTAGGAGGACCTGTTTTATAAGCTCCTGAGCAGGGAAAGGGAAGTTAAATATAACAAAGCAAACTAAAAGCCACAGAGGAGCACACGGATCTACACCACTAGATCAAATTAAAACCTCTGTATGACAAAATGCATCTTAACCCTTGGGAACGGCAAGTCGGAGGGAGGACACCTGCCGACTGGATCAGATCAGTAAGGGATTAATATCCAGAAGGCATTCATAACTCTCACGAAATCATTAAGAAGCAGAGAACCCAATAATGACAAAACTTACGAAAAAGTAATTAAAAGAAAATCCAGCCGCTGAAGGGCTGTAAAGCTATTCTCATGTCACTAGCAGGCCTATTCAAAATATAATAGGGAAAGACCATTCTGTACTTCTCAGATCGACAGGATCGTTACAGCCGGTAATGCAAATGTCGGTGAGGATATGGGGAAACAGAAATGCACTTCTCTGGTAAGAGGAGGAGCTGGTGAAACCACTTTGGACAGCAATTTGGCATTGCTTAGTGAAGCTGAAGATGCCCGTGCTGATTACTTTCCAATTCCAATCATAGATGTTTGTGCTACAGAAAACTCTCCTATGTGCCCAAGGAGAACCATACAAGGACCCTTATTGTTGTAGTTTGTAATTGCAAGATTGTAAAAACAACCCCCATTCTCTCCAGTGGGGGCTGGCGAGTTGTGGCTTATCACTGCAGGATATGATACGGCACCGTTAGTGCACAAACACGGTCCAAGTGAATCACTGCTGATAAATTTAGAAAAATATGTGCAAAGAGCAAGTCTAAACAAAACGATGCATGCATGCGTGTGCGTATGCATGCACATGTAACGCCGTTGCTACAAAAATGAATGAACACAAACGTAATTGTGGTTCACTCGTACTCTTTCAATATTGGGATAACCTCTGGGGAAAGCAGGAAGTAGAGAAAAGAATAAGGGGTGTTGACAAGGGCAAGTTTATCCAAAGCGGCGGCGACGTTGTGTTTCTTCACAGAGAGTTTTAAGGCAGCATGGTGAAATGTGAACATCTGTTTAATTTTGGGTAAGAGTACACACGTGTCTGACACCTGATTTTCTGTATGTTGGAAATGTTGCATAACCAGGAGGAAGAAAAGAAAGGATCACATGAGAAAGTGTACCCCACGCACTGAGGCCACACTGGGTGATTGTCATTGTGATCATCAAATAGAGTTCCACAGATCACTGATGGACAAGCCCCAGGGTCCATCAGTGGGCGGGAATATTCCCTGGGCTTTCTGAAAGAGGTTCCCCCTGGATTGCTCTGCTGTCCGTCAACACCGCCAATTTAGGCCAACATTCTCATTTTATAAAGCGGCAGAAACTAAAACTCTGTAACCCAACCTGTGAAGCCAGAGCCCCTTTTAAATGAGATTCTCAGTCGTCGATCTGTCCCAGGAGAGTGTGCAAGATGGAGCCCTGCGGGCGGAACCAGCCAGCGTGAGTTTGATCGTGAGTTCGTGGGGCCTGGGTCAAGCCAGTGGCTGTCTTGGGGTGAGCCTCAGTTTTCCTTAACAAGGATGAAGGCTACTTCATGGGCTGCTGTGAAGCCTTTAGGTTAGCGTACGGTGTGGCTTCTGGACGGGAGACACTCCAAGGCGAGGGATCTTCATCTTGTTCTCTGCAGAGCTGACCACTCAATTGGTCATCTGCTCTCCTTCTTAACCAAACTCCAAACTTCTTACCCACTTTGTGCTATTCAGTGGAGCAGACCTCACTCTGGGTCCAGAGGTGACCCAGACCTGGCCAGCTGAGTCATGGGAGTTCAGGGTTGAACTTTTCTGGGAGCTATTAGGAAACAGAAACACTCAAAAGAGTCCACTGGGGTTGCTCAGCTGGTAAGGGTACGGACTGGAGATTTTACAGGACATCTTGCCACCTGAGAGTGGAGTCGGATACAGTGTAGAGGTGAGAACAAGAGAAGAAGATACAAGGGATGGGAGATGGTTGGCTGATGATTTTGTTCAATCTCCTGGATACAGCCACACCTGAAATACACGTGCCCCTTCAGTTAAATGCACTAATAGGTCCACCACCTCCCCTCTTCCCTTTTTCTTATTTTAGTGTGTTTTGGACATTTCGATTTGGGTTCCTCCAGCTTACATCTGAAGGAGTTAAAATCCCCAGTGTCTCGACGTCTCCTCCATATCATTAACTTTGGAATGACAGATGGGACATTAACGATCCTGCAACCTGGCTCGTTTCCTTTCTGGGGTAGCATCAGCACCTGCTCACCTGTTCCCTACAGAATAGCGTTCTAACTTCTTCAAGTTTTATCTCAAGAAAGGCTGCCCGGGCCATCTGTTCTGGGGGTCAGCTGCTAACCCAGTTCCGCCCCGACATCAGTCTTTCAAACCTAGTGCCTGGGAAGAGATGGAGAGATGTGGCCCTACCCTTCTGTAGGCAGGTGAAGTCCAGGTGAGCGAGGCAGTCGTCACCACCCCTGGATGCCGGCGAACGCCTGGATAGTCTTCCACGGCGTCCATAAGGTGGCCTGCTGAGCTGGATCCAGGTGTCCGTGGAGACGTTTTGGTGGATGGACGCACAGGGGGAGGATCACTTGCTGCCACGGTTTGGATCTGGAATGTCCACCAAAATCTCATGGGTCCAGAGGTGGGGCTTTTGGGAACCAACTGGATCTTCAGCTCTCTGGCTTCTCCAGTGAATTCCCTGATGACCATGCCTCCTGGGAGGCTGGACCTCGTTGGAAGACGGAGGTCACTGGGGCGAGCTGAGGGAGAGTTGGTTGTTCCTCTGGTCCCTTTCCTGCTCTCTCTTTGCTTGCAGGCGGCCATGAGCTCCGCCATGATGTTCCACCTGGTCTCAGGTACAAAGCCATGGAGCCAGCTGACCGTGGGATGGAAACCTCTGAAATCAAGATCCAAAGTAAACTTTCCTCCTCTGAGTGGTTCTTGTCAGGTTTTCGTCACAGTGACATGCTTGCCAAATCCAGCTGCTCTCTGGTGGTGACAGAGGCGCAGATTCCTACCTTCTTCAGGACCAGCTGTCTCCATCCTAAGACTCGACCTGTGTGGTCATGAGGCAGCTTCTCAACCCTGGGCTGTAGAGTCATTCAGCTGTCACAAGCCAGGTGCTCGGGAGCTGAGCCCTCAGTGCTAGAAATGGCAGCCTTTCTATGTAATAAAGTTGTTAAGCTTATGGGCTTTCTAGTCAGAAACGACTGTGTCCCAATAATCTTATTTTTACCACAAGAGTCATGTGATCTTGCCTCTCTGAACCTCAGTCTCTTTATCTAGAAAACGTGGCCAAAAATGGTGCTTCCCTCCCACGGCCGTAGTGAAGGTTAAAGGAAAACCACACCTGGAAAAACTCCTTTGGAGGCAGGAGAAGAATAGGGGTCCCGCTGACGCCAAGCCCAGAGGGATCCCGAGAAGGGCAGTGCATCTTCCCAAGAAGAAGGTGAGGACCAGGCATCTATGGAAGAGGAGAAAGGACCTCAGGGACCCTTCCAGGACAGCAAGGTGACCTCTCAGGAAGGGCACCCAGCCCATCTCCATCCATGTCAGGCGCAGCCCATCTGCACCACATTTGTGACCTTGGGTAAGTTATGTGGTCACTTTCCACGTCTCATTTCCTTAAGAGGGACTTCGTTATAGGGTCCACTTCCTGGAGGGATGGAGAAAATTAAATGAGATACCACATCAATGCTTCGATCTGTCTGCCACACAGTAAGTGCTCAGTGAATTCCAGTTTATCACTAACTAATAAGCAGATCATGCTTTTTGTTCACTGAGGACTTGGCATCAATAAGTTTTTTTTTTTTTTTCCTTAAAATTTCTTACTCTGGTCAGGTGCAGTGGTGCATGGCTATAATTGCAGCAGTTAGGGAGGCTGAGGCAGGAGGATCACAAATTTGAGACCAGCCTCAGCTACTTAGTGAGATCAGCTTCTTAGCAAATCAGCGAGAACCTGTCTCTAAATAAAAATATAAGAAAGGGCTGGGTGTGTGGCTAACTGGTTAAGCACCCTGGGTTCAATCCCTGGTAGCCCCCCAGACAAAAAAATGATCACCCTGTAGATTAATTATATTGGATACTTTCTGGCCTTTGAGCCTCAGGCTGCTTTTGCTCTGCGTTTTTCCGGCCTAGTAGATGTACCACCACCCTTGGCCCTGGCCCCAGCCCTCTGCTCTGCGCCTGTGCCCTGAGTAACAGCTCCTGGCTGTGCTCCTGTGTCCCGCCCTGCTCCTAGTCTGCCGCCCCCTCTTGTGTGAGGCTGTTTCTTTCCTCAGGTGAGGCTGGCTGGGGAAGGGGTCGCATCTGAGCGTCCCTGTACAGCAGCTCTGGGTTCATTTCTTGGAGAAGGTCAAGCTTACCTGCTGGGAGTCCCCAGGCCTGGGCAGGTGACTCCCACGTGCCTCTGACTGCCCTAACTCGTTTAAGGGAAACACCCTTCCATCTGTCCTCTTTGCTTAGACCTCGAGGCTGAGCCTGGCGGGCTCTTCACTCAGCCCCTCGCCTCTCCTTCCCGGGAACAGTTGGTTGCACTTCCCAGAGGCCCTTGCAAATGGTGCTGTGAATGGAGCCCTAAGTCATAGGACGTGAGCAGAGGTGAGAGGGGCCACTCCAGGACGCCTCCGGCCCCTCCTGCCTGCTCGCCCACGCTCTTCCCTCACGGCCAGCTTGTCACACATGAGCGCCGTGACGCTGGAAGGCAGGGACTGGAGATGGCAGAGTCACAGGCTGGAAGGAGCCCGGCTCCCACACTCGGGGATGGTGTCTGGCTGGGAGCAAAGGTAGTGGACTGAGCAAGGCAAGCACCGAGGAAGGTTCAGGGTTGCTTGGAAGACGGATTTCCATGATCTGAATATCCCGCCTGCATCCAGGGTGGAGCAGCAACCCCTGTGTCTGCAGGAGCCTCCGCCACGGTCCTCCTTCTCTTTGGCCCCTCCCACCTGGTTCCAAAGCAGTCGCCCTCCGCCTGTCCTTGCCGACTGCGGCCTGAAGCCCACGTGCTTGGCCTGGCCTTCCTGCCCTTTTACGCTCTGCCTCTTCCTGGCCTTCCACTTTGTCTCCTCTTTGTCTTCCCGTTGGCCCAGTGAAGTCTTCCGTGATCAGAGCCCACGGAAGCCCAGCTGCAGACAGAGCAGGCGGACGGAGGGGGCCAGACTCAGAAAGTCCAGGGGCGGAGGGGTCCTCTCCTGGGGAAGCCACCAGCTAAGGGGAAAGCCGGGTGGGGGGCCAGAGAAGAGCAGGCAGAGCAGTGGAGCGGAGGAGGCCTGGAGGGCGACAGGGGCCGAGGTAGGCTGAACGTACTCGAGGACACCACAGTGACTGGCCCCGTCACGCTGACCTACGAAGCACCTATGACAGACTGCAACTGGACAGCAGGAAGACCCGTGGCGGAGGCTCTGGGACCGAGGAGGAAGTTCTGGGGACCGAGGAGGAGGCTCTGGGGACCGAGGTGGAGGCTCTGGGGACCGAGGAGGAAGTTCTGGGGACCGAGGAGGAGGCTCTGGGACCGAGGAGGAGGCTCTGGGGACAGAGGAGGAAGCTCCGGGGATGAGGAGGAAGCTCCGGGGACTGAGGTGGAGGCTCTGGGGACCGAGGGGGAAGCTCCGGGGACCGAGGAGGAAGATCTGGGGACTGAGGAGGAAGCTCTGGCGACCTAAGGGGAATCTCTAGGGACTGGAGCGGAGCAAAGGATCTCCCAGCCACGCAGGGCCACGTAAAATGAGCCCCATTACTAGGCGTGACTGTCATGCGCTCATAAAAAGGTCTTAAAAACCAGCTTTAGGCCAGAACAGCGTAGACATTACTGACTGTCAAGGAGACAGACAGTGATTCCAGCCTCGGGCGGGAGGGCTGCCCCTTCACGGGGGTTGGGGCACAGCGGGTGGGCAAGGTCAACCCGTCCATGCGCCCAGTCTGCTGCCTTTCCGCCTGCCTGTTTCCACTGTTTGCTAAGGTACATCAGACAGAGACGGCAGGGGCACACGCGCGGCCAGCTGGCACAGGAAGCCATCAACAGGCGGGACAGGGAGCTTCCCCTGGAGTCAGGGTGCCTTGGAGGACAGCCTTTGGGTGTCTTCCGCTGCATTCCCAGGACATGCTCTCTGCGGTGGCCACCCATAGGGCCTTCCATCTTCAAACAGCCGACTCGCCTCTGCCTGGGACCCCTGCCCTGCCTTATTCTCCAGGACGGACCCGTCATCCCTTGGAGGTGGCTGGAGTCGATGTCCCAGCTGATCTCTCCTCCCAGTCCACTTCCTCCTCAGACGGGTGGGTGACGTCGTTCTGCAAGGTGAGCTCCAGTTAGGATGTTGGTCATGGATGTGTCACCCACCAGACCAGGGGCTCAGAGGACCAAGACATCAGTATGCACACAGCACACACTCTGCAAACATGGAAGGGCCAGAAGGAGCAGGAGGGCGGAGGAGAGCAGAGTCTGAACGCAGTCGGGCTGGAGGACCGGCCTCAGACGCTGCCAGCCGCCCTGCGGGTTCTCCCGCCTGGGAAGGCGGTGCGTGTGGTTGTGGGTGAGGTGAAGGTGGATCCAGCCGGTCTGGTGAGGACCAGAGCTGGAACAAGAGCCCAGTGTCACTCAGCTGGAGACCAGGCTTCCCCTCCACCAACCACATCAGAAAATGAAGCCCTAACTCGGCCACGGAGAAGCCCGGGAAATAAGACAGCCTTCAACTGTGTACAAGATGCAACCATGTGGGCCGTTCACCTTACTTGCTCCGTGCTTTTTTTGGTAAAATATTAAATATTTCATATTTAAATAATTTACTAGGCAACAAATTAAACAGTGTTAAAAGCTACTGTCCTGTGTCCCTTCTCAGGGGCAAGTTCTGCTCTGAGGTTACACCCCCGTCTCCGGGCATGGTTTTCTACTTTTACTGCTCATGATGTGTAGCATTGAAAAATCAGTATGTATGCATCTCCCATTGTGCATGTGTCGGCATCTTCCGGCCGATGACAGACCGTGCTTATGGTGGTGGGCTCCGAAGTTCCCCCTGCCCAGCTGTCGGGGTTTGTGTGAGCGGACTCTGTGGGGCCTGCAGAGGATGAAGCATTTTGCAGAATGTCTCCCCATCACTCAGCGCACAATTAAATATGCAATATATCAAAGGACTCTATGGGTGTGCAGTACCTATTTGGGTACAGTATCGTATTGTACATTCTACAGTATCATATTGTGTCTATCGGTATCACCCTTTGGGAGACATCTGTTTGGGAGCATGGAGATCTAATGAACTTATTGAATTGAGGAAAGCCACCCTACCATAGGGACAAACCAGCCTATTACTCTTTTTCCTGCTTAGAGATATTTATTTCCATTTTTCACTGTTACACACCTGTTCCCCAAAGAACCTCTCTGGTTATATTTCACTGCATACACAGATTAACATGTTCTCATCATCAGGCCCCTCCCACCGCATGTCTGGGTGTTTCCAGAGTCTGGTCCCAGGAGCTGGTGATGGAGAGGTCACCGAGGAATGAAAGGGAGTGTCCTTCCCTGATCTCTAACTGGAAACAGAGCTCACTAAATTCCCTCCTGACCCTGCAGCTCCGAGTTTTCACGACTCTTAAGAAACAGCATGTTGAAGAAGCAAGTCCTGGGTGGACTCTGAGCTCTGGGGTCAGAGTGTACTGCGCAGCGCGGGTGGGTGGGCTCCGGGTCTCCCCAGCTTGAAGGATGAGATCCAGGGACAGGAGGGTGAGAGCAGAGCAAGGGGGCTTATCAGAGTCACAGAGAGGAGGCAGAGCCCCGGAGGGGCAAGGGGTCCCAGGAGAGGGTGGCCCGTGGCATCTGTGGCCTTGGGGTTGGGTCCCTGAACTCCGTCTGTCCTCAGGGGTGATGGGGGCGGGGCAGGGGATTGGGAAAGGGGCCAATCAGCTCTGGGTTCTGTCTTCTCCATCAAGTCTGTTATTCACATAAGGCTGGGTGAGGGTTCATTGGCCCACCAGGAAGGGCTTTGGAGAAGATGGTGGTGTGGCCGCTGCCAGGGGTCGGGCAGGGGTCCCTAGGCAGATCTGTGCGACGCAAGCTGTGGGGGGCAGTGCCGGGAGTCCTCCAGGCCTGACATCTCCTTCCACGATGGCAGGGATGTTCTCCTCACCCCCCGCCTTCTCCAAGGCCCTCGTCCTGTCTGTCCTTCCTGCCTCATTCCCTCAACGGGGAAAAGGCGACAGAAGCTAAGTCCGGGCTTCGGGCTTCGAGGGCCTCCAGAGATGACCAGCTATAGTCCAGCTGTGGGTGGGCGACTTCACACCAGGACTAGGAAAATCCACAAGGGCTGTGATACCGAGCCCTGCTCGTTAACTGACTTGACGGATATTTATGGGGCGCCTCTTGGGTACCAGGCGTCCTCCGAATGGTGAGGTCCAGGGGACAAAGGAAACAGTCTCCGGAGCGCAGGGCTGCAGAGGAAGACACGGCTCGGGGCGAGGTGCTGCTGGGGGCGGAGTGCACCTGGAGAAAACCAGGGCGGAAGCTCCGACCCCGCGCGATGTGACTGCACCCGAAGACGCGTCCTCCAGAGTGACCGTTCAAACGAGGCCCTGGGGGGCTCCCGGTGGAATCGGTTGTTGTCCTCATCAGAAGAAGAAATCTGGACACAGGGACACCAGGGGTGCTCACCCCCGTGGAGACCCAGCAAGAAGATGGCCCTCCGCAGGCCAGAGAGAGACAGAACCCAGAGGACAGCTTCCTCGCTGGACCCTCCATCTCCACCTCAATCCCGCAGACCAGGAGCGCTACTTCTGTTGCTGAAGCTGCCCAGCATGCGGTCCCTTGCTCTGGAGCCCTGGCAGACCCAGGCAGGTGCTGTGGGAAGAGAGAGTGGGGAGATGGAGGTGGGGGAGCCGCCGTTTTGTTAGGGTGTCCAGGGGAAATACTGCCGTCTGGACCGTTTCATTAGATACCATGGTGATGACCTCACTTTACAGGAATGGCAACTGAAGCTCAGAGAGGTTAAGTGACGGCCACCATACCACACAGCTGGAAGCATCAGAGAGTCCAACTTCAGCCTTTCGTTTCTGAATAACCCTTTTGTTCCAGGATGCGATGCTGCTTCTAACTTTGTTTCCAGGAAAGCTGGCAGAGAGGGATGGTTTGCAGTTTCCGAATTATTTTCCGAGGTGTTCTCAGGCTGGATGCCAACAGCGATCACACAGGGAGATGACCCCTCCCCGCTGCCCGCCTCCGCAGCCCTCCTCCCGCTCCCTCCTCTTCCTCTCCCACTTGACCAACTTCCTTACTGGGGTTCAAAGAAATGCAATGGTTGGCCCGATCCCATAGCAGGATGGATGCAAAGCTGGGGTTGCTGGTTAGAACTGGAAGTCTACCCGTTGTTCTTTCTGTCCCACAGGAGAGAACGTTTCCTCTTCCAGCCAAGCCTTCGCTGGCTCCTGAAATTCACCAGGTGCAGAGCCTTACATTCACTCTCCGGGGGGAAACCCCTTTCTCCTCAGGGACCAGCTGGGTGGTCTCCTGCTTCCACTTCTCCCAGGCGCCTGCTCCTCCAGCACCCGCCCATCTGTCTCTGCCACCCCTGGGCCTCCGGGGATGAGACCCCACGGCCCATCAAGCCTCCTGCCGCTGGATAAATCAGCCTCACTGTGGAGAGTTAATTTGTCTGACTATAAAGTGCATTCAATAAGTGTAAAACAAAACTAATTGGTTCTCTTCCATACAAATTTAATCATACCATAAAATGTGATCAATGCAAATAAAAACCATTGAGTAGGTTAAGTGTCGAGGATCCATAAAGGGGAAAAATGGCCCAGGCCATAATTGCGGGTATCGAAATCCGGATGTGTGCGGGCTGGTACGTCATCCTCTCCCGTGCCAGCACCCACAATAGCTGGGCCGGGCTGGGGGCACGCCTGGCATTTCCTCTTTTCGCGCCTATTGTGTGGAGGAGATAGCTCCCTCATTGGTTTTGGGGTGCGTGTGCTATCTGCCAATATGTTCTGGGGAATATTGTCATGGGTGCCTCTGCACCCGCGTGTCACTAGCAGGAGGAGCTGCGCCTGGCGGTTCTCTGTATAGATAAAGGGGCCTCGTGCTGGTGGACTGGCCCCAGGTGCACCTCCCAAAGACTCAGAGAGTGCCCGGCAGTCATGGAGACCCCTTTTGTGTGCAGTTTATTTGGGAAATACAAAGACGAAGCCAGGTAGAATCTGGAGACTTTACAAACATCAGGCTCTGGCCCTGTGTTTCATTGTCCCTCTGGCAGAGGGACAGAGGCAGGCATTTAAGCATCCCTTTGGTGCAGCCTTGGTGCTTGGCTCTTTCTTGGTCCCATCTGGAGTCACTGGGTCCCCACCTGGAACCTTAAACCTGGATCAGACTCTGAACAGGACCACCAGGCAGGGCCACAGACAGGACAGTCTTCTGCTCAGTCTTGTGCTGTAGATACGCGCTAGAGGGAACCTCGCCAAGTCCTGCCCAGGGGACACGACTGTGCTTCTACTTTGCACTATGGCCAAAGCCCTTGCCAAGCCACCTGTTTCACCTGTGAGTTCTGAGCATCACTGTGGTGTGGCACGGCTGAGGCTGCAGGACCGCGTGCCTGGACTTCTCAGAGGGACCTTATGCTGGTTGTCACGTCTGCTGCTGAAGTCAACGGCCTCTTTCTCTCTCTTCTACTTCCCCCTTCTCCTTCTCCCCACCACTACCTTAGCCCACCGACAACTGTTGACACCACTAAAATCATTTCACTGCTTCCACAAGAAGAATCTAAAAGGAACATGTAGATACCCAGCCAGGGTCTGCAATTCCAAGCCTCCCTTGAAAACAGCTGCGACTGCAGCTAAGCTCTTTCTAATGGAATTTGGGCAGAGGTCTTAGGAGGCACTTCCAGTCCTGGCCCCTAAAACTTCCAGTAGACATGCTTCCATGGTCCTCATTTCCTGTGGTAAAGAATGTGAATGATCAGAAAGGACAAAGACCTCCAAGCAATTCAGAAGGAAAAGTCACCATCAGCCTGAATCCCTGAATGTCAGCATGGAGTCGAGCCCACTGCCAATATGAAATACCTTCCTTAAACCAGCAGTGTTGTCTCTTTTGTGTTTGAGTCATTATTTTGTCAGGCTTATTTGTTATAGCATCTATCCAAGCAATACATTCCAACATACCCCATCTCATAAGCATGTGTTTATTTGCATCTTTTATGTACTATACAAAATAACTAGTCCTACTTCCCATTGAAATTCTAGTACTTTTATCTCACTCAGGTGCTCTGCATTTTCCAACTACCAATGGGAAGTTTGTAACTGCTTATGTAGTAATGCCTACTTATTATAAAAACAGACAATGATGATTTTTATAAAGAATAAATTTTAAATCACTCTTAATTACATCATCCAGAGAAAAATCATGCTAAACCATTTCTTTAAATACATACATTTGTAAAAATATTTTTGCAATTGTATGTATTTAAGACATTGTTAATGGAATAGTTTGGTGAATTTTCATAAGGTGAATACATCCTGGTGACCCAGAAGCATATAAGAAACAGGACATTTTGTGCTCAGGAAACCCATTTCTTCCCTCATTCCAAACACTACTCCTTTGGGTAGATATGCTGTTCTTAATAAACTAAAAATTTGGATAAATATGCTTTGATAACTGATTTTTTAAAAATTATTAACAAACTATTTCCTCTTTAATAAGTATAGAAATCAGTCATGAAATTTAAAGATTAATAATACCCCATTGAATTAAATATGTAATAATTAATTTAATGTTATACATTTCAGGTAGTTTTTCATATTGGAAACAATGCTACAATAGAATTCTTATACATACATCATTCCACATGTTCCCCTCTAACTGTGTTTTAAAGGAGTTGGTTGTCTGAATCAAAGATCTAAAAAAAAACACTAGATTTAAAAGTGTATTATTTTAACCGCCTGTTTACATTAGGCGGGGCATCTATTGATTTTGGATTTTCAAAACTTTTCCCTTCGTTTCCTGTCTTCTGGTCGTGGGTCTGACTATTTGCAACAAGGATGGTCATGTGACCCAAATCTGACCAATCACAGTGCCCTTTGCAGTGGGCATGTGATCCAAGCCCAACCAATCAGAGTTCTTCCCTGGGACTTACAGAAGCAATGGAATAGATCTTCTCTAATCTGTTAATTTTGGTATGCTGGGGAGGGGATGTGATTGGGGGCTCTCCATCACCATCCTCTCCCCAATATGGAGAGTTTTTGTGTTTGTGTTTGTTGTTTTTCATTTGTTTTAGAGTAAACTAGAACCAAGCAGAAATAAAGCAGAGGGTTTAAGGCAGCAGGAGAGGGTTGTTGGGAGGTTGAGCTTCCTAAAGCTCAGTTGTAGGTCTTTGATCTTAGGAGCTACCGGGTATCCTTCCCAGTTTTATGCAGTTAATTCTCTTTTGCTCAAGCCTACTTTAGATTCTTTTCTTTTTTTCTTTTTTACATGTAATTGAAAGAGTTGTGGCTATAACACCTTCTGTAGAAATATTAGACCCCAAACAGAAGTTTCTGACAAGAAGATCACATTCCACACAGAAGAAAACATTTGGAAGATCCAGTCTCAGAAAAACAAGCAAACAAAACCCCAAGGTTAGTCCTTAACTATCCTCCAACCGAGAGGGGATCTCTGCCAAATCACCCTGGTGATGATGTTGAAAGGCTCTTTGTAAATTGTTACCAAATGTGAAGGCGTGTAAGGTATTCAGAACTTGGTCAGTGGGGGGGTGGGGGTGTCAGAATGTTGCCAGTTTTTTATAGAACCGATGTCTCTGCAGTGGTGCTGGCTTGTGGTTTGAGATGGATAAATAAGAGTCCATGTAACGTCCGTGTTTCTCAAGACAATATCTGTCATAGGCTCATCCCAAACCAGCGATGGCTCACATCAGGTTGTACCTTCTTCCCACCTGTGGAGGTGGACACGGCTGTAGAGGCTGATACCAGGGCTTCTGGAAGGAGAGGTGCACACCATCTCTTGGGGGCAGTGGAAACCTAGGTAAAAGGCAGCGTCTGTGGAGTGTGTGCGTAGCTGGACTTCAGGGGTGCATAGAGGGCTTCCTGTCACTGGTAATGAAGGCATGTGGGTCTCCAGGAGAGTTCTGGCCTCCAGATGAGAATGCAGCAGGACAGGGAAGCATCTTTCCCAGAAGCACTCTGAATAATTATGGAGGTTCCCTAGGCTGGGGCTGAGGAGCAAAGAGAGACAAAGATAGGTCTGGGTGTTTGGAGTAGATTCTACGATCCCCTAGGCCACAACCAGTCCATAACAGTTCTGTGACTCAGTGTCCTCATCTCTAAAATCGGTATCGGAAAACTTACTTTAGTAAATGGCAACTTATCAACGCAGATTTGGGATTGAAGGGTACTCCACTCTGTGGTGAGGTTCTAAGGAAGGAGAGTTGCCATGCATTCAAGTCACGAAAGACCTCACCACAGTGCCTTTGCACATTTTACTATGCCTGTCATCCTGAACACCCTCCCTTCACTCCTGTAACCACGTTGGAGCTCAGCTTAGGTTGTGTTTCTTCTGGGAATATTTTTATCCCATCGCACATTGTCCCAGGAAAACAGGTCAAGTTCTATGGACTCCCCAAAACTTCTGATCCAAGCATGCCCCTTTGTGTGTTATTGCTTTCTTCCACATTCCATCCTGGCTAGATTGAAAGCTTTGTTGTTCTTTTTGGCAACATAGTTGGCACCTAACTGTTTGCTTGACCCAGCGACTGAGTCTGTGAATGAGTGAAGGTCTGGGTTAACCTCTTGAAGTCCATCAGGATGGGGACTGCAGTCACGTTCATGGGCATGGTCGACCTAGAAAGACTTGAGTGCTTTCAGCTTCCTGAGGGCAACCGGTCAGGGTGGAGCTCATAAAGGGGGTGTGATACCTGGAGGCCTGGGCCTGCTCCACACTGGGCGGTCAGACAATGGGGTGTATTTTATTCTCCCTGGACTCTCTTCCTTCTGGAATAGCTAAGAAAGGCCATCTGCTAAGCATGTAAGGTTGTCCCACGGAAAGCCCCCGGGTGCCTCCCGTGTCTTCCCGCTCAGTCCAGCGCTTGGGGCTCCAGTCCCTGCCTCCAGCCCCTACCTCCAGCCTCCACTCTGCCTCCCGGAATCCGCTTCCCCTGCGGCGCTGGCGCTCCGTCCTCTGGGCTGTGATTTATCACCACGCCATCTCTCCCGGTTCTTCGCTTCCGTTTGTCTGCTTTCAACAATTATTTAACTTTATTAGGTATTTGTCAAGTAAACTGTCGGCTGCTGAAGCTGGCCCTGGTAACCAGGGGCTTAGGAGGGTCATTCGTATGCGCCTCAGGCTTGCCTGGCAGGTCCTCTCTCTGGATGGGAAATTATGATGGTGCACATGGATGTTTTTATGAGATAATAGAACGAGGGTTCAAATTGTAGGGTTGGGTCTATATGCATATATTTATTTTTATCCTTTTTTTCCCTTCTTTTTCTGAGCTTTCCCAAGGAAGAAATACGTGAGCCACCTCGCGGGCTGGGACTGAAGGAGGGTGTGGCGCTGCACCTGCCGGGGAGTCGGGGGGAGCCCGGGGAGAGTCCAGCTCAGGTGGCCTTGCGTTCATGGGGTCCCGGGCCAGCCGGGCCAGCACCCTGGGCGCTGCGGGCCCCTGAACCTCCGCTGCGGTGGAAGACGCATCCGCCGTGGGGCCACTGGAAGTGGAGGGCCGGGCGCCCCGCAGAGATGCAGCCTGCGCCATCACAGAGGCATGGGGATCCGAGGGCAGCGTCCCCCCAAGGGGGACATCGCGGCCCTACCAGGAGCTGCGCGTCCTTTCCGCTTGTTTCCGTGTGACTCCACCTTGAAGGGTAGGCGTCGCCCACGCCGGTGTTCACACGTAGAAGTCAAAGCTAAAAAAAAAAGGACAAAAATCACGCTGTCGTGCCCTGGTAGTCCTGCTGCGTCCTGCGCCCCTTCATCCACTTTTCTCTCATGACGACACCTGGGTTTTCTTTTGGGGAAGTGGCCTCTGCACCATTCTCAGCAGGTGAGGTTGGGTAGCGTTGATGTCACCCCCCGCCCCTGAGCTGACCCATGCCCTGATGCTAGTAGGCGGGTTCAGGTCTCGGGACCCTCAGCCACTGTGCACAGGTGGCCCTCCTCCTGACGCAGGCTGGTGCGATTCCACTTCGTTCTTTTATTTATTTATTTTTTTGGAACTGGGAATTGAACTCAGAGGTGCTTTACCCTAAGCCAATTCCCAGCCCCCCTCTTTTTTCTTTTTTGTTTTAAATCTTTTTATATTTTATTTAGAGACAGGGTCTTGCTAAGTTTCTTAAGACCTCACTAAGTGCTGAGTCTGGCTTGGAACCCACGATCCTCCTGCCTCAGCCTCCCGAGCCTCTGGGATTGAAGATGTAGGTGACTCTGCCTGGCTAATTTCCACAGAGGCTTTTTTTTTTGGGGAGTGGTTGTACTGGGGATTGAACTCAGGGGCATGTGGCCACTGAACTACATCCCCAGTCCTATCTTGAATTTTATTTAGAGACAGGGTCTCATTGAATTGCTTAGCACCTCACTTTTGCTAAGGCTGGTTTTGAACTCAGGATCCTCCTGCCTCAGCCTCCCGAGCTGCTGGGATTACAGGCGAGCGCCATCTAGGGCTCTTTAAGGGTGATCAGGAGGGAAATCTAACGGGCTTGACATGATGAGGCTGTGATGTGTGTGAATCTGGTTGCGCCAGGGGCTTCCACAAGAGGAGGGCCCTCCTGAAGCTGAATATGGTGGAGAGGACCAGAAAACGGAGCAGGAGGGGCGGAGATCCCTGCCCGATCCAGACCTGGTCCCAGCGGTTCCTGAGCAGCCAGTGCCCAGGCTTCTGAGGGTCCCGGCGGCAGGAAGCGCTTCCCCCCCCATTGTTGGTATTATGGCCGCTGTTTTGTTACTAATCGTTATTAGTGTCGTCCATCATTTCGAGGAGGGCTTCTCCCCCTAGAACCAGGAGACTCTCGACCCATACAGGCCTCCAGTTACAGTGGTGGCAATGGAGGTCACGGAGACAGTGAGGAGTTCGGGAGCAGGATCTTTAGAACTGAAACTCTCCCCTTTTCCACTGTGTATACCCTGGGGAAGAACCTGAAGATGTAGGTACCGAGAGAACTGGATGCTTCCCCTGGAAGTCACCCGGACATCAGAGAGCCAGGCAAGAGGCCCAGGGCCCGGTCTAGTCTAGCGGTGTAATTTCTGAGTGACCTTAGTCGTGTCCTCAGCCTCTCTGGGTCTCAGTCTTACTAACCTATGGCCTTTTTAATTTCTGTGTTGTGAGAATCAGAAATGGCAAAAGAGCTTTGTAAATGAAAAGTCTGTACCTGTGTTGCTGTCATGATGACGCGTCCGTATGATTCCCCATCGCTGGGGAATCTCAGGGAGGCCAGCCGCTCACCTGTCCCAGGGGTCACTTAGGTTGGAATCTGCAGACCTTGTTCTTCCATGGAGTCATTTGTCTCAGGATTCAGGAAAGCAGTTCTGGGAGAAACTTAGGAAATTGAGAGAAAGCAGGAAAAATATCTGACATAACCGACTACCCTAAATCTGACCTTGAAGAGGGCATCTAGCTATGGCAAGGTCAGGAGGGTAGGTCTGCTTTGACCACCTGCCTTGACCTCCTAGGACTCGCGACTTTGGTCAAGTCCACCCATTTATTCATTCATGGAACATTTACTGAACACCTACTATGTGCTAGACCTTGGACCAAGCTTGTGGAGATGAATTAGCCCAGTTATTTTTCCCTTTGAGAACTTTGACTCCTGGGATATATATTTCTACAAATCACTTGTTCTAGAACAATGTGGTGAGTCATAGACAGGGCTGTGATGGAGATGCCTGTAACAGGGACAGAGTAAGTAGGAGCCGCTCTTCCATGGGGAAATCTTAACCACCATGGAGGAGCTCCTCACAGGGGTGTGGGGGGCCCTGCTTACCTGGAACGGGTGGGAAAGGGGAGAAGCAAGATGGTGCATTTGGAGAATCGGCATCTGCTCGGTAGGGTGGGGAGGTGTAGGGCCCAGAAGGGAGCCCAGGGAGGTGAGGGGCTGGAGGACTGGTGACTGCTTGGAAGGTTTGCTTATTATCCTTGATGTGCCCAGTCTGGGAAGGGATTTGATCTTGGGATTAAGAAGATCATGGCGGCCCATGTCAGTCCTGGAGAATGGACCAGAAGGTGCCCGGGCGCAGGCAGAGAGGCCACAGAGGGGACCGGTTGCCGTCGGGGCTTGCTTGAGAAGCTGAAAACCCCAGACCTGATGTTGCCGGGACTTCCCCCAGCAGTCCCCTCTGCTGCTGTACTCTCAGGACGGGTCTTGCTCCTAATGGGATCTTCTGAGCCTTCCCCTGCTTCCCAGAGACCAGTCCTAAGGGAGCAGACAGCCCTGTGGGCTCTGGAGGTGGGGCATGAAGTACAATGTCCTGCTGAAGAGGCCGAGAGGGGACTTCAGCAAGAGCGGCTTCCTGCAAAAAGGCCGTGAGGAGGGGTGGCTTCATGGACCCCAGCTCCGGTGGGGATCCCCCAGAGACTGCATTACACTTGCCACTAGAGCAGTGTGGAGAGAAGAGACTAAAGACCCCCATTCTCTCTGCCTTGGCATCCTCTTTGGAGTGTCCAGTGAATTTTGACTCATCCTTCAAAAGAAAGCATCCGGGTGGGAAAGGCCTTCAGGCCCTCTAGGCTGGGGGTCAGCTAAGCTTTCCTTACAGTCCAGAGAGGTAAACATTTAGGCTTTGTTGGCCATGCAGTCTCCATGTCAGGTGCTCAGCTCTGCTCTTGTAGTTGGAAAGCTGCCATGGATAAGGCCTAAATGAACCAGTGTAGCTGTGTCCAATAAAACTTTATTCACAAAAGCACGGCGCAGCTCTGAGTTGCTGTTTGAGGTCCCTGGAGGCTCTTCAATACACTCACACGAAGAAACTCAGCCTTTATTGTGAGTGAGAAACAAGGCAAGACAGAACAAATCCCTGATCAACGGCTGCCGGTCGGAAATGCTCCATAAATATTTGTGAAGCTAAATCAAGTTGATGCCGTCCAATTGTCTTGCTCCTCAAAAAACAGGTTCTATTTTTTAGAACTTGTGTTCCTGGTCCGCAACCATAAAAGGTTGAATCATTTGACTTTCTCCATGAGATAGCAGTGACTTGAGCCTGCACGAGGAAAGATGCCCCAATGTCTCCCATTTCTTCCTCTGATTTCCCTGATTCTGGACCACAGGATTCATCTTGGTGGGGCTTTGGGGGTTTGGAGCCTGTAGCAGATTTTGCTAGTAGGTAAGATCAGAAGAACAGGCAAGATCGAGGCTGCCAGCTTTTGATGGTAACAGGAACATCTGTTTAGTTCTGCTTTAACCACTCCAGATGAAGCCGTCAACATGGAAATGGGACCCTTGATAAGGAGGTGACCCAGAACCAGAAGCAGCCGCTCTGCCGTAGCAGGCGTAGGATTCAGGGGATTCCTAGTCCCCCTGTTTTCCTGCCCTATCGGTTCACACAGGGCGTCTTTGCTCCTCTGAACCTCCGTTTCCTCATTGCATTTAGAGAATTAGGTACGCTTAGGAAGCAGGCAAGCCTCATGCGGCGCTGTGTGCACAGCAAGGCTGGCTTGTCAGGGTCGTCCAGGCGAGGCCAGGAGGTTGCTGCTCGCCCGGGGCCCGGGTGTGTTCCTCCAGGATCGGGTCCCTCTTCCTGCTGATGGTGGGTGAACGGGAACCGGGTGGATCTATTCACAGAAGGACTGCACGTGGCTGGGTACCTTCACGGTAGCAGGCATCTCGCTCAGATTCTAAAACCTCTGGGGAACGGAGGGCCAAGAGGTCAGCGGGAGCGGATCTGCGGAGAGCAGCAGGCAGACAAGGTGCCCAGGAGTGCAGGGCGCCCTGACTCTACTTCCCACGCCCTGGACTTCAGTGACCGACCTGGGTCATTTTCTGAGCTTTCCTTGGGGGCCACCATAGGCGACTCCCGGAAAGTTCTGGAACCCACCTCCCCTCCCTTCCTTTCTTCTATTTTTGAAGACTCTTTTTTCCATTCTTCCTTACCTTCCTTTTTCTCATTCCTTTTTCTGCCTTCCCTTCCTTTTTTCTTTCTGTCTCTGTTCACATTTCCTCCCTCCCTCCCTCCCTCCTCCCTCCCTCCCTCCCTCCCTCCCTCCTCTGCCTCTTTCCCTCCACACATCAGCCTTGCTGCCTGCTGCTTGATCCTGGGGCCCAGCCCCAGATGGCATTGTTAAAGGCCACATGGAAGCCCCCTCCCCAGAGGGCATCAGCGACAGAGCGTTCCTGGAAGTCCTACTGGCCCTGGATCCCGGCCTGGGTCCTGTCTGCTCTGGCTTCCCCAGGTCCTCAGAGCTGGAGTCTCCCAGAGGTACAGGTGATCCCAGGTGCGCCCGTGATGGGGGAAACTGAGGGAGCCTTTGTCTTGGTCTGCCTACAGCCTTAGGCCTGGCAGTGGCCACCATTCCCTGGGTGGGGCTGGGCCCCTGAGTCCCCTCGGGTTTCCCCAGCCATGTCGGCACATTGGCTAGGTTTCCTGGCTGCCCTGGTGGCGGCCCCACTCTGCTCTTCTCACCTCCCAACTCCTCCTCAAGACTCTGCTCCGAGGGGCTGAGCTGCGACTGGAATGGTGTCGGGGGGTCGGCCTCCTCCTGGCCTGGTCCTCCTGAAGTCCTGCCTCCTCTGAGCAGCTCCTCTGGAAGCATCATGAGCTTAGACTCCATGGGCCCTGGTCCCTGTTTCTACGTCTCCAAGGCTGGGCCGCAGCCTGGCCCTGGTCCCTTTGCTCCTCCGGCTCCTCCTCAGGTCCCCAAGACCGGTGGGCTCCTCTGAGGTCTCTTCCTCCTGTTGGAGGCCAGGCCGCCAGACCTGGAGGTGCACTGGGGGTCCCTGGGTCTGGCAGGATGTTGGGACAGGGCAAAGGACAGATGGGAGGAGAAGCGGGAGGAGCGCCTGGACCAGCCGAGGCGTGTAAATCACCAGGCTGCTGTGAAGTCCTTTAAATGTTTTGACAATCCCGATCCATCAGAGCCTTTAATTGGGTTTTGACTGAGTTGTTCTATATGTAAATACCAGTTACTGGTGAGGTTGTTTATAGCCAAACTGTCTGTTTATGCAAATTGTGTTCCAAGATCACAGCGTTTTCATTGCAGGATAAAAACATTCCTTTTATTTAATGCCAAAATCGCTTCCTCCTTGGGCTGGGGTTTTATTTTCCTCTTTGTCTTTTAAATACAACCAAGCAATTTGGTGAGCCAGCTGAGCGGCGGTTCCTGCAGCAGAGGCCACGCGGCCTCCGGCACAGAGCGGCCACAAAGGGGTCCTCGGCTCATCTTCCCTCCCCAGATAGAGCTCCCCTAAGTGACGGGGCCTTGTCCTTCAGGCAGCCTGGCTTATAAAGAGCTCTCTCTTCCATGATGAGGAGTTTGGACCCTCCTCTCCAATCGGAGTGTCCTGGGGTGACCCTATCTCTTCCATTACCCAAATGATTCTAGTAGCTCCTCTTTCTTTCCAAAACAATCTCACAGCCCAGAGCTAACTTTTGGGCCTGGTGTCCCTCCTATCTCTCTCCTTTTGCCTTCAAGAGGTGCTGTGTGACCAGCACCCCATCTTTGAAGCCTTACCAGGTTACCCTGGAGCCCCAAGCCTGAACTCTACTGAATCGCTTCCCAGCATGCATCCCTCTCCTGCCAAATGGCACTGAGGAAAAAATAATGGCCCAGCATGTTGTCACAGGACACTGTCCATCTTGATATTGATCAAGGGCACAGAGTTAACCCCTGGTGGTGGAGCTGTGATTGACAGAGGGAAGTCCCGCCCCTGAGGAACTATCTTCCGGGGACATTTACACACAAACTCTTGGTCTCTGGTCTCAGTTGGGGATGCTTCCTCTGGAAGGTCCACAGTCAGCATGAGACCAGACCTTTCCTTTATTAAGCTCACTGCCACTGTCCCCTTCCTCTTGGCCGGTTGCCATAGTTCAGATGGCTCTGTGCTGCAAAGGCTCATGAGCTGGAGGCCTGGATCCCAGTGTGGAGCCGTTGAGAGGTGGTGGAGCCTTTAAGAGGCGGGTCTAGCAGAAAGGAATTGTGATGGGCTGACAGATCTGGCTCCATGAGAATGTTACAGGCCAGACTATGAGGGAAATGACTAAACAGACTCCATTTTGCTCTGAGACTCCATGTTATGTAGGAAATAAGCTTCTCCCATGGGAACAACCTGTCTCTGTGCCCATCATCAGTTACTTAGTGTGACATGTTTAACAATACAGAAAGACAATTCCTATGTAAAGAAAAATTGCTCTCTTTTGATTCCTATTGCTCCTAAACAATGTACCATGTGAATGGTGATTGTGTGGATGTTAGTAGCCATTCTTTAGTTTGTACCTAGGTAAGGGTCGTTTTGACCCACTTCCCCCTCTGTCAATGATCTCATGATGTTAGTTTGTAATTTCGAGTCAGCAACAGACACTTATGATTGATGTGATTTTTGGTATAAGAATCCCTACAACCCTGTGGTTGGGGCTGTTCTCCCAATAGCCATTTTTTGGGGCATTGTGTGAGACAGTCAGCCAGCCGGCTTAATAAAGACTCTCAAATTTGGACTTCTCAGTGGTGATTGGTCTGTTCTTAAGTTGCGCCCCATAACATTTGGAGGCCCCAGTGAGATCCTCGCTGCCTGGTGAGCAATCACTGCTCACCACTGACCTGGAAACTCCTGCGGAGGGGAGAGGCCACAGCGTTGCTCCTGGGGGAAGGACTCTGAGAGACAGTCCTCAGCCCCAGGCTGCACGGTCTGTGGAGCCCCGCCCCAGGACTGGACTAAATTCTCCGAGAGTCACCTGTTTCTGCACCCCTGGGGGACCGGTAAGTCTGTTTCTGGCGGATCTGCATCTGGGGACTCTGAGGAAGGCTGGATGCAGCATTACTTCCCGAGTCCGGGACTGGCAAGACGTTGCTCAGTCCCTGTGGTCTGGAATCTGGAGTGGCCACTTGTCCGTGTCTTTGGTGTTTTACCTGTTCTGTTTGTTTGTCCTTTTCTGTTTTTTGTTGCCTTTAAGCGTAAGCCTGGGTCAGTCTCCCTCAAGTCAGTCAGGTACTCCCCTCCAGTGCATGTCAACTGATTTCCAGGAATTCCAGAAGGGAGCCAGAGACTACGGAACCCGCTGGGATGTCTTTTCTCTCTCTAAATTCTGTGAGAGAGAATGACCAACTTTCGAGGTCAGATGGCCCCCCTCAGGGGAACACCAAATTGTCTCTGGCATCCTGAACATCTTGATCAATTGTTTTGTAGTCAAATTTGGAAAAAAAATGGTTAAAAAGATTTTTAACCATGTTCGCTGAAGTTTACATTAAAATGTTAAACTGCTGCCAATAGGAACTTCCAACTATTGGAGTTGGTCCACCAAAATGCCAGGCTAAAATTTTGATGGCTGCTATCCAAGAGACCAGGAAAACCGGTTTAGAACAGGACCCCAACCTGAGGGGGCTCTCCCAGGAGACCAATGGAAGCAGCTCCCTTGCTGTCTCTTCGGGAAACTCCTTCAGGGAGGGACAGGGCATGACCTTTGTCTATATTCTCTTAATTCCTTTTCATCTCTGATGAGAGGGACCACATCAGGATGAAGGCCAAAAAGATTTTTAAAATTCTATCTTTTTTTAGTACATAATTTTGATCTGGTGTGCCTAGGTTAATTTTTGATCAGACCTATTTTATCCAACTATAAAGTTTTCTTAATGCTGTTTCATTCAAAGGCCAATTTACAAGGGTTAACTCTCAATCTAATGGGTTTAAAAAATAAGCTATAAGGCCTTTGTCCATCTGTTTATTTTATGTATATGTACACCGGTGTATTGTCATGTCTACAAATATTTGGTACCAAAATTAACATGTAAGCTCATAAATTAAAATTTTAAAAAATGGATCCAAATATTTTTTAAATTTATTTTTATTGTAAACAGATGGGATACATGTTGTTTCAGTTTGTACATGGAGTAACAGCATACCATTTGCATATTCATACATTTACATAGAGTAATGGTATTTGATTCATTCCATTATTTTTTCCTTCCCCCCGACCCCTCCCACCTCTCTTTTCCCTCTATACAGTCTCTCCTTCCTCCATTTTTGCCCCCTTCCAACCTCCCATTACGTGTCATCATCTGCTTATCAGTGAGATCATTCGTCTTTTGGATTTTTGAGATTGGCTTATCTCACTTAACATGATATTCTCCAATTTCATCCATTTGCCTGCAAATGCCATAATTTTATTATTCTTTATGGCTGAGTAATATTCCATTGTATATATATACCACTTCTTTATCCATTCATCAATTGAAGGGCATCTAGGTTGTTTCCATAGTCTGGCTATTGTGAATTAAGCAGCTATGAACATTGATGTGGCTGTATCTCTGTAGTGTGCTGATTTTAAGTCCTTTGGGTATAGGCCGAGGAGTGGGATAGCTGGGCCAAATATTTTTGTTTTATATGATTTAAAAGGTTTTAAATTGGGTAAGCAAAAATAGGGCTTTCAAGTTACTAACACAGTTTTGTTTCCAGGTGGTCAAAAAATAAATAAAAAATGTTAATTTTATAAAATGTCTAATATCCATTGTTTCTAGGTTTTTCTTCAACAGGAAAGAAATGACAGATATGGCTCAATACAATTCTCTGATATCTTAGTTTTTGAAAGAATAAATAAATTAGATTTAACATATATTGGATTGATCATGGATGTGTTTGTTAGAGACATCTGATTGGTTTAAAAAGTTAAAATGCTAACTGTTAAATATAGCATCAGGTACTTTTAAGTCCTTAAATTCCGGAGGGTAACATACTTAAAACATTTTTGGTGTTTTCATAAATTGGTAAGTAATAAGAGGATATAAATTTACTTTGTGACTGAAAACATGGTTACTAAAAATCTTAACAGGTCTTATTCTATATAGTGTCCAAAAGTTTGAACTATATTAAAATAGAGTTCTGTAAGTAACAAAGTATTTCATTGGATTAAAATGGAGTAATTTATCTAAATTCAGAAATTTATAAGGGTTGTTTCAGAATATACATTTAAAAAAGGGGGATTAACAGATTAAAACATTACAAGATTTTAGATATAAAAAATATTTAGTAAAAAACATTCCTAGGTAAAAATGTATTTATGTGATAAAATAAGGCAAGTAATACAACTAAATAAACAGTAAGAGGGTCTAATTAAGGGATTAAAAAAAGTGTAAATTAAGGATAAATTTTAAAAGGTTTATGTGTATATATAAGTAACACAACAGTTAAAACTATTCAATTTTTTTTCCCCTAAGGTCAAATATTAATGTACTGATATAAACTAAATTTCAGTCTATATGCTAAAATGACCAATAATTCTTAAAACATTAATTTACTCTTAACATTGTTTCTGTTAAGTTTTACTCTCTAGAACAACTAGTCTTAAAAATTGGGGTTTTATACAACTCTGGTTAAATAGCAACTGTTAGAGTGTTGTACTACATTACAAAGTCTAAATTTTCTTTAAAAGTTAAACATGGCTAATATAAAAACATCAATGTACTTATGATTCTATTACTCTTATTTATATATTAAATGTGTTCATATCTTCCAGGCATACAAATCTTTAAAAGGTTTAAAAGAACATTTTATCAAGCTGGTGTTCTCCAACCTAAAGTTGTAATGGTAAATTTAAACTTCTCAAAATAAGAAATTTTATTGGAGATTTATTTATATCACTTAGTGTTCTGTAACTGGACCTGATCCTTATGTTACCTTCTGCACTGGGACAAAAATATAAGTGTATCTGTAAAAGATGAGAGTCTGATCTGTTTAAAGGTTAATATCATGAAACAGGAAAACATTTTGCCACTTTACTACACAAAAAGAAAGCTAAATGCTCTCTCAGCTTTCTTTGATTCATACTTTAGGTGTAATATCATACTGTGTCAACTAACATTCATATAAACTTAGGAAACAATATATATAAACTTTATAAATGATATTTAAAAAAAAATAAAGATCAGCTTCAGAACTAGACCACTTACCTAAGATTTATGAAGAGCCCTGCCTTACCTGAGATAAGGCTCTGCCTCCCACCTTACTTCATGTTACAGTGGCTCCAAAATAAGTCAGACTTCAGTTCACTTAAAATTATATGCAAAAGATTGTTTTTTTGTTGTAAAATTACTGTAATCTCAAACAGGGGATATAATATATAGCTCAGTCAAAATTTAAGATAGCTATTACACAACTAAATATGTTTATACTGTTGTTAATTCCATTTTGTATTTTCCTTGTAAACTCTGTAACTGTTGACTGATTAATGTTTACAGAGGTACTGCTTCAAGAGTGATCTAAATTAATTTGAGATAATAAGCCATCACCTATGGGACAGATAATATAGACCCCAGTTTAATAAAAGTTGGTAAATAAGTATAAAGTCATAGACATTAAAGTTAAAATCCAGTACTCTTATTGTACAACTGGTGAAACTGACTTGCTGGATGTTCAAGATCAAAACTTAAAGATTGAGATTAAAATAAAGGGGTCAGGAGAATCAATATTTGGCTCTTGCCCTCAGAGGTCAGCCTAAACCCAGGGAAGAAGAGAACTTCTCTAAGGAGCTTTGTAACTCTGGGCCACACAACCTTCCAATCAGGGAGATTGATGAGACCACTAGAGGATGAAAAGCCAATCAGTGCACCTGCTGCAGAGGAGTGTCCTTGGGAAAGGGAGACATCCCTAATGCTTCCAAAGGAAGCCACCTCATCAAGGAAGCCCTACAGGTGAATGGCACTAAAGGAGCTAAGAAGCTGCTCTCATGTTCCCCAAGAGTGACCCCTGTGGGAACTCAGCTGACTCTTAACAGCAGGTAGGAACAAGGTCAATTTGACAAGCTTGCTCTTAAACACCTAGCAAAAACAGTTAAAACTAAAACACAGTCATCCCTGGACATTTTAAAAACTAAACAATAGTTATTTTAATGTAACTTGAGATGTACACTTGTGTTAGCCCCCCAAATAAGTAAAACTGAAGGTAACAAAAAGATTCTTAGACAAAATGCCTGATAATCATCAAGAGAAACTGCCAGAGTTATAAGTTTGTAGTCAGTTTAAGGACTACGGTTCTCGCTTACCTCCAATACAGGTAGGCTTAATCAATGTTCTCTAGTATGACTCTCTAGCCCTAAGTAACAAAAATAAAGGGATATCTACTAAACAAAGAGATCATGCCGATAAAAAGATATTTTACAAAAATCAGATGACAGTATGTAACTTAACTAAATGTTGTGTTTACATTCCTGATAACTCCGACAGTGTTAAAGATTTACAATTGAGGCCTTATCCTCTTCGGCCTTGTTAGACTTTTTTAGGCCTTTTTATCTAAACAATGTCTCAGCTCTTCCACCTCCTGGTAAGAGATTATTAATTTCTATCAGCTTCATGATATTCATTGACATGTTCCAGATGCTATTTATTTTGTACTCATGGTTTTTGTTTCTGTCATAAAACAAGACTTTTACCCTAGAAAGACCCAATTTCTAAAAAGGAACTTTTTACTGCTTGCCCCACCCCACATTGCCCCCTCTCAGCTTGAAGCAGCAAGAATGGTCATCGCCCTTTTTCCTTACAGCAGTAAAAAGTCCCTAAAATTAGAGGGGTAATAATAAATATTTTAAAAGACAGTCAATATAAATAGGTAAATTGGGTTAAATCACAAAAATAAGGGCCAGTTTGGGTCCAGAAAGTTGGAGGCAAATGACCTTTGAGAGATTAAGATGTTAATGCTTCCAGAGCCCTTCCTCCACCCTTACCAAGAACCTGCTCCTGTTCTAACCTGGTGTTGAGTCTCTCCAATGGGTTCAACTTATGAGAGAACCAGCCCCAAGAGACCACTGATTTCCAACACCCACTTCAGTCAGAAGACTATGTCTACATCAAATTGTTCCAGAAAGGACTAACAGCCCGCTGAAATGAAAGGGACCTTACTCACAATAAGGGCTCATCACATCTGAATTAAGACAACAGAAAAATGGACAACCCTCAGAGACCCCAACCACTGTCTAAAGACTGAAAAAATGTTAATCGTGGTTTTTTCTCTTACACTACTAATGAACCAATGATTTGATTATGTACAAAAACCAGTGGGGAATGTGATGGGCTGACAGATCTGTCTCCATGAGAATGTTCTAGGCCAGACTATGAGGGAAATGACTAAACAGACTCCATTTTGCTCTGAGACTCCATGTTATGTAGGACATAAGCTTCTCCCATGGGAACACCCCATCTCTGTGCCCATCATCAGTTACTTAGTGTGACATGTTTAACAGTACAGAATGATAATTCCTATGTAAAGAAAAATTGCTCTCCTTTGATTCCTATTGCTCCTAAACAATGTACCATGTGAACGGTGGTTGTGTGAATGTTAGTAGCCATTCTTTAGTTTGTGCCTAGGTAAGGGTCATTCTGACCCACTTCCACCTCTGTTGATGATCTCATGAGGTTAATGTGTAAGTTCGAATCATAGCAACAGACACTTATGATTGATGTGATTTTTGGTATAAGAATCCCTACAACCCTGTGGTTGGGGCTGTTCTCCCAATAGCCATTTTTTGGGGCATTGTGTGAGACAGTCAGTGGCTGGCTTAATAAAGAC
This sequence comes from Sciurus vulgaris, assembly GCF_902686455.1. Classification (NCBI taxonomy): domain Eukaryota; kingdom Metazoa; phylum Chordata; class Mammalia; order Rodentia; family Sciuridae; genus Sciurus; species Sciurus vulgaris. The sequence continues at coordinate 20,066,829 of NC_136479.1, read as the reverse complement.
TCTCAGATTTGGACTTCTCAGTGGTGATGGGTCTGTTCTCAAGTTGCATCCCATGACAGGAATTAGAGCAGTGGACCTTGGCAGAGATCTATGCAGTTCTTGGAGGGTCAGGTTAGTTACCTTGAGAGAAGGTGGTTATAAAATAGCAAGCCTGGGCCCTCCCTTGCTTTCTGGGCTCTCCCTTGCTTCCTGTCTTGCCATGCGACCTCCCTCTTCTTCTCACAATACTCCTGCATGAAGCTGTCACTAGAGCCTAGCAGATACCAGGATCATGCTCATGGATCTCCAGAACAGTGAGCTTTTAAAAACCCGTTTTCTTTATAAATGGCCTAGCTTCTGGTATCTCGTTACAGCAGCACAGAGCAGACTGAGACACAAGATAACCAACCATCTTTCTGGCTAATGAAGGAAATTGTGATCAGTAGGAAAAGCTTCCTCAACTTCCTCTTCTTTCCTTCCAAATCCATGTCTTCGTCCTGCTGCCCTCCTTCCTTGTTCAGAGGAAATGCGTGTCAGTCGAGGTCACCTGGATCCTGGTCATGACTCCTGCTGTGCAGACAAGGTTCTTCTCCAGGGTCGGCTCTTCACTTCTCCTATGGAGCTGGATTTTTGGTTTATTTTTTTCTGCCTGTTGACTGTTCTTGCTGCCACCCCACCTGCTCAAGAACCTCTCCGGTTCTGGGACAGCGGCTGTCTAACATCAACGCCACATACTTTTCCTGCTCCGAGGTCCTCGAACCCCAGCAGCACATCAGCACCGCCTGGGGAGGTTTGCAGAGCAGAGGCCTGGGCCACGTCACAGGGAGATTTAACCAGAGCACAGCGGCCCGAAGGCCTGGAAACCCCCGCGTTCAGAGACTCCCCAGGTGACCCCGTCATCACCCGGGAGTGACAGTCACTGCTCTTGTCTCTTGGCTTCCCTTCCCACCTCTGAACACCTACTTAAGACCCCGTCAGGAGGATGTCCCTGCTTCCTCCTCGTCCCCACCGCGTCCTCAGCCATGGCCGTCCAGCTTCAGTCTGTGGGTCCCTGGAGACAGTTTTGGAGATGTCACATTCAGCTTCCATGGCTAAGCCCAGTCGACGTCCCTGTCCCTGGCGTGAGCCCTGGGGCATCGGCTGGCATTGACCCGGGGCTTCTGATGGCGACTTCTCTGGCCTCATGGCCGAGAGCCGGGACCTGGGCCGGGTCTCCTGCGCGGGTTCCTTCTCGGTCTGCGCTGGGGTCCCCTCCTACTGTCCCTCTTTGGGTGTCTCTCTCTCTCTTCTCCCTGGGGGAGCTGAACTGCTACTTGCACCTCCACAGTCCCACCTTTCTCAGTTGCAGGCCTGGCCTGAACTTTTTCAAGTTGTGGGTCCATCTTTCCCGCCAGCTCCTGGACCTTCTCTCCAAACCGGATCCCCTCCCGTCACTCTTACCTTACCTGACGCCATCCTGAAGTCAAGGACAGGAGCCAGCAGAGCCTACATCTCTCCCTTTGCTTCACTGGCGATTATTCACGGGGTCCTAAAACATTCTCGAGCCTAATAGTAAAATGCAGCCCCCCGCGTCTCTCCCACCTTCCGCCGATCCTCTCGGCTCAGGTTGTCCTGGTGTCTTTCTCGGTCTCCCTCGTGGTCTCGCCTCTTTGAGGCTGGTCTCCACACCTTCCTCACCCACTGTCTCTCTCTAATGCAAATTGGACCAACTTTACTTCTTAAAGTATGCTTTTCATTGACTGTTCAAAGCACAGATATTAAAAAAAGAAAAAGCAAATCTCCTTAAAATGCCTGCAGTTGTGACAACAAGGTAACGCTGTGACTTGCAGTAGAAAAGGACGCAGGATGAGACCCTTAGTGCAGACAAGATGAGTGGTCCACACGCAGGTGATTGACAGGAGAGCGGGCTCTGACCACCAGGAGGAGGGAGACTTCCCTGCCCTCCCAGCAGGGCCCCCGGGGGATCCCCTTTGCAGTTTGGGTTTGTTTTCAGTCCCTGTCTTCCTCCCGATTGGGAGAGGATGTGTCTCGGCCCCACTTGCTGCCGATCCCTACCTCACACCCTATCCTCCAGTTGCTCTGCCGTTACGTGAGCCCGAGTCACCAGCTCTTTGGTGTCCTACCGCCAGCACACCTGGCTCCTGGCACCCGGGGCCCGGCCGCCTCCTGCGCGGCCTCGAGAGTCATCAGGACCTGGTTGGCTAGCTGTGCGTCTTGCTGCTCCTCAGATCAGATGGTCCTGTGAAGGTGGAACCCCCTGCCCATTTCTGGATCCCCAGGGCTCCGGAGAAGATGGGGGGAACCTCGGACTTCACTGTGTCCCGGTGGGACGGATACGTGAATAAAAAAAATAAGGAGACAGGTGAAGGTTTGAAGGAGCTCCTTTCAAGCACGCAGGTCAGCTTTGCAGTCAAGGTGAGCTGAAGGTCAAGCATTCTGCCGAAGGGTGCAGCGGGGGTACCCTACCTGAAATGACCACTCTTGCTCTGCTGGGGTCACGGGGTGGAATTTGCCGTGCTCTGATACTGTTGTGTTTATTTGTGTGTTTAGGCACCACGATCCCTTCTGGGACGTGAGTTCTACAAGGCCAGGGGTCCTGTCCCCAGCTGCATCCCAAAGGTCCAGTCACGGAGGCTGATGGAGGTCTGCTGGATGAGTTGAGGGCTTTGCTGCAGAGCGTCTTCAACAGGACCACACGATCGAGCTGTGGGCAAGGAGGCTGGTTTAGGGCAGAGTGGCCAGCCTGCTGGGAGAGGCCTGGGGCAAAGGAACACACGGGCCTCGGTGCAGGTGTGCCCGCGCCTTGTCTGAAAATTTTGGAGGAGGGAGCTGGAAAGTTCATTGCGTAAAGTCTGGTGGGCAGGTTGGCATCTGGCAGGTGCCCACGATGCTTTGATGGTGGGGGAAGAAAGCAGCCTTAGCTGTGACACGGCCAACCCTTGTGGGTCCCACACTGCGCTCAGTGCGTATTTGGGGGGCCACCCATCTTGCTTGTTCAGGGGAAGAAACAGACACAGAAGCATGAAATACCTTACCAGAGTCGTTCAGAGGGGCAGACCTGGGCGCCAGCTCCTGTGCTTTCAGCCACCACAATCCATGGCCAGTGCCCCCTGCCCTCTGCCTCCTGTGGCTGGCGACTCCCCCGACCCCTCTCCTGGCCTGGTTCCACCTCCCTGGGACGCTCATGTCCCAGCCACCCTGTCCTCCTGCTGCTTGTTGGACTCATCAAGCTCATACTTGCCTCAGGGTTTTTGAAAACGTTCTTCCATCTGGCCTGAAAATGTGTCCTGGTGTTTTTATTTTTTTAAGAATTTTACTAGTGCATCACAGTCATACACAATAGCGGGGTTATTTTGGCATGATCACATATGCACGGGATGTACTTTGCTCCAGTCCCCAGTACTTCCCCTCCCGCTCCCTCCCTGGTTCCCCTTCTGCACGACCAGCCTGCCTTCTGTTTACTTATAGCTTCTACTTAGCCAGGGCTCCAGGGCTCCAGCTGTAAAGGTGGGATTCGCTGTGGTATAGTCATCCATGCACATGGCACGGTTTGGTTGATTTCATTCCACCGTTTCTCTCTTTCCTGACCCTCCTCCCACCCCCTCAATCCCCTTCCTCTGCTCTGGGGATCCCCCTTCTATCTACATGGGATTCCAACCCCTGCCCCTGAACCAGTCTAGGTGCTCACCAACAGAATGGATAGAGACCACATGGTATATATACACAATGGAGTATTACTCAGCCATAAAGAAGCATGAAAGTATGGCTTTGCTGATAAATGAATGAAACCGGAGAACATCACGCTAAGTGAAATAAACCAGACACTGAGAGTCAGGGGTCCTATGTTTTCTCTCATATGTGGAAGCTAAAGCAAAAAAGTGATTTTTTAAAAATCATTTAGAGATTTCACCTAATGGCCTGAATATCCAAGTTAACTTTTAAAAACAAATCACAAAATATGGCAACACTGACCCCACACCTCCATAGAGCAGCCATTGACTGAAGTTGGCTCGAGTCTGGGCTGCTCAGGATGAATCAGGGGCTGTGCTCCTGCCCTGGTCCCCACCCCTCCCTATTGTCCCTCCTTTGCTGGTTTTTGTTACCCGCCTGACCTCCGCAGCTGTGCGATGCTCTGAGTTCTACCTTACGTCTAGTTCATGCATGGCAGCCAGAACGGCCAGAGGTGCCAGTTTTACGAGGGGCCTTTAGGGGAATTTTTATGTCCCTGGGGAGCTCAGAGCAAGCCTATTACCTGGGGATCTTGTTAAAATTCCCGATTCTGCTCAAGGAGGGCTTGCCATGCTTCATTTATAACCAGGCGAAAATACTGTGCCATCGGCAACCATGAAAAGAAATATGACATTTCTTTTCTTTTGTTAATCCAATTTTAAAAACTTTCTTTTTGTTGGTAAATCCTTGCTCTTTATTCATCCCTCTTTTACTGGGAAATATATCTTAGTAAAATCACGTGATCGCGGACCCTCAGATGTCCCAGGGTGCTGCTGGGCCACCGTGCTTTTGTAGTGCAATCCTGAGGGCTGGGGGCCCAGAGAGGGAGCGTGGTGTTCTCCAGGCCACACAGGAGGTGGCTGCAGGCTCGGGCCTCAGCCCTGGCTCTGTGATTCTCTCCCACACATCTATACGCAGGCTGCAGGCGGCAGGATCGCCGAGAAGGCCGTGCCAGCCTGTGTCCAGAACCCTCAGGACGTCGTCATAAATACTGCCTGGCGATTCTGCGATGTCCACCCTCCGATTCATTGGGAACAGCCACAATTATGCTCCCTTTTGGAGCTGGGGGCGAACTGTCCAGGCTGGCTGGTTGAGAAGTTATATTTCAAAGCTGGACTCGAGCTTTGGGCCGTTTATAATCTACTAAATATTTAAGAGCGTATGTCTCAAGGCATCTGAAAATTGCAGGGATATTTCATGGTCTCATTTGGGGGCATATATCTGGCTGGGCTAGACACGGTCCCAGCTCTGTTTTGCTTGGGCAAAGCCAGGTATAAATAAAAGGCTGGAAAATCCAATAATTCACATGCTGGGTGGTGAAGCGCAGTGTTGGTTGGGAAGGTACCAAGACGCACGCACCCCTGGCCTCACAGAGGGAGCAGAGCAGAGGAAGGAGGTGGGACCTGGTCAGAGACAGATGACGGGCAGCACTCCAGGAAGGCGGAGGAGCACAGACACTAAGGGGTCTGGACCAGGCCACAGGGGAAGCGGATTTTTAATTTTTATACCAGGGGTTAAATCCAGGGGTGCCCTACAGCTGAGCCACCTCTCCTGCCCCTCTCCTGCTTTTTTAAATTTAGAGACAGGGTCTCACTAAGTTGCTTAGGGTCTCACCAAGTTGCTGAGGCTGACCTTGAACTTGCCATCCTCCTGCCTCGGCCTCCCGAGTTGCTGGGATTATAGGTGCGAGCCGCCCCGTCTGATGCAGGTTCAGTTTTTATATACCTTTCAAACTGTGTATTTTTCCATCAATGGAAGAATATTATAAACTCCATGCTGCACCTTTTGCAGCTATGTCCATGTGCCAGGCTCCGTGAAAGTCACTCTGCATCGGTACACAGCCTCTCCCTTATTATTTTAGCACCTGCGTTACACTGCTAAAATGTGGCGATGCCATTTATTCAACCTGCCTCCATGGATGGATTTGAATGGTATTTCTAGTCTTTTCTGGTGTGTCTCCACCATGTGCGTCTATATCTGCAGGATGGCCCTTAAGTGAAGTGACTGGTCGCACCGTGCTTGGGTACAGCTCATTCTCATGGGTGTTGCTGAAATCGCTCTCCAGCGAGGTCGGACTACATTTGTATGTTTCTCTACATTTCTCACAACCCCTTGCCAAATATTTAGCTTTTAAAAAATTAAGGCACAATTTACAACATGCACAGACCCAAAGTGCAGAGTTCAGCATGCAAGTCCACATAACTCTAACCTCCATCAAGCGAGAGACAGTTCCACCACTCGGGGAGGTTTTCTCTTACCCCTTTCAGTTAATTTTCCACCCCTTCTCTAAGAAATGACTGTTTCAACTTTTATTATCATAGATTTTGCTCTTGAACTTCACAGAACTGAAATCACACAGTAATGTTCTCTTGTGTTTGACTTGTTTTGTTTGATATAAGGTGTGTGAAACTCACACGTTATTATCTGCTATCCTTTTTCATTGCTGACTAATATTCCATTTTATGAATATACCAATATCTGTTTACCCTGTGTTTGATGAACCTTTGGTTTGCTTGAGGCTGAGTAAAGCTGTCAGCATCCTTGAGCAACCTTATGTACCTATGTTTTCACTTTTCTTGGATACATGCCCAGGAGTAGAATTTTGAGATCATAGGGCAGGTGTGGGTTTTGAGATCATGTGGGCAGGATGGCAATGAGAGATTGCCAAGCTATTTCTCAGAGTACCTGAACCATTTTACACTCCAAATAGCAATAAATGAGGGTGTAGTTGATTCATATGCTCGTTAGCATTTGATGCTGCCAGTCTTTTAAGTTCTGATCATTCTATTTAATGTGAGGTTTTATCTCATCATTCTAGTGAGTGGTGTGTTTTAATATACATTTCCCTGATGACCAACATTGCTGAGCACCTTTTGGTATGATTATTGCCCATAAGCAAATGTTCTTTTTGTAAAATATCTGTTCAAGTCTTCTGTCATTTAAAATTAGGTGTTTGTCTCTTATTGTTGATTTGTGAGAGTTCTTTATGTTATGGATCCTAGTCTTTTGTCAGATATATATTTTCTCTCAGTCTGTGGTATGTCTATTTTTTAACTGGTGTCACTTTGTGAGCAACACTTTAAATGTTTATGAATTAAAATTTGTTCTTTTGTGGTTAGTGCCTTTTCTGGTTCTAAAAACCTTTGCCAAAGTTGTGAAGCTATTCTCATATTTTCTTTTGATGCTTCATCATTTTAGTAATTAAATTTATGTATATAGTCTATTTTGAGTAAGTTTTTATATATGTATGAGGTAGAGGTCAAGGTTTACTTTTTTCCATATGCTTATCCAGTTGGTCCAATGTTATTTGTTGAAAAGACATTTTTTTCCCCAACTAAATTACTTGGACATCTTATTTAAAAAATCAAGATACTGCATAAGTGTGAATTGTAGTTGTATTCTCTCTTTTGTTGCAATGATCCTTATGACACTGCTGTACTTTCTTGGTAATTGTTAGATTTGAAGTCATGCTATGGTCCTACAACTTCATTATTTTTCAAGAATATCTTGGCTATTCTGTCGTATTTACACGCAAATTTTATAATCACCATTTCAATTTCTACAAAAAATATTGCTGAGATTTTGATTCGGTCTGTATCACAGTTGCCAATAAAGGTAGGTAAATTGTCAATAAATGTAGGTAACGGTCTTCGAATCCATGAACATAGTATACCTTTCAACTTCGGAAGTCTTATTTGGTTTCACTCAGCTATGTTTTGCATTTTCTCGAGAACAAAATTCTTGCATAGCAATCATTTAATTTATTCTTAAACATTTCATGTTTTTGAGGTCTTGATAAATTTTTCATTTCATTTTTCAATTTTTTGTTGGTAGTATATAAAATATGATTGAATTATGTTTAAGTTGTATTTATGATTTTGCTCTATTTTCATATCAGTTCTGGTAGTTTTGGGGATCTGATTCCTTTGGATTTTCTACGAATGCAATTGTGTCATCATTGAATAAAGGCAATTTTAATTCTTCTTTTCCAGTTTTATATCTTTTAAAGGCCTTTTCACAGTGATAAATAGAGTGGCGTGGGCGGACACTTAAACATTCTCTCCAGTCTTATGGGGAATCCATTTGATATTTATCGACAAATTTTTCGAGCTTTGCTAACATGAAAAACAGTACCTCAAGTTTTAAAATTAATTGAAGAAATACTGGATGAAGTTTAGCTTATTTTCACATATTTGAAAACTACATGGATTTATTACTTTATGTGAACTTCCCTTATGATTTTAATTTTCTTACTAAACTATGGAACAATTTTATTTAAATCAGGTCCACCCATGGTGTCTTGCTCTCTCTTCTTTTCCTCCATTACTATGAGCAATCTTTTTTTTTGCCTGTTGGCACCCGGGAAGGCTTTAGATTGTAGGAGAAACAGTTTTCGACTCACCAGTTACTAATCATGGCTCCCCCTTCGAGATCACAATGAGGTACTGCTTTGCATATTTCATCACTGAAGAGGCAGAATCCTATGTGGAAGCATGTGGTTTTGCATGGGGCTGGGTCCTGTTTTCTCTTAAGTTCTTAAGGGAATTTTGATATGCAGCCAAGGTTGAGAACTCTTGGTTTAAAACCTTAATTCTCCTTCCTTTCTTTCAACAGCCATCTATTGCTTTCAAATTCATGCCCAGACCAGCACTAGACTGGAAGATAAGAGATGCTCATCCATCATGTCTTCGTTCAACCCTGAGAATGTGGTGCCCATGGGCAGCTTGGACTGGAACAGAGTGGGTGGAGTGGAGGCCCTTCCTTCCATAGCTCGCATGGGCTCAGACTCTACCTGCTTGAGGACCAATGCCTCTCTTATCTTTTTCCTCTTCTGTGATACCAGACAAATGCCCGTGACTGACTTGTGACAATTACCTAGGTAGGCAAGCCTGAAACGTCCAGGAGACTCAGTTTTCCAGTCTGTTAAATGGAGACATACTGGCTGGGATTTAGTTAGGGGAGCAGACTTGCACTAGGTGCAAGGGAGGGGATGAAGTAGGGACGTTGGTTATGTAGGTGTTAGAAGTCTGATGGAGCGCCAGTGGCGGAGCGTTGAGGTACCCTGGACATCGGCCATGCAGAAGCAGCAGTTACTTCACAGAGCCGGGGACAGAAAGGAAGAGGCGCTTTTACAGAACTTAGGCTCTTACAGCCTGCCTTTAAGTGAGTGCTTGGACCTTGTCTTAGTCAGCTTGTTGACTGCTGTGACCAAATGACCCGGCCAGCACACCTGTAGAGGAGGAAGAGTTTATTCAAGGGCTCACGGTTTCAGAGGTCTAAGTCCATGGACAGCCAGCTCAGTCCCTTGGGACTCCAGGTGAGGCAGGGCATCATGGCAGAAGAGTGTGGCCGAGGGAAGCAGCTCACAGGGTGATCAGGAAGCAGAGTCTCCGCTCGCCAGATAGAAATATCTGCCCCAAAGCCACGCCCCAATGCCCACCTCCTCGAGCCACACCCACCCCTTCAGTGACCACTCAGTTCCTCCCTCAGGGATTAACTCACTGACTGGGTTCAGACTCTTGCAACCCAGTTACTTCTCCTCTGAACCTTCTTGCATGGTCTCACATGTGAGCTTTTGGGGGACACCTCACCTCCACACCGTAACACACCTCAAAGAGAGGTGCCACACAGGCTGTTCTCGGGTCTTCTAGGGGTACCAAGTGCCTAGTACTGCCATCCTGGGGGCCTTACTTGGCTGATGGCGGGAACATCAAAAGAAACTGAAGCCTAAATCCTTGGAGAGATCCTGACGGCAGTTGGTCAGGACCAAGTCCCTTCTTCTCTCCTCCTGCCGATCTTGCAGCAGCGCCCCCCACTGGCAGAACCCAAGAGGCAGGAGGGCATCAAGGAATTCTGGGAAAGGTGGTGTCCAGACATCCAACCCCAGAATGGTGGGTCTAGCAGAGGTGGGCTAAGTGGGGCCCACAGGCCAAAGCTGGTCTGCTACCTGCTTTTGCATGTTCCAACTGTGAGAAATCGGTTCAAAATGGTTAAAAAAAATGAAAAGAAGAATATTTTATGATGTGAAAATGATACAAAACCCACCTTTTAGTGTCCATGAATTCTAGCCGTCTTCATTTATTTATGTGTTGTCTGAGGTTGTTTTTATGCCTCAATGGCAGATTTGAGCGATTTCGACGGGGACTTTAAGGCCTGCAAAATCTAAAATAGTCACCACCTGGTCCTGCACAAAAATGCGTGCTGCCTTCTGGAGCGAGGTGCAGAGAGTGTTTCACGGCTGGGAGATAATGAGCAAGTTACCGGCACAGGGGATAATGGCCCCTTATAGAGCTAAAACGAAGGACAAATGGCTTCGTGTGTATAAAACACTTATGACAGTGTTTAGCGTCTAGTGAGCACATGGACACATTACTAGTCCCTACCATGTGTCCCACACTGAGCTAGATTTCTTTTTTTGTTGGAATCTAGACTTCATTGAATAAGCCATAGGTATGAGCTCAGGCAGATCCCAGCCTGGTAGTGGTGACAGGCAGGTAAGAATAAAAGCCAGGTCAACTTGACAAGTGGGTTATTGGAACCCAAGGACGTGCGCTTACCGTGGGGTCTGCTGGAGAGAAGCCACCAGAGAAGGAACGCTGCCCTTGTTTCCGGTGCTGGAACTGAGGTGTGGCCGGGCACATCCTGCAGTGTTCAGGGTGTCCGAGTGGCTGGCTTCTCCCCCTGGCACTGGGCGGCTCCGCTGTACTTCCATTTCAGGGGTATTTGTGCTGTGGGACGTCTGAGCAAAGGGGTCAGGCGTGCTGTCCTCCCAGGCAGCCTGGCTGTCCAGCCTCCTCTCACGACGCCTGGGTTTCAAAGCCAGTCACCCAAGGACCCCCTGCAGGTGCCAGGTTCTCATCCTCCTGATGCCCAGGACCCTCTGACAGAGCCAGAGCAGCTTCCAGCTGTGAGCATTCTGAGTAACCAAGTATTTTTAAAGTGACAAAATGCTTCAGAATGAAATTGCCAAAACGGTTTCATTTTGAAAATATTTGTATTTAGCAAGGCAAGATTTTCAACAGGCAAAAGGTGCAGTGAGACGACCATACTGTTCACATAACCATAGAAGTTGTTTGTAAACGATGTAATGTGTGGCGTGGTGCAGGTGAGTGGTATGTTTCGGGTGCCTGGTGTATCGCAGGTGTGTGGTGTGGTACAAGTACATGGTGTATTACACGTGAGTTGTGTATTTCAGGTGCGTGGTGTATTATAGGTGTGTGGCATGGTACAGGTGCATGGTGTGGTACAGGTGCGTGGTGTGGTACAGGTGTGTGGTGTGGTACAGGTGCATGGCATGGTACAGGTGTGTGGTGTGGTACAGGTGCATGGTGTGGTACAGGTGTGTGGTGTATTACAGGTGCATGCTGTGGTACATGTGTGAGGTGTATCACAGGTGCCTGGCGTATCACAGGTGCCTGGTGCATCACAGATGTGTGGTGTGGTACAGGAGTGGGGTGTATCATGTTGTGTGGTGTGGTACAGGTGTGAGGTATATCACAGGCGTGTGGTGTGGTACAGGTGTGAGGTGTCTCACAGGTGTGTGGTGTGGTACAGGTGTGAGGCGTATCACAGGTGTGTGGTGTGGTACAGGTGTGAGGCGTATCACAGGTGCTGGTGTATCACAGGTGTGTGGTGTGGTACAGGTGTGAGGTGTATCACAGGCGTGTGGTGTGGTACAGGTGTGAGGTGTATCACAGGTGTGTGGTGTGGTACAGGTGTGAGACGTCTCACAGGCGTGTGGTGTGGTACAGGTGTGAGGCGTATCACAGGTGTGTGGTGTGGTACAGGTGTGAGGCGTATCACAGGTGCTGGTATATCACAGGTGTGTGGTGTGGTACAGGTGTGAGGTGTATCACAGGTGTGTGGTGTGGTACAGGTGTGAGGCTATCACAGGTGCTGGTGTATCACAGGTGTGTGGTGTGGTACAGGTGTGAGGTGTATCACAGGCGTGTGGTGTGGTACAGGTGTGAGGCATCTCACAGGCGTGTGGTGTGGTACAGGAGTGGGGTGTATCATGGTGTGTGGTGTGGTACAGGTGTGAGGTGTATCACAGGCGTGTGGTGTGGTACAGGTGTGAGGCTATCACAGGTGTGTGGTGTGGTACAGGTGTGAGGTGTATCACAGGTGTGTGGTGTGGTACAGGTGTGAGGTATATCACAGGCGTGTGGTGTGGTACAGGTGTGAGGCGTATCACAGGTGTGTGGTGTGGTACAGGTGTGAGGCGTATCACAGGTGCTGGTGTATCACAGGTGTGTGGTGTGGTACAGGTGTGAGGTGTATCACAGGCGTGTGGTGTGGTACAGGTGTGAGGTGTATCACAGGCGTGTGGTGTGGTACAGGTGTGAGGCGTCTCACAGGTGTGTGGTGTGGTACAGGTGTGAGGCGTATCACAGGTGCTGGTGTATCACAGGCGTGTGGTGTGGTACAGGTGTGAGGTGTATCACAGGCGTGTGGTGTGGTACAGGTATGAGGTGTATCACAGGTGTGTGGTGTGGTACAGGTGTGAGGCTATCACAGGTGCTGGTGTATCACAGGTGTGTGGTGTGGTACAGGTGTGAGGTGTATCACAGGTGTGTGGTGTGGTACAGGTGTGAGGTGTATCACAGGCGTGTGGTGTGGTACAGGTGTGAGGCGTATCGCAGGCGTGTGGTGTGGTACAGGTGTGAGGCATCTCACAGGCGTGTGGTGTGGTACAGGTGTGAGGCGTATCACAGGTGCTGGTGCATCACAGGTGTGTGGCAGGTAGGGGGGCACAGAGCTAACGGCTTGGGTTGCTGATTTCCCTCTCCATCCTGCCGGCACGTTCTGTGACCACACCGTCAGGTCAAGGCCACACTGAGGCCTTGGGAACACAGCCAGGCCACGCACCCCCGCCTGACCCCATAGGAAAGCTGAGCCGCCACACCTGACCAAGCCAACCCAGGCAGGACTGAGCCTGGGCTTCAGGCTTCTTTGGATAGTTCCTAAGTGGTGTGCTTCCCACGCCTGCTCTTGGTCACACTCAGCCTGCGAGTCCAAGTAAATAAGAAGATGACCCTCCTGTCTGGACCAAGGATAAAATGGCGTCCTCCACACGCGGACAAGTTAGAAAACATTTCACTCTCTGGATGATTCAAATTGACAAAGAAAAAAACAAAAAACAAAAAAAACCCCCAAAACCTCCTGTCCTTCTCAAGGGTAGAGAGAATTCCATACCAAAGCACATGAATTGACAGGAAGAGCTCAGGCCAGAATTTCAACCCCCATTCACTCCCCTCCAACCAGAAGTCTTGTGCAGTATACAACTTGCACAACCGTGTAGGGCTGCCCCAACCTACTGGCATCAGCGACTGCCTACCTGTACCATTCTTCTATCCTTTCCAAAACATCTCTTGCGTGACAGTTGATGGGGCAGATGAGGTATTTCCAACTTGATGTTTGAGAAAGATCCAATGGTGAAAGACTCTAAATCTTCCTGCAATTGGACTGCACACCAATAACTTCTTCCTGGGGCTGGCGGCTGGCACGGCTGCCGCGGCCGCGCGGACGTATTCCTGTTGTCAGCATTAATAACGTACAATTGCCTGGGGCCTTGTTACCCACCAATTAAACTTTGGATTTTATTGTGCAACTCAAGGATGCTTTACGGTATCAGAAGCATTTGGCGGTTTAAATACAACTAATATTCATGGCTCCCACCTGGGCGCTCACATCTCGCTCGCTCGCGGCGTGATTAAGGGCTTAATTGATTTGGACGGGATTGGCACATGCTCCTGACAATACAGCCACGCCGCCTTGATGGAGCCCTGGAGGTGGGGAGCTTGCTGCCACACTGGGGGCCGCTCTGGGTGGCTGGGCTCTGTGCTGTGGGGACCGGCTGGGATCACAGTCATGCTTGACTCTGGCCGCTGACGTCTGCAGATCCTGGAAGACCCTTTGGGGCCAGCGCCCCTTCCTTCCTCCTGCTCTCCCTCCCTCCCACAGTCCCCTGCCTTCCTTCTCCTTCTTTCCCCGTCCCAACGTCTGACCCAAGACTCTTCCTCTCGCTCCTCCTTCCTCGCCTCCATCTGTCCTTTCCCTATGGACCTGTTACGGTGTGGAGGTGAGGTGTCCCCGGAAGCTCACGTGTGAGACAGAGCAAGAAGGTGCAGAGGAGAGATGACCGGGTTGTGAGTCTAAACCCCATCAGTGAATCAGGGTGACTGGAGGGGCGGTGTGGCTGGAGGAGGTGGCAACGGGGCGTGGCTCTGGTGGATATTTGCATCTGGGGAGTGGAGTCTCTGCTTCCTGATCGCCCGGATGTGAGCTGCTTCCCTCCGCCACCTTCTCCTGCCTTGATGCTCAGCCTCACCTGGAGCCGGAGGAATGGAGCCGGAGGAATGGAGCCGGCCTTCTGTGGACTGAGATCCCTGCAACTGTGAGCCCTCCAGTGAGCTTCTGCTTGACAGTGGTGCTGGTCAGGCCCTTCAGTCACAGCAGCCAGACAGCTGACCTTACAGTCCCTTTGCGGCTTCTGCTGCCTCCTTTTGCCCACCTCCCCTTCTGCCTCCCTCTCGCTGCAGGTGCATCCTCTGCCCGGGGGTCCACAAAGCCCTCAGCTCCCGTCAGCCTGTCCGCACCTGATCTCCCTCCTGGTCCAGCACGTTGGCCTCCCAGAACAGCGGCCCACGGAAGCTAGCTCCCCCCCGGGGGGCGGTTCCTGCGCCAGAACCCGGAGGTGAGAGGGGGCTGGAGCTCGTGGGATCCGCGTTTGGGCTCCAGGAGTCTGCAGTCGTGGATAACACGGGGACGCCATTTGTGAGCGTTTCCTACACAGCAAGCACTGCTCTTCACAAGGAGGGAAGCGAGACTAGTGGGCAGTGGAAGCTCAGAGAGGTGGAGGGCTTGCCCGGGGATCGTGGCAGGTCGGGCAGAGTGGGAATCCATACTCAGGCAGCGTTTCTGCAGAGCCCACCTGGGGTGTTATTCAAGCACACTGAGCATGTTGACCTGGGTGTCCCTCACCTGCACTCACCTGCACTGCACTCACCTGTTCTCACCTGCACTCACGTGCACTCACCTGTACTCACTTCCACAAACCTGCACTCACCTGTGCTCATTTCCACTCACCTGCACTCACCTGCACTGCACTCACCTGCACTCACCTGTACTCACCTGCACTCACCTGCACTGCACTCACCTGTTCTCACCCGCACTCACCTGCATTGCACTCACCCGTACTCACTTCCACTCACCTGCACTCACCTGCACTCTCCTGTGCTCATTTCCACTCACCTGCACTCACCTGCACTCTCCTGTACTCGCTTCCACTCACCTGCACTCACCTGCACTGGGATGATAAAGCCCCAGGGCCCCAACTCATCCCCACCACCTTCCAGGTCTTCTCCCAGTACGGTCAGCCTCTCCCACTCTCCCTTGCTCCTGAGCCATGTGACTAGCTCTCCCCACTGGAAAGTACAGAGATGTGACATGCGACTTCCTAATCAAGGAGGCTGATGAGATGTGTCTTTTCCTCTCTCTCTCTCTCTCTCTCTCTCTCTCTCTCTCTCTCTCTCTCTCTCTCTCTCTCTCTCCCCCCCCCCTCTCTCCCCTCCTTTCCCTGTTACAGAAGAACTGGTTATCCAAGATGTCATCGAGGTAATACATGGCAGAGCTGAGTCCCTGTATCATCACGTGGAGGTGAGATTCCTACAGACAGGCTCACCTGCCCCCAACTAGCACATCACCTGAAAATGATCTTCTGTTCCATTAGGCCACACAAATTTTGGATTTGTTTGTTATAGCAACTAGTGCCACCCCCAAGAATTTAGTTTGCAAACTCTGCAGAAGAAGACAGAATCCCAGGTGAGGGTCTCAAGCCGTACCCTATGCATGACACAGGACCCCTCACAGAAGACAGCAAGGTCGCGGGTGAGGACCACGATGTAATGCAGTTATCCTTCATACACACCTCTCCTACTGGACCGTGACCTCAGACAGGAGAAGATGAGGGATTGAGATGGGACTTGTCTCCTATGAGAGAACAGTGATATGTTGGCTTAAGGGAAGTGAAGCTATCCTTCTCTTTTTTCTGAGTTTGTTGCTGCTCATTATATTAAAGGAAAAAAATATGTGGTGCCACTTCTTGGCTTGAAACCAAATCCCATTCCTTGTCAAGGTCAAGGTCCTTATTGTGATCTATCCCCTCTGTTCTTGTGTCCCATTAGGCTCCTTACCCACCTCCTTCCAGTGTCCTCATTCTTACTTGCACATATCCCTACCTCGGGAGTTTCACGTTTCTTGTTCATTTTCTGTTGCTATAACAGAACACCTGAGACTGGGTAATTTATAAGGAAAAGATTTATTTTAGCTTATGGTTCTGGAGACTCGAAAGTCCAAGATCAGTGGCCCCCCCTGGGGAGGGTCTTGTGCTGCCTCAACTCATGGCAGAAAGCTGAAGGGCAAGTGGAAATGTTCAAAAGAGACAGAACAGGAGGTGGGAAGCCCTGCTGCTTCATAATGATCTGCTTTCACCCTATGTTAGGAAAAAATTTCAACATGAGTTTCAAAGGGAATGAGCCATAATCAAACTATAGCATCATCTCTTAGTGAAAGTTTGGGCCTGTCTTCATGTCATCTCTTGTATATGACACGCAGTAGACCAAGATAAAATGTTTGTGTGGCATATACATACTCTTTGAGGAACTTGTAGATTAGATTCATAGCAAAATTAAATGGGAGGTACAGAGAGTCCCCACATACCCCCATCTTCAGTCTGCACCACAGTGACAACTTTGTCACAATTGATGAAACGACATTGACACATCATTATCATCTGATACTATAGTTTATATCAAGGGATCTTCCTGGGAGTGCACATTGGGAGTCTGCCAAACTATACACTGTGTATTTCATTTTCTTACCTTATTGCACTAACTAGCATTTCAACGATGGTATTGAAAGCAGAGGAGAGAGAAGACATTCTTGCCTTCTTCCTGATCTTGGCTGACAATCTTCAAGTTTCTCACTGAGAACTATTCCTACCTTTCTGAGAGTCCTTTCAAACAGGTGTTGGATTTTGTCAAATGATTTTTCTGCATCTATTGATAGGGTCGTAGTGTTTTTACTTTCTAGTGTGCTGATATGATGGATCACAAGAATTGAATATTTATTGATGAACCGGACTTGTAGATATACATCATTTATACATCATTTGTATTTATACATCATTGACTTCTATTTGAGAATATTTTTAAAAATTTTTATTTATTTATTTAGTTTTTAAATGCAGACTGTGTTTTGATTCATTTGTTGAAGATTTTGCATCTGTGTTCATAACAGATGTTGATATGTAGTTCTCTTTTCTTGTATTGTCTTTGCCGGGCTTTGATATTAGGGTGATGTTGGTCTCACACAAAGAGCAAGTCCTGCCTCTGCTTGTATCTTCTAGAATAGTTTATACATAATTTGTGTTATTTTTTTCTTTTAATTGTTTCATAGTACCAGTGAACCCATCTGGGCCTGATGCTTTCAGTTTTAGAAGTTACTAAATATTAAGTTAATTCTTTTTAGTAGATATAGGCCTTTCTTGATATAGATATAGAAGATATAGATATAGAAGAGATATAGGTCTCTTTCTTGAGTGAGTTGAGCATATCCAATCTTTTGAGGAATTGGTTCATCTCACCTACGTTATAAAGTTTGTGGATATTATTCATCGTATTCTAATATTATTTGAGCATCCATGGGATCAGTTATGATATTCCCTTTTTAGTTTCTGATATTAGCAATTTGTATTTTCTCTTTTTGCTTTCTTAGCCTGGCAAGAAGTTTGTAGATTTTATTGACCTTTCCAAATAACCAGCTACTGTTTTTGTTGATTTCTCTATTGATCTTCATTTCCAATTTTATTGATGTACGTCTTAATTCTCTATTATTTCTTTTCTTCTGCTTACTTACTGTGGATTAAATTGGATATTATTTTCCTAATTTCTAAGGTCACTTCTTAGCCTATTGATTTTAGATCTTTCTCCTTTTGTAACATGGGCACACAATGCTGCAAAATCCTTCATGACCACAGCTTTCTTTGTGTCCCTCAGACTTAGAAAAGTTGTATTTTCATTTTAATTTAGTTCAAATTATTTTTCAAATTTCTCTTTAGAATTCTTCTCTGATCCACGTGTCATTTAGAAGCACCCTCTGTGTCCGAGGGTGGTAGGGTGTTAGAACTATCTTTCTGTTTTAATTTCCAGTTTAGTTCCACTGCGGTTTGAGCACACACATCCTACTTCTCCTATTTGAACGTTGTGGAGGTGCGTCTTATGGCCTGGAACGGGGTCTATCTTGGCAAGTATTTCAAATGAACTCGAGGGGGATGTGTTTTTGCTGTCGTGGGAGGAAGTAGTCTACAGGAGTCCATCATATCCAGTTGATTGACGGTGCTGCTGAGTTCCGCTATGTCCTTCCTGATTTTCTGGCTCTGGATCTGTACACTTTTGGAAGAAGGAAGCTAGAGAGAAATAAGGAATGAAAAAAGTGGATTCCATAAAAATGGAAGGAAGGACAGTAGAGTAGGGAGGGAGGTGGAAAAGGGCAGGGGATTGTGGAATGAAATGGACCAAGCTCTGCTTCGTGCATGTGTGAATGAATCAGGAGTTAATTTCACTTTTATGTATATCTCTAATGCACAGATTTTAAAAAGCAGTAATTGATTAAAAGAAGGCCATAGAATAGAGAGAGGAGAGGAGGAGATGTGGGAGGAGAAGAGAGGAAGGGGAAATACTGGAGATTGAAATGGAACACCTTATATCATATGCACGTATGAATATGTCAAACTGCACCTCCTGCCGTATCTGACCATCATGCACTGATACGAACATTTTGAAACTCTCCAGCTGGAAGAGCAGATTTGTCTGCTTCTCTTGTAAACCACCAGCCTTTGCCTCACCTATTTCGATGCCCCTTGTTAGGAGGTGCACATTAGGGACTCTGCTTCTCGGAGTCCTGACCACTCTACCGGTATGTAATCTGCCTCGCTAGCCCTAACTCTTCCTTGCTTTGAAGTCTGCTCTGTCTTCAATCAGCATGGCTACTTCCATTTTCTTTTCATTAAGGTTAGCAGGGTGCGTTTTTCCTCCTTTCCTTTAGTTTTGATTTATATGACTTTATATTTAAGGCGGACTTCCTATATAATATAGTTAGGTCTTGTGCTTTAATCCATTCTGACACCATTATGTCTTTTAAAAGGTATTTTTAGACCATTGATGTTTAAAGTGATTATTGACATGTTAGATTAACATCTATCCTATTTATTATAGTTTTCTATTTGTTGCTGTTTTTCTTTCTTATTTTTTTTTTCTTTCTTTGTTTTGTCTTTCTTCCACAAATTTTCTACCCTTTGGGTTTGGTCAAGCATTTTATATTATCATATTTTTTCTTCTTTTGTAGCATATCAATTATATTTATTTTTCCTTTTTTTAAAATAAGGCTTTTTAATAGTTATTCTGGAGTTGTGCTTCAGTGGGCTTTCTCATTGCTGTGACCAAAGGACCCGACAAGAACAATTAGAGCTGCTATGAACATTGATGTGGCTGTGTCACTGTATTGTACTGATTTAAAGTCCTTTGCATATAAACCGAGGAGTGGGATAGCTGGGTCAAATGGTGGTTCTGTTCCAAGTTTTCTGAGGAATCTCCACACTGCTTTCCATAACCATTGCACCAATCTGCATTCCCACCAACAATGTCTGAGTGTGCCTTTTTCCCACATCCTCACCAACATTTATTGTTGCTCGTCTTCTTGATAACTGCCATTTTGATTGGGGTGAAATGAAATCTTAGAGTAGTTTTGATTTGCATTTCTCTAATTGCTAGAGATAATGAACATTTTTTCATATATTTGTTGATCCATTGTATTTCTTCTTCTGTGAAGTGTCTGTTTAGTTCCTTAGCCCATTCATTGAGTGGGTTATTTGGGGTTGTTTTTGGTGTTTTTTGAGTCCTTTATATATCCTAGAGACTAATGCTTTATCTGAGGTGCATGTGGTAAAGATTTTCTTCCAATCTGTAGGCTCTCTCTTCACATTATTGTTTCTTTTGCTGAGAAGTTTTTTTAGTTTGAATCCATCCCATTTATTGGTTCTTGATTTAACTTCTTTGCTTTAGGGATCTTGTTAAGAAAGTCAGGTCCTAGGTCAACATGGTGAAAACTTGTGCCTACTTTTTCTTCCAGTAGTCGTGGGGTCTCCTATGGAACCAGCCTAAGTACCTTTCAACAGATGAATGGATAAAGAAAAAAAAAATATATATATATATATCACATTATATATATATATATACACACAAACATACACACATACACACACACACACAATGGAATATTACTCAATTTTAAAGAAGAATAAAACTATGGCATTTGCTGGTAAGTGATGGAGTTTGAGAATATCATGATAAGTGTAATAAGCCAAACCCAAAAGACTGAAGGCCGAATGTTTTCTCTGATATGTGGATGCTAATTCACAATAAGGGTGGGGGGCTCTAGGGAAGAATAGAGTTACTTTATATGAGGTAGAGGGGAGTGAAGGGAGGGGAAGGGGTGTGGGGAAGGAAGGACAGTAGAGTGAAACAGACATTATCACCTCGTGTGCATGTGTGACTGCATGACCCATGTGATCCTGCAGTATGTACAATCAGAAAAACGAGAGGTTACACTCCATCTATGTATGAACTACCAAAATGTATAAATGCACTCTACTTTCATGTATAACTAATTAAAAAAATAAAAAAATTTAAAAATAAAAAAAAGAACAATTAGAGGAGGGAAAGTTCATTTGGGCTCATGGTTTCAGAGGTATCAGTCCACAGACAGCCGACTCCATGGCTCCCAGCCAGGGTGAGGCAGCACATGGCAGAAGGGCAAGGGGAGGAAGCAGCGGGGGACGTGGCAGCCAGAAAGCAGAGAGCTCCACTCACCAGGGACAAAGTAGAAACCCCCAGGCACACCCCCAGGACCCGCCTCTTCCAGCAAACCTTACCCGTCACAACCCCCATCAGCCGATCCACCCGAGGGGACTCATCAGAGGTTGCGATTCTTGTACTCTGACCATTTCACCTCTGAATGTTCTTGCGTTGTCTCACATAGGAGCCTGTGGGGACACCTCATGTCCAGCCTTGATAAATCAAAATACACATTTACCTATAACCCACTTTCAAATAACATCACACCACTTCACAAATGGCATGATAACTTATGGTAGACAGACATTTCTATGATATTCTCCAATTCCATCCATTTACCAGCAAGGCTGAATATTTTCTCTGATGTGCGGATGCTATTTTACCATAGGCGGGCGCTAGGGAAGAACGGACTCACCTTACATTAGGTAGAGGGGAGTGAAGGGAGGGGAAGGGGCATGGGAGAAAGAAGGACAGCAGAGTGAAACAGACATTATCACCCCATGTGCAGGTAGGACTGCATGACCCATGGGATCCTGCAATGTGTACAATCAGAAAAATGAGAGACTACACTCCAAAAAACACTCCTAAGCCTCCCTGTCATTTGTCACAGTCATTGTTAATTTCACTGGTGCATGAGCAGGTGCACACACACACAAGCACACACCATCAGATACCTTGCTCTCATGAATGTGAGCAGGATTTTACCTGTTATATCAATTAAGAATAAGAAACAAAAATAAGCTTTTGTCACTTTCTCTATTTATTCTCCGACGCTCTTCTTCTCTTTGTGTAGAGCTGACTTTCTCACATACATTGTTTTTCTTCTCTCTGAAGAACCTCTTTTGACATTTCCTGCAAGGCAGGCCTATTGGCAACAAATTCCCTCCATTTTTGTCTGAGAAAATCTTTATTTCACCATTTATTTGTTTGTTTGTTTGTTTATTTATGCGGATGCAGTTCCGGATGCTAGGAAAGTGCTCGCTCACTGAACACCATCCCCAGTCCTTCCTTCCCTCTTAGAATGAAGTGATACAGGGTACAGAGTTCCAGGTTGGCAGGTTTCCATCCCTCAGCACTTCAGTGGTTCACTCCAATGTCTCCCCACTCACATAACTTTGGAGGAGAGGTCAGATATCATTCTTACCTTGCTCCTCTATAGCAAGGTGATTTTTCCTCCAGTTTCTTGGAACCAATCTAGATGCCCTTCAACAGATGAATGGATAAAGAAACTGTGGTATATATGCACAACGGAATATTATTCAGCCATAAAGAAGAATAATATTATGGCATTTGCAGGTAAATGAATGGAATTGGAAAATATCATGCTAAGTAAAATAAGCCAATCCCAAAATACCAAAGGCCAAATGTTTTCCCTGATAAGTAGATGATGATACATAATGGGGGTGGAGGTGAGAGAAGAATTGAGGAACTTTAGATATGTAGAAGAAAATGAGGGGGGTATGAAAGATGGTAGAATGAGACAGACATCATGACCCTATGTACATGTATGATTACATAAATGGTATGAATCTACATCATGCACAAACAGAAATGGAATGATGTACCCCATTTACATACAATGAATGAAAATGCAGGCTGTAAAAAATTTTAAAAAATAATAAGTATAAAAAAGATTGTTCTCTAATTTGATCTTCAGAAGTTGGAATATTAAGATACATGTCAGGGTTCTTTTTTGGTTTTGTTTTGTTGGTTTGTTTTGTATTTTTCCTGTCTAGTATTCTCTGAGCTGACTGGATCTGTGGTTGGGTGTCTGAAGTTAATTTTGGGAGACTCCTCAGTCATGATTGTCTAAGAATATCTTAGACAAATGCTGCTTCTGTTCCTTCTTGTTGCATTCCCATTACACAAAAGTTAGTGTGTGGTCTCACAGTTCTGGATATTCTTGATCTTTTTTTTTTTTCTTTCTTTGTGGTTATATTTCTCTTTGCATTTCAGATTTAGAAGTTTCTGTTTTCACATTAACCAGCTCAGAGGTTCTCTTCTCAGACTCTATCTATAATCTCATCAAAGACCATTTTCATTTCTGTTACAGTGTGTTTTTCTCTAGCATGTCTTTTTTATTCTTTCATCTCCCTACTTATATTATTTACATGTTCTTATAAGTAGTTTATTTCTTCCATCAAAGCCCTTAGCATACTAATAATTATAATTTTGAAAAAAACCTTGTCTGATAATTCCAACATTCCTGCCCTGTCAGGCTCTGATTCCAATGCTTGCTCAATCTCTTCAAACTGTGTTCTTGCCTGTTAGTATGCCTGGTAATTTTTGTTGAAATGTGGATGAGGCAGGCTGAGTCAGGACTAGCTGTGATAGAGCACTAGTAAGTGTGTGTGTGGAGGGAAGCAGCACACAGCCTGACTAGGTATGAGACCTGTGTCCCTGGACCATGAACTTCACATGTACCTCTCAGCATCTCCCTTAGAAGGGGCAGGGGATTGAAGAGGGCTGAAGTTGTGTGTTCATTTTCTCCAAGTCATTTAGACTCTGATAAAACCCCAGAAAGTTGAGCTCTGGAAAAACTCTTTTCAAGAGCAGCTTCGTGAAGAGCAACCTGCTTTGGCAAATTTCAAAATGTCCCCTCCCCTTGATGAATCATGAATGGATTTTCCTCTGCTCTTCACTGTGAGAATGAGGTGGGGGTCCTGGAGGTGAAACTCACCAAAATGAATCTAAGAAGAATTGATGATTTCTCAGTTTATTCAGTTTCTAACATATTTTTAGGATGGAGTTGGCAACTTCTAAGCATTTTACGTGCTGGACTGGAATCCAGAAGTCCATCATGTTTTTAGAAAGAAAAAGAATAAATTGGATGAGTGGCCCGTATTTAAAATTTTTTAAAAAAGAATCATTTGAAAATTAAATGATTCTGCTAAAAAAAAAAAAAAAAAAAAAAAAAAAAAAAAAAAAGAAAAAAAGAAAAAGATCCTATAGGTTTCTGTGTTCTCTAGAACCACTGGACACCTTGACCCCTCTTTGTCCTCTGTGAGAGCACCATGCCCCAGTGACACGGATGGAGCATAAATTCTCCAGTTTTCCTTGATCTGTTCCCAGCAGGTTTCATCCAGCAAGAGTGCTTGCCTTAACCCCGAGGTCACCGAAGACCGCGACTCCGGCTTCAGACTCTGGTCTTCTCACTCTCTCCTCCTCTGATCCTTCCTGGGTTTATTGCTTTGCATTTCATCTCTGAGTTGACGCCTAGTCCCATAGCACCGTGTGACAGATAGCACCCACCATCCCTCTGTAGTCCCTCTCTGGTGTCCTTGATCGCCCTTGCTAAGCTGAAAACAGCCCAGAGGGTGCTCCCCGGTCTCCTCTCCACGGGACTCTTGCCGATCCGGGTACCTCTAGGGTCCCGACTCCTTCACTTCTTGCTGCCTCTCTCCTGGCAGGGTCCTGGGCTGACCAGTGGCTTAATGATCTGCTGGCTCTGGGTTTCTGCAAACCTTTGACCTGCCCAGCTGCAGCCACTTAGCCCCCCACAGCGGCCTCTGCCTGCTGCGATTCAGGACTGGATGATGTGAGCCTTTCTCAGAGCATCGTCAAGGACTCGGGCAAAGAGCTCTGGCCCACGGGATGTCCCGGCAGGACCACATCCCGGCAGTCTGCCGGCTGCTCTGAAGTCCGCGTCTCCTCCTGGAGGCTGGCGTGCCAGCGACCACTTACAGCAGCTTCCTGGAGGCCGATGGAGACTAGCGCAGAGACACAGGGAGGAGGATGGATCAGGTGGGCGGGCCATCTCTTCCAGCTGCAGGAAAGACACAGCAGACCGCTGTGTGCAGAAAGGAACTGAAGCAACTGGACAGCCTCCTGCCTGGACCATTGCTGCCTGGCCCACAGTGACCCAACTGGGCAATTCTGTGAGAAGGTGGGGGGTGATTTAACCCCTGCCTGCCAGTGCTGGCATTTAGAAGTTCAAAGGACAGTCCTGGATCCCTCTGCCCTCTGCTTTGTCTCACTCCTCTTATTAAGAGTCTTTGCACACAAGAGGCAGAATCCCTGGCCAAGAACGACAAGGGAATTCACAACTCAAGTCTTGGATGATCCAATCTCTGGCTTCAGGTATGGCTGGATTCAGGTGTCCGCATAATATTATGGGGACTGAGTTCTCTCTCTTCTTGCTCTTTCAGCTTTGACATTGTTGTTCTCGTCTCTACCTTCACAGAGGCAACCAGTCTCCATGATCACATCTTTCCCTGTTGAAATTTAGTGAAAAAAGATGTTCTGTAATACCAGGTGGAGGCAGAGTGATTCTGTTGCAACATTTCAGAGGGCCCCTCTGTGCTGTATCTTCCACTGCATGTTTATGGGGAGCAAAAGATTTTCCTCCCCTGCCACCCCTAACACTGTAACAACGTTTCTAAATGAAATGCATAGCACATAAAACAGAGAGCACACCCTCCTGCCACCTGATATCAAGCCCAGAGTCATGGCGACCAGCCCAACCCAGGGCATGTACCCACCTCTGAACTAGTGGTATAGTTAGGGGGGGTTGGGTTGGGCTGAGTGGCCAGCTCTGGTTCACAGCTCTGTCCTGGGTCACATGGGAAGGGTCTGTCTCAGTCAAAAGGGAGAAGGAGCCCAATGCTCACCAAATTCCACTCCTCATTCCTGTGATCTCTCCCTCCATCTCTCTCCTCACCCCCAAAAGCATTATCTTGCTAAAAACACCAGTAGCCTGCTCTTTGTGAATTCAGCAGATGATACTCAGGCATGATCTAAATGAAATTCTCTGCATAATTGCGCTTCGATTATATTTTGATCGTTCTTTCCACATTCCTAGAGACTGGTCTCTTTTTTATCTCCCTGCCTATTTTAATGGCTCCTCCTCGGCTGCCCACCTTTAAATATCTGTTGTTATTTCCCCCAGGGTGAGTCCGCAGCCCTTGGATCAATCGGGAGCACATCGAGCTGTGAGTGACAGATGGCCTGAGGAGCTGTGGCTTCTCTCACATGGGTGTTTGCTTTTCCCCTGAAATGTGTGCTGGAGGTGTTAGGCTTGCCCCGGGAGGTCACCGGACACCAAGCTCTTTCTACGCGTTTCCTTTGAACTCTTCAGCTTGATCATTTTTGGTTCTTCAGGATGATCAGCATCATAATAATCAAGTGCTGTGCCAAGGAGCATCCCGGGATGCTCAGGAAGTGCTGAGCAGCAACGTCAGCTTCTCTTTCTCTGCTCTGTTGCAGGAAAAGAGAAAGTCATGCAAAAGCCCTCCTGGGAAATCTTTCCTTCTGTCTTATGAGTCATAACTGGGTCACGTGGTCATCCCTAGCCGGGAGGAGATGGAGAAGGAGTCACCCAGTCAGTGACACCTGCCTGGTCCCCACTGTCCCCCAGTCAGTGACGTCTGGCGTGGTCCCCACTCTCCAGACAGTGACATCTACCATGGTCCCCACTCCCCCCACACAGCCTGCTCCATCCCCCGTGGCTTTGGTGGCCATCTTTACATGCATGCTGCAAATCTCACCTCAGACATTTCCTCGGAAACATAGGCCTGTGGAGAAGGAGAGGCGGGAGCTTTCCCCTCGGGTGTGCTGGGGACACCAACACTGGACAGCTCACATGGTGCCTCGGAGTCGCTGTGCCGCCTTAGGGACCGACGTGTGTAGCAGCCCCTTGCACAAAGAGGAGCCCAGGTACCATCTTTGCATCCTCCTCCTCCTTCCGCCCACTTTTGCTACAAGATTGATGGACTCCTCCTTGCAATTATTTGCACATCCTGATGTCAGTCAGCTTCTCCTCACTGTGACCAAAATCCCTGATGAGAACCACATAGAGGAGGGAGGTTTTTATCTAGGCTGATTTCAGAGGGTTGGCGCATGGTCAGCTGGCTCCCAGGCAGAAACATCACGGCGGAAGGGCTTGGCCGAGGAAAGCTGCTCAGCTTATGGCAGCCAGGGAGCAGAGACAGAGAGGGGGAGAGAGAGAGAGAGAGAGAAGCCAGGGACATGATATAGTCCCCAAGGACATGCCCTCAGCATCCTACTTCCTCCAGCCAGGCCCACCCGCCTATGTTTACCACATTTACCACCCAATAGTCTATTTGCATTACTAATCCACCAGGCAGGTTAATCCACTAGAAGGTCAGACCCTCAGATCCAGTCGCTTCACCTCTGAGCATTGCCGCATTGCTAGGTACATGAGCTTCTGGGGCCACGCCAGCACCAAGCTGATACCCCCAGTCTTGCTGATACTCATGCTCTTTGCCCTGAGTCTCCCTGTGGGGACAATGTCTTTCCCCGCCCCTTCAGTTTTGCACTTGGCCACGTGGCTTGCTTTGTCCCGTGGGATGGCACAGGGAGGCCAGGGTGTGCGTTCTGGGCTACTGCCTGAGAGTCTTGAATGTCCTCCTGGGCTCTGGTGTCCCACCACCAGAAGGGTGTCCCCAGGCGGCGGCAGCCCTGCAGACTGGACCTGGAAGAAGCCGACCTGAGCCGACCCGGGGCCCGCAGCCTCCGCCAGCTGTACCCAGCAACCTGCAGACCCGTGAGCAAGGGAGGAAACGTTTTCCGCGACAGACCACTGAGTTTGAGGTGGGTTATTATGGGAGCGATCATTCACTAATGCGTGTGCCACGATCTAACCCCAGGAACATCTTGTATGTTCACGCTTCATCTGATTCCTCGCTCTCTCCTGCTGGTCTGTCTTCTGTAACTCTCGTGCTCTAACCAAAGTGCCATCTCCTCTGTGAAGTCTCTGCCCCGGGGAAGATTTCTGTCCCCGAGAGAAGACAGACGTTGAGTGAGTAGTGACCCAGGTGGTGAGAGTTTGAAATGGGATGCGGATTGGCGCTATGGAGCTTCAGCCTCTAGTGAGCGACTAGTACGTATTTTGGGGTGCAGGAACCTCAGGGGATTTCTGAGAAACTTCTATTTAAACAGAGACACAGAAGGTAAATTAGATTTGGCCAGATGAAATGTGAAGGGAGGAATATTCCAGAAGAAGGAAGCGTTTGCCTGAGGAAGGGAGCAAGCGGGGATGGAAGAGGAGCCCCCGAGGCTGGCTGGGGTTGAAAGAATGGACATTTTTTTAAGCTGTCTGTTTTATCTTAACTCCCTAAGGTCACCCTCCCAGTTATCTTAACTCCCTAAGGTCTCCCTCCCATTGTCTCAACTCCCTAAGGTCACCCTCCCAGTAATGGGAACAAAGCCCCTAAAGCTGTTCCAAGAAACCAGCCCCAAACAGAGAGTAAAAGAGTAAATTGAGCCAGATAGTGCTCAAACAGTAGGATTACCAGAAACTATTGACCAGAATCTACGCCCTGTTGTAGAACATTGTGAAACATGTTGTATGTTGTCAGCAAACCCAGACCCCCTTTGAAATTTCCCGGCAGCTTTGTCCCCCTTTTCCCTTTCATGTGTGACCCCTCCCGATGTGTGGTTTCTGCCTTTATAAACCTACAAGATTTTCTGCTAGGGACTCGACTCCTCGAGTTGGGTCCCAGCGCGCTGGAATAAACACCTCTTGCGGTTTGCATCAAGTGACACCTCCTGCGGTTGATTGGGGTTGCCGTCGATCCATGGGACAGAGTTGGGGTTTCCTTTTTGGGGGCCTTACAGGGTCACGCAGTGCTCAGAACTTGGCTTTCATCCTAAGGGCTCTGGGACGGTTTTAAGCCAGTGGTGACCTCATAGAGACTGGGCTGCAAGACAGAGCTTGTCCTTCCCTGGGGCTTCCCAGGGGTGTGGGATCTGTTACTTGAGCTGCCTCTCAGAGTCTCGGCGTGCGTTTAAACGTGGTTCTTGTTTCTAGAGGGCAAACTCTTCCGAAAGGTCAGTGGCAGCTGGCCACCTCTGCACTCCCATGGTGGAAAGAACCACCCAAAGAAGGAACTGTGGGTGATAAACATTCCCCAGGCGCTGGGCTGGGAGGCAAGAGGACAGAAACTTGGGGGAGATGGAAGGAGTGTGGGATGGGGACAGAAGGGCCTGTCACTCACTCTCAGCCTTGGCCCCAGGACTGGATCCAGCCTGCTGTCCACGGGATTCACATTAGATTCAGGCCAGCGTGAGGGACGGTAAAAGCTAGGATTTCCTCCCCTGGAGCTGTTCAGGAAGGAGCTTAATCCTCCCAGGACAGAAAGGCTTAAGTATAATTGTGCTCAGAGGCTCCGCCTCAGGCTGGTGGCCCTGGGAAATCCTCCCCCTCCCTTTCTGGCTGTGATTTGGATCTCCTGGGAAATAATTTGCCCCCAAGGAATTGGGGGAATCACTGGGCTATTTGGGAGAAGGAAGTCTCGTCAAGTTCAAGGTGAATGGCGGACACCTGGAGTCACATGAAGCCCTGGCCAGCGTGGGGAAGATCACTGCCCTTTGTGAAATGGAGCTAAGCACAATTGCCTCGAAGGTTGATGGAAGAAGCCAGATGTTAAGGAGTCACGTGGAAGAAGGTCTTCAAGAAGCAGTGACTGCTTTGTGAGGGGTGGCCAGCATGTGTCCCTGGACTGCTTGACAGTGTCTTCCTCAAATTACTGTTCTGAGAGAGAAAGAGAGAGAGAGAGAGAGAGAGAGAGAGAGAGAGAGAGAGAGAGAGAGAGAGAGAGAGAGAAGAGATATCAAATGCACTCATGCGAGATAATGTGAATGTCCCGCTTTTCCAGAAGGAGAGAGCGAGCAGTATCTATTTCTACCTCTCCGCTGCTGGGCTGTGAGGCAGACCTTCAGAGCAGTTCGCGTTATGATTCATTCAATTCTTGTTCTCCATTGATTTTAATTAAGTTCCCGAGCTGTCTGCAGGCTGGGGTGGGGGTGGGGGGGGGCAGTAGGAACAAAACAGCCGTCCAGGAGCAAATGCTTTTCTCTTGCCATTCAGTTTTCCTGAGTTCCTCGAGTGCTTCACGGGAGACGATGGAAGCAGGATCCAGAGGCTGGGGCATTTCCTCGGTTCCATCGGTCTCCAAATAATAAACAGAAAAATTAAAATCCGGTTAAGAAAAATCGCAGAAGTCACTACAGCTTGGCTGATGGGGACTTTGATCAAACCTGTTATGGGATTTCACAGAACCTGGAGGGTTCGCTGGGCTGGCATTGATCACGTCTGTCCCAGGAGGGTGGTTTCCTCCCTGGAGAACTGTCCCTCCCCAAACCAGCCTCATCTTTCGATCTAAGCTCATGGTTTATGAGAGAGCTATCCTGGTGGCATTTGGACCTGTTGCCTGGATTCCTGTCAAGGCCTTCTAAACATCCAGAAGGCCAACAAGGTCTCTGAACCAGTGTCCGACCCTGAGGTCACAGGAAGGCCACCCGGCAGTTTCTAACAGCCAGAGAGGGGCCGCTGGCATGGCCACTTGCAGAAGTGTTGGGGTGGAAAGGTCCAATGCCATTGGGTGAGCCTGCCACCTAACGAGAGGAATAGCTCTGGAGGAGACTTTGGCAGATTGGTGGACTCAAGTAGGGTCGAGAGGACGGTCCTGGAGAACGGTTGCCACGCAGGAATCGTGGCCTGGGCTGTGCTGGATGTGATGGATTTCCCGTGGAAACCAGAAGCAGGGACACTTCTAGTAATATATGTATCAAAAAAATTTAGAAGATGGGCGGGGTGGGGGCAGGGCTGTGAAAGATGGTGGACTGAGACAGACATCATGACCTTGTGCACATGTACGATCACACCAGTGGTGTGTGCCTACAAGGCACACAACCAGAGAAATGAAAAGTCCTACCCCATTTGTGTACAAGGAATCAAAATGCAGTCTGTAAAAATAAAAAAAAAATTAGAGAGTTTTATAGAATTAGATGGATAAACCAACTCAAGTAATTGAATGCAGTGGATGGGACAAACTAGACAGGCCCCCGGGGCTGGAATTCCGTGTGGCCAGCTTGCAGGGTCTGACGGTGCCCGCTCTGGATTAACCACGGGCTGCACCGCCCAGCCCGGCCTGACCTCCACAGCACACCACTCACCTGGATGAATCTGCATTGTGGTAGCAGCGTGCACATCCTGGGGGACACCCGACGTGAGACCCTGCTGTCTCACACGTGCCCAGTGCATGCTGGGACCCTGGATGCCATTCCCAATCCCCCTCCACTCACACGGTTCCCCAGGAGGTCCAGCAAGACACAGAGGGTTCCGCTTTTGTCTGCTGTGTGTCTTCTTGTTCTGTCCTTGGCTTCGGAGGCAGACGAAGCTTCTCCCTCGACCACCTTTTCTTTAATTAAGACATTTGTCACCCACCCCTCTGGGAAGGAAAAGCAACCTGAGCTTAAAAATCCCTGGTGGGAAGTAAGACGGATCCCCTGGCCACCAGCTGCTCTGGGCTCCCTGTCATCACACACAGCCCGGGTGGCCACGTAGTAACACATTCGGGGGAAACCCCCGAAGCCATCTCTCTGCAAAACCGAATGGCCTCCGCTTATTTAGTGTGGGACCTGTTCCAGC
Source organism: Sciurus vulgaris (assembly GCF_902686455.1). Lineage (NCBI taxonomy): Eukaryota > Metazoa > Chordata > Mammalia > Rodentia > Sciuridae > Sciurus > Sciurus vulgaris. Next base: position 20,035,815 of record NC_136479.1, on the reverse strand, counting down.
AGCCTGGGGGGCGGGGCCGATCGGCACCAGGGGCGCCTTCACGCGGCAGGTGTGGAACCTGGGGCTCTGGACAAAGTCCTGCTTGTCCTTACGGCTGTGGCACTGAGGGCAGCAGGAGGGGAGTCCACAGTCATCTCTGCTCCCAGTCTGGAACTGGAGTCCCAGCACTGTGTGACGAAGATGTCGGGGACCCCGCGTTCCCAGACCCTGGGTCTGGATGGCGGAGAGCCTTCTTTGAGGGCTTCTTGATACCGTGGTTTAGTCTTCATCCCAGTCGGCGGTTCTCAAAGCCTATCCTCTGACCAGCAGCATCAGCATCTCTTGGGAAAGTGCTAGAAACGCCGTTCTACTGCCTTAGGCCCACGGGAACTCCCGGGGTGGGGCTTAGCAAGCAGGCGTGTCCTGAGGCAACCCTCGGTTCTCACACCCTTGTAGGAAACAGCACCGAGAAATCTCACGCGCCCTCCCGTTTTCCCTGATGGTGACCTTTGGCTAAACGATCGGATAATCGAACAACAAGGACACGGACATCCAGTTGATGGGCTGCTCCTGTTCAGATTCCCTGCATTTTATTTCCATTCATTTGTGTGACAGATGGCTCCACGTCTGCCCAGCCTTATCACACAGTAGGTTTGCTATCCAACACCACGGCCCAGGGATCGACCAGCTCCGACACCGGAGGGCCCCGTTCTGACCCTTCTGGAACCACACCCACCTCTCTCCCAGAACCGTCTGTCTTACACACGTTCTCTGGTGGGTTCTAATGTGCTGGGGTTTGGAATACAGGAACGCCTTGCTCTACAAGAAAATCGTTATGCCAGGCTCAGAACGCTTTGCATGCACCACCCGATTTTGTCCTGGGTGGGAGGCACGATTATGATTCTCCACCATGGGAGCGACTGAGCGCCCACCACGGGGTGGGGCTGCAATGGCCGAGATGATAGAAATACTAGTTGCACAATTAATAATAGGGAAAGCCTTTATCCGAATCCAGGGATCAGACTCTACTCACAGGAGCATAAATAGAAGTCCCTACCTTAAGGGGGTGTTTGCCCACCTAGAATCTGCCCGCTGTACGGTCTCTCAGTCCCCACAGGGGTGACTCCCTCTGAGCATTTCTTCACTGTTCTTAGTCAAATCTTCCCAGAGAGAGTGTATCTCTTTCCTGATAATGGCCAAACATGTGGAAGAGACTCCACAGGACTGACATGGGAGTGTTTTAGAGCTTAAAGAGTGTTCTGGAAGTTCTGCCAGATAAGCAGCTTTTTTTACATATGGGAAAAGCAAGGCCGTCCCACTCACCCTGGGCTGGGACACTGGGCATAGGTTGGCCAGGTGGGCTGGGCTCAGGGGTGAGAGGTCAGCACAGTGCAGCAGGAGGGAGACAGGAGACCTGGTTTGGGCGGGACCTGGACTGTGGGGAGCCCCATGTTCGGCACATGGTTCCGAGGTCTGCAGTTAGGAGCATGTTCTTCCTTCATTCCAGACTCCAGCCAGTGTGAGAACAGAGCCACCAAGACACGCCAGGACACAGACCGGGTACGTCTCGAGTGGGCAGAGCCTCTGAAAGGATTTCCCCAATTTAACTTTGGTAGCTTTGTATTTTGGTTGGCGAGGAAGGGGCTGTGCACCAACGCCACGTCCGACTTTCCCATGACCCGGTGCCCTCCAAAAGCCCGGTGCCCTCCAAGAGCCCGGTGCCCTCCAGGAGCCCGGTGCCCTCCAGGAGCCCGGCGCCGAGCTTGGCGATTGGTGCTCCTCATTTCACACGCACAGAGGGAACATCCTGAGAATCATTCTGTAGACGGGGCATTGTGCCCATCCCCACATGCTTCCTCTTAAAAAGCAATTCACCGAGGCCACCCTGTCCCGGCTGGCTTACGTCAACGGAATAGGCTGCACTCTCAGCAAATAGCCTGTTATCTGCAGAAGAAACGCAGACGCCGAGCCTCCTCCCTGCTGAGAACACAAGCTCCTTTACTTCTGTGACCTTTACAGAGACCAGAGCCCAGGACTCAGGAAGGCAGAGACCCCCAACCATAAAACCTGTGAGAACAAGTTCCGGTTACAGCCAGTCAGCAGGGGCCAACCGGACCCGGAGCTGCCTTTGGATCGTTATGACAGCAGAATCTCCCCTCCAGGCCCTGTGCAGTGGGGACTTAAAAGTCCTGCCGTCTGTCAGAGGGCGAAACATGGAATTGGCCGGGGCGCTCAGGAAACTTCCCGGGGACCCCAATAAAACTAGAGGGCGTGTGCTATCCTCCTCTCTGAGAGGACCCTCTATCCCTTTCTCTGTTTGCCTTTCTCTCCTAATAAACTCATGTCTGCTACTGTGTGGGATTCACTTGCAAAATTCCAGGCAAGATGGCAAGAAGCGGTCATCTCGGACCCCGCAGTCCCTTCGACCGAGTGGACGGACCCGGCTCTGTAACAGACTTACTTGCTCCCATTCCACTCTTGTGACACCAGCCAAGGCAGAGAAGCTCCTTATGCCTGGCTTGTGTATTTGGGTGAGAGGGGACGGAGGACCCGAAGGAATTCTGGTTCACTCCAGAAATCAATCCACCAGGCACCCTGAGCGGGGACGTTTCTTGCAGAGAAACCCTGCTTTGCAAAATCACCAGATAGTGGGAAGGTACTGGGGACAGAGTTGTCCTGGGCCATCCAGCCTGTCCCCTATGCTCGAGGGAGATCCTCATCAAGAGTTTTGTTCTGTGACATCATCTCCGCCCCCACTTAATAGGCCAGGCAACCAAGGTCCAGAGAGGGCAGGCCACCCGCCTGAGCTCACACAGCAGGGGACACCACAGCTTGGATCTGAACCTGGGTCTGTCAAACTCTGGAGCACCCCGTTCTCCACGTACCCATAGGGTTCCTCTCCTTATTAGGAGCACAGTGCAATTAAGTGCCGTGGGCGTCCCATAATTCAGGATGCATTTGACACCACAATCTACCCAAGATGCCATCCATAAGGGAGCGATGACAGACACACTTCCTTCGTGACAAGCGTGAGATCCTAGCCGTCTGATCCATCATCTCCATCGCGCACGCCGTGTCCCTATTATCTCCCCCATAAGACATATTTACAGCAATATTAAGAGGGAGATGAAGGATGGATCATCTTCCTTACGCGCAGCATAGATCGCACGCCCCTGCCCGCCACAGCCCAGACCATGCCAGACAAGCAGGCGGAGGCCCAGCCATAGGGAGCTCCTTCCCCTCCCTTCTGCAGGTGGGGGGTCCAGAGCCCCGCTGGAGAGTCCAGCGTTTGACGGTTTACCAAGTGCTTTGTCCCGTGCTGGCTCACGTGAGCCTGAGAGGCTCCCTGTGACGGGAAGGGGGCCATCTCTCCATCACGACCCCCACTTCATGGAGGAGAAGACTGAGGTTCAGAGGCCCGACACTGTGCCTCCCTCGTGATTCCTCTTTGGATAGGTGAGGCAGGGCTGGAACCCAGATCTGACTTCTGGTGCCTGAGGTCCTCTGACTTCGATCCCTCCTGCTGCTCAGCCAGTGCCGCTCAATGAACACCGCGGGGGGTCGGCACTGTGCTAGGATCTGGAGGAGATGGAGCAGGAGGCTGTGCCCACCACCTGAGCCCAGAGCCCAGAGCCCAGAGCCAGGACCCTGGTAGAGTGGGAGGCATGGGTGACCACTGCTGGCATCGAGCAAGGAGAGTGAAGGACCCACACAGGACAGCTCCTGTGGCAGCCACCCGACCCCAAATGGCACTGCCCGGGAGTAGGAAGAAAACTTTATCAGATGATCGAGCTCGAGACAGTAATGGCCAATGGGCATGGAGCTCTCCTGTCCTGGCTTCTGCTCCTCGTCCCTGGGGCCCCTCCTAACTCAGTTCATCTTCAAACAACTCTGTGGGGTTGCTCTTCCCACAGCCTCCATTTATAGAGGAGGAAACAGGCTCAGAAAGGTTAAGTAGTTCTCCCAGAGCCACACAGCCAGGAAGGGGCTGAACTGGGATTTGCAACTCTGACCCCAGCTTGCCTCCGGTAGGTAACTCCCCTGCACTGTCTTACTCTGAGACAAAGGGATTAGCTGTGCTTCAGGAGTCCAGAGAGGCTTTGCAGGGCAAGGAACAGAACAGCGTGAGATGGAAGGAATCCTAGGGCGTGGGTGGAAGAGGGGCAATCAGTCCGAGGGAACAGCGTGTGCAATAGCCACACTGCAGGAGGCACAGCCCAGGGCAGAAAGTAGAGCGGATGGAGCTGAACCTGGGGCTTCGAGCTACAGGGCGGGTCTGCAGGGCCGTGTGCACAGAGGAGCGGGCACATCTGAGCACCATGGAAGAGGCGTGGCTGTAAAGTGTGGCAACAGGTCGGGCCTTGGGGCCGGATGACCGCAACAAGTCGCTTGCCGTGGGTGCCTGACCTTCTCCCGCATTAACCCAAGGCCTATTCGTGGACACCCCTGGACGGGGCTGGGGAGGGGTCCCGGCCTCTCCTCAAACCTGAAGGCTGGACTGCCCGCGCGGTCCCAGCGGCAGGACACGGAGGCCCTCTCGCCGCGGCTTTGTGGCTGACAGCTCTGTCGTTGTCCTTAGATGCTTCTGACTCACGGATAATTAATGTCAGCTGGCTGTCGCCGCGCCCGGCTCATCACAGTGTGCGGGGGACGCGCCCTGGTCGATGAGCAGCCCGCGGACCTGTCAGGCCCAGGAAAGGGTGCGTCACCTGCTCAGTGGCCTCAGAGGGCCGGGAATCTGAGCACGTGCCGGTCTGCTCTGGAAGCCACGCGGTCTCAGTTTCGCGGGAGATGGACCCTCGCGGTCACGCCTGCAGCTCTGGGGACCCACGCTGGACCAGGGTGAGCAGGGGTGGACTCAGGTCCTCCCTGCCAGTCCCCTACGGGTGCAGTAGCCACAGCAGCCCAGGACCCGGATTTCAGACTCCTGAGCTGTGTGCGGAGCTCAGAGGTCGCAGTGCCTTTGCACACGCCTCAGTGCCATCTGCGGCTGCCCGAGAGCGCCACACTCCTTTGTTTCTGTGCAGGTCCTTCTGCTGGGTGGTAGTCTCTCTGTCCCCAGGGCAGCCACTGTCCGCAGGGTCCCTGACGCGAACGCCTACGTGTCCTTCCGCGGTCTGGTCTTCCGAGGAACCGCATCTGCCCGGTGTCAGGGTCTCAGCAGCCTGTCACGCAGACCTGGAGGACACGAGTGTGTCATTCACCCACATCCATCCATTTGTCCCTTTGTGATGTCGGCTTTGAGCTCCGCTGGGTGCCGGTGCCGTCAAGGTCCGCAGGGCGCCGGGCAAGCCCGATGGGGTCTCTCCGCCCGCCAGGCAGGGGCGGCTCTGAACCGAGGCTGATGCCCGGTGCCACCAACTCCTCCCAACTTGCATGTGCGTTATCTGCTTCCGCTTTCGTGACCCCGATTCCCGAGGACCACCCCCCCCCCCCAAGGCCAGGGGGTCTGGGTCTCCAGGGCCAGCACGGTGGATCCGCAGTGAACGTTTAGCGCGAGGCAGGGAAGAGGGTCGGGAAGGGGATCCGCACGTCCAGGGGACCCACGCCTGCGTCCAGGGGCCACCCAAGTGAGTAGTGGAGCCCCCAAGGCAGCTGCGTTTTTAAGGCCATGCTCAGGCGCGTCAGAGACCCTGGGCAAGGGGAGGTCCCGGCTTTGGGGGTCTGGTGACCTGGGGAGAAACACAAAGAGATGGAATCTCAAGTCCCGGTTCTGCACCTGGCCCTGGCGAAAGACCAAAGCTTCACCGGAAAGTGGAGCTTGGACGGCTCCGGGCGGGGGTCCGGGGCGGACAGCAAAGCCCCTCGCCCCAGCTGTGAGTGCTGCAGTGTCGCCTTGCCTGCCAGAGAGCGCGTGGCAACCAGAGGGAGGGAGTGAGCTCCCCACCCGGGGAGGCAGCCAAGCAGGTCACCTTGCCCTGATGCGGCACCTACAGCGGGAACAGGTAACCTGAAGGAGCTACGGGGAGGGCTAGGGTGACTCAGTGGGCCTGGGCCTCCTCCAGGGCGCTGAAGGAACGGGATTCACACGCACTGTTCGCCAAGGAGTGCAGCCCAAAGCTTCCCACGGAACGGGGAGGGGACAGTGCACGGCTGTGTGGCAGGGACCCGGCAGCTGGCACCAGGGGAAGCCACACTGGAGAGCTACCGGCTCATCCTCCCCGGGGGAGGATCACCACTGAGCCGAGTGCTGGCTTCCGGCCCGGGGTCCCAGTTACAGCAGGAGTGATTCCTACCTGCCCTCCTGCCATCTCCTCCAGTCAATCAACAAACCTTCCTGAGAACTGTGTTCTTGCAAGTGTCCAGCCTGCTGATGCTTCTGCAGGAAGAGACGAGGCACACGGAGACTCCACCCTCGAGAACAGACCAGCTGGTGGTGGAGGCACAATATGGAGGTGATTGTCACAAAGGCAGCCACCACAAGGAAGATAATCAGAAGAACGCAGCCGGTACTGCACGTTCACGGAACACGAGCCAAAGTGCTGTGCCCTCTGCACGTTCACGGAACACGAGCCAAAGTGCTGTGCCCTCTAGAGGGAGGGGTTGGGGCTCAGCAAGGTTGGTTCATCTTTCCAAGGTCACACAGCCTGACTCCAGTGTGTGCTCTTAATCCCCAGGCTCTGCAGCCTCCTTATGGCTGGGCATTCATTCAATACAGGTTTATTGAGCATCTACTGTGTGCCCAACACTGCACTAGGATCTGGTGTCGCAACAGAGAATTGAGCAGCTGTAGACCCGGCCTCAGGTGGTGGATAGTCTAACCTGGGTGCTTTGGAGCACAGAGGAAGTTGTGCTGGTAAGGTGTCCACAGGGGCGCGGAGATGTGAATGGGGTTCCATAGACCTGGTGGAATAATAAGGATCCCTCCCTCCCTTCCTCCCTCCTTCCTTCCCTCCCTCTTTTCCTCCCTCCCTCCCTTCCTTTTCCAAGGGGGCAATTCATTCACACCATTCCAAGAGCCAAAGACCTGAAAGACACGTGGGGCAGCGTCTGTCCTTCCCCTCCCGCCCTCCGGTCCACCCACTTCCGGCCCCCTCCCCGTCCCGCCCTCCCCACATAACCACTTCCTCCGTCTCCTGAGTCGAAGGCCGGCAGACACCCCCACGTTTTCTCATCTCCACCTTTGGTTTGGGAGAGAGCATACTAATATTCTGGAGGAAGATGAGAATTCAGTGCCATTGAAGCCCAGGCATGGGGGGCCAGGGCGGCAGGGGCACTGGGCTGGGATTAGGGTCTCGGGGACCTTGAACTCCACACGCAGGGATTTTCCAGGTGGGACCTGTTTGGGCCATTGCCTCAATGCCCTCCAAAGTCACCACACTCTCAAAGAAACTGCAAACCCGGCCAGAGCTACCAGGAGCAGTTTGATTGACTCCATTAAAAGCAGCCCAGCCCACCCCTGTCCCCCACCAAAGATGAAGAAAAATGAACAGACAGTCCAGGTAAGCACCGTGGATTTGTATCCCATCGAGAGCTGGCTGCCTCTCCTTAATTTATTTTCTGGAAAACATTCTCTGACTCACACAGCACAACTAACTTTCCTTTGTCAGCAACCAGCCCTTGGAACCAAATTGCCAGCTAAAAATAATGTATTTTTATTAAAAACCATTTTAAGTGGGTGCCTATTTCTAAGACAGATCCACATGTGGATAACCATCCAGCTTGGCTTGTTATAGATAAGTGATGAATTATTTTAATCAGAAATGGATTTAACAGCACTGCAAAAATAAATTTGGGGAATTTTTCACAATCCGGTTGTCTCTTCTGATTCTTCATATTTATATTTAGTGTTCGATGAAGACTAATCGTGACTCTTGGACATTCAATCAAGCTACTCCAAAGTGGATTCATCCCACCCATAATAAAGATTGACATTCTCTGCAATCATGCTGGGAAATTGTCTCCAGTCCCTTGGTGCAGAATTAGCCAGGAAAGTATGTGCGTGGTAGAAACTCTCTTCTGGGACACCAGCAGGTGTCTTTGGTGTACGTTGCTGTATTTAGTCAAGACAATGCATGAATTCCATGCCTACTGTATGCCAGACACTGCCGCCGGTGATAATGAGTCACAGATGACTCAGGGCTTCTTCGGAGTCCCCAGAAATTTGGACTTGAGGCAAGAAACAACCCAGGAGCCTCTATACATTTATGCTGGACATTAAACCTCATTTTATTTTGTTCCACAAGAGAGCATCTCTGTGGCCTCGGGAAGCAGAAGTTTGAAGCCCAGGGATCTGGGGAGAGCCAACGACTGAGAGCTTGCCCATCCGTTAGGGGACTCTGAGTGTAAGCAACGGAAACAGATTCAGGCTGACTTACGGCCCGGCGGGGGTCCACGACCCTGGGGGGGTCCACGGCCCTCCACGAAGCAGCACCAAGTAGTGACTAATATTGTGACACCAGAGCCTCTTTGGGGTCACTGGTGTTTCTCCTGCTCCCGTTCCTCTCGTTAGCAAGGGCGGACCTCGGGGAGTCTTATGCAGCAATGTTCAGGTCCACTGTATTTGTCTGCATGACTCCTTTTTCCTGGTGGCAGGTGACCCCAGCATGTCATTCACCATCGTGATATCAAGTGGGGCAAAGTCGAGGGTGTGTCTTATACCTGGAAGCTTGAGCGAAAAATAAGGGGGAGACCAAAACGGATCTCAGGAAAACAGAAGGGCGACCAGTAGATTAGAGGACAGAGATCGGAGAGGAGGAGGGAGAAAAGGGGGCACGGGAACAAAAGCAAGCCTCGTGCATGTATGCATATCGCACAGTGTGTCCCGGGACCATGTGTGATGATAATGCACCAGTAAAAAAAGATTAAAGGTAATTATTTGAGACAGAGTGAGTCAAGTTCAAGATACTATGTTATTATTAGAACAGAAAGATTTGGAATGGAAAGACCATGAAGATGGTATGCAATTGAATAAATGGATCCTATTCCCCTGGGTTTCTGGGACGAGGAGATGAATGTTCCGTAGGCTACTATTTTGTTCTAAGGATCTTGGGTCTCTTACCTGAATTAATTGAACTGCAGCAAGTTGAACTTCACAAAGTGGGTGACGACTTTCCCTGTTCCCTGTATCTTACCAAGTTGCTAATGGAAAGGTTGCCCTGGACGGGAGGCAGGGTTGCGCACTGTGGCACTCCACCCTAGACCTCCACTGGTCTGAGTCCCTGATTGCAACTAATTATCAACAGTTTTGGCCTTGAGGCCTCGTTCTGGGGACTGTTGAGAATGAAGGGTCTTCCTCCCAGTGGTCCAGCTGCCCGTGGAATACACTGGACTCAGCAAAGTCTCACCCACCTTCTTTCTCCCATAAGCCAACATCATCAGTTTTTGTTGATCAAGACTTCTCTCTGGGTTGATGGGACTGACATTAGCAGCTGGGATTAATATGTTTTCTTCCCCCTTCCATTTATTTGGAGAATCTCATTAAGGCAGGTTTCCTTCAGGAAATTGATGCTTTAATATTCTGCGTTGTCAGCTGAGGGCCTGAATTTTATTTCTTGAATAACATTTAATTAAACGTGCAGGCTCCCTTCCCAGTTGCATCAGTGAGCACGGCCCCGGGCCCACCTTGGCTGCTCTTTGGAAAATCAGCAGAAAGCAAAGTTGGGGGCCACAGCACTGCTGAACAATAAAGTTTATGGCCTGTCCCTCTGCTGTCATTAGTGTGCAGGGTCCTGCTGACACAGACCATTTGAGGGGCCTTGACCAAGTCCCACCTCTTTGCGAATGCTGGCTCCCGCGCCATAACCAGCATTTTGCACAAGATCTACGCCAGGAGGAACTCTGCTGCACCAGGAGATAACAAAAAAGGATGGGAGGACCAAATCTGGCCCTCTGCTTACTTTTATAAATAAAGTTTTATTGGCACACAGCTGTGCCCATTAGTTCACATATCATCAATTGTTGCTTTTGTGACATAAGAGCAGAGTCTTAGATGCTGGGTCAGGAGATGCTGGGTCTGGGCAGCCTTGATGTGCATTCACTCCAGCACCTGTCCTGGGCAAGTAGACTAGACACGGTTGTGCCCGTGTCCACCAGGGATTGGTTCCAGATTCCAAATTCAGCAGACGCTCAAGTTTCTTGAATAAAGCAGCATAGGATGTTCACACCACCCGTGCAAATCCTCCGTACCCTTTAAATCATCCCTGCATTATGAGGATATCTGGTAGGACGCGAAGCTCTGTAGTTATTGTTATGCTGTGTTGCTTAGGGAGCGGCGGCAAGCAACGCGGTGTGACGTGCTCGGTACAGATGCGATTTGTTTCTCCAAACATTTTCGAGCCAGGGCTGGTGGAATCCAGGGCTGCAGAAGCGGAGGGAGTGGAGGGCTCCCGTATTCGATGTCATCTCAGTCACTCTTAAAGCACGGCCAGGGGCTGAACAGGGTTCTAGGTGCTGAAGATGAAATGCTGAGTGAGTCGGGGAGGCCTGGGCTAGACCACAGAGCAAAGAACCGGTGTGACAGAGCACAGCCGTGTCCGCATGTGGGAGGAGGTTGGGGGCAGTTCAGTAGGCTGCTCGGGGGAGGTGGCATGGGAGCCCAGCTGTGAAAGAGGAGTAGGGAGAGGAGGAAGTGAGGGGAGGCGGAGGTCAGAAGTGAAGCGGGAGGTGGACAGGGAGCCTGCTGTTGGAGTGGGAGCACTGACTGTGTGTGTGAGTGTGCACATGTGTGCATGTGTGTGCACATTGAATATATGTGCACGCACATGCATAAGTATGTGTGTGTGCATGTGTGTGCATGAGTGTGCATGTATGTGTGTGCATGCATGTGTGTGTGCATGTGCATATGCATGTGTGTATGTGTGTTTGTGTGTGCGCGTGTGTATGAGCATGTGTGCATGTGTGTGCATTTGTGTGCACATGTGTGTAAGCATGTGTGCCTGTGTTAATGTGTGTACATGCGTGCCTGTGTGCCCATGTGTGCATGTGCATACGTGCATGTGTGTGCACATGTGTTTGCATGTGTGTGCATGCATGCATGTGTGCGTGTGTATGCGTGAACGTATGGACATATGTGTGTGCACATATGTGTATGCATGTGTGTGGGTATGTGCGCATATGTGTGTGCACAGGTGCATGTGTGTGCGCACACGTGTAGGCATGTGTGCATGTGTTGTGCACACGTGTGAATGTATGTGTGTGCATGTGTGTGCACGTGTATTCATGCACGTGCATGTGTGTGCATGTGCATCCATGTATGTGTGTGCGTGTGTGTGCACGTGTGTGTGCATGCGTGTTAGTGCATGAAGGAGAGGGGTTGAGGAGAGGGAGAGAGGTGAGCGTTTTTCCTTGAATAGATCTTATTTTTCAGGGCAGTGAAATCAAGTGAAGGTTCAGGGACGTCCTTGTCCCCGCCCCACCCTGGCAGAACCCTGCCCGGCACCTCCACCAGCATGGGGCACTTGTGGTTGGCGGCCCTGGTTGACAGCTCACACCACCAAAAGCCCACAGTCCACAGCTAGCTTCCCACATGGCCCAGTGCACAGCTTGGCTTCGCATGGATGAACGATGACCCGCGTTCACACTCAGAGCATCTCCACACGGTGCTTTGATTGGCATCCTAGTTCGACGTCATGGTGAGGTTCATTTGGACACATTCGCACACAATGGCATCTAATTGGTTCCCTTCCGGTCCCCATGACTTCCTCTGCCCTCCTTTTGATCTGCTGTTGTTCTAAACTGGTGCTTTGCAGGGTGCGTCAGGTTGGGACTCACTGTGGTGTCTTCAGAGACGGGCCACCACAGCGTCTTACAGAACAGGTCCCGGGCCCTGCAGCTCTGAGCTCTGCCCGCCGTCCATCTGTCCACCCTCCCCGGCCCTCCTGGCAACCACCCGCCTTTCTATTTTCCACAGCGCATCTTTTCTAGGGGTGGTAGAACAGGGGTCTGCACTGGCGCCTTTCCAGACCGGCCCTTCAGGGAGCCACCTGCGCCTGAGCGTCTCCAGGCTCGACAACCGGCTCATTTTTGTGCTGAATCCCACGGCGTTCTCCGGACGCAGCGCGGTTTATGCGTCTGTTCTTCTACTGAAGGACGGCTTGGTGGCTTCTAAATTGTGGCAACTAGGGATCAAGCTGCTGCAGGCTTCAGGTCTTGGTGTGGCAGGTTTTCAGCTCCGCTGGGTGAGTAGCCGAGGGTGTGATGGCTGCATCCCAAACGAAGCGAGAAGGCGTTGCAAAGTGCCGGACGGTCCCGCAGAGCGTCTGTTCCCTTCTGCATTTTTGCCAGGCGAGAGGGAGTGCTTCCGATGCGCCTGTCCCCTCCGGCTCTTGGTGACGTCGGTGCTCTGGACCGGGCCGCTCTACGGGGTGCACGCTGCTGTCTCATCGTTGTCGTGAGGATGTGGAGCATCTTTTGGTTACCAATCTGCCACCTATCCGTTTTCTTTGGTGAGGTGACTAATTTCCTTGTAAAATATCACTTTACTTTCCACACATGATACTGAGCTTAGCATCTTTATTCTACCACGTTTCTCTTTGCTATTTTTCCCCATTATAAACTCTCCCTGCCCCAGTTTAGGAAAAAAGGCTCAGCGTTTCCAGAATGGGAGGTCGGCCAGGTTGGTGGCATTAGAACCCCGGCTGTGTCTGACCCACAGCCTGGGGCTCCGAGCCCTTCCGGGCCTCCTGGATCTGGCGGAGACTCGGGGGACAGCCGTGCTGGTCTCTGGAGTCCACAGGAATCCACGGCGCCGCGCCGGTCTGAGCGTCCGCTCCCCGCTCCTGGGTTGGGCACCTCTGAGTCAAAATGTCTCTGAACCTCGGTATCTTCATCTGTCAAATGGGAGGACGACAGGTCCCACGGAGCCCCAGGAAACAAATGCAGCCGAAGAACCGGAGGCACAGGGTTTAGAAAAATCCCCACCTGGTCCTTCCTCCGCCCCGCGGAGGGACTCACAGGAGGAAGCGCGGACCGCGGGACGCGGGGCTCATGGTCCAGGCCCCGGGCGGAGCTCCCTGGAGGCTCTCCGGCTGGCGGGGGCGCAGACCCGCGCTGGGTTTTGCCTGGGCGCGTTAGGAAAGTGATTCCCAGTCCGGCCAGCAGAGGTGGCAGTCACCACGAGAGAGAGGCTTTAGAAAGTGGAGAAAGGGGTCCCCTGCCAGCTCCTTCTCGGTGAGGAGGCTGAGGCTCCCAAGGGAAGGGCCCCGCTCGGTCCTCGGCAAGAATCTCAGGTCTGCAGTCCTCAGTCTCGGGTCTCAGCCTCGTGCAGGCCAGTGGGCAGGGCCTGGCTCCTCCCTTCTGCGCGTGGATCTCCCCCTGCAGGGTGGAGGTGCTCCCCCTACCAGCTGTGCGTCCACCCGAGAGGATCACGGGAGCCTGCACAGTGCTCCCCGGGTCTCACCCACAGCAGCTGAATCAGTCTCTGGGGCGAGGCCTGGTTGTCACTGTCTCCTAGAAGCTCACCAGAGATCTAAGCTGCAAAGTCTTTTTTTAAAATTTATTTTCATTAACTTTTTTTTTGACAGTGACAAATATTTGTTTAAAAAATGTTCTTTTTCATACATGTATATAGGGTAACAATGTGTGTCTCCCAATCTACCATTCTTCCGCTCCCCAACCACCTCTCCCCTCACTTCCCTTTGCCCAATCCAAAGTTCCTTCTTCTTCTCTACCCACCCCCCAGTATGAACCAGCAGCCACTGACTAGAGAAAACATTCGGCCTTTGGTATTTTGAGATTGGCTTATTTCAATTAGCATGATCTTCTCCAGTTCCATCCATTTGCCTGCAAATGCCATCATTTCATTCTTCTTCAAGGTTGAGTAGTATTCCACTGTGTAGATGTACCACATTTTCTATATCCATTCATCTGCTGAAGGGCACCTCGGTTGGTTCCATAGTTGCGCTATTGTGAATTGAGCTGTTAGAAACATTGATGTGACTAAGCAGCCAAGACTTGACTACAAAATGGGGTTAAGCGATAAGGACAGGGGACTCCTGTGGGCCATGCACGTGCATGATTTCCTTCCTTCCACCCTCCTCTCCTTCCTCCCTCCCTTTTTATTCACCCAAAATGTTTATGGAGCACATACTGTAACGTCTGGCACTGTGAGGATCGCTGAGAACACAGGCGACATCTGACCTCACAGGCTCAGCATGTGGAGGGGCAGGGAAACAGAAAGGCGTCTCATTATCATTCCAGAACCGAACTTAGGAACCAACCGTGAGGAGCTACCGGGAGCCCAGTGGAGAGACCCGAGTGGAACAGGGCGCAGGGAGTGAGCTGCGGAGCTGAGCTGGAGCGAAGAGCATGGGCAGTAGCGCAGGGCTCTGCTCTATGGGGGCTGCCCCGGGGGGCTGGCCCTGCTGGGCGAGGCTATTTTCCATGTTAGGTTCCTAATGAATCAGAAGCCAGGAGATATCAAGACTGAAAACGCCTTTTCTGATTTTTGTTGCCTTTATTCCTTGAGTTATAATGCTGGCTATGTGAGAGTGTGTGTGTGTGTGTGTGTGTGTGTGTGTGTGAGAACAGGATCTGCAGTTACTAGGGGCAGTTTGGGGAAAATAACGCAGATGGCTAGATGGCCATCCTTGACCAGAGGGGCTAATTTCGGGACAAAGGTTAGAGGAGGGGACGCGTCATTCCACCTCTGGTTGGGGGCTGAGATCGAGGAACTCCTGCTGACTTCCAGCCCCAGCCTCTTTCCCTTGCTGGGACAGTTGATGGACAGGTTTTGGTTCCATTTATTTATAGAGGTATTTTTATATCCATACATCAGAAAAGCAAGCAAGTGTAATTCTGAGACAGAGCAGAGCTGTCACTAAAAAGACCTTTAGCTGTTGAATAATTCTCCTTCCTCTCCACAGATAGGCAAGATTTTTATTAGACGCAAGTGTAAGTTTCAGTTTACTTTATTTAGCGTAGAGGCAGAACTCATTAACCTCATGGAACACATGGATGCCATTACACTGTGGTTTTAAGAGTCTCAGGAGGTATTTTGAAGATTTTTCTCAGACTCTCCCAGGATCCTAGATGAAGAAGGAACCATGGTATTGCATTACAGGTGGTAAGAACAGCATGTGCAGAGGTCCTGGGGTAGGAGGACCAATCATAGTGAGTTTAAGGAAAAGGAAGGAAGCCAGAGTGGCTGGAGCTGAGGGAGCAAAGGTTGAGACGGTGCAGACAGGAGTTGACAGGGAGGAGGAGCTGACCCTGTGTGTCTATGGTAAGGGGCTCTGGTCTTTATCCTTGGAGCTCTGGAGTACAGGGAGTGCCATGGTCAGACCATGCCGATAAAGAGAGCTCACAGAGGGGACATGGATTGGGGACCAGCCTGAACAGGCACACTTTATTCACTCACTGTGTGGAGGCACTTCCCCTCCTGGCCAAGGTGGGACCCTCTCTGGACTCCTTCCTGTCCTCTCAGGAGCCTCTGGCCAGCTCCTCCCCTTCTTCTGTACATCTTATCTCTGCTGCCTCATTTTTCTGGTCATCTTGGGGCTCTAGTTCACGGTTTTTTTTTTTTTGTTTTTTTCATTACTATAACACTGATCCTGAAGCAGGCTAACTTTAAAAAGAAAAGAGGTTATTTAATTCACAGTTTTTGATGTTCAAGGGTGTGGTGCTGGGATCGACTCAGTTCTGCCGATCACCTTCTTGCTGTTAGAGTCTAAGCAACCCAGTGGTACCAGGAGGCAAGAGGCAGGGAAGGTACCTGTTGGCTTCTGAGTGTCTGGTTCCTGTCTCTTTCATGAAGCCACCGAGATCCAATCACGGGTGTTCACCCCAATGCTATTACCTACGCCTCATCGGTTTCCAGAGGCCGCCCCTTGGAACACCCCGTCTGGGAGGTTCCTACCCTCTTGGCACCACGGACATGTGGCCTTTGAGATTAAACTCGCCCCTGGGTTCTGAGGGACGGGCCACACTCTGGGTGAGCACCAGGCCCTCCAGCTCTTAGCATGCCTCCTTGGGAACCCTGTGGTCCTCCCTCTCAACATCCCGAGCTGGACCCTCTCTGGCCTCAGGGTGCTCATCTCTATACTGGGCTAATGGTGTCTGCCTCAGAGGCGCCTGGGGACTCAGCGAGTCAGTGCGGGCAGAGGGCTGGGCACAGCACAGAGGCAGCACTGGGGGTCTTTGTACTACTGTGTTAACTATTTCAGGAAAATGTGCTGAAAAGCTGGCTAATCAATGTGCACAGCAGCTCAATATGCAACACCAAGCTGTGGAACCGACCTAGGAACCCTTCAACAGATGAATGGACAAAGAAAATGGGCTACCTCTATGCAATGGAATATTACTCAGCCATGCAGAGGAACGAAATGATGGCATTTGCTGGTAAATGGATGGCTCTGGAAAAGATCATGCTAAGTGAGGTAAACCAATCCCCCCAAAACCAAAGGCCAAATGTTCTCTCTGATATGTGGATGCTAACCCACAATAAGAGGGGAGAGGGGAAGAACAGATATTGAGTAGATTAGACAAAGGGGAACGAAGGGAAGGGAGCAGGGATAGGGAAAGGCAGGGCAGTGGAACGGATCTGACATAGTTTTCTCACATACACGTGTGACCACGCCACAGTGAATCCCACCCTCGGGTCCATTCGTGCCGATGGGGTCCGAACTAGGATGAGCTGTCGCCTGCTGGCACTATTATATCAAAATGAGCTCCACCTTCATGCGCAGCTAAAAAGGAACAATAAAGAGGAAAAGACAATCCTGGCTAAGCTGTCCCAGCACCGGTGGCCTGAGGTCTTCCTGGGGTCTCTGGTCGCCGCTCCCTCCCTCCAGCCCCCCTGAGCTCCGCAGAGCCGGGAAGCCCGGAGAAGTGGAAGGCGGGACGCGGAGGGGTGGCTGGGGGCGGCTGGCCTGCCGCGTGTCCCGGCTGATCTACGAGGCCGTTCCCGGGACGGATGGCTTCAATTCCGCCCTGGCAGCGCAGCCGCGCCGGCGCCCATCCGTCTCCCGGGCTGTCAAGCATTTCAGCCCCGCCGGGCGGCCGCCCTGTGGCTCCGGCGCTGTGAGTCCTGCCACCTCCGGGGACTCGGCGTCCGGCTGTCTCCGCTGCAGGCAGGGGCGGGAAGCGGGGAGGAGGAGGCCAGGGCACCTGGAGAGACCAGGGTGCCACAGCTGGAGACCTGGATCTGAGGTGCTCCGTCCCAGGGTCCCCTGTGCCACGTCGCCTGCACCCAGGGACCCAGGGAAGCCGGGCTGGCAGCTCAGTGGGGGAACTTGAGGAAGCCTGTGCAAAGAAGTATGCACACGTCCCACCTGCTGCAGGGCAGGGTCCCTCTAGCCCGGAAGTCTCCTGGCCAGCGTCTGCCTGGCTTGTTTCCTGACACGTCCAAGTGTCAGCTGGCCGGTGGCTTCCGTGAGACAGCCCGTCTCTACTTAGTCTCTGGCTTCTTGCTTGCTACTAATTTATTTTATTGTTTTGCTTTTCCTTCAAGGCATTTGTCGCCATTTGCATCCTGTCTGATCTGGTCCTTTGCTGATTATCCGTTTCCCTGCTAACCCTGGTGCTCTACTTGAGTCAGGGCTGTGGCCCGCAGGGAGCTCAACAGGAGCCCGAAGCGTATTTGTGGAACGACTGGACGGATGGATGGATGGAAGGGGACCAGAGAGCTGTCCCTGGACTGTCTCAGTGCAAGGATCTGAGCACCAACTCATCTGGAGCTGCAGTTGCAGAGGCCCCTTCCCCAGCCGCACAGCCCAGCCCTGCCCTGAGGGTCTGGTCCCCCAGCTTTCCCAAGAACGTCTCCCTTCTTTTGCTTTCTGCCCGGTGGGGCTGCACACGGATCTGGGCACAAGCCACCTCCTAAGGGCCTGTTCCTTTGATTCCGCGAGACCCTCCAGGTGTGTGTTCCGACTGTGGGCGGAGAGCTGTAATCATACTGAGATTGAATTTCTTTCCAGCCTGGAGACACCAGGGGATTAAAGTCAGATTTAATTTGATTTTAGACAAATAAAGTACTGTGACATTTATTGCACACCTGGATTGCTGGGGAAAAAGTCTCACCTGTTCTGTGGAGCTCCCGGGGCGCCCCAGCCGCAGCGGTGCATACTGGGTGCTGCAGGAAGCCTGGGGTGAGATCTCCAGTCGTTCACCCTAGATCGTGTGTCCCTCCGCCTGTGAGGCGACCGGCCTCTAGGGGGCGCCCTTTTCTAATTCAGAAAAAGCTCTGTATTCCGGTTCCAGCCTCAGCAAGGGAAAGAAATGGAGCGAGTGGGTAAGGACAGACGCTGGATGTGCCCAGGGGGCTGTACCATGGTCCAGGGGTGAGGCCACGCTGGGCTGGCCCGGATTCCAAGGGGAGAAGGGATTGGGTCTTTGCCTTGGAAACACCCAGAAGGCAAGAAGCCTTTCCCTGGCCCCTGGGGATCTTTCAAAAGCGCTAATGATCTTGCACGTTTTATTTCTTTATTTTTTTTTTTTCAGCAAAGCAGATGCACAACACTGTCACCAGATCTTCTGCAGCAGCCCGGGGAGAGGACACACCATCCATTCATGAGTCCATTCACTAGGACCTTGAAAAATGTCTATGGAGCACCTACTACGCGCCAGCTTCTCCTCTAGGAGCTGGAGCTGCCCAGTGAGAGAGTCGGACAGAAACACCTGCTCTCCAGCCCTTACAGTCCAGGGGGGAATGAAACGGTGAACACAAAACGTAAGAAAGTTATATGATGCGATTTTAACAACTGAGACGTACCATGTTTCCATGGTACAGAGCCAGTGGAGAGATTTGGGAGTGTGACAAAGAAGGGGGTGTGGCAGTTTAAGTGGGGTGGTTAAAGGAACTTCACTGAGATGATGTTTTGCCAAAGATCGGAGGACACGAGAGCAGGAGCTGTGTAGATACCTGGGGTGGGATTCTCCTGAGCAGACGGAGCATCCGCAGGTGCAAAGGTCCTGAGGCAGGACAGTATCTGGCACACATGAACTTCACAATACTTACCACCCTCGTTATCCATACTTCTTAAGTTGGGGCTCCCCTCCAGGTATCAAGAGAACACAGGAAGTTTTAGAATAGACAAGGTTTATTTCACGGGAGTCTCAGTTTCATGATATCTTTTTAATGTTAAGAATTTGAATGCAAGAGTTGCATTCACATTTACGTGAAAATATGAGGCTTGTGAGAAACAGCATGTTCACCTTCAGAGCCGATTGCAAATATTTTTCCAGAGCTCTTATCTCAGGGCGTTAGATGGATGAGCCCTCATGTGGGGCCCCAGCAGGGACAGGATGAGATGCTAGGGTTACATGACTCTGTCCCCACCCGGCCATGAGCAGTCTGTGTCCTTGATCATCCTTGCCTGTGCCAGGCATCTTTCTTGACACGCAGATCACACTCAATGGTGGGTGGTCCTTCCCCTGTCTTCCTTTTTCCTCCTGTATTACCCCATTCCCCGGAGGCGTGGGCTCTGCTGTCTCCCAGCTCTCAGGAGTTGTGGGAAGCACCAGGCAGGCAAAATGTGTGAGTGGCGTGCCCTGGGGGTGTGAAACAACAGGGACTGGTGAGGAGTGTGGCTAACTGGAGGGGGAAGTACAGAGGTACAGGGAGCCTCTGCCCCTTCCCTCCATAAAGACCCCTGTGGTCAAATTTTCCAGTTATTTTTTCTTTCCTTTAATTTTCAGACATCTGAATTTTCATGTGAAAACTTGGATTTTTTTAAATAAAGACAAGTATACTTAAAATGTCTATGGGCAAAATTGGAGGAAATGGGATATTCAGATACATCTCTGAGTGTATCATGTAAGTAGCTTAACTCTGAGATAAGCCTGGCAACAGGTGGTCTGTGGAGTCCTCGGGTCAGAGCAAGCTTGGGCAGATACAACTCCATACATGCTTGTCCACTGTCTTAGTCCATTTTCTGTTGCTATAACAAAATGCCCAAGACTGGGCAATTTATAAAAAAGAGAGGTTCATTGGGTTTATGGTTCCAGAGACTGGGAAGTCTGGCATCTGCCTGGCATCTGTGAGGGCCTTCCTTTTGCATCATAACATGGTGGAGGGTGTCACATGGGGAAACAGCAAGTGAGTCGGCTCAGGTCCCTCTTCCTCTTCTTATGAAGCTATTTTGAGGGTGGGTGCCTGCCTCATGACCTCATCTAATCCTTTGGGAAAAGGCCCCAACCATCAAATACCATTAGCATATGAATTTGGAGATGGGGTTTCCAGCACATGAACTCTGGGGGACACTGTCCAACGATAGCAACTTCCTCTTTGAGGGACAGGTAGAAAATCCCAGTTTCCTATTGAAGATTGTATCTGAGAGGTACATGTTAGAATTGCACATATATATATATATATATATATGCCAATCTTTACTCATAGAAGTCAAACATATTTAATGTGGAAAAGGGGAATTAATGGGCTCATTAAAATAAAACTTTTCAGAGATTCCAGATTCAGGTATGGCTAGATCAGGGTGCTTAAAAATGTCCTCCAGAACCTGGCTCCACTTTCTCCACTGACGACTTCAATGTCAGTAAAATTCTCCTCACAGAGTGCCTCATTGATGACCAGCACTGGCAGATTTTGATTCCATCAGTTTAACAGCCTCTGTGGCAATCCTGGATATTGTCTTACGGCTCCAGCAAACGTTCCCTAGCTGGGCTCTCACGGGGCTGGCTCCATTGCTTGTCCATGTTTAGAACCTGACTGTAAATCAGCCTCTTCCAAAGCTGGGGGAGGGAGCTTCCCAAAGCAAAATCAGGATGGGGTTTCCAGAAAACACCAAGGGCAGATGTTGGGCAGGCGAAATTCACAGGGTTCTCCCTGGACTCCTGGACACGGGGCAAGACAGCTCTGCTCTCCCGGCAGCACCTGACTCTTGCTCCCTCCCTCTTCCTGTCTCCTGCCATCCATCCTGTGGCCTTCCTGCAGGACATTCTGCTGCTCCCTTCCCCGCAGGAGCATTGACCGCCTGCCAGACCCTGGGGACCTGTGCTTTGTGACAGCTGGCAGGCTGTGGCCTCGGGGCACACGGTCATGGGCCACCCACCAACCTTCCCTGATGAAGTTCCGAGACCACCCAGCCCTGCAGGCCAGACCTGCTGGCCTCCCTGGCTTGTAGGATGAGGCTCTGGGTGTGGACACACACAGCAAAGGTCCCTGAAGCTACATGGGCTGGCCAGGCCCCACCAGGCTGAGCAGGAGGGCAGGGGTGGCCACCTGGAGGTTTACAGGCACAGGGAGGGTGCAGTCCTGGGCAGAGTCCAGGGGACCCTGTGATGAGGAGATGGCACTGGGGAGTCTGGCGAGGTCAATGCAGCTGGAGCTTTAGGGCAGCAGAGAGAGTTGGGGAGAGATGTGGAGGCCAGCAGGGACCCTGCCAAGCCCTCCTCATCTGAGTCAGGATCAAAACATGTGCCTCACCGGGTGCGGTGGTGCACGCCTGTCATCCCAGCGGCTCGGGAGGCTGAGGCAGGAGGATCATGAGTTCAAAGCCAGCCTCAGCAACAGCAAGGTGCTCAGCAACTCAGTGAGACCCTGACTCTAAATAAAATACAAAATAGGGCTGGGGGTGCGGCTCAGGGGTCGAGTGCCCCTGAGTTCAATCCCCAGGACCCTCCCCAAAAAATGTGCACCAAGAAACCATCCCAGAGGAAGGAAGGAATGACCAGGAAGCGTGAGTGGAGATCCCACCGGGCTGGGAATGGTTTCCCATCCCAGCAGAGTGGAAGGTCGCATGGCTCACCCTGCGGAGGACAGGGGAAGAGGACCCCGTGGTCCTGCCCAAGACAGTTTAAAAGCAAGAATCAAAAGGCTGAAGCCATTTTCAAGACCCTAGCTTTGCTGCATCCCAGAACAGAACCGAAGGATCTTCATAGGGATACAGACACATCCGGGCTCGATGGAAGCAAGACTCACAACTCAAATTCAATAAAAAATTACCCGGAATCCAAACCAGGAAAATATGACCCGTAACGAGGAGAGGTAGGGGTCCACTCCAGCCTGCTGCAAAGGACCCGGGGTAGAACCGACAGACGAGGATTTTAAGTTATTATAACTGCATCCCACAGATTCAAGAAGTTAGAAGGATCAGATATTTTAAGCAGAGATATGTGAGATGCAAGAAGATGCAGGTTCCCGGAGAAAGTGAAAGATATTCAGCTGAATTTGAATTTCAGATGATCAATGAATTTTTATTGTAAGTCAGTCCAAAATATGGTGGAGAGCAGGCTATATGCTCAAAAATTATTCACCATTTATCTGAAGTGTGAAATTAATTGGGTGTCCTGTATTTTTTTTTTATTTGCTAAATATGGCAACTCTTTTTTTTTTTTTTTTTAAATAAAAATCTAAACTGAACCCTGGAGATAAAATCTACAGTGTCTGTGACTTCAAAAAAATGTGTGGATTGTCAGACACCGTGACACACGTCTGTAATCTCAGCAGCTCTGGAGGCTGAAGTAGGAGGATCCCAAGTTCAAAGCCAGCCCTAGTGACTTTGTGAGGCCCCAAACAACTTAATGAGACCCTGTCTCTAAATATAAAAAGGGCTGGGATGTGGCTCAGTGGTCAAGTGCCCCTGGGTTCAATTCCCAGTACTAAAAAATTTAAAAATGTGTGGATAGAATGGCGGAGATTTTTGCAAATCCAGTAAAAACCAAATCCACAGTCAGAGTGAGGGAAGGTGCATATTGTCTGTATCGGGAACGGCAGGAAGAGGAGCAGAATCGCCTACAGATTTCACGCCCACTGAAAGTGTAGTAAGGGGCTGTTGTGAACCGTGCTTTGTGAAAACATTCGGCAACTTAGAGGGAATGGAAAATTCTCTCGAAAGATACAAACTACCAAAACTTAAGGGACACCCCCCCACTCCCTGCCAGATAACCAGAATAACCCTACGTCTGTTAAGGACTGGATCTGCCCTTTCTGTACCAAGAAAGATATTAAGCAATATGTTTTTAAAAGCAGCAAGTAGAAGTTTGGATCCGAATATTTCTTAGGACTCGTGTGCACAGCTACGTGCATAAGGATCCCACGACACTGTGCTGTCAAAACGCTGGATACACGCCACAGCACGAACCTCTCTCAACAGGAAACCAGCTCAAACAGCAGTGTATGTGCACAGGCAAAGCATCCTTGGTCCAAAAATCCAAAATATGAAATGCTCCAAAATATGAGCTTTTTGGCCACCAATCTGATGCAGTCAATGGAAAATCCCACACCGGTGGAATGAATCGTAACCCGAACACGTGTGTGATAAAATTGCCTTATGCATGTGGGCCTGGGGTGTATGTGAACAAACTTCAGGTTTAGACCTGGGTCCCCTTCTCAAGAGATCTCATTATGTACAAGCAACATCCTCAAATCTGAAAGGCTTCGGGTCCCCAGCATTTCAGGGAAGAAATCAGACCATGATAATGGACAACAGTGCCTCCATTTAAAAATGTTAATTACTGCAGCCAGATGAGCTCCAAGTCGCAGAGCCAAGAGGAAGCGTCGTGGCGGGTAAGCGTGTTCACCGCCCGTCACACGCTCGCCCACCCGCCCCAGAGGAAGTGGACCACTGGATCCCTGTGGTCTCTCCGTGTGTGTTGGACCATTTCTAAACCATGAGTTGGCCACTGTGCCTCTTGCTGGGAAGGGGATCCGGGCACCTGGAGGTAAAGGAAACTCAGTCCTTGTTGCACACGCTGTGATAAGGCGGGTGTATTTCACTTTGTGTCAGTCGGACCAATTTCTTTTAAAGCATCTCTGCAAAAAGTCTTGAAAGTTAAAAACACCCGAGGCTCCAAATTTGAATCCCCCTGCTGGTGCTTCTAACTCGTTTCTGCTCCAGCGTTGGCACGGGTATCAGCCCGGGTGGGCTAGGCCGACCGGACCATAACGGATCCACAGGAGATAGGTGTTCTCTCCTCGTCCGACAGTCCTGAGTCTTCAGATGAGCAGGCCTGCTGCCCCCCACCACCTTTTTATTTATTTATTTATTTTTTGCACGAGATCATTTAGAGACTCAGATTCCTTCCCTCTGTGGCTATTCCATCCCCTGAGGTCTTGCAATGACCTGAACACTCAGCAGAAGGGAAGAAAAGGAGAGACCAGAAGCACGACAGGCTCTATGGACGGGGCCTGGAAGTGGCCTTCATCATGTGTGCACTCCTCTCATTGGCTGGAACTCATCACATGGTCACAACAATTGCAAAGGAGTCTGGGAATTGTAGTTCACCTGGTGCACAGGGGGAAAGAAGACAGGATTGGGTGGATTGCCCAGAATGTCTATGCACCAGTGACCTGCGTTGAGTCCAGGGTTACGGTGCCCTACAGCAACGAGCCAGGGAGACGGCCCTCCTCATGTCACCCCAGATGGGCTTCCTGTCCCAGCTTCCTGAGCTGTCTGTGGGGGTCATGAACACCAGCAGTTTCAAGGGGCAGGAAGCCAGCCTGAGGCCTGGGGGCCTGGGTCCATCTGCATTGTGCAGATGAGGTTTGGTCTTTATCTATGAAATGGGGCGATGACCTCAGATCCCCAGAAAGGCTTCCGCTGTGCCCTGTTAGTTGAGGCTTTGGATAAGGCAATGCGTCCTTGGAGGGAGGGACGGGGAGAGGGAAGGGGAAAGACCCAGAGGGGAACAGGAAGCTGGAGGAGAGAAGCAGCGGGGAAGGAATCACATTTTGGGGGTGCTTTCCCCATACTAGGGTCACCTCATTACAGGTGCTATTTAATTTTTTAAAATTTATTCTTTTTTTTTTTCTATTCTCAGGACAACACTGTGCAATGACACATTCCAAAACTAATCTGCCCCGGGGACATGCCACATCCCAGGGTCACACAGCTGGCACATGGCAGAGCAGGGATTAGAACCCGGATATTTATGACTCAGAAGCCTATGCTCTTAGCCAGTAAAAATGCAGGCCTGGGGCTTCCTAGTAAATCTACTTTCTCTGCCAGAGCTTTGGCTCATAATCGCCTCTCCTCATAAACACATCGGCCCAGAGAAGTGAAGGGTTCTCTTGCTGTTGATTTAAGATTTTTGGTGGAAATAGGTTTATGACCTAAAAATATTTCCCCCCATTAAAAGTTACAGCTTCTTTGAGCCTCACATTTGGCTTAACGCTGCTTTATGGTGGGGTTGGAGTTTCTGCAGTGGGTTTGACTTGTGTCCTCCAGAGATAGTGCTTCTCAATTACCTTTCACCATCCACCCTAAGTCTTTTTGCTTCTATATCTGGAGTAATTAGAAATTGCTTTCTAAGGCATGTAACACAAAGTCTAACCATACTGTTCAAGAAAAAAGAGATTTATTTTTCTCAAGCAACAAAAAATTCAGAATGAGTCAGCCCTGGGTTTCATCAGCAGCTCTAGGGTATTATCAGTATATGGAGCATTATGATTCTTACCTCATGGCTCCAAAAGGGCTGCTGTGCTTCCTGTCATGGCTTCAAGATTCCAGACAGAACAAAAGGCTAAGTGTGAAAATAAAGTGCAGAAGTAAAATCCAGCCAGGTCCGTTTCTAGGAACCTCACTCACCATCTTCTTAAATTGTTTTGACCATGACTGAATTACATGGTCACCCTTATTTGCAAGGAAGGTTGAGAAGTGAGTGTTTGTAAGCACAGACCTTGTCAACCAAAGCATAGTTGGGCTTCTGTTAGTAATAAAGAGAGTGGGTACTGGAGTGGCCAGCTCTTGATGTCCGCCACAATCTTCTAAATATCTTTTGAATGTGTCCTTTTCCCCTTATCTGCACCAGGGCACCAGGACATTATTTCTCTCCTGGACTCTGCAATAGCCTCCTCTTGGTATTTGCCCGTTCCCTCTTGACCCCCTCCCACGTCGTCTATTTCCTACACTGTGGCCAAGGAGATCTTTATAGAGCATAAATCTGGC
The DNA here is from genome assembly GCF_902686455.1 of Sciurus vulgaris. Taxonomy (NCBI): domain Eukaryota; kingdom Metazoa; phylum Chordata; class Mammalia; order Rodentia; family Sciuridae; genus Sciurus; species Sciurus vulgaris. Next base: position 20,010,055 of record NC_136479.1, on the reverse strand, counting down.
CGTGTCAGTCCCCTGCAGGATAATGTATTGAGTGGCGCTGTGTGTTTTATTTTTTTGCTACTGTTCAGGAAAAAATGAGAACTATCTGCCTGCCCTCTCCTTAAATCGATGCACAAGAAAGGGTCTTAAGGGGGTCTCAGCAATCTGGGGACTGTTTTGCCCAAGGCTGAGGCAGGGATTCCCGGTAAATGGAAGGCTCCGTGTTCTAAGCTGGAGAGCGTTCCCCAATGACGCTGGGAGGGAGACTGGATTTTAGGGTTGGGTCTTGGACCCCGATTCCTTGCCACGCCCCTGGGAAGTGGTAGATGTAGGAGAAGAGCTGTGTGCTTTATCCAGAGACCTGCTTGCCAAAGTCCTGCCCAAAGCTCAGGGGAGCGGCGTCGCTATCCAGCTTCAAGGGACCGTGGAGCATTGCAGAGGTAGCCTGGTCAGGCAGGGCCAGCCTGGCGGGAGGTGACCGGCGCACTCACACAGGGCCATGCCCCCCGGGCCTGGGCTGGTGCTATGTTCTGCTGACACCTGTTCAGAACTCTTCACCGCCTTTGAACAAGGGACCCTGCATTTTCGTTTTGCTTGAATTATGCAGCTGATCTGATGTCAGGTGAGAAGAGTGACCCAGAAACCGGGTCTGTGCACACCTCCCAGGGTTGTGCGAGGTCCCGAGGGCCCAATAACCGCTGAGACCCAATCTCCTGCCAGGCCAGCGGCTCTGTGCCAGGTTTCATTTGATGGGAGGGATAAAGGGATTTGGTGTCTTTCCAGTGCCGTAGTGTTGGGCCAGGTAGATTTGCACCTGGGCCACCTACGGGGGTTCTTCCTTATGCCTGGGACACTCTGTGCTCTTACTAACTCATCCCACAGCTGATGGGTGAGGCCGCCCCTCTCCCCCTCTCTGACAGCCCTCGATCTATACTGATGTCTGTTGCTTTCTCTCTTTCTCTCTCTCTCTTCTCAACATTCCCTCCTTCTGCCTGCACTAATCGTCCCCCTGGAACATACTCATTTATAAAACTTATCCTTAGGGTCTCTGCTTAGGTGACACTTCTTTGGAGACTTACAAGACTGCCCCTACCTCTTTCCCCAAATCTGGATTATGCTCACTGATCCTCCAGCACAAATGGTAAAGAGCTCAGAGGCCCAGCTCCTCGTCTTATTAGCTGTGTGGCCTCAGGCAGGCCACTTGGTCTCTCTGTGCCTCAGTGCACCCAACTGTGAGATGGGGCTAGTAGTGCCTTGCCTCCGTCTTGTTGTGCAGGGAGTTGATAAATGCTTCCAGGGGCCACACCTGGAAAGCACTGGCTCGTTTTGCTTTTGTGAGTTATGTGGTTTTTTTATTCTCTGTTTCTGGCGTTCAGCAGGGTGCCTGGGGCTTCGTTGATGGTCAACAGATATTTATTGGATCAAACTGTGTGGCTGGTGGTATCTGCAAGCAAGAAGGTGACCCAGATCCATACTGGTTACTCAGAGGAGAGCCAGTTATCTTCCTCAGCACAGCCGCGCATGGGCTTGGAGACCCTCTCCGCTGCTTTTCAAGGAAACTGATTTCCCTCAAGCATTCGAGGGCTGTTGGAGTCTGTTCAGCTCCTCGCCTTGATCTGATATCCTGATCCATCTGTAATTGTGAGGCTCCGTCTTGTTTCTACCGAATGTTTTTCCAATTTTCTTCTTTCTCTGATTCATATTCCCCATTATTCCAAGACTGGGGTGTTCCTGCTGTGGTGCCCCCCAGGTCTGCGTGTTGGAAACTGAATCCTCTAATTCCTACGTTCTCGGTGTTTCGACGTGGGGCTTTGGGCAGGTAGTTAGGATTACATGAGGTCATAAGGGTGGGGTTCCCACGATGGTGTGAGTGGCTTCCTAGGAAGGGGAAGGGCCAGCTAGCACGCAGGAAGAAGGCTTTTACCAGAAGCCAGCTCCACGCTTGTGGACTTCCCAGTCTCCAGAACCACGACTTCTCCTCTTTATAAACTACCTAGTCTGTGGTATTCAGTTATAGCAACTGCAGATGGACTAAGACACTTCCCTTCTTTGAAGGCCATAGGTGAGGTCCTGAGAGCCCGGCGTGGCTTGTTCTTTTAAGCCCACATAGGTGTATGAAGCTCTTCTGCACCTGAAACTTAAAGGAGCACATGTCACCTACTTTGGGTCAGTCTCAGGCTTCATCCCTGGTCTGCTAACCTTCCAGCCTCTTTTCAAGAGGGGCACTTGGACACCAGGAGAAACGGGGCAGGAAATAGCCCTGCCAAGCCACGTCCTTGAATCTGGCAACCGTCGGCCTCCTGCATGCTGCTGTTATTTCTACTCTGGCAAATTGGGAAGGGGCAAAAGATAAAATTGCCATCTAGACTCCCAGAGAATCAGAGGGAATGTGGAGGTCCTAGGAGGCTCCTGCAGGCGGTGACTTCAGTGTCCCTGCGTGGTGACGTTCAAAGTCTAACACAGCAACGCCTTCCGCCAGACCCATCTCACGCACCCGGGGTCCTCCTGGCTCATGAGTAGGGCGTGAGTCTTGGACCTGTGCGGATCTCAGTGTCCTATCACCCCGTCCACAGCGACAGGCTGTGCGTGTGACCCGTGGGGGCAAATGACACCAAAGGAGCTTTGTCCTGGGACTTCTGTTCTGGAGGCTCTTTCCTTGCTCCTTCTCAGCTGGGGCACCGACAGTGGGAACGGGGGCCACGAGGGGGCCTCTCCTCTGACACCCCGATCTGTCACCGCCTGCCATTGGGAAAACCAGCGGGAAGCCATCCGGGCAGGCGCTTCCCCAGCGTGACACCAGGTGTCCAAGGCGTGAAGCCGTGCACGCTGCGGTCTGGCACGCAGCTCTGCTCCCGCCACAGAGCACGGCGGCCCAAGAGGTTCAGCAAGGGAAACCTGGCCAGGAGCCACAGCTGTGGAACGTTGCCTTTCGGGCAGCCGGGAAGGAGAGAGGAGGGTGTCCTGAGCCAGATTCTGAGAAAGAGCCGTGACGTGCCAGCTCTGAGTCTGTCAGGTGCACCTTTCTGAACCACCAGGGAGGCCAGGCAGGGCAAGGAGGGTCGCTACCTTCTCCAGGGCTGCCCTACCCTGGCCATTTTGGGCACGTGAACTAATAAGTCTTTGTTTGGCTTAAGCTCATCGATTTGGGTTGGGTTTTCTTTGGTTTGGAACCAATAACATGGCTGCATCTGGAAGCCAGATCTCAGGGATCCTGAACCCCATAAAATGGCCGTCTCCTCCCTGTTACCCATTAGTTCTGAGTCTGATCCCACGAAGCACGAGGCCAGGATGAGCCCCTGCCCCCCAGCCTGCGCCCTGGGATCCTGGGGGAAGGGGGCTGGGATTCCTCTCCTCTCCTCTGGCCCCCACCATGATCTCCCCCTCATTTGGCCACTTAATGGGAAACAGTTTAAAAGATTTAAAGCATTTAAGTAGGTTAATTATTTTCAAAAAGACAGCAAACTTTTCAAAACTGCTTCTGTCAGTAAATTTAAAATACCATAAATAATTTAGGTCCTGATTTTCCCCTCCACAATGAAGAATTAAGAAGCTTCAATCTCTCAAACATTCCCTTCAAAACAGCTGCAATTTCTTCCTCTCCTTGCCCTGACCTCAGAGCCTGGCGGGACATTATTAATCCACAAGACTCAAGGTCAGACCGATCCTCATGTGGCAACTGAAATTTCTTTCCAGTGAGGAGTATTTCTTTTTGATTGGGGTTATTTTCAGGGACATTAAAATGTCCCCCAATTTTTCCTTTGTAAGCAGAAGAGATATTTATGGCCATTTTTCAGATGCAAAATCTGAGACTAAGTGAGGTTTTGAAAATATGAACAAGCTGGGCACGGAAGTGCATGCCTGTAATCCCAGCAGTTTGGGAGGCTGAGATAGAAGGATCAGAGGTTTGAGGCCAGCCTCTGCAACTTAAAGAGGCCCTGGAAAACTTGGTGAGATCCTGTATGAAAATTAAAAGAAAAGGGGGGGGGGGCTCAGTATGTAGTTCATTGGTAAAGTGCTTCTGAGCCTGAGTTAAATACCCGATATAGATACATTGTTAAGAGAATTTACATATTAAGAAAATGTATATATTCTCCTACAGTCCAGTTTCTTTTCTCTAGCACAGGATCTAGTCTCACTCTAAGGGGTCCAACCAGTCAGGTTGGAGCAGGAAACCAAGTTCATTCTGGGGGAAATGCAGAAATTTGGTTGCAGAGTGCCAGCAGGGTCCCAGGGACCAGGAAGGACATCAGCGACACTAAGGGCTTGCCACACATTTCGATGCTCAGCCTCGAAGTCCCAAGGGGAGGAAGGGTGATCTTGGAGCCAGGCGGGGCTGGAGCGAGGAGGAGGAGCCACCCAGGAGGGGCTGCAGATGGCCTGGAGACTGGCTGGGAGAGGGAAAGGAGTACTCTGGTCCCAGCCTCTGTCTCCTCTGGCCCTCCAGGTTCTGGCCAGCAGTTTCCAAAGCCCAAACGCAACTGGAAAGAAGAGAGCAGAGAAGCCCCGCTGAAGCAGTCCATGGGATCCAGCTTCTCCGGACGTGGGGCAGAGTGAAGAAATGGAGGGAATGGATCCCGGGGCAGGGGCAGGCGGGTGACTGGCATGGTGATCGTTAATCCTTCACCCTTGAAACCTGACTTTGTTCTTCAACTCACCTGAAGGGTGTTGAGTTTGCTGCAGGCGTAGACCTGACTTCCCTGTGCCCATGTATTCTCAGCAGGTGACTCTTTCCCAGTCCAGATCTTGTCTAACCCATACGGATCAGGGTCACCATAACTCTGCTTCCTTCCAAAGCCCTCCGATTGTGCAGGACAGCAACACATGACCTTCTGCAGTCTGCAGAACCGTCTAGGGCAATACGGCCCCTCTTGGTAGATGAGGAAACTGAAGCTAAGATCCATGAGATGCTCCCCAAGCTATATGCCTCCTGAGCGGCAGAGGAAGGAGTCAAAACAAGTCCCGGGGAGTAATCAAAAATGTGGTCCTCTTGTGTAATGTCCACAGCCTGGCTGGGCTAGGGCAGGGGGGTAAGTTACTGGAACACCAAAGATCTGAAGATGGCATGTGAGATATGGGGAGCACCCAGTGGTGACAGCTGGACAGGTGCTCCTGCATGAGGTTCAGTGTGGTGACCAGCTGCACATTGGCACCTCTGTTTCACCACAAGCTTTGTCCATTCCCCCATGATGCTTTGCCCAGCGTCTGCCACCTGGACAGCACGTTCCTCTCCATGGCATTGTGAGGGGCACCAGTTACTGCAGGAAGCCGGTTTATAGGTGAGACTACAAGAGCATCCCTGGCTTGGCTTGCATTGTCCCAGTGTGTGACCAGCACCCTGAGGAACCTGGCATGCATGCAAGAAGGCGGCTTCTACACACGACACCAACTTGCCTGAATTCCCAGCCCACGTGGGGGTAACACCATCTTGAAAATTTGTTCAAGATAAGATGTGTCTGGATATTCCATCCCAGACTGGCTCTTCTTGTTCCCTTAACGTGGTAGGTTTGGGGGCATTTTAGAGACATGGTGTCTTATTGCCTTTTTCTATAAAGATGCTGCATCCCTTATCTACGGTGTTGCTCTCCACCCTTTAATCTGCCTGCAGTTACCGAAAATATTCAATGCAAGATTCCAGATATCTGCAATTCATTCATTTTTAAATTGCACAATATCCTGAATAGCAGGATCAGATCTCACACCATCCCTCTCTGTCCCACCCAGGATGGGAAGCAATCCTTTGTCCAGTGTCCACACTATAGATGTTACCCAACTACTGGTCACGTAGCTGTCCAGTTGTCAGATCTGTGGAAGTTCTGCAGTCCTTCAGCACTGAGTTCAGTACTGTCCGTGGTCTCAGGCATCCCTGGAGGCTTGGTGCACGTCCCCTGCAGATAAGAGGGGAGCTAATGTATCTCTTTGTGAGGCAGAAGGGAAAGAAACCAGGGAAGAATCACATAGAGACAATTTGTCTAGGCTCCCTGTGGGAGCTGGGAGAGCCCAGGAGTTTTCACACAGAGCAATGGCATTCCTCCTGAGTGGCACTCGTGTGCCTGCATGCCCTGATTTGCTGAAGTAGATCCACTTTCATCTGATGGACCCATCTGGAATGTGAGTCTCCAATACTTGCATAGATCTACTGTCTGAAGTTCTCACGCATATCATCTAGTGGCTCTAGAGACTGCTGGATTTTCTCAGGTTTCGTCGTATCCCTTCCATATTGTGATTGTTAGATTGAGAGCTTATCTTCAGTGGGACTTCATCTGTGGGAATCTTATGTGGTCTGGTGTGGTGGTATATTTTCTGTACTCAGTACTATTTCTTTCTTTCTTTCTTTCTTTCTTTCTTTCTTTCTTTCTTTCTTTCTTTCTTTCTTTCTTTCTTTCTTTCTTTCTTTCTTTCTTTCTTTCTTTCTTCCTTTCTTTTCTCTCCCCGCCCCCGTACTGGAGATGGAACCCAAGTGTGCTTAACCACTGAGCCATATTCCAAGTCCTTTTTTATTTTCTATTTTTTATTTTGAGACAGGATCTCGTTAAGTTGCTTAGGGCCTTGCTAAATTGCTCAGGCTGGCTTCAAACTTGCAATCCTCCTGCCTCAGACTCCCAATTTGCTGGGATTACAGGAGTTTACCAGGGGTAGCAGCAATCTGGTTTTTATGTTAATTGATCAACTTGGAAGTCCAGGGTCAATCAAATTCCAAACCTTTGTGAGGGGCGAGGCATGAATATTTTCTTATCATCTCCCTGTGCCATCTTCCTGTCCCCTTGAGTTCATATTTTTTCTGGGATGCAGCCTCCGAGCGCTCTCATTTTAGGCATACATCTTTTCCTATCTGTGCCCGGAGGCTCATCTCTGGCCCCCCTGTGGGCCTCACATCATCTTTTTCGATCATTACAGAGGACAGCCTAATGGCAGAGTCAGCCATGTCTCCTGCCCCTCCTTAGCTCTTATCACCCCTGGGAGACTTCCTGTACTTTCCTGTGAGGTTGGCCAAGTTTTTAAAAGGACATTATTATATTTATCCTTCATTTTTAGGCCTTTCATTCCATGAGGATTTTCAAGTTATCTTTTCTTAATTTTGCTGGAAATGCTAGGCTTCTGATTTTGTTGGAAGACAAGAAACAGTGTTTGGAGCCCAGTGGTCTCCTCCAACAAGAACAATTGACCACGAGGAAATCTCGGTGCTGGAGATCAGAAACTTCTCCTAGGTCAAACACATAATCCAAGGTCACACAGTGACTTGACACATAGGACACCCAGGCTGCAAGGGAATTTGGGAGTCATCAAAAGAAATGATCCCTGAACTTGTCCAAGGATCAGGTACATTGGAATTAGTAAGGGAATTAGTAAGCATCCAATATTATATCTAAACTCTCAGACCCCACTCCTAGACATTCTGATGGGGAACCTGGAAATGAGTATATTCTGCCCATTTCCTCGTTCCTCTCCCGTGCTGCCTGGGGCTGTCCATTCTGGGTGCCTACTGCATGCCTCCTGGCTGTCTCCTGTCCCCCTGCATAATTCCTACAGTGTCATCAGAACCAGCTCAGCTTCCGCTGCCTCCAGATCAGGCAGAGGCCACAGGCCCCAGCCCCTCTCTCTTTCGCTGATAATGTCCCTGGCGCTGGCTTTGCATTCCGATGAGCAGAAGGGAGAGGAGGAGGAGAACGAGGGTGTCAGCCTGGTGAAATGCACACAGCATTATCCTCCGGATGGAGGAACAAATGTCCCCAAAGGAAGGAGGCAGGGGAGCAGAGGCACTCAGGCCTGGCTCGATTTCTGCTGTTGGAGACGCGCTCTCTGATGCGGGGAGGGGCAGAAAAGACAGACGAGAGGTGCAGCGTCTTCCTGGGGGGTGGGATGAGCCCTCAGAGGTGGGGTCTGAACGGGGAGCCGATGGGGAAGCTCTCCCGCACCTCATACGTGCTACCTCGCTGAACTGGAGACAGAGCTCTCTGATTCGCCTCCCAGAACAGTTGTTATCCACGCATTTCCTGGGCCCTGCCTCGAGACTCCTCCCGCAGGTGCTTCCCGGACGACCTGCTCTTAATCCGTGGAAAGAATTCCAAGCCAGAGCATTCCATCTGTCTGGTGGGGAGGAGGAGAGCATAGCTGAGTCCCCTCTAGTGAGCACTGGGCGGAGAGCAGGCCCATGTGCCAGGATCCACGGGCATTCTGGGGCACATGGTGAATGGGGTCCAAAGTGGCCGTGTCTCCCCATCACATGCACAGACGGGTCTGGGACAAGGACAGCATCTGCGAAGGCAGGTCACTTGTATCATCCCCGATTGGCTGTCTTGGGTTTGATAGGATCTTCCAGAGACTTTTTTAGGATGTGGACTCTGCATAGAGTTCCTCAGCATATGGGTGATAGAGCTGTCAATCATCTTTGTCTCCCATTCCCCTTCCTGCAAACTGATCACTAGTGCCCTGGACGTTCCTGAGTTTGTGGCCAGCCACTTCTTCCACTCTGCCTTTCCCTCGGTGCGCCAGCGAGCCCGTGTGATGGCTGGGGTGTGTGTGTGCGTGTGCTCACGTGTGTGCAAGGTGTGCACACGTGCCTACGTACTGGGTCTGAGAGGCGACCTGGCGGCTCATGTGCTACCCCAGGTGCGTGGGAGCCTCTGACCCTGTGCTAAGCAGCTTGGAAGTGCCGGGACGCTGTCTGTCCTTCCTGGATCTCTCACTGTTGGCTACTCACTCTTGGTTCTGCCTTCTGCCTTCCAGGAGAACCGTGTCCCAGGAGACCCGTGTCCCAAGAGACCCATGTCCCAAGTCACTTCCATTGCTTTCGGGGTGTGGGAGTCCCATGGAGCAGGCTGCCAGGGAGGGCGTGGATTCCTGCAGGACTTGTCTCAACTTTCCGTGGATCAGCTAAGTTCAGGTGAGGGATGAGTGGCAGAGATCAGCTCAGAACAGATGAACCTTAGCGCTTAACAGGTTACGTCAAGTTCAGTGTGCTGAGGAGGAGTTATTTGCACGATCAGTTTCTCTGACCTTTTAAGAAAGGAATTGCTTCAGGTTCTTTTGAGCAGGGTTTTCCTTGATGTACTTAGAGATTCATTTACATATCATTAATTCCTTGATGCAGGAATCAGAGGCAGAAACACCTAAAGACAGTGTTACATGTCACTGGCAGAGGGAGGGAGGGAGGGAAAGAGAGAGAGAGAGAGAGAGAGAGAGAGAGAGAGCGAGAGAGAGAAAACTTAGGTCAGATTTTTTTTGGTACCAGGGATTGAACCCAGGGGTACGTAATCACTGAGTCACATCCCCAGCCCTTTTTAAATTTTTTTATTCTGAGACAGTATCTCACTAAGCTGCTGAGGCTGACTTTGAACCTGCAATCCTCCCGCCCCAGCTGCCCAGCCGCAGGGATTGCAGGCAGCACTCCATGCCCAGCCCCAGACCAGATCCTCAAATCAGGAGTCCTCAGCGCAGAGAGTACCAACATTAGAGCCAGGTTTACTCTCAGGCCCCAGAACCATGCATCACATCAGCCCCTGGAGCTCTGAGCACACTTTTCACTTCAGAGAACCACAGAGCTCAGCGGCCCAGCCAGCACACTGCCTTGAAGACACAGCCCTCCCGCCAGACAGCCACTGCCTGGTGGTTCCTTTAGACGCTAACCAGGGGCCGGGGAAGGAGCCATGGGATTTGTATGGGAGGTGATTCTAGGAAGCTCCGGTAGGGAACCGGGGAGGTGAGGCGGAGAAGGGAAGGAAGTCAATAAAGCTTGTGTCCGTCGGCAGACCATGACCAGCGGGGGCTCCAACCCACCAGGGGGCTCTGAGAGACCATGTGGAGGACACCCCAGGGAGCTCAACATGAGACGAGAGCAACTACCCACCGTCGTCCATCAGCCGAGGTTAAGGGCCGCTCCCAAGGAGATTTATGTGCGTAGGAACCGTGAGTAATCAGGCAAGGAGGTGGTATGGGAGGAGGAGCCTTCTAGAACCTGCTGGAGAGATGTACACATACACACACACACACACACACACACACACACACCCCTCCAATTAGGACCGCGTTTTCTTTCTCTGCTTTTGTACCCCTCCCCAGCCCAGGACTACCTTCTGGCCTTTCCTGACGGCTGGGACTGTGGCCCCGGCCTCGTCACGAGCTCCTTAGCCTGACATTCTGTAGTCACCAGAGACTTGCACCTGAAACCCACTGGCCCAGGTCCTCAGGCCTCGGCTACCAGAAGGTGTTCTCTCTGTACCTGCTGTTGTCACATTGTCATTATGGAACCAATGGCCCAGGTGCCAGAGGAGCTCTGAGCTGCACAGATCTCCAGCAGGGAGGCTGCGGTGTCTAGTTGGCCTTTGGACCATCTTAGGATGTGTGGGAGCTTTCGGCCGTGTGGGCTTTCACACGAGCTCTGGATTTCTGGTTTCTCCTGGAGGCCAGGAGGTCTGGCAGTGTTGGGGCTGGGGCAACCTTGGAGGCCATGGGCCGAGGCTGAGGAGCAGAGGGCCCCTCGGCGGGGAGCGGAGCTCAATTTCCACCGGACCCCCCAACTTGAGCTGCTCCTCTGGCCCCCACAGGCTCTGGGCTTGCGTCCAGCGTCAGCATCCTCGGCATCTGCTGGGAGGCACCTGCCTCCTTCCCTTGCCTGTGCCTCTCCGGGTCCGCGGGAACTGGGTTGCTCATGTGTCCTCCTCACACTTGGACTCTGATTCTAAGAGTCTCCCTGGACTTTTTCCCCTAGAGAAGGGACTCTGTTTTCCTGCTCTCTTAGCTGTTTGCTGGAGACTTGCTAAGAAATGCACAGAGCCCATGATCTTCCCACACATCTGACTCAATGCCACCTGCCACCTGGCCGCCTTTTTTAACTCATCGCTGGGGACAATTTGGGGCTTCAGTGCTGGCAAGGGTGGAGCTGAAGACTGGATGGTGCACATTGGACCCACCGACCGGGCTGTGCTTTCTGGGGAAAGCTCTAGGGCTGTATCAATCCCTGGATTCTCCGTCCCAGCCGCGTTGGCTTCTCTATTTCTTATTAGCTTAGGCTGCCCAAATCCCAGGATGCTTTGCACCTGACTCCAGTGAGGTCATTACCATTAAGCACCCAGCTCTGTCACCCTCTTTCCAGATGGTCTGGTTACCATGGAATTCCGAGGAACCGTGTAAGAATTCTCCTTCCCGGTAACAGTCTGGCTAATTAGAGGCACTTTGAGTTTAGTATTCCAAGAGAGGATGGTGCCAATCTAGCCAGAGATCTGTGTTTTCCTCTTGTTTTTTTAACACAGCCTCTCCCACCCCGGCATGTGCTGTTGTTTCGGATCAGGAGATGGAGGCCGGGGACGGGGCCTTTTGTGTATCATTTATTTCATTGATGGAGGCTTCTGACACGGAAGGCAGAGAAAGCGATTTCTAAAAGCCCCGTTCCTTTGGCGTCTCTCCTTGGACAATGCAAACTTCACTTGATCAAGTTCTTTCGAGATGGAACATGACGGATGCAAGGACAGAAACAGATGAGTCACTTATTTTGGCAAGTTTATTAGCTGGATGGAGTTTGTTAGGATGATCGCATCAGAGCATGTGAAAGTTCGCTGTGAATAAACCCTTTCTTCAGAAAAAAAATCTAAAAAAAAAAAAAAAAAAACCTGTATTCAGAGAGAAGAATTGGATCCCACTTATTCATTGTCTAGTCATTAGACCACTCACCCAGCGATCGTGTTTCTGGATTGTGGGGACACAGAGAATCGGTGTTTCTACTTGGGGGAGGGACAGGCAGCATGGTCTTGGGGTCAATGCACAGGGCTTGTGGCCAGCAGACCTGGACCAGCCTCCAGTCTGGATGGGTTGGCTCTTTCCTCTTCCCTCCTCGGCGCTAAGCACAGGGATGACTGGGATACATAGGAAGCTCGGGGACTGTCAGGGTCCTGGGTGGGAAGTGGGGTCTGCTGGGAGAACTGGGCAGCAGCCCCCTGACCGTTCTGGGAAGTCAGGGGAGGAGTTGAGAAGAAGGAGCTTTGCAGGGAAGGCCTCTGAGCGGCGCTGGAGTCTGGAGAGGAGGGCGTCTGTCCATGTGGAGGGAAGGACGGACGATGCGGGGAGGGCGGGGGAGGGCGAGCTGCGCAGCCGCAGGAAGGAGCTATCAAGGGCGGGTGGAAGGAGGGTGAGGACGGTGTCCTGTCCAGCCTGGGTCCCTGATGAAGACGGCGCCATCCGAGAGGGAGAAGCGTAGGCGAAAGGCCCGAGGGAAGCGCTGAGCAGGGGCCTTGGCCGTGTGGTCGGGACTTCGGGTTGGAGGTGCCCAGCAAGGCCGTGCTGGTATCTCCATAGACACGCAGCTGGAGGATGCAGATGGTACCCGGGAACCAGCAAGGCAAGACCGCAAGGGGCAGGGGTAGACGCCCGGGAGAGGCTGTGGAGACAGTGCCATTCAGGACTTGGCAGGGGAGGTTAAGCTCAAGGAGAAGAACGTGGAGCTGATGCTTAAGCCATTTATTGGTCCATGATACTGAAAAGTTGGGCCATAGCAGGCTGCAGGCATGGCTGGATCCAGGAGGTTTCTACTTTCAGACTTCCTCCTGTGCCTGTTCTCCTCCTCTTCCTCCTCTTCTTCCTTTTCCGAGTCTCCCCCTTTTCTTCCTGTCCTTCCTTTCTCCTCCTTCCCTCCCTTCCTTCTTTCCCTCCTCCCTCCCTCCCTTCCTCCTTCTCCCTTTCTTCATGTTAACTATGCATTTGGGGAAAGTTTTCTCATCTGACAAAGACGAGCTCAGTCAACTTCTGAGCTTATCACTGCAGATTCCAGTGCAGCAGACAGAGCAGGATCCATCCCCCACCTCAAAAGGCTCAGGTTAACTCCAGGGTCACTCACACCTGTGTGACCAGCCAGTGGGGCCAGAGAAGAGTCCCAAGGATTAGCCAGGTCTGGATCTTATACCTCCCACAAATCCTGGTGCCCAGTCCAGCACCCTCCAAACCAAAAGACTGAAAAGGAGGGAGGAAGAATTATTTGTAAGAAAGAAAAAGCAAGAAGAAAATATCAAAGGACACCGGGTCAGCAAACACACACAGACGTCTTCTTAGAAAACAGGAAGAACATAATCATAAAGTGAAAAATTATATGACTTTTGCATTACGGAAAACTGATCACGTCGTCTTTGGCTGATTCATTGGGGCCCGGCCGATGAGCTTCGTCTCCGACAAGTCTGGGGTGATTCGTGTTTGGAGGTCAAAGGGCACGCAAAGGGCTCCGACTTTTCTCAGAAAGAGTACTCCTCATTTTTCTATTTTCAGAGGGTGAAAAAAAAAAAAAAAAACCTCTGAGTTTTTACCCCGCGGCAGAACAAACGCAGCTGTGACTCATGTTTCACAATTTATGTAGCCTCCTTCACATACTTTTGACAGTTCTATCATGTTTTAGAGGCTGTGAAATATTTGTTTTCTTCTGAGGAGCTGGGCTGGTGAAGATCCACTCCCTTCATGATGACATCACTCTAAGCTGGGCTTTTTCAACCTCCGCTCTATTGACAAGAAAACTGACAAGCTATTGGGCAAGGTCATTCTTTGCAAGAGGGCTGTCCCGTGTGCTCCCAGGTGTTCAGCAGGGTCCTGGCTTCTAAGCATGAGATGCAGTGGCCTTAGTTGTGACAGACATTGCCAAGCATCCCCTGCAGGGGCAAAACCGCACCTGGTTGAGAAACCCTTCCCTACACTTTCCCTTCTGGTCATGTAATATGACAAGAAAGGGATGTACGGAGGGTCTGAGGAATAAGAATAATAAAAATAGCCAGGTGTAGTGGTGCATGCCTGTAATCCCAGCTTCTTGGGAGGCTGAGGCAGGAGGATCCCAAGTTAGAGGCCAGCCTCAGCAACTTAGTGAGACCCAGTCTCAAAATAAAAAATAAAAAGGTCTAGGGGTGTGGCTCAGTGGTAAGCATCCCTGGATTCAATCCCTAGTACAAAAATTTTTAAAAATAACCCTTAAAAGAATGATACCATTACCCTTCTGAATGGGGTGACATCGATGGAGAGCATTTGAGGACCGTCTTCCAGCAGGCCTCACTTTCCCCTAATCTAAGAGGGGAAGCATGGGAATCTCACCCTCAGCAGGATAATTAAAACCCAGGTCTAAAGTGAGACGCTGGCAATACAATAGCAGGCAGCTGAAGCTCTGCAGCCGGCCAACGGAGGAAGTTCACTGCCTATAAATAGCACAATTGGCAGCAAAACCCTCTGACAAATACTCAACGTGCCAGTGTCAGAGCGTGATGTGTCCAATGCTTCAGATGCTGAAAATAAATACTGTGAGTCGAAAATAAATGGCATTATTAGCATAAAGGGAGTTCCTAATTAACCAGCAATAGTCCATTACTGTAGCCTTCAATTCATTAAATTGCATAATTACATAAAAACTCAGTTGACGCTTGATTCAGTCAGTGTATCTGGTATTGTCTCCTCCATAATTAGTTCTATAATTGTCAGTTTGACAGGGCAATTAAAAATGTTTGAAGACATTGTGTCGGCTTCCCAGTGCAAAGCTGCACTCTGTAGAGCGAAGCAGGGAGGAAACTTCCCGGCCGGGCAGCTGGGTGGGTCCAGATCCTGGGATGAAGGGAAGGCAGGGACCACAGGGCAGGAGGACAGGCTGGGTAGCTTCCGGGGCGATTGTTCTGTCCGGGTAATTTGGTGGTTCTCTGTGTCCCCTGTTGGAAATGTAAATCCCAGTGCGATGGCGTAAGGGAGGGGGAGCTTTGAGAGGTGACTAGGCCACAGGGTTTCTCTCTTCATGAGGTGCTCATGCCATTTCTAAAAGGGCGTAGGCAGAAAGTGCCATCCCTGGCTCCCTGGCCTGCCTGCCTTGGGAAGACGCAGCCCTCACCATTGGACTTCCCAGCCCCTGGAGCTCTGATGAATCAAATCCTTTTCTTTACCAATTAATCAGTCTGTCCTGACCACGGGTCATGAAAGGGAGACAGGGTGTCTTACTCTGAGGGGTCTCAGCTTTAACAGCTGGGGTGTGACGAGGTGGAGGAAGCCAGCCCCCTGGGGTGGACAGGCGTGGGTGTGAGAGGCCCGGATTTGGGCTGAACCGTGCAGGAGGCCGTACTCAGGATGGTCAGTCCTGCGATCGAGGATCCTGGTGGGAGACCCGGCGCCAGACCGGGTGAAGTCCACCTGCCCTGGAGTTCTGTGCGATTTTTATGAGGGTCTCCGCAGATGCCCGGCACCATGGGGTTGCTGTTCCCACCTGGGAAGGAGATGCCAGCAGCCAGGAAAGCACACCCAAGTCTCTAGTCTCTTAAGAATGATATTCTTCCGCGGGGAGAGAGCCAATAGGTAACAACCATGATAATAAGTAAAATGTTACGCCAAAATAGAGGCAGAGAAAGGGGATGGGGCAGTTTGGTGGGTGTGGTGTGATCCGAAGTGGAATAAGTGGAAGCATCATTAGGAAGGTGACATTTGAGCACAGGAAAGCCAGAGGTGTCCCCTTGGGCACTGCAAAACAAGTGTGACTGAAGTGGATCAAGGAGGGGGACTTTAGACCGTAAAAGAGGGACACACAGGGATCTGTGGGCCCAAATGAAGAATTTTGTTTTTAGCCAGGTGCTGTGCTGTACGCCTGTAATTCCAGTGGCTCAGGAGGCTGAGGCAGGAGGATTGAGAGTCCAAGGCCAGCCTCAGCCACTTAGCATGGTCCTAAGCAACTCAGCAAGACCCTGTCTCAAAATAAAAAAAAATAAAGAACTGGAGATGTGGGGATATGACTCAGTGGCTAAGTATCCCAGGGTTCAGTTCCCAGTACAAAAAAACAAAACAAAACAAAACAAAAAAAAAAAAATTAGAATTTTACTATTGCGCTAATTAGGAGCCATTGGAAGTTTCTGGGCAGGGTAGGGACAGATATGACCTGTGTTTTAAACTGATCTCTGAGTGTTGCATTGTTAAGAACAACCCAGGGGTTCACAGGTAAATCAGGGAGAAAGGTTGGTTAGGAGACAATTTCAGAACCCCAGATAAGGGGCAGTAGGTGACACGGGCCAGCCATAACTGTGCCTTTCCCACAGAGTCGTTGTAAAGATGAGACAGGAAGCTGCGTGCCTGAGCTCAGAATGCTGCCTTGCGTAAGTGTGCAACAGACAGCAGCTCTTACGACCTGAAAGTGACCTTCCGTCAGAATGGGTCACACGGAGCCCTAGGACTTATTTGGGTTTTAAATACTTCTTTTAAACTTTGGGAAGGCTTTCCAGGTGATTCTCCTTTGCCATCTTAAAGTAAAACTAACGGTCCTGGGTGTCTGTACAAATTATCTTCAGCTACAAATCCACATTGTTTTACCAGGAGAGTGAGACAGCATTCTTGAAATAACAGAATGGTCCAATTATAATAGCATATTAGTAATAGAAAAAAAAGCTTTTGATATTTCTTTATTTTATTAAAGCTAACACTACACATTTCTTCTTTCCAAATTAGTACTGTTTCCAGAGAAGCATAGAATAAAAAGGTTTTCTTTCTAACCCCATGACCTTCTTATTTTGCTTTGTCCCAAAGATGCTTCACTGTGGGATCTTGAAGGATTCTGATTGTCTTATTAGGCACATGGCATCTGTACTGTCTTCCCTTTGGTCTTTTAGCCTCTCTAACTTAAATACTTAAGAATTCATGCCCCATATTTCCAAAGTTTTGGATCTATCAGGGCCACAGAGGGAACATGAATTTCCTTATATAATAGGATCCCTCTCAACTCAAGAAGGTTCCACCTAGACTTCAAGGGATTCTTAATTCTGCATGTGATTGTTGCAACCATTAAAAAAAGTCTCATTTTTCATTCCAAGGCAGGGAAAGCAGAGTATATGCCAAGAGAACGACATCGCAGTTTCAGGATGTTCGGGCTGACTGTCCTGTGAACTTGAACTCTGTTACACATCTCCAATCAAAAGGTGGATTGTGATATCATACTTCTGAAATTCTGATTCTGCCCCTGCCTGCCTCTTCTAGGACAGCCGAGACTGATGAACTCTTGAAGATGAAATGAGATCACCTGGGTAAGAGCTAATCGGGGTGGCTGAGGCCCAGCAAGTGCTCGGCCGATACTAGCTTTAGTTAAGTTATTGTTCTAGCTGAATTTTCACACATGCGGTAAGGATGCTCCCAACCTCCCCTCTTTCCTTGGGCTTCTATCCCCATGTTGTACATTTTTCTTTTGTATATTAAGAATGCCCTCGTCTCCCTCTGTCCTCACTGCCTCTCCATGCCAAGTTGCTTGTGATCTCTGTCCAAGGTCCTGGACTCTGGATTTCACAACCATCATCCAGTTGGTTGCTAAGTCCCCGAGGGTTGTGGGTTCCACCTTGGATTTCCTGAAAGCCAATTGTCTCTATCGTTTTCTCGATCCTGTGCTTCCCCCTACAACTCTTCCTCTCTGGGCTTTTGGATTCCTCGGGCTCTGGGCCGCCTTCCTTACTTAGATCTGAGCCTCCCCCCTCTGGCGGCCACCGCTTGTGCTTTTGCTGTGGAATCTTTGTCCACTTCCTCAGACTTTCCATCTCTACACCCCCTTGGCGGCCCCCTACTTCTTTCACGTGAATCTTGCCAGGATTTCAAAACTAAAAACTGCTTCTCAAATTGGTCCCAAACTTCCTCTCCCACATGCAGTCTCTGGCTGTTTACAGGAGACTATTAAGCTCCACCTCATCTGCTTTCTCTTTTATTTCTCTTTCCTACTGTTTCTGTTCAAGCTACAAGTTAAAATCTTCGTGTGTGCCTGCGTGCCTGTGTGTCTTTAAAAATCTATCCTGTTCATTAGCGGATCTCCTTCCAAGGGCGCATCTATTGTTTTCTCTTCCCCTCCTGACCCTGGGGACTTCTTCCCTGCTTCTTCTGCAGGTCCTTGGGCAAGCCTAGAGCCAGAGTGGTAGAAGAACCTGCCTTTTTATTTCTGTTTCCCTTTTATTTCCTTGGCTTTGTGATAACTCTGCTGAAACTTTAACAACAATCGAAAACACAATATCAGGATGCCATCTGTTGCCGGGCACAAGCCAAACACTGAGTTAAGTGTACTAGATGGTGTTGGCCCTACTTTACCCAGTGTGGACCCCGAGGTCCAATCAAGCACAATAGGCTGTTCTCCCTGCAAGAATCCCTCGTTGCGCTCTATCCATTTACATATAAAGCTTCCCTGCTGAGTGCTTCAGCCCACCCTCGGGAGGAGGGGTACACAAGCCCACCATCCTGAATAGGGCTAGGCAGGGTGTCATCCCAAGCAAAAACGGATAAGGAGGAGAAGATCATGAAGCAGGGGATTCTGCATTGGACCCCAAATCCATAATCAAAGCAGTTCTGGCTGAAGAGAAGTAAACTTGACCTGGCCTTAGGAAGGGATGCATAATCATCCCATGACAGACAGCGACCAAGTTCTTCTCTCGATGGGGAACTTGGCTTTCTCTCCTCACGCAACTTTGTCTAGGACACAGCTGTGAGACCAGACCCAAGCTTCCCATCTGCTGATCTTCACCAGATGTCAGGCGCATAGAGAAGGGGAGAGATCTGGGCGGAGAGTCAGAATCTGCAGTTCCAGTCTGCTGCTCCGGTGGATGACGTCACCCCTGCTAGTTCCTCAGAGCACGGTCTGCATTTCCTGGACCCCACGTGCTGGCCACCTGGCGAACTGGGCTGGATCGTGCAATTAGAAGTCACAGAGGCCACGACAGACTCTCGCTAGAGTCCAGGGCTGTCCGGCCCTTGCACTTGGAATCATACCACTTCTCAAACCGGGTCCAGAGAGATCAGGGACACCAAGGACAGTATCGACAGCCCACAGAGCATCACCCATCACTTTGCCATCAGGGGCTCCCTGGCTGATGACCGATGGCGGGGGTCTCAGAAAGAGCTTGGAGTCATAATGGACACACTCGATCCCTGCTTCCTAAATCCAGGTCTCCCTGTGGTCCCCCGCGGGCCTCCAAGCCTGAAAGGAGCGTGCAATATGGGGGGCACTTGGGGGAGGTGGAGAGGCAGCCCCAGGGAGGGGGCGAGGGGCAGGGGGCACTGGTTTTCAAACTTGGCTGTGCATTTGGAGAGCCTCGGGCGTGGGGAACACAGATGTCAGAGCGACGGTTCACGACTCTCCAGTTATAATCGCTACGACTTATTATCTTTTTCTCTTCCCTCCTTTTCCATTGGTGCATTATAGCATCTGTGGTGACACCGTGCTGTAACTGGGCCACCATCCCTCCCAGCAGGTCCCCTCCCTCCCCACCTCCCGCCCTCTGGTCCCTTTCCTCTACTGATTTCCTTTTGATTTTCATGGCAGCCCAGCCCCCAATGTCTCCCAACCTTTTATTTTTTTTCTTTCATTTTTTTCCTCTCTAGCTTTCCCATATGAGGGAAAATATACAACCCTTGGCCACCTGAGTTCGGCTTCTTTTGCTTAATGAATCGTCTCAAAGTCCATCCGTCTTCCTGCAAATGACATAATTTCGTTCTTTTTTATGGCTGAATAAAACTCCATTGGGCACATACAGCACATTCTCTTTATCCATTCACCTGTCGCTGGACACCCAGGCTGGTTCCACCGCTGGGCTGTTGTGAACGGTGCTGCTGTAAACGTGGGTGGGCGTGGGTCACTGTAGTAAGATGCCTTTAATTCTTCAGGCTAAACATAATTTGTACTTTAAAATCCACCCCATTAAGTTATGATGGTACTTCATCTTGAAGTCGGAGAAGAACTGAAGTTTGAGAACTCAGAGTCCTGGCTCCCTCCTGCTCAGTCAGTTCCCTCCAGTTCCATTTGGCCCTGAGATTGGACCCTGTCCAGATGGCAGTGCCCCTGATTGGCATGAGGTGAGGTTTAAAGGTGCCTTTTCCTGAGGTTAGAGGTCCCTGGCCTCTTTTGCTGGCCTGACACATTTTTCCTTTGAATGGTGAAAGGTGATTTTCCACACCTTCCAGATTGGAGGGAATCCAGTTTCAAAAAGGAGAATAACATGGATTCCCTTTAGAGGGAATAAAAGCCATCAGAGAAGTGAGTCTCTGAAAGGAGAAACTTCAGCCGCTGGAAGGTCTGCCCCATAGCACTTGGGCCCAATAGCATCGTTGGTCCCTGTTGAGGCTCCGAGATAAAGGGCTGGTTTGTGTCTTTCCTGGTGGACGTTCAGTTGTGGAAGGCAGAGACCTGTCTGCCTCGATTGTTCTGCCATTGCCCATATCAGCTGCAGCAGTTCAGCTCAGAGTGCGACCAGTGACTGCTAGCCGAATGAATACCCGAGGGCACGAACAGCTCAACAGGACCGAGCTAGCCAGGTGGTCACTTCCGCAGCCCCGACCTCTGTGGTCAGGGTCGGGCCACTCGGGTGGCTTGCTTATTAATGCTCTGGCCTCAGTGTACTTACCTGGAAGTAGAAATGATAACAGTACTCACTTTTATAGGGTGGTCCTGAAGACTGAATGGATCGCTGCCAGTTTGGCATTTGATCTGATGTCCTGTTAATGACCAGTAGCCACTGGTTATTATTACACAACTGTCATTTCCATTAAACCAAAAAAAAAAAAATTGAAGTACCCACAAAAGATTACTAAGTTTTAGTTTCATTGAGCGAGGTCATTAAAAACATACCAGAACTACCAATTATAATTATTCATTCATACAGAAAAGACATCTTCAGATGAAAAAAAGAGGAAAGACTTAGGTTCAGAGTAAAGGTCATTCTTTTACTTTTTTAATAATTTCAACTTTATGAAAAATTTTCGGTATTGTCTTCATTAAAAAGAATTCATCTAGGGTTAGTGAAACGTCCTGACCGTGGCTCGTGTGGTTCCTTCTCTCTCTCTCTCTCTCTCTCTCTCTCTCTCTCTCTCTCTCTCTCTGGGCCACAGCGCTGGGCTCCCTTTCTCGGAAGGGACTGAGGTGAGATCGATGCTCACAGCTGAGAAGACCTGGTGTCTCTCTGACAAACATGGGCGCTGGGTTGGGAAGAAGAAACTGGGCCAAGTGGCCCTGATTGTAGCGGACAGCACAGGTGTGGATCATGCTGCCCTTGGAGACCAGGGACAGGGCCCCACTGCCAAGCAGCTTCACTGTCTTGTCTGACATCTTGGTCTGCTGGACTTAACACTTGAGATATTGCCCCACAAGGACCCTGCAGAAGTTCTGTCACTCCCAGCACCATGCCAGATGCTAATGAGGATGCGGATGGATCAGAGGACTGAGGGACTCTGAAACCCGTGCAGGTCCCTCTCCACGTGCAAGTCATGGTGCTGAGCTCCAGGAGACAATCCAAGTGCATGTGGAAAATACATTCCCCGAGCCCACTTTCCTTTTTCAGTGAGCAACCCCCACCAGGCCCCATCACCTAGGCTGAAAAGTTAGGAATCACTTCCTAGATTCTTTCCTTTACATAGTCAATCAGTTGCTTCTCAAGATTGCCGATGTCTGATCCTCACCATGTGGCTACTGCCGTGGTCAGCACGTCCTTCTCTCTTTCTTCCGTGATTTCTTTGTATTTATTTCACCATATAAAAATCAGTATCATTTCTATACACTAACAGTGAACTAACTGAAAAAGAAGTCAAGGTAACAATTGCATTTATAACAGCCTAAAAAACAGAAGTAAATTTAAGGAGGTGAAAATACCTGCACACTGAAAACCATAAGCCATTGATGAAAGAAGTTGAAGTAAACACAATAAATGGAAATATATATTATGTGCAGTGGGATTGATTGACAACCATCATCCATCCATCCATCCATCCATCCATCCATCCATCCACCCATCCATCCATCTAACCATCTATACAGCAGGTCATCCTTCCATCTATCCAACCATCTATACATCAGTTCATCTATCCATCCATCCATCCATCCATCCATCCATCCATCCATCCATCCATCCACCCATCCACCCATCCACCCATCCATCCATCCATCCATCCATCCAACCATCCATCCACCCATCCACCCATCCACCCATCCACCCATCCACCCATCCATCCATCCATCCATCCATCCATCCATCCATCCATCCAACCATCCATCCACCCATCCACCCATCCATCCATCCATCCATCCATCCATCCATCCACCCATCCATCCATCCATCTATCCATCCAACCATCTATACATCAGTTCGTCTATTCATCCATCCATCCATGTTTATACAGAGCACATAAAACACATGAGTGATTCTCCTAAAACACAGATTTGAGCACATCACACTCACTTCTTTCTTTCCTAAAAATCTTCACTTGTCTGTATTTGAGAAAAAAAAAAAAAAAAAAACTTGTTCAATGTCATTAACATCAACACGTGTGGTTACTGTTTAATGGGAGACCATATTAAGAGCTTTTATGTACATTTTATTTAATTTGGGATAGCGCTATCATGATCCTACTTTACAAATGTGTCCATGACCTGCTAAGAGATGTTAAGTGTCATGCCCAGTGGCAGGTCACACAGCTAGTAATCAGTGGAAACAGAACCTCACCTGCTCTTAACCCCTAACCTCCCTGTCTCTGGAACTCACCTTTTGCTAATGGAAAGGGACACACTAAATGGGCGTCCCAGGAGTGAGGGGAGGGTGTGGCGACCAGGAGGGACTTCAGAGGGAGGTTAATGTGACGTGAGTCTGGAGGACCGAGCAGACATTTGAGATCCAGTCAAGAAGGAGCCAGCCAGCATCCTGGGTGCAGTGAGCGCCATGAGCAAGGGTCTGGAGGCCTGAACCTACGTCGAAGACCCTCTGCCTTGGGAAATACGTCCTTGTGCGGTGCGCCTATGGGTCAGCCTGCACAGGCAAGAGTTTCAAGTTCTTTTTTAAAAATAAGCTTTGATAAGATGCAATTGTTGAAAAATACTGACCTGAAAATTGTGCAATTAGATATTTAAAGGACTAAAATAAATTTTTTTCAGTCCTAGTACTACTTTAGAGTTAAAATACGTAAATTTCAGCATTATTGCTAATGCAGAACAAGACAGGTTCCAGCATTTGGGGTAACGCTCTTCTCTGCCTGGTACGCGTGGGAGACGTGGATAACAGTGTGGCTGGGTTGAAGGTGCTCCTGGCTAGGGGGAGGTTGGCAGGGTCTGTGGCGCTGGACTGGCTGGTGACCCAAACCAACTCTTCCCTCTACCTGCTCAGTTTTATCCCACTCCTCCGTCTGTCCACTGTGTCCAGTCCTTAGATCTTGTGGCTTAGTTATTGGCAGAAAGTAGTTCATCCTGTCGGGGGTAGGTATGACCGTGAAACTGAGACTGTGTTGGTCTCCAACATCTAATATTATAAGTAAGAGAACAACCATTTGTTCATTTTTGTTGTTGTTGTTATTGTACATGGCTTCCTAGATTAAGGACACCAATGGGTCATGCCCCTCTCCAACTATGTGACTAAGTTTTGTCCAAGACCAAGCAAACCAAAAAATTACTATTAAACAAACATTATTTCTCTGCTCGTATTCTTAAGATGTGCTCTTACTGGCCTCTTTTTTGATCATTGGAATATAGAAGTAATGGCTGGAGATGAAGCAGCCACACTGGACCAAGACATGAATACTTTGTTGAGAATGTAAAGACAAAAAACCAAGGGGCTCAGTCCCTTGCTTCTTACCTAATCTCGACTTTACTTCCTTGAAAGAAAAACTTCCCCTTCCTCCTTCTCCTCCTCCTCCTTCTCTCCTCCTCTTTCCTCTTTCTTTGGAACCACGAATATTTTGGCTTATCTATTATTCACAGCAGAAACTCATTCCATCCAATAGCATCAGATAGTTTTGCTGCATAACAAAGCACCCATACCTTAGTGGCTGTAAACAGTGTTTTTTTCTCCCTTATCATTCTGCGGGTTGGCTTGGCGGTTCTTCTGGTCTGGGCTGGGTCGACTAATCTCTCGGCTTGCTGGTGGCTAGATGACCAACATCATCTCATTCCTGTGTCTGGAGGTTGGTTTCACAAGAGGGGATGACGGGAGTGTGCGTCTTGGCATCCAGCAAGCTAGTCGGGGCTCACTCAGGTGAGGGTTCCAGCAAGAGAGGACAACCCCAGGGCACTGGGCACTGCCTTGGCTCTTCTCCTATTGGCCACAACACGTCACATGACCATGCTCGGAACCACAGTGGGAGGTGCCAACCCAATGGCCCGGCTGCCCAGCGGGGCAAACTGCACAATACCTCAACAGTCTACCACACTAGAAAAAGAGAATGTTATTTTTAAGAAAGCCATAGCAATTTCCCCTAGATTAAAACATCTTATTCATGGTGGAATTTGTGCTAGACTTCGATTATCCTTCTTCAAATACAGTGATTTTTTTTTTTTTTTTTCCAAAACAGCATAGTGCTTAAGACTCTGCGTTCTGAATCTAGACTTCCTAACCCCAAATCCCAGCCGTGACTTAGTAGATCGGCTCCCTGGAGTAAGTTACTTTGCCTCTCTATTCCTTAGTCTCCTCCTCTGTAATATAAAGATAATGAGACCATTGGGATATTGTGAGCATTAAATGAGTTGATGTATGCACAGTGCTAAAAACAGAGCTGGGCGTGTAATAAGAGCTCAGAAACGATAGCGAATATCATCGCAACCCAGGCATGGTGGCGATTTCAGATGCCTTCTTATCTCCTTTGCAGAAGCCACTGGAGCTAGCAGATTTGTAAGCCCTTTGCAAGTGAGGAGCTTTATCCAGATGTGAGGGGCTATAATTTTTACTATTAGATCTCATGCCTTTGGGATCTTCCCCAGACTTTTTCTAGCTAAATTAGAAGATAACTGTCACTCCAGGACATATCTAGCCAGAGGGGTATACCCAGGGGTCTCCCGCACGTGGGTTTCATGTCATCTCCGCTGCCTGGTGGTCCCTGGTGCAAAAATAGAAGGCTCAAGGCTCCGAGAGTGACTGCAGAAAAGCACTCAACTTTGCAGCAACGCCTTGGAAAAAAACCAGATGAAGCAGATCCAACTGTAGGTAATTAATTCTCCTGGTGTTTTGGGGTATGTGCATCTGCTTCGCTGGCTACATTTGTTAATATCAAGCAATGGGGATTTCTTTCAGAGCAATTGTAATAAAAATTAAAAAAAAGAAAAGGAACATTTTTTTTGAACCACTGAGCTGGCCGCCCTAAATCTCCGGCCTGTTTGGTATGTAAAACCTTTCATCCAGCATGCATTTTTTATGAAAGGATTGAAAACCCAAGAAATAAAACATGGGGTGCGGAGCAACATTATGCAAAAGCCGGAGCTGCCCAGGCAACTGGAATCAAACAGCAAGTCCCCAGGGAGCAGGGGAGTTCTGGGGAACAAAGCCACAAATGCTGGGTTTGGACAGGTATCCAGGAAGATTAGCTGAGCCCCCAAAGATGCAGCCAAGTGCTGAGCAGTGGTTAGCTCTTAAGTAAGGTTGAAATGAGTGAGAGAGGCTCCCCTGATCCAGAACACTAAGTCAGCCTCACACACCCAGGGTTGCTAGGCAACCCGATTTCCAAGGCCACCACCCTCGTGGAAGCCGTCAGTTACGACCACCGAGGTGAAGCTCTAACAAAAAACACCAATATGTGCAATGTTTATTTCTCCTACATATAAGGTCCCAAATGGGTACTCTGGATGAGTGGGCAATTGCACTAGCCAGCTTTTTGCTGCCGTGATCAAAATACCTGACACAAATAGCTTGGAGGAGGAAAGATTTATTTGGGGTTGTCCGTTTCAGAAGTTTCAGTCGGTTGTCAGCAGACTCCGCTGCTTTGGGCCTGAGGTGAACATCAAGGCAGAGAGGCAGAGCAAAGGAAGCCTTCTTAGCTCATGGCAGTGGGGGGCGGGGGAGGTGAGTGGGAGGAGGTGGCCCAGGACAATGCACAGTCCCCAAGCGCACAGCTCCAACCGTGCCCCGCCTGCCTGCACATTCCATCACCTCCCTGTAGACAATGCATCTCCCAATCGATTAACCCACAGATGAGGCTGGAATCCTCATGAGCCGATCATCTCCTAAAAGCTCCAGCTCTGGACCTTGATGCCTAGAGACCAAGCTGAGACATGAGCTTCTGGGGGACACTCCAAGTCCACACCGGAGCAGCAACATTCCTCCAAACGGTGACTCGAGGTTCCCATCCACGACTGTGGCCTCAGGCGCTTCGGAACGTGGCTTTCAAGGCTGATCCTTTGTTGAGAGGACAGCGTGTGGGAGAGTTTTAAGGGTCAGGCCTGGCCAGTCTGAAACACTCACACTTCCTGGTTACAACTCCGCCACACAGCCACGTCTCTCGGAGGGTCTGGAAAGAGTGTCATTGTAGATTCTCTGCTTTCCATGCTCCCTCTCCCCTAAAGAGACCAAAGTTCTGGTAAGTGCATAGACAGGCTCTGCAGAACCTGGACTTCCTGAAGTCCATTTGTGCGTGCCTAATGGTTTTGCCCCAGTGAGTCCACTCCGTGTCCTGAAGCTACCGTGGCCAGAACAGCTCTGGAACCTCAAGGATTTCCCACTGCAACCAGAATAAAACTCGACGGCTCCCCATGCTCCGTAAAGCGCTTCATCTTGGCCCCATGTCATGCCCTCTCCCCCGAACCCAGCTGGATGCTCTAGCTCCGTGTGGGTTCTGAAACGTGCCCACTGGACTCTCCCTCCTCCAGGCGTTTGTCTTCTCCTATGTACGCGCTCCTTATCCCCCTACTGCCGTCGAATGTCACTTTCGAAGGAGACTCTCCTGCAGGCACTTCATCGCATGCCTCAGGGGTCAGCTGATCTTCCTGGATCCCCGTTCATCCCCCTTTTTTTGGGCTTTTGTCCCTGAGAACGTCCCTGCTCCCTGGGGACCGGCTGTCGGACCCCGGTTGTCTGGCCAGCTCGAGCTCTTGAAGCCCCTCCCCTCGCTACTCTCCGTCACATCCCCGGTCGCACTGGGGAATGACCTGGGTCGCTTCCCTGTTTAAACCTTCCACGAAACAAGGAACCTGGGCTCTTTTCCCGTGAAGGATGAGACAAGCCAGTGTTCCGGCTTTGCAGGCCACAGAGGGCCATCGGGATTGCTTCCTCTCTGCTGTCCTGACACAAGAGTAGCCACAGACAGTAAGCAAATGGATGTGTGTGGCTGTTTCTCAAGAACACTGTATTTGACAAAGCGTACGCCAGCCAGATTTGGCCCAGGCTCTGGTTTAAGTCCCTGCACTGACACGGCAGGTCCAGAAGGACAAGGCCTCCTTTCTTTGATCCAGCTGGGTGAGGGCCACCTGTTAGCTAAATGAATGACCAGACGCCCCTGTGTGCTTTCCCTCATCCGCCGTCACATGCACCTGGAGAAACAGCAGACCAGTGTCAGTCGGAGCCTGGGTAGACCCGCCATCCCCAGTTGATGACATTGCTGCAGTTCTTGAATTTAGTGCCATCTTTGAACTTCACTACTGGCTACTTGATTCTGATGTTTAGTCCTGGTCCGTATCAAGGACTGTGAGTGGGCTCAGAGCTCAATACCAAGGGGAGAGTGCTGATTACGGACAGACAGACCCACGTCTCCCAAACTTAGGGATACGTGGTGTGACACACACTGCCGGTGAGTTCGCTCTCATTCCCACCCCTTCTCGCTTGCCCTCCTCAGCTATGCAGGCTGGTGAGCAGAGGTCATGACCTTCCGTTTGACAGCATCATGCTAGGTGCAAGAAGACATCTACCACACTGCATTTAACCTGTATGCATATGTATAAAGCACCAATGACAAATAAATGAATAAATGGGAGACCAGTACAGCAGAAGAAGGGAGGGAAGGAAGAAGCATCAGGAACTGAAATGGAGTAAATTAAATTCCATGCATGTGCCTGGCATGGTGGTGCACAGCTGTAATCCCAGTGGCTCAGGAGGCTGAGGCAGGAGGATCACAAGTTTGGAGGCCAACCTCAGCAATTTAGTGAGGCCCTAAGCAACTTAGTGAGAACCTGTCTTAAAACAAAATGAAAATTTAAAAAATTCTATGCATGGACAACGATGTCAAAACAAACCCATCTATTATGTATAACCACAAGCACAAATAAAAACATTAAAAAAAAATCTTGATCTTCCCCTTACTCTTCAATAAGGGACGGTCACATATAACAGCAGTGGTCCAGGGTCCTTAGCGGAATTCTACTGAGCAGGGATTCTGAAAAATGCATTTACTTTCTTGAAGAATAGAAGCAGACTTGGCCCTGCATCCTTGACTCTTCGTCCCTCCTGACTATGTAAATGTGGCGTCAACAGGTCCGGGGGAGAGTGGACAGGCCATGAGAAGGAGGTGTGGTTGGCAGAACAGCAAGACAGAAGGACCTCCATGTCATCCTTGAACACTGCGCTGGCCTGCAGGGCTCGCTGGGCCTTCTGTTGTCTAAGGTAACCAGGCCCCTCGCTGGATGACATCACCGGTGAGTAAGGTTTCACTGTCTTGCGACCGACACACGGGAGAGCTGTGTGTATTATTCCAATAGCCTGTCTTCCCGTCCTTTGGAAACTCAGAACGCCATTTCTCCCCTGACCCCTCATTTTCCTCTTTCTTCCCTTCTTTCCGTCCCTTTTCTGATTCTTCAGTTCCTGTTCAAATGCCCAGGAGAGTGTGGGAAGGAGTAACCAGAAAGCTGCTTGGTATCAGGAGACATAACTCCACCGGGGACAGTGTGCAGATTGGTCCCATGGACGGTGAACCCCACCCGCTTCCTGCTCTGTTTTCTGCTTGGGCCGTGAGAACTTTAACATCTGGCTTTTGAGACTCTGGGCTACTCAGATGGCATCTTTTGCAGCCACTGTCTAAATCTTCTGCCCTCCAGGACTGTGCCCCTGTCTGCGACTGCCTCTCCACTTCTCTGTGGAGAGAAGCCAGCTTTTAAAAGAGGCGTGAGCATGTGGATCCTAAGAGGCAAAGTGGTCTGCCTTGACATCTGCATTAGAACCTTCACTCAGTAGAACAGCAGCTAATGTGAGGACCTGAGATTTTATTAAGTCAGGTATTCATTCATTTTTTTTTCAACAGACATTTCTTGAATACTTACGTGTGTGCCAGCACTTGGCAATGGGACATAGAGGTGTAAAGACTATACCTGGTCTACAGATGCTTGCCGTTGGGCACAGGGGACAGACACGTAATCAGATTATTCCAATAGGACAGGGCAAGTGATACTGGGAGATACTTTAAAAAGATCAGAAAAGAAAAGAAAGCATAGTAAACTCTGCAGATTGGGATTGAGATTGTGGGTTATTGACTGACCCGGAGGTAAGCACAGAGCCACTTTAAACGTGGGCGGTCCACGTTTAAAGTGGATCTGGGTAGGTCCCTGCCTACGCAGTCCCGATGTGTCGCGCGCTGAATTCCAGAGATGGGGGATTTACGAGGAGCTTGGCGTGACCCCCATATGGGCAGCAGGCAAGTCACCAGGAGGAACACTGATTTTGGATGAGACCAGAGGCTGCTGGAGACCTTGGACTTCATCCACAGATCCAGATGCATCCTAAGCAAACAGCCCTAAAAGCAAAAGCACTACAGAGAGAGTACTGCTGCTTCCAGGGCTTCTCCACTCACCGTATCAATTTCAGTATGAACACAACACCAGGAACAGGCGTCTCTGGAGATAATCAAGTTCGCACTTATTGTACGATCGGCATTACCGATGTCACCACTGACTTTCAGTTTGCAAATCCTATTTATTGTTCCCCTCTCTCGAAGGCAACGATCTATAATGTTTTCTGCTTACTCTCAGTAGGATAAACAAATCACTTGGCCTCATGTTAGCCTTTCACAGATGGGAGCGTGATTGGATGTGAGGGTGTTTATGGAGCAGCGTTTATGGATCGATGGCGCTGGAGAAATCACACTGGGCTCCAGAACTGTCTCACAGGTGTGCGCACGCACACTCACACACACACACACACACACACACACACAACCTACAGAGGTTGCAAACATGCAAAACTTCTTGCCAGGAGGCACTTCTGGAGCGACTCCGCCTGAGAACCACTGAGTAGGGTAACGTCAGAGACCAGGTGAGCCTCTCTGTCCCCAGTTGAGTCCACTGAGCTCTCCTCTCTCCTGCTTTCCCCCTGCTTATTCTCTGAGGTTCACCTTGTCCAGCCACCTCGCTCTTACTTGGGGATCTTCTGCGTTTCTGAAATTGTGACTCTGGAATCCTATACCCCACCTCGTGGGGCTTTGAAGAGTCCCAGGCACACGTCCCAGCTGCGATTCAGCTGCACCGAGAGCAGTCTTCTTTGGCCTCTGGATTCTTTGCCATCACAGGGCAGAAGCATCCCTGCAGCTGGGCATCTCGCTGAAGTGATTTCACTTTGAGGCTTCCGGAGGGAAATTAAAACGCTATTGGCTAACAATGCCTAATTCTACCACAGCGGGAGGGTCACTAATGCAGGAAGGCTACGCCAGGCTCCCTGCCGGCCATCTGAATGACTGGGAGCCAGCTGGGAGTGGGGACAGCCACAGACTGATTTCATGCCTCCTTGCTCCCCGTGGTGGCTGTCAAGCTTCCTTTCCATCTAACCCCGCAGCCTGAAGAGGGGGCGCTGCCTACTCTTGGAATTGGACCCTGTGGATTTGTGGACACTTCCAGACGTGGAATATTGGATCAGGAAGGCTCTTGGGACACCTCCATGATGTAGTTAGGAAGAGCTCATTGGAGAGGAAGTATTCCGATTCCAGATTTGATCCCTGTGTGGCCTTATGTAAGCGGCTCCTCCTCTCTGTGCTTCACTGTACCTCTCCTACTGGAAGTGTCCAACGCGTCCCTGGGTCATGGTGGCCAACCTGGATGCCAAGGGTGGACAGCGGGATAACCAAGCAACAGAGCACACTGATTGCATGTGTGTCAGCCTCCGGTGGGAGAGGGAGCTGGAGAAGGGGACTGTGAAGAAGGTGCCCAGCCCAGGCTGACTTCCAGATCATTCTTTCCATGCAGGACTTCAGGCCCTGAACTTGGAAACCTTCTAAATTTTCCCAAGCCAGTAATCTGGATTTTATGAGAAATCACCACATTTTAAAACATTGACCCAACACCAAGCACACCACTCATTCATTGACCAAGTTCAACCCACGTGTCCCTGTTCCCATCCTCCAGATGGGCTGGCCTGTCTTCCCCGTCTGTTGTTCCATGTCCCTGTGATTAGACTTTGCCAGGGCACTAGTTTCCACCAGGAACTTTGGGTGGGCTTCTGTGCATGTCTAAAAAGTATCCTCTTTTAATTGGCTGTGCGCCTTGGACAGGTCAATTCACCTCTCTTTGAAAACGGAAAATAACGAGATCTAGTTCCTGGGGCTGTTTTAAGAATTCTAGGAAACGATGCCTCTGAACTTCCTCGTGCAGGGTCTGGCCCTGAGTTATGTCTTCTTCCCTTCTTCGCTCCTGTCTCTTCAAGTTCCATTTACTCATCAGTCACTTAATAATCTAGCACTTGCTATAGAAGAGGTGCTGAGTCACATGTTGGAAATACAGTAGTGACCAAGTTAGGTGGACTGTGCACTTTGGGTGCTGATTATATGCCAGGTACTATGCTTAGTGCTTTAGAGGTATTTACCCTGTGATACTACCAATGACTCTAACCTATCACTAAGTTATAGGTTTTTTTTTTTTTTTTAATGAGGACAGAAAAGGGATAAATTATTTGCATGTTACACAGTTAATAATAGTCTTGAATGTGGTTCTGAGTGACTAACATATATTAGTAATTTCAGGCTAGCGGGACAGGCCAGTAACATAACAATATGGCGCCCAATGCGATCAAGGCTAATAAAGAAGGAACGTATGTGTGGAGAAGCATGGTGAAGGGGTGCCTACACCAGTTGGGAAGTTTTCTGGGCAGCTTTGTCATTGCTGTGATCCAAAGACCTGAAAAGAACAATCTAAAGGAAGAGAAGTTTATTTGGGGCTTAGGGTTTCAGAGGTCTCAGTCTGGAGATGGGCCATCCAGATCATTGCTCTGGGTTGAGATGAGGCAGAATATCGTGGTGGAAGGATGTGGAGAAGAAGAATGATCCCAGGACATGGCTCTCAGGAAGTAGAGCGACAGGGACAGAATATAAATCCCAAAGGCACCCCCGGTGGCCTGGTGGCCCCCCTCCTCCAGCCACACCACACCTACCTGCCTGAAGTCACCACCCAGCTAACCCCTATCAGTGGTTGAATCCACTGACTAATACACCCTCACAGCCCAATCGTCTCACCGCTGAACATTCTCGCATTGTCTCACACGTGAATTGCGGGGGGATGCCACGCATCCAAACCATAGCAGGATGTGTGTGTGTGCGCGTGTGTGTGTGTGCATGTGTGTGCGTGCGTGCGTGTGTGTGCATGTGTGTGTGCATGTGTGTGTGTATGAGTGTGTGAGTGTGTGTGTGAGTGCATGTGTGTGTGTGTGTGTGTGTGTGTATGTGTGTGTATTGGGAGTGACCGGGTGGTCCAGGATGGCCTCGTAGCAGAAATGGCGTCTCAGCTGAGATCTGGAACCTCTGGGGTCTCGAGGGGAGGGAGTGTAGGGTGCCCGGGGGGAAGACTGAGGTGGCAGAATCACTGCCCAAGGCTAAAATATCTTTCTGTATCTCTCTGGGGCTTTCCTCACTTTGCATCTCATAGGAAGAGTCTCCATGTTTCCAAAATCATGAATCATCTATCAAAACTAGATCACTGGGAGGCAGCAGAGAGAAAAGGCATCAGAAGAGATGTCCCCTCTGGAATAGGAGTGGCCCTCTGACCTTCAGCTACGCTCCTAGTGCGTCCTAAAGAGTCTGTTCTCTGGGACCAATGACTCCATGCCAAGAGCTCTGGCAGGGTGGCTAGCAGAGGCCTGGTGGAGGTCAAAG
This sequence comes from Sciurus vulgaris, assembly GCF_902686455.1. Taxonomy (NCBI): domain Eukaryota; kingdom Metazoa; phylum Chordata; class Mammalia; order Rodentia; family Sciuridae; genus Sciurus; species Sciurus vulgaris. The sequence continues at coordinate 19,977,337 of NC_136479.1, read as the reverse complement.
CCTGGATGCCCTCTCTACCTCTAGCTCCTGGGCTGGATTTGCTCCTTACAGGGCTTGGGGGAGTTAAATGAGATAATGACCTTCAGGACTGATCAAAGGGGCTCCACAAAATGGATACGAGGCAGCTCTGTGTTGATTAGTGGATGTGGGGAACCCAAATCAAACCCATCTCTTCTCACTCAGCAGCTGCTCTGTGAGCACCTCTTAGACATTACATGTGTGTAAGCAGCCACCACCTCAGCTGCTCCCATGAACACCGGGCGGGGAGAGTTCCTCCGTGTTCCACGGAGGGTCACTCGGCATTGCTGAAGTCATCAAGCCCAGGTCTTTGCAGTTTCTTCTGCCTGGAAATATTTTCCAGTAGAAACTTGTGGAATATACTGATTCTTTCAAATCTATGCTCTGAGTGTACACCCCAACCTCTTTTAAAATTTTTTTTTATTTGTTCTAATTAATTGCACATGACAGTATAATGCATTTATACATTTTGATAAATCAAACATAAATGGAGTGTAATCTTTCATTTTTCTGATTGTACATGTTGTAGAATCACATCAGTTATATAGTCATATATGTACATGAGGTAATAATGTCTGTTTCACTCTATTATCCTTCCGCCCCCATACCCCAACCTCTCTATTCCTCCCTAGCCCCATTATTCCGATTTATTTTTCCTTCATAGTGCTTTAATTACTGGCAAGGCAATATATCTATCCTTCCTGTCTGTCTGTCTGTCTGTCTATCTATCTATCTATCTATCTATCTATCTATCTATCATCTATCTTCTCTTTCTCATTCAATCTCACCACTAGAACTGAAGTTTGCTGAAGACAGGAACCTTGTTTTGCTTCTTCAGCATTACAATATGACTTCCTGGGACTCAACAAAGAGTTGTTTGATAAGTAAATTGATACACAAATGGACAAACAAATGACTTGATGGGAGACAGAAGGGTGATGGGACAGAAAGACGGAGGAACAAAGGAACAGATAAGTGGATGGATGGGTGGATGGATGGTGGACAGATGGAGTGGACAGATGAATGGATGAATGGATGGGTGGATGGATGGGTGGATGGATGGGTGGATGGATGGGTAGATGGATGGGTGGATGGATGGATGGAAGGAGGGCACATGGAATTCTGAGTCTGATAGGCCTGGGATCAAACCCTGGCCATACCAGTGACTTGCTCCCACTCCACCCATCCCTTCTCTACCCCACAGAATCCACCTGACATCACGTTGAGCACCAATAAATCATTGGGAAGAATGTTCACTCTCAGACTTGAAGTTGAACGGCCCCTTTTTATTTGTTATAAACATGCAAATTCTGCATGAGATTTTAGTTGATTAAGGGAGTTAAGCTTCTATAAAATGAAACACACTCTGATACCCAAATATGATAGAATCCTTTCATTTTATGGTAATGAACTTGTCCCAGATATATGAATTCACTTCCCCAAAGTCCCATGGGGGATTGAATGCCATAATCAAGATCCAGATTAAGTGGAACTCCATGTCTAATTGCCTTTCCACGGTATAATTGGCTCATTCATTGATTCACTCATTCAATACATATTTATTGGACATCACTCTGTCCTGGACTCAAATCTCATACCTCAGTATATGTGCTGGGGATATAAAGAGGGATCAGATAGTCAAGTTTCCTATACTCTTAGAACAAGCAATAAAAACTAGTTAAACCAGGCAATTTTGAACATTAAACCAATGAAAATCGGAGCAAGTTCTGTGGAGGGATGGTATTGACACTGGGACAGACATTTTAGGGATATTAGTTGCAAATAAGCATGGAAATAATTCAGTGACCCTTCCTCAGTGAGAAAAGATTTGTTCCCTTCCAGAAGAAAAATAAATTTGGTTAAGGCTCCAAACTCTTATTCATCCCATTTCCTGTCCCTGTCTAGGTCTGAAAAACCTTGCCAGCAAACCGGCTCACAGAGCCCACGCTGATCAATGTGCCACATGCATTTTATTGCTCGGTAAGCCCAGGATCTGAGTTTGATGAACCCCACTGACATGTATGTTTTATTGCTTAGTAATCCCAGGATTGGATTTTTATCAGCCTCGCTGCCTAATTTCCATTTATTGTGCTCCAACTTCTGCTAGACCCGTTCATGTGAGATGATGGGAAGTTCATGCTTGGGTGAGAAGACGGTAAATTAAACTGGAAGATACACATACCTAGCACACACAGAACAAAGGCTTCACTCATCAGGATGGCTCGGGGTGTAGGGGTGAAAGGTGGAATGAAGGAACCTTCAACCACGTAGTGATGATGCTGATAAAGGTGGAGAGAGCTCATGAGGAGAGACCGTTCAGAAGAACTGCAATCCTAAAGGATGACTGGTGTCACCATCTTGGGGCCCTTGGGCAAGCGTTTTCAGAGACCTAAGAAACATAGCTGATTCTGAACTTTCATAAATCAAACTGGAGAGAAATCTATTTCTTTGATTCTGTCATCTTCTAAGTTGTTTTCTACGTAAGCAAGAGATGTCTGTCTTCTGAGATTTGGGTTTAACCTACTGCTCAAGAACACCTTACTATGCAACTAAGGAAGCCCTCATGAAACACTGTTTTCAAAGTGTCGAATGATACAGAGGAAAAGAAATACATGATTCCTACTGTCAAAAGGATCCGTGGAAGTCAGGCCATCACTGAGCTAAAAGATTGTGGTGTGTGGTTCCCATGGAGGGCCATCCTGCCCCTGCTCTGGGGTCGCCTCCTCGGGAAGCCCCCTCTTGGCATTTCTTCCTGGATGCAGCCTTGGAACACAAGGGGAATCTTACCCATATCTCAATGCATTCAGTTTTCAACTCTAAGTGACCCAAATCAAGCTCTAAGAAAGTAAAGTACAAAATTCTTCACGTACAAAATTGTTCTTCTTCAGGCACAGTTGGATCCAACTGCTCTATCTGCCAACCAGGTTCTGTCTCATATTTTTTGCCTTCACTCTCAAGAAAGCCCTTCTCTACAGGTGAACCTGAGAGCCTCAGGATGATATCTCCCCAGCTCAGCAACTTTAAGACAAAGAAAGTCTCTAGTTTGTTATTATTCCAAAGATCCAGAGATGGAATCTCATTGGACCAATTGGAGTCATATGACCACTCCCGAACCAATCGCTGTGATTGGGAATGAAGGTTGGCCAAAGCTCTGTGGGGCTCCTCCCTCTTGAGGCTGGAGAAAGAGATCAACCCCTCCTATGTCCTTGGGAATCCTAGCGGGTTATAGGGTGGCATTGCAATGTGAAACTCAGTTGCTGTACTCAAAGAAAGAGACCCAGATTCTAGAAGGACGAAAATAGTGCCCATCTCACTGGCCCATGACCTGTTTCCACCCCCTTCTGTGTGATAGCTGTTTCTATGTATCTCCTCTCCCAGATAAAAGCTGTTTCAGGGCAGAACCCTCAACTCCCACGTGGTCTCCTATTTGACCCTGGGGAGTGCCTTTCACAAGGCAGGTGCTCAATAAATCCAGCGTTAATGGAATAATAGACACCCATGTTCTTCTTTTACTTTGTTTTCTGTGATTACTTAAAGAACCCCTGTGCGGAAGGAAAGGTTCATTTCAGCACTCTGCTCGGGCAAATACATCTTCATGTAGAAGGCAGAGCCTTTGAAGCTTGTATAGTTCCTGGGTTTTATGGTTAACAAATAGAGTCGAACAAAATTAATGAATGTGTCAAAATTTCTGAGACTTTGATGACTCAGACTCATTGGGTAAATGTTTCCATTGAATGAAACAGATTTATCTTTCCATTGTTCATAACTGTAGGTCATTTAATAGATGAGGCAGGCTGAGCCTTCTGTGGAGGCAGAATACTGAAGTAGGAGCATAGAAAAGGTTTGCCAAGCATCTGGAAAGTTTGGGGCTAAATAATTTAATTGAAAGTAGGAGTGAAGTTCATGGAAGTTTTTGTTACAGAGATTTGGACTCAGTCTGGGATAGTTGAAGTCAGATGGAAAGATCTAGGCTAGGTAAAGAGATCCTGTTCTTTAGAAGTATAACAGGGCTGGGGCCTTCTGGGAAACTGAGGCAGTGCAAAAACCCACACCTTCAAACCCCAGTTGTTCTTGTAATCGAGTTAGAAAGATTTCAGACATGTCACTCGGAGTAACAGGCGTGAGTTTATTGAAAGGATAGGGGAAGGGAAGGGGGGCACTCTCAAAGGAGAGAGTGGATCCTTTCTCCTGCACTCCAGTTTTATTGGGGATCCTAGAGAAGTTTCCAGAGACTCCTGCCCAGGTCCACCTCTTGATTTTTGATTGACAGCAGGTGACATCAGTCTTTCAAGTCCCCACCGGCATGACAATTTGAGGTCACTTTGGCCCATATGACCAGTTCTCATTGGATTCTTAACCATAAATTCTAATAGTCTTATAAATTCTTATAGATTTTATGGTTAGGAAGAATTATCCTTATCTCCTGGAGTTTCAGGATCTGGTCTGTGAAAAGGGTCACAAAAGTCTCCTCCTTCAGGATAACTTGGTTTCCTCTTACCGACATTATTTTGGTTCTACATTCCTCATGCAGATAACAGGTAGCTTGCTGAGGAATGTGACATTGCCTGTCCACTTAAGGCAGGCAGGGCCGCAGGTGAATTGCTTTTTAGAAAAGGAAGCATGTGGGGGTCAGCACCGTGTGGTCCTCCCTGTTTATAGAACTATTCCCTTAACCTCATGTCCCCACCATCTGCATCTTCTGCCTCCTATTGGAAGGATCCCCAGTGAGTTAAAGAAAAACCCAAACTTGTTTTGAAATAGCATTTAAATTAATGTGCTGGGCTAATCACACAGGAATTACTGGAGGAGCTTGTCAAAAATACATATTTCTGGCCCTGTCTCCAGATTCCATTCCTTATGCAAGTGGGGTAGAATGCAGAAATCTGGTTTTGAATGGCTCTCTGCTGAAGCCAGGTGGGAGGGACTCTGTAGCTTCCTGCTAACCTGCTCTAGCAGTGCATGGAAGTGATTAAGAGGAATCTGCATTTGGCCAGACCTGGGTTGGAATCTCTGCTTTGTCCCTTACTGACTGGGAAACCTTCAGCAGTAAGATACTTCAATTCTCCAAAGCTCAGAGAAAGGTGAGAACCACCTTTGCCCTTACCTTGTGGTGCGGTATCAGGATGAAAGTGGAGCTCTGTAGGACCACACAGAGCGGAGTGCCCCGCAGAACACATGCCAGTGCTTACAGCAAGCTGCATTCTATTGTGATGCTGCAGACGGAGGGTGAGTCACTAAGAGAAATCAGCAATCACATCTTCATAACACCACCACCACCACCACAAGAATTTACAGTGCTTACTGCATGCCAGATGCAGTTCTAATTATTTTTCATCTGTTAACCATTATTCCCATTATATAACTAAATAGGAAACTAAAGCAGGTAAAGGGACCTCCTTTGCAGATGACTTCTAGGAGTCACATGGGTGGCAAGTAAATACCTTCACCCAAGGAGAATGACATTTGGTTTTGGAGAATTGGGTGGGCCACAGTTCCTGGGGGACAGATCCGCAGTGTGAAATAAACCCAATTTAATTGCCTGCGTAGGCGGGCGTTTCTGGCATGATTTTCTGCTTCTCAAATCCTTGCATGTGGGAATGTTGAAGAGTTCCATTATTCTTTGCATTTACACAAGTGTTGCTAGCGGCTTTTTAAAGCTGCACTGTGCTGGAGCCTGGTCATCTCAGGAATTTTCTGCTTCTCTCTCTCCCTCTCAATTCCCATGCAAGGCACTGCTTGGAGAGTCCCAAGAACACCATGTGACCCTTGGGTGGTGGTCCCCACTCAGTGGTGCATGTAAGGAAATCTCACGAAACCACGCCGGACACGGGAAATCACATAAGGGAATTTATTAAGCAAACAGAGTGTCTCCCTGCAGGATAAGAGAGAAAATGAGAGGAAAAGAGAAAAGAAAGAGAAAGGGCATGCGATAGAGAGAGTGGAAAGCCAGGAGGAGGAAAAGCAAATGTGTAGGAGCAAGAAGCAAGAGAGGAAAGATGGCGGTTGAATTCTGCTGGGCTAACAGGGGACCAATAACGGAGAAGGATACTTGCAAGCTGACTGATGAACCAATAGCTAGCCAGGATGTTCACAGATTGACAAGTGGTTGGGAGGCGGGGAAAATGGCTGCACCAGAAAGGGCGGGAGAGCAGCTTTATACATTACAGTGCACATCCAGGCTGGTTTACAGGGCTGGGCTTCTTGTGGGTCCAGTTGAGGCGTGGAATCCACCCTATGTCTGAGGCATCCCTCCAGGTTCAGCAGGGAGCAACACATCAAAAGCCTTCTCACCTTGGCAGATCCTGGGATGCAGAAGCAACCTGAATGTGTGTGCTGTTGCCTGAGAGAAGGCATTGCTTCCCACGGAAATCAATTATCAGGGCCACTTACTGAGCTGCTGGCCTCTCTCTCAGTGTGGAAGTGGGAAGCTCTGCCCACATCAACTCCTATCCATAGGCGGCTGGTCTTGCTGCTTTCTCTTGACCCAGGCAGCAGGATTTACAAAGACAAAGGCCAGTTCCCCAAACCCAAAACAAAGGGTACTTTCTCCAAGGTCAGAGATTGCTGTTGTGTTGGAAATTTCACCCTTCCTGATTCGTTCCTTTGGGCTTGAAGACCTTCTTTGATCTTCTGTCCTTCTCTATGACTTATTGATTTTTAAAAAATATCTTAAACAAAGATTGCATACTTATTTTAACTACAAAAGTAATTCAAGGGCATTGACAAAAGCAGTAATTTCTTCCTTCACTTCCTATAATTTTGTCTTCACCCCTGAGAAAGACAATGTTAATTATTTTATGTTATGCCACATTCTTATATTCTTCAATATGCATGAATATGTAAACACATTTATTGGTGGTTTTTTTTTGCTAAACTTAGAGCACATTACATATACTAACTTACAGCTTTTGTTTTAAACTTCATATGCCAGAAACTCCTACAGGACATGGTTAGACGAACTCTGCTTTTTAAGCAGATTCAGAATTTTTCATAGTTTGGATTTACATCATGAATTCAACCATTCTTCTACCAATTGACTTTCAGCACATGTCAGGGTATTTTTGGGTGCATGCTTGACACTTCAAAAACAATGCCACTATAAATTTGTTCATGGTTTTGTACTCTTAATTTTATTTCTGCACAATAGATGACCCTAAATTCAATGAATACCTCAAAGGGTACCTGTGTTTTTATTATAATAACTATTGACAGATTAATTTCCAAAGAGCCATTAGGCTTTCTTATTTTTGTTACTCTTGTGAAAAATGGTATCCCACTGTCATGTTGCTGTGTGTTTCTCTGAATAGTAGCTAATTTGTGCATCTGTTCATATATTTAATTGTATTTTTGCCCTCAATAAATTCTATTAACATACGATTATTCCTGAAAGGGATAATGCCTAATACCTTGGTCAAGATTATTGTGAGCTCAGAGTGAGACCTTGTAAGAGTACTACTAAATGAGGGAGAATAGGAGTAAAGAACCATTCCTTATTTTGGAAATTTGTTAGGACTTGAACTGTGTCAATGTCAGTATCTGCTATGGTATTGTGCTATCATGTTGCAAGGCATCAACACCGGAGGGAATTGAGTTAGAGGAGACGTAGGATCTCTCTGTGTTACTTCTTGTGATTACATAGGAACACACAATTATCTCAAAATAAAAAAAGTTTAATTTAAAAAGTTTCCTGGGAGCCTGCTCTGTTCTAGTGACATTTTCCATCATTTTGAGGTCTGTGCTTTCACCACATTTTTGGAGAGGTTATTTAAGATCCAAGTTTCAGATATACCCGTCCTATCTGGACCTACTGTTTAATTAGCTATTACATACTGAGAAATGTGGTTCTTATGGATTAGCCATGTAGGTTTTCTTTAGTTGAGGAGATAGAAGTATTTAGTTTAGTATACGATTCTATCATTCCAACTGTCACTTCTCAGAGAACTTCTTGAACGACTGCCTTATTTGGATGCGTATCTTTAATTGGACTGATCTTTAATATCTTCCCAGTATGTCACAATTAAAAATAAAAATATCTGAGCTGGGGCTGTAGCTCCATGGTAGAGCGCTCGCAGGTGTGAGGCACTGGTTTGATCCTCAGCACCACAGAGAAATAAATAAATAAAGATATTGTGTCCACCTACAACTAAAAATTATTTATAAAAAAAATCTTCACTCATGGAATAGGGATGCCAGCAGTGCCTAATACGTGGGAAACAGTGGTTAAGAACTGAGGTTAAGGTGTTGTACCAGACGGTTCTCATGGAACGCACATCCGTGTAAGGAAGGACTGACTATATACAAACTGATCAAGATGAAATAGGATAATTCCAGAGAGTGACAAGTTCTGGTAAGGAACAGATATAATTACTGCAAAGTGGGTGGGTTAGCCGTGGGTCAGATAGAGAAAGAATTCTCCAGAGATCCCATTAATCTGGCACTTGGATAATGAGAAAAAACAAGGTTAAGAAGAAACCCATGGTTAGAATATTTCTGGAAGACGGACAAGCATATGCAAATGCCTTAAGACTGGACGGGCCTTTGAGAACAGAGGAACAGAAGAACTCCTGTGTATCTGGGTCATATTGGGGGCGAGGATGAGACTGGGATTTAAGCTGGAAAGACAAGTAGCAGTCTGGTCCCAGAGAGCCTTCTAATGCCTTGGTAAGGAGACTGGATGCCTTTTAGGTCCCTAGAAAGACAGCGGAGGATTTTATACATAAGGTCCCTAGGTGAGGGTGTGGGGGTTGATTTGTGTTTCCAGAGACACACAGAACTGGCTCTTTGGAAGATAGCTTATAAGTTGAGCATGTGAGTCAGCTTTTTGTTGCTGTGACCAAAATATCTGACAGAAACAACTTAGAGGAAGAAAAGTTTATTTTGGCCTTGGTGCCAGAGGTTCCGGCCCTGGCTGGCTGAGTCCACTGCTCTGGGCTTCATGGTGGGGGGGGGGGGCATGGGACCATTGCTCAGCTCACTCAGCAGCCAGCAAGCAGAGGGAGGGACAAGGGACGGGCCACAGGGAAGATGCACCTTCCAGGGCACGCCCCAGTGACCCACTTCCTCCAGCCACACCCCACCTGCCTACAGTCACCACCCAGTCAGTCCATTCAGACTCACTCGCCCATCATTTTACCTCTGAACATTTCTGCTTTCATACGGGAGCTTCAAGGGGACGCCTCTCCTATATCCAAACCCTCACTATGGAGAAACACTAGGTGATCCGGGAACCTATTGAAATACTCCGGATGAGAGGAGTGACTTAGGCTAGAGATTTGTAGCTGAGATAGAAGAACCTGGACAATTTGGGTGAATGTCTCGTAAGTTAGAATGAGGCGACTTGGATGTGGAAAGAATGGGAGAAGAAAAAGCAAGATGACTGAAATTTTAGGTTTCAGAAACCCGGAAGATTAGCAATGCCATTTCACGAGGCTGGGAAATGGAAGAAGGAATTAAGTTTGGGGCAAATATCAAGAGTTCTTCTTTGAGCCTGTAGAATTCCAGATGGCAGGCAGATACCATCACACCTTGGCCAATCTCACCACGTGTATGTGAATCTCGAATCAGACTAGAGCACGGAGCATGCCAAAAACCTGGAAAATTCTTGCCCTCTCTTACCCCCACCTACGAAGCCTCGGGGAAGCCTGCTACTCCTACTTAACACCTGTGCAGGACTGATCATTTCCACCTCCTCTGTTGACAACACTGTGCTCCAGCCTGGTCACCTCTGACCTGTGCTGTCCCCTGGCCCATCTCCCTATGGAGTTGCCAACACGACATAGGTTAACAATCCTTCCTTTGCTCAAACCTACATCGAGCACAACCGTAGAAACAAAATGATGTACTCCACTGTGTACAATGAATCAAAATGCAGTCTGTAAAAAATTAAAAGCTACATAAAAATAATTTTAAAAATTAAAAAAAAAACATTAAATAAAAATCATCAGTGGCTCCCCAGTTCATCCAGAATAGAAGTACAAGTGCACCTTGAAGTCTTCCAATCCCCACCATGCTTCTGTCCTTCCTCTCTGTGGGACCTGTCAGGGTTCTCCACAGAAACAAAGCCAAAGGAAATACAGATATTATGTTATATAGACACAGGTATTTTATATTCCTGGAAAAGACTCGACTATCCTATCAGATGCACTATATCATAGCTCATGGCCAACACCTTCCTACATCAGAGATTTGAATACATAGTTTTTTCCCTGGAAGAGAAATGCTCATTTTCCCTGAGCACCAGAAGGAAGAAGTTTGGAGCTTGGCTTCTTGGAGTCAGAAAGACCTGAATTTCAAACCCAGCCTTCAGTTCCCTTTGGCGGAGACCATCTGGCAAGTCAGCTTCCTGAGCAAACCAGTGATGCTAATGCAACTGAGACAATCAACGTGCTGTTTTGGATAGTACCTAGTCCACAGTAACCAGTCAGTTAGCAGTAGGGGTTATTGATTACCCTGCTGGTTTAACGTCACCTTCCTTTCAAAGCCAGAGGAAAGCTAAGGTGATAGCAACTGTTTCTTGTTCGTTTGTTTTTGGAGGGTGATTTGGGTCAACTCTGCACTTGCCAAAAAATGTATCTTATTGGCTCAATCAGAAAAGAGTTATCTTTGTTCATGAGCTTATACCAATGTAAATGCCATTTCCTTTTCACCTGGACTCCAGTTGAATGCTTCTTCCCATCCTGAACCTGTGCAGTCGAATTCTGAATGCAGGTGTACCTTACCTTTAGTCTCAGAAAATGCCACCTTGAGAGAATTGACCTTTTGGGTATATTAAGTCCTGATTTCCCATTTAGTTTTCCATGCCAGCAATTTGCTTTCTGAAAGCAAATTTCAGAGCTCTCTCTCAATGACTGTGTGCTGTGGTATCTTGTGTAAATATCCTCCCAGACTTCTTCAATGTCTGTGTCCCCAAGCCTCAAAAGGCTAAGGAGAAATTACCAGCCAAGTGCCGGGGCTTTGGCCTCATGAATACAACTTGGGTAGAGGCTTCGGTATCAGAACAGTGACTCAGCATTTCTATCTGAAATGCAGGAGCCATTCAATTTTAAGAGATGTTTTGGCATTATCTTTCCTTCTCTTATTTATCCACCAGACAGTAATCAAATAACCAATATATGCGAAGTCTTTTCTAAGTGTTAGGGACATGAGTAATAGTGGTAGTATTAGTAGCAATAGCAGGGGCAGTAAAGATGGCTGCCATTTTTTAAAAAATGGCGCACCTGCTGTGGACCAGATGTTCTTCCAGGGACTTTGTGGCTATTACCTCATAATCTTTAGATAACCTTATTTTTGCTGCAGCCAGTCATTTCTTCTGTATCTCATTGAGTACATTATTTATTATTATTTTTCATGTTGGGAAAGGGAGAAAATGAAAAGTTCAAGATGGACTTGATTGATAGACAAACTGAGAAGCCATCGGTGAGAGATTTAGGGATGTAAAACCCTTTCCCAGGAAGGTTAAGAAAAAGTAATCCATGGCTGATGGCCTCTCTAGTAATGTATATCAGGTTTTGAGACAGGTGAGTGGTCCTTAAGACCGTAGTGAGGACCCTTGTTTAGTAATGAATGGACAAGGCTATGCAGCAAGAGGGAATCTTATTTCCTTGCATACTCTGTTGCTCTGGGAGATATGAATGTTAGTTTTAGTGAGGGTTCGTGCTTCTCAGGGAATTAGAAAATCTGCTGAGTCTAGTGAAAACCTACTGATTTAGAACTGGAGCGTCCACTACGTTCTCTTCTTCTTGAGGTCAGTACCATCTTCCTTGTTTAGAGCTAATATAGATTGAGCACTTGGGAGCCATGAGTTAACCTTCATGCATTTTGGGTTCCAAATGTGCCGGGTACAAAAAGATGGGAACACCGAGCAAGGCAAACCCTTCTTTTTGGAGGGGTGTGGCTTTCTAGGCAAGCGTCATGGAGTCTCCGGGAAGAGGGTACTGGAGATAAGGAAGATAAGGGAAGGGAAATGCAAGGATGAGGTCATATGGGATACTGTGTTCCAGGGCTGCTTCACCTAATGCAAATCTAAGGAAGAGGCAGGTAAAGTCAGTCACAACTCCTGAGCATCTCATGCTAAGCTGCTCCTTGCATTATAAGCCTCTGCTGTGGTCCAGCGCTGTCTTAAGTGCTGGGTATGGTGGTTGATAGAACCGATGTGCTTTTTGGCATTGTGGGACTCACATGTTAGCAAAGGGAACAGAGAATAAAAAAAGCATAAATAATCATGAGAATGATAGCTTGTTGCAAATTCTAGGAAGAAAACAAAGCACGGGGTGGCCTGCATAGGGCGTCCTGGAGGGCTCCATTGAGGGCGATCCTTTGAAAGAGAAGAAGGAGTCAGCGTGGCATGGATGGGGACAGAGGGATGCTGAGGGTAGGAAGCTCTGGAACTTCACAGCAGTGATTCTCAACCTGGTTGCATGTTGGAATCTCCTAGGGAGCTTTAGAATTTACCAGGGCCTGGTTTCCATCCCCAAGAGAGCATGATCTCATTGGTCTGTCGTGTGGCTGGGGCACTGGTGTATTTTAAAAGCTCCCCAGGTGATTCTAAAGTGCAGCCAGGCCTGGCAGCCACCACCTCTGAGGAACAGAAAGGAGGTCACAGAGGGTACAAGGGAGAGATCCAAGAACAGGTGGACAAAGGAGGGTGACCTGGATCACTCGGGGCCTTGGGGACCACAACAAAGAGGTCAACTTTTATCCAGTGAAATCAGTGAAATATATCCATTTCCACTCCAGCAGCCTGTGTATGTGTGTGAGTATGTGTGTGAGTGTGTGAGGGTGAGTGTGAGTATGTGTGAGTGTATGTATGTGTGTGGGAGTATGTGTGTGAATATGTGTGTGTGAGTATGTGTGTGTATGTGAGTGTTAGTGTATGTGTGTGTGAGTGTGTGTGAGCATGTGTGTATGTGAGTGTGAGTGTGTGTGCGAGTGTATGTGTGTGAGTGTGTGAGCGTGTGTGTGTGTGAGAGCATGTGTGTATGTGAGTGTGAGTGTATATGTGTGTGTGAGTGTATTGTGTGAGTGTGTGAGCGTGTGTGCATGTGTGTATGTGTGTGTGAGTGTGTGTGTGCGAGGGTGAGTGTGAGTATGTGTGAGTGTATGTGTGTGTGTGAGTGTATGTGTGAGTGTGTGTGTGAGGGTGAGTGTGAGTATGTGTGAGTGTGAGTGTGTGTGTTTGAGTGTATGTGTCTGTATGTGTGTGTGAGTGTGTGAGCATGTGTGTGAGTGTGAATGTGTGTGAGTGTATGTGTATGTGAGTGTGTGTGAGTGTGAGAGCATGTGTGTGTGTGAGGGTGAGTGTGAGTATGTGTGAGTGTGTGTGTGAGTGTGTGTGTGGATTCTGCCTTTCCTTCCCCTCCCCTGCCTGGAGCTCTGTCTGCTCTCTTCCTGACATCACGGAGTCCCCAGGCCAGGGACCAACAACGTGGATCCAGTTGCCACTCTTCCTGGATCTGGAAACTTCTCTCCTGCCTCTGTGATGTCCTGTCCTGGCCCCAGGTGGAGCCTGGACACTTGGAGCTCCTCCAGGGTTTCTTCCCTAGGTCTGAGCTCCTCTCTCCTGCCTCAGGCCCGCTCTCTCCTCCCATCCCTGACCTTCTTTCTGTGGGTGCAGACGCCGGGGCTTTGCAAAACCCTCCCCCAGGCATTGTCCAGTGGAGCCCCTGCCATGTGCTCAGTGGCCTGCTGTCCCCACTCTACAGATGAGAGCGTGGAGGGAGGCTTGGGGAGGTCAGGCCACAGGCCAAGGTCACAGAGGAGCAGGAAGGGGCCTGGGACGGAACTGAGATCTGTCAGACTCTAAAGCCTGTGCTCTTAATAATGAAGAAATACTGCTCTCTGCATGAAAAATTTTATTGATTTTCCAACAGGATGTGCTCATTCCTTCATCGCAGCCTCTCCGCAGCTTTCTGTATCTGTGACAGGATGATATTTTTAAGGTATTAACCATTGGTTGTCTTCTCAGCTCTTGTTGCTCCTCTACCTTTCTGCTAAAAATTGGGGGGTGGGTGGCGATTCTTGGTGAGGGCAGGAACTTAGGGAATGCGCTCTGTGACCAGGGTCTGAGGGCCCAGGGAAAATGGCGGATGCTCTGTACCCTGTCCTGGGTGGAGTCAAGGAGGGAAAAGGAGGTATACATTCAGAGCAGCCCCTGGACCTTTTGGATACAGCATCCAGTGGAGAGCCAAGGCCTTAGAACGGTCGGGCAGTCTGTCTGGTAGTGGGGCCCAGACCCACAGCTCCAGTGCACAGGAGTCACAAAGGCAGAGCCACCATACGGGAGCGGGGACCTGAGATTCCTTAGCAGCAGCCTCTGCGCACTGACAACTGAAGGTCTGGCCAGATGATGGATGGACCAGAAGGTACTGGCCCGGTTAAGAATCTTAAGTAGCGATTGTCCCAGACTCTCAGCCCTAGCTTTGATGCCCAGGATTTGGATGACATAATGTAGGAACAAGATAAAGGGTCTGCCACTTGGGGAAAATGGCAATTCAAAACAGAAATTTAGTTGGGTTGTTAAGAAAATGATTCTGTTTCTTTGCAACCTGGGTCCTGAGACAAGTGCTGGCCTCCCTGGCCTTCAGTCCAGTCAGCCTCTGGAGGGGCCCAGGGCTTCAGGCTCCTTGGAAAACAATCGAGGGGCTCCCCAAAGCACTCTTCTGCGTCTCGCTCAGAGACCTCCCTGCTTCCCCAGGGAAGGTGAGGCCTCCCTCAGTGCCCCTGCATAATTGGGAAGATGCGCAGGGAAATTAACAAGGTCATTAATCACCGTGCAGCCAAAGGCAGCTCTCCAGGACCTATTCTTCATGATGATTAATGGCAGCCAGCGCCTCCCCTCTCCCAGATTCATTTTCCTGCCACTGTTCACTCACTTCCGTTGCGGTGTCCTCTTTGTCCCTGTCTGAGGGAACCCGGGTTTCCAGGAAACACTGACCCACTGTCTGGTCTTTCCTGATGGCCCTCCCTGTCACCAGATCTGGAGCAGACCAGAGCCAGACCACCTGAATATTCACATCGCTTTCCCCATTTTATTATTACTTTTATTATTCCTAGGAATGCTGTCACCCTTTGATGTCCTTGCAGGGGTCGATCAGCAGGAAGAGTGGAGGACACATGGGCGCACTGTTCTTTGCTAGTAATGATGATGGCGATGGTGATGGTAGTGATGGTGATGGTGATGGTGGTGATGGTGATGATGATGGTGGTGATGGTGCTGATGGTGGTGTTGGTGATGGTGATGGTGGTGATGGTGATAATGGTGGTGATGGTGGTGGTGGTGGTGGTGATGGTGGTGATGGGGATGGTCGTGATGGTGATGATGGTGATGGTGATGGTGATGATGGTGATGATGGTGCTGTTGGTGATGGTGATGATGGTGATGGTGATGATGGTGATGGTGGTGATGGTGATGATGGTGGTGATGGTGATGGTGGTGTTGGTGATGGTGATGGTGGTGATGGTGATGATGGTGGTGATGGTGATGGTGGTGATGGTGATGATGGTGGTGATGGTGATGGTGATGGTGATGATGGTGGTGATGATGGTGATGGTGATGGTGGTGATGGTGATGGTGATGGTGGTGGTGATGGTGATGGTGGTGATGGTGATGGTGGTGATGGTGGTGATGGTGATGGTGGTGATGGTGATGGTGATGGTGGTGATGGTGGTGATGGTGATGGTGGTGGTGATGGTGATGGTGATGGTGATGGTGGTGGTGATGGTGATGGTGATGGTGGTGATGGTGGTGATGGTGGTGATGGTGATGGTGGTGATGGTGATGGTGATGGTGATGATGGTGGTGATGGTGATGATGGTGGTGATGGTGGTGGTGATGGTGATGGTGATGATGGTGATGGTGGTGATGGTGGTGATGGTGATGGTGATGGTGGTGGTGATGGTGGTGATGGTGATGATGGTGGTGATGGTGGTGGTGATGGTGATGGTGGTGATGGTGGTGATGGTGATGGTGGTGATGGTGATGGTGATGGTGGTGATGGTGATGGTGATGGTGATGGTGATGGTGGTGATGGTGATGGTGATGGTGGTGATGGTGGTGATGGTGGTGATGGTGATGGTGGTGATGGTGGTGATGGTGGTGATGGTGATGGTGATGGTGGTGATGGTGATGGTGGTGGTGATGGTGATGGTGATGGTGATGGTGGTGATGGTGGTGATGGTGATGGTGGTGGTGATGGTGATGGTGGTGGTGATGGTGATGGTGGTGATGGTGATGGTGATGGTGGTGATGGTGGTGATGGTGGTGATGGTGATGGTGGTGATGGTGATGGTGATGATGGTGGTGATGGTGATGGTGATGGTGGTGATGGTGGTGATGGTGATGGTGGTGGTGATGGTGATGGTGATGGTGATGGTGGTGGTGATGGTGATGGTGGTGATGGTGATGATGGTGGTGATGGTGGTGGTGATGGTGATGGTGATGATGGTGATGGTGGTGATGGTGGTGATGGTGATGGTGATGGTGGTGGTGATGGTGGTGATGGTGATGATGGTGGTGATGGTGGTGGTGATGGTGATGGTGGTGATGGTGGTGATGGTGATGGTGGTGATGGTGATGGTGATGGTGGTGATGGTGATGGTGGTGGTGATGGTGATGGTGATGGTGATGGTGGTGATGGTGATGGTGATGGTGGTGATGGTGGTGATGGTGGTGATGGTGATGGTGGTGATGGTGGTGATGGTGGTGATGGTGATGGTGATGGTGGTGATGGTGATGGTGGTGGTGATGGTGATGGTGGTGGTGATGGTGATGGTGGTGGTGATGGTGATGGTGATGGTGATGGTGGTGGTGATGGTGATGGTGGTGATGGTGGTGGTGATGGTGGTGATGGTGATGGTGGTGGTGGTGGTGATGGTGATGGTGATGGTGGTGATGGTGGTGGTGATGGTGGTGAAGGTGGTGATGGTGGTGGTGGTGATGGTGATGGCAGTGATGGTGGTGATGGTGGTGATGGTGGTGAAGGTGATGGTGATGGTGGTGGTGGTGATGGTGGTGATGGTGGTGATGGTGGTGGTGATGGTGATGGTGATGGTGATGGTGGTGGTGGTGATGGTGGTGATGGTGGTGATGGTGGTGACCACTGGTCATGTGGATGAACGAGTTCTGGGTCCCAGTGCCAATGACTTCGAATGACATGGATCAGTTCATTCAAATACTACCTGAACCTCAGAGTTAGAATTATGTTAGCTCCATTTTACAGACAAGAAACACATTGAGAGAGAAATGTGCTCAAAGTAATAAAGCTAATAATTTGCAGAGAGGGATCAGGCCCACACTCAGCCGATGTGAATGCCTGTGTTCTCCCCACGACGGGTACAGCTGGGCATGCCAGCTGTCTTCTTCCTGTGGAGCAGAGGAGCCGTGCTCCCTTCCTGCCTCTCCTTTTCTCAACCTACCTCAGACAGGGCTGCCCTTCCCCAGCAGGAAGAGCCAAGTCCAGGTCACGTTTGAACGGTCTGTTCCTTTTGTTTGCCAATTAGTCTCCTGTGTGGCAGCTGCTACTTAAACTAAGCAGCTTCTCCTGTCCACTGATGCCTTCAGCCCAGAGTCTCCCTCTGCCCAATCAGGAACACTTGATATTCCAAGAGATAACGATATCCTGGGGGATTCCAGCAAATTCATGAGGAGAAAGCAACTCCTATAAAGTTACAGCCTGCTAAAGTGTTTTTTGAGGTTGGCAGAAGCGAAGGAACATGGCTGAGTTGGCTTTGCCCATTTTGTGATACTGTGACAGAATACCCCAAAACAGGTGATTTGTTCCTTACTGTTCTGGAGGCTGGGAAGTTCAAGATCAAAAGGTTCACATTTGGCAAGAGATTTCATGATGCTCCAGTTCATGATGGAAGGAAAAGGGGCAAGAGAGAGAGAGTCCATGCGAGAGGGGAGGGACCACTCGTAACTGCTTATCATAAGCCCACGCCCCCGACCCCTAGCCCTCCCCCACAGCTGCAGCCCTGATCCATCCACAAGGGCGGAGAGCAGATTTGCTCTTCCCCTCTGCAAGGTCTCACCTCTTGACCCCATTGCTTTGGGGATTAAACCTCCAATACACAACTTTGAGTGATAGTCCAATGCAAGATCACAGCAGACTGGAAACCCCCGGAAGACCAAGACAGATCATGGTTCTGTTGTTGACTCTTTGGATGATCTTGGCAAGTCACTCACCTGGTGGACAATGTATTTAGAAAGTTTGGAGATGAAAATAGATCCTGCAAGTTTGAAGGTGGAGCTAATGACCTGGGGTAGGGACCAAATCTGGATAAGAGAGAAGGTGCTGGAAGGAGCCAGGGACTCAGAAGAAAAGGGCAATGCGGTGGCTTCCCCCAGCTTCCTAGGCCTCTTCTCACCAGAGACAGAGGGTCTGTGGGTCAGTGGGACACATGGCTGTGTCACTATATGAGGTCAGAAATAGAATAATTGTGAAAATCAATGATACTTATACAGCAAAGGTTTTATTTTTTCCCCACAGAGTCACATCCCCAGTCCTATTTTGTATTTTATTTAGAGACAGGGTCTCACTGAGTTGCTTAGGCCCTCACCATTGCTGAGGCTGGCTTTGAACTCTCGGTCCTCCTGCCTCAGCCTCCCGAGCTGCTGGGATTATAGGCATGAGCCACCGTGCCCGGCTCAATGACGATGAGAAAGCATAGATAGCATGCGTTAGGCAATGATTATGTGCCAGTCTTCACCACAGCTCTATGAAGTAGCTACTGCTGCTCTCCTTATGGTGAGGTGAGCGCACTGATCAGCAGAGAGGTTGGGTCATTTCTCCAAGACCGCGGAGGGAATGACCCGCCAAGCCGGGTCTTAGACTCAGGTTGTGGCTGTCAGAGTTCTTAGTCACCAGGCTCAGCTGGGACTCTTCATAGTCCTGGGTCCAGGATCCGGTGGCCTGGAGGGGTCCTGGTGGCCTGTGTGAATAGGAGCTTTCTTTATGTCAAAGCCTTCCGCTCAGTTCACCCTCTTAGAAACCGCCCGCCTGCGCACCCAGAACCAGTGATGTAATTCTGTGAGGTTCCACGAAAAACAAAACACACAGCCCTGGCTTAAAAGCCATCTAACAAGCCAGGCATGGTGGCATGTGCCCGTAATCCTAGCAACTTGGGAGGCTAAGGCAGGAGGATCCCAAGTTTGAGACCAGCCTGGTCTCAAACCTAGTGAGACACTCAACAATTTAGCTAGATGCTGACTTGAAATTAAAAAAAAAAAAAAAATAGAAAGGGCTGGGGATGTAACCCAGTGAGTAAGTGCCCTTGGGTTCAATCCCTCGCATGATAGATAAATAAATAAATGGGGAAAATCTTTAAATATTAAATATTTAAGATGGAGACAGGAGAACCTTCCACCAAGCTTGGGACTGGGCTGAGCATGGGTCCCGGGTTGCATGACCATGAAGCTGTCCCGTGGGTCTCCAGATTCCCCCAAAGTCCCTGTCCCTGCATGCCTGTGCCTTTCCTGGGGGGGGCTTGGGACTTGAAGAGGCTTGGCTCCACCCCACCAAAGTGCCAGCCACCCATTCCTAGTCTACCAGGACGTGTTCCAGAACACCAGCAAGACCTACAGGCCTCCTCTCATTAGCCGGCTGGTGACTGGAGGGATTGCACTGGGCAGAGACTTCTGGTGGTTGGTGCGTGATTACCATAGAAACCCGCACCCGCTCAGCGGCTCCCCCCAGCCAGCTCCCCCAGGGAGCAGACTTCCCTCCACAAAAGCAGCGTCTGGGTTATCGACATTGTTTGTGAGCGAAATAAATGGACAATTAGAAGCAAGACAGGTTGAATCTTTGTTGGAGTGAAGTTTTACCTACATCCATCCTGGGGTCTAATTGATGCTGTGGTCCCCGCTCGAGAGGAAATCATTGGAAGGTGATGAATTCAGTTTGGATGCATCCCCCTTTTGCAGGCTCAAGGACAGGGAAAGATGCCTAATTAGGAGCCAGACTTCTCTGCCTTTTAGAGGCAGCCACTGAGTTTGTCATGAGATGTGGAGGCTTTTATTTCCTTCCTAGCTTTTATACACAAATATTATTCTCTCCACCAGCAGAGTGAAAGCCTACCATGGTTTTGTAAGTGGGGTCCAAAAATTTAACCTTGTAGCGAACAGAACTAACTTCATGGGAAGGTTACTAAATGAGAACAGGGGCCTGGTGGAGGTTTGAGAGCTGCGTCAGTCAGACTCTGTTAGGCTTTGCGGTGGAAACAAGTACGTCCTAAGATTTCAGCAGGCTTAGCACAATGGAGGTGTTTTAATGGGTCATGGGAAGTTCAGCTGTGGTCAGGCAGCCCTTTTGTGCTGTGTGTCAGTGCTGCCTGGGACATGTGGCCTTTCAGTTGTAATGGGAGGGAAAGACAAGGATGGGCTAAGGATCACTCTGGTCTTTAATGGCTGTAGTTCATTTATACACAGTGCCTTGGCCATGTGGCCCCAGTGAGGCTGGGAATTATGGAAGGGTATGGAACATCTGTGGCATCCTCTACTCCTGCCAGAGGAGGCAAGGGATTACATCTGCATCTCCAGCCTCATGGTGTGCTCCTCTTCCCAAGGCCTGGGACCAGGATGCAGATGAAACCTGAGAGGTGTTTAAGGAGACACATAAACAAGCCCAACACAAATCAATGAGTAAAGACCAGTTTGTAGTAAATACTGTGAATAAATAGAACCGATGGATAGTGTCTGGGGAGCTTTAAGTCAGCGGTGGTAGACAGAAAGGCCACTCCGGAGAAAGGTGGCATTTCAGATGAGACCCGAATGCAGAGCAAGAGTCAGCAGTGATTTTCTGATTTAATTAGTTGGGCTAAGTCTGGACATCAGGATTTTTAAAATAGTTCCCTGAGTCTTTCTAACATTCAGAGAGCAGGCACCAACTGGGGATCAGCCTGGCTGGAATAAGTGAGAAAAAGCGTGGTGTGTAATGAGGTCCTGTGAGCCCGGGCGTGCGCGGGTTTGCACCAGGTCATGTAATACTATTTGGTTCTTACTGGAGGTCATGGGGAAAACTTTTGAGAACTACCATAAGAAGTGAATCTTACTTCACAAGGTGGCACTCACACACAATGGAAACTATTGACACAATAATACTCTCAGGATGAGTGACAAATGCTGCTTGGTTCACTCTGCTCCACTCAGCATTTCTGAATCAGTCAGGATGAGGTTAGGCTGTGCTACAGTAACAAATAAGCCCAGGTCTTATTTCCATGCAAACTGACTTCTCAGACCACGGATTCAATGCCAGTGTGAGTGTGACATCTGCTGAAGGGACACATGGACTGAAGGTTGGCAGGGCTTCACCCCAGCGAGTTCTTCCACAGTCCCCTTAGGAGGAGAGCGAGACCTTGACGACTCCCACACGGGCCCCTGTGAAAGAGTCCCCTTGGAAGTGGCACACGTTAGTTCTGTGCAAATTTCACTTGCCCAGTGCAAGCTCCTGGCCATCCCTCCTCCGAAGGGGGAAGGGGATATGGACGTACATGGCCCTGGAAGGCTGGAAGCCAGAGAGCACTTGGTGAACGCCATTAACGATCGACCTCTTTTTATTCCATTCCGCTTTCCGACTCAGGAGTTGTTTGAGACAACACCGGGTGAGGCCTGAAGCTAAGGGATAGAGACACAAGGGTGGATAGACGCGGTTTGCCCCCTAGAACTCACGAATGATGGAGGAAACAGCTGCTCCCTGATGAGCTTGGTCGCTTCAAGCTACAGGCGATGAGGAATGGGACGGTGGCCGTGGAGGATGCAGGGTCTACCAAGCGGAGGAGGGAGGCCCCAGATCCACGCTGGGTTGCGGGCACTGTCCCCAGAGCTGGTGGGCAGCAGCACCAGGAAGAGAACTCATCGGCTCTGTGGCTGGCTGCCTCTCTTTGGATCACAAAGCCTCTCTCTGGTGTCACTTTCCTTGAAGGATGGTCTCTTCTCTGCAGCACCTTAGAACAACTTGGGGAGCTTTGTAGGAATAGGGACGCCCAGGTTTACCCCAAACTCACTAAATCAGAATCTCTCTGGCTGGGGTGGGGACTTTAGTGCTTTATACAAAGCTCCCAGGGGACCCCGGAGGCAGCAGAGGTTGGGGCCACTGCTATTCACCCGACCTTTTTTATTTTTCTTTGGGGGGCATCCAGGGGACTGAACTCAGGGGACTCGACCCCTGAGCCATGTCCCCAGCCCTGTTTTGTATTTTATTTAGAGACAGGGTCTCACTGAGTTGCTTAGCGCCTCACTGCTGACGAGGCTGGCTTTGAAATCCAGATCCTCCTGCCTCAGCCTCCTGTGTGGCTAGTCCCCAGAGCTTTTCATGACAATCGTGTCACCACATTGCAGTTATAGAAATTGTCATAGCCAGAGCCTTTGGCTCTGTGATTGGTAGACTCACACTCCTCCATTCTGTACCTCCTTATTTTGCTCTGCTCTGCCTCCGGGATTCACACTGCGTTAGACCAAAGAACGGCAATGGCGTCCCCTGCCCTGGAAAGCTTTCTCCCACTTCCTGGATATTGTGTTCCATTTATTGACCTGTAACTAGGGGCCAGGACTGTGTCTGCCGTACTTGTAGTCAGACTCCTCTGGCTTGTGTGGCAAACCACCAGCAGGAGAGAGCTGAGCAAGAATGCAGCCGGGAGCAGTGCCACAAGCCTGTCATCCCAGTGGTCGGGGAGGCTGAGGCAGGAGGATCATAAGTTTAAGGACAGCCTCAACAATTTAGAGAGGCCTTAAGCAATTTGGCAGGATTCTGTCACAACCTTAAAAATGAAAAGGGCTGGGGATTAAATACCCCTGGATTCAATCCCTGGTACCACAAAAATTAAAAAAAAAAAAAAGGCAAAGCAAAACTACAAACCAACAAAAGAATCCGTACGGCAGCAAGGACAGTGCTGGCTGCTGGCAGGCAAGGGGAGAGGGGAGCAGGAAGCAAACGGAACAGCAGGGGGTTCTCACGGGTGAGGAGGAGTGTGACATCTCTCACCCTCTTCCCCGTCTCTCTACAGCCGCTCTGCTTGTCTCCCACCCTCTACATTCCTGGTATATAATGTTGTCATTCCTCCTCTGTCAGTCAATGCAGATGCGTGTTATTTGAACCCGGTGGATCATGATCTTCTTTTAATCAATCCTCCATTGTTGGATGTTTACATTGCTTCTGATTTTTGTTCTTCTGGGTGCCATTGTGATTACCATCTTCGTACGCAAACCTTTGTGCTCTTGTGCAGTTATTCGCGTACGGAAAACTGAGGGTTGGAAGGATTTGAGTTTTGACGTGGGAGATGTTTTTGGCAAAAGAGGCAGAGGCGGTAGAGGCCTGGATTTGGGAGTGTACGAGGGAGGACTGAGAAGCCGCAGCAGGAGGAGAGGACAGTCACTGTGAGCCTACTGTGTGCGAGGCAAGGCCCTGAGAGGTTTCGCCTTTACCCACCGTTCTCTTCTTAAGAGCCATCTGAAGAGAATTTTGCTATACCTGTATGACTGATGAGAAAACTGAAGAACAGAGAGGTTAAGTTACCTGCCTAGATCACACAGTAGAGAGTTAGGAGTGGTTCTCAGTTAACTGGCCCCCAAAGCCCCAGTGTAGTAAATGGAGTGCAAGGTCATCATGCTGGTCATTTAAAAAATAATGGCCTGATCTTTTGCCTGGACGACATCATGACATTGACAGACAGTGTAGAAAGACAAAAACCAGAGGCTCCGCAAGAGCCTAGCCTCCCATCTGACCCAGATGGGTGACATCAGCAAAACTTCCTGCTTGAAAACATGTGGCCTTGAACTGGGCAACGGGTAAGCTGGGTTGCCATGGTTACCAGAGAGCCCCAGGGAATGATGGACACAAACGGTGGGCTGGAAACACGGTGGAGTCCCTCCCCTTCAGCCTCGGTGGAGTGGTAACAGTCTTCGCCAGATCCTCACGTGCCCGGGAGGCCCACAGCTCAGTATCCACGTGGGAGCCGGGTGTGCGTGTGGAATGGCTCGGCTCTTTATGGGACATCACAGGCAAACAACCTTTTGGGGACCATTTTGTTTACTTCTCCCCAAACCTTGCTTGAGAGATGAGGCTACTGCTGTCCCACTTTCCTGGGGAAGACACAGAGACTCGGAGAAGCTGAAAGACTCTCCCCCGCAGCCGGCTCCAGAGCACCAACGTCCACCATCTGGCGGGAGAGTTCCAGCAAATAGCCTCTCCAGCGGGCATGGCGGGCACTTAGCTTCTAGAAAGTCCCCATAGGATGTATGGGTTCCTGCAAGGGCCATAAAAGGCTTTAGGCAAAAAACAAAAAGACATGGGACGTTGGCCGAGATGTCCTGAACAGTAATCTGGCTGGAGAAACTGCAGAAAGATGGCTCCATGCAAGCATCTCCAAGCATGAAAGAACTGGGCCTCAGGTCCCCTGGAGCCCCTCCCAGGGTGTGGGTGTCACTCTCTGCCTCTTTCCTGTTCAGCGCTGGGTTACTCGACTGGGCCTGATCTGCCTGCCCACGGGCCCTGGTGGGTAAGCCACCGGCCAAGGAGGTGGCAGAGGATGAGGCGTGCTGGAGGGGGGCGCTGCAGGCTGTGGGTGGGCCTCGCGGTTCCTTCCCAGCAACGGGCCCAGACTCTTCTGCACCCTGTCCCCCAGATTTCCAGACCTGATTATTTCAGAAGCCGGCGATCTGGATGCTGCTTTGATTATTTCTGAATGTCATCAACCTGCCCGACCCAGCTCTGTGTGGGGAAATAAACTAACTCTACGGGCTGGACTCAGGCCCTGGCCACCAGCAGAGGAAGGTCTCTGCCCCCCAGCTTGGCTCAGACTTCGCCACACTTCTGCTGGGGCCAGGCTACGGTGGGGAGGAAGCCCCTGCTTAGAGTCCGGCTTGGTGGCAGACTGTGGACCGTGATGAATTAGTGTGCCTGGAAATCAACGGGGCAGATGGCAGCCAGCATGTAAAAATAATGCAAAATAAAATAGGAGCTGTGTGCAGTGGCCCACTGTCACACCAGCCACTCCCGAGGCTGATGCAGGAGAATCACAACTTTGAGGCCAGCCTCAGCAATTTCACAAGGCCCTCAGTAATGCAGCAAGCCCCTAAGCACCTTAGGGAGACCTTATCTCAAAATAAAAAATAAAAAGGGCCGGGGTTGTGGCTCAGTGGTTAAGCACCCCTGGGTTCAATCTCTCATGCCAAAAAAGAAAAAAAAAATCGAAAATACCAAAAGCATACAACAAAGATAGGTACTGATTTGTAGAGCACTATATACATTATGGATCTTGAGGGAAAAGGTCTGGGAATTAGCATTTTAAAAGTGATTATTTGACAGGAAAAGAAGAACATCTCAACATTCCACTTCTGTTCACCTGGACAGGGTGAGTTTCAGTCTTCTTTTACACTGTGGTTAAGATGCTGAACTCTGCTACTTGCTAGTTGTGTGACTCTGGGGAAATTGCTTAACTTCTCTGTGCCTCTGTGTCCTCATTTATAAAAGAAGGTGAACTGGGTACGGTGGAGCACACCAGTAATCCCTGCAACTCAGGAGGCTGAGGCAGGAGGATGGCAAGTTCAAGGCCAGCCTCAGCAACTTAGCAGGACCCAAAACAACTTAGGGAGACCATGTCTCAAAATAAAAAATAAAAATGGGGGCCAAGGATGCAGTTCAGTGGTAGAATGCCCCAGGTTCAATCCCCAGTACCAAAAAAAAAAAAAAAAAAAAAAGTTGGGAAGATTAAATGAGTTAATGCATGAAAATGCTTAGAACAGAGTCTGGCATGTTGGGTGTTCTCAGTGGCTGTGACTTGCTGCTGCTGCTTTTTATGGAGCCTTGAATTCAAGGGCATCTAGGAGAGGTGGCCGCAGGTCCTTCATGTCTGCATAATAGAATCTCATAAGTTCCAAGGATGACGCTGTATCTCTGTATATCTTAAGCAGTTTGGCGCTGTCAGTAGCGTCCTGAGAGTGGTCTTTCCTTACAACAGTTTCTCTGGTTTTCTGGTGTGATTGCAAATGCTGTCCAGACCCTCCCCACACTGCAGGCTGCTGATCCTTGGGGATCACTGAGAAACACAGGGATTTCTAGGGACCATATCCATGCTCTGCTGAAGATCTGGGAGCCCGAGAGCCCCTCCAGCAATTCTTCCAGGAACAGAGACATGGTTGATGGGGAGGAAGAGACCAGACTGCAGAGAGGTGAGCTCGCCATCGAGGTCGTCCAAGAGGTGGGCGTGGAGAAGCCAAGTCACGGAGGTGCCAGGGTAGGAGGCTCCAGGTGTGGAGGCCGTGTGAAGCCCCGGGGGCCAAAAATACAGTCTGAATCAGTGTATTTGACACCCAGGAGCCACTTCTGGATGTTTCTACTATATCTTAATTCTTTTAGTAAGGCTAATTCCAACACGGTCCACAGAGTAACTCCCTATTTGATTAACTCTGTTCTCTCTGTATTTGATTAACCAGTCTCTTCATTCCCCAGTGATAAGAGAGTTTACTGAGTTACTTTTGGAAATTCAAATTCTGCTCTCTGTTTAGCTAGAAGGATCCGCAGGGAGGCAGTTTTACATAAGGTTGTCACAAAACCACTTGGTTATCTTAATTATCTTCCTTCCTCAACTGAATTTTAAAAAAACAGAAAAACAACAACAAAAATCTTAAGAGGCCGGAAGCTGGAAAACAGCAGGGTGGTGTATTAACAATAACTGCAGAGAGAGCTTCCAGTGTTTGAGTACCGAGCACTGTGCCTGCATTACCTCTTCAGTCCTCACCATGACTCTGGAGAAGTTGTTGTTATTTCCATTTTACAGATAAGGCAACTAGTCTATAGAGGTGAAGTGATTGACCAAAGGTCACAAGGTTAGTTCATGATTGTGTTAGTCAGCTTTCCAACACTGTGACAAAGTACCTGAGATAACAACTTAAAAAGAGGAAAGGTTTGCTTTGGTTCGCAGTTTCAGAGTTTCAGTTCATGGCCACTGGCCTTCCTGCACAGTACATCATGGTGGGAGGACTTGGCAGACTAGGTCTGTTCACTTCATAGCAGAGAGGAAGAGGAAGGGGCCAGGATCCCCATATTCCCTTCAAGGGCTTTCCCCAATGACCAACTTCCTCCCACCAGATGCTGTCTCCTAAAGGTTCCACAACCTCTTTGGGGTGGCACAGGCTGGGGAACAAGCCTTCAGCATGTTGGCCTTTGAGGAGCATTTCAGAACCACAGAAGACAGCAAACTCTTATCTCTCTGTAGCAATAGTAAAGAGAGGAGTCGGCTTGGAGGAAACACTCTCAACTCGCACTCGGTTATGATGACTTCAAACTCCAGCTGTGGAACTTTCTTCCCTTCTGTTTCTCAGTGTGGAAATAGGAAAGATCATCAGTATTGACGTCCCTTCATCGATCTCCTTCTGGTTGAAACAGATCACACACATGGTGTCCAAGAGAGGGGAAGAAATGAGACCTCCTGGCTCCCAGCCAAGGCTGGCAAACGATTCTTACCCAGCGATTGACAGATGGCAGCACCCAGGATGGATGGAGCAGAGGGCTGTCACGGATGAGTCATGTCTGCCGTGAGCACAGGAAGCTGAGCCATAAGAAGGGCTCGGTCCACTTGTCCTTTCAGTTCTTGTGTTATTTTTCCACGCAAATCTACATTTTCGAAAGCACAAATACACATCTACACATATTATTAAAACCTTATTTCGGGGGCAAGGTTCATGGTTTAAAGCTAATATCCAAGCTGGGTCTGTTATATGATTGCTGATGACTCTTTATATGATAATGTTGAAACCTTTCTCTAATCTGTCTCACCTTCATACAGCAAACCTCCCAACAGGATAATGTTGGCAAGATGCTCTGAGATGATTGCTAACACCTACGGGTCTAATAAAATAGAACTCAACGCTGAACTTCTAACGGATTTGCCTTGAATTATTATTCTTTTCCTTTGGGTTTCTCTGTTGCTCAGAAGTAGTCTGGGCTCCTGACATGGGCTCAAACACTTTCCCTCCAATGTGGGACTAAACCAACAACTGGAACAGATGCATCCCAGTGCCGAGAGACAATAAAGACCTGAGTGTAGGCTGTTCAATCAGCGATACTTTCAAAGAAAGAGCATGATCAAAGGCAAAATGTGGAGACTGAGCATATAAATAAAAACATTCTTGACGTATGCTTCTAAAACAGAGCCCAGAGACCAGGAGGAGAAAACGCTCAGGTCAGTTATTGTAGGAACCATCTCACTAGGCCAATCCAGCGAACCGGCCTACCTGATCATCAAGACTATCTTTTTCTTCTTAGCAATCATCAAGTGAGTGACCAGCCAAGACTGAAGACCAGCTTCACATAGAAACTTGCCCTTCAGAGCTAGTCAACTCCCTGGGCACTGAAAGTGCCAATAAACTTTCTTTCATAATTTGCAGATTTCTCAGTACTCTCAAAACCCCCAAACCGTGCATGTGTGCCTCAGAATGCCTTTCTATTTTTTATTCCCCAATAAAGGTTCTTTCTTGGCGATTCTTCTCTGCATTTTTTTTTTTTTTTCCTTACCAGGGATGGAACCTAGGGTCACTTAACCACTGAGCCACACCCCCAGCCCTTTTAATTTTTTATTTAGAAACAGGGTCTTGCTAAGTTGCATAGCACCTTGGCAAGTTGCTGAGGCTGGCCTTGTACTCATGATCCTCCTGCCTCAGCCTCCTGAGCTGCTGGGTTTACAGACATACGCACCATGTCAGGCCTCTTCTTTTTTTTTTTTTTTTTTTCCACTTTGACACATATTTATATTCTAGACATGTTTTTTCCCTGCTTAGAAGCCACCTTTTTTTTTTTTTTCTGAAATGCAAACACAACCACCATAACAAAACAAAACAAAAATCATTTAAAAATCAAGCAAATCCACCCACACGGGTGCGGCTCTTCTGTGGGGAATAAACCCCATCCTATCCTGGAAATCGTCCCACCAGTCGCCAGTAACATCTCACGTGACCAGGTCTGACCAATCAGAGGTTGGAGTGCACTCCTGGGGCACAATGATTGGTTCAAACCTGGCCAATGAGGCCCAAGCCTGAAATGCCCTCCCACCACAGGAGGACTTAACTGACAGTTTGCAAACCCAGAGCTGCTGGTGACTGTCTTCCTCCCCAGTGGGGAGCGCTAAGCACTGAAGCCCCTGGATCAAGTCTCCTCTCGTCTAGAGCAAGCTCTGCCACAGCAAGGTCCAGTTATGTGAGCCTGCAGAGTTCGCCGAAGCCAGTTTGAGCTGTTTCTGACCGCCAGACATAAGTAGAACTAGTAGTGACTTACTGTCCTCCCCAAACCTTGGGTGACTTTCCATGCAACGAATTGGATATTCGTGTCCCTGTCTCAAGTTCACACAATGAAATCAGATGCTCACGGTGTTGGTACTAGAAGGTCAGGTCTTTGGGAGGTAATTTAGGTCGTGAGAGGGTGAGCCCTCCTAAGGCAACAAGTGTCCTGAGATCTCCCAAATCCAGCCATACCGGCTTCTTCATCTCAGATTCGTAGAATACAGAAATAAGTTTCCATGTGTCTCAGCTAGCTGGTCTTTGAGACTTTGTCAGAGCAGCTGACAGACTACAGTGTCTTGTGATTGGCATTTCTATTTCCATCTTCTGCTGTCTCTTGCTGCACTCCAGGGCACACAGACCTTATGCTCCTTGGTAGCAAATGACTTGCTCTGTCCTCAGCATGCCAGGCCCTTCCCTGCCCCTTGCCCTGCCAACCTGCCCTCCACGCGGTCTTAACTGTTACCCCTGACCTGCTTCATGGTGACCCTTTGTTTATTGGATAGATTCCACAACCCTGAGTACAACATCTGTCACACAGCATTCTCAGGTCGCTTTTGAAATAAAAGCAGTCAATAGCTAACATTTATTGAGCACATACTATATACGGTCTATATGCCCTCCCCCTGGGATGGCTTAACTGACAGCTTGCAAATCTGAGCTGCTGGTGGCTTGTCTTTGTCACCAGCAGGAGGGCACTAATCACTTAAGCCTCTGGATCTAGTCTTGGTAATCTAGTCCAGAGCCAGCTTGCCACAGGAGATGCAGTCACGTGAGTCTATATATTTTGCTAAAGCCAGCGTGAGCTGTGTTTCTGACCCTTGGGACATGAGTATAACTAATACCTTACAGTCTTCCAAAGTCACTGTTGGACAGTGAGGTTGGTCATGCTGGACACCACTGGATTGGCCAGGCTACTGAGAACCGTGTGGGAGAGTCGTTTGCCAAGGTTAAACACTGTCTCTGGTGCCCGAACCCTGGGCACCCGGTCCCGAACCTCGTCTCTCCAGCATCAACTTCTCTGCCACCCAGGATGCGGCTCGAGCACTCATTTTCTTTGTGCTTGTTCTCAGAGCTCTGAAGGGTTAAGGGAATTTGTAGCCCTTTGAAGGAGCAGCAAAGGCTGCGGAGCATGCCTTGATAATTGGGCTTGTTTTGCGGGGAGGAAACGCCTGTCTTGGTGTCAGGGCACCATGTAAAAACGTGTTTTTATTCCATATAAATTAGTCTGTGTGTTCGCCCTGTGCTGGCGATGGCCTCGGCTGAGCAGGGCTTGGCATTCTGGTGCCTATGGAGATGTCTCATTAGTATGAAGCAGGGCCCTGTTTGCATCTTCCTTTGTCTCTTCCCCCGGAGCAGAGAAGGACTCAGGGTCTAATTGGGAGGCAGATTGCAGGCCAAATGCACATGGGCTTTTTTTTTTTTTTTTTTTTTTTTGTCTCTTTCTTTCTTTTTTTCAAATAGTTCTTTCCGTCTTGTCTACACCCGCAGAGGACTCATCCAGGGCAGATGCAGCTTCATTCGGCCTGAAAGACACAGACTGAGAAAGGTGTAGTCAGCAGTTCTTGGAAAGTTAATTCAGAGAGTCTTAGTAGAGAGCTGTTGGATCACCTTAGAATTTTACCTTCTTAGAATCCTAGCAGGAAAGAGAGGCTAGACTCTAGGACCGCGGGCCTCCCTGCACCTGTGTCCCGGGCGGGCGGAGCTTCCCATTTCCTCAATGGGCGCCTGCTTCCTTCCTTTCACCAGCATCGTGGGGCTAATTCATTCCGTCATTCATGTCTCAGCTGAAATGCCCCCATCCATGGGCTGCTTCCTCCACGGAGGGGCCACTATGAGATGAAAGCAGAGCCCACTCATCTTCCCCCAGGACCCCCTCTCCACGGCCTTCACTCAATACCTTCCTTCCTGGATGGTTTGGGAGGTCTTTAGAGTTGGCTCCTCACCGAGTCCCCAGGGCTGGCCACACCCTGACAATGAGGAGGAACTCAGTGTGTGTTTGCCCCATGGGTGGAAGGATGGCTGGTCCTGCATTCCTTGGCTCTTGGGACTGGAAGGAACGCTTGGCTCCTCCCTGCTACCTCTGCAGAGTCCCTGAGAAATGGCTGTCTAGACGCTGGGTAGGAAGGGTCCCTGCAGGAGAGGGGTGCCTACCGCTCCTGGAGCAGCAAACCACCCCATTCTAGAGAGACTGGCCGGGCTGTGAGGTTCTCAGTCACCTCAAGTCCCATCCATTGGTGGACCTGTGATGTGCTTCTCCACCCTTGGGTGTCACCAGGGGTGAGGTTGAGCACCGAAAAGACTGAGCTCACAGTCCCAGACAACTCACCGAGGAATATTACCCAGAAGGTTTAACAGAGATGGCCTAGGAGTAGTATTTGACGTAGTGCATCATTTTCTATTTCATGATTGACACAAGCAAAATTTCAAGTATGGAGAAGCACATGTGTCCTGGCATGTGACTCAGTGAAAGACACAAAATGAGCAGGATTGTAAGGAGCAGAGGTCCGGAAACGACACAGCAGCTGGGCGTGGTGGCGCACGCTTGTGATCCCAGCAGCTTGGGAGGCTGAGGCAGGAGGATGGCAAGTTGGAGGCCAGCCTCAGTAAGCTATCGAGGCCCTAAACAACTTAGCAAGACTCTGTCTCCAAAACTAAAATAAATAAATAAATGGTTGGGGATGTAACCCAGCGGTTAAGTGACCTTGGGTTCAATCCCTGGTATCAAAAAGAAAAAAAAAAAAATACAAAACATGGCCACACTACTTCCTGCTTCCCCCAGCACCGCCTTCTGCCAGAGATCACTCTCTTGAGTTCACCCAGCACAGTTGTTTTGGTTGTTTTCCCTCCATCTCAGAAAAGGAGGTGCTCTGTTGGCAATTCAGTGTTGTACCATGTGGAAGAACCAAGATCCACATCTGGAAATACTGGGTCCCCCATTCCTTCCGTCTGCAAGGGGCTGCCCACTTGGCCTAGAATCCTCAACATCCAGCCTGAGCTGCTTCCCTTGGTGGGGCCCCTGTGGGCGGTTTGGACATTCCCATCCTGGCCAGGTCATTTCCCCGGCTGTTGGCCCATCTGCCAGCTTCTTTGCTTCCTGTGGAGCAGGGCGGAGCAGAGTCAGGGTTTTGCCTTGAAAACAGACAGATGTGAGTTAGAACCCGATTTGCGGCCAGCTGGAGAGTCTATGCAGGATCAAGCTTGAGAACACAGACTGAAGACAACTGGGTCACAGCGAGCATCATGTGATCTTGGGTCACTTTACGTCTCGGTAAAAGTTCAGGGGATAAAACAGTGATTCACACTCTGCAGTGTGGTGAGGAATAAGTGATCTATAGAGGGCTTAGGACTGTTCCCCTGGACAAGTGAGAAGTGTTTGTTAAACAGCTGGGCACTACCATGAGTATCTGCTCCCTGGAGACTCAGTTATCTCACCTGTAAAGTGGGATTGAATAATACTTGCTTCTCGGGTTTGCTGTGAGAGTCAAATAGAGGAGGTTCCCCAGGATGACATCTTCTTGATCTTGATCCCCATTACCCACCGCCAGGCAGTACCTTTTATCCCATTTGGTTTCTGCATCAGCAAAGCAGAGCTCTGCAGGACATCCCTGTGCCCTGGGTGTGGTGGCCCTGAAGCCACCCTGCATGCTTCACAAGCTGTCTCTATAGGCTTCTCAGAAATTCTGTTGTCACACCTTATTTATGTTTGAAGGTAAGTCTGGACAACTCAACTTGTCCCATCTGTCTCAATCATAGCTCATTTTTATAACAACAAAACCCAGCCTAAAATGTCCATTTCTCTAGTGTTTCCATTTCAGGAGTTTTCCCAGTGCTGTGCAGCATTCTGATTCAT
This sequence comes from Sciurus vulgaris, assembly GCF_902686455.1. Taxonomy (NCBI): domain Eukaryota; kingdom Metazoa; phylum Chordata; class Mammalia; order Rodentia; family Sciuridae; genus Sciurus; species Sciurus vulgaris. Next base: position 19,944,206 of record NC_136479.1, on the reverse strand, counting down.
CAGATCTGTTCTAAGGAGGAATCACGCTGCCAGGGTGGCAAGGTGGTCATTCATTAATTCGTTCAGTCATTTGTTCATTGGTTCGTTCATTCATTCGGCCGGTCATTCATTTAATTGTCCTTTCCTTTGTTCATTCATTCATTCATGCATGCATCCATTCATTCATTTGGTCCTTTGGTCATTCATTCATTTGTTCAAACATTCATTTGTTCATTCATTATTCATCCATTCATTTGCCCATTCCTTTATTCATTCCTAAAACATGTCTTAAACAACATATTATTTATTAGGAGCTAAAAACAAATCCTTAGCACCTAAGCACCTTCGTCTTCACAAGGAAGCTTGACATGACTTGGTCACCGCCATGTTGATCATTGAGGGTGCGCTCATGCTGGACATGGCCCCAGGCACTGTGCTCCCCAACATTCATCCTTCTAACAATCCGGGGAGTCTGTGCGGGCGTATCCATTGACAGATGAGGAATCTGCCCCTAGAGTTAGGTTGCTCAAGGAGGCAAGGAGGACTCGTGTCTCTGGGATCTAAGTCAAAGGTTCTTGCTCTTTCCCCTTGGTCTTCTCAAGTTTATCAACAAGGACCTCATGCTTGTGACATCCACACCACCCAAGACTCTACTGAGCCCAGGATTATGGCTGCTGATGTTTTTAGGAAAATCATTTTATGAATATTTAATTCACATACCATTTAATTCACCCACTTAAAGAAAACTACTTGAAATTTTAAAGTATATTCATGAAACTGTCACAATAATCTAAGCTTGGAATATTTTCATTTCCCCCAAAAGACACCTCATGTCCATGAGTAGTCAGTCCTGTTCCACTCCCCCGACTTCCCTGCAGCCTTAAGCAACCATTAATCTAGTTTCTGTGCCTCCAAATTTGCCTATTCTAGATAGTTCATGTAAATGGAATCATGCGAAGTGTCGGTCTTATTTGCTTGTCTCTCACTTAGCATGTTTCCAAGGTCATCCAAGTTGTAAAACATATTGTTTAAAAATTGTGGAATAGCATTCCTTCATAAGGACAATCCAACTTTATTTATCCATTAATCAGTTGATGGATATTTTGTTTCTTCTATCCTTTGGCTACTATGAATCATTTATGTATGCCTAAGAATTTGTCCATTTCATCTTAGTCATCCAATTTTTTGATATCTTATGCATGCATCGTATTTTCTTGTAACTTTTAAATTTCTGTGAACTTAGCAGTACCTTTTGCATTCCTGACTTTGGGTTATTTGATTCTTCTTCTCCTCCGCCTCTTCCTCCTCCTCCACTTCTTCCTCCTCTGCCTCTTCCTCCTCCTCCTCCCCCTCCTCTTCCTCCTCCTCCTCTTCTTCTCCTCCTCCTTCTCCTCCTCCCCCCCCCCCCTCTCCTTCTCCTCCTCCCCCTCCTCTCCTCCTCCCCCTCCCTCTCCTCCTCCTCCTCCTCCCCCTCCTCCTCCTCCTTCTTTTTGTAGTTTAGTTTAACTGAAAAAGTTTTATACAAAGTTTTAGAAAAGTTTTACAAGTGTTATTTTGAGTTGTGTAAATTTTGTTCATCTTTTTAGAGAACCAGTGTTTGGTTTCATCGATATTCTCTGCTGTTATGTTACTCTGTTTCACTTAGGCATGCTCTAACCTTTATTATCAACTTCTTTCTGCTTATGGAAAGTTCTGTTCTTTTTTCTTTTTTTCCTAGTTTCTGAGGGTGAAGGGTAAGGTTGTTGATTTTGAAGCTGTCTTCATTTTCAATACAGAAGTTTATAAACACAAATTTCCTCTGAGCCCTGTGTTAGCTGTGTCCTATAAGTTTTGGTATGCTGCTCTGATTCCATAGATTTAGATATAGTTTTAAACCTCTCTGTGCTTTCTTCTTTGATTCATTCTTTGTTTGGGACTGTGTTTTTAAATTTCATATATTTATGATTCTTTTTCCCCCAAATTCCTTCAGTTACTGATTTTTGACTTCATTGTGTTTGGAAAATATACTTTGCATGTTTTCAGTCCTTTTAAATTTGTTGAGATGTTTTTATGGCCTAGCATATGTTCACCGCTGGAGAGTGCTTTATGTGCTGTGTCTGAGAATGTGTGTCTGGCTGTCTGTGGCTGGAGCCTTCTGTTTAGGGGCAGGGTGTTAGGTCTAGCTCAGTCTGGTAAATCAAGTTCGTTCACAGGGTCACGCAGGTCTCACACGTCCGTGTTGATCTTTGACAAGAAGCAGTTGCACCCCTTAATGAAAGTGGCCCGTGGGAATCTCTGTTATTTTTGAATTGTCTATTTCTCCCTTCATACTGCCTCATGGATTTGGAGTGTTATTTGAAAGGTGCATATGTTGATAATTGGGCCACTTCGTAGCAAAGTGATCCTTGTAGCATGATGAAATATCTCTGTCTCTGTTCCCAAGTTTTGTCGTCAAGTCTAACGTGAACATGTGCAGGGCCACTCTGGGTCTTTGATGGTTACTGTTTGTATGGCGTCTCTTTTCCATTATTTTGCTTTCAATCTATTTGTGTCTTTGGATCTACAATGCATCTCCTGCGTACCGCCTATAGTTGATCTGGGATGACATCTCTGGCTTTCATGGTAACGTGTAATGTATTTACATTTAATGTTATTATTGATATGGTTGGATTTATAACTACTACTACATTTTTTTTTTTTTTTTGTACCAGAGGTTAAATCCAGGGGTGCTTAACCACTGAGCTATATCCCCAGCTCCTTTTTTATATTTTTTTAGAAACAGGTTCTCGCTGAGTTGCTTAGGGCCTTGCTAAGTTGCTGAGGCTGGCTTTGAACTCACGATCCTCATGCCTCAGCCTCCCGAACCACTGGGATTATAGGCATGCTCCGCGGGGCCGGGCTTGCTATTTTGTTTTGTGTCTACTTTCCTCCAAAGTTTTTCATTTCTCTGTTCCTTCCTTATTGCTTTCCTTTGTACTAAGTGGTTATTTCCTAGTACAATGTTTTAATTATTTGATAATTTCTATTATATTAATTACTTTCTAAGTAGCTGCTCCAGAGCTTACGAAATACCTCTTAATGATCAGAATCTACTTCAGATTTACACTGACTTAATTTCAGTGAGACAAACTTCACTCCTATTTCCTCCCCACCTTTTTTTGGGGTACAATTTTACATTATAGACCTGTTAGTACCTAATTGTTACTGTATATAATCTAATGTTTTTTAAAGCAACTAAGAGGAGGAAGGAGCCCACTTGTCTATGTATAGTGATGGCTATGTTAGTCTCCTCAGTTTTCTTTCTGGTTCTCTTTATTTCTTCCATGCCTTTGAGGAACCATCTGAGTCTATTTCCTTATTTCCATACCTTGCTTCTACCTGACCCTTCTGTGTGTCCTTGTCAAATATATTCTGAGTGTTATGGGCCCAACAATATATCGTACATATATTTACAGTCTCAGATTGGTTCATGTCGATCACCTTCTGAGCAAAGTGTTGTTGGTCGATTTTGCCACCATGTGACAATCACGGAGCTACTGGCTCTGACGTCACCAGGTGGTATAGTCTTATGGGCCCCCATCATCCCTGTACATCACGTAAGCTGTCACTGGAAGAAATGCTGTTTATGTGGCACACAGGTGTGTACGGCGTAAGGCAATTGCTTTCTGAACCAGTCCAGGAAAAAAGGAGAATAAACATGGAACTCTACTTTCTTTTGTAATTACTTAAGTAATTATAGTTATGTGTATTCTTTGTTTTACGAACCAGCTTTCAGCAACTCTCTGATGTAACTAAATTCCCTAAGTATTTCTTGGAAGGAAGTTCCGCTGGCAACGAGTCTCTCGGGTTTTATTTATCTGGAAATATGTTTATCTCATCTTCATTTTCGAAAGCTAGTTTTGCTGGATACAACAATCTTTGTCGACAGATGTGTGCTTGCGTGTGTGTTTAAATTTCCTTGTTTTGAACAGGTGGTTGTACTGCTTGCTGGCAGTTATTGTTTGGATAACAAGTCAGTGATGGGGTTGGGAACGTAGCTCAGTGGTAGAGCACTTGCCTGGCATGTCCAAGGCCCTAAGTTCCATCCCCAATACTAAAAATAAAGTCTGCTGTTAATCTTATTGTGGCTCCTTTGTAACACCATGAGTTCTGATTTCAAAATTTCCTTTGAGTTTTAACATTTTACCTAGGATATGCCTGGTTGCAAATTTCTTTGCCTTCATTCTCCTTGAAGGCTCATTGAATTTCAAGGATGTGTGGCGTGCTTTTTATCAAATTCCAGAACTTGTCAGCTACTGATTGTTCAATGTCTTCTACGAATCTCTTTCTTCTCTTTACTCCCATTGGGTGTATGTTGGTGTCGTACATTACCCTAAAGGCCAAGGCATTATTTTTGCTCATTCCTTTTTCTCTCTGACCTTCACGATATTGTAGGAGCTTAGGAGAGCTGCCTGTGCTGAACGTGCCGGCTTTACCTTGGCCTGCAGCAGCCCCTGGGCTACAGCTCGACATCTCTGCCTCCACACTGTGGTTGTCTTCTGTTCTTGCTCAGCTCTGCACGTGGGAATGTCCTTCATTTGTGAAGTGTTCACCTAAGAACTGGTAATAAAGGTTTATTAGTCATTAATATGGTTATAAATTAACCAATATTGTCCCCTTATGACACGGAGGCAAGATTTGAGGCACCCTCTCTTAGATTCCTGAAGGGACCCGAGGGGTCTTCAGCTGTGGTCCTGTCCATCTCAGAGGAACTGAACTGCCCACTTCTGGGATCACAGGTGTGATAGGTAAACAACTGCATCCTGCATCCTGAAAAGTCCCCTAACAGGATGAGGACTTCTCCAGAGTCACCTTGCAAAATGGGAACCGAGAGAATAATCATCCAGACCAGAGTTTGACCAAAAAGGCTCAACTGTGCACCCTCCCTGACCCCCGCTGCCACAATGCTTGCTCCAAGGCGGGGCTGAGATGCTGGGTCCCGCTTTACCGTCTCAGTAGGGCTGCATGGATTCAAGTTTCCTTTCCGGCTTCTCATCGTCAGCTTTTCTGCTTGGCTTCGGGGGCAAGTAGCAGGACCCACTTGGTTGGGAACCCTGAGGTCAGGCCTCAGTTCTCCAGTGCCAACAGTCCCTACCTCCCTTGATCTAGCTTCAAGTTTTCTGACTCTTCTGCTGCTCAAATCTATTGTTGAGCACTTCAGTGAATTCTTCATTTCGGTGCTTGTATTTTTCAACTTTAAAATTCCCATTCGGTTCCTTTAAACGTTTCTGTCTCTGGAGAGACATTTCACTCACGCTTTCCTTGAATGATTTACAGGTTCTCTTAGTTCCTTGACCATATTTATAGTAGCTGCTTTGCTCCTTTATCTGTGAATTCCACCATCTGTAGCCTTCAAAATCATTTTGTATTACCCACTTTGGTTTCTAAATAGAATTTTGGTTTCTGTTTCTTTGTGTGTCTGGCTTTTGTTGAACACGGGGCCTGCGAGGTAAAATGTTGTAGCAACCCTGGCTGCTGTTGTTCTTTGCTTGGCCGTTTGTCCAGTGTGTTGGAAGAACCCATTCTGTAAAACCTGTTTCCCACAGTGTGTCGCCTCTGATGCGCCTGCTCAGATTCCCACTCCCCACCTCTGCCTTGTTTTGTTGCGGGCTGGCTTTTCGCCTGCCCCTGGGTTGGCAGAGCTGCTAACTGGTCAGAGATGGTGCTGGCATCCCCTTCGCCTGTTAAAAGCTTCCCTTGACATTGAACCTGCGCATGGCTTGGAGCAACCTCACAGTTCAGACTTTACTGGTTTTTGAACCACATTTAGCCCGAGAGTGGCAGCTTGGAGGTTCTCCCTCTCTGACTGCTCCTGGGGAGATGCAGCCCTGAGCACGCTCCACCTTCCAGACTGCCAGAGGTGACTGGGGTCTTTCTAAGCCCCGGCTTCCTGATGCAGCGGCCTTAACTCCAGACTGAGAGAGTTTGTTAGCTGTAGAAGAAACAAGAGCTCCCGAAACACAGAGCAGAGGCAGAGCTCCTGCACCGGGAGGCGGGAGACACGTGGTCTGTTGGTGACCAGCTTGGATGGCCACCCCTGCCAACAAGGAGCCACCGGAGCTGGGGGCTGCAACAGCTGACCTTCGGCCCTAGAGATGCGTGAGGCCTGTACGTCAAAGGTTCCTTCTCCATCTTAGTTGCGCCCCTTTCTTAACCTCCCCTGGCTCCTCTTCTCTCTGTGCAGAGTGGATGAAGCATGACCCCTGACCTTTCTAAATCCCTCGCTGGCCCTGAGGACGAGGATGGACTTCGGACAAGAGTCCACCATCGTGCCCTTCAGCCAGCTTTTCCAGTGAAGCCTCTTTCCTTGCTCCGAACCCTCGACCTTCGTGCAGCAAGCAGCCGGACCTGGATTTGGAGCCCCTAGGGGTCAGTCGGGTCCTCACTGCTTGGAGTCGGGCTGGAGTTGTGCTCCGGCCCCTGTTCCAGGGAGGCCGTGGCCCCGCGTTGGCTCCGGAGTTTGCCCGCATGGCGCCCTGCGGCTCTGGCATCCCACATGGCACTGGGGCCCCAGAGCGGCGGTGCCCCGGGACAGCTTCCTGCACTTCTCCCCAGGCAGAGAACCTGTGCCGGCACCTAGGCTGGGGACAGAGACTGGCTTTTCCGGAAATGGACAGACACCCTGGGTCTGGGGAACCCTGGAGGGGCGGCGACGCCTGGCATTCTGGGCTCGTCCCTCTGGGTGTGGAACTCGGCCCTACCGGCCAGCGGGGCAGAGGGCACTTGGACCCAGTGTGCTTGGCCCGCGGGGACGAGGGTGGAGCTTCTGGTAAGGGAGCAGGGACTGGATGGGGGACAAGGGACCGCGTCACCTCAGCTTGGCTTGCCTGAAATGGAGCTTTGAACGGCGAGGCCGGGGACGCGGAGACAGGCAGCATCCTGCCCCTCCCCGGGGGAGCCACAGCTGTGGATTGGCGGCTGGGGAAAGCAGGCCTCCATCTGTGGCGGGAGCACCCAGCGTCCTAGAGCTCTGGGAGAGAGGGAGTCATGGCGGTGTCGCAGCTTACGTTCCCACACTCAGGAGATTTAGCAGATTTACTTGAGTAAACGTCCCTCCACTTGCTCTATAGCCACAGGACCATTTCCAGAGACTGATTTTTTTTTTTTTTCTTTCAAAAATATGGTCTCACACAGGGCATGGTGGACATGCCCATCATCCCAGCAAGTCAGGAGGCTGAGCCAGGAGGATCGCAAATTCGAGGCCAGCCTCAACAACTCAGTGAGAACCTATTTCAAAAAAAAGATCAAAAGACAAAAAGCGCTCCGAACGTGGCTCAGTGGTCAAGCATCTTGGGCTTCAACCCTCAGTACCAAAGGGGAAAAAATGGAAATAAAAGCAGCCTCATTATCTCACTATGCTGCCAGCAGGCTGGCCCTGAACTCCTGGGCTGAAGCCATCCTCCATGCACACACCATTGTGCCTGGATGAATGAATGTTTTTAAAAAATAATTTTCACATATTCAAGTGTTTTCCTGGGTGGACGGTCTACTGATCCCCTTGTCACTTCGGAAGTCTCAGTGTCCCTAAAATGACTCAGTCTAGAGGACTGGTGTGTTCACAGGCCAGCCAGGAATCCCTGCGGCCCCCAGCCACAGTGGAGGCTGGAGACCCTCCCAGCTGTCCTAGATATTTTGGAAGCAGGCACGTAGGAGTCTCTTGGCCCTGAGTTCAAATCTGCGTTCGGCAGCGGCTCCCTCTCTGTGAGGCTGGAATGACCACGTCAGCGTCCAGAGCTGCCGGGGGGATTGAATGAGCAGATACAGGGAACACGGGGTCACGCACGTGCAGACCGAGGGGTCTCACAAGGACAGCTGCGCTTCTCACCCGCCTCTGCCAGCAGTTCACCTGGGCTGAGCCTCCCAGCCGGTTCCCACCCCCTCGCCCACACCGGACTCAGGCTTTTGGCTTCCCAGCTCTTTGTCCCCTGGAGAGAATTTCTCCAGTTTGGTGGCTTTAGAGGTTGCAGATCTACTCTCAAATGAGAGGTCTCCTGCCAGGTGCGGTGGTGCAGACCTGTAATCCAGCGACTCGGGAGGCTGAGGCAGGAGGATGGTGAGTTCAAAGCCAGCCTCAGCAACTGAGCGAGGCCTTTAACAACTCAGTGAGACTCTGTCTCAAAATTTAAAAATAGGAAAAGGCTGGGGATGTGGCTCAGTGGTTAAGCGCCCCTGGGTTCAATCCCTTGTGCCAAAAAAAAAAAAAAAGTGGTCTCTGGCCCCGTGGCCCGGTCAGTGGGGTCAAGAACGCCTCTCCTTCCTCAGCCCGTCCTGGACGCACCTCCTACACGGGTTGAATTGAAAGCATCTTTCAGAAGAAAAGCCACAAGACTAGAGGTGGGTATGTGTGCTTCTCTAACTCTGAGCTCGGTGTTTCCATCCTCAGCAGCGGCTACCTAGCTCACCTCACAGAACTGCGGTGTAGATACGCTTTCCTGGATCAAACGGGTTAGAAACAGAATTCTTAGTTTTAAGAATAAGAACTTTATTTTTGAGGGCTGAATAAGACCTGCCCTTATTCCCAACGATGACATGAAGGATGGTCTTTCCCTCTGGACTGAGGGTTACAGTATCAGCTGGCATGGACCACGCGTCGGGTGCAATCCCAGGTTCTTCCAATATCAACTGGCTACACTCCTTCTGTCACTGTGGCAGAACCCCAGTGTTTTGGGGGAGAGCAACCTTTCCTCCATCATTACCTAGCATTAGCTTTAATAAGTCTAAGATAATAAAGGGTAATTTATTTCCCTTGCTGGTAACTGACTGAGGAAGGGACACAGAACACAGTTCTGGCCAAGTGTGATGAGATGGGAGGGGATGCACACCCTCTATCTTTTCTGGGAAAGATAGAAAGAGACGTGGGGAAAAGCATAACGGCTGGAACCATGGCAGCCATCTTGCGCTCTGAAGGAGTCTGTCTGAGAAACGCCATATTGGAGAATGGAAAATCAACAGGCAGAAAATCTTGGGTCCTTGCTACCTCGGGAGCGACTCTACGACCTGCCTTCCCTTTTATGTGAGATAAGCCATTTTCCTTGATGGAGCTTTTCTGCATTGTCAGCGAAAGGTCTTCCCATGGATGTATCTATCAATGAGCAAGACTACAGCAAGATTCACAGTGGGACCGGAGGGGCATAATGATGCCTGTCTGGGTACTGCAGAGGGAGGAGGAGGTTGGGGAGCTCAGGGAAGGTCCGTGGGCTGTAATAAGAAAAGTGATTGGCTTCTGGGATCAGTGGGAAAGCCCTAGAGGGTGTCCTGAGGAGGACCCCATCTTAGCTGCCATTCTCAACACTCACTCAGGTGACCGTGCGGAGGGTCACCTGGGGCGAGGGAGCGGAGGCCAGATGGGGCCATGGGGTTGGGGGAGGCAGAGGGGAGAGGGGTGGGTGGACCAGGGCAGACGAGGGAGCCTTTGGGTTTGTGGAAGGTGTCCATCAGGGAGCGGCTGAAGCGGCCAGGCCAAGAAAGGCACGGCCATGAGTGATACCCAGGTTGGCACCAGGCCCCCTCTGCCATCCCTGGGGACAAGCCGAGAGAGTCTAGGGTCTGAACCAGACCCTGGATCTCCATCTGTTTCTGTTTCATTCACCGCGTACGCTATTTGGCACATGAGAGAGAGAAAAACAGGCGTGGGTGGGGTGGCCCCTGCCATGCTTGTGGTCACTCTCTGGTGGCCTACTTGCTGCAGAACCTGGTGCCCGGTGTCACCCGAGGGACAGAGTGGCCTCCGTCAGACCTCTCTGGGTGAAGTAATCTCCTTGCGTCTCCCTCCCAAGGAGCCGGAGACGGCAGGGATCTGCCCAGCCCCCGCTCCTGTGGGGAACTTGGTGCCGAGACGCTGGCCTGTCACTCAGCAAGAAGGCAAACCCGCCGGGTCATGAATTCCACTGCCAACTAATACGCACTGATAAACGTTCATTAAACATTTAATTCCTGGTCACTTTTCTTGTCACACTACATTCTCAAAGGCCACCGAGGGCTGACGTTGCTGGGTCGAGGATCTTCAAAAATAAACCCAGGGACGCTGACCTCACATGTTTCTTTCCTCCAGATAACTTTGTCGTGAGCAGAGAGCCCTGTCTGGATGCAGTTGCAATGAATGGTTACTTGCTTATCTGTTTGTTTGCTCCTTATATTGGTTAATCCCTCCGATGCGTATTTAATGTCTATTGACCCCAAACACTTCTCCAGTTCTAGGGTACAATGGTAAACATGGGGGTCAAGGGCCCTGCTTCATGGGGATGCCATCGTGACCAGGAAGGCAAACACTGAGCAAGTGAACACATCAATGATGTAATTTAGTAGAGAGATCTTGTTTCTGGAGAAAATGATGCAGGATATGAGGACAGAGGGGATTGTGGCTGGGAAACTGTTTTAATCTTGGTAGTTAAGCAAGGCAGCTCCATTATGTAGAGGTTTCATCAGGAGTACCCCAGGAGAAAGCAACAGCAAGTGTAAAGGTCCTGGGGCAGGAGAACAAGCCTGGTGTGTCAGTGGAAGAGGAGAAAGCCTGTGGGGTCAGACAGCTGTGCAAGCGAGCTGTGGACATGCCAAAGAAGAGTCAGGACGGAGGTGTTACCCTGCTCTGGGCCCTGTCTTTATCTGTCCATTCAACCCGCAGATGGGAGTCTATCTGGTGGGCACTGTGAAATGAAGACCAAAGCCCAGAAGATTCCGTAGTGCAGAAACCAGAGAAGCCCATGATCTCTCACGTTACAACCAGCATTTACTTCCGAGAGGGTCACGTAGGAGGCCGCTCCTTCCCTGTCCCCTGCCCCGAGTCTGGTCCGGCCACGTGGCTTGCTCTGCACAGTTCAGCATGAGCTGGGAGGTCAAGTTCTGCCTCATGAACTTGCCCTGGAGCGTTTGGTGTTGCTACAGCATTGAGCCACCGCCTGGGGAATGCCACTCAATAGAAACGCAGCGGCAGCTGGAGTCCAAGAGTCTGGCATTTGCCAGGGGCCGCCCGTCACATCATCTCATGGTGGAAGGATAAAGAGGGAGCCAGAGATCCAGTCTGAAGGCTCAAGTCCTTTCATAAATGCCACCTGTCCATTTTTGAAGGGATGCTCTCACAACCTCAAACAGCTCAGCATCAGGTTCCCAACACATGAATGCCGGGAAACGCATTCAGACCACAGAAGAGAGAGTTCAGGCTGAGTCCTCTGCTGCCAGTGACCCTATCACACTACCGTCTGCCGCAATGACCAGAAGTGTCCAAGGTAGAGGTCTCCCCGTCCGTCAGGGCCCTGAGCAAGGATGGGATGCTGAAGGGATTGGTAGTGTGGGAGAGAAATGAAGCGTCATAGCTGACGACTCTGAGGCCTTGGTGGTGTTGTTACTGCAGCATTTCCTGACCCGTGCTGACTGTCACGGCCAGGCTGAGGATCAGTATAAAATCAGAGCACAGTGACCCTGAGGCAGTCAGAGGAAGCTTCCCAGAGGAGGGCCATCCTTGCAGAGGCTGGAAGGACCACTGGGGATTTCCCAGTCACACAGAGGAGCTGGTGCTTTGGAGAACAGGAGAGAGGCCTGACCCTCGGGTAGAGGGCACACAGAGGGACACACAGGAGAACCTTCCGACAGGGCCGTGAAGAGCTGCGCTGTGCAGATCCGACTTCTGGCTCCGTCCCTTTCGACATCTGTGGCTTTGGGCAGAAGCTCCTGACACGTGGGTATCAGATGCCCCCCGCCACACGATGCACGATGGTGCCGTCCTGCCGTGCCTGTGTGCACACACTCGCTGAAGGCGGCGGCAACGTCCGATGTACTTGCAGAGGAACTCAGTGCCGGGCCTGGATTTGTCATGCCCTTTGCCAAAACGCTGATGCGGTGACAATGATCTATAGCTACTGTATAGGTGGCACTTAGCACAAATCTCTCCCTCAGCCCTTTGCTGGCATTCCTGAGCCACAGAGGGTAAGTGCTGCGCCCATTTTACTAACAAATGGGACACAGAGTGTGAAGGACTTGTCCAAAGTTACCCAGCTGCAAAGTGCCCAAGCCAGAATTCAAACACCAGACCCGGGCAGCTTTTGCCAGTTCGATGTCAGCTGAAGCTCAGAGACATTGCTGAAGCTGCTGGAAGGAAGGAATTTTGGGGTCCCCATCAGAGACCTAGGCAGGGGCGACCATGATCTTGGGTCTCGGGAAGAAACCGTGAGGGGCAGTTCCCTGGCAGCAGGGGAGCGGGGATCCTTCCCTCCATCCTGCTCAGGGATCACATGTGCTGCAGACACCGTGGTAGAAACAGCCTCCAAGCCGACCTGAACCTGCCGTCTACCGGCTTCAGACCCTACAGTCTCCTGGGAGAGACAGACAAGCCAAAGCTCCTGCAGGTGTGGCTGTAGTGGCCCAGAGGAGCTGGTCTAGACTTGAGGATGACATCAAGCTGGAGACACGGCAGCCACGTACGTGTGACCCAGATGAAGCAAGGGGAGGCAAAAGAACATTCCGGAAAGAGGGAAAAGCCTGTGCATTCATCCAGGAAAGCATGGAGGGCATGCGTGCCCTGAGCATCCTGCAAGGTTCTCCTTGCAGGGAGAGAAGAACCCAGGTGGGCGTGGGACAAAGCCCACAGGGGAAGCCAAAGAAAGGCTGGAAGTGGAGGAGCCACAGAATCCGATTCTCTTTTCCTAGGTCTCGCTTTGGCTGCCAGTGGGATGGCAGGGGAGCAAGGCTGAGGCTGGGGGGCCACTTAGCACCCCGGCCGAGGGAAGGAGGGCAGGGGCGGCACAGCGTGGGGCAGTGGGTGGAGCTGTGCTCCCTGAACTCCCGGCCCTGCATAAGGGCTCCGGTGACATTTTCATCCCCGTCCTCCGCCTTCTCCGCCCCAAGGGCCACCTGACCTATATTTATCTTTCCAAAGTGACCGTTCTGCAAATTGCCACTCTCCGCGATTTCAGCCCTGCCTACGTTCCCGAGCACACTGTGTTCTGGGTCACAGGCAGGCGGCCCTCGCAAGCTGTTAACTGGCTTTTTGTTTGTTTTGTTTCCTGAGATTCGTTTGCCTGGTGCCTGGGCTCTTTACAGGGTGCAGCTCAGGAGACCCGTTTTCCAGGACCTGCTCGGTCCTAGGTCTCAGCTCGGGCACACTGGCCCCTGGTGAGCAGGTTTTCTGGACTCTGGGTCTGTTGCTCCACAGGGACCATTTTCCCCATGGAATCCCAGAAATCAGGGGTTAACTTTCTTTTCCAATTAGCTCTGCATTTTCTATAAAGACATAATCCTTTATTAAGTTAATGAGGCATAATAATTATTAATTGCTAATTATTCATAGTCGCTTAGTCGACTTAAAAGAAATAATACCATTTAGGGCAAGATTTAAAGATATGCAAATATCAAGCAGCTTCCTTTGGCTGTCCAGCTTCTCTGAGGCACGGGAGCGGGCAAATCGGCCCTCTCCTCTGGACGGTTTTGTTCTGAATTCTATGATTTGGAGCATCAGCGTCGCACCTGTGTGTCCTTAACCAACCTCCTGACTCTGAATGTCAGTTTTCCCATCTGGGAAACGGAATCTGGGTACCCACGTGCAAGGGTGCTGGGGTTTTACCCGAGATAATGCGAGCAGAATGCTTTTCATAGTCCTTAGTAGGTATTGAAAAAGTCAAAAAATCTAAGTTATCTTTTAGAAGTTGCTTCTTTCTCTAACCCTGGCTGTCTCAGGGGCACTCAGCCCCTGAGCCACATCCCCAGCCCTATTTTGTATTTTATTTAAGACAGGGTCTCACTGAGTTGCTTGGCATCTCCAGGTTGCTGAGGCTGGCCTTGAATTTGTGATCCTCCTGCCTCAGCCTCCCGTGCCTCTGGGATTACAGGTGTACACCACCACTCCCGGCCTGGATGTGTCTTGACGTGTGTGCGTGTGCGTCTTAGTCCATTTTCTGTTGTGGTGCCTGAAGGGCACACATTGGAGAGTTTATAAGAAGTATGTTTATTGAGCTCATGGTTCTGCAACTGGGAAATCCAACAGTATGGCCTTGATGTCTGCTCAGGAACGGCCCTGGCCTGGAGCATGATTTCACACCATGGGGCACAGCCAACAAGCTAGAGAGCTCCCTGCGTGACAAAGCCATTCTGCTGGACTCATTAATCCACTGATTCACTAATCCACAAGTGGATTAATCCACTTAGGAGGACAGAGCTCTCTTGACCCAAGCACTTCCAAAGGTCCTACCTCTGAATACCCTTAACACGGGACTTTGGGGATTAAGTGTCCAGCACATGAGATCCGGGGACGCATTCGAGCCACGGCGATGTGTGTGTGTGCGTGCCTGTGTTGCCTGCCTCTGTGTCTCGACCTCGTCTTCCGTACTTCTGCAGAAACTCAGGGACTTGCAGCAGAGCCCTCAAGCTGGTCTCAAGGGTCCTGAGCCTTCAGGACAACTTAGAGTGGACGGCCCACCGGGAGGAGCTCGAATGTCCCACCAGCACAGGGGGCTTTGGAATACAAGAGGCTGCGGCTTCCGGCTCCACGTTCTTCCTGCCCCGTTGTTCGGCTTACACTCCTTGCTGGTCGAGGGCGAGGGGTTAGTCAGACCTGGGCCCTGAGAGGTGAGCTCCTGAGGGCCAGCAGACTTCAGAGACGCCCCCGAGCCTTCCCAGGCCAGCCCACTGCTCCAGTGCCCCTTCACCCGTGGTTGGGGACTTTGGACCCGGTTCACATTCTGGCCGCCATTGGCTCTCCTGGTCTGCAGAGAGAAACCCGTCCTTCTAAGGAATCCTCGTGAGGGAGGGGGCGTGTGCTGGAGGAGAATCCTTTTGCTTTGGTCAGATTGCCTTGGCCAAGGGAAGAGCATGGTGATCCACGGTGTCCATGCGGGCAGTGATGGGGGACCACGCCAAGCCAAGTCCGGTGAGAGGACAAAACCAGGTCCCCAAGGGAGCAAGGGCAGCGGCTGCAGCAGGCCAGCTGAGGGAGGTGGGTGTGGGAGAAGTGCTGCCATCACTGGTTAGTGACAGCTGCCAGCCGTAGAGAACATTCTAGATGCCAGATCTGTTGTCAACGACGCTCGACATCTGACTTGTCCTGAATCGATTACCATTTCTTCACTCCCTCGGGGCCAGGGAGGTTAATGGCAGACTCAAGCCATGCAGGCATGAGTCCAAAACCGTGTGCCCCTACCTGGGTCCACACTCTGCTGACTCCCTTTAAGGGTGCCAAGGTGGTGAGGGGCCACTCAGGAGCTGGGAAGGGGGAGAGAGAAGTCCAGGCATCCATGTGCCTGCTGTGATGGCCAATGCATCATTATTATCATTATCATTAATATTATTATCCTCTGTCACTTCTCCCAAAGAGGAGGGAAGGCTTGATGGACTTTGTGATGTAAGACAGTCACAGTTCCTGCTGGGCAAGGTCAGGAGGCAGAATCAGGGCTGCATCTAATCTCTAGAAACTGTCAACACGGTGGCTTGTGTGACAGAGGAAGTTGGGGTGCAGTTGGAATTTACATTGCTAATCAGTTGACCTCAAAATAAGGAGACGATCCTAAATTATCCTGAAGGACTCAGCGTAAGCACCCAAGAGCAGGGAGTGGGCACGGGAGTTGATGCCACAAGACCCCACCTGCCCTTGTTGCTTTTGAAGATGGAGGAGAGGATCGGGACCCCAGGAATGTGATTGATTTTAGAAACCAGACAAAACCCAGATGACATCTTTATTTTAGCCCAGTGAATCCTGTTTCAGACTCCAACACCCAGAACTGTAAGGTGTTTGTTGTTGTTGTCTGTTATTTTAAAAGTGTGGTTTTCAGCAACTAAGTCAGTGGTGATTTGTTACAGCAGCAATAGGAAACTAATACAGTCAGGTAACGGTCACTTTAAAACTCATAGATGGATTGAACTGCATCAAACCTTTGGGTTATAGATTTTTCACCTATAAGAATGCAGAGTAGAGGGACATGTAAAATAGCCCCACAAGGAATCTGTGAACCCAAACCACAATAAGAAGCATTCTGCTGGACAATGGACGCGGGTTCTCAGGGTCAATGCAAGCAATACCCTGCTGCCTCGATTCTCATTTGCCATTAACTCTACTGGAAAGTCCCATGGGGCCGTGGGGTTCAGGCTTGGCATCCTGACATTCACAGGGATGGAAGAAGTCAAGGTTAAAGGCCACCTACAAACCACTGCCTGGGGCGGGGGTGTCAATCAAAGCCAGCACTGTGCAGTTGGAAGGACATGATTTTGGGGTCCAAATGCCTTGCTTGGATATGACATAGTTGTGTGTGTGTGATCTTTTAAAAGTCACTTATCCTCTGTGAATCCCAGATTTCTGATCTGAATGTTGGAAAAAATAAATCAATCCTTACTTCTTGGGATCATTGGGAAGATTAAAATCTGCCATGGTATATCTTAAAAAATATCAGACACAATAAGAGTTTACTAAACACTTGATCTCCATGACTTTTGAATCTTGCTAATGTTTTGAATATTGCTAATTCATATTTTATTTTGGGTACTACCTTATGTTTAAAGATGCTTTGTTTTTGATTATCAAATAATGTGTACTCGTTGTAGAAGAACCCAGTAATGTTAAATCATTGTAGAAGATATAAAAGATTATAGAAACATGTGAAAATACAATAAAAATCTTCCATAACACCACCAAATGTTTCCAGTTGTATATATGATACAGTGTGATTTTCTTCTGTTGAGTAAAAATAATTGGGGTCAACTTAGATATAGACTTTTCCATCAGAATTTTTCAGTATGAGGTTTTTTCTCCCTGTCTATGGATTATTTTTTCAATGTTTAACAATAAAAGCAGATAGGAGTTTGGAATGAGATCAGCTTGCTTCAGAGAAATCATAGCTCTATCATGTCTTATGCATCTGTCTCTGGAAAAATCCTGTATCATCTCTCCAAGGGTTTGTGTGGGATTTAAATGGATTAAGGTCGATAAAGCTGTTAAAACAGTTATTGAAATAGTGCTTATAAAATGATGGTGTCTGTTGCTGATATTGATTCGACTACTGTGTCAGGATACGTTATGCTGCAATAACAAACAGCACTGAAATCTCAGTTACTTAACAAACATTTGTTCCTGACTGCAAGCGGAAATCGCTTTCTTGGGTAGCTCTCTTCCACGTGGTGATTTAGAATTCCAGCTTTTTTCCATCTTGTAGAACTTCCATTGCATGTTTCTCCATGGTTGCCAAGGCAAGGGAAGAGAAATTGGAAGATGTCAACCAGTGATTTAAACTCTTGGATTCAGAAGAAATAGGACCCACTCTACTCACAAGCAATGGGCCCAAGCTAATTGCATGACCCCACATTCAAGGTGTGTGTGTGTGTGTGTGTGTGTGTGTGTGTGTGTGTGTGTAGCCCAAAAGAGGAGGAGATGGATGTTGATGAGGACCAGGAGTCTCACCGTGGGATTATCTGTGAACTTGAACTCAAAGTCAGCTCCCGGCGTGTCCGGGCGTTGTAAACCCTCCCTGGTGAAGGAGGGAAAGGCCGGTGTATGCGCTGCCCCTGGGTCTGTCCGTAACTGGGTTCCCACCAGAGTTTCAGCCTCTGTTTTCTCTCTGTGCCTGAGAATTCCTGCCTGGGTGCTCACCCGTGAGTGGTGTGCTGACGCACGAGGATCACCTTGTGCTGGCATTTCCTCCTGATCTACAGCACATCCCCAGGGCCACCGGTCCCTGGAGAGAGTTTATCAGGTGGCACTCTGGCATTTGGGGGACACTCAGTAGACCGGGGCCTTGGTGAGCTGGAAGCCAGGTGTGAGCTGAGGACTCCTGGGGAGTCATCACACCTCCTGAAGAATCGGCAGGGAACTTTTGCTTTTGAGATTTCAGTCCTTTGTCCCAAAGATTACCAGCCTTTCATCTTTCCAGATACGGGCAGTAGGGAATGAGGAGATGTTTTAAGAGTCCAACGAATCTTAGGTATGCATGATGGCTTTGCCCCCAACTAGCTGTGTGACCTGAGGAAAGTTGCTTCCCATCTCTGGGCCTGCATTTATGTAATGGGAACAGGATCAACTCTGACTTCCCTCATTCTACGAGTCTGTGATCTCATCCTTAAACTAGATCCAGAGCTTGGGTATTGGGAAAGGTCCCTGTCAGAGAGCCGCTCATTCAATTAGGATGCTTTGGGTCATACGCAACAGAAATATTTACTCAGATGGGCTTTTAAAACACAGGAATTTACTGCCCCATCCTATAGACTTCTGGGCAGAGTGGGTTTGAGAATTGGTAGACCATCAGCTCAAAAATCAAGTCTTCAGAGATCCAGGTTCCTCCGCTTTCTGTCCAAGCTGTGCAACTTGCCTGCTGAGGTTTCAGTGTTCAATGTCAGATATGCAAACAGGAAGAGAGAGGGTCGCTTCCAGCGGGGCTGTCCCGGGAGACCCCAGAGGTCTCCCCACTGGCTGGAGGTCTCACCCATTTCTCAACATTGCCCTCTCGAAGGAGGGGTGGGGTCGCCTAGAACGGTCAGGTCCATCCACGGAGTCTGAGATGTGCTCGGCTCAGCAGGAGATGGGGGGTGTCCGAGGGGTACCTGAGACCTGAGAACCAGGGTTCTATCTGAAAGGAGGAAGGGAGACTGGGGGTGGTGGAACCACAGCATCAATTTCTCATTCACATCATCATTTTTCTCTTTGATTAATTCAGCATCAATAGTAATAGAGATAGTTGACATAGATTAAGTGTTTGCTTCTGTGTCAAGACCCTTACGAGTGATGTCTTCCTTAATCTTTCTCCCAGCCAGGGCAGTAATGCTAACATCCAGTCCATTCTGCAGGAGAGGACAATGAGGGTCAGGGAGATGACTTGCTGGGGCCACAAGTCCAGTATCAGGCCCGTGGTTAATCCTGTGTGCGGGTGATTCCAAGGCCTGGGCCTCTAATTCCTCTGCTATAGTATATTCGGAGAGAAAGAGGGAGGAGGCCTGAGCTTCAGCAAAGCAACAGCTATGGCTTGAGCGCATGCCCACATGATTACTATCTCATTTAAAGCCCACCACAAGGCAGCTGGCTGCTCATCCTTCTTCCTGCTTCAGATTTTGTGAAGTCTCGGGGGGGAGTGTTTAACTTGCCAAGAATTTCATAACCAGTAAGAGGCAGAGACATACGTCTATTTGATATGACTGTTTCAGAAAAGAATGCTCTGATCCATGAGGAACAGAACCCCCGAGGAAGAGTGACCTAAACAAGGGAGGGGATCTTAAAGTTTTTTTGGAGAAGGAGAAGGGGCCCCCTCCAGGAGGAGTTCAATAGCTCAACGGTGACATTCAATACTCAAGGTCGACCCATATTTCTGCTGCAATAGCTTCAGCGTATGAATAATGTCTCCTTTCAGGGCCTCCAAGATGCCTGGTCTTCATCTGAACTTGTTCTACATCGGGAGGAGGCAAGGGAAGGTCGTGCAGGAAGCTCTGTTAGTGCACTTCTCTCTTCTATCAGGAAGCAAATTGTTCCTGACGTTGGACAGCTGATGTCCCCTCAGGTCCTGCTGGCCAGAGCAGGGTCAATCCTAGATGCAAGAGAGGCTGGGAGGGGGCTGGGTCTCCAGTCTCTGCATTTGAAGGCTGGTTCGGGCAGCTCAGAAGAGGGAGAGGTTTGTCCTTGGGAAAGATGACCGACAGTGCCAATCACAAACTCCCAAGGTGCCCCAAGATGGAGTCTGCACCTTAACTCTTTGTATTTTGATTGCCTAATGAAGACTAACAGTTTTAAATTATGGCCCAGTGGAATAATTGAATGACTCATAAAGTTTGGGACTCTTGGGAGGCCCTGTGGAGAAGGACGGCTGTTGGTGGGATGAGGGATCACCTGGGCATCTCTCACTTCCTGCCTGCCAATCATTTTGACTTTTTAATATTTTTTTGTAATTTTATTTTTTTTTTGCCATGATCAAATGCAAATGAGCGGAGAGGTAAAGAAGATTCCGCGTCTTTCCTGCGTGAGCTGGTGAGAAGGACAGTCTACGGAAGAGCTTGTCTTTCACAGAGCTCCTAACTTTTGTTCTTGGTTTTGTGACTTAGATGGATCATGTGGGAGGCTTCCAACCTCAGATCCTTCCCTCGGAGATGCCAGAGCCTAGGTAAAGGGGACCATTAAAGTCCACTGGAAGTTCAACCGCTGGGTGCAAACTGAAAAGAAAATGAATTCAGTGTGTCAAAGACACAGCCGACGTCACATGCTGATTAAAAATTTATCCATAACAGGGCTGGCTGTGGTGGCATGGGCCCATTATCCCAGCGGCTCTGGAGGCTGAGGCAGGAGGATCGTGAGTTCAAAGTCAGACTCAGCAACTTAGCAAGGCACTAAACAACTCAGTCTCTATATAAAATACAAAAAAAGGGTTGGGGATGTGGCTCAGTGGTTGAGTGTCCCTGAGTTCGATCCCCAGTACCCCCTCCAAAAATTATCCATAACAGCAAAAATATGGAGTCAGCCTCGGAGTCCATTGATAGATGAATGAATAAAGAAAAGGTGAGATAAATATGAGAGCTCTATATGTATATTAATATCTATAAACAGATCTATCTGTAAATATATCTCTATATATCACATGTATGTATACATACATACATATTTCACGTACATACGTGTACACACATATACATACGCACAATGGAATATTATTGAGGCATAAACATGAAATCCTGCTATTTGAGGCAACCCGGATGGAACTGCGGGACATGATGTCAAATGAAATAAGATTCAGAAAGAAAAACACTGAACCGTCTCAGACACACGTGGAAGTCAAAAACTGACCTCACAGGGGTGGGGATTGGAATAGTGATGACCAGAACATGGCAAGTTTTGGGGGAGGGAGGAGGGAGAGCGGTGACTGATGGGTAGAGATGCATTGGATGAGGACCAACTTCCGATGCTCACAACAGGGTAATTACGGTGGATAACGATCAATCATATATTTTGACACAGCTAATAGATTCAATCGGAAGGAATGAGCATCGTGGGGTGACGGTCGAGCCAGTTATCCCGATTGTATCCTTACCGGTCTGTAAGGTCACACGGAACCCCGCAGGTGTGTAGGATTATGATGTCAATTATAAGTTTTTGAAAAATGTCAGCTACGAATGGACATGCCCAACGGCATTCTGCTGGAGAGCATGCTCTCAGAGGAAGAGCCTGACCTGGCGAGGAGACTGGCTTGCTGGGGACAGCAGGGGGCGTCCTGTGGAAGGAAGCTGCCCAGCGCCTCGACTCCTGGCCTGGGGCACCTGCCCGGCCCCCCAGCAAAGCCCTCTCTCTGGGGGGCTAGTCGTGCAGGCCCTAGGCCCGCATTGCTTGCTGGTGACTGTACATTGGACTCATTTGGGGGGCTGGGCAGGGAAGAGGTGGTAGAGGGGCATTTTTTAACCTACCGGTGCTTGGGTCCTACTCCCAGGGATTCTGCTTGGGTGGCCAGCTGCAGGGGGATTTTGAAGTCTCCCCGGTCTCTCAGGGACAGCCAAGGTTGAGAGTAGACGGCTGGAGAGTAGGCGGCCTGCATTCGAATCCGCGCTGCCAATGCTTGTGTGGCCGTGGACACACGTTCGCCAACACTTCTGTGCCTCAGTTTCTTCATCTGTAAATGGGGGCTGATGACCGTCAGCCGCGTTCTGAAGGCAACGGGCGTGGCTCACATAAAGCGCAGGGCAAAGTAATTCGGGGCCGTCAGCACTGCCGTCTGTCCTGCCGTGTTAGTCCTCACCACGTGCCTGGGCTCTGCACCACGGAGGGTCCTGTTGTCCTAGGCAGCCGCTCCTGCAGCCCCTTGCATCTGACCCACCTCCTTCCTATAGTCTAGAACATACAAGAACCCGAGGCCTCCCAGAGTGCAGGTCTCAGGTGTTCCCTCCCTCTCTTTGGTAACACAATTGCAATCTTCCTGCTCAGAAGCCATCCTTCCATCACTCTTAGCCCATGGAGTTGGGTGAAGCTGAGCCCAACCTCTAGCTCCAGGCTCGTGAAGAACAAAGTCAACAAGATTTTCTAGTTCTCATGGGAAGGAGGCCTCATGCTGACCTCGGCATTGCTAAACTGGGAGGATGTAAGTCTGTAGTTTCTGGAAACCATTTATTCAACCAGGCGATGAGAACCTGCCCTCAGGGGAACCAGAGGGAATGATTAGGACAGATGTATTTATTCCCTGTAACATAATTTGAGAACCTTGATCACACAGCACCTGAAACTGGATTAAACTATGAATTTTCAGAGACAGGAGCTAATTGTTGTTGCTCAAGTTTCCTTGCGTTAGTCTTCAAATGCAATGGACACAGTCTGACAAATACACGGCACCTGGGCTTACTGGTCATCCCTCAGGCCAAACCTGTCTTGGTGCTGTATCTTGTTCCTGTCCCAGATCTGGGAGTCCCAGGAAGGCTGGGTGTTCAGAGCTGGGCTGACAGTGACAGTCTCTGATGGGCTGAATATCCAGACATCGGTAACGACTGCCACAATCCCAGAGTGAATCAGCACTGCAGAAACAGAAACCCAGCTTCCATTAAACAGAAGCACGAACCCGGAAGAAAGGAGAGACCAGCTCTCCGCTCTCCACCGCTCCTGGCGCGCCAGATCGCACGAGTTTTCTTTCATTTGGTTCTGAATACTGTGCTGAAGAATGGCTCCCAGCCAGCGCGAGGGACCGTGACGGAGAAGGGATGTCACGTGATGTCATATGAAAACAGGTGAACGGCTCCGGAGAGACAAGACGCGGCGCTGCTCACGAGGAGGAGAGTTTTCATGTCTAACGCACCGTGATCAAAGCTGGCTGGGGTGCTGGGAAAACTGGAAATCCATATGCAGCAGAATGAAACTAAAGCCCTATCTCTCACCCTGCACAAAACTCAACTCACAATGGATCAAGGACCTTGAAATCAGACCAGAGACCCTGCAGATTATAGAAGAAAAAGTAGGTTCACATCTTCACCTTGTTGGCTTAGGATCAGACTTCCTTAACAGGACTCCCATAGCACAAGAAATAAAAGCAAGAATCAGTAACTGGGATAGATTCAAACTAAATAGCTTTCTCTCAGCAAAGGAAACTATCAGCAATGTGAAGAGAGAGCCTACAGAGTGGGAGAAAATCTTTGCCACTCATACTTCAGATAGAGCACTAATTTCCAGAATCTATAAAGAACTCAAAAAACTCTACACCAAGAATACAAATAATCCAATCAACAAATGGGCTAAGGAAATGAACAGACACTTCACAGAAGAAGATCTACAAGCAATCAACAGATATATGAAAAAATGTTCACCATCTCTAGTTATAAGAGAAATGCAAATCAAAACTACACTAAAATTCCATCTCACCCCAATTAGAATGGCGATTATCAAGAACACAAGCAACAATAGGTGTTGGCGAGGATGTGGGGGAAAAGGTACACTCATACATTGCTGGTGGGACTGCAAATTAGTGCAGCCACTCTGGAAAGCAGCGTGGAGATTCCTTAGAAAACTTGGAATGGACCCACCATTTGACCCAGCTATCCCACTCCTCGGCCTATACCCAAAGGACTTAAAATCAGCACACTACAGAGATACAGCCACATCAATGTTCATAGCTGCTCAATTCACAATAGCCAGACTATGGAACCAACCTTGATGGATAAAGAAACTGTGGTATATATATACAATGGAATATTACTCAGCTATAAAGAATAATAAAATTATGGCATTTGCAGGCAAATGGATGAAATTGGAGAATATCATGCTAAGTGAGATAAGCCAATCTCAAAAATCCAAAAGAGGAATGATCTCGCTGATAAGCAGATGATGACACTTAATGGGGGGTGGGAGTGGGACAAGAATGGAGGAAGGAGGGACTGTATAGAGGGAAAAGAGAGATGGGAGGGGTGGGGGGGAAGGAAAAAAATAACAGAATGAATCAAACATCATTACTCTATGTAAATATATGAATATGCAAATGGTATGCTGTTACTCCATGTACAAACAGAAACAACATGTTTCCCATTTGTTTACAATAAAAATAAATTTAAAAAAAAAAAAAAGCTGGCTGGGAAGGAAATGGACGAACTCACGAGATTGTCACCTCCCTGTGGCTCTGCAGGTGTGCAAGTTGAGACAGGCTAATTAGCCGTCCTGGGTGTTGAAGAGGCTCTGGTCCCGGAGCCAGATCCCCAGGCGAGGCTTCGGGGTGAGCGATTCATAACTCCCAGGTGACAGGACGTGAGAAGACGGGTCTCCATTCAGACACCGGTCTCTGGTATTGGCTCAGGGCTTCCCTAGTCCCTATGGAGTTGGGTACTGAAAAGTGGGGTGCGGATGGAACAAGTACTGAACAGTGTGGAAATGACTCTGGAGCCGGGTCTGAATCAGAGGCTCGGAGAGGTTTGGGGCGTAGTGAGAAAAAGCCTGAGTCGGTATCGAAGTCTTCTGATGGGCATGTGGCGTCAGCGTGGCTCCTGGGAAGGTCCGAGACACCCACACGGAATCACCCTGCGACTGGAGGCCGGAGGGAAGGGGGCCTGGCTGCTGTGTCCCAGTGTCCTGTGGAGGCAGACTCGGAGGGAAGAGCGTGGAGATTCAGCGCAGACCTCAGAAAGCCGAGGTGTCAGGCAAGGCAGCAGGAGGGGTCGTAGCTTGTCCTCACTGCTTAGGGCAACACGCAGGAGGGGAGAGGGCCCCAAGGAGGGAAGAAAGAACCAAAAGGTTAAGACTCTGGAACATTCTTAGCCTCTCCATATTGCCGAAAACGAGAAAGCCCGTTCTGGAGAGGGAAGGAGGGCCTGGACTCGGCAATCGTATGGTGGAGGAATTACTGGCTTAATTCATGGATCCAATCAACCATCTGAGCAGAAGTGCCCCCAGCTGGTGGAAGGGTCAGAGATGGGGCGGAGTGAAAGGATGATGTCACACCCCAGGGATTGCATTGGACATAAATGTGCTGTTCTTCAAGGAAGAGAGGGAAACGACCCCCAAAGACTCTCTCCTCCTCAGTTCCATAGGGCAGGGGTACCCTTTGATCTTAGTGAGCCAATCCTGCTTGGGGCCCATGCATATGTCTTCTTTCCAATTTTTTTCCCATTTGAACTTGGAATATCTATACCTGCCTGCCCCATCATTGTGTTTTGGAAGCACTTAACTTGCCTGGTTTCATAGGCTTAAAGATGGAGAAGGCTGGGCTGGGGAGATAGCTCAGTTGGCAGAGGGCTTGCCTCGCAAGTACAAGGCCCTGGGTTCGATCCCCAGCACCGCAAAAAAAAAAAAAAAAAAAAAAAAAAAAAAAAAAAAAAAAAAAAAAAGGAGCAGGATTCCTCGGGAAGAGTCTCAGCCACACTTGATTTAGATGAGATTTAGAGCAAAATTTAGATTTGGGACTTGGAGTTGATGCTGGGATGGGTGGAGGCTTTTGGGCCGTTGGGATGAGGGTGAATTCATTTTGCGCATGAGAAAGATACAAATCTGGGCGACCAGAAGGTGCGGCGTTAGGGGCTGAGTTCTGCACCCCCAAATGCACACGTCGAAGCCCCGACTCCAAGCTTTGGAAGGTAACTGCCTTTGGAGATCAGGTCTTTCTAAGGGACAGTAAGTTAAGGCAGGGCTGTTAGTGTGGACCTCAGTCCAGCCCGATGACATCCCTAGTCCAATCCCAACTCATAAGAAGAGGAAATCTGGCCACACAAAGAGACTCTGTGGCGTGCACGGCCCCCGGATTTTCCACCTCTGGGACTCGGAGAGAAGGACTTTCTCTCGTTGAAGCCTGTGGTATTTTGTTATGGCAGACCTGGAGAACTCAGGCAGACAGAGTGAAGGCTGGTTTGAGCCAGGCTTGCTCCTCAGTTCTGCCTTCAGAATAGTGCAGTATCACCCCTCTGAGCCTCAGTTTCCTTATCTGTAAATTGGGGTCAATAAATTTTCTTTTATGGGTTTGCTGAGGCAGGAAATATGACCTCAGGTGGTGTTTTATTCCCCTGGACCTTAAAAATGTATTCCGAATCCATCGGGAATTGATGCTGGTTATTCTTGGTATTGCATTGTATAATGTCACAGCAAACACTGGATTAGTGAATACTGAACCAGCAAATACTGAACCAGGGAATACTGAACCAAACATTCACTGCTCCTGGGGAAATGCACATTTCCATCCATCATTCATTGCAGAATTTTCTTTTATGCATGTTTCCATTTAAAGCCTCCTTAATTTAATGTTATTAATTAACAACATATTCATGGCCAATAGCACTAGAACTTGCACCTGAACAAAGTTTGCCAAACATATATTTTCTCCATCGAGTGCCTCACGTTACTGGGTTGCACTTAGGAACGCCGCTTGGGACTTAAAACTGTCCTTGAGGCCCAGTTGAAACAAAAGTAGCACAGAGTGTGACAACCTGGCCTGAGATTGACCGAGAAAAGGGTAATTTACATAGAAGAGTGGAAACAAGGAGACAGGGTGTCACCTTCTTCAACCTCGGCTGGGACCTGGTGCCTGGGTGACCCCCCGTTTGGGTCAGCTCTGTGCAAATAAGCCGTCATGAGCTGGCAGATTTGCAGACACGGAATCCATGGACCGTCGAGCATCAGCCGTGCTTCTTCTCTTCCTGGCTGGTTCCTGGTCCACGTCAGCCTCATCTCTTACCTGGGTTGCTGAGCCAGGTCCCTAACGGGGCTCCCTGCTTCCGCTCTTCTCCCTGTCCCACTCCATCCCTGCTGGGAGAAGCCCAGAAAGCAACACAGTGAACAAAATACCCGCTTGGCTTCCCACACAGCACAGAGTCGGCCAGTGGATAAGAACATCACCAGCTCTCAGGTCTCCAGGGACTTTGGTTCCCTTGAGAATGAGGCGTAAGCCCCTTCCCATGCCCCCTCCCCCCCCCCCGGGACCCGCCCCTGCCCTGCCTCCTAGCACTCTCCTGCTCGCTCACTCTGTTCCAGCCCTGGGACGTCTCACTTGTCCTGGAGCGCACAGGTAGGTCCATCGACCTGGGCTCACCACCTCCTTGGTCACCTGGATAAATGGAATTTCCTCAGAGAGCTGGAGACTCCAGCCTGTGTTCAAAAAACAGCCCCTCCTGTAACTCTTGGCCTTATATCCACCTTCTTTTCCTCTGTCGTTCATCTTCACTAGAAGGCAGAGACTTAGTTCCTCATTGTTGTTGATTTCATGTCTCGTTTTTATTTATCTTTTCTTTATTGCTGGGATCCTGGGCATCCAGCACAGTACCGGGCCCAGAATAGAGTCTCTGTAAATAAATGATGCTGACCAGCTAGACTTTCAGGGCACCAGGATCTGGAGGCAAGGGTAATCGATAGCCCAGGGAACTTTCTCGTGCACGGCGGAAGGAACACCACTCTGCTCGCACCTGCTGATGCTGGCGGGGGTCCAGGCTGGGCCCCAAGGCTTGGTTCTGCCTTTGCAGACACTTCCCCTGGGATTTAGATTAGACGTAGAGAAGGTGCATTTTGAGCAGGAAAAACGTATACTCCAAAGCCCGTGTCCCGAGGGCTTTGCCCAGAGCTCAGAGGGCCCGATGGCAGCAGGGTCATGACGCAGCCTTGGCCCTGCGTGCAGAGGAAGTTCTGCGGGGCCTCAGTTCTCCAGTGGCCTCCCCAAGCGCAGACGTGGAATTCCCTCTGCTCTGTGGGCAACCGTGGAGTAGCAAGATGCACTTTCCAATCATTTGAATTACATGTTGATTACTTTAAATCGGGCCCTTTCTTCATAGCATCACAGCTGAGCGGGATCTGACTGAAGCAGCTCTTTGTGCTGAGCAGCACTAAGGGAGCCATCATCTCCCAGAATGTTCCCCGGGCAGCAAGAAGCCGGCTGGGGCTGCTGCAGATCCTGCCGCTCTGCCAGGTCCGGACAGCCCATTGCAAGCTTCACACCTGGGCGTGTCTCCCCACACGGGGCAGCGGGTGCTGCACATTAGGAGTACAGGCACCCCTGAGATATGTGCATAGCAAACAGCAACGTGTGCCCCGTATCTCTAGGGAGAGGAAGAAGGCGCCTGAGGACGGGTCAGCCCGGAGATGGTCCAGAAGCACTACTGGGCTCTCCTCTAGCCTGTGCCTGTCCTGAGTTGCTTTATATGCTTGGTGAACTCGGTGCCAATAACCCTGGGAGGACCGTCTTGTGCTTGTGGAAGGACAGGCATTGAACTAAGCACAATCACTTTATTAGCTCCATTTGATTCATCAGGAAGCTCAGGCACAGAGAGGGAAAGGGGTTTGGCAAAGATCACACAGCCCATAAATAGAAGAGTGGATTGAAACGCAGGTTCACTGACCCCTGAGCTTTACATCACTGCAGCTGAAATCAAATAAGAGGGTGTGTGTCATAGACTTTTGGAATATGTTTTTAGTACAGATTTGTGTCTTAGAGTTTCTCCACCTTTCCCCTCCCTGTGCCCTTCCTGTTATTTTCTAGTTCTCCAGGTACACTGCAGATCAGTCTAGCTGCCGTGGCCCCGTGGAGACTCACCTTCTACCGTGAGGCATGGACCACAAAGCCACTATATCATCTAAGGTCTCTGCCTGCCACTGAGAATACATGCTAAGGATAAGATTAAGGGGGAGTCTGCTATGTGATCTCTTTCAGTTCTAAGCATTTCGAATATATCAGTTTATTCAAGAAGCCTATGTCTTTTATTATTTATTTATTTATGTGGTGCTGGGCAGTGAACCCGGGGTCTCCCTCATGCCAGGCAAGGGCTCTACCACTGAGCTCCACCCCCAGTCCTATTTATAAAATTTTTGATTAACGGGTGTTGATTGCACATATTCATGACATGTGGCATGATATCTGCATGGGTGTATAAAGTGTGCACTGATCAAATACAATTTCCTTTTATCCACCCTACTCCTCCATCCTTTGTAACTTCTATGAAAAACTATTCTATATAAAGATTACATTTTTTAGTTTCGACATATGAAAGATAACTTGTCTTTCTGTGTCTGGTTTATTTCACTTAATATAACGTCCTCTGGTTCCATCCATTTTGATGCAAATGCCTGGATTTCATTCTTCTTCATGGCCGAATACTATTCTGTTGTGTATATAGACCACAGTTTCTTTATTCATTCATGTGTTGAAGGGCACCTGCTTCCTGGGCAGCTTTTAGCAGGTGAAGGGAGTGACGCAGAGAGATGAAGTCATTTGCCTGAGCTGACACAGCTCAGAAATGAAGAAGGAAAGATTTGAACTTGAGATGAATGGTTTTTGAGTAGAGTCCCTTCACCGTTACAGCACACCACCAGATTTCCATACGAGCTCTCTTCACATCCATAAGATGTTTTGAAGTTTACAAAAACCTGCAAGAGAAACAAAAGCACCCTCCTTATTGAATAAAGGAGGAGACTGAGACCCAGGGAGAGGAAGGGAGGGGCCCTGACTCTTGGTCGAGAAGCAGGGCACAGCTCTGAATGGGAGCTCCATTCTGAGACCCCAGACACATCGATGAGGAGCAGATCCTCTTCTTGCCACTGGGCTGTATTGTCCTCTGGCCTTTTGGAGATTTCCATCCTGTCCCAACCCGCACCCTTCGCTCTGCAGAGAAAGTTTCATCTCATTAGTCAAATTAAAACTTACTTTTGAACTTGGTCTATTCGTGTGATAGACTTCAAGTAAATTATACTTTTATTTATAGCTCCCTGTCTTCCAGAGACTTAAGTGGCAATATGTTATTTGGCTCACGAAGAAATAAAAATAAAATAAAATAAAATGACACCTCTTACA
Source organism: Sciurus vulgaris (assembly GCF_902686455.1). Lineage (NCBI taxonomy): Eukaryota > Metazoa > Chordata > Mammalia > Rodentia > Sciuridae > Sciurus > Sciurus vulgaris. The sequence goes on along the minus strand of NC_136479.1, from coordinate 19,914,546 downwards.
GCACTCTAACTAATTAGGGCGACTTCCAAGCTGCTGTCGAGTCAAGACGCTGAAATGCGCACCAGCCGCCACCAGCAGCCAGTCCTGAGCTCCCAGCGAGGACAGACTCGGATTTCACACATCAAGTCAAACAATTATTTTGAAGGGTTGAGTGAACTCCACTAAGTGCCATTAGAACAAAATCTTTCAATCGCTACGCCAAGACGGTGGCACCCAGCAGGAGAAGCTGGGAGATGTCAGGGCGGTCTCTCCAAGCCTGGCGGTAGGCGTCAGCTGGCCTTAGCCACTGCTGGACTGTTGTTTATTTATTTCTCAAGCTCCAGGGGATGGTCCAGAGCTTTGGGGTTGGAAAATGGGTAAAAGTCTCAGGAAATCACAGCTGTAGAGGGAACAGCCAGGCTCACATTGGTTGGAATGGATTTTGTTCTTGATTCTGTTGCCTGCTAGCATTATATTGTTAATTTTTTTACTTGAAATAACTTGAAGTGTGCAACAGAGTTACAAAGATACAATAATTAGCATTCCCATGTCCATGTCACCTGGTTCCCTCTAATGAGACCGTTTTACCTGACCAGGGCGGATGTCCCCATCAAGACCTCCTCCACGGGCTGAGGGTACATCTGGGCTCCGGGCTCCCCAGGAGCCCGCAGACCCCTGGGAAGGACACACACATGCCAGTGGTCATAAGCATTGGCCAGGGAACCGTCTGTCCCCAGGGGAGGTGAGGAGAAGCCACTGCAGCCCATCCTTGTGATCAACTGGATGCGGGAATCAAGGCGAGAGCCGATGGGTGACTGGACTTCCGGAGGGAAGGCGGTGCCCGGTGAATCAGGGGAGCCCAGGACATCCCGTCTGGGACCCGACAGAGCCAGCCTTGAATCTTCGTGTGTGGGTCGTGGGGAGCCACGGCCTTAACAGCAGGAATGGGGGTGGCAGTTTTTCTTTTAGATTGACATGAGAAAGGTGGGTGTCGTTAAGTAGTTTTGGAAAAAAGAAAAGAAAACCCGGCTCTGCTGGGTCTGGGGAGTGACCCACTGCTGGCGGGGGCCTTTGTTCCCGCCCTTGTGCAGAAGCACCTTAAACCAGGCTCCCCCACTCAGCCACCCGGACCTCGTCCCCACGGGGCAGCCAGGAGGTCCTGCCCGGCTCCCCTCTGTGCGCAGCCTCTCCTCCGGCTCAGCTGCAGGCACCTGGGAATCGTGCCTGCTGCCTGGCTGGGTTCCTCCCCAGACGCCCTGGAGCCCTCCCGCCCCTCGCCCACGCTGGGCTGCTCCTGGAACGTCCTCCCCAGACCCAGTCCTTTGCCCTCTGGTCCCCTCAGCCAGCAAATCCCCACCTCCAGGTCCGCGAAGGGCTTTCTCCTCGACTGGTGGGCATCTAGCCCGCAATGCCGCCTCCTGGAATCCGGTGGAGTCACCTGGCTCCGTCCTCGTCCCCACGCCGTCCACCCTGGACCAGGCATGGGTTTGATCTATCTTTCCCTCCACCCACTCCAACGGAAGCTTCTCTATCCCTGACGTCCACCAGTGTTCGGCCCATCGCAGGCATTTAGGTGGCATTTTGTGGGGTGAAGGTTGGCCCGAATCCTTCTCTCCCTTACCCCCTCTCTTTCTGCCTCCTTCCTCCTTCTGTCCACCTCCTTTCATATTAAATAATTGCTCCATGTCCCCCATCTTGTCCCTGATGTGCCTGGGCGGGCCCGTTGGACCCCTCTGGTTCCGATCTCCCATTCCGTCACCCATCCCTGCTAGCGTGGAATGGCACAGCTGAGATGGCGCTGGGCACCCCCCGTAGGTCAGAAGCCAGCACCTCCCCGCCACGTCCTCTCCCTTCTCCTCTGCACCTGGGCGCGAAAAGGATGGACTCGCGTTGGCGGAGCCCTCCAGCTGGCTGGCTCCCCGGTCCACTTCCACCTGTCCCTTTCTTCTTGACACATGCCAAGCGTTTCAGGCCAGGAGAAAAAGTCACATCCGACGCCCGCTGCGTCCACGGTCCCTCATTTCTCTTGGCGGGTTGCAGGGAAGAGACGGGATGAGGAAGTGGGCGAGGCTGGGACAGACACCTCCGCGAGGCTGGCTCAGGTGAGTCTTCTGTTCGTGAGATGCCGGCCTCAACTGGGGAAGCCAAGCATCCTCTAGGACGGGGCGTCCACACGGTCTTCACTGCTGAAGGGGAACGTGTTTCCTGCTGGACCCAAGCAGCCCACCTCATCAGATGGTTCTAGAAGACGTGCCCTGAGCGGGAATGAGGGAGAAAGCCAGGGTGTTCACCAGTAGACTCCTCCGCCCAGCCTGGAGAGGTGGCGGTTGGCGCGTCCACCCAGTTGGCTTCACCCTGACAGTGCTAATGGCTGCCGTGCAGTGAACAGGACCTGTGTTCAAGGCTGTGTCAGCTCACCTTATCTCATTCATCCCCGCGAAACCCAGTGAGATTAATATCTCTCCTGTTTCAGATCGAACAAGCCCCTGACCTGGGACTCAGAAATAGCAGCTCTGCCTGTGACTCTGCTGTGCTGAGTCAAGGTCCAGGAACGAGGCAGGGTGTTCCAACGAGAAGCTCCCAGGCTGCCCGTGACACATCACTAAGCTGTGAGCACCCAGAAGCTCCCAGCCTGCACACACCAGCCTGCCCGGTACACATCACTAAGCTCTGAGCACCCAGCAAGAAGTTGGTCAACCTGAAAACCTGTGGAGTGGAGAGGCCTTTGTCCTTCTGGGTCTTAAAGCTAATAAACGGTAGATCCAAGATGAAAATAGTCTGATGGCAAAATGTATAGACTTTATCATTATGTAAATCTAAAAACATTGCAAAATGGCAGATGACGTAGTTTTTATTTCACTTGAAGAAAGAACACGCGTGTTATCTGAGTGTTCACCAACATTTAAAAATAGAGATATTTTCTTTCCTTTTCTTTTTTTTTTTTGGTAGCATTTTACTTGGAATTATTTCAGATTCAGAAGAAGCTGTAAAATAGTACAAAAGAATTATTATGCTCTTGAACTACTTTCCCCCATGATAACATCTTACCATGACCATTGTACACAATCAGAACCAAGAAATTGACATCTATCTATACAGCGCTATTAACTAAGCCACAGAACGTATCGCATTTCACTGGTTTGTACATGAACTCATTATTTGAAGTGGGTGACTTTTAATTAAAAGTATGGAATTTGGATACCTATCAGAAAATCCATACATGACAACACGGGACTGGATTTCAAGGGGGTCAAGATGACCTCCACCTGAGCGGAGGCTGCCTCTTACAGGCTATGGAGTCTTCGCTTTGTCACGGTGAGAAGTTAGCTGACTTCACTTGTTCATATAACCTGCCTGGCCTCTAATGGTGCCTCCGTTTGTGACTCTGCTGTCCTGAGAGGAGCAGAGTGGCATATGGAATGACCTCACCCTGGGATGACGCCACCCTGCAGACAATAGATGGCCCAGCTGTGATTACCCACAAGGAGTCCCTTAACCCGGAGGGCCGCGAAGGGGAAAGGCGCTTGTCCCAGTCTTCTGGGATCCAGAGCTGGAAGTCAGAGATGGGTACTTTTTAGTACAACCTTCTAGTAGCGAGAGGTCACTGGAGAACTGGGCTTCTTGATGAGGTAGTGGGGCACCTGGCATGGAGGTTTTCAAACAGAGGCCAGGTGGCCATCTGCTTTAGGAGTGGGAGAAGAGGTTGTAGTAAGAGGGAGGCGAGATGGTCTTATATTTAAGACTATTTTAATGTCGAGGTTCTTGGGTTCTCTCTGCCCAGGTCTGGTGGTGGTGATGGTGTGTGTGTGTGTGTGTGTGTGCACGCACATGCGTACCCACAGATGCATGTGTTGTATTAGCTCATTTAATCCTCATGACAACAATCCAGGCTAAATGCTGTTTTTCAACCCATTTAACAGAAAATGGAAACTCCTCTATGCCAAACTCAGCTCGTGAGCAACAGAGTCTGGAGTCTTCTCTTTGCCTTCAAGGTACCTACTTTTCCTAGTATATCACACTACCTGCAACACAAGCATCCTTGGATGGAATTGTTTTTCTACATTCCCATTTCTTGGAGAAATAACCCATAAATCTGCCAGCTGATGCCATGGACTTGGGTCAAGAGTGTCCCATCTGTTCAGCCACGGGACCTATCTCAACGATGGCCAGTGATGTGGAAACCCAGCCTGTGTGCTGAGGTGGAACTAGTTTCACAAGGACCACCAGGACTGTACCTTACAAAGGCGTGACCTCGGGCCCTGTATCTGGAGGTTTTGATTTTGAAGGTTTCCAGATTGGAGCCTGGGACTGTCACCTTACAAGCTCCTTGAGTGATTCTGTTGTTCAGCAAGAATGCTCTCCAATGACAGCATCAGAGTTTTAACACCAGACGCTTCTACATGTTTTGTCATTGTTTCTGAATTTCTTATTTCATGACTTACATTGAGAGAGATGGACGCGAAGTAACTACAGAGGCCAGGATCTGACCTGGGCACCAAGAAATTCATCAATGAGGAAACAGACCAAGTAAATAAATGAATATAAATACACCCCCTGCCCTCCTACGGCTTATGCACCACTGGGTGCAGTTATCCTTATGTAGATCAGATTCCATATTCCTAGGTAAGAAAGAGAATTTAAATGGTTGATAAAGAAATTGAAGGGCCGAGGGGAAATTTCAAATGTGATTAATAAGTGATGGTTCCAGGACAGAATGGAAAGGGACCATTCATGGAAAAAGGGCTTCTTTAATGGATGATGGAATGTTCTAGAATTACATAAAGGCAATGGTTGCACCACCTTGTGAGTACGTCAGAAACCACCGCATTGCTCAGTTTACCAAGGTGAATTTTGAGGCATGTGAATTACATCAATATAATGTAAATGAGAAAAACTCGTTAGAATGTGGAGACATCTGCTCACTCGGGCATTGATTGGCACGTGGATGGTGCAGTCCCTCTGGCAGTTCTTTTCAAACTTAACAACGGACTTTCATGGTATTCGTCAGATTTTTGTCACTGAGGCCAAAATACCCCACAGGAGTACAGAACGGAGGAAAAGTTTATTTTGGTTGGTGGTTCCAGAGGTCCAGTCGACAGTCAACTGAGTCCATTACTCTGGGCCCAAGGTAAGGCAGAGTGTCCAGGTGGATAAGTGTGGTGGAGGAGTGCTGTCCATTCATGGCAGCCAAGAACAGAGAGTGGGAGGGGACCACAGGGAAGATGCCCCCTTCCAGGGCACCAGAAACCCACCTCCTCCAGCCACGCCCCGCCTGAATGACTCACCTCCTCCAGCCACGCCCCACCTGAATGACCCACCTCCTCCAGCCCTCCAGCCACGCCCCACCTGAATGACCCACCTCCTCCAGCCACGCCCCACCTGAATGACCCACCTCCTCCAGCCACGCCCCACCTGAATGACCCACCTCCTCCAGCCACGCCCCGCCTGAATGACCCACCTCCTCCAGCCACGCCCCACCCGAATGACCCACCTCCTCCAGCCACGCCCCGCCTGAATGACCCACCTCCTCCAGCCCCGCCCCGCCTGAATGACCCACCTCCTCCAGCCACGCCCCGCCTGAATGACCCACCTCCTCCAGCCACGCCCCACCTGAATGACTCACCTCCTCCAGCCACGCCCCGCCTGAATGACCCACCTCCTCCAGCCACGCCCCGCCTGAATGACCCACCTCCTCCAGCCCTGCCCCGCCTGAATGACCCACCTCCTCCAGCCCCGCCCCGACTGAATGACTCACCTCCTCCAGCCACGCCCCACCCGAATGACCCACCTCCTCCAGCCACGCCCCGACTGAATGACTCACCTCCTCCAGCCACGCCCCACCCGAATGACCCACCTCCTCCAGCCACGCCCCGCCCGAATGACCCACCTCCTCCAGCCACGCCCCGCCCGAATGACCCACCTCCTCCAGCCACGCCCCACCCGAATGACCCACCTCCTCCAGCCACGCCCCACCCGAATGACCCACCTCCTCCAGCCACGCCCCACCCGAATGACCCACCTCCTCCAGCCACGCCCCACCCGAATGACCCACCTCCTCCAGCCACGCCCCACCCGAATGACCCACCTCCTCCAGCCACGCCCCACCCGAATGACCCACCTCCTCCAGCCACGCCCCGCCCGAATGACCCACCTCCTCCAGCCACGCCCCACCCGAATGACCCACCTCCTCCAGCCACGCCCCACCCGAATGACCCACCTCCTCCAGCCCCGCCCCGCCTGAATGACCCACCTCCTCCAGCCACACCCCACCCGAATGACCCACCTCCTCCAGCCACGCCCCACCCGAATGACCCACCTCCTCCAGCCACGCCCCACCCGAATGACCCACCTCCTCCAGCCCCGCCCCGCCTGAATGACCCACCTCCTCCAGCCACACCCCACCCGAATGACCCACCTCCTCCAGCCACCACCCACCTGCCTTCACTACCTGTCTCGTCAAACCAGGATGGACTGACGAGGTTACAGCTCTCACAATCTAATCATTTCCCTCTGGATATTTCTGCCATAACACAGGAGTTTGTGGGGACACCTCGAATCCCAACCATAGCACCCATGAACAAGCAAATATACTCTGGGGCATTTATCCCAGAGAAATGGAATTATATTTTCATTCAGGAACTTGAACACAAAATAATAACAGTGGCTTTATTCATAATAGCCCCAAACTGGATATTTCTCAAGGTCCTTTAATGGGCAAATTATTAAGCAAAGTATGATATATCCATACCGTGGAATACAACTCAGTAATAAAAAGGAATGAACTATTAATGCACTCAATAACTAGGATGAACCTCAGGGAAATTATGCTAAGTATTAAAAATATTTCAAAAAGAATGATTCCATTTATGTGACATTCATGAAAAAGCTAATTATAGAAATGGTCAGGAGTGGGTTGAGGGATGGTGTGGCTTGAAGAGGAGAATACAAAGGAGTCTTGTGTTCATGGTGCAACTGTCTTGATTTTTGTGTTGGTCCCACAACAGTACAGATGGTACATCATAGAAAACATCACCTACATCCACCCCAACCCCAGGAGTGAATAATGCCTGAGAAGATCTATGAACTGCACCTATGTGAATTTCTTGGCTTTGGTATTGTACTATGGTTGTAAAAAAAATAAATAAATAAAGTTAACATCCTGGGAGACTGGCAAATGGTACATGGGACTTACCAGTACGTTTCTCTTCAACATTCTTTGAATCTGTAATTGTAAGGGTTAACTTGAATTGTCAACTTGATTGGATTAAGAGATGCCGATGATTAAGAGCTCTGGGTGTGTCCATGAGGGTGTGTCCAGGAATGATTGGCATGTGGGATAACCAACTGAAGTGGAGCCCCTCCCTAAGCGTGGGCAGCACCACCCAATAGGATGGAATAAAAGCTGGAAGAACAAGGAAGTAGATGCAGATGCAGCTCCGCCTTTCTTGAATGAGTTCTTGATAGCTGCTTCCATTGTCTGAGATATCGAACTCTTGCTTCTTCACTCTTCCAAAGTAGACTCTGCCAGTGATTCTCCAGGAAATTTCCAGAAGTCTTGGTCTTAGACTAGGGTCTTGGTAGGACTTGGTCTTGATCTGGGGCTTCTGCCTCTTGGACTGCGCAGCTGCTGGTTCTTCCAGTTCTTCAGCTGCAGGCGGCCATTGTGGACTCTCCAGTTTTAGTCATACTTCTTGTTGATTTTGTTCCTCTAGAGAACCCTGACTAATACAATAACTATTTTGAAATAAAAAGTTAAAAGAAAGTGACTGATAATCACCTTTTCTCCATTCAGCCCCCCCCCAAAAAAAAATCAAGCACCAATTCATCTTATTTAGAATTTTACTATTTGTGTTCAATAAGCAGATAATTTCATACATGAACTTGCTTGTACATGCATAAACTATCTTTGCAAGAGTATTTGAGAAACTGATAAATTTGCTTAAGTCTAGAAATAGGACAGAGTGTCTGTGGAGGTAGAAGTGAGCAGAAAATTGAATGATGTGAATATATTATCCACTGATAAATACATAAATAAGTGCTCAAGCAAATACGTATTATAAATAATTTATTTCTGAGTACTTCTACTTCTGGTAAGGTGGAGTAGACAAACTTTCCTCCTGTACTTCTACTATGTACTAACGAGTCTCGGATTTTACATATGAAACAAACAGAAGAAGGCTCTGAAAGGGAGAAGGAGGCAGACTGGACAGGGACCTCTAAACCTGAAAAATAATGTGCTATTGAATTCCCTGTGGATTCCAGACTACCCCTGGAGAAACCAGCAAACCATAAATATTAACTGGTATGATGTTCCAAGAAAAGACTAAACTCTATAGCTCCCAAGAAGGGTGCATCTGGCAAGAGGGAAAACTTTTAGAGAATAACTGCTCTACTCCAGCCAATCATCACAGAAACCAGGTACAGCCCATTCCCATTTCCATCAGTGAAGACTGGGCTGAGAGTCAAGATTCTATCTTCCCTGGCTATAATGAGGTGCAACAATTCCTCAGTTGGGTGGTATTGGCAGAGGCCATGTGGGGAGCCTGGACTTCATTTCCACTCACTGGTGTGGGGTACCCATGCCCCTCTGCTGGGTTGGCATTTGAGGAAGCCTAGTGGAGAGTCAGAACTGTCCCCAGTGCTCAGCAGTCATGAAGCCAGCCTCTATGAAGTCAGGGGAGGTCACATGGGAGTACAAGTAAGTCTTGCCTCCCTTTCCTGGTCAGGGGGCTGGGATAACCTCAATTCTCACCCTTGCCCATAAATAATAAGGAGGCCCTCCCCATTGGGTTGTGGAGGACAAGAGGAAAGCTGAACTGCCCCCTCCCTGACCCAAAGAGCAATAATAAGGTGGAGTCTCTCCTTCCCACTGGACCAGCCTCAGAGGAGGCCAGCTAAACACAAGATTTAAATTAGATCCAGAGTCTCCACATAATGCCCCAATGGTTAGCCATCAATCAAGTATCACTTGTTATACCAAAAAACCAGGGGCATTTCCACTTGAAGGAAAAAGGCGATCGACAGAATCCAACACCAAGACTCCAGATGCGTTGGACTTATCTGACACGAATGTTAAAGCAGCCATCATAAGAAGGCTTCAGTGAGGAACTCTGAACACAGTTGAAACAAATGAAGGAAATCTCGGAAAAAAGGCAGAAATCCTTGGCAAAGAAATATAGGACATGAAGAAGAACCAAGTGGCATGTTTTATCATGAAAAAATATTAACACTGAAGTAAAAACTCAATGCATGTCTGCAATTACATTAAGTGTAAATGGTCTAAACATATGAATTAAAATGCAAGTGTTGGCATAATTGATTAAAAGAAGATAAATTGCCTACTGTGTATAAGAAATTCACTTCAACATATAGGTAGATCAAAAGTAAAAGAATGGAAATGTGTATACAATGTTTTTGAAATAAAAAAGAAAACAGCAACAACTATACTGATATCAGAACAAAATATTCAGAGCAATGAAAATTACCAATGAAAGTGAGGGCCATTGATAATAGGGCCAATCCACAAAAACACGTATCAGTCCTCAATGTGCATGAACAAAGGAGCTGAAAAATATGTGCAAAACAAAATTGATAGAAATGATCATATGATTCTTGTTTTTAAGTCACTTGACTCACAATAGCTAAGCTATGGAACCAACCTAGGTGTCCTTCAACACATAAAGAAAATGTAGTGTATACACACACACACACACACACACACACGATGGAATATCACTCAGTTTTAAAGAAGAATAAAATTATGGTATTTGCTGGCAAATGGATGGAGTTGAAGACTATCACGCTAAGCAAAATAAGCCAATCCCAAAAAGTGGAATGTTTTCTCTGATATGCGGGTGCTATTTCACAATAAGAGGAGGGGTGCTAGGGAAGAATAGAATTATTTTAGGCAGGGGGGAGTAGAGGGAGGGGAAGGGGCGTGGGGGTAGTAAGGATAGTAGAGTGAAACAGACATTATTATCTCATGTACATATATGGCTACATGACCAATGTGATCCTATAACATGTACAATCAGATAAATGAGAAATTTTACTCCATTTTTGTATGATTAATCAAAATTCATAAATGCATCCTACTCTCATGTATAACTAATTAGAACAAATAAAAATTAATAAAAATAAAAATTAAAAACTGATAGAAATGAAAAGAAAAATAGACAAATCTACACTTACCACTGGAGACTTCACCATCCTTCTGTAAATAATTGAGAAAGCAATTAGACCAAAAAAAAAAAAAATCAGCAACGTTAAAGGAGAACCCAACAATAGCAGTGACCAGCAGGACCTCACTGGCATGCGCAGTCACACCTTCCTGTCTCAACTTCTCCACTCTCCTTTGGGATTCCTGTGGTCACCTTTCAAATAAACCACTTTAGTCCGAGTCTTGTCTTAGAGTTGATGCCAGAGGAAGCCAAACCAAACCTCCATCCCTAGCCTCCTTCCCCTAGCATCTTGTCTGGAGTCCAGACCCATTTCTTAGAGTTAAACTCAGGTGTTTATTTGAGAGTGACCCCAGGAAGTGCAGAGACAGAGTGGAGAAGGGAAGAAAGACAAGCCAGGAATAGGTGCATTGTGAGGAGGCGTCTGCTGTGGGCACTGGGAGCTCCTTCCTGCTGGGGTGCTTCTAGGGAGCCCCAGCATCTCCCTGCTGGGGTCGGTGGAGGCTGGACCACTGTTCATTGGCCCTTCCGATCACTGTCGATGTTTACTCCTGTTTGTGCTGGATGAGACCTCATGGTGCACACTGACAGAGAAAGCCAGGCAGAAAAGAGGAGAGTCTCCATATGTTCTACTGCAGATTGGGGTAAGGAGGTTAAAGTTGCCTTAAAATTCTTTAAAGTCCAGCATAAATGGTGCTCACCGTGAGAAGCTGGGAACCAGATGGGCAGAGGGTCACAAGGTAGGTCATGGACAGCATCGGCTCGGGGGCATCCAGATACCCACTGCAGTCCACCTGTGCATAGAAGCATCTGGTGACGATCTTACAGGCATCTTCTGACAACGAAGGCAGCCGTGTCTGCCCAGAGACTAGCCTAGATTTAAGTCAGATAGAAAGAGATAGCATCTCCCCATTATAAGATGGAGAGACTGAGGACAGAGATTTTATGTAACTTGCCTTAAAACACTCCGTTTTTGCCAAAGCCTCCAGTTTTCTTTGATCGTCTGTCCTAGTGACTGGGATTCAGAAAACTTTTTTTTTTTTTAAATGCACATGTTAATGAACCAGCGCTTCTTCATTCCAAGGGATAGTCATAAAGGGCAATTTCAAAATGGTCCACTTACTCACTCCTCGCAAGAGTCCCTAGGAACAACCAGAACTGGGATGCCATCCAGCTGTTTCCTGGAGTTGGAATTTGTCAGCGTCAGGCAGAAAGATGCTGCAGGGCTAGTTCCTTCAGACAACAGGAAGCTCCCTGAGCTGTGCAGTCAAATACTCTTTCTCTTAGCATGATGGGAGCTCCATAGGGGGGAACTCAAGGCCTGGGAAGCAGGAAGTCTTGGCGCCAGAGCCCACAGGCCAATGCGAGGTAGCTCCTGGGATGCCTGCATGCTGAAGCTCACGCAGCCGAAGCTGAAGAGCAGGTGCTTGGGAATTCAGAGGAACTGCTCTTTGCCTTTATGGTCTGCCGAGTCAACCCGGGGAGGATGCAGAAGTCATGATTTGGACTCTTTTGATATTGTCCTTATTATGGTTAGGATATGAGGTGTCCCCCAGAAGCCCATGCATGAGACAATGCAAGAATGTTCAGAGGCGAAACGATTAGGTAATGAGCATGGTAACCTAATCATTGGATTAATCCATTTGATGGATTGATCATTTGAATAGATGACTGGGCAGTAACCGTAGGCAGGTGGGCTGTGGCTGGAGGACAGAGGTCACTGGGGGCGTGCCCTTACATCATCCCTGGCTCCTGGCACTCAGACTTATGCTGCTTCCTGACTCCTGTGAACTGAGTAGCTTTTCTTTGCCCGTAACCTCCCACCATGATGTTCTGCCTCACCGTGAGCCCAGAGCAATGGAGTCCGCCAACCAAGGATGGAACCTCTGAAACCATGAGCCAAAATAAACTTTTCCTCCTCCAAGTTCTTCTTCTCATCTGTGTTGGTCACAGCAACACAAAACTGACTAGAACAGTCCTTATGCCCCAGTCCCTACTATTGACTTATTTTGTGACCTTATTAGCCTTATCTGATGAGATCAGAGTGGATCGGGAGATCCGATCCTTGGCTTGGATGATTTAATCAAAGTCTCTTTTGTGAATACAAAGTAAAGCACACAAAGACTATCATCACATGGTGGTGATTGGTACAGAATCAGTTCAGAGTTGGGACCTTTGCAATTCAAGAAAAGACATGAAAGTCAGGTTTGGAGAGTGGTGACAGAGGATGGGAGAGTGTAGCTGAGTTGGGGGTCTCTGATAACCTCCTGGCTGTGTTGTGCCTGGTACCTGGAGATGTTTCTTGTGCAAGGGCACAGCATGCCTAGCTGCTGTGGTAAAGCCTGCCTAAGGAGTCTCTGTGCAAGAGTCCTATCAGCTCTGACCTTGATCTCAGGCACAGAGCTCCAGGGAATAGAGGAATTCTCATGCTAGATAATCACAATGTTTCACCAGCTCTGCTACTCCTAAGCCTGACCACTTAACGATAACTTTAAACAATGGACTTTCTGGAGAGCTACAGAAAGCTCTTAACATTGCACTTTGCAAGTGTGGATTGCATCTGGGGAAAAGCTACATAGATGTCCTAGTTTCTGTAACTTTCTGGGTACAAAGAATAAGGCTTGCATAGTCTTTAACAGGATAAAGAGACATCTATAAAGATTGCTGGTGTAACTCTTTAGATCTGCTTCTCTATTGGAGAGCAGTACTCCACCTGATCCCAGCTTTATCTTCAAAATCTGAGTGTGTGAGTCTTTATATTCTAACTCCCATTGCCCCTTGCTGGAATGGTGAATTTGGCCACAATGGACATGGCAGTCAGGAGGAATTCTTTCTACCACAAGTGACATTAAATTAAAAACAAATTATACACAAAAAGATTTACTGGTTCAGGCAACTAAATTTCAGGATAATATGGGCATCAGGCATCACCTGAGGTGGGGACTCAAATGATGTTGTGCAATCCATTTGTCTTCCTGGCTGAGTGCTAACCTATTCCAAATGCTCAAATGATTCCCAAATAGGACCTACCTTGGTAGTTGCAAGTTGAGCCCAGCATTGCCTGAATCTACATGCCTCATCCTGAAACTTGATGGTAAACAGGGGAAGTCTTTCTAGAATGCTCCAGAAAAAAGCTCACTGCATCTTATCAGCTCTAATTTGACCATGACCCCAACCTTGAACTAATTTTTGTGATCTAAGGGAAGCTAATGAGCTGACTGGCCAGGAGTTGCACCCCTAGTGTTGGCCAATGGGACCTTAACCAAATCGTGAACTGAAAAGTTGGGGAGTGGGCTCTGTAGAGTAGCAGAGTCAACAGAATATGCACAGAGGGATAGTTTCCACAGGGGATTTATTCCATTGGTTTACACGATTAGAAGCCAGACGGTCCCACAATGGCTGTCTGCAGGTTGGAGAGCTAAAGGAAGAAGGGACTGCTCAGCCCAAGCAGCTGGAGTTTCAGAGGGAACACTGATGTCTTCCCAGTCTGGGGCTGAAGGCCTGGGAGCTCCTGGAGGATTCCTGGTGAGAATCCATGTTGGAAGGGGGAAGGTGCTGGAGTCTGGTGTCCGTGGGTGGTGGTGGCAGTGTAGAAGCACTAGCTCAGGAAGGAAGGATTTCATACCCACTGCAACTTCCTCCTCCTCTGCTTTGTTCCATTGGGGCCCCAAACTATTGGGCAGTGCTGCCCGCCTCCGGGGCAGGTCTCCCCATCTCAGTTTGCTGTTCCCCTGTTCTGGAAACGGCCTCCAGAAACACGGAGATGGCCCCTAATCCTAGGGGCTTCCTAGCCATCTCTTAATCCAATCGCGTCAATCATCCAGATGAACCATCTCAGGAGGAAAAAGATCCCTGAGCACGTGGAAGAAGAATGGAGGGCAGTCGCGTAGTCCGGGACACCAGTACCAAGCAGAGGGCTGGTGGGGACAGAGAGGGAAATGGAACCAGCCCCTGGGGCAAAACAGGGGGAGGGAGAGAATGGAAGGGAGGGAAGAGAGGCAGGAAGGAGCAAGAAAGAGACCCTCTCCGTTCCGTGCTGAAGACATCTCATCCTGCTTCGGTTCTTTCCAGCTACAATAACAAAACGCTGTTGACTGGGTGACTTTGAAAGAACAGAAACGTATCTCTCATGATTCTGGAAACTGAGACATCTAAGAACAAAGCCTTGGCGTGTTTGGTGTCTGGTGCCACCTGCTCCCTGGTTCAGAGATGGTGGCCTTCTTGCTGTGTACTCACATGGGGGAAGAAGCAAGAAGCTCTAATTCCATCAATGGGGCTCCAACCTCATAACGCATCTAATCCCAATTATATGTTCCAAAGATCCCCCTCCTAATGCCATCACATTGGCGGTTAAGTATCAACACATGAATTTTACGTCACATGATCCCATTTAGGCCAGAGCATAGTCCCGCACCCAGAAGTTCCGTATGCAATCACCTTTACATTCCTGCAAATTAATCCTTTTTTTTTTTTTTTTTTTCTCAAGGTGGATTTTTTTTCCTCTGTTTTCTGCTTTGGTGCTGGGGAGACAATCCAGAACCTTAGGCATGCCAAGCATGCTCTCTATCCCTGAGCTACACTTCCAGCCCCTTAAGGAGGATTTTTGTTCCTTAACTATCACCAGCCCTACATTCAAGACTGAGTAATGCTCTGTCCCCCTGGCCACTAGGACGGACGGCTGGATTGTTGCTACATTGAAGCAAATCCTTGGTCTAGATGCACTTTAATAGATGAATCATGAGCTCCAACGATTTCAGCATTAATTTCTCGAACTGCAATTGTCTCCCCAGTTACTAAGCACTGTTAGTCCTAATTAACCAGTTTGCAGGCAATTTTTCAACCTATCAAGTAGTGAAATAAAATAATGAGCTCAGCTGAGGAAGACTGGAGAGATGGGAGTTCACTGGGGAGCTAGGATTTTTATTACCGATTCTACTCAGGGTTGAACTGAGCAGGATTTTCTTTTTCTTATTTTCTTTTCTTTCTTTTTTTTTTTTTTTTTTTTTTTTGCCAGTTTCTTCCTAATCATACCTTGAAGTCAGGAGAATCCTGTCAGGATATTAAGATGAAAGATGCCTCTCTGTTTCCCTTATAAATGAGCTCGATTTAATTCATGATTACACCCAGTTAATTTGGATGCCTTAATGATCCCATTCATGGGGAAAGGAGATCAGATGAATGAGTTATGCCCGACTCATTCGATGACATTTCTAAGGTGTTTCCCAATTAGAAAAGAAAATATTAAAAACCACATTCCTCTGTTTTCTAACGGATGTCTAGACTTTTTGACATTTTAAAAGACTTTGGTGACTTTGAAGTCAACAGAACGTGGAAGAGGGCATAAAGGGGAGTCGACTTGTTAAAATTGCAAGCATCCCAAGTACTCCATGATGTGACCTTGTCTTTCTACTCTCTTCTTCTCCCACTCCTCACCTGACTCCTCATCCCGGGTGCTGGGGAAACTCACCTCCCTAGCTCAGCACTCCCGAGCTGCCCCGTCCTCCTGACCTCTAGGGGGCGCTGCTTCCCCAGGACCGCTGGGCAGAAGTCTGTGCTAACTTGCCTGCTCCCGGGTTCCCTGGAGCTAAGTAGAGACAGGCTGACGTTTCCACACAGAGCATCACTGGAAAGGTGTGAGAGGATGGAGAAGTAAACAAGGAAAATGCCCTAATGCTTCAAATGTAGATGTTTCCTTGTGACCCTCAGAACTCCAGGCCCACCACTTGAGTTCACCTGGCTCAGCTCTGTCTGTTCCTTGCTGGCCACACTCATGGCGGCCTGGGCCTTTCTACTCTCCATCTCCATGAAGCCAGAGCTACTGGCTTCCATGCTGAGGGAGCCCTCGGATGGATGCTTTGCCTCCTCCCTGGAAAATCTCTCCTCTACGTGAATTCAGACCTCTCCCCAAGTCCGACCTCTCTCCTTAAGTTCCACACAGCGTTCTCAAGGTGAAGTCTCCGGACAGCTGGTTAGAAATGCACATTCTCAAGCCCCACCCTGGACTACTGAAGGAGAAATTCTGGGCTGGGCCAGCCTCTTGGGATTCAGATACACACTTAAGTTTGAGACCCACTGGTCCAAAGAGCCCAGTCCATTTGGTAGAAATAGTACCAAGAAGCTGTTCTGTCAAGGTGATGGCAGACGGCCATTGTCATAGTTCTTGGAGGTCAAGAAACAAGGACCCCATAATCGGGGACCCTCTAGGAATAATTCCTGGTAGGAAGGTATCAGAAAGAACTTCTGGGACTCTGTCATGAGCAAAGCCAACTCCTGAGTCCCTGGTCAAACTTTCTGGTTTATACCTGCATTGGTCTCCTTTGTTCATGGCTGATCTCAAACCAGAGCATTTTAAGAATTTGAATTTTATGGCTTATACAGCATATTAAATTACTTTTAATTAATTACCTACTTAAAAAAACTGGAATAGTCTATGTGAGAATTTGGATTTCTAGCTCCTCTGTACAAACCAAGATAAGCTGATAAACCTCACAAGACCTGAACTACCTGGGGCTAAGTAATATTTTTACTCCCCAGAGGGAACCTGCATTCTCTAGATTTGCCACAGTTTTCACTACTCCCTATTGGTCTCCCACACTGAGGCTGATTGTTAGTTGCTATTTATCTTCCTTCTTGTCCTGTTGGAAAAGATGTTGACCAAAGAGGGTCAAGGGGTTTTAAGATAAATGCTACAGGATTAATTTCTTTGTGGAAGTGAAGGATAAGTGCAAATGTTTAATTTGCAAACTGAACGTGACTTTCATTGAAAGGATAAAGCTTAAGATGGTAACTAAATATGCACCACCCCAAATCAGTTTTTAATCATACCTTTTTGGTTCGCACGTGTATGTGAGACCCCTGTGTTACTCCTTTCTGTGTCTCTTTGTTAGATCTCAGTGTCTTATAATTTTCCCTCCTGGTTCTGCTAGTCCATTACACTTTACTCACAGACTCAAGTAGCTTGTACCAGATTCCAAGAAGCACACCCAGACAGACCTTTCTGGTTTATCAGTCACACGGAGCAGAGGCAAGATGTTGGCCAGGATCCAGCAGACAGGTTAGCTCAGTTCCGAGTTCAACCTCCACAGCAGTGCCCAGGAGGGCATGGTATACCCTGGCACTCGTTCAGCAGGTGTTCACACCTGAGGGGGTCCTAAATAGCAGGTGGTTAGAGAAAACAGTTCCACAGCAGGCAGCATACACGGTCTTACGGTTAGGAACATGTTTAGTTATCTACTGTCGTTTAACAAATTCCATGCATGTGTTCAACTGTTCCTCTTTTTATTTCTGCCTGAGCAGAAGCTGAATTCTGCTGGAGAGCACCTGGGCTGGAAGATGCAAGATGGTCGAGTTGCATATCTGGGAGTTGGTGCCCACCGAGGCCGCCATCTTGGTTCTCTGTGTGACTTCTTACTCTCCGGTGGCTTGAACAGCTTCCTTCTACAGTGGTCTCAGTGCAGTGTTCCAAGGAAGTGAGCCCTGGGACACGAGCACTTATCACACCTCTGCCTGTGCCACAGATGCACACGTCCTGCCGGCCAAAGCCAGTCACGAAGCCAAACCCAGAGCGAACGAGGAGGAAAGCACAGGAAAGCACAGGACACTGGAATGCAGAAGGCACTGGAGTCTTTTAGAGTAGCTGACCACCTAGGGCAATGGAGTAGTGACCTGTCCATCCCTTCTCAGTGGGACCCCCTCCACAACCAACACACTGCAGTTGGCACTCAAGTAAGAGGGCAGGTAGAAATATGCATTGTGTCTTAGATATTGTTGGATCCAGGGAAGGAGGGAAAGAAGGAGAAAAGGAAGGAAGGAAGGAAGGAAGAAAAGAAGGAAGGAAAGAGGGAAGGAAGGAAGGAAAGAGGGAGGGAAGGAAGGAAGGAAAGAGGGAAAGAAGGAAGGAAGGAAAGAGGAAAGGAAGGAAGGAAGGAAAGAGGGGAGAAAGGAAGGAAAGAGGGAGGGAAGGAAGGAAGGAAAGAGGGAAAGAAGGAAGGAAGGAAAGAGGAAAGGAAGGAAGGAAGGAAAGAGGGAGGGAAGGAAGGAAGGAAAGAGGGAGGGAAGGAAGGAAGGAAAGAGGGAAAGAAGGAAGGAAGGAAGGAAGGAAAGAAGGAAGGAAGGAAGGAAAGAGGGAAGGAAGGAAGGATGGAAGGAAGGAAGGAAAGAGGGAAGGAAGGAAGGATGGAAGGAAGGAAGGAAGGAAGGAAGGAAGGAAGGAAAGAGGGAAGGATGGAAGAAAAGAGGGAAGAAAGGAAGGAAAGAGGGAAGGAAGGAAGGATGGAAGGAAGGAAGGAAAGAGGGAAGGAAGGAAGGAAAGAGGGAAGGAAGGAAGGAAGGAAGGAAGGAAGGAAGGAAGGAAGGAATAGACCTGAACTCTGGGGCTGTGCATAGGACTTGATTTCTGTAGCTCAAAGGGGGTGTGATTGAGAGGGGCTCATCTGAACCCCTATTCAGCCACACTATTAGAAACAGCCCTTGAATGTCCTGCCCACATCTGTGTGAAGCTGACACATTTCTGGAGGGTATCTCAGTGTTATTTTTTTAATGTAAAGGAAAATCTTGAGCTGGACCATTGAAGAGTGTTTATGAATACACTTGTGTATTAAGAGATTTGGTCCATGATACCAATTCTCTAAAGAAAAAGAAGAGTCACACTGAAATCAGCCAGTGTGTGACAATGGCGTCTGAGAGGAGACCATCATCTTCTCTGGGAGCTTATGTGCTATTTTATCTCCATTTGACTGATCACTAGAGTGTCTTTGTGTGTGTGTGTGTGTGTGTGTGTGTGTGTGTGAGAGAGAGAGAGAGAGAGAGAGAGAGAGAGAGAGAGAGAGAGAGAGAGAGAAAGCCCAACAGTCTCCCCTGGGGAACGTCCCGGATGGGATCTCCACGGGAGTGTACTTCACCCATGTGTGTAGAATCAGAGCAGAAAAACAAAAGTAAGCCCCCAGAAGGACCCTCAACCTTGGATTTGGTGAATAACTTACCCTAATTTTCCAGCCTTCCTTGGGGCATTTCTGAAGCATGTTCTAGGTAGGCTCTAGAGCATCACAAAAAGATTGAAGCCAGTTGCCCACAGAGAACTCACTCACAGAAATACCCTGTTGAGTCTCTTCTCTGACTTCCTCACTCCTCCATCCTCTTCTCAGGTTGCCTGGATTCAACTCTCAAACAAATAACCCAAACTCAAGAGCTTGACTCAGAGTCTCCTCCTGGGGGAACCAGCCTAAGGCAGCAGATGCAGGCATAGGTGAGATCATCTGTGTGTTGGGAGAGTGCAGATGTTCAGATCGAGGAAGGTACTGTGTCCATGTGTGTCTGAGAGAGAGAAAGAGGAGGGAAAGGAAAGAGAAGAAGAGGAGGAGGAAGTAGAGGAAAAAGAGGAAGGAAACGGAGAAGAGGAAGGGAAGGAAGGAGGTGTGGGCAGGAGAGGAACGAGGAGAAGAAGGAGGGGATCCTCACATGCATAATCTTGACACCCAACTTCCTCCCCACATCCTGCCCAGCCTATCAGAGCACCAGTACCATTTTGATGGTAGTTATTTTTTGGATACATATCTTCTTATTTCTCTGGTCTTGTATGCCTAATTTGGCATTGCTGTACAAACTACAAATAATTGAACACCTTAATCAAAAATCGTTGGCTAATAGATGTATGTTATTATCTCTGAGTTCTCTACTCTGTTCTATTGGCCTACGTGTCCATCTTTTATGCCGATACCATGCTATTTTGTTTACTATAACTTTGTAGTATGTTTCAAAGTCAGTATTGTGATACCTCAAGCTTTATCATGATGAAGGCGATGGAGATGACGATTGCTGTTGTTTTGCTCAGGATTGCTCTGCATGTTCAGGTTTTTCATAGTTCCATACCAATTTCAGAATTTTTTTTCCCCGTTCTATAAAGAATGCTGTTGGTATTCTAATGGACACTGTGTTGAATATGCAGATCACATTGGATCTTATGGACATTTTTAAAAATATTAATTCTGGTAATCCAGGAACGTGGAATGTCTTTTATTTTTTGATTTCCTTTTGAATGGTTTTCATCAATGTTTTATAATTTCAATGTGGAGATCTTATGCCTCTTTAATGAGATGTATTCCTAGGCATTTTTCATCCCTATTATTATCATAAACGGAACTGGTTTTTAAATTTCTGTGTCAGATAATTCACTCCTGGTGTATAAAATGAACACAACTGATTCAACAACATTGGGAAAAGGACTGTCTCAGCAACAAATAGTGCTGAGATATTTGACATCCCCCTGCAGAAGATTGAAACTAGACCCTTATCTCACCATATGAAAAAAAATCAACTCAAGGTGGATGAAAGACTTAAATATAAGACCTGCCATTATTAAGATACCAGATGAAAAGAGAGAAAATGCTCATCACTTTGAATTGCAAGTTTTTGCATAAACCTTCAAAAGTACAGTCAACCAAAGCGAAAGGAGACAATTGGTATTATGTCAATCTAAAAAGCTTCTGTCCAACGAAGGAGACAATCAGCCAAGCAAGCAGAGGACCTCTGTGGATTGAGAGAGCATGTTTTCCAACTATCCACGTGAGAAGGGGCCGATACTCAGAACACAGGGAACTCTGATAACTGGATAGTGAAAATCAAACCAACCCATCAAAAGCTGGGCAAAAAAACAATTTAAATAGACATTTTTTAAAAGATGATGTACAAGCGGCCAGTGGGTCTATGATAAAATGCTCAATGTCACCAACTATGAAGGAAATGCAAATCCAAATGGCAATGAGGTATGACTTCATCCCATTTAGAATGTCCGTGACAAAAATCAAGACAAAAGGTAACAAGGGCTGGCAAGGGTGTGGACACAGGAAACCCTCGCTCGCTGCCTGGGGGGTGTCTGTGAGTAGCCATGATTGAAACCTCTTCAGAAAATGAAAAAACAGAGCTCTCGCGACCCAGCCATCTCACTCCTAGGTGCACACCCATGGGAGATGAAGTCGGTATGCCAAGAAACTGCCATGATTATTACAGCACTATTCACAGTGGTCAAGAGAAAGAATCAGAGGGAACATTTGGGCTTTGGTTTTTTGGGATTGGCTTATTTCACTTAGCATGATCTTCTTCAGTTCCATCCATTTACTGGCAAATGCCTTAATGTCATTCTTCTTTAAGGCTGAGTAACATTCCATTGTGTATATATACCACATTTTCTTTATCCATTCATGGGTTGAAGGGCATCTTGACACACAATAAGTTACGGAAAACTGCACTTCTTTGCTTGGCTTGCTGCAAGCGGCTCGCACCGCTCTTCTTACGGAAAACTGCCACTTTCCACTGAGGCTGCTTCAAGCGGCTCACGCCGCTTTATGGAAAACTGTGGCTTCTTTGCCTGGCTTGCTCCAAGTGGCTCCGCTCTTATGGAAAACCGCGGCTTCTTGCACTTACGCCCAACCAGCGGGACAAAAGACATATACACTTCAGAGGTTCATGAAGCAGTTTCCCGTTTATTCAAATAACACCCTCAATATATAAGCAGTCTCATGCATAAGCAATTGTAACCAGATATGTCCATCCAATCCTGTTAAAGGTCAAGCGATCACTCGCTCGAGCATACGTGTAAAGTATATCTGTCCACGCGCTAGGCAGCTGAACTGACTATAATACAGCCAATTGTAAACGTGTCCTGCCGTTTTCCATGCATATTCAGGACGCCGTTTGCTTTCTGCCAGTCGCCATCTTTAGATGCACGTGGCGTAACCCTGGGCCCCGGGTTTCGCCCGCCACATAAGTGGGGAGGGAAGAAGAGAAGTTCATTGTATTAGACAAAGGGAAGGAAGGGAAGAGAAGGGGGATGGAAATAGGAAAGACAGAGGAATGAATCAGACAGCACTTTCCCATGTTCATACATGAATACATGGTCTGTAACTCCACATCATGTACGACCACAAGAATTCTAATTGGAATAAGTTATCCTCCCTGTATGTAGAATATGCCAACATACACTCTACCGTCATGTCTATCTAAAAGGAACAAATACAAAAAACAGAAACAAGAACAACAAAAAGAAACGCACTCAGTCTAGGTGTCCATCAGCAGATGAATGGATCAAGGCACGTGGAATACACACAGGATGCTATTCAACCATGGGAGACATTGGAGGGATCTAATAATGCAGGTCTCACAGAAGCACAGAGTAGACCAAGGGCCACCAGGGTCTGGGGAGAGTCGGGAGAAGGGGACGCCAAGGAGGCTGATCCACAGGTGCAAAGTTGTGAAGGGAGAGACAGTTCTGGTGACCTCGTGCATGGTAGGGTGACAAGAGCTAAGAACAGTTCTCATATTTCAAAATGGCTGGAAGAGAGTATTTGGAATCTTTCACCACCAGGAAATGATGAATGTTTGAGGCGATTGATCTGCTCATCACTATAATTTGCTCACTGTCCCACGCAGCTACAAGGGGCCCCATGACATTCCACCCCATAAATCCGTACAGTTATTATGCAACAATATAAAAACTAAATAAAAATTTAAATGAATAAATGAAAGAAAGGATTGCATGAATGAATCAAGGAGTGTGGGCAGAATAAAAATAAGTAGAATTGGAAAATATCTAGATGCTTTTGAAGGGAAAATACTGGTAATTTGCCAGTGGCTCCATGCTTATCACCTGGGGGCTGAGCCTGATGCAAGGGAACCAGGAGGTGGCAGAAAGGGAGATGGGGGTGGTGACCCAAGGGGACGGGCTGCTGAACTTGGGTTGTAGGAAATGTCCTCTCCCTTTAGAAGTAACTTCTGCAGATGCTGAGGGGTGCCCCCCTCCCTGGGCTGCTCCTAACCTCACTCCCTGTTTTATTAAGCGATTTGATTCCCTTTCTTAAAGTTAGTGGAATAAACTGATAATTAAGCAATTAAGCATCAAAGGAAGACTCTGACAGCCCTGGCGCTTGTTCAGAAAATGAATGAAGAAATTACAATGGAGATAAAGGATGATTCATCTGAATCTGCCTTTCAGAGGAAGACCAGGTCCCAGGACTCTGGGCTCCAGGTGGTCCAGCGCAGGTGTCCGCAGGTGTCCTGTGTCCTGGTCCTGCCCAGACGAACATGGAGGCGAATCTCCTAGACTGGGACCTGAGCAGCCCGGAGGGCCGGGCTGAGCCCTGGGCTCCAGAGCATGACGCTTCTTCCTGCCCTGTCAGGCATCCTCCAGTAGAAAAGCTGAAGATGCTTGAATGGGTAAATAACTCGAATCATCATTTAAAAAATCAGAAACAAACACCTCTTTGTTTAAAAAGATTCCACTCCAGGCACTTTCCCAAGAACGGAGGATGCAGCAGGGCCTGTGACGATTCCTGGTCACATGAAGATTCTTTTCTAGTTGAAAGAGACAGATAATAAACAGATAAACAAGCACAGCCTTCAGACTGGCAGGTGGTAATTTGTAGAATACACAAAAATAGGGCGGAGGAGGGAGACAAGTGACCGGGTGTGATGTGCCGCGGGGAGGTCAGGAAGCGCCAGAAGCAGAGACCGCGACACTAAGGAGACGCATCCCGCCCGGGGCCTCAGCCCCACCTGCAGCCTCCAGCCACGTCCCTTCCATGTCCCCTTGCTGTTATCAGGACAGCCTGCCTCCTGGTCTCTCTTCTGTCTGCCTTCACACTCCAGCCAGGTGGCTTCGACCCATTCAGACCTGTTCACTTCACTCCTGCTTCAAAATCCAAGATGGCCCCAGGAGTGGGCAGTGCGAACACGCCCGTCCACAAGCACCGGGAACAGAGGCGGGCAACTGCACCGTGTGAGGCCGCCAAGCAGAACGCGAGATGGGTCCAAAGGGACAAGCGAGCCGCAGTCCAGTCAGGAGCTGTGAAGAAATATGGGCCCTGTGGTGCCAGAGGTAGGATTCCCAAACTGAGAACTGAAATCGGATAGTTCTATAAAATCCTTTTGCTTTAAAACATTGGCAGTCACTCAAAAGAATTTTAAACACGAATGCGCTAAACAAAACGCATGGAGGGCCCAATCTGGGTCCCCAAGGCCATCAGTCTGCAAGTTCTGGTGTGGGGAATAAAAACGAGGTCACTTTACCCCAGCATTTCCACAGGCACGCAGACCGAGCCTCCGGGGTCCATCGGCCTCAGCTGCCCCCCTCCCCAAGCGCACACACCCCTGTGTTTCAGCTACAGTGAGTTGCTGCTCCCCAGATCCTCTGCTGCTGTGTCTCTGGCCTGTTTCTCCCTCTCTGTAGGATGGAAAACTCCTATTCACCCTACAACACCCAGCTCAAAGTCACCTTTTTTGTGACTCCTTCCTTTACCTTCCAGGCAAAGATAATTTCTCCTTCTTCAGAAATGTCACAGGGCTGGGCTCATGCATTTGCTGCGAGATAGGACCCTGGGTACGGTAGCTCTTCTCCACGTGTCTGACTCCCTCATCAATTTGTGATACTCCTGAGTCAGGAAGTGTGGTTCACATTTCTGTTTTCTAAAGTCCCTTGGAAGGCTTCCAAGGAAAGGTGTTCAACAAATGGATGGAAGATTAATACAGCACAGGGATCAGGGGTTCCAGCTGGGGACACACCACTAAGATTTCAGCTCCACCATTTACCTGACGGCACCTGAGTTTGTTCTGTGAAATGGGTGTACTATTAAAGGAGCTCATGCCTTTGAAATGGTTTTTGATGCCTTCTACACAGTCAGCTTGCAACAAATGTTCAAAAGAGGAAGGGGAAGAGAAAATCCATTTCTAAATGTGGTCTCCAAAGCTATCCTTTCCTCCAGTGTCTGAGACCCACCCTTAATGAAGACAAGTGTCTATACTGCCTGGTGCCCAGGCTCCCTGTGCTAACTCCCTGGTAGAACCCAAGTTCAGCAAGACAAGACCCAGGTGGAATCCTGGCCCTTCTCCCAGATCCAGATCACAGGTCTCATCTCAGACTCCTCCCACTTCCCCACCCAAAGACAGTATTTCACTATCTTTACACTGTTTTCTTCTCAAATCTGGGATTTATTGTTCAATGAGTAGCACTGAACTCACAAATTTATGAATCTAAACTGTTCTAAGCTTTGATATCTAGTCTCTGATTTTATCTTCTCATCGTCACCTGAAATCATGAGGGCAGGTCTTAATAGATGAGGAACCTGAGCCCAGGAGGGATAAGTGGCTTTCCTTCGAAGCTTCAGCATAGTTAAGAAGTGGAGCAGATCTCAGAATGCCATTTCTATCCTCTGGCCTCATGTGAGTCAGTCTTAAGTTGCCCTTATCTCACCCCCAAATCGCCACCATGATCATGTTTACTGAGCACCTACTTTGTGCAGTGAGGAAGGCCCACGATGTCCCTGTCCCTGCAAGCTGGCGTTTCACACCAAAGCCTAATAGGCAGAGAGCGGCATCTTCCCACGGGGGTCTCTGAACCAGGGGGATCTCTGGGGTTAATTTGATTCATGCTTCCAGAACGTGAATCACCTTGGGAGTGGAGGAATGGAGGCTTTTTGCTTAGATATCTTGAGATGTTAGTTTTCTCGGGCTGCCGCAGTGATGTGCCACAAACCTGGCAGCTTAGGTCAACAGAGAATTCAGTCTCAACTCAAGGTATGGGCAGGGTTGGCTCCTTCTGAGGGAGAACCTGTTCTGGGTCCCTGTCTCCTAGCCTCTGGTGGTTGCTGGCAGCCGTGGTGTCCTTGGCTTGTAGACACACAGCTCCAATCTCTGCTCCACCTGCTCGACAGTCTCCGAGCTATGCGTCTTCTCTCATTCTCTTCTCCTAAGGCCACTTATCACTGTAGAGTTTAGGGGCACCATAAGCCAGGGTTGGGATCTCATCTTGGGATCCTTAGCTTAATTACTTCTTCAAAGACCTTTACTCCAATTAAAGTCACATCAACTAGTTCTAGGTGGATCTCTCTCTCTGTCTCTACTTCTCTCTCTCCTTCTTTCTGGGGAAAGCTATTATTTAATCCACTATAGACAATTTCCTTGCCCAGCCTTTTGGGGAAGTTCCTTCTATTGAACTTGTATCTGGAAAGATTCCACCACACGCTCCTTTTATAACAGGTCACATTTACCTTGGAGTCTTGGCATAGGACTTGCACAGCAGTTTCTGGGGGTGAGAAGACAGTTCAACCCCAGACTCCTGACACAGAGAACCTGAGAATCCACAGCAAGACCCTAGCAGGAAAGTACTTTAGTAGTGACCGATGGGGATGAATGCTATCCCCCCACCCCCAACAAGAACTGTGTGCTCTAAAGGAAAGAGGAGGCTGGGCCTGAGTCACTTGTGATGGCCATGTCTGGAAGCCACCCTCTTGGGAAATATGTTTACGAACAGACGTGAACTGGCTCCGGTGTCATGAAGGCCACATGACGGTGTGCAATGACCAGACTCCAGGAAGCTCAGTATCTCAAACTCCCCGAGTCCTGGAGGCTGGGGTGTAGCTCAGTGGTAGAGCACTTGCCTGGCATGCAGGAGGCATTGGGTTCCATCCCCAGGCCTGCAAACAAACAAACAAAAAGCCATCACCACCAACAACAAAACATCCAAAAACCACTGAGTTCTAGCTCTTGCAACTTCTTTAAGAACTTGACTTGCAGAGTGGCTGAGAACATCAGCCACTGATGGTCTTGGGTGGGTGACTGACCCCCTTCCAACCCCAGTCTCCTCCTGTGTGATATTATAAGTAATAACAGTACTTACTTAACGGAACCGTGGGCATAATTAAGTCAGAATCTCAGTGTGGCCTTCTTAGCACAGTACCTGGCTCATGCATGTACCCAGCGTATTTTAACTTTTAATCATTTCTTATTCCTTTTCTATTTCTTCTGAAGGACTTTTCCATCCCTGGGTCTCACTTTTCTCCCCAGACATCCCTACCTGGTGGTACTAAAACTCAATGCACCGTGGGGCCCAAGTAAGTCTTAGTATGTTGGGATTAGGCAAAGAATTCTTCTGCTCTCTGGTTTTCTTTACCCTATTTACCCGGGAAAAGTGTCTTTCTATAACAATGCTCGTATTGATCGGTGTTCTTCGGTTTTTAAAATAATGACTGTATTTTTAAAACTCTACCTGCTCATTATAAGTCACTCAAACAGTGCCGCAAAAGTTGGAAGAAGGAAGTGGAATAAATCACCTCGGAAATCTTAGATCTTAAAAATAACCATTGTCAGCATGAAGGGTGTATCATTCAGACAGTTCTCTAGCACACCTACGGAAAGACAGACGGAAAGAGGCAGTGCAGCAAATGGGATCGCTATAATTTCCTATTTTAATAAAAGCTATTAAGTGAAATTTTCTGAAGTTAAGAAAAAGCAATTGAAGTTGTACTAAAGGATTTGCTAAAATGTAACTCTTTGCCATAAAATGCATTATTGCTCATCAGAGCCTTCGAAGGTTAAAGGAAAAAAAAAATCACCAGAGGTAAGAGTTGATATTTTTTAACTTTGCGTTTTCCTTGAGGACTCTACTGAAGGTCCCCTGCTCCGAAGGATGAAATAAACATGAGTGCTCATGTATCGCACTGAATGACTTTGACTGGTTAATTGTGTTTTTACTTCATCGTCATTATCGTGTCTGGAATTTATATGTAAATGGACTCACTCTTCCGAAGCTTTTTACCAAAGTTCCTCCTTCTCTGGGTCTTTGTTTTGTCTTAACTGAAAAGATGTTTTATTATTGTATCGTTGTTTTAGATGAGCTCAGGAGTGCTATTATCTCTAATTTGTTTCATCTTTGGCAAGCCTGTAGGCTCAATGGCACAATAGAATGTTCTAGAATTATTGTTCTTTCTCTCAGATCCGTGTGAATATGGCTCTGTTTTCTTCTTGGTGTCGAATGCGGGAGGGCAAAGTCTATGCTGCCCCAACTTCATACATGTTTTTGGTTTCGTTTGTTTGGATCTGTTGTTTGTAGGATAAGATCTTTCTATATTTTCAAAGTCTAGGATCTATCAAGATATTTGGTGTGGCCTCTTGCTCTTACCAGATCTCTCTGGGATAGAACATGCGCTTCCTTTCTGTAGATGCAGTTTTTCCTTCTGACTTGGGGGAATCTTGTCTTCTAATATGTTCCTATTACATCTTTTCCTTTTCTATTTGTTGGGTTCTGTATCGGGGTCCATCAGCTACCTGATCTTTGCCCTCCCTCTTTGCCCAATACCGACCCTAAATGCTTTCCTTTCTTATTCTCACTTCTGTATTTTAACCGTGCTTACGTCAAGATTCTCTTCTTCGTCAGGAAATCCATTTTCACCTCTGTCTTGTTCTTCAGTGACTCTGACTCTGCGCACTGATCTTCCAGCTTCCAGGAGAATGATTTCTCCTGGCCACATCACTTGGCTGCGTGGTGCCACGTGGCGGGCGGAAGCCCATCCTTGCTGGACAGAGCATTATGGCAGCAGAGTCTGAACACGCCCTCAGCCGCAGAGACGCGGGCAGGCACTGCTCTGTACCCAGGGACTTCGGCGTTCCAGAACCACACCTGCCTGGGGTCTGAGTTCTTCTCTGTCTGCTCATATCCTCCTTTGGGCTTTTTCTAGTTTCTGTGTTCAGAACAATGATTCAGATGCCTTTGGAAGACAGTTCAGAACACAAAACAAAGCATTTCCGTTTTAACCTCTTGCTTCAGCCCAGGCAGACTCTCCAGGGCTGCTCTGGACCCAGAGTTTATTTTATCTCCTACCTTCTTTCCTGAACTCCACGCCAGTGAGGCCTCCCCTGCATGACCTGCGGCCTGGGTCCTCAGGCAGTGCGACCAGCAAGACCTCATCTGTCAGTCTGACCAAACATGGTCTATAAATCAACCTTGCTGTTGCGGACTTACCATTTGGTTTAAGATGATGCACTTTAAAGTCTGAGTCGGTTCCTCCCTCCACTCCCTCTGTCTTTCTTTCTTTTTTATTTTGAGTACTGAGGATTGAACTCAGGGGCACTCAACCACTGAGCCATATCCCCAGTCCTTGTTTTGTATTTTATTTAGAGGCAGGGTCTCACCATGTTGCTTAGGGCCTCACTAAATTGCTGAAGCTGGCCTCAAACTTGCCATCCTCCTACCTCAGCCTCCAAGCCCCTGGGATTACAGGTGTGAGTCACTGTGGCTGACTCCTTTCTGCTTTCTTAATTCTCCTTCTGTCAATTGTCCCTCTGAAACTCCACGGGTATCTGGGACTCTGGCACTCTGTGTCATTGGTCCTTTATCCCTAGAGCCCAGCCTGGCCTTGAGTATTCTGTATCTTTAATCTTTCTCTCTGCCCATGGGATTGGCCACTCATAACTCTTATAGGATTACTATTAAGAAACTTCCCCACTGAGGATTTTATACTTGACCCATGTGGCTTCTCTGACAAAGTGTGCTTCTTGGGCAGGCAGGAGGTAAACAGAGGATTTAAGGTTGTCCAATACTTTTTCTTGGCCCTGGAACTTCCATGGAACCCATGAGCAGGACATGCATTGAGTAGTCACTTCTCTGCTGGGCTTAAAAACATGGAGCAAGACCTGGACCCAACTCAACCCAGAAGTGAACCCAGACAACCTGCATCCTGACAGCCATCTGAGCCACAGTTGATCTGCAAATCTCCAAAGCATTAGAATAAATGATGCAACTATTAAGTGTTGAGTTTTGAGATGTTTTGTTACACAGCTGCGTTGTGCCAGCAGCAGACTGATACACTGGGATGGATGTTGCCTTGGTTCCTGGTTCCAGAGGCCACCTATATAGAGAATTCTGGTGAATTTCCTCTCCAAGTCCCAGTCCCAGAGTCCTTCTCTCCCCACCCACACATAGCCTGTGTCCCATCCTGCCATGAAGCTCACCATCTAACATGTCACTCGGTCAACATTGGCTCAGTGACCAAAAACGATCCCACAAACCTATCTGCAGAAGTATTCACACACTCCACAACAGAAGTATGAGCTCAAAGATGAAAAAAGAAAGTCTCTCCAAGTGAAAGTTCAGGTAGTAAACCTCACACAGAAGGCAAAGGAAAGAGACTTCAGTCTTGAAGGCTACTTATGTAATATTCTCATGCCTTTTGTAGGTAGAGGTATAATTATTTCATTATGTTTTCCTGTGAAGTGTGAAAACTCTCTTTACCAATCCTCTTAAATTAGTTAAATATAATATTCAGTGAGACAGGAGACAGAGCAATGTTAATTGAAAGTGAAGAGGTGTTTATAGGTTGATACGGTGCAGCCAACTGTGACTGAAATTAATGTTTGGGGGGTTCCTGCAAATGTCTGATACCCTCGAGTTTCTTCTATATTTCCAATAGCACCTTCCGGCACTCAGTGTGACTCAATGTGTCAAAATTCCAGCTGACTTTGGAGAAGTTTTTCTAGAATTGGGTCAGAGAATCTGCAACTTTAATTACACTCCATTTGTGAACTTGTGCTTGGTGCGATGTTGAGGTCAATGGGGGATTTAAAAACCATTCCCCCTGGGTGGGTCACTGGTGGGAACGGTCACTGAGCCTGTCTTGGGACGTGCCGCACAGTCAGTCAAAACTGGGGAGCCCTATCATATACGCCATGCCATGGCTGGATTCTTTTGGACTGGAGTAAAATAGAGATTATGGGGCATGAAGACACAGAGACTGGCCAAGGGTTTGATTCTGCCTTTTTTCTTTATCATAGGACTGCTGTGAAATTCCCAGGATTGTTGCTGCATTGGAAGTTGGTTCTTTAATGATGTGGTCAGTCCATTGCTTATTTGGTTGAGAGAATAAATGTCAGGAGAGAAACCCACGATCCCCAGCTGAAACTGCCCAGCTGTTGGTGGCTGGTTGGTGGACCATCTCAGCAGAATGAGCCTGACTATTTTGAACCCTTTCTTTACGTTGCTGGGGCATCCAACCACCTTTTAATTTATTTCGAACACATAGGTGCATCCGTAACTATCCTTTTAAAGAGTGGTCTGGTGAGTCTGGTGTAAACAAACAAAGAGAACTTTCAACAGGATGTGGAGATACGGTGTTTTCCCCTTCACTTTGTTAGATGCACTGTCTGTGTTTTGGAAGAGATATCAATATGGCTTGTTTAAGCTGCTCAATTCACAATAACCAGATTGTGGAACCTACCTAGATGCCCCTCAATTGATGAATGGATAAAGAAACTGTGGTATATTTATACCATGGAATATTACTCAGCCATAAAGAAAAATAAAATTATGGCATTTACAGGCAAATGGATGAAATTGGAGAATATCATGCTAAGTGAGATAAGCCAATCTCAAAAAACCAAAGGACGAATGATCTCGCTGATAAGTGGATGATGACACATATAGGGGGTGGGAAGGGGGCAGGAATGGAGGAAGGAGGGACTGTATAGAGGGAAAAGAGGGGTGGGAGGGGTGGGGGAGAGAAAAAAATAACAGAATGAATCAAAAACTATTACCCTAGGTAAATGTATGATTACATAAATGGTATGCCTCTACTTCATGTACAAACAGAAACAAGATGTATCCCATTTGTTTACAATAAAAATGAATTTAAAAAAAAATGAAAAATGGTGCAGCCTTTATGGAAAGTAATATGGAGATTCCTCAGAAAATTGGAATGGACCCTCCATTTGACCCAGCTATCCCACTCCTTGGTTTATACCCAAAGGACTTAAAATCAGCATACTACAGTGATGCAGCCACATCAATGTTCATAGCTGCTCAATTCACAATAGCCAGATTGTGGAACCAACCTAGGTGCCCTTCAACATCAGCTTTAAAGAAGAATGAAGTCATGCATTTGTTGGTAAATGGATGGCGTTGGAGAATATCATGCTTAGTGAAATAAGGCAAACCCAAAAAAACAGAGGTCTAATGTTCCAATAGGCAGATGTTAATTCACAATAAGAGGGGGTGCTATGGAAGAATAGAGTTACTTTAATTAGGTAGAAGGGAGTGAAGGGAGGGTATAGGAAGAGGAGTATAGGGGGAGGAAGGATAGTGGAGTGAAACAGACATTATTACTGATGTGATCCTACAATACAATAAAAAGAATTGAGAGATTACACTCCATTTATGTATGATTTATCAAAATGTATAAATGCATTCTACTATCATGTACAACTAATTAGAACAAATAAGAAAATAAAAAAGAATGAAACATAGTAATTGCAATTGTTAAAACCATTTATTTCCATAAGGAAGAAGATGGCCACCAGTGGTCTCCTGGGGTCCTGGGTCCACGTGAGATGCTTTCCCACAAGACATGGTGATCACATCTTGTTTCTTCTCTGGTTCTGTGGCCGTATCCACACAGCTTCCCTGTGGGGCTGCTCGGACACGCTCGTGTTCACAGGGTTTAGCAATGCACTGAACTTCAGGACGTCCCTGTGGCCAGACTTCTATTTTTGAAACTCTTTTACACCCCAAGGTCAGCAATCTCCTCCTCTCTCTACCTTTAATTCACTGAGGAACTTGGTTATTTGTAGAGTGACATCTTCCTGCAGAAGCCTCCCTTAATCGCCCAATCTAAAGTGCATTCCACCTTGCCACATTTGATCCCTATTTTATGTTATTATGAATTTTCTAAATATATGCATATCATCATTATCAATCTCTTTATTTCTTGTTTTGCCATTACTGGAATGTGAAGTCCTTGAAGTCCGAGTCCTTTCCATTTTATTCACTGTTGATTCCCTAGGACCTTGAACCATGTTGGCACATAGTAGGTGCTCAATAAAACTTCATCAACCTAATGAACGCACGCACTTCATCTCCTCTCATCTCTCCTGCTTCCAGATTACCTTCTGCAAAGAGAGTCATCCGTTCCTTGTGTGCCTGTCAAATGTTTCCGATTGCCTCCCTTCCCCTGGTTTCTAACTTTTCCATTTTAGTCATGCTCTGTGGAAGATCTAAATTTGTCAGTGCTACATGTCAATTTGTGCACCCAGAGCAAAACATGCATATTTCAGTTGTGGCCTGGGAGGAGGCAGTACATACTGCCTGAAAGATTCTCAGTGAGGAGACGAGACAGAGGAAGAGAAATGAATTTCAAGAGGAAGAAAATGGTGGACACGGGCAGGCGCTCGGGGCAGGCCTCGGGGCTCAGCCATCAGGGGGGCTTCTTTGGTCAACGCTTCCAACATCCCGTTGGCGGCCTCCTGTTAAATGTCTAGCTCTGGGTCAGCGCAGTGAGGCATCTACACGAGGCTCCCCAGATGTGGAGCAGGGTGTCCACGAAGGTGGACTTTCACCGAGGACACTGCCTGACTGAAGTAACCCACTCTTTACAATTAATTTTCAAACAAAACTTCTCATCGTTTATAGAAGTCAAAGCCTCGGGACCTTAAGGCCCCACAGCCTTGTGAAAACTTTCCCTCAATCTCTAGAGTTTCTCTTGGGGGTGGAGCCTGCCAAGTGTCCACTGGGAAAGCCACTCCAGGTGGGGAACCGTCACCCCAACGGGGCTGAGCCATTGGATCAACACGTGCTGCCGTCTAGGCCCACATAACTGTTCCCCCACGACTTTGCTCTGTCCTGAGGTGCCAGGACGACCCGTGGGTCCCATCTCTGATCGAGACACCAAGGGGGCAGGATCCGGCTGTTGCTGCTCCGCTGCTGAGCTGAGCGCCCTTTGTAAAGAATGATCTCTTCCACGTTAGGGCAGGCGCTTCCCCAATTTCATCCTTGAATTCTTCCAGAACACTTGTGTGGATGACCCCTGGCCTGCTCGGTGTCTCTGTCTAGTTTTTGAATTCCTTTAGGTTACATCTAGTGCCCCAACCCACGTGTCCCCAGGAGAGGTTGGGCAAGGAGTGCCTCTTCCTGGCCTTTACGCCACCTGGGCAATCTCAGGCACTCTTGAGGTCCTCGGTGACAAATCCTGCCCCACACAGACTTCCCCCTGCTCTCGACGGATGGCCTGGGGTCTCTCAGGGTCTCCTGGCCTCGTCTGCTGAGCCACCTAGTGCCGCACGGGAGCTGGGCCATTTCCGACGTGAGGATGGTGCCTCCCTGGCGATCCCTCTGGCCCAGAGACCTCATCTTTGGCTCCAGGGGTACATGGATGAGGCGGGAGAATGTCTGAAGCCTTTTAAAATCATCTCCATGATCCAAGATCACAGACCGTGTTCCTAGTATGCGGCCCTTCATCTGGCCTCCATTTGAACCTAGACGTGAGATTCCGGTGGTAGATTCATGGATCCGGGTCACCCAAATGGTGATGAGAGCCCCAGGCCGGAACGGGAGACTCTAAAGCAGAAGGGTGAATTTAAGAGGCTGATAAATCCCTGTTTTTTAAATTCCATGCCATTCCTGGGCATGAATATGACCGCAACCACCCTGGTCAACAGAGGGTGGAAACACTACTTAGACTGTGGAACGCCACGTGCCAGCCGCTGTGCGTCTGTCTGTCTGTCTGTCTGTCTGTGTGCACAGGCTTTTGAGACAAGCCCAAGTTCCACACGCGATGACATGAACCCACACAGTCCCTGACGGCGCTCTTCATCCTCCGACGCTCCACGGACCCTGAGATGCGCCTACTCCCAACTTGCCTGGTTCCTGAACTGCCTGGCCTAGAGCAGCTCCCCCTTCTGGGGGACCCTGGTGCCTTTGATGCTCAGTCCCGTCCTGGCCCTGTCCCCCTGGGTTCCCCAGCCCTAAGTCCAGGGCAGCACCGTTAGGGCCCCAGCTGGGGGAACAGCTCCTGTCTCTGAGCTTTCAGCAAGAGCATCTCCCACAGTCCTGAGCGCGTTCAGTTATCATCACTCACGTCCACGTAACTGCTGGAGGAGGAGGTGACGCTCACAAAGCTCTGGGCGTTGGACCCGTGGGTGGACTGGCTTCGGCCTTGGCCCTGGCCTTCTCCAGCCCCTTCCCCTGCAGGTGTGGACCCCTCAGCTCCCGAGCCAGTCTGATCAGGCAGGTGTCCCCGTGTGGAGACAGGCCACTAGATGGAGTCTCGCAACCACAGAGCTGTCTCTGTTGGGGCTGGAGGGCTCTGTGTGCCCCAGCCAAGTCCTTTCACCTCGCAGCCATGTTTGCTTCCTTGAATTGGCGCCTGTCTTCCTCCTGGCTCTCCGGGTCTGTGCCCTGACACCTGCCTGGAAGGAACCATGTCCTTCCTACAGACTTCAACCCTGCCTCCAGGCCTATCCCCAGACCACGCCTGCCGTCCTCTGAGGATCGGCAGAGCACCCTGGCCACAGCCCCTCTGCTCTGCAGGGGCGTCTGAGCATCCCCTGTGGCCTGGCCCCTCCACCTGCACGGGCAGCTCCGGGCTGGATAAGGGAAGCTCTGCGGCCTGGACACGGTCTTGCTCCCCAGGCTCTGTCCTGGGAGAACCCGGGAGGAGCCCTTGTGGGGAGGGTAGTGGGCACAGAAAGACCTGGGCTTCAGAGCCGGGTGCTACGGACTAAGGGAGCCACCTTGGGAAAGCTCCCCAGCCTCCACTTCCCAACCTGGAAAATGGGATCAAATCTGGGCCCCCTCATCCCCCGTGGTGAGGATGAGGTGATGTTGAATGCTCAGTGCAGCGTCTGGGACCTGACAAGCTGTTAGGGGGAGTCCTCTGGCCACGTCCCCTCCGGCCATGCTGCTCGGCTGGGTCTCTCCTGTCTTTTCGAGTGCTCAGCCCCTCTACCTAGGTTAACATTCCTGACCCTCCTGGCCCCAGGGGCGGCACAGCCCGTGGTCCCCTGGGCCTGCCTTGGGGCACACAGTTTGCCTGCTGGCCTGGCCGAGGCATTTGCGGTGAGCAACTGCCGGACCCAGCCGCCTCCCTGGATCGTTCCTGTCTCCTTGTGTATCCAATGCTGCTTCTCGGGTGTTGCAACGGGGAAAATTCAAGGTCAGAAACAAACAAACATATAAAATCAATTTTACCTTGGGAACGGCTCCGTTACCGAGTGGCTGGTGATAGGCATCTCCTTGGCCCTGGCTCAGCGCGAGGGCGGTGCTGTGGGGACAGCGGCTCCCACGGTCTTCAGAGGAACACAACACAAAACAGGAGCGTACGTGCTCGGGTGTGTGTGTGTGTGTGTGTGAGAGAGAGAGAGTGTGTGTGTGTGTGAGTGTGTGTGAGTGTGTGTGAGTGTGTGTGTGTGTGAGTATGAGTGTATGTGTGTGTGAGTGTGTGTGTATGTGTGTAAGTGTATGTGTGTGTGAGTGTGTGTGAGTGTGTATGAGTGTATGTGTGTGAGTGTGTGAGAGTGTGTGTGTATGTGTGTGTGTGTGAGTGTGTGTGCGTGCATGTGAGTGTGTATGAGTATGTGTGTGTGAACGTAAGTGTGTATGTGTGTGAGTGTATGTGTTTGTGAGTGTGTGTGTGTGTGTATGTGTGTGTGTGTGGTGTGAGTGTGTGTGTGTGTGCATGCACGCATGCAGGGGTGTCTATATCTCTGTTCTTCCTTTTCCTTCCCCTCTCCCTTCCCAGGTTAGCTCTTTCTGTCTCTCTGTCTCTGTCTCTCTGTTTCTCTGTGTCCCTCTGTCTCTATCTATCTGTGTCTCCCTCTATCTCTCTGTCTCTCTGCATCTTTTTCTGTCTCTCTGTTTCTCTGTGTGTCTCTCTGTCTCTCCGTATCTCTGAATCTGTTTCTCTCTGTCTATCTCTACCTCTGTCTCTGCATCTTTCTGTGTTTCTCTGCCTCTCTCTGTCTCTGCCTCTCTGTCTCTGTCTCTCTCTGTGTCTATCTCTTTCTGTCTCTCTGCATCTCGTTCTCTTCGTGTGTGTCTCTCTCTGTGTCTCTCTGTCTCTCTCTGTCTCTGTGTCTTTCTGTTTCTCTGCCTCTGTCTCTGTCTCTCTCTGTGTCTATCTCTTTCTGTCTCTCTGCATCTTGTTCTCTTCGTGTGTGTCTCTCTCTGTGTCTCTCTGTCTCTGTCTCTGCGTCTTTCTGTTTCTCTGCCTCTCTTTGTCTCTGCCTCTCTCTGTCTCTGTCTCTCTCTGTGTCTATCTCTGTCTTTCTGTCTCTCTGCATCTTGTTCTCTTCGTGTCTCTCTCTGTGTCTCTCTCTCTCTGTCTCTGCATCTTTCTGTGTTTCTCTGCCTCTCTCTCTCTGTGTCCCTCCCTCTCTCTCTAGCTTTCCCTGTCCTTCTTTCTTCACGTCCCTCTTCCTCCTCTTTCTCACTTCCTCTCTGTCTGTCACGTCCACCTCTAAAGAATGGCGGCCATTTCTCTTCTGATATCGCTCCCTGGAGATGCAGGAGCCCCTGGGTTTCCTGTGCCCAGCACCGAGTTCTGGGGCTGCTCCGCCTGCAGCTGGAGGATTCTGGTGGTGTGAGGTGTCCACCACAGAAGGACAGCCCGAGGCCTTGGGGAGAGGGACAGGGGAGACTGAGAGGGGACTAAGGACACAGGTGGATGGCAGTGTGAGTGGCCCTCTTGTCCTGTCTCACGACAGATGCGGCATGAGCGTCCACCTCCCTGAGGCCAGTGACCACCCCGCCCTCTTGGTGCCCTGAAAGCCGAGCTGCTTCCTCAAAGTGAAATTGACTCTTGCTGCCGGCAGAGGTGGGGCTGCTGGACTCGGATCTAACAAGTCAGGGCCCGCGGCCCGCAGCCTGTCATCTGCAAGACGGGACCGTGGTTCCTCAGCCGCCTTCCCGGGGAACCTTTAAACACAGTGGCCTTGCTTCCTTTCAGTTTTTCATTTCCAGATTCCTATCTGTCTGTGTAGGGGACGAGACCACAGAGTCCAACCTCAACAGAGGCGTTGGCTTTGGCCAGCGCTGTCCAGACGTCCCCGGCCGCACAGAGAACAACGAAATGATGGCATTTGCCGGAAATGGAGGGAACGGGAGATGATCATGCGAAGTGCAATCAGCCCGTCCCCAAACCACAGGCCGAGAGTCCTCCCTGATGGGTGGATGCCGGCTCACAGTAAGGGCGGGGAGGGAAGAGTAGAAGGACTTTGGATTAGACAGCGGGGAATGAGGGAAGGGAGAGAGGGGGATGGGAAAGACAACGAAGGAGGCGGACAGGACCCTCCTGTGTTCATAGATGAACACACGGCCAGAGCAACTCCACACCATGTGCCACCTCAAGAATGGAAGCGATCCTCCGTGTACGTAAGCTATGTCAACATACATCCTACTGTCATGTGTGATCCAAAAAATAAACTGAAAAGTTTGCAAAGATTTAAAAACAGATTTCCACGACTTGAAGACAGAATTCTGTGTGTATATTTTTAAAAACTATCTGTATTTGGACTGGGGTTGTGGCTCAGTGGTGGAGCGCTTGCCTAGCATGTGTGGGGCACTGGGTTCAATTCTCAGCACTGCATATAAATAAATAAAATAAAGGTCCATTAACAACTAAAAAAATTTTGAAAAACGAACTCTGCATATTTATATATGTACAGTTTAATTCTATATAATTAGTAATTATAATTAATTAATAATGTATATAGTTTGGGTCTCTTTGCATAACATCAAGAGTTTTATTTGGGAACTCAAAATTTTCTTTAAGAGTACAACTGTCAGGAGGGTGAGAGCTTCCAGGGTGGGAGGGAAAGATGTGGTACATATATACAGGGGAATATTACTCAGCCTTAAAGAAGAATGAAATGATGGCATTTGCAGATAAATGGATGGAACTGGAGAAGAACATGGTAAGTGAAATAAGCCAAACCCAAAAAAACCAAAGGTCCAACGTTTTCTCTGATATCTAAAAGCTAATTCACAATTGGGGGGTGGGGCAAGTGAAGAATAGAGGTACTGTGGGTTAGACAGGAATGAAGGGAGGGGAGGGGATATGGGAGTAGGAAGGAGAGGAGAATGAACCGGACATTATCACCCTTTGTGGATGTGTGACCGCACAATTGGTGAACCAGGAGAACGAGGAGTTAAGCTCTGTTTCCGCATGATGAGTCAGAATGCATCCTACTGTCGTGTGTAACTAATTAGAAGAAACTTTAAACAGCGCCACTGTCCTCCCTAAGCCCTCTCCAGCACCAGGAGCAGAGCCCACTCTACGGCAGCCCAGCCCCCGGGGACAGGCACAGAGGCAGCAAGCAACCGCACATGCCGCGCATCTGGGCTGACACCCGGCAGGCTGTGCCCGAGCCGGACCTTCTGTGAACCGGCGCGCAGGGAAAGAAGCGCCTTGCTCGTGCGGAGCCGGCTCCCGCCCTGCTCTTTCCTTGACCTGATCAAAGAACTCAAAGCGGGTCCAGGTGCACTGGTTTGGGAACTTGCTGCTGCATTATTTGGAAATCCGCGAGGGTCCTGGGGTGTGGAGAGGCTAGGGTCTGGTGAAAGGAACCGAATGAGCGGCTCAGGCCTTGTCTCTGTCCCTTCCCTTCCCTGGATCCCTCCGGGTCCCCGGCTGCTTGGGAAAAGTGCGCACGCCTTTGTCCCACGGCCGGTCATGAGGGTGGGCGGGTCTCGGTGACCTATGGAGGGTCAATCTGAGAGCCCTGGAATGGGAACGAGCTGGCTTCTCTCCCACTCAACCCCACCTCCTCCCCAGCCCAGCCCAGCCCAAGGCCGAAGTCCCTGCTCAAGCAGTCAGCGGAAGAGCAAAGCCAACCCTCCTCTGCCTTTTTCATAAAAAAATGTTTTTAATCAGAGGTGGACACAGTACCTTTGTTAATTTATTTCTATGTGGTGCTGAGGATGGAACACAGTGCCTCACATGGGCTAGGTGAGTGCTCCACCCCTGAGCCCCAGCCCCAGCCCCTTCTCTGCCTTCTTCTTTCAGATCTCCCATGGTTTGGATGACGCCCCAGCACGCTGGGTTCGCTAATTCCAATGCTCATCTCACGGCAAACTCAGAAATAACGTTCAACCGGCCACCTTTGCATCCGAGGGCCAAGTCGAGTTCTGTAGTTCGGATCTGCAATGCTTGGTTCTCAACTTGGGAATAATGGGATCTTTGAGAGGTCATCGAAGGTCCATCAGGGGTCACGGGACCCCAGCTCCTTCCTCTCTCTCTCTTGTTCCTTGGCCCTAAGGTGAGTGGCTTTGCTCTGCCACACACTCCTGCTCTCATGGGCTGCCTTGTCACAGCCTAAAAGCAACAGGGCCAACCCATCATGGACTGGAACCTCCAAAACCATGAGCCAAAATAAACCTCTCTTTATAAGTTGATTGTCTCAGGTATTTGTTACCGTGACAGAAAACTGACTAACACACTGAAATAAAATCACCCAGCCTTGCAGCTTGCAGCAGGGATTCTTAAACTTCGGTGTGCTCACACATCACCTGTTGAAGCCTGATTCTGGGTCACAGGTCCAGGGTGATACTGAGAGCATACATTTCTAATAAGCTCCCAGAGGATGCTGGTCTGCGGACCACGCTTTGCGCAGCTGGGTTCAGAGCACTGGTCCCAGAGGACGAGAGGCAGAAGCATAAGAGAGCAGGTCTCCGGGAATGGTGTAGGTCAGCGCTGGAGTCCATGGTAAAACACCAAGCTTACCTTGGCCAGCTTGCTCACAGAATCATAGCGAAATTGATGGCTCGTGTCAGTCACGGCCACATGACCCAGCTGTCCCTGTGAATCTGGAAGATTACAGTCATGGAACAGCAGTGTCACCCCCTGCCTCACCTGGGGACACCCTGAGAGCCCTTTCCTCCCCAGTCCCTAAGCCCACCTGAGCCCCACCTGGAGCAGGCCTGCTGGGGTCCCTGGGGATGGGCAACGGGGCTCCACCACTGAGTGCAGAGCCCATCCCACACTCAGCCGTGGGTCCCCACGCAGAGCTAGCGCGTTCTCAGCCCGGACCAGGTCCAGTGCCTGCTCAGACACAAAGACGAGGCATCCTCTCCTCCGCCTCTGCCAGCCTGCGCTCCCGAGCCTGCACCGAGGCGGCCGAGGCAGGAGCTCCCGCTTCTGCTGCCGTGCGGAGGCGGGGAGGTCAGGGGCGACTACGGGAAGGGAGACGGTGCCTTCCAGGGACATTAATTTTTCAGTTTGTGTGTTCAGATGCATGCAGCTTAAGGCTGACAGGCTGGGTTGCAGGCCCCTGACAGACGCAGAGCTGCAGGATGGCTCTCGGTTTGGAATGTAATTTAATCCTAAGCGAGGATCCCGGGGCAGAGGCCGTGGAGACGAGGACTGGCGGGGGGCAGCAAGTGCCAACATGGCCCCCAGCAGCAGCGCGCTGCAGACGGGGCTCCATTTAATGCATCAGCACCGCTTGGCCAGGGGTATTTAGCATCATCGCCAAGCTAGAGATGAGAAAACCGAGGTTCAGGGAGGTCACCGTGCATGTCACGCAACGGATGCTCAGCAATTAGGGAGGAGAGATTAGTTTATGCCAGGAAGCATCGTAGGCTTTGGGGACACAGTGGCCACCAAGACAGATGCCATCAGTGGCCCGTGGAGTGAAATCTCTTTAGTCTCCACAAATAAACATGCAATGAGTAAACTAACTGAAATAATGTGAGAAGCAAAATCTCACGGGACTAAGAAGGAAGATACGGGGAGGAGATCTACTTCAGATAGAACGTTCTCGTTGTGCCCTCTCCAAGAGGTGAGTAGAGGTGGAGAAGCAGTGGCCGTATGAGCCAGGTGCCGTATGAGCACGCCCAGGAGGCTGAGGCAGGAGGATTGCAGCCTCAGCAATGTAGTGAGGCCCTGAGTAACTTAATGAGACTCTGTCTCAAAATAAGAAGGGATTGGAATGTGGCTCAGGGTTAGGTGCCCCTGAGTTCAATCCCTGGTACCAAAAAAATAAAGAGAGGAGGGGGAGAGAGAGAGAGAGAGAGAGAGGGAGAGAGAGAGAGAGAGAGAGAGAGAGAAGAAGAAGAAGAAGGAGGAGGAGGAGGAGGAGGAGGAGGAGGAGGAGGAGGAGGAAGAGGAGGAGGAGGAGGAAGAGGAGGAGGAGGAAGAGGAGGAGGAGGAGGAAGAGGAGGAGGAGGAGAGGAGAGAAGAGGAGAGAAGAAAGGAAAAAGAAAAAGAAAAAGAAGAAGTGAGCACACGAAGTCTGTGGCGTGGAGAGATCATTCTGGCGGTGTGAGCAGCCTGGGTCCAGGCTAGTGAGCGCCATGAACTTGAGAAGCCCCAGAACATGAACAAGGTCCCTGTGGCCGTTAACGGCAGGCAGGGAAGAGGCCAGGAGGCAGGCAGGGGCGAGGACCAGACTCTGTAGATGACAGTGG
This sequence comes from Sciurus vulgaris, assembly GCF_902686455.1. Taxonomy (NCBI): domain Eukaryota; kingdom Metazoa; phylum Chordata; class Mammalia; order Rodentia; family Sciuridae; genus Sciurus; species Sciurus vulgaris. The sequence continues at coordinate 19,872,396 of NC_136479.1, read as the reverse complement.
TGAGTCTGGATGTCATTTGGCACAGGACCCAGTACATTGGAGGATTTCCCCCGCGGTTTTCAAAGTTCCGCTTTTTCCCATCACAACAACGGTTTTCAAAGATGGAGTTTCAAAGCAGTGGAACCTTTCATCCAACAGAATCTCACGAAGATCCCTCCCAAAGGCAAAGCAGGTGTGAGATCTATCAATCTGGCTTCGTCGGGGGATCAGAGACCCCGGGTTCTACCAGCTGGCCTCCTTCCCCTGCAAGGGGCCGCGGTATCACACTCCACAAGGGGTCACTGGGCGGTTGATCTGTGTATTCATATGGCACGTATTTATCGAGCACAGTGTGTGCCAGGTATGGTGCAAGCCTTACGGAGTAGTGGAATGGACACGAGAGGGGACGGTCCTTGGCTTCACGGGCCTTGTGGAGCGAGGAACACAGTGAGGTGCAGCAGGCGCAGACTAAGTCAGACTCCAGGGGAGACCCGAGTGGGATGGGCGTCATGGCAGGGGTTGGAGCAGAAGGACACAGTCTGGTTCAACAGGGTGCTGCGACTCTAGGGGCTGGGACATGATGGAAGCAGGAGTACCAGCCAGCTTCAGGGGCTTCTGTGCTGCCTCCCTTCCTCTGCCTCTGCCCAGGAAGCTCAGCAGGGCCCCACTTCCTTTCTACTCCCAGCCCGGATGCCACCTCTCCCTGAAGTCCTCCTCCTTCTCCCTCGCCCGATGCACGTGCTCCCTTTACCTGTTGGTTAATTGAGCAGCAACTATGCCCCACCTGCGTCATCTGCCTAGTTATCTAAAATCATTGTCATGGCTCTGGGAGGGAAGTGAGGTTAGGAGAGGTTGTCACCCGCTCGACCTCGGCTGGAAAGGAGAAGTGAGGTGGCTCTGGTCAGCTCCTCGTAGCCCGAGTTGGGACTGAGTGCGCTGCCCCGCTCTCCGGCCCCGACCTGACCTGAGCTCCGGTGGTGGCTCAGCCTGGATCTTCCCCGGCTGGAACGCCGCCAGCTGAGTCTGCGTTCTGTGACATGTCGCAGGCTCTCGGTGAAGCCTTAGCTTAGACCATGTCGAATGAGTGGTACCCGCACATCCAGAACCTTCACGTCTTGGCTGCTGTTTCAATTAAACAAATAACCAGGCAGGTGGTGTCTTCTTCTGATCCTCCACAGCTGCTCCTCCGCCTCGGGCAGAAGCTCACGAAGGAGACGGTGGATCTGAGGCCCTCCTGCGGCATGGCGGCCGCTTTACGAATCAACAAGAGGAAGGTGGACGAAACACATTCTGGTAATACTGGAACGAAGAAGTTGACGTTCACCTGAGATGGGGGCTCAGAGCCCCTGGTTCCCAGGCTTGGGAGGTGGACGAGGAGGACCCCCTCTCTGTGTTGGCGAGTACCCGAGTACCAGGTGGCTGGGTCCTTGGCATCTTCGATGTGGGGAGACAAAGATGTTGGCAAAGGTTGGGGCATGTCTTCTAGACCGAGGGCTCACTGGAATTGGACCCAGAAAGATGTCCCTGAGGTTAGCGGAGACCACAGGGCTGGGCATTCGGCTTGGAGCAGTGCTGTGGGGCTCCTGGGCCAGGGGTCTGGCCTGGTTGGGAAAGCCCTCCTGGCTCTATCGCTGCACCACCTCGGCTTGGGCTTCTGTGACGTGAAAGGGGTAACGAGGCTGCCTTCACAGCACCCCAGTGAGGCAGCGCCTAACGACGCGGCACCTCTAGGAACGTCAGTTTCTTCTTTCTCTCTCTTGGGTTCCTTCCTCCTTTCCAGCTCTATCCAGCAAAGCCATGGAGATGAGCCAGTAATTACACATCAGGGCCGAGTTCCTGGACTCAGGGATTGGGCCTGGGTTTTTTGTTTGTTTGGTTTGGTTTGTTTTTAATTTTTTATTTTATTTGTTCTAATTAGTTGTACATGACAGTAGAATGCATTTATACATTTTGATAGATCACACATACATGGAGAGTAATCGCGGCTTTTTCTGATTGTACACTTTGCAGGATCACACGGGTCATGCAGTCACACATGCACATGAGGTCATCATGTCTGTTTCACTCTCCTGTCCTTCCTTCCCCCACACCCCTTCTCCTCCCTCCTCTCCACTCTACCTACTATAAAGTACCTCTATTCTTCCCTATCCACCCGCCTGATTGTGAATTAGCTTCCGCATGTCAGAGAGAACATTCAGGCTTTGGTTTCCTGGCTTGGCTTATTTCACTTAACATGATATTCTCTAACTCCCTCCGTTTACCAGCAAAGCCGTCTGCCTTTGACTTGCTGTGAACAAAATACCCAACAGGAAAAGCGCAGGGGAGGAAACGTGTGTTGGGAGCTCACGGATCAGAGGTCCATGGCTCTGGGCCCAGGTGAGGCAGCACATCAGGGGCAGGGCCCAGGGAAGGAGAGCTGCTGTGCTCATGGTGACGTCCGGTGCAGGGCTGGGGTCGGGTGCCACATGCAGACACAGCCCTCCAGGGAGACGCCTCCTCCAGCCAACCACACCTGCCTGCAGTTACACCAAGTCAGTCCATCAAACTCGGGTGGACCCATCAGGCTGTGGCTCTCATCCTCTGATCCTTTCACGTCTGAATATTAACATGAATGTGAACAGGAGATTTGGGGGGACATCCCATCGCCCAACGGTAGCAGGGCCGATGGGGCAGATAGCTACTCCAATAGTTTGGACACCAATCAGAAGTGCCAGTTCTGCTGCTCTTCAGAGTCCTGCCTGCTACATGTCCTCCAAGTCAATTCAGCCCTGACACCAGTTACCCAGGATGGGCACAGACCCCGTAGGGTCAGGGCTCAGTCCTGTAGGACTTCACGGGCCAGTTGCGAGTCTACTTCTGACCCCCTGGCTGTAAGTAGAAGGTTCCATGTCCCCTCCCTGTGCTCCGTCACTTGCTAGAACAGCTCATAGCACACAGGAAGAGGCTTCATTGAGGGTCGCCGCCTGGTATGCAGGACGACCCTAGGAACAGCCAGATGGGAAAGACACAGGGACGGGGGTGAAGCTCCCATGCTGCTCCAGGTGCGGCCACTCTGTGTCTGTGTGTGTGGCAGCCCATAAGCTCCACGCCCTGTCATCTAGGGGGTTTTGTGGGGTTTCATTACATCATCAGCCGGCGGCAACTGACCTCCATCTACAGCCCCTCTCTGCTCCTGGAGGTTGGGGTGGGGCAGAAAGCTCCAGTCCTCCGGTCACGGTCCGCCTCCTGAAGCTCTCGAGAGCTCAGTGCCACCTCATTCACATGAACTCGGGCATCATGGTTGAAAGGGGCCTGGAGTAGATAGCAAGAGAAGCCCCCTCACCCCTGTCATTTAAGAAATGGAGCTCTGTGCAGGACCCAGGGGCAAAGACCAAATCTCCACTTCCTCTCCCTGCAGGCGTGGAGACTCGTGACCCAGAAGGAACTAAACAGAAGCCACCTCCCCCGGGTTAGACCAACCCATAGGGAAAGAGCAAGCCCAGGAACTGCAAAACCAGGTGCCCGCTGCACCTGGTCTCTTGGCTCCTGCATTTGATTGGCAGCCAAAGAACTTGAATTGGGTGGGGTTGTGACCTGGGTGTCCTGCGGGCACCTGTGTGGATGCCAGTCTCCTCAGGCATGGGGATGATCCCTGGATTGTAGAAGGAGCATCAACAGGTGACATCATCCACCTCAGCTCAGTGGACACCCGTGGAGGAATCAACTGGCCAAGAAACTCAAGCACCGGGTGAGCCGGGAGACACGGCGGGTGTTGGCGCATCTCCTCGGGATGGCAGGAGGACTGGTCTCGCTCCCTGCTTCCTTTGCTTTCCTCTGCACCAGCTTCTTTCTCAGGTGACTCTCACTTCCTGGTGGCCAAGATGGCGGTGGACATCCCCCAGCTACTATCCTGCTGCCTTTGCAGGTTGTGTGAAGAGAGAGGGCATCTCAGGTGGGAGAGCCTTGGTCCGGCCACATCCTGTCTCTCCCTAGCCCTGAGCCGGTCTCAGGCTGTCCCCGGCCATCCTATCTTTCTAATCCCTGTGCCCCCTGCCTATCCCTCTGTGCAGACAGACCCGGGGCAGCTTCTGGACCCACCGACTCATTACCTGCACAGAAACCAGTGTGGCTCTTTGTTTAGGCTGTGCTCCTCCAGAAAGGTCGCACGCCTGGGCTCACACACGCGCATGCCCAGAGGCAAGCGTGGTCCTCTCAAGCGTGTGTGAAATGTCAGCCTGGCCTTCCTGGGAGCGTCTAGCAGCACGTTGAGAGGCCTTGGCCGGAAACCGTTGGAGTGAGTTTTCTTTCTTATTTTTTCCTCTTCTAAAGTGTCCTGTCTCTAAGCCTCTAAATTATTTTTCTTTTCCTCTCCAGACAATGAGAGTCTTCCTTCTGCAGAGAGAGGAAAACAGACACACATGCCTATTTATTAGGTATGGGAAGTGACAGAACTGCAGGCACCTTGTGTTTGGGGACACAGCCTGGCTTTGCCACATAACCATATGAAGCTGTTTGGAAACCCTGGTTCCTGCTAGATTCTTCCAGCCCAATCTGCATTTTGTTTGGAGAGATAAGGATAAACCCATATGGAGATGCCCCCCACCACAGCAAACCATCAAAAGCACCGAGTATGAAGTCTCCTGTTCCAGTCATAGAGTGTCATTAGTCCTTGATAATAGTCACTAGTGATTATTAATACAAAGTTCTGGGTGCTTTTCTAAGCGCTGAAGGTTGTATCAACTCACTGAATCCGGCGTCACCTCTATGAGTCTATGAGGTAGGTTCAATCATTATGCATCCATTTTGTCCCTGAAGAAACGTGAAGAAAGATTAAGGTCTTCTGCCAACAGAGGGGCAGAGGTAGCACTTGAACCCAGGCAGGCCGGCTTCAGTGTCTGAGCGCTTCAATCCTACGCCGTAAAGTTTTCTCAGGGTGGTACAGGGTTGGGGATCCCCAGGGGTTCAGGGAGGGCACTTCCCCCACCCCACCGGCTCCCCGGTGTTTCTGGGATGCAGGGGAGGAAGGCACCTATGCGGGGCCGCACTTGGCAATAGATTCCCCAGAAATGTCAGCTGAGCCTGGCAGCTGGAAGTAGCAAGCGACTTTCTCCTCACCTCCTCTTCCCCTCTCACCCATGCTGACTCAGAGCAGCTCCAAAGAAACCCTTGAGCTCCTGTAACCACTTCTTCCAAGTTCCAATTGTCCTATTTCCCAGGCAGGATCTTTGCACACCATCACTAGCAGCTCAGCTGTTGCTGTTGTTGTTCTGGGAGGTTTTTCCCGTGAAGCAATTACTCAGAGCGTCCTCTCTCTTTCCGGAGATTTTTTTTTTTTAACCATCACTTGGATGAGGCTCGGACAGCCTCTCCCAGAGCCCAGTTCCCTTTACTTGACCTTCTTGGCCTCTGCTGGGTTCCAGTTCTCACCATGCCCAACACAGGGAGCCCAGAGAGACTCTCCCCCTCCATTCTGTGGATTGCAATCCACAGCATCTGAGAATCCAGGTGGAAGTCCCTAAGAGTCCCCCAGTCCAAACTCTTATCCATTCTGACAGAAAACATTTTTCTTTAGTAGGTGGTTCTTTTTGCTTCTTGACCAGATTTTGCGTGAGATAAATTAAAGGAAAACACAGAGGTCGAAGGCCTGGCAGGGGCTGAGCGCTGCGTGGCTCCATGTTTCATCTGACCTGCTTGGTCTTCGGGTGACTTTCCTTCCACCCTTCCAGGGAAGCGCACAGAGGCCTCAACCCTGCCCCCTGCCCCCTCGAATCGGCGGCTCTGTGGCTTTCTGCTTACAGCACTGGGACCCTCTCAAACTATCACCCTGCCCAGGGACCCTGGCCATTTAAAATCCCCTTCTCTGGCATTTCCTGCTGACTTGAGGACAGAGTCCAAACTCCTCAGCAAGTTCAACGGCCTAGTCCCCTGACGTCGGCTTCCCGCTCCAGCTAGACTGAACTTTGAGTGGACCCTTCGAAGTGCCGGGTCTGCTCTGTGCTGAGCTTTGCTGAGAGTGAGCTGTCAGCTGGGTCACTTCTGCCTCCTTTAGGGTGCCTTTCCTGACCCTGGCTTGTCATCATGCATTAGCGTCCTGGACCCACATCTGGGAGCTCGCCCCTCCTCTGCTCCTGCCAACCAGGGCTTGCGGGGTGACACTCGGCTCCTGCCTGTCAGCTCTGGCTTCCTTATCTGATGTCCTCGCTCTTCTGTGTCTCCAGGACAGCGGAGACCATGCACAGCTTGGATCTCTCTGTATTCCCCAAACAAACCCCTTGAGCATCAGAAGCAACGCCCCGATAGCTGGGTTTCTGCATCTGGAATCTCCTCCTGCTGAGAACGAACACCAGACCCAGGCTCCAAAGAAACCAAAGCTGACCTGTCCCCACTAGCACAGCCCGGCTCAATCCGCACAGCCAATTTCCCGCCTTCTGCTCCCCAGTACCCACCTTGTCTTATAAAAGCTGTACCCTGGAGTCCCCCAGAGACGGACATTTGAGACATGAAAGGTCCCCTCTAATTTGCCTCAAGGCCACCTTTGAATAAGCCTCTTTTCCTTCACCAATAGAACTTTAGTGGGGCCCAGTGGTGGGACTTTGGATTCCCAGTAACAGTCTCAACCTTTAGTCATTCTCGGCACGAGCAGCCCGTGGTCGCTGCGTCTGGCCACACACCTCCCCAGGGACCTACAACGGCCTCCAGGCCCCCAGCTTGCTTTTCTTTTCCTGGTCACAACTGTCCAGCCTCACTTCCTTGGGAGGAGTGCAAGATCCCCAGCTCCAGGCAGACTGGCTTCTCGGGTTTTGCCCAAGGTGATGTTCAAGTGCCCTGCACTTAGTAGGTGCTCAGTAAATGTCTATTGAATGAATGAAAAGTCAATTCTGCAATTTCTAGGAAAACACATGTCAGCATTCCATGAACAACAGGGATCTGAGTCCATGTTCGTCCAGCAGGTAAGGTCAGAGGGGTCCCTAAACTCCACGAGCCACTCGTGGCACTGCTTTGGGAGTTGAGGTTTTGCTAGGGCACAACTGCTTCTTTCAGAAGCTCTCTGATGGGATCTGGTTTTTGCTTTGACTCGCTGGGCTTGGGCGGGGGACCCTCTCGTCTCTGTTTCTGTTTCTTCTCCTTTGCTCTAATAAGTGCAGGCCAGGCTGCTCAAGGAGCCTCAGCCTCCTGCCAGAGGAGAGATTTCAGTTCTTAGGAGAATTTATTGCAGAGATTAGATGCTGCCAAAACCTTCAATATCGGCTCCCATCTCAATCCAGGCTCAGGAGTAGGAATGAATTCAAGATGTCTCTTTAAAAAGGCTTTGCAGACTCAGGAAGCTGCTGGCTGTCCTGAAAGATTGATTTGCGGGTGTGTGGCAGGTAAGCCTGGGCACTCAGCAGCCAGGCACCTCTGCCAAGAGTCTCCAAGTCTCCCAGGCACAAAACGTACCAAAGGGGTGGGAGTGTCACCTTTGTTTACAGCTTGGGGGCCTGAGCCTTGGTTACCTCCTGACATCAGAGCTCCCTCGCTCCTTCTTAAAATCAAAACAATTTTAAAAATACATATTTTGAGGTGTAGATGGACACCATGCCTCTATTTTGTTTATTTAGTTTTATGTGGTGCTGAGCCTCGAACCCTGTGCCTCACGCTAGGTGAGCACTCTACCCCTGAGCCCCAGCCCCAGCCCCAAGACAATCTTATAAAGTAACACAATGAGACAAATTAAGCTCATGAGTCCTTTTGAAAAAATAGCAAAAATTTGCCTGGTACAGTAGTGCTCACTTATAATCCCAACAGCTCGGGAGGCTGAGACAGGAGGCTTTTGAAGAAGACAGGTCTCACTGTGACATCCCCCCACCCCCCCCCACCAATCACAGGTCATGGCTAATAATACCCCCAATCAGAGTGGGTCATTTCCCCATCTTTGAAGATTTAGGGATGTCATAGTTGACATCTGTTGGTTTTTGTTTCTGTCTGGTTTTGGTACTGGGGATTGAACCCAGGGGTGCTTAACCACTGAGCCACAACCCCAGGCCTTTTTATTTTTTATTTTGAGACTGGATCTTGACAAATTGTTTAGGGCCTCAATAAATTGCTGAGGCTGGCCTCTAACTTTCAATCCTCCTGTCTCAGCCTCCTGAGCCACTGGGATTACAGGGGTATGCTGCTGTGCCCAGCCATCTGTTGGTTTTGTACACAATCTTCCCCTGGGAAACAGCTCTACCCACTCATCCTGGGGAGGAGAAGTCATTTCTCACATCCCAACTCGGAGATTAGTGTGTGCCCCTTGTCTAACTGGTACCAGTACAGCGAGGGCCAGCGGGGTGAGCTGGATCACAGCCACTACACCAGTTCTTCAGCGCCCCTGGTGTGCCCACCCTGGCTCTTACCTCCCAGAAAGGAGGGAATCTGTTTCTCTACCCCTGACATCAGACTGTCAATCAAATGCAGTGGAAGTTGTGTGGTGAGTCACATGCTACCTCAGCTGTTCTTGAACTTCTGTCGTCACCATGACAACATGCAGGGCAGGTCAGCTGGAGGACAGGCATGCAGTACAGAACCAGGTCAGCCTAGCCACTTGAACTGTCAATCAACAACCCCCTGTGTGCCCTAGACCGCCAAGATCAGCAGAGCTCCTGGCTGATCCTGGCAGTTTCCAGATGCATGACTCATGATCATTTTTACTTATCACTGAGGCTTTGTTGTTGGTTGTTCAATATTTTTGTAGCAATAGATCACTGATGTGGTCCACGACTATATTTCACCCATCAGAGTTGGCATTGAGAATTTTGCTGAACAGCACAAAAGCATTTATTTGTCTATTAGTGGCATTATGCAGACAAGAATAAATTCTAGAGTCCTGAGAGGATGCCAGGTCAAATTAGGGAAAGCCTGCTTGAGACTGAAGCCAACACAGAAGAATCAAAATTAAGATGTGGGACAGAAGGATCCTAATAGTGTTTTGGAGCTCCTGGATCCAGCCTTGCCTGAAATAGCTGAGTAGACGTCAGTTAACATGGAATGAATGATATCCCATTGTTTTTTTCCAATCAACTTAGGGTGGGTTTTTGACCCTTGCAACCAAAAGAGATCACTAGAATATCTAAAAGTATTGTGAAAATTAATGAGTTTAAAATGTGCCCCATTTGGCAAGACAGAATCTAAGAAAACATCACCGTTTCCATGAAGTTCCAGATAGTGACAAAAGTGATTGTTTTCTGTCCTTCACTTTCCAGGGAGCCAGAGATTTGTGGAATGAATTTTGCACTTTGCTGAGTGAGAAAGACACACATTGCTGAAAACAGCCCCCACAAATGTCACCAGTACCTAGAAACCAGTGTGACTCACTCCTGACTCAGACTTGGTGACTCTGAGATCCAAAGCAGTTCTGAGAAAGAGAAGTCCAGGTCATTCTTGTGGGTCAGTGATTTAATTCACGCCACAGATGAAAGAGACCAACCATTTCAGGTCTGGAGGAAATGGCAAAGATGATCTCACCAAAGATTCATGGTTCACCAAGGAGGAAACATAACCAGTGGGATGTGAAAGGACAGTTCTGGAGGGGTGTGTCCCCTGAGTAGTGCAATGAAGACGGGCTTTGGAGACAGAGAGACGCAGGCTGCATCTAGACTGCTCTCTTTCAACTTAGCTGCCTTGGGCTGAGCTTAACCTTCCTGGACATCCCTTTGCGCTCCTGTGAAAGGGAGAAACAATGTTGCGCATTGAGTGATACATTGTTGCTGAACATGGACCTCCCAGACAAACTGCCTGACCTTCCTGCATCCCCACCCCCACTGGGGCTGGACTTGACCTACTGGTTTGCTTCCAAGTAATAAAGTACGGGAGTGCAAAAATACTACCTGGATGGTGGAGAACACTGGCAAATACCACCCTAAGGAAGCGGTGAAGATTAACCTCGCCCAGGATGCCGCGTGGCCATCCACAAGCAGGGCACCTCACCTTTATTGTGTTCTTCCTCCAAACCCCAAAGTCCACCCTGTTCATCAGAAATACATCCAAGAACCCCAGAGAGGAGGACATTCTGCAAAATACCCTCCCAGGATTCCCCCCAAGGCTGAGAACCCGGGACAGATGGGAGGAGACCGGGAGGACGTCACTGGCCTGTGGTGCCTGTGATCGGGTCCCGGAACAGAAGGGGGGCGTTCACAGAGAAGTGGGCGAGATCATAGTGGAGTCTCGGGCTTAGCTGATAGGAAGGTACCAGTGCTAACTTTTTTCAGTTGCGACATATACACTCTGACTCCGTAAGGTAGTAACCAGAGAGGAAACTGGGTGAAGGAATAAGGGGACCTTCTGTACATTATGTTTAAAACCATCGACTGGTTTATGTTGCATGCATGTATGGATGCACATCAACAACCCCATTCATGTTTATAATTACAATGCACTAATAAAAAAAATTGAAACCATTTGGTAGATCTAAAATTACTCCAAAAGAAAAATCATTTAAAAGGAAATATAGAACTGCCTGTGATCCAGACTTAGCAGATGTAGGTATCGGTTGCACTTTCTGCCCACAGGGTCTAGAATTGTCTCAGTTCCAGGACTTTGTGTTGCAGGAAACAAACTCAGTGCCTGAGTGTTACCTGAAGAGGCTGCAGGAAATTTCTTTGCATCATCTTAGTCTTGAATGAAATTCTCCCAGCGGAATTTCCTGCTGTGCTTCTCTGGGGAACCCATGTAATCAGAAGTTCATTCCGTTCCTTGTTTGTTTGGAGTCATAAGGAACTGAAAGTATTGGGCTAAGCCAGCCATGGTGGCGCACGCCTGTAATCCCAGCAACTCCCGAGGCTGAGGCAGGAGGAGCCCAGGTTCAAAGTCAGACTCAGCAACTTAACGAGGCTCTAAGCAACTTAAAGAAACACTGTCTTAAAATAAAATATAAAAAGGGCTGAGGATGTGGCTCAGTGGTGAAGCACTCTTGGCTTCAACCCCTGCAACCCACCCCACCAAAAAAAAAAAAAAAAAAAAAAAAAAAAAAAAAAAAAAAAATCAGCTAACTCAGAGAGTTTTGGTGACTGTCTTTTATTGAGCACACACTCTATGCTAGGTTCTGTAGGAGAGCTCTCATGCATATTTTCTCATTCCATCCTGTGGACACATAACATCAGCAGAAGACACTGAAGCTCAGAGAGGGTAAGAGTCTTGTCCAAGATCACACAGTCAGGAAGAGAAAGCTGGGCTTGGACCCAAGTTCTTTCTGCCTCCCGAACTTGTCTTCTTCATCCCTGCATCAAACCATTTTGAGGTAGATTGTTATGCTTGGGGAGGTTTTTTAGATATTGTCTAATGTAGACATCAGAAAATGGTGGCTTGCAAGCACAGTTCCATTCTGAATTCACAGATGGTTTCAGTTTGAAACCATACCCTAGGGTTTTTGTTGCTGTTGTTTCATTTTCAGATTGAATTAGTTGCCAGTATGTGAAAAAGGGAGAGTCCACTTTCAAATGTTGAACTATCATTTCCTTAAAAGAAAAAAAAAAAAAAAAAATGACTAGTGGCCTTGGACTCCTGACTTCCTGGAGCCTGCTCACCACACCTCACTGTGTCTCCTTCCTATGCCCAGCCTGCTTTGCTTGTTGCTTTCTGTGCCTGGCCCCTGTGGTTTGCAAATCCTCACTTAGTCCAACTAGCTACAGAGAGGGGTAGTAACTAGCTACTAGCCGCCCAGAGAGGGGTAGTAACTGGTCGGAAGTCACACAGCAAGTAACCATCACATGGGTGCGTGCTCATTAATATTGGCAGAGGCTGATCCCAGGTGTGGACAGAGCTTCCTCGTTCTCTGGATTCCTGTGCCTCTAGGTCCTTTGCCTCTCTGTCCCTCTGCCTCTTCCATAGCTGACTCCCATCAGCCTCCTGTCAGTCACAATCTTTGGGGTCACGTCTTCCCGGGGTAAGTACCCCAAGGGAGGCTGTCTGATCTGAGGGTGTTTTCATACTTCACAGAAGGTCCTGTTCTTGTAAAATACTCTCCGAATAAATGAGTAAGGGTTAAACCCTTCTTCTTGGAAGGATGGAAGGCTAGTTGGGGACTTTTGAAATTCAAAGTCATTTTAAAGGACAGAAGGAGATAGGAAGAGAGAGGAAGGGAGGGAGAGAAGGGAACAGGGAGGGAGGAGGGAGGAGGGAGGAGGGAGGAGGGAGGAGGGAGGGAGGGAGAGGAGGAGGGAGGGAGGGAGAGGAGGGAGGAGGGAGGGAGGGAGGAGCCGCACGCCTGAGCCTGCCGTGTCTCTGATGCTGATCTCTGTCCCTGGTTACTTCTGTTTAAACCCCACCACCCTCAGTTCTGCGTCATCTTCTTCCAGGAAAGAAGGTGAGATGCGGAGTCCAGTCCAGTTCCTAAGCCAGTCCTGAGTTCAGGCAGGACACCGAAATGGGGGCTCCCAGACTCAGTGCCCAGGGAGAGATCCTTCAGAGGAGATCTCCAGTGCTTCCACTCTTTGATCTTTCTTTTCAATTATGTATTTCTGTAATTTTTTCCATCTCATACGCAAAGGTGGGTAGAGCATGCACTCAGAGTTTACGGACCATGAATAAAATGGATGTCTGTGTGGGAGGTCCCTGCCTTTCTACAGAATAATGTTTCTCTACCCTCCAGAAGCTTCTCTCTGAGGCTGACTCTCCCCTTGACCGCGAAAGGCTCTGTTTCCTGAATTTTGAGTTAATTATTCTAATGGTTCATCCATTAAGCCATTCATTTTTTATTTTTTCTTATGAAAAGGGTCAAATATGCAGGAACGTAAAAGACCAAGTACTATTGAATACGGTTTACCCACAACCAGACCATTGGATTCTAACGACTGGCTCTTGATTTATGAGCCTTGGGTTTCTATTTGCTGATCCATTATTTGAGCATTTAGTTTATAAAATATCAGCTGTGTATAAAAGCAGGTAGAGTGGACCCCAGGCCTCCTCAAGTGGAGAACGATCCTATTTCATCTTTCCCTTGAACATTCCACGCCTCTTTGTCCCCATCTCTGGATTGTTTTGAAGCAAATCCCGGATGTCATATAAGTTCATCCATAAATATTTCAGTCTGTATCCCTGAAAGATAAAGGGCTCCTTTAATAATAGAATCACACCTGGAAAAGCAAAACTGTGCCCCCAGAGAAGAGCCCAGAGAATTAAACCGTCCTCAACCAAATACACGGATGGATGGGGACTTTGAACCCCAATTCAAAGGCAGCAGCCATGGAAAGAGAGAGGAGAGCCAGAAAGAGGGACGACATGGGAATCAAAGAACCTGAACCCAAGCAGGCTTCTGCCGCTCTTCAGAAAGCCTCTGAGCCCAGGGCAGTAAACCCAGTCGCTCCAGAGGCTGAGGCAGGAGGATCGTGAGTTCAAAACCAACCTCAGCAACTTAGTGAAGCACTTAGCAACTCAGTGAGACCCTGTCTCTAAATAAAATACAAAATAGGGCTAGGGACATGCTTCAGTGGTCAAGTGCCCTTGGGTTCAATCCCCTTAGCATTGGTGTTTTACGTGTGAGTGTGAAGATGCGATTCTGCATCATTTCTCTTGCGTAATTTCCTACATTCTAGATTTCCACGAGTTGGCCTTTTGGTGCTATATAACACGTTCTTCTTTCACTTTTTCTCCTTTTCCCTGGGAGTTAGCTGCTGAGGCTTGTTCAGGTTTATGTTGGAGTTTTGGCAAGAGGATTCCATAAGTAGCATTGGATCGCTGGATCAGGAACGATGGAATGTCTGGTGGTCTCTTTTCTGAAATGTTGAGTAGGTTCTCATGTTTTCTCCTATTACCTACTTGTTATTAAATCCTTGTATTCAGCTGTTTTTCATTACTGCAATGGAAAAGCTGAGGCAGGCTAACTTCATAAAGAAAAGAGGTTTATTTGGCACACTGTTTTGTGGGCTGAAATTCCCAACAGCATTGTGCAGGTTCTGGTGAGGGTCCTTGTGTGCATCACCTCAGGGTGGATAACAATGACAGAAATACCTGTGAGAGCAAGAGATAAATCACAAAGCTGGAAGCAGAGCCTGAGCTCCCACAATCCCTCCCAAGGGCAACCCCCAGTGATGGATGGCCTGCTAGGCCCCGCCTTTTAAAGGTCCCACCCTCCAATATCACCACACTGAGGACCAAACTCCCAGCACATGAACTTTGGGGGACAGACAACACCCAGAACTTAAGAGCCCCCCCCCCAAGAGTTTTTACCCAATAGATTGAGCAGCCATTGACTATCATTTTCTGGGAGTTGGGCTGAATGATTTTGATTTGAATTCAAATACTTATATCACTAATCACTCAGGATGGAGGCTGCTATTTTCTTAACATCATTTGTCTACTTATTAAAATTGATATTTCTTAATGTCCAGTTCTTTAAAAATGTCCCTCTGTGTTTTAATACCCTGTTATTTTTGAACAGTTTTAAATGGACAGAAAAGACTGGAAAGGTATACTAGAGAACTCTCCTGTACCCCTACCCAGCCTCCCTTATTAACAGCATCAACATTATCTTGGTGATTGTGTCAAAATTAATGAACCAGCAGCTAAAGCACGCAGCATTTTCGGGTTTTCTTTGTCTCTACCTAATGTCCTCGCCTGGCCCATGATCTCACCCGAGATGCTGTTTTCTGAAGCAGCCCCTCCGCTGCTCCCCTTCAGAGTGACTCACGCACGCTGTGGCTTTCTACATCTGCCTCATGGTGACCTTTCACTTGTATCTTTGCATTTCCTCGGAACTGGAAGTTAGAGCCAAAGGCTCCCTGAGATTTGAGTGAAGTGTTTTTCCCAGAATATTTCATAGGTGGGGCTGGGGCCCGAGGCACTGCCTCACAGCAGTGGGGACTAGGGAGGAGGAGACAGAGGGTCCAAAGGACTGAGGAAGGAGAATGAGAAGCCCAGGCAGAAGCGAAGGTGAAACTTCATCTCCCAGAGTTGAGAGGAAGCTCTTCCAAATACCCTTCACCTCTTCCGTTTCTTTCCTTGAACTGTGCTCAGTAAAACCAGCCCAATCCAGTACGTTAATTCGTATTACTGGTACAATCCCATTATTATCTTTCTGTCTTAGACTGTGACCGGATGTTACTGCAGTATTAATTTGAGCAGAATTCATCTATAAAAGCAGGGCATGCATTTGACCAGAGTTCTGAAGTTGCAGGGCCAATGGAATACCTCTGTCAAATGTTTCTATCTTTGGAAGATTCTTAGGCTTGATTTTTGTTTTTGTTTTCTTCATTTGAAAAGGGAAATGGATTATAGGATTAGTTCTATGAAGCAATGCATCTAAGAAATCCTGTGCACACACACTCACACACACTCACACACACACACACACACACACACACACACACACGAGGGGCTGAATAGCTGTGGATTGTACCAATGCCAGTTTCCTGATTTCATTATCCCCTCCAGTGACAGAAGGTGCACCATGTCCCAGGTTGGGGAAAGGGGGCCTGGTGTCACCCAGTACAGTTTTTTGCAACTTCCTGCAAATCCATGGTCATTTCAAATAAAAAGTTTAGAAAAATTAATTAACAACTGTGGCTCTCAATTTTGTGGTCAGGGCAGAAAAGCAAGATAAAGAGGTGATTTAAATGATAGAAAGGGAGACAGGTAATGATCATGACTCACAGATAATATGGCTGTCTACCTAGAAAAATTGGGTGAAATATTTTGAACTAATGTAAGAGTTTAGTAAGGTACGATCTAAAAGATTAATAGATACCATTCCCAATAAGAGCAGCAAAAACAAATGAAAATACCTACGAAGAAACTCAATCAGGGTGGAACCTGCCCTCTAGGAAGAAAACCACAATCTTCACTGCAGAATTAAAAGACCAGCTGAATAAAGAGACTGAAAGGAGAGATGGGGGTCTGTATTTATTGTTCCAAGTTTAAAAGACAGTCAATCACCCTTGGACATGTTGTAAAGAACAACAGGCAAATGATGAAATTCAAATAAGATTCGTAGGTTAGATAAGAGTGTTGTATCCACGTCATTTCTTGATTTTGATGCTTAGACTGCGGTTGCATAAGAGAACTCTCCGGTTATCAGAAAAGACACACAGAGGTATTTAGAAGTAATGAGATTTCATACTTGCAACTCATTTCCGACATTTAGAGACTAATAGGTACTAGTATTAGATATCTGCCTCCCTACTCTCTCTAGGTATGTTTACATCTATATATGTATGAAGGATGACAGTGTTACTTGGGAAATCTGGGGGAAGAGGACTTTTCTGTAAGTTTGGAATTATTTCACAGCAAAAGTTTTTTTTTTTTTTTTTTTTTTTTTAAGAAATAGCCAATACAGCAAGGACTATAAAATGTACTTATAATGTACTATGTAATTTAACTATGAAACAAAACAAGCAGGCTAAAGATTATGTAGCCCAAGTAAAATAAACTGTACCACTTGGCATGAAGGCCATAAGTATTTCATATATTCAATATATTAATAATAGAATTGTGTATATTGTATCTTGTTATGGAGTTGATCACCAGGAGACATAAATTTCAGGATGTAAAAGGTTGTCTGTGGGTCATTCAACTTGGCATGGAGAGGAAAGAGGTGGGAAAGTTTTACTTTTATATTCTTTTATTTGTTTGTATTTTTTTAAATTTTGGTACTGGGGATTGAACCCTGGGGCACTTCATCATTGGGCTATGTACATAGGTCTTTTATTTTTTATTTGGAGACAGGGCCTTGATAAGTTGCTGAGGCTGGCCTCCAACTTGCAATCCTCCTGCCTCAGCCTCCTGAGTCACTGGGATTACAGGAGAGCACCACCACACCTGACTACTATTTTATTCTTAACTCTTCTGCTGTTCATGCATCATGTTGATGAAACTTAGACTGGTCAGGGAACAAAGAGGGAATTGTTCATGATTAGTTCTGGTATAAGGAATTAGAGAATTAAAAGGTCACATATTTGAGAAAGGTATGGAGAAAGGAAAAACTTATAAACACCTAGTGGCAGGAGGGACCAGCATTTCCATTTTCTTTCTTTTTTTTTTAAATTTTGAAATGGGAACTTGCTCATGATCTTCTTGCCTCAACTTCCCAAGATGCTGGGTCACCACCATATCTGGCCAGCTAGGACCCAGTGTCTCTGAAGGACAAAAGGGCAGGGAGTAGAAGAACAGAGTCTGCAAGCAAGTGCTTCTCCCATCTCCCCACCCAGCGAACCTCCTGGAAGTGATTCTCAGCTGGAAAACTGACAGATGCTGAGTAAAAAAATATGAAGGAGATTTTTCTTGCAGCTGTCTGTAATTACAATGGCAACAATAATAAACCTAAATGCTCCAGACCAGGGTATAGCTTGAACAAACTTGTAATATCTCCTTTTAAAATAGCATTAAAATTTGAGTTTTAGAAGATTATTTAACACCAGAGAAATAGTGACAAGTTTCTCTATTTAAACTTGTTACAGATAGCCATTATATTAGCAGGATATTTATACAGTTTAAAAAAACGATGCATTATCACAGAAATCCAAGTGGAATGGAATACAGAAAAATGCAAACTGGGGTTTTGTGTGGTGAATTATGGGTGATGTAGGGTGTGTGTGTGTGTGTTACTGTAACATATTGTTACATTTTGGCCATCTGTAAAAATATGATTCTTCAAGTCAGAAAGGTCCAGTCCTGTGAAGACCCATGTCAGAAGTAGAGTGGTATTTTGTCTCCCTGAAATACGCACCAAGGATCAATAAATTCCTTTAATCATCTTCTTGGACTTTTCCATGTAAGCAAATGAGATATGGCCAGCGGCCGATCGCCGTGTCCACGGAAGCCCAGCCTCTGAGACGGGAGGAAAGTGGCTTGTTCATCATCTGGCCATGCTCTCAGACTCAGAACCGGAAGGATCCTCGGTGCTGGTCCCCTCTCCAGTAGGAGGCGGCCGTCCTCCAGGGCAACCACAGTGCTCCAATTTGGAACCTGGAAAGGGAGACTCCACAGCCCAGGGCCAGCTCCGTGTCCCTCAGGGGCCTCCTCCTCGCCCTCCTGCATTAAGCCATCCGTGCTGTCAAACACGCTGAGGAGAGAAGTGCCCTGTGTTTTCTGTCATGTGTGGAAACCAGAGGGGTCAAAAGGATTCTCCAACTTGTACAATCAGAAAAAGGAAAAATCGTGCCCCTTTTACGTATGACATTTCAAAGTGCGTAAATGCATCCTACTGTCATGTAGGACTAATGAGAACAAATAAAAAACATAATGTCACCTTTTACAAATATGCTGTGGCTCCTTGAAATGAAGGAGTAGTCTCAGGGTGCGCACTTGGGGACTTGTACGCCTGTTAATTTGGTCAATCTAATAGTCGACGCCCTTTGGCGCTTCTTCCGTGTCTAACCTCTTTATTACTCCGTGAATCCCAGTGGCAGGGCCGTTCGAGGTAAGTCTCTGTCAGACCAGTTGGAATCGTCTACTTACCTGTATGTGCATAGGCACTGCTTCTTGGATATCTCGAAGATATATTGTTAGGTGCATCCATGTTCATGATTGTTAAAACGTATAGGAATGGTGCAATGTTATCAAATAAAATAACCCACTTTTTGTTTTTGCATTAAAAAAAAAGAAAATGGGTCTCGAGAAAGCAGAAGGGAGACCACTAGGGCCCAGGAAGGAGCTTGGGTTAGGGGACGGCAAGGGAAGGAGACTGATTAGAGAGTGAGATTCGTCCAATCACATCCTGCGTACACACAAACACGCCCCAGAACCCACCGTGCCGTACAGTTAACCCACGCCGATTAAAGAACCTGCTTAAGTGTGTGCCTTCCATGTGCTGGGTATTGTGAAGGTGCAGGTATATCCTGTTGAATAAAATGGCCACCATCTCTCCTCTGTGGAACTTGCAGTCCTATGGAAAGACAGACGATGCACACAACTAAATAAACGTAAAATCTCCGGTGGTCAGAACTGTGACAATAGACAGGAACCAGATGCACTGATGGGAATATTAGCAGGCACCAGAGCAGGGAGGGGGTTCATCTTGTTTTGTTCCAGTCACTCTGTGCTTAATGTTGTTACCTGACACTTGAAGCAACAACCAGCCCCAGGGCCTTTGCACTTGCTCTTTCCTTTCCCAGAGGTGCTTTCACTCACTTAGCTGTGTGATTCACTCCCTATTATATTTATATCTCTGAAAAACACATTTCCAGAAATAGTTCCATTGACCACACCATTAAAAATATTGCCCCTTCCACCCACGGCTTCCCACTCTCTGCTCACAGCCTGCTTTATTTTCCATCCCGGCACCTAGTACTTTGCACGATGTGAACATGCGTCTCTGCACACGATGTGCACATGAAGCACATGTTTGCTGAGATGCTATTACGTACCCAGCATGACTGCAGACGTTGGGACTGTGGAGATGAGTAAGTGAAGATCCTGCCCCACGTCAGGAACACAGCCCGTCAGTGAATTAGGATGTCCTCCCAGGTAGTGAAAAGCTACAGGAAAGAAGATTAAAACAGAATAAAGGTGAGTGAGCGCTGGAACGCAGTGTCAGTGTTGGAAAGTGGGGGTCCTAAAGGCCACCCTGGGGAGGTGACACTGGAGCAGATGGAGGACCCAGGATAAGAACTGTCCAAGAGGCGGAGACTGGAAATGCAAAGGCTTCGCAGCGAGGAGCCTGGGGTGTGAGGAAGAGCCCGGGGCAGAGGGGAACGGGGTTCTGGGAGCTGCGCAGGACGTTGGGATTTATTCTGCAGATGGAAAACCTTAGGACGAGATACAACAAAACATATGAAAGTCAACTTACTGAGGTACAATTTGCATAGAATAAGATGCTCCTGGGATGCGTGTGCAGTTCAGTGACATTAGAAAAATAAAAACAGCTCTGGAAAGGCCACGCCAGGCACCGGGGTGGTCCCATCACCCCACAGCCCCCCAAAGGCTCCCCGCCTCATTTTCCAGTCAAGCCCTGCTCCACCCGGGCAGCCGTGGATCTGCTTTCTGCCCCCACGGTTGGTATTTCCTGGACCTTCAGCTAAGTGGCCTCATGCAGTCTGTAGAGTGTGCAGACTTTTTTTCTTGCTTGCTTTTTTTTTTCCAGTAGGGATTGAACCCAGGTCTCACACAAGCAAGGCAAAAGCTCTCCCTCCGAGCTCCGTCCCAAGCCCTGGGCTGTAGACTTTTGTATCTAAGAGTTTTTTCTGCTCAGCATAATGTTTCTGAGATTCGTGCATGTGGTGTACATCACTCTTTTCTTTTAAATTTGTTTTAATGAGTTATACATGACAGTAGTATGCATTTATGCATTTTGATAGATCACAGATTAGTGGGGTACGATTTCTCATTTTTCTGATTGTACACATTGCAGGATCGCATGGGTCATGCAGTCACGCATGCACATGAGGTGATCATGTCTGCTTCCTCTTCTGTCCTTCCTACCCCACACTCTTCCCCACCCTTCACTCCCCTCTACCTAATCTAAAGGGACTCTGTTCTTACCTACCCCCCACCATGCTAAGTGAAATAAGCCAAACCCAAAAAACCAAAGGTATACATCACTCTTTGTTCCTTTTTTAAAAATTATTACAGAGGAGTATTGGAGTGTATGAAAATGTCATAATTTGCTTTTCTATTCGCCTCTTGACAGCTCTTTGGATTTGGGGATATTATAAAGCATGTTGACAGAGAAGGGGAAGAAACCTCACCTGGCACAGCACCGTGAGTAAGTAAAGAGACCAGGAGGCAAACCCATGCGTCTGTCTGTAGGGTCCCCGTCACAGACGCTGTGCCAGATTGTCTCCTTAGACCTTCTGGGTCTGTTTCAATAACAGACCAGAGTGTGTGTGCCATTTATCTTGGTATGGCTCGTCAGCGTTTTCACTGCTGTGACCAAAAGACCTGACAAGGACAACGTGGAGGAGGATACGTTTATTTTGTCTCCTGGTTTCAGAGATTTAGTCTGTGGTCGCCCACTCCAAAGCTTTGGGCCCAAGATGAGGCAGAACATCATGGTGGAAGCTTGTGGTAGAGGGAAGCAGAGAGAGCTCTGCTCACCAGGGACAAAACATAAACCCCAAAGACGTGCTCCTGGTGGCCTCCTGCTCCAATCTCACCCTACCTGCCTGCATGAGTGTCTGTTAATCCACATGCGCGGTTAGGTTACACCTCTGAGAATTCTTGTGTTGTCTCACATGTGAGTTTTTGGAGGACATCTCGTATCTAAATCATTAAATATATACATTATATGTATAATTTCTCTCTGTCTCTCTCTCTCTCTCACTCACTATTCTCACTATCTATCTATCTAGACAGAGATACGTCTATTCTATGGCATTTCCTTGTTTTAACTATACAAAGCCACTACGCTGGCATTTTAGGAATCGTTTCATTTCTTGCAGGTCCTACATCCACATATTGGGAAGCTACATTCACTTAAGAAATTTTCATCATCCTGTCATTCTGGACTCTAGATCCCACCTTACCCCCAAGACAGAGTCCTGGGGGAGGAAATCCTTGGACCCATGTGTCTCAGTCTTGATTCCTGTCCCCCCATGACGGTAGTTTTGTACACAGACTCTGTCCTGACTTTTCTTCTGCTTTTTCCCTCCTGGGTTTGACCCTGAACAGGATGCCTGAAGCAGTGCCATCTAGTTCTGTGTTGGTCATTGACCATTTCCAACAGTTGAATTCCACCTACCAGTTTTCCTTAAGGGTAGTTACAGCCATGAAACTAAAATCTATTACTGTGAGGGGGGGAAGAAAGGATGCAAGCTTAACCCATCTGTCCAAGGCCCCCCGTGCAATCATCCACACTCTCCAGAAAATGTTCCTGTTGTAGAGCTGGTAGGATTCCAAGGGTCTAGAAGAATAAGGGGTTATGAGATAGAAAAATCCTGGATCCCTGAGAGACTGTGTGGAGCAGATCCTTCTGCTGATGCATACGTGGCATGAGAAGGAAACCTGCGGTTAGTTACTAAGATTTTGCAACTGCTCATTTCCATGGCTAGTTTGCCCTGACTGACAGACCTCATCTTTTTCTTTGGGCTTGGATTTCATGAGTTATCTGTATCCTTTTGGCAAGACCAAGTAGCTCAGCTGCTGGCTTTCAGCTTGGTTTTTCTCGGCTCAGCTTTGTAGAACATCAACAAAGACAGGACAATAACACCCCTCTTGCTTACATGCTTCATTTGCTTTAAAAAAGTTTACTGTTTTGGAAAAGATCGAAAGACTGAGTCATATATTGCCATATCATGGGATGCTACCAGGAACTAGAGGACAGGAATAACAGGGAACTTAACCCTCATTGTACATCACCTGGCATTTTTAAAAAGAGGGACCGTGTAATATTGAAAATGTGTGATTTTCAAAGTGCAAATATCATTGTCAGCCTTCAGTGGTTTCAATTTTGGGGGGAAGACTATTGCTGGTGGCATCTTACACCCAAGTTTGACACGAAGCAGGTAGTGTTGCATAGTGGTTAGGAATTCATTCCCCAAATGAGTCGGACCTGGGTTAGATCCCACGACTACCTGTCACCAGCTGGGTGACCATGGGCATGTTTCTTCCCTTCTCCAGGTGTCCAGTTCCTTTAGAATGTACCATCCTGCTGGGTTCCACATCAGGACTGTTCAAGGACTGCATGAGACCGGGATGTCCACCCAGCTGAGCACACTGCCTGACACAAAATAACTGCTCAGTAAACGTTCGCTATTGTAATTAGACCTCGAGTCAATGAAAAAAAAAACAAACAAAAAAAAAAAAAAAAAAAAAAAAAAAAACAAAAAACTCAGGCGTCCGCACATCCTGAACAAGGGCTGCCCAGGTTAGTTTGTCTGAATTAATTCTGACTATAATGCAATCAAACAGCCACAAAATAGTGGTCTCCCTTCGCATGTCCTCTTCATGCTATTTGGCCTTCGCTGATGGCCATTTAGAAAGGATGTTTATTTCCTATGCAATTGCGTTTTCAGAATGAGGGACCAGGGACGGGGTGGGGAATCATGACAAGGAAGTTTTATTAAGAGATTATTTAATGTAATTGATGCATTGCACCAAGAGTCAAGGAAATGCACCAATCGATAGATGCCCACATCAATGTTTAATCTACTCTGAGCCCTTTGCCGGAGTCGTTAATTAGCTTGTGATTTGGAAAATTGCATGGCGTACACAAGGCGATGAACGTTCTGGAACAAAAAGCAGAAGTGATTACTTTGCTTCCAGCATCTTATGAAAAAGAATGGCTAGAAAATGCACAAGGGTGGAAAGAACTTAAAACAGGTGAGATCAGGGTGAGGAAATTCCAGGCAGAAAGCTCGCTTTTGGAATCGCATTTATTTGTGTTTATTCACCTGTATGTTTGTGTCATTTAAGTCTCCTCCCTGCCCTCAACAAATGACCATTGTCTTCCTTTTGCAGATGAGGAAATAAATGCTGGGTTTGGGACTCTGAATAGCTTGCTCTTGAGTTTTGCTCTTGGTAAGGATGTTGTTCAGGTCCCCAGACTTCTGCCTGGGAAAGTCAAAGTCACTAACATAGTGACCTTGAAATATTTCTTTGGCTCTCTGTTTTCCCAGGTAGTGCCCCAGGGGATAATAGAGAAAGAAAATGGTAACATGTCCATTCTGTGGGTTAGGAAAAGGATATCAGCAGGCAAACATCTACATCCGAATCCCTGGAAACAGAACAGATTATGTTGCAGGGCAAAGGAGGATTGAGATTAAGATGGAATTAGGTGGTTGATCAGCTAACCTGGAGATGGGGAGGTTATTCTGGATTACCCAGGTATCTCCAGTGGCATCACAAAGAGGCAGCCAGAGAGCTGGCAGTGTGAGAGGAACTTGTCCCGAGCGTGCTGACTCCGGGAAAGAGGAATAGTCACCGATCAAGGAATCGTGGGCAGCGCCTATTAACAGTAAAAGGCAAGGAAACGGATTCTCCCTCAGAGACTCTAGAAGGAACAGGGCCCTGCCAACTCAACCTGTGAGGCCCATGTAGGACCTCCAGCCTTCACAGCTATAATAAATGTGTGGTTTTAAGCCATTGAGTTTTGTTGACTTGTTATAGCAGCAACAGGAGACTAATACAGACAACGTTTCTATTGCAATACTCCATGTGTCCTTGCATAGGAATTTGCTCTTCACCAAGTCCTGCCCAAGGAGGAATTTCTAATCCCGTGGGATCCTAGTCTAGGACAGAGGTTGAGTCATGTTTACTCAGCTGTGAGCTAAAAGATAATGGTTGCAAATCTTTAATGTCTGTTTCTGTCTTCTACTTCTTCCATAACGTAAGTCCTATGACCTCATCCTACATGGGAAGAGGTCTACCCAGCTGCCTGTTGTCTAAACCTGGACACTCCTGCCTCTCATCTGCTGTCCCATAGGGTGGACAGCTGGTGGTGTCCTCTGGGCTTAGGTTGAAGGGGAAGAGGGAGGCCTAAATAGCATGCTCTTAAGAGCTCGTTCACACAATCTGCTCTGGCATTTCAGGTTCATGTACAAATGATACTGGCGTGGACCTCTGATTCCTTTTCTTGTTTTTATCATTTTTACTTATGATTCAGTTGGGGCTCTCATGGGAGAAGAGTTTGTCAGTTTGATACAATGTTTAGGCATCTGGCTCAAGATCCCACCTTAACCCTGAGATGATTCATGCCTCATGGCAATTTCCTCCCAGTCCACCTGCCAGTAGGGGGCACTGTCTCCATATCAAAGGGCCTGGAATGTGGCTTTAGGATGAGGAATTGATTTAGGCGTTTATGGAGGCTGAGAAGTTCCGCAATCTGCCATCTGCAAACCGAAATTCACGAAAGCTGGTGGTCTAGCTCCAGTCTGAGTCCAAAGCCCTGAAAATCTGGAGCCAGAGGTGTAAATCCTGGTCCAAAGGCAGGAGACAACCAGCGTCCAGATCAGTAGGCAGGCAAGAAGCAAGATGGGCACGTTCTCTTTCCTGCCATTTTGGAAGGGCCCTTAGGAGGGTGACCACCCGCAGAGGGAAACTGACTTTACGAGGTCCACCAGGTCAAATGCTGATGTTCTCCTCAGCCCTCTCCAAATCAGTGTTTAACCTGGGCACCCCCGAGTGCAATCAAGTTGACTCATAAAATTAACCTGACACCCAGGTCTTAGGAAGGTGTTCAGAATGACAAGGACATTTCTCACAATATTCTCAGAGCGAGCACTGTGGTGAATTCCATGGCCACCAGCTTGAATTTTGGTCCTTCAAGACCAAACTAAATGGTCACCTCTTCTGGGAAGAGACCAGACGTGATCTCTCTGTCCTTTAAAGTGCGGTTCAATCTCCTGTACCTTATCCTTCACTTGAAACAATAAGAAAAATATTCCCTGGTGGTCGGAAAGGAAAACCTAAACCAGGTTCTGCCTTCACATGGCCTGGGGCTCCCCTCTGACTCTGTCATGCACTAGCTGTGTGTTCTTGGGAAAGTTACCTTATGTCTCTTGTGGGTGTTGGTTTCCTCATCTGCAAAAGGAGGCTGTGGATATTCGGAGAACAAATTGAGATAAAGAACAGAGAGAGAAGCACCTGTCCCGTAGGAGGGGCTTAGTCATTGCCAATCATTGGAGTGCTTTTCATTATTTAAAGGGACGCACAGACCTGGAAGGGGGTAAAATTCCAGAGGAAAACTTTTAAAAAAACTGACTATTAAAATGATGGATGAGCTAAAAGAAGATCTAAGAAACAAATTAAGGGATGACTTGAGAGAGGAGGTGAGCCAAGCATGTTGGTGCACGCCTGTAATCCCAGCAGGTCAGGAGGCTGAGGTAAGAGGATTGTGAGTTCAAAGCCAGCCTCAACAAGAGCGAGGCACTGAGCAACTCAGTGAGACCCTGTCTCTTAATAAAATACAGAATAGGGCTGGGGATGTGGCTCAGTGGTCGAGTGCCCCTGAGTCCACTCCTTGGTACCAAAAAAAAAAAAAAAAAAAAAAAAAAAAAAAAAAAAAAAGAGTGAAGTTAAAGACCATTTCAATAACAAATGAAATATTCAAAGTGAAGGAATGAATTAGCTGGTCACGTGCTGCATCTCACCTTCCCGGGGCGCCTCTGCTCACCCGTTGGGCTTTGCACTAGGCTCTCCTGTCTCCCTGGGCTCCCTGGTGGGGCCCCTTCACCACTGAGCATCTTTCTGCCTGTTGTGGCGCCCCTCCTCCAGGCCGAGGGGACCGTGAGATCTCTGATGCAATCAGCTCCATCATGGTGGTGAATTACCTTGTCCCTGCGTCGTTTGTCAGGGGGAAGGATTTACGGCGTGATAGGACTCTTCTTGGAGACTTTCATCTTTCCTCTGTACACAGGCGTCCCTCCTCCCCTCCTCCCGGCCCCATCCATCAGCTCCCCAGAGTATATATATATCACCCCACCTCGCCCTCTGTCCCCTTTTCTTCCTGCTTGCTTCCTTTGAGCTGAACACAGGTAGGAGGTGACTCGGAAGACGCACAGCCTGGCTTGCGGTGACAGAGGAAATCTCCGAGATGCTTTAGGGATGAGCCTTCTCATTCACGGTTCTCTGCCGCTGAAATATGGCGGCGGGAGCCGGGGAGATGGGCCCCATCCTCTCCCGACAGAATTGAGCCATCTTTTCCTGCTCGCCGCCTGCCACCCGCGCTGAAAGGTTAATCTGTTCCTCTTCTCAACTAGTGCATTTATCATCGGGAAGTGGTCTGTTGTGGGAAATATTGATCAGGGCCTGCCGGGTCCTCTGCTGGGTTGAAATTGAGTGTTGCAGTCCATCAATGGCTGGGCATTTGGAGGTGTGGAGATAGGCCCGTGGCCCCTTTACCCATGGCAAGGCTGACGGTCAGAGGGAGGGTCTGGGAGGGGGTCTCTTCCCACTGCCTCTCCAGATCGGCTAACTGGGCGGGGTCCCGTTACTGCTGCTGGGCAGGACTGGGCGTCTCAGTGTCCCTGTAGACGAGGCCAGGCTGCGTGTGTTGACATGAAGGGGAACCGTCTCCAGGGCTAAGCCAGGCAGGGTGTGTGGAAATAACCTCTCAAGGTGGAAGGAGTAGGTCACACCCTCGACAGGTGGGTCCTGGTTCCCAGAAGCCCTGATCATCTCTTGGCACAAATTGCGCTTTACTTAGAACTAACTCTGGACCCCCGTCCGTAACGTGGGTCTTCCCTTCCTCCTCCCTCTCCTTCCTTCTCACCTTTCCTCCTTCTTTCCTTCATCCCTTCTTCTGTCTTCTCTTCCTGAGGCGAGCGTCTCAAATACTTGCCACCCAGTGGCAGCCCTGTGCCAGACGCCTTGCTGGGCACCAGGGGCAGTAAGACCCAAAGGCTGCCCTCCGCTCAAGCCGCTCCCGTTCCTGGGTGGGAAGAGCCTTTAACAAGACAGCGCCTTGCAGTGGCCTATGCTCCCTGGTGGAAGAGGGCCTCCAGCTGGGCACCACCCAACCTGGGGGACGGCACACCCAGGCCAGCTTAGGGAGGAGGTGGTTTTCCAGGGCGCTTTGAGGAGGGACAAGGAGCCAAGCAAGTGTGGGTGGCCATGGAGTCAGGGTGCAGAGGATCACCCATGAGAAAAGCCAGGAAGGCTTTCCATGTGGCTGACAGAGGGACAGGAGAGCACGTCAGGAAGGCCTGAGGGACGAGCCAAGGGGCTGCTTCCAGGAGGGGGTGGGACGGTGCCAGTGAGGGACTCCCACGGTGTTTGGCATAAAGTAGGTGCTGGAATTATTTCGCTTCCTGCAGTAAACTGAGGTTATTGGTTGTAAGTGACAGAAAACCATCTGCACCCGTCAGGGTCACCGCAGGCAGCAGATGGGATGCTCAGCTGGGACGTATAAGTAGAGTTTAATAAAGAACCTGTCTACCAAAGCGTGAAGCCCGTGAAGGAAAGCTCTCAGGCAGGGGAATGGGAGGCACCCCTGTGCTGCTGAGCCAGAAGTGGAGCCAGGATGGAGCTCCTCACAGGCCCCCAGAAGAGTGGGAGAAGTGAGAGGAAGGCAGCCTGTGACCTTTGCTTGGTTACGCAGCCCACCCTGGTAATGCCAATCAGGGAAACCAGGAGTGAATGTCAGGCTTGTCTCCTCCCTCCCTCCCACTTCTGCCAGGGCTCCCTACTGCCCAACCCCACTGGGAGGCTGAGCCTTGGGAGCAGGTGAGGCAGCATCAGGCTGGAGAAGGGGGCTGTGACTCCAGATGACAGACAGCCGCCAGCTCATGCCCAATCTCCATCAAGCCAAAGAGTGACGCCATCAGGTCTTGGGAGCTGAGCCAGCTTCAGGCACTTGATTCCAAGGTGGCTCTTAGCTCTGTTCTCAGCGGTGCTGGCTGAATGTTCAGACTGTCCAGAAAGGCTGGCGACCTTGAGATGAACCTTCATCCAACCAGCTCTGCAACCCAGATGGAGAGAGTAGCTTTCCTACAAATCCCAGAAACAGCGTGGGCCTGAGTTGGATCTTACTTCCCTCGGTAAAGTGAACCTTGCTTAAAAACTCTGATCCTTTACTTCCTCCATCTTTAAAATGGGGACAATACCATCCTCACCAAGAAAAGAGGCAGAATAAAATAATGGTTAAAATCATGGACTTTGGAGTCACATGACCTAGATTCCAATACCAGATTGTGCATCTACAGGCTGGTGGCCTAGGCTGTCTTAATCATCCTGAGATTCACCTGGCGCACCTCGAAGGGAAGAATGGAAATAGTCCCTGCAGTGTAAGTTGTTGAAGCGATGTATGAGAATATCAGCAGAATCTTTGAAACCCAGTCAGGGCTTGGTAAATATCAGTTGATGTTTTCATTGTTAGTATTATTATTATCTATACCCAGTTTCTGTCCAGCTTGGGAAAACACTTGTTTTGAGTTTTCAGAGGGTGGATTCTTCTAGCTACTCTGCAAGAAACGTTACCCAAGGCTGGGCGTGGAGACGCACACCTGTAGTCCCAGCAACTCAGGAGGCTGAGGCGGGAGGATCACAAGTTCAAGGGTGGCCTCAGCAATTTAGCGAGGCCCTAAGCAACTTAGTAAGACCCTGTCTCAAAATTTAAAAGGGCTGGGGTTGTAGCTCAGAAGTAAAGCTCCCCAGGGTTCAACTGAAGGAGGAGGAGGAGGAAGAAGAGGGAGGGAAGAGGAGGAGGAGGAAGAGGAGGAAGAAGAGGGAGGGAAGAGGAGGAGGAAGGGAAGGAGGAGGAAGAATGGGAGGAGGAGGAGGAAGGGGAGGAAGAAGTTTCTTCAGTTCCTGCCTTCTTCCATGAACTTATTTCTTATTGATTCCAATTCTCTGATAGCATCCAGAAGATTCTATTCAGCGGTAATGGTCAGTTTCTCTCACCCTGACCTCCGGCCCTGCCCACGTGCCAAACTTCAGCGCTCACTGGGGAGACGCGTCCCTGACAGCACCCGGGGAGAGCCCAGGAGGAAGTGGCGGGCGGGTTAACGTCATGGGAACGGCAAAGATGGGCTCCAGGGCTGGCCTCCTCCACGCTAAGGACTTCCCTTTCCTGGCAAGTACCCCTGCTGGGAGGAAGAGGAAAATATTCTTTTTTATTTTCTTTTGCTTTGTGAAAGAATCAATTGTCCATGAAATCAAATAAAGGTGAAATACATATTAAAATACAGTGGGTCTGCTAAAATCAAATGAAAAAACAAGGCTCTGAAGTAATGCCAGCGCATGCCTCTGAGATTTATAATCATATCACATCGCTCGTCGGTTGGTAACAACAACAGCAAAAATACAAGTGTGAGTTTCAAATAGGATTCCGAGCAGCCTGGTATCGTCTCAGACACTCTCAAGCAGAACAAGACAGGAAGATTCCAGTTTGCACCCATCCGTGTTCTCCTGGAAGACTCAGTTATTACATCCTTACCACGAAGGGGTGGGGTCTGGAACATTCTGGAGTCCACTCCAGATTCACATTTATTTTTTTCTATTATTATTTGGTGGCTGAGACTATTCCAAAGGATTTTCTACTTTGAAATCAAAGTCCGAGTTTAAAAAAATAATCACCGTAGGGCAAAAAAAGAAAAGTCCAGCAGCAGAACAGTTGAGGATGGATAGATTCCTTATTATCCCAGTAAGGGGAAATCCAGGCGTCAGTGACTTCTTCCTGTTTCCTTCCATCTGCTACGTCTGGAAAGAGGAGACTGGAATCTCGAAGTTCACGTTCATAGTTCTTACAGAAACCTGGAGCACGCACACCAGTCTTTCAGACGTTCTTCTCGGACATGCTGGTTTGGATATTGGGAAATCGCAAAGCCTCGACATGGGTAAGATGAAGAGGAAACAGGAATGTCACCCACCAAAATGGTCACAGCAAGAAAGATAGGAGATATCAAGTGTTGGGAGAACCCAGGGCAACCGGGACTCAGGAACTGCTGGGATTGTGCGTTTGCAGGAACCTCTTTAGAGAGCATCGTGTCCAGCTCTCCTGAATCTCACACGTCCATGCTCTGAGGCCTGGCAGGTTCCAGAGGTGGGCGTATGTGAGCACCGAAAGGTACCCTCAAGAATTTCATGGCAGCAGTATTCTGAATGGTCCCGACTGAAAAGGACCACGATACTGTAGGTAAGAATGTGTGGTACAGTCACAGAGTGGAATACTATACAGCAATGGGAATGATAAAATATCCACCACCACAAAACATCCGCAGATCTAAATCAATATTGTATGAAAGAGGACAGCCACAGAGGACGTGCTCCAGATGACTCCGTTTATGTGAAGCTCAAGATCAGGCAGAGGACATCTTCTGACCCCATGAAGTGGTCACCTCTCCATTGACAGATGGGGTCCTCCTTGGCCTCTTGGAACCTGGGAGGGCCAGGACCACAGAGGATGCTGTGTGACTCCCAAGGCTGGTGAAAGGTGTGCTAGAGCTTTGGCCTGGTGTTCTCCCATGGGACACACACATACACACACACACACACACACACACACACACACACACACATTGAGAACCTGAAGTGTCATGTAGAGAAAACACCTCGGCTGAGAGACACTGCTGGAAAAACGAGGACTGAAATTCCGACTCTGTCCCATACCGGCTGCATGACTGTTGGGTGAGTACTTCCTTCCCTGAGCCTCGGTTTCCTTATCTGTAAAATGGGGGTCCAAATCCTAGTGCCCACCTACATAAGGTGTGCAAAATATTGAGCCACGGCCTGGGATGTCAAGTGCTTCACGCATGGAAGCCGAGCTGTCTCTCTCCCCAACCTGCGTCTGACTTTTGCAGAGAGAATTTTTTATTTTCTGGCAAATTAAAGGCACACTGAATTGCAAATGAAGACAGGATTTGAGGCCACTCCCGTTGCCTAATTAGTACAACTCCACGGACGCGCCGGCTCCTTCAAAGGAAGCTCCCTAGGACGCGGGCCCTCTGCAGAGCCGGCTGAGCACTTGGAGCAGAGTCGAGTGTCCGACATCAAAGGTTTCAATGCTCAGAAATGAGGCCCTACGCTCCAACAGGGGGCTCGCTCTGTAAATGCTCGCTTGCTTGTTAAATTCCTGCAGTGGCCACGTTAATTGGACCCGCCTCCCTCACTTGACTAATCACGGCTGGACGGCCCTGCTCTGGATTTGTCGCAGGGGCTTCTGCTTCCTTCCGTCTTTCTCTGCTTCTGAAGGCTGACTCCACAGGATGCTCCTGGCTCTCCCCATGACTGAGCCCATAATGGGCAGCCTTGGTTCTTGCCCAAGGGGGCTTGGAACAAAGTCACCCCCCTCCAAGCCCACATCCATCGTCCCTGCTCTGACTAAGAGACCTCGCTGCACCTCTGTGTCCCCAACGTCCAGCACGTGGCCTGGCTCAGAGTAGCTGCTCATTAAGTGTTGCATACATGTGACTGACTAGGTGTTGGGGGCGACCTTGCCTTTGGACTCCTCGATGCCCACCGGATGCTGGATCCAAACGCAGAGACTGGGGCCCAAGGTGACTTCTGAGTTCCAGTGTTCCTGCCTCTCCCCGACTCCCCATCTCACCCGAGGCCACGATCTGTGGTTCTGCATGGCGAACCGCTGTAGCTGTGCTGTAGCTAGCCGGGGTGGCTGGGAACTGGAGCGTTGTTGAACAGGGCCCAGGATCCCCAGTGTATCACTGCCTCTGCTATTTTATAGCTGTGCCTGAATCGTTGTGTCCCCTGCCTGCAGGCTCCAGGCTCCTGAGCTGGGGGTGGGGGCCTGTGCTAGGACCCCCACCCTGAGGAGGTGGTCACAGAATGTTCTACTGGAATCCAGGTCCCCCCACGCCCGATCCAAGGCATCACATGCATCTCAGTCTGTTGACCTGAGTCACCCCAAATGAAATCAGGGTTCACTTTTAAAGGAAGAGGAGAGAAGCGGTGTCCAGCAGGCAGCTAGCTGTCTCTGCCGTGCCGCACCTGGCTCCTCCGGCTGTGGTGGTCCCTCCATCTTCCCACGCTGGTGCACCGCGTACCCCGTCAAGTTCTGTCCCCGCGTCCGCCCAGCCTTCCCTGGACAGCTCTCTTGCAGCCCATGCTCCATCAGCTCAGCGCTGCTCAGGTGGGTCCATTTCATTTTATTCTGCTTTATTTTAGGGGGTCCTTGGGGTCCCATCCAGGGCCTTGTGCATGCTGGGCAAGCTCTACCCTCAGCCAGTCTCACTAAGTCGCTTAGGGCCTCACTCAGTTGCTGAGGCTGACTTTGAACTTGCGATCCTCCTGCCTCAGCCTCCAGAGTCCCTGGAGTCACAGGCACACCCAGTTCAAAGCAGTTCTTGTTCTCTCTCTAACGCGTCCCAGTGACTTTGCCCCCAGGGGCCTTGCAGGGACGTCCTTCAGCAGGCTCTGGGTCATCTCTGGGTAGGGGTGGGCCAATAGCAGGGTGGTGGGGAGGTATAAGTACGGGCCGAAGGAGTCTGAGGGCAAACGCCTTAATTCTTTTTATTTCACGCAGAAGCAAATGCTCACTATGTCCAACCAAGAACCGGCTGTGGAAATTCCTTGAGAACAGATATCCCAGAGAGAAACTGGATATTGTTCAAGAGCAAGTTAAACGCAGTAACAATCCCATTTTAATGAACTTGAAGGAATGCCAGAATTCTTACATCAGTGGGAGTAAATTGTGTCTGTGGAACCAGTACCAGAGAGGTCTGAAGGGCAGCTTTGGTCCTGGAAGGCCTGTTTCTTAGAATAATGAAGTACTAGCATTTGCAAGGCATCATCTTATTTTAGAGGTAAGGAGACTTAGGGTGTTAGCACGGACAGTGGTTTTTCCTGAGTTGACAGGCTGCTCTATGAGCTTGGGCAAATCACATCTCTCAGTAACTCGGTTTTCCCATCTGTAAAATGGGAAGGTTGGGATATTTTTATTTGGAATTGGAAATTGGAATTGAAAACTCAAAATTATTTCTAAATGCAAGTGATTGTGCCCATTTACAAAATCCTTGACCATTTCTGAACAGACCCAAGGTAGTGTCACATGAAAAGACACAAAGCCCTCTCAGGAATTTTCAGGAATTTTCTTAAGTACTTTTCAGATATTAAATGGTACTTAGTACACATCCTGTTATGATTTTATAACATAGCTCTTCTTCATACGTGTACAACTGTGCTGAGACTATTGCATCTCTAAATACGTCAACCCTCCTTTCGCTATGAATAATGACCCAATTCCAGTGCCTTAAGCAAAGTAGGGGCATATCATTTCGCAGAAAAGTAATACAGACATAAAATAGTTCATAGCTGGTTTGATAGTTCCAGGAACCATAGGAATCCAAACTCTTCTGCTCTCTACTCCATAGACCTCAATGTCACGCAATGGATGCAGAGGCTCCAGCTTTCTCAGCCCATTCCCAAGCAAGACACAGAGGAGGAGCAAGGGACAAAAGTCTATTTCTCCGAGTCTTCTGCCTGCAAAGAGATTCTCCCAGAAGTTCTTCCAGTGACTTCTGTTAGCAGTTCATCGGCTAAAACCAACTGCCAAGGTTGGTCTGGAAAAGTAGTGTTTGCCACTGGGCACATGGTTACCCCCAATAAAATGGGGGTTCACTTTTTAAAAAAATTTTATTAGTTGTAGATGGACACCATGCCTTTATTTTATTTTTATGCGGTGCTGAGGATCGAACACAGGGCCTCACACATGCTAGGTGAGCGCTCTACCCCTGAGCCACAACCCCAGCCCTGGGGAGGGGGTTCACTTTTTAAAGGAGGAGGGAATTGCTGTTGAGCACCCGGCTCGCCTGGCCGTCCCTGGCCCTCCACATCTCCGCTCCTCCTTGCCCCGTGCAGCTCCTAAGATGACTCTACCGAAGACCCTAAGCCCGCGGAACCGGAGCACCAGCCTCCGCGGGAGGGGCCAACTCTGGCAGCCCTCCCCCATCCCCGTCCCTTGTGCCGGTTCCTCTCCGGCTGCCGGGTGCTGTCCTGCTTGGACCCAGCTCAAGCAGTCTCTGGCTGCTCGCTCTGCTGACGGGACTCCTGGTTTGGAATTCTGATCCCTTTGCTGCCCCTCTACCTGGATCAAGCCTGGCTCCCTTTGGTGGCCCCTGAGCCTGATTCCTGGCTTGGCGGACCTCAGCGTGGGTGGGCATTGTCTGTGCCGTGCCCGGGGAAGATGAATGGACATTTTTTCTTTCCCATTGATCAAAACCCACAGTAATGCCTTGGATGGTGATATTAGACACGAACAAGGTCTCTAAGACTCGACGGGTTATTTATCCCAGTAAAAATGGCGAAAGTTTCCCTCCGTCATCTTGAAAATAGAAATATCCCACCCCCCTACCCAGGCACACCTGTAATCCCGGCGGTTCTGGAGGCTGAGGCAGGAGGATCAGGAGTTCAAAGCCAGCCTCAGCAAAAGTGAGGCACTAAGCAAGTCAGTGAGACCCTGTCTCTAAATAAAATACAAAATAGGACTGGGGACATGACTCTGTGGTTGATGGCCCCTGAGTTCAATCCCTGATCCCCCTGCCCCAGGGGAAAAAAAAAAAAAAAAAAAAAAAAAACCCACACTCCATTACTCTTTTAATTGTAAAACATTCAAGGGTCTAACAGTCTTGGTCGGGATGCTGAGAGATTGGAAAGCTGACCCATGGCTGGTGGCGTCATGACCCTCCTGTGTAAGAAGCTTGGACGCGATGTTTGTTTCAGCAGGATTTGTTTGGGGACTGCACGTCAGGAAGGAGCCCCTTCGGTGTCTGAAGTCGAACACACACCCTAGTAAAAAGCACGCCGCTTTTGGTGATGCCCCTTCCCGGAGATGATTTCCCGGGTGCGGGAAGACACAGAGCTGGGACAGAGGCAGCAGCAGGTCCCTAACCAGAGCATCTGCCGGCCTCCACGGGACCCTAGACTAATGAGGCCAGTGGGCTCTCATTTCCTGTCTAGTTTCCTAGCCGCTTCCCAGGAGAGCAGGGCTCCCGGCCGCAGATCGGATCGGATGGTCCAGGGTACGGGGGGCAGGTCAGGCACGGAGGCAGCATGTGACAGTGCATCAGGAAGGGCTGCCCAGCGGTCCTTGGAGACACCTAAAGCCGTAGGAGGCTGATTCTGAGAAGTGACTGGGACAGAGAAAAAGGACACCAGGGTGATGCTGGCAGGAGCTTGGGGGGTGACAGAGGCTGCATATTAGTGGGAGGAATGTGGCTTTGGGGTCAGGCACCAGAACCAAGAGGAGCCAGGGCCGTATAACTGGCTCCACCATCACCAGAGCTAGCCCTGTTGGCACCAGCTCTGGGTCAGGACGCGGGAAGTGCATTTCCTACCGCGGAAGACACGGCTGATCGCGTCTCCCATTCCTTCTTCCCTTCTGCCTTACTAACAGATCAGTGGTTTTGCTCACAATAGTGATTGTGCCCAGAAGAGAATATTCCAAAAATTCCTTGTAGGCAAAAATAGCCTTGTGGTTTCTGCCCAGTGAAACTTGGATAGTTGTCCACTGGAAGGAGCTTCTAGGAAAGCTCTCCATTTGCCTTCATTCTCCCTCTTTCCTTGTCTGGAATGTGGATAAAAAGGGCAGGATGCAGCAGCCATCTTGTGACCAAGAGGAAAATACCATTCACCCTAAGTATGGCAGGAAAGAAAAACAAAATAATATGGGTCTCGATAGCAATGGTATTGTGTACTGCCTGCCCCGACATCTCTTGCTTTATAAGAAAAATGCAGGAATTTTGATTGAATTACATTTAGATGGAAACAAACCTTAAAGACATACTTTCTGTCATTAGCTCTTAACACCAAACTCGTGAGGTAGGTTCTTGTCTTAGAATGTTTTCTGTTGCTATAACGGAACATCACAGACTGGGAAACGGGTAAAGGAAAGAGGTTGTTTTCGCTCATGGTTCTGCAGGAGGGGAGTTCAAGAGCACAGTGCCAGCATCTGTGGGGAAGCTAGCGGGGGTCTTCTTGCTGCGTCATGACACGGCAGAGGGCGTCACCAGCGAGACGGAGCCACGGTGCTAGCTCAGATCTCTCTTCCACTTCTTCTGTTTTTTACTTTTATTTTTTTCCTTTCTTTTTGGTACTGGGGATTGAACCCAGGGGTGCTTAACCACTGAGCCACCTCCCCAGACCTCTTTTTATATTTTTATTTAGAGACAGGTTTTCTCTAAGTTGCTCTGGGCCTCGTTAACTCGCGATCCTCCTGCCTCAGCCTCCCGAGCTGCCGAGATTACAGGCGTGGCCCACAGCCCCCGGCCCTTCTTTACTTCTTATAAAACCACTGATGTCATGGAGGGCCTCTTCACGCCCTTATCTATTCTAATCACCTCCCAAGGACCCACCTCCGAATACCCGGCACGTGTGAATTTCAGGATCAAGTTTGAGCACGTGAACTTGCCCGGCTCATTCAAACCATAAAGTCCTCTTGCTCCCTGCATTTTACAGCGGCCCAGGCTGAAGCTTCAGACGCTGAAGAGCAGAGGGCACTTGGCTAAATGTGTGTCTGACTTGCTCTGAGTTTATCTAGATTTTACCGTGCTGTCCTGCTTCTTCAGAGGACACTGGGAAGGGGTTTAATCCGGTTCGTGTGGCTTGGGTCCACAGAGCCCGTGTGTGTGTGTGTGTGTGTAGGGGCCTGAGGGAAGAGGGGCAGGCGGTCATGCTACCCAGAAGCATGAGTGGAAAAGCAAGTTCCACCCAGTCCCTCCTCTGTCCCTGGTGACCCCTCCGGATGGGAAATGTCCTCGGGAGTTCCCAGCAAGGGGGTGGTAGCAGAGGGTCCCCCCCGGGAAATCCCATCCTCCTCCTGCGTGGTGCACAGAATGAGTAGCAGCCTCCAGGTGCCGGTGACCTGGGCGCTCGGGCTCAGGGGGCGCCCAGCGTGGACCACGCATCAGACGCCCTGAAGCAGGCCGTTGGGTCCTGACCCCACAGCAGGACGCTTTGAACAGAAGCCACGACAAGAGGAATGGCTAGAATTTTCATTCCCCCTTCATCCCAAACAAGGATGTCAACCCCGTGTTCCCTGGGACGGCAGGCTGGAGGGGGGCAGTGGCGGGGACTCGAAGACTCGGTGACTCGTGCAGAGAAGGGGACCCCCGACCCTCCCTCCCTCCCTGACGTCACAGCCTCCTGGTTTTGAAAATTATCCATTAACCTCTATTTTTGGTGAATGACTCACCGGTGGTCATCAGAACGTAAAGCAAATTCGTGACCTCCCTGGGCACGTCGGGGGTGCGTGGCGCATCAGTCTCTCCTTCCTCACACGAGAAGGGGGATGTCCTCATGCCTCCGTTTGTCCTCTCTTCGCGGGGAGCCACAAGACTCCCCGGAGGCCATACTGCATCTGCTATTAGTGCAAGACGTCCTAACCTTCACTGGAGGGCGTAGGGACCCATAAGCCCTCAGAGCAGGGACTGTGGTCCCCCAATCAACATAAAAGAAAAACAGGCTCAGGAGGTCCAATAATCCACCCTCAGACACCAAGCTAGCAGGCGGGGGAATTAGGCTACAAATTCCAATGCCCGACCTTGACATTCTGTTTCCTACCAGGAAGCCAGACATTGGGTACCACGTCCAGTTTGGACGCCCAGGTTTCAGCCTGGATCAAGAGAAGGGCGGACAGCCCCCACACGGCTGGTCACTGTCAGAAGAGGCAACCAAGCCACAGCGACGCTGCCCGTCTCCTGGGAATTGCATCTGCTCATCACCCCCTCCCCCTGCCCCATCTCTTTTTCTCTAGAAAAGTATCTAGAAGCATCAAGTTCAGATTGTGGTGCTCAAGGGTTCTTAGGGGTGAAGGCCACACACCTTCCTAGGCTTTAGAGACACTTTGGACTGCAGGACGCAGCACAGGGACCTCCCAGGTGAGAGGCAGGGCTCACTTACTGCCCCAAGGAGAGAAGACCCCCACAGGGGTCTGCACCCAGGGACAGTGCACTTGCCACCTGGAGCCCTAGGAAGCAGCCGGTGTGTGGCCAGCAGATCCAATTGCCTACTCTACAAGTCTCTGGCCAGAGCAAAAGCTGGGTCAAGACAACACAACCCAAAACTGCTGAATGCACTGTTCCTGCCGAAACAGGCTTATTGCCTGGTGGGAAATGGGGGCTGCCAAAAGCACCATCTCCAGGAGGTGGCCTAGCCCAGTGGACAGGAAAGCAGGTTCTGAAGCCAGTTTTACACCCCATCTTCTCCGAACATTGTGTGACCTTCTGCTGGGTGCTCAGCCTCTCTGGGCCTCTGTTTGTCTCCCGTAGATGAGATCTGTGATAATAAGTATCCCTGCCTCATAGTACAGGCTTAAGGAGGAGATGAGTTAATGCAATTATGTTAGCTTTTTTGCTACTGTGACTAAAGGACCCAACCAGCACAACTGAGGAAGAGTTTATTTGGGGTCTCACGGTTTCCGAGGTCCTGGTTCATAGAAGGCCGGCTCCATTCCTCGGGGCTCCAGGTGAGGCAGAACATCATGGCAGAAGAGTGTGGCTGAGGGAAGCAGCTCACATGGTGATCGGGCAGCAGAGAGAGGTCTCCACTTGCCAGATACAAATATACACCCTCAAACCACGCCCAAGCGCCCACCTCCTCCAGCCACACCCCACCTGCCTCCAGGGACCACTCAGTCCACCCATGGGGATTAACTCACCGACTGGGTGAAGACTCACAACCGATCACTTCTCCTCTGAACTTCCTGCGTGGTCTCACACATGAGCTTTTGGGGGGCAGCTCACCTCCACACCATAACGGCAGTAAAGCCTCCCACGAGTTCCAGCGGAGTGCCCATTTCAGTGAGCGGTAAGTCCTCCATCACTGTTATCAGAATGCAGCGCTCGCTGAAGCACCAAAAATTCACAGAGGGCTGTGAGAGCCAAGGGCCTAGACACAGAGGGGCTTCGCAGTGAGCAGCTTGGGACCTGGCCCCCACTCACAGGGCCCCGGCTGAGGTGCTGTGCCTGGCTGGGCAGCGCAGTGGGCTGGTCCCGGGTTCCGCGGAACCTCTGTCTGGGAACACCCAAGGCAGCCAGATGAAAGGACAGGGCCGGCCCGCGTGGGATTCCAGCTGGGGAAGGGCCCCTGGGAGAGGGGTTCGGACCTGAGCTGCCCTTGCTCAGGCTGGCTGGCAGCAGGGCTGCCCTGTGCAGGGACTATGCTTCTATGGCCTCTGAAAACTCCCTCAGGCCGTGAGGCTTCAAAATCCAGCATTAGCCTTTCTCCTTAATTACCTTTGTGGGCAGGTGCCTTTGCGCAGGATTAAGGCATTATGCCGCCCCCAAGGGGCTACATAAGAACTCCTGCAGCGTGGGCTGCTTGGATTACAGGGGGTACTGTGTGATCCCAGCCTTCTACTGTTTTCTGGAGGAGAAAACCATACACAGTGACCTCAACTGCTAAAGGAGACCCAGCTCTTAAGCAGAGTCAGCGTGAACGGCTCTTCCCGTCTACACCTGGACCTACCCGAGAACTTGATCTTGGTGGCTGTTTACAGGGTCGTCCCAAGTGTGGATGGCCGGCTGGTCTGTGAGGATTTCGCCCCCATTTACCAGGACAGGCGAATGCAGTTCCTTCATTGATGAATTGATGTATTCACTCCATGAACAAGTACCTGTGCAGACGTGTATGCGCTGGCCCCCGAGATACCAGCTACCCGGCACTGCTGCGGGCAAGGCGTTGCTAGTCTGTGAAGGAGATTCACGTGCATACCTAGGTGCGCGGTCCAGGGTAGACGGCATAAGGTCACAGGGGCTGTGGGTCAGCTCCGTGCAGGGTGGACTCGGTCTTATTGGGTCTGCTTTCCTCGGCTTGGCTTCATCTTTAGCTTGTGATCATGCAGGGTCTCCTGGTGGCTTCCGGCTCACGCAAAGCAGAATCCTTGAGCCAATCCATGGGGTGTTCTTTCTGCTCCCACAAAGACTGACCCTCGCTGGACAGAGGAGCCAGACAGGTGGAAATGCCTGACCCAGTCAGAGCTTCCTGGGAGCCTTGGAGGACAGGCAGTCAGTCGCTCCCACATGGCCAGATTTGATGTGCTTGGAAGC
Organism: Sciurus vulgaris; assembly: GCF_902686455.1. Taxonomy (NCBI): domain Eukaryota; kingdom Metazoa; phylum Chordata; class Mammalia; order Rodentia; family Sciuridae; genus Sciurus; species Sciurus vulgaris. The sequence goes on along the minus strand of NC_136479.1, from coordinate 19,832,116 downwards.
TGGTTCCCTAAGAGTGGGGCACCTCCCAGCTGGCTTAGGTGCTGGCCAAAGACAACCTGCACCTGTGCAAATCAGAATGACCTCCCGGGGAGTTCTTGGGAATCTGAGGCCACCGTGGCCCTTAGTGAGTTCCAGGACCCTGCCTGCCATTGAACACTGGGCCCTCCTTAGCGGCCACCCCCACAAGTGTCCATTACTTCCTCTCCGAGACTGGCCACCCCTTCCCAGCCTGACTCGTGAAGGCCCCAGAGTTACCATACTGACCAGCGCCTTGTTCAGAGAGTCCACGCCACTGCTATGGCGATGCCAAGGGAACCAGATAACATCGGGGAGGTTTCTGGGGGGCCGTTAGGCAAATACTGGTTTGATGTTGACTAGGACTCATTTCATTATACATCTCATTATTTATCATTTTCTTTTATTTGGGATAAAAAGAGCAGGACATCAAAGATGTAAGGAATTTCCACGGAACCACGCCGGACACGAGAAATCACATAAGGGAATCTATTAAGCAATCAGAGTGTCTCCCTGCAGGGTAAGAGAGAAAATGAGAGGCAAAGAGAAAGGAAAGAGAAAAGGGCGTGCACTAGAGAGAGTGGAAAGCGAGGAGGATAGAGAAAGGTGAGGAGGACAGACAGAAGAATGGAAAAAATATGGCGGGAAGCTACAGTAAATCAGATGAATTCTGCGGGGCTAACAGGGGACCAATATCGGAGAAGGATACTTGCAAGCTGACTGATGAGCCAATAGCTAGCCAGGATGTTCACAGATTGACAAGTGGTTGGGAGGCGGGGAAAATGGCTGTACCTGGTGGGCGGGGAGGAGCTTTATACATTACAAAAGATGACTTAACTTATAAGCATTTTAAACAAAAATTTATATATTTCTAATTACATATAGGTGATGGGGGAAGGTGGCATTATATATGCCCATACTGCATAGTGCATATATAAAAAAATATGTTATATATGTATATAAAATTGTGCATTGTGCACATATACACTTGGGCGCCATGACACTCGAGTGCATGAATGTGCATTAGTGCAGACTAGGAGTGCATGAATGTGCACACATATCTTCTTGGGTTCCAATGAATAGCCGCTAGTTGCAAGTGTGTGCATAGGACTGCGTGCAAGCCCGTGAACTGGCATCTGAGTGTGCATGCACACGTACGTGTGTGCCTTCCTGTGTAGATCTGTGTGCATGTGTGTGCAAACTCTCTCAGACCATGTCCATGCACAAATGTGGATAGATGCATATCTTTTCACGTGTGTCCACACACACACACACACACACATCCTGGAGATAAGGAGGGAGGATTCTCAGCCGTGTCTTGGCTAATGCAGTTAAAATCCAAAGGAGTAAAACTGATACCGCCATTTATCGGTGACGAGTTCTGCTCCCTCTAATGTTGAAGTTTGAACACTTGAGAAGCACGCCAAGGCAAGCACATTAAGCAGTCTTTATTTAAAAGTAGTAATAATGCGGACTTCTCCTGAGGGGGAGAAGGGGGCCATGGCTGATGTTCTAGAATCCCACGAAGTGAGCCCGCCCTACATCTTTCATAGGTTAAGCTCTCTTTTGTTTCTTCAGTTCTCTCCCCCCTTATCTCTCCTTCCTGTCTATGTGACTAGGTCCGGTTTTGCTGGTGAGATGGAAAAAGTGAGAAGCGGATGGGGCAGGGGGAGGACCGAAGTGCTTCAGCCAGGCAAGGGCCCAGGGGGCATTAATTAGCAGCTCCTTGCTTGCAGTCCTTGACAACTGGCAGGCAAATTTGGTAATCAATGGGCTCCAGGGATCCTTGACATTCCATTCTCCCAGGGGTAGTCTCCAACTTCCAGAGGCAGATGGCTGTCATGGCCTCCATTTCCTCGATTTGATCCCATCCCCTCTTTCTACACTAACTGCCTGTCCCCAATTCTGGCTTCAAAACCACCAGACAAGGTGCAGAGATTTCTAACTCGAGGTCTGTTCTGGCAAGCTGTCCTGGACTCAGCCACAGCTTGTGCAGTTACAGGTACTTCCTGGGGGTGCTTCCCAAGGTAATGCGGGAGATTCCCGCACGTTAGTTTCCTGGAATAGATCCAGGAGCCACACCATTTACAGAAAGACAAGGAAACACTGCGGAGGCAGAAGACCCAGATGTTGAGACCTGTATTCAAGGGGCCCTGGGATCTTAGATCTCGTGGTCTGGGGCAGCGATCTGATCTCATTGTGTCCCCACTTACACATCTGTAAGATGGGGTAACCACAACCCTTACCACAAGCATACAGGGAGCACTAGGAGCTAACGTGCATGAATTCACAGTAAGTGCTCAATATAGGTTGACTATTTTCAGTTGGACCCAGATCAGGAATTGCTTTCTTATTTGTGAAGATGAAAGGTAACCTTGAACCTTTTTACTTATGCACTTTGGATAATACAGATAGACTGATATTAGAAGAAAAAAAATCCAACCTGTAATCTCTCTCTGTGACTAAATGGCCACCGTTACGATTTTAAATTATATTCATTCAAGTGCTTCTTCTTAGAGCTGGGGAGATAGCTCAGTTTGTAGAATGCTCTCCTCACAAGCACAAGGCCTTGGGTTCAATTCCCAGCACAGCAAAAAAAAAAAAAAAAAAAAAAAAAAAAAAAAAAAAAAAAAAAAAAAAAAAAGACCAAGTTCAAGTGCTTCTTCTTTAAATAAATGTCCTGGCGACCGGGATTCCATTGCCACACACTGTGGTGGTGTATCACTTTGGAAGTCCCCCCAGATTATGCTCCTTGGATCTGTAACACTGTGTGGTCTTCTCCTCTTGTATCTGCCTGGTCCTGTGATTCGCTTTATGAATACAATGCAAAAGAAGAAAAATTAATTTTAAAGGGGATGTTTCAGGCCTACACCTTAAGAAACCTGGCAGTTTCCTCTTTATCTTTCCATGTGGAAGTCTGTCTGTCCTGCTGGAGAACCAAGGGGAGGAAGGGACTCTGAGATTTCAAGGAGAAAGAGACCCAGTGTGTGCAGCCTAGCTGTTAAGCCCAGCCTCCACTAGCCTGCCACTGAACACCCATACAAGACCAAACACTGGCAGAAGAACCACCCAGCTGAGCCCAATCTGGATTTTAAAACTGCAAAACATCCACACATTGCAATCAAAATAGTTGTAGTAGTTCAAGCCACTGCATTTTGGAGTAATGTATGACATAGTAGCAGAAAACTGATAATCACTTTATTTCACTTTGAAATTTTAAAATGAGACCATATTCCTATGTGATTGTGTTGTGTTCTGTGTAATTGAATTCCAGGTTAGATTGCCTGGATTTAAATTCTGCCTTCTCCACATTTTAGCTGTGACTTGAGACAAATACCTTCATTCATCTATAAAACAGGCTTAATAATAATACCTACCTTGTAGGTTTGGGGAAAAATCAAATGAGCTGATACAGGTAATGTGCAGGACCTGGAACAGAGTTAAGCATTAAATGGATTTACATTCCACGAAATCATTTTTCTTAAATGGCCATGATCTGTCATAGCATGGGAATGCTATAATTTAATCCATCTCTTACTGCTAGGCATGTATGTTCTAGAACATGCAGAGTAAAAATTCCCTTTTCCATTCAAAGGAGGAAACTGAATGAGGCTTGAAAAGACTATGCAACTCGCCCATGGTTAATAGATTCATTCCTAGGAGCAGAGCTTGCTGGTGCACCCAGCTTCATCATTTAGCAATCCACCTGCTTGCAGATTCTGTCTACTGCCTCTGGCATTATATTACAGCTATTTCCCTTGAGACTAGGGTTATCATGAGCAAGCAAAGATTTTTTTGACATGCTAATTTGGGGAAGAGTGATTTTTTTTTTTTAAATATCCACCTGTTATTTTATTTTTTAAATTTATTTATTTTTTATTTTTATGGACTGCATTTTGATTTGTTGTATATAAATGGGGTACATCATTTTATTTCTATGGTTGGACACAATGTAGATTCACACTATTCATGTAATTGTACATGTACTTAGGGTAATGATGTCTGTCTCAGTCCGCCATTTTTCATACCCCTGCCCCCTCCACCTCCCATTTCCATCTACATAATCTAAAGTTCCTCCATTCTTCTCTTACCTCCCATCCCCTACCCCCATTATGTATCATCATTCACTTATCAGGGAAAACATTTGGCCTTTGGTTTTTTGGGGAATTGGCCTATTTCACTTAGCATGATATTCTCCAATTCCATCCATTTACCTGCAAATGCCATAATTTTATTCTTTATGACTGAGTAATATTCCATTCTGTATATATCCCAAACTTATCAATTATGTTTGCTTCAGTCTTCTTGGTCAGAGAGCATAGTCTCTGGGGCACCTGGTAAGGAGGAACAGGAGCCAGAGAAGAGAGAAGGTCAAACGTGATGGAATGAACTTCAGCCTGACTTTCAACAGTCCTGCATTTCAATTTTAGTTCTCTCTCTTCCTAACTATTACAACCAAGGGCAAGTTACTCGTCCCTATGAGCCTCAGTTTCCTCATCAGTAAAAAGCAATTATCCCCTCTTCCCTTCATCCCCTCCCACCCCACGTGGTGAGGATTAATGGAAATAATTGATTTCAAGTGCCTGACCCATGTTCAGATGAGCTAATTAGCAGTGCATCCGAGATATTAGTTAGGGAACCTCGAAGGAAGGCTTAAACAATTTTTCATCTTTCAGGTCTGGAGAAAGTACAGCCCTGGGAACCGAAAATCCTTTGGATCAGAAGTCTGAACTTCTGTTGCTCTCTGAGGTGTCAGAAAAGATGAAAATGAAAAGTAAAAATTATTTCTACAAATGGGAAGGCTGAAGAAAGGTGGTCCAGGCCCAATCAGCCCCGGGTGAGGTCCACCCTTCTGATCCACCCACCTGTTCTTCATAAGTGTCCCTTGTCTGGTAGCCACTCAACTCCTGCACAGGGTGCTCTGGGTCGGGATCATTCCCCAGAGGACAGGGTTGGTAAAGAAGCAGGGGTCACGTCAGCGATGATTGCCTCTGTGGCCCAGGAAGAACGTCTGCCCCGCCGCTCTGGCCCACACTTCTCCGCTGCTCTGCGCGCCACCTCCTGGGTTGTCATTGGATCAGTCAATGTCCAGTCACTGCGCGCAGTGAGTTCATCTCTGGAGGACTTGGACAGCTTCAAGAAGTAGCTCAGTTCCCACCTTTTTGAAGTGAATTTAGCCTGGTAGATGGCCATTCTGGCAACTTTTCATTGCGTTTCTCCTTTCCCACATCTTTTCTGGCAGTTTCCTAGGCATGGGGCTTGGCTATTAAATCCTAGTGCCAAGGGAAGGTTTCTGTGCTTTGCAGAGACTATCACCATCTTCCTTCCTTCTTTCCTTTCTCCCACTCCTTCCTCTCACCTTCTCTCCCTCCCTCCTTTTCCCCTTTGCTCTTTCCTTCCTTCCTTTTTTAAAACTTACGTTGGGCATTTCCCACATGCCAGATCACATGTAGGATAGAGAACATAGCTTTGCATGTAAGGGACAGTTCCAAACCTTCATAGTCTCATAGAGGAGGAATAGAAGCAAAAAAATAAGCATTCGTCATGTCTTGCCATACATTTCTAATAAAATGTCTTACCACAAACATTTGTTGGATTGTAAATAGTATTTGTTAGCTTACAACAAGTATTTGTGCTCATGGTTGTAGGTCTGCAAGAATATCCTCCTTTGGAAGACTGTAGGGCAAGTATATTCTAAGACTGGCGTCAGCTGGCGATGCCCACTCTACATTGCCAATCAACTGGGTCGGGCTCCAGGCTGACATTTGGGACAGGTTGTTCCCTTCCCCTGGGGACAATGACTCCTCAGGACATTCTCTCTCCATGCTGGACCACAGGAGCAGAGGGCAAGCCCGACCACAGAAGCACATCTGGGCATCTCCTTCTATCATCCTCTTAACCTCCCCCTGACCAAAGCATGTCACCTGGCCAAAACCAGCATCCATGGAGTGGGGAACTATTCTCCCCCAGTGAGCAAGGGAAAGAGTGAATATTTGTCTTATTGTATTTCCAACTATCACAAGAGGGACACGTGACATGGTAGAGGTAGCAGCGAGTACTCTGGGGTACGAGCAGAGCATCTGTGATATCCTGATATAGGAGGAACACAGACTTAGTTTTCGTCCTCTGTTTATGACACAGAGCTCCAAATCCCTTGGTATTCACTAGGTGATAAGAGGATCTTTTGTCTTGGTAGGGGGCTCCTGGATGGGCACTGGGCACCAGGAAGACCAAGCCATGGCGAGAAGCTTGCCACTTTCCGCCGTCCCTGTTCCTTTGGAGGAAGGCTTCCCCCCACCCCACATGCAGCGCCCAGAGCTTTTCTTGATCTGGCGAGTCATGTCTATGCTCTGTGCTAACCTTGTTTAGATAAGAGGTGGATAAAACCTTTCCCTCACTTCCCTGAGCCAACCTAACAAGGGAAGAGGTCACAGGAACCCCAGTGGATAGCCCGGGGACTCGGAACCCAGGAAAAACCACCAGGAGCTCTGGACTGGTGTCCACATTGGGTGTAGGCAGGCTTTAGGGCTGAGCCCTCTGCTGTGGGTCTGCCTCCACAAACAGTGTTGGAATGAAATTGAACTAGAGCACACCACTTGGTGTGTGCTCAAGTGTGGTTGGTATGGGGACCCTCTCTCCTCTGTCTGACTGCCCCCCACCATTTTAGTGAACAGCGGTGGAATATTGTGCTGAGTGTTGACTGTGCATGTAAGAAAAGGCAAAAGTGTTTTTCTGATAGAATACCCAAACCCAGGTGATCGCGGAGGACATACTGGAGGAGGGGAACCCTCAGCTGAGCAGGTAAGATTTCTAGACGTGAGCTGGGTGGAGTCGGTGAGCTGTTTAAGGCAGACGGAGTTGCTCATTGTGTCATCTTTGGAGAAGAGGACAGGAAGACACCATGTCCCTGAAATGCCCCATCTCTGCTCCTAAAAACCTGGTCAGAATGTCCAGATTCCTACAGAGAGGACACTGCTCTCTCTCATGCATGTTGGGAGCCAGGGCAGGTGCATGCTTTCTGTAGAAAGTTGCTTCCTTGCATGCATGCCAATGTCCTTGGGATGCTGGCCCAAAGCAAGCTAAGCTGGTGACGTCACCGCTTCTGTAGCCTAGGGACCTCCCTGTGGTAACTGGTGCAGAGCACCATGGGGGGTTAATTGCTAGACAGAGTGTCATGAGAGAAAGGAGTGTTACTTTCTGGGGAAGCACCATGGGCTCTGTGAAAAATGGGTTGCTTCGAGTCCTGCCCCATAGCATTTCCCAATAAACCTCATGTCTCCTGGTGTCTTCTTTGGTCTCTAGGCAACATATCCCACTGTCCCTGCACAACTGGGCTGGGGACAGTGCACTCAATAAATTCATAAGAGACCCCAGGGCCTGCATGGTAGCTAGTGTTTCGAGCACCTTATGTAGATATGCAGAGAGAGAGTTTTCAAAAGAGGGACAAAAATCTCAAACCCCAGGTCATGACTTCTGGGACAGCCATGGGTGGAATCTGGAATCTGAAGTCAAAGTCAAGGAAACAGCTGAGAGGGACAGGAAGAGGGGAAGGGACTGGTCACAATTTCACCTTCGTGAGTTTACATGGAAGTCCATGGGGAAGGTGAAGGAGAGGTGAGAGCCCCCAGGCTGGGGACCATCCGGGGGTCTGCAATTGACCTACAGGTGAGAGCTGATTAGGCTGTGAAAGGGAGGTTGGGACAGGATGAGCGACTTTACAGACGGGACCCAGGACCCAAGTAATGGCGGGAAAGGAAGAGGAGGAGACGCTGAGGCCTCTCGCTGTCGTGTTGCTCTAGTGGATCCACTGCTCCTGCTTGTGTCCTGAGCACTCAGCCGGGTGCTGGTGACTTGAAGACAACAGAAGAAGGGAAGAAAGTGAATTTTGCGAACTGTAGCGTAGGAGTGTGGTACTAGCGAAGGGCAGCAATTGGGCTACAGAAGGAAGCCCGTGTCAGCAAGGAAAGCAAAGACTTCAAGAGACCTCACGAAAGAGTAACCCCCCTCCGTCCTCAGGGGAGACACTGGCTGTGGCGGAAGGGGTGGGACTCGGAGGCAGAAGCAGCAGCGGCTCAATCGTAGATTGAGAGGAAGGAAGCAGGGGCCTCAGGTTTCTCTGATGTAAAACGGGGAAAAATACCTCAACAAGGTTACCATGAACATGAAGCAGGACCAGGGACGTCAAGGGTCCTAGCTCAAGCTCGTACAGAGGGTCACCTCTGAGCAGACGGTGGCTAATTCAACGGTTTATACTGCATTGACTCATTTTTCTTATTTATGTTTGAAATGCCTCTCTGAGACAGGAAGTGACATCAGCATCCTCAGCTTACAGAGTGAGAAATGAAGCCCAGGGAAGTCCTGCAGCTTGGCCAGCAGCAGATGGCTAGTTGGTGGCACAGCCAGGGTCTGGACCCAGGAAGTGTGAGCCAGAGATGGTGCATTCATCTGCTGGAGTCAACCTGGGGCTTCCCTGCTGGCTCTCCTGGCTTGCGGGCCGAGCAGGTGAAGGAGGGTCAAGGTCAGCTGCAGAAGTCAGTGCAGCCAGCGCTGTTCCGTGGGCCCCAGTCCCTGTGCCTGGCTCCAGGCTGCCTCTCCCTGCCGCTGCCCCAGGAGCCTGCAGGTAGCAGCACCGGATCAAAGGGAGCCCATGGGCTGACTCTGTGAAGGACGCAGAGACCAGAAAGCCAAGGCTCCGAAACTTTCGGAGACTTGCCGAGTCAGGTCTGCCGGTCTCAGGACCTTGGACAGCTCACAGGGCGGCCACCCCGTGGGTCAGGAGGCTGGCAGCTACTGAAGTTGCTGTTTGACAGAATCAGATTTGTGGGAAGTTTCTTTAAGACTTTTTTTTTTTTTTCCCTGTAAAGGTTTATTTCTTTATCCATCGTGGGAAGAACAGGAGATGAAGAGAGGAAAATCAGATGTCGCTCTGGAAACACTGTCTCGGGATTGATCCGCAAACACATGTCCTCGCTGGAAAGTGGCTCCGGGTTTCTCTGAAAACGCTCGCTTCCCCTGCGGCCCCGCCAGCGCGCAAGGCACCGTTGGGAGGTGTTGGTAAGGAGGCCAGGAAACTTGGAGATTGAGACCATTCGCTCTGGAGTTTTGCAGAGTTCCAGCCCCGAATTCACCACTTCGTGGCTGTAGGATCCTGGGAAGGTCACTCCACCCCTGTGAGCCTCAGTGTGCGCCCTGGGCAGGGAGCAGACAATGCCCTTGTCCCGTAGGTCAACCTGATCCCAGCTTTCCTGCAGGGACGGGCTCAAACTGCCTGCTTAGATGTAAGTGATAAAGGGGAACCAGGACTCCCTGGGGAGGCCACAGCCGTGATCATCAAAGCCCTGAAGAAGAGAAGCAAGAGAAGGACCACTCCCTCCTGCCACCCTACCCATCCATCTCCTGCTCCCCACTTGAGAGCCAGGGTGCTGCTGTGTTAAGATACTGCTAAACACCTTTGCAGGGCTAAACACCACGATTTAATCCATCAGGCAATCATGCATTGTTTTTTATTTAATTTTATTTATTTTTACTTTTACAGACTGCATTTTGATTCATCGCACACAAATGGGGTATATCTTTTCATTTCTCTGGTTGTGCACAATGTAGATTCACACCGTTTGTGTGATCATACATGTACATAGGGTCATGATGTCTGTCTCAGTCCACATCTTTCCTTTCCTGGATCCCTCCCCTCCCCTCATGTCCCTCTACACAATCCAAAGTTCTTCCATTCTTCTTTTACCTCCCCCACCCTCTTCCCCTATTGTGTATCATCATCCATGTATCAGAGAAAACATTCGGCCTTTGGGTTTTTGGGATTGGCTTATTTCACTTAGCATGATATTCTCCAACTCCATCTATTTACCTGCAAATGCCATAATTATATTCTTCTTTATGACTGAGTAATATTCCATTGTGTATATATACCACAGTTTCTTTAGCCATTCATCTATTGAAGGGCATCTCGGTTGGTTCCACAATCTAGCTATTATGAATTGAGCTGCTATAAACATTGCTATGTTACTGTAGTATGCTGATTTTAAGTCCTTCAGGTATAAACCAAAGAGTGGGATATAAAAAAAAGTCTTAAAGTAACTTCCTACAAATCTGATTCTGTCAAACAGCAACTTCAGTGGGTCAAATGGTGTTTCCATTCCAAATTTTTTGAAGAATCTCCACACTGCTTTCCAGATTGGCTGCACCAATTTGCATCTCCACCAGCAGTGTACGAGTGGGCCTTTTTCTCCACATCTTCACCAACACCTATAATTGATAATAGCCATTCTAATTGGGGTGAGATGAAAGCTTAGGGTGGTTTTGATTTGCATTAATCATGCATTATTAATGAGCCACCGACTCAACACATATGTATCAGCAACCCTGAGTAAGAAGAGGTCTAGGGGCCGTGGATACCGAAATCAGAGACCGATGGAGCTTCCGTCTTGGTGGAGCTTCCCTTCCAGTGGGGAAAACCCACCACAAGTCAACAAATAAGAAATGTAGGTTCTGGTGTGCAAAAGACTTAGGAGGAGAAGCAGGGCAGGCTGGGAGGTGCGTCTCGAGATGGAGACGTTTGGAGAGGGTGTGCTCCCAAGTTCTCTGCAAGGCGGTGACATTGGAGGAGAGAGGAGGGAAGTGAGAGATCCGTCCAGGACCTCCACGGCTTGTCAAAAAGAAGGGACTTGAGGCTGCACGAGAGAGCGCGGGGACGCTGAGCAGAGACACGAAGCCCAGTCCTGGAGGGCTGCAGAGACCCCATGAAGAAAATGGTGACCTGGCTGAGCTCAGAAGGAGGAAGGGGTAGAAAGGACGCGGCCAGGGAGGGGGAGGGCAGGAAGGCGCTGGGGAGGAGCGGGCAGTGGCTGCGAGGATCCAGAAGGAAGCAGGCGTGGTAAATCAGGAGCGCAGGGGCCCTGGGGACAGTGACGCCTCTCAGATCTGTGATTTGCAAATATTTTCTCCCATTCTGTGGGTTGTCTTTCACTTTTTGGAAATGTCCTTTGATGGACAAAAGTCTTTAATTTTCATGCAGCACAATTTATCTCCCTCTTATTTTCTGGCTTACACACTCTTAGGAGGTGGAGATTCGCCAGGAGGTGTGGCTTCCTTCTGGGAGAAAGAGCCCAGCAGGGTGACCAGTGACAGTGTCCATGGAAGCCAGAGCAGGGTCTCCGAGAAAGGGCACGTATACAGCACCTGGCTTAACCCTCTCTCTTGTTTTTGTTCTGAACTTGAGAAAGAATTTTATTGTGATCAAATGCAACATGAAATTTCCATTTTAACCTTTTAAAGTGTGCAATGCGGTGGCACTAACAACATTCAAAATGTCATGCAGGCTTCACTGTTATCCATTTCCAAAACTCTTTTATTTCCACATTTAGAAATTCCGTGCCTATTAAGCAACAGCTCCCCATTTCCCCCACCCCACCAGCCCCAGGTTATCACCAGTCTTTATTGTCTTTATGAGTTTGCCCATACCAAATTCATAAAGTGGAATCATACAAAATTGGCTTGTGTCTGGCTAATTTAACTCATTGTAATGTATTCAAGGTGTGTTCATGTTGAGTCATCTATGAGAACTTCATTCCTTTTTATGACTGAGTAATATTCCACTGTAGGGTATGCCATACTGTGTTCATCCATTCAGATGTTGATGGACATTTGAGTTTGATGCCACCTTTTGGCTCTTGTGAATAAATACTGCTATGGACACAGGTGTGCCAGGATCCATTTGAGTCCCAGTTTTGAATTCTTTTGGATGTATGCTTAAGAGTGGAATGGTTGGGTCATCTGGTAATTCTGTGTACTACTTTCTGGAGGAACCACCAAACTGTTTCCATGGTGATTATGTAATTTTTTGCATTACTTCCTGCAGAGAAATGTCCCCATATCTTCTCAATACTTACTATTTTCCATTTTTATTATAGTCACCCTGATAGGTGTGATATACTCTCTCACTGTGAGTTTAATTTGATATTCCCTAATGACTAATAACATTAAGCATCTTTTCACGTATTTATTGACCGTTTACATCACATCTTCTTTGGAGAAATGCCTATTTCAACTTTTTACTCATTTTGTTAAATTGGGTCGCTTGACTTTCGATGTTTTTATAAATAGTTTAGGAACTATTCATACATTCTGGATATTAAACACCTCTCAGATAAATGAGAAATATATGAAAATACTTGTAAATATTTTCTTCCATTCTGTAGATTATCTTTCACTTTTTTGAAATGTTCTTTGATGTGCAGAAGTTTTTAATTTTCATAAAGTGTAATTTATCTCTTTTTTGTTTTCTTGCTCATGCTTTTAGCATCGACTCTAAGAATCCATCACCAAAACTAAGATCATGAAGATTGATCCTTATGCTTTCCTCTGAGTAGAGTTGTAACTCTCACAGTGAGGAGTCAGGCCTGGGAACTCTGGTGTGCTAGAGGGTGACTACAAATGACAATTACGCATTGTGTATTTCAAAAGCCTAGAAGACAAGGTTTTCAAAGTTTTCCCCTAAGGGAATGATAAACATGCGGGGAGACAGAGACCTCTAACCTGACTCAGACATCACACCACGAATACATGTACTGAAACATCACGTGGTGCCCAATGCATGCATTTAGTTATAATGTTTTCATGTATCAGTTAAAAACTTTAAAATATTAGTGGCAGTGATAGCTATGAGATGTTTGGAAGACTGCCTAAATGAGAAGACTGCTATGTGAGAATTAGTTTTATTTCTAAGTATCACCTTTATTTCTTTTCCTTTTTCCTAGGTACCAGGGATTGAACCGCTTCACATTTGTCTCTGATATTCAGATTCCTCTTCTGTTCTCCCTAGGTTTCTGGTCACCCAGGAAGGAGCCACCTTGCCAATTCCCTCACCCGGAATCTCAGTAGCAGTCACGTGGCTTCTCTGGTGGTTCCCAATACCTCCCCTTCTTGGTGAATCCTTCTTACGCTGATCCAGCTTCTTCCCCAAATGAAGTGCTGAGGGACCAGCAGTGGCCAGTCCATGAACGAGCGAGTCTCCCCAGGCAGCTTTATTGAATCCTGGGGGTGCATCCACTCGTTCCAGGCTCACTTATTAAGCACATACTAGGTGCTGACGCTTGTTCTGAGTGCTGGAATACAGAAAAGGCCTTGTTTGCATGAAATTGACATTCTGGGGCATCAAGATGGGCTAAAAGCATGGAGAGCAGCAAGTCAACACCCACTGCTGGAGTCTGCATGGAATTAAAATGTTGTGGTGGGCTGGTGACCTGTGGCCAACCTGAGGCCGGTGGCAGAGGGCAGCACACCTGGAGAGGGGGCCTGGAAGGATGATTGGATGACGGGAAGGATCAGCCGCGCAGAGATCAGGAGCACCAGAGCCCGGGTGCCCAGCAAGGGAATGTGGCCCTGCGGAAGCTTTGCCCCGGCGCATGCGGGGCCCAGGCCCCACACACCCTGCATCTAGCCCTGCCGAGAGGAGGCCCAGTGAGCAAGGTAGGGCCGGCGTGGGACCCAGGTGACGGGGTAAAGAGATGAGGGCCAGAAAGAGTGGGGGAGGCACTTGAGGTGGGGTCCTTGGCTAAGGCCTCTCCCAGGAGGTAAGGAACTTGAGCTGCAGCCCGGCCCCGGGGCACCTCACCCACAGTATGCGGATGAATTCCAGATGCTTCTGGCTGGTGGTCTGAAGACGGTGCCTGTTCTGATGGCCCAGGCCAGGACAGCTCCTGGGAGGTCAGGGAGGTCAGTGGCTGGGAAGGGCCACCAGGCCCCACATGCCGCACGCTGTCTGACCTCAGTAACGGGAGCCCTGGTGGTTTTAGCAGAGGGCGCTATGCACTCCCGCTCTCTCTCTCTCTCTCTCTCTCTCTCTCTCTCTCTCTCTCTCTCTCGCTCGCTCGCTCTCTCGCATAGGAGCGGGCCGGACCTCCCCGGCATCCCCCTTAGAGCCTGTTCCCCAGCACGCAGCTTCCTCCCCGGGAGGCAGTGGCTTGCTCTGTTGGATCATCTCGCTTCCGGTCCCATGAGGCCTGTGGGTTTGATGCCATCAGCAAGAATATCTGAAAGCGTCCTCCCTGGCACAGCCTCTGCTGGATGCCGGCTTCCTGCTCCTTCCTCTCATCCTCCCACACACCCCGGGGCCTCTGGTTGCTTCCTCTTCCCAACGCACCTCCCCTCCCTGACTTACCCCTCACAAGTAATGTGGAGGCCCCGCTTGTTCTTCAGAGCCCAGACCCTTCCCTTCCTGTGGGACAACCTCAGCCTGATGGAGAAGAGAGTCCATTCTCAGGAATAT